>NC_057863.1:19085969-21485969 GCF_019393635.1 Dromiciops gliroides
AACATTAGGGGATCTTGGGGCAATATCAATTGCAGGACCTTCATGATGATGTAGCTTGGAGAACTAAGCACAGGTAACCGGGGCTTGTGTATAACTTCCTTTGGTACACCGTCACCAGACGCAGCTCTGCCTAGAGCCAGGGGAACACAAGAACTCTAAACCAAGGCCAGTTTTCCCAGACCCAATTGTTATCTTTAAATAAATAAATCTAGTCCTAACATGAAACCAGTGCACTTCTTATAAAATGCATATACTTTTGTTGTCTAGCCCTATGATTTCACCTGTGTGGGCAGCCTTCTCCCAGTAACATAAGAAACTCATCTGAAATTTAGAGAGTTGCCGAGGGCACTGGGAATTGGTCACGGTCACACAACCAGGATGTGTCAAAGACAGGATTTGGGCCCAAGTCTTTCTGACTCAAAGACTACACGCTACATCTATCCCCTACACAATATTGTTGCTCACATGTATTTAAGATATCTACTTATAAAATAGCCTATCTTATATTTATTTCATAGAAGGAAAACCATTCTTTTAATTAACTTAGTAAAGGAAGTACCCTTTTTCCTCTTTTTTACATTTTGGGGTATGGAGATAAAGCAATAGCCAAGATCTTAATTTTTTTGTTGCATATATTTTCTCATGTGCATTTTGGGACTTGAAAACTATGAAATTAACCTCCTGAAAATGATTAATGTATGTTAGATGTATTGGATTTCATTTGGTCTAGTCGCAGAATTCAACCCTGAAATTCATCATCCTCTCTCTATAGATTTATTTTGTATGTGTTTATGTATATATAAAATCTGTCTGAAGCAATATTCTAGAATCCTAATCACATGATCCCTATCTCTAATCTACTTTGTCTTATTAACATCATTTATACAATGCTCTTCTTCATTTCTAGGCACACTCATGTGCTGTGCAAAGTTGAAAGCCTTGTTAAGATGTAGATGAACATTGTCTGCTGAATTTCTAGTATGCAAAACTAAAAAGCTATTGAATTAGCATACTATGATCTGTGCCTGGCAAATTCATTCTGGCTATTATGCAGTTCTTTCCTTAGAGGGTTCCTAAAGTCAGGGTCCTAATTATGTTTGCAAGTATTTTCTCCAAATCAAAATCTGGGTCGCCACCACAAATTTTCCCATCTCCTTTTTAAACTATGGAAGCCCATTTGGAATCCTTTCATTTACAGTGCTTTGGTTTTTGCATTCTGGTTTATTTCTCCTTCTTCTCCTTCTCCTTCTTCTCCTTCTCCTTCTTCTTCTCCTTCTCCTTCTTCTTCTTCTTCTTCTTCTTCTTCATCATCATCATCATCTTCATCTTCATCTTGATTTTTTTTTCTTCCATTGGTTTTAATATAATTTTTCTTCTCTTTTCTTCTATTTACCCCAAGTTGGAAGTAATATCTTCCTGCTCTGAGCAGCCATAGAACCTCATTCATACCTTTCATCCCACTTTCATGTTTTCCCTTTAGTCACAGTCATTGACATGCCTCTCGTTCCTACTGCAAGACTGTAAGCAGCCCTCCACAGAGTGCCTAACTCGGTATCTTGTACATAATTGACTCTCAATGACTATTGGTTCTCTTGATTTCCCACTGGCTAAAAATCTTTGGTGAACTGGTGATGGTACTTTGTCTTAAGTCAGTCAATCAGCCAATAAACGTTTATTAAGCCCCTGCTATGTGCCAGACACTGTACTAGACCATTTCTTTTCCAACTCCCCTTTCCCAGCATGTACAGGAGAATCATGTAGAATTTCAATCACTTATATAGAAGGAAAGTTTGGTTTTCTGTTTTTCTTCTTCTTAATTAGCCACCGTGGTTCTTCAAAATGCTGATTATTTCAGAGAAGAACTAAATTATGTTAACTCTGAGTTCCATGTTTCTTTTAATATTAGAGTTCTGACTTTGCCTCTTATTTTCTGCTCTGCTTCAGTATTTAGAAAATGTTTTGCCCGTTATTCATGCAACAGACCAAAAAAGTACTTAAAATTTAATTATTGAGTGCTTTATTTATTGAGTGCTTTACTGTGCCTACTTTGGTTTCTTTAGTCTTGTTTTTACTTTGAATATAGAATATGTTTAAATGGTTCTAATTACCAGATGAGTTAATTTTTATCATAATAGGTTTTTTTCTGTATTATTAGAATTTAATATTAATTTCTTCCTATCTGTGGCATGAATATGGTAGGTCTAGCATTCCTTTTACCTTTTCATTTATTTATAATAGCTATGTCCCCTTGGTTACTTTTTCACTTAAAATGTTATATTTCCTGAAATTTAATAGTCTATATTGTTCAAAGTAATAATAGACAGTGATAAGAGACATAAAAATTACTGTGATCCCCAAATCTTAATTTTGTTCAACAGTTGAAACATCTTTCTCTTCATTGTCAAACCTTTTATTTTAGCCAGAGATGATTGACAAAAAAAAAGTTGAATGCCCTTTTTTTTCTTCTGTTATCTTTCTTTCATATACTTTAGTGGAAGTGAAAATGGAGGATAAATGTTCTTCAAATTAAGAGGAGACTCAGAGAAACACACTCTAGAATTTCCAGGCCGGCTGTCTAGTTCCTGAATTATCAAACACTGACTACATTTTTTTTGGTCTTTTTGGGGGGGGAGGGGCAGGGCAATGAGGGGTAAGTGACTTGCCCAGGGTCACACAGCTAGTGTCAAGTGTCTGAGGCTGGATTTGAACTCAGGTCCTCCTGAATCCAAGGCCAGTGCTTTATCTACTGCACCACCTAGCTGCCCCAACACTGACTACATTTGTACTATGATTTTATTCTTTTTTTTTCCCTGCAATAATTTTTTCTGTGTTTGGGCCCCTCTTCATTTTATATGTTGATATGTATAAAATTATTAAGTTTTCATTGTAATTCTTCCCATCTTGAACAATCTCTTTCTCCCATTATAGGACTCCCCAATGTACATAATTTATAATACTTTTATAGGTACTTCCTCACCCTCATCCTTCATTAGGAAGTTCTATTAGATTATGCTAGAAGGGGCAGCTAGATGTCACAGTGGATAGAGTGCTGGGCCTGGAGTCAGGAAGGCCTGAGTTCTAATGTAGCCTCAGACACTTACTAGATGTGTGACCCTGGGCAAGTCACTTCATCCTGTTTGCCTCCATTTCCTCATCTGTAAAATGAGCTGGAAAAGGAAATGGTAAACCGCTCTAGTTAGTATCTGTGCCAAGAAAACCCCAGCTGGTGTCAGAGAGTTTGACACAACTAAACCACAACAGCATTAGACGATGTAATGTCTCTTTGTAGAAAGTGTTTGGCATGGATGTTAGATTTAATTGTCTTCTCTATTCCTTAGTATTTTACTTTTTCAAATTTCTTTGTACATGCTTTCCACATAGACTGATCCCCATGCCAGAAGCTCTGCCAATTACATCCTTCTATTTCTTCAAGGCCTGGCTCAGATGCCACTTTTTCCATGATGCCTTCCTCAATCAAGTCCCTCCCTCCCCAAAGGAAAGGTGATTTCCTGATCTCCCTTAGCCCGGACCGTGTCTTTGTCCTTTCTGTGTTCTGCTGCCTATTGTATTTATTGTGTTCATGTGCCAACCCCACAGTACTAAACTGTGAGTTTTATGAGAGCAAGGACTTTCACCTTGTTTAGAGTTCTCCTGGTGCTTCATATAAATTGTCCCATGTTTCTCTGAATTTTAATTCAGCATTTCTTAAGGTGCTATAATATTCCTTTGCATTCACATACCACAGCTTTTTCAACCATTCCCCAACCAATGGACACTGACTTTGTTTCCAATTTTTGGTTGTCACAATGCTGCTTCTGGATATTACGGTAGATACGAGAACTTTGTTTTTCTTTCATTGGCTTCCTTGCAGTTCAGAATCTTTTCCCAACAAATACCTGTTTAGTTGAATTAACCCCAGAGTATCAAGTTATTGGTCCTGTCTGTATTAATTCCTTTAACGGCATTTTTTCTTTATGTTCCCTTTATCTGAAAAGCCTGTAAGACTGCAACTCTTAAACATCCTCTAACTTCTTTTTCATTTGTAGCTGTCCTGTTCTGTCATGTCGCATTCAAGTAGAAGCATCCTGTTTGTCCAGTTCATCATTTCCAATATGTACCAAGAAATTTCTCAATGGAGAGAAAAAATCTTTCAATGTTTCTATAATGTCAGTGATGTACTTTTTCTTTCACTTGAATTTATTCATATCCATTGTGGAATTTGAAATTGATTTGCTCCAAACATCATTTTATGCAAGTTTTAAACATATTTGGCATTTCAGTACCTCGTTATCCATTAGGCCTCCTATAATAACTAATCGTCCATTTCGTTAATAGAAAATCCTGTCTTTGATGTGTTTTTTTTCTTTTCTCCACATTACCCAAACTTTAAAAGCAACTTCAACCAACAGGTGTCCTTCTCAACCAAATTGTTCCAATGTCAGTAATTATTAATTAGATGCCCACAAGTGAACCCTATACTAAGAAATACAGGTAGAAGTATATTGGTGTTTTGATAGTATCAGCGTTCCCCATGGTCATCTCTTTTTTCTGTGTTGTTAGTCACCATTGCTGTTGGTTTTCAAAATATCATCAGGACCTTCACAGAAGGTCACAGATTAAGAGCTAGAAGGGACCTCACAGACTATCTAGTCCCACCCCCACAGATGGGGAAACTGAGGCCCAGAGTGGCCTGATGACTTGACTAAAGTCACATACACATCCTAAGTAGAAGAGCTAGCATTTTTACCCTAACTCCTCTAACTCACGGTTCACCTTGTTCATGGTCACTTATATTCTGTAGATTATTTTAAGTTCTCTGTTTCATCTTCCAAGTGAAAATAAAACCTTTTAAACCCCAAATTTTATAGTAAAAAATAATTCTTAGCTAACAAATCATAAGATACCAGTCAGCCAGGCCATGATGGCGGTAGTGCCTTCAACAGTAATAGCAAGAGTAGGTTTTGTACCTGTTGAGTTTATAAGATACATATCTTCTAGATCCCTGATGATGGAGGCCGTGAAGGTGATGACTAGTAAGTCTATGGGACTTACTATGATTCAGTCACCACATGAGAGAGCATAGTTCTGCCTTGTAGAGAGGAAGGAAGATAATCAGGCATGGCCATAGTTAGGGAGCATGACCTGACTTATGATCCAGCGAAGGAGAGGGAGAGGGCTGGTCAGACAGAGGAAAGAACTGGAGGAACAACCTGAATACTCAGAAGGGATAAAGATTCCAGGAAGAGGAGGTCATCAGCACTATCAAATACTGCCAAAAACTCAAGGGTGAAGATTGAGAAAAGACTATTCGATTTGACAATTAAGAGATTACTGGTACCTTTGGAGAGAGGAAGGAAGAAAACAAGCATTTATATATTCTCTGCATTTCCACAGTACCTACTTACTACCTAAGGAAGGCTCTGTGCTAAGTGCCTTACACATATCTCATTTGATCCTTAAGACAACCCTGGGAGGTAAGTACTGTTATTATCCCCATTTTACAGATGAGGAAACTGAGTCAGGCAGCGATTAAGTAACTTGCCCATGATTACACAGCTAGTAAGTGTGTGAGGCCAGATTTAAATTCAGGTCTTCCTAGGGGCAGCTAGGTGGTGCAGTGGATAAAGCACTGGCCCTGGATTCAGGAGGACCTGAGTTCAAATCCGGCCTCTGACACTTGACACTTACTAGCTGTGTGACCCTGGGCAGGTCACTTAACCCCAACGGCCTCACCAAAAAAATAAAATAAAATAAATTCAGGTCTTCCTGACTCCAGGCCCAACATTCTTATCAATTGTACCACCTAGATACAAAGAGTTGTTTGAGTAGATATTGAAGTCAGCAGCCAAACTGCAGAAGGTTGAAAATGGGGTGAGAAGATAAGAAGGGGAGATAACTGAGTGGACATAGCTTTCTCAAGAAGTTTTTCCCAGAGAGGAAAGATAAAGTCTTATAGCTAGTGAGGGGTGCAATCTACTGAGGTTTTTGGTTGGTTTTTTTTAAGAATGGTGAAACTTGACTTTGCTTGTAGGAGACAGAGAAAGGGCCTGTGGATAGGGATTGTGGCTGCATAAAAGATTAAGCAGGAAGCAAAGCTTGGCCAGGCAGCCTTCTGGAGAAGACAGAAGGGGAGGGTTAAGGAGACGAAGGACCACCTCTTCATTGGAGAATAGGTTGACACTTGGGTTGTGGATCTGGGTAATCGGATGCATGGCAGGAACTTTGAAAGAAGTAGAGAAGTTAGAAAGGCAGGAGGGGGGGGGGCGGTAAGAATGATGAGTTCTGTTTTGGACATGTTGAGGTTGAAGTGCCTGTGGGACATCCAGTACACAACGTTCAATGAGCACTTGGTGATCAGGGATGGGAGCTCAGGAGGGAGACTAGGACTAAATATAGAGATGTGGGAATCAGTAAAGATGATGCTTCAAATCCTGGGAGGGGATGAGGTCACTTAAAGACAGTAGAGAGGGAAGAGATGAGAGCCCAGGACGGAAGCTTGGGGAGCATCAAGTCCCCCGTCTGTGCACTACCACTGGCTTGCATCTTAGTGAACAGCAACACAACAGTATACAGGTAAGTGCTAAAGGATGTGGTACGGGCTGTTAATGCTGGGTCATTTCCAATGGGAGAGGCTGAAATAATTTAGGACAACTTCATGATAAGTCAGTGAACAAAGAACCCTCTGATTTTTTTTTTCAATTTTCTTTATCAGATATATTTACTTTTCTTCTTGAAAATCCAGATAAAATTCTGTTCTGCTCCCATCTTTTTCTGTCCTTAGTACAAAAGACATTTAACTTCATTGCTTTTTGTGGCCATTCTCTCAGTGCATTTATGAAAAATTGGGCCGAAGTAGCTCAATTTGATCATCTTGTCTACTCCCTACAAGGAAGGAATTGCTTTCTCCAAACATCTTAAAGCACTTTTTTTTTTTAGATTAGCTCTCAGTAACTGAGGCAATAGCGCTTCTAACACTTCCCTTGGGAGGATGTTAGTTGTTTAATAGACCTCAACTGTTAGAGGGACTTTATTATTCAATGTAAATATTTATTTTCTTAATTTCATGCAATTATTCACGGATCTGCTACCCCAAACAATAATCCTCCTTCCCAGTGTCTACACTTTTCAAATTGAGTGCACATAATTGGCTTCAATCCAAGCTGTTCTGCTAAATACTTAGATGCTTATAATATTTCTTTGCAATTCATTTCATATAATTTTATCTCCAATCTTATACATTTTGGCGTTGAATTTTGAAACTGCTTCCTTTATCTATTCTTCCAAACTAAATTTGAGGTTAGAAAATTTTTGTCCCATTAACCAATCCCGTGAGGAAATCTAAACTTGTTTAAATAATCAGTGAAATGCCCATATTCTAGTTGATCTTACTGAGATATTAAGAAAAAAGAATAAAGTTATTGACCATGGTTCAGGAAATGAAACTATAACCAAAATATTCCCCATGCCTTAATTTTCTAATCTATAAATGAAGCAAATGTATTTCATTAAGTAAGGACATACACATGCAGAACATTTGGTGTCCATCTCTTTCTGTCTGTGCCCACATTTAGTCTTCAGCAAGAGTTGCTGAAGATAGTCATTATCTGTACCTTCCCGTCTCAGACACACTGAACAGGTCCCTTACTGCTCTCGGCCTCAGTTTTCTCATCCCTAAAACAGGGATAACAGCCCGGCTTCCTAGGGCTGTTGGGAGGACCAGACGAGAAGGATACTTGTAATCACTTTGGAAAGCTTAAACCACCGCATAATCCTGTTAATTTCCAGAATGGCTGAGGGACAGCCCAGGGGTGCATCTGAAGGTCACAGTCCCCGCCCTTCTCTCCTCTTGGTGATCACAAAATCAAAGCTAGAAGAGCTAGAAGAAAGGTCAAAAGCCATTGGATCCGACCTCCTCATTTTACAGATGAGGAAACTGAGGCCCGGGTCGGTGACATCACTTGCCCAAGGTTACACGGGCAGTAAGTGGCAGAGGTCCTGTGTTTCCAGAACCAGCAAATGCACCTTCCCTGAGACCTCACTGCCTCCACGAGGTACTAGATCTCTTTTAGCCTCAGCTTCTTTCTTCATCTGTAAAATGAAGAGCATTTTATTTAATGACTGACTGACTTAAAAGGCCCCTTCAACTCTGCTGTTCTGTGGTTGTTTCCTACCTTGAATTCATAGTAGGGAAGCAGTTTGGAGAATTTGTCTGTCTGAGTCCAATTTTAATTACATTTCCATGGGAAAGAATATTCATTTGTTTACTTAAGTAAGGCCCTTTACAATTACAGATGGATCAGTATGTAAAAAAGAATTAAATAAGCCATGATGCAGAAATATGTGGAATTAGCTTGTTTGTTGGAATTCAAGCACATTTGTGTTTACTCATGGCTAATGTACTTTAATGAGGCACAAACTATACTAATGGCTTTATGTGAACCAAAAAAAACCTGTAAAACAAAGGTGTGGTCTTTGACAGTAGAAATGTATGCAAGATCCTGATGAAGGAATTTACTCATTTTTTACCCACACCCAGACAGTAGTCTATACTCATAAACTATACCCTTGTGTGTATGCATATGTATAGTTCAAGGTACAGAACTGTTCTGTGGGACTATGCATTTATCTATGCATATAGAAAGTTCAGGATAGATATTGCAGGGAGATGACCTTTATTTTTTGGAGCCATAGAAGTTTCAAGAAAATCCCACATTAGCTTCCCTGATGCCTTGGGTCAGGACATTATGGTAAGGACTTTTAAATTGCTACTACTTGAAAGCATACCCCAAATCTCCGGTTTTTTTCTTTTGTCCTTGACATTGTAGTTTTTGCATGTCTTCTGTTTCTTAGGTGCTTTGATACAAATAAGAATTCTCCTCTTTATACAATCTTGCATAGAAGGATATACTACAGGCTTTTTCTATAAGCTTTTCTAGTATTTAGGGATTCTCACCCTCAGGAATTTTTCCTTGTATCTCACTAAGGGTCTTGTGTCACTTAATTCTGTTTCCCTTTTTGTTCTGTACTCAGTGGCGGCAGTAATTGAAGATTATATGTAATTGTACTTTTTCTCCTTTGGTAACTTTAATAATTGTCCCATAGTCGTGTCTACAGGATAAATAATCCCATTTCCTTTCCCATTCCTCATTCAGAGGCTTTATTTTCCATCTTATTAATCGTTTTGTGATTCTCCTATATTGGAACTTGAACAAAATAGAACAGGGAAGATTTCAGTAACCAGATAAGAGTCAGCTGTAGGTGCAGACAGGCAAGGGATCCTATCTTGGAAAATCATCCAAGGTCAGAAAAAAGTGCCTATTAGAGGTCTCATCAGGCAAGAGGTTTAGAACCCAGAGAAGCTGGCCAGAAGGAGTCAGGCACTTGGTTCTGGGCACCATGGAATTAGAATTCAGTTAATAAACAAAGCAGGTAGGTTCTCAGTGACTGAAGGGAGGTAAAAGTCTGTGTGTAGACCTGAAGCCAGGCAATTCCTAAAAGTACGCTCAAGTACTGTTGTACTTAAGTTACAAAGGAATTCTACTATTTTTATCTTGAAACTTGAGTAATAACAGAAATCAACATTCACAGTAACTCAGATTATATAGTGCTTTATGCTGAAACACTTGGGACATTGATTCAGTGCTTATGATAGTTCCAAATAACAAACCAAATACAAGATTCCTATATTGTGTTTCAGCGTGCTGCTGATGAATTAATGATAACAGAATTAATGGTTAGGACGACAGACAGAATAGACAATCTATTTATTGATGAAGTGATAATGATTTTCAACCAAATACTGGAGTGTATATGTTGTGGTTGCTAAGTTACCAAACATGGGGAAAGATATTGAAGACCTTAAGAATTTGCTGAGGGCATTACAGAGCAAAGTGGGCAGAATCAGGGGAGCAGTTACAGAGAAAGGGCAGGGATGTTATGGAAACCAACAGGAACTGCTAGAGAACTCTTCTCAGTGCTCACACAGCCAATCACTCTAGCAAGGAATCGCCTGCTTCTGAGGCTGGTCTTCAGCCCTGGGCACAAAGCAGGTGGGCTGTTCACTTACATATTCAGTGAACAAAGTAAAAATAGCTATGGAATGAGGGAGTCATTTTCAGACAAGGTCAGTGTGTTTATTTGTTTGGCTTCAGTGTCCCTTTTTATTAGTTACAAGAGAACGTTGTTCAAGGGATGGGACTCATTTAGAAGTAAGTTGTTTTTTTTTTTTTAATTCAGTAACATTTTTAAAACATTGGCGAAATTCTGTTAAGATAAAAGGCAGGGGGCAGCTAGATGGCGCAGTGGATAGAGCACCAGCCCTGGAGTCAGGAGTACCTGAGTTCAAATCTGGCCTCAGACACTTAACATTTACTAGCTGTGTGACCCTGGACAAGTCACTTAACCCCAATTGCCTCACTAAAAAAAAAAAAAAAAAGATAAAAGGCAGCTCGGGGCAGCTAAGTGGCACAGTGGATAAAGCACCAGCCCTGGATTCAGGAGGACCTGAGTTCAAATCCGGACTCAGACACTTGACACTTACTAGCTGTGTGACCCTGGGCAAGTCACTTAACCCCCATTGTCCCGCAAAAAAAAAAAAATTTTTTTTAATAATAAAATGAGATTTTTAAAAAGTGTTTTTGCAAACTTTAGAGTGCTATATAAATGGTGGCTATCATCATTATTAGAAAAATTCCATTCCAAACAACTATGAAATGCATAAAATATCTAGAATTAACTTTTCAGTTCAATATGCAAGGTTTATGTAAATATGGCTACAAAATTCTTTACAAAAATAGAGAATTCAATAATCTAAAAGAAATCTACTGCTTATAGTTGTATGTGCTAGCATAATTACAAATAATAATAATACCTAAATTAATTTATAGACTTTATGCTACCAAAGAAATTACCTGAGGGATATTTTTTTAGAACTTGACAAGTTAGTAAGATTTATTTGGAAGGAACCATAATCTCAAGAGAAACTACCCCCAAAAAGTGAATAAATGGGACATAGTATTAGCAGTCCTCATATTATAATGCTTTAGTTATCAAATCTATTAAGTATAAGTTAAAAAGCAGAAAAGTAGATTAGTGTATTAGACTAGGTAAAAGCAAGAAACAGAAACAATCAAAACTAGAAACCTAGTGATAAACCCCAGAACATAAATTTCTTCTGGGACAACTGGAAAGCATTTTGGCAGAAATTAGATTTAGACCAGCACCTTAGACCATCACAATAAGCATAAAGTGGATGCATAATCTGACATTAGAAGGTTATACATACAAAAACATTAAAATTTCAAATTAAGTACTTTTGATAATTATGGCTAGGGAGAGAATTCTTCACCATCCATATTATTCAGATCTTTAAAAATACAATAGAAAATTTTGAATGACTAAAATTTAAAAGCTTTTACAATGATAAAAATCAATAACAGGATTAGAACATATAGTAGAAATGGGAAAAATACTTGCCCCAAATATTGCCAACAAAAGTCTGATATCTAAATTTTATAGAGAATTGACACAAATTTATAATACCAAGAGCTAGTCTCCAACAGATAAATAGTTGGAAATATGAAGTTTTCAAAGAGAATGCAAAGTATTAATGACCACATAAAATCATATTTCAAATCACAAGATATAAAATAAGTGCTCATTTTTTAAACTAAGGTTTCTCCAAAACTACACAAACTGACAAATGTGGAGAAAATGGAAATTTTCAACATTAGAGTGACTGCCAAAAGGCAAGTATAAAAATATTTAGAGTAATTCTTTTTATTAGCGGCAAAGAATTGGAAACTGAGTGGGTACCTATCAGTTGGGGAATGGCTAAACAAGTTATGGTATGTTAATGTGGTATGTGTGTGCTACTTTGCTGTAAGAAATAATGAAGGGGATAGTCTCAGGAGAACCTAGGAAGACTTGTATGAACTGATACAAAGTGAGGTGAGAGCAGAAACAAGAGAACAATTTATAGTATAAACACAATACTGTAAAGACAAACAACTTTGAAAGGCCTAAGAACACAGTGACCAGCCATAGTTCCAGAGCAGTCATGAGGTAACGTGCTGCCAAGCCCTTGATGGACTAGGTGATGGATTCCAAGTGGACAGTGAGGCATGTTTTTTAGGAATAACCAACACAGGAATTTGTTTTACTTGACTATACATGTTTATAACAGAGGCTTTATTGTTCTTCCTTTTTCAATGGGAGTAGGGAGGAAGAAATTGGAGAAAAGGTATATATATGTTCATTTGAAGAGAAAAAAAAGTTACATTTTTTAAAAGAAGAAAATAAGTATCATAGAATGAAAACTATCAGGCTAGGAGTTCAATTCAAATTCGATTCATTAAATATACTTTGTGCCCTCAAGGTGCTTACAATCTAATGGAGTTTTGGTTTGTTTTGTCTTTATAGTCCCAACATAATGTCTTGCACATAATAGATGCATAATAAGCTTTTGTTAAAGTTAACTGAATTAAATTAAATGCTTTTGATTTAAAATATGTGTAAAGTATGACATACTCACTCATTACTCATTATGGAGTTTCCTCGATCTGAGTTGATTATGAGGTGGGCTTGGGCCTGTCCACTGAAGAATTATTTGTGTCCTCAGTCTAGCAGTTCTTTGCTATCTTCATCAATCGAAATTCACCTTTTAACAAGCCTGATTACAACCTTAGCATTATTCAGGGCATAATCTTTAAGAGTCACTGGGTGGTGGGGGGGGGGGGGGCTGCGGCCAGGTGGTGCAGTGGATAAAGCACCAGCCCTGGATTCGGGAGGACCTGAGTTCAAATCCGAACTCAGACACTTGACACTTACTAGCTGTGTGACCCTGGGCAAGTCACTTAACCCCCATTGCCCCGCAAAAAAAAAAAAAAGTCACTGGGACTTTAAAAAAAAAAAATTAAACAGTAAGAATGGCACAGTATCTGGCGATAAGCCTTCCTTGGCCACCAAATGTCCACACAGTCAGTCATGAAGCCTTTCTCCTCAAGGCCTTCGGAACTTGTGATAGCATAGCCTTCAAGCGGCCAACCCATAGCTGTGCTGTGAGGAAGCCGTAGAGCGTGACCCTTATAGCGCACATAACCATGTGTGTCCACTACTTTCAGTGTGGCTCTTGTTTTCATTCATATATATATATATATATATATATATATATATACACACACACACACACACACACACACACACACACACACACACACATGTATGTTATTTTTATATGTCTCCCCCATAAGGACTCTTTAAAATACCATTTTAATTGTAGGTGTGTGCTGTATAATGGGGGTCTGTAGTGGGTAGGGAATTAGCTCCAGCAGGACGTCAGGAAAACAGGGCACGGGCAGACTCCTTCATGTCTCTGGGCCCCGGGCAGCGGAGAGGGGGCTGATCTGCATTAACAGGGGGCAGTCATGGTCTGGAGCTTCCTTCGCCACAGATACTCTCTATACGTGTATAACAACGGCGAAACTGAAGGTAGACAATGAGCGTCATAAGCTTCGTAAACATGACTAGCTAAGAGAGCAGAGGAACAGCCTCCCAGATGGGCAGCGTGTGCCGCCCTCCTTGCACCTTCTCATTCTCACAGAGCCCTGCTTTTATACGAAGCCACAGGATCAGAAGATCACAGAATCAGAGCTGAAAGGGACCCTAACAATCATCGAGTTATTTAGCAGAAAAGGAAACTGAGGCCCAGACTTCCTTCCTGACAGCCAATGCTCTTCCCATGGCACTGCTTTTAAATTTCAAAAGAACCGACTTCCACTCTCTGAGTTTGGAATTGCCTGCTAGGCCTGACAGATCCCCTCCGAGGAGCATCTCCTTGGAACTCCCTGGGCTGCTCGCTGGTCTGCCGCAGTCTCTAAACTTTGTTGTCACTCGAAGACTGACATGATGTCAGTCTGCTCCTTCTTGTCTTAGTCTAAGTGAAGCTGGTGGGAGAAAACAAGCCGATTTTTTGAAGGGCAAGGCTTCTTTTGCTGCAGAGCCAGCTTAGATGACCAAGGTAACAAGTGCATGAGATTAGAAGTAAGCTGGCTACAAATCTTAGTAATTTGGAAGCACCACTGATCTCCTAAAGTACAGCATAAAGTGTAACCGTTTTTTCAGTGTGCAGTTAGTGTCTAGTGTACATCTTCTTGCTTCCCCCCCACACACACACAATATGTTTTCCCTTAACCATGTCATTTGTATAGTTCTCCCCTTCTGGTTAGCATCTGTTGGGAGGCCCTGCTTTACTGAAGCTGCTTCCCAGCCCATGTTGCTGACTCCTATGGGAGTTCTCTTTGGTGCAGGTTTGGTAACTAAACCACAGCTAAACTTCATGTTGATTTAGGGCAAGGGGTTGAATTCGTTCTGTAGAAATGGCCAGAGTTCATTTACTCATGTGTTGAAAGCCAACCTATACTCAAATATCCTTTTACATTCAGGTCTTTCACTTACGAATATATTTACAAATAAAATTAGCAGAACTAGGACACCAGTTTTAGAATAAGCAAGCTTTTAAAAGAGAAAAAATAAGCTCCTCTGTGATTTTTTTTCTGGCCAGATGGTTTAAATTGTTTTGTCATCTGTAGCCCTAAAGGGATTGGTGCAATAACTCTGACAGAATGGCCTGCTTTTGTTTCTGGTGGTTTCTCTTAAGATCCATGTTCTATGAAAATCCATTTTATTTCTTGCAGCTCTGTGGCTCATGGTAGGCATCACTTCAGCCACCAACAAATTTTAATTGCCTTTTAATTTAAACATTTTTTATTGAAGAATTGACATTTCTTGGAACCCACATTAAAATTCGCTTTTGAAAGAGATACTTCCCTGTTCTTAGCTATTTTCTAAGTCTCACTAATAGAATGGTGACAGTACATTTTCCAAAGACAAATTAATTGTTCTTAGACTTAATAGGATATTCTCTGGCATTTTTGTTATACTGAAGCATTCTTATAAACAAAGGGGCCAACATTAGCACCTTTTCAGGGGACAAGCATAATTTTTATCTAAAGTTTCTGTCTTCCCTTGTACCAGATGTAATCTTCTGTACCCACAAAATGCATGATGTCTACCAGCAGTAGCAATACCTCCCTAACATCTGGCTTTAAGGCCTACAAATCACTTTCCTCAACACAATCACGGGAGGGAGGTATGGGGAATATTGCTGTCCCCACTTTAAAGATAAGAAAATGGAGTCTCACAGAAGGTATTTGTTCTCCCAAGGCTGCCAAGCAGCAAGCTAGAATTCAGACCCAAAGTTCTCTCCAGTGGAAGGCCAGTAGCCTTCTCAGTGCACCCCAGTACCTTTCTAATGTTGTTTTAAGTCAAATTTGAGTTGAGTTGAATTGAAGTAGATTATCGTGGGCCCTTAATTGGTCCCATCCCCCTAGGAAGCACCTCTGGGATACTTAAATTAGTATTATGATTAAGCACACATTTAAACAAGAATGGTATTTAAAGGGTTGCCTCAGGAAGCAGAAAGGTGGTCTAAGCAGCAGTCCACAGGGGTCATCACGGAGTAGGACAGGAAAGCTACAAAAGAGCAGTTTGTTCCATGCAACGTCTCCCTGAGGCAGCATCTTCTCCTGGAGCCATATGTGAACCATCCCCTACCATGCCCTCCAGCCTCAGTGTGTTTAGTATTGCCATGGGCCTGGACTCTCACTATTTTAACTAATGGGGACGATGTATTGGATGAAAATATACTTTCAAACTGTATTTCTGTGTTTAGGTGTCTTTCACTAGACTATGTATCATATAGCTTTCTTCTCTTTAAACCTGCTTATTATGAGGATAAAGCTTTGGAAATTTTGTGAATTTCTGCTGTTCCTTCAGAGTCAAGTTCCATACCCCACTGAGGGCTAAAGCTCTTCTCTCAAAGAGGAAAGCTTCAAAGAAGGGCTTGAGGAGGACCAGTTTGCTTAGTCAATGGTCTGGGCACAGTCAGCATCAAAATCTGAATTGATTTTATTCACCTGAAGATAAAAATAGTTGAGAAATTGAAGACCACAACAGAAGTACTCAAATAAGTGAGCAAACTGTTGTGCTATAGAAAAATCTGTTTCTACATAGATACACACTCACATGCATACATACACCAAGGAAAAAGAGGAAGGCAAACCATATTAAAATAATACACCTAATATCTGCTGTTTCATATAAAGAATAAATCAGCTTTTATAAATAAATGCCATCTAGTCTCCCAAAATATAATCTCCCCTGACTGGAGTTCAAGTTCATTATAAATCATTCAATCTAGGAGGCAGCTAGGTGGCACAGTGGATAGAGCACTGGCCCTGGATTCAGGAGGACCTGAGTTCAAATCCTGCCTCAGATACTTGGCACTTACTCGCTGTGTGACCCTGGACAAGTCACTTAACCCTCATTGCCACCCCCAAAAAAACACAAAATCAATCAATCAATCATTCAATCTACTAACAATGAAGTAGTTTAAGTCTATGACAAATTTTAGAAAAGGAGTTACCAATCTCTGGTGTTGAGTGAAATGATTTTGAATAGTATGACCAATGCCAGCCCTGAGCAAGATGTGAAATCAAGTTTGGGGAGTAACCTTCCCATCTCCTTCAGTATCTTTCCTCCCTTGTGGCACACCTCTCCCTCCTGGTGCTTTCCTCACATTCCTGCTACTCTTCCCACTTTCTTTCGTCTCTGCTAGCAGTCATGCCCTCAGCTATGCCCTCTCAGGCATTCACTGAAAATTAAAGTATGACATCAGGGTTTAAGTAAGATGTGACTTCTCTCCTCCCTCGGCAGTCCATGGATATTTGTGCTGTAAAAGAATGTATTTTAACACAAAATCTATAGAACTCAAGGGAATGTTTGCACAGAGCAATCCAATTCAACCAAGATTAGAAGAAGAGAAAGAAAAGGACCTATATTTACAAAAATATGTATAGCAGATTTTTATGGTGGCAAAGAACTGGAAATCCAGGGGTTATCCATCAACTAGGAATACTACAGGGTAGGCCAAAAGTCATGATGGGGTTTCAATATTTAATAACTCCTTTATTTTTTGTTTTTAATTTATAATACCATGGCATCATATACAGGATATATAGGAAATAAATTTACATTACATGTGAATAATCAAATCTCATAAATGGCAAAAAATAAAGAAAAACTAATTTTCAAAAAGTTATTAAAACATCATGACTTTTGGCCCAACCTGTATTTGCTGTAAGAAATTATAAAGGGGTAGTTCCCGAGAAACCTGGGAACTCTTGGATGAAAGTAAGATAATCAGAACCCAGAGAATAGTGTATACAATGACAACAATATTGTAAAGACAAACAGCTTTGAAACAACTCTGATCAATGCACAGAGCATCCAGCAATTCCAGAACACTCTCGATGATGAAATGTGCTGTACACCCCCACCCCCCAGTGATGGCATGCAGACTGAGCACAGTCATCAGCTTCAAGAGAGGGAGGGGAGGAAAGCGTGACCAGTGCAAGGGTGATAAGCTACGAAGGAGCTGGGAGAGGTGAAGGTGAGGATGAAGACCAGGTTAGGAGTTCCAAGGCCAAGGGACAGGTAAAGGGACAACAGATCATGATCAGATGAAGGAATTGCAGAGCATGAGGAAGTAGAACACTTGTGGGTGATGGCGAAATCAGAGGTAAGGCCGGCCGTCTCTGAGTCTAGCTACTGTGGAATGGAGGAGTGGGTCTTGGTAAATGAGCAGGTGGATAAACTGGGAGTTGAGGGTGTTGTTTGAGGTAGGGTCTATGCAGAGACTGGAGGCCCGGCACTACACTGAGTGAGGAAGGGAGGAGAGTGTCCTCTTAGCTCTGAGTTTCCATGATTCCGCACCATAAATAAAAGCAAAACAAAAGCCCATTACAAAGAGCATTACTGAATAGTATTTTGTGTGCTGATTTTCTTGGTAATTCAGAATAATAGTAAATGTGCTAGATTTCACGTTTCTTATTGTCTGATGAAAGGAAACATGCAAACTTGTCTGGAAAGACAGACATTTTCCTGGCAGTAACTTGTAGAAGGAATTTAACTTACGAGTGCTAATATATGATGGGGGTTAGTTAACAGCAATGCCTTTAACTGAAAAGTTCAGTGGAATGTTTCGCCTGCTGACCTAAAAAAATTGAGGCCATAACCTTAATTCTTAATTCAGTGTGGACACTTCCACAAAAAGCTAAAATTAAATGTTCCAAGAAGGTTGAGGGGTGGAGGTTGAACACCTTTGGCAAGTTCCCCATTACAGTTTTTTCTTGGTAGATATAGAGACAAGAGGGGCAGAGAAGAACAGAGAGAGGAGCAAGGAGAGAGGCACCCCTGTGCTACACATGGGGAGGACAAATAGAAGCAAGAGGAGAGCCTCTGCCCTCAGGGAGAATCCTTGGCAGTGGGGATGGACAGCCCATACAAGGGAGCTGAAAGCCCGCAGGAGGAAGGTACCTGCATATTGGCAGAGGATAGTCCTTCAAGGCAGGGGCACAGCCTGGGCCTTAGGGAGTTGACGTCTCTGATAAATATGTAATAGAGGCTTTCATCTAAGAGTCTCATGTGGTCTTTCAGTTTTAGATGTGCCCAGGTCCAGCCATGTACCAATGAGTCATTTTTAATAGGGCTCAACTGTGCAGGTGGTGGGCAGAATAGCAATTGCTTTGACTGCCTTTGATTTTCATGGTCTTCTTTTCTCTTGGTTCTGTGACGTTGAGACTACATCATCATCAGAATACATATGCTGAAAGTTTGGATTTTCTTCAACTCAATGTTGGGTTCAAACTGTAGAACAGAAAGGCAGATACATTTAAGTATTATATCATTCCCCAACTGACAGCTAACATGTGAATCTCTTTTATAGCATCTTACCACTCCAAACATTTTACAGATAATTTGAACATTTATTGTTCATTCCAGGACATTTTGTTCATTTAGAAAATTACTATTCGCTCCAGAAAATTAGAATCAGTTTTCTGTTATTATCCTAACTGTCGCTATGAATTTGCATAATGATTGATTTGGGAAGAGGAAAGAAAGAGGAAGGGAGAGTAAAGGAGGCCAAAGGATTGAGAGAAACAGGGCCTATTTTACTGAGACCAGAAAACAAACTCGCAAGTGAGCGAAAGTTGAATCTGTGTTTTTAAAATCATACAAAAAACATAACCTTTTCCTATGAAATTTATTATCATTTATTATTTATTATCAGGGTTGTCATATTCTCATTTTTATGCTTGAATGTATTTAAACACTTAAAACTTTTTTCTATGTGATGATATGTTATGCATCATCCCGTTATCATTGGGAGTGGATTCAGAAGTCAGGATAAAATCAAACTCCTTCTCTGGGTATTTAGAGCCTCCACAGCAAGGCTCCAATCCAGCTACACTATTTTACAATATCACTCTTCACATAGTCTCTATTCCTCCCCTGACAGAATGACCTCAATGCATTTGGGCAGGTCCCACTCCCTTTCCCACCCTCCGCCCCATTCCTGGATCATGGGTTTTTCCTCTTTGCCACATTCTTCTCTTTCTTAATTTTGTTCATTGTAATAAAATGACTATCATTAGTGACATAATCGCTTACTGAGCCCCTCTCCTCAAAAATGTGTCAATTTACTAAGTGGATGTGGGACCATGCAAATATACCAGTTCAGCGTTGGAGAAAAAGGGCAAGAAATAGTGGCGGGAAACCACTTCCTGTCATTTTAAAAATATGAACTCTATCTTCTGCAAGTTGGCTTTAAATATGAGCATATGCTACAATGCTATAATTAATTATTTTTCACTTTCATTCTTATGACCCCAGGTCTGTTTCTCAATCTAATAAATTATTTTCTTCCTGCACCCTAATTTTTGTATTGGGAAAATTCAAAATCAAATCTATAAATGTTTCAAAGGAATGCTGGAACTAGATTCTGGTTGGTTTTTTGTTTTTCAACTATGATTTTCATTTTGTTTCTTGTTCTTTGAGACAATAGAAAAAACATTGAATTTTCCCCAAATAGTCCATGGATTTTAAACAGATAGGAGATTAACGTCAATCAGACTAAAATAGGTCCCTTCTGTGCCTCCGATTCCCAATATAAGTCTTATTTCTTCCCTTTGCTTTAAAATAAATGGAATCTCAGTTTCTTATGAAAGTATGATAAAAATTACAGATTCACAACATCATCTGTCAGGTGTTAGGGAATTGTTTTTATTAATGAAAAGTTTGGTCTAGTAGGTACCTTAAACACATTCACTTGTATAAGTAGAATTATTGTTTCTCAACTCATGATATAAAGGTTATTACTTCTCCACCTTTCAGTAATGGTGTCTTAACATTACTTTTATTGTAATTTTATTGCCAAATCAAGTGTGAGATTAGATGTTGGATGTTACATATAATCTGCACGAAATCAAATTATTTGACCTCTAAACCCACCAATGCACTCTCCTGCTGGTTTGCTGTTAAATATTCAGCATTTTCTTGTCATGAATACAAATGGAGGACAAATTAGAATCTACAGACAGCTGACCTGAGCTTCAGATTAGAGACTGGGGGCTTGTGCTGTTTTAAATGTTTTAATTATCATAGTCCCAAAAGCCATTTGAAGGATACACATAAAAATCGTTTTTGTAACAAAAAAGCAAAGAAAGAGTAAAAGAAAAAGATCCGTTCTCCTTCCTCCTCCTTATTTGAATGTTTGAGCTTGATTACATTTATACTTCCACTGGAACTATGCAAATTTGCTGAATTAAATTAGGCCTATTAATAACAGTGGTACTTTATAACTCTTTTCCTTTTACAATCCTCTTTTCCCTGGATATGTATGGGGTGTGTGGGGGGGTATACATATATGTGTGTGTATTTTCATCATAAAAACATTTCTATTTATTGTATTGTCATAGTAAAATAGCTTAAAGTATATCTCTGTGAAATATTAGAAATGTCGTGAATGTACAGTGTTTTTAGACTTTATTAAAAATGTATTCACTTTATTTTGGACATTTATATAATTGGGAGATAAGGAAAATAATAATTAGCATACCTAAGAATATAATGAAGAAGCATTTTTGAAAGTTTACAGGAAACAATAGGGGATTTTTTTTTCATCATGTAATAGGAAAGAACTTGAAGGTAACTCACACATAAAGTTTAGTATTTTTAAAAGTAAATGTCCTATGATACTTATGCTAATGAACATATTCTGCTGGTTTTCTCCTTGCCTCTGCCTTTTGGGTTTTTTTGCGCATGTTCGAGCTGTATTGGGTGAATTAGTTATGCCTGGCTAGTAAGCAGCAGAGCATTTCTCTATACACTTGGGAAATAAATTTGGCAGAAAATCAGCATGAGTAGATTTAATTATCACTCTGAGACCTTTCCCTTTTCTAGCCTAGTGATCCTGAAACTCTGAGTGTTTCCCTGAAATCTGTGTGGACGCTAAGCTTCGCTTCCCAATTTGTTCTTCCACGCAATGATAAGCCAAGCAATTACTGGTTTATTGATTTTTCATCATGGCAAATTTAAAGTTGATTTTTTCCTGAAAAGGCAGGGGTGATTAAGTGTTTCCCCTCGGTTTAGTACAAGAGAGCTATGTGGCAGAATCTAATATCCTGAGGTCAGCCTCTGCAGGCAGATAATACGGTGTCTTGGCCACGTGTTAAAGAGAGAAATCAGGACTACAAATGTGATAGGATATATGTGGAGACAGTTTAATTTGCTCCATTTATATGAACAAGTCATGTGGCACATGCTTGGAAAACATCATTTTGAATAGGCTCAGGAGTGGGGCCCACGTGGGCAGAAAGAAGGAAGCATAAACTAGGAAGATGTCACTGGGTTGGGTTTAGAGGGACCTGAGTAATCATTTTGAAATTAAAATAAGTAAAGCTTGACTTGGGGTGGGGGGGGGGGGAGTGTTCAGAAATCTGGAGTGAAATCCACACACTGTCATCAAGATTTACTGGTCATTTAAATGTAAATAATGCTTTCCATTCACAAAGGTTTTCACCTGAGTATACATTTAGAGATTCTTATCTATACCTCTCTAAAAGAGGATTCACTGTAAAACTGTGATTTAGGGCCTTAAAGTTAATGTAATTTTATGGATGTTTGTATATAGATATATTTGTTTATTTTTAAAGAGAGGTTCTAATAAACAAGATGCCTTACATTGCATTTCTGTAATGATTTAAACTGCATATATACACACATATCTCCTATATATCAGTTACACTAAAAAGATTTTGAAATATTTTAATAGAATAATTTTACTTAATAGAATTTATTTGTCACTCCTTTCTGAACATATGTATATGGTTTGTTTGGAGGGTTTTTTCCTTTCATTTTATTTTAAGCCTGAGCAAGGAAATCTTTTAATTAACAACATTTTCGTAATTGTTCATGGTTTATATAAAGAATACCATCTAAATGGATTTTTGTCAGAAGAACCTATTATAGAAGATGTATAGTTAACTTTTCAGTAACTTAAAAAAAAACGTTAAATGTTTATTTAAAGGTTAAACAAATTCATCTAAGATTAAATACATCCATGACTCATTTTTAAACTACTAATATTAGAGACATACTTTGGGAGCTTCTGATGAATTAACAGAGTATTTGAACCTGTTATAATGACCGTGTATCTGAGACATTCTAAGGTTTCTTTTCGTAACCCAAAGAATAAAAATTGTAGGTTATAGCCTGAATCCAGTTGAACTAAGAGATTCTTTTGGATGTGCTGATTACTTAGATGGTTTGAAATTACTAGGGAATAAGCATGATTGACTGATAATTATTGGCTGATTCTTTGAATAAAGCCATGTGTTAAAAATATATTCTTCGTGGATTAAAACAATTCTTTGTTGTTAATGCTAAGTAATATTTATACCTCTGACCAGACTTTTCACATTGGATGTACTCTTATCATATGTATATGCCAAATTACATTTTCCCATTGAATTTCATGCTATAGGCAGAGATGTACTCCCAAAAGATTAAAAATTGAGGCCCCAATACAAATTTAAAGTCTGCTTTGAGAGTTTTAGCTTTCCCTGAGCATTTTGCTATACTATATCATTGTGACTTTGATGTGTGTATATAGTGTCTCCAAAATGTAGCCCGGTAGAAAATGCACGCATTCCAATATATCTCATAGTTCATTTCTCTTTTCTTTAAAGTTCTTACTGACCCCAGATGAATCAGATTTAAGTGGCCACACTGACTATTCTGGCTCCATAGGTAGATTTAGATATAAAATTTTATATAAATAATTTTAACTGCCCTTATTTTGTACTTAGTATCATACTGTGTGTACTGAAGTATTCTTCCTTCCCTTTTCCAGTCTAGTAATAGGTATTAGTTGGACAAGTTAGTGATTAATCAAACACCAGGTAATTCTAACTGCTCTTACCTGATAAGAATACATTTAGTGTTGATTGAACAGCCTGGCTCTGGGACTTCTTAGAGTTAATAGCTTGTCTTAAGGGAAAGATTGATGGTCAGAACAATCAACTCCATACTTTTTCCAAATGTGTAAATCCAAACCTACTCAAAAATATATTTAAAACATAATTCACCTATAGCCGTATGTTACTTATATTGATATAAAATTATGTACATATTTGTGACCACAATTTTTAAATTTGTGAATTTGAAAGTCATCAAATTTCCATCCAACATTTCCCTGGAGCCCTATAGAACATTAGAGTCGAGTCATACCACCTTATTTCCTTTTAATGCATTATCACTTATGATACTTTCATGTCTGTCAATGGGCTTTTATCACAATCCAGGTTCAGCAGAGATAAGCAGTTCTTTATAATGAATACAGGCAAAAATAGATGTACTGCTTTAATGGACCAACTCTGAACATCTTGGAAACCGGATGGATACATAAAAATAGCACAAAAGAAGAAAACAGTCTACGTTGGAGAGGCTGTGGAAAGACAGGCACATTGATACAGTGTAGGTAGAGCTGTTATTAACTGGCCCAAACGTTCTGGAAAATCATTTGGAATTATGCTAAGCAAGTGATTCATCTCCACACCCTTTGACCCAGAAATGCCACTGCTCAACATATGCCCGAGGGGAGTCAGAGACAAAAAGAAAAATCCCACATGCACCTAAGTATTTAATAAAACTCTGTGGTAGCTACTAAAGTAGGGACAAAACTGACCCCATCCACTGAGGAATGTTGTGTTAATGGATGGAATTTGGCCAGCCTTTAAGAAAGAATATGTATGAAAAATCTAGGGAAGCTTGGGAAGACTTCTATAAACTGATAACCAGTGAGGTAAGCAGAATCAGGAAAATTCTATACACAGTGATTACAGCAACAAAAGAGCAACAACCAGTGAAACTCAGTGTTCTATAATTATAAAAACCACTCTCTTGTCATAGAGTAGAAAAAAGATCCTTTCCTCCCTTCTGGGCAGTGGTGGAAGGAATGGAGGTGAACCATTGCATAGACAGGCAGATGCAAGTGATATGGGGATTAGTTTTTGCTAACAGCTTTTCTCTCTCTTTTAAAATTCTTGATTATAATATGTATTATGTATAATATTACATAGTACATTAGACAAATACTCAGTGAATAGGGGAGAGGAAGGAATATATTTGGAAATTATGGTAATAAAAATAGCATTAAAATCTTTAAAAGAGGAATATCAGACAAAAAAGTCATTTTCAGAATGCCATAATAAATCATAACATGCAAAATTAAAAAGGCAGTATTCTTTCACTTTGGGTTTGATATTCCTTAATGAAAATAAAATTATTTTATCAATTTTCAACATTATTTTTCCATTTGGAACAGACCATTCCCACTAGGACAGGGCTCCCCCATTACTTCTACTAGTAAACAGTAGTTTACTTTTTTAAAATTAAGCAAGGAGTATTATTTTGCTTAACAATTCTCATGGTAAAACTTCACATCTTGTTTTTAACCATTTATTATCAAAGAAGTTGACCTGTTTGGCTAGAGCCATATTCAACTGCATGAGGTCATGCAGCATAGCTGTAATAACTTAAAGTGCTTTACGCAGTGATAAGGAAATATATTAAAATGCTCTCAAGATCATTAGTTATTGCCTAAGGTCATGCTTTTATGGTCATTTCATTTTATTGCTACTGGGTGTAGTGACTCTAACCTGAACTTAAATCAAGTCTTTTAAGCAGAGCACACTGAATATTTTAAAGAACCTTTATTTGTATTTTAATCCATATAAAGACAAGTTGAATATCCTAATTACTTCCAGGTATTTGAGGGGAAAGAAGAATCTATTGTGTCGTCTCTTTAGTTTTTCCTGTGGCTGCCTTCATAAGTGCTTATTATTTGGATTATGCCTTAAATTTGAAAAGAAATGTTCCAAACATGAGTGTGAATTTCCCATTTTTATGGATGTACATTATTCCTCTGACTTAATTTTATTATGATTTAAATTTCAAGTCCTTTCCATATTCTTCAATAAATAACCAGTTTTTAACTAAATGTGAGCAAATCACTCTAACTCCCCTCCCCTTTGTGTCCTTTGTGAGCAGTAGTTGCTTCATTAGTCTGTCTCAACCACCTGGTGTTGAGTTTTGAGTCTCTAGAGACAATCTCAGCATCTGGCATTAGCTGTGATCTCTGTGTATGTGTGTTTAATCTTTTTATTGACATTTTATAAGAAAAAAGAATGTGAAACAAATTAAGGAAAGTGTAAAGAACAATCAAAAGTAGAGCTACAGTGCATATGAGTCACATGATTTCTTGTGCTAATGATAAAAAAGTCCAAAGATCAACAGATTACAGTGTTTAAGAGCTCAAATTCATTTATTTTAGCACTTATTGGTTCACATAGCATATATTTTCCTCTTACTGTGAAAGAGTGTTGGTTGAACTACAGCTCAAGTCAAATTTGGGCCATCTTTCATAAGAAATTAGTTACTTTTCAGTCTGATATTAAGCAGACTATTGAGGAGCTTTTTAGTATCTATATTGGCTAGATAACATCATTGATTTTGGAGTGATTAGTGACAGTAAAACAGGAAGAGGAATTGTTATCCCATTAACCTCATGAAAGATAAGGGAGTTGGATTTTAGAACTAAGGGATAGTGAGATAATTTGAGAAATAGAGTCTGTTTCCTTATCATAGAATAGACTAAAGGACATTATCTAATATGTTCTGAAAAAAACTAAAAGACAGTTATTGGATAACTGAACCTGAACCTAGTTAGTCATAATGGGGACAGTAGTATCAGCTCATGGTCATTTGAAATTCAGAGTGTTCACCACCATTCCTCCATTGTGAAAGTTAAGCTGATGGATATCTATTTACTCACATAGTCAAATAAAGATGGAAAAATTGAGTCCATCCTAGTAAAAACAGATTTAAATTATAGTAATCCCATAGCTACCTTTGATATTTAAAGCGACCAAAGCATTTGGAGGTAGGAAACCTGAGTCACATGTCTGCTATGATCAGATTGTAGGATTTAAAGCTAGAAGAGACCTCTGAAGGCATCTCATCCAATACCCACCTACCCTAAAGGCCAGAGACATTCAGGTCTTCTGGCTGAAGCTCCATTGCTCTTTCTACTGTTATACCCTGTGGCCCGTTGGGTGAGTCACTCCACTTTTCTGGCTATCAGTTTCCTCACCTGTTGAGAGAGAGAGAGAGAGAGAGAGAGAGAGAGAGAGAGAGAGAGAGAAGATGATAATTAGGTCCCCCTTTTTAGCTTGGAATTCCATACTATGATCTTCTCATTCTACCACCTGCCCCACCCCCAACAAATGAAAGTAGAGAAATGTCATTTATTTGTTGGTATGTTTTTGTTAATAATTTATCCTGTCATAATGTTCCACATCTTCTTCATTTAGGAGAACAATTTGTCAGACAAGGTAGAGCTGTTTTGTGTGTCTAATTGGTTTAGAATTTATATGGTAGCCAGACACACTAGATGATCTTAACTGTCTATATGTGGTGTGGGACAATGTTGGGGTCCAAATAATAGATCTGTAGGTGACAGGAGAGAATTTTCCACTTGGAGCCAACAAAATGGAGACTGCCTGTAATTTTAATCTGCTGGTTTGCTGAGTGACCCTGATTAGTGTTCACATTATCCACATACACCTCAAAGTGGGCAGCCCATTAGAAGCGTTGTTTCTGTAACTTCATGGGACAGAGATTAACAGCAGCATGATACACTAATCAGATGTAACTGATTCACCAAATGTCATTTTAGCAGTTTAAGTCAGACCACACTAGTAATTTTTTCTCAAGTTCATTCATTATTCTCATCAGTGAGATCAACCATGCTACCTTTTATAAAACTTTGCCCTCTCTATCTCTGGCCCTCTCTGCCTGCTATCATGAAGTCATCTAAATTGAGTAATTTTGTCATTGTTTTCCCACTTTGTTTATTTTCTTTAACAGGTTTCCCATTGTAAGTTGTCCATCAAAAAAATTGCCCAAAAGGAAGATTTCTGAAGGGAATAAAGAAAATACAATAGCTGAAGTGACACTTGGTACCGAAACCTCTACTGCCCATTAAATACTGCTTTTCAATTTAGCAGTTGTAAAAATGAGAAGTGTCCTTAATATAGGACTCTATTGATCAGAAATGGCGCACAATGGCTGGGCCTGTGCAAGGTTATAAACTCCATCTGGCTTCTACACCCAGATAACCAAGCTGTTCTCACATTGCCCTGGCCCATGAACACTTTGTCTTTCCCCTCCTACCCAGGTATCTGAAATATCAGTATGAAGAGGAGCCAGGCAGGGATTTTAATTTATTCCAGTTAATCTTTCATTTGCGGATTCTCTTCTCAGAAGCCAGTCAAGGTCACAGACAGAGGTAAAATAGAAGTGCTGAAGGTAGTCAGGAGTCCTGCTTTAGATTCTAGCTCTAACACTTAACTAGCCAGATAATCCCAGGCAAGTTTCTTAACCTCTTCAAGCCTCAGTTTGCTCATTTGTAAAAAATGAATATAATCATACTATGTGTTTTTCTAGGGTTAGTATAAGTATTAATTTGTTAACCTTTAAGCATCATAGAAATGTTATTATTTTGTGTTCAGTGACAATTCATATAATTTAACATATGTAGTTTTGTTAGGCATCTTCTTCACTGACTGTTGCTATGGAAAGAAAACTTACTTATTTGACAGGGTTCCGATCAATAAAAAGATTTCTTTTGTCCATAGTTACAAGTCAAGGAAAGCAGAAGTCTTGATGGGTGCATAGAGAAGGCAGCCATTTCCTACAGGAACATGGAGTAGACAGAAAAGCCAGGGTCCTTCTGGGTTGTCAGACAATTTGCAGCTGCCCTTAGGGACAATTTGTTGTGTTCCAGGAGAAAACGATAGAAACTTCCCAATCTGCCATTCACTGACCTGCGGGGTCCAAGACAAAGTAGGTTCCGTGTCTTTTGGTCAACCTTCTCCATTTTCTGAGGTGAAGGAAATCCAAACAAAGGGGTTCCCTGTGACTGCCCATTTACACTGAAATGGAGGCTTGTTCTAAAATGACATTACTCATATCCAGAAAGGGAAAGCTTAGCCCCCCACTCCTGGCTTTTTCAGTAGTTGAGGCATGAGGGGATGGGGGCTGCACTAGGGTAGGGGGAGTGTCAGAGGAGAGAAGGGGCCATATTGGAGAGATGTTGCAGAGTGAAACCAATAGGTCTTGGCAATAGATTGTCTATGGGGACTAGGGTCGGGGGTAGAGGATAAGGAAGATGGGGGAGAACCAAGGATGACACCTAGGTTTTGAGCATGAGCGATTAGGGAGAGGGTATTGTCTTCTATACTCATAGGGAAGTGGGAGATAGGGGGACTTGGGGGGAAGGATCATGAGTTCAGTTTTGGACGCGCTGAGATTATGGTGTCTATTGGACATCCAGTTTGAGATGTCTGAAAAGCAGTTGGAGATATGAGGGAAAAGGCCCAGACATAGTATTTTGGAGTCAGTAGGAAAAGAGGCAGCAGACAGGGAAAGATTGAAAATAAGTGAGAGTGGGGCCGACGGAGGGGATCAATATGGTGGGAGGAGGGCCTCTGGGTATGTACCTTAGAAGTTTGGACATTAAACTTTGAAGTCCAAGAGAGCAGAACACTTGCCATAGCTAAACTTTGGGGGTGCTTTATATCATAGGAAGCACTTCATAAATTTTACTTCATCCACCTGCATTTTTTTTTCAGCTTTCATTAAGTCCATATATGGATCTTTAGTCTCTTGATTTCTTTCGTCCTTTAGTTAGGTCATTGGAGTTTTACTGATATAGGTGTGTGAATTGTACCCTTCGTTCTCCGTTGTCAAATGAAGCTTTATTTTTATTCCTTATCAGGCCGTCATTTCTTTATTGTCCTATTCTCTCTCCTTAAAGCTGTCATTAATTCAGATCACAGAACACAGAATGTTAGAGCTCAGAAGGACCTTAACAATTACTTAGGCCTCCCCTCTCATTTATTCAGCGGAGGACATTGAAGTCTCCTGTGTAAGGACTGTGTAGGAAAGAGGACAAAGAACCAGGCCTGGGTGGGAGTGAAGAGCCAGGAGAAGTGGTGCCAAGCCCTTGGTGGGAGCCTGCAGTGTCACTGCATCGTGGTGGTCCTTCCAGGCACTGAGACTCTTACTAGAGGAGCAGATTCTGATGACAGTGCAGAGGAACAGTCCGCAGAGGTAGTCTGTGGGATTTTATGTTAATTCACTGTACTCAGTGGTCCCTGACCTGACTCCAGGGGTTTTATAATAGTGTACACCTTCATTTATCTTCAGCACAGTCAGGGCATTAAGGGAAACAGATTGAAGTAAAGTGAAGCTTGTTAAATCCCTTTTAACAAATGCCTTAAGAAGTCCTCATTTCTTCATCACCTGCTGAGTTAAAGCGATAGGTCATTGTTCCCACTCGGTGATCTTGGAGAGACTCAGGTTGGGGGATGGGACGAAGTTTCATTCTCTTTGAATGAAACCGCTTTCATCAGGGACGAAGTCCTATTTTGAGGTTTGGACGGCTTTCTTTTTCCCCTCTTTGACCCAGCCTACATTCTTTTGTCTATATAACTTTGTAGATTTGCTCCAGAAACACCGGTCTGCTTCTGGAGAGTAAATGGGCACTGCTTCGTGCTTGGATCGCCAGAGCCAGGTGTGTGAGCAAGCAAATAACATACTTGTTTAAGCAACCAAATGATAGTCTTGTTTAACCCTTGGAGGCACAGATAGCAAAACCCAGACCCTTTGGAGAGCTTTGCGAACATAATAAAAACCATAGTACTCAAGAGGTTATAAAAACTCTCCTCTAGCTGAGCTGAAATATTTCCATCTCCTCAAAGAGCATGTTTGTGGGTATGGAAGCAGCGTGAGCAATAATTGCTCATATTTGCAGAGAGCTTTAAGCTCTTGAAAGACCTTCCTTCACAGTCCTGGGAAGTATTCCCCAGCTGTCACCGGTTGCCTCGTCCCCATTTTGCTTGTGAGGAACCTGCTTTTGAAAGAAGCAGAGTGACTGGGCCAAAGACCCGACTTGGCATCGAAGCCAGAATTGGGAGGCAGTCTGTCTTTCCTCCAAATGTAGCGCTGTTCTTCTATACTGTACTACCTGTACTGTGTCCAGTATTTTGATGTATTCACATGTACCTGCACTTCATCTACACAAAACTGATAAACATTCAAATTTCTTAAAGAATGAACCCCTCTCACCTTCTTTGTGGCCCATTTCTCTGCCAGTAAATATGTCCATCATCATTTACATCCTAAAGGAATAAATATTAAACCGAAATGGAAATTGGTTATCTATTCTTCTGCCTGATCCATGTCAGGACCTTAGTGTCTCTTATGGGGAATTGATAATGTCATTGGTCTTCGTTAGTATCAAATTATTGAAGATGACATAGTTTACGGGGATTTCTATGGAGGACACACATGTGACTGATAAGAATATAATCCATGCCCCATAAAAATTCTTTTAACACGTAAGGACCACCTTTCTGAGGATCTGAAACGAATGTTTTATCTGTAGGGAGAATAGACAAGGAAGTTGTGAGCTTCACTGACATGAGACTTACTATGTTTATTCATTAAGTTTTCATTCAAAGTCTGAGGTTTGTCCTTCAGATTTCCATTAATTTAGACTCTTTGGTCTTTTGAGGTTTTCATTTGTCAAAATTGTTAGCTCTTGGGTATTAGTAACACAAACATTGATGTGTAGCTTTGGCCTGTTAGCTATCAATTGAAATCAGAAAATCAATAAACTTAATAGCTGTTCATTACACAGTTGATGCATTTGCAGGGCTACATTGAATACCGTCAGTGAATAATCAATTCAGTCAAAAACTATTACCAGATCACCGCTAGAAACTTGGATAATACACTAGTTTATTTACGGTTGTGTATAGCTTCTTCAGCACTGCTTTACAAGGCAGGCGCTTGCCTTGTAGGACTTGACACAGGTTGTAGCATGCAGCCCCTTACATTGAATCAGGTACTAGGTGTGACAGCACTTGCCAAGTGGGTTTGGAAGAAAGCTCAGTAAATAAACACTGCAACTACACTGACAGCATTCAGTCCACTTCCCCAAAATTTAAGGTCTCTCACTGGGCCAGTAAGTAGGGGACTGCAGCCCTGGGTGATGGGCCTCTTGGGCAGCAGTGAATGCATCCACCAGCCCTTCCCCTCAGCTTCACTCCTCCTGCCCTGGGAACAGGCTCCCCAATGTAGGCATGGCTGTGCCCACAGCTGCAGAAACAGCACACCTTCAAGGTCTGCAGATAGTCATAGATGCAAAGAGATGACCTTTTCCCAGAAAAATAGTGACACTCCCACCTTCCTGACACAAGAAGTGAAGACTTTCCCCCTCATAGAAAGATAATTGTATGCTGCTCCATGTGTTACCTGATTTGTTCCTCGCAACAGCCCGACATGTTATTATCCCCCTTATAGAGGTGAGGAAATTGAAACACAGAGAAGTTAAATTACTTGCCCCCAGACCTACAGCTAATCTCCAAAGGTGTAATCTGAACCCAAGTCTCTCCTGACACCAAATCCACCACTGTCTTCACACCACCAAGCTGCCTCTCTTGAACAGAAAGGATTCAAAGAATGGCTGTGTTTCCAAACAAGAGATAGGAATTAAAACTTTTATTTTTTATAAACATTCTGAGAATGTTTACCTCTTTGTAAAATTGTTCCTCAAAGCAACGACAAACCTGAAGGATTTGTCAGTTCCCCATGCCCCTAGTTAGGTGTTAGAGTTCTTAAAACTTCTCTTTCTGCAGTCTTCTTTAGCCCATAATGCCCCCTTCCTCATTCTTCTGAATATCGTCACAGTCTTGGTGTCTCTCTTTCTGATCTGTGTCCTTGTATACTTGTATTACGATTTTTGTGTCTCTTTTGAATGTTTCTATTCTCCTCTCTGTCTTCCTCTATTCTCAACACCTCCCTCAAATGACCCTAATAATAATAATTTCCAACATTATAGTTTAAAGTCTCTGTGTGATTGTATCCTTTATTCAAGGGACTTTTCTGTTTCTGGCTCTTAATTTGAAGATCAGGTGAATGAAACATTTTTAAGTGGATCAGCCTAGAGCTACAAGGCTTCTGAATATTCCTCAAGCTTTGGAGCCTCTTGCACTTCTTATCCCCAGACCTTATTTTTCAGCATTTCTCTCCTTTCTCCAGCCATCCTTGCACTATAGATAAAAAGGACCTGTTGGCTTCATTTAGAGGAGCCTGGCTAGTCTCTCAAACCTCTCTGTCTCTCCCAAGGGATGTCTCGGGTGCTTCAGATGAAATATCTTCCGAGTTTCATGGTGATCACTGCCAGGGGAGATCATCACCGTGTGTCTCAGATAAGCTGTGTTGGGTTCCACCAACTCCCTCGTTTGCCTCTCCAAGAAAACCTGTCAGCCATTCCTTCTGTTCAGTGGCAGCCTCCCTCTGACCTCTGGTTTCCCTGACAGTGAGAATGCCACCATTGACATAACCCACCTTTCCTGGCAGGACGGTGGCTCGTTGGATTTCACACCTAAGTAATAATAGTTCAGCTCATGTTTATAGAAAGTTTTCAGATTCAGTGATTCTTAACACACTTTGCCAGAATCATTGAAGATGTGTTGGGGAAACACGGAACTGAAGACTTGGGGAGTTTTTATTCTTTTCATTGCCTTGACCAAAGAATTCTCCACCTGCCTGCCCACCTGTTTGTAATGAGCCTCTCTGCCCTGAGCCAAGCTGGACAGAGAAATCAGCTGCTTGGAAAATATTCAAAGCCTTTCCAGCTTGATAAAACTGACTAGAATGTGCCTTCCACTAGCAGAGCCTTCAGACCCCAGGGTCACCAAACAAAGTCTGGCTAAAGTACTTTCTGGGAGAGTCAAGCAGAGGATCTGGTGGAACTGACGGTAGTATGTAGCCAAATGCGGTTTTTTCCGGGACCCGTGGCCATCTCACCTTGGACTGCTCCCAGTGCACCATTATGAAGGTGTTTGACGTTTGTTCCTGGCATCTGAAACATGACATGAAGAGATTGAGAAGTTCTGATGGGTTGGTCAAGTTCCTCTGAATGAAGCCAACAGATACAGTGAAGAATGTACAATTACATCCTGCTGAAAGAGACCTCAAGCTACTAAATAATTAGGTTTTTAAACACCCTTCTTGAAATATTTCTTGCCTACTTTAGTAATTCTACATCCTTAGTCTACTTTAGTTCAAATTCAATTCAAAAATCTATTAAGCACTTACTTATATGCAAGATTCTGTGTAGTCTAGGAGAGACACAAATAGGAGTCAGTGGTCCAGTCTCTGATGTCAGTAGGAGACACAAATAAGTAGAATTACTGTTTACTGGGGCGGGGATTAGTGGGGGTTACATGTATATAGTACATGATTTAGTACAAGGTAGAGCATGACCACAAAGGAAGATTCAGACAAAGTGCTCTAGGGAAAACTTGACAAGGAAGAGAACACTTTTAGTTGGGGAAATTAGGGAACACTTCACAGAAAAAGTGGTGCCTGTGCTGACTCCTTAAAAAAAAAGAAAAGGAATTTCAGTAAATATTATTTATTCAATCAGCAAGCATGTATTAAGTGCCTTCTATGTGCTGTGCTAAACTCTGGGGATACAAAGAAATGTGAAAGACTATCTGCTCTCAAGAAACTCATTCTAAGGAGAGACAACATGCAAACAACTATGTGCCCCCAAAAGATGTATTCAGGATATATTAGAAATAGTTCCCAGAGAAAGGCTCTCACATGCTACAGCATGCACAAAGGCTGGAGATAGTAGGACAAGATCTGGGAAGAGCTAGTCCTTTAACACATCAAATACATGAAGTAACATGAAATAGAATTGCGAAAATTAATGGGAGCCAGATTGTGGAAGCTTGGCATTCACAGAAGGGATTTCTGGGAGAGCAGACAAAGGCCTTGAGTCCATGGCATATGACAGTTGGTTTAATGACCTAGGGGTGTTTAACCTGGAGAAGAGAGATTCAGGGAAGATGATCATTCTTTTTAGAGTATTTGAAGTGCCAGTGGGAAAAGAGGCATTCGACTTGTTCTATTTGGACAGAACCAGGAGCAATGGGTAGATGTCACCCAGATGGAAATTAAGGTTTGACTTGGGAGAAAACTTCTAACACTGCCTTGGGAGAGAGCAGATTCCAAACCCCCTAACTACTTTATTAGAGTCACTCTTCAACAAAAACATGGGAAAATGGAAAACAGTATGATAGAAATTAATTTTAGACCAGCATCTCACACCATATATTACAGTAAGCTTCCTGTAGACACATGATTTAAATACAAAAGGTTATGCAATAAATGAATTAGAAGAGTAGAGAAGAAGAAACCTTTCAAAGCTATGGATAGAGGAAGAATCCTTGAGTAAAAAGGAATTAAAGGAGTAGCTAGGTGGCACAGTGGATAGAGCACCGGCCCTGGAGTCAGGAGGACCTGAGTTCAAATCCGGCCTCAGACACTTAACACTTAACACTTAACTAGCTGTGTGACCCTGGGCAAGTCATTTAACCCCAATTGCCTCACTTTTATTTAAAAAAAAAAAAAAGGAATTAAAGGTACCACAGAAGATAAAAACAATTCTGATTACTTAAAACTGAAAAGCTTCTAAACATATAAATTTAATGCAGGTAAAATTAGAAGGGAGACAGTTCACTTGGAAAAAACCTTTAGCAAGTTTCTTCAATAAAGGTCTGGTATCCATGTATAGGGAATTGATTCAAACATATAAAAATAATAGCTAAATGATCAAAATATGTGAACAGGCAGTTCTCAAGGGAAGAAACAAAAGCTCTCAATAGCCACATCCAAAACAATGCTCCAAATTACTAATAATTATGGAATGAAAATTCAAACAATTCTGGGGTTCCCTCTTCACATTTATCAAACTGGCAAAGATAAAAAAGGAAAATTGAGAGACTTGTGGAAAAGAGCCACAAGTGTACTACTGTTGATAGATACTACTTAGCCACAGAGATCAAAGAAAGAGGAAAAAGTCCTCTATTTACAAAACTATTTAACACAGCACTTTTAATGGTAACAATAAGCTGAGGAATAGGGAAATACCTATCAATTAGAGGAATGCCTTAACAAATTTTAGTATATCAGTCAACACCTATTTATTACGGACTTACTATGTGCCAGGAACTGTGCTGAGCAGCCCTTAAAGAAGCTCATATTCTGAGGGGAGGGAAATAGATGAAAATAACTAACTATCTACAAAATGTAAAGAGCAAATACAATCAAATTACGGGCGATATCTGTTAAGCACTTTTCAGACCTTAAAACAGTCTTCTTATGCCTTACTTCCTACCATGTGCTCTTTGATCCCATGACACTGGACTCCTGACTGTCTCTCAGCTCTGGACATTTTCTCTGACTGTCCCAGAGGCCTGGAATGTTCTCCTTCCTCCACTCCAGCTACTGACTCCTGGCTTCAAAGCCTGACTAAAATCCCCTCCCAACCCTTCTTCATTCTAGGGCCTTCCCTCTGTTGATCGCTTTCTGTTTATCTTGTATGTATATGTTGTCCTTCCCATTAAACTGTAAGCTCCTTGAGAGCAGAGCTGCCTTTTGCCTCTTTGTATCCCCAGCACTTGGCACAGAGCTTGGCGTGTAGTAGGCGCTCAGTGAATAAATACTGACTGATTGGTGTAAATTGAGCTGTTACTAGGAGGGTCACTCCAGAGTGGGAAGTCCTGGCAGCTCGGTGTCTGGGGAAAGACTCCTGAAGAAGGCAGAATTTCAGCTAAATGTCATGGAATGTTTCTGTGCTGTAAGAAATGAAAAAAGGGATGAATTCAGGGAAGCGCAGGAAGATTTGTAAGAACCGATGCAGGATGAAATGAGCAGGTCTCAGAGAATAGTCCATACAGTAACTACACAGTCAAGAGAAATGTCTTTGAAAGACTTAAGAACTCTGACCAAAGCATTGACTGACCACCTTTAGCCACTACCACCCCCCCCATGACAGAGAAATAGTAAACTTGAGGCACCAAATGAGATGTGCATTATTGGACATGAGTAACTTGTGGATTTGTTTTGCACAATGGAGCATATTGGACACAAGAGAGGTGGTTGTGGTTATTCTGTTGTTTTCAGTTCTGTCCAACTCTCTGTGACCCCATTTAGGGTTTTCTTGGCAGAGATCCTGGAGGGGGTTGCCATTTCCTTCTTGAGCTGATTTTACAGATGAGGAACTGAGGCAAACAGGGGGAAGTGACTTGCCCAGGGTCTCACAGCTAGCTAGTATCTGAGGACAGATTTGAACTCAGGTTTTCCTGACTCCAGGCCTGGCACTCTGTGTACTATGGTGCCACCTAGCTGCCCTAATCTAACTGACCCATCATTAGTTAATGAGCAGGTCAATTTTTTAAAAGAAAAGCATTATTCTAAACTTTTTTTTTAATTACCAAAAGATATACTAGCAGAATTATCTTTCTTAAGATCAAAGCCTTTGATGGAGGATTAATAATTTAATAGTAAACATTCTGAAGTATTAAGGTTGTTTAGTAGGATGCAATTAGGGGGCCACAGTTTTATGGTGACATTCACTGTCTGAGCTCTGTGTGTGTGTCTGTGGAGAGGGAGGGAAGGGAGAAGAGGAACAGAAGCGAGGGCTCCGTCAGACCGCCCTCTCACCCTGGCATGTCCCTCAGGTACGGTTATCCATCCTGTTGGTAAGCTCCTCCCTGGCTGGTCCTTTGGGGAGGGGCCCACACCAGCTGTGTTTCATTCCCCTTACTCCATTCTACTTCTGACCGTGCAGATGTGCTTGTCATGTCTCCGCTTCCTTATCATAGATCCTTCTGCACTTCTCCAGATCCCTTCTCCCATGAGTGACTTCCTCTCAAGATCTCTATGTTGAAGATAAGTCCAGGTCAGCCATGCCTCCAACTCCCTAGACATCTCCACCATGTCCTTCCTCCACCCACCTCACCCCAAACCGAAGCTTAGGGAGTTCAAATGATTTGGCGAAGATCAACACGAACCCAGCAGAACTGGATTCTGAACCCACATGCTCTGACTTCATATCCAGGTGCTTTTCATCACCACCCCAGACCGCATATCATAACATGTATCTACCCCACTGGACCTCATTCTCTGCCAAGCTGATATGGGACCCCTACGAAATTATTTAGATAAGGGGCTAAGAAGGGGTCAGCTAGGTGGCACAGTAGATAAAGTGCTCAACCTGGAGTCAAGAAGACTCATCTTTCTGAGTTCAAATCTGGCCTCAGGCTAGCTGTGTGACCCTTGGCAAAGTCACTTTACCCTTATTGCCTCAGTTTCCTCCTCTGTAAAATGAGCTCGAGAAGGAAATGGCAAACCCCTCCAGGTTCTCTGCCAAGAAAACACCAAATGGGGTCACAGAGAGTCAGACACAAGTAAAGAACAAGCAGTTTTACCCGACTGTCGGAGGGATCCATGACACACACGACAAAGGTTAAGAACCCCTGGCCTAGGAGGCTGATGGTAAAATACAGATCCTTAGATTTGGTCTCTGGCTTAGTTGGTCTGTGAGCCCAGATTTTGTTTTCATAGTTTGTCAGTAACTTTTTGCAAGAAAAGTATGGGAACTGAAGGGCATCTTGCCCTATAAGAATGGGCCTGAGCCTTCTGAACAAAGGCCTTGCCAATGGCAGGCAAGTGGACAAAAGATACTCTGCTGGAAACTGAAGTTGGCCATGACGTGTATAGCCTGTTTACACCTGGCTGTCACTTTGGAATCTTTTGTAAAAGAATGGGGGAGGGGGAATAGAGAGGGAGGGAGCCGGGCAGCACGCACAAGAAAAGGTGCATAGGAAATGAGCTCTCTGGAGTGAACACAGAGCAAAAAAATGAGAACATCAAAGCCACAGGCAAGTTGTTTGCCCCAAAACCGTGTGATAATTGTTCCTCTGCAAACCAGTTTTAAAGTTTTATTGTCATTCTTTTCCCTGCAGAAGGGGCATGTCTTTCTAGCTTTAACAATCTGGGTACATTGGAGGGAGGGGGATTGACATTAACTTTTAAGTAATGCCTTTGAAAAGTTAGCAGAACCGATCCACATTTCTGTAGCATTTAAAGTTTCCAAAGTGTGCTTCCCTCTACCCTGTGAAATAGGGAATTCAAAGATTATTCTCATTCTGTGGGAATATCTGACTCTTCCTCATGTGCCTCAAGAGAAGACTTACACTCAACAGCTGTTCATAAAACTTGTCAGGGGACGGAGTGCAGTGGAAGGGGGCTGGCCAGCTGGGTGCAGCACTTTGAGGTTTGCAGAGCATTTGCCGTGCCTTCATTCCTGAGAGGCGGGCACAGAGTGGTACTGTGGGTGACATCCACATCAGCCTTTAGAGTTCAAAGAGTGCTTTATGGAGGTTTTCTTAGTCACACCTCCTGCTTGCTCCACAGTCAGTGCTAGAAGCACTGTAATCCCCCTATTACAGGGCGGGAAACTGAGGCTCACAAATGTCACAAGGAGTGTCAAAGACAGCATTCGATTTATCTCTCTCCTGATTCCAGGACCAGTACGATCTGAAGCTGGATCAGAAACCAGCACAGGTGTAGCTACAACTGAAGTAGAGAGAAGAAGGGAAACCATTCTGCCAAGCTGTTGAAGGCCAGCAAGCAATAAGCCTGTCGAGTTAGGCAAATGGCTCTTTATTCATGGAATATTTCTGATGACATTTTCTGTTATGGTGCCCTTGAAAGTGCAGGCCTATGCAAGATTAGCAGTAATCCATAGAAGCCAACAGGCGTCCATGTGCAGATCTCCTGTTGACACAACTTGACCTTCTCTACCCTTCCCTCAGTACTCTTCCCTGGGCGGGAGAGAGGCTCAGGCCTCAGCCTACCGTTGATTGAAAGTCAGAGCAGTCCTGGTGAAGTGATGCCTGGACCAAGAGCAAGCACTTGTTCTCGTGACCATGTGCCACTTCTCTAACCCTCGCCTGCTGGTTCACATCTGGCTGCCCTCCTTAAGGGCCACAGGATCCCAGGACCCTAGATTCAGAGCAAGAAGGGGCCTGAGACCTCATGTGGCCAGAGAAAAAACTTAACACCGATAGGTTAGTACTTAACCAGCAGCACACAAGGGACATGGCAAGTGCTCTGCAAACCTCAAAGTGCTGCACCCAGCTGGCCAGCTCCCCTTCCACTGGGCAAAGGTCATCAGGGCCAAGAGGAAGCACAAGTCGTCTGACCCAAGCTCTGTACCCTTTCCATTGAGTGGCTTCCTACTTTATTCTCTTCATGTTCATCATTTGAGTATGAAATAAAATGTTAGGGTTTAAAAAAAACTTCCTGGTCCTCTTACTGATTTTTTTTTTTTAGTGAGGCAATTGGGGTTAAGTGACTTGCCCAGAGTCACACAGCTAGTAAGTGTTAAGTGTCTGAGGCCGGATTTGAACTCAGGTCCTCCTGACTCCAGGGCCAATACTCTATCCACTGCGCCACCTAGCTGCCCCCCTGTTACTAATATATTAATATGAGATTATCTACCAAAGGTTAGAGGTTCTCGGTGATATTCTTAGTGTAAAGCCTCCATTGTATCAGCCTCAATTGTCCAAAATAATTCCCTGCAAAGGCCTGCGTATTTTCAGCTGATTCCTGGGTGGTGGGTGGTATTTTTTCAGGTATTATAATTTCCCTTTCCCGGGGCAGCTAGGTGGTACAGTGGATAGAGCACCGGCCCTGGAGTCAGGAGTACCTGAGTTCAAATCCGGCCTCAGACACTTAACACTTACTAGTTGTGTGACCCTGGGCAAGTCACTTAACCCCAATTGCCTCACTAAAAATAAATTAATTAATTAATTTAATTTAATTTAAAAAAATAATTTCCCTTTCCCCATTTTATTTCCTTTCCCTTGATCCTACTGATCCTGTTGGTGTTTTTTTTTTTAGTTCGTTCTTGTTAAAATAAGTCTTGTTCTGTTTTGAGGGAGGCTGCCGGTTTCCTTCCTTGCCCCAATATTGCGGCGAGCCGCTTAGCTAGCACTCCCCAATTAAAAATTGGTCCCCATAGGCCTCAGAAGCGTGTGTGAAGGGAGTGTGGGATGGGATAGATGCCTCCATATTCTGTCAAGAATTGTGGTAGTCCTGCACCAAGAGGACTTATTGGACCATTTGAAAGGCAGCATATTATAACGAATGGGGCATCTGAAGCCACAAGACCAGGCTTCAGAGCCTTTCTTTGTGCCCTGACGACCCTTATGACCTTGGGCAAGTCACTGTGTGTCTGGACCTAAGCTTCCTTAGTAAAATGACCGTTCTGGGGCTCAGTAAGCTCTAAGATCCACCCTAACTCCAAAGCTGTGATCCCGGATGCGTAAGAACAGCAGAAGTGGCAACAGTAGGCGGTGCTGGGGCAGGAGCAGCGGCAGTACTAATTCACGTTTAAGGTTTGCAAATAAAGTAAATGAGACGCTAAGGAATCAGCATCTCCAAGTCATTTGTTGAGCTTATTGAATTGCTGTAACTTGGAGAACGTGCCCCGAACCTTCCTAGATCCTAGGAATCCCTCCAAGATTGCTTCCTCCTTTGGACTGCCGCCCAGTGTGCTCCCTTCTCCCTTCCTGTCATAGGAAGCACCCAAGTGAAGTCGCCAAGCCACACCTGCAAAGGAAACAAATGGAGCTTGGCCGTCTTCAGTGACTTGTGATCTAGTCTAACCTCTCTGTTTTGAACATGAAACTGAGGCCCAGAGAGGAGGTGACCGGCCTGAGGCTTCCAGGTAGAAAGTGGCAGAGCCCACATCTGAACTTGGGCACTCAGAAGCCAGATTCAGGGCGCTCGGCCCCTGCAGTCTGGCCCTTTATTTATAGAGCGCTACATGAGTCTCACAGCACTGATACATGTGATAAACTCAGACTTTGGGGGCTAGGCCAGATCCTTGGAAGTTAATTTAATTTTTTGTTGAAAAGTATTTTCAAGCCTGGCTCTCACATTTTAACAGTGGTTTCCCTTTCTTAAATTTTGGTATGGTACCTAAAGACCGAATGCATGTGAAAGCCAAAAAAATCTCTAATATCGTATTTTTAATTTTAAATTTTTTTCTTGAAATTGAATTTATATTACATGATGCTATTTGTGATCAAAGCCCAAGCCTAGACAAAAAGTCTATACCACATTTATTCACTAATGTTTTTATTTTAATTTTTTAACTGCAGATTTAAAAAGCACTTGGGAAAATTTTCGTGCCTTAACAGAAAAGAAAATTTCTTCATGAAGGAAAATTCCTGTTGGAAGATATACTTTTCTGAACAAAGACATTATGTAGAATAGAGATTTAGATGGGGAAGGCTATCTGGATTCTTAGTGAAGCATCTGGTCCTTTGTTGTTTGCCTACAAATACAAAGGATTTCCAGAGAGATTCAGCGTATTTTAAAGGAATTTTGATTCCATTTTAATCCTGGCAAACTTGAAAAATATAAATCTGTCTTTATTGTTCATAGCCACTACAGAGTTTTGTGTTTATAAAACACTTTGATGATTGAGTGTTTTATAAAAATCCCAAGTGTTCAAAGGGCATAACTAGTAAAATTTGAATAAACCTACAGTAGAATGAATCCTATGTATGGAACAACTTTCATTCATGTAGCCTATTAGTAATCGACATCTATATCATGAAGTACATAAGAGGACTGGTTGTTGTTGTTGTTGTTGTTGTGTTTTAGTCATGTCTGACTCTTCATGACCTCAACTGGGGTTTTCTTGGCAAAGATGGGTTTGCCATTTTCTTCTCCAGTTCATTTTACAGATGAAGGAACCTGAGGTAACCTGGATAAAGTGACTTGTCCAGGGTCACACAGCTACAAAGTGTCTGAGGCCAAATTTGAACTCTGGTCTTCCTGACTCCAGGCCTGTTACTCTATCCACTGCAGTGCCACCTAGCTGCCCCAAGAGGACTAGTAAGACATAGAAAATCGAGTTGAGGTGAAAAGGTATCTTATTTAGCTTTTGTTTGTTCTTTTCAAAGGACCACAAAAGAAGACTAAAAATATTTTTAGTTGGTAGGTGTGATGTATGAGTACCATACCTAGGGTACTTCTAGTATTGATGCCTTTGTAATCTGCCTCATTGGAGCTTTCTGGTAATCATTAGGACAGCTGTATTCTCTAAACCAAACTGTCTAATCAGACACATCCAGGTATTAATTCATGTAATTAAGGCTAGTGATTTGAGTCTTGATAAATGTGTTATGATCTAGAACTCCCTCTCCCAGAGTGGGGCTTCCACTTTAGAATTCTACAGAGGGCTGTCTTTCTCAAGGAGTCCTGTTTTACGTTTCCATTCTCTTATCACTGAAAGAAAGGAGGATGAAGTTCCACGCTTTCTGAGTGAGGTCTATTGCTGCTTTAAAAGTTATTTTATTGGGGTAGCTAGATTGGCGCAGTGGATAAAGCACTGGCCCTGGATTCAGGAGTACCTGAGTTCAAATCCGGCCTCAGACACTTGACACTTACTAGCTATGTGACCTTGGGCAAGTCACTTAACCCCAGTTGCCCCACAAAAACAAAAACAAACAAAAGTTATTTTATTTTTAGGGAGATTGACCTCAACCCTCTCATCCAGTGGACTTCTCGCTCTTCCTTCTCTGTCCTTCCTGCTATAATAATTTTCCCCAACATCAGCCTGACTCAACTTAGAGCTGGTTCAGATTGAGCAAGGAGTTTGCTTATTTCCTTACATTACTGCTCTGCACACATCATCTACATTTTTTAAAATGTCAAACTTGTAATATTTATTAATTTTCTTTATGATCTCAAATAAAGTACACCTTTCATATTGTATCTTTAGTTTGGTCCTGAAAGATATTCCTGCAATCTCCCATCATCTCAATAATTCAGAAATATGCTTAATGACCAGTGATGTCCCTTTCAAATCTAAAATTCTCTTTTTAAAGCATATCTCTATTAAGGGAGTGTGCTCTATATCTAGGTTCAGCTCCAGTACAGAATTTATGTGAGGACATAGACAAGACATCACATAAGATAAGGTATGGGGAGTTTGTGATCTGCATCATTAAAAGAAGTACCCACGGAAATGTGATCCTAGATCCATGGAAGATTGATAGTTGGCGATGATACAGAACTTTGAGGTTTGCAAAGTGACTTTCATACATTATACATATAGATGTACAGAAATGTTGATACAAAATCAGGATATTCGTGATCTGTAAAGGTAATTGAAAGGGCAAAGATAAAAATATATTATCATGCATCAGATTTTTAATTCTGATTTCTGGAGATATAGAATTCTCCACCCTTTGATAACTTTGAACCTCATAGCCAAGGTTTTTACCCAAGGGGCAATAGGATCTATAGATGGAGCCTCTCTCCTTAGGTTTTATAACTCATCTGGACTTGAGTAATCCTGAAAGCAGAGTCATCACATAAGCACCTTCCAAATATGCTTAGGGTGGCCGCTTTCCCTGCCTTTAGAAGTCAGGTGGCCCACCGAATCAAATCAGGAAAAGCCATTTCTCTTGCAAATGAAAGTTAAATAAGGACAACCTTGTCACAAAAGGCAGCATGAGGCAAGAGTGGCCCATTTTACATTGCCTCCAATTTGGAAGTTTAAATCAGTGCTTCTAGGCCTTTTCTGATGACACCTTCTGTGACTGTGGATTGGAATGGAAAAACATTATTAAGTATACACTGTATGTCAAGCACTGGGCCAAGTGATAGGAATACAGGCAGAAAAACAAGACTCCAGGTTCCGCCTTTGACTCCCCAGACTTTCTCCACTTTGCTTTGCCTCTTCATCCTGAAAGTTTACTCTGCCTCCGGGGCCCCTTCCTCTTACTGGTCAGCTCCTTCCAGCATCTTCGCTTCTGACATTATGGACGTAACCCACCATGGCCCTCCATGGGTATCTTTTCCCTCTCCCTTGACCTCCTTTTTAACCTTCTTTTTGATGTTTTCTCCCATTGGAATAGAAGCTCCTTGAGGGCAGGGGCTGCCTTGGTTGATGCCTCTATTTGTATTCCCAGCATTAACAAAGTGCCCAGCACACGGTGAGGACTTAAAGGACTTCTTGACTTGACATTCTAATTAAGTGGCCTGATGCCACTAAGGGAGCCCGGCCCCAGAGCAGAGGAAATGGCCCAGTGAGGGTCTGCAGCTTATAGCAGCCAGGCAGATGTTAGGATTTACCAGGCTTGTGGTCGGTGACTCACTGCAGATCCAGGTGAGGAGAAGCAGCCTCGTCCCTCACCAATAACTGTTGGGAACAGGGTCATGACCCCGTATGGGGTCACATAACTGAATGTAGGGGTCGTGAAAAATCTGGCAGTAAATGTTTGATTTGTATCCCTCTTTTATATACCTACATACCCGGGGTCATGTAAAAATGTATTGGGCAAAAAAGGGCAAAAAGTGGAAAAAGTTTAAGAAGGCCTAGCCTATGGCAACTCAAAAGAGGGATGCCAATCAGCCAAACCTTTCTCTAGCTACTACGTGATCATAATAGAACTAGTCTCAAAAAGGGGCTGGGGTATTCATTGAATAATACAAGAGAGAAGCAAAAAAGGCTTTTCTTCCTCTTCCACTTAAAAACCTTGGTGGGTATGTGGGGAGAGCGGGTAGCTGCTAGTGCCTTTTCTTTTCAGGTTACCTAATGTCTCTTCTCTCTGTACCTCAGAAGTACCTTGTTATTTCCTCCCACCCTGACTCCCCAAAGCATGTGTGCTTCTTGAGGTCATGGACTATTTGGGGTTGGTTTTTTCCTGTGCTTAGCACAGTGTGTGGCTCTTAGTAAGCACTTAATAAAGGCTTGTTGACTGATTGAAAGCCCAGGGTCATGGGCTTAGCAAATGTCAGAACCAGAATCCTTGCCCGCTCTTTCTGCCAGACCATACTTCTTTATGTAGAAGTACTCCAGGACTATTCGGATGTCCACAGTAAGCATACTGTTGCATGGTTTCTCTGATATTATTTAATGTTACATTGTAGAAGAAGAATTAGCACAACTTTCTTTTGTATGGACAGATGCATGAGAAAATAACAGTCCAAGCTAAAGAAGTGAGGTTATTTTTAATTTAACTCAAACTGCTGCCTTATAAGTATCTTTATTACATCAATCCTTGGAAATGTTTTTAAATTATGAAGATATTTTGCCATCTTCATTTTTGTAAAAAACAGGAATATAATACAAAGTTCTTTATATTTTGATCATAAGAACACTTGCTATTTTAAATGGGTTTGAATCAACACTAGATGAATAGGTGAGATTTTATTTCTGTCCTTACCTGCATATTGTATTGGAAATGTTTTGATGTGTGTACATATCTACTACAGACATATATGCCAAAAATTTTAAATACATATGCAGCTATGGGTGTTCGTGGTGTATAAAGGTTATTGGGGATACAAAGATATAAAAGATAGAAGAACCCAGTAATTGCCTTTAAGATCAGAGCACAAAGCATTACTTTGGATTTTACAAGGCCAGCCAGCAACAAAAGAGCAGTAATTTATGAGCTCAGCGTAAAAGAATAGCATAATTGCATTAAAAATTAATGCTAATGAACACTAAAATGGGGAAGGTGGTTATGATGAAAGTTTGTATTCATCTTCCCTGGGTTGAATGATGGCTAGTGGCTTGATTAATGGCTTAATTTCTATCAATTAGCGGGGGAAAATCTCCTGCGAGACAAGGGTAAATTGAGCATTGAATTACATATCTTGCTTTTGTGTGCTGAGAAAAAAGAGCTGCATATCTCTGATATTAGCCACAGTGACAAATGTGGTGTGCCCTGCAGTGTCTGCATTAGCTCTCCTGACAGGCTAGTTGTGTGTGGTTATGGGGTGTTTGGAGATGGCTGGCAGACAGCGTTCCCTGCTAGTGCCTTAGAAACATACTACTCTTCCATCTATAGAATTTTAATTAGAGTCAACAAGAATGCCAGAATTAAAATGGACAGCTAACAGCAACAGCAGAATCTCTATTCTGCCCTCTTAATGGGGCGCGGCTCAAGCCAGATTCCTTTATTCTGTCTGTTAAAAGAAGAAAAACACCCACAGCTTTAAACGACTTGTTCTTTCTTACCCCTTTATTAGCTTAGACTTAATAACCGATATTTGTTATCATTATCTCTAGCTTAGACAGAGCAAGCCTATGGGACTGAGATGTTTGGAGGCCATGTGATGGTAAACAGATTCAGATTTTACCCAAAAGTTAGTTGTGATGTGACAGAATTTGAGATATACAGAGAAAGCATAATACACATCCGTCCATTTAGTTTTGTCATTAAATTTCCCTTTCTGACTTTTCTGGGGAAAATGACAATATATTCTTCTGTAATTGGTAGCCTTTGATTCTGAAGCAACCACTTCCTTAGAGGAAAAAGAGAGGTTATTCTTAAAACCTCCTTTAAGAATAAAGCACAAACAAACCCAAACTGACGTGTTTCCAGAGCCCAGTAGCTTCGGACTTTCTGAGCAAGACTGGGGGAAAGAAGCAGCAAAGGAGGAAAGGAACGAGTGAGAGTTCTGGTTTGGTCTCGGCCACATCCAGAACAGTGTTCGTGGGCTTTTGTTCATGCAATACACAAGCTATGCCGGAAAATAGGTAATTCTCATTTCCAAGTGATTGATCCTTACAAAGACTAAGTGTTTCTAGGCTTAATGATGTCCAGATTGTCTAGTAATTATGCATTTAAAACCCTTTGTGGAAACTTTGTGTAAGTGGAGTATACATCGTCCTTTGAAAAGTTTTCCAAAATAGGGACTGGCCGGGGCCTACTCAGAATCCAAAAGAGCGTGACAGACTGTCAGTCTTCTACTCAACTTTATACAGGTGTAGCTTAAATGCAGACGAAATGGTTAGAGAGCATAAAAGGGAAAATAGGATCTATTATTTAACCTAGTAGTAAGCAGCCACTTGGTAGATAGAGAATGAGGCTGAACTAGAATTTAGGTTAACCACTCCAAAAAACGTTGTTGGTGATTCTTCTAGTGAATAAAAGCCACAATTATAAAAATAAATATTATAAATCTAAATACTTAGGAATAATCACCATATCAAGACTGAAGGAAAGGAATGAAACCTTGGCTTGGAACTCAAATTCAAAAATCTTGTAGCCTCTTTCAACCCTTACCTCTTCTCTCCCTCACTGCCTCCCCCCCACACACAATCAGTTCCCAAGCCTTGTCAGTTCTTTGTCTCCAGCATCACTAACATTCACCCTATTTTTCCTACTTGAGGAGCTGCTGAGCCTTTTTCTTAGAACCTCTTCACATAAATAACTGCCAGAATGGCATTGCTAACCCACAGATCTGACCAGTCACTCCCTAGCTTCAGATCCTCGGTGTCCCTTCACTGCCAACAGCATAAAATGCACACTGCTTAGTTCAGCATTGAAAGGCTTCAGTTTCTTTATCCATAAAATGGGAACACAAGGGCTGTAGGCCCTCCCTCAAATAAGCTCATGTAAGCAAAGTCTTTCACAGACCTTAAAGGCTCAATTTATAAATGTTGGTTACCTTTGTCACCGTCCTCACTATCATTATCTGAGTCTAACCTACCTTTCCAGCCAACCTCACATTCCGCCCGTATGCAGACTGGACTCCAAATAAATTATTCCAACCTGACCTTTCCCACCACTCTGCTTCCATCCACACAGACCATGCTCCAGGCTCACGAGGTGCCTCCCCCTCTCCCCCCACCCTCGGCCCAACAACTGCAGTCTCTCTGTCCCATTTCCTGTTTCCCTAGATCTCTGTCAGGGTCCCTCCTTCATTCCTGTCGCCTTCTACTTTACTGTGTCTATGCTGCATCCCCGTTACACAGAGACCATGGAATCCCCGTGGGCAGAGGTTGCATCCCTTTTTGTCTTTGTGTCTCCAGAATGTAGCAGTGTCCGCACACAGAAAGACCTTGGTAAATGTTTGTTACATGTGATGAAACTACACTTACTATCATTTACTTCCAAAAAACCTACCTGGCCCTTTTAAATACTTTTATTATAAAATTTCTGTAACTCGGCCCATTCAAAAGAAATCCAGGGGGCAGCGAGATGGCGCAGTGGATAGAGCACCGGCCCTGGAGTCAGGAGTACCTGAGTTCAAATCCGGCCTCAGACACTTAACACTTACTAGCTGTGTGACCCTGGGCAAGTCACTTAACCCCAATTGCCTCACTAAAAAAAAAAAAAAAAAAAAGAAATCCAGACGTTGGTTATCAATCACAGTTTTCTGTGTACCTCCAGATGCTGCACTAGAATAAAATGGTGAAAACATCACTTTCCCCACCTGAAGTCAAAATACATTGTCCATAGAGGTCAGAAGTTGGATTGTTTCATCAGCTAGCCATTGGAAAACAATAAGTTATCAGTTGTTATCAATCCAGTGATAGATATCAATTCCCCCATTCTGCATAACCCACTTCTTGAGAACCTGTATCGTCCCTTGTAAAGCCAAGGGGAGAGAAACAGACTGAGTGAGGTGGATTAACCCCACCAAGTCTTAACTCTCACCCTGTAGGATCTACGTGAAGGCCTGGAGAAGGCCAGCGGGAGCTTTGGTACCATTGTTTTCATGTAGGTGCTCAGGCACTCTGGTTACTGAAAGGCCATGCCCCTGGAGAACAAGGTCTGGCAGGCCCTGTCTGCCTGCCAACGACCTCTACACCTTGCTCTGTTATCTGAGTATCAGCTAGGTAAGTTCACCATGTGGCTGATTATCGCGTGAACTTTGAGCCACAGCAGCTGTCAAATACCACTAGGTTGCCAAGGTTTTAATATTAAATCAATCAGCAAATGTTTCTGAATTCTTGATATAGGCAAGACTTTACAGGAAATAGAAGCATATATTCTGCTCTTACTACAATATTTGACTAAACTATTCCCTGCAGTTGTCATCATAACACATCCATGCGGTGTCATCCTGTGTGACAGCCTTTGCAGGGGGTTCACCCAGCATGCCAGTAGCCTTCTTCTAGTAACCTTGACTAGTTATCATAGATACTACTGGAGCATGTGGTTTATCCACTGGTAAACTCCCTTAACAATTATAACTGTCCTTCAACATAAGCTATGTAACCACTTGCTGTACCCATATTATAGATGGAATCCTGCTTTGAGGAGGCACTAGAATAGGGGTCCCATTAAACTCTACAACTCTATCAGCTCTAATATATAGTTTATCATCTCAAGGAGTTCCATCTTTTGGGAAGATAAGGCATGACAAGATAACTAATAATTATTAAAGTACTCCAATGGGTACAAATTCTACCATTAGGAAAAGAAGATTGTGCTGTATGAATCAGAAGACATGAGTTTGAATTCCAGCTTTCCCACAAACTAAGTTGAAGCAGACACAACCTCTTAAGGCCTCAGTTACTTCATCTGTTTTTGGTTTTTCTTTGTATCCCTAGTGTTTAGCACAGTGCTTGGGCACATAGTAACCAGTTACTAAATGCTTGCTGATTGATTGATTGATTGATCTGTAAAATAAAGAACTGGATGAGGTGATCTATAAAGTCCCTTCTAGCCCTACCACTCTGTTGTGCTGTGATTGTGCCAAGTGAAAATAACACTTTTATAAAAACTCAGGGCAGAGAGAGGTTCATTTCCAGCCCAAAGAAGGCCTCATAGAGGAAGTGTGAGTGTGCAGGATTTAGAAAGGAAGGTAAGGACATTGCAGCCTTTGAGCAGGGAGGAAAAGTCATGGACTTTCTTTTTCATGAAGTAATTTTGCACATGCAAAACATGCACAACATAATTTCACATGCTAATATTTACACCACAAAAAGTATTCCTCCCACTAGTACACTAGAACCTTATTGTAATTTAGCATAAGGTGAGTCAATTAATTTAAATGTAAACAGTTAACAGGTAGGTGGCAGAGAGGATAGAGTCATGGGCCTGGAGTCAGCAAGGCCTGAGTTCCAATTTAGCCTCAGACACTTAGCTGTGTGACCCTGGGCAAGTCCCTTAACCCTGTTTGCCTTTGTTTCCTCATCTGTAAAATGAGCTGGAGAAGGAAATGGAAAACCACTCCAGGATCTTTGCCAAGAAAACCTTAAAATGGGGTCACAAAAAGCTGGCCACAACTAAAATAACTGAACAACAACAACAACAACAACGGTTAACAAGTTTGGTTAATTTTCAATATTAAACTTGAACTATATTTACATTTTACAAAATTTAAATCATAAAGTAGCACACATGTGAAGATCAATTTTGTTCAGCCTTTTTTCTATAAATTCTATATTAAGTATCCCCTCCCTTACTTAGTCCCAAATTTCAAGTTTATTTATAAATTTTCCATGCTTAGATGTAGATGTACAAAATGGTTTTGGTTTTGCAACCCACTGTTGTTGTTTTTTAAATAATTTTACTGATAACCTTTGATTTTACACTGCCTAAATTTCTTCCAGTATCTCTCAGCCATCTTCCTCCCAAAGAACTATCCCATAGAAGAACTATGAATATATTGAAAATGTCTGAAAGTATATACATGGTCCCATACAATGTCTCCTATCTCTTCTTTGGAGCTATGTTGGTCTGGGTAACTCTGCCATGTTCAATGTCAGTAGTTTTGTGTTTGTGGTTCTTTCCATTTACATCATTGTAGTTACTATATCTGTTGTTCTCCTGGTTCTGCTCTCTTCACTTTGTATCAGTTCATGGAAGTCTTTCCGTGCCTCTCTCTGTTCTTCCTATTTTGTCATTTCTTACAGCATAGTAATTATTCTATTATATTCATGGACCATCATTTCTTTGGCCTTCCTCAAACAAAAGTCTTTAGCACTGACTTTGTTTCCAGTCTTGTGCTACTCTGAGACTTTTAGGTGAATGTGAGGATTTTATTCTTATCAATGACCTCTTTGGGGCATATGCCTCTTAGTGTGCTCCCTGGGTTAGAAGGCATAGACATTTTAGTTCCTTTATTTGCTTAATTTTAAATTGCTTTCAAAAATGGCTATGTGATTCACAGCTCTACCAACAGTGCACTCCTGTGCCCCACTATTCCCATCTTTGGTCCCCTTTGCCAATTTGCTGGGTGTGAGGCAAAACCTCAAAGTTACTTTAATTTGCATTTCTCTTATTATTTATGATTTGGAACATTCTTTCAGATGGTTGTTAATGGTTTACAATTTTTCTGAGAACTGTTTGCTAATATTCTTTGACACTACCCTACCTTAATCTATTGATGACCACTCATTTCTTTTTTTTTCTTTTTTTTTTTTTTTTAAGAAAAAGATGGTGGTTTATGTAGGGGCAAGGGAAGGGAAGGGGCAGGGAAGGGAAACCATGGAAGAAATCCTTGGACTTCTCATGGGGAGAGAGGTATGGCACAAAGCACGTGGCTCTGAGGTACCAATCTCCAGACCACTCATTTCTTGAGGTGAAGCAGTACATAGAGTTCTGGGCCTGGAATGAAGAAGACCTGAGTTCAAATCCAGCCTGAGCCATTTCCTAGCTGTGTGACCCTGGCCAGGTCACTTAACCCTCTTTGTCTCTCTTTCCTCATCTGTAAAATGAGCTGGAGAAAGAAATGGCAAACCACTCCAGTATCTTTGCCTGGAAGACCCCAAATGGGGTCATAAAGAGTTGGACTCAGCTGAAACAGCTGAACAAAAACATTTCTTGAAATACCACCTAACTAACCAAGCTCTGAGCCCTCCTTTGTAACAAAGAAAAACAGGCAATTCTAGCAGACCCAGTGACCTCATCTGATAGAGTCCTAACCCACACCTTTCTAAAGAAAGCTCAGGGAGGGGAATTTCTTATTCTCTTCTCCAAGACCGAAATGTGTCTACATTCCTTAGCATTCGGCTTTGTTTTACTAACACATTGTGTTTTGAAAAGGAGCCACTATTAAATCTTTCTTGGACACCCCAGAATGGATCTGATGACTTCGTATTCTCTATGGCTGTGCTAGTAGAGTGTGAGCTCTAGCTGGCAGGGCCTAGTGACAGATTTCCTGTGTCTCCTCTGAAGGCCTCACTGGTCTGCAGACAGAAACTCTTGGAAACCATCTCAGTTGTGCAAGGAGGGAAATCTGGTTCGATAAATGCAATCCCTGCGCTAATGAAATTGTAGATCCTTAAAATGCATTTAGGGGAAAACTGGGAATGTGTCATATTTAAAGGTAGTAAACCAACTTTTTAAATACAAGTAAGAGTTCTTAATCCTTTTTTATGTCATAGACCCCTTCTGCAGTCTAATGAAATCTGTGGATTCCTCAGAAAAATGTTTTTAAATGCATAAAATAAAATATACCAGATGATAAAGGAAACCAGTCATATAGTTATAAAAAAAAATATTTTTAAGTTCATGGACCCCGTGGAGACTTTTACCAGTTATTTTTTAAAAATCAGTAAAATGCCATCTGAGCATAAAAGTCAATTATCATTTCATGCTCAGTATTTGTAAATCACTGAAATACACAAAGATAACCTTTCCAATTGATTTGAACCAGTTACTATTTTTAATGGCTAAGTTATATCCTCAAAAGAAATTCCAGAGATATTTCCATTGATAAATAGCTCAATCTGAAAACAACCTATTTTGTATTATTTGTGTCATTTTAGCCATATATTTAAGGATGCAAAATATAAAAATCATCATTGTTGAGAACAAAGAAAAAGAACATGAAAATTGACTCAAGAACTGCAGCCAAAATATTATGATTCCATAAAACATGTTTAATTTGGGGGAATTCATTAAATGTTAATATTCTGAGTCAATTGATGCTAAAATTTCAGTATAAATTTGTTCAAATAGGGTGCTTTTTCCCAATACTTTTTTTTTTCTTTTTGCTACCACATCTTGTCTGATAATGCCATCTGCTGTCTTCAGTAGAGCATTGCTGCCCAATTTCAAACCATTGGCTTATGCATGCTATCTATCCGTAAATAACGTAAAGACTTACACAATAAAGGCTTACATGAGATCCCTGTAGTCTTTGCTAATGATTTCCAAATGTGTTATCATTTGTTAATATTTTTTAAATAAATCTAAGTGTTAATGTTGCATCAGCTGAAATTACTCGTGATTACGGCCCTTAATATCTAGAAGCAGGAAAAGCCTTATTTTTTCATATAAAAGTGCCCTCAACAATAACTGGTGAAATATTTAATTTTGTTTTTTCACTATGAAGAGAGTAAAAGGATTTGCTGTGCAGTGAGTTCATATTGATTTTTTTGCCTGTAGCCTCTTAGCTTTCTGACTCCATTATTTTTGATTTTGCTATGAAATACATATCCCTCCTACTGACATCTGACAAACAACATATGGAAGTCATTTTATCCACCAATAATGTGTTTGTCAAAAAGTATCACGCACTAATGGGTTGTGCTTCCTTCCAGTCCATTTTTACCATGTTAATGTCGTTGATGTCAGTCTCAGAACCTTCTGTGACTTTGATTCTGTCCGTAACTTTGTTACTTGTCTTTACAATCAGTTCATGTCTGATTAATACAATTGTTCAAAAAAAATGCATTATGCATAAGATTTAAATTATGGCCACTTTTTAAAGTTTCCATATTTTTCCATACATTCAGTGCCCCAGACATTTATTAAAGGCCTGGGGATCAGCAAGTGCTGGCAATCTCTATAATGTTGGTGTTTACAGTCTAAAAAAGCAGAATTGCTCCTTGTAAGTTACAATCATGAATGTTTCCTTAAAGTGTAAGCAAAGGATTAAGACAGGAATTTGAGGCAGCCAGTGCTAGGACTGCTAATGCGCATCTGAGGAAATACAGAGCATGTTTTATAAGCCAGTGTTTTCAGAGCACAGACAATGAAGCTCTGATAAATCTGAAAACGTAAATTTCATGCAGAAGATGTCCCTTTTAGTGGGAAATATGTTAGTAAAGCTTTCCTACCATCAGTACCGTTGTTTCCGCACTAAAAGGCTGTAGGCTCTCTTTGGCTTATTTTTCATATCTTAGGGTAGGTGATCTAGCCTTCTCCTATCTGTCCTGTCACTTTGTTATTTTTGAATTGACTTTTCCAGAAGCACAAAGAAGATAATGTTCTGTTGTCTTCTAATCTGTCTGTGCCCCTGTCTTTCTCCTTGCCTCCCTTCTGATGCTCACCCTTGTCATCTCTTTAAGCATTCTGTCCCTTTGGCCAAGTTCTGCAGTGACACTTTTATGAGTGTTCCAAGCTGGGAGTGTGCCCAGGGTTAAAGCCGCAAACACGACAAGCTTTAGCTGTCAGGAGCTGTTTGTGATCTCACCCCTGACATCTAGGGAAGCACGTTGCAAACCCAAATGAGAAAATGTGTCTTATTTTCCCAGCAGAGGAAGAAAAACCAGGAATTCAAATCACTCAGCATTTCCAAGATAGGCCCAAAGTCTGAAGAGAACTCTTATTAATTTTCATCTCCATACTAGTGATTGGGAAATGACCTCAGACAGACTAATTAAGAATCATTCATGATTTTCCCCTAATTAATAAAAATCAAAAGCTGGGTCGTGTAGAACAGCATATATAATGACATTTCTTTATAAATCTACACAGGGTTTTGTCAGGATATGTAAAGTAACTCCAAGTGGATTTGTTGCATTGAACACATCAATAATACAGAGTGAGGATGGTGTCTTCCACTAAGATTCTATGTTGGTGGCTCTATAAGTAACCCTGAGCTCTAGAGCTCCTCCCAGCAGTCTATTAGGTCTGACCTAGCTAGAAAACATTCCAGTGCAGGATCAGTGGTGTTCTGAATACAGAGCTATCACCCAAAGATCAACCGCCAGAGGGTGGATTTGGGAAACATGACTCAAAAAAGGTGGTGTTGGGCGGCTAGGTGGCACAGTGGATAGAGCACCGGCCCTGGATTCAGGAGTACCTGAGTTCAAATCTGGCCTCAGACACTTGACACTTACTAGCTGTGTGACCCTGGGCAAGTCACTTAACCCCAATTGCCTCAAAAAAAAAAAAAAAGAAAGAAAGGTGGGGTTGCCCTTCTTTATCAGTGGAAGGAAAGTCCATGCCAATAAAATCACCCCCTCCTTCCTCCCACACGAACCATGCTTTAGGTTGGTTTGAAAATAGAATTCCTCCTAGTGCATAGAATTGTCTTTGTGAAATTCATTAGTTGTAGATCTGGTAGTCAGAGAAATTTCATACTGGGGGGAAAAAAACTATATTTTTTTGTTTAAGATCATTCCCAGGAAAACAACATGGCTAACCAAGTGATTTATTTTATACATTAGAAATTTGAGAAGCAAAAACTAAAAATGCCTTTTAAAAAATAATGTCTGAAGCTAAGCTTGACTTCAGATCATTTCTTTTCTAAATCTGCCATGGTTGCATATAGCTTGTTCTTAATAAATATCTTGCGGGGCAGCTAGATGACACAGTGGATAAAGCACCAGCCCTGGATTCAGGAGGACCTGAGTTCAAATTCAGCCTCAGACACTTGACACTTACTAGCTGTGTGACCCTGGGCAAGTCACTTAATCCTCATTGCCCTGCCCCCTCAAAAAAAATCTTGATTTGTTAGATGGAAATATCTTTATTTCCTCTTGTTAAGGGCTAAAATTCTAGCTAGTCTGTCTAAAATATCTAATGAGTGGTCGCCAATAAATTATAAGCTTTAGCAAGAGTTAGACTTTTAAGCATTTATTAAGGAGAATAAGAATTTGGTAAAGAGAGAAGAAAGGCCTATATTCCTATATCTATTAAAGGGAGAGCACATTTCTAGCTCCGCTCTCCACCAGCATCCTCAGGAAAGAGCGTGAGACCGAGCGCCAGTCTCTTCCTTCCTCCTCCCACTAGCCCGCGTCACTTCCTGACGCCAAAGAAAAGACTCCTGGTCTTGCCCTCAAAGACCTTCGCTTCATGGGAGGAACTCTTCTACAGTAAGTCTCCAGCAGGTGGCGTCATTCCAATCGTTACACTCTTCAAAGCTAAAACTATTTCCATGGGTCATCTGACAATAACTGCTATCTCCCACCCGAATTTGTTAAGTGCTATCACCAAGAAAATGGTAGCTGCTAATTAACCATCTTATTTATTGCACAAGCTAGAAGACAGAATCCATATGAACCATAAAGAGAGAATTTTTCCCATTGGCTTAGCTTGGGAAAGAATTAAGTATCCTCCCACAAGAGTAGCTGAGACCCACCAGGATCATTGTCAACGGTGACGCTTTTTCAGCAAAATCTCCCATTTCCAATGTAGCACTTCCTTCGCTCTTTGGGAATGTCATTCATCAGTCTTCAGCCCCTCAGTGCTTGTGCACTACAATTTAGCTTAGCTGTCCTGACCTCACCCCAGTTCATATTCATAAGAGACACAGCAAAGATCACAAGCCTCTCCTAAAATATGCTGACGCTGTGTACCCTCTTTTTGTAGACCAAGCCACCCTGGGAGAACAAGTGAAACGAGTCAAAGAAATTGAAGCAATTGAAAGTGACTGTTTCGTTCAACAGACATTCAGATCAAGTAAAGAAGTCAAGAAGGTAAGTTCCCCTTCTCCCTGCCCCCTGCTGTTGAGAAGAGAGTCCTTAGGGCTCCAGCGGAGAAGGCACCGTGGGAATGCGTGCAACCTGGAGTGCAAACACCAGCCTTGGCCTTCAAGTGTCTATTCTGAAGAAGAAGGAGATGTCCAGGCACAAGCTGAACAGAAGTGCTGGGAACCCCAGCTTTATCCCATTATTAGTTTTAGTTTTAAATTGGCATGGGAGGCAAAGGGCAGCATCTAAGTGAGGCTCTGTCTTTTCAGAACTTTCCCAACAAACATGTTAGAAGGGCATTCCTTTGGTGTTGACTGTGCTCTCCCATTTCTTAAAGCATTACTGCCTTTGGGAGCTCAGAGAAATGAGGCTTATCCTCTCAGCACAGGTGGTTTATAATTGGTTGCATTCCTGTAAAAGAAGCTGTTGATAAATAGACATTTCTGTTGAATATTTTGTCATCATATTCATTAGAACAGCTCAAAAGGGGCAGCAAGGTGGTGCAGTGGATAGAACACTGGCCCTGCAGTCAGGAGTACCTGAGTTCAAATCTGGCCTCAGACACTTAACACTTACTTACTAGCTGTGTGACCCTGGGCAAGTCACTTAACCCCAATTGCCTCACTTTTTTCAGAAAAGGTTATCTTCTAAAATAAGTAACTATCTGGAAAAAAATCTTTTCTAACATACATAGATCATGAAGACGTGTTTTACGATTACTGTTTATCAGAAATATCCTATTTCTTTGAACATTTTATAATTTCTAGCTGTCAAAATTGTGTATGCACTGGGAGCCAGTTGTAGCTTTGGAATCCTTAAAGCTGATTGGTTAGTGATGAAATAAGATCTTTCCGCTAAACCCCCCCAGACTGGTGGGCATGAAACTATTGCATAATTTGAAAGATTGCTTTTCTGCATCTGTGGAAGCCTTCCAGTCAGTCAGTCAGTCAGTGGGAATTTATGAAGTGCCTCTTATGCTCCAGGCACTGTGCTAAGCACCAAGACAGAAGACAGTCATTCCTCTTCCTTCATCTCTTCTCCTAATTCACCTCCCCTGCTTTTCATCACTTTCCTCCCTTACTGGTCTTCACAGTCTAGGTAATCAGTTCAGCTGAGCCCTGGCCTTCCTCAGCGTTTATTCCTGAGCCCCTCAGTGCTGCTGGAGGAGGTGAAACGACTGTGCAAACCCTCACTACTGCCGGGCAATCCCTTTGTTCTGCCCCCATCGACTCCGCTGTGCCTCCTGGCATTGCTATGTCAGATCATCCCTTTCTTCAGCCTTCCTGGTCTCAGTAGATGAAGCCCCTGCCTTGTTTATGAAGAAAACAGAACCCATCTCTCACAGGCTTCCTCGTGTCCTTATTTCACATCTCAAACCTCCTCAACGTCTTCATCTTTCCTCTCCTCCCTCAGTTCTCATCTCTTTGGAAGAAGTCACTCTCCTTGTTCCCTGTCTCCCTCCCCAAAGTTTCCAGCTTTTCCTCATTAGTATGTAAGGGCTGTGTGGGCAGGAACTGTCCCATTTGCTTGTATTTCTATCCCTCTCACTTAGCAAAGCATCTGGTGTATGTAGTCAGTGCTTTAGAAATACTTTATGTATCCCCATCCACCATTGTGCCTTCTTAATTTGACCCGGGAGTCCCTTAGGCTATCATCCTATCTCTCTGCTCCTAGAAGCAGAAGCTATGGGGCAGCTGGGTGGTGGAATGGATAGAGCACCAACCCTGGAGTCACGAAGACCTGTGTTCAAATCCGGCTTCAGACACTTACTAGCTGTGTGACCCTGGCCAAGTCACTTCACCGTGTCTGCCACTTAAAAAACTCAGTTGTTTGTTTAAAAGAAGCAGTAGGTAACCTCAGGGTTTGCTTCCTTATTGCCTGTTGTTCACTTCTTGACCCAACACTCTCCTAAAACTGCTCTCTCAAGGTTTGCCATCAGCGTGTTAGCTGCCGAGTCCAAAGATAGTTTTTCAGATTTTGTTTATCTTTCTTTGATGCCTCGTCTGCTTTTAAGTGTTGACCACCCGCTCAGCAAGGAGGCGTCCTTTACTCTGATGCTGCTTCCTACTGACCCTCTCTATAGAACTGCCCTTTGTCAGTTTCCTTTGCTGGTTCTGTTTCCGTGTCCACACCCACGTCCCCCAAATCTGCCCTTGGCCCTCCTCTGTCCCTGCTCTTCCTCCCTCAGTACTCTTGTGGGCCTGTGGTATTTCTGTGGGTTCAGTTATCTCTAGGAAGGGGACTCCCCAAGTGCACATGCACATATAATAATCTCTCTCGAACGCCAGCCCTACATCATGGGAGGAAGCATCTCAAGCCTAACTTGATTTAAACATTCTGGAAGTCTTAGCCTTAAGTCTTAGCAAAAAGCTGAAGCCTTCACAGGCTCAGGTTGTGGTTTTGTCCCTCCTGCCAATGTAAGGCAACAAAAAGAGGTCTTCATTGGGGAAGCATTAGGGCAGTGAACATGTGATTGAGAAGACTGGTGTCGGAGAATGGATTTTTAATTTCTGGAACAGATTAAAATATAGGAATGATGGGCTCCTGGTCAGAGATGAATCAAGATGTAGCAAAAATACATTTAAGGGGCAGCTAGGTGGCGCAGTGGATAAAGCACCGGCCCTGGATTCAGGAGTACCTCAGTTCAAATCCGACCTCAGACACTTGACACTTACTAGCTGTGTGACCCTGGCCAAGTCACTTAACCCTCATTGCCCCACCAAAAAAAGAAAAAAAAGCCACAGGGGACTTTGATAGGGAAGGGTCATTGACCTCCTATAGGGTCGCAACGGAATTCAAAGGAAGACATTTAATTCCCCAAAGGCAAATGTGGAATAAGGGAAGATCCAAGGGCAGTACTCAGAGGGGAAAATAAATTTCTAAAGAAAAGGGATACATAGTTGTTGTACAGATTTGAAAAGATAAGGTGTGTGAAGTTTTTGTATAAATCAAAATGATTATTAATTGATTCTTCTGTTTCTAGCACATTATTTCATCCCTAAACCTGTTTGCTGCATGTTTGAATGGTTTATATCCATTCAGAAATTAGAATGTAACTTCACCAAAACAGCAATAAAAATAAACCAGTGGACAAAAAAAAAGAAAGAAAGAAGAAAACCCTCAGGCAGGTGAGTCTGGTGATCCAAGCCAGGCTGAGGATCGAGAAGACACAGGGCTGGGTCCGTATATCCACCCATCCATATGTGTGCGCCTGTAGGTGTAGACAGAGGCGTCCGAGAGTGAGGGATGTTCTAAGCCATGAAATCTGCAAGTTCCACAGAGACTTGGAAGATGGCTCCCTACAGATACTTGTGTACCCCTAAACACACTCCTTTGTACCTATATATCATACCTGATACCAAAGAAGGGAGGTGCAGCGTGGAGAAGGTGTGAGCTACATTGATGAAGGGGATTTACTTATTTGGGAGCCTCCTCTGACAATGATACCACTGCACGCACACGCACACGCACGCACACACACTTTGTTCTGAGACCAGGCTTGTCATTTCTTCAATATGGGAAGTTCACAGTGAAGAATTCCCTCCTCTTGGGGAAGACGTCCTCTACCAGCTCAGGTCAGCACCTTCTCTACAACTTCTAGTCTCGAAGAATAGCTTGGGTTGAGTGACATGTCCAGCAGCCAGTATGCGGCAAAGGCAGAATTTGGGTCTAGAGTCTTTGGACTGAGTCTCGCTGTCGCTGTCCAGACAGGCAGGTAGATGATAGATGAATGGATGGAGAGGCAGAGATTGATGAGAGATAGATGTCCGTATAGGCATCTATGTACTCATATCTTCCAGATTTCAAGGCCAGCTTTCTAACCACTACACCACACTACCTCAGAGTCTTCTACCTACCTAGTTTTTCCCCTTCTTTGGAAGTTTTTCCTTCCTGAATGTTGCCTTTGGGTTTTTTCCTTATTCATCATTTTTCCTAAATGTTTCTCTTTAAATTCACTTTGCATTTTGTTCTTATCCTACAACTCTTCCCAGTCAGTTTCCTCTGTGAATTTAGTGAACACACTCTGCTCCATCATCTGAGCTATTGGAAACCATTGAGAATCATAGACGTCATGTGCAAACCAAGCGGAATGTCTGCCCGGGGCCGCCAATGGCTCCCTGCAGTATGTTTAAAATATCTTCCTTCAGACGGGCCCCATTTCTCCCTGTCTCCTTGTTCCTCTTTTCTTCCCCCAGCTTTCTATGGTGCTGAACACGTCCGGGCGGCTCTGGCCCATGACAGCGTGTTCATCCCTCTCATTGTCACATCTGTCTTCTCTCTCGTGCTCTGGGCCTTCCCACACGGATTCCTCTCCCTCTCCCGTTTCTCCATTTCTGGGTCTTTACCGCGTGTGATGAGTTTTCTCTGAGTTCCTGAAAGGAGGCTGGGTAAATATGGCTCTCCAATGGCTACTTCAAGACCCATGAGGTCTTCCTGACACCTCCCTGAGTTGCTGCTGCTGCCGCTCCTGCAGAATAAAAAACCACCCAGCCCCCAGAGGATCTCCCCACACGTCTCCTCTGGGAGTAGAAACACACCAGGGACCGTCTGGGAACCATTGCATTTACTTGTTTTATTGATGCCCGGTTTTTATACCATCGTCATTTCACAGTCTGGGATACCCCCCCCCCCTGACATCCTGGCTGTGTATGAAAATATGTGTGACACAGTGCACCCCATAGCCCCCACCCCCGCCGAGAAGAGAGCCACCTCCCTGAGACGAGATGAAAGAATGGAAAAGGTTAAAACCTAGTCCTGAAATGCTGATGACTCATCTCCAAGGAAACCAAGCCACTGCTGTAACAGCAGCCACGCTGTGCAAAGTCATGAGAGGGGAGAGTGAGCTCCACACCTTTCGCCTAGTGAGCAGCCCACTTCTCACCCTGACCTGATCCGGAATTGGATTGAAAACACTGGGATTAGGTAATTCATGCAGGAGGCATCCCTGGAGGAAAGGGGGGCCAGACCACCCCCATGAGTGCACAGAAGCAGGAGAGGGCAGGAGGAGGCCGAGGGGCTGGAACATGGAGGACGTGAAGCTCGGCAAGAAATCGGAGCAAAGATGGGGCCGGGCTGTGAAAGCTCTTCAGTGCTGAGGTCAGGTTTGTATTTGATCCTGGAGGCAAATTGGCGAGCAGTAGAAGGGACTGTGACAGCAGTGCGAAGGATGGCAAACACACACAGAACATATGTGCCCAGACACGGAGACACACCCGATGGAGAGGCCGGTTCAGTCGTCCCGGTGAGCCAGAGGAAGGGCAGGAGATGGACGAGACGTTGTGAAGACACAAGAAACAACCAAGCCGCTGGTTAAATACGGGACACAAGGCTGAAATGACACCCAGCTCCTGATCCTGAGTGAGGGGAGGGCGACAGGACAGGAGTGGGGGCTTTGGGCAAAGGGGGGTGGCAAGTGTGGGCTCAGACATGCTCGGGGTGCCAGGTTCAGAGCCTATAAGAGAGTTGGGAGCCAGAGAGACTTCAGTGTTGACATGCTTTTTAAAAAACAAGCTATTTAATTCATGGCTACAAGTTTGGCAAAACCCTCTTCTGAGTGTTAGAACTTGGTTGAACATGTGAAATATTGAGATGTTTCATCAGTATAGAATTTCCACACATTTTTCAGTCATTTTAGCTGTGTGACCCTGGACAAGTCACTTAATCCCCACTGCTCTGCAAAAACAAAGAAAGCATTGTCAATAGCTCAGATTTTTATAGCACTTTAAGGTTTACAACAACCACCTTGTAAAGTCAGATAACTTTAAGTATTATCAAGTTGTACAGAAATATACTAGACCAGAGATTCACAGCAAAAAGGGACTTGAGGGACCTTCTAGTCCAGCCCCCTTGTTTTACAAATAAGGAAACTGAGGTCCATGGAGGCTAAATGACTTAGTGAAGGTGTCACAGGGAAGTGGAAGAACCAGGACTGAGCCCTAGTCCTCCCTCTCCAAATCTAGCCCTCAGCCCACCCACCCGCGGCCTCCTGGCATGTACTCAGGGGCACTGCTGGTGTCTGGTCCAGGATTCACACTCAAATCTCCGGATGCCCGGTCTGTTGCTCCTTCCACTCCACCATGCCACCCTTCAAAGGAAGTTGCTACAGAATGGGATTTGGACTGATAATATGAAATGGAGAATAGTTCCCTAATTGTTTGCTGTGTAATAAGCTTCCTCCCCCTCCCCCCCCAATTGTCCTTCCTCATCCAGAAATCCAGGTACTGTTTGAGACTGAAAAGAGAATCACAGCAATGTCTCAAAAGCAGCAGAGGTTTCTTGTGTGGCGTCAGGACTGGGCCCGGAGCAGCACTTGTCTCAGGTGGCCCAGGTTGTGATGATATGTGTGTATTTTGGGTTTTTCCAGCCCACCGATCCTGGAGAAGGAAAGCAAGAGGCCGCAACATCGGCAACAGTGGCTGCGGAGCCACCACACACTGAAAAAGAGATAGACCCTGCCAGCATCCCCACCACCATCAAATACCAAGACGATAATTCTCTAGCACATCCCAATGTAAGAACATTTAACCTTTAACTATCAATCAAGGCACATGCAGCTGCTGGAGATGGGAGCGGGGAAAGGAGGGGTATCCAAAGAGGCCTGAGCTGCTGCCCTCTGAGCTGGCAGCCAAAATGGACCCTCCCTCTGAGAACCGTCACCGGTGTTTGAATCTGGCTCATGATCACATCTACTGCTCCATTGCTATGATTAAGAGACAGGCAAAAGACGCAGGTCCTGGGAGGCTGGGTCTGGGCACGGCCAGACAGGGCAGAGTAGAAGGGACCAAGGAGCAGTGCAGTGACTGCCCCCTCGGGGCACTGTTGCCTTCGAGCATGAGGCCTCATGGGGAGGAAGGGGGCCAAAGGCCAAAAGTGCCTGGGCCTCTCGTCCTTCACAGGCACCCATCTATGGGCTCAGATCAGAGGCAGCAGCAAACAAATCAAGTAATGCATTCCTTTATTATTTTTTTATCACAGCTGTTTATTGAGAAGGCTGAAGCCGAGGAAAAATGGTTCAAGAGATTAATTGCTCTCCGTCAAGAACGGCTGATGGGTAGTCCTGTTGCTTGACTAAGGTGGGGCTGAAACGACAATAAAATTGAAATTTGCTTCTTAAAATGTAAAGTTGGAAAGGTGACAACTGGGGGTGGGGCGTGTGTATGTTTATGTTCTCTGGAGAGCTCAATAAAGTGGTCTTTTTAGCCCATTTTCTTTTCCTCACTTTTTCCTACTCAATTAGACAGTAGTGTTATGGATGGTTTCTGTAGTGGAACAACGTCTAAAAATACTGAGGCAGCCACTGTAGTGGCTAGAGAGTGGAGAAGAGCTGGGTTCAAATAAGGCCTCCTGACTATGACTGTGAGTACGTCACTTGGCTTTCATACCCTTGGCCACTTCTCTAAGAAAGACTTGGTGAGGTACAGAGCACTTGTCGACCCACATCAGTAAGGAAACTTTCTGTGTAATCAGACGGCTGGGCCAAAAACAAAAACATGCCACTGCCCTAAAAATAGCTGTGTGTCTGGCTAGAAAGTCCAACACCAAAGTAGTCAGCAAGTATAAGACCTTTGGAGGGTTGGTTTTTTTTAAATTTGATGCAAGTCACCTCCCAAAAAATGACACACACACACCCCAGCCCCATTCCACCTTCTCCTGAAAAATTAAGTAAAACTGCCTGTTAGAGTGATTGTGTTTGACAGTTCATCCAGTTGAGGGCTTTTAAATCTTAGTTGGGTATGAAGATGAGCCTTCTACAAAATCATGTTTCCATTTACCTCTTCTCATTTTATGAGACAGTGCCGCTCAAAGAGTATATAATGCAAATTCATGTTATCTGTCACCACTGTGTCTTGGTTGATTCCTAGACTCATTTGTCCTCTTCAAGGTGACCACTGCCTATATCCTCTAAAATCCCATAATAAATGCTCTAAGCCTCAATTTCAACGTTGGCCTAAGAAGATGAGACTGGACTATCTCCTCTCCAAGGTCCATGATGGCTATAATTTCAGTGATTCTGTGATCCTTGTGAACCATGATTCCCAGCAGAATGCCTTTGCATCCAGAGCCTGAAACCCTGAAGAGCTTTGCCTTAGTATAAGAAAAGATCATCGGAATGGTGCGGAATCAAGCTCCCTCATTTCCTCTTCCCAACATGATTCATTTCTATGTATCATTAACTTTGCAGACCTTTGTTCCTATCTGAGACCATAATGGTGTTGCCCTACTAGCCAATTTAAATTAATTGTATGAGCGTGGCTTCATCCTGTGCTATCAGGCGCATCGCTAAAACCAGACTGTCTGCCGCATACCAAACTTCTTTAATATCCGACTGAGATGTTTCTATAAACACAGGGCAATCAATTTCTTATGACTTGATTAATGATAATGCTATAAACCATTGTCTGCCATGCTTTGCAATTCCAGATCTCAAAGTACTTAATAAACAGCGTTGTTCTCTTATGAAATGCCAGGTATCATCGCATAAGTTAAAGAGACAAATCTGATGGTTCCGTTATTGTCAGGAAAAACGGGAAGATTTTTTCTAGAGTTGAGGTACGAGGAAGAGACTGGTACCTAGCGGAAGAGCCACACCTCTGAATGTGAGAAGCCTTTGCCTGCCAAAACAGTCCTTTCTCTTCTTTTTTCTCCAGGGCAAAATATAAACTCCCTGTAATGACAGTGAAGGCCCTTCATAGTTTGGTTCCAACATACACTTACAACTTTATTTCACCCTAGTCCCCTTTGTATAATCTTCATCCCAGGCAAACTGCACTGTGGGTCAGTCCCTGATGAGCCACATTCTATCTTACTTCTGAGCATTCATGCCAAGCATTTTCCTGTTTTCTAAATCTTTAAATCTTGTCCTTTAGAAGTCCTGCTCTTCCTCCAAGAAGTTTAAGTATCACCTGCAGGAAACCTTCTATGATTTCTCCTACTCCCCATAGAAATAGGAGTGAAATCCTCAAATCATCTTAGAGAACTTTGTCTCTCACATTTTACCTTGTATCATGCTTACTTTGTGTCCTTGTTATATTACCCTGTTAAACTATAGACTCCCAGAGGTAACTGGATGGCACAATGGATAGAGCACTGAGTTCAAATCCAGCCCACACTTACTAGCTCTGTGATCATGAAAAGTCTGCCTCAGTTTCCTCATGTGTAAAGTGAGAATAATAATAGCACCCACCTACCAGGACAATTGAGGATCCAATTAGATAATATTTATAAACCACCTTACAAACCTGAAAGTGTTATATAAATGCTAACTTCTTAGTGTTGAAAGCAGGGAGTTTGTTTCCAGTCTTTGTGCTCTGACCCATCCCCCCAACCAGTGTTTTGCACATTTTGAGTAAAATAATATTCCATTGAATTAAACCAGTTTGGGGGCAGCTAGGTTGTGCAGTGGATAAAGCACCAGCCCTGGATTCAGGAGAACCTGAGTTCAAATCCACCTCAGACACTTGACACTTACTAGCTGCGTGACCCTGGGCAAGTCACTTAACCTTCATTGCCCTGAAGGGGAAAAAAAAAAAGTGAAACCAGTTTTTCTTTAGCTCCAAGTAGCACAGTGGATAGTGCTGGGTCTGGAGTCAGGAAGACCTTAGTTCAAATATGACCCCAGAGTGACTGTGTGACCCTGGGTAAGTCACTTAACCCCAATTGCCTCAAAAAAAAAAAAAGATTTTGAAGAGACATAGGTCTCAGTGACTAATTGGGTAAAAAAAGAGAAAATCAAAGATGGCCCCATGGTTCCTCATTTGGAAACCTGAAAGGAAGATGACACTCCTGCAGGGAAAGCTAAAATGGATGTTAGGTGCAGGGTAGAACATCTTGCTTTAAAGTGATGGAGGGCAGTGAGACAGATGCTTTTTAGACATCTGGAAATGAGGCATTACAGCAAAAACAAGAGGTTAGGGTTCAGACATGGGCTTGGAGATGATGAGTACAGAGGCAATAAGGAAACCAAGAAAGCCATTGCCCTCACTTAGCATCTAAGTAGTGAAAGAGGAGCACAAAGAATGACAGACAGAGCTTTGGAGGAGATACATTGTTGGGGTTGGGCTGGAAAAGAGAGAGACTCCATCAAAGGAGGCAGTCAGAGAGGTAGGAGGAAACCAGGTAAACTAAGGGAAGTAAGAGCTTCCTTTGCCACGGTGGAGTTCCATTTTTATTAAAGTTCCCGGTACCCTCGTTTATTTATTTGTTTGTTTGTTTGTTTGCCAATTTCACAGGAATTTTGAAAGGACGACTGCTCATTTGTCACATAGATATCATCCAATGGCTTAAGAACCTTGGAAGAAAGACAGAAATAAGGAAATGGTGTTGCCAGATTATCCAAACAGTGAGAGCCCCCAAACCTTTGTTAAACTGCCAGACGTTCCTCTGATTTCCTTCTCCAGAAGCCTCAGAGCTGACCGTGCTTTTGGATCCCTCTGGGAAATGTGCAGTCTTTCCACTGCATTAGTTAGTAGGGATCATCTCCAAGTGATCCAACAGCTCTGGCCATTCAATCCCTATTCTCGTGGTCTCCTGTTATTACTGATCATCTCAGTTTCCAGTGCTGTAGGTCAGTGTTCATAAAGTAAAGAGAAGCAGCGTACCTAGAAGACTCGCAGAACTCAGCAATGTACAAATGTATTTTTAGATCTCGAGAAGGAATGGCAAAGCGATCCCATTGCCATTTTCAAATGGAGGAGTGACCCGGATTGACCCCTCTTCCCAGCATCTTGTCATATAATACTAAAGTTCAAAGCCTCTAGTGTAGGAACTATTATGGTTTATGTATTCTTATGTAATCTTTAAAGAAAACAACTGATGAAATACTCTATCCTCCTTGACCAAGATATAGGGGGATCAGAAGAGGAGGCGTGCCTGTCATATTGAAAGAGGGAGAAGTAGCAAATAGGCCAGATGCTGTAGTCATAGCCGTGAAATAACAAAAAGCCCAAAGGAAGACCTCCACCCAAATGGGTGGGTTTTCCCTTGAGGACGTGTGAAAGGACATGAGTGAGAATCTCACAAGATGAGTTAGTAGAGGGGCAGCTAGGTGGTGCAGTAGATAAAGCACCAGCCTTGGATTCAGGAGGACCTGAGTTCAAATCTGGCCTCAAACACTTGACACTTACTAGCTGTGTGACCCTGGGCAAGTCACTTAACTCTCATTGCCCCACAAAAAAAAAAAGATGAATTAGTAGAGGTGGTCCATGATCTGTAGTGGTAAAAGGAACCCCCACATTCAAGGAATCATGAATTCATGGAAATAGTTACCAAGAGTCCATATAACTTGATGTTTAGTCTACTGGCACTGATTTATGTGTCCCCAGCCTTTGAATTCAGGGACTGTTTCATTCTTTGGATCCATGATCCAAACACCCAACACAATGCCAGGCAACTAGGAGAGTCAAGTCGCCTGGTACTTATTAAACTTCTGCTATGTCTAAAAAAGGCAAAAGATAGTCCCTGACTGTGAGGAGCTCACAGTCTAATAAGGGACATGCTATTAGTCTAGAGAACTCCCAGATAAGGAGCCTCTCTGGAAAATGCAAGATAGCAGTTTCTCTACAACTCAGAAAGTCCCCTAGAGTATGAAGAGATCAAGTGACTTGATCAGGGTCACACAACCAACAGATAGACAGACAATATCAGAGAAGGGATTTGAACTCGGGTCTTCCAGGCTTCAAGACCAGATCACTGTCTTCATGTCATCATGCCACGGTCCCAACAAACTAAACTATGTCAGTCTTATGCCAGGAATAACAATAGGTGGTTGATCCCTGCAGTGGAAATCTCATCATTTGGAACACCAATAGTGCCAGTACTTTTACAAAGTAACCGTGTCATTATTGGCTTCTAAAGGTCCCATCCTGAATCTTCCATTTCTTTTTATTCCCCTGTGGTGAACCTGATTTTCAAGGTCTCCCCACCTTGCTCTAGCCTTCCCTTTCTCACTTGCAAATGGACTGAAAGGTCAAGAGATACCAGCTACCATGTTGTAATTCTTGGTTGACTTGGAGTCAAGTGAGGTGGGCTTTTTGACAGGGCAGATCTAATCACAAATAAGGTCCTGGGACCAGCTCTCTATACACTATGGGATTTTCCTGGAAGAATTCTTTTTTCTTTCTGAAAAACAGGGCCACCCCTGGAATGGGTTTACCTAACATACAGTAGGTGTTTAATAAATGCTTGTTAATTGAATTATTAATATCTAGCTTCCGTAGAAAGTAATTATAAATAATAATTATATAGTTAGACAAGTCTATATCCCCAAATCAAAATGTAATAGAAAATATTCAAATAACTGACAAATTAATTAATGGTTTTTCTGGATCAGCTCAAAATATTTCAATGTTCCAATGTCTGTGTACTCTCACTGATGTGGGTACTTGCTCCAGGAATGGAATTTGCAACCCATTCCTGCTCATACTATAAAGAAATATAATGAACTCAAAGGCAGAGCAGACTGTTAAAGGAAACTCTGTAACCAGATTATCCCTTTGGCTGTTGTGTAGTCCTTTCTCCTCTGGAGCTGAGTTAAGTTTCCACCGGCCTTTGCATTAGAAAATGGGTCCCTCAGACATTTGGCACTTACTAGCTGTGTGACCCTGGGCAAGTCACTTAACCCTCATTACCCAGCCAAAAAATAAAACAAACAAACAAACCATTACCACATTGCTCATTTTGTGGGGCAGCTAGGTGGTGAAGTGGATAAAGCACTGGCCCTGGATTCAGGAGTTCAAATCCTACCTCAGACACTTGACACTTACTAGCTGTGTGACCCTGGGCAAGTCACTTAACCCTCATTGCCAAAACAAAACAAAACAAAAAATAGGCCTATGTGAGGTCCAAGAGAGATTTGGTACACCTTGCTACCTCTCTAAGCAGCCTTTTAGCTCTAAATCCTGTAAAGTTGCTTGTCCTTCATTTTAAATTTTTTTTTTTTAATTTTTGCAGGGCAATGGGGGTTAAGTGACTTGCCCAGGGTCACACAGCTAGTAAGTGTCTGAGGCCGAATTTGAACTCAGGTCTTCCTGAATCCAAGGCCGGTGCTTTATCCACTGCGCCACCTAGCTGCCCCGCTTGTCCTTCATTTTTGAAGAGGACTGATGACATCACACAGTGATGTCTTGGCATGTGTGTGAATTGGATTTAAGTGGAACGTAGTAGCATAAAATCGTCAGCTTCACTTTCTCTTCCTGTCCTCAAAGTCCAGTGGCAGGACAAAAATGAAGACAACTGGCGATGGCCCCAGAGACAGTGGACAACCTTGGCATCTTCCATGTCTGACCAGGCTCAACACGCTCCCCAGGGCCTGCTTCCCCTGCCTTCATGGCCGTTGGAACAAATCTTTCTCATCTGACCATTCCTCCAGGGGAGGTCTTCACATGTTTGGGGTACACATCCCCCTGGTTCACTGATGGGTTTGAGGCTCCTCAGTTACCCTCCACCTGCTTTAGCCTGTCTGCCAAAACCTTTTACTGGGGTGTGGCCACTGCTTATGTTACAGCTTCTTGGAGCCACAGGTGACAGCTGCATCGTAGGTAGACACCAAAGGTGGGTGAGCTGCCCTCCCACCAGAGCTGCTTGTCCTCCCTCAACACCCCCCACGCCCCAAAAGTCTCCGTACACTCCAGTCAACCACTCATACTGTCCAGTTTTGGTACCACTCAAGCCTCTGAAGACAAACCACTTTTCACATTAACACTCATGGACCTTCTTGATGAAAGGTCACCTGGGCCACTGGGGGTGGGGGTGGGGGTGTAACAGAGTCTTTGGGCTCACCCTGTATCATTAGCTTCCCAAGACTAGTAGGTGGTGGATTTACACATTCATGGATTGCATCGTAGCATGGAAAATTGGAGTGGACGCTCCAATTCTATTTGGGGCACTTGAATTGGCTCTCTCTGTTCCCTCTCTCCTGGTATCCTTCCAAGAATGAGAAAGCATCATGGAAGCAGACTGGGGAAGAGTTCCTGACCTTTCTATTTAAACTTTTCTGCTCCAGCAAACAATTTCATCTTCTATGCCTTCAATCAGACCTCTTGAAAAGTATTTTCCTCTTGAAAGACATTTTTAGACTTCTTGGGCATCCTTAGATACTTGCGTTACAGATCCCTAATGCATTTCGCCTTTTTCCATTATTTTTGTGGTTGAAAAAAACAGTCTAATTGTTTCCCCAAGCAAAGGGATGATATTTGATCTGGGAGGAAAACCATGATCCTTGATGGTCTAATGACAGTTTCCATGGATACAAAGTATGTTTTCATTTGGGCAGTAAAGTTTATGCCTAAGATTTGGTCCTAAGTTGAGCTAACTGGTTCCAACTCTAAAATTTGATTAGATTCCAATTTGGACAGAAAAACAATGGCTTAGTTAAGAAGCGGCTCTCAAATTCTTTTCACTCTCACTATAGTATTCCTTTTTGCCTTGAGGAATTGTGGTTCCCTTTGGGAGACCTGTGCACATAACACCCTGCAAGAAGATGTAGCTGCCCACCCTTTGAGAACCCCAGTGCGAAAATAATCATCTTCTACTCTCAGGTCATATTTATGTTTTTCTCAATCATTGTTCCAAATGATAAAATGTACCCGATTTCCAGATCTCTGGGAACATCAGCATCAGCCTCATAACCAGCTGAAGTTCTAATCTGTATAAAGCCTGCATCTAAAGTTTGGCTTATAATCAATCAACAAGCATTTATGTATTTAAGCACCTTCTCTGTGCTAAGCACCGTCCTAGGTACCGGGGATACAAAGACAGAAACCAAAGAACCTGGCCTCAAGGGGCTTCCATTCCCAAGTTGAACCAGGTGGTCGCCAAGATCCCGTCCCACTACAGATGGATAGAACCCTGGTATTTCTGAGGGACAATCCTGCAAAGCTGTGGTGTGCATGCAGGAGTTGTGGTGCCCCAGAGAAAACTGAACTGGGAGCTTCACGGGAGGAGAAGATCCTTCTTGGGATGGCACAGACTTGTGAATGGCTGCAGGAGCCCTGGAGCATCCAACACGTCCAGAAAGCTGACCCCATCATTCGGGTCTCTTGGTTTCTAGTACCTACAGCCTCAAACAGTGCTAAGAGCAGATTTCATTCTGTCTCCTGTTTGAACTGAGGTCTAATTTCACTCCCAGCTGAAGAGCGCATTTACTCTTGGGCATTCTCTTGGTCTATTTTAATCCTTATATGTTTATTCTTTGCTTCAATAATGGGTTTGCTCCTATTCCCTATTGTGTAACCAGCTATTGGTGGGAGGGTGGGTGTTAAGCTGCTTAAGTAAACTCAGTATTTTTTTTTTTTTTTGGTGAGGCAATTGGGGTTAAGTGACTTGCCCAGAGCCACACAGCTAGTAAGTTTTAATTGTCTGAGGCCGGATTTGAACTCAGGTACTCCTGACTCCAGGGCCAGTAGTAAGCTCAGTATTAACCTCCTCTGGAGAGCCCCAGGGAGAGTGGTGTTGATCATGGGCTCCCCAATGTATGAAAGCCCTGAACTATCAATATTTGAAGTGTGGGGAACAGATATAATCCGAGCCCAAAGTGAGGGGAAAGCCAAGGAAAGGAGCAAGTTCCTACCTTCTTGTTCCTCCGGCCTTTTTCTCACTCCCCACCAAGGCAAAGTCACCATCTCTTTTAAAGTAGGATTGTCCAGATCCCAGAACAGATATCTGTCCATGCCACACTTGAGCTAAACCATTTTGTTTTATTACATGGCTCAACCATGCACATATATTTTACATATGTGTATGTGTGTGTGTATATATATATATATATATATATATATATATATATATATATATATAGAGAGAGAGAGAGAGAGAGAGAGAGAGAGAGAGAGTCAGTCAGTCAGAGTCATTTCAGTTGGAGAAGCAGCAGCTGAGGGGGAGATTACTAAAGGCATCATGAATGAGGAGTCACTTTAGCTGAGCTTCGAAGAGCTCTAGCTAGACTGTAAGAGGGGTAAGTGAGGGGGCAGCTAGGTGGCACAGTGGATTAAAACACCGGCCCTGGATTCAGGAGGACCTGAGTTCAAATCCTGCCTCAGACACTTGACACTTACTAGCTGTGTGACCCTGGGCAAGTCGCTTAACCCTCATTGCCCTGCAAAAAAGGGGGGGGGGCGAGTGAGCAGGAAGTATTTTCCAGGCATGGATGGGGGAAAGCCTATGCAAAGGTCTAAAGGTAGATGGAGTGTCATGTGTGAAGAAGAGCAAGTAAACTAAAACACAGTGTTGGTCACTAATTTCCACTAAACTTGATAGTCCAATAAACTTTTAAATGAGTACCTGATGACGTGCAAATTGATGTGATAGCATGTTAGTTTCTTCAACTTATTTGCATGCAAACTGGGGAGATTATCTCAAGGGAAATGATTTAATGATTGGAGAAGATTACTATACAACCACAGGAAAAGAGCCTGGTTGCGAAGAAGATCCCTATGAGTTTGACACAGTTTGAAAGAACCACTCTCACACAGCTAGCACTAGCCTGGATGATGGCGGAGGAGCAATGGGAACCGGTGGGATTTAAATGACCAATTTCAGGTTGCCCAGGGAAACACAAGAATAATTTGAATCCTAGGACATTGGAGATAAAATGGACCAATACTCTCATTTTGCACCTGAGAAAACAGGCGATAGAAGTGATGTGATCTGCCCAGGACCATACAGCTGGTTAGTGGGAAGTTTTGAAATCTAAGTATCTTCATTCCCCACACAATACTCTTTCCATTTCAGAACATAATCTACCCAATGCTTGCCAACCATGAAACCAAAGCCTAGTCTTCCACATAATAGTCAGAGAAGCTCCCCACAGACACTTAGGTAAATTAACCAAGGCGTTTAGTCTTCCATTATACCAGACCATCAGGCACTGGCTCCCCCTTCCATTCTGAACTCTTATTGAATCTACCTCTTACAGCATTTCTTGAATCCATGTCTTTGCACTCAGATGGCCATCACCCTACTTCAGATGCTTGTTGCCTCTTGCCTGGATGTCTGTAGTAGTCTCCTAAGCGATCTCCCTGATTTGAATCTTTCCATTCTCCAGTCGATTCTCCACATAGCTGCTAAAATGATATTCTTAAAGCACTTATACTCTGGCCACGTCCCTTCTCTGCTCAGTGAACACCCACAGGTCCCTGTTGCCTCCAGAATCAGCTATGGCCTCATATTTGACATTTAAAGCTCTTCACCACTTGACTCCAACCTCCCTCCCTACCCTGCTTATATATGGCTCTCCTCCTTAGCCTCCAGAATCCAGTCAAGCCGATCCTCCTGGCATTTCTCATGCATGGCTGGAAGGCACACCTTCCTCCCTGCCACTTTTGAGAACTTCCTTCAAAGCTCTGCACCTGTGCCAACTCGTATATGATTCTGCCAGCTGCTAGGGGCTTCCCACCAAAAATCGCCTTATATCCTTATGTCCATATGTATGTGTGTATGTATAGATATCTATCCAGTATTGTGTGATGAAGAACTATGAATGCCTGAACTGTTCTCAGCAATATAATGATCTAAGACAATTCCAAAGGACTAATGATGAAGCAGACTATCTACCTCCAAAGAAAGAACTGATACTGATTGAATACAGGTGGAAGCAGGCCATTTGTCACTTTCTTTTTCTTTTTCTTTTTCTTTTTTTTTTTTTGCGCAGGGCTATGGGGGTTAAGTGACTTGCCCAGGGTCACACAGCTAGTAAGTGCCTGAGGCTGGATTTGAACTCAGGTCCTCCTAAATCCAGGGCCAGTGTTCTATCCACTGCGCCACCTAGCTGCCCCCTATTCAAGTTTTCTTATACAAAATGACTAATATGGAGGGGCAGCTAGGTGGTGCAGTGGATAGAACACCGGCCCTGGATTCAGGAGGACCTGAGTTCAAATCCAACCTCAGACCCTTGACACTTACTAGCTGTGTGTGACCCTAGACAAGTCATTTAATTGCCTCACAAAAAACAAACAAAATGACTAATATGGTAATGTTTTACATAAAAAAGAAAAAATAATAATCTGGCCAGTAATGCCTAAGAGAGAGAGGACCCCCCCCCCATTATTGTCAGAGGACAATCTATTTTTACCTTTATAGAGATGGATAATGGAGGTATCCTTGAACTCCTAGCGGATAACTTCCTCTTGTCATATAACCTGGAAAATTTCAGTCAGCTTTTGTATGAGCGATGGACCCTGCACCTTGTAAATCTCAGCAGGAATAGAATCAGCACCAGGTGCTTTGCCACACAAGAGGAGCCTAATGGCATTCAAAACCTCTTCTTTGGTTGGAAATTTGTCTAGAGAGGGGTTGACTTCATATGGTCAGTGACTGACACTGATTGATAATGATCTGTTAAGAACTTTATAGAAGTGTCCAGTCTATCTTTCCAGGATCATGTCCTTATCACTAATCAACGTGGCTCCATCAGTGCTGGGTAGTTGAGATGCACCATAGGCCTTTGGCCCATAAATAGCCTTCAGGGCATCATAACAGTGCTTCGGATTGTTACTATCAGTGTAAAACTGAATTTCATCTGCCTTCTTATTGAACCAAGAATCCTGTATCTCTCTAAGCTTTTCTTACACTTTACCTTTGATGGATTTAAGTGCTTCCTTCTTAGAGGTGGATGAATGAGCCTGCTGGTAAACCGTATGGAGTTCTCATTTTCCATTTAGCAGCTTCTGAATTTCCTCATCATCTTCATCAAACCAGTCTTAATGTTTGCGAGTGTTCTGACCCAGATGAGCAAATGCAGCACTGTACACCAAATCTCTGAAAGCTGCCTACTCCTCTTCTGCTCCAACGTTGCCAACCATGCGTCAGCTCAATTTTCCCTCCTAGTTGGCAACAGACTTCACTCAAGGAGAAGCACTCTAATCGGTTGACATTAAGTCTTCTGGTAGTCATCTTGCCTTGGCATGGCCAAAAAAGCAAGTTATTAAAACTCTCAGCCCTCAGAGAAACTAGAGAGCACTAAGAAAAACAAACCACAGAGAGGGTAGGAGGCAGAGGAAAATAGAGACAGAGACCCAGAGAGAGAAATAGAGTCCAAGAGACAACAGGGGAAGAGGGAGAGGAGAATAACAGGACAAAGCACATGTGGCAGAATGGGCAGGAGTGGAAAGATCAGACTTTGGGTAAAGGAAGTCATGAGGATTGTCCATGGGACCACAGGGAAACCCATTGCCATATCCTTTCTAGTAAAAAAAAATGTGAGCATTGATTTGATTATTGTTCCAAGAACAAGGCATGGAGAAGAGGTAACAGGGCAAATGACGAGATGCCCACGATGCATGGGCTAGTGTCTTGGGGAATGACTGGGAGGGTCAAGATGGGGTGGGAGGTTTTATGTGGCCACCTGATGCCTATCAGATTGGCTAATATGACAAAAAATGATAATAATAACATTGTTATTTCCTTAAGCACAGTAGAATGCTGTTGTTTAAGGATGTGCCTTACTGACTGTGCGTGGATGTATCCATCCATCTATCTATATCCATGTGTATCTATACCTCTTATTTGTGCTACATATTTTTACAATGACCTGTCTGCCCCATTATGATATAAGCTCTTTGTGAATGGGGATTATTTCATTCTTTATCTGTGCACCCCAGTGCACAGCACAGTGGCTCCCTATGACCTCCAGGATCAAAGATGAAATCCTCCGTCCAGCTTTCCAAGGCCTGCATCACTTGGCCCTGCCTACCTTTCCAGCCTTCTCATGCCTTTTTCTGCCATATCCTCAGGCTTCCTTGCCATTCCTCACACATCCAACACTCCATCTCCCGCCTCCCAACCTCCCTGGCTTCCTTCACATCCCTATGAAAGTCTCACCTTCTGCCAGAAGCCTTTCCCACCCCAACTTGATCCCAGCCCCTCCCTCTGAATCCTCTCCAACTCACCAGTCTGTAGCTTGTCTACACGTGGTCTACACGTGCCTCCTGTCTCCCCATCACTGGGAGCTCCTCTAGAGCAGGGCCTGTTTTTGCCTCTCTTTGTATCCTCAGTGCTTAGCCTGGTGCCTAGCACATACAGTAGATGCTTAATAAATGCTTGTTGTCTTAACATAGTAGGTCCTTAATAAACACATGTTGATGAGTCAATCGATGCCACTGCATGGATTCTCTCGCACGGCCTCTGCTCTCAGGTCTGTTGAGTTACAGCAGTGCAGGTTTGGACACAGTGAGAATTCTGGTGTGAAGAGTCACCAACCTGATGTCTGTTGGCATCTGTCGTTGCTGACACTGTCTGGACTTACTGGTCTTTTAGTTCATCCCAAGGAGGATTCCTCCTGCCATCTTGCTATGAATGGCATCTCTAACTGTATAAATCAGACACCAGGTAAGTCTCAGCCAGAGACCGATAAGCCACTAACGCGGCAGTGAGAAAAGTAACAACTGATAGTCATATAAGGTTTTAATGTTTGCAGAGCACTTTACGTACAGTGGGAAGAGAAGGTTCTGATCCTGATTCTCTGACAACAGGCTGTATGTAAAGCTTCATCTCTCTGGGGCCTCAGTTTCATCATCTGTAAAGTGAGAATGTTGATCAACATGGCCCCTAAGGTGCCTTACAGCTCTTAGTCTCTGATCCTACGACCCTGGAATCTAGGTTCTATGAGTTTTATTATCCCCATTTTATGGATGAACAAATAAGGGCCAAGAGAGGTGAGTTACATGGCTAGTAAGTGTTGGAAGTGGAGTTTGAACCCAGGTCTCTCGTGATTCAAAGTCCAGCACTCTGTCCACTAGGGCTTCACCCACAATGACCATTAACTCTGCCCCTGAAAGGGCCGGGTGACAGACTCAGTGTAGCTACATCACCTGCTTTGGAACCAGATTGACCTGCTCCACGAAGCTGTCAGCCTCAAATCAGATGGAATCAGCCACACCATCAAAATGACTGAGAATTAAGGCGATAAATTAATCCCCAATGGAAATCACTGTGGATCTCATTAGTTCAAGAATAACATACCTTAAGACTTTAATTAAAAATAATATTTACTCCAAAGAAATGAGAGTTGGCAGGTTTCCGCAGAATCCATAATCTCGGTTATGCAAAATTTTCTTATATGAAGGCAGACATCATTAATCTCGCCGGCGATGCCCTCCAGACTGACAGTCCCTCTAGCATCGAGTGATTTCCTGCAGATGCTTTTTATCTGCACAGAAGAGCTATAAGTCATGCAGACACCGAGCCTGCAAAGGTCTGAGCAATTAGAGACGTCCCTCTGCGAAAGACGCTGGTGCTTTATCACGGCCAAGCTTCTCCTAATGAGTTTATTCTTTAATGGAGCCTCACGTCTCAATACTATCCCCCCAAATTATCAGCGGCGAGAAACCCTCGCCTTTTTTTTGTTAAAGCCACCTACGCCGTCGTCGGCATGTCCTCCAGTCAGTCACTCTGCAAGAAGCTGCTTCAGTTTAAACCAAATTTCTCATAGGATTGCCTCTTGAAGTCATTGACAAACTTACTATAATTCTACTAGACTCCAAGCTCCTCGAGGACAAGGACTGTATTTTAGAAGGCTCAGAGATTTAGAAGGGTCCTTGGAGATGAGACCATAAGTCCAAATCACCCCCCCATTTTACAGATAAGGAAACTGAGGTGTACACAAAAAAAAAATGACATTCCCAAGGTCACCTAGGGTAGTAAGTGGAAGAGCCGAGATTTGAACTAAGGTCCTGTGTAAGTCCAGGACCCATTCCAATGTTCTACCCAGTCTCTACAATTTTGACAATTCCCTGGGCCCATGCTGACCTCACTTCAGCCCAGAGGAGCAGGTAGGGAAGACTCACCACCCTCTCCAGTCCCCAACCCCACTATCCCTGGCTATTACCCTGCAACAGTGCGCCAGCCCCACCCCCAGACTGAGCATCCCAATCCATTTACCCCTCATTACCCCATTTAGGACTAGCACACTGCTAACACCTGTTACTCTCCCAATTTCAGTTATATAAGAGTAAACTACCCCCAAAATGGCATCTCTTGTGCTCTCAACTTCATCTCTTTCATCCTTGCCCCACTCACACCCCATTCCAGTTCTACCCACACTTCCTGCTCTGCTCTCAGGAATTCCTGGGCCATCACGATCAAACTTTCCTTCATTCTGTACTTCTTAATCTCTTCCTCTTTTTATCTACTTGCACTGGGCAACACCTGGCTTCCCCTGAGTGACCCAGCATCCCTGATCATTCTCTTACCATTCCGCTCCACTGCGCACATGTGCGCGCACGCGCACACACACACACACACAATGGACAGAGTCCTTGCTTCCCCCTAGAGCTTCTGGACTCTCCCTTTGGCATCCTCACTCAGCATCCTCTTCTCCACTGAAGTTCACGCTACCAAGTGAATTTTTCACGCTGTAGAGATCATAACTGTTGTCCACCAACTCCCAGGTCATGCTCTCTCCTTCCTCAAGGAACTCAGCACCTAGCTCATCAGCTTCCTCTCCCTCCTCATTTCTACCCTTATATTAGAGGATATCAGTTGATGCCTCAAATACCCTCATCTCGCAGTCACATATCCTCCAATCCAATGACCTACTCTTCCATTCCGCTTCAACCACCCACAGGATGGTCACGTCCTAGATCTCACCGTCGCCCACAAGTCTTCTCTCTCCTTATTCATAACCTCTGACATTCCTGTATCTGCTATGAACTTGGTCTCACTCCATCTCTCCCTCTACCTTACCCCCACCTTAACCATGGTCTTCATCCTCCTCATGATCTCCAATCTCTCCACTCCTTGGTACATTTTCAGGCCGTTATCCCTCCTCTAACTTTTTTCTTCCTTCCCAATCTTGCTTCCAAATAACCAACCAATTCAATTCCACACTAGCAACCCAGTTCTCAAATTCTTGTCCCATTGCTACTTCTTACCAAACCCGATTCCCTGACTGTGTTCACCATCTGTCTTCTTTGCTCACAAGCTGCTCAATAGACCTGGAAGAAGGTGTGTGATGGAGTCAACCTCATGACAGCAAGTCAGCCCTTTCATCCCTCCCTCACTGATTCCCTGTCTCATCCCCCACAAAAGCGATTCCAAACCTCTTCTCCCCCCTCTCATCTGAGGTTCCCACCTCTTACTCTTCTGAGAAAATTGGAGCCATTCTGTCTTCTCCTCTTCTCTTTATTGAAAAATACTTGACCACTATCTCCTACTCTCTCTTCCTTTCCTCCAGTGTCTGATGATAACTAGGACCACTTAAAATCCAGAGAAGAGAAAATATCTGGGAAGAGAGGATGAATAACAGTGTCAATCACACTAGAAAGGTTAAGAAGAATGAGGAGATGACCCTTCTCCTTGTCAAGACTAATTCTTGGGGGCAGCTAGGTGATGCAGTGGATAAAGCACTGGCTCTGGAGTCAGGAGGACCTGAGTTCAAATCCGGCCTCAGACACTTGACACTTAACTAGCTGTGTGACCCTAGGCAAGTCACTTAACCCCAATTGCCTCACCAAAAAACAAAAAGAAAAAAGATAATACCTAGGTGGCACAGTGGATAGAGTACTGGCCCTGGATTCAGGAGGACCTGAGTTCAAATCCGGCCTCAGACACTTAACACTTACTAGCTGTGTGAGCCTGGGCAAGTCACTTAACCCCCAATGCCCTGCTAAAAATAATAATAATAATAATAATACGCAACCTTTCATAGTGTGACTTGTGACCTCATTACTCACCTGAATCTCTCTCTTCAAAGTTACCAGTAATCTCTCCATTGCCAAGTCTTAGAGCCTCCTGGGCACAGTCTTCTCTGGGTCTTTTCTGGCCCTCTCTCCTGCTTCTCCTTCTACCTGTCTGAGCCCTCCTTCTCAGCCTTCTTTGCTGGCTCACTGTGGCTGTTCCCAGTGACTCTGTCCCAGCCCCTCTTTTCTTTCTACAATTTCTTTTTTATATTGACAAGGTCCTCTTGGCAACGTCATCATCTCCTGCATGTGAATGACTCACGGATCAAGCCCTAGTCTCTCTTCTGAGTGCAGTTCAGCCTCACCATCTGATTGTTGGACATTTCAGACTGGACGCTCTAGGGAGATCTCAAACTCCATATGTCCTGCACAGAACTCATTGTCCTGCCCCCCAAACCCAGGCCTCTTCCAAACTTTATTATTTCTGTCATGGGTAACAGCATTCTTCCACTCTCCTAGGTGTGTAACCATGTGGTTTTTCTCAATTCCTCAACCCACATGCCAAATCTTGTGATTTTTATCTATACTATTCCTATCTGACCTTATCTTTCCACTAACAGAGATGCTGCCTCAGTTCATACCCTCAACATCTCTTGCCTAAACTATGCTGGTCTATCCCCCACACAGCCACCAAAGAGATTTTCCTTAAGTGCAGATCTGGCCATGTCACTCACCTACTCAATAAACCCTAGTGGCTTCTGGTTTCCTCTAGAATTGAATCAAAATTCCCCTCTGGCTTTTAAAGCCCTTCACAACCCAGATCTAAGTTTTTTTCCAACTTTATTATATAGCATTTCATTTCCTTCCCTCTACAGTCAAGTTAAAATGAGCTTCTCTCATTTCCTCACACAGGACCGTCCATGTCCCATCCCTGTCCTTTTTTACCTCCATCTGTTAGTCAAGTCATCCCTTTTGGGTGAATCCCTTCCCCAATTGCTGGTGCCCTCCCTAACTACCTTGTATTTTTCTGTATGTGCCTATATATGCAAGTGTCAGCAACAACTCTTTCTTTTTTTGTATCCTCATCCCCTCACAGTGCCTGTCCCATAGTAGACACCAAATACTTATTGATTAATTGATTGTACGAAGAAGGCCCTTAATAAGTGTTTACTTGAATGAACAGAGAACTATAAAAAGTAAACAAAAGCATACAGTTTACATTTTGAAATAAGAGAGAATAATAATTTTGCTTTGAATAATGAGCTTCCTACTATCATTAATTACGCTAATATTGTGCAAAGTATTTCCTCCCATACATCTTTCCTAGAAGTCTTCTATTTCTAGGGAAACCTAGTTTATGAATTATTGAATCATTATTAAAACTATTACTTAAATACTGCTTGGATTTTTTATTATTTTCTTTCCAGTGATTTTAATGTGGTAATTAAATTTGAGCCCCAATGAAAGGTGATCAATCAATAGCCTTGAAAATCAAAACCTTCTGTTGCTACATTTGAAGGGGAATTATTGGTTGTCAGTTTACTCTCAGCCAAAGCCCCCTTAGAGGAGATTTGCTGTGCTCTTAAGTCCAGACTAATGCAAATGGACCCATTGGTGACAGACTTTTATAATGTAGCTACTGCCCTTGTTTTCTAAAAACCAAGTTGAGGGCATCTAGGTGGTGCAGTGGATAGAGCACCGGCCCTGGATTCAGGAGGACCTGAGTTCAAATCCAGTCTCAGACACTTAATACTTACTAGCTGTGTGACCCTGGGCAAGTCACTTAACCCCAATTGCCTCACCAAAAAACAAAAAAAACAAAAACAAAAACAAAACAAAAAAAATCAAGTTGAGCCCTCCCTCATCATAGGAGTTCAGATCATAGGACGGTAGGTTTAGAGTTTAGGGTTAAGAGCTAAGGAAGGAGCCTTAGAGATGATATAATTTCATATTGTGATTTAACAAATGAAGAGCAGGAGGCCCAGAGAAGACTTGCGCAGGGCCACACAGGTGACAAGGAGCCAGGATTCAATCCAAGGTGTCCCCGATCCCAAATCCATCATTCATCCATTTGTTGCCCATTCCTTCATTCACCGTTTAAAGCTGTTAACAACTTCAGATGCTTTAGATGGGAGGATGGGAAGAAAGAAAGGTTCTACATACATAAATAGGCATAGCAAGCAGCTCAAAAAAAGAGTAAGTGCCCAAGCACGGGGAATGGCCAAGAGAATTGTGGGACATGAGTATAATGGGACAAATCTTCTGTGCCTCGAGAAAGGGAACAGGGAGAACTGAGACATGCAGGAAAACCTATGCACTGATACAGACTGAAGTATAACCAGGAAAACAGTATTTACCACGGCGACAACAATGGTGGTGAGAATAGAACCAGGCTGAAGGAAAACCTGTGTGCCTCTTGTTGAGCATGTTTACCCAGAACCTCTTGAAATGGGTTTGAGGACAAAGGATCTCTGTAAGGGAATGAAGCAAAGCTACAAACAAGTACTTTCTTTTTTTATTTCTTTTTTATTTTTTTGCGGGGCAATGGGGGTTAAGTGACTTGCCCAGGGTCACACAGCTAGTAAGTGTCAAGTGTCTGAGGCTGGATTTGAACTCAGGTACTCCTGAATCCAGGGCCAGTGCTCTATCCACTGTGCCACCTAGCCGCCCCCAAACAAGTACTTTTTAACCCTAAGTCAGATACTAAGAGACTTTGCCCCTGGCGAGTAGAAAGGGGAGTTTTTACTTAGCTCGATGAGTATTCTGCATCCCCAAAAGAGCTTGTCCCCTAAGGGTATTAGACTATCCTTGTAAAGAGAAAAAAATTTCCGACCCCAGTAAGGCTCTTAGAACTGATAGATCTCTAGAGAAAAGCAAGAAAGAGTGGTGGTGGTGGTGGTGGTGGTGGTGATGGTGGTGGTGGTGGTGGTGGTGGTTGTTTTTCCTATCTGACACTGAGTGTAGGAAGGGCTTGCTTCCTTAAAAGACTGAATGTAAAAAGAGGGATGGTCATACATACCACTTTCTCTCCAATGGAAAAAGAAGTAGCACCCACACTGAGGTTTTTATTTGAAGTTGGAAGGTAGAGAAAAGCGGTGCCATCATGGATGAGCCAATGGATAGGACCACGACACCAGGGCAGCATCGCCCAGCCAAAGGCAGGAAAGCGTATCAGAGCACCCTGCCTGCTAGAGAGCACAGGTGGTGCAGGAGCCCTAGAAAAGAGGCTTGTGGGAGCTGCTCCCTGATGTCAGGGAGTGGCCCTGACCTAGCACCTTCCATGAATGCACCTTAGGCGTGTCCGATTTTTCTGAGGGTGGTATGTGCATCTGGAGTAGAGGTAGCCCAGGGCAGCGATGAGCCTGCTCTTAGTGCTGAGATTGCAGTCACTTGGCATGATGGAAGCACAAACACTATGCACTCAGAGCAGCCGCAAGCAGCAGCTCCAGCCCTCCATAGGAATGGAGATTCTCTGCTGTGTTTTCTGAACTAATTGGTGACATTTCAACTTTACCTCCCAAATGCTTCCTCAAGATCTTTGTAACATTATTTTTGAGTTAGGCAGGTAGGTGGCAGAGGGCTAGACCTGGTGTCAGGAAGACCCGAGTTCAAATCTGGCCTCAGACACTTACTAGCTGTGTGACCCTGAGCAGGTCACTTAACCTCTCTGCCTCAGTTTTCTCATCTGTAAAATGATCAGGATAATAAAACCTACCTTCCAGGCTTGTTGTGAGGACCATAAGAGATAGCTCGCCTTCACCACAATCAACAAAGTAATGAGTCAATTCCTCATTTGCAGCATTTGTTGGTTTCCAGAGCATAAAAGTTCGTGCTGAAAACTAATCAGTCACAAGCCAACAAGCCGGTCAGAGCTGGCTCCAGCATCGTCCGGCCTTTCGTTCTCTCCTTCTCTCCTGCTCCTTCTCCCAGACCTTCTCTTACTGAATCTAAGGTTGAATCTGAACCTGAAGACCATTCTCCTTCTACCTTTCCTCAGTCTCTCCCGCCAAGCTTTTCTCCCCAAGGTCAACATGTGGCTGCCTTTTCAAGTCCAAAGTGCCAGAATCCTCTGTCCCTCAGCTTCGGTTCCTAGCCTTTCATATTCTCCTGATCCTTCTGTCACAGAAGCCAGCAGGAGAAGTGAATGTGACTAAGAGTTGTGGAAAGTACGTCAGTCCCCAAAGGATGGAAGCTCTGGGTCCTCCCAAAGGTAATGGAGAAATGCACACTGGGCATTACTTGGCCGCCACAACAATTATAAGCAAGGATTTTCACAGGAGATGCAGAAAAATATGACTAAAAAGGGGGCAGTTATTTAGTGAGAGCTGGAGAAAATGGATGCCTGTCCATTTGCTCCACTGGTATTTATGCATTAGAATAAGGTTCCCAGCGCGTTAGGTGGACTCCCGATGGTGAACTTATTGGAAAACACGGAGGAGAGCCACATGAAACATCCCTGGAATTTGACTTGCCCAGAGAGCCAAGCGCCCCCTCTCTTAACTGGTGTCCTCTGGTGGGAAGCACACAGCTGCCCAATGCTATGAATGTGAACGTCAAGGCCCTTCAGCAAGCTAAGTCACCACCCCTACCTTGCTGACCAGAGATGAAGTGGGCCATGCCTACCCAAATGCAGAGTTGGCTGGAGCATCCTTGTTGAGTAGCCTTGCTGTGCTAAGGTTGAGTAAAATGAATGAGTTTCAATTCATTCCACTATGCAACCTGGACTAAGAGCACAGGTAGGGGCAGCTAGGTGGTGAAGTGGATAAAGTACTGGCCCTGGATTCAGGAAGACCTGAGTTCAAATCTAGCCTCAGCCACTTGACACTTACTAGCTGTGTGACCCTGGGCAAGTCACTTAACCCTCATTGCACCAGGAAAAAAAAAAAAAGCACAGGCAGAAGTATGACCAGAACAACCCACCATACAATCAGTGACTTCAAATCAGCCTGACCCTTAGGAGAAGTTTGACAGTGTTTGTTGACTGACCTCCCAAATTCTTCTCTCCCTCCTCAAATTGCTGTGTAGTTACTTCTCCTGTGTCCCTGGTGCCTAGAACAGAGACTTACACAAAGTAGTGACTTAATAAAGCTTGTTAAATTGAACTGAATCAGATTAAACAGAACTGAATTAATCCCTAGTTACTTTCTTCCTTGTGCTCTTCTTCCCCCAAATTTGCACCATCGATGGGACTAACAGACTGCTGGGATGGCCTTTATAATTAGCATTTCCCTTGTCCCCTTTTTTCAAATTAAGAAAAAAATTCCTTCTAGGTACAAGGTGTTAACATTTCAACTCTTAAATACATCCAGGTTTATTTTTGAGAAAAGGATGGAGACGTGTCACTCTTAATATTTTTCAAAACAGTCACCTTTTCCACAGAGCAGGGCTCTTTCTGCTCATCTTCTCAGCCGGACGCAAACTCTGGGAGCCTTTCCAAAGACTTCAAAAGGGCTCGCATACTCTCTAAACACAACCACATTAAACAGGTCTCAAGAATAAGCAGCTTCGGTGGTATTTACCGGAGATGGCTTTAAACTTCTGGACTGGAGCTGTCTTCAGCTCTGTGATCCTAAAATTCCTCATCTTACTGGAGCCACAAAATGATTCTTCTATCCCATACACTGAAGAAATGTTTCCAGGAGTTGACATCAAAGCCGCTGACCAGTAGGGAATGCTTCCTTGCAGAACCATTGTCCACAGAGAGATAGAGAAAAACCCACAACAAAAACTGAATCTCAAAGACAACAAAAAAGGACTCAGGAATAGCTGGACATTAATTTTTTTTTTAATCCGGCCAGTTTTTCTCCTACTTGGGATTTCACCAGCTTCCCTGGTAAACGGACCTGTGTAGGCCACGGTAAAGTTTTATCACTGAACAAAGAGCCTAAGGACAGACAATGCAGTTCATTTGAACTTTTTCTTTAGGGGAAAAAAAACCCAATTCACTTTGTCATTAATACTCTGTGACTTTGAAAGGATAGCTACTGATTCCTTTGCATTTTTAACATGATGTTTTTTGAAAGGGAACCTTGCCTGGACCTGGCCAGTTTGGGGGCCTTTCTGACCATAAATGTTTATTTCTGGAAAAGTCCCTCCCCATCAGACAGTTCTTTTTCACTCACTTAACAAAGTGCCCATTTCTTCCAAAATAATCTCAAATAGCTTTTCTAAGTCATAAATACTGACAGATGAGAAGTGTGGGAAATGTTCACTCTCCTACCTGGTTTTTAAATTTTTTAAATTTTGATTTATTGATATTTCTTTTTTAAATCTCTATAACCAAAAGCTGAGATATGAATTGGTCTAGCTCTCCGGAACAACAGATTGGAATTATACTTTTTTTTAAAAAGTGTCTAATTGTTTATATCCTTTGACCCTAAATGGGAATGTATCCCAAGGAGATCAAAAACAGAATGAAAGGTTCCATATATACCCAAAGCAATGAACTAGAAACAAAACAAATGCCATTGGTTAGGAAATGACTAAATTAGTTGTAGTGCATGAATGTGATAGAATGTCACTGCATTGTAAAATAGGAGGACTATGAAGGATTCGGGGAACCATGGGAAAACTTAGACTAGAGTGGGTCAAAGAATGCTAGATTGGGAGGGAGTCTGAGGACCTAGATTTGAATGCTGGTTCTGATACTCCGTGTGTGACCTTGGACAAGTCACTTAATTTCCCTAAGTCTTGGGTTCCTAATTTGTTAAATGAAGGGATTAGACTTGCTGAATTGTACAGTCCTTTTCAGTCCTAAATCAGCTAGGTGGTTCAGGAGGTAGAGCACTGGGTCTGGAGTCAAGAAGATCTGAATTCAAATCCTGTCTCAGATGCTTGTCAGCCAGCTGTGTGACCTTGGGCAAGTCATTTGATCTGAGTCTGCTCCAGTTTTCTCATCTATAAAATGGGAATGATAATAGCATCTATCTCCAGGGGACAGTGTGAGGATCAAACGAGATAATTTTTGTAAAGCACTTTGCAGACCTTCTAGTGTTATATAAATGCTATTATGTGGATTGTTTACTGACCCAGCAAGAAGTAGCTTAGCCAAGCTTCAGCTGATTTAATGGCTCCATGATCTTGTTCCTCCCTCCCTCCCTCCCAAACTTGACTCTCTCATCTTGTCCCACTCCCATCCCTTGCTGCGTATTAGTCCTGTGAACTGTCCAGAGAGGCTTTTCCCAACCCACTGTACCCTCAGGCTGCCTGCCCTGCCAGCATCTGGGCTAGTGATTCATTATCCCTCACTGTACCAAACCACCGGGGTCAACACAAATACAGCACTTCAAGGTTTACAGAGCACTTTCCATCCTTACCAGAACCCTGGGATTTTTAAAAGATTTTCATTGATTCCTGAACACGGCCTTCATTGTCAAATATTGTCCCCTCTCTTTGCTGCCCAGCAAGCCGTGCATTATATTTGGGGCGGGGGGAGGTTTAGCAAAACCATTGAGCACATGGACTGATCCTGTAGGGTCTGCAAGGTGGCACATCCACGAGGAGGCGCGTCTTCTCAACTCTTCAGGGACCAGTTTACTTTTGTTATGATGGCCACTGTGTACTTTGCTGTCTTGGCTCCATGTACCTCCCTCTGCATTAGTCCAAATATGTCATAGATTCATAAAAGTCAGGTTAGATTTAGAGGGGGATGAAGGCAATAATCATTTATTAAGTGCAGACTGGGGCAATTACATTGCATGGTAGATCGCTAGGCCTAGAGTCAAGATTCCTCTTCACAAGTTCAAATCCAGCTTTAAACACTGTGTGACGCTGAGCAAGTCACTGAACCCTGGTTGCCTTAGTTCCCTCATGTGTCAAATGAGGTGGAGAAAAATGGCAAACCACTCCAGGGTCTTTGCCAAGGAAACCCCAAACAGGGTCACAAAGAGTCAGACACAACTGAAAACCACAAACTGATCAACCACAAATGTGCCAGGCACTTTACCATTATTATCTCATTTGATCTTCACAAAACCCATGAAAAGTAGGTAAAAGTAACATGCCCATCTTACAGTTGAGGAAACTGAGGCAGGCAGAAGCTAAGTGACTTGTCCAGGGTCATACATTTAGGGAGCGTCGAAGGCTGAATTTGAAGTTGGGTCTTTCTGACTCCAAGCCCAGGTCTACTTCCCCAAGTCGATGGAGGTTGCCCGGGCACCTCTCCAATGCCTGTTGTGTCACTGGCATTTCTTCTCTTTAATAAGATCCAAAGCGACTCAAAAGAATTTGTCCTAACTGTGCACACAGGGGAAAACCCCCAAGAAGCAGTGAATAAAGAAAGGACTTTGTCCAAAGCATGACTGACAGTGGGATCTTGGCCAGGCTGGTCATGTGCCCAGAAATGAACAGCTCCTTGTGGCCTGGATCCATTGGCTTTTTCTTTGTAGTCTCATTGCTTAGAGCAGTGGTTGGTAGGTAGTAAGCCTCAAGTAAGCTCAGAGGATGCTCACTGACTGACTGATTGACTGACTGAATAAGGGGAAGAAATAGGTTGGATTGTCTTTGGAGAAATTGTGATCCTAAATTGACCCCAAAGCAAACCCCCTGCTTTCAGGGTCCATATCCTTGCCTGTGATGCCCTGTGACTATGAATCATGGCGCCTCACGGACGCTGGAGGATTCACCCTTTACAGTTCCTCCATGACTGGCTCTACAAACTTAGCCCTCTTGAAGCTGTTCATTTTCTCTCGATTCCTTTCCAATTAGTTAGTGATACTGCCTATTTGATGCACGGTCTGAGCCAGTGAGGTCAAACTCAAATAGAAACAGAGGCCACCAAATCACTGGCCGCAGGTTGATTTAGAAAACCACAGATTAGCATTACCTATGTTCTGTTGTATTTTTATTTATTTTGTTAAATATTTCCCAATAAATTTTAATTTAGTCCCAACAACAAAATGTATCATTCGGTGAGAAATCCAGATGGGAGTTAAAAACTTTGCATTTAGAAAAAATCCCAAATAAAACTTTAAAAAGACTTGATAACCTTAACCAATGTGGGGAATCAGGTGGCAAAGTGGAGAGAATGCTAGATTTGGAATCAGGAAGATCTGAGTTCAAATCCTGTCTCTGATATCTACTACCCATGTGATAGTGATCAATTCACTGAACCTGTCTCCAACTCAGTTTCCTCACCTGTAAAACTGGTAAAAAATAATAGCACCTGCTTTGCTCAGTGTAAGAAGCAAATGAGCCAATGGATGGATGGATGGATGGATGGATGGATGGATGGATGGATGGATGGATGGATGGATGGATGGATGGATGGGTAGATAGATGGTAGATGGGTAGGTAGGTAGATAGATGGATGGATGGATATGTGTATCTGTTATTATGTGGCATATATGTGTGTATGTATGTGTGCATGTAGGTATATGCTCAGTCCCCAGTCAACTAGTCTCTCTGTTTTACTAAATGACTGTATCAGGAAAGATCATTTTAAATGCTCTACATTTGGAGCAGTGAGTACCTTTAATCATGAATCCTTTCATCAGACACATTAAGTCTATCTATGTCCTCTCATCTGGGCTAACTTTCCATCCATTGAATTCCAGAGGGTGCCCCCAGCCAGTAGCTGGACATCATGCAGCTGCAAATGGCTTTGGGCCCTCCCTCTGACATGTCCTGGCTGTGTCGCTCTGGATTCCTCTCTGTGACAAGCAGCAAGTGACAAGAGCAGGTGCTGACCTATCTGGGAGAGGGGAAAGGAGGCTCAGGGGTGGATGAGTACTAATGTTTAACTATCTGCTCTGCCAAAATGTGCCCGGGACACACTTTTACATCTAATAGGCATCATTAACATTTTTTCTTCACTTTCTTAAGTCTCCATAATCAACAGACCAATAAACCAAGCCCCAGGTTGTAGCAGTTACAGATTTCTGAAAAGTAAATGCTCACACTGAACATTTCTCAATTGGTTCTGCCTCTCAGTGCTCCTAGGAAGTGGCTCCCGCACATCCACTTATAAAAACCATGGCCTCACAGTCCCCCCACCTCCCAATTTATGATAAAAAAGAGACCCTTGCAGTTTACAAAATGTCAGTGGTGAGAGACCAGGAATGAAAAGTAAAAACGTTCCAGAAACGTGGACTTGAAGATATCAAGTTGGCCTTAGAGTCAGAAAGACCTGGGTTCAAGTCTCACCTGTGATACCTGGTTGCTTGACCCTGGGCAGGTGATCACCTCAAAAGGCCCCAGGCCACTCCCTGTGAGGTGCTTCCCTGCGCCTCCCTATGAGGATCAACCACAGGTCCACTCCAAACCATGAAGAACACTAAGAGTTATAAGAAAATTGAACATCGTTGAGCAAGAGTAATGAGAAAATGAACATTACCACTTCCACTATATTAAGCTAATGAGGATCTGCAGGCAGCAGATGTTTTACAGTGAGACCTAGGTGTTTCCTTGGGTAAAAAAGGAAAGCAGCATTCTGTCTCGTTTTTCAAAAATGTCTTGAGGGAGCTTGGTGGGACAGTGGTTAGAGCCTGCTGTTGGGAACACTCAATTCAAATCTGGGCAAATCACTGAACCTTTTTTCAGCCTGTTTCCTCGGGGTGGGTGTGAGGACCGCACGAGAGATACTTGTACCCTGCTGAGCACAGTGCCCAGCACATCAGAGACCCTTTGTGCAAACGTGGCCAATTATTACTGAGGAGGACATTGGCTCAAGATAAATTCTCTCATTGTGAGGCTTTTTAAAAAGTACCGTCCCGTCCTCAGTGCTGCTTGACGAGGAAGTATCTGTTTTCTTTAACAAAACAAAGAATACTCAGTGGAGGCAGCCTTGTTTCCACAGGACTTTGGTGATTGATTAAATACGGACTTGTCCTCAGAGTTTCCTTCCTAGGGCAGGGCAGGGCAGCTCTGTCCCAGGCTTCACTTAAATTGGGCCGGTGAAATCTGGCTCTACCTTGGGGACTGTGGAGCTAAACTGAGCCAGTCCCCGGAGGAAGAGGCCGGCTGGGAGGGCACCTGGCAGAGTTGGGGGACGAGGTTGAAGGGCTTGGATTTCAGGCGCTAAAAATACCTTGGTGAGCACCGCCAAATCAAGCCAGGCAGCGCCTCGGATCGCCTTGTCTCTGGCCAAATGCCAAGGGTCTGTGCCAGCAGCTCCCTCCTGCAGTCCGGGTGGACAGGAGGCGCCCGGGGCGCTGGGGGCCTGGGCAGTTAGCCCTCTGGTCCCTGAGCAGCCTCTTCCTTCCCCCCACGCTCTCCCCCGCCCCGAAGCCCCTGACACCCGGTCATCCCAAGCCGTGCATTGTCCCAGTTGCTTCCTCTTGTGTCCAAGCTTTAGGTCGGCCGGGTTTGGCCTCCCCCTGGCGGCCCCCAGGCCCCAATAAAGAGCCGCTTGTTCCCTAATCAATCGCCTGAGCCCGGGGCCCAAGTGCATCCATGGTGCCAACGTGCTAAACAATTAATTTACAGAGCCCAGACTGGCCCAGACTGGCCGCCTGAAGCCGGGCAGAGACTCCAGAAAAACCCATGGCCCTTAACGGGGACAGCGCCGCCCCCAAGGAGTGCTCTCTCCATCACTGACCAGTGATGTGACCTCGGGCAGGGACTTCTCCCTGACCCTCCATATCCTCCTTAGCCGAGGGCATCTAGGACCGAGCCTGGGCTCGAATGCCGCCTGTGTGACCCCGGGCGCGTCACTTTGGTTAGCCTGCCTCAGTTTCCTTCTCTGTAAAACGAAGACAGTAACAGTCCCTCTCTCGAAGGGTGTCGTGAGGACAAATGAGATCGTCCTGGCGAAGCACTTGGCACAGTGCCCCGCACACAGTGATCGCTGTAAAAATATGACCTGGTATTGTTATTAATTACTATCTAGTCCAACTGACAGAGGAGGAAACTGAGGCCCGAGAAGCACGCCCTGGACCGCACGCGCCGGCTCCGCCTCCCGCCCGTGCCCGTGCCCGTACCCGCCCCCGCGGCGGTTTGTGTTGACCGCGGTTGCCATGGCGGCAGAGGCGGGGCTCGAGCCGCCGGCGCCCAATCGGGAGTGGGCGCCTGTGTCACGTGCGCGAGGCCCCGCCCCGCTACCCGCCGGTGCCCTGGGAGTGGGGAGGCGGAGAGCCTCAGTCACGGCGTCGAGACCAGACAGGGAGGCGGGCTGCGGGTCAGCTGCCGCGGGTCCAGCGAGGTTCCAGTCTACCTGCGTCCCCCCCGCGCTCAGGGAGCGAAGCCACGATGTTCGGGTCGTCACGAAGCAAATTTGAGGAAGACCCCTTCTTCTCGTGAGTGGGGGGGGGCTGCCTCGGCGGGCTCCGCCCTTGCCTCAGTTTACCCGGCGTGCCGGTCCCGCCCCGTCCTTGTCTCCTCGTCCCCGCCGCCCTTACCCACCGGGCTTCGGGGGTCCGCTACCTATTACCCACCGGGCCTGGGGGGCCCCTCCCCGCCCCCTGCCTCAATTTACCCATCTGTCAAAGGACGAACTTTTTCGTGGAGGGGAATGGGGGAGGGGGGGTCTTGTCCTAATCTGCCCCGAGTGACCCCGCTGGACTCGAAGGTCACGGCAGGGGGGGCGGGAAGGAGGGATGGGGGGACAGGAAATTCTCCTTTTCGAAGCCCTGGACCCTTCCCTCCCCTCCCCCCACCGTTCCCAAGGTCCCAGACCGGTTCAGTGCTCGGTGCATTTATTAAGCGCCAGGTGCTTGCTCCAGAGCTGGGCAGACTCGGGGTGGACGCGGGGGGGGGGGGGCCGTCGGACCTCCCTCTGGGCCGGGGCAGTACCAGGTGCCTGGCGCCCGCAGGCTCAGTGAGGGGATGGGGGTCCCACAGCCCGCAGAGGGTCTAAACTTGCTGATTTCCACTCCTCACTCTCCGAGGCTGGAAGCGCCTCATTCCTGGGTTCCCGACTCCCCCAGACCTGCCCGCCGGGAGCTTCCCCTCCCCTCTCAGCCTGGCTGTTAGTGCCTCGGCCGGCGGGCGAGTGCTTATCACCAAGTGCAACTGGAACTGAACTGAGGATGGTGAGACACAAGCGGGGGGCATCCAGCCTAATGGGGGGCCCCCACGAGGACCCCCATCCATCAGTTATCATGGACGACACCGGCTCCTCATGGGAACAGGCCACTAGTTAGAGGGCTGGACTGCCTAATGCTGGTCACAGTTCGCTGTGTCCCGCCCCTCCCCCCCCCCTTTTAGTGAGTGACCTCACCTTCTCCAGGGCTCAGACCCAAGGCAGGCTTGGCTATGGCCAGTGATGGGACGGGCAAACTGGGTGCAGCCTCTTCCTCAAACCTCCCCTCAGCCCTTGGGACCAAGGACCATTTATTTGAGTCATATGGTTATACCCTTGACACTGGAATCGGTTTCGAAGTTTTCCGACAATAGGGGATCTCATGGACTCAGACAGGTTTATTTTTATGCTATTAAAGGAAAGGACTGAAGAGTTCCCAGAATAGGTCGTCATGGTATTTGAAGCTTTTAAATATCTGATTGGTTGTCTGCCTAAGATATCTTCATTTGGGCCACGTTTGTTTTTTAAGAGCCTTGGGTGACTTTTGACAGGTGCTGAAAAGCAGGACAAAACTGATTATCTGGGTCATTAAAGAAGTCACCATTTAGATGTGACAACCTCAGCATGATGGGGATCAGGAGGATTGACCAGGTATTTAAAGCTAAGCTCTGCAGCCTCTCGTGATCCCCTCAGAGCTGGGGGGTGTCCACCTTACACACAGACTTGCACACTCTCAGTGACCCAGCTGAAGCGGCATTGGAACTCAGGCCTGGCTGCAAATAGCCCACAACAAGGAGCAGCCAAGGATGGTCTTCACATCATGTTTATTAGTCAATCAGTCAACAAGCATGATTTCTCAAGTGCTTTCTGGGTTGTAGGCACATTACTCGTTTGTTCTCTCGAATGCACAGTTAATTTACATCAGAAGTGATTCTCCATAGGCAGAAAGAACTATGGTAAAGTTTAATATCATACAAACAAATCTCAGAAAATCACAACTATTGCACTCAATCCATGATTAATGATAATTACATAGACTATACTTTCTGCATATACATACATACATACATATATGCAGTAACCTTTTAAGGCTACTGTTTGATCTCCCTTAAAAAAGAAGCTCTTGCAAACTATAGAATATATGAATTGCTACAAATTTAGGTGCCCTCCAATTTTGAAATTCCGTGATAAGAATCATATATAGAGTCGGGGAGGGGGGGGGGGTTCATTCATGTCACCGACAACTATATAACATGGTATTCTCACTACTAATACTCTTCTCTCTCCTGATTGAGCTATCGAAGGACTATGGGGAAATTTCAAAAATTGACTGAATGTCTGCCGAGAGTAAGCAGACTCAACAAATGGGCTTTTGACAGGCTAAGATACCTCAGTTAAATACACCATTAGTTTAAGAATGAAGGGATTCTCCAGTATAATCTGTTCGCCAGAGTTGATTATTTAATTACCCTTATTTGCTAAGAAAACAAAATATTTTGAGTCATGTATTTTGTGCTTCTTCCTGTCTAAGTAAGTAGCAATATAATAAATTGTTTGGATTTTTTTATGGAATGAAAGAGATCTGGAAAGAAATCATAATAGATTAAGTGATGGGGAAAAAAAAACCCTTCCCTAATAAGCGAAAGGATTGCCTTGCATTCGATACTTTGATAAATTTATTTACGATGAGAAATAATCAGATATCATAGAACCACAGAATTTAGAAATGGTGACCATTTATTTAGTCTAGCCGAGGATCCCTAGAAGTCAATCCTCACTGACATAGCAGAGAGAAGTGGTCCTCCTTCCTCTGCTTTCCAGAAACCTCCAAAGTGGAAGCAGGGCATTTCAGGTAGGCAAAAATCATAGATAAATTGCTATAGGGGGTGTTCCCTGTAAGACAGAACAGTAACAGCATGTGAAGTAGATTATACTGCAGGTTCTAATAATGTGGACGAGATTACTTTTTTTATTTTTCTTCCTTCTGAGTACAAATTTTAAAGTTTTGAGTTCCAAATTCTATCTCCCCGACCTCCCCCTCTCCCTTTCCTGAGGCAGTAAGCAATCAGATATAGGTTATACACGTGCAATTATAGAAATCATTTCCGTATTAGTCTGAATGAACATTTTTTAAAGGTTTTCTTGTCTCGGGCATAATTTGATTATATATCTAGGGTACAGTTTTTTCCTAATGGATACACTTTTTATTTCACGTGTCAAAAATCATTTGAAAGGAGGACTTTATAAAAATTTGTCTTAGAACTATAAACATTTAAACTTATTGACAGATATGGGAGGGTTTTGACTAAAACCACAAACACTGAAATGTTGGTTCTCAATGGTGTGCAGCTACTTTGCTTTTATGAAGACAAATCACTTGGCTGTTTTTCAAGATATATTTCATTCACAGGTAAACGTTGGTTAACCTTTTAAAGTAGGTATTTTTTAAAAGAAATATTAATCAGGGGCAGCTAGGTGGCGCTGTGGATAAAGCACAGGCCCTGGATTCCGGAGGACCTGAGTTCAAATACAGACTCAGACACTTGACACTTACTAGCTGTGTGACCCTGGGCAAGTCACTTAACCCTCATTGCCCTGAAAAAAAAAAAAGAAAGGAAAGAAAGAAATATTAATCAGTGTTAAGCTACTTTTGGTAGCTTTTCCTTGAAGGAAGAAGGCTTTGTACAGGACCTGTACAAGGCCAGGCTACAGAGGTGACCTGATGCTCCCCTCTGACTCGGGGCTCACAGAGTAGGGACGAAAGACTCAGGAACAGGAACTGGACAAGTCTCGAGAAAGCTTGTGTTTGTAACCCTGCATCACAGTCATTAGCAAGCTGGGAAGATAGATGTACAAGCTTCCGTGACAACCTTTTCAGTAACTGTTTGAATTGAAATGGAGATCCACTCCACCAGGAAGGCCGGTATTGATTCTAATACGGGAGGGGGATTGATGGATGCTGACTCATGGATGCAGACAACACGAACACAAAATTGTCTTGTTAGAGAAGTTAACAGGCCTTCCTCAGCTGCTTGCTGCTGTCTCTAGAGTTCTCGGACATAATCTATATAGAGCTATACCTACACATACATGGATATAAATTTTAGAGCTCAAAGTATATACATCACTTGTGAGGAAATGTTCTGTCACATTACTCTTGCTCTGTGACGAAGGTGTTTTGAGTAAGTCTGGGAATCCGTATCATATATAAACTATTTCTCTTTTAGAAAAACTGCTTTTTTCTAATAGGACAGGTAGGGGGCACAGTGGAGAGTGTGCTGGGCCTGGAGTCAAAAAGACTCATCTTGGTGAGTTCAAATCCGGCCCCGAACACTAGTTGCATGACCCTGGGCAAGTCACTTCCCCGTTTGCCTCAGTTTCCTAATCTGTAAAACAAGCTGGAGAAAGAATTGGCAAACCACTTCGGGATCTCTGTCAAGAAGACCCCAAATGGGGTCACAAAGAGTCGGACATGACTAAAACAACTGAACAACAACTGTTTTTCTATCTAAAATATGAACTTATATTCTCTCTATATTTCGATATTTGCATGTATATGTGTGTGTGTCAATAAAATGAGATACTTGTAAAGCCCTTGCTTAGCACTATGTTTGGCATGTAGTAGTTTTGTTCCCTCAACCCTTCCTTATGTTGATTTCATTTCCAAACTCGTTCAGAACAATTGGGAGAAGTGAGGTCCATTTCCAGATATCACATAAACTGACTTTAAAACGACACTTAGAGGGCAACTAGGTGGAGCAGTGGATAAAGCACTGGCCTTGGATTCCGGAGGACCTGAGTTCAAATCCAACCTCAGACACTTGACACTTACTAGCTGTGTGACCCTGGGCAAGTCACTTAACCCTCATTGCCCTGCAAAAACAAACAAACAAACAAACAAACAAAATGACTCAAAAACGGGGCAGTCGACGGCATAGTCCCGCTCATTTGGAAAAGGCTCATTTCAGGTGCTCCTTAGAGAACTATTGGCCTTGTTTTCTCAAGCCATTCTGAGGTGCCCTAAAAAGCCTCACAACGCGGGGTCTTGTGCTGACACTGGCCCGTCATGAGTGAGGAGGCTCACAATAGTCATTTGTCAGGGAGCCATGTAGGCAGGAAGAAGAATGTAGCAATTGTTAGCAGCGGCTTCCCTCCCTCAGCCCTCTCAGGGGTTAGATGACACACTGAAGGAGGCGGGTTGTGATGATTTGGTAGCCACAGTAATCACGTTAGCAGTATCACATTTGAGTGGGGGATTTTTTTTTTTTAGTGAGGCAGTTGGTTAATTGGGGTTAAGTGACTTGCGCGGGGTCACACAGCTAGTAAGTGTTAAGTGTCTGAGGCCGGATTTGAACTCAGGTCCTCCTGACTCCAGAGCCAGTGCTCTATCCACTGCACCACCTAGCTGCCCCGAGTGGGGGGATTTTTAAGGGGAAAATATGAGGGGGCTGAAAAGTACAAGTCACCTGTCATCGCTTCCCATAGGAAAGATCTCAGATGAGATCAATTTCCAAAAACTAAAAATAGCCTCTCCCACCACCGAAGGAGTCTTTGGCTTCTGTGAAATAGGATTAACGTGTGGAGTAAGAGAAGCATCGTAAGAGTCTCTCTGTCCCAGCAGCTGCTCTGGGGAGTCACTTGTTGAACTCCTTCCAGAGCCCAGTGAGTTTCTTCCCCAATGGGTCAGACAGATCCTGAAGCCAGACTTTTTGTGCCCAGTGTTTGTTGCTTTCACCCAAGCAGTTAGGGTTAATGTGATGTGTGTGTCCTCGCATATGCATGCAAGCCCACATAGATTTAGTGTCTGCTGGGTGTGCGCAGATATATAAACAGCTTTCATGCTGTTTCTATATTTGACTGGAAAGCAGGTAAGATGGAGTGATTTTTTTTTCTGCTCTACAGTTGAACTGAAAAATAATTTCAATTTGTGTGACCTTTCCATTTAAAAAAAAACAAAACCACCTTTTAAGTTGAAAAGGAATAATGAATGGACTTAGTAAAAAAATGAAATAACCCTGAATCTCAGTGGTCTGCGTTCACCAACTACTTCCTTTACTGTTACATTGGCTCATCTCAATTCCTTTTTCCAAGCAAGGCTTTCCTGCTTTTTTATTCCCCTCCTACCCTCTCTAAGGCAGCTTTCCTTCCAAACTGCTTCTGTTTTTCTTTTTCTGGGTGTTTTGACCAAGAATTACTGTGCTTTGCTCACTGGGTTAGAAATGGAACCAGCATGAATACAATTACAAAACACTTTTTCATACAAATGAAGTCAGAGCTAACAATTGGAGAAATATTAATTGTTCATGCATAGGCTAAGCTAATATAAATTAAAATGACATTCTACCTAAATTAATTTACTTATTCAGTGCCATACTAGTCAAACTACTAAAATTTTATTTTATAGAGCTAGAAAAAATAACAAAATTCATTTGGAAGTACAAAAGATCAGGAACATCAAGGGAGTCAATTAAAAAAAATGTGAGTGAAGGTTGACCTAGCAGTACCAGATTTCAAACTATATTAAAGAGTGGTCATCATCAAAAAAAAAAAAAAAATCTAGTGCTGGCTGAGAAATAGAGTGGAGGATCAGTAGACTAAATTAGGTACACAATACACAGTAGTAAATGTTTTTTGTTTTGTTTTTTCGGTGGGGCAATGAGGATTAAGTGATTTGCCCAGGGTCACACAGCTAGTAAGTGTCAAGTGTCTGAGGCTGGATTTGAACTCAGGTCCTCCTGAATCCAGGGCCAATGCTTTATCTGATACACACACACACACACACACATACACACACACACACATATACTTTTTAAACTTTATTGTTCTTGACCTTTTTTTGGGGGGGAGTCTGTGTTCTCTTTTGCAACATGGGTATTATAGAAATATGTTTTGTATGACTGCATATGTATAATTACATCAAAATGCTTGCCCTCCCAATGAGAAGGGAGGGAGGGAGAGAATTTGGAACTCAAAAATTATAAAAAAGAATGTTAAAAATTGTTTTTACATGTAATTGAGAAAAATAGAATAAAAACAGTCTTTAAAAAAAAAAAGAAATTGAACCAGCGACATGTGGCGTGGATGTCAAAATAGATAAGGGAGGTGGTTGAATGGACCATAGACAGACAGATTCTTCTCAAAGCCTTCCTTCCTTTGCCTTAATTTGAACTCTTCATCTCAGGATTTTAGGTATTTCTATGGGAATAAGCAAAGCCTTAATGAGATCATCAGTCATTTTCTTTCATCTGCTTTAATGTTCTTAACATTAAACGCACACTTTAAAATAACAATTATAGCTAAAGAGCAAGCCCTTTAAGGAAAACTTGACCTATATTATCATCTCCTTTGATCCTTACAATAACCCTGGGAGTTAGGTGCTATTATTATCCTTATTTTACTGAGAGCAGGTAAAAGGGAAATGACTTGCCCAGGATCACACAGCTACCATAAATGTCTGAGGTGGGATTTGAACTTAGGTCTTTCTGACTCCTAGTCCCAGTGTGCTTATCTGCTCTGCTGCCTAGCTGCCTCTGGACTGTAAGTCCAGGAATGGTTATTACCTACGACAGATCAACCAAATAGAGACGGAAGGACCCTTTTGGAGGGGGTTGTGTCTGGGGCATGGGACGAGTCTTAGGCCTCTGCATCCCTGGGACGTGTATCTCAGGAGGAGACTGGACGCATTGAATCTGGAAAGCGTCGATTGTGAGATGTCCAGGCATTGTTTGAGTCAGACAAGAACGGCTGTGAAAGATGGAGCAGCTGGGGCAGGAGAAGTGGGAAGCTTTGTTCCTTTAAAAAATCCAAGCTCTGTGCACTTGGTTTTCACATGGGATCGGACTCCAGAAACTCCCCGGAGCAGGAGCGGATGCTTTCAGTCAGCCTCAGAAAAGTGCAGCCAGTGCCAGGCATGCCACCCTGGGAGGAGCTGGCCGCCTGAGTGCCCAGATGTTTTTTCATCTGTGGAGCCCTGGAGTGTCATCGCCCAGAGGTGATTAGAGGAAATGCCTTCTGTTTCCTAGGTTTGTATAAGTCGAGCGTTTGATAAGCACTGAGGGAAATTGTGGGGACTTTGAATTCATGGCAGACTCAAAACTTTGGAAGAATCTATAGACCACACACCTTGCTACTCTTTACTTATTTGCAGTGGCTTTTTCTTTTTCTCTCAAGATTTTTTAGTCTGTAGGGCATCGGCGGAATCTTAAAGGAGGCTAGGGTGGGGGTGGCACGATGCATTCCAGACATGGGGGACTGTGGGCGAAGACAGGAAACAATGGGACACAGATGAAGAGGAGAGAAGGGAGGGTAAGGGCGGTAATGTAAAACAAGACCAGAAAGGTCGTGTTTATATTGACTGCTCAGGGTGATAGGAAGCCGCTGGAGTTTATTGAGGAGGGTAGTTGACAAGGTTTGCCACTGAGACACCACAGTTTGTGAAATGCTGCCTAGTTAGTAACCCAGTACTGACCTGAAAAGAACTTTTATGAGTTTTGGGAAACCTACTCCAATAATGAAAGTTTTCTCAGTGAGTTACGATAACTTGGGTCACATTAATGAAATAAGCTTAATTTCCGGGCCACATTCACAGTTTTATTGGGGTCTCCTTGAATCCCAATACTCCTAAAATATTCTCCTCATGCATCTTGATCCCCCATTTTGGGGACCCATGAGTACTACAGGTCCATTCTCCCTCAGTGTCAGTAATCCGTGTGTTTTGGCCATTCAGAAGATGGATCATTCATTTATTTACAATCACCATTCAGTTGTCTACCTTTCAGAATAATTTAAGAAACTGGTTTTTTTTTTACATGTAAATTCTTTGATCTTAAATATGGTTGAATTTTTGGACCCTCTGAGATAAAAAAAATTGTTGAATGTGACAGCCTCCAATCCTGCCCGTGTTTCCATGTCCGTCCCCCCCCCCCCCATGGGATCCACCGGTCCTGTAAACTACAATCCATTCTTGCCTACCTGTCCTGGACAGCTCTCACCCACATCCTCCCATAAATCTGCCCAGCCTATTCTGCCAAGAGTCCTGGGGGGCTGGGAGGACTTCCTTGAGTTCTCGGATTCTGTGGGAGCCTGACCCTGATGATTGGCCCATCTTCCCTTTGGGCTATGACTTTCTCCAAGAGCCTATAGGTCACCTTTCCTCTTGGAGCAGCCCTCAGCTGCACTTCAGCAGACACACATCCTCACCCTTTTGTTGTCTGGAAGGCTTTTTGGCCAGCCATTCTTTTGAGTGCTTGTTCCCTTCACCATTTTTTGTTCTTTAGAATAAGACCACATCTGGAAGCAGTGGACTCAGGGTTTTCAATGTGGTTCTGCTACTTACTGCTGTGAGACCTTAAGCAAATCAGTTCAGCTTTTAGGCCTCAGTTTCTTCATCTGTAAAATTTAAGGATTTGGTCCAGACAAGCATTGAGGGATCCCACAGAGCTACATAAATCCATGTATGACTTGGTGATGCAGTACTAGAGATATAGACTTTTCCACCAACCTTCTTAGTAAGATTTCTGCAAATTTATACTCCGGACTAGTGGCATTACCCTTGACTTGTCTACCTATTTCTCTTCTTGTTAACTGTTAGCTGACAATGGTATTTTAGGCCCTTTTAGTCACATCATTGATTTATATTATGGATTTATAGTGTTAATTTATATTATTAATCAAACTACTGGATGAAATTTTGTAATTGGTGTCAGTGGCCTCCATGCACTTCCTGTTTTTGTTGTTCAGTCATTTGAGTTGTGTCTAACTCATCATCACCCCATATGGGGTTTTCTTGGCAAAGATACAGGAGTTGTTTGCCTCCGGTCATTTTATAGGGGAGGAAACTGAGGCAAACAGGGATAATTGACTTGCCTGGGATGACACAGCTAGTAAGTGTCTGAGGCCAGATTTGAACTCATGAAGATGAACCTTCCTGACTCAAGGCATGGCATTCTACCTATTATGCCAATAGGTAAGGTTGGAATTGTTTGAATAATTTTCATTTTCTAGCTTTGCATGAAGTTTAGTCTTTGCCTGACTTGTACAAAGACAGGAACACACTCACATCAGTCACAAGTTGTTTTCTACCTGTTAAAATAAGACCTTGGGACTTACAGCATCTGGCCCCCTCTTAGTTTTCTCAGAGAAAGTATGGCTGATGCGTATAAGCATAAGGCTTCTTTCAATGTAACCTGGAAGCCTTTGTCCTCTCATTCTTTACTTCTGCTCCATATCATTGCTGCCATATATCATAGTAGCTTCGTGTTGGTATTTGTTGGTTAATATTTTGTCAAGGCAGAAAAGCAAATACACTGACCCGATAGTGGGAAAGAGCCCTTGTTGAAGTTCAGTTTTAGAAACACACAGAAGAGCCAGCCACCCTGTGTGCCAGCAGGCGAGTGGGTCAGCATGGGCAGGTTCTGTGTGCCTCTTGATCAAGGACCAGCTTGGAGATAGTGGAGGGGCTCTGTGCGCAGAAGGAACGTTGAGACCTCACTACTCGGTTGTGGAGGTGTGGAGGTCTGCCTCCCACATCAGTCAGTCACAAGTGGTGGGAATTTTTTGAAGTAACAGAAAATGACTTTATCAGTGACTGATACTCAATTCCTCAAGTATTTTAAGTGGGCTTGTTACTGTGTGTGAAATGGATTAGAGGCTGGTGATGTAAAGATGAGGTTGTAAAACAGCTGACATCAGGGAAGAGCTTACCACCCACTGGGGAAGGTAAGAGGTACACAAAGCAGGTCAGAAAACGGTTCAAAGGAGAAAGTGCTCTGAGAAAGTTGAGCAGTGACCATGGCGGGGGGAGGTTTGTTCAGAGGAGTCATTGTGGATGGGAAAGAGATGAGACCAAGATAAGTCCTTACTTACCAACTTTTGCTTTATTTTAGTCCCCTTGTGAAATAATAGCAGGTCTACTTGTGAAAGAATATAAAAGGATGTAAATGTCAATGGATGTAAAAATAAACCTTTGGGGTTGGGATGAGGCTTTGAAAAAAGGAGCCCTCGAGTTTTAAGGGTGATCTCATACTCGGAAAATCTCTTTCTGTCGGTCCATAGGGTTTTTCCCCTTCACCTTGTGAAAATGAGCCCTTGCCAACACGTTATCAGCTCTAGAGGTGTTTATCACATTTGGACCTGAACTAAAGCTGGTCTATTCATCGGAGCCGGACACATTTGGAACTGGTCTGGGTGATAGAAAACTATTTCTAGATCCGCTGGAGTGAGTTAAAATCAGCTACAATGGGGCTGGCACTGCAATCACATCCATGGCACTATGATGATTGAATTTTGTGGTTTCTCTTTAACACACTCGAAATTCAACAGTTAGACATTTAATTCTAAGTAGGATTTAGAATCCCGTTTAGAAGTGTAATTCTAGGGGGCAGCTAGGTGGTGCAGTGGATAAAGCACTGGCCCTGGATTCAGGAGGACCTGAGTTCGATTCCGGCCTCCGACACTTGACACTAGCTGTGTGACCCTGGACAAGTCACTTAACCCTCATTGTCCCATGCCAAAAAAAAAAAAAGTGTTTTAGAATTGTAATTCTACTGGACATTTTTAAAAAATGTTCCTGTCTCCCTGCCTCAAGCCTCTGAGGTTGTGTGGACAAATCTTTGCTTCTACCAAGAAAATCATCTTTCTTTGGCTAGTCGTACTTCTCTCTGCCTCCCTCCCCCCACAGATGGGGACAAAAGTGTCCTCTCAACTTGCCATATAAGCATTCAGAGTAACAATGCACATACGGGTATAGGGTGGTCTTTATTCTACCCCACCAAAAAACCCCAAACAAACCCCAACCAACGATCATAAAAGGACTCACATCTAGCAAAACACAAGATCTCCCCGAACCTTCTTCTCACGTTCTCCTCACTCGCCCCCACCAAAGAAATGAGCAAAGGGTCTTCCCTTCCACTGAATTCTGCTTGCGCCTGGGTCTTCACGTCTACCACTCTTAGCAGGCGTGTGTGTGCTTTGTCACTGTCCCTCCAGGACTGGGTACAGATGTTCCTCTTTTTTATTTATTTATTTTTTTGCAGGGCAATGAGGGTTAAGTGACTTGCCCAGGGTCACACAGCTAAGTGTCAAGTGTCTGAGGCTGGAATTGAACTCAGGTCCTCCTGAATCCAGGGCCGGTGCTTTATCCACTGCGCCATCTAGCTGCCCCCTACAGATGTTCTTGAACCTCTCTACCCCTGCTCTGGGGCACTTGGCCCTGTCAGTCAATCAGTTGATGTTATGTGCCAGGCCCTGTGATAAGCACTGTTGCCCTCCCTTTATGTCTGCTGGAGAGCCTGTGGCTCCCATTTGCCTAGTTCTAAGGCACCATCAAGGATTCCTTGTGATGGTCGGGGTAGAAGGTAAAAGTTCCTTCCAGGACATTACAGACAGCCGGCTCATCCTCCAGCCTCTGTCCTATAGGAGTGGGAGCCACCCAGTTAGTTCAGTGTGGCTGCCATCCCAAGCACTCTCCCATTCTCCAGGAGATGTATGCCAAGTGGTGTATCCATACCCCGGAAAGGAAACTTATGGGTGGGTGAAAAGGAAAGCTGATGTGAATTCTTGTGAACCTCTGGTTTGTTTTTCAGTACTTTGAGTCAAGCAGGAGAAAATGGGTTTGCCTATATAGGCTGTAACAATCAGAATGACGCCACCTGCTGGAGACTTAGTGTAGGAAAGCTCCACCATGAGGAGTAGGCCTCTGAGGGCAAGGCCATGCGGCTTTTCTTTGGTGTCAGGAAGTGACATTTGGGTGTGGGAGTAGGAGGGGGCGAAGCTGATGCTCTGGGTCTCTTTCGCCAGGACTCTCGTGGAGAGCCAACCAGGCATTTAAAAAATAATTAGGCCTCCCGTGGATGGCCTTCTATTTCTGGAACTCTGATCCCCAATTACCTTTTTGTACAGAGTGGGTCATTTTCGTGTTTTGGTTTTTATCATCACTTGTGACTGAGAAGTAATGGGTCAAGAGGAGGTCTGTCCAGGATAGACACACATTAAATGAGGTTTGTCTATTTTGGAAAACTTGGCAGCAGAAGCATTGCCTTTAGAACAGGTGACTTCGATTTAGGGTTCCTGGAACTTGGGAGATTACTGCTAAAAATACTTTGGGTAAAATGCCAATGCTGAGATGTCAGCCCCCTTCTGAAGGGTGCAGAGAAGGAGGGTGACTAAGTGTGCTACCACATGTATACTTTGTTTAGTTGTGTCCAAGTCTCCACGATTCCACATGTAGACCCTTGTTCAGTTGTTCAGTCTTGGCCTACTTCTTGTGATGCCACATGGGGTTTTCTTGGCAGATACTGGACTAGTTTGCCATTTTTTTCTTCAGTGGATTAAGACAAACAGTGGTTAAATGACTTGCCCAGGATCACATAGTTAAGTGTCTGAGGCTGGATTTAAACTCAGGTCTTCCTGACTCCAAGCCTGGCACTAGCTATCTTAAGCATTCCTTTATTAATTCCTAATAAAAACTCATCTGGATCCTTTGGTGAGGTTGGAGATTTTCAATAGGGCTCAGTTATGTTTGAATCAAACTAATCTTCTGAAAACTGAATAAGGGGATTTTCTATGCTGTGTCTTAAAGAATTTTCAAACTATGTCAAATTGTAATGTCATAAATTGTAGCTTACTAATATAACTGGGAAATTATCTCAGCTTGCCTAAATATAAAAATCCATTAAACTGTTTTGTGAGCAACTAAATTAGACAAGCCTCAAGCATTTTAAGAACTTGTTTACAATCTTATTAACATAGAAATCAATCTTGAACATGAAATGAAATATATATATAGAAATCTTTATGGTTTATTAAAATAACCATAATAATATTAATGTGCAGGTGGGGTTTTGTGGTCTCTTTGATGAAACTGCTACTCAAACTTATTTTTGACGATTTATCTTTTATTTTCACCTTTGTAATCTGTCCTGTCCACTAAACCTCCCCCCATCCCCACCCCCGGCACTGAATAAATTTAAAGGAAAAAAGAAAAACCAAGCCTTGAAAATACATACATGGATAGATCAGCAAAACAAATTTCCCACACTGGTCATGTTCATATCTATTTCTTTCTGTATTTTAAGTTCATCACTTTTCTGGCAGGAGTTATGTGGTGTGTGTTGATCAAAATTCTCCCAAATCGTCTTTCTCAATAATGTAAATTGTATAAGTTGTCCTCCTGGTTCTGCTTACTTCACTCTGCATCACTACGTAGAGCTCTTCCCAGTCTTTGAGCTTTGGGTTAATTCTGAACTGTTCTTTAACAGAAGTTAGTAATCTTAACTGGGCACAAGTTGATTGAGAATGACTATTGCATCTCCCCTTCCTTAGAATGTAATCTTGAGGGCTCACACATTCCCTTCATTAAATGCTCGTTGAGTTGAATCCTGAGAGGTTCTTACCAAATGTGGGGCTGACTCAGGAGCTCATGGATTCTTCCTGATCAGAGGTCCGGAAGCAAAATATAGGTGCACCTTTATTAGGAATGATATAGAGGGGGAAGCACTGGCCCTGGATTCAGGAGGACCTAAGTTCAAATCCGGCCTCAGACACTTGACTAGCTGTGTGACCCTGGGCAAGTCACTTAACCTCCATTGCCCCACCAAAAAAAACCCCCAAACAAAACAAAACAAAAAAAGGAATGATATAGAAGGGATGTTGTTCTGGCCTCCAGGTCCCTTCTAGCTCTTGGAGGTGAATAATTCTATGACACATATTGCCAGGCTCTTTTACCTTTTTCTCCTGATTTTCCATAAATGCCAACACAACTTATTGCCTTTTGATAAATTTTTGCTGAAGTATAATTTTTGGTCTGTGCTATTGAAGATAAGGAGAGACACTTTCCCTGGACAGTTGCTCACACAAAGAGCTAGTCTATTCAGAGAAGCCAAGAAGGCTTGAACTAGGCTGTGAGGAAAAGAAAAGGTCAGTGTCAGAGCCTCTCTGTAGACAAATTTAGCAGATAAGTCTCAGAGTTGCCCCAAGGAACTTAGAAGTCAAGTGGAAAGTTAAGTGGCACAAGAGGCAGAATTTGAATACAAGTCTTCATGATCCCAAGTCTGTGCCTCAGTCTCCACAGAGTGTGAATTTGCTCCATCCAACACACCAAAATGACAGTTGGAAGGAGCCTCTAGTATCATCCTTGTACCAAAGCAATCCCCGGTATGACCTGCCTGATGGGCAGTTGGCCATCTAACTTGTGCTTTTGAAGCTTTCCAAGAAGGGGAGTCTCCATCTCTCCAAGCCCCCCTTCTACTCTCTGATAGCTCTCATTGATAGGATGTTGCTTCTTGACATTAAGCCTAAGTTTGCCTTTTTATAGCCCCCACTCTTTGTTCCTGCTTCTGCTCTGTGGGTCTGGAGTGAGTTCTGTCCCTTGTTTGAAGAGAGTGATAATGTTCCCCTGGAGTCATCTTTTTTCCAGTCTAAACATCTCCACTACTTTGAACCAAGATTCATATGACAGGGAGTCGGGAAGCGTTACTGTCCTGGTCACCTGCTACTGAATTCTCTCCAGGTTATCAGTGTCATTCTTAAACCGTGGTATCCAGAACTGAATGTAGTATTCCAGATTGAGTCTGAGTAGTGCCGAGTGGGTGGGGCTGTGACCTCCTGATTCCTGGAAGTTATGACGCTTGTAATGCAGCACAAGATTGGGTTAGCAGTCTTGGCCACTCCCCTCTACGGTTTTGCTTGTTTTATCTGCCAAGGAGAATTACCTTTACATGAGAAAAGACAGAATAAAAATGACTAACATGGAGTTCATAGCCAAGAGAAGTAAGGACTTATTAAGAGAGCACCTGGTTTTCCCTTAATGAATTCCATCAAATCTTGCCCAGAAGCACCACACCCAAGGCTACTCAGTATAGCTGCCGAGCCACTTGTCAGGAATATCTGAAAGGTCTTGGGAAGGGCTCCAGTAACAGTAGAAAGGAGTCAGGGTCAGCTGGATGTGGTGGCACACAGGCATCCTCCTTGCTACTGGGGAAGCTTGAGGCTGGTGGCTCCCCTGATCTGGGGAATCTTGATGCTGCCCTGAAAGGGTGAAAGCCAATCGTGTGTGTGTGTGTGTGTGTGTGTGTGTGTGTGTGTGTGTGTGTGTGTGTGTGTATGGAGCCGATTCATGTGGTCCAGGCTTGATGGAATTCATTGAGGGAAAACCAGGTGCTCGCTTAGTGCTTCCTTACTTCTCTTGGCTATGAACTCCATGTTAGTCATTTTTATTCTGTCCTTTCTAGTGTAAAGATCATTCTCCTTGGCAGGTAAAATAATCAGAAGAAGAATTGAGCATCTTTGCTTTCTCTCCCTTGTCCCATTCCAGCTTGCCCCATCTACCTCAAGAAATGGTACTATTCTTTCTTTGATCTTGTGATCCTTTTTAATCCCAATGTAAGTGTTTTTAAGCCTATTTTGTTCTCAGCCTACCCTGAAGAAAGAGAATTAATTTTAGCAAAAAGCAAGATTTTTATTTAGCTGAAAGGAAGAATGTAGAAGTAGAGGGAACTCACCAAACACCTTTTATTTTAAAAAGGAATATATAAAAATGCAACCAGGGGCAGTTAACAAATGGTTAATCTTAGAGGGTAGCACAGCATTCCTGATGCTTCTTTTTACAGAACTGTGCCATGTGTTAATATTTATTTTCTGTGCCTTTATTGCATTGTTGTTCAGGCAGTTTTCAAAGGAAAAGAAGTATAAGTTATTAACAACAATAGAAAAAAATCTCTAAATCATTAATAGAGAAATTAATGTCTAGGCTGCAAAAAAGAATAATGACAGATATTGGAGGAGCTATAGGAAAACAGGTGCATGAATGCCCTGTTGGTCAAGCTATGTGCATTATTAGGTTCAGCCACTCTTTTTTTTGTGTGTGAGGCAATTGGGGTTAAGTGACTTGCCAAGGGTCACACAGCTAGTAAGTGTTAAGTGTCTGAGGTCGGATTTGAACTCAGGTCCTCTTGAATCCAGGGCCGGTGCTCTATCCACTGCACCACCTAGCTGCCCCCAGTTCAGCCATTCTTGAAAGAAATTTGGAACTATCCCCAAAAAGTCACCAAACTTGACCTGGCAATAACCATTACTAGGCCTATACCCTAAAAAGAGCAAAGGAAAAGGACTCAAGTGTCTAAAAATATTCACAGTAGCTCTTTCTTGTAGCAGCAAAGAACTGGAAACTAAGAGAGTATACCTATTAATTGGCAAGTGTCTGGACAAATTATGGTATATGAAAGTAATGGAATATTATGGTGCCACAAGAAATGACAAAAGGGATAGAGAAACCAAGGAAAACTTAAATGAACTGGTATAGAGTGAAGTGAGTAGAACCCAGAGAACAACCTTTATACAACAATAACATTGTTAAGACAAACAATTTTGAAAGACTTAAGAACTCAGATTATTCCATTGACCAAATCATTTCAGAGGACTCATGATAAACCAAGCTAATCTACCTCCCTAGAGAGAGAGAGAAGTGATGGATTCAGGTGGTAGAATAAGGCATACATTTTCAAACATGGCCAAGGTGGGCATTTGTGTTTGCTTAATGGTGGTTATTGTTGGGTTGGTTTCTTTTTCAATTTAAGGGGAAGTTGGGAGGAGAAAGGTTGTCAAAAAAAAAAAGAAGAAAGAAAACATATTTATTGGAGTCTTTAATAAAATGCATAGAAGAGAGCAAAAGGAATCACGACCAAGCAGGACAGCATTGAAAGTTATGGGCTGAATTAATTATATATTTAAAAAGAAAAGAGAACTGGATCTATTAGAGATTCACAGTTTAGTGTATTTTTTCTGTTCTGTCATGTATATAGAAGTTCTCATCTTATTTGGTATTTGTAAAGTTTGAAATAAAAAAGTGATTTAAAAATAATTTCTCTTTGTCTTCAGAATTTCATTCTTGAGCATCTCCCATCCCTCCAGGACCAACTTCCCTCGTGGAATGTTCATCTTTGGGACCCTGACGACTTTTTTTTTTTTTTAGTGAGGCAAGTAGGGTTAAGTGACTTGCCCAGGGTCACACAGCCAGCAAGTGTTAAGTGTCTGAGGCTGGATTTGAATGCAGGTCCTCCTGACTCCAGGGCCGGTGCTCTATCCACTGCGCCACCTAGCTGCCCCGACCCTGACGACTTTCACCTCTGTGAAAGGACGGTTCACTCAGAAAGGAGCTCCAGGTCCCACAAGCTGGCCTCGATTGTCTCCCTGCTCTGTTGTTTCCCTTTCCCTTACCTCCCTGGGCCCTAACGCTGTGGCCATGGTTGCCATCATACATGAAGTAGAGACCCTGCAGTGGTAAAACGGAAATGTTCTATGTACGATTGTAGGTAGACACATGGCAGGTAGTGGAGCAGCTCCGGTCTCCATGCTTTTGTAGAGCTGCACCCGCATGCGTCGATGCTGCTCCACCTCTTAGAAGCAGAACTTCTCTCCAGGCAGCCTCTCCTGATCCCACCTGTTCCTGCTCCACTAAGATTACTTTGTATCTTTTTTTATATTTACTTTTCTGTGATGAGTTTTTACCCCTCAGTAGAATATAAGCCTTTTGAGGGTAGGAGCTGGTTCATTTTCATCTTTCTGATACTGATACTTAATACATGCTTTGTTGAATGAATGAATGAAATATGTGTGTGTGTGTGCATATGTGTACACACAGAATCAATCTCTCTCTTCCTCTCCCCCTCCCTGCCTCCCTCCGTACAGTCAGGAGCCCTAAATTCCATTCCTTTTGTGACTTTTGTCACTTAAGGTCTCTGGGCCTCAGTCTCCTTGTCTCTGATGCAAGTTTATGTCTTCCCAAAGCTCTAACCACTTAGAATTTTGTCATTTCGATGCTTATCTAGGCAGAGGATGCTGTCATTATGATGGGGGGGGGGCAGGATTGTTTTACTTTCATAGTCAATACTGAAAATGACTAATTCTTTGGTATAGACAACTAGGTTGTCCTTTGTTTTTTGTGGCACATTGTAGAGGTTGAAGCCAACTTATACTTCATTAAAGGGAGAAGATGAGCCAGAGGCCAGGCAGGACCACCTGACGGGCACCTCTCAGTCAGAAGGGCCACAACATAGATTTCATTCTGCCTGTGTTGCTGATGGGTCTTTTAGATGAGAATCACTGATTTCCCTTTCCTCACTTCTTTGATTCCATATCCTTTTGATGAGGGAAACCAAAAGGACCTGATTGCATCCAGTTCCAGGTTATCCAAATTAATCATCTTATCTTCCCATGCAGGCCCTTCACCAGTGGCTCATCCCAGCTCAGAGATGATCCTGTGTTTTGAAAGGGCTCTTGCCTTTTCCTACCATGCTGGAAAGGCAATATACACTTCCTGCAACAGACTGTATCAATTACCCGAGTCCCTGCCAAGCTAAGACGGTAGAGGCTCATCACCAGTTGGTCAGGTAGTGAGTGACCAGTTCTTTCAGCATGGCAGCCCATGAAACAAGCAAACCAAATGGCCCCAAGTACTGTGCCTTGGGAAAAGTCCCTTTTTCCTTTGACAAGGTCATTGAGGGGTTGGTGAAAAGAGTAAACCAAGTACAAGTACTGCTATAAATAAATATGAGCTTGGGGCAGCTAGGTGGTGCAGTGGATAGAGCACCAGCCCTGGAGTCGGGAGGACCTGGCTTCAAATCCGGCCTCAGACACTTGATACTTACTAGCTGTGTGACCCTGGGCAAGTCACTTAACCTCAATTGCCTCACCAATAAATAGATAGATAGATAGATAGATAGATAGATAGATAGATAGATAGATAGATAGATAGATAGATAGATAGATAGATAGATAGATAAGAGCTTAACTATAGGTTTTGCAATATATGAGATTTTTGTTCAATGACTAAAGTTCATTGATATTCTCTTGGAAGGACTGAATAACATCAATATTTATCTTTTCCTGAACTAAACCAGAAAATAAAAGGAAGATATAACCAAATGGAAAGATGACTCATAGGTTCTCTTTGAACAGGAAACAAAAGAGTTTATATTCATAGATCATCAGATCATGGAGTTGGAGTTGGATAAGCCATTTCGCCTTAAGCCCCTTATTTGACACAGGAGGAATCTAAGATCATACTAGTAATTAATAAATTGTACTTTTTCACATTAATTGCTGCAAAGAAGCAAAAATGCAAAAGAATGGGGGCATCATAGATGAGATATTGCTGCCCCCAAAGGTAGTTGAGAGCTATATCCTTTCTCATTTTTATACACTATTTGTGAGAATGACCTACATGTATATTGGTGGTGGTGTATCAGTAAAAAGGAGAGGTACAAGGAAGGATTTTGCCAACAAATTTCTACTACCAATCACATCTTTACCATCACATCAGTAATGGAGTCTTAAAGGCTCTCTTCCAACAAGAAGGATGTGTGTATTAATAAGGTCTTATAAGATTCTGTGATAAATGCAGCCTCAGAGATAACTTTGCTTAATACCTCTCTGATGATTAAAGCATGTTTACTATTGTGGATTACGTGTTGCACAAAGCCTCAATGGAAGGGATCCTCTAGATGCTCCTGTTTGTGGGTGATCTTTGCTCCCCAGATTTTCTGGGTCATGATGGAGGAGTCTGGAAGAGAAGTCTGGTCTAGCAGCTGTGTGGAGAATCTGGGAGGAGCCATCCAAACAGAAAGAATGAATATTTAAACCCTATCTAGCGGCCTTCTCATGGCCTACAGGTGGTTTGGGGTTCTTGAAAGCAATCCCACAGGTGCAAAAGTGCTGGCACGGAGGACCTACCATGATGAAGGGATTGAATAATGTCTTATTCCATATAGGAAGAGTTCATGACCAAACAAAGAATATAAACTATCTAAGAATGTAAAAAGGACAAATTTCATTACATAAAATTAAAGTTTTCATTTGAATAAAACCAATAACAACTGAAATTAGAAATGAAGCAGATAACTGAGAAATCTTTTCAGTAAGTTTTCTCTGATCAAGATCTCATTTGTAAGCTCTAAAAGGAACCAGTTCAATTTTATAAGAATAAGAGCCATTCTCCAATTGATAAATGGTTAAAATATATGAAGAGGTCATTTTCAGAGGGAAAAAATCAAAGCTATTGATAGCCACAAGAAAAAAGTGCTATAAATCATTGATGTTTTGATTAGTACAAATTTAAAACAACTCTGAGGTTCCACCTCATATCCATCAGATTAACAAAATTGACCAAAAAAAAAAAAAAAAGGAAAGGAGAAATGTTGGGGGATCTGTAAGAAAATAGGCCCATTAATGTACTATTGGTAGAGCTATGAAAGAAATAATCCAGCCTTTCTGAAAAGCCATTTGGATCTATCTTCAAAAAAGTCACTAAAACTGTGTACGCCATTTGAATCGGCTATAGCACCGCTAGGGCTGTGCTCCAGAGAGACCAAAGAGAGTGGGAAAGGACCTATTTGTGACAAAACAGCTATTGAAAGCAACTCTTAAAGCTTCCTCTATGTCACTACTGTTTTTCCCATGACTTTGTTAAGTCAGAACAGCCAGCAGAACCGAGTGGGAGCCCTGCACTCATTTGTGGGGCTGCTGATTTCTTGTCTTTGAGTCCTTTGCCTTTTTTTCAAATTCAATTTTATTTCCAGTTCTAAATTCTTCCCTTTCCTCCCCTTCCCGCTCATTGAGAAGACAAGAAAAATAAAATCCATTACAAATATGAATAGTCTCACGAAAGAAATGTCTACATATTTCCTCCAATTCCCCTCTCCCCAGAAGGTAAAAATACACTTCATTCCACACTCTGAGTCCATCAGTTCTCTCCTTGGAGGCGAATGGCTCCTTTGAAATCAAATCCTTTGAAAAGACTGACATGAACTGATGCTGAGTGAAGTGAGCAGAACCAGGAGAACATTGTACACGGTAACAGTGACATTGTGGGAGGATCAACTGGGATAGACTTAGCTCTTCTCAGCAGTGCGATGATCCAGGACAATTCCAAAGGACTCATAATGGAAAACGTTCTCCAGACCCAGAGAAAACTATGGAGTCTGAATGAAGATGGAGACAGACTATTTTCACTTTATTTGTTGTTATTTTTTTCTTTCTTGTGGTTTTTCTCTTTGGTTCTGATTCTTCTTTTACAGCATGACTAATACAGAAACATGTATAATATATGATTGTACATAAATAACCTATTTCTGATTGCTTTCCATCTTGGAGAGCAGGGAGAGAGAAAAACTTGGAATACAAAATCTTACAAAAATGAATGTTGAAAACAATCTTTACATGTAATTGGAAAATAGAATATTACCAGAAAAAATTCGAGTCCTTTGAAAGGGTAGTTGGTCATTGTATCACTCAGAATTACTTAGCCTTTCACAGCCGATTATCTTTATAATATCACTTCACTATATAAATTGTTTTCCTGGTTTTGTTCACTTCACTATATGTAAGTTTATTCAAATCTTCCCATATTTTTCTGAAATCATCACCTTCATTTCTTACAATATAGTAGTATTCCATCACATTCATATGCCATAATATGTTCAGCCAATTCCCAATTGATGGGTATCCCCTCGGCTTTCAATTCTTTGTTGCAAAAATTGCTAATAGAAATATATGTGGGGGGCAGCTAGGTGGCGCAGTGGATAGAGCACCGGCCCTGGAGTCAGGAGGACCTGAGTTCAAATCCGGCCTCAGACACTTCACACTTACTAGCTGTGTGACCCTGGGCAAGTCACTTAACCCCAACTGCCTCACCAAAAAACAACAACAACAAAAGAAATATATGTGTATGTATAGGTCCTTATCTTTTCTTAGCCTCTTTGGGGTATAAACCTAGTAGTAGTATTACTGGGTCAGAGGGTTTGTAGGTTTAGTAGCTTTAGGGACATAGTTACAAATGGCTTTCCAGAATTGGTTAGATTAGTTTACAGCTCCACCAACAATGCATCAGTGTAAAATAATCAGCTAAAAGGCTTCAAAATCGCTAATCATTCAATTTAAACATCTGCATTTTCACTCAGACCTGGGAAATGGACAAAGATGATAAAAGACAGTGTTAAAGGGTTTGGGGAAAATGGGTTCTCTTGTTCACCTCTGGATCAGATGTGTGAGAACCAAGACTCAGGCACTCCAGTCATCTGACTCCAGGGATCAGTGCTCTTTCTCTACACTTGGAGATCTGTAGATCTTCGCATACATAAAAGGTCACTACTCAGTACAGAGCGCCTGTTTGCTAGATGAATGGGCCTTCCTGGGCGTTTGTAGTGATTCATGAAGGTGATTATGGCAGCTCCCAGGTAGAGAAGCAGAGCTTCATCTAGTGCTTCCCGTGCCCTCTTGTATCCCACTGTGACTCGTCATTCTGCCTGCCCCCAACCATTGAGCCTTTGTCCTGGGCTCTTTTCGTTTTCTCACATTTGTTTAGGTTCTTCTGTCATTTTTCATGCAGATGACTCTCAAAACCATATAGCCAGCCCTTATTTGTCTCCTGAATTCCAGTCCTGCATTACCAGATGCCTGCTAGACACTCTTACCTGAATGTCTCATTAGACACTTCATACTTAGCCTACCCAAAATAGAATTTATACTTGTGTCCAGACTTGCAACCTTTGAGTGATCTTGGAGTTTTCCTTCGCCTTTACTCTATAAATTCTTTCAGTTGCCAAGTCTCATTGCTTCTACTGGGATGAATGAATGGATGAATGAATGAGTCATTGATTAAGTGCTTACTGGAAACAAAGCACTGAGGATCCAAATAGACAGGTCAGGTGAGAACCCCAGCTCCCAAGCTCCCCGGGAGCCCATGTGGTAATGGGTCGGATAGAAAGGTCCTGTGGGCTTTAAAGAGCAGACCGAAGCAAGGCAGCTGCTTTGCTTTGAGGTGTTCTTCACCAAAAACGGGGTGCTGCTTTCTGACGTGGAGCCGCTGGACAGAGCCTAGGACTCAAGTGGCACGAGCTTTACTGTCTGGGTTTTTAGCTGCTGCAGCCAGAGCCTTGCAGGAGCAGGGGCCGGGTTGTTTGCTAGTGGGAGGAGAGCTGAGGGGCCTGGCCTGGAAGCCTGGCCATTCCCAAGGTTCTTGGCTCCACTATCCTGGGCTGTCTGTGTCTGGGACTGAGGGGAAACAGTCATCAAGGTGGTGCTTTGTTCCTCCCCTTTATCCCCAACTCTGTCTCCTGGGTCTCCCCTGATGCCTTGCTGCTTCACGTTTACCTCAATGCAATCCCTTATCACCCTTATTCCGGCATTTCCATTAGCCCTCCATTGGGCTTCCTGCTGTTATTCCCTCCCCTCTCGATCCATCTTCCACATGACTACCCAACTGACATTCCAAGCAAAGACTAACTGGGTCACTGTCCTCAGCAATCCTCAGGGAATCCTTATCCACTGCCTGCAGCCAGACAGGGAGAGCACTTCTCTTGTTTCATATTATTACCCTCCTCAGTTCTTTCTTAGGTAGGTTTGCCTGCACAACATGCCACTCTTCGCCAGAATCACCTTTGCACCTACTTTCTCCTACATCTAGAGTAAAAATATTCCCCCTCACCTCTACCTCATCCAGTCAGTCATTCAAGCATTTATTAAAATCGCCTACTGTGTGTCAGGTCTCTGCTGCCTTCAGACTGCAGTCTAGCTGTCATCTCTAACAAGAAAGGGGCCTCTATGAATATCCTTTGTTTTCACATTGCCTTTATTTCCCTCTGTATCCCTTGCCCTTTTCCTTCTCAACTATTCTTAGAACAAAGAAGTTTTTTAAATGAAATAAGAAAAAAATGTACCCAAACTAACCAGCACATTGATGTTATATGCAGTGTGCCACAGTTCAAGATCCCTACCTCCGGCAGAGAAAGGGGAGAGGAAAATATCCTCCCTCTCTTTTGGGGCCAAGCTTGTGTGTCATAGTTTTGATTGTTTTGTGGTGGTTCTTTCCCTTGACGTTGTTTTCCTCATATGTGTTATTTTCTTGGTTCTCTTTTCTTCCCTTTGTCACGTCATGTCAGTCGTTCGTTTCCATGCTTCTCTTTAGTTGTGCACGGTTTTCTTCTAGTACAGTAATGTTCCCTCCCATGCTTTTACCTGCCTCGATCAACGGATTTCCAGTTTGTTTTCAATTCTTTGCTACCACAAGGCTCTTCCTTTCTGTAAGTCACTTGGCAGGAATTATCTGTGTACGTATTATTCCCTCCTAATGGAAGTTCTGCAGGTGCAACGATGAATTCATTTTGTCTGTATCCTCAGTGTCTTCTGGAATGCCTTTACATGATATTTGCTTTAAAAAACATTTGTCGAATGAATAACAGAGGGAGATATTGCGGAGGATTCTTTCTAGTGTAGGATAGGTCGGTTTTATTTAACTTCCACTCTTTCTTTTTATAGTTTACACCAACTCCAATAGAGTCTTTACATGTCTGCTTGGCACTTGAAGGCCGTCATTAATGACTTTTTCTACCTTCTGTTTGTTTTTTACAGAGATTCCTTTTCTTCCCACAATGAAAATATGCGTCAAATGATGAAAAGTTTGGCTCAGCCTTTTGGACAACTCCTCAGCATCGCCAATAATGGGAGAGGCCGTCGTGATGAAGACGAGGATGATGATAAACTTTCTTGTTCTGTAAGTTCGTTATTTTAAAGACTCTTAGTAAGAAAGTGGTGGGAATTTTAGGAAGAGACTAGAAAACACCATCATGTATTTAATTAATTCCTCAAGGTTGCTTTTGGGTCACAACTACCATTTGTGTGTCTCGATTAACCTTGCTGCCTCAGACTTGGGCAGCATTGAAGCTGGCACATTTTGTGGGATAGGATTTAAAACTCGGTAATATGATAACTATTGTAATGCGGTAGAATAGGATTTGCTTACTAAATTATAGAGCTATGGCTTATCCATACATTTTACCATTCATATCAGTCAATAAACATCTGTCTTCTCTCATATTTTAAGAAAATCATCAAGAAACATGTTTGTTACATATACTTTTCTTCCTCTTCCTTTCTCTCCAGTTGTGAAATAGCATCTGGGGTAATTTATTAGCAAAAGCTATTAAGTAGAATGTGTTTTTTGTCCTTGCCAGGGCAGACCCAGATGTGGAGGGTGGGGGAATGAGCTGAGTTACAAAGACTTCCCTCATTACCCTTCAGTCCCTGGGCAAATCCTTACCCTCCCCATTCATTATTTCTCATAAGCATCAGTGTTTTCAACTTAGGAGAAGCTTCAATTCTAAAGATGAACAAAATGCCAAAAGATGGGAGCGTCTTTGTTTCCCACCTGCTGTTGTTCAGCTGCAGGAATAAGAGTTTAGCAGGTAAATGAGGGTCTCTGGTGCTGCTGGGAGCTGTCCTATATGCCTAAGCTACTTTCCCAGTTTTAGAGGGGACACTGGGAGTGGAAATGTGGGAAAATTCACATGCTCTGTTCCTGAAAGCTCACATTTATTTATCTGAAAAAAAAATGCTTTTATTGGTCTAGCTGAAAAGAAAAGAATATCTTAAGTTCCTAACACACATTTGTTTTAAATTAATTTTCAGCCATGGGTGGGCTGGGTTGGAAGGGACAGGGTCAATGAGTCATTGGGTCTTCTCTCGTGGACCCTTTTTTCCATGCCTTTGGTGCTGGAAAAACAGCTACCACCACCACCATCACAACAGCTTCATGGTGATATAATTGATGTAGACCAGAATCCCTGACTCCCACTCCAGTGGACTGTGTGAACTGCAGAGCTTTTTGCATTTGCTGTCAGTGTCACCCTCCGTGTCACAATTTGTCTGCATCTTAAGTATGGAAACTTGAAACAGACCCTAAGGGTCCGTTGGGGGTCAGCCCAAACCTTATAGAGGCAGAGGAAAGACCACCCATGAATAAAAGCAGATAGCGGTTCCTCCTCGACAAATGTTCGTGAGCACCCTTCAAGGCCTGGTCGTGGGGCTTTCAAGGATCACCAGATGACCAGAGAAGTGCTACAACTTCTCCTCGTGTTTTCAGTTTTGACGCTCCTTCCATAGAGTGTTCCCAAAGTCTTCCTGCGGGTTCATGTCAGTGGCTGTCTGCGCTGTTAGAGCTCAGAGGCACACAGACTTCTGGAAGGCCTTGTAGAGGGGTCTTAGCTTTCTAAATTAAAACCAGCCTGCTCTATGCAGCAAGTGTATTCGGGGACTTACTGGGTGACTCCTTGGAGAGTGTTCCTCTGAGAAGTTTGTGGTTTCACAAATGAAACGGGATTCTCACATCTATTTCAGACTCTGTAGCTTGAGAGTGAAGCTGTGAGAGGTGCTGGGGGCAGGGGAAGTGAAGCACCCATAGTCCTTTATGGCCATATAACAAATTTATCCCCCCTCCCCCCACACCCCAGTCTAGGACCAGGCCCTGGAGATGAAATCTGTCCATTTGGAACTTAAATCACCTGTGCATTCATCAGGTGGAGGCTTCAAACATTGCACTGTCTGTTATCCCCTGGTACAAGTCCCAGATTTTAGATACTCTATTGGCAGCTGTTGGCAGAAACAGAACAGAAAAGAGAGCTGGCCTGCATTTTATTTTCCCATTAAAGCAGATGCCGCCTGTGCACATTATTAAGTGCCTACTGTGTGCTGAGCACCGTGCATGGAAATACAAACACAAAGCCCTTCCCTCCGGGAGCTTACATTCTGTGCTGAAGACAGCACTTGAAAGGGGAGATGGGGGGTGGGGGTGCTGCCAGGCTTGGCAGCAGAGTGAGCGATGTAGCATGGCTGCTCTTGGCCAGTCTCAGGATGAGCCTGCCAATGGAAGGAGGAGGGGCCCTTAGGCAACTGAGGCACCGAGGAAAAATCTGGAAGAGTCAGTTTACAAAACACCTTTTCTAGCCCCAAACAAAAGTTTGTATTTTATTCTTCACCTTTCATCAGTAGTGACTGCAATTGTCTTGGAGCATCACCACTGAAACACTTAGGCTCCAGGTTAACCAAGGAGAGCAGCAGTTTCAAGAATCCACGATTCTCCAGCATGATTCCTCCTCCTGATAATGATAGGAAACTTTCTTTAATGCTTCGGGGTTTACAAAACCCTTTGCAGGCATTCTCGCTTTTGAGCCTCACATCCACCCTGTGAGAGGCACCCCAGGGGTTCTCAGCCATATTTTACAGATGAGTAAACTGAGGCACAGAAAGGTTCAGGGACTTCTCCAGAGCCACCCAGCTAGCAAGTGTTGGAGTTGGAGTAGACGTTCCTCATGCCCGTCACCCTCCCTTTCACCGCTCCTGGCGATAACGCCTTCATGGGCTGTCCCTGCTGGCCAGCCTTGTGGTGAAGAGCTCTCCCTCCCACACTCAGCACAGCCGCAAACGATGCGTCACCGGGCCTGTCCTTCCAGCCAAATCTCAAACTCGCCAGAGCCGACCCTCTGCTGGGGGAGCCTTTGGGACCCAGGGTCCTCACGGCTTCCCTGAGGCAGCGCGGGTCTGCGACTTTGTCCTTTCGTTTAGATGGGGAGACAGTCTGGGTAGCACTGTCCAAGCAGCAGGGGTGCTTTTCAATGTGAGCTTTGACTGAAGGTAAATCGCTTCACTTCCCAGAAACTGTTTACTCATCTGCAAAATGGGAATGATCGTACCTGCATTTCCCACAGCATGGAGTTGTTATAAGGATCACGTGATCTTATATATTTACATGGGGTGTATATATGTGCTTTGTCAACCATAAAGCATCATATAAATATCAGTTATTACTTTTATCGTTCTCCTATAAAAAGTATCATAATACACTACAAAGATAATGACATAATTTCTTCCTGGCAGTTGTTATGCTTTTAAAATTCCTTCTATCCATTAATATATTCTGATTCTATATAGTTCTGTTTATTTTTGTGTTGCTATTGTCGTAATATAGCAAATATATTATTTCTGTACTTTTTTTCCATACAAGTATTTTATTATTTTCCAGTTACATGTAGAGACAGTTTGTGACATTTGTTTCTACAAGATTTCTAGTTTCAATTTTTTCTCCCTCCCTCCCCTCTCTCCCCCCTCTCCAACATAGCTAGTAATCCAATATAGGTTATATATGGATTTCTGCACTTTCTCAACCAGGGGAGCATTCTCTCTCACCAAATGGTGGGACAATGTGCCGTATACTGTTTCTGTAGAAATTCCAATATACTTCCAGCATTTGGAACTTGTAGGAAGTGACTTTGATGTTACTACAGGCATCTGTTTAGACAGTGTTGGAGGCCAGCCCTCTCTCCTTTTTGTGACCTTGGCCAAGTCCCTCCCCCGAAGAGCAGCTCTGCAGTTAGAACACTGTAAACACCCAAAGCATTTGTGGGTTTCGTTTGTTTGTTTTAGTGAGGCAATGGGGGTTAAGTGACTTGCCCAGGGTCACACAGCTAGTTAAGTATTAAGTGTCTGAGGTCGGATTTGAACTCAGGTACTCCTGACTCCAGGGCCGGTGCTCTATCCACTGCGCCATCTAGCTGCCCCAGCATTTGTGTTTTTAAAGATTCTTCAGTATAACGAGAGAGAGAGAGAGAGAGAGAGAGAGAGAGAAAGAGATAGGCGGCATCATGACCTGGGTCTGTGGCCTCTCCCTTGCAGGGCCCCCGGCCTCTCTGGGCAGCGCTGCAGCCACTTTCTAAGGCTCCAAGCTTCAGTACCAGCCTCTGCAGGTGGAGGGAGTTGTTTCATCCAGGCGTGTTTTATATGATTAATATCACAGGCCTACCTCCTATCCCTATATAATTAAAGACTTACTTTGAATCTCCTTTCAGTGACCTTTGAAACTACTTCTAGGGCTGAATGGATTTCACTTCTCCCAGAAGACCTATAAAGATTTTAGAAACCAAGTATATATTTTATTGCTGGTTTACATTAATTTCTTATTTTACATAAAATGTGTACATAGGAAGCTATTAGGCACAACCCTAACCTTTTGAAATTTAGCTACCTCAAAAAAAAAGAAAGAAAGAGATTTAGCTACCTTGAGAAAAATGACTTTTGTAGCAGACTAGATTAACTGGTCTCCTTCATAGAAAGCAAAGAAGATCGCATTATTTTAATCATTGTCCCCTGTATGTTTTTAATTAACTTTGGTATGAAATATGAAGTTCCATTTTAAAATCTCCCTCTTGATCCAGCCGTTCCTATGCCTTTAGTGGCAGCTAGCTCAGTCACGCTCACTGTGGTAAATGGTCTTCCTGTTTGTTGGAAGATTTTTTCCTTGCTCTTTAAGTACTGGGCACACTGCGACCATAAATAAACAACAAAACATGAAGAAACACCCAGTTTTTAAAAATTGGAAGTCCACATGATTTCTTTAGCTGCAGGCCTCAGGATAGTGTACTCACACTATTCTTCTCTCGAGGCCTTGTCACAAAATAAAGGCTACAGTTAAGAGTCACAGGATATTTTTCTTCCAGGCCAGGAGTCATGCCCTTGTTCCCTTTGGCAGTTGGGGTGGCCCTTCTTCCTTTGGATCTTTTGGCAGTTGGGGTGCAATGGTTTGTATTATGAAACATGTCACTTTCTAGTAGGCTTTGTTTGACTGGTGTTTGGTTTTTGATTTTTGTCTTTTAATTAAAGCTGGCTGATTTTTTTATACTTTTCCATTAACCTCATAATTGCTTGTTGAAATCTTTGCATTGATTTAATCTCAATTTATATTAAAGTTTTAGCCAGATGAGATATTTAGCATGAATAGGACATTTCTAGACAGATTGAGCTTTGTGTGGTGTCCGTATCGGGTAGGTATATTAAAATTAATTTGAATTTCTTTTTTTGTAATTAATTTTAATTTCTTAAGAAAATTCAGGGATATGGCTAAAGAAGGTTTGGGGAGGAAGAAAGCGAATGCTCACCCAGTGTTTTTACTTTTCTGTAGAAGATCTGTATCTGTATGCAGATCTGTGTATATGTGCATATGTGTGGATAATTCAGCATCAAGTATAGTTCTCATTTCTCTCCATGTAATTTTTTTGGGCCATGATGATTATCTGTTACTGAGTCCAAATTAAAAAGGAGTCTTGTGTGGGGCAGCCAGGTGGCACAGTGGATAAAGCACTGGCCCTGGATTCAGGAGGACCTGAGTTCAAATCCGGCCTCAGACACTTGACACTTAGTAGCTGTGTGACCCTGGGCAAGTCACAACCCCCATTGCCCTGCAAAAAAACCCCAAAAGGTGTCTTGTGCCTTCTATTATATTCTCATTTGGCTTAAGGCATGGTTATGGAATAGTGCCTCTGGTGGAAAATTGTCTTGGGGTGGCGAGGCATTTGGGGAGCTGATAATTAAGTAGTAAGAATAATGTTTGTTTAAATTGAGGCGTGGTTTGAGAAGGCAGGAAGATGGCACTTAAATTGCCTGTTGTCCCCACCAAGCTGCCTTTGCTCAGTGCATTTCACATTTGTTGTAGGTTTGAGATCCAAGGTCATATTCGATTGAATTCAACAAATATTTATTGACATATTGCACAAGGCTTTGTGGCAGGTACCATGGGGCATAGAGACAGCCTCAGAGAGCTGTCTGCGAGGAGGAAATGAGTTGCACAACAAAGCACAATATCATGGGATGGAATGACTGAGGAAGATCCGCAGTGATCGGGAGTTCAGAAGAGGGCGAGCCCCGACCAGTGCTTCATAAGGAGGAGACACTGACGATGGTTGGGGTTGGAGAGAAAGGACGCAGAGGAAACCCCTCTAGCAAAGGTGTCGGAGACTGGGAGTGCTCAGTGTGGGAAATGATGAGGCGGCAGCTCATCAGACCATTGATGGCCTTCAAGAGAGCAGTTTGAGATGTGCTGGGGGGTGGGAACAGGAGCTGCCATACTGCAAGTAGTTGGGGCATTAAGGGCAGGAAAGACCTCAGAAGTGTGAAGTTAGCACTGGCTATTTCAGAATCTATAACAATTTGTGGATCTTTGAAGAATCTGGCAGGATAGGAAAGCTGGTTCAGACCAGTGCCTTCCCCAGCTTTGGGGAGGTAATCACCGGGGTGGAGGAGGGGGCCCCCCGGCTCTCCAGGCCAGCATGAAGCTGCATCCATCCACAGTGTACCTGAGAGGAGGGGTCATCCAGCCTTTCTTCCGTATGGCTTATTAGGAGAAGGTCTCTTCCTCATGTCCAGCTTAAGATGCCTCCTTGCAGTTTCTAACCTTTGTACCTAATTGAACTTTGCTGAGCCTCAGTTTCCTCATTTGTAAAAGGAGGGAGTTGGAGCCTCTAGGTGGTGCAGTGGAAAGAGCTCTTTCCATAGACACACTGGAACGCTGGACAGCTTGGTGGTGATGGGAGCCGTGCCCCATGTTGAATCATGGTGGGAGCCCAGCTGGCCAGAGAAGGCCGTTGTTTCTGTGAGAACATGTGGGGTGCGTTCATGAGTGAATGACTCGGTCACAGACTGTGACCGAGCCAGGGGCAGGTGCTGTAAGACAGGAATTAGCCATGCAGGCAGCTGGCGTAGCGGAGAGCAGCAATTGAGCATTTCAGGCCTTGCAGTACCTACGCAGCCCCCATGCAGCCTCAGACTGGAAGCAGGGAGGACAAGCCTGTGTAATGGTGGGGAATCAGGAAGGGCCGTTACACAGGGGATGTAAGCAGTGCTCTTGGCCATAGTGGTGTCTCTCATCAGTCTGAAGGGTTGTTAGTGAGACACTGAGGAGCGGAGACAGAGGCACCCAGGAGTTATGTTCCTTTCCAAAATACCTGTGGATTGAGAATTACTTCTGGACTTCTCCCCTCATTGGGTATTGAATTTGTCCTATTTTTGGAGACCATTTTATTCTGATTGTGCAAGTAATTCCAAATTTGCCTGCTTGGCTCATGTGCATGTGACTTGATTGCATAAACCTCATGAATTTTCTTTGAAGTCTGTTTTGGGGAATGTTGGTTTGTTTCTCCTGTATTATTCTCCTAGTTAATAACTCACTTCCTAATATCCTGTAGAACACAGATGTCAGCCCTTTTCAGGCAATGGACAGAATGATGTCAAATATGCGACACAATATGCAGGATTTACAAAGACGTTTTGTAAGTATTAAAAATTAATTGATACTTTATGGTAACATCCTCAAGGTGGTGGTGGGAATCATGGGTACAGAACACGGTGTGTACTGTCAGACTCCATTGTTAGACTGGTTCAGTGGCTCTTTCTCCTATACTATAAGGGACGACTTTCTGGGAGGGCAATGAGTGTATTTGGAAATGGAGGGAGGCGTAGAAACAATATTAATAAGAAAGGTTTTTAAGTGTCTTCAAATAATACTTTATAGCGCTCTGTAAAGTACAACGTAAAAATTAAGTCACTCGACAAAGCAAATGGTTCCTATCTTCATAGGTTTCACTCTAATGCCAAATTGTGACTATACTTAAAAAGAAAACTGAGGCTTTAATAGATGTAACAGGAATGCTATGGACAGTCACAGAGGTAAAACCAAAGACAAAAATCTCTTTTGGCCTAAAAGAAGGTCCCACCTTGGGAATTTCATAGTCGTCCAGTTTGTTTAGCTTGGGTAAATTTTGTTCCATTAGGTCAGTTTATAAGAGTAAATACTATGCGGTGGCTTCTGCCAATGGGGTGAAATTAGCAAGTGTGGGACCCTCGGGGCGACGGGAACACATCTTGATGTGTCCATATGTCTGACTTACTCCTGGTGAGGGGAGCCTGCATGATGGAGAGGCGTCCAGGGGCCAGGATGGCGGCACTAAGCAATGGCAGCATGCCCTGGGGCACCCCGATTCCTCACTCAGATTCTGAAGGAGGCCACATAGGCCCATTGCTGCCCTAGTGATCATGTTCCAGGCTGTCTTTGAAGAGCTAGCGGACCTGTGGGCTGTCCCTCTTCACTGTTCCTCATAGAGATTCTCTTCTGTTCTAGAGGGTCCCAGGCATCCTGGGCAAAAGCAAAACCCCTCCAGACTTCTGAATAGCTTAGAACTTTTAGAGGGACTCAGCTGGGTCCTACCTTAAATTGGGAGGACCTGGGGGGCTCAGCTCGGAGGCTCCTGTCCTTGGGTCCTGCTAATTGGCATTCATGCTAGTCTGGTGTGGTGGTGTTTCTGTTGATTTTTGTCTAATAGGGTGAGCGTGGGAAAGGAGCGTGTGTGCTCCTCGTTAGACGGACCATAGGATGTTCTTACCAGATTTTCTTATCACCTTCTTGCCATGTATTGGCTTCTTTCTCACGTTACAGCGATTCAGGAGCATGAAGGGCCTATTTCTGAGCCTTGTGTTCTTTGTGCTTCTCTCTGTAGAGCGACATGTCAGTCGACCCAGAAGGGCACTCCTTCTGTGCTTCTTCCATCATGACCTACTCCAAAGTCGGCAATGAGCCTCCAAAGGTTTTCCAAGCTTCCTCTCAGACGCGAAGAGCTCCCGGTGGGGTGAGTGTTTTAGGACAGGCGGTCAAAGCAGGAACAGCTTACAGCTCTGGGTGCCTTTTGGAAAAGATTTTCGTATTTTAAAATGTTTTCTTTTTTAAAATACGTTTGTGATGCTTTCTTTTTTTTCATAAATATTATTTCCCCCAATACTCTGTCTACCAGGGTTCCCCTCTCAGAAAACCGTCCCCTATCCCAAAATGTGTGTTTGTTTTAACCAAGCCTGTATCTACTGCCATGATTCAGAAAAACAAAGGGCTAAAAAGTTGCCTTGCCTCAATACCCCCCAATCCTTTCTACCCATGGCCTTTCACCTGACAAACAGGCAGCTGTCATGGGACAAAATGTCTTGGGAAAGCAAACCATTCTCTCCTTGATGTGCTGAATGTTCTGCTCCACAGGAGCCCAAAGCTGCAGAGAAGACCCTTGGGATTTCCCCTCCTCTCACTTCATTTTCCTGGCTCTCTGCTCTGCCTCTGTTTACATTTATCTAGAGCCCTTCTCTTTCCTTAACACCAGAGCATGGGCTTCATTTAGCAGATGGAAAACCAAGTCAAAACAGATTTCTGATTCCTAAACACAGCTGCAGGTGAAAATGCTGTTAAGGAAGAAGCCCTTCTTTGTCCTCATCTAGGAAGAGAGACTTCCCTGTTCCTTCATCAATAAGCTTTGATTGGGAAGGAAAATGGTCCTTAAGTTTTCCCTCAAGTGGGCTGCCTCTGGTGCAGAAGTGGTCTCTCTGTCCTTTCCCTGCTATCTTTATTGGTAGTGGACATTTCTAGAGCACTCTGTTTTTGCATAGGGCCTTCTTGTCTTCTTAATTTACATTTTAAGTTCCTTCCTCCCCACCCTGCACTAGAGAAGGCCATCATTTGACAAAGATTTAGAAATATGTGTAAAAGCATGCATACATTGCATACTTCTATATACCAGTTCTTTTTTCTAAAGGTGGATCACATCTTCCTTCATAAGCCCTTTATAGTTGGTTTGAGTATTTATAGTACTCAGAATAACTTGGTTATTCATAATTATTCTTTGGACAATATGGCTGTTACTGTATACAACATTCTCCTGATTCTGTTCACTTTACTTGGCATCAGTTCATGTAAGTCTTCCCAGCATTTTCTGAAAGCATCCTGCTCATCATTTCTTATATAGCACAATAATATTCCATCACAATCATATACCACAACTTGTTTAGCCATTCTCCAGTTGATGGGCATCCCCTCAATTTCTGATTCTTTGCCACCGCAAAGAGAGCTGCTATACACATTTTAGAACTTACAGGTTCTTTTCCTTTTTCCTTGATCACCTAGGGAAACAGATCTCGTAGTGGTATACTCAGCTTTATAAGTCTTTGGGCACAATTCCAGATTGCTCCCTGGAATGGTTGGATCAGTTCACAGTTTCACCAACAGTGTGTTAGTGTCTCAGTTTTTTCATATGCCCTCCATTTGTCATTTTTCCCTTCTATCATCGTAAGCCAATCTGATATCTTAAAGTCGTTTCTTTAGTCAATAATGATATGGAGCATTTTTTCATATCATTAGAGTAACTGAAAAGAATCCCACAGAACTAGAGCCCGGGTGCCCCCGAGCCTGGGTGCTCCGGCCACCTCTGTTCCTGCATCACTGACAAGTAGTTGGTAGACCTGCTGTTTCCCTCCCCTCAGCCCTGAAAGGCCTCCTGACTGTACTTTGGGGCAGGCCTTGACACTCCCCGTGTAATTGCAGGGTGGTGCCACCTTGACTTGAGCACCTTGTGTGAGCACCTTGCTCGCTCTTCTAACAAAAGTAAAAATAAAAATGGAAAATCCACAAAAACAAAGCATTAACACGATCTTATCCCCCCATTTGTCTGGTTAAACAGATTCAGGCTCAGGACCTGAGGAGGGTGGATTCGGATCAGGGGGCATGGCCATGGGAGAAGTAGTCTTAGGCCCAGGGTTCCAATCCTGGCTCTGTGACTTCTGAGTAACGGGACAAATTCCTTACCTGCCCAGCCGAGATGAAGGAGCCTGATCAAATAGCCTTGAGGATCCCCTGTGGCCTGTGTGAACTCTTGGGCCAGTCACAGCCATCGATAAATTGGGATGTGATTGGTTGTTTTCTCTAATTATTTAGATTAAGGAAACCAGGAAATCCTTGAAAGATTCTGACAGTGGGATAGAGAAGATGGCTGTGGGTCATCACATTTATGATCGTGCTCACGTTGTAAAAAGGCTGAAGAACAACAAAACTGGTGACCAGGAATTGAACCAAGAGTTTATCAATATGCGTGAAGGTAAGTGACCCAGACCTGCCAGTGGTGGCCTCACCCAAGCCAAGGGCTGGCCAGCAGGAGGTGCCCTACAGGAGAGCCCTAGTTTCCTTGTGGATAATGTGTATCCCAGGTGCCCAGGATTGCATTTCGTGTTATTGTTTCTAAATGTTACTGATGGGCAGTTAGGTGGCACAGTGGATAGAGCACTGGCCCTGGATTCAGGAGTACCTGAGTTTAAATCCAGCCTCAGACACTTGAGACACTTACTAGCTGTGTGACCCTGGGCAAGTCACTTAACCCCCATTGCCCCACCAAAAAACAACAACAACAAAAAAACCCAAACAACTAAATGTTATTGATGCCTCTTTTGTGACTCGGAGTCATTTCCAGATAGGCCGCTTGTTCCAGACACACTGTGTCTGTCAGAATATGTGCTGTGTATCTGAACATGCCTGACTTCTGTTACACTCAGGAAATAGAATCCTTCATGTCATCAGTAAGGGATTGAACATGTACATGATGCTTTCCATTATATGCAAACTTTTCCATACAACCACACTGTGGGGAGGGGGGGGGGAAATTATCATTAGGTTTTGTTTTTAAAGATTTTATTGTTCAACTTAAATGCAAAACAATGAAGGAAAAAACCACTTTCCATGTACACAGCAGAACAAGAGAAGATTTAGTGTAAAACTGACAATTAAAAATATGAGACAGGGGCAGCTAGGTGGCGCAGTAGATGGAACACCAGCCCTGGAGTCAGGAGGACCTGAGTTCAAATCCAGCTCAGTCACTTGACACATTACTAGCTGTGTGACCCTGGGCAAGTCACTTAACCCTCACTGCCCCACCAAAAAAAAAAAAAACAAACAACAAACAAAAAAAGATGACATCAAGGAAAAATGTAGAGACCCCCACCCAAGCTGATGTCAACACAATGGTTCCTACCCAGAACTTGGGTTCTAGTAGGCCAAATCTCATCAGTAAAGTCCTTCAGCTCATCTAGACAAAAGGCTCTGTCTCCATCCAAGGCTCCTTTTGTGGGCTTGGGTTGGGTCTGACCTAGATGCTCTCAAGGAGACCTTGCCTTTGAGGGGACAAGAAGGGGCTTGAGAAAGAAGGGAGGGAGATCACTGGGTCCCTCAGGATATCCGTTATTAATCATTATTTCTCACCAAACCTCTATAATGAATGTTACACAGCTTTTCAAGACATGCAGCTTTTCTGTTCTTCCTTCCGGGGTTTCCTTTGTTGTTTGCTGTGCACCTTTTACTTTATCCCCATCCCCCCCGAGGCTACAATCAAATGTAAATATATACACACACACACATATGCGATACCATACAACGCTGCATGTTTCTGTTTGTCATTTCTTTCTCTGGAGGTAGACAGTATTTTCCTTCACAGGTCTAAATCTTTCCATGGTTTTTAAAATCAACCGACTCATCATTTCTTGTATCACAGTAGTGTTCCATCACAATCATACACACAGTTTGTTCAGCCATTCCCCAAGTGAAAGGGCCGTTATCATTTTAGCCAATCTCATAGGTGCGAGATGATACTGCAGCGTTGTTTTGATTTGCATTTCTCTAATTAATAATTATTTGGAGCATTTTTCATATGATTATATATAGCTTTGATTTCTTCATCAGAAAACTGCCTGTTTATATCCTTTGACCATTTATCAATTGGGATATGACTCATATTCTTATAAATTTGACCAAGTTCTTTATATACTTGAGAAAGGAGACCTAAATAATATTGAATAATATTGGTGACACATAGTTTCCCTATTTTTCTCTTTTAATTAGCTTTAAATTTGAGATCATGATCCCTATGTGGGCTTTTTCACGTAATAATTCTACTCCAGCCCTTTATTTACCTCTTTGTGTATTTCTCATTTTTATTGTGTTTCTTGAAAGGGAATTCAGATTTTTAATCCATTCTGCTATCCAGTTCCATTTTGTGGGCAAATCCATCCCATTGCCATTCTAGGCTGTCATTACTTGTTGTAGATTTCCCTTCTTCCTATTTTTCCTCACTATCTTTCTTGCCCTACTTGCCCTCTCTCTCCTCTACCTGCTACCTTGCCCTCTTATTCCTCAACCTACTTTCTCCTCTAAGAGTCCCTCCCTTATCCTCTCCCCGCTGCCCTCCACCTTACCCAAAGTCATGGGGAAATAGGTGGGGCGGGGGAGGGGGGAGTCGTCAGGTATTCCTCTAAAAAATTACAAATCTTGCACACAATCTAATTAGAATAAAATGGTCTTTTATTGGGGTGCTAGAGAAAGTGACCCAGAGGGAGGTCAAAGCCTTTGCCTCAAGGTAAGGAGATGGCTTGGAAACAATCTCCTCCCCAATGGAAGGAGGCCCAAGCTTTCTATATAGGGTGACCACCTGACAGTGGAAAGTTCCTTTTGGGAGTGGAGTAAGGAAAGATTCCTGAGAGTCGGGGATTTTTCTTTTGGAGTGATAGTCCCTACCTCAGGGAGTAGCCATGCCCAGCTGACTTTTTGCTATAGAATTCAGTCTCCCCTTACTTCTTAGGTATGTCTTTCCTGATAGCTAGTTGGCCAGTTTAAACTGTAATAGTCCCTTAATTCCTCCATATGTCCCAAGCCCCATGTCACTCTACCTGTCTTTCCTATCTCCTCCCCTCCTAATTCTTTTTTTTTTTTTTTGGTGAGTCAATTGGGGTTAAGTGACTTGCCCAGGGTCACACAGCTAGTAAGTGTTAAGTCTCTGAGGCCAGATCTGAACTCAGGTCCTCCTGAATCCAGGGCCGGTGATTTATCCATTGCGCCACCTAGCTGCCCCTCCCCTCCTAATTCTTACTCTACACACCCTTCTAAAAGTCCTTCCCTTATCCTAGCCCTTCATCCTCTTATTTGTTTCTGAATTTAGAAGACTTTTATAACCTTCTAGATGTATATGTTGTTCCCTCTTTAACCCACTTGGATGAGAATATGGTTCCTGCCCTACCAGCCCTTCCCCTACCTTGCTGCTACCGTATCAAATCTCTTCATGCCTCATTTGTATGAGATAATTACTCCTTTTTATGTCTCCCGACAGTTTTATTTTTTAGAATCACCCCATCATACATAGCTCAGCCCAAGCCTGCCTTTCAAACTATGCAAATAATGACAGTCAAAAGAGTATTTGATGATAACATTTTCACATATAAGAAGTAAACAGTTTGACCTAATTGAGTTACTTATCATTGGTCTTTAAAGTTTACCTTATATTTCTCCTGGATCTCAAATGTCAGATTTTCCCATTACATTCTACTCTTTTGTCACATATACCTGGAAATCTTTCATTTGGTTAAATGTCTATTGTTTTTCATCCAGAATTATACTTAACTTTGCTGGGTAAGTTTTCCTTGCTCATAACGCCAGCTCTTTTGCTCTACAAAATACAGTCTTCCAAGACCTGTGGTTTTTCAATACAATTGCTGCTGGGTCTTTGTAATCCTTATTGCAGCACCTCGATATTAAAAAGAAAATTCTTGTTGCTTGCAGTACTTTTCCTTAACCTGTAAGCATTGAGACTTGGTTATGAATGTTCCAGGAAATTTTCCTCCCGTTATCTCTTTCAGGTGGTGATGGGTGAATTTTTTATATTTCTACTTTACCTTCTTATTCTAGAACTTCAGGGCAATTTTCCTTAATCATTTCTTATAATACTATATCAAGATTCTTTTTCTGATTATAACTTTCTGGTAGTCCTGCTATATTGTCTCTTCATCTGTTCCTTAGATCAGTTGTTTTTCTGATGAGAGGCTTCACATTCTCTTCTATTTTTTCATTCTTTTGATCCCCTTGCCTAGTTCTAGTTTTTAGGGAATTGTTTTTAAGTTTTGATTCTCTTTTTCCAGTTAGTTGACTTTCTTTTCATACTTTTCATGGTTTTGTTGGATTGCTCTTCATTTTTTCCTGGTTTTCCCTCAATTTCTCTCAATTGATTTTTAAAGTTCTTTTTAAGTTCTTACAAGAACTCTTTTTTGGGCTTGTGACTTTTTGGCATTTTTCATTGAAAAAGGAGTGGCTTTTTTAGCTCCACTATCTTCTTCTGAATATTAATTCATGTCTTCTCTATTCCTATAATAGCTATCTATGGTTGGGTTCTTCCTCCTTTGCTTACTCATTTTTAATTTTAATTTAATTTTATTTTTAGCAGCTATTATTATAATCTAGTCCCAAGGTCTGGAGAATGATGCCCCAGCTCTCAGGTCCTCCTTCCTGTTATTTTCTGAGCTCTGTTTTTGTTGCAGGGGAGGCAACTTTGGGTACTCTTCTCTACCCCTAAGCCAGAGCCAGGGCCCCCAGCCAAGCTGTCTGGCAAAGGCTTTTACTTGTGGTCCCTCTGGTGGCCGTGAACTTCAGCTGTCCTTTGTGCCCTGGAACTAAAACCAGGGACACTGCTTTCCTGCACATGATGCCCTCAGCCTCTGCCACCGTACTCACCAGGCCTTCTCCCCTGTAGCCGCAGCCTGGGATAGCCTCTGGTCAGCATGGCTGCGCTTGGGGTCCCTCTCCAGTCGAAGGTCCTTCAGTCTCCTACTCCATCTGTCCTGGAGGTGAAAGTTCCTGAGGCTGAGGCTGCCTCCCAAGCCAGCTGCCCCCAGGGCTAGTTTGCTGGTTCCAGAGTGGAGGTCAGGTCCTTCCTGGGCTCCTCTGAAGTTGTCTAAGGACAGCTGCTTTACCCTGACTTGTCACGTTCCATCCTTTCCTGTGGAGGAGATGTGGAGAGCCCCAAGTCTGCTGACTTGGTGGCATTTCAGGACACTGTGCAAAACGGGCATTTTCCATTTCTAGACTTGTCATATCCCTTTATTATTAACAGTCTGGGTCCAGGATAGTCAGTACTCTGTGCTCCATGTGGACTTTGGGTCCGAGTAAAGAGATAAATATTGGGATTCTAGAAAACGACATGTCTGGTGAGGAGGAGTAAGGGTTGTAATAGCTGAATGACTGCTCCCATCCTTTCAGCACCTGAGGCGATGCCGAACAGTCACATTTTCCCAACACAAGACATAAAAGGGACATTTGAGGGGGGGCGGGGTTAACATCTTAACTAGGGCACAATGGAAAGAACAACTTCTAACTGTCCGGCTGGGCCCTGGTAGATGCTGAGGCCTCAGGGGAGTGCAGCAGGGAGGGAAAAGTCAGTCCACCCCAGTAGCAAGCAAGGCCAGAGCCACCGTGGCCTGTGGCCTACAGTCAGGTCAGGCCAGGAGTCAGAAGCGGCTCCCAAGACCCAGCCGCCGCTGAGTGGGGGCGTCCTAACGGGGTGTCCCTTTGTGTTTCTCATGAAGCTGATGCCCATGACTTCAATGACGAATGGAGAAACCAGATTCTGAAACTCATTCAAGCAGGAAGGAATAACCTGGAAAGCTCAAGATTAAGAAATGGTCACTCTGACAGTTCAGTGAACTATGAAGATATTTCTAGAAGGTAACCAAGGGTGTCCAGCATCACAGAACTGTGTGAATGGCTCTTTAAAATATTTCAGCTGCTTACATTGTGACAGGGATGCACAGTTATCAGGTGGTTGTAACAGGCTGTGTGTGCCCACACTCTGCCTGAATCTGTGTACATGTGTATATGTATGTGCATGTGTGTTGTGCGTGCACATGTGTATATGTGTGTTGTGTGCGTGTGCGTGTGTGTTGTGTACGTGTGTGCGCATGTGTATATGTGTGTTGTGTACGTGTGTGCGCATGTGTATATGTGTGTTGTGTGCGTGTGTATGTATGTGTTGTGTGCGTGTGTGTATGTATGTGTGCGTGTATGTGTGTGCACTTGTATGTGTGTAGATGTGCTTTGAATAACACTTTGAGGCTTAGAATGAGAAAATATTAGTTTGGAGTGTGCTTAGTAAAGTGTCTGGCACATAGTAGGCACTTAATGAATGTTTATTGACTGACTGAATGAATGAATGTCCTAACTGAGTTAAAGAATGGATGCTGTTTTGTGCTGCAGGATGTAGACATGAGAGAGTGGATCATGAAAAATGCTGCATTCACATCGTTGCTGAACTCCTGGAATATATTTGGCTTTGCATCCGCATGCTCTTCTCTCACAGTGTAGGATGGAGGGGAAAAAAAGTCCTATGTGGAGAAGGGATGGGGAGAAGGAAGAGGGAGAGTTTGAAGTATTTGACTCTAAATTTTTTTGGGGGGGAGGAATTACATTGAGGACAAGATGAAAAAGGAAACATAGGTGTGGTGGCCCATTTTATGCTACATTTTGGGTATTTTTTTTTTTTAACATTTTTACCAAGGACGAGACTTTGCACTTTGACCGAGTTTTTAAACAAAAAGAAAGGAAAGAGAATGCCTAGTCCTTGTGAGTTACGCTCCGGACTCGGGGAGCCATACAAGGCCTTACACAGAAATCTGTTTTAGGCTGTAGACGTTGGGAGAATTGCTGCAGAAGGTGGAAGGCTTCCCAGAACCATCGTTGGACCCAGCGGAAGGCTACAAAGTAAAGAGAAGCCTTGGTTGGCCGAGCGTCTCCTTACTAGCACCTTTAAACAGTTCCTTAAGGACTTAGTTTTCTTCCCAGGAAATCAGGGCAGGCCGTCCCCCAGGGGACGATTGGAGAGGCCTTTTTTATTTTTATTTTTATTTTTTATTTTTTATTTTTTGGCCACAGAGATTCAAGAAGAGTCTCCTAAGTCGGGGTGGGTGGAGATGGTTGGTGGAGGAAGCTTCGCACCAGTGAAGTTGCCAGTATTTTAAAACAGGGACATTTTCAGTGGAAACACCAACCCATAGGCCCTATTGCTAAGTACAAGGGTGCCTCCAGCCCGCTGTGAAAATCTCATTGACTGCGAACTGGCAGTGTCGATTTTTCATGGGAGAGTCTGGAACACCAGCAGAAGGCGCTGACTCTTTGGATGAAGTGTAAAGCTGAAATCTTAAGAGTGGCCCTTCCCAAGACAGAGAGCAGGGACCCAAAGGTGCCGAGGGCATCGTATGGCTGGCAGGGTGTCCGAGTATTCTTTTAAAACGGCAGCTGCTGCTTCTGATTTCATGTGGAGTGAAATAAACTCCAGTCACAATTTTTGAAGCTAAATTAGGGCTGTTAGAAGATAAAGCATGACGTCCTCGTGTTACTTCTGTTGATTTGCCCTGTGCGGCACCATGTCAGGGATCTATTAACATGTCTGTTTCTCTGTATATCTGTATTACCCAGGGAGAGACCTCGCCAAAGATCAGCCATCGAAAGCCCAAGAAGACCCAGGGCTTTTGAAGACAATCTCCATATAAAGGGATCATCTGTCAAATCCAACAAAAAATAAATTTCCGTGCATTTGACTTGAGTTCTTATTTGTTCGTTGTAACTGAACAAAGGGGATGGTGCTGTTGAGTATGCGACCGTGTTGGTTCCTCGTCACGATTTGCCTTGCTTTACTCTGACTCTTCTTTAGAACCTCATTGGCCTTGCTTTGTTACCCCTGCCCCATTTTGACTGCCTAAGAATCAGTGCCTGGCTCTCAGCAATTAAGGGAAATCATTAATGTGGAAGCACTTTTGTTAGCACAAAGGAATGCATCATTTTAAAAGCTTTAAAGATATTAAAATGATCGTTTTGCTTTTCTGACTTTCCTGCGGCCACTTTTTAAGCAGGTTTGGCTAATGTGTCTAGTTTTATAGTCTCCAAATAAAATTTATATGAAAATAAGATCTTGTGAAATAAAATCTTTTCTTCAGTGGTTGACAGTGCCGGAGTTGTATTAATAAAGCCAGTTGTATAACATAGTTAGCCGTGCTCCAGGCCTTAGGACTAGTCTCCAGTTTCGTTGTGGTCACTCTCTCTCGACTGCTCTTGGTCTCACTGCGGTCATAGTCAAGTGGTCGGCTTTTCAGAAGGACATCTTGGCTTGTGAATGGTCATGGGCTGTCATATTATATGATCTAATGTGTTTATGTATCAATTCCATTCTCCTCCTTCTCCCTCACCCCCCAGTCACGGACTGTTTCTTATACATCTTTCTCTCATTCTCCTTAAGCTGGTATGTTCTGTTGCCCCACAGCCAGAGTCTTCCTCTCCAAATTACATCCCTGGAGCATGTTCACTTCTTACTGGACAGACCTCCTTTCCCACCTTTTTGTGACAAACAGTGACTGGTCAAGGCAAGGAGGGGTCAGAGTGGGGCTGAGGCTGTGTACCGAGCAAGAGGAAGCACTTTCTCTGGCTCTGACCCCAAGAGCAGAGGCGGGTTCTCAGAGCCAGTTCCGAGAAGTCTGCAGCAGAATAACCAGGGCAAGAAGCTCCAATGAAAAAGGAACCTGCTATTGTGCAGTCTCCCAGCTGGCCAGCGGAGGCTGGTGCCAGCCGCCATCTATCTGCTAAGAGCGGCATTAAGGATACAGTCTATTACGGTGACAGGGATGGCCAAAACCAGGAGGAAAGGGGGCCTCTGAATCCACTCCAGTCACCATTTGTCAAACACCTGCGGTGTGCCAAGCAGTCTTGAGCGATGGGGATGCAATGAATAAAAAGGATAGTCCTTGTGCTCAGTGAGCTTGTAGTTTGAGGGGAGGAGACACATCAAAGGAGGCAGGAAAGTTGGAGGGGGCTACAGGACACCAGCATCGGTCCATGGAATTGAAACCAGGCAGCACAGCAGCAGACGTAAAGCGAAGGCGTGAAATCTAAAGGTCGGCTTACGTCACTTTCCTTCTCCAGGAATCATGCTGTCCGCTGCACCAGCTGTGGCCTGTGAGTGTGATGGAATGCCTTTGTGCAGTAAGAAATGATGAGTGGGTGGATTTCAGAAAAACCTGGATAGACATATATGAACCGATGCAAAGTGAAATGAGCAGGCCCAGGACGTGACACACAGCAACAGCAACATTGTGTGACCAGCTATGAATGATTTAGCTCTTCTCAGCATGGAAAATGCTCAGGGCAGCCAGGTGGTGCAGTGGATAGAGAACAGGCCCTGGAGTCAAGAGGACCTGAGTTCAAATGTGACCTCAGACTTCTTTTTCTTTTTTTGTGTGTGAGACAATTGGGGTTAAGTGACTTGCCCAGGGTCACACAGCTAGTAAGTGTTAAGTGTCTGAGGCCAAATTTGAACTCAGGTCCTCCTGAATCCAGGGCCAGTGCTCTATCCGCTGTGCCATCTAGCTGCCCCATGCAGGGCCAGTGCTCTATATCCACTGTGCCATCTAGCTGCCCCTGGCCTCAGACTCTTGATACTTACTAGCTTTGTGACTCTGAGCAAGTCACAACCCCAATTGCCTCACAAAAAACCCAAAACCCCCCAAAAATAAAAAATGCTCTCCACATCCAGAAAAAGAATGGAATGCAGATTGAAGCATACTATTTTCACTTTATTTTGTGTGTATGTTTTTCCCTTTTGGTCTGTTTCTTCTTTCACATAACTAATATGGAAATATGTTTTGCCTGATCGCACATATATAACCTACATCAAATTCCTTACCATTTTAGGAAGAAGGGATGGGAGAGGAGGGAAGGAGGGAGAAAAATTTGGAACTCAAAATTCTGTAAAAATGAATGTTAAGGGGCAGCTAGGTGGCACAGTGGATAGAGCACCGGCCCTGGAGTCAGGAGTACCTGGGTTCAAATCTGGCCTCAGACACTTAACACTTACTAGCTGTGTGACCCTGGGCAAGTCACTTAACCCCAATTGCCTCACTAAAAAAAAAAAGAATGTTAAGGGGGAAGCTACGTGGCACAGTGGATAAAGCACCGGCCCTGGATTCAGGAGGACCTGAGTTCAAATCTGGCCTCAGACACTTGATACTTACTAGCTGTGTGACCCTGGGCAAGTCACTTGGCCCTCATTACCCCACCCTGCCCCACCCCATCCCCAAAAAATCTGCTAAAAATTTTCTTTACATATAATTGGAGAAAAGAAAAAAAGAATCATGCTGTTGTGTCTCTGTGTCCAGTCTTCAGTTAACTCCTGTTTTTCCTTCCTAATCATTAGAATTGTTTCTTTTTGCATCTTCAGAATTTCAAACTTGAGAGCAGACACATTCTTCTGTTGACTTCCCCTGTAGAACTGAAGTCCATCTGCTCCTTCCTACCTATCCCTCCTCTGAGCCCTTTGAGATCTGTTCACATAAACTCCATAGTTGTCAGACTCTGGACAGTTTTCCTTTCTTTAAAACCACAAACTCTAGGAGGGAAAGATGCTTTCTCCCCAAGTTTCTCATCACTGCTACCCTAGCAATCAGTTCCATTCTGTTGGTAAGAATCAGACCCAGCAAAGAATGTCCTCTTATTAGTTCACCCTTTGGAAGGATGAAATTATCATTAAGAGAAAAGAGTAGAAAAAATGGAAAAAGAAATGAGAGTTACACTGAAAAAAGAAGCACAAAAATATACTGAGGAAAACAATTCCTTAAAAAATACAATTGGCCAAATTAGAGGAAAAAATGGGAGAAAAAAATCGGCCAAATGGAAAAAGAGGTACAAAAAATTACTGAGTAAAATAATGCCTTAAAAATTAAAATTGGGCAAATGGAAGCTAATAACTCCAAGACACCAAGAATCTGTGAAGCAGACTCAAAAGACTGAAAAAATAGAAGAAAATGTGAAATACCTCATTGGAAAAATGACTGACCTGGAAAATAGACCCAGGAGAGAGAATCTGAGAATTATTGGACCACCTGAAAGCCACGATCAAGAAAAGAGTCTAGACACCATATTTCAGGAAATTATCAAGGAGAACTGCCCTGAAATTGTAGAATCAGAGGATAAAATCATCATTAAAAGAATGGTTTCACCTCCTGAAAGAGACCCCCCAAAAGGAAAACTTCAAGGAATATTGTAGCCAAATTCCAGAATTATCAGGAGGAAATACTCCAAGCAGCCAGAAAGAAACCATTTAAATATCATGGAGCCACAGTCAGGATTACACAGGACCTGGAAGCTTCAACATTAAAGGATCACAGGGCTTGGAATAGGATATTCAGGAAGGCAAAGGAGCTTGGATCACAACCCAGCAAAACTGAGCATTCCCTTTCAGGGGAAAAGATGAACACTCAATGAAATAGGGGGCTTGCAAGGCCCCTATTTGAAAAAGACCAGAATGGAACAGAACATTTGATCTCTAAATACAAGAGTCAAGAGAAATATAGGGGCAGCTAGGTGGCACAGTGGATGGAACACCGGCCCTGGAGTCAGGAGTGCCTGGGTTCAGGTCCGGCCTCAGACACTGGATACTTGCTGGCTGTGTGACCCTGGGCAAGTCACTTAACCCCAATTGCCTCACTAAAAAAAAAAAAAAGAGAGAAATATAAAGAGGTAAATGGGGGGGGGGGTGTTGTTCAATGAGGTTAAACTGCTTACATCCCTATGAGGGAGGATAATACTTTTAACTCTTGGGACTATATCTCTGTTAAGGTATTATTATTAAATTCTTTGATGTGATGATATAAAGAAACTTAAGGGGCAGAATAAAAGAAGACAACTAGGGGGAGGAGAGGAAGGGGGAGGTGGAATGGGGTTAATTACATCATATGAAGATGCACAAAAAGAACCCATTACAACAGAGGGGAAGGAGGGAGGGGTGAGCATTGTTTCAACCTTACTCTCAGATTTGGTTCAGGGAGGGAATAAAATACACTCCCATTTGTATAAAAGAACTTAGCTTACTCTTTAAGGAAACGAGGGGGAGGGGAAAGGGGTGGTATTGATAGAAGGGAGGGCAGAAGGGGGTAAGGAGGCAAGAAAAGGAAGGGCAGCTGATAAAAGGGAGGGCAGATTGAGGGAGGCAGTGATTAGAAGCAAAACACTGGGCAAGAGGAATAGGGTGAAAGAAGAGAAATAAGTACAAAGGGGAAAAGAGGATGGAGGGAAATAAACAGTTAATAATCTTAACTGTGAATGTGAATGGGATGAACTCTCCCATAAAACAGAAGTGAATAGCAGAGTGGATTAAAAATCAGAATCCTATGTTGTTTACAAGAATCACATTTGAAGCAGAGAGAGACACATTAAAGGCAAAAGGTTGGAGCAGAATATATTATGCTTCAGCTGATGTCAAAAAAGCAGGGGTAGCAATTCTTATCTCAGACAAAGCAAAAGCAAAAATAGATCTAATTAAAAGATATAAGGAAGGAAACTACATCTTGCTAAAAGGTATGATAGATAATGAAGCAATATCAATACTAAACATGTATGCACCAAGTGGTAGAGCATCCAAATTCTTAGGGGAGAAGTAGAGGAAATGATGTGGACTGGAATTTAGGGTCAAATTGTCCCAAAAGAATTACAAGACTCAGAGACTCAGTTTCCCAAGTTTTATTACAATACTGTGAGTGACCACAGGGAGAGAATCAGAATAGTGGAAAGGTATCCCTCTCAAATAGTGAAAGGAAAAAGCAGTTATATTTATAGTATGGATAAATTGATTATCAGTCTCATTATAATCTCCACCTTGGGGAGGTACAGGCGAGGGCCTGTCCTAATTTGGAGTTCCTGGGGTCCTAAGCCAACCCCTCAGGTGGGTACCTTTTTCAGTGGAGGTGTGTTTTGGGGGTTTACACATCATAAGGTGAATCTGGGGACAAATTTGGCCTTTTCTGTGCATGTCTCTGTTTCCCATGACTAGTTTCAAAACATAATCATTTTGCTTTTATTTCTGTTCTGAATTTCAATAGGTTGTCAATTCCTTTATTGTAGTCAGGTCTCCTTGGCCTAGGTCCCTCTGTTCCCGTTATAGGTACTGATTTATGTGGATATGAAAACCCAGCATCCTACTTGTAAGTTATCCATTAACTGGGGTCTGACTCCCTTTTAGAGCTAATATCTGAATTAGAGCTTGGGTCTTAGGTTTTTCTATTAACCCCTTTTTGCCTCCTACATCAGAAATAGACAGCAAAACTATACTAGTGGGGGATCTGAACTTTCCCCTCTCAGAATTAGATAAATCTAACCACAACATAAATAAGTTAAAGAGGTGAATAAAATATTAGAAAAGTTAGATATGATAGATGTCTGGAGAAAATGGAATGGGGATAGAGAGGAATATACCTTTTTCTCAGCAGTACATGGCACATACTCAAAAATTGACCATGTATTAGAGAACAAAAACATCATAGTCAAATGTAGAAAGGCAGAAATAGTAACTGCATCCTTCTCGGATCCAAGAGAATGACAGTAATGAGACAAAATACCAAAACCTATGGGATGCAGCCAAAGCAGTGCTTAGTGGAAATTTTGTATCTCTAAATGCTTACATGAATAAAAAAGAGAAAGAAGAGATCAATAAATTGGGCATGCAATTTTAAAAAGCTAGAAAAATTAAAAATCCCCAATGAAATACTAAATTAGAAATCCTGAAAATCAAAGGAGAAATTAATAAAATTTGAAAGCAAGAAAATTATAGAATTAATCAGTAAAACTAAGATCTGGTTTTATGAAAAAACCAGTAAAATAGATAAACCTTTGGTTAATTTGATTAAAAAAAAGAGGAAAACCAAATTACCAGTATCAAAAATGAAAGGAGTGATTTCACCACCAATGAAGAGGGAATTAAAGTAATAATTGGGATCTATTTTGCCCAACTGTATGCCAATAAATTTGACAATCTAAATGAAATGGATGAATATTTATTTAAAAAAAATTGTCCAGGTTAATTGAAGAGGAAATAAAATCCTTGATTACCCCCTTTTTGGAAAAAGAAATTGAACAAGTCATCAATGAATTCCCTAAGAAAAAAATCTCCAGGGCCAGATGGGTTTATAAGTGAATTCCACCAAACATTTAAAGAACAATTAATTCCAATGCTATACAAACTATTTGGAAAAATAGGTGAAGAAGGAGTTCTACCAAATTCCTTTTATGACACAAATATGATGATGATACCTAAACCCGGCAGAGCCAAAACAGAGAAAGAAAATTACAGACCAATTTCCCTAATGAATATTGATGCCAAAATCTTAAATAAAATATTAGCAAGGAGATTACAGCAAGTGATCACCAGGATAATACACTATGACCAGGTGGGATTTATACCAGGAATACAAGGCTGGTTCAACATTAGAAAAACTATTAATATAATCAACTGCATCAATAACAAAACTAACCAAAATCATATGATTATCTCGATAGATGCAGAGAAAGCATTTGACAAAATACAGCACCCATTCCTATTAAAAACACTAGAGAGCATAGGAATAGATGGAGCTTTCCTCAAAAACAATAAGCAGTATGTACCTAAAACCATCGGCAAACATTATATGTAAAGGGGATAAGTTAGAGGCATTCCCAATAAAATCAGAGGTGAAACAGAGATGTTCATTATAGCCTTTGTTATTTACTATTGTACTAGAAATGTTAGCTATAGCAATAAGAAGAAAAAGGAATTAAAGGAATTAGAATAGGCAAGGAGGAAACAAAACTTTCACTCTTTGCAGATGATATGATGGTATTGTGAAACTTAAAAATCTAACTGTGATGTTTAAGATCTAATGAGTGGTTGCCTTAAATTAGAAGCTTTAGTACCAGTCTTTGGGCATTAAGCATTTATTAAAGTATATTAGGGGTTAGCCGAGAGAGAGAGAGAGAGAGAGAGAGAGAGAGAGAGAGAGCGAGCGCAAAAGCTGTTTTCACTTAGCTATCTGAGAGAGAGAGAGTCTGTCTGTCACCAACAGCTGGTTCCTGAACCAAAAAAAAAGATCCTCAGTGGCTTCTCCCAGAAGCCCCCTGTGAAACAGGAAGCAGGGCCATCTTCACACACAGCTCCAAGCTAATTGGCTGGTAGCATTGATTGGCATGACTTATGGGCGTTTCTATGAAGAGATGTAACAGTTTGGATGCTAATCACATGCTTTTTCCTCAGGGTGGCACTCTGATTCTCACACTCCCCCCTGTGCTTCATGTGAAGAAACATCATTTCCTTACATGAGGCAATAACATTACAGACGCTTATGACTAACAAAGTAAAGGGAATGAAAAGAGAGAAAAAGCAATGCATTAACAAAGGCTAAAGGGGGCACTCCCCTTTTAGCAGGTGGACATTACAAACAGAGAAAAACTAAATGGGGCACTCCCCTTTAGTAAGTGGACATTATAAACAGTGTATACGATGTGGAAAAGGAAAACAGGAAAATGTCCATTTAAGTCTTTGGGAGTCTTTTCTCAGATGATTCTTGGGATGTCCTCTGGGTGTAGTTGTGGAATGTCTTTGAGGTGTTTCAGATACTGGTAATCAGCTGGGAAATTTTCCTACAAAATTGAGCTTAACACAACTTTAAATAGCTTTACCAATAATCAAACAATGAGAGTTCTCAAAAACATGTCTAAGGAAATTCAGAATCTTTTAGAGATTTTACAATTATTGTCCAGTTGTTACACATGAAACATATAATAAAAACAAAAAATTGAAACATTCTCTAAAACTTAATATTACTACACTATACTTAGAGAATCCTAAAGAATCAACTAAAAAAATTGCTTGAAACAATTAACAACTTTAGCAAAGTTGGAGGATATAAAATAAACCCACATAAATCATCAGCATTTCTATACATGACCAGCAAAGCTCAGTAGCAAGAGATAGAGAAATTCCATTTAAAGTAATGGTAGACGGGGCAGCTAGATGGCGCAGTGGATAGAGCACCGGCTCTGGAGTCAGGAGTACCTGAGTTCAAATCCGGCCTCAGACACTTAACAGTTACTAGCTGTGTGACCCTGGGCAAATCACTTAACCCCAGTTGCCTCACTAAAATAAATAAATAAATAAATAAACAAATAAATAAATAAATAAAGTAATGGTAAACGGAACTCTATGAACAAAATTACAAAACACTTTTCACACAAATAAAACCAGATCTATGTAATTGGAAAAATATCAATTGCTCATGGATAGGCCAAGCTAAAATAATAAAAATGACAATTCTGCCTAAATTAATTTACCTATTCAGTGCCATACCAATCAGACTACCTAAAAATTATTTTATAGAGTTAGAAAAAATAATAACAAAATTCATCTGGAAAAACAAAAAGTCAAAAATATCAAGGCAACTAATAAAAAAATGCACACAAAGGTGGGCTAGCCATACCAATTTGAAGCTGTACTATAAAGTGGCAGTCATCAAAACTGTTTGGTACTGGCTAAGAAATAGAGTGGTGGATCAATGGAATAGGCTAGGCACAGGAGACACAGTAGTAAATGACTATAGTAATCTACTGTTTAATATACCCAAAGACTCCAGCTTCTGGGATAAGAACTCAGTATTTGACAAAAACTGCTGGGAAAACTGGAAGATAGTATGGCAGAAACTAGGCATAGACCAACAGCTTACACCTTATACAAAAATAAGGCCAAAATGGGTTCAATATTTAGACATAAAGGGTGATACCATAGATAAATTAGGAGAGGACGGAATAGTTTACCTCTCAGATCTATGGAGAGGAAAACAATTTTTGTCCAAATAAGAGATAGAGAATATTATGAAATGCAAGATGGAAGACTTTGATTACATTAAATTAAAAAGGTTTTGTACAAGCAGAAGCAATGCAGCCAAAATTAGAAGGGAGGCAGAAAACTGGAAACAATTTTTGTGGCCAGTACTTCTGATAAAGGCCTCATTTCTAAAATATATAGGGAACTAAATCAAATTTATAAGAATCCAAGTCATTCCCCAATTGAGAAATGGTGAAAGGATATGAACAGGCAGTTTTCTGATGAAGAAATCAAAGCTATCGTCATATGAAAAAATGCTCTAAATCACTATTGATCAGAAAAATGCAAATTAAAACAACTCTGAGGTACCACCTCATACCTATCAGATTGGCTAATATGACAAAAAAAGGAAAATAATAAATTTTGGAGAAGCTGTGGAAAAATTGGAACACTAATGCATTGTTGGTGGAGCTGTGAACTGATCTAACCATTCTGGAGAGCAATTTGGAACTATGCCCAAAGGGCTATGGGATTGTTCATACCCTTTGACCCAGTGGTACCACTGCTAGGTCTGTATCCCGAAGAGACCATAGAAAAGGGAAAAGGACCCACATGTACAAAAATATTTATAGCAGCTCTCTTTGTGGTGGCAAAGAATTGGAAATCAAGGGAATGCCCATCAATAGGGGAATGGCTAAATAAATTGTGGTATATGAATGTAATGGAATTCTATTGTGCTGTAAGAAAAATGAGCAGGAGGAGTTCAGAGAAACCTATAAGGACTTACATGAACTGATGCTGACCGAGAGGAGCAGAACCAAGAGAACACTATACACAGTAACAGCAACATTGTGTGATGAACAATGATGATGGACTTGGCTGTTCTCAGCAGTGCAACAATCCAAAACAGTTCCAAAGAACTCAAGATAGAAAATGTTCTCAACATCCAGAAAAAAGAACTGTGAATTATGAATGCAGATTGAATCCTACTGCTCTACTTTGGGACTGATTTTTTTTTCCTTCTTTTTTGATGTTTTTCCCTTGTGCTCTGGTTCTTCTTTCCCAAGATGACTAATGTAGAAGTATGTTTAATGTGATTGTACATATAAAACCTATATCAGACTGCTTTCCGTCTTGGGGAGGGGGGAGGGAAGGGAGGGTGGGAGAAAAATTTGGAACTAAAAATCCTGTGAAAACAAATGTTGAACACCATCCTTATATGTAACTGGAAAATAATAAAATACTTTTAAAACAAGAGAGAAAAAAGTAACCAGCTGCTCTCTTTTTTGCAGAGAGCTACTATGGATGTATGGCTAATTAAAGTTCCCTGTCACTAATACATGGTGGGCCCAAAGTACCGAATATTTCATAACCCCTTTATTTTTGTTTTTAATTTATTATACCATAGCATCCTATACAGTGTATACAGGGAATGGATTTATATTACATGTGAAAAATCAAATCTTGTAAATGGCAGAAAATAAAACATTTTCAAAAAGTTGTTAAAACCTCAGAACGCCTCTGTAACTTTTGACCCGCACTATACCAGGCTTGTGATCTATTTCCCAAACTCATCTATTTTATCTCTGTCCAGGTAGTCTGCAGTACACACTGAGGTTGTAGCCCTTTGTGAGTGTATCTATCTGACATTGTCGTATCCTGAAGATTGCAAATGTTTTTATGGAAAAATAAGACCAGTGACTTGGCCCTGAAACAGTTCATCCTAATTGATCCATGCTGAAGCCTGCAGACTTGTAACTAGTTCACAGAAACCTTTCCCCAGCATCCTAGAGAGACTCAGACCCAAAAACAGATAAAGGAACTGGGAATGAAGAGAAGATTTGGGGGTAAGGGAGAGGTGGAGGATGATAGCGGCTTTCAAGTGCTCAAAGGACCTTCATTTCAAAGAGGACTGATGACATCATGGGGAAATCTTGACTTGTCCGTAAACTGGATTTAAGTGAAGGATATCAAATGGCACAAAGATTGAACTGCTTTGCTTGGTCCTAGAGGATAAAACTAGGGGCAATAAGGGGAAGATGTAAGGATGCAGATTTGGGCTTGGTGAAAAAAAACCCACATTTTAAAAAAATCATAAAAGTATTTTATTATTTTACAGTTACATGTAAAGCTAGTTTTCAACATTTGTTTTCATATGATTCTTAATTCCAAATTTTTCTCCATCCCTTCCTTCCCTCCCCACTCCCCAAGACAGCAAGCAATCTGATATAGGTTACATATGTACAATCACATTAAATATATTTCTGCATCAGTCATGTTGTGAAAGAAGAATCAGAACACAAAGGAAAACCTTAAAAAAAAATAGAAACAGTACAGTTCAATCTGCATTCAGAATCCACAGTTCTTTTTTCTGGATGTGGAAAACATTTTCCATCATGAGTTCTTTGGAATTGTCTTAGATTATTGTATTGCTGAGAAGAGCGAAGTCTACCACAGTTGATCATCACACAATGTTGCTGTTAATGTGTACAATGTTTTCCTGGTTCTGCTCATTTCACTCAGCATCAGTTCATGTAAGCCTTTCCAGGTTTTTCTGAAATCCACCTGCTCATTGTTTCTTATAGCACAATAGTATTCCATCACACTCATAGGCCACAGCTTGTTCAGCCATTCCCCAATTGATGGGCATTCCCTCAATTTCCAATTCTTTGCCACCACAAAGAGAACTGCTATAAATATTTTTATACATGTGGGTCCTTTCCCCTTTTCTTTGATCTCTTTGGGATACAGGCCTAGCACAGTGGTATTGCTGGTCAAAGGTATGAACAGTCCCATAACCCTTTGTGTATAGTTCCAAATTACTCTCCAGAATGGTTGGATCAGTTCACAACTCCACCAACAATGCATTAGTGTTCTAATTTTTCCACAGCTTCTCCAACATTTATTATTTTCCTTTTTTGTCATATTGACCAATCTAATAGGTGTGAGGTGGTATCTCAGAGTTGTTTTAATTTGCATTTCTCTAATCAATAGTGATCTAGAACATTTAAAAACCACATTTCTAAGCAGAAAAACATAATCCATCCCCTTGATGACCCATGGAAGACCTGGAAACTGCTATCCCATCCCATCTTGAGTCCTCCACTGTCATTGACTATACTGTCTGAATTCCTCTGGGGACCTCCCTGGGAAGGTGCTGTTTGGAAGTACTCTTGCCTTCAAGTAATCCAATCAAGAATCACTTCTGCAAAAAGAACTGCAGAGTCGGTCACAAGTCAGGGAGCATGACAAGCAGACCTCCCAAGGGTGCGCAAGGGTCTGACATTCAGCCCCCATTCCTAAAATAACCATGAAATCCTCGTACATCAGAGTTTGAAGGCACCTTAACTAAGGCATAGGTCAACGAGGAATACAGGATATGCTGAGGGTCAGGAGACCTGGATTCAAGTCCAGCTCTGTCACTAACTCACTGTGACTCTGAGTCAGACTCACTTTCCTCCCTGTCCCTCAGTTTCCCTCTTTGTAATAACAGTGATATTTACATATCACCTTAAGATTTGCAAAGCATCTTGTGTGTCATCTCAAATGATGTTGACAACAACCATGTGGAGTAGGCTCAAAATAGCATTCCCATTTTACAGATGAGGAAATGGGCTTACTTAACAAATCAATACACAATTATATAGAGCGGCCCAGTGGAGACTCAGGAAGACTGAGTTTGAATCCAGCCTCAGATGCTGATCAGCTGTGTGACCTTGGGCAAGTCATTTCATATCTCCATGCCTCAGTTTCCTCAGCTGTAAAAATGGAGATGATAATAACAGCATTTACCTAAGGTTGTTATGGGGATAAAATGAGATATTTGTAGAGTATTTTGCAAATCTTAAAGCCTTACAAAAATGCTACCTAAGGTTATCGCTACATTCTAATTAGTAAATTCTAAAGGCCAATTGAAAACCAGAGCCCTCCTAACTTGCCAGCACAACACAGTAGCCTTTCCATCTTAGCACACAAACCCTCTCTACCCCCTTTTAGTTCCAGTGTCTTCTCTCCATTAATTAACTCCTATTTACCCTGTTCATAGCTTGCTTCCTATATATTTTTTGCAGTTAGATTGTAAACTCCCGGGAAGCAGGGGCTGTCTTTTGCCTCTTTTTGTCCCTCCAGCATAATAGATTGCCTGCCTGGCACATAGTGGGTGCTTTATGTTGATTGGATTGAATTCTGCCTCTTTTTGTCTACCCAGTGCTTAGCACAGTGAGTTCCTGGCACATAGTAGGCACTTCATCAATGCTGATTGTGAAACAATGTGAAAAGGGAATGGGCACTGGATGAGGAAGGTGATGGAGAGGGGTAGGGGAAGGAGAGCAAAGGGAGAGGAGAGGGGGTGGGGTCCCTTTCTCCACAGGGGGTGAGGTAACCCCAGGTGTTGATGTAAGAGGCAAAAAAGGGGTTAACAAAAAAATCCCAAGACCCAAGCACGAGCCCTAAAAGGGATTCAGACCCCAGTTAATGGATAATTTATAAGTCAGGATGCTAGATTCTCTTACTCACATAAATCAGTACCCATAACGGGAACAGAGGGAGGGAGGTTATGAAGACCTGAAACTATAACAATGATATACTGACAGGCTATAGAAATTTAGACTAGGCAGCTAGATAGCACAGTGGGTAAAGCACTGGCCCTGGATTCAGGAGGATCTAAGTTCAAATCCAGACTCAGACAATTGACACTACCTGTGTGACCCTGGGCAAGTCACTTAACCCTCATTGCCCCTCCAAAAAAACAAATTTAGACTAGAAATTAATGAAAAATGAAGATGTTTTGAATCATGGGAATCAGAAAGAGCCAAAATATGCAGAAAAAGACAAATTTGTCCCCAGATTCACCTGATGACATGTAAACCCCCAAAACACACCTCCACGGAAAAAGGTACTCGGAGGTGTTGGTTTAGGACCCCCCAGGAACTCCAGATTAGGATAACCCCTCCCCTGTACCTCCCAAAGGTGCAGATTATTACAATGAGACTGATAATCAATTTATCCATACTATATAACTTTCTCTCTTTCCTTATTGGAGAGATCCCTTTCCGCATTCTGGTTCTCTCCCTGAGATCACTCACAGTATTGCAATAAAACTTGGGAAACTGAGTCACTGATTCTTGTAATTCTTTTGGGAAGACTCACTGTGACCCTAATTCCAGCCCACATCGGCGTCACCGGAATCCACCCTTTTGCACATCCTTGGAAAGTCTCTGCAGTTTTCCGGCGGAGGCAATGCCATTCAATCCACAAGTGTGTTCCCGTGCTCGTGCCCGGCCCTGGGCGCCGGACGTGCCCGCGGGGAACCCTCCCCGGCTGTCCCGCGGGCCCTCGCGAACCGACGCGTGCCTGCAGGGCTCCCTCCGACCAGCAGGGGGCGGGCGCCGCTCGGAGCGCCGACCTCCTTTATAGGCCTTCGTGCCGCCCCCACCTGTTTGCTGTCCTTTGCTCCGGAAGTGTTCGAGCCCGGTTCCACACCGGTCCGGAAGTGAGCGGCCGGAGCCCGGCGTGACTTTGAGCGGCTCGTCCCGCGCCTGCGTCAGGTGCCGCCGGGGCCGGGAGACTCCGCCGTCTGCCCGTGGGTCCGTCCTTCTGTCCGTGCGTCAGACAGTCCCGCCATGTGGCTGCTCCGAGTCCGGGCGGCGCTGGGCGGGCGCGGGCTTCGGCCCGGGAGGCAGGTACGGTGCGCGGTGACCTTCGGCCGGAGCTGCCCCGCCCCCTCTGTTTGCCCACGTGGAGGCGGGGGGCGGAGGGGGGTGGGGAGTATGGGGGGGGAGGGCGCCCCTCCGACCACCTGGGTTCGAATCCGGCGGGCCCGTCACTGCCCGGCTCTGAGCTTGGGGGGCGGAGGTGAGGAGGGGGCGTGACGCTCGCTGGCCTGAGCTTGCCCGGGCCTCAGTTTCCCCTCCGTGGCATGGGAGTCGATGGGAAGCAGCCAGGAGAGGGGAGAGGAGGCCCCGATAGAGCCTCGGGGCGCCCCGGCTGCTTTGGGTGAGCCGGAGGCTGAGGGTGTCAGACCGGGGAAGAGAAGGGCCCCGACCCGGGACGCGGAGCGCTCGGAGGGAAGGACATCTGCACTCATTAAGCGCCTACTGTGTGCAGGCCTTGGCAGCAGCCTGGGTCTGAGGGGCGGGAGAGCGAGACGCCTGGGGAGGACCCCGGGGTCCGGGGGCGCGGCGAGGCCCCCCGCTGTGATGGCCGGCCGGCGGGAGGTCAGCCGGGGGCCCGAGTGAGGCCACCCTCTCCAGCCCCGCGTCCCCCAGCGACGCCAGAAGGTTCTGGGCGCCTGTGTGATGTCCCCGCCTCCCAGGGGTCGCGGAAAAATGGCCCTGGTAGAAAGAGTTTAAGAAGCCCTGGCCTAGAGCGAGGAGAACTGGGGAGGGGGTCCCCCCAAAACCGAGAGAGCGGGGAGCGATCGCCCCTGTCCGAGGCCTCAGAGAGGTCAAGGAGGATGAAGCCTGAGAGCAGAGCGTTGGGTCTGGCCCCGAAGGGGGCCGCCGGAGTGATGAGGCAGAGGTGGGCACCGAGGGTTTGCGTTGGCAGGTAGAAGGCAGAGACTGAGGAAGATGGGGCGTCTGGGGGTCTGAGGCAGAGAAGAAGAGGGAGCTCTCAGGGAAGTTCAGGTCCTGGGGTGACCCCTCCCCAGCCCAGTCCAGCCTCCACACACTGGCTCCTCCTGCCATGATTCCTCTCCACACTAAACACCAGTGACTCCCCATTGATTCTAAAATCTTAGCCCCCTTTACCCGTTGTTATGGATCCTCTGCCTCTCAGCATCAGTCAGCCAAGCTGGCCTTCCCTTGGCTCTCCACACTTCAAGAGCCTTCTCTCTCCTCCTTCCCAGGAAGCCTTTGGTCTGCCTCCCCTCCCAACCAAAAATGACCAGCCATGGTTTTGTATAGATTTGAATGTATCGATTTACATGGATTTGTTTTCTTCCCCGATGGAAGGTGAGGTCCTTGAGAACGGAGCCTGTTGATTGTGTCTTGTATCCCCAGCATCTAGCTCGGAGCCTGGCACATAGTAGGCACTCAGTAATTATGTGCTGGCTGCTCATGCGAAGAGATGATAGGAGCTCATGACCGAGGGATGGCACGCATCCCTCAGGACACATGTAACAATAAGCAATAAGAAGTAGCCACCAAAGTCAGTGGGATGTACGAATCATCTCGTCTTTGGAGATGAAGGGGAAACTCTGCTTTTATTCTGATAAAGGGTGACTTCATGAAAAAGGGAAAGCGAGCCACGTAGTTTAGTTTTTAATACACTGAGTAGCCTACGATGATTTGGTAAAATCCTCACTTACCATGAGTCTCCTTCGCTCTCTCTTTGCACCAGCTTCATGCCAGGTAAGTCTGGGGACCTGGCCCAGTCCCCTGATGTTGTCCGTGAGGCCAGGTGAAGCCCGGAGGCCCAGGGCCTGCTCTTCTGTTCTCCCTGTTTTGGGTGATGCAGCATCCGTCATCCTGTGTAGAGGAAAGCCTGCCGCCTAGCCGACCCTCACTGCCTCTTTATGCTCTTTTACGGGCAATTGAACCAGCCGTGTCTTTTCAGGTGAATTGGAAGGGCTGTCGATGGTGTTCAGGAGTTGTGCCTAACGAGAGGATCCGCAACATTGGCATTTCCGCTCACATTGATTCTGGGAAAACGACATTAACTGAGCGAGTGCTTTACTATACGGGAAGAATAACCAAAATGCACGAGGTAGGACGATGTTGTTGGCCCCCGATTCCAAAGAGCGTGTGCTTGCTGGTTACGTCTTTGAGAGTTGCATTTCCATCATGGCTGACTAGGCTCTACTTGGAAAAGAAAGAAAAAAATAGCCGTGGTTTAAAACAGAAGCATGTTTTTTACCTCTGGCCGTGTTCAGCTACATTTTGATGAAAGTAAAAACCTAAGGTCTGGGGAGGTAAAAAGAAAGGTCATGTTGATTTTTGGTGTCTGTCTGATGACATGGATAAAAACATTTCTGGGTCATCCATGGGACTTTGTTTTAGCATATTTCAGCCTTTCTTTTCTGGTTGAAAATGTCCCCAGATGAGGGTCATCTTGTATGTCAGAGAGACTCTGTGCAAATGTGCCTGAGCAGGGCTGGGTGATTGCTGCCCCTTGGTGGTGTTTTCAGGGACTGAGGGCTGGATGAGTCAGAATCAGTCATTCTGTGCAGTGAAATTCAGGGTCATGTCTGACACAACCTGTGGGAACAAGACAGACCGTGCAGCTTTGGGATCAGGCGAAGCTTATCCTTGGAAGTCTTCGTTTTCTCTGTCAGGATCCTGCCAGTTAGAACCCTTTCTTCATGGCGCGCACAGAAGTGTGTAAGTCTGTATTCTTTTGGCATTTAGGTGAAAGGTAAAGATGGAGTTGGTGCTGTCATGGATTCTATGGAACTCGAGAGACAGCGAGGAATCACCATTCAGTCTGCAGCCACCTACACCATGTGGAGAGATGTGAACATCAACATCATAGACACGCCTGGTCAGCAGAAAGGCTTGTTGTGTTTGCAGTTGTTAGGGACAGTGTGTATCCCTAACTCCCTTGGTCCCCTTCCCTGGGGCTTAATTCAATGCTCTGAGAAAGAAGAAAAGCTAAACCAAGTCACAGGACCTTGACATGTCCATATGACCTTGGGCAAGTCCCCTTTCTCTGGTACAAAAGAAAGGATTGGGTTAGATGATGTGAGGTCCCTTTGAGCTCTGAATCTGTCACTGAATAAGACCACCTGCGTTCACATAGAGCTTTAAAGTTTATCCGATTTCAGTAATAAGCAGGTTGTTAGGTACTGCAGCAGGACTTGTACATGGTCACAGGCTAATGATGGGGGAGGCAGGATTCAAACCCAGGGCTTCCTGATACAAAGTCCATGTGAGCTAATTGAATGTGGCTGTGGGCAGTTGGTCATTAACAATGTGCTAGGTTCTATGCCAATAGCTGGGAGGATGCCAAACACCGCAGGGTACTTGGCACCTTGGGGTTACAAACCCCAACACTTAAACACCCTCTCTAACACCTTGTGGCTGAAAATGGATTACAAAGTTTTAGGGTAATTGGTTTTGGTGGCCATTTAATTAACTCATAGCTAAAGGGGCTAAGTGAGGACCTTCAGGTTCTCCCATCTTGATGTGATTGTTCTGGAGCTGTCCACACCAAAGGTGATGTGCGAGTCATCAAAGACCATTTATGTGGTGCTGCCCCCCCAAGCCTGAAGCCTGCCTTTGACCCCCAGGGCATGAGGAGGGGCTGAATGGGGGTAGATGGCGGTGTCCGTGTCAGTGACTTCCTGAGGGAGTCAGGTCTCTAGGTAGTGACTTCTTCACGGCCACCAAATCCTGTCATTGAGCTGAAGAATTGACCACCCAGTTGGAGAACTTAGTGCAGCGCTGCCCAGAGTGGTGGGTGAGCCTGGACCATCGGGTTGAGAGGACCCCTGCTGGGCTGGCATCCTGGCTGCTCTTCTGAACCGTCACCTCATGCTTTTGTCTGCTGTAGGGCACGTGGACTTTACCATCGAGGTGGAAAGGGCCTTGCGGGTATTGGATGGCGCTATCCTGGTTCTCTGTGCGGTTGGAGGTGTTCAGTGCCAGACCATGACCGTCAGCCGTCAGATGAAACGATACAACGTTCCCTTTCTGACCTTCATTAATAAGCTGGACCGATTGGGCTCCAACCCCTCCAGAGCCCTGCAGCAGATGAGGTACTGAGGGGGTGGGCTCATCCCAGCAGGCCAGTGTGTGTTTAAGGATTGATCTAGCAGCACACACAAGTCAGAAGTTCTCTGGGTCCACAGCCTGATCGTTCCTCGGCTCCCGTGCCCCCAGCACTGCCCTAAGAGCATAGGGCTGCCTGACTGCCTCCTTTTAGCAGCCCAGGGATTTCTTTTCTTTTTTCTTTTTCTTTTTATGTTTTGAATAGAATTTTATTTCGCAAAATATATGTAAAAACAAATTTTAGCATCAATTTTTAAAAACTTGATGTTCCAACTTCTTCCTCCCTCCATTCCCTCCCCCCACCCACAAGAACTCAAGCAATTCAAAATAAGTTATACATGAGTAGTCATGGAAAACGAAAAGCAAAGCACTTTCAAGGAAGACCCTGGGGATTTCTGAACTACTTTAGCATTCATTCCCTTAGACCTCGGTGTATGCCTTTGTGGTGTTCTTTGTCTCATTCCTCTAAGCAAGAATTGATGGTCCAGTGTTGTGCAAACTTAGAGCGATGCTCAGCCCCAAATGTGCAGATCTTGGTCCAGTGCCTGGCACATGGTAGAGACTAAAAATAATAATATTGATAATAATGATAGCAGTAATAGAGATGATAATAGTAGCTATCCTGTGCTTTTTAGAGTGCCAAGCACTTTGATCCTCGTGACGATCCCATGAGGTCAGTGTGGTTATTATCTCCATTTTACAGGTGAAGACACTGAGGCTGAGAGGCTCAGAGTCACCCAGATTGTGTCTGAGACTGGAGTTACACTCACCCTGACCCAAAGTCCTGCACTGTCTTCCCAGTACCATGTGCTGCCTTTATAAATATTTGTTAACTGACTGACAATTTCATCAATTTAGGGAAATATTGGCATGCGAACAACTCCTGCCCCCGTAGATGGAGGCTCTCCTGTGACTTAGATTAATCCTAGGAGTTGCCTGATGTGCCTGAAAGTGAAATGACATGCTCAGGGTCACAGAACGATTTTGAATCCAGGTCTTCCAACATTTTATATGCTAAGTTCCCTTTGAGAACCTGCAGCAGAGATGGGGACTAGGCTGGTGTTTGCTTTAGTTAGGGGATTCCCAGGTGAGAAAACTCCCCGATGCAGGTTGGCTCCTTCTCCACAACCGAGAGTCCTGCTGGGCACCACGAAGCTGTTCAATGGGCCTGGAGCTCACACTGTGTGTCAGAAGTGGGGCTTGAGCCCAGGTCTGTCTGGCTTTGAGGCCGACTCTCCTCATCACATTGTGCTGCCGATACGCATATTGGGTGCATGGTGTTTAAAGACTTCCTAGAGATGTGGTGAGGGGTCCTCTTTAACTTGAACCTTTCTGTCAGGAATTGCAGCTAAAAGCCTTCAGATTATGTGAGGATAAAATGAAATGCTCATACTTGGGCTTGCTGTTTCTGGTAAGAGCTACAGTAACCCAAGGGAATCATCTTCCTTAATTTAAAACTGTTATTTGGAATCATTTGGAATCTTTGACATCTTACAAGGTTCAGTACTTTGCTTTCTTCCTGCCCTCCATGACAAGGGGCTGAGTGTCACTGTCCCCTCTTACAGGTGGGAAATGAGTCCGTAGAGAAGTCAGTTGACTTGTTCAGGTTACCATGGCAGACATTTAGTATATGAGAAGTTTCCTTTCTGTTCTGGGTACCTGACTCTCAGGCTGTCATCCCTCAGAAAGAAGTGAATGAGATCGGGGTGTTGGGTAAAATGGACGACACGGGTATGGTTGGAAGTGCTCAGCTACTATAGATTGTGAACTTCCAATATCACTATTGCTGAACTGAAGTGAAATGATGGCAGTGGTGGCACTGTGGGCACCAGGGTGTATGTGTGGTTGGGCTTCCCCCTTCCTCCCTCTTTCACAGTGTTGATTCTGCTACAGACAAGTGAAGGCAGCATTATCCAGCACCCAGCCCTAGGCCCTTCCTTTGAGTCCAACTTACATAGTTGTTCAAAACTGTAAAGTGTAGTTTGTTCATATTTAAACATTGTCGAGGCAAGAAGTTAATTTTAATTGAAAATGTGAAGTCATTACTGAATTAGTGGTTTACCACCTTGTTCCTTACAATCCCAAATGCATGTTTTAATTTTCCAGATCTAAGTTAAATCATAATGCCGCATTTGTCCAGATACCCATGGGCTTGGAGGGTGATTTTAAAGGCATCATCGACCTCATTGAGGAGAGGGCCATATACTTTGATGGAGACTTTGGGTAAGTGGCAAAACTTTGGAATTTGGAGAGCAGTGAAATTATTAAGAGTAAAAGGAAATTTCTTTCAAAAGATACTATCTCTTTGAAATTTGGTTGGAATTATTTCTTCCAAAATATTTATTGAAAAATAATATCTAATTTCCCTTCACTAAAGTCCTGCTACTACAGAAAGAGCTGCTATAACTATTTTTGTATATATGGTCCTTTTCCTTGTTGTCTTTTTTCTGCCAGATCTCTGTAGGTGATGGGCCTGAGAGTGGAATAGCTGGGTCAAAGGTTGCACGGAGTTTAGTGACCTTTGGGGCATAGTTCTAAATGACTTTCCAGAATGACCGGGCTGATTCACAGCTCCACCAGAATATATTCATATGCATGTTTCCCAGTACTCCCACCAAAGCCTGTCATTTTCCTTTCCTCATCTTGGCCACTGATAGGTGTGAGGTGGGGCTGCTTAGAGCTGCTTTAATTTGTATTTCTTTAGTCGTCATTTTGTAGCATCTTTTTCTTTGTGGATAGTTCGAATTTCTTCCTTCCAAAACTGAAGAGGAAACAAGAAAGATAGAGACTGAAAATAATGGACATTGACTTTAGCAATTAGGTGGTCCTTGGTGACTTGGAGGAAGTGATTTCATTGCATAGTGGGGGGAAACTTCTGAAGGGTCACAGTGATGGGGAGGAAGGAGAGGTGGGATGACAGCTGGATGGGAGAGAAAGGTCAAAGGAAAGTATTAGCTTTGGGGAAATCTGAGCGTGTTAGTGAGCAGGTCCCTATGTCAATGTTGAGCATTCATGAGGACGGGGAAGGATTGGCTAGATCCAGGTTCTGGAGAAGACAGGCAGGAATGGGATCCAGGGCAAGCATGGGGCTTGTGTCTTTTGTGACCAGATAGGAGGGAATAGGCAACGGGTGGCCAGAGGCTTTCAGGATTGAGCAAAGGGAACTGAGGGAAGCTCTCACTGGGGGGTTTCTGTCTTCCATTGAAGTAGGAGATGCCAGTTCCTGAAATGAAAGACTTTGTTTTCCCAGTCAGACCATCCGATATGACGAAATCCCAGCAGAGTTCCGGGCAGCAGCGACTGACCACCGCCAGGAACTCATTGAGTGTGTGGCAAATTCGGATGAGCAACTTGGGGAGCTGTTCTTGGAAGAAAAGGTCCCCTCGGTGGCAGATTTAAAGGCAAGTACTCTCAAAATAGACCTTCCATCAATGGAGAAGCAATAACGTCCTGGCATTTTTTTTTCTTTCTGGAAGTGGCATTTCTACAGGCCTCACTGGTGATTGAGGGAATAATGGCCAAAAAAGTCATTTGGGGACTTGGGAAAATGCTTGTCACAACATGTCACTTTAAATGATTCCTCATACAATATTTTGGGGTAGAAAAGGAATAATAATATATGCTTTGAGGAAGACGCATTGTTAACATCCCCACATATACCCATTCCACAAAAGAAAGAAGATAAATATAGAAATGTATAAAAAATCTGGAGAGCATTTATCTCAGGGTCAGAAGTGTCTTTTGAATGGTGCTTCCCCTGCCCTGATGCTTGAAGAATTTTTCAGTTTTCCATTAACTGGTATAGTTTCAAATCTCATGTTAGAAGACTAGCTGACCTAAATGTTTCTCTTGCATTTTATGTATATTGGGGAGCCATGAACAATACTTTTGGTACCAAGCTTTTAGCCAAACGAAAAGAACTTGACCCCTCTCTGGATCAAGTCTCCGTGAATTCCATCAGGTTTCCTTGGCACTTTTAGCTAAGACTATGCACACAGAAAGAATTCTGTTCTTGTGGATCATCTTTACCCCTGAATTCCTTGTAAAGACGGAGCCCACCCAGCCTCCCAGAGGGCGACAAGCCCCCTAGAGAGGGACAGACGGCATGCAGAATGGAGGGAGGCCCTGGCCCAGGTCAGGCATTTGGCCAACAATGTAGCTGCGGTGTGGGTTTCGTGGTACTCGGCTTAGGGCATTCTCACCTTCCTTAGAACAGCTAGGTCTCCCTGGGCAACCTGGTTAAGGCTGAAATCAGTAGAACCTTGGGAAACAGAAGCTTCCCTAGGCTGGTTTGCTCCAATTTCTCTTCCTTTTTCTCTCTCTTGCCTGTGTTCCCCTTTCTACAAAAGTAGAATAGGCCTGGACAGAGGCCTTCCTTATTGCCGAGGCACCTTGAGTCCTTCACTGTCCGTTCTGACAAGTAAGAGTGGCCAGAGGCCAGGAGGCTGTGAACAGGCCTAAGCCTCAGAGCCTAGTGTGCTGAGTACCAGAGTTGGCTTTCATCTCCCCATCCTGGTCCTTCCGGCTGCCTCCATCTCATCTTCCTTCTGCACGGATCTTGGGCAGGTTATTCTGTTCAAAAGTCTTCAGTAGCTCCCTGACACCCCCCTGGAATCCACTTGAGATTGTCCCTAATCTGAGTTCATTCTTGCCTTCTCTCTCTCTGCTCTGTTCCATCTTTTCCACTCCGGGTGCTAGCAGCGCCTGATTGCTTGGCTGCCGCTTCCTTGTTCTGAGGGACAGAGGCAGAAGCTCTGGGGCATGCTCCCCTTAAGGGGTTGAGGGGAGAACACAGGCTCAACCCCATGCTGCCCATGCCAGCAGCAGACCTGAGACCAAGTACTTCGCCTGTTGGGGTACTTCCTGCCATTCAGAATGAGTGCCACCTCCCCCTCTTCCTCTGTAAAAAATGAGGGCAAAGTTGGAAAGGATGCCCTGGAAGATTCCTTCCAGCTCAGAAATGCTTTGCTTCCACCGTCATGTCTTTTGAACTCTCGTTTCCTCCGCGTGATCCCTTCAGGGTTGAGAAAAGGGCATTGTACAGTTGCTTGGCCTGTTTACCGTGCGGGCGCTCTGGGCAGTCACCTTGTTCTGCACTACATTTTGTCAAATCAAACCATTTTTCTGTAATGATAGTTTAAATTTCCATTGTCCTCTAGGTTCACAAATTGTTCTTCTGGGGCAGCTAGGTGGCACAAAGGATAAGCACCGGCCCTGGATTCAGGACTCCCTGAGTTCAAATCCGGCCTCAGACACTTGACACTTAACTAGCTGTGTGATCCTGGGCAAGTCACTTAACCCTCATTGCCCTGCAAAAAAAAAAACACCACAAATTGTTCTTCTGACTAAGAGCCTTGTGCGTTAAATGTCCATTGTTATGAGTGTCCTGCAGTCTCCTGTCCCTGTGAATTTATGTGGCTTCCCCCTTGCTGGGAATGGACTCGTTCTTCCTATGAGGCCCAGCCGAGGGGCTGCTTCTGCTCTGATCCCACAGCTCAGAGGGAGGGGAAGGGTCCCTCAGCTTGTTTGCACTGACCACATTGTCACTGGTCCACAAATCACCCTCCCCCATGATGCATCTTCCCCCATTAGACAGAAGCTTCTGGGAGACAAGCACTGGGCTGGTTTTTCATCTCCACGTTCCCAGTGCTAACGCAGGAGCTGTCAGAGAAGGTCTGTTGCATTGAAGCAGAAGGAGGTGCAGATATATGCGGCGTTTCAGCTGTCTGTGATCCTAGGAGTCCTTAGATAATGGGCACAAGCTGCCCCATCTGTGGCTACTAGTGCTTGCTATCAGTAGGGATGTGACCACCGTAGTGTGGCACAGGATGGCAGGACCCTGCTGGCGGGTAGGAAGCTCTAGAATTCAATCACGAGCGTCGATGGTCCTTCCTTGGGCAAAGCACTGGGCCAGTGTGGGGGATTCGAGATGAAGAACACTGGTGAATGCAGTGTGGTAGAACATCGTGCTTGTGATGGGATCCAGCTTAGAGTGTGGCTGAGAGGGAAGAGAAGTTTGGAGGTTCATGGAGTACTCAGCCTGCAGGCCACGAGGGGACTGGACCTGAGGTGGTGTTTTCAGGGGCCACCCCCAGCACCAGAGGATGCCTCGTGCTGATGGAGGACGGAAGGGCAGAGGAGGCGGGGAGCACTGACACGAGTGCAGCAGGTTTGAGCCAGACTGGGGCCGCGGTCCTCCAGAGGGGACCCCTCACTTGTGCTCCTCCACATCGTATTATACAGCCAGGGGCTTCCCAGGTTCTCTGTTCTAGGGCCTGAACTCAGCACCCTCTGCAGTAAGTCCCCTAGCTTCTGAGACACAGTTTTGTCCTCTGTAAAATGGAGTGACAGCAGTGCCTCCCTCCCTGGGTTGTTGTGAGCATCAGAAGAACTAAGAGATGGAAAGCGCTTTGCCAACCTTAAAGCACTGTGGAAGCGTCCTGGCGATTGCTCCGCTAGAGCAGACCCGGGTACACTCCCATGAAAGCCGCGCACAGTAGGTGGTTCCTCCATCTTAACATCAGTCTCTTCCCAGATTTTGTCAGATGCTCCTTTAAAGTAGTGTTTTATTTTGTTTTTTTACTTTTTAAATTTTTTATTTTATTTTCCAAAATATATGTAAAGACAAATTTTGACATCAATTTTTAAAAATTTTCTGTTCCAACTTCTCTTCCTCCGTCCCTTCCCATCCCCCACCCACAAGAACTCAAGCAATTCAAAATAAGTTATACATGAGCAGTCATGGACCACATTGCCACATTAGCTGAGTTGTGAGAGAAAACAAATAAAAAACAAAACTTCAGATTAAGGAATTGTCAAAACCAAAAAAAATTAAGAAAAAATGTTTCCATCTGTTTTCAGATACTATCAGTTCTTTCTCTGTACATGGGTCGCCATTTTCGTAAGTCCTTCAGAGTTATATTAGATCATTGCCTTGCTGAAAATGACCACATGCTTCCCAGCAGATCATCTTACACTATTGCTCTTATTTTGTATACAGTACATTTCACTCTGCTTCAGTTCATGCAGGTCTTTCCAGGTTTTTCTGATAGTATCTTGTTTATCATAACCTGTATATAGTACCTTAAACTTGACAAAGAAGTAGGTACCATACATTTTGCCATTATAATCAATCGTCATAACTATTTCTCTCCATCCTATTCCCTTTCCATGATTTTTACTCTCTTTTCTTTTAACCTATTCCTCCTCAAAAGTGTTTTATTTCTGACTGTCCCCCCCTGCTCTGCACTCCCTTTTTTTACCCTTCCCTCCTTATCCTCTTCCCCTCCTACTTTCCTGTAGGGTTAAATAGATTACTCCTCCCATTTGGGTGTGAATGTTATTCCCTCCTTTGAGCCCAGTCTGACGAGATTAAGGTCTTTGAGCTAATTCTCTGTTCTAATTTTTTCTTCCTCCCTCCCTCCTCAACCCTCCCTATGAAATCAGTTCAATATGTCATACTTGTGCAGTAATGCAGAGCATCTTCACCTTCCTATGAGGCCCAGCCGAGGGGCTGCTTCTGCTCTGATCCCACAGCTCAGAGGGAGGGGAAGGGTCCCTCAGCTTGTTTGGCCTCTCCTCTGCACTGACCACATTGTCACTGGTCCACAAATCACCCTCCCCCAAGTGTTTTGCTTTTTTACTGCTCTCTCCCCCAATCTGCCCTTCCCTCCTTCCCCTCTTCTCCGCCCCCCCACCCCCTCCCCCCCGGGGCAAAAATATATTACTATACCTACTTGAGTATGTATGTTAGTCCTTCTTTGAGCCAATTCTGATGATATAAAGGTTCTCTCACTCCCCCTCCTCTCCTCCCCTCCATAAGCTTTTTTCTTGTTTCCTTCATGTGAGCTACCTCTCCCCAGACCATCTCTCCCCTTCCCCCTCCCCCAGTCTATTCCTCCTACCCCTCAACCCTATTTTAAAGATGTCATCATGGGTTAGTTAGGTGGCACAGTGGACAAAGCGCCAGCCCTGGACCCAGGAGGCCCAGAGCCCAAATCCAGCCCCAGATATAAGATACCCCACCCTGTTTGCCTCACAAAGAACAAAACATACATGTAAAGCAGGGTTTCTTAACTTGGGTCTGTGAGCTGGCTTATAAAAATATTTTGATACCTTTCAATAGGAATGTTTTCCTTCATCTTCCTTTACACATTTGAAAGCGTTCTGAGAAGGGGCTGTGGTTCTCACCGGGTTGCCAGAGAGGGGGTCCACAGCACAAGGATGGTGAGCAACCCCTGGTTTAGAATGTATTTGTCCTAGGTGCAGTGTTCTCTGTGCTAGTTAGATGCCCAGAGCTCATCATGTGTCCCCTATGTGGCATTGGTTTAAGATCATTCTCTGCAGATTGCCTGGCATCTAAGTCTCCTCCTCACCTTTCTTGCCGGTCTCACCATTACGTCCCAGCCCCCTCAGGCGTCCCCCGACGGCTCGGCTTCGGCTCTCTCCAGGTGACCCCTCATCTCTCCAGGGCCTGCTCTGATGGGCTTTCTCAGTCCTCATCCTTGAGCTCTGACATTCTCTTCCTTTTTGGGTTTTCACAAAGTTGCTGTCTCTTGGTTCTCCTCAAACTCTTCCCCCGCTCCTCAGGCTCAACATCATTTAGAGTTTGAGAGGAAAAGCCTTCTGCAAATGATGTGATTAGACTGTGCTTTCTCTGTCCTTTGGGTGAGCTTTCAAGAAGGTGTTGAGTGAAGTTTAACACAAAGGTAAACTGAGGCATGTTTCTTCCAACAAGGTTGCGAATAAAAGGGTCAGTGTTGCCTCCACTTCCAGCCAAAGACCCCAGGCAAATTTAGAGAGTCCAGAAAAGGGTAGGTGACATTGTGGGATTGGGGACAGCATGATTGGTTATATAGCTGAGGATGGGCAACGACATAATTGGCTGGAGATTTGTAACGAGGGACTAGCGACAACCCCTCCTGAGACCAAGAAGTGTTTGTTGTTTGAGTCTTCCTGCAAGGTCAAAGGTAAGGGCCTCGACTTCTTTGGACAGCAAACCAGACGTCTTTGAAGGATAGCTTAGGCCAGCTGCTCTCCCCAAGAGGCAACAAGAGAACAGTGATCGGCAAAAGGACTGGATTTCTAAACCCATTACAGGCCAGTCGAACTCTGAACTCAGTTCAGAGACAGAGAACCATGACTTAGGCAGTTGCGGGACAAAATCACTTGACTGTAAATAGGATCAATAAAAAAATGACACAGAATCAATTTAATCTTCTTAATTGAAACTGAAGGTCAAAATCAACTCCATAAGTATTTATTAAGCATCTGCTTTTTGCAACTTCCTGGAAATACAGAGAAAATAGAACAATGCCTGTCCGTAAGGAATTTACAGTCTAATGTTGGTGATTCATCCATAAATATGATTCAGGGCAAAGGTGGGGTCCAGGAGAATTCTATAAGAAATGTAAAAAGGGCATAGAGAAGTGAAGCCCTCGTGCGGGAGGTGCTACTTTATCTGGACCTGGGATGAAGAGAGCCCCATGTCACAGGAAGGATAGGACAGTGTGGGCTGCCCCTACCTAGAAGGGTCACTCTCCAGCCTCGAGGGCACCTCCTGTTCCCTCTGCACCCCCAGGAAGTGCAGCAAGAAGCCTTTCCTTGGAGGGCACTTCCTTCCATCTCCCCCTTAGAATGAGAGCTCCTTGAAGGCTAGCACCGTGCTTTTGCCTTTCTCAGTCTCTCCAGTGCTAAGCACAGTGTGTGGCACAGTAAACTGTGAGGTTTGGGTAGAGCAGTGTTTGAAGGGGAGATTGGAGTGCTGGGCAGTGGCCTTCAGAAAGGGGGCTGGGAGGCAGCTAGGTGGCACAATGGATAGAGCACCAGCCCAGGATTCAGGAGAACTTGAGTTCAAATCTGGCCTCAGACACTTGACACTTACTAGCTGAGTCACCCTGGGCAAGTCACTTAACCCCCATTGCCTTGAAAAAAAAAAAGAAAGAAAGAAGGGGCTACTCTCTCAATTGCTCCTGATTTCTGTACCATAAAATCTGAATTAATAGCAGTCTTGTTCTTTTACTAACTTACTTGTGCTTACTTGATTTTAGGCACAAATGTGCTTACGAGATGGAGCCAAATGGAAGTAACATTTAGGCGGCTTTTTGTCTTTCTAGCTTGCAATCCGCAGAACAACCATTAATCGATCATTTACACCTGTTTTTGTGGGGAGTGCTTTGAAGAACAAAGGGGTGCAGCCTCTTCTCGACGGTGTCCTAGCCTACCTCCCCAATCCATCTGAGGTCCAGAACTACGCCATTCTCAATCAGGAGTAAGTAAAAAGAGGCAGGGAGGCTTTGTGGTCAGAGGGGCAGTTTCTTTTTTTTTTTTTTAAGAATTAAAAGCAGAGGGGCAGCTAGGTGGCGCAGTGGATAGAGCACCAGCCCTAGAGTCAGGAGTACCTGAGTTCAAATCCGGCCTCAGACATTTGACACTTACTAGCTGTGTGACCCTAGGTAAGTCACTTAACCCCAATTGCCTCACTAAAAAAAAAAGAATGTTAAGGGGCAATTAAAAGCAGGGGTAGCTAGGTGATGCAGTGGATAAAGCACCGGCCCTATATTCAGAAGGACCCGAGTTCACTTACTAGCCGTGTGACCCTGGGCAAGTCACTTCACCTCCATTGCCCTGCAGAAAACCCAAAAAACCGCAAACAAACAAAAAAAGAATTGAAAGCAGTTTATTTTATATCTAAATCATTGAACAGCTTAGTAAAAAATCTTTAAATGCAATTGAAAATATTTGAGTCAGATTTAAGTTTTTTTCTACATTTGTCAAGAAAACTGCCCAAGTCCCACTCTAATAGTGTGGACAGAAGTGGCTCTAGATTCTCAAAAGCTGTTCCAGTAGACCTGAGGTATTGGCTCCTTGAAGTCCCTTCAGGTGCAGGCCCAGCAAAGGCCTTAGCTCCTGAGTGTCAGGAGAGGGGCATTTTTCTTATCCAAAGAGGGCCTGAACACGCTTGTGGGCATTGGAGTAAGTTACTGGGTTTGGTTTATTAATCTTCAAGTAATGTCTAGTTCTTCATTGGGTGAAACGGTGTTATCAGGGAACCTTGGGCAACAGTTTCTGCATGTAACTTTTGATTTTTTTTGGGTGGGGCAATGGGGGTTAAGTGACTTGCCCAGGATCACACAGGTAGTAAGTGTCAAGTGTCTGAGGTGGGATTTGAACTCAGATCCCCCTAAATCCAGGGCCCACTGCTTTATCCACTGAGCCACCTACCCCATGTAACTTTTTTTAAAAAAGTCTTATTTTTATGTACTTTGTCTAAGTAGAGAATGTATTGTGTGTTGTGAGTCTCGTTTCTCCCTTCTGTAGGATAAGATTTTGTAAATAGACTCTCCCCCTTTTCTTTACCGTCCCTAGTTTTTTTTGGTTCCCTGGCCATCTTGTTAGGCAGAGGTAAGGCCCAGCAGGCTGCTGCTGCTGCCTTGTCAGAGTTACATTCACATTGGTTGTTACGTATGATTCAGAAAGAGGGAAGCGGCCTCGCTCTTTGGCCTCAGATGACGTAGTTGCTAAATGTTGTGGAGGGAAACTGTCCAGTCTTACAGAGTGTGCAAACATTTTCCACTTACTTTCAGGGACTCCGATGAGAAATCCAAAGTCTTAATGAGCTCCAAGAGAGATAACTCCCAACCTTTTGTCGGCTTGGCTTTTAAACTGGAGGTAGGCTGTTTATTTGATTTTTTTGCTGAATTTCATTAAGCTAATTAAGAATGGTGAGAGTAATTGCATGTCTTCTGGGGAGATCGAATTGGAAAAGATGATTTGTCCTTGGCCATCTAGACAGTAGTTTACACACAAGGGTTTGTTTATTTTTTCCCCTAAACACTACTGGAATGATATGACTTAAAGGAAGTAAGAGAGGGGTCTATTTTAGAGTGCTGAAGAACTTAGGGTGATTTCTGTCAGGCTCCCTGAGATGAGTTCATCTGTTCTCTCCTTGTGGCTGATGAATCAAATGTACAAAAGGTTCAGTGGGAAGAAAGATGGTACAGTTGTGACACATTCTGAATTTGTCATGAGCTCTTCTTGTCTGCCTTCCCCTCCAATTCATGTTTCCAGGCTGGACGATTTGGACAGCTAACTTATGTGCGAAATTATCAGGGTGAATTGAAGAAAGGCGATACCATTTATAACACCAGGACCAAGAAGAAGGTGCGAGTGCAACGTCTTGTCCGAATGCACTCGGATTTGATGGAGGCAAGTATCAGGCCCACCGTGGAGGCCACACGTTCCCTTCTTTTCTGAACCATCAGTAGGTTTTTCCTGTCCTGAGAGCTAGTCTTCACCTAACAAAAATCACTTACTCCCTCTTTGTTGCTTTTCCTTGGTATAGGGTCCCATAGTTCTGACTTGGTGTTTCCTAGAATTAGGAAATTCAGTCCCTGTTAAGAAACCATTCTCTGCCAGATGTTACAAGCTCTGTATAACATTACCCGTTTATCTGCTTTGGGGAAGGTCTTTTTGACATCCCAAGTCAGAGAGTGGGCTCTTTCCAATACTTGGGCAAGAGTGATCTGCTCTAAGTCTCAGCAAGGTTTTGTTGTAGGAGCAGGAGCAGGAGCAGGAAAAGGTGTGGTGTATAGAGTGGGTGTGATTTCTGGGCTGAGAAATCCAATGAATACCAGTCTGTCCTAAAAATGGCATCATATTTTCCAGAAGAGCTTGATCATTTTCTTCTTAGTGTATCTGAAATAAGACTGAAGGTCTTTACAGACTCTTGGCATTCTGCTGTGCAAAGGACCGTTCCTGCCTCCTTCCATTTCCAGGCTAAAGCAGTTTGGTGCCACCAGCCAGCCGAGCAGCACAGAGACTTAGGGGCAAACTGGGGAGGAGGCTTTGGTTTGGCCCTCCTGGGGCTCACCAGCTGCTGAGAAGAGCCCACCCAGATGCCGTACCTCAGTACTACCGGCCTCTATTATTTGGTTCTGTGTTCCTGAGCCTGGGATTGTGGAACAAAGAGCCCTGTATATTCATGTATCGTGTGTGTGTGTGTGTGCGCGCGCGCGCGCGCGTGCACAGATAAAAAGTAGATGCAAACATAGAAAAGCACATGCACAAGTATATCCATCTTAAGAAAAATGTTCTTTCCATCTGTCATCACCCCCTCTGCCCGTGGCCTTGAGGGTGACTGATCTCTCTGAGGTCCAGGGCATTGCTGTTCTGTTACTTAGCCAGCAGAGGGTGTGGACAGAAGGAAGCAGGACCTGGTGAGTCTGTCAGCTGTTTTATGGGCCCCGACCAGTCTTGGGCTTCCCAGCGAGCAAGAAAGGAAGGGAGGCTGTTGTGAATGAAGCTGCTACAATGTACAAAAACCAGGAAGCGTAGCGGACACCAGCATTTTGCTCTCGGATTTCCTGTGTTTGGGGCCAGTTTACATCTGTTGAAAATTAAGATTATTTTTAGGCACAATGGACTTCATTCTCCTGCCTACACTCTCAGAACTTCCTTTGAAGTGTGGATTGTAAATGTCTGTCTCGCATCTCATTGTCTGATTGAAGTAGCACATGTGGTACTTTTTAACTCCAAAGACATGTTATAGCCACAGGGACTTGGTCATCTCAGTGTTCCTGGTTCTGAGCATTGCAGCTCATCCCTGATGATCCATTTTAAATGGGACAGAAATGAGACTTGGTGAAGGTCCTGTGCTTGGCTGGCAGAAGCCTTGGGAGATTCTACCCTCGTGGGTCATTTAGTGTTTTTTAAAAACCCTATGCACTTAGTTTTTATTTTTTTAATGTGTCACATGCATATACCTTAGTACACTTTTTCTTCCTTCAGGATGTTGAAGAAGTTTATGCTGGAGATATCTTTGCCTTGTTTGGCATCGATTGTGCCAGTGGAGATACATTCACAAACAAAGACAATAGCGAGCTTTCTATGGTGAGTTCCATTACTTTAAAGCAATTCGTGGCTCGACTTGGCAAAATGGGTGTTTTTCTGTAGTCCCTTTATTATCAAAACTCAGAAAAGCCTAAAAATGCCTTTGTGTCGCATCTCTCCATTTTGGCCATTCCAACACCACGGCCAATGATTTGTTTCCTTCTAACCCCCAGAAAATTCGGATACAATCTGGGCCCCTGGAGGGAGGTGGTGTCCTGGGGAAGGTCCCTGCTTTGGGATCTTCTGTTTCCTGGTGGTTTCACTTGCTCTGGTAGAAGGTGCTTGATTCTTTCCTGCGGGTCTTACACTAAACCTTGTGGCTGAAAAGAACACGAATCAGGCCCTTCCCTCAGGGAGCTTACCTTCTAAGGAAAGAATGGCAGGTGCTTCTGATGATAAAAACTGGGGATTGTCCCATTGATCCCCTTATTTTGCATATGAGGGAACTGAGTCCCTGCATCTCTCTGGGAGCCCATTCCCACCCAGGGCTCTTTAGCTGTCTCAGTGACAGTAGTTTGTGAGAAAACACACAAGAACTATCCTTTGTGCTTCACAATTTGTGGTACTGTGTGTAATTCCCTGGTCTGTTCCAACCTAAACTAGAATCTGTTTCTTAAACTATCCTAGGAATCAATTCATGTTCCTGATCCTGTCATTTCCATAGCAATGAGGCCTTCTAACAAGGTAGGCATTTTTTGGAAAGATGTGCCCCTCACCCTCCAAGTCCCCTGTCCCCACCTGCTGCTTTTTGAGTTTCCTGAGGAATGTTGGGGAGCAGCAGAAATGCTGGGTCTGGGGTCAGGACGTGAGTTCATGTCCTGGCTTTGCCGCTTGATAACTGAATGACCTGAGACCAGAAGTCGTGGACTCTCTTGAGGCCCAGTTCTACCGACATGAAGTTATTCGAGAGGTCCCAACTAGTGTACAGTGCTTGAAAACAATCCTCTTGAGGCTTGGGGACAAAGAGGAGTAATCAGGATTGAGACCTGAACAAGAATCCTGTCTATAACCTAGGAGACAGTCATTTAGGCCTCTCTTTTTGGTTTTGGGTTTGTTTTTATGTTTTTTTTGTTTGGCTGGGCAGTGGGGGTTAAGTGACTTGCCCAGGGTCACACAGCTAGTGTCTGAGGCTGGATTTGAACTCCTGAATCCAGGGCCGGTACTTTGTCCCCTGCACCACCTAGCACCGCCTGCTGCCCCCATTTAGGCCTCTCTTGAAGCCCTCCAGGGAGGGAGAAACCTCCTTAGACTGCCTGAAGCAGCCGATTCTGGTGACTGGACCCTGGATGGCCTAAGTCTGCCCTCTGGTTGTGTGTCACCCAAAGGTCCTGTTGGGTGAACGTTCCCTTGCCATCTGCTCGGGCACCAAGGGTGGAGGACGTGGGGTGGAGGTGGTAAGGACTGCTATCATCATGGCAGACCTAAAAGCTTGCAGTAGGGAGGGGAAGGCCCTTTATTTCCCTCCTTTTCTTTCCAATTATTACTTCAGGGCTATCCTCTGTCCTGGTCAGCGAGTAAACCTGGGTTGTGACTTCTTGTCCCGGGCTGTGTGGGGCAGCTTTTCTGCCCTAGCCACGCCAAATACATCCCGATAGTCCCAGGCTTCCGCTGGAGACCTGTCGTTTCTAAAACGTGTTCCTAGTTCAACAGTTGCTCTCCAACCTCCCTTCCCTCTTCAGAATGGGCCTCCGTCCCCTCTCCTGTCCTCTTTGTAGGTGTCTAGTGTTAGGCCATGGAGCATGAGATGTCTGCCTTCCCCCAGAAGGAAAAAAAACACCAATAAAACCACCATGACAGAGTAGACTTTTTTACTTAATTCAGTCTGTCTGGTCCCTGAAATTCAAAGATGTCTGTAAATAAGACGTAGATTAATTTGTGTTTTTGAAACTGCACAAATAATGTAACTCATTGCTTTTTACTTTGAAAAGAATGATCTAGAGAAATTTTCAAAGGGCATTGCCCGGTTTACAAGGGAGGACCCCACCTTCAGGGTCCACTACGATCTTGAAAGCAAAGAGACAATCGTTTCTGGAATGGGAGAGTTACACTTGGAAATTTATGCTCAGGTAATGACCACTGTCCCCTCCCCCTGACCCCCTGCCCAGGGGCTGGCACCCTCACCTTTGTAGTGGATGAGAGTTGAGAAGCATCCCTGGGAGCCCAGGGTTTTCTGGGCGAGGATGGGCTTGAACTGGCTTGGGGAGCTCCCCGTGACAAACACCCTCCATCTCCTGAGTCGTCTGTGGCACAGAGGGCTTCGGTGCCCTGCTGGGCGTGTTGGAGGTGGCAGGGGAAGCCAGCAGCTGCCCCTCCTGGCACAGACACCGCAGCAGTCAGTGAAAGGGGTTGTGTGGGGTGCACAGGGTGGGGTCTGCCCACCATTGGGCCTCATAGGAGCCCAGCCACCTCCTTGTGACTGCTTGACCACGGAAAAATGATGGGAGGCTGAAGACAGAGAAAGCAGGGGTTTTTTGAAAGATTCGTGACCTCCCAAGTGATTGGTATAGGTTTTGGAAGCTTCTGATTTTGTTAAATATGCTGTAAAAAACTGCCCTACTTTGATCTGGTTTGTATTTTTATGTTGGAATGTTGATATATTTTTAGTTTATAGCAGACACTCAATAGTATTATTTAATTAGGGAGAATGTCAATGTGAACTGGAAAAAAACTTGTCAGCTCTCTATCTAGTTACTCTATTTTATGAATAGATAAATACACATAATTAACATTTCAACTTTATAAAAGCAGGTGCTTCTGCCCACTGATCACACTGCCCTTAATCTGCCCCCATCTATGAATTATTTACTAATTAAGCTTAAGTCTGAATCATCACCTATTCTCAAGTAGTAGTTCAGAATTAACTAACAGGTTAACTAGCTTCATAATTATCCCACTTTCCAGTGTAGACCTAAAATTCTAATTTGCAATGAGGTATTTGGATTATAAACATCTCTGGTTTATAGGAATAACTTGTTTACTTTCAATGATCTTTTTCCCTAGAGGATGGAGCGAGAATACGGCTGCCCTTGTGTCACTGGAAAGCCCAAAGTAGCCTTTAGAGAAAGCATCACTGAAGCTGTCCCGTAAGTAGACGGCACAATGAATCCACTGGGCATGAGTCAGAGTGGTTTATTAGGGAGTCTACACAATAGTACACTGCAGTCCAGATACTGATACATCACCATCTTGGGAAGCGTGTGGTTCCCGGGAGGAAGGTACATGGATGAAGGGCACTAGCGAGTACATTGGTGACTTTGTGATTCTGCTCATTCCAGTTGGGCCTGCTTGGGTTGGCGGCTGTTGTGTTTTACCTTAACTCCATACTGGGGGTGCCAGAGGACTTGCATTTGCCAAGGAATCATTTCCTAGGGAGGAAAAATTAAGTGGACAGGTGAAATTCTTATGCTGTTTAAGGAAACATACTTGGCATTTTACTAAAAAGAAATGCAAGGTATTCTTTGAGACCTGCTGGTGGTCAGTCAACAAGGATTTATGTGCCAGGCCTACATGAGGTGGCAGGAACACAGAGACAAAGGGGCAACACAAGGCGTCGACATGTGTAGGCACCTACTAGATATGTACAGGGACAGGCATGAGCAGCTGACCATGTCCCCAATCACACATGAAGTGAAAGATCCACCAACAAGTTGTCATTTCCCCCAGAAACTTGGTGCCCGAGTGGGGGGTGGGGGGCGAGGTGCGGTGGGACTGCTTTACCTGAGATGCGATATCATGAAGCAGAATGGTGTAGTCTAATTCAATGAAATCATCATTTCTTTTCTGTAATAAAAAATAGACAGTCCACATTTAAAACATACTTTCCCTAGCAAAAAAACCCTGCTTTTTAATGAAAAAGAAATCCGCTTTCATTTTGAGATGGCTCAAAATGGAGCTGAATTCAGTAGGCAGTCGGAAGTAATGGGTCTGCTCTTGACCTCGATCTGGGCTGGGGCCAGGTCAAGGCACCTCCTTAGGCTTGTTTCCTCTTCTGTCAAATGAGGGGTTGGACCGGATCACCCCTCGGGCCCCTCTCAGCCCTGTGTTCCTTCCCTAATTCCAACTTTTCTTGAACTGGTTTAATGAGCACTCTTCAAAAATTGCCTCATGATTGTCTTCTGTTTGCCCTTTGTGGTGTTGGTCTCCTCCTGATTGTGACAGCTGCCTAAGAATTGTGAAGGCCTAGTTTATTATTTAAGAAGCCTGAGAGCATCCGTCATTATTCATAAAGCAGAGCTCAAGGGACCATAAATTATTTAAATTAGTTATTTGGATGAAAGCAAACACATGATTCTATGGAAAGCTCACTCTGGAAAATCGAGGAGTTGTGAGAAGCACAGTGTATGTATTTACTGAGTTTTCTAATTAAGGAAAGCTAATTAGATGTTGATTCTCCTGTGAGTAGAGCTTCTGGCTCTTTAAGGCCACGGATGTCTATAGGAGAATATTCCTAAACTGTCGGGGAGATGGTTTTGATGGGGACTGCAGATGTGATTGCATCGTCAGGCAAGGAGTGTTCCTGCTTTAAATGAGTGGGGTTGGAAGCTTCAGAGGGCCTTGAAGACCCTCTACATACAGATCTGTTTCATGACCTTTCTGTGCCCATAATGCAGGGAATGGTTTAAATGGGGGAAGGTGGCTTGGCTTTGGGCTGGCTCTGCAGACACTGTTTCCTTTGCCTGTTAAGGGAATGCATCCAATAGCCTGCCTGGCATGGTAGTGAGACATTTTCTTGAAAAACTGGACCCTTCCTGTGAGGGGGGGTTGGTGTGACTCCAGTCCTAGTCCAGGCTCTCTTCTGGATGGAACATTCTAGAAAACCATTTTTAAAGCAGGCATCTGTTAAAAGTCAAAGGTGGTTTATCATCTTCATTCCCTCATTAACTTTAGCAAGTCCATAATTTCTCTGTGCCTCAATTCTTTTTTTTTTTTAAAGAAATAATATTTGTTTCTAACTTCTCCATGGATTATTATGAAAGTCAGGACTATGGGTAAAGGAAATTTAAAGCCCTGAATGTTAGGTCATCAACATAATATTATAATTGGGATTTAAAGGCCACTTAAAATTTGTATGAGCCAACAGAGAGGAGTACTTGAAAGTCCATTGTCATTGGTTTCTTGTTGCAAAACAAGTCAACCACGTGCAACAAGTTCTAAGTAAAGAGTTTTTATTCCTATCATACAAGTGATTAATTGTGTGGCTACACAATACTTTTGCATTTAAATTTTTACTTACATGAAAAATAAAAACTTTAATGAAAGGGCTTTCTTCCTTTCCCTTCAAATTAAACCCCTTATATATTTAATAGTCTCCTTTTTTGACTTTTGAAGCTAAAAGGCAAAATTTGCAAAAACTCCATCATCTGGTAGTAACAGCAGTCACCTTAGATTTACAGGTCTCGAAAGGTCTCAGTAGGAAACAATGACTTCAATAAGTTGAAAAAGATGGGTGGCAACAGTGATGTATCCGGGGCAGTAATTTTAGTGTTTGTTGGGTGTCTTTAAGAACTAAATTGTAGAGAATATGAAATTACTGATAAAACTGAAAGGATTAAAACCATCAATTTTTTGTGACTAAAAAAATTGAAACTGAATTAGCAAGAAATTAATGACTCAATAGAAGACTCATACCCAGGAAATATGTTCTAAAGAAATTCTCAAAAATACCTACTTGAGGTGTAATTAAGAGCTAGGATTAAGGGCAGTGTGATCAGTGGGTGTGTTGTATGTTTGGGGTTTTTTTTTGTCCAGACCTGAACTTTCATTGGTGTGGTGAACTCCCACTGATACATACTGGGGGAGGGGGGGGTGTAATATGAAATTACATACACACATTAAAATCTCGGGATTGCATTATTATCTGTCTCTACTTGTCAAAAGTCCTGGGTGAGCCATTTTTTATGTACTTTGAGCCCTTAGCTTTTGGGTCTATGAGAGTGGTCATTTTCATTGGTAGGCTATACGATGATCTCAGAGTGCGACTGCCTCTGCATGAATATGGGCAGCAAGCATTTGGAAATGCACCCCCCTTACTGTGCTGTCTCCTAAACTTGTGTCCAGGAAATGCAAACTCAGTTTCCTATGAGGCTGAAACGGCTCTACCTGGTTAGGAACAAAAGTGTGCAGAAATAGTTTCGTGGTCACCTTCCAGAGCCAGATATGAATGCTCTCTGAGCTATTCTTTTAGCTGCTGGCTCCACCTCGGAGCGGATGCTTAAGTATTGACTTTGAGATGTCTGCTCTTTGTTCTGCTCTTTATATGGTCAGCTTCAGTATTATCCCCAATGTCTTATGGACCAAAAGCTGCTACTCACCACTTGCTTGACAGTTTGTATTTTTGCCATTTTATACCATGTGTCTTCAGTGGAATTCTGCCATATTATGTAACCACAGGCAACCCAGGCCAGGTGTCGGACCGGTTTCATTTCTGGAGAGACATTCCCAAAACTGTCTGTTGGAGGAAAACATTGAGGTGGTAAATGCAGTCATCATTATAGCAACGACATAATAGGGGCAAGCGGCTCACAAGTCGAGCTCCCTGGGTTCTGGGAAATGATCCTATCACCTGTAGAAAGGTAACAGTCCCCAAAGTTATGTGCAGAAAAACAGTGGCAAGCCACTGCCCACCCACTCTTTTTTGTTTGTTTGTTTGTTTTGTTTTGTGAGGCAATTGGGGTTAAGTGACTTGCCCAGGGTCACATAGCTAGTAAGTGTTAAGTGTCTGAGGCCGAATTTGAACTCAGGTCCTCCTGACTCCAGGGCCGGTGCTCTATCCATGCATCACCTAGCTGCCCCTGCCTACCCACTCTTAAGCTCCCCTTGTGGTTTGACTCAGTTAGCAAGCCTGCTGAGAGGGAGGGAGCCAGGGGCAGGGGGGGCAGGGGAGCATGGGGCCATGAGCAGTCAACTTAGCATCAGAAGACCCAGGATCGATCCCTGGCTGTAGGAACCTAGCTCTGCCTGCCAAGCCTTGGCGGCCTCATCCAGCCAATGGAGATGGTGCTAACTCGGCCTACGTCACCTCGCTCGTAGGGGGGGTTCTGTACAATGTTAATAGCTGCTGCCGTTTTTAAAGCAGGTCAAGGATAACTACTAAACCTTGGACACTCGAAAAGGTCTCTGTACCATTTTCACATGTACCTGGAATATTCTTTGCTTCCAGTGGTTCCTTCATGGATTTGAGTCTCTCATAAAATTTATTATCTTCCTCATCTGGGTTCTTCCCAATCTCCCCTTCAAATGTGAAGTCCACTTCTGGTGCAGTGTTTTGTCCAGCCGTTGGGTAAAATACTTGGGCTTGGCAGTTCACAGTAATTTGCTGTTTAAAATATATTTGCACAAAGTTCAGATCTGTAGAATTCAGTAAAGGTCTTATTCTGGTGCTCTGGGTCAGAATTTAGAACAACTGTTGTCTTTTCATTGCTGTGGGCCTGGTTCTGTGATTAATCTGGGTGTCCATTAATCAGGGTGACATTTTGTGCCCCTGTGCCCTCTTCCAGAAGAACCATTTAAATATCCTGATATATATGTCTATGTGTGTGTGTGAATGTATATACACATGCATACACACATATACATATATACGCATTTATATTTATATAAACATGAACATCCTGTGGAATCCTCTGAACATCCTGTGGAATCCTCGAACTCCATCTTGCATTGTAACACCAAATATTTTTAAATATGAATAATAACCATGTGCAGAACCAGATTTGAAAGGGAAATCACCCTGAGGCCCTTCCCTTCCAAAAGCAAAATGAGATGCTTGTGGTACCACAAGAAGGAAAACCAAACATTTAGGTTTCTCCATTATTGTTTTATTATTGGCTTCTGAAAGTACCTCATCTCTCATCTCTTAGGAGATGGCAGCAATGGATAAGACTGTTTTCAAGATGGTTGTCTAGCAACTTGGATGCCTTTTATTATAATTCTTATCTGACCCTGTATCTCTCTGGATCACGTTTAACATCTTGTGCCAAAGGCAAAACTTACATTCTGAGACTGCTTCATATCAGTCTTCATCAGGGCAATAGTCCAGACTTCTGTTTTCTTGCCATATTAATATTAATATGTTTTACTAAACCTGATTAATGTCTCACTATATTTGCTATTATGTTACCAAAGGATATTTGGCCATTTTATTACTCACAGATATCTGGAACTAGACATTCCCTCCCCCTCCTCCCTAACCCGTTATAAATCAGAACAGGGATAAGGAAAGCAGTTTGGGAAAAAAAAAACAATTATAATTGAAAAAGCAAGTTCCTCCAAGGTACATTAACCAAGCTGTTGACAGTTACAGTACGCACAAGATCAGCCTGACCATGGTCATATCTTATTTAAAATGGAACCTAAAGTGCCTGTTTTCCCATTGGGTCTTTGAGTAGACAGACCACAGAGCTTCTCCAATATGGCTAATATTTCAGTATTTCTTTAGGAAGCCAGGAGTTCATCTTGTCTTTAAAAACAGTGACCAAAACCTTATGTTCTATCCAAAGATTATGTTCGGTGTTACAACCGAATTACATTTAAAAATGAAGTGTTGCCTACCTTCTGGATGATCTCTTCCACAGAAAATTTCAGGTGGTACTTATGTCCACTTCCTGGGATGTCCTGAATTTACGATGTAGAGAGAAGGGAAGAGAAGAGTCTTACTCTCCTCCGGTTTGGGAGGGGGGGAATCCATTCTAATTGTTTGGGGACCTGGTCCCCCAGGAAGCAGCAAAGGTGTGTTTCTGTATATAACACCCATTGTTGGAGCAGGAGTGGTGCTCAAGCCTGGCATTTCAGAATGAAAACAAAACAGACCTAACTGTGCATGGGAGAGAGAGTGTCTGTTGCATGCATAAGGGGCAACCCACAGTTTCATTTTTCGGATGATTCTCACAGCTCTAGCTCAGAGCTTGCCAAGTAAGAAGCCTGCAAAGGCAGTTTGTTTTCCCAGGGGCCAATGAGGACACTGAGCTGTTGTCCAGCTTCTTCCCCCTTAGCCTGATGGATGTGGCTCAAATACTCTCCAGTGCAGGCCAGATTGCACGCGAACTGGAGACTTAGCCAGGGAGACTTTGGGGAGGCCAGTGGGGTTCCTCAGCAGCCCTTTCTGGAATAGGTAGGGAGAGAGGCATCTGGAAGGGGGCACCTTGGCAGCCGAAGCTAGCCTCGGTTGTGTGGCCCGATCCAGTGTGGGAGCTGACTCTGGCTACTCCTCAGCCAGACGTCTGTCACAGACGTTTTCAGGACCACGGCCTGGCGGTCAGATACCCAAGGCGCCTCGGGGGCCGGCCCATCTTTTATAGCCGTGAGACAGACCGGCCGGGAGGGCTTGGGCTTCCAGTTCGTGTTGGGTCCCCCCGTCTGCTCCCCCCCCCCCAATTGGTGACACCTCTTCAGACGTGGGGCGTTTCTCATTGCATTGTGTGGCCCCCTCCTGCACCCCAGGTCTGGCTTCCTGCCTCTTCGTTCTGACGAAGGCTTTTGGCTGCCCACCCGCCCCTGGCTGCCCACCCCCCCTCCCCCCACCTGCTGCTGGTTTCGAGGCATTGCCCCCGGCTAGAATAAAAGCTCCAATGAATTCACTTGGAGATCTGGGCCCTGGGGAGCCTCGGCGATGGGAAGGAGGGAGGGAGGGGAGCCGAAGGGATCTCCTGGGGCTGGGCGGGCGGCGGGCGGACACTCACCTCCAGGCTGGCCTGCGTGACCGTCTGAACCAGGAACACCTTGTGCGGGGTCCCCTGCTGGTAGTTGATGCAGTTCTCCGCAACCGAGGCCGCCCGGGCCGCGGGGAAGTGGGTCGGGGGGATCTCCATCCCTGGCTGGGGGCAGCGGCTGCCGGGGCTCAACTGGGGCTCCGGGCGCACTGACAGCTCGGTGGGGAGAGGACGTGGAGACGCGGAAAAAGAGCCAGCCACTGGCGGGCTGGGCGGCGTGGGCGTGGGCTCACCTTCCCTCCTCCCCTCCCTCTTCCCCTCTTCCCTCCCTCTTTCCCTCCTCCCTCCTCTTCCCCTCCTCCCAGGAGGCAGGAAACAGCCCGGCTGTGGGCTGCGCAGCGCTGCCCTGCCCTGCGCTGGCTGCTCGCCGCCTGGCCTGCCAGACCTCTGGGCTCCTCCCGCTGGGGTCCCGGCTTGGGACTGCCCGCCCGCCGTGGGCGGACCTCAGATCTCTCCTTCTCAGTCCATCCCCGGAGGCGCGGGCTCGGCTCTGGGCGGGGCGGGGCGGGACTCTGCCCTTTGCCTCCCTCTCCTTGAAAGCTGTTGAGTAGGCCCTGGGGAGGTGGCCCAGGTTCCTTGCTCCTCTCCCCCTCTGGCCACCTATCCCGAGGAAGCTCGCCCCCCCAAACCAGGAGCTATCTCCCAACCGGTGGCTTGTGGACTTCCCAGCCTCCTGCCCGGGGAGGGCTCCAAATGAAACCCCCTACCCGTATCTCCAACACCTCGCCAAGATCGACGCTACCCCTTGGGCTTCCCTTCCTGGGTATTCTTAAGTGTCTCAGACCCAGCCAGTCTGAAGTGGAATTCAGCCATCAATTACAAGTCATTTCCGCAGCAACTGACCTTGCTCTGGCTGAAAATGCCCTGAGGACTTTGTGGGGAAGGATGGGGAGGCACCCTGCTGAGCCACATATACAAACTAGGTACTGGGTAGATGGGGGCTGGCTTCAGGAAGAATTGGGCCTTGAAGAAAGAATCACAGAATTTGAGAGAGAGCCCTGAAAGCCGGTGCAGGCTGCCGGGAAGGGATCTTCACTCTTGCTGAATCATACCTGACAAGTGGTTGTCTCCACTCTGATTGAAGACGTTCAAGGGCAGCCCACTGCGCCTTGGAGTAGCTGTTCCCCTGCACATTTTCCCACTTTGCTCTTAGTTCTGTTTGCTCGAACCAAAGGAAGGCAGTCTGGGCTCTCCTCCCCCTTAGGATACCTGAAGGATACCTGTGTCTGCAGAGTCTCCTCATGAGACAGGTTCAGGGCCCTCCACCATGCTTATTGCCTTCCTCTGGATAGTCACGGCCTCATCAGTGCCCTTGAATCATGGCTCCCAGAATGGAACCCAGTACTACTTCAGTGGGGATCTGTCTGACCTTCCTATGCCCCTCTTCATGCAGCCCCCAAATCTCACGCTTCTTGGATACCACGTGACTCATGTTCAGCTTGCAGCCCTCCGGAGTCCCAGAGATCTTGTCGATCCAAGCTTCCCACCTGATTTATACTTGTGAAATTGTGCTTTTTTCCTCCTGTACAGTACTTGACATAGAACCCTGATGTGTCTCATCTTGTTAGATTGAGCCCGAGCCTTTTGGGTCTCTTGCTGTTTTTGTTAACCCTTCTAGCTTGGTATCACTTGCAGATTTGGTGAACCTGCCCTCTGCACCTTTATCCGGTTCACTGATAAAATTGTGAAGCAGCACAGCACAGGGCCAGCAACAAATCCCTGGGGACTCCACTGGCAACCTCCCACCAAGAGTACAATGAGGCGCATTATCAAGATAGTGGAGCTTTGGTAAAGTCTGGGTAAATGACATCTCCAGAATTGCCCTGATGCAGCAGTTTGGTAACTGGTTTGAAAAGGCAGTAAGGTCATTAGGGCATAATGTGGGACCTGAGAAAGCCAGAATCATCATGCTCTGTTCTTGATGTTTTTTCATGAGCCATCTGGAATTTTCTGAGCAATTGAAGGTAAGCTCACCGGCCTGTGATTTGTAAACTGGGCCAGTGTTTTCCTCCAGGCCTCCAGAACCTCTCCCGTTCTTGGTCTTTCAAATAGCACTGATGATGGCTCGGCGGTCCCATCTGTCCTTGGCGTCTCCAGGGCCAGGTGATTCGAATTCATCGAGGCTAGTAAGGGCCTCTCTTGCTAGCTCTGTATCTTGACCAGTCAGCTGGGTAAAAAGCACTTACTGAGCACTAAACTCTGTGCTGCATGTTGGGGGAAAGGCCTCCTGCAGCGGGCTGAAGGGGGCCTGGGAAGGCTGAAGGGGAGGAGGAGGAGGGAGAGCCTTCCAGAGAGGTTGTTGGTGACCCCATTGGGGGCTTTCTTGAGCCGGGTTCTAGAGGTCTTCACCATTTCCTTCTTCGGCTCATCTGACATGAGGACACTGAGGCAAACAGGGTCTGAGGCTGGATTTGAACTCAGGAAGAAGGGTCTTCCTGACTCCAGGAGCAGAACCCAGCACTGTGCCACTAGCTGCCCTCCAAACACGGTGGATGGTCACTGAAAAGGGAGTGTTGTATGTGAGGCATAGCAGGATGACAGAGGATATGGAGGGGTGGAGAACGGAAGAACAGAAAGGTCGGCCTTTTTCTGTGCCTGTGCTTTATATTTTCTACTAGGGAGTCGCTGGAGTTTATGGGTGGGGCAGTAGCATGGGACCTCTGCTTTAGGAAGATCACTTTAGGGGCTGAATGGAGGATGGGGAGAGCCTGGAGACAGGCAAACGTTTGCAGTAGTCCAGATGAGAGGCGAGGAGGGCTTGCAGCAGGATGGGGGCCACCTGAGGGCAGAGGGGACGCGTGTGAGAAATATGGTGAAGGTGGAAACGGCAAGGCTGTACATAGGGACTGGGGGAGATCCAAGGATAAGTGCTTGGCAGTTATGGGACAATGGGGGAGAGGTTGGGGGGGGGGGGTCAGCTTCTTAGGAGCCATTTTGGTTTGGTTCTGCCTTTGGGGCAGAGAAAACAGTAGTAAAATAGGAATTGGGGCTCTTCCTGCTGTTGGCTCTGCCCCAGGCAGGAGCCCTTGCCTTTCTTGGATTTTCCTCTTTCCCTCAGTAGAGCTCCTTTCTATTGTTCTCCACTCCCCAGGTCAGCCTGGGCTTATTCTGAGCTTTCGCCGCTCACCCCTGTTTGGACAGGACCAGGCCGAGTTCTTAGACGGCCTCACTTCCATATTCTCGGCATCTCCTTTCACAGTCTGAGTTGGCTGGCCACTAGGCCAGCACACAGCTGAGAAGGTCTTAAGCTGCTGTCAGTCGTAGCTCTTCATCAAAATGGTTTTCGGTCATGTCTTTACAACTTCATTCCTGAGATTCTGACCCACCTGGGCTACTTCTCCTGTAGAATTTTAGTCCGAGGGATCCCTTTTGTTTGCTTAAGGAAAGAGAGATGTGGTAGAAAGTCCCTTAATTTTAATGACAAGCAGCCTTGTGGAAGAATGCTAAGAAGCCATGGATGGGGGCCAGGTGGGGCCCAAGGAGAACCTTGAGCACAGAGTAGATTCTTGGGGGGAGGGGCCCATGGGAAAGCATTGCCAGGAATCACCCATGATAAGCAGAGGGAAAACAGACTGTAGTTGTCACTGGTGGAGGGACTGGCCATATTAATGAAATCCTGGGGGCCATTTAATGACCAGGTTAACCTCTTATTTTTGTGTCTCTCTTTACTTCACGTCCAGGTTTGACTTCACTCATAAGAGACAATCTGGTGGTGCCGGCCAGTATGGGAAAGTGATAGGCGTCTTAGAACCTCTAGAACCTGAGAACTACACCAAGGTGGAATTTGTAGATAAAACCTTTGGGACAAATATTCCAAAGCAGTTTATTCCTGCCATAGAAAAGGTGAGAAAATCTCTTTGCTTTGTTAAAGCAGCAGACTGGCTCACTTCTGACTTCATATCTTAGCTCATTCTTCTCTGCTTTATTTGCCTTAATTATAACTTTGTTCTGATACCTGACTCTTAGGCTTCTCGTTTGATTTAAGGGATCTCTGTCCTTTAATTGTACAGCATCAGTAAATCGGTGCCTTTTGGAGGCTGGTGAGAGATCGCACTTTCTCAGCGACCGTGAGCTTTGGCTCTCCGAGAATACCTTGAAATTGTTTAGTTGGTTGTTAGTAAGGCATGGTAAATTAATAAAAAATTGGGATCCTCTGTCTTGAGAGATGATGATGTGTGTTTAGTTTCATGCACTTTGGCTGCTTTTTCCCCCCCTCAAATTTACCTGCTGTAGGGTAGAATTAAAAGTTGCAGCTGATTTTTGTTTTTTAGTCTAATCCCAAAGATTCCACCCCACCCTCCATCCCCCTTTTTAAATTGGAGCTTCCTTGTTGATGGGCTGAAATGTAGGTGCCGGTGGCTAATGCTGCTCCGGATTTCCAATATCGCCTTCTACTTTTCTTGTGTCTTTTGTTCTCCTTCCAGCGTCCTCCGTTCAGGAGCCTGCCTCAAGTCAGGCAGAACTAAAATTCATAAAGCTTCATATCGATATATACCCTTGTGCTCCTTGGAAATGGCACGTTATTGTTGGCATCTCCCCCACTGCAGTCCTTATCGATGTTGTGGACCATTTAAAGGCACGATCTCTTACTCTAGCATATTACTTGGGAGATTGGGATCTATCATGCAGACCCTTTTTTTTGTTTTGTTTTGTTTAGCAACAAACATTTATTTTTTTTTTCCAGTTACATGTAAGGGTAGTTTTTAACATTCGTTTTCATAAGATTTAGAGTTCCAAATTTTTCTCCCTCCCTCCCTTTCCTCCCCCCTCCACAAGATCGCAATCAGGTTATATATGTACAATCCACAAGTGTTCTTTTTATCAGTTCTTTCTATGGGGGTGCATAGTAAGCTTCCTCATTAGTTCCTTGGGATTGTCTTGGATCATTGCACTGCTAAGAGTAGTTAAGTCATTCACAATTGCTCATTGAACAATACTGCTGTCACTACGCACAATGTCCTCCCAGGTCTGCTCACTTCACCATACATCGATGTTCATTAGTCTTTCCAGGTTTTTCTGGGATCATCCTATTTGTCATTTCCTGTAGCACAAGACCATTCCACTACAATCATATAACACAGCTTTTTCCATCATTCCTCAATTGATGGACATTCCCTTGATTCTCAATTCTTAGCCTCTACCAAGAGTTGCTATAAATATTTTTTGTACAATTTTTCCCCCTTTTCTCTTTTTCATGATTACTATTGTTAACTGTTTCCCTTCCATCCTATTCCCTTCCCCATGATATTTATTCTATTATCCATCTTCTTTCATCCTGTCACTCTTCAAAAGGGATTTTCAGCTGTCCGTCCCCTCCCCCACTCTGCCCTTCCTTCTTTTGCCCCTCTCTTTTTTTTTTTAAATTTTTTTTTTTAATTTTTTTTTTTTAGTGAGGCAATTGGGGTTAAGTGACTTGCCCAGGGTCACACAGCTAGTAAATGTTAAGTGTCTGAGGCCGGATTTGAACTCAGGTACTCCTGAATCCAGGGCCAGTGCTTTATCCACTGTGCCACCTAGCTGCCCCTGCCCCTCTCTCTTTATCCCCTTCCCCTCCTATTTTCCTTCCGGGTTTGAGAGATTACTCCACCCAATTGAGTGTGTACATTAGTCCCTCCTTGAGCTAATTCTAATGAGATTGAGGTCTTTGAGCCAATTCTTTCTTCATCTTTTTTTTTTTTGTGAGGCAATTGGGGTTAAGTGACTTGCCCAGGGTCACACAGCTAGTAAATGTGTCAAGTGTCTGAGGTCAGATTTGAACTCCGGTCTTCCTGACTCCAGGGCCGGTGCTCCATCCACTGCGACACCTAGCTGCCCCTCTTTGAACCAATTCTGATGAGTGTTAGGCTCATTTGCTGCCAAGATTAAATAGATTACTCCACCCAGTTGGGTGTGTCTGTTAGTCACCTCGGATGAGTTTAAGGTCTTTGAGCCTTTTCTGATGAGTGTAAAATTCATTTACTGCCCTGCTCCTCTCCTATCTTTTCCCCCACTCCATAAGCCTTTTCCTGTTTCTTTCTTGTAGGATTTCACCTCTGCCCTTCCCCTTCCCCCAGTGCATTCCCTTTACCCCTCAATTTAACCCTAAAGATGTCATCACCTAGCTAGGTGACACAGTGGACAAAGCATCACCCCTGGACCCCATTTGACTTTTCAAGCTGTTGACTTTTTTCTCATGTCTTTCCTGTATCACCCTCATTTCTCTTTTCATTTTTTCCTCTACCTCTCTAACTTTATCTTCAAAGTCCTTTCTGAGCACCTCTATGGCCTGAGACCAATTCGTATTTTTCTTGGAAGCTTTAGATATAGGGGCCCTGATGTTGGCATCTTCCTCTGAGGGTGCACCTCGGTCTTCCTTGTTACTGAAGAAACTTTCTATGGTCCTCACCTTTCTCTGTCTGCTCATCTTGCCTTTCTTTTACTTGACTTAGCTCCTTAAAGTGGGGCACTGTTTCCAGGCTGCAGTATCCCAAGCTTCAGAAGTCCCAGGTGGTATGATTTAAGGAGAATCAGGTTCCTTACTTGTCTGGCCTGTTCCCTGGTCCATGGGCCTGTGCCCCTCCCCGACCTGGGCCACTGCTACTCAAGCCTACCTCCTGGTTTTCAGCAGGGGTGAAAAATCCAAATTCTGCCTCAGCACCAGTATAGACCCCTGTAGTCTCCCTCCTGCCCAGGGCTCAGCCCTCTCACCAGACTGTGAGCTTAGTTCCTGACGACATTGGCACTTCAGCTGATTCAGAGACTCTGGCGGTCTGCTTCTCTGGTGAGGCCTTCCTGGGACTGCGCAGACCCGGTTTTAATTTTTTTTTTTTTTTGGTGCAGCAATGAGGGTTAAGTGACTTGCCCAGGGTCACACAGCTAGTAAGTGGCAAGTGTCTGAGGCTGGATTTAAACTCAGGTCCTCCTGAATCCAGGGCTGGTGCTTTATCTAACTGTACCACCTAGCTGCCCCCAGACCCGGTTTTGATTGAAGTTTTGTAGTGGTTTCCTTTCTCCCTTCCTTGGTTTCCACATCGTGATAATGTTGTCTTTATGATGGGCTGCAAAAATGAAGTAATTACTGTTAAGGGAAGGCGCCAAAGATGGCAGCCCTTTTTTTTCATATTGCTGTAATACCTGTGAAATAGAGCTGCAGAATATTGTCTTGTTTGTTATTCACTGGCAGTCTTGTGCCCAGGTAATGTTGTTTGAGAAGCATCACTCAGCTTTCAAACCCATGAGTGTCTTGGATTCTCAGCAAGGTGAAGACTCACTTGCTTTGGAAGCTGTATACAGCACGCATACACATGCACACTCCTCTTTTTTTTTTTAGGGATTCTTGGATGCTTGTCAGAAAGGTCCCCTCTCAGGTCACCGGATATCTGGGGTACGATTTATCGTCCAAGATGGAGCACACCACATGGTGGATTCTAATGAAATCTCCTTCATTCGAGCTGGGGAAGGTGCACTTAAGCAAGGTAGGATAAATCCGTTCAATTGTTTGTTCTTTGTGAGCCACTGGGGATGGAGAGGGAGGGTTGAGTTCTGGCTAAAAACAACAAAGTCTGTCACCTGTGCCTTTAGTATAGATACAAGGCAAGAAGAGTCAGAATTTCAAAAAAAATGTTCTCATTTTTAAGTGATTTATGCAAAGGGCAGAAAATAAGTGATTACTCACTAAGCGGACTTCTTTATATATGTGGCATTGGGGACTATGGGCACATAGAAAATTGTTAAATTTTATTTGGAAAAGAACGAGTAACAAGCCTCCATTATAGTTGAGACTATAGCTGAGTTTTGCAGTACTGCAAAAAGCAGAAACTTCTCATGCTTAGACTCATTTACACTAAAACCCTCCATTGCTCAGATTTTTTTTTTAAATAGTGGACTTTTATGAAAAAAAGAAATGACAAGAAAGCCATCTGAGGTGAGAAATTTATCTAACAGCAATAGTAAGGAATCATGCTAGTGCCAGGACACTCTCTCAATCTCCTGTACCTACCAAGAGGAAACGAATAGGACAGATTGCATCAGAGAATTTATGTGCCCGTGCAGGGCTTTCCGAGCTGCTCCCTCCCCCGCGGCCTCTCCTCTGAACACCAGCGTTCTGCCTGGGATGCTCTGGGGCTGAAGGGTCAGAACTGTGGGTGACCCGGAGACAGGCTGCAGTGCTTCCCCAGTGCCTGATGACTGCTTTGTGACAGTTGTCATAACAAAGCCAGTAAGCCATAATGCTTGTTGACTTACAAGGCTTTCCTCAACATGGTTGATCTGCGTGCTTGGAAGAAGAGGTGGGTCTAGCATGTATTATGAGTGAGCAATAACAAATGGACAGTCTGTCCACAGGATGTTCAGGGGCCTAGAGGAAGGCTCCTTATGTTTGGGGTAGATCATCTGTGGAAGGATGTGGCCAAGAAGGCCTAGTGGAAAGAGGGTGGACAGAACAAGAAGATCTGGGTTCAGATCCCCTCAGTGCATGTGATGTCAGCTCTTTCTTTGGCCATCAGTTTCCTTGGGTATAAAACGAGGTGGTGGGACTGGTTGTTTGTGCTTTGTTCTCAAAGGACCGTGACGTCTGGGGTGATGTCATGACTTGCACTAGATTGGATTGAAGTGAGGGAGGGTTCTGCAAAGTCACCAGCCCCACTCTCCTCCAGAGTCATCTGGATCCAGTGGCAAGATATAGATCAAGATGACTAGACATGGCCCTGGAAGTTTGAGGCAGCTGGGGTTAAGTGACTTGCTCAGGGTCATACAGCTAGTAAGTGTCAAGTGTCAAGACCAGTTTTGAACTCGGGTCCTCCTGACTCCAGCGCCAATGCTCTATCCGTTGCACCACCTAGCTGTCCAAGTGGCTGAACAAGATGAGCTCCAAAGCCCCTTCTAGCTCACATTGGCGAGTTCTATTGTAAGAACCACAGGCTGGATGAGGCCAGACGAGGCAGCATGCCGTGCTGTTGAGTGGACTGCCCACGTCACTGAAACCATGGTCCTGGATTCCTCAGGATGACCATGCAGCTTTTGGACTCACCACAGTATGGCGAAAGTCTGTCCCATATACGTGAGACAGAAGAATGAGTTTGTTGTAGAAAGAATTTTGTATCAACAAAACAAAAGATTTCAGGATTGACCTTCAGTTAACCAAAAACGTAAATTGGCCAGAACACCCCATTCCCAGAGCCATGGTTTAACCAAGGTCCTGCTTTATCAGTAAGAGGTTGGAACCCAGTATTCTGCCCCTGTCTGAGCTGGACAAGCTCCTGAAGTGGCCTAAGTGGTCAAACAGAGGGAGGGAGAAGTGCCTCCTCTCTCCATTCGTGCGCTGAAATTGGCCTCTCTGCAGCCCCTGGTCTTGCTCCTGCCCCTGGTGGCAAAGCCAAGAAGGCTCATCCTACATCCGTATGGGGACAGATTCTCCAAGCATCCTTCTCTTCTCACTCTCTACTTCCTGCAGTTGTTGCTAAGCCCTTCATATTCCTGATGACTCTTCTGGATGCATCCTAGGTTGTCCCTGTCTTCTCCTGAAACATGGCACTCAGAAGGGCCCCCAGGCCTCGTGCTGTAGCCTGACCGGAGCAGAGCATGCGCACCACACTGACGACACCCCTAGGCTCAAAGGAGTGGGGTTGTCCATGAAAATGCCTGCATCCTTTTCATATGAACTGTCTCCCCGACTCGTCTGTCCTCCATCTGGAACCCCATTGAAGTAGCTCTATTAAAAGTCTTCGTCTTAGATCCTGTTCATCTTTCTAGCTTCTTGAGGTCTTTTTGGATCCCAGTTTTGCCATCTGTGTTTGTTATGCCAGCTTTATATCCCCCTACACATTTGATAAGCATACCACTGGTGGCTTTAGCCAGGCGCTTGAGGTTGGGATCAACCCATTAATTCCTACCTTTTGGGTCTGGGTGATCAACAGTCCAGATCTACAGAACTGCTACAATTCAGATCATCCCAGCTTTTCCAAAAAGATCTGATGGGAATTTGTCAGATGCCTTGATTAAAAACATGTAGTCTATGTTTGTGTCTTTTCTCTATTCTACCAGTCTTGTGACCCTGTTAAAAAAGGAAACGAAGGTGAGTTTGGCATGATTTGGTTTTTTTGAAGCAATCATTGCTTTCTTTCTAAGTGCTACAAATATATATTTTTAAAATATTTTCATTTATTTTCATTTAACAAACATATATTTTCTCTCCCTACTCATCTCCTTACCCACTATTGGGAGAAAAATAAAAGGAAAAAAAAGCACCTCATAAGGATTATGAATAGTCAGTTAAAATAAATTCCTGCATTGGCCACATCTAAAAAACCATCTCAGTCTACACTCTCTGGAGGTGTGTAGCATGTGTCATCATGAGTCAGAATTGCGGTTAGTCATTGCATGAATCAAGAGTTTGTAAGTTTTTCAAAGCTTTTTCCTTTACGATACTGTTGTCATTGCATAAATTGTTCCCCTTTTCTCTGCCCACGTCACTCTGGATCAGTTCACCCAAGTCTTCCCAGGGTTCTCTGAAATCATCTCTTGTCATTTCTTAAGGCACGATAGCATGCCATTCCATTCCTGTCCCATAATTTATGTAGCCATTCTTCAGTGGGTGGACACTTCCTTAGTTACCAGTTCTTTGTTGCTACAAAAAGAGTTTAAGGGCTGTAAACTTGAAATGAATGTGAACTCCATGTTTAAGACCATTGAACTCAGCTGTCTTTCCCTGTTTAAAAAGCAATTAAACTGAAATCTTAGCTATTCTAGAAAACTTACACAGCCAAGACAGACAGTAGCCTTAGGTCTTCTGCTGATAGGAAACAGGGAGATGTTCACATCAATAGAGGGAAGGAATGCTTTGTACATTTTATTCATTGTAAATAGATTTCAAGGAATCTGTGATTTTCTGAGCAGTGCTTAGCATATGTGGATTTGATTTTGATAAGTTTATTTTAATAAATCCAGAACGTGGGGTAGCTAGGTGGTGCACTGGATAAAGCACCAGCCCTGGACTCAGGAGGATCTGAGTTCAAATCCTGCCTCAGACACTTACTAGCTGTGTGACCTTAGGCAAGTCACTTAACCCCAGTTGCCTCACTAAAAATCAATCAATCAATCAATCCAGAAAGGTGAATCAAGCATGAGCCCCTCTTTCGTTAGAGCAGTGTGCTGAAAACAAAATAGACTTTTTTTTTTTTTTTGGTGAGGCAATTGGGGTTAAGTGACTTGCCCAGAGTCACACAGCTAGTAAGTGATAAGTGTCTGAGGCCGGATTTGAACTCAGGTCCTCCTGAATCCAGGGCCGGTGCTCTATCCACTGCGCCACCTAGTTGCCCCCAAAGTAGACTTTTTAAAAATTGAAATTACTCACCTCTAAAAGTAGGGGAGGGATTACATAAACAGCTATGCTTATCATATTTAAAACATTTTGAAGCTTTATCGTTTTAAAGGAAGCATTCAAGAATAAAGGGCAAGGAACTGGACATGTGATTTCCTTCACTTGGGGAACTCCCTGTGAGTGATTCCTTCTTCTGGTGAAGTTGGGCTCTTTCTCTTCAGCTTGTGGGCTTAAAGCATTTTCTAGAACAGTGATATCAAATTCTGCTGAAGGTTGACTTAGCCACCACTTAACATTATGTTTCATTCCATTTTCATTTATTTTCTTAAACATTTCCTAATTACATTTGACTTTTGTTTGATCCCCCAGGAATTTTGGGGGGGTAGTTTGACACCCTGGCCTAGCCTTGCCCAGGATGGCACAAATGGTATGTGTAATTTAAAATTCTAAATGTGGGTTCTAATCTGTCTCCCCATTTTGGGGGGAACTGACTAAAATCACTGATAAACAAATTTAGGTTTTTTAAGGGTTTATTGAAAGATAGTAAAAGAAAAAGAAAGATGGAGAACAGAGTTCCTATAGCCTGGCAATCTTGACCTTCCCTAGCTTCCGATTCTGAAGTCCTCTGCCACCCCCACCATCTCTCCAGCCAGAAGAGACCAAGCTCTCTGCTCCCTCCTTCCTGTTCCCCTCCCAGAAATGGGAGGCTCTTCAAGCTGGTTGGTTGACTGGGCCCAAAGGTGGTCAAAGTTCAAAGTTGTTAGCTTCAGAGAACAATTACTTTCTTAAGTACCCTTAAGTACCAGCCAGATGTGCTTACACTCTAGTAAGCTGTCAACAGTCAGTCACCTTATCTAATTCAATCAGTTTAAATCTCCTGGTGGGTCCCTGAGTATCTGCTAAATCCATTATCTTAACACAGGTATTTGTCAGGAGGGATTTGAATCTGGGTCTTCCTAGCTTCCCTTCCAGCTCAATTCATTTTTCCACCCTGAGTAAAAATGCAAAAAAAAAAAAAAAATGCTCAAGTATCCATCCATGTTAACCACTAGGCATTTGAATATGGGTCATTTAAATCTCTATACATATACACCTTTCTACATGCCCATGCCTACACATATATATGTATGCACATATCTAGACACTCACCCAGTAGATGAGACAACTGAAGAACCACACACTAGTGGTTCTGGGCAGAACCGCTGGAGCCAGCAGGAGGCCGACCCATAGGCACAGTGCTTGTCTGACTTGCTCATGTTAAGTGTCTGTTTTGTCACCTTTTCTTCTCATTTTACACTTGCTAGTCCAGGATGTCTGTTTTCCTCTCCCTCTCCCTGCCCCTTGGTCATTAAGAGACAACTTCTAGGGTAAAAGAAAAGAACCCAAGATTCCAATGTAAAAATTCCAGTTTTTCCAGTTTCTCACTACTGGTCTCCTGCCTTAATGCTTAGAGCCAGAATGTTGGTCACTTTCTCTCAATTCTCATCCTACTGTTAGCACCTTCCGAAGTGAGATGGGAAAACCTTTTTTAAAACCCTTTCATCCGTATTCTTCATCCCAAATGCATGCTTTCACTTTGAACACAGGCACAAATTCATCTGACTCGCATTTTCTTCCCTTTTTTATGTAACATAGTTTTATTTTGTTAAATACGTCCCGATCACGTGTAAATTTTTATAAACATTCATTTGTTAGCATTTTGAGTTCTGAATTCACCCCCCTTGAGGAGCCGATTGGATATCCATCATACATGTCAAGTCGTACAAAACTTAGTTCCATACTAGCTGTGCTGCAAAAGAAAACACAGACAAAAGGAAAAGTAGAGTTAAAAAGGGTTTTCTTCAGTCTGCATTTAGAGTTCATCAGTTCTTTCTGGAGGAGGGTGGCGTTTTCTTCCTGAATCCAAGTCTTTCCCAGCTGATCATCTTGACAGTGTTGGCCATTACTGTGTACACTGTCTCCTGGTTCTGTTCCCTTTACTCTGCACCTGTTCATGTGAGTCTTTCCAGGTTTTTCTGGAACCATCCTGCTCATCGTTTCTCAGAGCACAACAGCCTTCCATGATCATGTACCACCACTGTTGAGTCATTTCCCGGTCGATGGGCATCCCCTCGCTTTCCAGTTCTTTCTGGCTCACCTTTTCAATGGCTGTTTTCTTAGTTTTTTTGTTTTTATTAAATCACTAGGGGCAGAATCTGCACTCAAAACTGTCTCTTGGATTTAGTCATATTTTGTCTTGAATAAAATATGAAATGTAAGGATTTCACTTTGCCGTCTGCCTTTCCCCTTGTGAGTGGGATGATTATGACCGTTTCAGCCTGCTTTCCTATCTCCACTTTCACTGAAAATGTACCTTGTTGAATATGCCTGTCTTCAAGCCGTCCTGCCAGAGAAGCTAAGGTCCTGACTGAGGTGGAACATCAAGGTTCAGAATGGAAGGAAGCTTGTGAGGAGGGAGGGGGCGGTATCCTTGTCTCCATCCCCACTGACTGTCTTCTCATATCCAAAGGCTGTGGACAGCAGGTACCTTCCCTGGTTCTGCTCACGCTTTCTTATCCCCACAATGTGGTTCTCTCCAAGGGGGCCTTTTCTCAGCCCTCCTCCTCCCTGGCCTTTCGGGCACCTTTGACACTGGATCACTCTCTCCTCTTGGAGACTCTCTTCTCTAGGTTTTCTAGAAAGAATTCTCCTGGTTCTCTTACCTACCTATCTGACCACCCCTCCTCTCCCTCCTATGCGGGCTCCTGATCAGGCCCTCCCTCTGGCCTCTCTGGATGTTCAAAGCCCTTCATGGTCCGGGTGCCTCCTGCCTTTCCAGCCTTCTTTTCCCTCACTCCCCACCACGTGGTCTTTGATCCAGTGACGCTGCCCTCCTGGCTGTCGCACAGACTAGACGCTCCCCTGTGCCTCCTTATCTCTTCTTTTTGGCTCCCGGGCTTCTTTTAAGCCCCACGTACAACCCCATCTTCTGTAGGATGCTCTGCCAGGCCCTCTTTCCTCTCCTCATTATTTCCTGCTCATCTTGTTTGCAGCTTGCTTTGTACCCATTGGTTTGCTGGTTCCCCTCCTCCTCCTGGGATTGGCTCCCCAGTGCTCAGTGCAGTACGAGGCACATGGCAGGCTTTTCATCCGCGTTCGTCGTCTTATTGCCTGATGGACTTGTCTAGGTTGTACTATTGGTTTTTATGGATTTGACCCCATTCAGACTGTTAGGCCCAGGTCTGTTGAGCAGACCTTACCCTCCACCTGTGTTTGCCTAGTGTTCACACCAGCCCCATAGCCACCAGCCCCTGGGATTCTGAGCTGCAGCCCTTGGCTTGACAACGCCTTGGTGATCCAGTGTTCCTGCTTGTGCTCGGGGTCCCACCTTAGTCCATCAGCTACCTTCACGGGGACTGCCAGTTGGCAGTTACAGACTGACCCTAGAATCTTGTCGTGGAGAAAGTAAAAGGTCAGAGGTGAATGGAGAGGATTTAGGGGGAGACAGGGAGAGTTAAAGGTCTTTGTGGGACCTTATTGTTCATAGGGGATTTTATCATCTGGCTAAAACATGTCCATGTTTTAAAAACAACAGCAGCTTGTTTTAGAGCCAGGGAAAGCCTGTAGTGTGGATATAATTCTTCCATTTGCAGCAGAGGGAGCCGTAGAGCTGGTCTGTGTTCTTTGTTCATCCTGACCCTCCTATCTGTGTTTAGGACTCGGTCCCCTAAGGGATTCTCAGGGGAGCCTGGGAGTCTGGCATGGCCTTCTACTTAAAGTGCTGTAAAACTCACTCGTTTGGATTAAATTTGGGTCTGCTCGGGCACTTGGTTCTGAATTATAGAACATTTTCCAGAAATACAGTTCGATGATGTTGAAGTGAACTACAGTGAGGCTGACAGCTGTGGCTACTGAAGTTCTTTGAGGGAAGTGCTTTCATGATTGGTAATAAGGGTGTCTGGAGTGAATGGGAGCTTCTGAAGAGTACGAGGGCATTCACATTTGCCCAGCAACCCTTTTTATGGTGGCCAGGCATTCTCAACCTGGGCTCCATATCCTTAACCTTGAACAGATTTCAGGGAGTCTGTGACCTTGTATGGGCAACTTTGTTTTCATTTAGGGGCAATGGGGGTAAGTGACTTGCCCAGGGTCACACAGCTAGTAAGTGTCAAGTGTCTGAGACTGGATTTGAACTCAGATCCTCCTGAATCCAGGGTTCGTGCTTTATCTACTGTGCCACCTACCTGCCCCTTCTTCAGTTTTTAAAAAAACTTTTTAAGAAGAGGTCCATATGGCTTACTGGTCTTAAATCCTTGGTAACAAGCACCAAGGCCACATTAGTGGTCTGCCTTACTCTGTTCTTAACTGTGCTCCTCCAAACTACAAACAGCTCACTTATGTATTAAGCAAATTAAATGGACTTCCATAACAGCAATGGATGCTTTTACTCTTAGGTGTGTTTGAGTCTCCAGTGACTCATGGAAGGAAACACAGTTCATAGGAAGAAAAGTGAAGAGAGTTGGGTCAGTTAGCTTAAAAAGAGAAAGACTCGGGGGCGGCTAGGTGGCACAGTGGATAAAGCACCGGCCCTAGATTCAGGAGGACTTGAGTTCAAATCCTGCCTCAGACACTTGACACTTACTAGCCGTGTGACCCTGGGCAAGTTACTTAACCCCCATTGACCTGAGCAAAAAAAAAAAAGAGAGAGAGAGAAAGACCAAAGGTGCGATTTAGTTATCGGGGACAGAAGGAACAGTTGTTTTCTGTGTCTGACAAGAACCAGAAAAGAAGAGATTTTAGCAAGAATGATTTCATTTAGATGCCCCCCAGGGGGCTGCTCAGTCAGTTGTGCAGTGTGGGCTCTTGCTTTTCCCATGCCTAAAGACAGGGTACTGATGACTGTACTCAGTACCCTTTCAGGGGCCCTCCTCGCTCTGTGTTCCTGGATTCCATGATTGATGGGTAACCATTAACGGAAAGATTCCTTACGTCAGATCGAAGCCCCAGTTAATTAGTGTCTGCTTTGGGGAAACCAGTCACAGTTAGGAAAATGTGGTCAGACCAAACCTTGCAGTTTGCAGAATCTTCCCTGGGCACCAGAATTCAGGCCAGGTCAGCAAGCATTTATCAAGTCCAACAAGCGATAAGACTTTCCTTTGAACTCTTTTCTAGCAGTTTCATGCCCTCACTTGTGGTGAGGGCAAATGCCCTTTCCACTCTGGGTGTGAGGCAGACATGCTAACTCTTCCCTTGTCTCCCCAGCCTTGGCAGATGCTACCATGTGCATCCTGGAACCAGTGATGTCGGTGGAAGTGGTGGCTCCCAATGAGTTCCAGGGCGCTGTGATTGCTGGGATTAACCGCCGTCATGGAGTGATCACGGGACAAGATGGTGTAGAGGACTACTTCACTTTGTTTGCCGACGTATGTGACGTTGATCTTTGGAGAGTTCTTAGGAGTGCAAATTCTATATGAGCCCTTAAGATTTTTGATAACTAAGGACTCCCAACAGCCACCCCTTTCTGGCCCTTTCAGTGCTGACTTTATATGTCTATGAGGGAGAATGTGGTGGCAGGGTATTGGGAACTAAGAGACAGTAGGGCTCTGCATCTTAGGGGCTATAGAAAGAGGCCTCTGAGCCTTGAAATTCCTTCTAGATGCGTCCTGCCTGGTCTTGCTTCCTCTCAGTGTGGCTAGCGGCTTCACTGGGAACTCGGGCCTTCGGATTCAGTGAGTGTGTCTCTCCTTCCTGCATCATGTTCATCAGGGTAGTGTCACAGGAGCCCCTGCAGTGAGAAGAGAGGCCTCGGGCCTTCCCAGAGGCAGCTCCAGCAGCTGCTGATTGAGGGTGCCAAAGGAGAGAGGTGTCACCCGGCAGGGAGACAGATCTGGTCGGGTCCTGCAGAGCAGAACGGCAAATTAACGCCTGGCAAGGCCGGCCAGATGGGGGGGGCTTTTCAGTTGGTGGTGGTTAGAAGCCTAGAAATGAGTTGTTCCTGTTGAGGTCTTTGAGCTTTTTCCTTTCATGGTAACATTTACTCCACAGGAGTGAAACGTCTGAGCCTTTTCTGTGTTTAAATGTTTTTCTAGAAGCATTGTTGAAATGTTGACTGTGCATTGATTTTTCAGGTGCCACTAAATGAAATGTTTGGTTATGCTACAGAACTGCGGTCATGCACAGAGGTAAGCCAGGGTCTAAACGAGGTGCGTGTGTGCTTGAAGAAACCACCCCTCAAACAGATGAGGCCTTCTCTTGGCACGCCTGTGCCCAGTGGCTGGAATAAGCCTGATGAATGATCTCTTCTCTTCTCTCATGGAGAAAAGGGAGATGGACTGTCCTGCCTCCATCCTTTCAGTTCAAAACCCCCCAAAAGAAAGAGCTCTCTATCCTTGCTGCCTCCCCTGCCTCCCACCCCCAGATTGCCTTGTGGTGACACTTCTCTGATAGAACCTAAGCTTCTGCTCCTCTGTCTTTGTATTCCTAGTGCCTCGCTTCACCTGGCGCACCGTAGGCACATCAACGCACCCTCGACCATTGGGTCACAGATCTCAGTTTTGCATGACTCTATGTGACGGTGGTAATAAGCACAGCAAGACAGATCTCATTCTTCTTTCCGTCTTGCAGGGGAAAGGGGAATATACGATGGAGTACTCTCGGTACCAGCCGTGCCTGCCTGCCACCCAAGAAGATCTTGTCCACAAGTACCTGGAGGCCACAGGTCAGCTGCCTGTGAAGAAGGGAAAGGCCAAGAGCTGAGTTTTCTCCCTGGAGCTGGGACTGACCTTGGTTTTGATTAGCTCTGTGGTCTCTGATGTTCCCCTGGCTTGGTGGATTTCAGGGAGACTGGGACTTGGCTGTATAAGACCCTACAGCTTTGGGTTAGTTTTTTTAGTTTATTGTTAACTGGCTATTAAAAAACAATGATTATGCTGTAGTGCACAAATATTTATTCGAGGGATTGCTCCTGATAACAGTGGAAAGGGCATAAGGAAGCCTTTTCAGCCTTGGTTCTTTGCTTCAGGAAGCTGACGTATTGGCCTGAATTTTTATTTGTAAAGGGTTTAAGCTCCTAAGCTTGCCGCTTAGGCTGATCCCTCAAACTATATTTGGCGCTAGGAGAGTGGAGGACATCTCACTGGGGCCTTGTGTAAAATAAGGGAGATTGCCATGGGGTTTCCTACCTAGATGAGCCAGAAGGTGGCCATCAGCTCAGCACCATGGACAGCCTCCAGGATCCCCAGACATTTGTTTCTGGGGATGATCCGCCTCGATGGTGTATTGTTCGAGGGTCCATCTGGGGTCCAAGAAGAGTCTGCCTTTCCTTAGACTCCGTTGGTTTCCAACAGGCCTCCTGTCCAACCTTTTGAGACACGCACACAGCAGACTGTTGTCTTCCCTCTTACAAAGACGGGTTTCTGCTGGCAAACAAATGAGTGATGGCCCAGAGGCTTGAAACAACTGTCTGGTATTTGGGGAAATTGGCATTTTGTGGCCTGGATGGCTGGGGTGGGGATGGGGGTGGGCTGGATGAGAAAGGGGAGGAAGAGGTCTTCATTTGTATCAACAGTCTGATTTAAACCAAGCTGGAAATACCGATCATTTCCTCCAGAGACCATCTGGATATCGAAGACTTCCCACCAGTTTCTTGGGATGTTCAAACAAACAAGCTCAGTAGCTAAAAGATGACATTAGGTTCCTTGTGGTTTCTGGGAGTATCCTCCGGATGGCTTTGTATTTTGAGGTTCACAAAAGAAGATATTAGTTATGACTGTGACTTAAGTCCATGAGCCTCATAAGTATTGCTGTTCCTGACTCAGCATCGGTGTTGCAGGGTGTGCTTTGTTTGTAGATTCCCAGGAATCCCTCATCAACACTGAGGCCACCCACAAGGGGATGTTCTCATGGGCTGTGCCTTTGGGTCTGCCATATTTGTTCCAGCTGTTCTTTCAGATTTTCAGGGACAGATCTGGGTGTCTCTTTTCTTCATTAAGTGCTTACAGAACCAAGCTGTCAGTGTTGGAAGGGATCCCAGGAGGCCTGTAGTTGAACAACCCTCCTCCCCTCAATGTCCTTGACGAGCGGCCACACTCACTACTCTCTAAGGCAATTTATTCCACTTTTTGCTGCTCTCTCTCTAAACATATGCATAGTTAAGGGATTTGAAATTTGCCATCCGTCCTCATTCTGGTCTTTGGAAGGCCAAGGAAAGCAGAGTGTTCCTCCAAGGCTTTTATTCTCCAGATGAAATATGCCCACTTCCTTCGATGGATTCTCATGAAATGCTTTTGTGTCTCCTCCCCACCTGAATCTTAGACTCACTCTAGCATATCAAGGACTCTTCAAATGGGGCAGCCAAGATGAAACACAGCACATGAGATAGAGTTTGACCAGGCCGGGTACCGCAGAACCATCACTGACTTTGTCTCTTAATGCAATCTAGAATCACATTTGCTTTTTAAAGCCAACATGTCATACTTACAGTCTGAACTATTGCACTTGACCCATGACTCCTCCATCCTATACATTTGCAGTTCAATTTTTAACCTAAGTGTAAGATTTAATAAGAACATGTAACCAGGATAAAATAAACATAACTCTATCCTGTTGTTCCAGCCTGTCAGTCTTTGCTTCCAAGTTATCCTCCAGTCCATTATCCATTTCTCCAAGCCTCATATCTCCTTCATTTTGGCTAGCATGCCATCTGTGGAATGGAATGGAAACATGTTTACTAAGCACCTCCTATGCGCCCAGCTCCTATGTTAGGTGCTGGGTGCACAGACAATCAAGGCAGCCCGTCCTGTCAAGGACTTCCTATTCTTACCAGGGAAGGCAGGCACTTGTGCATTTCATGGCAAACAGAAGGGCCGGGTTTGGCAGGGAAAGGAGCAGGACAAATGGCAAGGCCCAGAGAACAAGGGGTTCAGGGGCTAGAGGGGAATGGAGCTCTGGAGTTGGTCCTGCAGAGGAGGGCATGTTGGGGTCAGCAGCCATCCCAGAGTGAGTGTCCAGCACTTGGTGAGAACTGGGCAGTGAGGGTTAGCTTGTGGCTCCTCTCAGTTGCAGTAGGTGGAGCTGGTCTGTCTTCTGACTGCTGGTGAATGGCCCTGGGGCTCCATGCCATGGTGAACTAGGGCAGGGGAGGGGGAAGTCCTTCAGCCAAGGCATGCAGAGAAATACTGAAAATAGTGGGGCCATTCGTTACTACTTCCTCAGTCTAGTCATTCTCCTAGTTCTAAATCTACCTAATTTTGCTATTGATATGGAGGAAATGGGGTACGGGTTTAGATTAGGGGTAGGGGTTCTTAAGAATTCCTCTTTAAAAAATTACAGCCTCTTGCACACAAAAGCAGTTAGAATAAGGTGGTAGTTTATTTAGGGGCAAGGGAAGGAAAGGGGGGAGGGAAGGGAAACTGTCAAAGAAATCCTCGGACTTCTCATGGGGAGATAGGCACAAAGCATATGGCTCAGAGGTACCAATCTCCTCGAGCAGGAGACTGGCAGGTACTTTTATAGAGGACTGATGGGGGTAGACCATCTGCCTGTAGAAAGTTTCTTTAGTGAGGGAGGACCATCCCCCCACTGGCAGTGACTGGAGGAATTAGGTGAGGGGTGGCTACTGATCTCTCTTCAGGACACAAAGGCCGCAGCCATACCCAAATTTATCTCCCCAGGGGTAAGGGAGACCAGAGTGAAGGATGGAGATTCCAAAGCTAGCTCAGTCCGATTTGGTTCTGCTTATCTCTAGGTATATCTGTCCTCTAGTTTAGTTTCTCAAGGAGAAGATTCCTTGATGTGCCCCAGAGAACTTCTGGGGTGCTCCCATGACACTATTATCTGGCCCACAATGACATGAGCAACAGTCAATACAGCCTCTGAAGGACTGGGCTGATTTGGGTTCAATCTTAGGTGGGATCTCACCCAACTGGAAAAGCTAAGATGGTAAAGACCATCTTATCTAGGTGGAATTGTGTGTGTGTGTGTGTGTGTGTGTGTGTGTGTGTGTGTAATATAAATATTGTAATAAACATTTTTATTTAAAGTTTGGAGTTCCAAATTCTATCCATAACTCCCTCCCCTCCCATTTCCCTGAGTCAGTAAGCAATCAGATATAGGTTGTACATGTGCAATTATGTAAAACATTACCATGTTAGACATTTTGTACAAGAAAACTCTGATAAAAGAAAAAAATGAAAGCAATAAAGTGGAAAATAGCGTGCTTCAGTATGTTAAATCAATATCAGTTCTTTCTCTGGAGGTGGATAGTATGCTTCATCATTAGTCCTCTGGGATTGTCTTGGATCATTGCATTGCTGAGAATAGTTGAGTCATTTAGGTGGAATTCTTAAGGTATAACTCCACCATTGTTCCACTCCTAAGACTGGGTGGAGACTAGATCCTTTTGTTTAGATTGTGAAAGGTGGGGGTGGTCTGGGTAGAGAAGAGTCTCTTTGTCCAAGAGTTGACATAATCAAAGTCTTGGTTTCCCCCCAGCCCCTCATTAGAATAAGCCCACTTCTCATTATAATATTCTCTCATTGTTAAGCAGAGTTGATTTCTGTCTGTAGAGAATATCCACTCTTCCAAAAGTATTTAAACTCTCAAGCCCCAAAGGTTTCATCTTTGGCTTCCTAAAGTGCCATTGACCTCATTTTTATTAATTATTTGCTAGCCATAATTGATAAATTGATTATTAATTACCCAGAATTTATGTTTTCTGGACTTTTCATTCATTACAATGGTTTAAATTTTCATACTTTTGGGGCAGCTAGGTGGCACAGTGGATAGAGCACTGGCCCTGGATTCAGGAGGACCTGAGTTCAAATCCAGCCTCAGACACTTGACACTTACTAGCTGTGTGACTCTGGGCAAGTCACTTAACCCCAATTGCCTCACCAAAAAAACAAAAAACAAAAACAAAAAAATAAATTTTCATACTTTTCAGGAGTCCTATTAGCCCCAAGGAAAAAACATGGTGTGAAGCAACTAAAAGAATTACAGCCTTAACATTTTAAACTCCTTCCTTATATTTCAGATTGTTCTCTTTCTAAATTGTTATGATGAATGTATAGACCATCTGGATTTGATGGAGCTACCTTATTATCCAAACAAATTTTTTCCCATAGAAATATTTTATTATTTTCCAGTTACATTTAGAGATAATTTTCAACATTTTTTATAAGATTTCTAGTTTCAAATTTTTCTCCATCCCTCCCCTCTCTCCCCCCTCCCCAAGACAGCAAGTAATCGGATTATAGGTTATATTTGTACAATCACATTAAACATGTTATTGGCCCAGGGCATCACTGGGGCACATCAAAGAACCTTCTTGAGAAACTAAACCAGAGGACAGACACACCTAAAGAGATAAGTGGAACCAAATCGGACTAAGCTAGTTTTGGGACCTTCACCCTTCATTCTAGTCTCCCTCAACCTTGGGGAGATAAGATTGGGTGTGGCTGCTTCCTTTGTGTCCTGAGGAGATGGCTTCAGAGATCTGCAGCCACCCCTCACCCAATTCCTCCAGCCACCACCAGTGGGGAATGGTCCTCCCTCACTAAGGGAACTTTTCACAGTCAGATGGTCACCCCCGTCAGTCCTCTATAAAAGTACCTGCCAGTCTGTTGCTTGAGGAGATTGGTATCTCAGAGCCACGTTCTGTGCCATGCCTCTCCCCATGAGAAGTCCAAGGACTTCTTTCATGGTTTCCCTTCCCTTCCCTGTCCTCTTGTGTAATTTAAATTTCTGTGTAGGTTCTAATCTGTCCCCCCAGTTTTGGGGGGAAACTGACTAAAATCACTGATAAACGAGTTTAGGTTTTTTAAGGGTTTATTGAAAGATGGCAAAAGAAAGAGAAAGATTGAGAACAGAATTCCTATAACCTGGCAATCCTAGCTTTCCTAAACTCCCCTGTGAAGTCTTCTCTCCACCACGGTGAAGTCTTCTCTCCACCACGGTGAAGTCTTCTCTCCACCACGGTGAAGTCTTCTCTCCACCACGGTGAAGTCTTCTCTCCACCACGGTGAAGTCTTCTCTCCACCACGGTGAAGTCTTCTCTCCACCACGGTGAAGTCTTCTCTCCACCACGGTGAAGTCTTCTCTCCACCACGGTGAAGTCTTCTCTCCACCACGGTGATGTCTCAAAGCCAAAGAGGCTGAGCTCCCCGCACCGCCTCCACTTCCTCCTTCCTGTTCTCCTCCCAGAAATGGGAGGTTCTTCAAGCTGATTGGTTGACTGGGCCCAAAGGTGGTCAAAGTTCAAAGTTGTTAGCTTCTGAGAACAATGCTTTCTTAAGCACCCTTAAGTACCAGCCAGATGTGCTTACAATCTAGTTAACTGGAAGTCAGCCAGTAATCTAGCCAGCCTCTTATCCATTTCAATCAGTTTAAATCTCCAGGTGGGTCCCTGAGTATCTGCTAAATCCATTATCTTAACACACTCTAAATAAACTACCATCATATTCTAATTGCTTTTGTATGCAAGCGGGTGTAATTCTTTAAAGAGGAGTTCCTAAGGACCCCAACCCCCCCCACCCCATTTTCCCCACATCAAATATTTCTGCATTTGTCATGTAATGAGAGAAGAATGAGAGCAAAAAGGAAAAATCTCAAAAAAGAAAAACAACAAAAACAATAGAAATAGTATGGTTCGATCTGCATCCAGATTCAACAGTTCTTTTTTTTTTTTCTGGATTTGGAGAGCATTTTCCATCATGAGTCCTTTGGAACTATCTTGAACCATTGTATTGCTGAGAAGAATCAAGTCTATCACAGTTGATCAACACACAATTTTGTTGATAACTGTGTACAATGTTCTCCTGGTTCTGCTCATCTCACTCAGCATCAGTTCATGCAAGTCCTTCCAGGTTTCTCTGAAATCCGTCTACTCATCATTTCTTACAGCACAATAGTATTCCATTACATTCAACAACTTGTTCAGCTTTTCCCCAATTGATGGGTAACCCCTCAATTTCCAATTCTTTGCCACCACAAAAAGAGCAGCTATAAATATTTTTGTACATGTGGGTCCTTTTCCCTTTTTTATGATTTCTTTGAGAAAAAGTCCTAATAGTGGTATTGCTGGGTCAAAGGGTATACAAAGCCTTATAGCCCTTGGGGCATAGTTCCAAACTGCTCTCCAGAATGGTTGGATCAGTTCACAGCTCCACCAACAATGCATTAGTGTTCAATTTTTCCACAGCTTCTCCAACATTTATTATTTTCCTTCTTTGTCATATTAGCCAATCTGATAGGTGTCAGGTGGTACCTCAGAGTTGTTTTAATTTGTATCTCTCTAATCAATAGTGATTTAGAGCATTTTTTCATATGGCAATAGATAGCTTTGATTTCATCAGAAAACTGCCTGTTCATATCCTTTGACCATTTCTCAGTTGGGGAATGACTTGGATTCTTATAAATTTGATTTAGTTCTCGATATATTTTAGAAATGAGGCCTTTATCAGAAGTACTGACTATAAAAATTGTTTCCCACTTTTTCTGTCTCCCTTATAATTTTGGCTACGTTGATTCTGTTTGTACAAAGCCTTTTAAATTTGATGTCAAAATCATCCATTTTGCATTTCATAATGTTCTCCATCTCTTGTTTTATCCAAACAAATTTTATGAAACCCTGGATTAAGAGGAACAAAATGACCCTGGACTAAACTTCAAACTGAATCCCGATAGTTGGCAGATAAGTTCCTCTTCACTAACTTCTTTCTCCAAGAGAATAAATAGATTTTATTGTTCTCCTTATCAAATATGTAGGCATCTCTGTCCTTGAGAAACCCTACCTGTATCTTTAAGTTGCTTTAGGGTGATTAGTATCATGCTAATGAAGCTGACATTACCCTATCATCAGTAAAAGAAAAAAAAAGGTGTATATACTGTCTCAAAAACCGGCAATCTTGGAGAGCTCTTTCTTTGGAAGGGGTTTCTGCATGATTCATGCCTGCTTGTTCTTGGGACAAATAAACTGATGCTATGTTTTTCCATAGCAGTTCTCTGATCTGTTTTGGGTTTTGTTTTTTTTTTCATAGGAGGACAGGTACAGAAACAAAAATTGACAAAATCTACAGATTGTTCTTTTCTCCCCTGAATATCACATTCAGTGGATTAATTCTGCCATTCAACCAGTGCAGTGGACCTGAATTCAAATCCCAACTCTTGCTACTTAACTTCCTATGTGAACCTGGACCTCAGTTATCTCATTTAAAAAATATTAGGGTTGGGGGTGGCTAGGTGGCTCAGTGGATAGAGTGCCGGCCCTGGATTCAGGAGTTCCTGAGTTCAAATCCGGCCTCAGACACTTGACACTTGCTGGCTGTGTGACCCTGGGCAAGTCACTTAACCCCCATTGCCCTGCAAAAAAAAAAAAATTTAAAAATATTAGGGTTGTACTCTACTTCTGAGGTCCCCTTCTACTTTAAATCTATGATTCTAAGATGAAAAACTTTACTTATTAGCATAACCAACTTGATGAGCAAATGAAATTGGAAAAGGAAAGCCATTTTACTGTTATTCTAAATAATCAACATCTATCCAATCTTTATCTACTATTTAATATGTGCTACACAGAACCTAAAAATGACATGATACCATTTATTTTGGATGAAGTATCCTAAAAGAATACACATAATATTCTGTGAAATAAGATAAAAGGTCACTTTAGTTCCATTTCCAAGGGGGAGATTGTTGAGAAAATGGCTACATACTAAAATGATGCCCTTTCCCTTCTATGAATTTGTATTAATTTAAAAATAAAATGTCAAGATATTGGGTGTCTCCATGTATATTCTTCCCTAATTGGCTTTTTTTGAGCAGAATTCCTATTTTTAATGAACTCAAGTTGTTTTCAGATCTCAAGTCTTAGAATCCCACAAAATGGGGGAAGTGATTATCTACCTACCTGTAGGTTTATAACCCATCTAAGCACTTTTTTTTTTCTTGGCTTGGGATTAAGACTGAATGAAGATCACTGCTAGGTTTATATCCCGAAGACATCCCCAAAATGAAAAAAAGACCTATCTGTACAAAAACATTTACAGCTGCTCTTTTTGTGGTGGCTAAGAATAGGAAATCAAAGGGATGCCCATCAATTGGGGAATGGCTAAACAAGCTGTGATATATGATAGTGATGGAGTATTATTGTGCTATAAGAAATGACAAACAGGGTGATTTCAGAAAAATAGCAGGCTTCAGTTCTGTTCACTTCACTATACATCAGTTCATACAAGTCTTTCCAGGTCTTTCTGAAATCTCGAAACTTTAAACAAACATGTTTATTATTTCTTAAAATTATTTTTTTAAATATGTAGTAAACATTTTTATTTCTAGTTTTGAGTTCTAATCCTGATTGTCATTTCTTATATAGCACAATAATATTGTATCACCATCATAGATCACAGTTTGTTTAGCTGTTCCCCAATGGATGGGCATCCTTTTGACTTTCAATTCTTAGCCACCACAAAAAGAGCTGCTAGAAATATTTTTGTACAAACAGGTCTTTTTCTCTTTTTTCGGGATGTCTTTGGAATATAAACCTAGCCATAGTATTGCTGGATCAGAGGGCATGCACAGTTCTATAACCCTTTGGGCATAGTTCCAAATTGCTCTCCAGAATGGTTGGATCTGTTCACAACTCCACCAACAATGGATTAATGCCCCAGATTTCCCACATCCCATAAAGAATGTTTATTATTTAAAAAAAAAAAAAAGACTGAATGAAGAAACTTGGCTCTGCCATCAGGAACCAAAAGTCCCTTCTTTTGTATGCAGTCATGCAAGACTGAGTGTTTATTCAGAGTAGCCAAACCCTGGAAAATGTTAAGTCTTTTTCTGAAAGTGTCAGCCCCATTGGATTACTATAATGCCTTCTACTGGGGGTCAGGCTTAAGCATAGGTCTTCTGTCTGTTTTACTGTAATTCAAGGCAGTGTTTCATCTGTAGAAGTGGGTAGATGATTGGACGTAGAGTTAGAAGAACTGGGTTCAAATCTCATCTCACACCTGGACTGTTGGGATAACCTTCTGGTTGTTCTTACTGCCCCAAATATTTCCCCACTCCAGTCCATCCTTCACTCAGCAATCAAATTGATCTTCCTAAAGCCCAGGTCTGAATACATCACCCCCTTACTCAATAAACTCCAGGGGGGTCTCTGGAACCTTCAGGATCAAATTTCAAATTCTGTTTGACATTCCAAGTCCTTTATAACCTGATCTGTTCCTACCTTACTCTTTACTCTTACACCTTGCTCCACCCTCAAATACTCTGTGGTCCAGTGACCACGGCCTCTCTGTAATTCTTTGAGCCAAGACCTCCACCTCCTAGCCTCCTTTTCACTTCGTCTATCCCACGGCTGAAATGCTCTCCCTCCTCATCCTGCCTTCTTGTTTCTTTGCTTTACTTCACGTCCCAGATAAAAGCCCACCTTTTATGTGGAGGCTTTCCAAATCCCTCTGAATTCTAAGACTTTCTGTGGTTAGCTCTCATTTGTCCTGTGTGTCTTGTTTGTGAAGAGTCATTTGCAGGTTGTTTTCCCCATTGTATTGTGAGCTCTTTGAGGGCAGGGGCTGTCTTTTGTCTTTTTTTGTATCCGTAGTGCTTAACACAGTGCCTGACACATAGTAAGGGCTTAATAAATGCTTGTTGACTAACAAGTCGCCCATATTCTGAGCCTCAGTTTGCTCATCTATAAAGTGGGGCTGATGATGCCCATAACTGCGTCTAATTCTTGAGGTTGTCGTGAGGCCAGACGAGGTATCATGAGGTGCTCTGCAAAGCTTTACAGGGGTATATTTGTGTGAATTATTATTAGGCAGCCTCCCAGAACCAGGATAGCTGGGGTTGGGATTTTTGTTTGTTTTTAAATCAGTCCTATCCTTTCCTATGTAAGTCAATGCCAGTGTGGGGGATGTCAAGAAGAAAGGTGTTGTAGAAACATGGGTAGCTCAGGGCGTTATGGATGGTCACACGACATCATGGTATAGAAGGAGCCCTGGTGTTGGTGTCAGATCTCGCCTCTGTTCCTTTCTTGTGTGACTGGGTGGTCACTTCTCCTTCTTTGTAAAGTCAAAAGGGGGAGCCAGTGGTGGTTCCTCTTGTCTCTAAATCAATGATCCACAACCCCCTGACAGGAGCCTGATTATTAGCTCTGCCTCTTACTGTGTGTAGGACCTTAGGCAAGTCACTTGCAGGAAGGGGAGCTTCATTTTTCTCATCTGTAGAATGAGAAGGTTGGACCAAGTGACTAACCTTGCTGGTCATCCTTTGACCCAGAACCACATTCAGGCCTTGAGAACTTTTCAGTGAGGCATAAGAGTTGCATCACGTGTTTTCATATTCAGTGCAAACAGGGAAATGTTCAGTATTTTTGTCCACTAGTTCTTTTAAGGTTGCAGCTTCCTCATTATTGGCCTAAGTAACTCGCTCAATACTTCTGACATTGACACTGACCTTCCATGGCATGATACCAATTCTGGGTACCAGAAGATAATGGGAACATTTCTTTTCAGTCCCTCTTTTTTTTCCCCCTCTTCCCACAGCCATTTTGGTCCTGCCCCAGGGAAGCACTCCATTGAATTCAATTATAGCTTCCATTATGTGCTCTCTTGCTGGCTATTAAATTACTCATGCTGAGGGCAGAACCCAGGGTGCAAAGGTCTTTATGTAAGTGAAAAATAGAAGGAAGCAAGGTATAGTGAAAAGATGACTGGCTAGCAAATCCTAAAGTCCTGGGTTCAAATCCCATCTTAGGTGCTTGCTCCATTTGTGAACCTGGACAAGACACCAACCTTTTCTGGCCTCAGTTACCTCATCTGTTAAAAGAGAAAGTTGGACAAGGTAGCCTCTTTAGTCTCCTTCAGCTCTAAATATCCACTCTTAAGATCTTCCCCTAGACTTTGTTTGTCAATCTGTGCTGTAGGATATCAGCTTTAAGTTCACTCTGCATCCCAAGCAAACCTGGGCAGGCGAGGCAAATGATGACAAAGTCGACTGGCTTATTCAGAAATGTAAGCATATTTATTTCATTGTGAGTTCTCAGGCTAAAGAAGAAATCATTCTTCCAGAAACCTTAAAAATCATAAACTTTGTCTTAAGTAAGTTTCATATTTCCCTTTCAGTTTGCTTTTACTGAAATATATTATCTTTATTTCCTTACTAGCATGGACACTCTGAGATTTGAGTGGTGTGAGAGAATCAGCTATAGTTTAAAAAGTAATATTAGGTACAAGCTTTTGAGAAGAGAAAATTCAGTCTGAAGAGCATACTCTTCAAAGCTCTTAATTCATTCTTGGTTTATATGTAGTATTTTAGGGCTTAGTCAGTCCTGATATTCCGTTAGCCCCCGAATAGCTCTGAGTGGAGTTAAGTGCACTCATGAGTTACTGGAATCAGGCACATGCTCCTAGGCATTAATTTAAAAAAAATACTGTGGGCTTTTCTGAATATTGACTATTTAATCACTGTATTGCCTACATCTCCAGAATCCCTGAAGTTGATTCTAGTCAGCTATGGTCCAGGGTAGCAGCTGAAGCCATTGAGTATAGTCATTTTGATTTGGTATAAGTGTCAAAAGGAGGCATTCCGTCTTTCAGAAGTTACTAAGGATCTCTGTGGAGGTCTCTGCCGAGCCTTCGCCGTTCCCAGAAACTTCCTCTTGTGTCCCCAGGTCTTGACAATGATACCGTATTTTGAGGGGTTTGCCAGGATACCAGAGCAGATGAATCTGGCAGGGAATGATCTCCTATAGAAAAAAAGGGTGGAAAGTACCATTACTGAATGGGCAGCGGCCTACAAAAGGGCCATGTTTATTTGCCGAAGGCCGGCCAGATCTCTCACCTGGGTGGAGAATTCGTGGAGTAGGATGGTGTAGCTGAAATTGATAAAATCACCACTTGTTACCTGGCAAAAAGGGAAGAAGAATGAACAAGTGTGAGAAACAGTTTGAGTTGGGATCACACCAAATCAAGTCAACAAGCACTGCTCTAAGGGCTGGGCTACAGAAGAATTCAATTCAATTGATCAGTAACTCCAGTTTACACCATCTATGTCTTGTGTATACATAGCTGTTGGTATGCTGTCCTCCTGTTAGCTTAGACTGTGAACTCCTTGAGGGCAGGAGGGGTTTTTGCCTTTCTTAGTGCTTAGCCTAATGTCAGGCACATAGTAGGTGCTTAATAAATGCTTACGGCCTGACCCATGGTAGAGAAACTCAGCATTCCTTTTCTTCCCCAGATGTTTCTCTTGCTTCATTTCCTTGGAGATGATGTTCTAGAATGGGATGTGGAAGAAGAAGGTTTCTGTTTCTGCTTGGTTATCAACTTGTGATGTGATCTTGTTCCTAAGATTCAGAGGAGGGCAGTGGGAGTGTGATGATGATGAATGATTTTAGGTGTGTGAAAGGTTGTCTCCTGGTGCAAGGAACATTAGAGTTCCTCTGGCTCCAAAAGACAGAACTCGGAAGGATGGATACGAAGAAGCAAATTAATAATAATTAAAACGATAGTAATAATTGTTAGCATTTATATAGTGCTTTAAGGTTTACAAAACACTTTGCAAATGTGATCTCATTTTGTCCTCACAGCAATCCTGGGTAGTACGTGCTATTAATATCTTCATTTTACAGAGGAGGAAACTGAGGCAGAGGTTAAGTGACTTGCCTAGGATCACACAGCTAATCATGGTCTGAAGGATTTGAACTCGTCTTCTGGACTCCAGGTCCAGCAATCTATCTACTGCTCTACCTACCAAGCCGCCCAGCTAAAACTTTCCTAATAATTATCATCCAATGTTATCCAAAAGTAGAACGCGCTGCATTGGTAAGGAATGGGTTCATGGGTTCGCCCTTATTGGAAGCTACAGAAACACAAAATTTCCGGGTTTAAGGGACCTCAGCAACCATCTAGTCCAACCAATATAAAAAAAATCCCCCCCCCCATTAATGTGCCCAAGAAATGGTCATTTAGCCTCTGCTCGATGGCCTCCACTGAGGAGAGGAGCCAACAGACCTCCAGGCAAAGTGTTCAAGTAAGGTTGATGACCGCCTGTTGGGTAGCTCTATGGGGTCAGCTTAGATAGTTGCTCAGGTCCCTCCTTTCACCCCTCTTCTTAGGAGGTACCATAATATAGCAGGAAAGCCCTGCATTAGGATTCACAGAACCTGGACCCGAATGACAACTCTTCTTACTCCACGTGTGACCTTGGGCCAAGTTACTGAACCTCGCTGGGCCCGTTTCCCCATCTGTAAGATGAGGGGGTTGGGCTACATCATCTCTGTGGTCTTTTCCAGTTCTAAATCCATCGCCCTAAAGTCATGAGGTGCCGGCATTGTGGGATACGGTCAAGAAGAGCATTCAGGAGTGGATAATCCACAGTCAGGAGTTGACCACCCCTCATGGGTGGCTTCTTTCCCTCTCGACAGCTCCCCCTCCAAGAGATTGGTTTAAATGGAGTCGGCCAGTAACTCTGCTCTGGAACCAGCTGGCCAGGGAAATGCTGGCTGAAACGCTGGCTCCCGAGGAGGGCCAGAGAACTCAGAAGAGAAAATCCCCCTCCCCTTGCTTCAGAAAATGCTTCCCTGATTTCCAGTCACCGTCTGGCACCGATTCTTCTGGGGTGACGAGATTCACTTTTGTCCATTCGGGTCTGAAAGGAGACTGCTCTGCCCAGGTCCCGATGCTTCTGTCCGTCCAACTCATCTCCTAGACCTGACTGGTCTATGTCATCTTTTCTTTCTTCAGTAATTAAAAAATCTGTTTTATTTTTAAATCTTGGATGATATTCCCAGGACAATTTTTCCTAATTCTGTCCTTCAGAATAGCTGCCTTGGACTAAAACATGGTGGTGGAGACAGGGCTTGTGCTGAAGTTGATGATGGGAATCTGCACCCCCCCTCCCCCCCATATGAACTATTTTACTTAAGACACATCAAACAAATTAGGGCAGTTTCTCATTTTTTAAGGCGTGGTGATTTCCAGCATTCTCAGAGTTTGGGCTAAGGCCTTCCCCAATGAAGGCCTCTCAGTAGATTTCCAAGGACAAATCTTTCCTGCTAGGATCCCAGGCTTGGGGGAAAGAACGCTTATCTGTTGTCTATCTCCCGCACTCTCACCCCTCGGCTAGAACTCACTCATTAGGGAAGGGCAGATGCCAGAATCTCTCTGGGCCTTTAGAATAGCCTCATATTTCTCAGTCCCAGATGATTCTGCCTGGCTTTGGAAGGCTCCCTGGGCAAGCCTTAATTTCTACGGTGCCCTCTACGTCACACTCTTTGACTTGAATAAGAAGTCCAGGGCTCCTGGACAGGTGCTCAGATAATTGCAAATGATGCCCTAATTCTCTTGACTTTCCCCAGCTGTTCCCCAAGTCCCCAGTGGGCTGAGAGCGATGTGACGGCCAGGAAGCCCAAAGGAGTCATGGTACCATTTGCTCATCTGTGGCTTATGATTTCATTTAAATCCATGTCCATCAGTGTTCTTGCTGTATCTGGAGCTTCCTTTGTTTCTGAGTTGATGGGCCTATCATTCCTATGACCACTGCATCAAAAAGTCATTGAGAGGGGCAGCTAGGTGGCGCAGTGGATAGAGCCCCAGCCCTGGATTCGGGATGACCTGAGTTCAAATCTGGCCTCAGACACTTTATACACTTACTAGCTGTGTGACCCTGGGCAAGTCACTTAACCCCCATTGCCTCACCAAAAAACAAAAAACAACAACAACAAAAAAGTCATTGGGAGCGGCAGCTAGGTGGCACAGTGGATAGAGCCCCGGCTCTGGATTCAGGAGAACCTGAGTTCAAATCCAGCCTCAGACACTTGACACTTCCTAGCTGTATGACCCTGGGCAAGTCACTTAACCCCTATTGCCCCACAAAAAAAAAATTCTAATTAAATAAAAAGTCATTGGGGGCCATGGTGCCCTGGAGGTGAGGTTGAGGCCTCCATCTCACTGGTTGGGATGGAGCCAGTTCTGAACCCCAGTTACCCCTCGGAAAGACATGCACCTGCCACCATTGGCTTCCTGGCCCACTCTGGGCTATACTAGTCCTTTATCTCTGGCCACACCTGCTCTAAGCAGGTCTGCTCTACTGCTTTGGGCCTTGTGTTTTGGGTGAAAGGTCAGAAAACATCTCCCCGCCCCACCCATGGTCACAAGATCCAAGAATCTGAATGTTATTATTCTAAGTGACTTTTTAAAAGGGAGCTCAAGGCTTTCACCAAATCAGCAGGTCCCCATTATCTCTAATTACAAGCACTTTAAAATCTGGGGCTCCGATAAGTGCCCCATTACAGTCCCCCAGTTGGGCTAGTCACTTGACCTCTTGGTGCCCCAGGTCATATTCTAAGACTAAGCTTTGTACCCCGCTGGGCCTGGCCTGCACAGTAGATATTTACTGACTACTGAAGTGCCAAGAAGGTGAGGATCTGCTTTGATAGAGGGAGGAAATAAATAAATGCTCAAGGAATTGAAGAGTTCCCCATCCCAATGAAATCACAGGTTCAGCCCAAAAGAGTTTGTTTATTTATTTATTTTTTTACTAGGGGCATAGCCCACTGTTTCCCATCCCAGGTGACCTCCCTCCGGTGTGGACTGGGTTTCCTCAGTCCCTATTTCCAATTTTCAAATCATCCAGAAAAAGAGTGGGAGGGCAAGGGATGATAGATAGGCCAACAGTAAGACAACCAGAGACAGTGCAGGGGGTGGATTCTCTGTGGAGACTTCATGGCAAAATATGGTCAAGAGTCACACGGGATAAGAAAATGGGGATGGGGTGTAATCTTCACCAGTGGAGGGAGTACTACATAGATGAAAACCAGGTCTATCTGACTATCAAAGTCCTCTGCTGCTTATTTATGTCCTGAAGTAATTATCATGAGGTGCCAACAGATTGTTCCAGATCATATAAGACTAATTCTAAATTGGGTTGCCTGTTTCCCACGTGATCTATAGGCATTATTTATTTATTTATTTATTTTTGTGGGGCAATGAGGGTTAAGTGACTTGCCCAAGGTCACACAGATAGTGTCAAGCGTCTGAGGCTGGATTTGAATTCAGGTCCTCCGGAATCCAAGGCCAGTGCTTTATCCACTGTGCCACCTAGCTGTCCCGATCTATAGGTATTAATCCCCCTAGATCTTTGCTTGAATTTCCGATGCCAACCAGTAGCCATGTTGATGATTTCACTAGTCACTATTACAGTGAAGGCACCAAGGGCCACAGGGTCCCAGCTCTAGAGCCAGAAGTGACTTCTCCTGCATTTTGCAAAGAAGGAACCTCAGGCCCAGAGTTGGGTCTTGACCTGCTTGAGGTCCCACAGTCTACACTGTGAGAAGTGGGATTTGAACCCAGGTCACCCAAATCCAGAGCCAGGGCTCTTTCAATTGTATCTTGCTTGAAGCTAAGCTGTGAAGCCTGAGGAGGATTCAGTTGGGCACCATTTTATATTTCTAGCCTAGTAGAGTTTAGGAAAAGTGAACAGAGATGAAGACTAATTCCCTCAGCTCACACAGTGTGTACTTAATAAACATTGACTGAATTGAGCTGAACCAAATGTCATGGATGAATGAGTTGTTATAGATCTATGACTTCATGAATGTGAAGACTCCCTCCACTGGAGCAGATTGCAAGCCATCCGGTCTATGTTATTCCAAACAGAATCTGCCTGACTTGCTGGAGGCCTTGATGGATGGGTATATTTTTAACCTTTCTAGACTCTGATGGACTTGGACCATCCATCTGACATAGGAGAATAGGGTTGCAAATTTAGAACCAAGAGACACCATGGAGATCATCTAACCCAATCCTGTCATTTTATAGATGAAGAAACTGAGTCCCAGAGAGGGTCAGTGGCTCTTGGGGTCACTCGGCTAGTAAGCGTCTGAGGTACAAGAAGGGAAGTCTCTCTTCTTGTACTGGGGCTGTGGACAAAGGGCTATGGCTGATCATAAGCGTGTGCCCTCAGAAAAGATTTTCAAACAAATTATGCCCACAGTTGAAAAAATGAGTTTATCTCTAACTTAGTAGGGTGTGTCCTGAAAGGAAACTATATTCTTGGCCATGCTATCTAAAGTCTTTATCTAGATTCTGGAAACCCCCTAACACAGAAAGTTGGTCCATGGGCTGTCAGTCGGGCCAGCATGCATTCTGGGTCTGACTCCTTCCTTCATCGGGGCAGCAGGAAGGACCCCTTGAAGGCAGATGGTTTTTTCTGTATTGCTTACCCATTGCTTCACCCCAGTAAGCTGCATCGTATAGTAGTATAACGACAGTGATGTCTTCTCCCACATCACGTAAGAGCTGCCAACCATGGCTAAGTCCCACATGGGCTGAAGAGATGGGTCAATGTAGCCATCATTGCCTGAGAAGAAAGACGTCAGCACAGATGTGTTAGTTATTGGATAGAAGTTTCAACCACAGTATTGAGGACCAGGGCTGTGAAAGCCACCCACGTGGCTTTTGGGGCAGCAACTGGAGCTAGGCATGTGACATTTTCCTCTTTCGTCTCTCTGGTACTCTTCCCTGCTTCTTGCTATTCTGAGGAAGTCCATTATAAAACACACAGTGAATATTGCATATTCATGCTACATATTGCAGAAGCAGAAGAACAATGATATCGGGAATTGACCTTCAGAAAGGAAGACATGTCTCCCTCCTTATTTTGTCACCCCTCGGGGTAGAGAAAGAGGAGGGAATAAGTCCTGGATCCTGGGTTGTTCCCGTCCATAAAATTCCAAAGGGAACCTTACCTACAAAGCTTGTAAAAGGAAAAGAGCCAACGAACAGGGGAAGAGAGATTGGTCGGAGTCAGGTAAGAGTCAGAGAGAGGGGAACATGAGTAATAGTGCCTGGGTCACCTATTTATGATTCCTCCTTGCTCCTGGATGAAACTTCCTCACCCACGGAAATTCCCAACTACTGCACTCTCTAGTGTGCAAGAGGCCCAAGAGTGGAGAGGCAGCATTGTTGGCACCTGGTAGGGACTCCGAGTGATGGGCTGGGTAAGACCCTCAAAACAAGTGGCTCATGCTTCACTCTCTGGAGGGATGAGAGTGGGAGGCTGGAGGTCAAGTGTCCAGGTCTTGTTTTTCTTAGGGTTGTCTTAGTAGGGGGAGCATGTCCCCGTCATGGGTTCTACTACAGGGTGTCTCAAAAGCCTTAATGTGAAGCTTTAAACTGCCCTAAGACTTTTGGGACATACTCTAGATTTGCTTCTGTCCTTTTTGCTTCTTTCTTTGTGAGAAGAAACCAAGCTGTTAAGCTGTGCTTGTATAATGTATGTTACATGTGCTTGTACAATGTATGTTATCATGCCACGGAAATTCTTCCAGTGGGTGGGTGCTGAGCCAAGAATCTAATGAGATAAACTCACCAAGACCACACTCCCAGAATAAGGAGATGAATCCTGCCACCCACTAAAGCAGCTAAGCTAAGGGGCAGAGGTAGCTAGCTCTCTGAACATTATTATGTCATTTCCCCCTCGTGCCTTCTGGTGGAGAACATAACTGTTGGCTTTCCGATTGCCAAGGACTTATCCTCATGGCTGAACAGGATCAAGCAAGTGGTCAGCAGCACCCCCTGGTGGTTCAAAAGAAATACACATTGTCTTTCATGTACAGAGAGGCAATACTTTATGCTGGAGGGTAACGGGGTCTGGTTTGGGTTGGAAGCCCACTCTGACACTTATTAGTTGTGTACTTGGCTAATCACTTCATCTCTTTCCACATCACTTCCCTCAGCCACAAATTGAAGGTTACAATAACTATGGTACTTGCCTCCAGGTTTGAGGACCAATGAGATAATATAGGTAGGGCACTTTATAAATGACAACTGTCAATACTATCATTCAGTGAGATACCAGATGTAATGGATTTTTCAAGTTTTAAAACACTATAAAAATGTAGCCATCCTCATATTCACCATTCAAAGGGCTGCTTCCGAGGTGTCTCGTTTCTTGGGCCCCGCCTTGCCTCACACTCTCATTTGCCCGATGTCCCTCCCCTGTCTCTCAGGATGCTCTGGGTGTCTGCTGTGATTGAGTCACAGTGTTTGGCTCTGGGCTGTAAGATGAAAGAAGCGTGGCCAGCTGGGTCTCTCCACGTGCAGTCTATTTGCAGTACTGAGTTAAGAAGTCAGCAAACCCCATTTGTGCATGGTAATACAGAATAAAATGACGAATGCTAAAGGAATCATTCCTTAGCAAACCAAGCTCCCTTAGTAAACTTGTCTTTGGCATGACTCCCGTCCTTTGTTGGCCAGTTTTGGACTTTGCATCTTTATGGGGATATTGGAAAAATAGTGAAATTTATGATTTGGGGAAGAAAAATGGATGAGAAGGCATAAATGTCACGGTCAACAGTTTTTTCCTTACTATTCTCCATTAGCAGGTGTGCCTCCAAATTTTTTGGATTCTTAGGCTTCCCTGTCAAAAAGTATCCCCTAATGCCTAAACGGAGCTGCTGAGCCAGTTTGAGGCTAGTCAATGCTTTTTCATGCCTTCTGCCTCTTAATTGTCTAAATCTCTCAGGTTATTTCCCACCTCCCCACTCCCAGCATGTTAGCTGCAGGGATAAATAGGGAACTGTGGCTGCTTCTGCAGATGTTCCCATAGAAAATGGGTCCAGATGCTCAGTTATTTCTCACAAAGGTATTAATCAGCATTTCAAAAATGGATTCATCATTCCTTGTTGCTGTGATGCCTGAACAGCTGGAGAGCTAAACTCAAAGAACATTAGATAGAGCAAAAGACACTGGCTGGAACATTGAGACATAAACACATTAATGAAGAAGGAGAAAAACCTTCAAAAATCCATTTTCATTAGTTTCTCCATTGATGTCCCATTATGGGCACTTGCAAATCTTTAGCCAGTTTAGATTTAGATTTTTTGGGGGTGGGGTGGGGCAATGAAGGTTAAGTGAGTTGCCCAGGGTCACACTGTTATTAAGTGTTAAGTGTCTGCGGTTGGACCTGAACTCAGGTCCTCCTGAATCCAGGGCTGGTGCTTTATCCACTGTGCCACCTAGTTGCCCCCTAGATTTAGATTTTTTTTTTTTTAGTGAGGCAATTGGGATTAAGTGACTTGCCCAGGGTCACACAGCTAGTAAGTGTCAAATGTCCTGAGGTCAGATTTGAACTCAGGTACTCCTGACTCCAGAGCAGGTGCTCTATCCACTGCACCACCTAGCTGCCCCTAGATTTAACATGCATTTATTAAGCACCTACTATGTGCTAGGCACTGTGCTACATAATAAATAGATATAGATATGTAGTTATATAAAATCTCACTTAATCCTCACAACAACCCTGGGAGTTAGGCATTATTATGATCCCACTTTCACAGATGAGCAAACTGAGGCAGAGGTTAAATGACTTGTTCAGGGTCATACAGATGGTAAGTCCCTGAGACTGAATTTAAACAACAGTCTTTCTGACTCCAAGTTCAGTACTTAGCTGCCTTATCTATATTTGTTTCTACTTATCTTATTTCATCTCACACTGTTCTTATGATCTTAAAATCTGTCAGCTAGAACTGTGACCCTGTAGAAGGCAAAGTGATCCATGGGAATATGGCCTGATGGCTAAGGGCCTTCTGGGGAGCACTGCTCATTGCTGGGGATAGAGACTCGACCTGTGGCTTCAGGGACATAAGGAGTTGCCAGGTAAGGCAACCTCTACCAGTTTGGGTTGGTATTTCCTCTGCAGCCCATAGTCTTTTTTTTTTTTTGGTGAGGCAGTTGGGGTTAAGTGACTTGCCCAGGGTCACACAGCTAGTAAGTGTTAAATGTTTGAGGCCGGATTTGAACTCAGGTCCTTCTGAATCCCAGGGCCGGTGTTCTAGCCACTGTGCCACATGGCTGCCCCCCCCCCCCGCCTTTTTTTTGCAGCCCATAGTCTTAAAGGATAGGGTGGGGCACTGAGAGAGGAAGGGTCTGGTCCAGAGTCACGTAGCTAGTCCATGACAGAGATAGGCTGTGAACCTGGGCTCCAAGGTCAGTGTATCACATTGCTTCTCAGTGCTCTTCATGCCCCATAGGATTAGCCCCAAATTAAGCAGGCAGACAGAACTTTAGCTAATTCAACACAAAGCTAGGGTTCAATGCTTTATACATGGGACAGTGGCAGTCTGAGCTATAAAAAGTTAAATTTATATAGCACTTCATGGTTAATGAAGACAGGTAGTATAAGTATTATTTCTCTCGTTTTCTAAATGTCAAAACTGAGGTTCACAGCTACCAACAGAAAAAGTTTAGTATTTGTTCACTCATGCACTAAAAAGGGAAAATTCCAGTGGGGAGCAGAATCAATTCTAAATCCTATGAAAGAGATTCTCCCCCCCCAAAAAAAAAAATTGTTGGAGGCTTTTAAGTTTTGACAGCACAGTGCTGGGCCCAGAATCATGAAGACTTGAGCTCCAATCCTGTTTCTGACATTGATTGGCTGAACCAGTTTTTCACATCTGTAAAATACCCCACTTCTCAGGGTTGGTATGAGGTTCACATGAGATAATGTATAGAATGAACTTTATAAACGTCTAAGTGGCATATAAAGGTTTGTTGTTATTGATGTCAACACACAAAATGATTAGGGTTGCTGTATTAAGATAAGAGTACATAGCATGAATGAAATTATCAATGGAATCCATGTGATTTGAACTTGCTATATTCCAGGGACAGCTCTGGGTCTCAAATTCACTTTATCTACTACCAACCTTCTTCAATTGTAATTCAATTTGTTGATTTTCTAGTTTTTTTTAAAACTTGAATATCCAATTCCTTGATTTGTTCTTCCTCTCTCTTGTTGATAAAAGTGCTTAGAAATATAAATTTTCCCCTAAGGACTGCTTTGACTGCATCCCCAGAATCTTAATAAGTTATCTCATTGTTATGAGAATGGAATTATCTGTTGCTTCTAGGGTTTCTTCTTTGACTCACCAATTCTTTAGGATTAAGTTATGTAGTCTCCAATTAATTTTTAGTTCTTTCTTCAGTGGTCTCTAATTTAATATAATTTTTATTGCACTGTGGTCAGTAAAAGCTATATTTAGTATTTCTGCTTCTTTGCATTTGTTTTTTAAAGTTTTTATGGTTTAATATATGGTCAGTTTTTATAAAGATGCCACCCACACATAGCTTAGAATACACACACACACACACACACACACACACACACACACACACTCCTTTCTATTACTATGCAGCAACAATCAGAAACCCACCATACCTTGATTTTCTAAAATTCTATTTAGGCCTTTAAGTTCTTTTTCTTTCCTTCTTTCTTTATTTCTTCCTTCCTTTCTTGTTAGATTTGTCTAGGTCTGAAAGGAGCATATTGAGCTTCCCCCACTATTCTAGTTTTACTCTCTGTTTCACCCTGTATTTCATTTAGCTATTCCCTTAAGTATTATGTTTAATTATTATATTATATTTCATAGAACTAAATAATTTATATAGTAATATCACTATAATTCAGATAGGAATGTCAGCCCTGTAGCTAGATCACAATCATTTGATTCCTTGGGGAGTGATTCAGATTGAAACTTGCCATTAGCAGTTTCTGAATGTCAAGTAGAACAAATTAAAGAGGATATTTCTTTCAGACATATTGGAGGTGATGATAATCAATTATATCTTTTTCCAACCCTCTCTACACAGGTGGCCTTCTCATGAAAGACAACAGTGGTCACCTTGTCACGGGTGAATAACCAGGCAAGAACATGTAATTTTTAAGTCTAGTACAAATAATCAGGTACTCAGGACTTCATTCCCCTTCTATAACTAACTAGACTCCATTCTATCTATAACTGCCTGCAGCCACAGCTTCAGAAAAATATTTTAGATTGTTTCCCTGCTCCATTTTTATCAGAGGCTACAGAAACAACAGGATGCCAACATTTCAATGATGACCGGCCCATACCTGGGATTTTGATCCCCTCAGGGGGTCTTTTCAGCTGCTTCATTTGCTTGTATAGTTCATAATCCTCTTGCTCTCTTTCCTTCTTGGCTAGTAGTCGTGTGCAGGTTATGTTGACGGTGGGTTTGGGTTTATGATTCTTGAAGATCACTACAGCAGAACATGTGCCCAGACGCTCGTCATTTGACTAGGGGAAAAAGAAAGAGAGAAAGACAGAGAGACAGAGAGACAGAGAGGCAGAGACAGAGACAGAAATATAGAGACCCATACAGAGAGAGACAGAGACAGAGAAGGGAGGAAGAGGCAGGCGCAGGAGAGAGAGAGAGAGAGAGAGAGAGAAATTCTGAATCACCCAGAGATAAGTTTATCCTGACAGAAATATGGGTAAATCTCAGCTTGAATAATTTATAATAATAACTCCCTGGGCAGTTCATTAATATTAATTTTGTTATTAATATTTTTACTACTACTAATGGCTGACATTTATATAAAACATGAAGGTTTGCAAGCCCTTCATATAGATATAATGGTGGAAAGGTTCTCTGAGGTCATTTTGTCTAATCCCCTTATTTTACAAATAAGGAAACTGAGGCCCAGAGAAAAGAAATGATGAGGCCAGTCACCCCAGTTCAGTGCTCTTTCCACTACACTATGTTGGCTCTCACTTAATAGTCAGCATTTATGTATTGCTTTAAGGTTTGCAAAGCACTTTATATATGTTATCTCATTTGATCCTTACAATAACTCTAGGAGGTTGGTCCCATTATTTTTCCGTTGTAGAGCAGAGAATCAGAGGTTAATGACTTGCTTCTAATGACTTGACTTACACAGCTAGTAAAAGTTTGAAGTGGGATTTGAACTCAGGTCTTCCTGATTCCAAGTTCAGCCTTCTGCCTCATTTAATCATTTCATTGCACATATTGGATTTGTTTCTACCCTGGATAGACTTAAAGCTGCTTCTGTGTTCAGAGAGGCGCCTTTGTTAGAGAGGTGGGGGACTGTGGCTAAAGGACGTTGCATACGCTCTCAGTTATGAACACTGGTTGGTTCTGTTTAACTGATGGGCTTTTGTTTTGGGTCATTTTGCATGAGGTAGAGGGACTCTCTCTGGAAATTAGTGACATAAAAATAAGGGACATCAGTAAAACTTATTTTGGAAACAAACACAAAATTCTGCAGGGAGAGACCCAGAGCTCATTGGCATTCGAAAAAGTCCTCATTGACTCTCCTACTTCCAGTCCCTTCTCTTGATGCTTCTTTAAACTGAGCTGAACCCGTTCCAAGGAAACAGCCTCTCTGCCACGCCAGGGTCCCTGGGAGGGACTTTTCCGCCCCTGGGCCAGCAGAGGCTTCACATTAACATCAAAGACCCGCTCCTTGGTCCCCTCACTTGAGCGGATCCCCCAGCGGCCGACCAGCTCCTTGTGAGCTTTGGGAACACAGGAGGCAGAGAGGCCACGGCTCTGGACCATCTGTTCACACGCACACAGCCGAGGGCCCTGCGGAGTTCTCATACTTCAAACTGGCGACATGAGTTTAGACTTGGAATTATGGGCAGAAGCTTTCCTCTGCTGACTCATGGGGACAGATCCTTTCCCTAAACATTTACACTGATGGAGGAATGAGGAGGAAGCTGGTGGGGGCTGGGGCCCCGCTACTCCCCCCCAGGCCCCATGATCTCTTCTCACACTCCCTGGAAATCACTCCAATGAAGGAAGCATCCTCAACCAATTAAGAAACTCTTTACAAAGTCTGGGAGCTCATCCGAAGGGAGGGAGGCAGAGGCTTTGGGGGGGGGGAGCAAAGGGAAGTGAGGAAGGGAGCAGAGGGAAGAGAAGGGAGGGAGGGAGAGAGGAAGAGAGAGGAAGGGAGGAAGGGAAGGAGAGAGGAGGGGGAGACAGAGAGGGAAGGAGGGAGGGGAGAGAGACAGAGAAGGGAGGGAGGGAAAAAGAGAGGAGGAGGGAGAGAGACAGAGACAGAGAAGGAATGAGGGAGGGGAGAGAGGAGGGGGAGAGAGAGACAGAGAGGAATGGGGAGTGAGTCAGAGAAAGACAGAGGCACAGAAAGGGAAAAAGAGAGAGATCTCATGGGTGCAGGGAGCTCCTAACAAAGAAACCGCCTCTACTTCGTGCAGATCAGCACCAGTTCAGCAATTCTGTAGTTCTAGAGTTGTCTGTTGAACAGAGAGGTTAAGTCACGTGCCTGGGGTCACACAGCCAAGCTGGGGAGGAGTCAGCACAGTTAGTGGACATGACTTCAGGAAGAAGACCTGGTTTCTAGAAAGCTCACCTGTGATGCTTCCTACCTGCGTGACCTTGGGTGAGTCACTTACAACACTTTGGACCTCAGTTTCTTTTTTTTTTTTTTGGTGGATAGCAATGAAAAAAATTGACATATATTTCTTTACTAAAACAATGAAATGTAAACAATTTTATTTATAAAGCTGATTTTTTTGGGGGGGCGAGTCAGTCAACTCTTTAAAAGAAATGACCAGGGGCAGCTAGGTGGCCCAGTGGATAGAGCACCAGCCCTGAAGTCAGGAGGACCTGAGTTCAAATCCAACCTCAGACAATTAACACTTACTAGCTGTGTGACCCTGGGCAAGTCACTTAACCAATTGCCTCACCAAAAAAAGAAAAGAAAAGAAAAAAAAGAAACCACCATCTATATCAGGACTTCTAAAACTTTTTCCACTTGCTACTCCCTTTTCTCCCCAGAATTTTTTTTTTAGTTTTCAACATTTGTTTTTATAAGATTTTGAGTTTCAAAATTTTCTGCCCCTCTCCCTTCCCTCCCCAAGCCAGAAAGCAATCTGATATTGGTTATTTATGTACCATCACATTATATTTCCACATTAGGCCTCAGTTTCTTCAGCTGAAAAATAAGGGGGTTGGACTCGGTAGCTCCTGAGGCTCCTTCAGCGCTCAATCTCTATCACTGTACTTGAGTGTTTGGGTCCCAAAGGCCCCCTGCTGCGGGGGGGAAGCAGATGCCAGTGAGAGGGAGGGCCAGGTGGGTTTTTAAACACGCCATCAGGACCTGTACTGCTTGGCTACAACAGGACACCTTGAGAACAAAGGCAGGGGAGCTGCAGCCTTGACTGAGCATTTCCTGACACCTGGGGCTCCAGACCGGAGAAGGCCCATTTTTCAGGCCATTGTGAGCCGTGCTGGACGGCTGACAGCCGCCTGGGGCCCTGCCAGTGCCAGGCCTCTGCCAGGCTCTTTCTTAGGCTCTGCTGATGTTGTCGGCAGTGACTTGGCAGGTTTCTAGTGCAAAGAACAGACCCTAAAACACATGCAAACCCCTCCTCTTTGTAAGCCATTAGTGCTGCCCGGGAAAGGAAGCCGCCACCTTGGCTCGGCTCCAGCAGAATGAGAATCCTAAGGGGACTTGGTGGTCTCTGCCTCCTGGTCTGGGCCAGTGAGAGGGCTTGGGCAGAGCCCAGAGGGGTGACCCTGAGAGGGAGGGAAGCCCAGAGGCAGAAGATGGCATGGACCCTCTGTAAAAGGTTGGCTTTGGACTGCCCAGGAGATAAGCTCTGGCACCCTCTGCTCTCGCCCTGACCCCAAGCCTACAGGGCTCATGGGCAGGGATCGCCCAGGGGAGTCGGGGCCACTTTTTGTGGAGATTATGAATGCAGAGATGGGACGGACCTCCTCGGAGGCCAAAGTTTCTCAGAGTGGAGCTAGTCCATCCCCCTTCAGGATAAATGACTGACCCAGCTCCATGGAGTTACTAAGTGTCTGCGGAGGGATTGGAACCCAGGGCTTTCTGAGTCCCAGTCTAGAACTCCACTCCCCCTCCCCCTTTGTTCCCCCTTATTCCCTACCCCAAATGTGCTCTATAGAATGGGAAATAAAGGCCACTTCCTGACTATGGAAGGTGGCGACAGAAGGAATGGAAGGAAGGCATTCAGAGGCTCTGGGTTCGAATTTGAGTTCTGGCACTGCCCATGGGCCTCATTGGCCTCAGTTTCACCCAGAGGTGAAGTGATTACTCAGTCACACCCGTGAATCAGTGTCCAGGTTAGCAGCTGAAGCCAGGCCCTCCTGTATCTAAGACATGCACTTCTCAAATACATACAAACACATACCCTCCATGCGCATGGGTGTTTCTGTTTTCAAAGGACCTTCAATGACCCTCTCCCCTTTGGCTGTCGGGAATCTGACCTACCTTTGGCTTGTGGTTTTCTATAGTCAGCTCCAGGTCAAATTTCTGTCCTTTTTTTGCATTAACCTGAAATAGAGAAATGTAAAATTAGCACAGTGGATGGTGGAATCGCCAGATGTGGTTCGATGGTCATCTCAGAGCACTCATGAGTGCTCTGATACTATCTTAATGTCCTCCTTCCTGGACTACCTTATATTTAATGCCTTGATCATATTTGTATTTATTCACTTTATAGTTATGCAGCGTTTATTCAGACGGACAGCTAGGTGGCACACTGGGCTTGGAATCAGGGAGACCCGAGTTCAAATCTGGCCCTAGACACTTACTAGCTGCGTGACCCTGGGCAAGTCACTTAACCCTGCTTGCCTCAGTTTCCTTATCTGTAAAATGGGCTGGAGAAGGGAATGGCAAACCGCTCCAGGATCTTTGCCAAGAAAACTCCAAATAGTGTTGCAAAGATTCAGACACGAATGAAAAAAATGACTGAACAACAATATTTATTAGGCACGTACTTGTCATCTCCCTGGGTTAAACCAAAACTCCTTAATTGTAAGGATGGTTTCATTCTTTTGAGCTTGTCCCTAGCACCATGCCTAGCATGCAGTAGGTTCTTAATTAATGCTTGTGGATTGCTTGCTTGCTGTGTTGATTGACAGTAGTGGCTCCACTGACGTCCTCCTCAGAGGCCAGGGAAGTGACCTGGGGCTGTGGTATGGGATTCCTGCAGAGAACAAAGTGCCAGGTCCTACCAGGGCACCCGGTGTGGGCATGACAATGGCTCTGAGCCAGGTGCAGACAGGCTCCCTCAGAAAGCTGGCCTCCGTGTCCTTAGAAACCTTGGAACCCGAGGCTGTAAGTCTGTGGAGATCAGGGGCCCAGGCCCTGGAGTAAAGGTGGAATCACTTGTTAAGGTTAATTATTCGGGCAAGCGGAGATCACTTGAGGTGGGACCTGCCTGTCTTTGGCCTTTTCTAAGAGCAAGTGGATTAATCAGCCAATCAATCCATCAGCAAGCATTGCTTAAGCACCTACTATGTGCCAGGCACTGGTATAGAAGTACCAACAATGGGGGCAGCTAGGTGGTACAGTGGATAGAGCACCGGCCCTGGATTCAGGAGGACCTGAGTTCAAATCTGACCTCAGACACTTGACACTTACTAGCTGTATGACCCTGGGCAAGTCACTTAACCCCAATTGCCTCACCAAAAAAAAAAAGAAGTACCAACAATGAAACAACCACAATATAATTGGGGGAGGGGGCTGAGGCACTGGAAGTTGGGGAGATTAGGAAAGGCCTCCTGGGTGCTGAGCTTTGCAGAAAACCTGGAATTCTAAGAGGTCGAGATAAGGAGGCAATGCATTCCTGGCTTGGGCAACAAGCAAGGCAAAGGTCAAGAGATCAGAGAGGGCATGTTGTGCGTCAGGAATGGTGAGGAGGCCAGTCTGACAGTAACTCACACTTCCATAAAATTTCTGGGTTTCAAAGGGCATTTCTTACCACCCTTCAGTTCTTAGCCAAACATTTATCCAGGCCTGCTGTGTGCTAAGCATTGTGCTAGCACCAGCAAGGGACCGATGTAAAGATCATCCCTGACCTCCAAGCTGCTAGGTGGCGCCATAGTGCAGTGTGTCAGGCCTGATGTCAGTTCAAATCTGTCCTCAGATACTTCCTAGCTGTGTGACCCTGGGAAAGTCACTTCACCCTGATTGCCTCAGTTTCCCCATATGTAAAATGAGCTGGAGAAGGAAATGTCAAACCAGTCCAGTATCTCTGCCAAGAAAACCCCAAATGGGGTCAGAAAGAGTCAGACATGACTGAAAAACAATTGAACAACAACTGGTACAAGGATGCTTTTCCCCCAGATACACAAAGCAATTATGGAGTGGTTACTCTCTATAAATCACAGTAGGATGCCTTGAGATAGCAACTCAAGACACAACTTCCTAGGTTTAAAATTGTTCATTGATTTACCCTTGGCTTTTTAGGGACACTCCCCCCATCCCCCACCCAGAGCAAGGCGTACTTGCCCATGCAGTTTGCACACACACAAAACACCCAGGCCACCATCTGTATCACTAATGAGAGTCAGGAGCTGAGTCATATTCTGAGGATCTTTATATAGTTGTTTGATTTGTTGATTCGATTTCCTTTTGTCAGTGGTTAGAGATGTTCTCTTAAAGGCTCCGTTTGTTGAGATGAGATTCTTTCATCTCCCACAAAGACCCCTCCTTTCCTTCGGTCTCTGGGTGACTCAGAGGTTCCTATCATTGTTTGACTAAAGGCTTTAGAGATAAGCATTGCTGCAGTCACACTGTTCTGAGGATGGGAGATAGGCAATGTGGATTTCATCTCCCATCTGAACCTTGACATCTCCAGGGCAGCCATGCTCCAGGAAGGGGGTCCGAGGTATACTCACAGCAGGTCCTTCCTTCTCAGAATCCCTTAGGAGACAGTGAGTGGTGTGACTGCTATTCAAATTCAACAAGCATTTATCAAGCACCTTCTTAGTAAATGTAGGGCAGGCATTGTGCTAGGCACAGCAGGGACAGAGTCTTTGTCCTCAGGAAGCTAATAATGTTTATATAGGAGTTGAGACTGGACTTGTGACTTCATTGGTATAGGGAATTCTTGCTGAGGAAACTCCCTCTACCCATTCAGGGTGACACCTTTCCTCCGTAGGCTTGGAGAATGGCCTAGAGCCATGAGAGGTTCAGTGACTGGCCCAGGGTCTTACAGCCTGCACAAGTCAGAAGCAAGACTTGAACCCAGGCCTTCCTGGCTTCGAGGTGGGCTCTCTATCCTACAAGCCAAGTAAAAGAGACAATGATTAAATTGGCAATCCATTGTCAGAGTATTTCAGTTTCAAGGGGGAAGGGGGAGAACCCTGGAATCATAATTATCATCATTATCAAAAATGGCTTGGGAAATAGCAGTTTTTCATTAGGAGGTAGCTCAGTTCAACTAGACAAACATTTATTAAGCCCTTTGATGTGCCAGAAAGACTCTGTGGGGTCCTGGATAGAGTGCTGGGCCTGGAGTCAGAAGACCTGGGTTTGAATCCTACCTCTGACTTGCTGTGTGACTCCAGGCAAATCACTTAACCTCTCCCTTCTGAAAAATGAGGAAGTTTGGACTCAATGTTCTCTAAGATCCCTCATGACCCTGTGGCCCTCTACCGGGGACTCAAAGCAGAAGCAAAAGGACCCTCAGGAAGTCTGGGCTATATTGGGGTCTCCTGGGTGACCATTTGTTGGGGAGAGTGTAGTGAGAATTCTTGCTTAGATGGTGAAGGTGATGGTGGTTGTGGTGAAGGTGATGGTGGTTATGGTGAAGGTGATGGTGGTTATGGTGAAGGTGATGGTGGTTATGGTGAAGGTGATGGTGGTTATAGTGAAGGTGATGATGGTTATGGTGAAGGTGATGGTGGTTATGGTGAAGGTGATGGTGGTTGTGGTGAAGGTGATGGTGGTTATGGTGAAGGTGATGGTGGTTGTGGTGAAGGTGATGGTGTTTATGGTGAAGGTGATGGTGTTTATGGTGAAGGTGGAGGTGAAGGTGATGATGGTGGAGGTGATGGTGGTTGTGGTGGAGGTGATGGTAGTTATGGTGAAGGTGATGGTGGTTGTGGTGAAGGTGATGGTGGTTGTGGTGAAGGTGATGGTGGTTATGGTGAAGGTGATGGTGGTTGTGGTGAAGGTGATGGTGGTTATGGTGAAGGTGATGGTGGTTATGGTGAAGGTGGAGGTGAAGGTGATGATGGTGGAGGTGATGGTGGTTGTGGTGAAGGTGATGGTGGTTATGGTGAAGGTGGAGGTGGAGGTGATGATGGTGGAGGTGATGGTGGTGATAATGATCATGGTGAAGATAGTGATGGGGATTGTAATAATGGTGAGGATGGTGATGGTGATAATGGTAATGATGATGATAATGATGGTAGTGTTAATAGTGTTGATGATGATGATGAACTTACACTTCCATCTCATCCTCCACTAAGGTTTTCCTCTGATGGCTCATCATGACATGAGGATGACCCTGGGTCCTTAAAGGCCCTCCCAACAGATGACTGGACTTTGAGTAGGGGCTCAGTAATATATGTCTGTCCCAAGGACCAGTCTCACTTATTTCATAGATGCTTATCATCTAGTTAGTGGCAGCCACAGAAATTTTTGAAGACCAAAAGATCTGGGTTCAAATCCTGGATGTATGACCATAAGTAAATCACTCTACTTCTCTGGGACTCCATTTCCTCATTTGTAAAGTAAAGGAATTGGGCTAGTAAGTGTCTGAGGTGGAATTTGAACTCAGTTCTCCCTGACTCCAGGTCCAGGGCTCTCTCCACTGTTCCTCTTAGTTACTTGGATTCCCCCACTCCTAGCACAATTCCTGCAATACAGTAGGCACTTAATAGCTGCTTGTTGCTTGATTGACAAATTGTCAAGGCTGGTAGAAGGGGTCTCCACATTGGTGAAGTCCCAGAGCTTGAGCTATTGACGAATAAGTAAAGTCAAAGGCCCAAGAGCTCTTTAAAAGTGAACACTGAGGGGCAGCTAGGTGGCACAGTGGATAGAGCACTGGCCCTGGATTCAGGAAGACCTGAGTTCAAATCTGGCCTCAGACACTTGACACTTACTAGCTGTGTGACCCTGGGCAAGTCACTTAACCCTCATTGCCCCGCAAAAAAAAAAAAAAAAAAAAAGAGCACTGAAGAAGGGGCATTTGGGGACCAGAAGGAGCTAAGGCTTCGGTGGTGAGGAGACTCCTCAGACCAATGTAGATCAGCAGCTCTGCTCAGGAATACCCGGGAGCAAGGGGTCAACCCTCCCCAGGCAGCCTGAAGCCCCTTCAAATGTAATTAATAAGGGGGCAGCTAGATGGCACAGTGGATAGAGCACCGGCCCTGGAGTCAGGAGGACCTGAATTCAAATCCGGCCTCAGACACTTGACACTTACTAGCTGTGTGACCCTGGGCAAGTCACTTAACCCCAATTGTCTCACACACACACCCAAAAAAGAACACATGTATTCAAATGTAATTAATACTATAAATAAAAGCACGGCAGAATGGAGACAATATCCATCGAGGTCCTGATGCTGCAGCTGCGGGGCCCTTCTGTAGGAATCAGTCAGGGTGTGTCCGGCTGCCCTTCTCATAACGGAGAGAGTCTTTTGAGAGTCATCTCAACATTGGGAGTCATTTATCCAGAACCTCTGTTCTGTCTCTCCATCATCATCTTGGCATTGTGGACAATTAGCTAAATGGTTAGCGCCATTCATTCCTTGGTCAGCTTGGCCCTATGCTTCCCAACCCAGACTAGAAGCGTTAGTTGTCCCTCCTCCCTGGAGGACAAGGGCCCCAGAAATGGCTGATAGCAGAGGAGGCAGCTCAGTAGAAATCTCATCTGTGAAATTAGAACCTACCATCAGCAGGTCTGAGAGGACCCGTTTATGGGGTCCTGGGCAGAGGTGAACAAAGACCACAGCCACACTGACTCCTTAGACCACCAACTTAGAGCTTGAAGGCATCTCTGTGGTCTCTAGCCCAACCCACTCTTTTTACAAATGGGGAAACTGAGGCCCAGGAAGGCTAAGAAACATGGCCAAGATCATCGAGGCAGTAAGTGCCTACTATGCACCAGGCACTGGGCTGAATCCTGGGGATACAAAAAGAGGCAAAAGCCAGTTCCTACCCTAGAGGAGCTTACAGTCTAATTATCAGCACCTAGGGAGGTGCCCAGCACATAGTAGGTGCTTAATCAATATTGGTTGAATTGAATTAGGGACGTCACAGTTGCATTTGTGAGTTGTACAAAGCATCAGCTTGAGGAAACAGTTCGTTCTTTCCTTTTATACCAAGCCGGTTCACTCTAACTCTCCCTCAACCCTTCCCACTGCCCAATTTTATCATCTGGGAGACAGATGAAAATTCTTGACATCCTTTCTCTTTTAACTTTTATCATCATCAGGCTTTGTCAACAGCCAGAAGCAGAGAAGGTCTGTTGGTCCTGTTTTTCAGCACCGGTTTCTTTTTGTAAAGAAAATGTCAAACAAAGGAAGGGAGCCTGCAGCTTTACAGCCTGGAGGAAGGAGTGAGGAGACCATAGTTACTGAACTTGTTTTTTTTGTTTGTTTTTAAAGTCAGGCAGTTGGGGTTAAGTGACTTGCCCAGGGTCACACAGCTAGTAAGTGTTAAGTGTCTGAGGCTGGATTTGAACTCAGGTCCTCCTGGATCCAGGGCCGGTGCTTATCCACTGCGCCACCTAGCTGCCCCCAGAACTTGTTTTTAATTGGGCATAAGTCAGAACATTGCCTGATCAGAGGTCGACGAATGGCACCCCTCCTACGTCAAGTATTCTTCAGTGAGTAGTTTTGGAGTTCTCTTACCACCCCCATAGTCCAGCCCACCCATCTCACCCCATTTTACAGAGAAGAAAACTGAGGTGAATTGACTTGCCCAAAGTCAGAGTAGCGAAGCACTCTGGTCCCTTTTGTTGTCATTTCTGACTCTTTGTGACATCATTTGGGGTTTTCTTGGGAAAGATACTTGAGTGGTTTGGCATTTCCATCTCCAGCCCATTTTATAGATGAGGAAACTGAGGCAAACAGAGTGAAGTGACTTGCCCAGGGTCACGCATCTACTAAGTGTCTGAGACCAGATTTGATGATGAATCTTCCTAACTCCAGGCCCCATGCACTGTGCACTACGGTGCCACGAAGCTGCCCACTACAATCCCTACCACCTCTAAATCTTGGATCCTATTGGGCAATTCCGAACTACACAGTGGAATCTTTCTGGGGTTGAAATGTGCCCCCTTGGTTCAGTTTATTGAAGGTGAAGGTGACTGCTTCAGAATTCTTGTGGAGAAGGACTGGATTCTCGTCCCTGGAGGTGATAGAATGAAAGGTCCTCTGGGAGCCTCTGTCTATCAGGGGAAAGATAGAGTAATTTTTTCACCATCTCCAGCATCAATTGTAAACATTCAGCATCTAATTTGTGCAGGACGTCATGCTTACTGCTAGAATTTAATTTAGTAAGCATTGATTAATTACCTATATTATATGCCAGGCGCTGTTCTAGTTCTGGAGACACAGGCAAAAAAGGTCCCAGAACAGCCCTTCCCCGGGGAGCTTACATCCTGTCCAAAGAAACAACATGTACGGGGCAGCTAGGTGGTGCTGTGTATAGAGCACCGGCCCTGGATTCAGGAGGACCTGAGTTCAAATCTGGCCTCAGACACTTGACACTAGCTGTGTGACTCTGGGCAAGTCACTTAACCCCAATTGCCTCACCAAAAACAAAAAGAAAGAAAGAAAAGAAACAACATGTACACAGAGACACAAACACAACATAAATACAAAGAGAACACAAAATAATATGACAGACAGAGCTAAGGGGAAACCCTAATGACTGGGGGGCAGAAGGGGCTTTGGGGTGGTGGTGAATTAGCCCTTAAGCTGAGCCTTAAAGGGAGCTAGGAGTTCCAAGAGGTGGAGAAAAGGAAGGAGGACATTCCAGGCAGGAGGGACAGTGTGTACAAAGGTGATGGGAGATGAACTCTTGTTTACGGGAAACATTAAGCAGTCCAGTTTGGCTAAAATAGGGACCATGTGAGCAAGGAGTGATGTGGAATCACCTGGAATGATAGGAACAGCAAGAGGTATAGTCATTGCTCCTGCTTTCAGGGAGCTTCCAATCTTTCATTGCTATTTCATTGTGTAATGAATTAGTCAACAAACATTTATTAAATGCCTACTCTGGGCCAGCCATGGTCACAGCCATTGGGCAGAAAGATACAGTCAATGAAATAATCCCTCCTCATCTTTGCAATATACCCAACAATGTCTCAGCAGCTCCCATGGGTTCTAGTAACATTTCCATGCAAGTGATTCCAAGATTTAGATATTCACCCCTAGTTTCATCTACCTTTTGGATGTCTGCAACTGGATGTAGTGCAGGACAGCTCCTTATCCCACCAGAACTTAGGACTCTACCCCTGGAATCCTTGGCTCTTGCAGGTAAGCCTTGGCCTCCATGTTCTGTCCATCTCAACACCAAGCTGCTTGGTGTGCCCCCACCACACTCGCTGGTTCCTCTTGGTATGGTGTCTTCATCATTCAAATGTAAGCTCTCTGACAGCAGGGCCTATCTTGCTTTGCTTGCATTTGTAGGGACCTCTCAGCTAGAGTGCTCCATACCAAGTCAGAGCTTAATAAATGTATGTGTGCTCTTTCTGTCTCCCCCATTTTTCTTTCAGACTTTTTCCTCTTCTAAACTGGCCTATTACTGTTGTCCCAGTCACCCAGACTCACGATTTCAGGGTCATCCTTGGCTCCTCATCTTTACTCACCCCATGTGTCCAATCCGCTGCCAAGTCTTGTGGTTCAATCTCCTGACATTTCCCTTTATTCTCTTGGTCACAAAGCCTACTTCATACCTTCATCCCCTTTCTCCTTGACCATTGCAACAGCCTTCCAACTGGCCTCCCTGCCTCCAATCTTTCTCTCTCCCATCCTCCACTCTGCTGCTGAAGTGATTTTCCTAAAGCATATCACCCCAGCCCCCAGACTCAATACATTTCAAAGACTCTCTGATACTTCTAGGGGAAAAAAAACCATCTCAACTGTTCTGTTTGGCATTTAAAGTTCCTCCTTTTTCTCCTCCTCCTCCTCATAATAGCTGGCTATATGCAGCTCTAAGGTTTGCAAAAGCACTTTACATCTGTTAATTTTATTGATTGCAGGTAGGTGGCCCAGTGGATAGAGCACTGGGTCTGGAGTCAGGAAGATGAGTTCAAATCCAGCCTCAGACTCTTGGCACATCATTAATCTCTGTATGCCTCAGTTTCCTCCTCTGTAAAATGGGGATAACCATAGCACTGACCTCCCGTCACTGTGAGGATCAAAAGAAATAGAAAGCACTTAATAAATGATTATTGATCAGATTGGAGCAGGGAAAGAGAAGCTGGGAGACCAATTGGAAAGTTGTGTAATTGTGCATTAGGTAGAAAGCTATGGGGGCTACAAGAGCAGATGAACATGAAATACATTGTAGGGGGGGCATAGATGAGACTTGGTGAATTGTGAGCTCATAAGCTGAGGGTAGAAAGATTAGAACTCACCTGGTCTGACCCCTTCAATTTACAGATGTGGAAACTGATTTTTTTTTGGCAGGGCAATGAGGGTTAAGTGACTTGCCCAGGGTCACACAGCTAGTCTGAGGCCAAATTTGAACTCAAGTCCTCCTGAATCCAGGGCCGCTGCTTTATCCACCAAGACACCTAGCTGCCCTGAAACTGTTTGAATTTGAGAATGAGAGCTATGAAAGGGTTAAGGACTCCTCCCCCACATTCCATCCACCCTGTTCCAGATTAATGGACAGAATAGATCTGCCCTTTTTACCCATATGGAATATTCTGTATCATGGAGTATACAATGAAAAAAGGAAAGAGCCATGGGGCAGAGGACATCTTGATAAAGAATGAAGAATGTGAGTATTTTGACCACAATATTGACTGGTTTCAAAAGTGGACATTTTAAAAATTCATTTACCTGATGAATCATTCAAAACAACAAAATCACCCCCCAGCAGTGGTGAAATCAGTAAAAGAACATTTCTAGCTCAGGGACCCTATTGCCAAAAGACCCTCTGTTTCCTGGGGCAGGAGACCCCTGAAATCACTCAGGGAGCGCTGTGTATTCTCATCTCCAGATGGATGCTGCTGCTGCCTGAAGCTGATCTCTTAAAAGGACACACTCATGCTCCAAAGGAAAACATCGCTCATCCTTGGACTCCATCCCACCTCCCCTTGGTTGCTAAGGACAGATTTCTTTAATCTGATTTTAGAACAAGCTCTACCAATTTTTAAAGATTCACGCTAAATAATTACTCTTCCTATCCCTGGCTGTTTTTTCTAGTCTTTGTGTTCAGAAATTATAGAAACCAACCTCTTTTAATTAAGGAAGAGAGTCATCTTCTCCTAAGGTTGATTTGAAGGAATTGAGTTTGGACCCAAAGAAGCAGTTCCCAAAGTGTGATCTGAGGATTCCTGTGACCTTTTCAGGGGATCCACGAGGTCAAAACTATTTTACATTACTACTAAGATGTTTTCATTTCTCATATGGTAAATATAGACAGATACAATCCACATAAATGAAAGCTTTTTGGGGGGAGGTCCTCTTTAATTTTTAAATGTAAATGAATCTGGAGGCCAAAAAATTTGAGAGCTGCTATTCCAAAGAGTGGGTAAGCTTATCTAGATCTTTCCTAAAACACGGCGGCACCCAGACAGAACATTGACCCGCCCAGTGTCGAGTGCTGCTGTGGGACTGACCCCTCTCATGTTCTGGGCCCTACAGCTCCTGCAATTTGGCCACCTTGTCCTGTGCTTGCTCTACTTCTAGTTTCTTTTTTCTCCACAATGATGAGAGCTGATATAACAAAAATTGAGTGTGCCTGTGGAATCTGCCAAACTCTCACAGCAGACGTTTCAGCATATGTACTGGAACCAATCTCTGGGTCTCATTGATTATCTCAAGTGCAGGGATTGGACTGGACCATCTCTAAAGCCTAGCTATCAACTCTGTGACTCAACTGCTTCCTCTAAGTCTTAGAAAAAACATTATGAGGACACTCTCAAGGTCTCTCTGAAGAACTCTGGAATCAGTTGTGAGACATGGGAGACACTGGCACAGCAGCATGTAGTACGGTGTGCCCGCATCAAAAAAGGCACTGTGCTCTGTGAGCCCTAGCAGCTCAAAAGAAACACGAGATGTGCACATTTAGAGCCAGCTCCACTCTGAATGTTCACGTGGACTACTTGTGCCTGACTTGTGGTAGAGCCTTCTGAGCTCATATTGGTCTGATCAATCGCAGTCGGACACATGGAACCTAGTGATATCATAGTGATCCATTTTGATCCCCTTCAGCACCAAGGACAACAGCCAACTGGCTACTGAGCATAAGCATCGCATTGAGTGCTAGGCTCCACTTGTCTTCTTGCAGGAAATGATTCCTAACCACCCCAACCAAACCAAACTGCAAGGATGGACTTGGAGGTTGGACCCAATGGCTGTCTTTAAGTATCATGGGACCATGATTCAGTCTTCCTGGCCTCAGAGGCAGAACCAGGAGCATTAGCTAATAAGGTGTGATGGAAGATACACTGAAAAAACTCCCAGGACATGGCTGGGATCTTGGCTTTGTTCTTTGCTTCCCTTCTCTGTGAAATTAGACTACACATTCTCTATAGTCACTCCTAGCTCCAAAATCCTGGGTTAGCATGGTACAAAGTGTTAGATCTTAGCTCTGCAGAGGAGAGTAAAACTTTTTTTGTAAGTGTGAGAGGCAATGGGGGTTAAGTGACTTGCCCAGGGTCACACTGCTAGTGTCAAGTGTCTGAGGCAAGATTTGAACTCAGGTACTCCTGACTCCAGGGCTGGTGCTCTATCCACTGCGCCATCTAGCTGCCCCCAACTTCTGTACCTTTGAGGAACACAGGGTCACCTCCACATTACAACCACCTAAAAGGATATGGAAATATTTGTGTCCTCCCAGAAACTGTTGGCTTGCTAGAGCTAGCTAGCTTAAGTAGCAAGCTTGAGACTGGTATAGCCATTCTACTTTCACTGTATCCTTAATTTCATTCCAACTACCATCCATCCATCCATCCATCCATCCATCCATCCATCCATCCATCCATCCATCCATCCATCCATCCATCCATCCATCCAGTAAATGAACCTTTATTGTGAACAGGTTTTACTTAAATGATCTTTTATTTTTACATCACCTTATTTCTGAGTATATTCCTTCCCTCTCCTCTACCTAGTGATCCATCCCTTTTCACCAAAAAGGAAGAAAAAAAAAGCAGGTCAGTAAAACCAACTAACACATAAACCAAGTCTGACAATGGATACCATATTCCACACCCATGGCCCCCACTCCCCTCCTTGAGTGCACACTCCTGTGCCAGACAGAAGCCTCCAAAAACCAGTCCCAGGAATCTAAGGTCAAAGACATCACCTAGTGGACAACTCTGCTATAGCACCAACAAGTCCATCTCCAGAGCCCTGCAAAGCTGATGCAACAGACAGATGAAGAAATGGAGGCTCCAAACTCGTAGTACAACATTTATTAATACATCATTCAGATGGCAAATTTTAGTGAAGAAAATACAACCCAGTTGTATTTTGTATTCTAAGTTGCACAAGAGATATTCTTCCCCATACATATTTTAGGGGAAAATACTGAGTGGAACATTTTATTGATGAGGTGGCATGATACAGGAGATAGAACGAGAGATTGGAGCCAAGAAGATGGGTTCAAACCCCACCTCTAACAAAGAGTAATGAGCAGAGGATTGTCACCTGAGCACATAAGGGACCTGGGAAGACTTCTTGGAGGTGGTGGCCACCTGAATCAGACCCTGACAGAAGGGAGGAACTTTAGCAGGAAGGAAAGGGAGTCCACTTCGGAAAGGGGGGCCTGCATGGGCAAAAGCAAAGACGTGGTAGTGTGCACAATGAAAATAATGGCCAGAGAGTAGACACCAGAGGACGTGAGGTGGTGTGGTATGAGATGATGCTGTAAACAGATTGTGGTGGCCGCTGGGTCCCAAGATGGGCAGCTTATATATGTTTGCATATGTATGTATCATATGTGTATGCATAGTTTATACATACACACATATGTGTATTATGCATTATCATTATGAATGAGAAGAAGAATGGCCAACAACCACTTCCTGGCCATCTCCCCCACAGGAACCTTGAATTCCATCCTTCTGCCTCCTCTTGCTTACAAGCACATCATGGCTCTTATCAGTTTCTGTATCATGCCACCTTCACTCCAGCCTTCAGCCCTCTTCTCTTTCCCCCCTTCCCAGCACCCCTAACTGTGCTGTCTTGCCCTATTAGAAATATAAGCTTCTTGAGGGTAGAAGCTGTCTTGCTTGCTTGGATTTGTATACCTGGTGCTTAGCTTGGTACTTGGCACATAGTAGGTACTTAATATATGCTCCTCCCCTAGATCTAACGCTTTGAGATTTTGTTTCATTTTGTCCTTACACCAGCACTGTGAGGAGAGTGAAGCAGGTCTCATTATGCCCAAATTAAGGATGAAAATATTAGGGCTCCAAAGAATGATATGATTTCCCATGGTCACACGGCTAGTAAGTATTAAATGCCGGGCTTGAATCCTGTTTTCTTCTGACTCCCAAGTCTAGCACTGGGCCCCTCATCCCAGTCTGCTGAGACATGTTAGATTCCGGCTCAGTGGCCTGATGTGGTTCTGCTGCCTTCCTCCCAGCTTTGTCATCTGCAGTTGCAATAAGCTTAGCAGCTATGCCTTTGTTCAAGCAGCTGGTAAGAAAATATTGGGGAAAACTCAATTAACAAGTGTTGATGGGGAGCTTCCTCTGTTCTCTGTTTTTTGAAGTTTCCAGGGGAGAAGAGAAGCATTGGACGAGGTCCCTTCTTAGTAGGGAAGGAGATTAGAAGAAATTACACTGACATATATCACTATCCTCTGTGATTTTGCACGACCCACTCCAGGGCTAAGATTCTGGCTCCCAAAACAAAGAGGAGAAAAATCGAGAAATGCCAAACAGCAGCGGAGCTGAGATGACATTTTACTTCCAAATGTTATGAAAAATTCTCCACCATCTCAGCAAGTTTTTGCCAGTTGCCTAGAATTACTTGTGGTTCTTATTATGACCATCTAAATCTGGACGCATCCTTGAGAAAACCCTCAGATTGAGCCCTGCTTTGTGGGCGGCCTGCACACACAGGGAAGCCAGGAGGAGAAACCAGCCACCCTGGCAGAGCTATCCTGTACAGGGAAGTTCTGGCCTGGGACATGACCTAGAAGCCATACCTATCATGTCTTGTCCAGAGCCAAAGGAGGTGATGCAGCAACGACATTAGAATTCCAAGGCTTCAGCCGATGAATCTCAGTGTTGGCTAATTGAGGCCACATCCTAAATTAGGGAGGTAGATTGGGTTAGAGATCTTGGGAGAGAGAGACAGACAGAGAGACAGAAACGGAGAGACAGAAAGAGACAGAGAGCCAGAGAAACAGAGAGAGACACAGAGAGAGAGAGTGACAGAGAGAGAGAGAGAGAGACAGAGAGAGTCAGAGAGAGAGAGAGAGAGACACAGAGAGAGACAGAGAGATACAGAGTAGGAGAATGGGCCAATTGGTGATTAACATCACAGTCTTTTAAAATTAATTATCTGCCCTAAAAGAGCACTGATCAAATAATGCATCAAAGCATCGAGGCCCATACTAGCTCCTAAGATCAGGGATTGAATAAACTTAAAAAAAATTTTTTTTTTAATGGTGCCTGGAGCTATAAATGCTTGCCAGTCATTCGACATCATGCTGCCACACTGAAGAATATTGGGGCACATTTTCTCACATGGTAAACTGTCTTCTCCTCTGAAAAGACTGAACTGCAAGGACAGTTTCTAAAGCTGTTCCTTGTTAGTTCATCTGCATCTGGTTAGCTCAGCTGGTTCAAGAACGGTGCTAAGGAAGACTGAGTCAGTTGAAGGTTGTCCATCTCCTGGTGAAATGAAGAGACTGCTGGATATGAGTTTCAAGTCTGCTCCTTATAACTGGTCTGACTTTGGGCAGGTGGCTTCACCAGTGGGCCTTGGTTTCTTCACCTGTGAAATGGGGACATGACCTCTTTGCACTTCTAAATCCTGTCCCTTGCCGTCTGAATAGAATTGATCATGCATCAGGAAGGCCTGAAGCCTTTGCACTTTCCAAATGAGAGATGACAGTCATTTAATGGGAGGGTCACTGAAGTTTTTGGAGCCTCAGTTTCTCCATTTGGTAAAATGAGGCTAGAGTATCTATCTCATAGGGTTGTTATGAAACACAAATGAGACAAGGTGTATAAAATACTTGGAAGCATTCTACAAATGTCAGTCATTACCATAATCCAAGACAACACTCCAATTCAGGGGAGCCATCTTTTGATGTGCTGGTGGTCAGTCACAGGGAGGACAGCGGGGACGGGTGGAGAGAATGAGGTGGGGAAAACAAATTCATCCCTGCTGGGGTGGCCTCGACTGCTTTTGTTTTTCTTTTTCACAATGGTTTGGAATTATTTTTATTTATGTAGAGGACAGGGAAGCAGTGAGAATCATGACTGAAGAACATCAGGTAACCCTGGACAGGTGTTCTTCGCCTATCAAATGCTGCAGCTGGAGCTGCTGACTTTTTTGTTTGTCTCTTTCAGTCATTTCGGTCGTGTATAACTCTTGGTGACCCCGTTTGTTTCTGTTTTGTCAAATATACCAGAGTGGTCTGCCATTTCCTCCTCCAGCCCATTTAATTTATTTAGAATTTTCCCCAAGTTATATGTATAAACAAATTTTCACATTGATTTTTAAAACTTTGTGTTCAGATGAAGAAACTGAGGCAAATAGGGTTAAGTGACTTACCTAGGGTCACACAGCTACCGAGTAACTGAGGCCAGATTTAAACTCATGAAGGTGAAGCTTCTTGACTCAGGGCCTGGCACTCTAACCACTGTACCACCTGGCTGCCCAATAAGCATTTAGTAAGCACCTACTATGTGCCAGGCACTGTTCTAAGGGCTGGAGGAACAAAGAAGGGGTCTGTGTGTGAATGCCCATTTATTTGCATATAAATACGTACAAACACGCACATCTGCACGATACTCACACACACGTGTACATGCATAGACATACACATACCATTTTTGTCAGTCTATCCAGACATCTTGAAGGTTGCATTCACATTAGTCAGAGTTTGCCTGGAGCACTTCGGTACAGCAGAGAGATCACTGGATTTGGATCTGGATTCAGATTTTGCCTCTGTTACCATGTGAGCCTGGGCACCTCTCTGGCCATCCAATATCTTTGAAGTCCCTGCTCTCAATCTATGACCCTATAGACCTATTATTGCTTTTGCCCACTAGAGGCCGCTAGAGCTTCCAGAAAAATTCGACAACCAGATTACTTAAGACTGAGAACTTGAGACTTGGAAAGGCCTTCAGAGAGTTCACCTGCTCCTTCTTCCTTTGCTTTACAGATAAGAAAACAGACTGAGAGAGGACAAATGACTTGTCCAGAGTCACCCAGCTACTCAGAGTTTGAGGTAGGATTTGAACCTAGGTCTCGACTCCAACAGTGATAGATATAGATATCTACAAGTGATAGAGCAGGTCATGAAACCCCAAGGAGAATAAATCAGTCAGATATTTCTTTAATGCTTTATACTTTACCTAGTTTTTCAAGCATCTCATCTGATTCTCACTATAATCCTGTGAGTTGGCAAGACCATCTTTCGCTTCCATTTTACAGATGAGAAAAGGTAAGCCAGGTTCTAGCCTACAGACTGACAATGGTGCACTCTCCTAAACCCTCTCCTCTTCCAAATTTCCCTATTCCATTGGGGCACCGCCATCTTGCCAGGCACCCAGGCTCACCTCAGTGTCACCCCCAATAGCTAATCCATTATCAAGTATTGTTGTTTCTACCTGCACCTCTGTCATACCTTCCCCTTCTCTCCACTCAGACAGTTATGACCCTAGTTCACGCCCTTATCCCATCTCAGCTGGACCAATGAAATAGCCTTCTCCCAAGTTTCTTCTCATCCCAACCCATTCTCTGCTCAGGTGGGCTTCCCAAAGCACCAGTCTGACCATGGCCTTCCCCAGTCCCCAACATGAATAAACCCCAAAGGCTCCTGTCACTCCTAGGATCACATACAAACTCCTCTGGTTGGTATTTAAAGCACTTCCTACACTAGCCCCTTGCTAGCTTGCCAATTTTCTCACTCCTTCCTCCCCTCCTTACAGTCTAGGATCCAGCTGCCCTTTCTCCCCAATGCCACGCCATCTTCCGCCTCAGAGCCCTTCCACTGGGGGCCTCCCATGCCTGGAATGAGCATCCTCCTCACCAATGCCATTCAGCTTCCCTGCCTTCCTTCAAGGCTCAGCTCCATGTCCACCTTTTTGAAGAGGCTTTCCTCAACTTCTACCCATCCTGCACATCTCTTGCATGTGCCTTGTTATTTGCACACAGTCTATTCCCCCTCTCTTCTTTGTGAACTCTCTAGCACCTGGAACAGTGCCTGGTACATAGTGAGCACTTAATAAATGTCTGTTGACTGACTTTTATGCCTATTACGAAGCGTCAGCCAGTAGGTGTTCCCCTTTATTCTAAAGTAGTGCCAAAAAAATAAAGTAGTGCCACTCCTCTCCCATGAATCTAGCTAGTCACCACCCCAGAAGGAAAGCAAATAGAACCTGGGCACTCCAGTTCAAAACCTTGGTTGGTTAGTGCCAACAAAAGCAGAGTACTGAGCTTCCTTAAACCTTCCAGTGCTTGCCAAGTACCTGGCACATAGTAGGTATTTAATAAATGTTGAATGAATGAATGAATGAATGATAAATGCATAGAAAAGGAAGCAAGAATGGGACATTGACTATAAAGTGGAAGGAGGGTCAGGCAAGAGAATTTCAAACTTGGTTTCCTTTTCACTGAATCCCGGAGAGAACCCTGCCACCATCGACTTCCACCACTGTGGCTTACTGAACTTTGTTCCCTCGGTCATTTTGAGGGTAATGCAGTGCTTCTCCAAAGACTGCAAAGATGGTCAAACCTCTTGCCATTTCCCCCATGCCCAGTGGCTGGTATTCTCTTGGCTGTCAAGTTCCCCTGGCCTCCTCATGCCTGCTTCTTTCCTTTAGTTAAAAAAGATGAGATGCTTTGAAAGTGATGTGATATTTCACTTCTTAGAGATAGGACACAGCAACTTAGTTTTCTGTGGGAAGAGGAAGTACTTAATTTTCCTCACTGGATTTTTCTGGGAGCACTTTGAGCTCCTTTGTGGAAGCCAGGAAGTGGTGTTGTTTCTTTATTTTTCAAAGGGAGAGTTGTCATGGAACATCGTGTAGAAGGCCATGGTCATTCTCAGGGAATCCTTGGCTCATGTCCCACCTCAGACCCAAACTGGCTAAATGACCCTGGGTAAATCGGTCAATCTCTCATTGCCCCAAACAACTCTCAGATTGGAAATGATAGAGGATCTGCATCCACAGAGAGCATGTCCACAAAGGACCTTTCTCACATTGATGAAATCAGTAGTATGGACCCCAATGCTTCAGAGGAACAGCAGAATTGCCTTCAGCCAAGTCCTCCTCCATCTGCTTCCTTCCTCCGAATGTAGCACCAAGCTTCTTCCATTACCCCCTTGTCTCTCCATGGCATGGAAGTGACTGACCCTGGGCTCTCAAAGAGAAGGCCAGAGGAGCATACGTTCTGTTGGGTCCTTCCAAGCTGGAAAGGTTCAGAGGAAGGGTCCAGTGATGGGAGGATCAGCCTGGCTAAATTTGGCAAAGCTGATCACGGGACCAAGAGGTCATGACATCAACTCAAGAAACCAGCTAGTAAGTCATGGAGGGGTTGAGAACTGCATCAATGGGAGAAGCATCTAATCTGATGAAATCACGGCACTTATGATATGATGAAGTGATATTATAATACAATATAAGATATGATAAAACAGGATAGAATACAATACAATTGATGTAACATCTCACATTGATCTTAGCACTTGGAAGTTTACAAAGCTTTTGATTCCTATCAGCCCTGTGAAGTAGGTAGTGCAACTAGGTGGATCAAGAGTTAAGAGCAATAAACTTGGACCAAGGAAGAGCCGAGTTCAAGTTCGGATGCAGACACTTCCTAGCTGTGTGACCCTGGCCAAGTTACTTCTGAGCCTTGATTTCTTCTTCTATAAAATAGGCTTCATAACAAAACCAACTTCACGGGACTATTGTGAGGAGCAAGGAACAAATATGAAAATATGTGTAAAGTACTTTACAAGCCTTAACATGCCATGTACATGTGAGTTATTTTTATTGTTCTGGTTGTCCATTTTGTTGTTCAGTTGTTTTTCAGTCATGTCTGATTCTTTGTGACCCCATTTGGGGTTTTCTTGGTGAAGCTATTGGAGAGGTTTGCCATTTCTTTCTCCAGCTCATTTGAAAGATGAGGAAACTGAGGCAAACAGGGTTAAGTGACTTGCCCAGGGTCACACAGCTAGTAAATAAGTGTCCAAGGTCAGATTTGAACTCAGGAAAGTGAGTCTTCCTGATTCCAAGCCCAGTATTCTATGCATTGCACCACCTAGTGCAAGACACTAAGTTTGTTTGCTATAAGGTAAATCTGGGGGATATGTAGAGGTTAGGTGACTTGGCCAGGGTCACCGAGCCAGTGTACGTCAGAGACAGGACTCGAACCCAGGCCAGTTCTCTATCAATGCCTCACATTTACATGCCACTTTAAAGTTGCCAGTGCCTGGCATAGAGAGGATTTATGGTTTGGAAAGCACTTTTCATTACAATGTAACAATCCTACAAGGTGTGTAGGTCAAATATTGCTATCCCAGTTTTACAGATGAGGAAATAGATACAGATTTGCCAAGATTACAAATTGTAGCCGTCTTTAGTCAAGAAAACTGCACCTTCCAAACAAGCAATCCCTTCAGATTAAAACAGAGAATACTTTGAGGAAGGGCAAAGACAATTCGAGGGGGAAATGTAAACAATACCTCGTCAAAATCTGTTTTCTCTGTGTCTGGAATTAATAGGCCTGCGGTGGGGGTGAGGAAGGGTAGTTTACCGAAAGAGGTCCGGCATGTGAACTGCTCTGAAGGGGACCACAAAGAACCCTTGACGGATGTCCTGCAGACCTTGCCATCTCTATTCCTAAGTCTGGGGAACAGCACCTTGCCTGACCTGTCAGCTCCCTCATTTTATAGCTCAGGGGATGTAAGGCTAAGAGGGGGGCAGGGAGGGCATCTAGGCCAGCTTCCTTTCACAGGTCATAAGACCCCAGGACCTGAGCCGGATGAAACTTTAGGATAATGAGTTCATATTTAAATAAGCCTTAAAGGCTTGAATAGGACCTTTTTATTTCTCTTTTCTCTCTCTCTCTCTCTCTCTCTCTCTCTCAGGGCAATGAGGGTTAAGTGACTTGCCCAGGGTCACACAGCTAGTAAGTATCAAGTGTCTGAGGCCCCATTTGAACTCAGGTCCTCCTGAATCCAGGGCCGGTGCTCTATCTATCCACTGTGTCACCTAGCTGCCCCCATTATTTCATTTAATCGACACAGCACATTATCTTATACGATCCTCACAACAACCTGGGGATGTGGGTACTGTTATTGTCGGGAGGCTCAGCGGTGCTCAGAGTCACCCAGCTAGTGTCTGACTGAGGCTTTCTGAACCAGCCTGCTATTCTGAGGTCCCCTATTTATAAGCTTGACGAAACTGAAGTTAAGACGTGTGGAACGATACCATAGGTGCTTAATAAATGCTTGCTGGTTTCATTCTTTCTACTTGTAGCCCCCCCCCCCCCTAACTCTGGCACGTATAGTTTGTCCTTAATAGATACTTGTCGATTAATTGATTGATTGTTGATCGTTACTGCTAGGCTGCCCTACGGCCGCGGCCCTTTCATATAAGCTCTCCCAGAGCATCCACCCTGAACCTAGCACACTCCTCTCCAAGATCCCCACGTAGCCACCGCTCCAAAGTGGAGCCGCGAAGACGTCTGCCCTCTGGGCACTGCCGCCAGACTCCTGGGGGCTCCCTCAAGCACCCGGGCTTCGGGAGCTGACCCCGAGCTTTAAGGAGGAGGCCACCGCGGGCTCGGGACGCGTGGCCCAGAGGACTTTGAAACGCCGACGGATGCCGGCAACTTTTAGAACTCCGTAACAGCGAGCTTTGCAGTGCTGGGACAGAGAACGTTAGAACGTTGGGGCGGACTTTGGAACGTTGGAACAAGGAGGTCTAGAACGTTGACAGGAAGCTGTAGAACTTTGAGACGGGGTACTAGGAATATGAGACAATGTGGCTTAGAACATTGAGGTGGTGACTTAGAACGCTGGCACAGGGTTAGGTAGAACTCTGAGGCGGGGAACAAAGATTATGAGAAAAGGCGGTTTAGAACGTTGAGGGGGTGACTTAGAACGCTGGCTCGGGGTTAGGTAGAACCCTTAGGGAGCTAGGATTATGAGGCAAGTTTAGAACATTGGGCTAGTGACTTAGAACGCTGGCCCGGGTAGCTGCAGAACTCTGAGGCGGGGCATGCGCGGGTTACGGCACAAGGCGGTCTAGGACGCGGAAAGCAGCTGGGAAGGCGGCCGGGGAGGCGCAGAGCTTGGATGCCGCGGGGTCCAGACGGGGCAGGGGATTTGGACGCGGGACGCGGGGCGTTCTGCCGGACACGCCCCTGGAAGGATGGGGGAGGCCCCCTGGGGGCCCTGCTGTCGGCCGATCGCCCTCCCACCCCGCCGCCCCCGGGCCCCGGGCCCCGGGCGCACTCACCCAGACGGAGCCGCTGCGCACTTGTTTCAGGCTCCGGAAGGTGCTGGGCGAGGCCGCGCGGTAGTTGAAGTAGTGCAGGGCAGCCCGGGCGGCCTGCTGGAACTTGGGGGTGGAGGGCGCCACGGCCAGCCGCCGCCACGTCTGCGGGCGCTCCGGCTCGAGCGGCCGCCAGACGCCCGAGAAGGCCTGCGCTACCGCGGGCAGCAGCGCCACGAGCAGCACGGCCGTCGGGCCGGCCCGGCCGGGCAGCCGCTGCTGCTGGGCGAGCATGGGAGCGGGGAGCGGGTGGGGGCCTACGGGAGCGGAGGCGGAGGCAACCTCGGCGGCCACGGACCAGGGACTCGCGGCTCTGAGCTGGGCACCGTCCAGCGCGGGCACAAATAGGGACTCACGGCCCCTCCCCTCCGCCCCCGGGGCTGGCCGTCCGAGCTGGGACGGCCTCCAGCCCCCGCCCGAAGGCTCCGGGACTCCCTTTCCGGCCAATACCCGGCCTTCGCCCGCTTCCCCTGGGCTCCGTTCCTTCTCCCTCCACCCCGCCCCTTGGCGCGCCCATCCCTCCTTTTTCCTCCTCTGTGCACTCCCGCGCCGAGGTCCCCGCAGAGCTGACGGCCTGCTCACCCTCCTCCCCGCCCCCCTTTTCTCTCCCCGCCTCGCCTCTGGCTCCAGCTTCCTTGGCTCGGCTTAGTGCGGGGAAAGAACGGCGCCTCTCGGGCGCTGGGGGCCGGAGGGTGGGCCCCGACTTCTGGTGTGAACGACCTAGGGCAGGCTGGGCGCCCCGGGGTGCTGCGTGGCTGTCCCAGGGGAGCCCCGGAGCTCCCGCTGTGCGGGTCTTACCCAGGAGCCGGGCCTGCCACCCCCCTCCATCCTGCATCCCGAGACCACCCTTTTCTCCCGTTTGCAGCTCCCATCGTCTCCAAGACCAAACTACTAACCCTAGTGAGAAAAGCCTTGGACACTTGTGAAAGTCCCAAGGCCCCAGAGAAGGCTCCTTTTCTAAGTAAGGTCTAAGGAATCGGAGCATTTTGGAGCCGGGAGGGACAATGGAGGCAATTCCCTCATTTTGCAGATAAGGAAACTGAGGCCGAGAGAGGAAAAGGCCTTGGAGTGTGGAGGGAGCCAGGAAAACGGTCAGGGGTGGGGTGGGGTGGGGTGGGTGGGACAGGAAGATTTTCCGGAGGGTGGCCTGAGGTTTTCTCACTTCTCAATCTCCGCTTTCTGCCTCGGGCCCCATCACTCCGTGGGAACTGCTTTCTTCCACGTCAGAGAGCAATCTCTTTCTTTCTTTTTAAATAATAAACCGTTTTAGGGGCAGCTAAGTGGCTCAGTGGATAGAGCACCGGCCCTGGATTCAGGAGGACCTGAGTTCAAATTCGGCCTCAGACACTTTACACTTACTAGCTGTGTGACCCTAGGCAAGTCACTTAACCCCAATTGCCTCAGCAACAAAACAAAAAAGAAAATAATAAACGTTTTAATTTAAGGTTTTGAGTTTCAAAATTTATCCCTCCTTTCCTCCCCTGTTCCCTCCCTGAGGCGGTAAGCAATCATATATAGGTTATACATGTGCAATTATATAAAACATTACCATATTAGTAATTTTGTATAAGAAAACTTGAATAAAAGAAAAATTGAAAGTGAAAAATAGCATGCTTCAGTCTGTGGTCAATCAATATCAGTTCTTTCTTTGGAGGTGGATAGTCTCCTTCATCAATTAGTCCTGTGGGATTGGCTTGGATCATTATATTGCTGAGGATAGTTTAGTCATTCACAGTTCTTCATCAAGCAGTATTGCTTTCTCTGTGCACAACGATCTCTTGGTTCTGCTCACTTCACTAGACATCAGTTCATACATGTTTTTTCCAGGCCTTTCTGAAATTATCCCACTTGTCATTTCTTATAGCACAATCATATTCCTTTAAAACATATACCACAGCTTGTTTAGCCGTTCCAGTGGTATTGCTGGATCAAAGGGATGAGCAGTTCTATAGCCCTATGGGTAGAGTTCCAAATTGCTCTCCGGGTGGTTGGATCTTTTCTCAACTCCACCAACAGTTGAGAACAATCTCTTTCCTTCTAACTCTGACACCCTTTTCTATTCTCATTTTTCATGCTCTTTCTGCACCTTTGACACAATTACTATCTCCTCCTTCTAGATATGATCGATTCCCTGGGTAGATTGGAGCTGATACGATTCTTTAGACTTAAAAATGGAGTCTTCTTTTTTTTTTTTAATTAATAAAGTATTTTATTTTTTTCCGTTACATGTAAAGATAGTTCTCAACTTTTGTTTATACAAGCTTTACAATTTCAGATTTTTCTCCCTCCCTCCCCCCTCCCCTAGACAGCAGGTAATCTGATATAGGTTTTATATATATATATATATATACACACACACACACACACACACACACATAATAACATTAATCCTATTTCTGCATTAGTCATGTTATAAGAGAAAAAATCAGAGCAATGATGGAAAACCTCAAAATAGAAAAAAACAACAGCACCAAAAACAAAAGAAATAGTATGGTTCATTCAGCATCTATACTCCACAGTTTTGTTTTGTTTTTTTTTCCCCTGGATTTGGAGATCCTCTTCTATCATGAGTTCCCTGGAACTCTTCTGTACCATTGCATTGGTGAGAAGAATATAGTCCATCACAGTAGATCAATACTCAATGTTGATGATACTGTGTACAGTGTTCTTCTGGTTCTGCTCATCTCACTCATCATCAGCTCACTCAAGACCCTCCAGGTTTCTCTGAACTCCTCCTGCTCATCATTTCTTACAGCACAATAGTATTCATTCACCACAAGTTGGTGTATTCATATACCACAACTTGTCCAGCCATTCCCCAATTGATGGGCACCCCCTCAACTTCCAATTCCTTGCCACCATGTAAAGAGCAGCTATAAATATTTTTGTACATGTGGGTCCCTTTCCCCTTTCCATGATTTCTTTGGGAAAAAGACCCAAAAGTGGTATTGCTGGGTCAAAGGGTATGCACAGCTTTATCACCCTTTGGACATAATTCCAAATTGCTTTCCGGAATGGTTGGATCAGTTCACAGCTCCACTAACAATGCATTAGTGTTCCAATTTTCCCACAGCCTCTCCAACATTTATTATTTTCCTTTTTTGTCATTTTAGCCAATCTGATAGGTGTCAGGTGGTACCTCAGAGTTGTTTTAATTTGCATCTCTCTAATCATTAGAGATTTAGAGCATTTTTTCATATGGGAATAGATAGCTTTGGTTTCTTCATCAGAAAACTGCCTGTTCATATCCTTTGACCATTTCTCAATTGGGGAATGACTTGGATTCTTATAAATTTGATTTAGTTCCCTATATATTTTAGAGATGAGGCCTTTATCAGAAGCACTGGCCTCAAAAATTGTTTCCCAGCTTTCTGCCTCCCTTCCAATTTTGGATGCATTGCTTCTGTTTGTACAAAAATTTTTTAATTTAATGTAATCAAACTAATCCAAAATGGAGTCTTCTTACAACAAGCCTTAGATGCTTCACTCATCACTCCCCGGATTATTCAACCATCATCACTATGCAGCCCTTATCTCTCCTGAACTGCAAACCTTCTTTTCCATCTGCCTTCGAGACCATAGGCATCTCAAACTCAACAGATCTAAAGCAAAACTCACTATCTTTCCCCCTAAAGCAGCCTGCCCCCTCCTACCTTCCTTATTTCTCTCTAGGGTATCACCGTTTTTAAGTCATCCAGGTTTACAGCCTTGGAGTTATCTGAGTGGCTTGCTTGGGAATTTTGTCCTTGCCCCATTTTAACACTGGCTTTAACTTCAAGGCTGTGTACACAGCAGACAAGAGAAGCTGAGTAGCAACACAGCAATTTGGAAACTGGGAACAATTAGCAGAGGCACGCTCTCAAATTGACTTTTTAAAGATAAATTCAGTTGGGACTGGGGGGAAGACCCTGGGATACTACAACATATAGAGTAGCTGAGATAGAGATAGAGCTGAGATAGAGACCCACGGCAACACCAAAGAGGATAAAGGTCTCAGGATATGGAGAGGGGGTAGGAAAGGGGGCTGTGTGTGTGTGTAGTGGTGGTGGTGGTGAAAGCTTGAAGGAACTCTTCTGAGTTGCCCACTTGTTTGGATGTTGTTAAAGAAATGCAAGAGTGGGGCAGCTAAGTGGCTCTGTGGATAGAGCACTGGCCCTGGATTCAGGAGTACCTGAGTTCAAATCCGGCCTCAGACACTTAACACTTGCTAGTTGTGTGACCCTGGGCAAGTCACTTAACCCCAATTGCCTCACTAAAAAAAAAAAAAAAGAAATGCAAGAGCTCTCAGTACCCACCCCACCCCCCATGGTGGTGCTTAGGGGCAAAGCCCAGCTGGTCTATACCTAGTAAAAGCTCAGAAATACTGATTAGGTTGGGCATGGCAGGCATGGTAAAATACCTTGGGAAATCAGGGTGGGGTGGAGATGGGGTAAGGTTGCATGCTGCCAAATAGAGCAAGAGAATAATTCAATTCTGTACAATTCAACAGACATATTTTGTGCTAGCTGCAGCTTACACAAAAATGAAATAAGACAATCCCCTATCTTCAAGGAGTTTGGGGGAAAGGAGAGGGGAGTGTGACCTGTCCAGTACACGTATAAATATGACATAAGGTGATGAGAGTAAAGAAGAGTAAAAAAGTAAAGGAGAGTAAAGAGTAAAGAAGTTAAGATGGGATGCTCTTGGACAATTTGAGGAGTTAAATGAGTTTTCCACTGGTGGGGGCTCAGAGAAGTCTTCATGGAGCAGGTAATACCTGAGATGGGTCTTGCAGGTAGGGAAGGATTTAAACAGGGGAAAATGAAATGTCTTTCATCCATCACAAACAGTGTATGAATGCTTGGAAGAAGTGGGAGAAGACAAAACTGTGTAACTGCTGGTAGTCTAATAGTCCAGTTTGACTATAGCCAATAGCAGACATGGAGGGAGCAAGAGTAAAATAAGAACAGGAGGGGTGTGTTGTAGTCAGACTGTGGGGGACCTTGAATGCCACACCCACTTTGGGTTTTACCTTAGAAGCAATAGGAAGCCACTGAAGTTTTCTCACCAGGAGAGTGACAGGAACAAATCTGTGCATTAGGAAGGTTATTTTTTGGAAGTATGAAGGCCAGCTAGATAGATTGAGCAAGAAAGCATTTAGTTAGAGTTTACTATGTTCCTAACACTGCTGGGAATACAAATACAGGCTAGCAAGACAGTGTCTACCCTCAAGGAGCTTACATTTTAATGGGGGAAGACAAACCATAAAGGGGTGATGAAAAGCTAGTCTAGACAGACAAGTGGACAGAGAGAATAGGCAAGAGGCTAATATGGTCTGGGTGATGGGTGCTAAGGGCCTTTGCTAGTGTTATTGGAAAGGAAAGAAGAGATGTAAGAGATTTGGCAAAGACAGAAGCAGCAGGTCTTGGCAATTGATTGGATAGAGAGGTTGTGAGGGGGCAGCTAGGTAGTATAGTGCATAGAGCACCTGGAGTCAGGAAGACTCATCTTCATGAGTTCAAATCCAGCCTCAGATACTTAGTGGCTCTGTGACCCCGGGCAGGTCCCTCAATTCTGTTTGCCTCAGTTTCCTCATCTATAAAATGACCTGGAGAAGGAAATGACAAACAAGTCTAGTATCTTTTCAAAGAAAACCCCAAATAGGGTCATGAAGAGTCAAACAGAACTGAAAACAACTGAACAACAAAAAGGGTGAGAGAAACAGAAGATGTGACTATAGTATTGCCAGCCTAGATGACTGGCAGGATGAGTGCCATGGCGAAAAATAAGGAACTCGGGGCAGATAGAGAAAAGATGACGCATTCCGTGGGGAAAATGTGGAATTTTACATGTTGGAATAATATCCAGTTTGGTTCAGGAGAAAGAATACTGGATTTAGAGTCAAAGGAACTAAGTTCAGATCTTGGCTCTTTCATTTTCTAGTTTGATGACCTTGGACAAGTCACCAAATGTGGACTCTAGGCCTCAGTTTTCCCAATTGTAAAATGAGGAGATTAGATTAATTGACCATCTAACATCCCTTCTAGCTCTGAATCTATAATCCTATGAGATATCTTGGAGGCGGTTGGAAGGGTCAATCTGAAGCCCAGGGGAGAAACCGAGGCTAAAAATAGATTTGGAAGTCATCTGCATATAAAGTTGAAGCTTGAAGCCACTGGAGCAGCTGAGAAGACCATAGGAGAGAGTATAGAAAGAGAAGGGAAAAGGGTCAGGGACAAAGGCTTGGTGGATGCCCACATTTAGAGGGCAGCAGCAGGAGGAGAATCAACCAGGAATGGAGGCAGATAATGACTGGCCAGACCAGTAGGATCGGTCATGGAAGCAAAGGTGGAGAGAGCATTTATGGGCGGATCAATAGTGGCCAATGTTGGAGAAAGAGCAATGAGCCATTCACTAGATTTGGCAGTTAGATTTGATCAGTCAAGTGGAGGGGTGGGGGTTAAAAAATGATAGTATAGAGAGGATGTGGAGGTAATTACTCTCTCTAGGAGTTTGTTAAAGCATGGCTTGGATGAATAAATGCTAACCATGAGCATTTAAAAAATGTAAATAGTATCTATTCTAGAAATGATGAGCTGTTGGTTTACAATAGCAGTAGCAGCAGTAGAAAAAATACTGACTCTAAAATCAGAGCATGGGTTCAAATCCTGCCTCTTACTATTGCTACCTTTGTGACCTTGAGCAAGTCATTCAATCTCCCTGTACCTCATTTTCCTCAGTGGTAAAATGAAGGGATTGGACTAGATGACTTCTGAGGTCCCTTCTGAATCTATATTTATGATTCTATGAGAATAGCAGCATAGCTGGAGGCCATGGTTGGAGTCTCACCTTTGACATTTCCTAGCTGTCTGACTCTCAGGCAAGTCACCTTGGGCAAGTCGCCAAGGTTCTATTCTACTTATTATTATTTTTTTTTGGTGAGGCAATTGGGGTTAAGTGACTTGCCCAGGGTCAAGTGTCTGAGGTCGGATTTGAACTTAGGTCCTCCTGAATCCAGGGCCAGTGCTCTATCCACTGCACCACCTAGCTGCCCCAAGGTTCTAAATTATAAGATTACTTGCAATCTGCACTGGGGAGGGAATTCCTACCTGATGAAATCTCATGGAGTCCTTTCAAGTTTGGAAAGTACTTTCCTCCCAACAACCACAAGGGGGAGGTGGCACAAGTGTTTTCATCCCAGTCTTTTAGATGAGAGCATTAGTAATCTGAAGGGGACCAGGCAAAGTTTCATGAAGAAGGAAGCACTCAAACTCAGCCTTGGAGGCAGACAAGAATTCTGAAAGGCAAGGGATACCTTACAATAATAAATTAATACTAAGTCTCTAGTACCTTAAGATTTATAAAACTTTCTGTATTCATTATCTTGTTTGAATCCCATTCTATCCTATAAATAGGTGCTACTATTGTTCTCATTCACAGATGAGCAATTTCAGGCTTAGAGACATTAAGTGACTTGCTCAGGGTCACACAGCTTGTATGTGGATGAAGTGGGATTTGAACTCAGGTCTTAAGATCAGAGGATCATAGATTTAGAGTTAGAAAAGACTTTAGAAGTCATCGAGTCCAACTCTTCTTATTTTACAGATGAGGAAACTGAGGTCCAGAGAAGTTAAATAAGTTACCCAGGGCCCCACAGGTCTGCAGTAGGATTTGAACCTAGATCTACCTGAAAGCTAATCCACTTCCCTGAGGAGAACAGTAATTCTGGGCTTGGGGGAACTGGATTGAGTCTAGAAAGAGATGACCAATAAGGAGGCAGAAACTCAAGAAAATGTTTTCTTTCTACTTATCCTTTTATCACTAGTGCTAATGAACAAGAGAATTTATTAGGGAAAAAAGCTATAGGCAGGGAGCATAACCCCTAAAGAGCCACTAATTGATCAGCAAAAACAAGAATGTGGACAGTTGAGACGGTCTTGGCCAGGTGAGTTGGTCTTTATCTGAACTATTCTGGAAAGATAAACACCTTTTAGAAAATGTGATTCATCTGGTTTAAATGTGATCAGTTGGTCTTTTCTGCTCAAAGATGGCTTTGCTAAGGGTAGCCACTATCTCGAGGTTGGGAGAGTATGTGCCTTTCAAACTATGGTAAATTTGTAAGAACTGTGTTGGGCAAATAATATAGAGACAGTGAACTATAAGAGTGGGTCCCCTTCAGATAGAATTGCCACCTCATAGAGGCTGAGTGAGCCCCTTTCCACTTTTCAGGAATTGGTTTTCCTGTTACAAAGAGCACAAACTTTGAATTTACTCATTTGAAACTTGTAAAGCATATGAGACTTTGTGTAGCTCATTTGTCCACGGAAGAGCCAGAAAAGCAGCTCAATTAACCTTGTCCCCAGACCATAGAATGCCTCTGGAGCACTTCCCTACCCCATTATTTGCATGGACTAATAGGGAAGATTTGGATTTGTTTATTTTTGTTTTTAAACTGGGAAACCCTGAGCCCCAGAGCCATTTTTTGATTATTGGACGAATGGCCATTGCCTGATTATGACTTAGCCTGTAGAGTTGAAGATTTAGGAAATGTAAAGAGATAGTCGTCACAAATTAGGAGGTGTTCTCTTACTGAAGAGACCAAAGCAGGACAAATTGTGATAGGAAAGGCCAACTTTCAGGCCATTTGATTCTTGGGATGATTCTGTTCTCTAATCTCCCACCTGAGAAGTGTTAGTACTCAGAGATGAAACCCTCAGGGTAAAGAATTGGTCAGGCTTCAGTCAGTCCTAGGGTAAAGGTCTCTGCTCCTTATGAAAAACCAAATCAGGATGGCATCTGAGGATTGCAGCTGAACTGGGAGTTGGAGGTGTGAGATGAGAGCTGCCCAGTGGAGAGCAAGCAGTCCAGTGGAGACCACTGTGGACCCACTCAGAGGCCATAGGAGGAGGAACACTGCAGCAGTAGAGATGTGAATTGGCCATGTTTTCTTTCCTTAAGTCTTTTTTTTTGTGTGTGAGGCAATTGGGGTTAAGTGACTTGCCCAGGGTCACACAGCTAGTAAGTGTTAAGTGTCTGATCCAGATTTGAACTCAGGTCCTCCTGAGTCCAGGGCTGGTGCTCTATCCACTGCACCATCTAGCTGCCCCTCTTTCCTTAAGTCTTAAGTCTTTTCTACTGTGCCACTCTTCTCACTTATGCTGTGGGTATTTGTGGGTTTATGAAGGATTTTTTTTTACCTGATGCTGTTACTATGCAATCTCAGTAAATGCCTTTACTTGATCTAATTGTGTCAACTGGCTTACTATTGAAGGTAAACATACTAGTAGGGGCTCATGAGGTACAATTTTTGGAGTGTAAACCCACAGAGAATGTGGGTACCCATTTGGGACCATGAGTTGGTAGGAGATAGGTTAGAGGGGTGCTTTGAGGGTTTGGCTCGAAAGATTAAGGTGATAATCATCAATATTTTCCAAGATTTCCATGATTAGTATTTTCCATAGACTAAATTGTCTGCCTGTCACAGAGAGGTAAAGATGGAGTGAAGGAGGGCTTCATGAAAGCCCACTAGATTATAAATTCCTTGAGGGCAGGGACTGTCTTTTGCCTCTTTTTGTGTCCCCAGTGCCTAGTACAGGATCTGGCACATAGTAGTTGCTTAATAAATGTTTATCATTGTTGTTATTGTTTTATTGTTGTTGAAGAAGAAGGATGGGGAGGAGGAAGGAAGGGGACTCATGAGAAGAGAGGGACTCATATAAATGGAAATGGAGTGAGGGTAGATGTTGTGAATCCTCACTTTCCTCACTACTATCTCATGGAATCCCCAGCTCTGTTGAAACAAGGCTTAGGTTTAGGGCTACTTCCTCCCTGAAGCCTTCTCTGATTCCCCTCCTCCCCAATTCTTCCTCCTCTTCACATGGCCCCGCAAAGTTACTTTGTTTTTACTGATGTGTTGTTGTTTCCCCTCAGTAGATTATAAAACTTTGTATCTGTTGTACTTTTGGCAGTAGTAGCTGGGATGGACACAGCCCCTCATCTCTGCTCAATCCAATTCAATAAACCTTGATTCAATTCCTTTGTTATTCAGTTATTTCATTTGTGTACAACTCTTGATGACCTAGATTGGGGTTTTCTTGGCAAAGATACGGGAGCGGTATGCCATTTCCGGCTCCAGCTCATTTTACAGATGAAGAAACTGGGACAAACAGGGTTAAGTGACTTGCCTGGGGGTCACACAACTAGTAAGTGTCCAGGGCTGGATTTGAACTCAAGATGAGCCTTCCTGACTTTGGGCTGGCACTCTGTGCACTTTGCTGCCAGTTAGCTGCCCAGTTAAGTTCCTACTGTGTTTAAAGTAGGGCAATGACCAGGCATAGTGTGTAGAGAGCTGACCTCAGAGTTCTGCTTCTGTCACATGCTGGTTGTGTGGCCCTGAACAAGTCACTTATCTCTTAGTATCCTAGGCAACTTTCTAAGGCTCTAAGGGGAGGAGAAGGTGATGTTCAGCCTTGGTAGAGGAAGTTTTCCCAGAGAACTTCCCTGCCCTCCTCCACTTCCCCCTCCTCCTCCTCCTCCCCCTTCCAACATGAACAGTGCAGATACAGAGACAAAAGGAGAAGCAGTTTTTGCCCTTTGGGGGCTAAACTTCTGTTGGAAGGAGATAAGTAAATATACTATCATATACAATGATATCAAGAAGCAGAAAGCCCAGAAATGAGAGCATTTGAGGAAGAGCAGCAAAAGCATCCTGCAAGGGGAGTTGACCCCTGGCTGGGCTTGGGAGAACACTCAGAGCAGGTGTTTCCAAGATCCCTGATGGGGGTGAGTTAGAGTCGGAATTCAATAGAGGTGATGCTGACAGCATCCAGACCTCCCGGGCACCCGGCTGAGATCACATCCATTAGCCACAGTGCAGCCTTAAAAGAGAGATAAGGGACTTCACTAATGCCCCTCCCTCTTTTCTCCGTGAACTTGATGAGTCAGAGATCTGAATTAGGGGAATCAGCAAAAGGAATGGGAGCCAGCCTAACTGAGCAGCTCAATGAGGCATGCATATAAAATTGGGGACCCTCACTTAAATAAGAGCATGAAATAACCCAGGCTATGACCATAAAGGGTAGTTATTAACTATAGGAATGAATATGAAATAAATATGAAATTTCCTGACAACGCACAAGGGGATGTTTTCTTTTTTTTTTTTAAATTAATCATTGCTATTTTATTTTTCTCAAATGTATCCATTCTTATGCTTCTTCTTTTTTTTTAACATATAAGGTATTTTATTTTTTTCTGTTACATGTAAAGATAGTTCTCAACTTTTGTTTATACAAGCTTTACAATTTCAGATTTTTCTCCCTCCCTCTCCCCTCCCCTTGACAGCAGGTAATCTGATATAGGTTATATCTATATATCTATATACATATACATATAGAGATATATATCTATACACACACATATATATACACATAATAACATTAATCCTATTTCTGCATTAGTCCTGTTATAAGAGAAAAATCAGAGCAATGATGAAAAACCTCAAAATAGAAAAAAAAAACAACAGCACCAAAAACAAAAGAAATAGTATGGTTCATTCAGCATCTATACTCCGCAGTTCTTTTTTTTTTATCTTGGATTTGGAGATCCTCTTCCATCACGAGTTCCCTGGAACTCTTCTGTGCCATTGCATTGGTGAGAAGAATATAGTTCATCACAGTAGATCAACACTCAATGCTGATGATACTGTGTACAATGTTCTTCTGGTTCTGCTCATCTCACTCATCATCAGCTCACTCAAGACCCTCCAGGTTTCTTTGAACTCCTCCTGCTCATCATTTCTTACAGCACAATCGTATTCCATTGTATTCATATACCACAACTTGTCCAGCCATTCCCCAATTGATGGGCACCCCCTCAACTTCCAATTCCTTGCTACCACGTAAAGAGCAGCTATAAATATTTTTGTACATGTGGGTCCCTTTCCCCTTTCCCCTTTCCATGATTTCTTTGGGAAAAAGACCCAAAAGTGGTATTGCTGGGTCAAGGGGTATGCACAGCTTTATCACCCTTTGGGCATAATTCCAAATTGCTCTCCAGAATGGTTGGATCAGTTCACAGCTCCACCAACAATGCATTAGTGTTCCAATTTTCCCACAGCTTCTCCAACATTTATTATTTTCCTTTTTTGTCATTTTAGCCAATCTGATAGGTGTCAGGTGGTACCTCAGAGTTGTTTTAATTTGCATCTCTCTAATCATTAGAGATTTAGAGCATTTTTCCATATGGGAATAGATAGCTTTGGTTTCTTCATCAGAAAACTGCCTGTTCATATCCTTTGACCATTTCTCAATTGAGGAATGACTTGGATTCTTATAAATTTGATTTAGTTCCCTATATATTTTAGAGATGAGGCCTTTATCAGAAGTACTGGCCACAAAAATTGTTTCCCAGCTTTCTGCCTCCCTTCTAATTTTGGATGCACTGCTTCTGTTTGTACAAAAATTTTTAAATTTAATATAATCAAAAGCATCCATTTTGCATTTTATAATATACTCTATCTCTTGTTTGGTCATAAACTGTTTTCCTTTCCAAAGATCTGATAGGTAGACTATTCCTTTCTCTCCTAATTTACCTATGGTATCACCTCTTATGTCTAAATCGTGTATCCATTTTGACCTTATTTTAGTATAAGGTGTAAGATGTTGGTCTATGCCTAATTTCTGCCACACTGTCTTCCAGTTTTCCCAGCAGTTTTTGTCAAATACTGAGTTCCTATCCCAGAAGCTGGAGTCTTTGGGTTTATCAAGGGGATGTGTTTTCAATGACAATATCCAAAACAAACTTTTAATGTGAAATTCCCAACACAGACACACAGACACACAGACACATACATTTTATGGACTTAATAATAAAATTAGGCTGGGTACAGAGATCATGATGTACCAGAGAAAAATAACTAAACATTTTTTAAAAGGATTTTATCTTCAAAAGACAGAAAGTAGCTTTGTTCATTTCAGATTGGGTTGGGCTATTTTGCATGTAGCAATGCATTGCTTTTCCCTACATCTCTTGCTTTCTTTTCTGAGAGAGTTGTTGCTTTCCTATTTTGTTCATCTTCATTTGGTGTATCGGTCCCTAGAGTTACTGGTGCTTAGAATCTCAGCGTTTTCCTTTGCCATCTTACATGAAAAATTGTGCAAGCAAGTTTTATTATTTTTTTTACAGATTATATTGTTTTTAAAAGAAAGTTATTCTTCTTGCAAATGTTTTATGAGGTTGTGTTTCCTCATAATTACTAGCAGATGGTTTCGTAATGTAATGAAATGAATATGGTCAGTACCACATGTATTGCATTTTGCAACTTTTCTAAATAAAGTTTGATTTTGGCATCTCGCAAGCATTAGGGAAACAATGTCTTTGTGGCTCCATTTATGTATTTGGAGAAAAGCATGCCTGGGTTTTGTTCTTCAATCAATCACTATGGTCAGGGAATTTTCCTAAGATGGATAAACATTCAGGTGCTTATCCATAAATGGAAATGCACAACCAGGACCAATGGAAAATCTACTTCTTTTCCAGGAAAAAACGTCTTTAAGAAAGGGTTGGGGGGGGTTAATTTTTTTGCTATTCATGGAAGGGGAATGTTTATTGTGAGAGAGAAGAAAGGATTTTTTTTCCTAAAAAGTTTTGAGAGAACTTTTAAAGTATTTTGCAAAAGAAAAGTCTAGTTTGGACATTGTATTCCATATTAAAGGGCAGGTAGATGCCACAGTAGATAGGGCACCTGGCCTGGAGTCAGGAAAATCTGAGTTGAAATCTGTCCCCAGACACTTACTAGCTGTGTGACTCTGGGCAAGTCATTTTACCTCTGACTGCCTCAAGTTTCTCATCTGTAAAATGACCTGGAGAAGGAAGTGGCAAAAAAAAGATGCTAATCTTTGCCAAGAAAACCCCACATGGGGTTATAAAGAGTGGGGCATGACTGAAATGACCAAACAACAATTACTTATTAAGCTTTAATAGCTTAAACTGCTCTAAGAGTTTTGGGACACGCTGTATATTAAGATCATAGATTTCCAGCTGGAGGGAATTTATAAACCACCTATTGCAACCTACTTCCTCTTACCCCTTTTTAATCAACATTTTAATTTAAAGTTTTGAGTTCCACAAAATCTTATAAAGATGAATGTTGAAAACTGTAACTGGAAAACTATAACTACTATTAAAAACTACATGTATGGGACAGCTAGGTGGCACAGTGGATAAAGCACTGGCCTTGGATTCAGGAGGACCTGAGTTCAAATCCAGCCTCAGACACTTAATACTAGCTGTGTGACCCTGGGCAAGTCACTTAACCCCAATTGCCTCACCAAAAAAATAAACAAACACACAAAAAACTACATGTAACTGGAAAAAATACAATTAAGCAAAAATAAATAAGCAAATGAATAAATAATCAAATAAATAAATAGATAAATAGAAGAAATGGCAAGCAGAATGATTTCAGAAAGGCCTGGAAAGACCTACATGAACTGATATATAGTGAAGTGAACAGAACCAGGAGAAAGTTGTGCACAGTGACAGCAATTTTGTTTGATGAAGAACTGTGAATGACTTAACTTTTCTCAGCAATACAATGATCCAGGACAATCCCAAAGGACTCATGATGAAGCATACTATCCACCTCCAGAGAAAGAACTGATATTGATTGAACACAGACTGAAGCATGCTATTTTTTGCTTGCTTTCTTTCATGTTTTTTCTTTTATTTGAATCTTCTTAAACAAAATGCCTAATATGGAAATGTTTTACCTAATTTCATAGGTATAGCCTCTATCGGATTGCTTATTACCTCAGGGAGTGGGGAGGGAAGGTTGGGATGGAATTTGGTACTCAGAACTTTAAATAAAAATGTATATGTATGTGCAGTGCATATACATACACATATGCACACACACACACACACACACACACACACACACACACACACACACACACATAAAGTTTTGAGTTCCAAATTCTATCCTGCCCTTTTCCTTCTCTGAGGTGGTAAGCAATCAGATATAGGTTGAACCTTTGCAATTATGTAAATTAAAATTGGAGCTGGGGGACATACCTGGGGTTGTACAGTGGGCGACTGACTTGTGTCTGAGGCCGGGTTTTGGCTGTGATCCCCCTGGGTCCAGGGGTGATGTTTTGTCCACTGTGTCACCTAGCTAGGTGATGACATCTTTAGGGTTAAATTGAGGGGTGAAGGGAATGCACTGGGGGAGGGGGAAGGGCAGAGGTGAAATCCTACTTGAAAGAAATAAGAAAAGGCTTAGGGAGTGGGGGAAGAGATGGGACAGGAGCAGGGCAGTAATTGAATTTTATACTCATCAGAAAAGGCTCAAAGACCTTAAACTCATCAGAGCTGCCTCAAGGAGGGACTAACACACCCACCCAACTGGGTGGAGTAATCTATTTAATCTGGGCAGTAAATGAGCCTAACACTCATCAGAATTGGCTCAAAGACCTCAATCTCATCAGAACTGGCTCAAGGAGGGAATAATATACACAATGAACTGGGTGGAGTTATCTCTCTAGCCCTGCAGGAAAATAGGAGGGGAAGGGGATAAAGAGAGAGGGGCAAAAGAAGGAAGGGCAGAGTGGGGATGGGGACAAACGGAAGTAAATCCCTTTTTTTTTTTGTGGGGCAATGGGGGTTAAGTGACTTGTCCGGGGTCACACAGCTAGTAAGTGTCAAGTGTCTGAGGTCAGATTTGAACTCAGGTACTCCTGAATCCAGGGACAGTGCTTTATCCACTGCACCACCTAGTTGCCCTAAGCAAATCCCTTTTGAAGAGTGATAGGATGAAAGAAGATGGATAATAGAATAAATATCATGGGGAAGGGAATAGGATGGAAGGGAAACAGTTAACAATAGTAATCATGAAAAAGAGAAAAGGGGGAAAAATTGTACAAAAAATATTTATAGCAACTCTTAGTGGAGGCTAAGAACTGAGAATCAAGGGAATGTCCATCAAATGAGGAATGATGGAAAAAACTGTACTATATGATTGTAGTGGAATGGACTTGTGCTACAGGAAATGACAAACAGGATGATCCTGGAAAAACCTGGAAAGACTAATGAACATCAATGTATATAGTGAAGTGAGCAGAGCTGGGAGGACATTGTGCATAGTGACAGCAGTATTGTTCAATGAACAATTGTGAATGACTTAACTACTTTCAGCAATGCAATGACCCAAGACAATCCCAAGGATCTAATGAGGAAGCTTACTATGCACCCCCATAGAAAGAACTGATAAAAAGAACACTTGTGGATTGTACATATATAACCTGGTTTCGATCTTGTGGAGGGGGGAGGAAAGGGAGGGAGAAAAATTTGGAACTCTAAATCTTATGAAAATGAATGTTGAAAACTACCCTTACATGTAACTGGAAAAAATAAAATAAATGTTTGTTGCTAAAAAAAATTCCATACTAGTAATTTTGTATAAGAAGACTTGAATAAAAGAAAAAAATGAAAGAAAGCAAAAAATAGCATGCTTCAGTCTGTGTTCAATCAATATCAGTTCTTTCTTTGGATGGTATGCTTCATCATGAATCCTTTGGGATTGTCTTGGATCATTGTATTGTTGAGAATAGTTAAGTCACTCACAGTTCTCCATCAAACAATATTGTTGTCTCTGTGCACAGTATTCTCTTGGTTCTGCTCACTTCACTATACATCAGTTCATACACGTCTTTCCAGGCCTTTCTGAAATCATCCTGCTTGTCATTTCTTATAGCACAATAATATTCCATCACCATCATATACCACAACCTGTTTAGCCATTCCCCAATTGATGAGTATCCCTTTGATTTCCAATTCTTAGTCACCACAAAAAGAGCTGCTAGAAAAATTTTTGTACAAATAGGCCCTTTTCTTTTTTTTGGATGTCTTTGGGATATAAACCTAGCCGTGGTATTGCTGGATGAAAGGGTATGCACAGTTTTATAGCCCTTTGGGCATAGTTCCAAATTGCTCTCCAGAATGGTTGGATCTTTTCACAACTCCACCAACAGTGGATCAGTGTCCCAGTTTTCCCACATCCCCTCCAACATCCAACATTTTCCCTTTTTTGGTCATATTAATCACTCTGTTAGGTATGAGGTGGTGCCTCAGTTGTTTTAATTTGTTGCAACCTCCTTAATTGCTGATGAGGAAATCAAGACCTCCCCCTCCCCCAGGTAAGATGACTTGCACAGGGTTCCACACCTAGTTAAGGTCAGATTTGAACTCATGAAGATGAGTCTTCCTGCCTCCAAGCCCAGCGTTCTATGCACTGTGGCATCACCTAGGTCGGTATTTGAGCTGTCTTAAAGGGAACCAGGGAATGTAAGGGACTGAGGTGAGGAGAGAGAGCCTTCCAGACATGAGAGACCGTTAGAGCCAAGGTGCAGAAATAGTGGACGGAGGGAGTGTCTTGGGAGAGGAACCGCAAGAGGGACAGTGTGGCTGGACTGGAGAATGTGTGGTGTGGAGTCAGGTGTAGGAAGCTTGGGAAAGGGGGCAGCCAGGTGGTGAAGTGGATAGAGCACCAGCACTGGAGTCAGGAGGACCTGAGTTCAAATTCAACCTCAGACACTTCATTCTTACTAGCTGTGTGACCCTGGTCAAGTCACCTAACCCCAACTGCCCCCCCCCCAAAGACTGGGGAGGCTAGGAGGGGTATGGGCTGGGAAGAGCTTTAACAGAGACAGGAATTTAGATTTGCTCCTAGAAATCACTGGGAAGTCATTGGACTTTGAAGTGGGGGAGGGGTGACATGGTCAAAACTACATTCATTTTTTTAATTAATTTTTTTTCAATGACCAAGTATTATTTTTCTCTTCATCCCATCTCCCTTTTCCCTTCCCCATGAACAATGACTATAAAAGACAAGCCGAAATATACAAAGTCAAGTGGAGCCAATGCTCTCGTTGGCCAGGTCCCCAAATGGGCATCTCATTCTGTGTTTCGAGTCTGTCCCCTCCCTGTCGGGAGGTGGGGAGCATGCCTGCTTCATCTTTGGTCCTCCGGAGGCACGCACATCTTCGCTTGAGAACAATCACTTTGTCAGCTGTGTGGCAGAAGGAACAGAGTGGAGACAGACTTGAGGCTGGGAGAGCAATTAGACCAATAGTCAGGGGAGAGGTAGGTGTGGGAGTGAAGAAAGGAGGTGTACGTGAGAGACGTGTCGGAAGCAGTTACAAGATTGGCCGGTGATGAGTAAGAAGGAGGATGACACCGAGGGGTGAGCCTGGTAGTGGCAACGATGATGGAGCCCTCTCCAGTAATTGGGACGTTCAGAAGAGAGATGGGCTGGGGGAAAGATAATCCAACATCCCATCTTGTGAATAGGGAGGCTGGGGCCCAGGAAGTAACTGAAGCCCTGCCCAAGCTAATGGAGGTTGTCACTGACAGTCATGCTTGGATCCCAGGAAGATAGGTAAATAGAGGACCCATTTATCAGGCCCAGTGCTAAGAGGAGGAGGTACAAATGGGAGCGGACAAAATGGTGTTAGTGCTCTAAGAGCTTCTGTCCTCATTGGGGAGGACATCATTTAAAGGAGAGATGGGTGTGGGAGCCAAGGAAAGGGATCCGGGAGAGGCATGAGTGAAGTGGAGCGTGGCTGGGACCCTTCCTAAAGTGATGGGTGGAGAGGGAGTCACCCATCCAGAGAGTGGGGCCTCAGGGGGTCAATTCAGCTGGTGGAGAGAAAGAAGAGATAGAGTCCCAGGCCCTCCCACTTCAAGTCTGGTGTTCTTTTCTACTGTATGAACAACTGTGTGGTATGTAATACTTACCTCTGGTCCTGAGGGTATCAAATACCAAATTATAATTGCATAGTTTATTAATCATGCCCAACCCAAGCTAATACATTGAGGGGGGGCACTAAAGAAAATCCACTGTCCCCAAAAGGCAGTGTGTTAGGACATTGGATTTAATGCTGGGCCTGGAGTTAGAAGGATCTGAATTCAAATCCCACCTTAACCTTGGGCAAGTCACTTAAACACTCTTTGCCTCAGTTTCCTTGTCCTTGTCTCCTGGAGTCGTAAGCATTATGGCCAATAAGAAATGTGAATTCTTACATCCTTAGGTCTTATGGCAGTGTTAGAGTGCTGGGCTTAGAGCCTGAAATACTTGGGTTCTACCTATAGTCCTTGACAGGAACTAGTATGACTGTGGACAAGTTGCTTTAGCCTCACTGAGCTTTAGTTTCTGTAAAATGGTGATGATAAGATCTACTTTCCAGGGTTGTTGAGAAGCTAAATGGTTGTTAAGCATGTTGCAAACTTTACTTTTTTTTCTTTTCTTTTTTTTTCCTTTTTGCGGGGCAATGAGGATTAAGTGACTTGCCCAGGGTCACACAGCTAGCAAGTATCAAGTGTCTGAGGCTGGATTTGAACTCAGGTACTCCTGAATCCAGGGCCAGTGCTCTATCCACTGCGCCACCTAGCCGCCCCCTTTTGCAAACTTTAAAAGCACTATAAAAGTGGAGTCAAAAGTCCCGGCTTCAAATCTCATCTTTGGGATTTACTACCTGTCAGATCTCGGCCAAGTCAGTTAAACTCTCTGGGCCTCAGTTTTCTCATCTGTAAAAAAAGGAATTTGGACTAAATGGCTTCTGAGACCCAAGTTCCCATCCTTTGGGTTTGATCAGTTTCTGCCCTAATCATCGGTAAGAAGCGCATATTTAACACCAGAAGGATCTCAGCAGCCCAACTTTCTGATTTTACACACAAAGGAACTGAAACCCCGCGAGCTGAAATGATTTGACTGAGATCCAACAGGGTCTAAAGCTAGGTCTGTGGATTCCCACGCCAGCACGATGCATGTCATTAGAACAAACCCACCAGCATGCTTTTATAAGTAAGTCGTCCACTCCATGCCAGGTAGTGTGGCGAGATATAGTTGGAGAGCCAGCTGTGCATCAGGAGGCCCTAGTTTCAGGTCCCACTGCTCACATACATTGGTGGTATGACCCTAGATGACTCACAAACTCTCAGTGTCCTAGATAACTCTCTAACATTGCAAATCGGGAAGCAGATGCCCATCTGTCCTTGTGGAGGGAGTGACCTCATCTGGAATTCCCTATACCAATGCAATCACAGATTTTGTTCCCCCATCCACCAAAAAAAGTGTGCCAGGCACTGCATTAAGTTATTTTTCCCCCAAATACATTTCTTTTCCTTGAGAGAACAGAATAGTTATTGAGTCATAATCCACTATACTGTACTAAGTTCTAGGAATACAAGGACTAGGTGGTACAGGACAGGGCTTCTTAAACTTCTTCCACTCATGACCCCTTCTTGCTGGAGAGATTTTTGTGCCACCCCAGGTGTATAGGTATATAAAATAGCTATGTACCCCATTATAAGTATGTAAAACAGGAATATACCCGGGCATATAGGTAGAGAAAATAGGTATACAAAATCAAACTTTTACTGCCAAATTTTTCTAAACCACCCCGTTCAGCTCCCCACAGTTTAACAAGCTTTGGTACAGTAGACCCGGAGTTGGGGACACCTGAGTTTGGAACTTGCCTCAAACTCTTATTAGTGGTGAGACCTTGGCAAGTGAACCTCTCTCAACTTCATTTTCCTCAACTGGAAAGTGGGGATGATTAATAGCAATTATCTTGGAGAGCTGGTGTGAGAATTGAATGAGATGCTCTTTGCCAACCTTAAGGTGCTATGGAAATGCCTGCTAGCTATTATGATAAAACAGATTTTATCACCCACATATTTTGGACCAGACCCAGACAGGTCATGCCCCCTCTCTAGCTCATCTGCAAGAGGAGAGTAAGAACGCCTATAGCTCTTGCCCGAGGGGTCCTCGGGAGGATCATAGGAGGTGAGCATTCTGGAAAAGCCAGCTCCAGAGTGCTGAGCAGACCTAGGTGCTGGGGAACGCCACAGCGATGGGCATCCAGACTATGGGGGCCAGCTTGGAGAAAATGACTCCAAGTCAGGTCGATGTGACTGGTTGGTGTTTGGCTGGGGGATGATGGGGGCAAGAGGTGAATGCAGCTAGGGGAAAGTGCACAGGGTGGAGGGTTTTGAACCCAGCCCCTAGAGTTGTGTGTAAAGAGAGCCCAAAGGCCTCATGTCCCACTACTAAGAACCACTTACTTGAGCTTAGAAAAATATTGTGCTTTTGACAGTGTAAATATTGCTGTGTGCAAATGAATATTATCAGAAAAACTACTTGTGTTGTTTATTGTCACAGAGAAAGAGCAGAAAAAGACTCGGGTTAGGATGACAAGGGCTATTGTTCAATAAAATGTCATTTTATCTATTGATTCACTGCTGTGGTGTGCTGGGAAGGTACCGAGCTATGAGTCAGAAAACCTGAGTTTGAGGCTGGGCTCTGCTTTGAACTAGCTGTGTGACCTTGGGCAAATTCCTTGACTTTCTGGGCTTTATTTCCCCATCTCCCAAATGAGGGAATTATTAATCTATTCACATCTGGCATTGATGTAGAGATTCACAGTCTGTAAAGTGCTTTGAATTCTTTATCTCAGTTAACCCTTCACATGGCCAGTACATCTTTTTTTATTCATTACTTTGATGCCATCTTCTATTAAAGCTCTCCGTAATCTATAGATAGGATCATGGGTCTAGAGCTAGAAGGGACATCAAAAGCCATCTTGTTCAACCCTCTCTCCTTACAACTGAAAAAATTGAGCCCCAAGGAGGTTAAGTGACTTCGACAAGGTCATACAGGTAGTAAGCAGTGGAGGCAGGACCTGAACCTAGTGATGAAATGCCATGGGGATTATTCCCATTTGACCGATGAGAAAACTGAAACTTAGAGACCTTAAGTGGCTTACTCATGGTTGCACAGCTAGCAAAAGTTGGAGGGAGAATTTGAACCCTAGTCTTTGTGACTCCATGTCCAGTTATCCTATGCTGCCTTTCTAATCAACTGTGAAGGTCATAACTGGCTAAAGTTCTCTTTCTATTTTCCTTTAATTGCTTATTCCAGACCCTTCCAGAATTTAGCACAGTGACTGGTACATAGTAGGCACTTAATAAATGTTCATTGCCTAACCTTCCTGACTTCTTGATAGACCTGGTTTTGAGCTATGCCCAGTCAAGCCCTGACTGCTGTTCCCATCTAAGTATTGGGAACCTTCATGTGGCCAGCTGCTTTCATTTAAGACTCCCAGACACTTTGCTCACTTTACTGGAAGCCTTGACATTAGAAAGAAATGAAACGGGGCAGCTAGGTGGCGCAGTGGATAGAGCACCGGCCTTGGAGTCAGGAGTACCTGAGTTCAAATCCGGCCTCAGACACTTAACACTTACTAGCTGTGTGACCCTGGGCAAGTCACTTAACCCCAATTGCCTCACTAAAAAAAAATAAAAAAAAAAAGAAAGAAATGAAACAAGTTCAAGTCATGATGGGTGGGAAAATTGTTTCCTCCCTTTCCGAGTTACATGATTAAAGTTCAACCTCATTTTTCTGAACTTTTATTTTTTTCCAGCTAACAAGAATTTATTTTGTCTCCCATCTCACCTCCCCACTCAACTGAAAAAAGAAGAGAAACAAAACCTTTGTAACAATTATGTCTGTCTAGTCGAACAAAGCAAATTCCCACATTTGCCACTTTCAGAAATGTGCACATTGTTCTGCAGCCCAATCCCTTCATCTCCCTGTGGGGAGGGTGAGAGCACCATTCATCATCAGTCCTCTGGATCAGTGGTTGGTAACTGCATTGATTAGAATTCTTAGGGCTCTCAAAGTTGTCCTTACAATGTTGCTGTTATTGTATAAATTCTTCTCTTGCTTCTACTAACTTCACTCTGAATCAGTTCAGACAAATCTTCCTAGGTTTCTCTGAAACCATCCTGCCAATCTTTTCTTAGTAAGCAATAGTATTCCACTATATTAATATGTTGTAATGTGTTTAGCCATTCCTCAATGGGTGGCCACCTCTTTAGTTTACAGTCCTTTGTTATCAGAAAAAGAACTGCTATCAATATTTTTGAATAGATGGACCTTTTCTCTTCCTCTCTGAGCTTTTTAGGATATGAACCTAGTAGTAGAATCACTGGGTAAAAGATTATTCACAGTTTAGTGACTTTTGAAGCATAGTTCTAATTACTTTCCACAATGACTAGACCAATTTACAACTCTGGTAACAATACACCAATGAGCCTATTTTCCCTCAGTCCTTCCATCATTTGTCATTTCTTTCTTTCTTTTTTTAAATATATGTGCCAAATTAAGGCTATGAGGTGGAAGCTAAGAGTTGATTTAATGTACATTTCTTTAATTATTTTTTGGGGTTTTTTTGTTTTTTGTTTTAGTGAAGCAATTGGGGTTGTGACTTGCCCAGGGTCACACAGCTAGTAAGTGTTAAGTGTCTGAGGCCAGATTTGAACTCAGGTCCTCCTGATCCCAGGGCCGGTGCTCTATCCACCATTTCTTTAATTATTAGTGATTTGGAGCAGTTTTTCATATGGATGTTGATGGTTTGGATTTCTCCCTTTGAAAACTGTCTGTTCATATCCACTGATGATTAGGGATATTCTTATACATGTGAATCAGACCTTTATTGGAGAAACTGGTTGCAAAGATCTTCCCAATTCACTGTTTCCCTTCTAGCTTTAGCTTGATTGGTTTTGTTTGCTCAGACTTATTTTGATGTGGTATAGGCATCATGCTAACAGGGGAACATGTAGCTGAATGACTCATTGACTAAGGCAGCTGGACGCAAGTCCTCAAGAGATTTTTCATCTCCAAATGCCATCCCGGCTACTTTGAACAATATCTAGAAATGCAGACACTCTATACCTTGCTATGGTCTCCTGGTGGTGGTGGTGGGGAATAGCGGGTCTAATTCTCATTGCTTTTTTCCCAACCCCCGTTACATCATTCCAGGCCTTTAATGATTAGTTTTACTTTGTTCCCTCACCCCCATGATTCTACATTGTCTAAGCTATAATCAGTCAACAAGTACTTATGTCTCTCGTACTGACAAAAAAATGAAACAATTCCTGATCTCACTGTGCTTACAGGCTTTTATAATCAGTGAGCAGACCTAGGCTCTACCACTATGCACACAGTAGGTGCTCAATAAATACCTGTTGTTTGGTGATGACCCATAAACCTCTCAGATAAAGCAAAATGTGTCTGTGTTCTCATAGATGTGGGCATTCTCTTCAATAATCCAGAGCGCGATCCAGCTTTGCCTGACTGTCTTCTTCAACCCTTGTCCATGACTTACAGTAACTTCTCCATGAGGAATACACCCAATTATGTTGGGGGCATTATTGAAATAAATAGTAGATTGGTGGAATATATACTAGCCAGAGGTCATTCCATGCCCTTCACATGGCTAGTACATCTTTTTTTTTCTCATTCCTTTGATGCCATCTTTTGTTAGAGTTCTCCATAATCTATAGGATCATAGGTCCAGGGATAGAAGGGACATCAGAAGCGATCTTGTCCAACCCCCGCCTTTACAACTGAAGAAACTGAGGCCCAAGGAGGTTAAATGACTTGGACAAGTTCATACAGGTATTAAGCAGTGGAAGCAGGACCTAAATTCATTTTCTTGTTTGCTATGTGTGGCAGTCTATACATACCCACCATATATCTCTCCATTGCCCTCTGGATGCCCATAGTTTCAATTCTTCAGAGATTAGAGAGCCATGACCCTTAAAAATAGAAAGTAAAGTAAGTGTGGCAATTGGGAAAATCATTTCCCTACATTTCTTTGATTGGAAAGCATCCAGTCTTTGTATTGGAGGGTGTCTGGAAGTGATTGGACTTACAGAAATCTGTCAACATTCCCCGCCACTTTCTTGAAACAGCATCAAAACTCTTGCTAGGCACACAAGACAGCTTTGTTCCTGCCTTTCCAAAGCAAACACACTACGCTCTTGGTTTATTTTTTCAATGATCAGCAAACAAAAGACCATAATCCTGGTTCTCCTTTTACCTCTCTAATCACTCCTCCCTCTCCTTTGCTGGATTATCATCCATGTCCAAGTTTCAGTTCTGGGTCCAAGACTTAGTCCCTCTACATTCTCTTTTGTGGTGATCTAATCATCTCCATCATTTCTCCGCAGCTAGCTCCCATATCTCTGTCTCCAGTCTTTATCTCTCTTTGAATTCTGTTCTGACATCACTGTCATCAGAGATCTCTCTCTGGACATCCCATTATCATGTCAAGCTCAGCATATTCAAAATATAACATTATTTCCCCCTTTTTCCTAACATCACCATTTTTGTTGAGGGAAGAACCAGCCTTCCAATTTCTTAGTTCTGTGACCCAGTCAGTCTCATGTTTAGCTCTTCTCTCTCCCTTCCCTTCCTAGTGCAATTCATTGGCAAGTCTTGTCAATTCCATCTTTACTTCTCTCAAATCCATTCCTTTCTCTCCACTCATACAACCGTCACTAGATCTGACCTTCATTATTCCTCACCCAGACTATAATTGCCTTCAAATTCATCTCCCATTCTCCAGTCTCTCCTCTCTGCAGATCAGTTCTCTACACAGCTTCCAAATTGACATTCCTAGAGCACAGGGTGACCTCACCACTCCCCGGCTCAAGGAGTGGCTCCCTATTGCCTGTGGGATAGATACAAATCCCTCTTCTCAGCATTTAAAGTCCCAGTCTGGCTCCAGCCTGTCTTTCTAGATTAACTTCATATGCTTCCCACTTATGCACTCTTATTTTATAGCCCAATGGGCTACCTGCTGTCCCATTCAGTCTGCTACTTGTGTGTCATCTCTCATCCCTCGAGTGCTGTCCTTCCTCGGCTCAGACCATAAAGGTGGGTGGGACTGATCACCCTATAGCCCCATTTACCACATGGAAAATGGGGATATTAACAACTTCTCCCTTCCAGGGTTGTTGTGAGGATCAAGTGGGATAATATTTGTACAGCGCTTAGCACAGTGTTTGGCACACACTAGGTGCTTAATAAATGCTTGTTCCCTTCTCTTCCCACAATTGATACTTTGCTGTCACCCAGGTCCTGTGAATCTGGCTTTTGCCACCCCAAAACAACCTTCTCTTTTCTCTGCTACCAAGAATTTTCACCAATATCAGTACCTTCCGCTAATTTGGGGTGATTTTAGTACTATCTTGGCTTCTTTTCCATTTGTTTTTCCTTGATTGTCTTCCTCCAGGGCTGCTGGGTTGGGTCATGCAGATTAGACTGGGGCTTTGGAAAAGGGAAGGGGACCAACTAGCTTGTATTTACATATGATTTCAGGTTTACAAAGTACTTTTCAAATATTCCCATCTTGTCTTGGCAACAACCCTAGGAGATAGGTATCATTATTATCATCACTGGGGCTTATGGGGTATTCAAGGAGGACCAGCACCTTTGGTGTGAGGACTTGTTGAGCCCTTTTCAGGGCTGCTCATCCACTTTTCTTTTTTTTTTTTGGTGAGGCAATGAGGGTTAAGTGACTTGCCCAGGGTCACACAGCTAGTAAGTGTCAAGTGTCTGAGGCAGGATTTGAACTCAGGTCCTCCTGAATTCAGGGCTGGTGCTTTACTCACTGCACCACCTAGCTGCCCCCTGCTCATCCACTTTTGGTGTCCATTTGTCACCCAAATCTCACCATGGGTCCAAGAAGCTGTAGCATGCACAGTGGCCACACCCCAGCAAACCATCTTGGCAGACAGGCTAAACCAGGTCGAGGGTAATTGACAGGCCTCAAACCTGTTGGTGAGGTAGGGGGATGTCTATTGGTCAGACATTCATGACATCAAGATCATCCACTGCATCCCAGGCCATCGCTAGTCATCTTGACTTTAGTCCTGCCACTGGCCTCTGATGACTCTGGAAGAGAGAGTGAAGCTGATGACTTTGTGTAACTGCCTCACTTGAATTCATGAGCAAGTCAAGACATCACCCCGTGATGCCACTGGTCCTCTTCGAAAATGAAGGACAAACAACACCCCCATTTTACAGATGAGAAGATTGAGGCATAGAGTGGTTAAGTGACATGTCACAGAGTGTCTGAGGCCATATTTGAACTCAAAGCAACCCTGTTCTTTAGAAGTCAGTGAAGATTCTTGTATACCACATGTTGGTAGTTCAAGAATTATGCTATTATTGATCTAGGAACTTGTAAAGTTACAGACCTTTATTCACTCTCTGCTTGGGAAAGAGCTTCAGGTACACCTAGTCTAACCCCTTGATTTTACAAATGGAGAAACTGAGACCCAGGAAATGAAGTGACATGCTCAATATCACGCAACTACTTATTAGAGGTAAATTTTGAATTCTGTTGCCTTTCCCCTCTTCCTTTGGAGTCTTTTATTGATGTATTACACCCTCTTTTTGATTATTCAGTGGCCATGAAATCTCTTCTCAAGATTGCTTCCTTAAACCTTTTGAGGGAGGTCATTGAATAATGCAGGCTACACACACAGAGAAAGAATTTCTAGAGTTTTTTCATCCTGCAGAGAATCCTTTGAACAGAGTTCAGCTGGTGCCATTCTTGGTCCCTGCTGTATACTCCTGAATTCCCAAGTGTCACTGCCTTCTGGGGTCCTGCTGCTAGAGCAATAGCTGCTGTTGCCTGCTGTCAGAGAGAGACAGAGAGAGAGAGAAAGAGAGAGAGAGAGAGAGAGAGAGACAGACAGACAGACAGACAGACAGACAGAGAGAGACAGAGACAGAGACAGAGACAGAGACAGAGAGAGACAGAGAGACAGAGAAACAGAGACAGAGAGACAGAGACAGACAGAGAGACAGACAGACAGAGAGACAGAGACAAAGAGAGACAGAGACACGGAGAGATGGAGACACAGAGACAGAAACAGAAAGATAGAGACAGAGACAGAGAAAAAAGGGAGACAGAAAGAGACAGAGACAGAGAGAGACAGAAAGAGACAGAGAGACAGAGAGAAGAGAAAGAAGATAGGAAAGGAGAGGGAGGGAGGGAAAGAGAGATAAATAGGGAAACAGAAGGAGGGAGAGAGAGGAGGAGGGAGGGAGAGAAGGAAGAAGGGAGAGAGAGAGGGAGAAAGGAGAGTGAGAGTGTATGAGTAGCAATGAGAGGAAGCAGGGATTTTGTAGGATGGAGAAGAGAGGCTTCTAAGGGTATCTGATGAACGTCACCCAGCATTTGAAGGGTTGTTGCAAGGAAGAGGGGCTCTCAGACTCTCAGGTAACTATGACCACACAGATAGTGTCAGAGCCAAGATTCAAATCTAGGTCCTCTGACCCCAAATGTAGGAATCATTTTATTTGACCCCCCCCCAAAGGGCACAGATAGGAGGAAGGGTTTGGAAATTGTCAAGAGGCAAATTTTGGCTTAACTAGGGAAAAACTTCATAATGATGAGAAAAAGTAGACGAGGTTACTCCAGGATAGTGGTGGCAGCTTCCCCCCCCCCTCCACTTGGATAACAGTGACTGCCTTGGTGTCTCCATCCTGGAGGGAGGGGTGTTACATTCACCTCTCCCCCAGGATTCCCCAGTACCCTTAAAGAACTATTGGTTCTGTCCCCCCCCAATTGTGTTGCCCAGTTTTGGGGAGTCCTTGGCACCTCAGTTCCATTTAACTACTTAACAGTCAGATTAGCTTTTATGAAAGAATGTTTATTTCAAGGATCTAGCCAGAACAAATCTTCAACCATCCTTCCCAACATCTGGGGAAGGCATAATGCTCCCCTCCACCACCTTGGTCTCTGGAGAGAGCAGGGGGATTCAGTTCACATCTTAACTCAGGTCTAGATAACAGAGTCCCAAATTCCAAATGCAAAGCTCCCTCTGGGTTCTAGTCCTGGGCCTGGAATCCTGCCTCTGAGGTCACTGTGGCTCCAGCTGTAGTGTCTCAGTACTCTAACACTTGAGCCTAGAATTGGGGAAAAAGAGACCCAAACCATAAACCTGGTTCTTGGCACCTCGAGGGCTAAACAGGAGAGGGGAGAAGCTTGTGCTTCCCTTGCCCACCTCAGTTTATGGTGCCTGTATTTGGGTGAATAGGACTTTCATCTTCCCCCCATGACAGGAGAGAAAGATGACTGTTGTGGTCTGAGTGTTTAAAGATACAGTTTCAGCTACATAGCAAACAGAAAAGACTCTCTCTCCCCTGTGGTTGGGGAACACAGAATGTCTGCTCTCCTCGCCAGGTCCTTGACATCTACCATATGGGTGGCTCCATCTCAGATGAGCCAGACAAATGTCAAAGGCCCATTACACTTACATTCTCCTCCTGGCCCTGCTCTTGGGTCCTGGTCTTCTGGGCCATGGTGTCTCACCCTGCCCCTTCCCTCAGCACACAGGGCTTCCAGGCCTTGGAGCATCCAACTACCACTGCTGCCTCCTTAGCCCAGAACATCATTCAATAAGACCTGCCCTCTTCTCCCAGGGGTAAATTCCTCCTGGAGCCTCTATTTTGTGGAAGGACCCAGGCTGACCCTTATTGCTCCTAAATTCTAGACTAAATTCTCTAGACCTTAGCACATAGGTAACACTTAATAAATGCTTGGTTTCTTCCTTCTTTCCCTTAATGGAGGTCTTCAAGATGTCATTTATCTGGTATATTGTCCAGCTGACTCTTTTTGGGCTGTGGGAGGGATCATGTGGCCACCAAGGTGCCTTACAACCTTGACATTCTTTGGTTCTGGCAGGGTGGTGGTGTGGTTGGAAGGGCCACCCCTTTTCTTCAGAAAGGGGTAAGGTCATATAATTGTCAAGTCAGAAGAAAGTTGGGCAGTAATCTCATCTAACCCCATCAGAAAGATTCAGGTTTGTTTTTTTGTTTGTTTTTTTGCTGGGCAATGGGGGTTAAGTGACTTGCCCAGGGTCACACAGCTAGTATGTGTCAAGTGTCTGAGGCTAGATGTGAACTCAGGTACTCCTGAATCCAGGGCCAGTGCTTTATCCACTGCACCACCTAGCTGTCCCCAAGATTCAGGTTTTTTTCTCATTTTATTTTCTTGGTGAGGCAATTGGGGTTAAGTGACTTGCCCAGGGTCACACAGTTAGTAAGTGCCAAGTGTCTGAGGCTGCCACCTAGCTGTCCCCAAGATTTAGTTCTTTACCCAAGGTTACCCAGTGAGTTGGCTTATCTCATTCTCGAATTTCTTCAGTTCCTAATCTGGTGTTTTCTCCATCTTCTCAAATGCAAAAAGAAACAGTAATATTTCAGGGAATATTTTGGTGCATGTGACCATTGGTCATAGACCAGTGAGGAGATAGGGCAGGATAATGGTTTAACTTTTATTTTTTAAAAAGTCATCATCTGTAAGCAAATGGCTCTTTAAAATTGCTAAGAATCTCCAATAATATCTCCCACCCTGCCTCACATCCAAAACTTGCTTCATCTTGGCTTATGCTTTTGTAATTTTGTTTTTGTTCTTGGAACAGATGGCTCTGACTGAACATTCTTTCAGCAATAATGCTAATGCCACCAAAGGCTTGAGAAAAATCTTACTCAATTCTTCCTCCCACCCTTTCTGCAATGATTTCCTTAAACAAGCTACCAAGAATCAAATATTAACCATCACCACTTTTCCTTCTTGGATTTCTGCATTTCAGTGAAGTCACAGTTATCTACCTACCGGTCTACTTCTTGGCAAATCCTAGAATTTTAAGGGGGTTAGAGAGGGTGGCTCTGTTTTGTTTTCAATTCATTTGTTGGCATCATCACCCCTTCTGTTTACTGTAATACTGAACAACTGAGGACCAACTTTATAAACCCACATCTTTCCAAAGGAAAGATGTAAAACAGACATACTCAGAATATATCTATAAGGAAGAGCCAGTTGAGCTGAGGCTTAGATGGTGGGGATTTGCAATTGTGATAAATGTGATCTTGTCTTGGGAGTTAAGCAGTAGTTGTAAATATAGCAGAGAAGATAACCCAGCAGAACTGCAGGGGCGGAAAGGGAACTCGTGTTCCGCACCAAGAGAGTGTACCAGTGTCCAGTCACAATGCCCAAGTCTTTTTTTTCCACAGGAAACACCATTAAGATGAGGAGTTTCCATCCTATACATACATACACACATACATACATGCATACATCTATATCTATATGTACTTCAATTCTGTGTTCTCTACTTATTCTCATTACATTTAATTTTATTTATTTCAGCCCCTTGTTCTAGACCATTGAGACAGTTTTCCTTCTTAAGTATGTCTTTTACTCTATTAATTATTCCTCCCAGTTTTGTCATTTGCAAATTTGATAAAAATATATTTTTCAAAATCTTCAACTGAGTCACTAAAAAAAGGCCACTCCATAGTACCCAGCGCATACCACTGGAGACCTCCCACTAAGGTGATGATAGTTTATTCATCACCACTCACTGAGTAGAGTTGTTCAACTAAAATTTAACTCTTTCATTGGGCAAATTGATAAACTTCCTGAGTCAGGAGGGAACCTGAAACATAGGACACACCTGTCCTATGGCCACACTGCTGTATCAGCAGAGGGCAAGGAACACATCTAGTCACTCTAAAGGGCTTTGGGGAAAGGGGTTGAACCCTTCAGTACTCTAACACTCCCTTTGACATACTAGTTGCCCTCTGCCTGATGCTTTCAAACTCATTGGTGTCTTCAGTGAAACTGAACACAGTCTTCCAGGAAGAGTCCAGGAAGACTGTCACCTGAACATTATGTCTCTTTTAATGCTGGCTAAGATGGTTCATTTGGGGGCTGCCCATCTCCCACTGGGGGACCTCCCAGGTCACTAAAACACTTAGTTTTTTTTAATTTTCCAGATAAACCATTTTTCTAAGAATGTTGTCCCCATCTTGTACATGTGAAACTGATTTTTGGAGCTCAAGTGAAAGATTTTACATTTATCCCCATTTACGTTGATGTCATTCACTCTGACTTGAGGTTCTAGGCTCTAAAGATCTTTTCAAATCCTGAATCTGAAGATTTATATCTTCTGAAAACTGAATTTGTTGTTTAGTTGTTTCAGTCATGTCCGACTATTTATTTGGATGTTTTTTGGAGTGATCGATAGTCATGTCCAACTATTTATTTGTTTTGTTTTGTTTTGTTTTTTGCAGGGCAATGGGGGTTAAGTGACTTGCCCAGGGTCACACAGCTAATAAGTGTTAAGTGTCTGAGGCCGGATTTGAACTCAGGTACTCCTGAATCCAGGGCCAGCGCTTTAACCACTGCACCATCTAGCTGCCCCATGTCCGACTATTTATGACCCCATTTGAGGGTTTTCTTGACAAAGATCCTGGGGTGACTTGCCATTTCCTTCTCCAGCTCATTTTGCAGATGAGCAAACTGAGGGCAAACAGGGTTAAGTGACTTGCCCAAGGTCACACAGATAGTGTGTCTGAGGCCAGATTTGAACTCAGGAAGATGAATCTTTCTCCCTCCAGGCCTAGCACTCTATCCACTGTGCCACCGAGCTTCCTGAAAATTAGATAAGCAGGCCATTGAGGGATTTATGCATGTTATTTATAAAATTATTTAATGACATAGGAAACCTCCTTTCAAATTAAGTCAACAAGCATTTATTAAACACTTACCACGTGTTACATTATGGAAATATAAATGTAAGCAGAAAAAAAGACAATCCCTTTCCTCAAGGAGCTTATATTATAACGGTGGAAGACAACAAACAGTATAGCCTGGAGAGGAATGAAAATGTAGGTGGCCTTCTTAAAATGGAGCAGCCAAAGAGAGAGAAGGATCACCAGGGCGGAGAGCACTTCCCATGTGTGCAATCCAGGGGCTGAGTCTACTTCCAATGTGATGAAGCTTTGGGTTATGGTAGAGTAGATTCAGGAGGGGAGTCAGGAGAGAAGACTGGAGAAGAATGATATTGAATATTGAAGCTGAACCATGAATGACAACTCCAACAATTCTGCCTCTATGCAGTTGTACTATTGTCTAACTGCTACTGAGGGCCAAATCCATCCCAGTTTTTGTACAGCCTGGGGAGCTAAGAATGTTTTTTACGTTTTAAAATAAAATTTTGTTATTTTCGGACTATAAAAAAGTGGGTAGTGGGTCAGATTTGACCCATATGCCATAATCTGCTAACTACTGGTCTAGCTCTCCCCCCCCCCCCAAATAACATGAGATGCTTTATGAAATCCTTTGCTAAAATCTAGGTAAAATATTTCTATGTCATTCCCCTAATCTTTTGGTCTTATGACTATCAAAAAAAGGAAATAAGTTTAGGGATGATTTGTTCTTTTTTTTTTTTTTAGTGAGGCAATTGGGGTTAATTAACTTGCCTAGGCTCACACAGCTAGTAAGTGTTAAGTGTCTGAGGCCAGATTTGAACTCGGGTACTCCTGACTCCAGGGCCAGTGCTCTATCCACTACGGGGATGATTTGTTCTTGATGAAGTGATGCTGGCTCTCTGTAGTCTCTGCTTCTTTTTCACTAAGCATTCCTTTAATAATACAATCGAGACATTTGGCAGGAATTGAACTCAGTGGTTTCCAGATTCCATTTTCTTCCCTTTTTGCAAATCACAACATGTACCCAATGTCAATGGCATTCTCTTGATCTGCCATTTTAATAACCTTATAAAAATCATTTGGGGATTAGCAAGCCCATCTACCCCCCACCCTCGTACTGATAATTGAGAATTGTTTGTCCACTTTGTGTTTTTTTGCATGGTGAATTTTTAATTGTATTGTAGCTTTTAGAAACTCTAAGATACTTATTGTGTCTCCTACTCATGATGATAAATAGTCTCCCAGAGTATGGCCAGTTATGTCTCATCCACCTCAGGATTCTAGGTACCTCTGAGGTGTTCAGGTAATTCTCTAATGTTATTGACTTGAGCCCCCATTCTGGTGTGCTCTCCCCAAAATCAATCACCAGTGTTTAATGCCTATGTCATTTAACCATTTAACAGCAATTAGCTTTTACAAAGGTATATTTACGGAAATCCAGCAAGCATAGAAGTAAAAACATTTGGTCACAACAGGGGGGAGACATTCTCTTCTATAGTATCCTGGTCCCTGGGGAGAGTAGGCTCAAACTTAAAGCATTTTTATTCTCTAAACCATTTACGCCACCAAGATCACCCATGAAACCAGCATAATCACTGGATGGTCAGCATCCCTGCTACCCCTGGGGTTGGTTTCATCTTTAGGGTTACACTGGCTCCTCAGCTAGTAGCAAACTCTGGACTGGATTCTCTTCACAATGTTTTGTGGTACCTCAGTCTCTTGACCTTTCAAGGCTTACAGGGTCATAGCCATCTCCAACATTCTTCACTTAAAAGGTCAGTCTCAGGTGGGCGAGGATGCCTCATGCTGTTTCCCCTTCCCAAGCCTTACAGCATGACTCTCTCACTCCAGCATAACCAAGAAGGAAAATGAAAACAGTTGGGCACGTTAGTGCCCTGTGTATGCATGGCTCATTCTAGCTTAGCAGCTGTTTGATTTGATTATTGGCAAAGCTATTTAAAGTTGTGTTAAGCTCAATTTTGTAGGAAATTTTCCTGGCTGATTACCAGCATCTGAAACACCTGAAAGACTTCCATTCCACAACTACACTCAGAGGACATCCCAAGAATCATCTGAGAAAAGACTCCCAAAGACTTAAATGGACATTTTCCTGTTTTCCTTTTGCACATTGTATACACTGTTTATAATGTCCACTTAGTAAAGGGGAGTGCCCCCTTTAGCCTTTGTTAATGTGTTGCTCAATTTCTTTTTCTTTTTTTATCCCCTTTACTTTGCTAGTCATAAGTATCTGTAATGTTATTGCTTCATGTGAGGAAATGATGTTTCTTTGCATGAAGCACAGGGGAGAGTGTGAGAATTTGAGCCCCACCAACCTGCTGAGAAAGACATTGCAGGGAAGCTCTGCCCTGAGGAGAAAGCATGAGGTAACTTTTCTGGGGCTTGGAGAGGTGTGTGTGTGTGTGTGTGTGTGTGTGTGTGTGTGTGTGTGTCCCTGCTTCCTGTTTCACATGGGGCTTCTGGGGGAATTGGCTAAGGATCTGGGTCCTTTTGTGCAGGAACTGGTTGTGAGTGGGAGGAATGCTCTCTCTCTTAGATAGCTAGATGAAGGCTGTTTTTCCTTCTCTCTCTCTCTCTCTCTCTTCGCTAACCCCTAATATACTTTAATAAATGCTTAATGCCCAAAGATTGGTGCTAAAGCTTTTCTAATTTAAGGTGACCACACATTAGATTTTAAACATCACAGCTAGAATTTTAGACTTTACACAGCCAATCAAAAGACTCCTCCTGATTGAAAACATACCTACCCGTATCCAAATTCTTGCATTGATAACCTCAGGGGGATCATGCCCTATGTGCTCATAATGGCTGAGCTTTCATCAGCCAATCCCAGTATCCTCTGTTATATCATATTAGCTTTTGCTCAACACTCATTTCTGAGATGACATTTTTCCTTCTGCAATCACAGAGATAGCTTTTTTCAAGGCACTTATTCCACTAGCTTCCACTTCTCTTTTAGTGGAGGACCCGGCTCATATTTAGAAAATAGAGAACAGTTATAGTGAGCTCTTTCTTTCTCCCCAATACCCTTAAAGTAATCTCCCATTTTCTCCTCCTTTATCTTCCTCGGAAAAAGAAATGACCCCTTTCTTTGCAAGATCTTGCTGATACCTTGATCCTGCCCCATGGGAACTTTTCCCTTGGATCATCATTTCCCCCTCCAGTATCCAATCTCCTTTTTAAAATCTTCATGGCTAACAAATATGCCCAGCTCTCCCTAATCCTTAAAAACAACAACAGCAGCAGCAGCAACATCTCACTTGACACTGTACTTTTTATCTCCTGACTTTCATAACCAACTTCTAGAAATATCTCTAGAAAATCCCTCATCGCCTCCACATTCTTCCCTCCACACTTGTTTCTCAACTCCTTACAAACTGGCTTCTGACCCTACCAGTCAACTGGTACAGTGGGTAGGGGGTTGAACTTGGTTGTGAGGAAGACTTGGGTTGGAATCCTATCATGTCTTTGATATTTACTAGCGATTTGTGCTTTGGGCAAGTGATTCATTCTCTCTGAACTCAAGTATCCTCATTAAAAAAATAAGGATATTAATAACTATAGTTCCTGTCTCCAATGATTATTCTGACTAAAGTGAATTAATGTATGTAAAGCTCTTTGCAAACCTCAAAACACCCAAACCACCAGTTATTATTCTCTCTAAATGCTAAACCCATTGGTCTTTTCTCAGTCACCATTTTTCTTTAATTGCCTACAACTGTGGTGCTGTTGACTGCCTTGTCCTCCTGGATTTTCATGGTATCACTGATCTCTCATTCTCCTCCCACCAGGACCACCATTCTTCTTCAGATTCAGTGTCCCACCCTGTCTATGTGGGTGGGCATGAAGGCTCTGCCTTGGGCCCCTTTCTCTCACTACACTATCTCAGCCATGATCTCATCTGTGTGTGGCTTGGTTGATTTAATGATCTCACCTCTATGGCAATGACTCTCCTATTCAGCTCTTAGCTCTTTTCTGAGCTCCAGCCCTAGTCTCTGCTTGCTTGCTGAGGATCCTCAGCTGGATATACCATGGCTGCTCATCGTGTCCAACATGGAACTCATTATCTTTCCCCTGAGATCTACCTCTCCTCTTAATATTCCCATGTCTGTTGAGGTTACTATCATCATTTCAGTCTCCCAGGTTCATAACCTTCACCACTCCTGACTCTTTCCTCTTTCTCATCTTCCATATCCAGTCAGTGGCCACATCTCCTGCATCTGCCCTCTTCTCTCTATTCACATGACCTCCTCACTTCTCGTCTGATCTATTAGCCTAGCCTCCCATTTGGTCTCCTAGTCTCTAGTCTCTCCTCAGTTGCATCCATCTTCCACATAACAGTCAAATGAATACTCCTTAAATCATAGACCTGTGTCACTCTTCTGCTCAAGGAGTTGCAATGGCTCCATTAACTCTAGGATAAATGACAAACTTCTCTGTTTGGCATTTAAAGCACTTTACAATCTAGTTCCAACTCACATTCCCAGCTCACTTTGTAATTTCTCCCCCTCTTCCCTGTTCTGTTCTGTTCTGCTTTGTTCTGCTCTGTTCTCCTGTCCTCTGGTCTCCCTTCCCCTCCCCTCTCCTCCCCTCCTTTCCCCTTTGCTCTCTCCCCTCCCCACATACTTGGAATATTTTTTCCTCCTAGTCTCCAGATTTGGGAGTTTTTTCTCTCTTTAAGGCTTAGCAAATAAAAGGTAATTTGGGTGGGGGGTGGGGAGAATGCTAACCCATGAGTGAATAAGTAAAGGCCTCAGGTTAGGAGGGACCCTTTGCATTTTATGATTTCTTCATCTTCTTATCTACATACCCCCAGTAGAATTTAAACTCCTTGAGAACAAGGACTACATTATTTCATGTTTACCTGTGTACCCTAGGTCCTAGCTCAGTGCTTTGTATAGAGCAGGTGCTAATAAATGTTCAGTTCAATTGTTGTATACGTGGAGGATCCAAATTGATGTTTCCATTGGCCCAAAGAGGCCCTATAAAAAAGAATCCAGGAATAAATTTCTTTTTTTTAATGTTAGGAATACATTTCAAAGATGAGGCCAAATGACATTTGGATTATCTGTACCACAGCTCAAGTCTTTCCTTCCCCAGAGGCCTTTCCTCTTCCAACCCACCCCCTATTTTCTATAGTAATTTTAAAAAGTATATTTTGCAGATACTTATCTGTGGGTCTGTTGTTTTCCCCAAAGGAATTTGGGCTTCTTGAAACCAGGGATTCTTTCATCTATCTATACCTCCAGCAGTGAACACAGTACATTGTGATGTAGGAGGTGAAAAAAAAGGGTTAGCAGAAAAACCTAAGATCCAAGCTCTAATTCAGATATTAGCTCCAAAAGGGAGTTAGACCTCAGTTAATGGATAACTTATAAGTCAGGATGCTAGGTTCTTTTACCCACAGAAATCAGTACCCATAACAGGAACAGAGAGAGAGGGGCAATGATGACCTTAGACTAAATGACAGCCTATAGAAATTCAGACTGGAAATAAAAGAAAAATGAAGGTGTTTTGAAACTAGCCATGGGAACCAGAAAGAGACATGCACACAAAAGGCCAAATTTGTCCCCAGATTCACCTTATGACATGTAAAGCCCCAAAACACACCTCCACAGAAAAAGGTACCCACCTTGGGGGTTGGCTTAGGACCCCAGGAACTCCTGATTAGGATAGGCCCTCCCTTGTACCTCCCCAAGGTGGAGATTATTATAATGAGACTGATAAATCAATTTATGTATACTATAAATATAACTGTCTTTTCTTCCACTATTCAAGAGATACCTTTCCACTATTCTGGTTCTCTCCCTGTGGTCACCCACAGTATTGCAATAAAACTTGGGAAACTGAGTCACTGAGTCTTGTAATTCTTTTGGGAAGACTCACGATCAACTGGACCCTAATTCCACCCACATCACTTGCACAAAGGAGGTATCTAATAAATGCTGTTGAATGAATGAAAGAATGAATATTTCTCTTTGAAGGGGCTGATAATGAAGAGTTTACTGTATTTTGATTTCACATGAGCACTTACGAACTCACTGGGTCATCCATGCCCTTTAGAATGCTTCAACCATAATTGTAATAAAAAATACTACAAGCAAAATTAAGCTTAAAAAAAGATAAATTTCATTTTAATAACACAAGCAAATGACACATTCATAGTCATGGATTTGGGGTCGGAAGTCACCATAGAGGGCATTTATCTCAAGCTCTTCACTTCTTCAGATGAAGACGCTGAGGCCTGGAGAGATGAGGTGATTTACCAAAAGTTAAACAGGTAAGAAGAACTGGGATTTGAACCCAGGCTCTTTGTGACCCCATTTGGGGTTTTCTTGGCAGAGATACTGGAGTGGTTTGATTTTCTTCTCCATCTCATTTTATGGATGAGGAAACTGAGGCCAATAGGCTTAAGTGACTTGTCCAGGGTCACACAGCTAATAAGCATCTGAGACTAGATTTGAACTCAGGAAGAGGAATCTTCCTGACTCCAGGCCCAGGCTCTATCCACTGTGCCACCAGCTGCTCCATAATAATCTGCTGATGATTCCAGATCCAGTATTCTCTTCAGGGTTCCACACTGCCTCCCTGCCACTCAGAACTGATGGCTGAGCCCTGCACACCTGTGGAAGGAAGGAGTAGGAATCCAAACCTGTTCCACTTGTGGCTTCAGTCTTGGCTGTCTGTAGGGTTCTGCATGTTTTGAGAGCACCTGCAGTCTTTGCTGGCAGATAAACCGTAGGTGTCTAAAGAATGTGAATCTAATTAGGGAGTTGTAGTTCCTGACAATAACAAAGACATCTCCACTCTTTGGCTTTGCCTCAGTATGTTCGTTAGAGCTGAGCAAAAGACAAAGGGATCAGTGCAGGGAAGGCTGGTTGTATGTTGAGTCTGCAATAAATAGACATCATTTATAAATGGGATGGTGTCATCCCACGGCCTCAGAGAAGCCACTCATGCCGAATCCGTAATAGATTACTCTGCCGTCTCTGTGTTAATGGGCAAGTATGGCATTCTATCTCACAGGTCTGGAGGCTCTGCCCAGCTGGGAGTAGGTCCTGCCCCCACTCAATGGGGGATAATAAAGGTACCTACAGAGCACTGGAGCTCATGGTTAGCTTGATCACGGCTATCATCTTTTTGAAACTCGAAGTCATTCGTCTAATTCAGGATGCAAATATTTGAAGACAGAAGCTGCATAAGTGACTAGTAATTGCCCTGGGTGGGATGCTCCACGCCCATCAGCTGTCGGCAATATGGACCTGTCATTATGCACATATTATCCGGAAGAGGCATGATGTTCCCTTGTGTTGAAATTTAGGGCATTAATCGGTTACTAGAATTCATAGGATCATAGACTACAAGCTAGAAGGAGTCTTAGGGGACATCCTGCTAAAGCCCTTTTTTACAGATGAGGAAACTGAGGTCCATAGACATTAAGTGACTTGCCCAAGATCCCATTGGTTGAAGTAGACAGAGCTGGAATTCAAATCCAAGTCTTCAGATCCAGTACTCTTTTCACTGATCTACATTAAAGAGCATCTCATAGTGTTAATCAATTAATCAAGTCTTCATTGGTGGACACTATGTTCCTAGCACTCTACTAACCTCTGGTCTTCTCACTGTAGCTCTCTAACATGGTGGCCATCCCTATTTGGTCAACAATGTGGAGCTGGGAATTTACATGATTCATGTGACAAATCCAGTATTGACATTCTTAGTCCATTAGTTCCCAGTCTGATGAAAGTTGCTAAACCATTCTCCCTCTTGGCAGTGTTAAGAAAAATTCCCAGGAGTTATGGGCAGACTTGGAGAGTGTAGAAGATGATAGAAATTCAGACCCATCTGATGACTTTGACATTTTGATGTGTGAATTAAAAAAAAAATCAGTGGCAGAAACTACTAGCATTCTGTGTACTGAGAAATAGATTAGCTTTGAAATGAAGAGAAAATCTACAGTTTTTCTAATGAAAAGCATGCCGAGTCTCAATTGGAAAATAAAGCAAATTTTTGTTTGATTTTGTATTGTTCTGCCAAAAGAGTTTTCAACCCTTGCTGGAAAATGTACTGATGGAAAGAAGCTGTGATCTCCAGAGCTCAAGTCGGATGACTGGGGTGAAAGAGGACCCATCCAATTTGAGAAGTCTTTTTTTTTTTTAATATAACGTGTTAGTCACACAAATTTCCCCTACTTCTGATTTGAGCAATTCAGTAAATTCTATGAATTCATTTGAAAATATTCTATTCCAGGCATTTGCTAAGAGCCTACTGTGTGCCAGGCACAAAGATGAAAATGAAAGAATTCTTATTCTCAAAGAGTTTACATTCGACAAGGGGCACGCAACATGAACCCAAACACAAAATATATACAAAGGAAAACCCCACACCAGAACATGGATGTATTTAGATATTTGTTCAGGAAGACAGAGGAGCCCAAACCCACTCTTGTTTGTTTATTTCAGAGAATGGGGATGATGGGCAGTGAATGTTAATTGAATGATTACTTCACCACAAGGGTCACCATTATTGATAAGTTATAGATTGCATTTTAAAATCCCTTTCAGGGAAAAGGAGGCAGATCCAACCAGAATACAATAAACTTATTTCCCTTTGCTTGTCATATAAGCATTGTTTTCTTTTTGCTCATCTTTGTATTCTCAATACAAAGCCCAGTGACTGGCACATGCCAGCCTAGCCCAAACTTTGGCAGACTCTACCAAGTATTGGCCTCCATCTTCTACCCAGCTGCCAAAGGACTTTCCTAAAGCCATGGTCCCAATCCTGCTCCATAAATTCCCCTGGCCCTTGATGTGGCTAAAATCAAATCTGAAGTCCTCTGTTTGACTTTTCAATCCCTTAGCAACCTGGCCCCCATTGACTTTTCCTGTCTTGTTAGAAATTATTCCCCTGCCTCTCTACTCTGCTATCCATTCAACCTGGCTTATTGCTGTACCTCCTGCCATTTCTCATCTGCACCAGTTTGTCTTGGTCATCTCCCCTGCCTGGAGTGCCATCTCCCCCCACTGCTGCCTCTTTGAATCCTTTGTTTCCCTCAAAACTCCTCTCCAGTTCCCTTTTCTACATGAAGCCTTTCTTGATTAAGCAAGTAAGAGAACATTTATGAAGCACTTTTCATGGTGACTGGCACATAGTAGGCACTCAATCAATGCTTGTTCCCTCCCCCTGATTCCTCTAATTACCCATGCCACAATTACCTTGAATTTATTTTGCATATACCTAGATATGTTCATGTGGTCTCTCTCTATAGAATGGAAGTTCCTGGAGGGCGGGCATTGCTTTTGCCTTTATATTCCCAATGCTTAGCACATAGTGGGTGCTATATCAATGCTAGCCACCACCACCATCATCATTGTCATTTTATAAATACAAATTCTACATAAAGTCATAACTTTTTTTCTAAGGGAAGTGCTAATAAGTCAGGGGATTGAGAGAGGCCTTGTGGAGGAGTTCCCACTTGGGCTATGCTTGGAAAGAGGAGAAGGATTCCAAGAAGCAGAGCTGAAGAGGAAGTCCCTTCCAGACATGGGGGATGCCACATGGGGAGCAGATGGGATGACCTGTGCTGGGAACTTGTCAAAACCAGCTGGAATGCATCGTGTCTCAAGAAGAATATCATGAAATAAGAATAGAAAAATATTGTCCAGGTTGTTACATGCCAGGCTGAAGGCTTTGTATCTGAGCCCAGAGGCAATAGGGAGTCACCGAAAATTACTGAGTAAGGGTCAGATCTGTGCTTGAGGAATATGAAATTGGATTTTGTGTGGAGGATGGATTAGAGAATGGGGAGTGGGCAGCTATCGCAGTCTTCCCACCAGGTTCTTAGAGGGAGGGCACAAGCCAGGATGGCAGCTGTGTTATTGGAAAGAAGGAGTCAGGTAGGAGGGATGCCATGTCCTCCCAGGTCATCATAAATCAATGTCTTTTGTAGATAAGAAGAATCAGCTTGGTCATTTGTGCTGTTCAAAACGAGGCTGACAAGAGAATCTAGCATTTTCACCTATACTATCATGTTATCATTTAATATCACCTCCAATAGCCCAACCTTCAAAGCCACTGATGCCACAAGATTATTACGGAAACAATATGGTGCCACATCTGACATGTGTCTTATTGAGGCCTCAGATAGCCACTCTCCCACTCCGCTAAGGTGGCTAATAATGGAATCCAGGTGAAAAGAAAAGTGATTTATTACCAGAGGGATTAAAATCTTGGGTGATGAAGAATAACTTTTAAATTATATTTATAAGGTTAAGTTGTTGCCTTCCTTTTTCTTTAGCAAAAGTGGTGGGAACTCGGCATTATTTCAGATTCAAGCAATAAATCTTTGACAAAATTTTAATTCCAGTGTGGACCTAAAAAGCATTTCTGATGGGATTTTCTTCCAAATGATTGTATGGGCAATTCAGATAGTTGAGATTTCAGGCATTTTCCCCACCTTCAGGTCTAGCTATAGCTATTTTCTGAATCATTCATGAAATTAAGGTTTAAAGCATTTTTTAAAAGCTTCTTGGAGGTGATCTTTGGTTTCTGGCTTTGACAGTACTCACACATATATTCCAAGAATTATGGATCTTCTTTCCTTTTCTCAACTTCATTTCTGTGCCTGGAATTTCCTGCCTGCCAAACCTTAATTTTACCAACTTAATGCTTCTTTTTTTATGTAGAACATCTGCACGGTCATTAAGACAAAATTAAGTCAGAAATGAGGATTATAATTCCACACTGAAATTAATCATGCAAGGGAGTTTAGCAGGGAAGATCAGAAACAGTAAGGAATTTGGGGAGTAAAAATCTCAGGCAGCAAATCTGCTGACATATTTTAAAGAAGATTCATGCTCCTTTAATTGTTTATCTTGGATTGGATTCTCAAAAAGCCATCCTTTTGTCTGGAGATTAATGTTCTTTGAGGAGACTAGTTCTTGAACTAGAAAGAAGTCTGATCTAAGTGGGATTGCTAAAGTTGAAAGTGGATCTCAGGGGCAGTTAGGTGGCGCAGTGCATAGAGCACCAGCCCTGGAGTCAGGAGTACCTGAGTTCAAATCTGGCCTCAGGCACTTGACACTTACTAGCTGTGAGACCCTGGGCAAGTCACTTAACCCCAATTGCCTCACTTAAAAAACAAAAAAAAGAAAAGAAAGTGGATCTCAAAAGTGTGCTCAAGTAGAAACAAGAAGAAATGACAGAAGGAAAAGCTGCAGTCCTGACTTTGTTGTGTCTGCCTTCTTGGAGACTTTGTGAACTCAGCCTAATAGCAATTCTCCTTTATGAACAACAGTGACAGGTCTTTAGATCTCTAAGGGGGTTTAGAGAGACATACATTCATTCACCAAGCAGTTATTAAAGAATCCACCATACGCAAGATACTGTATCAGGCATTGGGTCTACAAAGACAAAAATATAATAGCCCTTGGTCATAAGAGCTCCATGCTGCTGGATGTTGGGGGATACAACATGTATGGACATTGGAGGGCAGCTAGGTGGCACAGTGGATAAAGCGCTGGCCCTGGCACTCTATCCACTGTACCACCTGGCTGACATTTAAGAAATGCTTATTAAAAGATTGCCTGGGGGGGCAGGTAGGTGGTGCAGTGGATAGAGCACCGGCCCTGGATTCAGGAGAACCTAAGTTCAAATCTGGCCTCAGACACTTAGCACTTACTAGCTGTGTGACCCTGGGCAAGTCACTTAACCCCCAATTGCCTCACTAAAAAAAAAAAAAGATTGCCTGCCTGACAGTGTTGATAATAGGTCTTAAGCCTTTTAATGTTTTCCTTTATATTACTATTATAGTCATTCTAAATACCATTCTCCTGGTTCTGCATATTTAACTCTGCATCAGTTCATACAAGTTTTCCCAAGATTCCCCAAATCCTTCTTTGACAAGTGCTACGGAGGTAGCAAGGCTTCAAGTATGGATCTGGTGAAGGATTGCATGTATGTATTCTGAAGGCTAGCTCAATTAGTTTTTCAGAGGTTTTTCACTGGGTTGGCCAGAGAAATATGGATTTTCTGACTAGTACAACTCCCCCCCAATCATCCACCAGGTTATAGAAGTATTGATTTTATATACATACACATACACACATACTCATGTATATATATAGCCTCTCTTTATGCATACATATGTAGTTATGTATGTGTGTATCTCCATGTCTATCTCCATCCATCCATCCATCCATCCATCCATCCATCCATCCATCCATCCATCCATCCAACCATCCATCCATTCATCCATCCATCCATCCATCCATCCAACCATCCATCCATTCATCCATCCATCTATCTATGTATCTCTGATAGGTTTGCATCAAGCTATCTCATTGTCCCTCTACAGTTCCCATCAATATCTGTCCTGATGGATTAACTCAATGACCTGCCTATCCAATTTCCTGTCAGAGTCCAGATAAAAATCATTCTCTATCCACTTGCTCTTGTATCTGTATAGCTTGCTAAGCTGGTCTCTTGAGTAGCCATGAAGCCATTTAGGAGGTTATACGGCATTCCAAGACTTGACAAAATCGGCACCACAGATCAGGGAGATCACAGGTGCTTGATATGTTGAAGTCAGTCTAAATGAATGAAAAGTGATTTCTTAAAAACTTATTATGTTTCAAGAACTGGACTAAGTCATTCCCCAATTGAGAAATGGTCAAAGGATAAGAACAGGCAGTTTTCTGATGAAGAAACCAAAGCTATCTATTCCCATATGAAAAAATGCTCTAAATCTCTAATGATTAGAGAGATGCAAATAAAAACAACTCTGAGGTACCACCTGACACCTATCAGATTGGCTAAAATGACAAAAAAGGAAAATAATAAATGTTGGAGAAACTGTGGGAAAATTGGAACACTAATCCATTGTTGGTGGAGCTATGAACTGATCCAACCATTCTGGAGAGCAATTTGGAATTATGCCCAAAGGGCAATAAAGCTGTGCATACCCTTTGGCCCAGCAATACCACTTTTGGGTCTTTTCCCCAAAGAAATCATGGAAAGGGGAAAGGGACCCACATGTACAAAAATATTTATAGCTGCTCTTTACATGGTGGCAAGGAATTGGAAGTTGAGGGGGTGCCCATCAATTGGGGAATGGCTGGACAAGTTGTGGTATATGAATACACCAAGTTGTGGTGAATGAATACTATTGTGCTGTAAGAAATGATGAGCAGGAGGAGTTCAGAGAAACCTGGAGGGTCTTGTGTGAGCTAATGATGAGTGAGATGAGCAGAACCAGAAGAACACTGTACACAGTATCATCAACATTGAGTATTGATCTACTGTGATGGACTATATTTTTCTCACCAATGCAATGGCACAGAAGAGTTCCAGGGAACTCGTGATGGAAGAGGATCTCCAAATCCAAGATAAAAAAAAAGAACTTTGGAGTATAGATGCTGAATGAACCATACTATTTCTTTTGTTTTTGATGCTGTTGTTTTTTTCTATTTTGAGGTTTTTCATCATTGCTCTGATTTTTCTCTTATAACATGACTAATGCAGAAATAGGATTAATGTTATTATGTGTCTATATATATAACCTATATCAGATTACCTTCTGTCTAGGGGAGGGGGGGAGGGAGGGGAAGGAGGGAGAAAAATCTGAAATTGTAAAGCTTGTATAAACAAAAGTTGAGAACTATCTTTACATATAACGGAAAAAAATAAAATACTTTATTAATTAAAAAAAAAAGAACTGGACTAAGTGCCAGGGATATAAGTAGCAAAATTTGACATCCCCTCTCTCAAGGAGTTTACATTCTAATAGAAGAAGACAGAACTTGCAGGAGTTTTCAGCTTCAAATCAGATGGGAAAGATCCCATAATCCTTAGGGCACAACATCAATACAGATGGCCATGCATCTTTTTTTTCTTTTGGTGTGTTATTCCAGTAATAAACCCATCTCTCTCTCTCTCTCTCTCTCTCTCTCTCTCTCTCTCTCTCTCTCTCTCTCTCTCTCTCTCTCTCTCTCTCTTTTGTGGGGCAATGAGGGTCAAGTGACTTGCCCAGGGTCACACAGCTAGTAAGTGTCAAGTGTCTGAGACCGGATTTGAACTCAGGTACTCCTGAATCCAGGGCCGGTGCTTTAACTACTGCACGACCTAGCTGACCCCCATATCTCTTTTTAATGTTAAACTATTTGATAATGCCAAGGACTTTAGTGAGAAAACTTTTCTTTTCTGGCTCTCTAGTATCTGTGGCATGAAGTAGGGGATGGGGAAAAGCCTAGAAATAAAAAGGTATTGGGAAATTAAAAAGAAAAATCTGATACAAATCTAGAATTCAGAACTGTGTTGCAATCAGACTACTAAGCATTGTGGTTTCTTAATTCTGGGCAAAAACTTTAGAGGATTGTCTCTAAAGAATTAAGTAACAAACATGGCTTATTAATACAGAAGACAATAATATGTTAAATAATCTAATAAGTAGCATAACGTATCATGGAAAATATGACCAAATTGGACCCTATTTGTTAAAACAAAGAAAATTATTCTGAAATGAAAGAGATAAATAGAAATAAACAAGAAGCTGTCATTTAGCAAATAAAATATTTAGAACGTTAAGAAAATGAACACCATGCTCCATGATGTTCTTTTTTATATCTTAATGAAAAAATAGCCAATTAGCATAAAACCAGGGCGTAAAGAAAAATCTCTCATGCTGAAAAGTAAAACAGAGCTACAAAACATACTTTAGTATTAAATTTGGACTATTCCATTGTTCCCTTTCCCTTCCCCCCAATTCCAGAAGGTTGGGCCAGTAAGGTTAAGCTCTGGTGGGTCTATAAAGTGGAAAAGCCTCTGAGTCCTGGCCTGGAAGCAAACTACTTAGCAAAGACGAGAGAAATTCATTACCATAATGGTCAAAATGCATCTATCATGAGCGGGTTAGAAAAAGTAAAAGTAGGAGTTGGTAGAATTCCTTGAAAATTAGGTCCTGCACTCATGACTATTCATCCATCTCTATCTGCATATCTCTCCCTCTCCACCTCTTCTGGGGAAAACCATAGTACATCAAGCCATCTGCAGTGCCCGTCTGAGATAGAGGTGCTGATGGATTAGGTCAATGCACTTCCCATCCAATGGCGTGTCACAGTCTAGACAGTGGGCATCCTTCCTCCTTTTCGTGAATGTATCTATCCATAATCCCTCCTGATGACTCCTCTTGGAGGGAGGCACAGTGGGGTAGAAAGCTCTCTTACCACTTGTGAAGTTCCTGTTTTCAGGGAAAGTGGTGCTGATTTTGTCAAGTCTTGGAGTGCCGTATAACCTCCTAAATGGCTTCATGGCTACTCAAAAGAGACCAGCTTAGCAAGCTATACAGATACAAGAGCAAGTAGATAGAGAATGATTTTTATCTGGACTCTGACAGGAAATTGGGTAGGCAGGTCATTGAGTTAATCCATCAGGACAGGTATTGGATGGGAACTGTAGAGGGACAATGAGATAGCTTGATGTAAACCTATCAGACAGTTTTTAGACAAAAGGAAGGAAGACATGTTTAATTTGTTTTCAAAGTTCATTTTCTATTTTCTAACCCAGTACTTGCACGATGCCTGGCACATAGTAAGCATTTATTATTGTTGTTTGTCTTTCGTTGTTGAAGAGGACTATGACAAGGGGCAGCTAGGTGGCAGAGTGGATAAAGCACCAGGCCTGGATTCAAGAGCACCTGAGTTCAAATCCAGCCTCAGACCCTTGACACTTACTAGCTGTGTGACCCTGGGCAAGTCACTTAACCCTCATTGCCCTGCAAAAATAAAAGAGGAAGAAGAGGACTGTGATATCAGGGAGGTGATATCATGACTCGCTGGGAATTTGCCTTAAATGAGGCAGGGCTGTGCAAAGTCACCAGCCTCAATCTCTCCTCTGGAGACATCTGGGTCCGGTGGCGAGATATAGATCAGGATAATTGGAGATGGCCCCTAGTAGGCATTTAAAAATGCTAGTTGACTGACCTTCTCATCCTCCTACCTCACCCCACTCCCCTGGAAAATGAGAAAAATAAAACCCTTGTAACAAATGTAGTCTTTGCATTTGTTCTACCCAAAGTTGATGGCTTTGTAAAAGGTTTCCTCTTCTGTCTAACCCCATACAAACCTCACTCTGGAACCCTTAGAAACTGTGAACCTTCCAGTGGTTGGGCTGTTACTGTGGCTAGAGCTGACCTTCTGGGAGCTGCTCCCTATCTAGCCAAAGATGGAGACTCAGTGGGGATAAGGGAGGTGGATCAAAGATGGGTCTACCCCATCTCTGTTGGAGTGAGTAGTGGTTTGAATGTTACTCAATAAGCCTAATTAGATTCATTTTGTCCATGGCTTTCTTTGTCTCTGTTACTTGGAATCTCAGAAACTGACTGGTACACAGGCATGTAATTTATTAGAAGGAAGAAAGCAAGCTAGCTGGGTTGCAATTTGGAAATTGTGAAATGCCCTTTCCCAGTGATTCCAGAGTTCTCCCTGACATCCAAGCCCATGCTTTCAATACCGGTGTTCTCCTGGTGATTCTGTATGTCTGCCAGTTATGAAACAGTATGATGTTGTAGGTGGCCCAAAGGGTAAAGAAAAAGCAGACAAGTAGGTCATAGCACATTGCTAACAATAGCACACATAAAAAGTCGAGTCAGATATATCATCAAAGATAGGAGTAACTAGGAAAGGAAGTGAGTTCCTCAAATAAAGAGAGCAAAGGCAGGGCAATGTAGGGGAAAGAATGGTGAACTTGGTTTTATTAGTCTGAATGCCAATCCTGGTTTTGTCATGTACTGCCTTTATCCCCTAGAGGAAATGATCACTTCTCTGGGCCTCAGTTTCCTCACTTATAAAATAAAAAGGTTAGGGGCAGCTAGGTGGCACGGTGGATAGAGCACCAGTCCTGGAGTTAGGAGTACCTGAGTTCAAATCCAGCTTCTGACACTTAGCACTTACTAGCTGTGTGACCCTGGGCAAGTCACTTAACCCCAATTGCCTCACTAAAAAAAAATTTTTTTTTTAAATAAATAAATCAATAAAAGGGTTAGGATACATACCTGTTAAGGTCCTTCTCCATGCCACATTCTGGGCATTTCTATATGTCATCATTTCCCCTATTAGAATGTAAGCTCCTAGAGATCAAAGACTCTCATTTGTTTATATTTGTATCCTCAGAAGTTATCACAGTGCCTGACACATAGTGGGAGCTTAAGACAATTTAAGATAAGCTTAAGCTTGTTGAAGGAATAAGCTGTAGTCTTTACCTGTAGAAGGAGAATCAGTATTGAGAACACGTAAGGAACTTCCATTCTATTGGGGTCTTGGAATGCTAATGTATATTTGTCATAGGAGCACAGATTTAGAGGCTGAAGGGACCTGAGGAGGCACTTACTGAAATCCCTTCATTTTATATATGATAAAAAAGTCTGAAGACTCCAAAGCCGGTCTTCTTTCTATTGTATCATGCTGCCTCTTATTTGCTTGTCCCATGAAAATTAGGAACAGCACAAGGTATAACCCTACAGAAAATCTACATGACCAATACTCTCCCTAGAATGAAAGGGTGGTAATTTCAGAATTATTGTAGGTGAGAGTTCCCGATATTGTTTTGTTTTTGCAGGGCAATGAGGGTTAAATGACTTGCCCAGGATCACACAGCTAGTAAGTGTCAGGTGTCTGAAGTCAAATTTGAATTAGGTCATCCTGAATCCAGGGCAGGTGCTTCATCCACTGCGCCACCTAGTTGCCCGCTTTGTTTTGTTTTGTTTTTGCCACCCCATATTGTTTTGTAGTAAATGACCCACTCTCACAAATATCATAAAGAATGAATGAGGGGCGGCTAGGTGGCGCAGTGGATAAAGCACTGGCCCTGGATTCAGGAGGACCTGAGTTCAAATCCAGCCTCAGACACTTGGCACTTACTAGCTGCGTGACCCTGGGCAAGTCACTTAATCCCCATTGCCCCGCAAAAACAAACAAACAAACAAACAAACAAAAGAATAAATGAAAGAAAAGAACAACTAAATGTTGTTCTTGCCCCTCCTTCCAAAGGATGTGCCTGTGTCCCTGTTGCAGTTAGCAGTGCAGTGTGTCTCTGTCCTTGATTTTTTTCTCTCCTACAGAGTTAAGAGGATTGAGTTAAGGACGGCAAAGCTTGTGTTTCAGTAGGACACCATTGTAGCCAGTAGGGAGTTGTTCGGATGTTGCATTGCAGATCATCTTTGGGTGGCCGAGTAGCTCGTGGTAACAGAAACCTGTTTTGAATTTATTGATATCACTTTTTTCTGTTCTTAACCTCAAATGACTTCACTGGAAAATCTGAGAAAAGCAAAAGCATCATACACAATGCTTTGGGAAAAGGCAGGGGAGCAGGATGTAGATACATGAAAGAGCAATGGTCTTTTTTTTTTCTTAATCACTAGGCACTTATGAACACTGAGGCTAAAAAGAAATATCTTATTTATGTTATAGTAACTGTGTAGCAAATCAATCAGCAGGCATTTATAAAGCACCTATTATGTGCCAGGTACTGTGTTAACACAGGCATAACACAGGTACTGTCTTAGATACTGGGGATACAAAGACAGAAATGAAACAGTCCTTGTCTACAGGGATCTTACATTCTATTGAGGTCTTGGGATGTTAAATTTGACTCCTAAAGCTACACATGATTTAACTGAGTGGAGTTTGTTTAAACACCAGAGACTAAAGGTCAGACTCATCAAATAAGTGTTTCAGGTCACCTTCAGGATGATGACTTTGCCCTCCAAAGTCCATTCCATCTTTAGTTCAATGATTTTTGATTTTTTATTTTTTTTAGCAATGGGAAGAAACACTTATCTATCAGGGAAGAATCATGGGATAGGGGAAAATGTGTTGGATTTGGTACACTGCATTAAAGGCCTGACGACCACTTGCTAGCTGTATGGCATTAGGCAAATTACTTAACCTGCTTGAGCCTCAGTTTCCTTATCTGCAAAATTAAGGAGTTGTACTGGGTGACCTCTATGGTCTCTTCTAGATCCATGAGCCTGTGAACCAACAGGTATTTATTAAGTGCATAATATGTGCTAAAATTTAATTTTTTCCCAGTGCAAACTCATTCCCCTGAGTATAAAGTCCATTCCTACTTCAAATACAGGATGGAAAGATGGCTTGGTTGACATTTGCCCATGACTGCTTCAGGGAATCATCCCCACTGATGCTGTGAGCTCACTGCTTTGTTCTCTTATTCATTATTAGTTCTCCACTCTTCCATATCAGTCACGAAAACCCAGCTGAGTTATGTCACTTCTTAATCTCCAGGGTTCTGGCTGTGGGCCTTCTTGTTATACTCTGGGCACATGGTTCTATTTGCTCTTCTTGCTGGCTAGATTTTGTTCCCAGCTTCTACCTGATAGCTTATTTGTAGATCCATAGTGAGCAAGGTCTGGAAGGTAGAGTCATTTTTCATGAGCCCTGCAGGGAAGTCTCCTGCCTTGCCCCAAGATTGAGCAAAACAATTGAATGTATTCATACTTAAGGAGTTGGATTTTTTTTAGATTTAGCATTTTTGACTACATCTCTTTGATCATACTTTTAAACTGTTTGGGCAGTATCACTCACCGTTCTTGCCTCTAACTAGAACTACCATGTATTTTACAAAGAAATAAATTGATATAGCAGTGATGCTGAAGAAAGAAAGTTAAATTTAGAATCAGAGAACGTGGTTCAAATCCTACTTCTGCTTGTGTAATCTTGAGTGAATTGCTTCATCTCTTTAGGAGTCAATTCCTTCATATGGAAAATGAAGGGATTCGACTAGAATCATGGATTCTTTTTTTTTTTTTTGTGAGGCAATTGGGGTTAAGCGACTTGCTCAGAGTCACGCAGCTAGTAAGTGTTAAGTGTCTGAGGCCAGACTTGAACTCAGGTCCCCCTGAATCCAGGGCCAATGCTCTAAGAATCATGGATTCTTCACCTGAAGTCCATAGATTCCCTCTAAGGGGTTCATGGAGAGATTCCAAAGAATCTGTGAACTTGGATGGGGGGGGAATGACATCTTTATTTTTACTACCCTCTAACTAGAATTTAGGACTTCTTTCAATTATTTAAAACCATGATGTTGGGGGCAGCTAGGTGGTCCAGCGGATAAAGCACCGGACCTAGATTCAGGAAGACCTGAGTTCAAATGTGACCTCAGACACTTGACACTTACAAGCTGTGTGACCTTGGGCAAGTCACTTAACCCTCATTGCCCTTCAAAACCAAAACAAAACAAACTACACACAAAAAAACCCCAAAACCAAAAAAAAAACAAAACCCATGATGTTGAGAGAGAGGGTGGTTATTAAGGTCCCTGCTGGCTCTAAATCTGTCATTCCATGAGCATAAGCCAGAAAACCAAAAATGAACCTACAATCTTCTGGGTAGAGAGTTTCACAGGGTGTGTTATGGTATGTGCTGAGAATCCCCAATGGGTGTGCCATGAATTGTATGGAATTTACAGCACCAGTCAGACTGTGAGTCTCCCAACTTTCTCATGGCATTTCATGAGACCTTGTGACAAAGAATAAATTGTACCACGGGCAGGAAAAAAAAAAGTTGGAGAATCACTACTTCAGAAAAGAGGCTACTTTTTAATATAGCAAATGCTACTTGAGACAGCTCTGTTCAAGTATCTGTCATTGCTTTGATACTTGGCTGGATCTGTGATCTCCTAGATGGCGGCACACCCTCCATTGGTATAGATTGCAGCCCATCCACACCATCTTGTCTTGTGGGACTCTTGTTTGTCCTCTTGAACACACTCCACAAGAGGTATCCACACTCCCAACAGGCTAATGGTCTTCTAAGAAATTTCTAAACAATGGACCAACCATTCTCTCCATCATTTATTCCTAACTCTCTCAATGTGACCAGCTCACCTTCTTTTCTGGTCATGGCTGATCCTCTGATGGAGGATCTTTCTGATCCTTATTATTACTCAACTAACTATAGGAAGCGTTGAAAGAAAGGTGGGCTGTCCACTCTGTTAGGTCTCTCCTCCCTTCTGGCTAAGCAACAGCCTATACTGTCAGGGCATAGTTTAGCAGTATTTACTGAGTCACAACAAAAGTCAGTGAGTACAAAGGTCAAAGGGTATCATCTCCAAGGAAAAGGTTATCGTTTATGAATGGAAGGGACTAGATTTGGGATTTCAAAGGGATAGGGAACTCCTGGATGAGGCAACTCCCTCTATCAATTCAGCACAGTTCGTTTCCTGCAAGTTACAGTCTTAGAGAGCTGTCTAAAACAGTGAGAGGTTAAGGGACTCATCCGAGGTCACACGGACAGTATGTGTCATATTGTTGTTCCATCATTTTTCAGTCGTCTGCCTCTTCGTGACCCCATTTGGGGTTTTCTTGGCAAAGATACTGGAAGTATTTAGCATTTCTTTCTCCAGCTCATTTTACACATGGGGAAACTGAGGCAAACCAGATTAAGTGACTTGCCCAGGGTCACACAGCCAGTGAGTATGTGAGGCCAGATTTGAACTCAGATCTTCCTGATTCCAAGCCCAGTGCTCTATCCTCTGCCCTGTATGGGTAGAGGTCGCACTTGAACCAGAGTCTTCCTGATTCCAGACCATTGCCTCTTTTTTGTGTCGGCCTAGTATAACATAAAGAGACTATTTGTTTCAGCAAACAGCAACAAACCAAACTAGGACCATAGATAATTGCAGTCTGGTTTTAAAATTCACTTTGAGGGGCGGCTAGGTGGCACAGTGGATAGAGCACCGGCCCTGGATTCAGGAGTACCTGAGTTCAAATCTGGCCTCAGACACTAAACACTTATTAGCTGTGTGACCCTGGGAAAGTCACTTAACCCCAATTGCCTCACTAAAAAAAAAAAAATTCACTTTGAGATCCCAGGATCTAGACTTTGAAGGCACCTGATCTATTCTAACCCCTTGATTTTGCAGATGAGTAAACTGATCTCCAGAGAAATTAAATGACTTGTCCAAAGTCACCCAGATAATAATAGAGCTAGGATTTGAACTCAGGTCTCCTGACTACAAACCCAACCCTCTTTTCAGGGATTTTCTGGATAATTCTTCTACTTCCCTTAGAAAGCAAGGTTGTATTGCTTGCCTTCTCAGTGTGGGGAAGAGAGGCTGAAGGGAGGGCCAGAATGTGGAATTCCAACTTTTAAAAAAATGTTTAAAATATATTAATTAAAAAAAACCAATGTTTGTGGCATGTATAATTAACATGAACAATTACACACATTTTCCCTGAGTCTTATAAAACATAAATTATAGGAAATAAAAATCCATTTAAATGAAAATTAACTGTACTTAGTGGAGTAGAAATCAGTCTCAACCTGGGAGTTCTATTGAATCTCTTCCCCCCCCCCCTTTTTTTTTTGCAGGGCAATGAGGGTAAAGTGACTTGCCCAGGGCCACACAGCTAGTATGTGTCAAGTGTCTGAGGCTGGATTTGAACTCAGGTCCTCTTGAATCCAGGATGGGTGCTTTATCTACTGCCCCACCTAGCTGCCCCACCCCCCTATTGAATCTCAATTGAAGTTTACGTATCATCACTTCAGGAGAGAATCAAGATGTGTGCAGATGAATGGATGGGCTTAAGAGTTCTGTCCCTTCATGTAGCCAGCGAGGGGAAGCATTTGATGTTTCATGATTCTAAAAGTAGATGTATCCTGTAGATGGATTTTTGTGAAGCTGTTCCAGAAGTAGACTTTTCCTTTGAGTTGAGTTACATGGTAGACTTTCGGTGTCAGGAATTTTTTTCACATGTGTAGAAATTGATGGAAATATACTCTATACTTTGAATTGTAATGAAAGAAAACACTTTTCATTTCTGACTTGGGAAAATAGGATTGCCAAATCATAGGTTTAGAGCTGCAAAGGAGACTACCTTGTTCTACTCCCTTATTTTACTGATATGGAAACTGATCGGGATAAAATGACTTGTCCCAGATCACCCCGATAGTAAACGGCAGAGCTGTCATTTGAACTCGGGTTATTTCATTCCAACTCTGATGCTATTTTGTTTTCATTGTACCTTGATGCCCCCACACTTTCTCTTGAAAGTGTAAATTAAGAGACATCAACAAGGGCAAGGACTCTTAAAATTTTGTCATGGACCCTTTTGGCAATATTGTTTTGACATGTGTAAGATAAAACATATAGGCTTACAAGGACACTAATTGAATTAAAATAAAATTATCACTGTACTTTTTTTTTTAGTGAGGCAATTGGGGTTAAGTGACTTGACCAGGGTCACACAGCTAGTAAATGTTAAGTGTCTGAGGCCGGATTTGAACCCAGGTACTCCTGACTCCAGGACTGGTGCTCGATCCACTGTGCCACCTAGCTGACCCTATCAATGCTTTTTTTGTTTTGTTTTGTTTTGTTTTTTTAGGCAGGGCAATGAGGGTTAAGTGACTTGCCCAAGGTCACACAGCTAGTTAAGTGTCAAGTGTCTGAGGTCAGATTTGAACTCAGGTACTCCTGAATCCAGGGCCAGTGCTTTATCCACTGTGCCACCTAGCTGCCCCCTATCAATGTATTTGTAAAAATGCTAAGTTCATGGACCTTAGGTTAAGAATTCCTAAACCAGGCTATTTTTAAAAATTAATTTTTTAATTAACAAGCATTTATTTTCTTTTCCTCCCATGTCCCTCCTCCACTGATGAAAAGAAAACATTTGAACAGCTAGTTAAGCAAAGTAAATTCCTCTGTGGGCCATGTCTAAAAATAGGTCTCAAAAACAAAAATAAAAATAGGTCTCATTTTGCACCCTGAGTCCATCACCTCTTTGTCGGAAGGTGGGTAATTAGGGTGTTTGTTGGCATGGAATTGCCCTATTTTCAGGGAAAATGGCAGGCATAGGAATTTGTTTCTCAAGGTAAGTTCTTTTTCCTGCATAAAACCATGGGGCTCTTTACCAAGAAATTCAGTAAAACATTGGAAATTGAGGAGTTTCAAAATCCTATGATACCACTGTGATGCTCAGGAGGCCATAACCACAGAAACTTCCTTTGTTGATTCATTCTTCCTGGCAGGCAAAAAGGGAGAGCATCACAAACAATGACAAAAATGAGGAATTCAGAGAATCATGGGAAGACACCTACTGTTCTCCAGAACTGAGTTCCGCTGTCTCTTAGTGTTGCTCCCAGTGGTCATAATGTTGTCATTGTGCATACGTTCCCCTAGTTTTGCTTTCTTAGTCTTTATCGGTTCATCAAGTATTCTTATATTTCTTTGCATTCTGTATGGTTTCACTGTTCCTCACACCTACTAATCTGGGTACATTTTGTCTCTCCCCCCTAGAGAGAATATATGCTCTGGAAAGAATGGGATTCTTTTTTTTTTTTGTCTTTGTATTCCCAGTGTCTCGAATATAATGGATATTTTTATTTTCTGGTCTGGCCCTGAGATTGTTGGTGTGGAGAACTCCCAGTGAGTATACTGTCTTCACTAATGCAACTACCCTGCAGCTCATGATCTTAGAATTGCCTGGGGGTAATCAGAGAGGTTGGCAGTCAGATGGTACACTGGGTAGAGCACTGGATTTAGAATCAGTAAGAACCATCTTCATGAGTTCAAATCTGGCCTTGGACACTTACCAGCTACGTGTTCCTGGCCAAGTCACTTAATCCTGTCTGCCTCAGTTTCCTCATCTGTAAAATGAGCTAGAGAAGGAAATGGCAAGCCACTCCAGTATCTTTGCCAAGAAAACCCCCCAAATGGGGTCATGAAGAGTTGAACACAGCTGAAATAACTGAACAACAGCAAAATCAGAGAAGTTAAGTGGCTTGCTTTGGCTTACATAGCCAGGTTGTCAGAGGTAGGATGAATTTAGGGATAGTTCGAACTCAAGTCTTTCCAGAGAGGTTGGCTCTCTACCCACTAGGGTGGAGGTTCTCAAAGTATGGTCCAGGGATCCTGTAGGTCCCAGAGAGAGGGAAGGAGACCTTTTCAGGAGATCCATAAGTTCAAAACTATTTTCAAAACAATAAGGTTTAGTTCCTAATATGGGAAATTCTAGTAAATAGGGCAGTACTAACCCTATGACCCTTGTGGGAGGGTTACTAGTTTAGGGGGATAAACCTAATCCCAGAGAACAAGCCTAGGGCTGATCCTCATTGAACTGGTCACTAATTGTTGCCTCACTGGTTCAGTCTGTTGTTCAGTGGGGTTATAGCTTAAAATAAACCAGCCCTGCTCAGATGCCCTGGTGGGATCAGAGTGAGACACTTCAGAAGAATAGAGCCCAAATATTTTAAGCTATTGCTCTGATTAGACTGTGAGTGTCTTGAAAGTAGGGATTGTCTTTTGTCCTTCTTTCTATCCTTGACTCTTAGCACAGTGCCTGGCCGGGAGTAATTACTTAAATGCATATTGACTGACCGATGTAGATGGCCCACACAATCTAAACCTGGCAGAAAATGACAGTTTTTCAAGGCTCACAAGGTTATTTTATTGGTCTTGGTCATGTGGATTCACCTGCGGCCATAGGGAAGTGTGGAGTAAAAGGCTCAGAAATAAAGAAGGGTCCAAGTTTTCCATGTTTGTGAATTACATTAGACTTAAGCAGTAACCAGAAAGGTATCAATTTTGTCATGTATACCACAGGAAGCAAATTTTCTTTTTCTTTTTTCTTTTAGATTTTCTTTTTAAAAAATAATATTTCATTTTCCTCCAATTACATGTAAAGGTAATTTTTAAACATTCATTTAAAAGTAATTCAGTTCCAAATTTTCTTCTTACCTCCCCCCCTCCCTAGGAGAGTAGGCAATTTGATATAGATTATATATGTGTCATCTTGGAATATATATTTCCATATCAATCATGTTGCAAAAGAAGAAACAGACCAAAAAAAACACAAAAATAAGGTGAAAATAGCGTGCTTTGATTTATTTTCTTTCTCTGGAAATGGAGAGCATTTTTCTTCATGGGTTCTTTGGGATTGTCTTGGATAATTGTTTTGCTGAAAATAGCTGTCATTCATGGTTGATCATCATATAATATTTCTGGTACTCTGTATGATATTTTCCTGGTTCACGCAATGAATTTTCAATGGAAACTTTAAGATAGTCTGTGTATTGCCTTGGTCTAGAGATGTATGTTACGCTATTTCAGAAACTATTTGTATTGCTTCAGAATCTACCATTCTACACAAATGACTACATAATATAATATATAATATAAGTGGACAGAATAACCATCACAAACCAAGAGGTGAATGTTGTGAAATGGTAAAGAACAAACTTGGCCCAAAAGACGAAATAAGAAAACATCCTTTCTCCTACTCATTTACAAGGGTAGAGAGTCCACAGGTTTGGACGTAGCATATAATTTCAAGAGTTTTTTTTTATCGGTTTTGCTGATTTTTTTCTCTTCTTTCTTTTGTTCTCTTAAAAAAGAACCACTTTGTTATAAGGAAGGGGTAGGAGAGATGAAAGAGGAAATCTAGGTGATGAAAAAAAACCCATGAAAATTCCTTTTAAGAAAGAATTTACCAGTCATTTGGTGAGCAGTTCACCTTTGGTGTGTGCTTGTTACCCAAATCTCACCTGTGGCTCCAAGAAGCTGTAGCAGATGCAGTGGCTACACCCTACTAAAACCATCTTGGCAGACAGGATTTATCATGTTGGGAGTTGCCAACAAGCCCTAAACCTGTCGGTGAGTTAGGAGGATGCCTATCCTAAGCATGCTCATTTATGGAGTCTCTCTCATCTAGGAGCTGGACCAGAAAAACATAGGTTTTGTGGTTTTTGCCTTTTGTTTTTTAAAATATGGAACTAGAATAAACCCTACAGCACACTGTGACTGTGTTGGACAGTGTGTGAAACATTCACTCTACCTGTTCAAGAAAAGGAGGGAGGAGAATATTTTCCTCTTTTCTCTGGGCCCATAATTGGTCACTACAATTATACAGTGTTTGGCTTTATTCCAGGATACTTTTCATTATTGCAGTCAGATATGGTATTTTTCTGATTGGTATGACTTCACTCTGTGTCAATTCATACAAATCTTCCCAAATTTCTGAGTTTCTCACCTTCCTTATTCCTTGTAGCATGGTAATATTATGTTATGGTGATAGGTCATGATTTTGCTCAGTTGTTCTCCAATTGATGGACACTCACTTTGTTTCCAGGTCTGTCTGCTTATTTTGCAATCATGAGAAGTCCTTCTATGATTATCTTGTTATTGATGGCACCTTTCTTTCTTTGACCTCCTTTGGATAGAGGCCCGGTGGTGGGTCAAAAGGTATGAGTAATTTGGTGACTTTTCTCACATGATTCAAACTGTTTCCCAGAATGGTTGGATCCTTTCCTAGATTCATCAGCAGAATATCTATGTCTGTCTTGTGGCAACTTCTCCAACATTGACTGCATAAGGAATAAATTGTGATTTGGGTTTTCCATGAAAACCCCAAATCACAATTAATTCCTTACAACTGTTTCCATCTTTTTGTCATCTTTTCCAAGCTGTTGGATGTGAGGTAAAACTTCAGAGTTGTTTTAATTTGCTGTATGCTTGTTAGTGATGGAGCAATCTCTCATATGGTTTTTTGATCATTTGAAATTCTCTTGGGAATTACTCATAACAAGACTGTTCCCAGAGATATGAGAAAATACTTCCCTCTGCTTCTTTGGAGAGGTAGGAATGGTAGTCCACACATGTAGAACATTGCATAGAATGGGAGATTTTTTTCAATGTACTGATTGATTTTACTGATTTTTTTCTTTTTCATTCTTTTAATTCTTTTCCTTTACCAGACCTTTATTTTTTCCAATTACATGCAAAGATAATTTTCAACATTCACTTTTGTAAAATTTTGAGTTCCAAATTTTTCTCCCACTCTCTCTTCCTTCCCCTCTCTTGAAGCCAGAAAGCAATGTGATATAGGTTATACATAACTATCATGTTAAACATATTACCACATTAGTCATGTTGTAAGAGAGTCTTCCATTCTATTTTTAAAAAATGCTTTGTTATAAGGGATGGCACTTCAGTGGAGGTAAGGGGGAGGGTCACAGGGGAAAATCTAGGCTATGTAAAAACAAAATATATCAATAAAGATATATTTAAGAAAAAAAGTTTCATGTTCATGTTCAACAACTTATCTACCCGGAATGGCTCTTGGTCATATATTTGTGTTAATTCCCTTTATATCTTGGCTATCAGACTTTTATCATAGATATTGGATGCAAAGATTTTTCCCCAGGTGGGAGAAACATATTGATATAGTTTGTAAAAAAAACACTTGATTTTATATGGTCAAAATTGTCTATTTTTTCTTTTCATCATCTCTAAATTATATTTGGTTAAGACTTCTCTTAACCATAGGAGTGAAAAGTTATGTATCTCCATTGTCCTATAATTTAAAAAAAGATATCACTTTTTTTTGTTTTGTTTTTATTTTTTTGTTTTTGCAGGGCAATGGGGGTTAAGTGACCTGCCCAGGGTCACACAGCTAGTAAGTGTCAAGTGTCTGAGGCAGGATTTGAACTCAGGTACTCCTGAATCCAGGGCCGGTGCTTTATCCACTGCACCACCTAGCCGCCCCAAGATATCACTTTTAATATTTTAGTTGTGTCTATTTGCCTTCGGAATGGCTCTGAAGTTCAATATGGCAATGCAATGCTATATGCTAAATCTGTGAAATTCTTTTTCCATTTTTCTAAAAGTTCCTGTTAAATTGTAATCCAACCCAAAACTTTTGACTATGTTTTTGGGTTTATGAAACACTGGGCTGCTGAATTCAGTTGTTTCTAATTCAGGATTATCTAAACTGTTTTTTTTTTTTCTTTGTTTGTTTTGCTTTTGTGGGGCAATGAAGGTTAAGTGACTTGCCCAGGATCACACAGCTAGTAAGCGTCGAATGTCTGAGATTGGATTTGAACTCAGGTCCTCCTGAATCCAGGGCTGCTGCTTTATCCATTGTACCACCCAGCTGTCCCCTATCTATTCTGCTTTGAAGATGTACTTTCCAGTTTTTATCACCAGTGTTAAGTAGTTTTGATGATTTTTGTTTTATAATATTGTTTAAGGTCTGGGAGTAATAATCCCCTGTAGTTTTTACTCTCCTGCCCTGCCATTATTCTCCTAAAGAGTCTAAAATTGTTGCTTCTCCAAATGAATTTTAGTATTATTTTAAAAATTTAGTGATATTTATTAATGATTTTTATTGATGATTGATTTTGTCTTTTACATCACCTTAATTGCCAAATATGCTTCTCCCCTAAGCCCCTTTACTGCAGTGAGCCATCCCTTATAAAAAAGTAGCACAGCAAAACATACATATCAAACTGAGGCTAAGTAGGTTCAAAGTTCCCTTGCTATAGTCCCCTATCTCTGAAAAGAAGGGAAGAAGTTTTTTCCTTCTTCTTTGAGACCAAATTTGATCATTATAACAATATAGGATTCAATTTAAACAAAATTTCCAGTTACATGTAAAAACAATGTTTACATTTGTCTTTAAATTTTGAGTTCCAAATTTTCTCCCTCCTTCCTTCTCTCCCTCCCTTCTTTTCTTTCTCTCTCATTGAGAAAGCAAGCAATTTGATATAGGTTTTACATGTGCAGTCAAGCAAAACTTATTTCCATATTAGTCATGTTGTGAGAGGAAGCACAGACCAAAAAAAAAATCCAAGAAAAATAAAGTTTTAAAAAGTATGCTTTGATCTCCATTCAGACTCCATAGTTCTTTCTCTGGAGGTGGATAGCATTTTTCATCATGAGTCCTTTGGAATTGTTTTGGATCATTGCTTGCTGAGGATAGCTAAGTTATTCTCAGCTGATAATCCTATAATATTTCTGTTACTGTGCACAATCTTCTCCTGGTTCTCTTCATTTCACTTTGCATCAGTTCATATTAAGTCTTTCCAGGTTTTTCTGAAAGCATCCTGACCATCATTTCTTATAGCACAATATTATTTCATCACAATCATATACTACAACTTGTTCAGCCATTCCCCAATTGATGAGCATCCCCTAAATTTTCAATTCTTTGCCATTACTAAAAGAAATGCTATAAGTATTTTTGTACATGTAGGTCCTTTTCCTTTTAAAACAAATATCTTTGGAATACTTAATAGTGGTATTGTTGGGTCAAAGTGTATGCACAATTTTATAGCCCTTTGGGCATGGTTTCAATTTGTTCTCCAGAATGGTTGGACTAGTTCACTACTCCACCAACAATGCATTAGTGCTCCAATTTTTCCACATTCTTTCTAGCATTTGTCCTTTTCATTCTTTTGTCATAATAGCCAATCTGATATGTGTGAGGTGGTACCTCAGAGTTGTTTTGATTTTCATTTCTCTAATTAACAGTGATTTAGAATGTTTTCTTCATATTACCATAGATAGCTTTGATTTCTTCATCTGAAAACTGCTCGTTTATATCTTTTGACCATTTATCAAGTGGGGGAATGACCTGTATTTTTTATAAATTTGACTCTGTTCTCTATTTATTTGATAAATGAGGCCTTTTTCAGAAAAACTTGTAAAAATCCACCCCCCCCATTTTCTGCTTTCCTTCTAATCTTGGCTGATTGATTTTTTGTAAAATATTTTAAATTTAATATAATAAAAATTATCTGTTTTACATCCTGTAATGCTCTCTATCTGTTGTTTGGTCGTATATTCTTCCCTATCCATAGATCTAACAGATAAACTCTTCCTTGCTTCTTTAACTTGTCGATGGTATCACTCTTTATGTTTTAATCATGTAATCCACTCTGTTATCTGCTTCTATTTTATGGGTGAGTTCACGCCATTCAAATTCGCAGTTATGATAACTGTGAATTCCCTCCATCCTGCATTTTTCCTTCTCTCTCTCTCTTTCTCCACCCTGTCCCTTCTCAAAAGCATTTTCCTTCCGACCACCGCTTCTGTCATTTGTCTCCCCTTCTATCAGCCCCCCTCTTCTTTCCTCTCCTATTTCCATATATGGTAAGATAGATTTCTATACTTGAGTGTGCATGTTATTCTCTCTTTGAGCCAATTCTAATGAGAATGTTTCAAGAGTTACCCACCCTTCTATCTTCCCCTGCATTCTAAAAGCTCTTTTGTGCTTTTTTTTTTTTAGTGAGACAATTGAGGTTTCCCAGGGTCACACAGCTAGTAAGTGTTAAGTGTCTGAGGCCGGATTTGAACTCAGGTCCTCCTGAATCCAGGGCCAGTGCTCTATCCACTGCACCACCTAGCTACCCCTTGTGCTTTTTCTGTGAAAGAATTTACCCCATTTTGCCTCTCCATTCTCCCTTCTCCCAGTGCATCCTGCTTTCTCACCCCTTAATTGTATTTGTTTATATTATAATCAATTCACTAGTGCATTCTCTCTATATATTCCTTCTAACTACCCTAATAATGATAAAGTTCTTAGGAGTTATAAGTATCATCTTCCCATGTAGAATTGTAAACAGTTTAATTGTATTTAATCCCTTATGATTTCTCTTTTCTATTTACCTTTTTATGCTTCTCTTGAGTCTTGTATTTTAAAGTCAAATTTTCTACTCAGTTCTGGTATTTTCATCAGAAATTCTTGACAGTCCTCTGTATTTCATTAGATATCTATTTTCCCACTGAAGGATTACATAGAATCTTGCTGGGAAGGTGATTCTTGGTTGTAATCCTAGCTTCTTTGCCCTCCAGAAGATCATATTCCAAGCCCTTATTGGTATAGCTCTGAATCCAAAAATTCACTTTGTTAGCATCACCATTTTGATGATATTGGTATGGCCCACCCGTCAGCAATGACTAAATCTTTGATTATTTATCTTCTACTTCTGTAAAGAATGTTTTGTTTTTACAACTACTTGAATGTCTTGAATGTGTCTTGGTAGATTAACTCTCAGATATTTTATGTATTTTGTGGTTGTTTTAAGTTGGATTTCTCTTTCTACTACATGGTACTTTAACACTATCTCATCTGTCCAATTGCACCAAAATCCATCAGTACTTCACTGTGGGATGGAGGAGATCCTGGGATGTGAAAAGTTGTGCCAGGAGAATGCAAGCTCTGGTGGTCCTTCTCTCTGACAAACCCTTTGCATCATTAGAACCCCTGATACAACGGTTGTCCTCACTGCCTCCTGTTCCCTTTTCTGACTGTCTTTGCTGGGTAGCTCCTTAGGCCAAGAGTTCCTTCAGATACCTGTCCCATAGTTGGGCAGGAGAGATGGGAATGTGTATGTGGGGTGATACTCCAAAGCTCCCTTGTCTTGTCTGGAGACACTTGAGTTGTCTCCTTTTACAAGTCTTTCTGGGGCCAATTACATAGAGTCAGTCTAATTACTGAAGAATGTTCAGCTCTAAAGTAGTGTCAAATAAGGGTTCCTATTCTGAATGCCTTACTTGTCCTATAGTTTCCGCTGACCCCTGACCTCAGAAGCTTGTCCAGAAATCAGGGACATCACATGTTTTTCTTTTCTGAGTAAATATCTGTCTTCAATATCACAATGGATCAGGGAGAAGCTTTCAGACTAAGAACCTGTGTCCCTAGTACCAGTCATACATCTCACACCCCTTGTTAGCACTTTCCATGAGTCTAGAGTCTTATCAGAACCTCTGGGTTTTCCTTCCACTTGTCCTTTGGGGCCCATGAGTTTCTCTGGGGTCAGCTGGACAGGGTTATTAAGATGATGTGAGGCTTCTTCCTCATGGCATTCAGGGTGAGGGGTGGAAGGTGATGCCAAACACCAGGTCAGCATATCTGAACAGAGTAGGAAGAAGGAAATGCTAAATTTGGAGGGAAAAAAGAGACCCCTCAATTAGTCAATGTTCTTGGCCCCATGATGGGACTTTGATGGATTTCCAATATTTAAAAAGTAAACACTATGGGAGTGCTAAGTCTTGTTATTTTTACTGACTCAGAGGGGAGCAGGTCAACAAAATAATAAATACTATTTCCTACTTTGCCTCGTGTGTTTCTTGGCAGCATCCCAGTTCAAGTAGTGACCAGCCTTGATTCTCCTGAGACTTCAAACATGAAACCATGCAACTGGAGGTGGTGTGGCCTTAGGCCACACTCTTGAGCAATATTGGTCCTTCCCATAGGCCTGATTTATTTTCTTCCTTCCTGACCTGCTGAACTTTTGTCTCTATCACGGGGTGGGAATTTGCATAGGGTAGAAATATGGCTTGAGAACTTTAATGAGAAATTAATTTTGCTTTTTGGTAGAACTACTCACAAAACATTTTTTTAATTTTTAAAATTTTCAAAATTTAAAATTTTTATTTTTTCCCATTTATTTAGAAATTAATTTTTTCCTCCAATTACATGTAAAAACAATTTTAATGTCCATTTTAAAAACTTTGTAGTTCAAATTTTCTTCCTCCCCCCTTAAGAACTCAAGCATTTCAACATGTTATACACGTGTAGTCATGCAAAACATTTTCACAATAGTCAGTTGTGAAAGAAAATAGACAAAAAAACAACCAAAAAAACCTAAAAAAAATGCTTCAATCTGTATTTAGACACCATCAGTTCTTTCTCTGGAGATGGATCACATTTTTCAGAAGTGCTTCAGAGTTGTCTTGGATCATTGCATCGCTGAGAATAGCCAAGTCATTTACAGTGTATCATCTTACAATATTGCTGTTACTTTGTATACAGTACATTTTACTTTTCATCGGCTCATGTAAGTCTTTCCAGGTTTTTCTGAGAGCATCCTGCTCATCATTTCACAGTTACTATTGCTAACTGAATTTCCCTCCATCTCACTCTCTCCCCATGTCATTTACTCTATTCTCTATCTCCTTTTACCCTTTCCTTTCTCAAAGGTGTTTTGCTTCTAACTGCCCCTCCCCCAATCTCGCAGAGCATCTTGGGTATCCATCAGCTTCCATGTTTCTCTTTTTTAAAAAGTTTAAGCTATTGACACCTGCTTCATCATTAGGAGCATACTTCACTTGCAGAAATGCCGCTGTCTGACTGCACTGGCTCCTGCAGGTTCATCAGCTTTCTGTGATAATGATGATAATTGTAGTAACTCCCCCCTCCCCCAGTTGGACCTGTGATTTCATCAACATCAAGACTGCTGGTGTGGACATTTTCTCGACTAATGAAGACTGGCTCTTATCTCTGACTTCATACCAAAGCATAGATTTTGAGCCGGACAGAACCATTAAGTTCATCTAGTCCAACCTCCTGATTCAATGGATAAGGGAACTAGGATTTGAGAGGAATGAATAGGTTTAGAGAGTTGACTAGGATACAGAGAGGTTGTGTCTTACCCAAGGTCATGTGGCTAGAATGTGTCAGAAATAGGTCTTGAACCTGGGGTCATTCTTATTCCAAGGCTGGCTCTCTAACCATTAATGTATCTGGTTTCTGCCTAATAATCATAATGATAATCACTTACATGACAACAATTGCAACAGGAGTTTACATCCTAATACTATCAGAACACTATAAAAAGTTGAGAAGATGATATTAATGATAATTATGTTGTTGTTTACAAAGCATTTCCCTCATAACCTTGTAAGATAAGTAGTACCAAGATTGTCTCCGTTTCGTTGTTGTTCAGTCGTGTCTGACCCTTTGTGACCTCATTTGGGGTTTTCTTGGCAGATATACTGGAGCGGTTTGCCATTTCCTTCTCCAGCTCATTTTACAGATGGGGAAACTGAGGCAAACTGGGTTAAGTGACTTGACCAGGGTCACATAGCTGGTAAGTGTCTGAGGCCAGATTTGAACTCAGGAAGATGAATCTTCCTGATTCCAGGGTCAGCAATCCATCCAGTGTGACAGATGAGGAAATTGAGGCTTAAAAAGGTTAGGTGACTCATTCAAGGTCAGCAACTAGTGATATAAACTCCCTGATTTCCATTTTTTTTTTGTATGCGGTATGCCTGGCATATAGTAAATAATTACTAAATGCTTATTGAAAGAATGAAACATTAGAGGCAGGACCTTAAACTCAAGCGTCCTGATGGTGAGACTCATTTCATTTTGAAATGAGACCATTGAGAAAGTGATTTTGTGGCTATATTTAGTTTCCTTGTATTTTTTTTTTAATTTGGAAAAAAATTTTGTAATGAAAAAAATCATTTCAAAAACGTTTTTTAAAGGGTAAAAACCCCCCTGTATATTAAAGGAAGAAAAAAGTATCATTGAATCACAGGAGGAAAAAAAAAGCAAAAAGAGACTCATGTAATTGATTTATGTATTGAAGTGACAACACCACGCAATCTCAAGCTCCACCAATAACTCTTAATTTCTTTTATATATCACCATACTCTGTAGTTTTGTTGACAACAATAAAGGCAAGAGAGTGATAGGGAATGGAAAGGTTAAGTGACTTGCCCAGGGTCATACAGCCAATGGGGGCAGAGACAAGACTGAAACCTGGCTCTTCCAGACTCAGCAACCATTTCCTGGACCACCTAGTTGCCTCTCAGATACTCCCCATGTATAAAGTTAATGTGAAGCAGCTGAGAGATTGGGAGAGAGAACTAAAGACCCGGGATCAGGAAAGGCTTCATGTGAGAGATCAGGTGTACTCACTCAACACCGTTCATTCATTAGGCCAACCTTCATTCTTTTCCCAGCTGAGATTCTAACTTTCTACTGTGCTACCCTGTTTTTCATGTCTAGTAATGTTGTCACGCATCACTGGGGTACTGTGAGTGCAAAGGAATGTTCGGTAAATGTTCTAACAACCAACTCTCCTATAAAACATATACAAGCAGGACACACAAGCTGTATCATTAACATTTTCTTCATCACTTTCTTAAAGCTAGATAATCAACAAAATGATAAATTAAGATCTAATATGTAGCCTTTGCCAGTTTCTGGGAGTTAAAATGAAAGTTTCACTATTGGATCTCAGGCTGTTTGGGCATGAGCACCCCTGGGTCTGGAGTCAGAGAACCAGGATTCAGATCCCTCCTTACTTACTCCCTGTGTGACCTTGGACAAGTCACTTGCCTTTCTTGGGTCTTAGTTTCCATATCTCTAAAATGACGGGGGTTTGCAGTAGATAGTGTCTGAGATTCATTCCTGGTCTAGATTGTTGAGCCCATGAAATTTTCCGTTTCTCAGGATTTCCGTAAGCCTCACTTAAGCATGCCCTCCCAGTGATCCTCTCTATATGACTGATGGCTTCTCCAGCTGTAATGACATTTTGGGATAAGGAAGAGGTAGAAGTTCAAATAAAGTTCACTGTGTTTTTGCTTCCCAATGACCACTCTTCCTACTCCCCAGTGAGGAACTTTGGCTGAACCCAGAATTCCCAGCCAACTCCAAAGGGTCACAAGTTTGTTGCCCATACTAAAGCACTGTTGATAGGGAGGTTTTCGGCTCACACTCCTCCCCTTTCTCCTTCTGCTCTTGAAATAGAAAGGAGAGAACAGAGCAAGATAAATAAAGAGGTCACAGAGGAGACCCAGGAAGAGGAATTTTGTCTGTGTTTATCGGTTGTGTGTGAGAGCAGTTCAAGGAAGGGAGGGAAAGAGAAAGGAGGCACAGAACTGCTGACCCACCAGCCTCTCTGCCTGAGCCCCCACTGCTGCTGCCCCAGGAGCCTCTGGGAAGGCATTTGCTTTCTTAGCAGGGGGACAGGCAGGGAGTCTGTAAACTTGTTTTAATAAATATTTTGATGACTGATTTTCACTTTAGTTGATTTCTTTTGCATTTTAATGCATTTTATTTTATGCATTTACGTGCAAAATTTATGCATAAAAACCCATCTGAGGAAGGGTTCATAGGTTTCACAAGGCTGCAACAGGGGGCCATGACACAAAACAGTTAAGAACCCCTGTTTTAGAAGCTCTGAGTGGAAAGGGAGAAGGCGAGGAAAATCAAGACTAGATCAGGAAAGCTGTCCCTGGGGTAGGCTCTCAAGTAGAGCCAGAAGGGGTCCCTCTGCCTCCCCTCCAATAGCATCCCCCACATTGTTAGAATGTTTCCACTTGAGTTTATTACCTGGCTTGAAATCCCATCAATTAGCGAGTAATTAGTGAGTATTCTGCTTAGGGAGACTGCTAATGGAACATAGCACTCTGGACTTTGAGGCAGGAAGACCCTAGTTAAAATCTTGTCTCAAACCCTGACAAGTCACTTAACCTCCCTCAGCCTCAGTTTCCTCATCTCTAAAATGGGGATAATAGTCGTACTGACCTCCCAGGGATGACAAATGAGATAATACAGAAAGCACTTTGCAAACCTCAAAGGGCTACATAGGTAGATGCTAGATGTTTTCATTTGGTTTAATGAGCTGTCTCTTTTATAGATACAAATGCTTCATTGGGGCTTAAACTTAAGCAGAACTGTAACTAGGGTGGGGCAACAGGGTAGGGGACCAGTCATAGTTCAAACATCCATGTGAATGACTTGACTTGGATTGGCTTCCTTCTAGTGATAACTGAGCCCTTCTGTATTGTGGAGCAGAGGATGTCTATGAGTCTGGGAAGAGGGCCCTGGGAAGGGATGGCTATGTGCACAGTGGGAGGTGGGAGATTGTAGGAGAGAGAGAACCATTTCTTTTCTCCCCTCTTCCCCTGCCCTCTCCTCATTCTTTTTATTTCTTTGCTCCTCCTGATTCTTCTATAAGGAGGCTCATTCTCTTTACATTCTCATCTTCCTCCAACCTCCTTCTTGAATGTCTCTCTCCCTCCTGGACCAGACACCCGGCTATTTCCCACCTGGCTGTAAGACATCATCATGCCCCGATACCTGCTCTGGGTGTGGGGCTCTCTCCCCTCCCTTCCAACCCTTGCCTCTGTTTTAGCTTCTTTTTATCTATTGTCTCCCCTATTAGATCGTGAGCTCCTTGGGGGTAGGGATTCTATTATGCCTTTCTTTGTTCCAGTCCCTGGCACACAGTAGGTGCCCCCAGCTCCCAGGAACCCTGAATGTCATCAAGTTCTTTCTAAACCCTCCCCAACTGATGGAGTTCATTCAGCAGAGGGGTGACATGAGGGTACCTGGGCTTTAGAAAGATCACCGGGGCAGCCGAGTGGTGGATGACCTGCAGTGGGGAGAGACTTGTGGCAGGAAGACCAAGCAAGAGGCTAGGGCAATATTCCAGGCAAGAGGTGACGAGGGCCTCAACTAAGGTTGTGGTTCTAGCAGGCGAGGCATTCGAGACCTATCACAAGCAGGGAGGTGTAGGACTTTTTTTAAATTATGAGGGTAGAAAGAGTAACAGAGAGAGCAGTAGTAGGTGGTATTTCCCTTGCCCCTGCCTTTCTTCACCGAATTGTGTCATTTTATTCTGTCAAAGCGTGAGGCTTAAACCTTATCCTTCATAAACACTGGTCATGGACCCTGTTGCCTGGTCTTCTTTTTTTCTCAGCTGGAGGCCACTAGACAGCTCTTGGAGTCACACAAGAGAGGATCGCCTTTCCTAGCCCAGGGCTGGGATCGCAGCCTCCAGCCCATTTTCTGTGAAGTTGTGCTCTAAGCGCAGACATTTCCAACTCTACTTCCAAGCTGAGAATCACAACACACTCAGGCCATTTCAAACAGGAATCTGTCTCATAGGCAAGACCTGATAGGAATAGAGGGTTACACCCAGGTGTCAGGCCTGGGTGACTGGACTATAGTGGTGACCTCAGCAGTAATGGGGGGTGGAGTGTGGAATGGGGAGGAAAAAGAATGATTTCAATTCTGGACACGTTGAAGAAGACTTCAAAGGGAGGTCCCAGGAGTGGAGAACATGAAGCAGTTGTCCACAGTCCTCCATGACAAAAGCTCAGTGCTTTTTCCACTTGAACGCAGATGGGGGCTCGGAATAGCATCTTACACTGTCAGTCTTCCATGCAAATATAAGCAGGTGGTGGCTACTTCTGCCACCTTCTCGGGATACATCTGAGCAGTATGGAGTCGCTTCATTTCAAGGAAGCCAAAGAAAGGCAAATTGACATTTCTGTCCAGTCAGGAGAAGAGTTGATAGACAGCTTAAATGAAAAAAAAAAACCACTGTGTAATTAAATATTAGAGTTATTATAATGAGCAACTAGGTGGTGCAGTGGATAGAAGGAAGACTCATCTTCCTGATCCAGTCTCAGACACTTTCTAGCTGTGTGACCCTGAGCAAGTCACTTAACCCTATTTGCCTCAGTTTCCTCATCTATAAAACGAGCTGGGGAAGGAAATGGCAAATCAACTCCAGTATCTCTACCAAGAAAACCCCAAATGGGGTCATAAGTGATTGAAAATGACTGAACAACAACATTATGAACATCAAAAAAAAATGATTATTTGGTGTTACTTTTCTTTTGCTTCTGCCTGTCACCCATTATGAATAGGGCACTCCTTAAAAACAGGGGTGTGTGTATGTGTGTATTTATCTGATTGTGGCTAGCAAGGATTACCAAGATCATATTCTTATGTGGAAAGCACAAGGTGATATTCTCAGAAGTATCTGAGAACAAAGTAGGTTAATCCTCTGAGCAATGAAAGCTTAACCCTCCCCGCCAAGCAGGATGTTTGAGAAGAGGAAAATCACATTCAGAAGTCACAAAATGTGTTTCTTCCTCTATCTCTTCCCTTTACAAGAAAGCATATTCATTGTATCCTGGTCCAGTTCAAGCGATCCTCTGGGCTGAATGACCCCTTCATTAACTGTTACTCAACAGGGACCACTCCCTGTTGGCTGTCCTCTGGGCCATTTGTTCTTGTTTTCCAGTTGACAAGGCATTCATCAGCTCCACAATGAGCCTTGCAGTTTCCTTCAGACCCTTTGTGTTGGGTTGGTTGGTTTTGGCTTGAAGTACCTGCCGTTTATGATAATAAACTCTTTACTCCATCTAATTAGGGATACCTAGTCTGAATACTCTGGGCTCAAAGTAAAATACTCCTATTTTCCATGTGCTCCTACACAGTGGGGATTATAATAGAAAGAGCCCTGTATTTAGGGTCACAGGTTCTGGGTTCAAGTTCCATTTTTACAACTTACTAGCTGTGTGGTCTTGGACAAGTTACTTAACCTCTCTCAACCTCAGTTTCCTTATCTGTAAAGTGAAGATAACAGTAGCATTTCCCTTAGAAAGGCTGTGAGGTTCAAATGAGATAATATCTGTAAAGTGGTGTAAAATCTTTTTTAAAAATTTAATTTAATTAAAAATTTAATTTAATTAAAAATTTTTTTCCAATTACATGTAAAGATATTTTTTGGAGTTCCAAATTTTTCTCCCACCTTCCCTTCCCTCCCCCTTCCGAAGGCCAGCTGATATAGGTTGTTATACATTACAATCATGTTAAACATGTTTAAGTGATGTAAGATCTTGAAGCTTTATAGAGCTGCTCTCTACTAGTTGTGTGGCCTTCAGTAAGTCATTATCTTACCAAACCTTGGGTTTCCTTGGTAAGATGAAAGAACCCGTGATTCCATTGGTATGAAGAGCAACTTGAAAGGGAAGATTTCAACAAGTGGAGCTGTATGCACCAAGCTGGAATTAGTTCCCTGGAACAGCCCAGCTACACATCTCCGGTAGAGTCAGGGGCCAGAGGATCTCAGGTTGAGGATGGGATGCTTTGGGTGATGTGATGGCGCTGAGGAAGTGTGGTATACAGAAAAGAGCTCAGAGCTCAGAAGACCCGCGTTCAAATCCTGCCACTGATCCTTACCGTAGGTATGGACTCCAGGTGGTCTGGAGATAAAGGCTGGACCAGATCCTCTCTTGAGGTCCCCTCTCGCCACGTGATCCCATAATTAAAAAGCAGGAAAATAATTGCTCCAAGGAAAGGTGAAAGCAGCTGAGTTCATAGTTCAGAAAGGAGACAGTCTGGCCCCAGGCCCTGAGAGTCCCTGAATCCAAATGTCATCAATTTGCAACAGAACATCACATTTTTGTGCTGTTGGAAGAGAAAAAAATACCACGGATGAGCTAAAGCCTAACTTTAGCATCACTAATTACTTTATTGCTTAAGATCCCACAGTCCCTGAGAGTCTGACATTTTTACTAGGAAGAAATAAGCTTTTATCTGCATAGATCTACAAATCTACAGCTATTCTTTTATCTTTCCATTCCCTGGGATGAAATGCTTTCTCAAATGTTCTATATGTACTAATGTAGTTATGGTGGTATTTTTTTGTGGCAGCCAAAAAGGAAAAAAAAAATAAGCACGGTAATGACAATGTAGAGCAAAAGAAGACTAAACCCAAGGTTTTTGGTTTTGTTTTGTTTTTTTAAGTGAGGCAATTGGGGTTAAGTGACTTGCCCAGGGTCACACAGCTAGTAAGTATCAAGTGTCTGAGGCCGAATTTGAACTCAGGTGCTCCTGACTCCAGGGCCAGTGCTCTATCCACTGTGCCATCTAGCTTGATTTGGCTTAATTGTTTGTTCTTTGTAGGTAGGGCCCATTGTTTATGGATTGGGGGCAGATACATCTGGAAAAGATTGTGCTATAAAAGTAACAAGCATCAACCTTATGTTAAAAATAAAATTTAAGGGGGCAGCTAGGTGGCATAGTGAATAAAGCACCAGCCCTGGATTCAGGAAGACCCGAGTTCAAATCCTGCCTCAGACACTTGACACTTACTAGCTGTGTGACCCTGGGCAAGTCACTTAACCCCTTTTGACCTGCCCCCCAAAAAAGTTGATTAAAAAAATAAAGAAGTTTTTTTTCTTTTCTCTAAAGCTAACTTTTCCACCTACATTTTGGACCCTTCCCACCTGCCATCATTCTCTCCATCTCTAGTGTAGTTGGTTTCTTGCTCTTCAACAGGGTTCTCCATTTCCACCTTCCAATGTCTCCCCCTCTCTTAGTTACTCCCAACCCTTCACTTTACCCTGACATCTCCATGTTCAGTATGTTCAATCTCGTGTTTTTCTTTCCCTCCGAAATGTTTTGAGTGGGTAATCTCCACCCATTGACTTCATTTCCCATTCACCTGCTCCCTGCAATCTGGCTTCTGTTCCCGCCACTTCACTAAAACTGTTCTTTGGAACAGTTTTTTTCCTTCCAGTTCTCTATTCTCTTTGCCTTCATGGCATGGAACTTTCCTCGTTCTCCTCCTGCTCTGAATGTCCCATCTAGGTCTTTCAACTCCTAACTGTGGATTTCTATCCTAGGCTTGTTACTCTTTGTCTGCTATCTGAGGCAGCGTTGTGGTTTTGTGATGAGAGTGCTGGATGAATGAAAAAGGAATAATGTCTCTTTCTTTTTTTTTTTTTAAATTTTTATTTATTTATTTTTTGGGGGGTGAGGCAATTGGGGTTAAGTGACTTGCCCAGGGTCACACAGCTAGTAAGTGTTAAGTGTCTGAGGCCAGATTTGAACTCAGGTACTCCTGAATCCAGGGCCGGTGCTCTATCCACTGCGCCACCTAGCTGCCCTTAATGTCTCTTTCTTAATCATGGTAGGGAGAGAAATAGAAAGGACAAGCAATTGGGGTTCAAATCTCATTTGGCAAGTCAGCCTCAGTTTCCTCATCTATAAAATGGTAATAAGGAGAGCATCTACTTCACAGGAATGTTTATGCAAAGTGCTTTACAAACCTTAAAGGGCTACATAGGGGGCAGCTAGATAGCACAGTGGATAGAGCACTGGCCCTGGATTCAGGAGTACCTGAATTCAAATCCGACCTCGGACACTTGACACTTACCAGCTGTGTGACCCTGGGCAAGTCACTTAACCCCCATTGCCCTGCAAAAAAAGGGGCTACATAAATATTATTCTTATTATTGTTATTATTAATAATCCCTTCCTCCAGGAGCTCTGATCATTACCAAGGTTACAATTGCCACATCTGTATGGATGCCTCTCTGGTCTGTGTCTCCAGCCCTGACTTTCCACTTGAACTCTAATCCTGTATTTCTAGGCTTTGGTTAGTATCCCTACTATTCTTCCAAGAGTCTTGATTTTTAATCCTGGAGTCTTTTCTGACTTTTTCCTTTCCTTCGTCTCTCCCATCCAAGCAGTATCTAAGTTTTATTATTGCTTCTTTAACAACCCTTCCCTCTCCCAAATCTCCTTGCCACTAACACGCTTGCTGTTGTTAGCTTTGCTGAGGACCCCTTACTTCACACCTAGATCACTGCAACAGCCTCTGACTCTTGTCTCCTTCTGTACCAATCTGTCTGGCGTGCCCCTGCCAAATAATCTTTCTGAAATGATTGCCGTCTTGTTAAAGTCTCCAGAAGGAAGATATTTGTCATAGTTTCTGCCGATACACTCTGTTGGCTAGGAGGGAGGCAGCTCTTTGCAGACTTGTCATGCTCTCCTTCTGTAGTGGCTAACCAAGAAAAGAGAGACATCCTGTCTCATCATACCCACCAACCATTGTCCTTCTGTTCTATATGGTCTGTCTGGGAATACATGATTCATTAAGACTAGTTCTAGTATGTATTTAGAGTGACTTTGAAAGTTCGAAGAGTGGTAGAGATGGGGTGGGGAGGAGAGGCAGTCTTGGGAATATAGATTTTGAGCCAGAATGGAACCTAAAGAAAATCTATTCCAACCTTTTCATTTTACATATGAGGAAACTGAGGCCTAGAAAGGTTCTGTGACTTGCCCCTTTATTTTTTGAATAGCATAAAAGTTATCCTCCCTGCACAATTAAGATAAATACATGATCCTATTTACATAGCAAATCACAGAACCAGAATCTGAACCCAGATCCTCTGAACTCCAAATTCAGTGCTCATCATGCTTCCATATGTAGAAGACTTTTTCATTATAATTTGCCCTCAACCTACACGAATGACTCAGGAAGAGCTTTTCCAATCTCTCAGATTCTGTCTTTCTTCCTCCTCTTCTCCACAGATGTTGCAGGCTTCCCTCTAGTCACTGAGGAACAATAGTCCCCTGCCTCCTGGGAGCCCTCAAAGCTGACCCGATCCTTCACTCTTTTTTTTTTAATGCAAATTTTTTGGGAGGGGCAATGAGGGTTAAGTGACTTGCCCAGGGTCACACAGCCACTAAGTGTTAAGTGTCTGGGGCCAGATTTGAACTCAGGTCCTCCTGAATCCAGGACTGGTGCTTTATCCACTATGCCACCTAGCTGCCCCTGATTCTTGAATCAGAGCTTGAGGTTTTGCTGTTTAACTTTGTATTTTCTCTGCTGTGAAATTACAGTGTGTGTGTGTGTGTGAAGTAAATGCAATTTAAGAGTAAGGGGAAGGGGGAAGGGGTTACCATTTGCTTTGTATAACTATAACTTTCCATGCTTGTGTCTGTGTGATTTTCCCCCAATAGAACATAAACTCATTGGGAACAAGGATTGCTTGATTTTTGTCTTTGTAGCCCCAGTGCTTGACACGTAGTAGGTACTTAATAAATATTTATTGATAGACCAAAGCCATCCACTGCTGGGTAAAAAAGGAAAAAAGGACTACAGACCAATGGAATAGGATAAGCAGATATTGAACAGAATGAATATTTCCAAAATGGTGCTTGATAAATTTATAGACAGCAGAAACCAGAAATATTCATAGGATTAATGTACTTGGGGAAATTGGTTGGCAATTTGATAGGAAAGAGATTTTGCTCTACATCTCCCATAATATGCCATGATGAATTCCAGATGGATGAGAGTCTTAAAAAAAAAGAACTAGTAGGCTTCAAGCTCTTTGAGGACAGTGGCTGTTTTCTCTTTTGTTTTTATATCCCCAGTACCTAGGATGGTTCCTTGAACATAGTAGGCATTTAACAGATCTTCGTGAAATGGTACTGGACCAGGAAAAAAAAAGAAAGAAAATAGGATCTTGTTTTTATCTTAATTGTGCAGGGAGGATAACTTTTATGCTATTCAAAACATAAAGGGGCAAGATAGATGTTCTTGAATATATTAAAATAGAACATTTGTTCAAAACAAAATCACTTTGTAATAATTATAGTAATAATCAAATGTCATGTATAATTAAAATGAAAAAAATAAGATTGATGAAAGTCCTCATGGTAAATATGATAGATTAAAAATTTGCCATCTAAAATATGTAAGAAATTATCCAAAATTTACCAACTCCCAATCCACAGTGGCTATATATCTTGTACATAGTTCTTTGTATATTGTCTCCCCCATTAGACTGTGAGCTTCTTGTGGCAGAGAACAGGTTTTTGCTTTTCTTTAAATCCCTAGCACTTAGCACACTCTTTTTTTTTTGCGGGACAATGAGGGTTAAGTGACTTGCCCAGGGTCATACAGCTAGTAAGTGTCAAGTGTCTGAGGCTGGATTTGAACTCAGGTCTTCCTGAATCCAAGGCCAGTGCTTTATCCACTGCGCCACCTAGATGCCCCCTCACACTCTTTTTTTTTTTTTTAATGCAACAAACATTTATTTTATTTTTTCCAGTTACAGGTAAAGGTAATTTTCAACATTCATTTTCATAAGATTTAGAGTTTCAAAATTTTCTCCCTCCCTTTCCTCCTCCTCCACAAGACATCAACCAATCTGATATATGTTATACATGTACAATCCACTAGTGCTCTTTTTTTAAAAGTCTGTGTTCAATCAATATCAGTTCTTTCTCTGGAGGTGGATAGTATGCTTCATCATTAGTCCCTTGGGATTGTCTTGGATCATTGTATTTCTGAGAGTAGTTAAGTCATTCACAATTGCTCTTAGAACAATACTGCTGTCACTATGCACGATGTCCCCCCAGTTCTGCTCACTTTACTATATATCAGTTCATATAAGTCTTTCCAGATTTTTCTGGAATCATCCTGCTTGTCATTTCTTATAGCACAATAATATTCCATTACAATCATATACCACAGCTTCTTCAGTCATTCCCCAATTGATGGACATTCCTTTGATTTCCAATTCTTAGCCACCATAAAGAGTTGCTATAAATATTTTTTGTACAATTTTCCCCCCTTTTCTCTTTTTCATAATTACTGTTGTCAACTGTTTCCCTCCATCCTATTCCCTTCCCCATGATATTTACTCTATTATCTATCTTCTTTCACCTTATCCCTCTTCAAAAGGGATTTGTTTCTGACTATCCCCTCCCCCAATGTGCCCTCCCTTCTTTTGCCCCTCCCTTTTTTATCCCTTTACCCTCCTATTTTCCTGCAGGGTTAGATAGATTACTCCATCCAACTGAGTGTGTATGTTATTCCTTCCTTGAACCAGCTCTGATGAGATCAAGGTCTTTGATCCTATTCTGATGAGTGTAAAGTTCATTTACTGCCCTGCTCCTGCCCATCTTTTCCCCCACTCCATAAGCCCTTTCCTATTTCTTTCATGTGGGATTTTACCCCATGCTACCTCTCCCCTTCCCCCTCCCCCAGCTCACTCCTCTCACACCTCAATTTTATCCTAAAGATGTCATCATGGGGCAGTTAGGTCACACAGTGGACAAAGCATCCACCCTGGACCCTGGTGAGGAGGAATGAGTGTGGCGGCAGGTGGAGAATGGGGGTGGGGGGGCCCTCTTAGTCATTCGGACACCAGCTTGGTTGTGAGAGATTTCACATGGGCTGCTAGGAAAGGAAATTGCTTTCTTTCTCTCTGACTATACCAAATTAGATCTGAGCTAGGATTTCCATGCTATACGGAATCTCTTCTTAATCTCTCTTTCTTCACTAACTTATAATATATATTTTAACAAATCCTTAAAAGCCTAAACTCTTGCTGAATTTATCAGTGATTTTAGCCAGCTTACCCCCAAGACTGGGGGGGGGGCGGGGCAGATCAGAACCCACAATTTAGATTTTAAACAACACTGGGTCTAATAGTTACAATATTTTATGCATTGAAATTAACTAAATTTAAAGAGCTAGAAAACAAGTGTAAATGGTAATGTTGATATTCAATATTAAGCCTCTAATAAATCATTATTATTATTATTATTATTGGTGAGGCAATTGGGGTTAAGTGACTTGCCCAGGGTCACACAGCTAGTAAGTGTTAAGTGTCTGAGGCTGGATTTGAACTCAGGTCCTCCTGAATCCAGGGCCGGTGCTTTATCCACTGCGCCATCTAGCTGCCCCTCTAATAAATCATTATTAAAGAAGTAAATGAAGTGATTTTGGCAAAAGCTATTCTTGATGGTTCTTGGCAATCACATGTTCCATTTCTAAGTCCTTGAAGCCCCAAACCTAAAAAGCAACATAGACAATCACAAGCATACACAATTTAAAAAATTATGCACATAAAGTCAGTGCAACTATATTCAGAAGAAAAGATGAGAATTAGAGAACCATCTTTGCATGAAATATTTATGCTAAAACTCTGACATCCAAAATACAGAGAGCATGCTCCCAGGTCTATGAGATTAAGAACTATTCTCCAACAGACAAGTGACTAAACCAAATGAATGAGTTGTTGAATAAACTATTTTCATTTTATTCACTGTTGTAGATAAATTCTCTTCAAAAGAAGAAATACAGACTATCAACAATCACTTAATATATTCAGAATCTTTAATAAGCACAGAAAGTTATCACTATGTGACCTTGGGCAAGATACAACCTTTCTAGTCCTCGGGTTCTTCATGGTAAAATGATAGGGTTGAATGTTATCCTCCTCCTTTAAATCCATGACTGTTGCCCTTGAAATGAATATTTAAATAACCCTGAGGTATTGTCTAATACCCATTGAACTACCAAAGATGACAAAAGATAGAAAATCTCCTTGTTTTAGGGATTGTGGGAAGACAGGTTTGTTAATTCATTGCAGATGGGTCTGTCAATTGATTCAATCATTCTGTGTTTTTTTTTTTGTTGTTGTTGTTTGTTTGTTTGTTTGTTTTTTGTAGGGCAATGAGGGTTAAGTAACCTGCCCAGAGTCACACAGCTAGTAAGTGTCTGAGGTGAGATTTGAACTCAGGTCCTCCCACCTTCAGGGCTAGTGATGTAGCCACCTAGCTGCCTCAAACATTATGACAGAGAATAGTTAAATGAGGAAACACAAACTTGGACTATGCTCCCATGGTACAGAGTCTTGAATAGAAGATAAGTGGTCCCACCATTTGTAGGATTGGTTTCATTATATCTGGAGGATCATATCCACAGCTGGAAGGCTCTAGGATGCATGGTAGCCATCTTTGAAGGGTTGTCACATGGAAGAGGAATGCCATTCCATGTTGCTATAGACCTAGACTCATGAGCCCAAATTTTTGCCAGGTCTGTCTTTCTGGAACAACAATAGAACACGTTCTAATTCCCATCCTATATGAAAGACTTTCCAAGACAGACATCACCACCATCTTCCAAGGGATAGGGTCTAGACCTGGGATTTCATTAGTATATGGAATTCCCAGATGAGGGAACTCACTCTACCCATGCAGATTGATACCATCCCTGCCTCTCATAGTCTCAGAGAGTTGTCTGGATAACTGAGGGATTAAGTGGCTCACCTGGGTTCACACAGCCAGTAGATGGTAATTGAACCCTGATCTTTGAGATCCCAAGGCCAGCTCTCTTCTTCTGTGACTATGCCAGGATAGCTTTCACAAATCTGTCCTTAACCTTTCCTAAATAATACATAATTTCCAGACTATTGACCAAGCAGGGCACATTCTTCTGTTTGAACTCGAAATATGTCAAGTTCCTCTTAAAGCATCAAATCCAGAACTGGATATATTACTCTTGATGTGAACAAAGCACTCCTGAAGATGCTGTTGTGATCATTTCCTTGACCCAGATAATACTTCTATTAATTCAGCCTAAGTGTTCATTCTTCTTGTCAACTAAACCTGTTGTTCTTTATTTCATGAATTGTTGCCAGGTTGGGTCTCCCCCGTCCTGTAAAGGGAAGGAAGATTTGGGCTCAGTATAAATGTAACCCATAGCCCAAAGATCGTCAGTTTTGAGTTTGCAGGGTTTAAGACAAATTTTGGAGCTACCACAAAAGATCAGTCCATCTTTGGTTATATCCCTAACCAGTGTTTATTCCAGGAAAATCTCTGAATAAAGCAGCTTTCTTTCTGAACTCAGACCCACACTTTTCTTTCAGATTAAAGGAAGGAGATGGGAATGAGTATTTATTAAGTGCTTAGTATATACCAGGCACTGAGCTAAGAGCTTTACAAATATTATCTCATTTGATGAGCTCTTACATGTAAGAAATACATGTTTAGCTCTCAATACATATGAAGAAAAGTACCCACTGCTCTTGTACAAGCACTTGAGGTAGCAAATGCATTTTCAGTACAGGACTACTTTTATTTCAGCAGAAGATCAGAAAGACTCAGAGACTCCTACAAACAAGAAGCAACTCCCCCCCCCCCCCCAAATATAAAATCCTCTGTTTTGCTTTTAAAGCCTTTCATGATCTAATCCCTTCTTCTCCTTCCGGTCTTATTACACCTTAATCCCCTCCACATTCTCTGTGATCCAGTGACAGATGGTCTCCTTGTTCCAGCGTAAGACATTCCATCCCTTGACTCAGTGCTTTTTCCACTGGTTGACCCCCCTACATGGAACTTTTCCCTTCCTCATCTCTGCCTCTTGGCTTCTTGTAACAAATCTCAGCTGAAGTCCCACCTACGGCAAGAAGTTTTTCTTGGTCCTCCTTAGTCTTAGTGCCTTCCCTCTGAGATTCTTTCTTTCTTTTTTAATATAGGGTTTAAAAATTTTATTTTATTTTTTATTTGTGGGGCAATGGGGGTTAAGTGACTTGCCCAGGGTCACACAGCTAGTAATTGTCAAGTGTCTGAGGCCAAATTTGAACTCAGATCCTTCTGAATCCAGGGCCAGTGCTCTATACACTGCGCTGCCTAGCTGCCCCCTCTGAGATTCTTTCTAATTTATCTTGTGTGAACACAGTTGTTTACATTTTGTCTCCCCTGTTGGGACTATTAAATTTTTTTTTTGCCTTTCTTTGTTTTCCAGGGCTTAGCACAGTATCAGGCACACACTAGGTACTTCCTAAATGCTTGTTGACTTGACACACAAGGACTCATCACATATGCTAGACAATGCATACAATTCCCTCCCTCTTTTCTGGATCCCATTTCCCCAACGGCCTTAAAATCCTCCCTCCATACTTAACACATGAGCCCAAATGCAGTGGAGCAATTACACTGTTCTGACAAATTCTCTTCTACAACGTCCACCACAGTCCCTACCAGACTTAGAGTGCCACCCTGTGGTTTAGACTGACCCCAATAAGGAAACAACCCGAGACTTCTAGAGAGACAGCCCCTTTCCCATTGGACCTTGGTTGTCTGAGTGATTCACTGGAGTGCAAAGTCTGGGTCACTTATTCCTTCATATTATTGTTTCTATGCCCTTGCCTACACCTCACCCAGCATCAGGAACTACAAGCATGCTTTTCTCTCCCCGAGAAGCATACTGCCTAGGAATTTCCCCTTCTCTAGACAGAAGGGCACATCCCTGAACTCCTGAAATGGAGGTTTCTCATGGGGAAGACTCTGAGGCTGGTGGTACCCAAGAAATTCCCCTTCTTTGGCTAGATGTCTGCACTTCAGAGTTGTGCTGCCTTGAAAGTCTCCCCTTCTCTAATTGGGAGGCAAGGGTTTGGGACCAAAAATGTACAAAACCTTCTCAGGTCTGTCTCAGCCAAGTATGTCTCCAAAACTACCATCAGTAGCTCCTTGATAGGAGGGGGGGGTATCTTTCTTCCTCCCTCTCCCCATATCCTACATTCTCATAGGAAAACAAAGAAAGGAGACACGAGGAGCTTGTCAGGTCTTTTTTATAGGATACAACAGGGAAATGCATCCTCCTACAACCAGTCATGGGAACAGCTAGGTGGTGCAGTACACAGAGCAGCAGGGGTAGAGTCAAGAAGATCTTAGTCCAAATCCGGTCTCAGTCACTTATTAGCTGTGTGACCCTGGGCAAGTCACTTAACCCTTATTTGCCTCAATTCCTCATCTGAAAAAGGGGACCCACTGGAGAAGGAAATGGCAAACCACCCCAGAGTCTTTGCCTAAGAAAGAGTAGGGTCAGACACAATGGAACAACACAACTGAACAAACATGCATCCCTGCAAGAATTTAAGCTAGCTGAGGCAGCTAGGTGGGTCAGTGGATAGAGCACTGGCCCTGGAGTCAGGAGTATCAGAGTTCAAATTGGGCCTCAGACACTTAACACTTACTACATGTGTGACCCTGGGCAAGTCACTTAACCCCCATGGCCCCCCCTCCAAAAAAAAAGAATTTAAGCCAGCTGGCTCAACTTGTAACCATTCACAGTCACTGAAACCTACTCTTTAGGTTCTTAATTTCTTTTGTGTCATGACCCCTCTGTCAGACTGGAGAAGCCCATTGACTCCTTCTTAGAATAATGTGTTTAAATGTATAAAATGAAATATACATGATTACAAAGTAAACCAATTATATTGAAACAGTTTTATATATATATATATATATATATATATATATATATATATATATATATATATATGTATGTATGTACGTATGTTTAAAAAACCCTCAAAACAAAAAAAAAGAAAAAACGAAAAAATCCTCAAAGAATCTTTGTTTCAGGAGGAGTCAGGTGGGATGCTGTCTGTAGGAGATGCAATCAAAAGATGCATAAAAAATGTCAAAGGCCTACCACCCTTTATACTCATCCTCAAATAATCTTTTGCATTGAAAATCCCACACAAAGGCTCCTTGCCTGGTTAGCTGATCAAATTGATAGGGGTAGTTCCTTGAACCCTTGCATAAGGGTAAACTTTCTAAGAATTAGAACTGCCCCCACAGTGGAACTAATGACTTACCTGTGAAGTAGTGAGTTCCTTGTCACTGGAAATGTTCAAGTGGAGGCTGGATGACAATGTGTTAGGAATAGTCTAGATGGAATTTCTCTATTTGTGGGGAGATTCAATTCAATTCAATGAACATTTATTAAGCTATATATTTAATAAAACCAAGACCCATATAAAATGGACATTGGTGACATCCTGCCAGACTATCTAACCAAATTCAATTTTATTTGATCCTGATGTTTGGTGCTGCATCAGCAAAATTATCCTTAAGGGAAGGACCATTCAGTTTTCCTAGATGAAGTGGTATTTGTAGGTAGACAAAGAATCCATTAATCTGAAGAAAGAAACTGTCTTTCAAGCCCGGCTTTCTTCCCCTCCAATCTTATGTGGAATTTACCTCCAGAGGCTGTCTGTGTTGGAACATAAGATTTCTTTTTAATATCTCAAGAACTGACAGATACTGGGGGAATCACCTGTAAGTGCTTTTTCCTGTTTTTTCTTTTTCTTACATTTATAGGATTAGTGATATAATCAGGAAAAATCATGATTTGTTTTTTTCTTGGCATCACGTTCTTGATCTGTACTACAGTTTGGCTACAGAAGTATCAATAATAATGATGATAATAATAATAATGATAATGATAGGAATGAGAATAATGATAAACATTTGTATAACACTTGAGTTTTATGTAGGTCATCTCATTTGATTTATTTTGCTCTGTACACTGTAGGTTCTTTATAATGTTTGGCGAATTGAATTTAATTTTTGAATGCCTTTTCTCATGGGTAAAAGGTGAACTAATTTTTTTGGGGGGTGGGGTGGGGATATATTTTAAAGAGGTATGTTTTCAATTAAATAAAAAGGACCTATGTGATAGAATGACCAGTCAAAGTTGAAAAGGGCTACAGGCAGTGGAATGGGTTATTATTAGTAGAGGCTGATGAAAAATGTGCAGTGGGCTGGATGGTCCAAGGTTCGTCACCCTCTCAGGCCTAGTCTCTTTGCCCTGAAGTCATATTGTGAGCTGGTGGCTGTTTTCATTGGAGATGATGATAATTGAAGAGACCCGAGCTTTGAAAGCTAATCGTTGTTTCCCGGGAGTATTTACTATCCAAAATGCTCTGAGGCCTTGATTGATCAGGGCAATGCAAACAAGGGAGGCCATGAGCATTGGGATTTTATAGCCCCCATAAAGCACCAGGCTCGGTTTTTGCCCCATTTCCCGCTGTTAACCTAAACGTTTGGAATCATCTGGCACTTTAAGTGTCGTGATTTATGGGAAGACCGCAATTGCGTGTGCAATAAAGGCCCCTGAATATGGGTTTTAAGCGTAATCTGCTGTATTTATTTGTGACATAAACAGTTACCTGCAATCCACCGGAGAAGCATCTTAGATTTAACTCTTGTATTAAGGACATTATGTTTCAGACACGGCAAGGTCATGATCAAGGTGAATACTCTGCCAGAGAAAAAGATCAAAGCTGAAATAGCAAAGATATTTTGAATGTAAAGAAATGGCTGTTTCCTCTTTGTGTGTATCCTTGATTAATCATGCCTTTTCTGTTAAATCCTAATGTGGATTGTTCTGTGTTTGTGAACACAGACAGTTTGTACTTGGGTGGTGCAATTCAATCAACAGCAGAATGACTTCAATATGAACCAGAATGGAGGTTTGCCAATTCAAAACAGTTTCTTTTATAGTGATACATGTTTTACAATTACTGGACCAGATTAAGCCATAAAGAATCACTGTTCTTAGACTATTTACCAACACAAATCCCAGTGTTGGTCTTCTTAATGTGTGATGATCATCCAACAGACATGTTGATATACTTCTGGAAGATCCTGACCGCATCATAATTGATGTTCTTGCTGTAGATGAAATAATAAGACATAAGGGAGTTGCAGTTAAATGGAAGGACAGCTCATTGATTCTTTTCAGGAAGCAAACCAAGGGACCCGAAGGAAATAAGAAACATTGTTTTGTGGGACAAGTGAGTATCCAGCCTCACAGTCCTCAGGATGAGTGTAAGCAGGGACCACCATGAAGGGAACGGCAACTTTGATGCCAAGATATGTAGAGAAAGTCTATGGAGAACATGATGACATTCACCAAATTAAATCAACAAATACTTTGATGCTATTGACTTCTGTGTGAAGGTTAACCCAGGGAAGGCAGTGGTTTGGGATCAAGAAATGAAAGCAAACAAAGACTTGTAAACTAGTCAGGAGACTCAGGCCTGTCCCATCTTTCTTCAAGATGAGAGTTGGCAAGTACTGAAAAAAAATGACACACACAAAATGAAACTGGGTCATTTTCACAAATAGGAAATGCCTGATTATTCGTCTAACAGTAATTTGAGTTATCTGTTGCTTACTGTCTGTTTAAGCTGGAGCATTGATTAAAGCAAAGGTAATGATCAAAGCAGAAAAAGAATGAAGATGAGAAGACACTGTGTACAACTATAAGAGTTCTAAACTCACCTGTTTAAAGAGATAGTTAGAACCGGAAGCAAAGTGGATGCTCACCAATTGGGGAATGGCTAAACAATTGTGGTGCATGAATGTAATGGGATATTACTATGTTGTAAGAAATTATAAGAATGATGAATATATGGGGAGACATATAAACCATATATGTGTACATGTGTGTATATATATGTGTGTGAATATATGTGTGTGTATATATGTATAGATATAGATATACACATACACACATATAAACAATAGAAACCGAATGCTGTGAAATTAGAATGATCAACCTTGACTCTAAAGTGCTCTCAGAGAGCTCATATTCGAATGGGAGGAGACAAATTTTAAACAGCTAGGTATTTCAATATTCAAGAAATATATGGGAGCAGATGAAAGATAATCTCACAGGGGCAGGCACTGGCAGTGGGGGGCAGGGATGAGAAAAGGATGGAATTACATCTGAGTCTTGATGGAAGTCAGAGAAGTAAAGAGTCAGAGGTGAGGAGGTAGAACATTCCATTATGGGGGATGGGAAATGCAAAGGCATGAAGATGGGGGATAGGATGTCACGTGCCAGGCCAATGGAGCTAGATTGCGGAGTGTATGGAGGGGAGTGAAATATAAGAAGCCTGGAGAGAAAGGAAGGAAGGGGCTATATTGGGAAGAGATTTAAGTGCTAAACAGGGACTTTTATATTGATTTAGGAGGTAAAAATGAGCCACTGGAATTTGTTGAGTGTGTGTGTGTGTGTGTGTGTGTGTGTGTGTGTGTGTGTGATGTCCTCAGACATGTAGTTTAGGAAAATCACTTTGGTAGCTGAGTGGAGGTTGAACTAGAGTGGGGAGAGACAGGCAGGAGAACTGTCACAATAGTCCAGGTGAGAGGTGATGAAGGCCTGAGTGGAGAAAAAAGGATGTATGAGATATGGTGAAGGTGGAAATGATGAGATTTGTCAACTGGTTGGGTATGTGGCAGAGTGACAAGTTAAAGGTGACATCAGGGTTGTGAGTCTCGGTGAGTGGGAGGATGGTGTTACCCTCAACAGTAATGGGAAAGTTAGGAGATGAGGGCATTTGGGTAGAAGGATAATGAGATCTGTTTTGGAGTTTCAAATGCTTATGGGACATTCAGTTTGAGATGTCCAGAATGAAGCTGGTGATGTGAGTCAGGTGCTTAGGAGAGAGACTTGGATTAGGTAAATAGATTTGGGAATCATCTGTGTGGAGATGATAATTAAATTCATGGGAGCTAATGAGATCACCAAATGAGACAGTCCCTGGACAGATCCTTGGGGGACATTGACAGTGGCCATGACATGGATGAACATTCAGCAAAAGAGACTGAGGAATGATCAGACAGAGAATAGCATGGAGTTAATCTGGTTCAACAATGGGTGGAAATAGAAAACAAGGAGAGCAGAACAGTGTGAGTAGAATGCAGTGCAAGGGTGGGACCTGGGAAAGAAACAAGAGATGAAAATGTGCATTTCCCTCTTCCCCCATTCTTTGTAGAAGAGGGGCACTATGGGCATGGAAAACTATAGTATAATTAACACATAATGTCACACTAATATGTCGGTTAGGTTTGCTGAACCCTGGCCTTCATTGTACAAACCCCATTTCTTTATCACCCTCTGTCTACTCCCTTACTTCTGTGATGAAATAATGAGATTTAGCAGATACTCAAAGACCCTCCTGGAGATTAATCTAGACTGATTGAATCAATTGAGAGTGATTAACTGCTGATTAGCCTACTTCAAGTTAACTGGATTGTAATCACACCTTAAGAACACCTTCAGAACCAATGGATTTGGATGATGCCAACCAACCAGCTTGAAGCAGTGTGTAAGGACCGCCTCTGTTCCAGACCTATAAAAAGCTTCCACAATCAGTTTGCTGGAGAGAGTTCATGATTGAAGCAGGCTTGTGGCAGAGGACTTGAGGAAGAACCAGACCAGACCAGGCTGGAACTCTAGGCTAAATAGGCTTTTTTCTTAACTTTCTGAACTCCATGGGAATATCTGTATGCTTTAATAAATGTTTAATGCCCAAGGACTGGTGCTAAAGCTTCTAATTTAAGGCAACCACAATTTAGATTTTAAACATCGCGCTTCCATCCCCCTCCACCCTGTTCCCTCAGAGTCCCACTGACTGGGTCAACTTCCCTTTGCAGCCTAACTCCTTTCTAGGCTTCACAGACTTTACTTCCCTTCATGTACTCTATGAGGTAGCTATACCAGCTGTTCCATTTCCCAATGCTTTGCCTTTGTCCTGGCTGTGCCCCACACCCAATGTATTCTCCCTTTTCCCTTCTGCCTCTTTCAAGACTCAGTTCAAATCCAATATTTGGCAAGATGCCTTTCCTAGACACTGCACTGCAAGAGTTTTCCCTCTGACATTACCTACAGTCTGTGTGTGTGTGTATATATGTCTCCCCTATTAAAATTCCTTGGGGCTGAGGACCATGATTTTGCCTTCCTTTGTATTCCTAGAGCTTAGCCACTTACTGGCACACAGTAAGTGCTTAATACGTGCTTGTTGACTCTGGCTATGACAGAGATGTTGTAGAGACAGAAGCTGGAAGATTTGCCACCTGATTGGATATGTGGCATCAGGAAGAGGGAGGAATTCAGGGTAATGCCGAGGTTCTCTACCAGGGAGTCTGGAAGAATGGTAGTGCCTTCAACAGAAATAGTGAAGTTTACAAGAGGGAGAGTTTGGGGAAAAAGATGCTGAGAGTGAGCTCTCCCTGGCACATCCAGTTTGAAATGCCCAACAGGCAACCAGTGGTGATGTGTGACTGAAGTTCAGGGAAGAGATTGGGGCAGCTTAAAGATGTATTTATGTGTATGTATACATAGGTTTATATCTATCTATATGTTTGTAGACACATATCAAACTGCATATATGCATTCTATCATCTATCTTATTTACTGATCTATTTTCTATACATCTATCTTTCTGTACCTTCCTTCCTTCCTTCCTTCTTTCCTTCCTTTAAATGATCTACATAGAGATGATAGTTAAACTCTTGGAAACTAATGAGGCGTGATACATATACATATACATATACATATACATATACATATACATATACATATACATATACATATACATATACATAGAGAGACAGAGACTGAGAGAGGCAGAGACAGAGTTGCACACAGAGAAGAGAGACACACAGAGACAGAGAGAGAAGGAGGGAGGGAAGGAGAGACAGAAAAGAAGAGAAGAAAACAGAAGAGGAGATGAGAAGAGGGGAGGGGAGAGAAGAGCCTAGGACAGAACCTTGGGGAACACCCATAGCATGATATGGACCTGCAAAGGAGACTGGGGAGTGGTTAAACAAGTAGGAGGAGAAGCAGGAGTCTCAAAGCCCCAGAGTATCCAGGAGGAGAGAGGGATCAAATAGAGTCAGCATAGCAGCTAGGTAAGAAAGAATGAGGATTGAGAAAAGAGCACAAGATTTGCCTATTAAGTGGTGAAATTAGAGAAAGTAGTTGCAACTGAGTAATGAGTTTGGAAGCCCGATTGCTAAGGATTGCAGAGGAAGTGAAAAGAGAGAAGAAGCAATGGCAATGAATGCAGACATCAGTAACTATTATGCCTCCTTATTTGCCTCCATAAAATCTTTATGAGAATGGTCTATGGATGTGCCAAGGGTATCCTTGATGAAGACATCACAAGTAGGCAGGTAAGCTTTTACAAAATATTTTCTACATCAAATCTCATTTTCAGTCATATTTAATTGACTGAGATGTACCTAAAGTATCAGAACTTGTAGTGTCTATTGCTTATTTCAAAATAGAATTTGACTCACAAGAAAACACACCCTTAAAGTCTCTTCTAAAATAAGTTATCTTTCCTTGTCAAGATCATATGAAATTCTATGACAGATACACCCATGAAGATAGGCCTTTTCAATCATTCATTGAGAATCAGCACCAAGTTGGTCATAAAGCACGTAGACACACATTCATGAAAGGTGGTTAGTAGTGATGTGGAAGATGTTCTCCAAAGAGCATAAATAGAAAATTCCCCGGTTAAAGATGAGATTCTTCTTCTGTTTGCAGCTCTCTCTGTAGAAAATTCATCAACCCCAGAACTCGACAACCTCAATAAAATCCATATAGGCATACAACATTGAATAGATTGTGACATGCACCTGCATGGGCAGCCCATTGAGCTACCATCAGTCTTTGTCTTATCCAGCCAAAGCAGAATGCAGAAATCCACCATCACACAGCAAGCTCTATAGGTTAGAATGTATCAAAGACTCTATGAGAGTAAATGAATCCTTCAGCTTAGAGAATAACGAGATCTCAGTTTAAACCAGGAGAAAAGGAAGGATGTCATCAAGGGACTCTGCTCTCTAGAACTGCAGATCTTGGAAGTCCAGGGGGACGTCCTCTTTCTAGCTGTATGTGCAAAACCCATTTTACACAGGTACACACTTGGTGTTCTCTCAGCCAACCAGGGCTCTCTTCTTACATGGTACAAAAGTTGTAGGACTGTCTGTGAGAAAAACTGTCCCAAGCATGGGTAGAATCAGGGTTGTGCTATTATTCACAGAAATGCTAGAATTGTGGCGATGTCTTTGCAAACCAGGGATGAGATGGACAGGGAGCAGTAAGCCAACATGATGATGACTTATACAGATGTGCTTTAATTTCAAATTACGATTACTATTAAGCTTTAATTTGTAGTCAAACATTATGGCAAGAGATCTACTTAAAAAGATTAATTTTTAAAAAGATTTTATCCATTAGCTGCTCTGGCATCTTAGATAATATTGGGGTGATGCCTGCTTAAATACATGACTCAATCCTGCTAATATCTTGCAGTTTTCTGAGCTTGTTCATGTCACATTATTTCACAACAAACTCATGCTGCAGGTGGGGCAGACTTTATCCCATTACAGATGAAAGCCACAGAGGTGTCATGACCTGTGCAGAGATACAGGAAAAGCCAATGGCAGGGCTGGGACTAGATTCCAGGTCTACTGACGTTTTGTTCAGTGCTCTTTCCATATAATAACTCTCATTTACAGTCTTTGAGAGTTACAAGTCTTTTTTTAAAAATTATTACAATTTTTTTTTTTAGTGAGGCAATTGGGGTTAAGTGACTTGCCCAGGGTCACACAGCTAGTAAGTGTTAAGTGTCTGAGGCCAAATTTGAACTCAGGTACTCCTGACTCTAAGGCCGGTGTTCTATCCTCTACGCCACCTAGCTGTCCCAAGAGAGTTACAAGTCTTAAACTACAAACCTATGAGGTAGCTAGCACAATTATTTCCATGCTTGTTTTATAGATGAAGAAACTAAGGTGCAGAGAAGTTAATTGATTTGTCCACTATCACATAGCAAGTACTTGTCGGAGCTGAATATAAACCAAGCTCTCTCCAGATTTTGAATCCGTAACTTTCCCCCCAACATTGTTTTGCCTTCTGTTTACAGTATGTACACTGGGAATTAATATGGGTGTCACCGGTCTAGTTGATGCTGAGTATATATAATGGGGTTGACTTGGTACCAACAAATCAGTGCTGCAAATAAACAATGATCTGAACAATTTGAGGTTCCTACTGATCCTCAAATATGACATACGATAACTCAATGATCTCTGCTATCTTCCCAGCTCTGAAATTCTGTGATTAGTTTTAAAAGCAGATTGATTTTCTATGACAGCTAAGTCAGAGTGTGTTTCTAAATGTGTTTCTTATGCACAAAAAAGGGCAGAGGTCAGTTTTGATGGGAGGAGCAGAGGTGGGTGGGGTATCTGGTAATAAGGGGTTCTGGACACAGAGCAGGCCAGAAGGAGGGAGAGAAGGCTAGAGAGAGCCGGCCTCCTGAGGAAAGGCAAAATATGCTACAAGAGTGGGAAGAGCTCTGGGGCGGGAGGAGGCCAGAGACAAATTTTGCTTGATTTGCTCTTTTACCCAGAGGGCAGTTCGCTTTAGAAAGTCTCCAGCAACCAGGGCTCTTTGCTCCATCTGTGTGCTTTCCTAAGTCATTTAAAACTAGCTCAAATTAGGCAAGATTCTCTAATTTCAAATACATTGGAAATAAAGGCTAGAAGGCAAGAGGTTGGGGAGGCAGAAAACCTTTTTTGGAGGGAAGGGGACAAAGAGAAAAGTTATTTTCTATTTATCTCATAAGACAAGAGAGGAAAGACACCTTAGAAGCCATCCCTTACAGTGCCCTCATTTTATACTGAGCACAGAGAAGGCAAACCATTTCCCTTATTTCACACAGTAACAAAACAAGGACTAGAATTTGATTCTCTCTCCAAATTCTGTGTTCTCCTCATGGCACTGTACCGACTCTAGGCTCTATTTTATTATTTTAAAACTTTTTTTATTTAAAAAAAACCATTTTTGTTGCTGCCTTTTGTTTTTATGCTTTGCAGTTATTTCCATATTGATTGTGTCATCACCACCATAATTCCCTCTGTTTGGAGTCCTTCCTCATAACAAATTAGCTAGCATTTATTACATGCCTATGGTGCGCCAGGCACGGTGCTTGGGCTTGAGAGACAAAGGCTGACATGAAATACTCCTGGCCTCAAGGTCTTATATCACTTTTGGGGGGAAAAAACCCCAGGAACCTATCCAAGTGAGGGGCAGCGAGATGGCTCCGTGGAGAGTGCCGGGCCTGGAGACAGGAAGACTCATCTTCCAGAGTTCAAATGTGTCCTCGGATGCTTACTTGATGGCTGACCTTGGGCAAGTCACTTCCCCTCATCTGCCTCAGTTTCCTTATCTGTAAAATGAGCTGGGGAAGGAAATGGCCAACCCTTCCAGTGCCTCTGCCAAGAAAACCCCCATTGGGGTCACGAAGAGCCAGACACAACTGAAAAATGACTGAACAAGGACAACAATCCGGGTGAGGGGCGTTGACTTTTGACCTTGGCTAAAAAGGCTCCATGCAGATGTTATTGAGATGTTTACCTGTGAAGATGCTCTGATTGGCATCAGTTCTGTGTATTCTTATGTATATACTGATCACTGCTGCAGTTAGTTCCATTATACTTGTATCTCTAGGGCCTTGTGGCACATGGTAGTTAGTACTTAGTGAATACTTATTGATTTATACAATTTATGCCCCAGGAACACCTTTCTCTAATGGAATCAAAGGGAGAAAGCTCAGCGTTGTTCAGTCACGCCTGACTCTTCGTGACCCTATCTGGGGTTTTCTTGTCAGAGACACTGAACTGGTTTGCCATTTCCTTCTCCAGCTCATTTCACAGATGAGGAAATTGAAGCAAACAGGGTTCAGTGACTTGCCCAGGGTCATACAGCTAATAAGTGTCTGAATCCAGATTTGAACTCAGGTCTTCATGACTCCAGGCCCAGTACTCTATCCACTGTACCATCTAGCTGCCCTACTCATTAGATGAGCAAAAAGTAGACACTGACTGTAGGGCTTTAAGTAATTATTATAGTCTGGGTTCAAGGAGTTTCAGGTTTGCTGTGCTTTGTGGAGCAGACCTCTGCATGGGGACAGAGAAGGATTTCTCTTTATTTCCCTCCTTCTCTGTGGCAGATCTTTTTTTTTTTTTTTTTCCGGTGAGGCAATTGGGGTTAAGTGACTTGCCCAGAGTCACACAGCTAGTAAGTGTCAAGTGTCTGAGGCTGAATTTGAACTCAGGTCCCCCTGACTCCATGGCTGGTTCTCTATCCACAGTGCCACCTAGCTGTCCTGGTAGCAGATCTTTGAAGTGGAGGTGCTTGGCAAGAAGGAGATACCTATGACTGCTGGGGCAAGCAGAGTGTAACTGACTTCTGTAGCTGATTTGTTTTTATGATGATTTGAATGTAAAAATCCTCTCCTAATCCTCTCTTCTTTCTGTAATAATTCAGTTCAATCATGGGAACATGAGCCGTACATTTTAAAAGGGTTTATGAGTGAGCCTGTGGCTCATTCCTCTACATTGTGTTCCACTTCCAAATCCCCTCCCTCCAGGCCCTAAAACTGACATTTTATAAAGTGGACCTCATTGGGTGGAACACCCTGAGGACAAAGCCAGATGGGAGTTGGAAATTCAAATTTCTGATAATAAAATAACAGCCCACATTTATATTGTGCTTACTATGTGCCAGGCTAAGTGCTAAGTGCTTTGCAATTATAATTCCGTTTGGTCCTGACAACAGACCTGGGAAGTGATACAGAAACCCTCCAAGCTATGACTGGGGTCTGAAGGGTCAGGTGGGGTTTTGAGAGCTTCTAGGACATATCCTTGGTATGGGAATTATATCTATTATTTACATGATGTGACCCGTGGATCAGAACCAGCCACAACTCTGAATTAATACAGACTGGGCTTTATTTTCCTAAAACATGTCACTCATTTATTCATTTACTTATTCATTCATCCATCCATTCATTTATTCACTGATTTATTCACTCATTCATTCACTTATTTATTTATTCATCCATTTATTTATTTATTTTAAACACTCTTTTAGAAAAATTGGATTTCCCAATTCTTTCCTTTCCACCTGACCCTCCCTAACCCAGTGAGATGGTAAGCAACATGATTTAAATTATACATGTTGAGTCATGCAAAACATATTTCCATATTAGTCATGTTGCAAAAAAACAGTGTGCTTCAATCAACATTCAGAATTCATAATTTATATCCCTGGAGGTGGATGGCATTCTCCACCAAGCGTCCTGCAGAATTGTCTGAGATCATTGTCTTGATAGAGTAGCTGAGTTGTTTTTTTTATCATCACACAATGTAGGTGTTACTGTGTACAGTGTTCTCCTGGTTCTGCTCACTTCACTTTGTGTCAATTCATATAGGTCTTCCCAGGTTTTTCTGAAACTGTCCTGCTCTTCATTTCTTATAGCACAATAGTATTCCATCACCATCACATACCACAACTTGTTCAGCCGTTCCTCAATTGATGGGCATCCCTTTGATTCCCAATCCTTTGCTACCGCAAAAGGAGCAGCCATAAATATTTTTGCGCATATGCTTTCTTTTCCCTTTGATCTCTTTGGGATACAGACCTAGCAGTAATATTGCTGGATCAAAGAGTATGCAGTTTTAAAGCCTTTTGGGTGTTTTCCAGAAAGGCTGGGTCAGTTCACAACTCTGCCAGCAGTGTGCTAGTGTCTCAGCTTTTCCATATCCTCTCCAGTGTTTGTCATTTTCCTTTTCTATCAGGTTAGCCAATTTGATAGGTGTGAGGTAGTACCCCAGAGTTGTTTTAATTTGTATTTTTCTAATCAATGGTGATTTTGAGCATTTTTTCATGTCACTATTGATAGTTTAGATTTCTTCTTCTGAAAATTGCCTATTCATACCCCCCGACAATTTATTAATTAGGGAATAGCTCTTATTTTTATTAATTTGGCTTACTTTCTTATATATTTAAGAAATGTGGCCTTACCTGAGAAACTTGCTATAAAAAATTTTTCCCCCAATTGAGTTAAATTTTGAAGGCTTCTTTCTAAAACCTCTTTGGCTTATTCTCACAGGATCTGCCTGGGAAACTAAGGTCAATGCCTTATTCTTAATATATGTTATAAAATAGATAAATTATTAGTATATAAAATAAATTATTGATATTAATGATTACTTATATACAAACTAGTTTTATAATGTTAATTAGTTATATGTTAATTAATAATGACAAACCCCCAAGATTTCACCTGGGAACACCAGAATTTAGCTTGTACCTAAGAGTCCCTTACAAAATAAAACAGGTCTTCAGCTCCCATGAAAGTACTTAGGTTAAGCAGACATCAGATGAAGGCCATCAGAAGAGAAAGCTCTAAGGACTTTCACCTGAGTCATAAACAGTCAAGTAACACGGGGTGAGCCTCTGCTTCCCTAGGGGCAGCTTCCTCCCAGAAGGAAGGAAGAATTCTGGGTAGGCAAAGTTGGTCCTTTTCCGCCCCATCTGTAGTCTGCATCATCCTCAACATTAGCAAAGGGAGAAGCTTTTGCAGGCAGAGGCAGGACATGGAGAATCAGCTTAGTAGCAGCAAAACGACCCAGGGAAGCCTCTCCATGTTTGTACAAGGGCTTTGCAAGCCTTTATCATTCTTTGTTCATGGGATCATCAGTTTAGAACTGGCTGGGATAGAGCTGAAGGTCTTCTGGTTCATGGTTTTATTTATTTCCTATGTTTCAACAAAGAAATTCTCTGCAATGGGACTGGTAGAAACTTTTAAGTGATAGAGGACGTGGAGAAGTCCTGAGTCAGAAGGATGGTCAGATGAAGTAACTAAAATAAAATGGTTCTACCTCAATTATCTGCCGTGACATTTTTTGTTTAGTCTTGGTCAGAATTGAGTGGGAGCTGGGCCATGTGGGGCACGCCTATAATCTCTGCTTCTGGGATTGCTAAGGCTAGTGGACCAAGTAATGCTCCTGAGCTCTGAGCTGCACTAGGGCTAAAGCAGACTGAGTGACCCCAGTACATTGGGCATCAATAGGGTGAGTCCCTGAGAGCCGGGACTACCCACCAGCTGTCTAGGGAGCTTCAAACTGGCCCAGGTTGGGAACAGAACAGGTCAAAGCTTCCATGCCTTTCAGTAGGAGGTTTGGGCAGGTAAGCGATCACTGCCCTTCCATCCTGGGCAAGATAAGGATACCAAGTCTTGGGTGTGAAGGCATTTACTTACCATCAACCATATATTCAAATGGCTAAAGGATGGGCGGAGTGTGAGTGAGCTTGGGAATGTTGGCGTGCTGCAGGAGCCCAGTTCTTAATCATCATCACTGCTGAGCAGGTTATCTAGAAACCTTGAATCTAGGCCTCGATGATGTAAGTCAGACAAACCTGTTTGAGGAGGAAGGGGAGGAGTTCTGGCCTAGGACTTTTGTTGCTGGACAGGACTGGAATGAGGGACCTTTAAGAAATTTGGGAAGAGTTTATTTTCAGGAACCTTAAGACTATTTTAGAAAGAAAAATTCTAGAAAGCCCTCTCCAGCCAAGAAGATGGTACATACCTCAGTGGGATATTTCTTCCAAAAGTCCATGAGAATATGTAAAACTGATGAAAAGATCTACAATGAGCAATCCGTGTTGCATGAGCCCGTGTTTAATACCTCTTTGGTAGTTACTGATTGACTAGTAGACCTGACATATTTCCACATTCACAGTGTACCTGGACAGGGGGCATAAAGCTAAAGGTTTCCATGTCTTGCAGAGGCCGGAGACAATACGGAAGGAACCTGAGATGAATTGTCATACACATATATTTATGAGGATAAGTTCAAGCTGGCCTGGGACCCTACCTGGGTGAGCTAGGGCAAATCCCTTAAGTACCCCATGGCACAGTTTCCTCATCTGCAAAAGGAAAGGATCACCTCCCGAGCTTAGGGAGGCGAATCCCCCATGACAGAGACGAGCCCATCCCTGACAGAGCTTCCAGTGTACTGATACAGCCTTAGAGAATGCAGGATCCCCATTATTCTACCAAGTGGCCTCAGAGTAGGATCTAAGTCCTGAGCAAAAAACATCCCCCGCCCCCCAAAACACCCCCAGCTAACACCTCCAAGCAACTCAAGTCTTTCACAGTAATGGGAACACAATGCAGACTCTAATCTGTTAGACCAATCAGCTCTTAGTACAGTGGGTAAAGGCTGGCCTTGGAGTTAGTACTTGGGTTCAAATCCTGCTTCTGATTCCTCCTGGCTGTGTGACTCTGGGCAAGTCACTCAATCTCTCTGTGTGCCAGGCACCTCTAAAAGCAACAGAATTGCCAATTATCATCGACGAAGGGGTTTCCACACCTGGAATTCTGGGGGAGGGGAGGGGAAGGAACCTCCCCCTCCCCCATAAAATAACAGATCCAGGTTTTTAAAAAAAGTAATCAACTTTTCCAAGCACAAGGAAGTAATATTATATAAAAACAATCTGTCTGCAGCAAAATGATTTAAGAGAATTCTTTATTTTTACATACTTCACAGAAGAACAAATTCTGAACCCTTCAGAGCTCTCTTCCAATGACTATCTTCTTTGAACATCAAAGTTTTTAGGAATTCATTTAAAGAACAAGGCTCCAAAGGACATATTAAGACAGGGCTCGTGTTTGATAAACCAGAAGTCCCAGTACCTTTCATATCAGGAGATGCCACCAAGTACCAAGATTCTTGCCCCCTCCCCTCTCTCCCTACCCCCTCAGGTAGATGGGAGTCCTCACCCTTGCTCTTCTGACAGCCTTAGGAAGTTTCACTAAAGGGGGTGGGGGAAGGCCAAGCCTTGAACATTTATATCAATCAGACACCATGTGGTTATATTTTAGCTCACATGGCTCGTAAATCTTGTTCTTAATTTAACCGATCTTTGTTACCAGATCAAAATGAAAAACACACTTTGGTTCATATTGGACACACTGGATTGATTTCCTTTGTCCTTACAAATTACCCTCTTCCCATTACGCGTGTCATTCTTGAGGTTTTCAGAAGGGCTGCAGCTTGTGGAAACCCGGGTATATTTTATCTTAAGATCCTGGGAGGTGGTCTTTTAAGAAAACAGTTGTCTTCAACTATGGGAACAGAAGGGCAAAATTCATAAAAGGCTTCCCTTGGTATCTCTGAGACTAAGTAGGTCTAGAGTGACATCCTCTGGCAAAACAAACTTAGTGAGTCTCGCTTCAATTTGCTTTTGCTGATTCTCAGACAAGGAAAGGAAAGAGAGGCTTTTGTTAGGTGCGTGCTCTGTATATCAGCCTATCTCCAAACTGGAATCAAGAATGTCATTGATGGCGGCAAGTCTATTTCTTCTGACTTTAGAAACTATGGATGTCTCCATTGCATTTTTAGAGGTTGGTATGACATATAGGATCATAGAATGTTGGTTCTGTGAAGGGACCTTGGAGGTCGTCCAGCCTAACCCTCTCATTTTGCATAAGAGGAAAGTGAGTCCCAGAAGAGTTCAAGGACTTGTCTAAAGTCATCTAAGTGGTGAGTAACAGAGCGGGCATCAATGTAGTTATCACAGAAAATCCGGGGGAAGAATCAGCCTGGGAGATGACAGTGTCTTCTGTAAACTTAACACACTGGGAGAGCCAAGATGCATTAACTGCAGTAAAGATGGGATACTTCTGTTTTCAGACACAAGATCAAAACTTGTTACTTTCAACCTCATGCTGGAGCGTGAAGAAGCTGCTTGACTATTCAAAGATGGAATTCAGCCAAGACCACACATTGGCTCTCTCTGTCTCATTCCTCGGCCTCACTTTGAAGGCCTGTTCTCTATAATCTGGTCTGAACAAAAGCAAAGCTAATTTTTTTTGAAGGTTTCTACATGAGTGTCTAAAACCAAAGAAAACATATCCAAAGGGAGTCTCCCAATAGCTGAGACCTCTGCAGCAGAGCCATTGCTTGGGCCCTGCCTCCCACTCTGCTGCTCAGACCTTTGAGGTCAGCCTTGATTCAATCACTCTCCTAAATTCTCTTCAGAGATACTTTGGAAGAATACTAGCCCACAATCTTCATTAAGCATTATCCTTGTCTCATAGTCCTCTCCCTCCTCCCCCTTAATTTGTAGATGCCTACGCTGCTGATGAAGGTGATGGAACGTGTCTGTCTAGGAGCAAATGGAAAAGTGTGTTCAATAAATATTCAACGGACAGTAATGATGATGATGGTGGTGATAATAATAATAATAATAATAATAAACTACTGCCCTTAGAGATGAAATGGTTCCTATTCGGCCAGAAACATAACTAGGGTGTGGTGATTGGGGTTTTGTACCAGGGCATGAACTCTAGAGAGAACTGACAGCACTTTTAGTTCTTTAGTATATAAACATACTAGAGATCAGCTTCTGCTGAGTAAAAATAATGATCTAAACCAGGAAGATACCAGATAGAAGGATAGGGTGATCTCCTCCCCAGAACCTACCCCACTCCAGCACCCCATGACTATGTGCCTTGGGCTATTTGTCCTAGATATAATTTGTGTTGCTTGTCCCAGAAAAAAACAAACAACCAAACAAAAACCTAGTTATGACTCCAGAGCCAACACAGTCTCTAAAAATAAAATATTATGGGTTGTACAAGTTGGCCGTGTGTAGTAAAAAGAGGTATGTAATGGAACAATTTACTTAAGATAGAATAAAAAATAAAAACAGGAAAATAGCAAATATTCAAAGAGAAGGGAATCCAGTCTGGTCCGGGGCCTTTGATGTTACTGTTGACCCAGCACCCACTATACTGGAGCAGGGCACAGTGGGTGAATAAATGCCCCTCAGAGCACCAGAAAAGGTGATACATCTTAGTGATCTGTTTTCCATTTATGCTGGATCTCCAAGGGTCTGCTGCCACTGCTACCATTTTGGAAGGGGTGAGGACCAATGCAGTAGAGGCAACAGTGCCCCTCTGTAGAGTATAGTCCTTCTTCAGCAAGCATAGGAACAAAACTGAATCTTTGGACATGAGGGATACTGGTGTTTCCCTGGGGAAAGAAAAATCCTAAACGCTGGTAAATTGCAGGGGGCTGTGGATGCTTCCATCTTCCTCCTCCTTCTTTCCCCTCTCTTTTCTACCTTTTTCTTCCTTCTTCTACCTCCTTACAAGACTCTTCTTCCAACCCTTATCTGTGCTGATACTCAGCCTTCTGTGGTCAGAGTCTCTTTTCCCAAATTCTTGTGGGATCCTGGTGGACCTCTGGGGAGAGGCTTCTTATGCTTGTGACAACACAAGATCCAGACTAAGGACACATTGACCTTCAGCGGTCCATCAGCATAATAGCCATCCTCCTTGTCGGTGAGTGTGGCCAGGCTGGGCACAAGAATGGAGGGATTCCGGACAGCAGTTTGCCGGAAGTGTGATTGCCTGGAGGGCAGCCATGGAATAAGTCAGCCAGTAGAGAGAGCCGAGCAAGAAGGCCAAGGTGAGGGATAATGGGAGAGCCCTTGGCATCGAATCTCCCACTGATGGGAAGGGCTGACAAATAATGTTAGCCTACAAGAGCGGCTCAATGGAAGACAGGAGTGGTCTGCCAGGGCCAGCTTTTCAACAGACTGCACTTAAACCATTACTTCATGGAGAGCAAAATGAATTCTCCCCCCCATCCGTCCAGAGAGCATCTGCTTGGTGAGTCCAAGGTTCAGAAGTAAAACCAATGAAGAACTGACAGTTAACTGTTTGCAGCTGGAGATGCCAGATGTCTGATCTCGGCTGCGGGACCAGAGACCCTCTCCTTTCCATTTGGGGAGTGGTATCTGTCAAGAAGGCTGTGACTGACGTAGAACATTGGGTCACAACAGCCGACCCTGGAAGATTGGCAAAGCATTTTACTGACAGTAAACAGTGAACATGGAGCCTCGGGGAGGCTGGACAAAAGCTTACAAATAGGAAGGGCATGAGGCGTGACTGCATTTATTAAGTGACTACTGTGTACCAGGCACCTTGATGAGACCTAGGTTGAAACTTGGGTCTTTCCTAGGTCCAAGTCAAGTATGTCACCACATTATAATTACTTGATATAAGTGTGATGGAATATTGGAGCTGAAGGAGTGAGTTAGTCAGGGGGTGACCAGCTAGGCAGCTAGGTAGGGGAGAGCATCCAGTGCTGGACTTGGAGTGAAGAAGAGCCAAGGGTGAATTCGGCCATCGCTGCCAGGTGTCTAACCTTGGGCAAGTCCTTTTCTTTCTGACTCAGTTTTTCTCATCTGTAAATCAGGGATAAAAAGAGCACCCACTTTGTTGGGAGGGTCAAATGAGATGACATCTGTGAAACACTTGCCAACCTTAACCCCCTATAAATGAAATGATTATAATTTATATTTATTTATCATAGGGGCTTAGAACTAGAATTGCAGGGGCATTGGAAGCCTCTGGTCCTAAGCTGTCCTTCAAGGTCACAGGGGCAGGAGTGATGGTTGGGTCCCAGAGAGGAAGTGTGGCTTATCAGAGGATCCCAGGCCAGGCTGGGCCAGCCCCCCTTCCTTCTGGGGTTCTCCAGCTGCAAATCATCTCCTGTCTACCCTGACCACAGCTTGTTTGTACATGTTTGTCTCCTTTTATCCACCGTTAGGTTGTAAGCTCATTGAGGGCAGGCACTGTCTTTTCCCTTTTGGGGTATTCCCAGCACATAGTAGGCACTCAATCAGTGTTTATTGATTTAAACATTAAGCAAATAAACATTGATCGATTGAAAAATCAGTGTCAACAGGCAATCACAACGTCACGTGACTTTTGTGAAACCCAGGTTTAGGACCGGGAAAGCAGCAGAGGCCGAGACACGTGACTCCTCAGCCAGGCAAGGGCCCCGAAACCTCATCTCCACGGCAGCTGCGGCGCCTCCGCCGGGCTCCAGGGGGCGCTGTGGCGCAGCGTCGCCCCTCCTCCGCTCCGGCACGGGAAGGCTCTCCTCTGGACGCTCCGGATCACGTGAGCGGCTTCGTCACGTGACCGGCCCCGACCAGAGCGATGGGTCATGTGACGGGAGATGACAGCGGCAGTGGCAGCGCCGGCGGCGGCGGCGGCACCATGGCAGAGGACGGCGACGGGGAGCGCGCTCTGCTGGAGGCCGAGCCCGAGCTCCCGGAGCCGGGGCATGGAGCCGAGGCCAGGTCCGGAGCCGGGGCCTCCCTGCTGGCCGCGCTCTGCGACCCGGCCCGCCTGGCGCACCGGCTGCTGGCGCTGGTGCTCATGTGCTTCCTGGGCTTCGGTGAGTGGGCCGGGCCGGGCCGGGCGGGACCGGGGGAAACGGGAGGCGGGGGGGCCGAGGCCGGGGCCCTTCCCCTCCTCCTCCTCCCTGCCTGCCCGCCCAGGAACCCCCGCGGCCGGCCCCCCAAACTGACCAAGGCCGGCCTGTCCCGGGCCAGTTTTGTGTCTTGTCGCCCCGACCCCTTGGCCTCCTTGTCCTCCCTTCCCTCCTCCCTCTGCCCTCCGCTCCCCTTTTCCTCCCTCCCTTCTCCCTGGGGCTTGGCATCACGGTTTGGGGCCAGAGACTCGCCAAGAGGAGGCCGGTGTCCGGTCCCCGAGGGGTCGGGCCGGGGAAGGTGGGCGTGCGGATGGAGAAGGGTTTGGGGGTCTCCCGGCAGGGGAAGCCCCGAATGCTCAGAGCAGGGACTGTCATGCTCTCTTGACACGGAGAGGGGGCCTGGGTCGGAACCTGGGGGCACCCGCCCAGGGTGGGCGTGGGTGATTCCGCCTGGGGGTCTGGAGTGAGATGGCCAAGGGGGGGCAGTCTCACTGGCCCTTCGTCTCCTCTACTCCCCGCCGGCCACGCCTGGGGGCTTCAGGTCAACATCAGCCCCTCTGCCTGCCCGTCCTATCTCCGGCCTCCTCCGGGACAAAGACCCTTCCTCAGTGGGGGTCCAGGCTCTGGTCCGCGGAGCCCTGGAGCCCCCCCCCAGACCCCGCTGAGCTTTGGTTCTTTGCAGGCAGCTACTTCTGCTACGACAACCCGGCCGCTCTGCAGACCCAGATTCAGGGGGTAAGCGTCCTGCGCCCCTCTGCCTCCCCCTCCTTTCCGTCTGCCCCGAAGCCCGGGGGGCTCCTGACGCTCGGACTGTCCCCCCTTGAGAAGGGCCCCGAGGCTGCCCTGGAGCCCCGGAGAACCGAGGGTAACTCTAGAGAGGGGAAGGGATCGTCTTTATCCCCCAAGGAATACGAGCGTCAGAATCCAACCACGGGCCCCCTCTTAATTTCATCTGTTTGTGGAGGGGGGAGGGGTGGGCAGGCTTTCTCTCCGATTAACCGTGAGGCTTTGACTGGAGTGCCTTTGGGTAGAAACACCTTATCTGGATCAATACAAGGGGGTCAGGGAATTGAGAGCCGATGGAGGGTCCCAGACGTCATATTTGTATTGTCTCTACCAGAGAGAGAGAGAGAGAGAGAGAGAGAGAAACAGAGAGGTAGAGAGACAGAGACAGAGAGAAAGGAGAGAAGAGGAGAGAGATAGGAGGAGAGAATAGGAGAGGAGAGGAGAGGAAGAGAGACAGAGAGAGAGAGAAAGGAGAGTAGAAGAGATGAGAGAGAAGAAGAGAGACAGAGAAAGGAGAGAAGAGAGAGGAAGAGAGAGAAACAGAAATAGAGACAGAGAGAGAGAAATGAGAGAAGAGAAGAGAGATAGGAGGAGAGAATAGGAGAGGAGAGGAAGAGAGACAGAGAGAGAGAGAGAGAAAGGAGAGTAGAAGAGATGAGAGAGAAGAAGAGAGAGACAGAGAAAGGAGAGAAGAGAGAGAAACAGAAATAGAGACAGAGAGAGAGAAAGGAGAGAAGAGGAGAGGAGGGAGAGAGACACTGCCCATATTTATCAACATATTCAAATCCATGCGTGACTCATGCATTAGCCACATGTAGGGCCCTTCACTCTTCAGGTGAGACTCACTAGGCACTATTTAGGATCATAAAATTTATATTTGAATGGGTCCAGACCATCTTACCAGAGAATCTGATTTCAAGATGAGGATACTTGAGGCCCAGAGAACTTAGTGACTGAATTGAAATTTGAAGCCAGCCCCTGGGACTTCTGACAGGTGTTCTTTTCTCTTGACCACATTTGATCTGGAGAACTTCAAGAGTGGTGGTGGGGTGCTTTAAGGTTTGTAAAGAGCTTTATTTTATATATATATATATCTGTATATACATATGTAGATAGATGTATATATTATAGATATATTTATACACACACACACACACACAGATCTCCCGCATATCACAACTTTCTCCATCACAGTTTTGCTATATCATGGGTTGGCATAAGAAATTAAATGAGAATTTGGGGGGAGTTTTTTGTGGAACCTTCTGATAACACACAAAAGCCAGCCGAAGACATAGGAAAGGTTTAGAAATTCAGCAGTGCACAAATATGCGTGTATGGTGTTGCATGCTATCAACATCTCTTATCTTTTATTTCTCTTCTTTGCATTTTCCCATCCAGGATATGCATGTGAACACGGCAACCTTCATGCTTTTATACTCCTGGTACTCTTGGCCCAATGTGATTCTGTGTTTCTTTGGTGGCTTTTTGATAGATCGTGTGTTTGGAATCCGGTAAGCCTGCAGTGATGGCGCACCTCCTGAAGGGGCGAAGATACTGTAACAGTTGTGATTGACCAGTTCAGGCTTTTCAGGGCCATATTCAGAACTGGTCGGTTATGGTTTCATTGTATTTCTCCAGAGGGGTTTTGAGTCTTTACTGTTCATATCCTCGAGTAGTTTAAGGTGAATTAATGCTCAGTTTTATTCCTGCAGAAGACATTGCTGCTGAGGAATTAACCTTACTCACTTAGTCAACAGATTATGCAATACATGCTCTGTCTAGGGAGATGGATGTCTTTTTCCTTTATATATTTGCTTTTTGTTGGGTAGTTATCATCACACATCTACCAGAAGATGAACAAGGGAAGGAAAGAGCATGACATTCCGATCAGCCAGCTTTGCCAAGTTGTAGATTTGGCAGTTGGTTCTACTTCCCAGAATTTTTCTTCATTTCTATTTTTGCATTTCATTTATCTCGATGAAGAAGCCAGATAAACCAGCACTGGTTGTAGATTAGAGGCAGAGGTCAGTGTAACCTGACATTTCTGTGTCAGTAAAGGTTGTGTGACTGTTGGAAGGCTTGGGGGTTACTTATTAAACAAGCCTACCACTGTAATTTCTGCACATACATTGCTGTTAGTGTGGTACTGGTCAATGGAAATTAAATTAAAATGTACCATTCCTAAATCCTTCAATGGACTTTTTTGAAATTTCATCCCCAAATTTTCTTTAAGAAGTTAGCATGAATTAAATAAAAATTTGTCGTTCCTAAATCCTTCAGAATTTTTTTGAGAAATTTTGGCTTCCACAGAACAGTCTGCCTCAATGTTAAAATAACTAGTGTTTGTGTTTCTTCCAGTGAGTGCAGAGCTTGTTGGTAGTGAAAATTGACCTGAGTTTTATAGAAGTCTTGCTTATTGGATTATAGTAATTTGTTCTCAATTCTTTCTTTCTAGGTGGGGTTCCATTATTTTTAGCTTCATTGTTTGTATTGGACAGGTAAGGAGAACTTGGCAAGGCTCTAGAATTCCTCCCTGAATCAATGAATTTAAAAAATGTCCTGAATACTTATACACCCAGCCAGAGCTGTGGATACAGTCTGTTTGTTAGGTGGTTTCTCTAAGTCATGTAGACATCAAATCTGCCTTTGGTTTGAGGAGAGTTGGTCTGATATTTTGATATTTTATTATCATACTAGATTTCATCAGGTCAGCAGGGCCTGGTTGGGGGCTGGGCTGGGAATAAAGAAGATGAGAGGTCACTGTTTGCCTTTGCCACAGCTTTGAGTCCGGCAGGTCACTTGGACTCTCTGTCTCATGTAGTTCCCGGGGATTTACCTGCTAAGATGGTTGTGATAGACGCTCCTGTTCCTATAGATGTTGGGGCATTCATGCTGGGGGCTTCAGGGGAGCATCTGTACTTGTTCATGGATGGCTAAAGTATTTTTGTATTACAGGTCATTTTTGCCCTGGGTGCAATAGTTAATGCTTTTTGGCTGATGCAGCTGGGCAGATTTGTTTTTGGGTAAGTTTGACACCATTTCACTTATTCCTTAGTGGCTCATTACAATTTTTTTTTTTTTAGTGAGGCAATTGGGGGTTAAGTGACTTGCCTAGGGTCACACAGCTAGTAAGTGTTAAGTGTCTGAGGCCGGATTTGAACTCAGGTACTCCTGACTCCAGGGCCGGTGCTCTATCCACTGCACCACCTAGCTGCCCCAGCTCATTACAATTTACTGCTGTCAGTTTATTGAAAAATTTCCCTTTTTATATTTGTCAGTTTTTCCTTCGATAGAATTATAGAAAGCACATGAAACCTAGTCACTCTTACTGAAGACTTAGAAGGAAACACAGAACCTGTAATCCCCCGCCCCCCCACCCCTTTTATTCTTTTTTGTTTGTTTGTTTTTTGTTTTTTGTGGGGCAATGAGGGTTAAGTGACTTGCCCAGGGTCACACAGCTAGCAAGTGTCAAGTATCTGAGGCCAGGTTTGAACTCAGGTCCTCCTGAATCCAGGGCCAGTGCTCTATCCACTTCGCCACCTAGCTGCCCCCACCCCTTTTATTCTTAAAGAATGGGGAGAGGGCAGCTAGGTGTCACAGTGGATAAAGCAGCAGTCCTGGATTCAGGAGGACCTGAGTTCAAATCCAGCCTCAGACACTTGATACTTGCTAGCTGTGTGACCCTGGGCAAGTCACTTAACCCTCATTGCCTGGCCACCCCCCCAAAAAAAAAAAAAAGAATAGGGGAAATATTGATGTGTCTACTCATTGTCTGGGGTGTGAACATAAAGAAAATCCTCGTAGTGCCTCCCCCCAGCCCTGGTTGCAGTCAGCCATCTTTTCCTGCTCGACATTTCACTGGACCGTCAGGAGGCAGGAAGCCACTAAGCCTCCTGTGAAAACCCAAGCCATTTGGTGTAGGATCTCCTTTCTCCTACAGGGATACTTGGGGAAGGGAGGGGCTGGCATTCCAAGAGCATTGGAGGCAGAAGTCGAGTTTGCCGGTGTGTTCCTCGCCCTGGCAAAGAGGGAGGGAGGTGGGCTACAGTTCCATGAGGCACCTACTGTGTGCAAAGCCCTGTTCAGGGCGCCGGAGATCCTCGGGAGCTTATACTTGGCTGCAGACGTGCCATGTGCCCACATGTAGAGAAGAAGATTTTGCCATGTGGGAATGCTCTTCCCCATTGCACTGTCTTGTCTGTGGCTGGGGCACAGAGAGGGACCAGCCCAGGGCCATGGAGCTAGTGGCTGAGGAGTGGGATGTAGACTCGGGTCTTCCTGAATCCCAGCACCACACTCCGACATGCTCAACATGCTCGGCTGCTTTTCTGCAACACGTGCACAGAGGAGAGAATACAGAAGGAATTGGGGACAATTCGTGGTACCAGGTGGAGGGAGCCTTAGGAAAGGCTTCCCATGGGCTCAAGCACAGAGTTCAGGGGGTCCTGAGTCGATCTGTAGCTGATTGAACTAGAATGTGTCATGGTGGAGGGTGGGCTGTAGAATGGAATTAGGGAAGGGTGGGGAGGGCAGCCTCGGGCCTTTCCGTGGCCTGGCTGGGCCAGCTGCACAGAGGAGACAGATGGTAAGTGACTAAAGAACAATTCTAAGACATCAGGTGGGGGAGTGAGAGAAGAGTGAGGGAAGGTGGGGGGAAGAAATTTACAGTGAATCATAATTCATCGTGAGGAGGACGTTAGGAAGGGCTTTTTGAGATGTTGTCTCTCGTTGGATGAGACTCCAGAGGTCGTTTAATTCCACCTCATTTCACAGATGAGGGAATGGAGGCCCAGCGATGAGAAGTGACCTGCTTGAGGTAACACAGGCAGGGAGAACATTTGGTTGGATTCAGAAATGCTAGGATAAAGGAGGACACCTTAAGGGTCCCCTACTTTTTTGTGATGAGGAGCCAATCTCTTCTTCCCCAAAGCTGTAGAATTTGGGGAGAGAGCAGGCTCCCTGACGTGGAAGGCTTGCTGATGAACCCCAGGATGGAGGAATGTATAGTTTGGCAGGATGCACTCACCTTGGGCCACATTCGTTACTGGCATCTCAGATACTGAAGAGGCCTTGTGTTGGAGGGATCGAGATGAGATCCACCATTGGAGCGATGTTGCAGGAAGGACCAATTCTCCTCTGAACAGATCATCAGGAATATTACCAGTGTCTGCTGGCCAGGGCATGTGGGATTTCTCAGGCTAACTTGTGGAGGTTCAGGAGCCAGCAGTCCATTAGGGGAGACCAAACCGTGCCCACGAAGGCCCCTACGCTTGGTCTAGGAACAAGAGAGAGAACAGGGGACAAGAAAAGGAGGGAAATGGGGAGAAAGGGCCGCCAGAGATTGGCAGCGAGGACCAGTGAAGGTGACTGAGTGAGGTGTCTGAGTGAGGCCTGTCTGTTGAGATGATTGCTTTGGCAGGAATCCTGGAATGTGTGCATTGCAAAAGTCCAAATGACCATCCCTAGCAAGAACACTTCAAAGCTGCAAGGACAGGCAAAGCACTCCCTTTGTGTTGCCGCGGTCGCCCCTCTGGGGTCGATCCTTTCTCCTGGCCTGGTCCTTGAGGGACAGATACACAGGCTCCTAGACTCTGCCTTAAGAGCCCAGGGTTGTCTCCGTGATGAATGCTTTGGTGGAGGAGGGCTCAGAGACCCTTTGAGTTGGGAGGGGCCAGGGGACAGAAGTGAGAGATGGGAGAGAGGAAGAAGCTAACCAAAGGCCAGGGCGTGACCTTGGGCTCTTCTGGGAGTCAAGTGGAGATGAGTCACCAGAGGGGAGTAACCTGAGCATGCGGCTAAGCTTCCATTCTCCCGCATTGCTGTTCTCATCAGTGTCCGAGGCCTGGCCAGCCTTCTTTGTCACTGCTTCTGGTTTTGGCCCTCACTATTCTTCGTTACCCCCTAGACTATCCCAGTGGCTTCCTGAGGGTTCTGTTTCCAGGCTCTCACACCTGCCAAAGTAATCTTCCCAGTTCACAAATCTCATCACTTTTCTTTTCTTTTTTTTTTTTTTTTTTTGCAATTGGGGTTAAGTGACTTGCCCAGGGTCACACAGCTAGTAAGTGTTAAGTGTCTGAGGCCAGATTTGAACTCAGGTACTCCTGAATCCAGGGCTGGTGCTCTATCCACTGTGCCATCTAGCTGCCCCATCTCATCACTTTTCTGCTGAAGAATCATCATTAGGTCCCTCTTGCTCATCAAAAGACACACACATTCCTCAGCCTGGCTTTTATTAATGATTCCCTACAACAGAGCTGTTGAACTGGGCCAGTAAAACTCCCCCAGGCAGGACTAGGTGAAAGTGTAATTGGGAAATGTTGAACAAAGTAAATAAAATGACAGCACAGCATAAGCAATGTTCACTTGGGGTTTTCTGAGCAGATACGTGCCCCTCTGCAGTGTCAGTTTGAGTTGGACCCCACTGCTGCCAGCCTGCACAATGCCCTGATCTGTTCCCTGATCTGGTTTCCTTCCTTCTTGTCTCTGCTCTTACTGTCAGCCCTACTCAAAATCATCTTCTGTTACATCTCTGCCTTTTGGAAATCTTTCTCCTCTAAGAATTCTTCCTTGAGATCAACCCTATCCCGTCTTCCTCCTCAAATTACTCCTACGCCCATCAGAACGTTTCTAATGCGCTTAAGTTGTGCTTCGTGACCAGTGTAAGTGTACACCCAGCTTATCCTCCCCCTGCCCCATTCATTGCTATTCCCCATACTTTACCAGATACATTGTGCATAGTTGGCATGTAACAAATGTTGTATTGAATGATTGACTTGCGTTTTCTCTTTTTAGGATCGGTGGGGAGTCCTTAGCAGTTGCACAAAATACCTATGCTGTGAGTTGGTTTAAGGGCAAAGAATTAAACCTGGTATTTGGACTCCAACTTAGCATGGCTAGAATTGTGAGTAGGACACCCTGCTTCTGACCTGTTAAATGTTTCAATGACAGTGTTTCACACACTTTTTGGTTTGACTGCACTCAAGTCGACTAGATAATAAAGAAGTGGTTTTATTGTCTTGTATCCTTATTCGGGTTTTAGAGCCAACTCTGTATGTGTGTGTGCATGTATGTGCGTGTGTGTGTTTTCATAAGTACATTTAAAAAATAAATGTTTTGGTTTTTATTGTTATACACATAAGCATACATTGAGCTTATGTTTTTGTAGAAATTCTGTGGTATTTTGATAGTTACTTGCTGTAAGTGTTTAACCATTTTTCAAACATAGAAAACGTTGTACAATCTCAAACTGTGTAGTGAGCTCTGTGGGTGTCAGAAGGACCTTCTGGGTCATCTTGCCTGATACAGGAATTCCCCTTGATGACATTTCTGACTTGATTAGCCAATCCTTGTTGGACGAGAAGTTCCCTATTTTTGAGGTAATTTATTCAAGTTTTTTATTTAAACAGTGATTATTAGAACAGGTTCTTCCTTGTCTAGAACCAGAATGACTTGCGGTTTTTACCCTTTCGGCCTGGCTTCAGCGAGCTCCAGGCCCATCGGATATTGGGTCATTCCTGTAGGTCTCTTTTCAAGGCCTCATTTCTCAGAATTGTTCTGGGATGTCATGACTTCCAGACCTTTGAGCCTTTTTGCATTTGCTTTTGTCTCTCAGTATTTCTCTTCCTTATAGTGCTCAGTACCGATGCTCTTCTGCTAACTGTCTCTGGCCAGCTCAGCTTATGGGGCACTAGTCTGGAGAACCAGAGGCTCTTTGGGCAGCTGAGTCCTGCTTCTCCCATCAGGTCAGCCAGGTGTGCCTTACCCTGTGGTTTTATACTTGTATTAGAAAATGTCGCTGTTGGACTTTTCTTTAATTTGTTCCTCAGTAAAAGCAGTAATTGGAGAAAGATGACCCCAAAGCCCATAAAGAATTAAATAAAATGACTGAGCCTCCCAGTGGAGGGGCAGGAAACTTGTCAACTTAATCCCCCCCCCCCCCCCCCGGGCAGTGAGGGTTAAGTGACTTGCCCAGGGTCACACAGCTAGTAAGTGTCAAGTGTCTGAGGCCAGATTTGAACTCAGGTCCTCCTGAATCCAGGGCCGATACTTTATCCACTGTGCCACCTGGCAAAGATGGAAGATGAAAGCAAGGGCGGGTGATGGAGGACACGTTTTACAAAAGTAGTTGCTGTCCTCTAATCTTGGAACAAGCAAGAAAGCTCTAAGCAAAGGGCATTGGCCAGCTTCCTAGGGCTCAGACCGCTGCCCGTGTGGGCCACAGGCCCACAGGAGGATTTGAGAGGAGAGCGTCTGGAGAAGGCAGAGCTGCTTATCTCTTACTTCACTTCTGTTTGCTTTGCCAAGGAGGATGGCTCTTGGATCAGAAGGGGGGAAATAAATGACTCAGGGAGTGGAAACTCAGGCTAAGTGAGGTGATGAGGAGAGAGGCCTGGCTGACTCTTGATGAGTTGACGTCACCGGTCCCAGGCGGGCTCTGTTCTGGAACCTGGAGGTGACTGCAGAGCCACAGTCGGGAATTGTTGAAGATGGTGGGGAGGGGGGGTGGGAGGAATGCTGCAGGATTCGAGATGTGCAGGGGTCACCTTGATTTACAACAAAGAGGAAATGGAGTTGGCGACCATGGTTCAGGAAGGGTGTGGCTAAGTCACCAGCTTCCAGGGAGGGCAGCGGGATAGAAATAATGATGGGGGGAAGTACTTAAGGGACCAGGGAGGGGAGCCTGGAGGAGGGCCCGGCCCCTCAGGGCGCTGCACAGAGTCCGACTAAAGGCTGATGTGAACGAAGATGAGTGACCAGCAGTGGCCTGTGCCTCAGATTCCCTCACTGGATGACCACTTAGGGACCGTCTTGTGAAGGATCCTTCCTCGTTCAACTCGGTCCCTGTGATTTTGGGGCTGAAGTTTCCTCTTCTGCTCTTAGAGAAATTGTTCCCATGAACCCTAGACTAGGAGCTGGCAGAGATGTTGGAGGTCCCTGTGGTCCTATCACCTCCTTTGGATGTGAAAACCCCGGCCTACAGAGTTCACACAGGCAGTGAGTGGCCTGGGATTCGAATTCTGCTCCCTGGCCTTTCTGCCTTTCATTTTAGGCCCGAGTCCCAGGCCACACCCAGCTTTGGTGGTAGGTTTGAGGGCAGGTTAATTTGTCTTTAATTATTGGCACCTTGTGCATCATGCTTATCTTTATCCATAGTTTTGTAATTGTCTGGACCTTTTCTGCTTTTCCTTAAGGTTTAATTTAAGGCCCCCTTGTTTGGGCTGATAATTTTCTTCCCAATCATGAGCTTCCTCATTGTTCTAGAAAAAGCAGAAACAAAACTAAATTCCTTCTTGCAGCATGAACAGTGTCTGAGAAGCCGCCTCATGGGCCTGCAGGAAGCTCCCCTGAGCCTTTCTTTGGGCGTTGTGGCCTCCAGCCCGAGGAGGAGCCTGGAGGAGGGCTGGAGCTGGAAGAGAAATCACAGAGAAGAGCCGAGATTTTACAGATGAGGAAACGGGCCCAGAGAAGCCCGGAGTTGGAAAGACCACGAGGAACCACAAGTAGGGAAGCCCTGGGCAGGTACCACGGCGATCACACACACAGTGGAGGCGTCTGCTTGGCTGTGTCTACCATTCCTTCCTGAGTCTGCCTCGGTCTCCTTATTTCAGTAGAAATGGGCCTTGAGTCTGCAGTCTTGGCAGACTCTGTCACATCGTTTCTGTGCCAGCCTGGAAGGGGGCACGTCCTAGATTTAAGTCAGCATCTCTGCCAAGAAAACCCCAAACAGGGCATGAAGAGTCGGACAGGACTGAAATGACTGAAGAGTAACAGCAGCCGGCCGCAGCAACAACAACAAACAACAAGGCTTTCTGTTCTCTCCAGCAGGGACGCTCCAAATAGTGTCTTTCTGTGGTTAGGAACAAGGTAGTGCATGTATGTGTGCGTGTGCAGACAGGTACGTGTGTTTGTCCATGTGTGTATATGTACAGTATAGCACGCACATGTGTCCCTATATGTGCATGTATACACGCGTGCACACACACACGTGTACATGCTTTTTGGAGGGAGGTAAATTCTTGTTGGTATCTCAGTGCTCCCTCTCTGTAGAGAACCTCTTTCTTTGTCTGTCTCTGATCTTGCAGGGCAGAGGTGGCTACACTTGCCCGAAATATTTAGTAAAATACGTAAGACAGAATTCACCTTTTAAAACTCCATGGAGTCAGGAGGACCTGAGTTCAAATCCGGCCTCAGACACTTAACACTTACTGGCTGTGTGACCCTGGGCAAGTCACTTAACCCCAATTGCCTCACCAAAAAAACCAAAACAACAAAAAACAAAAAACTCCATGGCCAGCAGCCTGGCCGGGGTCCTTGGGCAGGGTCTGGTGACCTTTCTCTCCCCCATTTGGTCCTTTTGTTCTTCGGCCCTGTTCCTATGTTACTTCTCCGTCCTGCCCAGCCCTCTCCAGAGTCCTAGCCATGGCATTCCCAGGAGCCTCTGGCTTTGTCTTCTGCCAGAGAGCCCGTTTGGCAGCTGCCCCAGGCGTGAGCCCCAAACGACTGTCTGTGGCGACAGTTTTCTCAGTCAGTGTCTGTGCCCCTAAGGTGCCTTATAGATTCCTCTTCAGAAAACTCAAGGAAACCCCTCGCCCTTTGCCAAACGTGTGTCTCGTAGGTGCTGGTTACTTGGAGGCTCTTGAGAATTGTGTCCTTCATTTAGCCATCCTGGCTAGTCCGAATTATTTTGTGTGTGTCTGAAGACATGGTTATCTTTTTAAAAATTAAAATGTTTATTAATTATTTTTATCATAAAAGTATTTTATTATTTTCCAGTTACATGTAAAGATACTTTTCAACATTTGTTTTCATAAGATTTTTAGTTCCAAATTTTTCTCCCTCCCTCCCTTTCCCCCTCCCCAAGACAGAAAGCAATCTGATAAAGGTTATAAATGTACCATCACATTAAACATATTTCTGCATATTTCTGCATTAGTCATGTTGTGAAAGAAGAATCAGAACACAAGGGATAATCAAAAATAAAAAAGACAAAAACAAAAGTAGAAACCGTATGCTTCAATCTGCATTCAGAATCCACAGTTCTTTTTTCTGGATGTGGAGAACATTTTCTATAATGAGTTCTTTAGAATTGTCTCGGATCATTGCACTGCTGAGAAGAGCCAAGTCTGTCACAGCTGATCATCACACAGTGTTGCTGTTATTGTGTACAATGTTCTCCTGGTTCTGCTCCCTTTACTCGGCATCAGTCCACTTAAGTCTTTCCAGGTTTTTCTGAAATCTGCCTGCTCATTGTTTCTTACAGCACAATAGTATTCCATCTCATTCGTATGCCACAACTTGTTTAGCCATTCCCCAATGTCTGGGCATTCCCTCCATTTCCAATTCTTTGCCACCACAAGGAGAGCTGCTACGAATATTTTTGTACATGTGGGTGACATGGTTATCTTTAATGATTGGTAATGTGTAGTATGATATGTGGACAAATGGTAGGAGAGGTTTTATGTGGTCTGATGTGGTGGTGGCTGAGGCTGGGGGATTGCTCTACTTGAGAGTTCTGAGCTGGAATGGGCCAGGCCAACTGGGTGTCTGTGCCAAGCTTTGACATTAAGATGTATGGTGGGCCCCTGGGAGAGGGTGGAATGGGCACGGCTGGGACCTGTGAGTCAAGGAGAGAGGGCGACCCATTCTATAAAAAAAAGAAGGGGGCTTTTGTGTTCTCAAAATTCATTTTGACACCTGTGAGCTGACTTAGATTACAGGCTCCTGGAATGCATTCCTTTCCATAGGGGGATTCATGGCCTGGGGTTGAAATGGAGAGAGAATGGCTGTGTTTTTGTCCTTGGGAAGCTTTCAGTCTCAGCCAGTTTTATTTAGAGAGGATTTTTATAAGGAGAAAGAATCTGTCAGTTATAGTGCATATGCATCCCATGGGCATCCATAAACACTTGGTGGTGGTCTCAGGGTTGTCATGATTTAAATTTACTTTTTTTTTCCCCCATCCTGATGAGTAAGTGACGTTTTTTAATAGGGTGGCTTCCTCAGGACTTTCATTCGTTCAGAAACAATGGCCCTAGAAAGTCTAGTTTTCAGTCAGAATTATTTTGGTAACCGCAGAGAAGCAGTGGCCATTATCATGGGGCTTCTCCTGTGGATGCAGACAGACTGCTGGTTATGCCAAGTCCCCGGAGGTCCCTCTTAGCCCGGAGAGGAGGGATTGGTGCTGTTCTTCTCTTCCAGCCCATTTTGCAGCTCCAACAATACAAAAGGAAGCCTGACTTCATCGGCTCAGGCCCTTCTTTTCTAAGATAAGGCTGACTTGTAACTCACATTGGAGGCAGCACTGTACAACGTACAAGCCTTGCTGTTTGTTTGCTTTGAAGGTTTTAAACAAGTGCAGTCCCCCATGTGAATATTTCCACTTGGATGCGGTACAAACATTTGCCATGTGTTAGTTGCAATGATCAGGGCAGGCCAGGGGGGAGTTTTTCTGGATAACCTTTAAAAAGGCCTAGAATAAAGTGTGTTTCTTTTGTTTTCAATCCTCCCCAAACTTACCCCTGTAAAGTGTGCTTGGAAAAGAAGCAGACGATATTGATCGCTGCTTTGAAGCCTTCAACGTACTTTTCTTCCACTTTTAGGGGAGCACAGTTAACCTGAATGTTATGGGTTGGCTGTATTACAAGATCGAAGAATCATTTGGTTTTTTGGGTCACACAGCGCTTGGCGTCACGCTCATGATTGGTTAGTGAATCTTTGTCACTTAGAGAAGGTGGGAGAAGGGGGGGGTGTTTGGGCCACCAGGAGGTGCGAGGCGGAGGCCTGTCTCTGCTGCTTCCTTACTGCCTGATGGGCCAGTTCTCTGACCTCCACTTGCTCTTCTGTAAAGTGGAGATCACAATCCCAGTTTGGTCTCACTGATGCAGGGGTGTTTTCAGTATTTCCTTCGGTCAGAGCATAGGGGCGGGGGTGTGGACAGTGACATTCTTTCTTTGGGGATCAGTGTCTTCCAGTTCCTAATAGGGTGACACAGCAGACTAGCTGTGCTCTCTTGCTGGATGGTAACTGTTTTATTCAGCCCCAAATATTGCAGGATTTTTGCCAGAGAAGGGAGGTATTGGGGCGTACAGCCATACTGATTCTTTATATTAAACCTCCTAAAAGATTTACTAAGAGGGGTTACCTGAAGGTTGCAGGCAAAGCTTGGGCGTCATTCTGAGACTAAACCTCGAAAAACCCCCTCGCTCTCCCATGCAGACAACCAGTTAGAGATGCTTTGGGGTCTGGCAGCTCTTTCTAAAGCATAGCTTTGGGGACAGTTGAGCTTCATTTGTTCCTTTGATCTTGCACTCGGCAAATGGGCATTTTGATCAGAGGCACGAGATGTTTGTGCAGAGTAGCGGGGGCTTCTGGTGGGGTGACTGGGCTGGGGAGAAAGGTGACAGAGGCAGCTTTGGCCAGCTTTGCCTTTTCTCAGGTTATCAGTCATCGCTACAGGGGAAGGGCTTGGACTTGGTTGCTTCAAGCCTGGGGCTTCCCTGGTGAAGTCCCGTGGTCTGTAGCAGCCCCCAGGCCCAGATGCACTTGGGACTCCCTGGCTCCTTCAGTCTGAATGACAGGGGGCTTCCTGTGGGAAGGATGGTCAGTGGAGATTCCCTCATTGCCCAGGGTTTCCTTTATCAAAGTCTGTCCCTGCTTTTAGGCACCGTCTAGCTTATCAATTTAAATTCCTTTTCGGCCTTTATTTCAGGCGGTATAACATGTGTCTTTTCACTGATCTGTGCATTGGTTCTTGGATACATGGACTGGAGAGCAGAACGAATCCTTCATAAAGAACAAGGAAAAACTGGTAACTTTTTTTTTGGGGGGGGCAGGGCAATAAGGGTTAAGTGACTTGCCCAAGGGTCATAACAGCTAGTAAGTGTCAAGTGTCTGAGGCTGGATTTTGTTAAGGGCTAAAATTCTAGCTAAACTGTCTAAAATATCTAATGAGTGGTCGCCAATAAATTATAAGCTTTAGCAAGAGTTAGACTTTTAAGCATTTATTAAGGAGAATAAGAATTTGGTAAAGAGAGAGAAAAAGGCCTAGATTCCTATCTATTAAAGGGAGAGCACATTTCTAGCTCCCTTCTCCGCCAGAGTCCAGAGGAAAGAGCGTGAGAGACTGAGCGCCAGTCTCTTCCTTCCTCCTCCCACTAGCCCGCGTCACTTCCTGACTCCTGGTCTTGCCCTCAAAGACCTTCCCTTCATGGGCAGAACTCCTCTACAGTAAGTATCCAGCAGGTGGCGTTATTCCAATCGTTACAGTCCCCCCTGTTGTTCCTCAAGAAACAAAATGTTTCCTTGACGGAACAGTAAAAACAATATGATAACTATTGCTAACTAATAATATGTGAACAACAATATAGAAAAGGAAGAGAGGAAAGTTTTGTCCAGAGGGGCGATTTTTTTTGTCCTCATGAACCGACGCTTTGACATTAGTCTTGCAAAGGGAGGGCCTCTGCAGAGAATACATGTTACAGATGGTGTATATTATAACAGAAAGAGAAAAAAAACCAACAAAAAGAACAAATCAAAACTGTTCATTTAAAGTCTCTGAAAGTCTTTTCTCAGATGTCCTCTAGGTGTAGTCGTGGAATGGAAGTCTTTTCAGGGGTTGATGTGTGGATGCTGGTAATCAGCCAGGAAAATTTCCTACAAAATTGAGCTTAACACAACTTTAAAATAGCTTTGTCAATAATCAAATCAAACAATGAAAGTTCTCAAAAACATGTCTAAGGGAATTCAGAATCTTAGTTGTTACACATGAAACATATAATAAAACAGAAATTGAACCATTCTTTAAAATTATAATATTACTATAGTCCCCCCCTTATGGAGGGTAATTGAGAAGACAATTGCTGCGATATTAATTATTAAAAATAATTTTTTATCTTTGTTTCATCACTTTTTGCATCATCTGCCTAATTATCCTCATGCCATTATGAGAAATTAAAAAATCTAATATAATTGGTAACAGATGTCAAGGCCAAATTCAACACTGTATTTATCATGACACCTGAGATAATTATGGGGGTTACCATAAAAGAACAGAGAAATGATGGGATATGAACATTCCCACACTTGAGCAATATGTACTGCCCATACAGTATGCCAGGCTTAAAATAGGTGGATGGAATATATGTCCATGCCACCGAACATATTGGAAGAAACTGAGTCAGACTTAATCAGATGCATGGGATTGAGATGTCCATGGCATCAGGCATATAGGAGGGAGCATAGAAGCCAGGTGTAGAAATGAGATGGGTGGGATGAATACTTCCAGCCATCTGTACAATATTGTGGGGAAAAATAAAATAAAATGTTAAACCAAGAGAATCCAACCTCAACATTTGTCAAAAGCCGTTCCCTCGGCCATACCTTGACTTCATGCATGTCTCCCCTCATGTGACAGTTCAGTGTCTGCTCTTGCATGTATTCCTCTTGTGATTGGATGGCATCTTGGCCAACTGGCATCTGATAACTCAGAATAAAGGCAATTAATGTCTTAAATGATAAGTTCCCATAATCCAAGTCTCATATGGATTTAAAAATTGAGGATAATAAATGATTGCAAAAAATGTGAATACATCTTGACTCAGAACACAATATATAATTATGCAACAATTTCAAATAATACCTCTTTTTACTTAGTATACAATTACTTTTGTGAAAAATCTGAACATACTTAAATACAAGTTAAAGCACAACAGAATCTCAAAGAACTTTTTTTTTTGAAAATAGAAAACTTTTACAAATGTTCCCCTCTTTTTTTTTTTTTTGGAATATGCTTATCAAAAATAATACTTCTAGAATCAATTTATACTTGCCATGGCAACCAATTTGCCAGGGAAATGCTTTAAAGAGTTTGATCAAATAATCAGTTGAGAAAAAATAACAAAAACAAACAACTCAGAATATGGGAGCACAATACTCCTAGAATTAACATTGTATTATGAAATCAAAACCATGTTTCAAAATTAGATAGATGAATGAACAGAAGAAAATACACGTGGAATAATAAGACAATGAAATTCAAACTAGGGAAATCTAAATGAATATGAACTTAATATTAATAAGAGTATTATAAAATATAAACCTGATCACATGACTATAAAAAGCTTTTACAAATATTCTCCTTGTTTTAGAAACTAAGTATAAAACACAATCTCAAATGCATGAAAATCTCTATGAAAATAAACCCATACCATTAATTTCAAAATGTATATATAATAGCATAGAAGTCCTATGTAACCTCTGAACTGATACTATTACTCTGAGTGAATTCAGAACACTTTTGATTCCGATATCTAAAATCCCCAATACTCATATCAATACCTTGCTGCTTACTTCTACATTTCTGTACAATATATATCCTTCCATGGCAAAAGAGGCAGAGTCTTGAACTATGTTGATTGTCATTCTTATTCAGCTTAAGTTTTTCTTCTTTAACCCCTCTATATTGTCTGTCAGTCTTTTCACCATACAAATGCTTTATAAGATTACTAATTAAAGACAAAAGCAGGTTAGCAAAATTATGAACAAAACGAGTATATCTGGAATTTAAAGGGTTTTCTAAGGTTGTCTCAAAAGCACAGCCAGGCCGGGGAAGGGCTGAGCCTGAAGCTGCAAATGCAGGTAGAAAAAGTTGAGCATGCGCACCAGATCTCTGGACTTCCCAGGCAGGGGAAGCAATGGGCTTGGCCATAGGAGGAGTAGAGGGTGGGGTCTGGAGAGGAGGGGAGGGACCAGAGCAATTTGAATCAGACTGGATTTTGAACTCAGGCCTGGATTCCTCTTCCCCCACTTTGCCTCCAGGTGCTAGGGGATTAAAAGCTTCTAGAGGGTGGGTCATTGCCTCCAGGCATGCAAAATTAGAGCAACAATTAGTGTTAGAACTGGGAAAAGCTGCAGGAATCTCTTCAGGTTTCTCTGAAAAAGCATGGTTGGGAGAGGGAGAGATATTTCCTTGTGTGAGTAAGTTGCTGGCTCTTTTAACAAAAATAAAAAGAAAAATAGAAAATCCACAAAAACAAAGCATTAACATGATCTTATCTCCCATTTGTCTGGTTAAACAGACTAAAATCAAAAATAGGGTAATTAGGGAGTTTAAAAGGTCCATTCGAAAAAATTTAAAGGGAAAACACAGCCAGTGCGCCAGTACTTAGCAGTTTAAAGGGTAGGGGAAATTTCTTACCCAACCGGAAGATCAGAAGTGAGGTTCAGCTTTCCTCTTCGTGGTCAGCCATCTGTTAAGGGCTAAAATTCTAGCTAAACTGTCTAAAATATCTAATGAGTGGTCGCCAATAAATTATAAGCTTTAGCAAGAGTTAGACTTTTAAGCATTTATTAAGGAGAATAAGAATTTGGTAAAGAGAGAGAAAAAGGCCTAGATTCCTATCTATTAAAGGGAGAGCACATTTCTAGCTCCCTTCTCCGCCAGAGTCCAGAGGAAAGAGCGTGAGAGACTGAGCGCCAGTCTCTTCCTTCCTCCTCCCACTAGCCCGCGTCACTTCCTGACTCCTGGTCTTGCCCTCAAAGACCTTCCCTTCATGGGCAGAACTCCTCTACAGTAAGTATCCAGCAGGTGGCGTTATTCCAATCATTACAGTTTGAACTCAGGTCCTCCTGAATCCAGGGCCGGTGCTTTATCCACTCCGCCACCTAGCTGTCCCCAACTTTTTTTTCCCTTTTTTTTTAAAGTAATAAGCATTTTTATTTCTAGTTTTGGGTTCCAATTTTTATCCCTCTTTCCCTCCCTCCCCTCCCCCTTACCTGAGGCGGTAAGTAATCAGATATGGGTTATACATGTACAATTATGTAATTTTGTACAAGAAAACTTTAAAAAAAATGAGAGAAAGTGAAAAATAGCATGCTTCAGTTTATGTTCCATCAATATCAGTTCTTTTTTTGGAGGTGGATAGTATGTTTCATCACTAGTCCTTTGGGATTGTTTTGGATCATTGTATTTTTGAGAAAAGTCAAGTCATTTACAGTTCTTCATCAAACAGTATTGCTGTCACTGTGCACAATGTTCTCCTGGTTCTGCTCCCTTCACTATACATCAGTTCATGCAAGTCTTTTCAGGCCTTTCTGAAATCATCCTGCTTGTCATTTCTTATAGCACAATCATATTCCATCACCATCATATACCACAGCTTGTTCAGCCATTCCCCAATGCATGGGCATTCCTTTGATTTCCAATTCTCATCCACCACAAAAAGAGCTGCTAGAAATATTTTTGTACAAATAGGTTTTTTTCTCTTTTGGGGGATGTCTTTGGGATATAAACCTAGCAGTGAAAAACTGGTAACTCTTAGGCTTTGTATTTGGGGATCACATATGAAGGTTATTTGGGGGAGGTTGCTTAGTGTACTGCCCAGAGTGGGGCCTTGAATGATGTGGTTTTTTGTTTTCACTTCCAAAATTGATTTCCTGTTGTCTCGATTTTCTTTTAAACTTGATTGGAAACATTATTATCAAGTCTTGTGTTTCTTGGAAATAGAATATTTGCAAAAAAACCCCAATTATTGCAGAGGGGATAACCCCCCTTGACCATTTCAGCTTCTGAGACTGCGTACGTGCATTTGGATCACTCCGCAGATATTCTGTCAGTAATGTATGTGGCATGGAGACCATTTAACTTCGTGTGAAACTCAGTTAAATTATGAAAGAAGTGAAATCCTAATGGTGGCAGGGACCTCGGGATGCTTGCAGACTTAGGCTGCTCTCAGATTTGCTCTTGTTCCTCCAGGCGAAGTTATCAAGTTCACAGACGTGAAGGACTTCTCCCTGTCCCTGTGGCTCATCTTTGCAGTCTGCGCATGTTACTATGTGGCCGTGTTTCCTTTCATTGGACTTGGCAAGTAAGTGTCCCGCCCTCCTCGTGGGATGGCATCACCCACTTTCTGCTCCTGGACTGGACACACACGAGGCCTTAGCGGTCAGTCTTGACTTCTTAGATGCTGGTTATGTGCTTAGATTGCAGAGAAAAGGGAAGATAAAAATGGAAGCCCCCCCTGATGCAGAGGTGCTTCTGTTAGCCCTGGGTTGGTGTCTGTAGTTAATTTTGAGAAAACCCTTTGGAATAGTGACTGGCACAATTGACTCCACTTAAACCTTCATTTCAGACTTAGTATGTCTCTTCTGTAGCGAGGATGGCCGCCATATTCAGCTTTAGTTAAAACATTATTGTCACGGGCCTGCTTTGTCCAGCCCACTTTGGGATGCAAAGATGAACTGGAACAGCCTCTTCAGGAAGCTGCCCGTCTCTCCTCCAGTAGACAGTCACCCAGGTGGCTGTGATGGGGCAGGATGGGGTGAGTTCCAAAGTGAATCACAGGGAAGTGCTGGGAGAAGTTTGGGGCCCACAGCAGTATCAGGTGGGCCTGGAGCAGGGAAGCTGGCGCTGCCTGGCTGGACATTCGCTGGACCAGAGGTGCAGCTTCTTGGTCCCGTCTGGTTGTTCTCAGTTTCTCTCACAGCCTCATTTACGTGAACAGAACAGCTTTTGGCTTTGTGACCCTGGCATTTAAGTTATGCTTTAAAATGATTTTCTACGAAGGTTTGTCTGTATGAAGCGGAGAACCCAATCTGTGCGGCCCTTTTTCTCCTTAGAGGGGGATGCTTCCCCCGGGGAAAGTTAACTTCTTGCTTGCTGAAATTTACAATTCATGTCTCAGAAGTGGTTCAGGAATTGAAAGTAGTTGCTTTAATTTGGATAATTAGGTGTTTGTGTGGTCACCCAAGTTTAACCTCTAGATTTCAAAATTAAGTATCCAGTAGGCCCCGGAGCCAGCCTCATCTTACTCAGTTTAGGAGCAGAAGCTCATGGAGTTTGAGATGGGGGGGCCATGGAGGCCTCGGTATGGTAGCCCTGAAGTCCAGCAAAGCAAGTGACTTGTTGGCCCACCACCACTGGGCATTGGCACCCCTCGTGCCCCTCTGCCTTACCCTCAGATGTTATTGCATGGAAAGCTTGTTGTTACTGTAGTTGGCTTTTTGGACAAATGAGTCTTTTCTAAAAAATGCTGTTTTTCCTTTCTCTTCCCCAACCCCTTTCAATTTTAGGCTCTTCTTTATGGAGAAATTTAAAGTATCCTCACAAGAGGCAAGTGCAATTAACAGGTATTGAATCAAACACATTTATTCATCACTAACATTGGCTGTTATGGGGGATACAAGAGAAGAGTGAAAAACATGAGTATTTCTTGTTTTTTAGTCTAAATAGTGTATGATACCCAGTGGTAGTGAGGACCAAGGTGGTCCAGCTGCCCTGGGGGCCACCTGCAGAATCTCAGGGCCCTGGGGGAGAGAGGGTGTGTCTGTGCATGTGTGTGCATGCTTGTGTACATCTGTGTGTGCATTCATGTGTGTGTGGCGTGTGTGTACGTGTACGTGCATGCTTGTGCACATCTGTGTGTGCATTCGTGTGTGTGTGTGTGAGAGAGAGAGAGAGAGAGAGAGAGAGAGAGAGATGGGCTTGGGGGTCCAGAGGAACTTCTCACATGTGTCTGCTAGATTTGGGATTAGGTAAAGAAGGTCTGCTTTGTTTAGCTGGGAGCAAGACATTTTTGATCACCTTTGATTCCCTGGGCAGTTGTGTTTTCTGCATCCTTCTCCTTCCTGTGTCTGTTAGCATCGTGTATGTCATCTCAGCTCCTCTGTCTCCTGTCTTCGGGCTGATGGTGGACAAAGTGGGCAAGAACATCTTCTGGGTTCTGTGTGCCGTGGCGGCCACTGTGGCCGCCCACACAATGCTGGTGATGACCTTCTGGAATCCGTGGATCGCCATGGTAATGAGCAAGTGGGGACGGTGCTTTCTGGTTTCTGTCCGAACCTTTGAGACTCTGGCTCAGACGGAGATGTGGCTCCTTTGTGGGTGTGCCCTCTGTAGCCTAGGTGTGAGGGGGAGTTCAGCCGATGGACAGAGAGGTGGTTTCTCTTATGTGCTCTCTGCAGAGTCCTCCCACAGACGGGACTCCTCCTCTTTTCTCCTGATGACCAGACTGCTTGTGGAGGCTGCTCCCACCCTGTCCCTTCCCTCTTAGCTCGGGCGGGGGGGTGTTGTCACATCCTGCTTCGCCGAGAGACAGTCCCTCCTCTTCCCCCTTCCCCTCATTCTCTGCTTCCCATGTCTGTCTCCAGTGAAACGATGATCCTTGTCGAGGCCCATCCCACTGGGCATCCTTGGTCTCTGCTGGGCTTTCTCCAGGAGATTGCTCCCCTCCCTGGCCTGAGTAGTTAGAAATGGGCCCAGCCTCTCTCACTGCTCTCCCTGTGTGGCATGTGCCCACCTGGATCTTGGTCACCTGACAAAAGCCCCCAATGCTCCTATATTACCTCTTTTCCCAGCTGAGCTCATAGCTGTCGTCTGCACTTTCCTCTTGTCCACTTCTCATCTTCCATTACATTTCATTTTACATTTTTTTTTTTTTGGTGGGACTATGAAGGTTAAGTGACTTGCCCAGGGTCACACAGCTAGTAACTGTCAAGTGTCTGAGGCCAGATTTGAACTCAGGTCCGCCTGACTCCAGGGCTGGTGCTCTATGCACTGCACCACCTAGCTGCCCTCACTTCTTAGATCCTTGCTTGCATCCTGGCCTTGATCACTTCACTGAACTGAGACTACTTGATCCAGAGTTAGGATTTCCTAATTCCTGAATGGGATGGCCTTTTTTTGAATTCCCACCAGCCTGTGATGCTGTGGAGTGATCACCCTCTTCTCGGGCCTGAGTTCAGTTCTGGTCATTTACTGGCTGTATGACCTTGGGTGGGTCATTTAGCTCTGTCTCAGTTTCCTCATCTGTAAAAATGGAAAAAATAATAGGTCCTACCTCCCCTGGTTATTGTGAAGCTCACACGCACATAGCACCGTGCCCAGCCCACAGTCAGCATTGTATCAATGTTAGCTACTACCACCACCATGGTCATTATAACACTATAATGGAGTATAGAGAGGGAAACAGCATTCACCTTTTGTAGACTGTAGTCTTTGTCTTGTAAGGAGCTGGTAAATGTCATGGAATGCAATTTGCACGAGCCTTTCACTTGTTTTTCTGTATTTTCCCGTCACTGGGTCTGAACAAGACTCTGACTGTTGGCTCTGGCTTTTCGGTGGCTCCTGGTGTTTCAGACTGAGGAGGCTGGAGCGCTGGCTTTCTGCCTTGCTCAGGGAGGAGCAGCACCGTGTGATACTACGCGCTGAAAGCTCCATTAATCGCTGCTTTGGGGACTTAGGTTGAAAATGAATTTTTTTTTCTTTTAATAATCTTATTTAGATGAAGAAATGACTCTGTTCTCACCCTGAGTTTTTGTGCTCCTGAGTGAGAATTGAGATTCCACTTTCTCAGCTGTGTCAGGGGCCATCACTAGCTTGCAGCCCACTGCTGAGAGTTCATGGCCTCCTAAGAGACCAGTTAGCTTTGCTTGGCTGCCCAACAACAGGCTTGCCCCCTTGTCTTTTCTGGTTGGGAAACACGCCACAAAGAGTAACAAATGCCCTTTTCCCAATGCCTGGGAAGCTGAAGAGGTTTTTTTCTCCATTGCTGTTTTCCATAGTGTCTTCTTGGAGTCTCCTATTCCCTTCTTGCCTGTGCCTTGTGGCCAATGGTGGCCTTCGTTGTGCCTGAACACCAGCTGGGGACTGCGTATGGCTTGTAAGTATCTGGAGCCTGGGGCCCCAGAGGGTTCCCTGGGGCCTTGGGGTGGACCTCGGTTTGTGATACAGAAGCCAGGCTTCATCCGCTTCCCCAGATGGCTCATGACGTTGACATACACCCGGTAGGAAGAAAACCATCTCTTGCCACATAATCCCTGTCCTCAAACCCTGCACCGCATGTGGCTGTGGCAGGGACATGTTGGAGACTGGGAAGTGAAACCCCAGGGTGCTATGAGAAGCCGCGTCCTCGATGGACGTCGGTCAGGGACCCCTGCATGCTTTTGGACGGGGAACTTGGCCCTTTCCCAGCAAGAGACTTGCTTGAGAGCGAGAGACGATGTGTGCTGACGGCAGAGCCCCCAGAGTGGGGTGATGTCTTGGGGTGGCGCCTAGGGCTCTTCCTCTCTGGTCAGTGGCTAGTTCTCCATTTTGGTGGAGCTGATGGGACAAGACCAGTTGAGTGATGCTTTGGCAGCTCTGCCATGTCCCCCTCTCTCTCTGTGAGTTAATTAAAGCCTTCACCAGCTTAAGTCATGGTACCGTGAGCTCTTGTAAAAGAGAAGATCAATTCATGTGGACATTTTGGGTGTTGTGCAGTTTTTAAAGGGGTCTGAATTGACTTGTGCATGGGCCTGTGCAGATGGACAGTCACTTGCCCGGCTTGCTGTGGTGTCTGTTATCCCCCTGTCTGTCCTCAGGGTGAGGGTGCTCAGAGTGGGGGAGTTTACGACAGAGATCTTGTGCTCTGGCTGTACCTCTGCAGGAACCACTTGGGACTTTGTGGCAACAAGAAAGACTCCCTTGTAGTTACTCAGACTGAATTCTGTTTAGAAGTTCACAGCTGGTTCTCACTTCCTGTCAGAGGTGAAGGACTTCATGGCTTTGAATTAAGCCCTTCCTGGATGGCTGTGCTGGAATTCTTGAAGTGGCCAGCAATAGTTGTCAATCATATTAGGCTGAATGAGGCGAGGTAGGACGAGGAGCAGAAGCTGTGCAGAATCTCCCTGCTTTACCCACACCTGCGCAGTGACCGGCGCTAACACCTTGCGGCCGGTGGTGACCAGGCTTGCCCACGGCCTTGGGTTGAGCAGGCCTGGGATGCGGTGAAGTTTCTAAAGAGCCTTAGGGTCCTCAGGCTGTGGGGCAGCTGGAGGCGGAACCAGTCTGGGAGCCAGGGAGGCTGCTCACTGGGCCCTGGCCCCAAGGGGGCTTGGTGGTGGGGATAGAAAGAGGGGGGCAGGAAAGCCCCCAGTAAGGAAGGGCTGAGAGTTCTGGGCTATATCTCCTGTGAGGGGAGTGCTAATTGGTCACCAGGATCCATCGTGGTCTGCTGTAGCGATGTCGCCGCTGGTCTCAGAAGGCTTTGCTAACTTGAGCATTGTCCCACTGAGACCATGGCCGACAGACAGAACCCCGGGATCTCAGAAGGATTCGAATCACAGATGACCCAGAAGTCACGTGAGGGGGTAGCATACGGGGCCGCTGCCCTGTGAGCAGGTCATTGTCACGTAGCACTGGGGCTTACACGGGCCCAGCTCGGGCAGCCCATGGATGCCAGGAGGCCCAGAGGAAGGCCTGTGGCAGAGCACGGGAGGCTGTGAACAGGGGCAGCTGGGCTCTGTCCTGCAGGGCGGTGAGCCCCACTGAGATGTGCGCGTGCTCTCACTCATGAGGCGCCTCCGTCAGAGTCCCATGTATTGTGTGCAGACACTCGTGCTGCTGCTGCGCATGAGTGATGTTTGCACTCATGTTTCTCCTTGTAGCATGCAGTCGATCCAGAATCTTGGCTTGGCCGTCATGTCCATTGTTGCTGGAGAGATACTGGACCTCAGGGGCTATTTCTTTTTGGAAATATTCTTCATTGCCTGTGTTTCTGGTAAGTACTTGATAACAAAGATTTTTGGAGTCTTATTTGGTCTCCTGATGAGCAAGGGAAGATTCCTTTTGTTCCTGAGGTCAAACTATAGGAAATTGTTGAGTAGACGTGTGGAGATTTGTACGCTCCAGTAGGGTGTGGTGGAAAATGTACTTTGGGGGGGGGAGCGGAGGTACCATGGGTGATGTTCCCCTGGGATTGTGATAGGGCTTCTGTAGTATAAAAACGACAGGTCGTTCTCAGCCCCAGCCACCAGAGTCCAAAACTTCCCATCAGTGTGCCAAGAACGAGCGATCCTTAGCATGGGTTGGCAGCGTTCCTGGTAAAATACCTGAGAAGGATGCAGCATCAGGACTGAGGAAGGGCTGCAGGTGGTGACAGGGGGACCTGGGCACTGGTGCTCCATTCTTGGAAGAGCAGCCACAAGCCCGTCCTCTGGTGCTGAGTCCCTCAGTCCCCCAAGGGAGCTCCAGACTTGCTCCTGGATTGTAGGGAGAACTGGGCAGAGACATCGCTTTAAAAGACTTTTCCCTCTTCTTTTCCCATAGTGTCATTTTTAGCCGTGGTTTTGCTGTACTTGGTGGACTATACCCGAGGTAATGTTGGTGTGATCAAGCTGCTCTCTTCGGGCTGGGTGAAATCGGGGTGTGGGGGAGGGGATTTCTCTGCTCAATGTCTGTCACACCGAGCTCAGTCCTGGCTTCTAAGTCTGTTCAATGGTTTTCGTAACTTGTCCACTGATTATTTGATGAAGTTTGAATATCATTCTGAAGGTGATAATTGAACCCTATGACATTCATGGAACTGATTTAAAAACCCTGTGTGCTGCTGCTTCAGATCATTTGAAACAACATCACGTTGATGAGGGTTCTTTTTACCCCCATGGTTTCTTCTCCTGTCTTTGTTTCTGTCTGTGCTATAGACTATTTTTTGGGGGGTAATATATTGTATGTGCTGCCCACTCTAAAATTTCAGTGCTCCTCTTCACTGTCAGATAAGTCCCCTGGAATATATAATATCATTATCAGAAGTGGCCCTGCTGGAGGTTGGGAAGAAGTTTGGGCATCTGTACTTCAGAAACGTTCTTTTCTTCCTTTATATCCATCCTTCCATTTTGAGCGTCATATTAAATAGGGGCACAGTTATACCCTAGCTTTAACAAAAGGCGGTCCTTTGTTATTTTTTTCATTTTATTAGAGGTGCCATTTCATTCCCTAAAAGTTCTTCATTTGTGTTTAGCATATGTCAGTGGCCATTTGTCCCTGCAAAAGACTTAGATACACACATGTATATATACACTCCAGCCATAGACCAGCTTTATTCTCACACTCACACACATGCGTGTGCGCGCTCTGTCTCACACATCCACATATATACATTCAAGAATAATATTTTGTAGGATTGAGCTGAATACATAAATATACATATATATGTATCTATAGATAGATACATACGTGCGTGTTACTCCAGATTCTGGTTCCTTGGCTTTAATGAGGATAGTTGTCCTTTCTGCCTCACAGGGTTACTGTGAGCAGATGTACTTTGCAACCGCAGCCTCCTTGAGGTGGTGCTGGGAGCAGTAGATGACCCCATGCCCTGGGAGTGCTGGTTTGTGCCTGGAATTTGCTTTTCGCTTGCTTTTGTTCCTCGGGTGTGAGCGTTTACCTGACTGAGGGTCGTCTTCTCCCTTCTTGTGTCATAGGAGGTAACCTTAATTTTACCAGCAGACAGAGGCTGGAGTTGTCGAAGATGACACATACCAAGTAAGTGATTGTAGGTGGGAAGTCCTGAGTGTGTCCTTAACTTGGTAACCTATTAAGAATGGCCTGTCTTGTGGGGTGTGGTGGGTTAATTTCCTCCCCCCCTCCCCCATGACATGTAAAGATAGTAACCATTCATTTTCCCTTGAGATAGAATGCATTTCATTTTTTGTAGTGTTGATACCTTACATGCCCAGCACCCCTTCTTTCTGACAAGGAAGAAAAGGCAATAGTCTTATATTGCCAACTTTCTCTCTTCTGGTGACTTTCTTAATGCTTCCTAAAGGGGGAAAAGAAGGCATTCCAAAAAACCAATTATTCATTCATTCATTCATTCACCCATCTGTCTGTCTGTCTGTCTGTCATCTGTCTGTGTGTCTATCTGTCTGTCTCTATCAGTCACCTGTTGTGGGCATTGCTAAATGATGGGCACAGTTTCTGTAGTGTTTTTTAGTTGATGTTAAAATGCCTAAGACAATAAAATCTTTTGGTTAGCTCAGCCTACTGAAACCATTAGAAAAGTTCTGAAAGAGACTGAAAATTCATTTGATTTGGACTTAATTGAATTACAGTCTGAAGGGATCAGGTCCACTAGGAACTTGTTTTCTTTTCAAAATTGGCCCCAAACAGACTCCATGGTTTGAGGTCGTTGTTTCAGCTAACATATTTATTACTCATCTGTCTTTGAAGGTTTAAAAAAAGGAATTTCAGTTAGCTTGTCAAGCATTTTATTTTAATATTTCTAACCCTGTTTCATGGGTTGTCATAGCTAGAGAATTGATCCTCAGGGGGCCAGCCCTTTTGTGATGGGCCCCCCTGGATTTGGCACAGCTGGTCTTTGGAAAGCAGGCATCGTCTCTTGTTGCGTCTAGCCCCGGATGAAGCCCTTCTGGCAGCTAGAACAACATGCCAGATCTGAGGCTCCTTCCCAGGCAGTTTTGAAGGCACATACCTCTGCTTTTCCTGGTATGCTGTGGTAATGGGTTCAGGTTGATGGCTTTGGAGAGATACTGCCCAGGAAAGTAAGCTGGATTTCTGAGTCCTGCTCTAACGCAGGCTCATTAATGCACCTGATGAGGGGTGGTGCAGGAACTGGGGCAGGCAGGACTACTGGCACATCAGAAAGTCTTCATTCAGTCTCATACTGGGGAGGTGGTCTTGTTACAACAGGAGAGAAATTTGTGTTGGCATTGACTGGGGTGATGTCGCCTGGAAGAGGTGCTTGAGCAGCAAATGCAGTCCAGGGATTACGTTTACAACAGTCTGGAAGCTGAACAGGAAGTTTCTGGAGACCCCACCACCTCCCCATTCCACCATCATGTCTTTGTGTGAATTTGGGTTTTGGCCCTTGCAGAGCAAGGTAGAAAATTGAAGTACTGGACACAACGAAGATGCAGGCTCTGAATGCTTATTAGGATCCTTCTTGGGAGCCCTCATATGTCCTGGTCCCCTTTTCTTTATAATCACTTGCTTTAATGTGTTTTTACAGATGAATTTGAAGAGCAGTTGTCACTGGAGAGGCGGCTGGATACTGCGCTCAGGAGAGCTGGACACTTGGGGAGCAGTGATGGGCTAGAAGGGGGAAAGAGGCCTTTTGGAAATAACTTTCACTGGGTGTACACAGCTTATTTCCAAGTTCTTTTCTCCAAGTATATTTCTGTAAGAGTGAACATTATCTAGATCATGTCTTTGGTAAAGTGTGTTGCACAGGAGTTACCTGTAACTACTTGCTAATAATTTATTTAGTGTCCACGTCCAGCAAAATGCTCTGGAAAGCCTTGCTCCCCTTTGCCCTGGGCAGTGAATCAAACTGGAGAAGATGACTCTGCTGAAGGGCTTTTCATGAGGTCATCTCATTTTTGTATTTCCTGAATCTGGAAGTTTTATTTAGTAGGGTTACCTTTTTTTAAACCCAAACCACACAACCCAACAGCCCCCAACCAACCAAAAGAACCCTAAAGTTTTATATCAAATAAAATGGTGTATTCTCAAGTGTCTATTTGCTTCTATTTTTGTAATGGGGAATATGCAGGTTAAAGCTATTTTTATTTAGGGAAAATTCATGACTAGATCTCCTTGACTAGGTAGAGCTGTTTTTAAATTTCTTAGCCTCTCTTCATCCTATGATAGTCCTGTGGGTAAAATATATTTTACATTTCTTGTGATGACTAAGATATGTACTAATAAGATAACAGTTGTTAACAAAAAGAAAAATGGAGTCTTATTTTTAATTTAATAAATGTATGTGAGCATTTATTTTTTACTTTCATGTCATGAAGAAACAGCATTTTCAATCTTTTTTTTTTTTAAGTGAGGCAATTGGGGTTAAGTGACTTGCCCAGGGTCACACAGCTAGTAAGTGTTAAGTGTCTGAGGCTGGATTTGAACTCAGGTCCTCCTGACTCCAGGGCCTGTGCTCTATCCACTTCGCCACCTAGCTGCCCCAAGCATTTTCAATCTTAATTAGAAATTAATAGGTGAATCAGATTGCTGTTTTGGGGAGGTGGAAGGGGAGGAAGGGAGAAAACTTTGGAACTTAAAATCTTATAAAAATGAATTTAAATTGGAAATCTTATATAAACAAATGTTGAAAACTATCTCTACATGTAACTGGAAAATAATAAAATACTTTTATTAGGAAAAAAAGAATGTTAAAAACTACCTTTTCGGGGCAGCTAGGTGGCGCAGTGGATAGAGCACTGGCCCTGGAGTCAGGAGTATCTGAGTTCAAATCCAGCCTCAGACACTTAACACTTACTAGCTGTGTGACCCTGGGCAAGTCACTTAACCCCAATTGCCTCACTAAAAAAACAAACAAAAAACTACCTTTTCATGTAATTGGAAAAAATAAAATACTTAACAATTTTATTTTATTTATAGTATTTTATTTTCCCATTACATGTAAAGATAGTTTTCAGCATTCATTTTTGTAAGATTTTGAGTTCCAAATTTTTCTCCCTCCCTCCCTTCCCTCCCTCCTCTCCAAGATGGCAAACAATCAGAAATAGGTGATATATGTGTAGTCATGTTATACATATAAAAGAAGACTCAGGACCAAAGGGAAAAACCTCAAGGAAGAAAAAAATAACAACAAATAAAGCAAAAATAGTATGCCTCCATCTTCATTCAGACTCCATAGTTCTTTCTCTGGATGTGGATAGCATTTTCCATCATAAGTCTTTTCAAATTGATCATCACACAACGCTGCTGTTACTGTGTACTGGTTATGCTCACTTCACTCAGCATGAGTTCATCTAAGTCTTTTCAGGTTTCTCTGAAATCCACTGGCTCATCACTTCCTACAGCACAACAGTATTCTGTCACAGTCATATACCACAACTTGTTTAGCCATTCTCCAGTTGATGGGCATCTCCTCAATTTCTAATTCTCTGCTACTACAAAAAGAGCTGCTATAAATATTTTTTGTACATGTGGGTCCCCTTACCCCTTTTATGATCTCTTTGGGATACAGACCCAGAAATGGTATTGCTGGGGCAAAGGGTATGCACAGTTTTATAGTCCTTTGGGCATAGTTCCAAATTGTTCTCCAGAATGGTTGCATCAGTTCACAACTCTACCAACAATGTATCAGTATTCCAATTTTCCCACATCTCCAGCGTTTATTATTTTCCTGTTTTGTCATATTAGGCAATCTGATAGGTGTGAGGTGGTGCCTCAGACTTGTTTTAATTTGCATTTCTCTGGTCAATAGTGATTCAGAGCATTTTTTTTCACATGACTATAGATAGCTTTAATTTCTTCATCAGAAAACTGCCTGTTCATATCCTTTGACTATTTCTCATTTGGGGAATGACTTGTATTATAAATTTGATTCAGTTCTCTATATATTTGAAAATGAGGCCTTTATCAGAAACACTGGCTGTGAAAATTGTTTCCTGGCTTTCTGTTTTCCTTCTGATCTTGTTTGCGTTAGAAAAATAAAATATTCAAGTGGGGAAAAAAAGAAATTAATAGGTGAGCCAGAACAAAGACAATGTGGACAAATGACAACCACTGAATTAATTTTGGAAATAAATCTCTTCCAGACTAGTAACATTTCTATTTCTTAACTTCTGGAGAAACAAGGCATCAGGCCATCCTCTTCAAAAAAGAGAAAGATGGGGTAGAACCCACCTTTGGGCCATGTGATGTCCGAGACAGACACACCTTTGGGGCCTGGTCATTTTGCTGTCTGAGCCACTTTGGGGTCCAGGATTCCTTTATGAGTTTGGTGCCTGGTGGTGGTAATTTAAAGATTTCATAACAGCAGGAGGCTGATCACAGACAATGAGCTGTTCAAAACACTGAAAATGTTTAACTGAAGATGTTTTAAACAGTGGTAGTGTGGCTTCAGTGCACCTGGTGACTTGGTGTACATCTTCCTAATCTGTGATTGAATCATACTTTATCATAACATCCTTTTAAATTTAAGTACTCATTCCCAGCTCCAGAATTTGAGGGTCGGAAGGACCTTAGTGACCACCCAGTTCAACAAACACAATAGTATCTCTGACATACCTCATGAGTGGCTCTCTAGCCTCTGAAGTCAAACTCCAGCCTGTTCTACTCCAGGACAGCCCAGATTTGAATTCAGGTCCTCCTGAATCCAGGGCTGGTGCTTTATCCACTGTGCCATCTAGCTGCCCCCTAAATTGTCTTTCTTAATGTCAAAGGCTAAATTTGCCTCTGCTCCTGGTCCTGTCCATTGGGGGTCACACAAGATAAGTCCCACTTCATCCTCTGTGGGATAGCCCTTCATCCTCTCCTGAAGACAGCTTGTTACTTAATCCTGGCTAAACATTCTCTGGTGTCATGGACTCAAGGCTCTTTGTCCAGGTTTTTTATGCCTTTCTGAAACTGGTGCTGGGGATGAGGTCTATAGACAGCAGAGGACAGTAGGCCAGTCTCCTCCCTATTCCCAGAAGCTGTCCCTGTGAGTGTGCCCAAGATCGCTGACCTTTGTTGGGCTGTGGCACCATGCTGTTGGCCCACAGTGAGCTTGGGGTCCCCTGAACCCACCAGATCTTCAGAACACTTGTCTTGTGCCTCCCTCATCTTATCTTTGTGAAAAATGGAACTGGAAGACCCTCCTGCCTTGAAGTTTCATCCATGCAGGTAATTTTGAATAAGCTAGAATTTTATTTCACATTTTACAATTTTTACAATTTTATTTTTCCCCATTTACATGTAAAAACAATTTTTAACATTCAGCTTTTTTAAAAGTCAGCTTCCAAATTCTATTCCTTCCTCCCTGCCCCCTCTGAGACAATAAGCAATCTGATATAGATTATCCATGTTGGTCACTTTGTGCAAGAAAAAGAAAAAAAGGAAGAAAGAAAAAGTGAAAAACAGTATGCTTTGGTCTGTGTTCAGACAGCACCAGTTCTTTCTCTGGAGGCAGCATTTTTCATTATGAGCCCTTTAAGATTGTCTTGGATCATTGTATTGCTGAGAATAGCTAAGTCACCCAGTTCTTAGTATAATATTGCAGTTACTTTGTACAATGTTCTGGTTCTGCTCACTTCACTTTGTATCAGTTCAAAGAAGTCCATTTTTTTCCCTAAAATCATTCTGCTCATTTCTTCTACCACAATAATATTCTAGTACAATCATACCACAACTTGGTTAGCCATTCACCAATTGATGGGTACCCCCTCAATGTCCAATTCTTTGCCACCATAAAAAGAGTTGCTTTAATTATTTTTGTACATATAAGTCCGTTTCCTTTAAGACCTAACACTGGTATTTCTGGATCGAAGGGTAGGCACAGTTTATAGCCCTTTGGGCATAGTTCCAAATTGCTCTCCAGAATGACCAGCTCTACCAACAATGCATTAGCATCTCAGTTTCCCCATATCCCCTACAATGTTTATCATTTTTCTTCTTTGTCATAAAAAGCTAGAACTTTTTAAAAAAGCCAGATCTTACCAATGTCCACCAGTACTTGCCCTGTAACTTAAGAGTCTTAGAGAGTTGTCCAGGGCAACACTTTTTTCATTAGAAGAAAGAATTACGAGGAACTCCTACATCTAGGATCTATTCTTCAAGCTGCTGTGAGAATTTTAAGAACAGTAAAACTACACTTGATGTTTTTCAAATCATACCCTCTCTCCCTCCTTTCCCTTCCCCCTCTCTCCTTTTCCCTCCCCTTCTCATTTTTCTCTCCCTTCCTCCTCTTCCCCTTCTTCTCCTTTCTTTTCCCCCTTCCGTCTCTTCCTCCTTTCCCTCTCTTGTTTTCCTTTCTCTCTCACACCCTTCCCCCTCCCCCTTCCCTTTTTCCTTCCCTCTATCTCCTTCCTCCATCCCTCATCTTTGTCTTTCCTCTTTCCATTAAGGCAGATTGACTCATCTGTAATTTGCTGTTTAAAGGGACACTTTGAGGGACACCATCATAAAGTTCAGGACTCGGTGTTGAAAATTATTTCCTACAATAGCTTGTGCTGTTAATTCGAATTTAGGTCTTAGGTTTTGACGGCAGTTGAAAACATTGTCAGCTGTTCTCTCCATACCTCCTACTATTGTCCCCAGGGTGGCAAACAGCTGCCTTTTAGTCTGACCAGTCCTGAAAGGCATTTGGACAGGGGCTGATGGGATTCAGCTGAACCACTGTGTGGGATTTCACTGTGAACTCTCAGAAAAGCAAGGGATAAATGTGCCATGTCCCTTACTATTTTTGGGTCAGATTATTTTTCTTTTGCTTAGCACCATCTCTGATCTTCCAGAAGGTTTCGATCACTTCTCCATTAAGATTTCCTGAAGTCAAGCTATTAGAGCAGAGCCATAACGAAGGTAGGGCAGCTAGAGATTTGTCCCAGGGCATTGAGTGCAAGGGTGCCTTCTTACCTGTGGCATCCTCTGGTCCCTTTACCTCTGTGATAACTCCCCTCCCAGACTTAACCCTGGGCTACCTGTCACTCCTGTAGCCTTTTCCAGGGCTTCCATTCCCCCAATGCTGTACTCTGTTGTCCTTCTTGCCAGTTTCCTCTGGAGGGTCAAGAATCTATGGCAATGCAAAGGGTGGATGGGGAATAGGTTGGACTGTTAGGAGTAAGCTGCTCACCCTCTTCTGGTGTGCTTGTACCAAGGGTGGACTGTATTGCCCCTTCCCCCGCCTGATTAAATTACTTTGTCCTGGGCACAAGAATTCCTGTCATAGCTCTGCATCCGAGGTCCGCCTCCGCAGAGCACGGAGCTCCCCACCTGCGGCAGTTGGGGCTGGCCCTTGGCTCACTTCTTGTGCCACAGTTCCTGGATCAGCCTGATTCTGTTGGAGCCACCAGACAGGAAAAAGAGCACCGGGTTTAAGCAGCTGTTCAGGCTGACCAGAGGCCGCCACATCTTATAAGCCACGCTGACCCCCGTCAGCAGCGAGCAGTTATCGTTGGCACGCAGCCGGACGAAGAAGTAGATGGAGCGCGTGACGTGGAAGGGCACGAAGCAGAGGGTGAAGAGGCCGCACACGGCGATGATGGTGCGCACGGACTTGGCACGGGCAGCCGCGCCCAGCCCCGACCCGGCCTCCTCGGGCTTCAGCAGGGCCTTGACCATCAGCGAGTAGCAGATGAGGATGATGAGAAAGGGCACGACGAAGCCCGAGAAGGTCAGGATCATCCCGTACACGAAGAAGGAGCCGAAGTTGTCGGGGCTGCTTAGGTCGTAACAGACGAGCCGCCCGTCGCTGGGCCCCATCTCCGAGAAGACCAAGGTGGGCAGCGCCTGCAGGACCACCAGTGCCCACGTGGCGCCCGTGCCCACGTGGGCCAGCCTCCGGGTGCGGTAGGCCAAGGACTGGATCGGGTAGCACACGCCCAGGAAGCGGTGCACGCTGATGCAGGTGAGCAGGAGGATGCTGCCGTAGAGGTTGGCGTAGAAGAGGAAGCGCACCAGGCGGCAGAAGACCTCGCCGAAGGGCCACCGGTCCCCCAGCGAGTAGTTGATGATGAGGAAGGGCAGCGTGGCGATGTACAGCAGGTCGGCCACCATGAGGTTGGCCAGGTAGACGGCGGTGCAGGTGCGGCGCTGGGCGCGGCACCAGGACAGCCAGAGCACCGCGCCATTGAGGGGCAGCCCCAGCACAAACACGAGGCTGTAGGTCACCGGCAGGTAGATCCTCTTGTAGTCCTCCGCAATCTTGCACCACTCGTTTTCCGAGGAGACGTTGGCCGCCAGCCCGCCGTCGTCTTCCATGGCGACCCCTTTGGCTCCTTTTGGTTTGAATAGGGCCTGGTTTCTGCCCCTGCCCCTGTGGGAAAGCAAAATGGAAGCGTTGGGTTTGCATCACCTTTGCCACCATCCCCTGTGCCAGGGAGATTCTGCAAACGAACTGGACGCTTCCAAAGCCTTGGTCAACTTTTTTCAAGAGATGACATTAGCGCCCAAGTCACAGTCCAGAGGGGATCAAAAGGTGATTCTGCTGACGGGGTTAGAATGACAAGACAAGGAAAAAGACGACCCTCTCCACCCTTCATAAACCACCTGGACAACCTGGGAAATAGCAGCTAATTTTACTCTCTTTGAGCTGGTATGGTATTGTTTACCTAAATGAATGGTTTTTCCTTCTGTTTAATAGCACAGATGGTGATGTGCAATTTAAAAACGTGATGGACTGTGTGAAGAATACAGGTGACTTATGGCTTGGCTGCCTTACCCATCTAACTTTTTTTTTTTTTTTTTTAGTGAGGCAATTGGGGTTAAGTGACTTGCCCAGGGTCACACAGCTAGTTAAGTGTTAAGTGTCCGAGGCTAGATTTGAACTCAGGTATTCCTGACTCCAGGGCTGGTGCTCTATCCACTGCGCCACCTAGCTGCCCCACCCATCTAACTCTTAAAGGCCATTTCTTCATTACGATTTCATCTCTCATTTGAGAAATGAAATAGTAAACTAAGTCTTTATGAATTAAGTAATTATTTTATGGGGGCAGTTAGGTGGCCCAGTGGATAGAGCACTGGGGCCCAAGTTTTCTCATCTGTAAAATAAGCTGGAGAAGGAAATGACAAACCATTCCAGTATCTTGGCCAAGAAAACCCCAAATGGGGTCAGAAAGAATTAGACATGACTGAAACAACTGAACAACAACAAATTATTTTATACCAGACCTGAGTTTCTGTCAGTTTAGGGAACTCCTGGTACAGAGATTTTCTTTTACCAAAGTAGATTGGCCCATTTCCCGCTAAGTATAGCTTTAGCTGCTGGGGGCACTGCCCAGGGCCACAGCCACCGAATGGCACTAGAACCCAATTCTTCTTGATGCCACATTCAGTGTTCTTAGATTTAGAACTGGGAGGGACTTGAGAGATGTCGAATCCAATCCACTCATCTTACTGAGGAGAAACAGGCTCAGAGAGGTGGTAACTAGCCAGTTAGCTTCTAAATGGCAGAACAAAGACTTGAACCCAGGACCTCTGACTCCAGTCCAAGACCCTTCACTGAAAGAGAAGCAGCTGTTGAGCAGAGGAGTCCTCCCATCCAGACTGCAGAGTGTCCTAGGACGAGGGATCTCCCTCTGTTAACTTCTTTGCTCTTTGCTTCAGGGTGGACTGAAGTTCACAGGTAAGGGACCAAGCTCTTGACAGTTTCTCATGCTTTCAGACTGACCCAAGGGGTCCCCAACCTATCGAGTCCTGTGGTGTCTGGAATCTTTGTGCCGAGGTAGGAGAGTGTCAGCCACAGGTAAAGCCAGGTGCGGAGAGCTCCTGTGTCCTTAGCCAGTCCCAGGGGCGAGCCCAAGCTCAGGATCACTGCTCGAAGTCTGCCTTGAGCTCTTGAGCCTCAGGCTGGGGTCTGCCTGGGCCTTTATGAAGGGCTTGTTTGAATGATGGAGGACATTTGCTTGTTCCCTGTATCGTCATCTGGAGCATGAAGGGAAACAAATCTGAGCAAAAGGCCAGGTGCTTTCACTTGGTGCAGAATAAACAAATTCAGATGGGGAGAAAGCGTTCATTAAAGCACATCCACGCCTATTTCCTTCATGCATGCAAGGAGTATGCACCAGGGGTGTATAAGCCTTCCTCTAAGCATGGGTCGAAATGAACATGTCCCTGCTCCCAAGGATCTTGCACAGGGGGGGAAAGAAGGGATAAGTATTAAGCACCCACTAGGTGCTAGGCACTTTACAAATATCCCATCTGATCCTTTGAGAATCAATAATACAGAAAATAGCTACTATTTATATCATTGTCTAAGGTCTACAAATCACTTTATGTTATGTCACTCGAACCACAAAACAACCCTGGAAGGTTACAGAAGAGGAAACAGAGGCTGAGAACCAAGTTTTTCCTGGTGTCACATTGCAAATAGGAAATATAAACAAAGTTGGTGCTTTTTAGAAGGAGAATCAGGCATGCAGTCAATTATGGGGAATTTATTGAGCACCTACTATGCTCCCAGTTCTGTGGAAAATAAAGAAGACAGTTCCTACCCATAAGCCAATCACCACTGGATTGGAGGAGGAATAATAGTTGAAATGTCAATGGCATGTGTGAGTTTAAAAAGTGCTTTCTTCACAACGACCAATGAGGAAGAGAATCATATCCATTTTGCAGAGGAGAAAACAGGTTGGGAGTGGGGGTGAGTGACTTATGGCCAATAACTGAGGGGGACTGTCATGCTTTTCACAGAGTCAGAAGGCTAGTCGGCACACAGGAAACAATGGGGGAGCACAGTTTCAGCCATTTCCCCAGGGAGAGTAAGGACAGATAAGGGTTAGGTAGGAAGCTTTGATTTAACGACTTTAATTGCCTCTTTTTGGTGGGGGTTGGGTCCATTTTAGACGTGGGCTGCAACCTGGTACAGGATCTCAGAAGGCGCAGGCTGCCCTGGTGCATTGCTGTATGGGTGATCAGTAATCATGACTCCTCTGGGTCATGCAGGAAAAAAAAAGAAGTGGATGGAGACTTTCAGCTGTGCTTGAATGGAGAAAACCAGATTCCCCAGTACGTACCAGAGCAGCTGTTTGCTCAGAATGGAAGAGCCCATGGCCGTGATAAGGGGCTTCCCAAAGGAGGCAGGGAATTCTTAATGATCTTTCAGTGGAGATCTGGGTTCAAATGCTGCCCCAGACTCATAGGTTGTGGGAGTGTGGGCAAATCACCCACAAAGTCCCAGTTTTCTCGTTTTTTTTTTTTTTTTTTTTTTTTTTGGTGGGGCAATGAGGGTTAAGTGACTTGCCCAGGATCACACAGCTAGTAAGTGTCAAGTGCCTGAGGCCGGATTTGAACTCAGGTACTCCTGACTCCAGGGCCAGTGCTCTATCCACTGTGCCACTTAGCTGCTCCCAAGTTTTCTCATTTTTTAAATGGAGATAATATACTGCCTATCTTACTGTGTTCTTAAGAAGAAAATAATTTTAAAATGTGGAAGTGCTATGAAACTGGGAACTATGGTTGTTTTTTAAGGTTTAAAAAATACTTTTGGGATGACAGTTGTGTGAATTAGGTAGTAAAGAAGTTTTGTTACCCCCCATTATACAGATGAAGAAAAAAAGACTCAGAAAAGTAATTACTTGTGCACGGTCATACAACCAACGGGAGTCAGGACTGGGATTTGAACCCAGACACCCCAACTCCAGGTAGAGTGGCTTTCCCATTATTCTACCTGTGTAAATGGAATTGTCCAGAGGACACAAAGACTCTAGCCCAAGTTGTCACCAGAGAATGATGCTTTTTTTCCCCCCACAAAAATGCAAATATATGATTAAGGAAAGGAAGTTAGATACAAAAGATCACTGATCCTGTTAAAAGTGGCTATGGCAGCAACATGATTATACCATTCACTTGCATTTTAATATGATTTTGTGGCTGTGAGTTGACTTGTTAACATCTGCATAACTGCATGCTAAGCCTTTCTTTGGAAGACAACTTAAATGCACTTTGGTTAGCGTTATATTTCTTTTGGTGCCTTCTGGTAGATTGGAAGCTCCCTGCAGGCAGGGATTTTTCCCACCTTTGTATCCCTGGCATCTAGCACAGGACCTGGTACATAGTAGGTGCTTAATAAATGCTTATTGGATTGGTTAAAAATAATCTCAAGCACTTTTCCCCAGAGTCCTTAGTTTTGGGGGATTTCTCAGCCCAGACACCATAACATCTTTTTGCAGAATAATTCCTCCAACCCTGAAGTTTTTGACTGGAAGTCAATAGGTCAAGAGGCCCTGATGGGCAAATGGGCTAGAGTTAGAATTAGGATTAGAAATCCCACAGAATAGAGCTGTTTATCTATCTTTATTATTATATCTACCTTCATTCTATGTATCTATCTATGTATGTATCTATCTGCCTATGTACTTACCCATCCATCCATCCATCCATCCATCCATCCATCCATCCATCCATCCATCCATCCATCCATCCATCCATCCACCCATCCATCCATCCACCTACCTAGCTAACATCTATCTCCCTATGTGTCATCTATCTGCCTATCAGTTATCAATTTTTTTTCAATCTTCCCCCCTCTTCCCCATAGTGACCCACAGCTATAACTAAGTCCCAATGAATCCAAATAATGAATTCCATACAGGGGTCGCATCATTCAAATCCACACTGCATTATTTCCCTTGGATTGGAACCAATGACAACATTTCATACAATTATGACTTCAAATGTGCATTTAGAATACATGGAGGCGCTTCTCATGACTCATTATTTGCATGAATTTCAGCTCCCAGTTGGCAACTTTGTCTCTCTGGCAGACAAAAGGAGGGATGGTAGACATCAATCACTCAAATGGAAGACATGGGTAGAGCTTCATGCAGCTCTAGGGAATGCTGGGTTTCGGTGCATAGGAACAGTCACTAAAGCCACAGTTAGGTCTTGAGACTCTGAGGAAACCATAGGAGATGCTGGAACTCAAGAGCAGCCTGCCATTTTCTTTTCTTCTCTTCTCTCTGTATTGCTTCTGTATGCCACCAATGCCACATCTCACCCTCAATATAGCTTTCTGTTCATTTGATCTACTGGCCTCACTGGGTGAAATCCACAGCAGAAGACCATTCTATTCACTCACCCTTTCTCATTCCAAGACAGCACCCACCTTATTTTTCCTCTAGAAAAAACTGAAAAGAAAGAAAATATTGTTTAGACTTTGGACACATCAGCTAGATGGCCACCCAGTGAGTTAGCCCAGAATGACTGGACTAGTGTGTTTTAGGACAAAGAAGTGGGCCTAGAACTGAGCAAAAGAGTTGGAATCTTATTTAGGGAGTTAAGCAGAGCTTTCAGTGATCTTGAAACGCTGCTCACTGTTACAGATTTCCATTCTTTGATGCTGGGGGCAGGGTACAGACATCCAACTAGGAAGAAAGTGAAGCTCTTTGTTTTTTTAAATATGCCCTTTTGTAAAAGGTAGAGCCACGTTCTTCAGCCCCTTCCATGAGATTTGAAGACTGCTATGGAGTATCCCACTTCAAGAATTTGTCCTATCTACAGACTATCTGGAAGATGCTTATTTGGAAAGTTTGTTCTGTCTGCTAAAGAAATGCAGCTAAGAATGCTAAGCTGTCTCACAAGAGCGACGGATAATTAGAATCGGATTGATTTGGATCTACTTTGGCTTCCAGAATGCAACCTGTGACCCACCAGTGAGTTTCCCTGGTGCCGAGGTGTTCTGGTCTGGGGGCCTTTAGAGCAAGGCCAGGCCCTGGGGTCGCACTGATTATTCCACATTCTACAAGGGCCAACACCCTGATTTTATTTTAGGTTTTGGTTAGGTGGCAGGGGCGTATTCTGAGTCACTCTTTAAATAAAGGGCTTGTAGTTCAAATGATCTAGGAAATGTTGGTGTCATGTGCCCAGTCAGCCACTGGAGGGCAGTGAAGGCCCACACAGCATAGCTAGTAATGGAAGGCCCCGTTGGCTTTGTGTTTACTCAAATCCATTTATTGATAATGCCTCGTGTCTATTCACTGCTTTACAGTTTAAGAAGAGCTTTTATATTAAAAGAAAATACAGCAGGCTCTGGCACCCTTCCCCACCATAGACACATCATATATGACTTCTAGGGCTTGGATGACTCTTGCAGAGTCACTCAACTGGCAGGTGTCAGAGACAGGATTTGAACCCATTTCTTCTCAATTCCAAGTCTAGCCCTCTGCCTACTACACACCATTCTGCCTTCAGACACTTATGTTCTATAATGTAAAGAGGAAAGTTTCCTCTACCCACAGTAGATAACAACTCCCATTTATTTGGGGATCTGGGTGGCACAGTGGATAGAGCACCAGGAAGACCTGAGTTCAAATTTGGCCTTAGCAATGTGACCCTGGACAAGTCACCTAACCCTATTTACCTCAGTTTTCCCATATGCTAAAAACAAACCGGAGAAGGAAATGGTAAACCCCTCCTCTACCTTTGCCAAGGAAATCCCGAATGGGGTCACAGAGAGTCAGTCATAAGTGTAAATGACCAAACAACAGTAGCCCATTTATTTACCATTTTCTGGTTACAAAGAGCTTTGCACACATGACTTTGATCCTCACAACAGCCGAGTGAGGTAAGAATGTAAATATTATTACCTGTGTTTCCCAGATGAGGAAACTGAGGCAGAAACTTGAAAAAGGTCACACAGATGGTACAAGGTAGATCTGGGATTGTCATTTGGGTCTTTTGACTCCAAGTCTAGCAATCTTTCCATGACTTTGGCTGGTTATAGTCACTCTATTGACTAAAGCATCGGATGCCCAAGTGCTCCTTATTAAAATGTAAATTAACCCAGAAGGAACACACATTAAACAGGGCTTCTTAATTTTTGTCATGGTGTACTCCCCTTTGGACATCTAGTGAAGCTTATGGTCCCTCTTCTCCAAATGATTTTTTAAAATGAACAAAATAAAATACTTAGGAATTATGAAGAAGATCAATTGTATTGTAACACTGGTTATCTATTTATCTATCTACCTATCTATCTATCCACCTACCTATCATCTATCTATCTATCTATCTATCTATCTATCTATCTATCTATCTATCTATCTATCTATCTATCTACCTACCTACCTACCTACCTACCTATCTATCTATCTATCTATCTATCTATCTATCTATCTATCTATCTATCTATCTATCTATCTATCTACCTATCTATCTATCTACCTACCTACCTATCATCTTTCTATCTATCTGTCTGTCTGTCTCTGTCTCTCTGTCCATCCATCTGTCCATCTGCCTGCCTACCCACCTACCTACCTACCTCTCTCTCCATCCATCTACCTACCTATCTCTATTATTTATCTACCTGTCATCTATCACCAAAACCAAGTTTATAGACCCCAGATTAGGATCCCCTGAGATTAAAACATCCTTAGAATTGGAAAAAACCTTTAGAGGTCATTGAGATGAAATCCCCCATTTTTCAGATGAGGAAAATGAGGTGCAGAGAATAGACATGATTTCCCCAAGATCACCTGACTTTCCCTTGTATTGTGCTCCCTCATCACTGAGACCTTAGGGTGAAGAAATTTATTAGATTTTTAATGTCTAAACCACTGCTCAAGTGAGAGTCCAGCCTGTCAGGAATGGGGGAGAAGGCAGGTAAATTTTGATAGGACAAACAGTGGAGAGAGTCTGGAACATAAGGACATTGCCGTGGAGGGGACATTTCGAACTCAGCTGTCCAAATCAGAACTCACCATCATCCCCCAGACTAGCCCTTCTTTCTAAGTTCCCTCCTTGTTTCCCTAAATGCCTTTTTGGGATCTCTTGTGTTTTCACATTACCCACATTTCCAAATGCACCCTTGTATCCTTCCAGAGAACCATCTCCTATAACAAGGAATAAAAGAGAAAAAAACAAACTCCATTAGTTTGTCAAAACCAACCAACACATACGAACCTGACAGTACATGCATGGAATGGTCTATACTCTGTCTCTGCAAAGAAAGGCATGGCTTAACCTCCTTCTCTGTTGAGGGCATTAACCACCTTAGTCATTCTGCGGTCATCAACCTCACCCACTGTATCCAATCAACCTCCGATATCATTGACAACCATTTCTTCCATGTCGCTAACATGACCTAGTTCAGACCCTCTGTTGCCCCTTGCCTGGATCATTGGGACAGCTGTATCCCTCGTCGTTTCCTTCCCAGTCCAACTTCCACACCGCTGCCACACTGAGGTTACCAAAGCCCAGGCTTGACCATCACACCTGCTCAGGAAGCTCCAATGCTTCCCTCTAGGGTAATAGAAGGGCTCTTCCTTTTGGAAGCCCTTGGCCATTTGGCTTGAGCCCAGTCTAGCCTTCTCAGCACCTTATGCCTCAATCTCGCATCCTTCTACCTTTGCCTCTCCTGTTCCTGTGACGGCCCTTGTTCCTGGATTGAATCCTAGGTTTCCTTCAACCTTCCCATCAAGGGCCATTTCCTGACACATATCATAGCTCATCCCTCTGCTGCTAATGCCCTCCCCCCAAATTACTTTTTAATCTGTTTCGTAGAGATTTTGTTTACAAAACATGTATATACACCCTAGCCTCTGGCTCTTTGGGTCTTGAGGCCACTTTGTTCTTGTCTCACATCCTCAGTAGTCAGCATAGTGCCTGACACACAGAAGGTGCTTACCAAACATGTGTTGAATGAATATAGAAGTTATAGCTGAGAGTCCTGGTGGCAAGACCTGAATTTGAATCCTGGACAAATTCCCAGCCTCATTTTCTTGATTTGTAAATTGGAGATAATAATATCTCCTACTTTCTGGGGCTATAATGATAATCAAACAAGGTGATATGTAAAGCATTTTAGAAATGTGAGTTATTATTATTATTATTGTATCACTTTATGTACATTATTTCATTAGAACTTTACAATGACCCTGTGAGACAGGTCCTTCAATTACTTTGAGTCTCATTTTAAAGGTGTGGAAACAAAGGCTCATTGCATTGGAGCAACTTCTCTGGGGACATGGAGCTATTTAAGTGTCTGAGATGGGATTCAAGTCTAGGTCTTTCTGACTCTGAGTCCAGCATCTAGCCTCTATGTTGTGGGGATGGCGTGAGTTGGCCCTTACAATATGAGATGCCTGTCTCCATTAAATTTTTTTTAACGTTTTTATTTAAAGTTTTGAGTTCCAAATTCTATCCCTCCCTCTCTCCCTTTCTTTCCCTCCCCACTCTGTGAGGCAGTAAGCAATCAGATATAGGTTATACATGTACAATTATGTAAAACATTTCCATATTAGTCATTTCATACAAGAAGACTTTTTCCCTTTTAACTTGCTTTGCCGGGCATTTCTCCTGCAGAAGACCAGTTTTCCAATGGGCCCAGATCCCAGTTCTAAGTTTGAGTTATCCTATCAATCATGGCTGTTGGTGTTGTGGTCTTATAACAAATTGGATTATTTAAATAATTTCAGAGACTGTCCTGGAGATAGGGAAAAGTTAGCTCCAGGAATTAATATAGGAAGCAATTTACCAATTTCTATTTTCTGTTGACAAGGATCTGATTTAATTGGCAGCTTTAAATTAGTGTAAACATGGTGAATGATGGGGAAAAAAATCACAGCGATGTACATTGCATTGTCACAACAGATAAGGCGACTGGAGGTGCAGAATTGATGTTAGTCTAAGGAGAAAATGTCATTCATTCCATTTTTAATTAAGTCATATAAACTGCTTTATGCCACTTTCCTCTTTCCTCTACCTTCCATAAACTGGCTTTGAAATGAGAATTTCTATTCTTAATTTCTTTTTTTTTTTTAATGTATGAGGTATTTTATTTTTTCCATTACATGTAAAGATAGTTCTCAACTTTTGTTTATACATGCTTTACAATTTCCGATTTTTCTCCCTCCCACCCCTCCTTCCCCCCTCCCCTAGACAGCAGGTAATCTGATATAGGTTATATCTATATATCTCTATACATATACATATAGATATAGATATATATATACACACACACATATATATACACATAATAACATTAATCCTATTTCTGCATTGATCCTGTTACAAGAGAAAGAAGAATTCTTAATTTCTTGAAGGGAAAACTTGGAGGGAAAACAACCATTTTCAGGGCTGTTGATCTGAAAGCGTGATGAGCTATGACCTTGGGAAGAAACTTCTCCCTAAGTTTCTCTTCCTCATCTGTGAAATGGAGACAACTATGGTTTTGCTACCTACCTCTCAGAGCTGCTGAGAGGTGAATACCTTGTAAAAGAGCAGTGACATCCTGGAGTGGAAAGTGTTCTCCATATTTGGTTCTAGTCTCAACCCTTACTAGCTATGTGATCATGGGAGGGTCACTTGACTCGCTGAAACTCAGTTTTCTCATCTGTAAAGTGGGGATGACAATACCTGTAATTCCTATTTGGCAAGGTTATTGTGGGGATCAAATGAAGTCATTTATGTAAAACTTTTGAAGTCAGAAAGTTCTATATGTTGTTTTTGAGTCATTTTGCAGTTGTATCTGATTCTTCATGATCCCATTTGGGGTTTTCTCAGCAAAGATACTGGAATGGTTTGTCATTTTCTTCTACAGCTCATTTTACAGATGAAAAGACTGAGGCAAACAGGGTGAAGTGACTTGCCCATGGTCACTCCGCTAGTGTTTGAGGTCAGATTTGAACTCATGTCCTCCCAACTTCAGAGCCAGTGCTCTATTCACTGTGCCACCTGGCTGCCCAGCAGTTCATTAATAATGATAATTGACATTTATATAGAACTTTAGGAGCAGTTAGGTGGTGCCATTGCGCATGGGGTGCTGGGCCTGGAGTCAGGAAGACTCATCCTCCTGAGTTCAAATCTAGCCTCACATACTTACTTAGCTGTGTGACCTTGGGCAAATCACTTCACCCTCTTTGCCTCGGTTTTTTCATCTGTAAAATGAGCTGTAGAAGGAAAACCCTAAATGAAGGGTTTGGGTTGGATGCCCTCTGAGATCTCTTCTATCTCTACATCACTGATCTTATGGTCATCTACAGTTTTGGACAATAAAAGGAATGAACAAAATCTGCCATGGAAGCACGGGACTCCTGTCCTGGCCATTAAGGGACAACCTATTATTGGGCAGGGGACAGTCATCCTGAGGACCAGCTTCAGGACATCCATTATGTCTGTGCAGTGGGATTTTAGGGATACCTTCCCTGCCTGTACCCCCCAAATACACTCTTCTACTTTCTTAAGAGAAGGTGCCAGTTTCCATTCCTCCCTTCCATAATGAAGTATTGATGCCTGGTTTTAGGACTGTGAGCTGCAGAGAGATTCTGTTTGGTCTCTAAAATCTTTGAATAACAGATGGAGATAGCAAATATAATATTCTAACTTGGAGCCTGAGGTGGAGAGTGAATTCATTTATGGTATATTAGTGAACGTTTTGGTCTTGAAATAATTTGTCCTCAAACAACCCATGAAGCTCAATGGTCTTATTAATGATGGGGTGCCATATATATTTTGAGGCAGTGTGGTAGAATGGTCATCATTGTACTTGAATGCTATGTGTCCCTGGACTTATCACTTAACTCTCAGTCAGCTTCCTAGGACTCATGGGTTGTGATTTTTCTTGACAAAGGGAATTATGGGGGGATTTTCTCCATGCAGGTGCAATTTTAGGTCTTTTGGTACTCATCAAATCAGGGAATACCAGTGTTAGAAGGGCTAGTGGTAGCTGCTGGATCTATTCCATATTCAAAATAGAATCCCCTCTAATAACAACAGCAATGATAATATCCAATATTTGTATTGTGCTTTGAGATTTGTTAAATCACTTGGTAAGACACCATGTCTGATAATAGGTCACAGCTGCTGTTTGAAAAACTCCAGTAAGGAGGAGCCCCCTCCACTTTGGGAGAACTCTTGTTATTAGGAAAATTCCCTCCAATATCAAGCCTTCTTTTGCCTCGGTACACCCACTGCTCCTGCATTGAGCCCCTGAGACTAGAAAGAAGCCATCGAATCTCTCTTCTAGATGGCAGCCCTTGGATACTTGAAGACAATGACCATGTCCCCTCTTGAGTCTTCTATTCTCCATCCTAAACGTTCCCATTTCCTTCAATGTATCCTTTGATGGCACAGAATGGAGGCTTGTCCTAAGACAACAAAGTAGATTGGAATGGAAGTGGGGGTGGTATTTTATTACATAAAAAACTTATATTAAGAAAATGAAAACAGGAGAGCCCCGCAGAAACATTAACATAGGGGAAAGAAGGTTTCCTGTTCAGTAAAACATGTCAGAAATAATGTCTCCAAGAGGAGAGTGGTGAAATATGAAGCAAAGGTGTGGCGCTGCAAGAAGTTTCGTTTAAATACAAGGCTCAAGCATGAATATCCTCACTGATTTATTTTCATGCCGATAAGTTCTGACATAAATACAGTGATCTATAATGCATTGACCGTAAAAGTCAACATTATTTTTTGGGCTGACTCAGGGAAAAATATTCTCATTGTTGGGGTTTAGAAATACCCATATATATATATATATATGTATATGTATACATATATATATACACACACATACAATACACATATATGTATTTTACACCCACACAATATGTTTTAATAGGTACATTTATGTACAATATGTATTAAAGTGTACATTCATACATACAAGCTAGAGTAGAAATGCTTATGTATGTGTATATTGACATATGTATAGAGTACAATGTGTTTATACACACAATATGTTTATTTTTTGCAAATGTTTACATGTACACATACTCACATCACACACACACACACACACACACACTGTATGTACACACACTAGCTTGTTGACAAATTCACCTGACCCTGTCTACACCATTTTGCTCTAAAAGGAATGTGCCAGCAAAGCTGTCAGCTGGCCTTGTGGGCATGTTTTGTGCTAGGACATCATCACTACCAAGTTCATTTCCCCCACAGTCCTGCCTTGCTGTTGTGAGGGATGATGGGTGCACACAGTCCTCTCCAGGGCTTGAGTAAAGGCAGACAACTAGTCAGTCACAACCTGCTGCTTCCAGAAGACAGCACTGTCTGCTCGGCTCCTCAGGATCAATGTTCTGTAGCTCTGAGAAAGAACCGAGGAGAGGGAGAGTGGGGGAGAGAGGGAGGGAGAGAGAGAGACAGAGAGAGAGACAGACAGAGAGAGAGACAGAGAGAGACAGAGACAGTCACAGAGACAGACAGAGACACAGAGAGAGACAGAGAAACAAAGAAAGAGAGAGATAGAGAGACAGAGACAGAGAGAGAAAGATAGAGACAGAGAGACAGAGACAGGGATGACTGAGCTGAGGGAGGACTCAACAGAAAGGTCCACTTTGAGAAGACAGGAATATTGATGTTGCTGATGCTGGTGCAGCTTGTCTGGGGATAGGAGATGGGGTGGTTGTAGGAGTATCACCATATTCATGGTCTCTTTTCTGTTCTCATCCTTCTTGTGCTGCTGTTATAGCTGACACTGTCACTCATGCTCTCATCTTCGATACTCTCTCCTCTCTGGGTTTTTGTAATACTGCTTTCTCCTGGGCTTCTTTCTGCCTGCTTGACCATTCCTTTAAAGTCTCTTGTGCTGGCTTAGCATCCATGTTACGTCCCCTACCTAGGGGTATTCCCCAGGGGGCTGTCCTTGGGACAGCCTTACTCTTCTCTCTCTCCACATACTTTCTTAGTGACTTCCACAGCCATCATGGGTTTAATGAGCCTATTGATGTGAACAATTCCCATATCTATCCTAGAGTTTTAATCTTGCATCACCAATTGCCTATTGGACATTCCAAAATGGATGTCTTACAGACATCTCAAACTTGATGTGTCAAAAGAGAAGTCATCATCTTTCCTTCCAAATTCTCCAATTTCTGTCAAAGGTGCTACTAGCCTTCCAGTCTTTCTAGTTTGTGATCTTGGGTTATCCTTGACTTCTTCCTTTCTCTCATACTCTCTAGCCAATAAGTTGCCCAAACTTGCATTTTCTGCCTCTATACCATCACTAGCATTTGACCTGTTCTCTCTACCCATATGACTACCACCTGAGCTAGCCTTCCATGTCTTTCACTTATATATTATGTCATGTTATACCATACCATATCATACCATACCATGTCATGTCATGATATATATTACTGGCACAGCTAAGTGGCACAGTGGATTGAGTGCTAGGCTTCAAGTCTGGATGACCTGAGGTCAAGTCCAGCTTACTAGCTGTATGACCCTGGGAAAGTCACTTAACCTTTGCCTGCCTCAGTTTCCTCAACTGTAGTATGAGGGGTGATAATAATAGCATCTATTATTATGGATTGTTGTGAGGAACAAATGAGATAATATTTATGAATATTGTGCTGACAGTGCGTGGCACATAATAGGCACTATATAAATGCTAGCCATAATAATAATGATGACTCTGGGAAAGTCGCATACCCTATTTGCCTCAGTTTCATCATATGTCAAATGAACTAGAGAAGGAAATGGCAAACTTCTTCAGTACCTTTGCCAAGGAAACCCCAAATGGGGTCGCAAAGAGTCATACAGGACTGAAGAACACTGAACAACACACCTGGAATGCCCTCCCCTCCCCTTACCAAGGTCTCATAGATTTTCTCTCTTCCTGTAAGATGTAGCTCAAGCACCATCTTCTGCATGAAGTCTTTCCTGATTCTCCCAGCTTCTAGTGACTTCCCTCCCAAATTACCTTTTTAAAAACTACTTTAAATTTATTTGTAGTTATTTTCTTTAGATTTATTCTGAATTTGCTTATACTTGTCCTTATTTTCTCCCTGGTTAGACCATAAACTCCTTATGAGGAGAAATTATTTTATTCATTGTTGCATTTAGTGCCCAGGCACTTAATAAATACACCTTTGGTTGATTGAGTTTGTATTAGCACTAATTTTTTTTTTTTGGGTAGGGCAATGAGGGTTAAGTGACCTGCCCAGGGTCACACAGCTAGAAAATGTCAAGTGTCTGAGGCTGGATTTGAACTCAGGTCCTCCTGACTTCAGGGACAGTGCTTTATCCATTGTTCCACCTAGCTCCCCCTATATTAGCACTATTTAGAGGCAGTTGAGATATCATAGAAAGGGCTATAGTCTAGGATTAAAGGCATCTTGTACTGCCTAAACCATCAGATTATTGTGCCATTTTGGGTTTCTCCAGTTTCTCCATCTGTGAAATAAAGTGGCTGGGCTACACAACCATCCAGGATCTCTTTTCTCTTGAACATTTTGTCATTCTTTGCATCTAGGTATATGGACAGATGATTTGTCAGCTAGAATCACAGTCACAGTAACTGGGGCTTAAATTGGGTGGCTTCATACAATAACTAGGCTCAGATCCAGAGAGATTTAAGATTTTGATTCAAGGTCCAACCCAAGTGCCGCTACCTCCAGGAAGCCTCGCACCTCCTCTCAAGCCCCAGGTGAAATTGATCATGCTGCTCATCATGATTCTCATAGACGTGTTTGAAATTCTCCCTTTTTGGGTCACTTTCTCCTTTGCATCGTAGTCATTTGTGGTCTTGTCCTTCCCCAGCCTGTATTAGATTATGGTTCTTTAAAAGTTCATGTTGTATTTATTTTAGGACACTAGAACCTAGTGTTCCTGGTAGATAAGAAATGCTTATTGAATTGAATTTACAAGAAGGGTATAAGTCCTAGGAGATTCACCTTTTGGTATGAAGGATGAACTTGTACCTGTTGTCTTACGTTTGGGACCCTCTTAGCAGCAGATGGAGGATTGCTGTTAGCTTTAGGAGGATTTTCCTTCTTCTCTGCACTTTGAAGCAAAGGTTAAGTGCTACATCTTCGGTTTTTGATGAATAAGGATGGGGAGAAGAACGAGACAAAAGATATAGACAACCCAGTGTCAACTGGGGACCAGTAGTTTGAGTTCCATCCTAAGGGGTTATCAATAATATTCTCCATGGCTTATGTCCCCACAAAGAATGACCTCTTTAGTAATAGAATTTTGGATTTGTTGTGTCTTTCCTCTAATTATTTTAGTCAGCTTCTCTGCTAGGAACCAACTCAACCAACAAGCATATTTTAGGCAACAATCTCCTTGCGTGGTTTGCTTTTGGGGTCTGAGAGAGGAGGTGATCTGTAGAAAGTGTGTGGGTGCAGGAGGGATGTGTACTAGTTGATAACCATACCAAACGTCCCCCCTCTCATCCTGCTCTTGGAATGGTAGATAGAATGCTGGATTTGAATTAGTAAAACCTGGGTTCCAATCATCTCCTAGTCATGTGACTTTGGGAAAATCACTTATCCCCTGGGGGACTTATTTTGCTATTCTGTAAAATGAGAGTAGTGGACTTGTTATACCCTCAGGTCCCTTCCAGACCTAAATCAATGATCTTTATTTATTTTCTATTTAGATTCTAAGACAATCAAGGGATATAGCCTGATATTTCCTTATAAATAAGCATACACAATCTCTCATTAATTAATCAAGTAGTTCTGAGCTCCTTACTCCAATTTAAAAGTAAGCTAGAGAAACCTCTTTCCCCATAAGCTTTTGTTCCTTTTTCTCCTCATAGCAAACCTTGGTCTCATAGGCTTAAATAAACATCCGTGTTACTGGATAAACAATTTATTAACCGTGTGAGAACAAAAAAAAATTTAAATATTTTAATAATGTGTCAGCTGAGAAGGGTCACGGGCAGAGTCACCTCTAATCATTGACTGTAGCTGCTGGCTCCTCCAACAGACAATGGACTCACATTCTCACAGTCAGTTGTTCTCAGCTTATGAGCTAAAATAATGATGTAATTCCAGAATGTGTTAGACATTCCTCCTGTAACCCTGAATGCAGGGCTACATTTGGGAAGGCAACAATTAGGGGATTTAAAAAACTCATAATTAAAACTCTACTATGGGATTGTCTGTAAGAAAGAATTAAGATTTGAGTCTCTTTTAAATTGGAATCTGCATAGAACATCTTTGAAACGAGAACTGTAAACACCAAGTGGTCTGCTCAGATCTTCCCCAACCATCCACAGCTTCTAGTTCTATATTGGAATAAGCCTAGTGGGGTTTATTTTTGGTGTGTGTGTGTGTGTGTGTGTGTGTGTGTGTGTGTGTGTGAAGGTTGTTCTATTGGATGCTAACCTGAACCTTTCAAGGTCTTGCTGCCATGTAATATGAAAAGGAAATGGTTGTGATTTTTTTTTTCAGCAAGGCGAATTCCCCCACTATTTGGCTTCTGATTTACATAGTCCATACGAGAAAGTCATACAATTTCTTGATATAATTCATCTGGTTGACCTCTATATGGCCATTTAAAATCTTTGTTATAAAGGTCATTATTATCATCATGGATAATGTTAGTCCAATATATAACCATTAGTACCAGTAATAACAATTAATGATAATATTAATATAACAAATATCATGATTTGATCTAAATAGGAATATATTTATATATAAAATATAACACAATAATAGAATATAAAAGATATTTATATATTTATACATGAAATAGATATAATAATTTGATAATATTATTACTGGTAGCTAGGTGCTATAGTAGATAAGAGTTGATCACTTAAAGTCAAGATGACTTGAATTTAAATCCAGCCTCAGACATTTACTCTTTATGTGACCCTGGTCAAGTCACTTAATTTCTTTGTGCTTCAGTTTCTTCATCTGTAAAATGTGGATAATAGTAATACCTACTTCATAGGATCATTATGATGTCAAATGAGTTAACATATGCAAAGTGCTTTGTAAGACTTAAAGCACTTAATAAATTCTAACTATAGTAATAACAATATATAATGATGATGCAGAAGGTTATAATGATGGTGGTGGTAATGAAAATGATAGTGATGATAATCATGACAGCTTGGATTGACACATATGTGTCCCCCCCCCCCCAAGACAAGGTAGCTTGATGCCAGTGAAGAAGCCATCCATGCGATTGGAGTCATAAGGTCTATGCTCCATTTCTGAATTTGCTACTTTCTGGGTGTCTTATCTTGATCAAAGTGTCTTCATTTTTGTGATCTCAGTTTACACATCTATAAGGTTGGAATAGACCACCCCTGAGCTTCCTTACAGATCTGTATCTGTGATCTTGTGTCAAAGAATACTGATTCTTCTACCATCCTATAAGGTTGGGGAAATATTAGTAGGGAATTCACCATTTGCGGTGGGAACAATGGGTCAATACATGGAAAGCCTTGCAATATGTTCATATTGGGTTCCAATAGAAATCTAAGAGGGGTAGCTAATGTATTGGATGACAGGATCAAGTCAGTGAATGAGCACACATTTATTAAATGCCTCCTATGTACCAAGTACAGTGCCATGTGTTGGTAATACAAATCATTTTTCTTAGATCTTTGTTCACAAAGAATTTGTATTCTAAATTCTTGATGGATGGAGATCCAAAAAAATCCAAATCAATCTTAGCAGGCTGAAATGTTGAATTGAGGATAAAGAGACAAAAGTGAATTGCTCTCTGCTCTTGAGGGGATTACATTCAAAAAGGAATATGAAGTAATAGGAATTGTTCATAAAATTAATAGGGATAAATGTAATGCTATCGTGTTGGGGCTAGAAGCTTTAGTATCACAAGTACAAGATGAGGGGCAGCTAGGTGACTCAATGGATAAAGCACCAGCCCTGGATTCAGGAGGACCTGAATTCAAATTTGACCTTAATACTTGATACTTACTAGCTATGTGACCCTGGGCAAGTCTCTTGACCCTTATTGACCTGACTAAAAGAAAAAAACATCCCACAAAAAACCAACCAACCAAAAACAAAAACAGAAACAAAAAAACCCAAATAAGTACAAGATGAGAAATGAATGGCTAGTCAGAAATTCATCTGAAAAATATCTGGAGATTGTAGCATATTGAAGATCAATAGATAAGCCAGTCCCATGAGATGGCAGCCAAGGGAACAGAGGAAACCATTGGCTGTATTGAGAAGCACATGGTTCAGGTTGGGAGTGGTGATGGGCTCATTGCATTTTTCCCCTGTCAGAGCACACCAGGAGATGTATCTTTAGTTCTTTGTGGCATATTTTAGGGAGGATACCAATACGTCAGAAAACCTGCAACTTGAACGGTGAAAAATGTCTAAGCCCTGCTATGGGGATTGTGAAGGGACCGAGAGGTTTAATTTGGAGAAGACTCAGGTGAGACACAACAAGTCGAGGGGCTTCATATGGAAGAGAGATTGGATTTGTTCTACTTGGTCCCAGAGGGCAGAATGAGGAGAGATGGGTAGAAGTTGGGAAGAGGCAGATTTAGGTTTGATAGAAGGACAAATTTCCCAACCATTAGCACTAACCAAAAGTAGGATTGGAGGTTGTAGATTCTCTGTCACTAGATGTCTTCAAGCAAAAGCAGGATGACTACTTTCCTCCTGAGTACATTGTACAGATGAGGTAGACTAGATGGCTGGGTGATGCAGTGGATAGCATTTTGGGCCCGGAGTCAGGAAGACATCTTCCTGAGTTCAAATCTGTCCTCAGACGCTTTTTAGCTGTATGATCCCAGGCAAGTAGTTTAACGCAGTTTGTCGCAGTTTTCTGATCTGGAAAAATCTGGAAAAATAAATGGCAAACTGCTTTAGTATCTCTGTCAAGAAAACCCCAATTGGGTTCATGAAGAGTTGAACATAACTGAAAAATGACTGAGCAACAACAAAAATGACCTTTGAGGTTCCTTTGAACTTTGAGATTCTGTGAAATTGTGGTGACTTTTGAAAATACTAAAAACACATAATCAAAGCTCAAAGGTAGGACTGTTTTTTAAGAAATTTAATATCTAGGTCTTTTTCATTTCTCCAGTAGTTTGTATTATATATCATTGATTAGAACTATAAGGAATACATTGAGGCTTGCCACTTATTCAAACAGTTTACAATATCCTCCTCTTCCTCTTCTGTTCCATATACGAGTCTTAGGGCTAGGATGTAATGTACACATTATCTCATTGGACAGTTTCCTTCAAAGCTTAGCTCAAATGCATCTTCCATGAAGACTTTTCTGATGCCCCCTGCATCTCCCTGCCTCAGCTGTGATGCCTCTCACACAGACTTATAGATACCTGTGCCCCAAGATAGGGCGTAAGGCAGAGTGGGTGTCCTTTCTGGCTTGGTGTTCCAGGCACCTAGTACAAAGCATTGATGAGAACAGGTGCATTTTAACTATTTGGTGATTGACACATCTTTCTAATATCCCTGGGAGGGAGTCAAGGGAGTTGTTATTGTCCCCTTTTCCCCCTCCAGTTGAGAGAATAGAGGTTAGGGGCATTTATTCAGATCAAGAGCTAGAAAGTTGTCAAGCTCATCTGGATCCCCCCTGCCCCTTTCCCCATCTAATCATTTTGCAAGTGAGGATGGTGATGCCCAGAGAGGACCCAGGTTTCAAGTTTAGGTTTTTTTATTCCTATCTCAGTTATTTTCCCATGATATCATTCATTTCTTCTTTGTTGTAGCTTTGTGGAATTTGTTCATTTATTTATTTATTTATGTATTTATTTATTTAAGTGAGGCAATTGGGGTTAAGTGACTTGCCCAGGGTCACACAGCTAGTAAGTGTTAAGTGTCTGAGGCCAGATTTGAACTCGGGTCCTCCTGACTCCAGGGTCGGTGCTCTATCCACTGAGCCACCTAGCTGCCCCAGCTTTGTGGAATTTGAGCAGGAAGATAAAACAATTATATTCCTAGAAAAAGATAATATCTACTATAGAAAATAATGTTTTCCTTCATTTAATTCAGTGTTGAGTACTCACTATTGTCTATTATGAGACACTGTACCACATGAAGTGGATAAAAAGATGAAGATGAGCAGGTTTCCGTATAAGTATAAGCAGGTCCTGAGTATAAGAAGCTAATACTTGAATGGGGATGGGGTGGGGAAGGTGACTGCATACACAGATAACTAGAACATTATTAAAATTATTAGCAATAATTATAGTTTATGCTTCTGTGTGGGCCTTCCTTCTACTGGGGATTTCTCAATCCTCTTACCCTTTCTCCTTCTGTGAGATTCTCTTCCTAATCTTTCCATAAATCCTTCATAAAGCACAAGCCCCACCTGCTGAAAGCTTTCCTTTGGTGCTTTCAATAAAATGGATAAAAATACATCACTGACTATGATATTATTAATGTTAATAGTATGCTTCACGGTTTTGAATCAGGGAATACTATAATCTCCAAAGAATCAAAATTGCTGGTTACTCAAATGTGGGTGTAAATATACGGCAGCGTTTTGCCAACACAGAGTTGGGCAGAAGAAGGGTTAGTATAAAATCTATCATTGTAGAAATGTATGACTGAAAATAGCAGATGGATCTCCTGTACCCTGCACTGGGGGCAATCAGCACATTGGGTGGTCCTCTTGTACCCTGCACTGGGGGCTGCAAGCACATCGGGTAGTCTTCTTGTGCTCTGCACTAGGGGCTATCAGCACATAAGGCTGACTTCCTATGGAGGACTTACAAGAGAATGTGGACAAGGTTGTACAATTGGCATTGTTGGAGAAAGTGCCCACACCAATGGGATCATAACTCCATCATTACTAGACATCATGGAATTGTTCAAAGAGCACTGACCTTAGAATCTAGAAGGAATTGAGTTTGAATCCCAGCTCTGACACTTAGCTTGTTCTGGGACAAGGGGAAAGTCAATTAACCTCTCTGGGCCTCAATTTCCTCATCTATAAAGTGGAATTATTAATAGCACAGACTGCCTCATAAGGTTGTTTTGAGGAAAGCTCTTTGTAAACCTCAAATCACTATATGAACATGATTTATTGTTATTGTAATATTGCAACTCTCGAGCCTCATGAAGGTGACCCTGGCTTTTTGCAGACTGCCATTAAAGTGAAAAGCCTGGCAACTCCTCTTGAGCTGTAAAAAGTCTGGTAGAAAGCCCAGTGATGGATGTCATCAGCAGGCCAACCTACGGATATGTGAAGAGGCTCATTGCCACTCAACAACCAACCAAATACCCAACCGGTCAGAATTTATGTAATGCTTTCGCAGTGCCAGGCACTATGATTCAAAGATATAAATAAAACCGTCCTTGTTCTCAAGGGGTTTGCATTCTATTCCCAGAAGTTTGGCCAACTCATCTGCTTCAGGGAGGTAGCACTTACATTGTTGAAATGAAAGCTCTTCTGGAATACTGAAGAATCACTACTTTGTTAGTAAATGGCATCCATGTTGAAGAAGATGATGGCTCAGTAATTTTTTTGGAGCAATAACACCCAGGCTTCCCCTGGAGGGGGCAGAAGGACTCTCTTCTCTTACCTGTATATCTTTGACAGATTGTCATCCCTGGTGAAATGCCATGTTCTGAGGTGATGTTGTCCTTTGGACACTGACTCAAGTTCCTGGCTTCAGCCATGGGTGGGGCACTTAGGCCAGTCTGGAGACTTGGATAAAGAGATCCCTGGGGAAGATGGAAGCCCACCAAAGAGAGAAGGGCAGTTGTCTGGACCTCAGTGTCTAGGAGTTCGGGGGCTTTTCTAGAGATAAACAAAAGCATTGTTTGCACTCTGGCTCCACCCTCCATTTCCAGGATGATTCGCATGCCTCACCTCAGACCCTAGTCCATATTTCTGGTATGATCTCACAGTTCTTCCCTTTAAACCTTCTCTGTTCCAGCCAAACTGGCTATTTCTCCTCCACAACATCTATTCTATCTCCCACCTCGGTTTCTTTGCCTAGGCTGATCCCTATACTTGGAACACCCTCCTCACCTCTGCTTCTTTCAATATCTAGCATCCTTCAAGGTCTAGTTCAAACGCCACCTCTTACATGAGTCATACCACGCTTCCTCCAGATACAAAGTGTTCATCTCATTAGATACTTATCATTTATACTTGATATGTGTATTTTGTTTTTACTTATCTATGTTCTTGTTTCCTCCCAATGGGATAGATGCTCCTCGAGGACAGAGACTATTAAGTTTTTATCTTTGTAACCCCATAAATCACTCCCTCAGTCAGCATTTATTAAGCTCTTCTTCCCATTCCTTGATTTCAAGGAGTTAGTGCCTGGTACAGTGTCTGCAAGCTGAGTGTACACTCAATCAATGCAGAATTGGAAAATTGGAGAATTTCTTTTCAATTTTGTATTTGTCCTGACAAAGAGGCAGGAGCATTTCTTCTTCCAAAGTTATTTGATGCTTCTACGTATTTTGGGAGGTTTTCCATTGTATTTTCCACATTTTCTTCATTCTTTCCTCATCTTTTTGTCACAAAGTTTTTTCTTCTAACTTCACTTTCTTCAAGCTCTTCTGCTATTTGGTCTTTTGATTTTCTTTATGTTATCAATTCATCATTTTTTTGCATGTGCTTCTATCCAATGGAAGATATCATGGGTGTTCAGAGGTTTCTTTTTCCATCTGTCTTGTTTCTCATACTTTACTTGATCTAACTACTCTGTGTGTAGGAATTTTTATCTTGGGCTGTACCAGACCTTTTTTTAAAAAAATATTTTGACATTTGAAAACTCTATTTGAATAGAATACATGTTTTTATAAATATATTTTATTTTATGGATTTAAAAACATGATTTGGAGAAGGGGTCCTGGATTCCCCAGAGGGGTGCAGGATATAAAACTATGTACTTTCTGGTACCTTTCATTGTTGTTGTATTGACGTTCCTCTTTGCTTTGTTGATTCTAATTTTTGCTGGGTTCTAGCTATTTATCTTCTCTTTGGTGTTTTCATTTTTTAAAATGAGATGCATAAGAATTTGCCTTCCTCCCTGCGCTGCCCCTTCACCTCCCCCCCAACACCCAACCTTGTCTTTCATTCTGACATCTTGGATCAGTCCATCATCCCAGCTTTAGCAGTAAGGTGGAATTTAGTGTCTGTCAGTCTTTCCGTTATCGAACATTTGATCAGAAGGTGCCAGGTGCCAGGTAGGCATGGTGCTGGGATGTATGGACAAGAAATGAGAAAGAAAAACATGTGCCTGTCTTCAAGGGGCATGTATTCTATTGTGGGAAACAACATGAACACTAATAGGAGAATAGAGACTGGACTGTGATTTCATTGATTTTGAGAACTGGGCGAGAGAACTCTTTCTCCTCACACAGATGGGCACCTTTTCTGTAACCTACATTATTAGAGAGTGGCCTAGAGCACTGATATTAAATGATGGAAACTATCCATATACCCAAACTGGACATAAGGATCTGTGGATAAAATGCCTATTGACTCAGAATACCACAAATTAACATTACCTATGTTTCATTGTATTGTTATTTTTGTTAAGTATTTTCCAATCTGGTTTGACTCACTTGGGAGTGTTGTGCCACAGCAACCCCTCCCCTTTCCCACCCTTCCTATGCTGCTTGAAGATCCCATATTTGACATCTCTGGCCTAGAGCACTGAGGTTAACAGCTTTGCTTAGGATCATTAAGTCAGCATGAATCAGAGGCTAGATTCAGCCCAGATCTTCCTGGATCTGAAGCCAACTCTCTATCCACTAAGTCAGGGCTACCTTTTGAGAGGCATACAATAAGTATATACATAACATATGCAAAAAAAAATTCAAGGTGATTTTATGGGGTTGGGGGCAGGTGCTAGTTCCCGGGGTGGGAACAAGAATCAAGGAAAACCTCCCATGGAAGGTGGCACTTCAGTTGAGCCTTGAAGCAACCTAGAAATCCTAAGAAAATTCAGGAGATGAGGAGGAGTGCATTCCAGGCATAAGGGACAGCCTGGGCAAAGGCACGGAGGAAGGAAATGTCTTAAATCCAGGGGACTAGTTGATGACTTAGCCCGAGTGCCTCCATGGGAGATGCTTCCATTATACCTGCCATAGCTGGCCATGTTTGAAGTAGAATCCCCACTTCCTTAATATTGACACTAGTTGTGCGAGTGACTGAAGGTCTGCCATTCTTGATGGGGGTCCATGTGGCACAATCCTAACTCATCAGGCCTTCAGGCCCTAAGCAGTGAACGAAAGTGGCTTCATAAATTATGCAGGCCCGACAGAGAAGTGATACATTTTTCAAATCACATCAGCTCTTCAGAGTAAAGGCTGCTCTGTGGAGATAATTAAAGAAAATCAATGGCAGTCGAGTGATAGATATTTGACATGAAAACACATTCTCTGGGTGGTCTCAGACAGAGAGACGCCTGAGCTTCAAGACCACTAACCCCTTGAGATGGGATGAGGAGGTGGGGGAAGGAATGCCCTTATGTCAATGAGTGGGGTCCTAATCACCCCAACTTGGACTTCTTGCCCAGCCTTTGGCAGTGGTCTTCGTAGCTAAGAGTTGTTACCTGCCCATACCTCTCCCCACCTCCCGAGCCATCCCCCACCAGTGAAAGAGGACGGCCCAATTTTCCTCACTCATGAGGGGCCTGGTGAGAATTAATTCACTGACGTTGGTAAAGTGCTTGGGAGATGAAAAAACCCAACACCACCTTTTCCCAGTTTCATTATTGATTCATTCTTGTTCTTTGTGGCTAATATAAAATTCTGGAGGTTATGTATAAGATAATGGCTTAGGCTTGAATAAACAGTAGCTGAGGAAATATGTGATTGCCCCCCCCCCAACTCCCCCCAGGAGAATGAGAATGTCTCTGAAAAAGCCTGAGGTTTGGTTGGAGAACAAAAAAGAACTCTGTGATCCAGAGGGACCTTGTCGGCTGTTCGTCTGTTCCTTTTAATTCTTCTGGAAGGCTTCTTCTTGCTCCTTCGATAACAACTGGGAGTCCCGCTGGGCCCACCGACTGCTTTATATTATGTGAGACCCCAATGTTCAAAATCTTGTCTTGTGGGTAATTCTGTTTTCTAAATAAGAACCAGAGTTCTTTTTTGCATGAATAACAACAGACCCTGGGCTGTGTAACTGTGATCCATACCCACACCTGGAGGTGATAGCTACACGCTGATTATTAATCAAGGGAACTCGTTTCCAAATTACAGTGTTATATATAACTTACAATGGTTATATATTATATGCAATATGATATATACAAAACCTAATATATTATTATATAGGAGGTGTCTCTGTGTGTGTATGTATATAGACACACATATATGTGCATGTGTATATGTAGTTATTTATTTACCTGCATATATAGGGTGTCCCCAAGCTTTAACCGCTTAAATGACACTCAGACTTTTGGGACAGTGTGTGTGTGTGTGTGTGTGTGTGTGTGTGTGTGTGTGTGTGTGTGTAGGAAAAATCCTCAATCAGTCCAATTCAATCAAATCTGACAGACATATAGAAAACACCTACTGTGTCCCTCACCAGAGAGACAAAGACAAAAGTGAAAAAAGGTTGTCCTGTCTCAGCTCCAGCAGGATGCCTTGTTCCTGCCCAGTCTAGTCTCTGATGACGTGGCCATTGTGGAGTTGGGGGAGGTAAAGGCCTCTCTCTGGGCTTAATCTTCCCCTCCTTCCCCAGTGGTGCCTCAGGTGGAGGATGCTGCCTCCCAAGGTACTCCTGAAGCTTGACTGCCTTTGTGATAGAATCCCTTTCCTGGCACACCTCGGCCCGGAGGTGTTCTGGATTCTTTCAAACTGAATTTATGTCATGCATAACATTATCTGATTTCATCTCATGATAGAGAAACACTTCAGTCTTCCCAAATTTCCCCAGGCAGGTAGGTGGTGGAGTGGATAGAGTGCTAGACCTGATGGTGGTGATCATGATGGTGGTGTTGGTGGTGACAATAGCTGTCATTTTTATGGACCTTTCAGGTTTGCAAAGGACTGTATGTGTGCGTTATCTCATTTGATCCTCACAGCTCTAGGAAGTAAGTGCCATTGTTATCCCCATTTTATAGCGAGGGACACTGAGGCTGAGAGAAATTAAGTAACTTGCCCAGGGTCACTCCGTGAGTCTCTGATTTGAACTCCTGTTTTACTGCATCACAAGAGGAGGAGGGCATACGTCTTGGCTCTGCTGTTTACCACTTGTGCGACCATAACAGGTTTCCTGGGATAGCAGCTGGAGTTAGGAAGACTTGGATTCAAATTTTGCCTTGGAGGCTTACTAGCTTTGTGACCGTGGGCAAGTCACTTCACCTCCAAATCTCAATTTCTTCATCTTTGAAATTGTGGGCTTGCCCTTGATGCCCGATCAGGGCTTGTCCTCTGGTCTCAGGTCACCCCCTGAGCTGTGTTTTCCCTGGCACTGAAGTGAAGAGGGGAGACTGTAGGAAGCTGATTGGAGGACACTGGAGACAGTGAGAAGACCCGGGTTGGAATCCTGCTTTTTTCACCTCCTTCCTGTGCCACTTTGGGCATGTTGTCTCTACCTCTTGGGGCCTCAGTTTTCTCACCTACAGCATGCAGGAATCTGGGCTAGATGAGCTCTGAGCTCCCTTCCAGCTATACACCTAAGAGCCTCTGATGAGATGACTTCTTTTTTTTTTTTTTTCGGGGCAATGGGGGTTAAGTGACTTGCCCAGGGTCACACAGCTAGTAAGTGTCAAGTGTCTGAGGCCGGATTTGAACTCAGGTACTCCTGAATCCAGGGCCAGTGCTTTATCCACTGTGCCACCTAGCCGCCCCCCCCCTCCCCTGCCCTGGCCATGAGATGACTTCTAAGGTCCCATAGGGCAGCTGGGTGGTGCAGTGGATAGAACACCCGACCTGGAGTCAGGTAGACTTGAATTCAGATCTCTCCTCTGACACTTCCTAGCTGTGTGACCCTGGGAAAGTCACTTTACCCTGTTTGCCTCAGTTTCCTTATCTGTAAAATGAGCTGGAGAAGGAAATGGTAACCCCCTCCAAGGATCCTTACCAAGAAAACCCCAAATAGGGTCATGGAGAGTCTGAAATGACAGAACAACAATGACAAAGGTCCCTTCTGGCTCTAAGATTTCCTGAGTGGCTGCCTTGTAAAGGACCATATGTGTATCTGTTTGCAAAGCGCTCCACAAACCTTAAAGTGCCAAATAAATGGGGACAGTTGTTCTGCTTACTCTAGAAGGGAGCTGTGATTCCATCAGTGTTGCATTTCTTCAGCTCCCTCTTGGTCAGTGCCCCCGGGCAGCATCCTTCAGTCTTATTCCACCTGGAAATGGGGGTCAAACAGAGAGCTCCTGTTTGCCCTCTGAGAGTTGTTTCCCTCAAGACTCTGTACATAACAACAAGGACTTGCTTAACTGGGAACAGACTCCAGAGAAGAGACAGATTTTGTTCCAGATGGCCCTGGGTCTCTGTGGCTGGTGGGTGATGGCCGCTCTGAGGTTTGTCACTACTGGGAGGGAGTCACGATTTCCCTTGGATTTCTCCATAGTTCACTTCTTTCCCCGGACTTTCCTTGGTTTCCTGATTTGGGGGAAGAAGTCATCCTGGCTGCTTGTTGCCTGGGAGGTGCTTCTGGGTAGCCTTCCAGGTTCTGATCCTGGAGGTCTCGGCCGCCCAGGGGGTTACATTCAACACTCACTGTCCAAAGCTCTGCTGTGATAAGGCAGGCCCGGGAATTCTGTCTTTCTGTTCTCTGCTCTGGTCACATGATCTCTGGAGTACTGTCTTGGGAGCCGTCTTATCAGAAGGTCATTGGTCCAATGGGGCCATTTGGCCTGGAGAGAAGGGTTAGGGGGCTCAGCATAACCATCTTCACGTACCTGAAGGGATGACATTTGACAAGCATTTTTATGTATTCTGCTCGGCCTTAGAGGGCAGAGACAGGAACAATCAAACAAAATTTAGACCTGATGCTTGGAAAAATGTCCCAGTCCTGCATGGTGAGGTGGTACCTAGGTATCTATCAAGGTGACCAGGATTCTACACTTGGAGTCGGGAGGAGCTGGATTTAAAAAATGAAAAACGATTTCTGCCTACGTAGAGCTTATGCTCTACTTAGGAGACATGAGATTTAAGCAGCTAAATAGACACAATATAGTTTGAAAAGGCAGATAGCGGGGTGGCTAGGTGGCATAGTGGATAAAGCACCGGCCTTGGATTCAGGAGTACCTGAGTTCAAATCTGGCCTCAGATGCTTGACACTTACTAGCTGTGTGACCCTGGGCAAGTCACTTAACCCCCATTGCCCTGCCAAAAAAAAAAAAAAAGAAAAGGCAGACAGCACTAACACTCGAGCAGTTAAGAAAGGACTATCTTGAGAGGAGGTGATATGGCGGCTGAGCCTTCAACTAAGCTAAAGAGTTTCAGGGGAAGAAATAAGGGGGGAGGGCATTCTGGGAGTGGGAACCAGCCTATACAAAGGTTTGGAGGCAAGAGATGGAATTTTGAGTTCCCAAAACAAAAGGGAGAGTAGTTTCTCTGGAATGGAGGATTTCTGAAGGAGAAAGACTTAAGTAGATAGAGCCATGTTACAGAGGGTTTTACATGTCAGACTGAGGAGTTTGTATTGGAGAAGGCAATAAGAAGAAATGGAATATTCTTGACCAGGAGAGTGACATGGTCAGACCTGAGCTTTAGGAAGATTTGCTTGTGGCTGTTGTGGAGAAGAGGGATTGGGTAGAAAGCATCACAAAGGGCCTGCTCCCCTTTGTCTTTTGGCATGTGCTTCTGTATCTCAACATCGAAACTTTGTTGTTAAATTAATCAGTTTAAGGATCTCAATGGCCTTGAATATCAGATTTGAATGGACTTGTAGGAGACTGGACTAATTTTATTTTATTTATTTATTTATCTATTTTATATCTATCTATCTATTTATTTGTTTATTTATTTACTTACTTTCCTATTTATTTATTTGGCAGGGCAATGAGGGTTAAGTGACTTGCCCAGGGTCACAGAGCTAATAAGTGTCAAGTGTCTGAGGCTGGATTTGAACTCAGGTCTTCCTGAATCCAAGGCTGGTGCTTTATCTACTGAGCCACCTAGCTGCCCCAATTCATTTTATTTTATGTTCTTAGACTTTGGGCCCCTTAACTGAGTCAAGCACTTTTATGCCCACTTCATAGGAGTTAATATTTTAGGTGGAAAGGTCCTAATTCTGTTTTTTTTTTTTTTCAAGAATCCCTGGCTTCCACTGCCCTCTTACTCACTGACTTGATGAATGATCTTGAGTGTGTGGCTTCTATCAAGGGGAAAGGCAACATTTACCAACCATGATTCTCTCTTTTTTCTCTAACCCACTCTCACTCCAGACTTGACTGTTTCTTTTTGATTTTTTTTTTTTTTTTAGTGAGGCAATTGGGGTTAAGTGACTTGCCCAGGGTCACACAGCTAGTAAGTGTTAAGTGTCTGATGCCGGATTTGAACTCAGGTACTCTTGACTTCAGGGCCAGTGCTCTATCCACTGCGCCATCTAGCTGCCCCTAAAAGTCCTTACTCTTTTTTTTTTTTTTTTTGGCAGGCAATGGGGGTAGGCAGGCAATGGGGGTAGGCAGGCAATGGGAGTAGGCAGGCAATGGGGGTTGGCAGGCAATGGGGGACTGTTTCTTTTCCATCATTCTTTTAGTCATTCCTGAAGTTCTTCTTGACCCTTTCCTCACCCTTCCTCCACATATCCAACTGTGGCTAAGCTTTGTTGATCTTCCCTCCCCAACATCCCTTATCTGCATCTCCTCTCTACTCATAGGACCCCCACTCAAATTGAGGGTCTCACCCTCTCTAACTGGACTATTGCAATGGCCTCTTAATTAGCCTTTCTGACTTCAGTCTCTCCCCTTTCCAATCCATCCCTTCACACAGCTGTCAAACAGATATTCCTAAAATACATTACTCCTATGCTCAAAAGTCTTCAGTGGCTCCTAGTGTCCCTAGGCTAAAATGCAAACTCCTCAGCCTGTCATTTAAAGTCCTTCACAATCTGGCTTCTAGCTATTTTGCCAGACCAGCCTAATAGTTGTTCTCCAAATTTAGCATATGTTTCCCATTCCTGTGCCTTTGCATAGATTATTCCTGATGCCTGGAACAAATGTCTTCTTCTTTTTCCACTTCTTGGAATCTCAAACTTCCCTTAAGGGTTGGCTCAGGCACCAACATCTTGGTGAAGTCTTCTCTTACCCAACTTATCTGGGGTCATATGGTATTCCCTAGTAGAATGTAAGGTACTTGAGGACAGGGGCTAGTTCCCTTTTCGTCATTCTGTATCTCTAGTACTGTGCTTTGTACACAATAGGCCACTGATTAATGTTTGTCGTGTTGCATTGAATGGGACCTCACAGATATTCCTCTCCATTTTTTGCCACAATGGGAAGAAGTGGCTGGGAAATATACATTTGACTGGCTTGAGGAAACACGACCTGGGACCTGTTTCATATTATCTTTTCCTTGTTGCCATGGTACTGGGAGGGTTAATGAGAAGGTTTCTCTAAGGCCTCTTTGGAGTCCTTTGGAGAAAGCTATGAAGTAAATTTAAAAAACCCCCAAAACCAAAACCTTCACCCATGTCTACTCATGTTCTGTTTTCCTCTTGTCTAGTCTTTCTTCCCTGTCTGCCTGCCTCCCTCCTTCCCTTCTTATTGGTCTGTCTTCTACCCTCCTTCTCTTGAATTTAAATAACAGGGTGATTTTTAGTAATGCGAAATAATCAGATTCAGTCTTTCTGTTGGATTGGAGGAAATAGAGAGAACTGAGATGCAGAATACATAAATAACAGAGAGGAAGTCAATGTTAGCCCCCAGATGCTAAGATATCCAGAAGCCGATCCCAAACGCCAATTTCTTTCTGTCACTTCCATGTTATTACTAATAATTCCCATTTCTAATTTATCCATCATGACATGCTATTTTATGCATTCTTTTATGATTCAAAGCAGTCAGAACTGATACTTCTGCCCAGACCCCCTTCTCTTGATGTATTAGCACTAAAGTAAAATGTGAAAAGGAAGCAAAAGCTTCACATTTTTGGATTTTTTTCCCCTAGTATCATCTCATAGGATTGATTGTAGAGTTTATTTTTATGATGTGGATTTATTCAATTCCTACCAATCTTTTGTTTTTTGTTTTTGTTTTTAGTGAGGCAATTGGGGTTAAGTGACTTGTCCAGGGTCACACAGCTAGTAAGTGTCAAGTATCTGAGGCTAGATTTGAGCTCAGGTCCTCCTGCACCACCTAGCTTTCCCTGGCTCTTATTATTGTAAGAGAATATGGTGTGTTGTTTTTGCCCCTGTAGGTTCTGGGTGCCAACATGGGTCTGTCTTGTTGTGGCTCATGGGGAGCCATGAATAGATAGAGATCTCTCTAGAGCCATTCTGCTCTCCTCAGAGAAAGGGGGCAGCATCAGAATGTAACCATCTGTCCCCTCTAAATGTTGTTACTCCAGGGGAAATCATTCTTAGGGGCAAGCTGAGCTCTTCATCATCATTTTCTTTTTTTAGCGAGGCAATTGGGGTTAAGTGACTTGCCCAGGGTCACACAGCTAGTTAGTGTTAAGTATCTGAGGCCGGATTTGAACTCAGGTCCTCCTGAATCCAGGGCTGGTGCTCTAACCATTGTGCCACCTAGCTGTCCCTCATCACCATTTTTTAATGGGGGAAGGAGTGCCCCAAGCTATACATCCAAGCTTGACTTATTTCCCTTGAAATGCTAGTCCCAGAAGGAACATAGGCATCACATAGCAAATAAACCAATGCAGAACGTGCAAACCAATGTAGAGAATGCAGAGTGAATGACACCCTTACTAGGAGTGAGGTAACTCAACTCAGCAGAGTCAGAGAGAGAGGGAGACAGAGAGACAGAGAGATAGAGAGAGGGGAGAGAAGAGGAATCCTATATCTCACCCAAGGGGCAATTCCCTGAAATGATTCAAGTGCCAGCTCCTCTACTTGTCTGTCAGCTTCTTCTCAGTCTTTTTCTTCCTTCAGGGACCTGAAGATCGTCAAAACTGGTCATTTACGATCTCTCTTCTCCCAAGCTTTCACCAACCGCACTCTTTATGTAGCCTCAGAACAATGAAGAATTCATCTCTACCCATAAGGAGGGTCTCATACAAATAGGTTTTGAACTTCAGGCTACATTATTATTTAGTTTAATTGTCAACAAACAGATTGATGTAAAAAACCAGAAAAGGCTGAGTTGCCTGCCTCAAGTTGCACAGCCAATGGGAAGCCAAGATGGAATAGAACCTAAACTCTGGAATCCTAAAAACCACATTATGAAACATTTTTATCACTTTATCACATTGATTATTTCCACAGGATATAACTCTGGGATTAAATGCTAATTTTATTTGACTTACATAAAGGGAAATTATTACTGCAGTTACTTTTAAAGAGCTCTCTGGGTTTGCAGGGAGTATCTGAATTAACAGTAAATTGAGCGTCATTACATATTAATGGGGTCCATCTGATTTATTGGAAGTATTTTTGGCAATTAGCCGCTCTGCACTGGGTCTTATGTTTGGCCATTACTTTTTCACTATCGAGTGTAAGAACAGGGATGAGTAGCTTGAGCCAATGAAGAGTCTGCATGTCAATGTAATAGGGCCTTGCATCATTTTAATGGTGAATTATGGTCTGTCCTGAAGGATATTTGGACACACTTAATATCTCTTGGATGACAACCATTGGAGAAATAAATGAAAGTACATATTGTCATTGAACTCCAAAAGAAAAAAAAAATCTTTCCTCAGTCATAAGGTAGTCAACACCACATGAATCTTCTTGGGTCTTCCTTTCTTTCTTCCTTCCTTCCTTTCTTTCTTTCTTCCTTCCTTTCTTCCTTCCTTTCTTCTTTCTTTCTTTCTTTCTTTCTTTCTTTCTTTCTTTCTTTCTTTCTTTCTTTCTTTCTTTCTTTCTTTCTTTCTTTCTTCCTTCCTTCCTTCCTTCCTTCCTTCCTTCCTTCCTTCCTTCCTTCCTTCCTTCCTTCCTTCCTTCCTTCCTTTCTTTCTTTCTTTCTTTCTTTCTTTCTTTCTTTCTTTCTTTCTTTCTTTCTTTCTTTCTTTCTTTCTTTCTTTCTAATTCTATAATTGTTTTTAGCTTCCATGGCACTTAGAGTTCGAATTGCTTGGGTTGAAATGTGGCATGGAAAGTTATAGCTGACACTATTTATTTGCAAGAGTCACTTTGGGGGGTGCCTAATTTGTCCTCAAGAGCAAGATTTTCTGCTCAGCTTGCAAAATGTTGTAATAAAAATTGGTGATTGATGTTGATTATCAGATTAAATGGCTGGGCCAGGGTGACCAACATCATAAATTACGGCAGCCCCTAAGTTGTGATTGGCCACTGGAGATTATTCTAAGTGCCACTTTTTTTTTTAATGAGACAATATATTCCAAGCCTTTATAGTATCAACTCCTAAAGTTTATTGAAACTGTGTTTAAAATATCATTCTACCATGTTTTAATAAGGGGGTAATATGGTCTGGTTTTGCTTACCAAAGCATGCAATTGAGGGAGAAAACAAATTAAAATACTTTAATGTCAGGAACCAAGCATCAGAAAACCTTGGCTGGATTCTAGGGTTTAGTGAGTTCATGGAGGTTGGAGGATTCATGGCTGGCCAGAAGTGTGTGCCTGCATATAAAATGTCTCCTCATGTGGGGCACACTGGTCTTTGGTCTTGGATTGGGTATGACTGCTGTATGGTTGGAATGCCTTAGAATGATCTTCTCTGAGCAGTGAAGAATACCCTATGGGTCCTGTGACAGAACTATCCCTTATGGCTTTCTCAGAGACTTCAGCACATGGCTGCGCTGAGTAGGGCAATCCCTTAGCTGTAGGAGAATACTGTAGTTGGTTGGATATGAGTCTTGTTCAAGTAGAGAATCAAGGAGTGGCATGGAGGCAGGCTTTTCTCTCAGCTGTTTAGCCTTCAGTGTGACCATGAACTCATCCATGAAGGCAGTGTGGCCCTCTGGCATGATGTTCGATGTGACATTTATAGCCCTTTTCTTTCTGGCTGGTTCACTCACCTTAACCTGCTCTCATAATGGCCACTCTGTTCTCCCTTTCATCTAGGGTTGGGGGGGCAGCCATTACTTGAAACCAAATAGCTATTGCACAAACCTCTCTGTTGGGTTCTTAGTGATAACCATGGTTCATATGTTTTAGGGAATACATTCCTACTACTTCCCATTGTCGCTCTTGAGTCCCCATTGGTGTGTTTCCTGTTTACAGAAAATCAGTCACTATGGCCCAATTAACTCCTTTTTTTTTCTAAATAAGGGATATTTATTAAGAAAGGGTAGCAAGGGCAGAAGTATAAAAATATCTTCCCCAACCTTGGGGAACACTTTATCTTCTCTGCACCTTGTTCCTGGGCAGAGTGAACTCAAAATTAAAGAGGTTGCTATAAAATTGTCCCTAGACTAAGTTCACTTCTGGTTTTGGTATAACTGATGGATGAGTCACTCTAATATTTGTAGGACAGGAGGTCTGGTCTTCTGGGTTGAGTTATTGCTGGGATGGGTCAAGCAAGTTGCTCCTCATAGCTGGCTCCTTGCTAGCTCCTTATACTACTGGCTCCAGTGACTGAGGGGACCTTTTAAACCTCACAAAGTTAAAACCTGGTCTGTCTAGTCTCTGACACTCATTCTCTTGAAATCATAAAAGAATAAACACAGCTGAAAAAAAAAGCAGAGATGATGTGCATCCATGCTTATATAGAAGCCTGGTGGAGGAGAAAAGCAACCATGGTAGGCCACTGCTGCTGCTGCCTCTCCCTCCACCAGAAAGCTCAGAGTATTTAAAAAAATTTTTTTTACTGGAAATCTAACAAGGAAGAGCCCATCACTAATGCTTAAGTGCATAATGTTTACTTAATGATAAAGCAAAAGCAAGAATAATCATAATATCTCGTCATTAGAAGGCAAAGACAGGAATAATGATAACTCTTACTTAATAGAAGGCAAGAGCAGAAATAATCAACACATCAATGTAACCCATAAATATGCTCTGGTCTCATTCTCTTAATTTCAAATACAGGCCAAATCCAATCCAAATTTCAGGCCAGGTCTCCAGAACAAGGCTATCTACCTCAGACTTCTAGAGGTTTCTCTGAAGGGTTGGCCGTTATCTATTTCTATTACTTATGAGCGCCCATCCACTTTGGTCTTCAAGATCATTCACCAAATTAATATCTCCTCAAGATCATGTAACCATTGATTGCTGTCCAAGTGCCCATTAAACTATTGATCCCTCCTCAGTATCAATTAACCAATTGATATCAACAAACCTTTCTAAAGAGCCATTTACTGAGATTATATAAAATATACTATATACATATATGGGTATATGGAAGGGGGAAGATAAGATGGGAGGAGGGGAAAGAGTGGTTTTGATCTGTTCAGTCTTTTGTATGCATGTTTAGTTCTGTCTCAGCAGCCAGCTAAACACTATTTCATCACCACATAGTAAGACAAAAGAAAACAGTCAGAAAACACCTATACATATTCTGAATGGCAGGAGGTAAGTCATTATGTGTTATCATACAATTCTGGAGAAAGGCTAAGAAGCTTCCTCCTGTATATGAAGTCAGCAGAGAACTCCGCTTATGTTCCAAGATGGGAGCCTTATTGACCAGTTCCTCCTTTACATCACAGGCCACCCATAAAACTGGGTTCCACTGTTCAACCAATACCTGCCTTGTGCAGAGAGTGGGCTTATACATTTAGGAATTTAGCAAGGAGGCACACAAGTGGAGAAACCCAGGCGTCTAATAACTCTGACCTGAAGGCATTGGTGTTCTTAGCCCCTTTAGCAATATTCTGTACCACATGAAGTCACTCCTCTGCTTCTTTTTTCCTTATGATTCTCTTTCTCTCTTGTTGGGCAAAGTTCTTCCTTTTTTGCTCCTGAGTTAATAGAGCAGTGGCAACTCTTTTTACTTATAGCCACTCTTAACAGGGCAGTGAGAAAAAGTGTTACTCTTTGATAAAAGTGTCACTTGGATAAGCAAGTCCCTTTAGGAGGAGAACTTCCAAACACGTTAGGTCTGTATGTATCAGGAGTTTCTACTTTATCTGATTAGCCTCTTCTTATATTATGACATAGCTTTTAGCAAAAGGGTTTTGAGTCTTGTCTTCCTCTGTTTTCTCCCTCTTGAATCAGTAGAGACAGAAGAGGGCAATGAGGCACCCTTGAGAGGGTTGCCTTTTTTCAGGTTGTTGATAAGCAAGAAGTCCCAAATTTAGTTCTCTTCCAAAGAGCTTCTGGCAACTGTTTCAGCCTTTCTCCAGTCTATAATTCTGCCAAACTGGATTTTTCTTTCTTTGGATCTCCCATCTCAGCCTTAGAATGGGCCATCTTGGCACTCAGCCACACCTGCCAGTCATTCATTTGCACCTCTGCCTTATAGAATTCCTGCTGAAATACCACTTTCTGCCCCAAATCTTTCCCTATCTCTCCATCTGCTAGTGTTCTCTCTCCCAAACTACTTTGTATTGAATGATCTACATTTTCTTTTATAATGATTCTTTATAGACTTAAATATGTACCTGTCATTTCCCCAATAGAATGGAAACTCCCTAAGGGGAGGGATTGTCTCATTCTTTGTACTGGTATCTTCTGCATCTAGAATAGTGCCTGACATATAGTAGGCACTTAATAATGTGTGTTGGTTAATTGATTGTCTTCTGTTATGTGAGGAGCATAACAAACCTTAGGCATATGGAATAGGTGGCTTATTTTAAATCTTCTCAGACCACCATCCTCACTTTTATTGGCATCTCTCTCTTATCTTCCCAAGTTCTCAGTGAGTTCATGTTTCATTCTGACCACCCAGGGTCTCCATTGCAATTTCCTATGCTCTCAAGAAAAAACCACATGCTCTTCTTTCTGCCCAAAACTCCAATCAAAACTTGTTTCATGTTCTATTTCCTGCTAGCTTAAGAAACGAATCTGGGCCAAATTGTTAATGGGTGATAATGGCTTTGCTGTATTTGATGTTTATTATGACTTTAGAGAACTGATTTTGCAAGCTCATCACTCAAGAGGCCATTTTTTGCTCATAGGTACTTTGCCTCCAATTAGGCAATGTTGCCACCAGGTGAGTGGTGGGTTCCTTGGTTATGGCCATTAATGGTCTGAAGAGCTAAGTTTCCCTCTAATTGTTGTTAATGGAGAGAATAGTATGCTTCCCTACTCAATTACCCCTTTTTTTAATAATTAAAAAGAACTCGTAAATAGTGTTTATGTTTAGCTATTTTAATGAAGATTGTTGTTCATGGTTAGCACTTATTAACATTTGTTGAATGAATGAGAGTGATATTTAAAAGAATCAGCATGTTGGTACAACCCAATTACTTTTTTCCTTGAGAAGTAGTGAGGTATAGAGAGCAAAAGACCTGCAGTCAGAAGAGCTGGGTTTGAGTCTCTGCTCCAATGCTTCCAACCTTGGGACTGTGAGCTCAAAGCCTCTGTTACCTGATCTGTAAAAGGGACATAATGAGAACTACAGTACCTGCTCTAGGGTATTCATGAGGAAACCACTTGGTAAGCTTTCATATGTCATTGAATTGTGAAATCCTCATTATGTTAAAGAATTGAGTATTTCTTTTTTCCCCTTGTAGATCACTACTTAGTCTCATTAAAAAACAAACAAACAAACCCAGGCTCAAATGGGACCTTTTTTTCCCTTACTGAATCTTTTAACTTGTAGTAAAAACTCTTTCCTAGAGAACTTTGCAGGCTCTGGTGCTTCAGACCAGATTCATATTGAGCCCTCTTCTATCTTCCTGCTGCCTGACATCTATGGCTACTTCAGCTTAATGAATTGCCCTCAGTGATTGCCCTCTGCTGAAGGAAGAACCCCACAAGTGAACTCAGTCTATTGCTGAAGTAATTGAAGCAATTAGCCCATAAGTTAATTCCTTTCCTTTCAGAGTTCTCTCCTCCTTCAACAAACCAGACTAGAAAAAGAAAAAAATATAATAATAATGCTGATATAGAAGATACCCTGTAACTGTTTTTCCAATCAGGAGAGAACCTTTCCCTTCCAGCAGGGATGACCAGTTGCTATATGTTTCTTAAAATGGACTAGTAATTTAAGTCCATTAGTTGGCAGAATAGTAGGGAGAAGGGGAAGGGGAAGGGGAAGGAGAAGGAGAAGGAGAAGGAGAAGATGGATTAAAGGTGAGTAATAAGGAGGAAAGAAATCGTGGATGTGATTTTTGAGGAGTTAAGAACAATCAACAAAGGGATGCCCATCCATTGGGGAATGGATAAACAAGCTGTGACATATGATGGTGATGGAATATTATTGTGCTATAAGAAATGACAAACAGGATGATTTCAGAAAGGCCTGGAAAGATCTGTATTAACTGATGCATAGTGATGTGAGCAGAACCAAGAGAACATTGTGCACAGTGACGGCAATATTGTTTGATGAAGAACTGTGAATGGCTTAACTTATTCTCAGCAATACAACAATCCAAGATAATCCCAAAGGGCTAATGATGAAGCATACTATCCACCTCCAAAGAAATAACTGATATATTGATTGAACACAGACTGAAGCATGCTATTTTCACTTTCTTTTATTTGGGTTTTCTTATCCAAATGACTAAATGGTAATGTTTTACATGATTGCACATGTAAAACCTATATCTGATTGCTTACCACCTCAGGTAAGGGGAGGAGAGGGAGGGAAGGAGGGATAAAATTTGGAACTCATAACTTTAAATAAAAATGTTTATTATTTAAAAATAACTAAATAAAATAAAAAAAGAACAGTTGAGATTGAATTTGGGGAGAGGAAATGTTGGACTTCTTGAGGAAAAATTTAAAAATGATTTGAGATGAAAGAAGATGGTCTGAAGGAAGAGAAGGATTGCGAAGAAGCAGTAGTCAGAAGAGTGAGTAAGAATAGGTAAATACAACACATTGGTCAGACACAGTAATAGGTTAGTAAGTGAAGGGGAGGGAAGAAAGGTAAAGCTGTTCAGTGATAAGAGCTGCTAAGGAGGCTGTAGCCGTGTTAAGAGAGTGAGTTGTAATAAGCCACAATCATCTTAAAAGACATTGATTGAGGATCTCAGGAGAGCAAGGACAATTTTTCAGTGACCAGCATCAGGTATACAATATTTGTATTTCTGTCTGTTACAGCTAAGTGACTTACATATTCTCAGTTGGCAGGTGGGTCTCTTCTTTGTTCAAAGGGAAAGTGACTCAAAAGAGGGGCAATTAGGTGGGGGAAGTGTTTAGAGAGCTGGGCTTGGGATCAGGAAGACCTGAGTTCAAATGCAGCCTCAGATCCTGGCTGTGTGACCCTGGAAAACTTACTTTAACCTCTGTGCCTCAGCTTTCTCATCTGTAAAACAGGGACAATAATAGCATCTATGTCTCAGGGTTGTTGTGAGGATCAAATGAGATAACATTTGTAAAGCTCCTTGCAAATCTTTAAATGCTAGCTATATTATTACCAGTATCATTTTTAATGCTTCCTCAAATCCCAAGTTATCAGGGATAAGGAAAACTGGAAAGGCGCTAGAGAGGGGTTCATTTTGAAAATAAAGAAATACAAAGATCTGATGGGGGAGTAAGAGGAATACTGAATTATGTCAAGATATATGTCATCCATTCTTTTTCTTCCAGAAAAAGGACCATGGAACCCTTGGAGCTAAATATAAACAAAGAACTTTGAGGGACCATCTGAAGAGAAGGAACTAGTTGCTCTCCTTTTCCTCTTAGGAATAATAAAATAAATCCAGGGGAGGCTTCAGGTGTAAGCTCATCCAGTAATGGTCAGAGGAACAGAGGAAAGGAGTAGTGCTTGTTCCCTCCTGGAGGAAGAGTAATGAGACAGCTATTTGTTGGCCTGTTAATGATCCTAGAGGATACATGGAAGCCAATCTCTCAACAGGAGTCAGAATATATTGCTACTACTCACCTCTGGGAGCTCATGTAGGTGTAAGTGATATTGTCAGAAGAAATCTGGAAAGCACTGGAAAAGATGATGAAACCTTGGGCAACAAAGTGAAGACTGTTAGGGCAGAGGTGAATTTTTTGGTCCCTGTTTCTTGTTGAGGGCAAGAGGAAAAGCAGATTTGAGAAGTGAACAGCTGGTTAAGAAGGTGGTATTGGAGAAGGGATTGGGTTTTTGGACCACTGCTTAAAATAAAGGCACGACTGACTCTTGATCAGGAATGGAGATATGGATGCATCTGGCTAGAGCTAGTTCAAGGCTGTTCTAGTTGAATAGGACAATGATACCTGACATTAGCAAAGGCTGAATTCATCAGTTTTTATTGTTGGGTTTCTCTGCCACTGAGAATGACCATGTGAATGGAAAAGATAGCACAAAAATGACTAAGAGAGAGTCAATGCTGGAGAAAGTAAGGAGATAGAAAGTGCTTACCTGCATTTAATGAATTAAAGCTATCTGTCCCAAATATATTATAATCTCTAATACTTGAATGAGCTGGCAGATGTCAATGCTGAGTTGCTGTTGGTCATATTTGAAATAACATAGAAAATGAATGGGTGAAGAGCAGGTAAATGCTGCTTTGATTTTCAAAAACATAGGAGATGGAATTATTAACTATATGTTTAGTACCAACATAGTTTCATGAAAATCAAGTTATACCAGACTAATGTTATCTTTTTTTTCCTCTTGGAAAATAGAGTTGCCAAGCTGTAAGATCAAGGGAATATTTTAATGAATGTTAACTTAGATTTTAGAGAACCATTTGATATTTTCTCATGCCTTTTTATAGGGAAGAATGGGGACCTATGGCCTAGGTCATAGCATAATTAGATGGACTTGGGAGGGGTTGAATGGTCTGACTCAAAGAATTGTCTTTATTGGTTTGATATCAGATTGGAAGTAGGTCTCCAGTAGAGTACCCAAGAGATCTGTGATTGGTCTTGTATTATTTAATATCTTTATCAATCACTTAAAGTCATATTTGACCATCAGGTGGTATTGTGGCCCCTCACCTGATTCTGTTGAGCAGAAAACCATTTGAGCTCAGTGTAGGAACAATAACAACAGTCAATAATACATGATAATAAGAAACCAACATATAGTACAATATGTAATAAAACATTGAGTGGATTAGAACCTAGGCCCTGGAAATTTTTAGTGAGTATATAGGATTGATCCAAACCCAATAATTCTAGAAAATGCACAGTTTGTTTTATTTTGCCTTTGTTATAGCTCTTCGATTAGGAAAAGGAGACCCCACCTGATGCTTTTGGTGTAAAACTCAGGATCTGCTGTGTTCTGTGCAGCTGCACCTATCAACAGGAGGGTTGGTTCTTGGCTTTCTTGTCGCTGGCAAGGCCACTTCTGGCCATGGGTTGCCCATAACTGTACAAGGTAAATAGATTCAAGCAGCCAGCCCCACCAAGGAGCAACATTGCCATTGATACATTGATGTTCCTTTCTTTGACCTTGAGAGTGGGTATTTCCCCCCGGAAACTGTCTCATATCACCTTTTGTAGCTATACTTTCTATATTTCTCACATTAGGCAAAAAGTCTCACTGTGGTAGGGTAGAATGAAAGGGTAAACCACAGAGATGGTGTACTTATCAAATAAGCAGAAGATATAAAGTTGGAAGGGATGGCAAACATCTTGGATGGCAATCAGGATCTGTAAAGATCTTGACAAGCTAAATCTAATAAGATAAAATTCATTAGAGATAAATGCAAGGTTTCATATTTGAAGTCAAAACACTAATTTCCCAAATATAAGATGGGGAAGCATGATGAGAAAGAAATTGGAAAAAGCTCTGGTGAACTTGAAACCCAGTGTGAATGAAAAGTATGATATGGGAATCAGAAAAGCAAATGTGGTTTTGGGCTGCATTGAGTCACAGTTTTTAGAAATAAGAAACTGTGTGGAAGTGGGGAGGTGAGGTGGATATTCCACAGAAGTCAGATGGAAAAAAACATTAGATTTCTCCATCTTGGACCCAGAGAGCAGAACCAGGAGCTGTACTTAAGAGTTGTAGAAATTCGGGTGAACGAGTCTTTATTAAATATCTGCTATGTACTGTGCCAAGTGCTTAGGGTGAGGCTAATAGCTAATATGTATTTACCACTGTCTATGTGACAGGCACTGTGTCAAGAGCTTTACAAATATTATTTCATCTGATCCTCACGACAACCCTGGGCTGTAGGTGCTTATATTATTACTTCTATTTTATAGATGAGGAAACTGAAACATACAGAGGTTGAGTGACTTTCTCAGGGTCATACACCTATTGAGCATCAGAGGCTGGATTTGAACTTTGGTCTCCTGACTCTAGGCTAAGCAGGAGTCTAGGATACTCTCATTCAGGAGACAAAAGCAAACAACTGTGTACAGACATACAATATAAATGGGAGGTGGTCTCAGAGGGAAGGCACGTGGGGGATCAAGAAAGGTTTCTTGCAGAAGGTGAGATTTTAGGTACTTGCTTAAAGAAAGGTGCTAGCATTAAGGGAGGGGCTGGGAAAGACCTTTTTTGTGGGGGAGATAGGAATTGAATTCAAAGGGTGCCTTCCAGATCTGAAATTTCTAAGATTCTGAGAAATTAACTCTTCCCCTGAAGTTTTAACTCATGAATTGGATTCCTCTGTAGACTGCTTTCTCTTAGAGGGATCATATTCCTTCCCAGTAACAAATTCAGGCTTATTGGAGCATAAACTTTTCCATTTAAAACAGATTTAAACAGAAGTTGCGGAGGTTTGGAAACAGCGAGATAAAGTAGTCTCACCAGAATGTGTTCTAGCTCCCAGATACTGTATTTGCATTTTAACAGAACCTTCAAAGATGTGACTGAACGAGTGACTAACATTGACATCCTCAAGCATTCCGCAGGCTGGTGAGGAAGGTTTTGTGCAGGGAGTCCCTGTATTCTTCTGTCTCACAGGGTAGGCAGATGGCGGCCGGCCCTATTAACTCCAGCAGAATTTCATTCCTTCAGAACCCAAATCTGAAGATGATTGAGAGTTCCATCAGGATGCTGCAGGAAGCCAGGTGTTCCAGGGAAACCAGAGGCCATTGGGTAATAGGATTTAAACCTGGAAGGGACTTGAAAGCTATCTTGACCACTATTGAATACAACAGGAAAGTGGGACTCACAGAGATGAAGGGACAGAAAAGTGACTCAGGAACAGAGCTAAGAACTCCAATCACCTCCTGAGATTTCGGACCTACTGCTTTTACCAGGAATGAGTATGAGGTGAAGGTGCCCGAGGACCAGAGTGCTTTGACCTATGGCCTCACTAAATCATGGTGGAAGAGGCAGTGTGACAGAGGGCATAGAGAGCTGGTCTCAGTGGTGGGAAGACCTGGGTTTCTCTCGCGGAATCCCAGGGATGGTTTTCCAGGTTCTATCCCATCCCACTCCCCTAAAACCAAACCAAAACCCGAGAACAAGACAAAACCAAGGCCACAGCGCTATAGTTATCCCCAACAACCTGTGACCATGGCCCACAAACAAATGGAAGTCTGTCCTCCGCATTTGTCCTTCCAGGTATGAGAGCAAAGTGCAGACTGGGGGCTTCTTAGCTCCCCACACTTTGGTACAACTCTACCTTTCCATCACAATCCCATCTAATGGTTCTCCTCACACACACCATGTTACTGATAAAACGGACCATTCTTTGCCTGCCAATGATGCTCTGTGCTCTCCTTGCTCTGGGCCCTTCCCCATACTGTTCCCTCTGCCTAGAATGTCACCTCCTCTTCTCTTTGTTTGCTGAGTTCTTAGCTCCTTTCTCTTCCAAGTTTTCTTTGATTTCCAGGCCTGACTGAGTGCTGCGAGAGTTAGAAAAGAAGCAGCAGGGGCAGCTAGGTGGCACAGTGGATAGAGCACTGGCCCTGGATTCAGGAGGACCTGAGTTCAAATCCAGCCTCAGACACTTGACATTTCCTAGCTGTGTGACCCTGGGCAAGTCACTTAACCCTCATTGCCCCACAAAAAACCAAAACAACAAAAAAAGAAGCAGCAAACATTCATTGATCTCGTATTGTGGGCCAGGCCCTGCAGTAGGTGTTGGTGACACAAATATAGAGTCCTTCAAGGAACTCTATATTTTCAATATATTTTCTATTAATATTTAATATTAATATTTTCTATATATTCAATTCTTGAATGTCCTTATTATACAACTATTTTTGATGGGGGGGGGATATTGTGATTTCTTTTCATTTAGCCCATATGTGTTAGAGGCAGGATTGGAACCCGCTCCTCTTAACTAAGACCCACCTTTTGTCACTAAGCCAGACTGTTTCTTATCATGTGAAAATACCAGCTCATATTTACAGAGAGCTTTGAGGTTTACGGTGTTGTCTCAGGTTATAGATTGTTGGCGTCAGGTTCAGGAACAGCTGGGGGTGTGGCCCCTGTGGCCTATACTGGCTGGTGTGACCCTGGGCAGCTCTCTAAGACCAGCAGAGAAACTGCTGCTGCTCGTGTCCCTGCTCTGTGAAGTCCCTCATCACCTTGGTCCTTGAATACTGCAATAGCAGCCGGAGGGTCTGCCTGCCTCAAGTCTCTCCCCCCGCCCCATTCAGCCCCTAAGGTGACTTTCCTAAAGCGCGGGGGTGACCAGGTCACTCCCTCCTCCATAGACCCCAGTGGCTTCTTCTTGCCTCAGAATCAAATACAAAATGCTCTGGCTGGCATCCACAACCCTTCATCACCTGACCCCTGCCTTTCTTTCCAATATTCTTTGACCTTACTACCTGACACGTGCTCTTGGTCCAGTGACACTGACCCCCAGTGAATAAGACGCTGCATCTCTGGGCTCCAGGCGCTCTCTCTGACAATCCCTCACACCTCCAATGCTCCCCACCCACCTACTGACCTCCCTGGCTTCCCAACTAAAATCTCAACTTCTACAGGAAGCCTTTCCCAGTCCGCCTTAATTCTACTGCCTCCCTTCTGTTCATGATGTTCTGTTTATGCTGCGTTTAGCTTGCTTGTATCTATTCTTTTATTATTTACCCCACTGGAGTGAGCTTCTTGTAGGCAGGAACTGTCTTTTGCCTCTTTTTGTAATCCTAGCACCTAGCACAGTGACGGTCATATAGTAGATGCTTAATAAATGTTTATTGATGGATTGGTCCAGGAGTTCCAAATATCAATGAAATCCCAGGTCCAGTACCTAGTACTTATCCCTCTCTGCATATTGCTTTTCCTTCTAGAAGACTATAAACTCCATGAGGCCAAGGACTGAGTTTGATGTAAATTTTGCATCTCTGTCACGGACAGCATAGCACCGCACACACGCATACTTTGTATGTATTTATATGGGGAATGAACAAAGGTGAGTCTTCATGTACACTTCATTTCAACACTGCAAATCATAGAAGGAGATGCAGGTTTGGGGAAGCATCTTTATCTCCCTAACAAAGGCAGATGTGGTGGAGATTGGAGGATTTTCTTGGCACTGTGAATGCTGGTGTAATTTGGTGAAAGGATTAGACTGAGTGTTTGGGCCATAGGATGAGCTTATTCCTTCCTAATATGCTAATTGTTCTTTGTGATTCATAGCTAGTCCTGAGAGTATAGTAAATGGGAAATGTAGAAAGTCATTAAATAAACATGTCGCTTCAATTATTTTAATTCATTGCCTTGAATGCCACAATCAGAGGGACTGGCTGGAAAGATCACAAATAGATTCTTGGAGCATCAATAATTTCATAGTTTGCATTTTACAATCAGATTTCTATCCAATGAAATGGACTTGAAAAAAATAATACTCTGGACTTCCTTCCTTTTTTTTTTTAAACTTTCAAACCCCACAATGAATTTTTGGAGTTCCTAGGTATGACGTGGAGTGGCTGGTAGTTAAACGTACGGCAGCTTCAAGCCCACATCATCCATCCCCTATTGGACATTTCACTCAGGGTGTCCAGGAGACCTCTTGAACTCCATGTATCAAAAAGTGGGTCCTTATTTTTCCTCCTAAAATCCCCCCTCTTCAAATTTACCTGTTTCTGTTGGAGGAATTGCCATTTTTCCAGCCTGCTGGAGTCATAATCTTGTCATTATCTCCAATTCCTCCCTCTTCCTAACTTCACATATTCAGTTAGTAGCCAAAACTTGCATTTGTATGTCACATTTGACCCCTGATCCCTCTCCACTCCCACAACTACCATCTTAGTTCAAGCCCTCATCACCTCTTGCCTGGATGATTGCAACAGCCTCTTAATTGGCCTCCTGCCTCCAGCTTCTCCCCGCTCTAGTCTGTCTTGCTCATTGCTGTCAGAATACATTTCTTTAAATGCTGACCCAACCATGTAACTCCCCATCTCACTCAACTTGCTTCTAGGATAAGATGGAAGCTCCTCTCTTTAGCTTAGAAAGCCCTACAACAACTTGACCCCAATCCATCTTTTACACTCTGCATAGACTTTCCCACTTTTTTGTTGCTCAGGCATTTCAGCTGTGCCCAACTCTTTGTGACCCCATTTGGGGTTTTCTTGGCGAAGATACTAGCATGGTTGAACCATTTCCTTCTACAGCTCATTTTACAGATCAGGAAACTGAGGCAGAGTTTTCCCACTACTTCTTTCTAATGTCACTCAATCTCCCATTTCTGTGTCTTTTGAACTGACTTTGCCTTCCTTTTTTTACCTCTGCCTCATACACTCTCTCCTTTTCTTTAATGTATAACTCAAGCTCCTGCTTTTGTATGAAGCTTTTTCTGATCTACCCTCCCCCAATTGCTAGTGTCCTCCCTCCCACAAAACCTTGTATCTAATGACTATATTTTTAGATATGTGCACATAGATACTACATAATAAACACTATACATGTATGTAATATTTATTAACATTGTAAGCTCCTTGTGAATGCGGATTATTTTATTCTTTGTTCTTATATCATTGGTGCCTAGCAGAGAACTTGGTACAATCATTTGGTGATTAATTGAAAGAGAAATGCATCTGCCATCAGAAGACCCAGGTTTAAATCCTGGCCCTGCCAATGACTGACCGTGACCTTGGGCAAATTACCAAACCCTCAAGTGATGGAATCAGAAATTTACTCTTCTAAGCTTCAATTTCCTCATGTGTAAAATGAGGGGATGGGTGGGACAAGATGACTTCTGGGGCCACTTGCACCCCATAATCTGTGATCTCATGACCTCTTGCATCTCCACGTCTGCTTAGCGGGAGGGCCAAGGATGAAGTGGTAGATGAGTATCTCGACTGTCATCTCTTCAAATGAACAAGGGGGCCCTTAGGATCGGCACCTTTGTTCTTACAAAGGACAATCGCGGGTTTCCGGAGCTCGAGTTACTTACAGTGTTATTGAAATAGGTCATATTTTCATTGAACATACTGCCTATGGGGGTCCTCCACGGAGAGGATGCCCAAAGCAAGCTCAGCTGGTATGAGGCAGCTAGGCACCACTCGGCCAGATCTGACTCCACACGACTCCTCTCTCTACATGAATCCCCGTTGCATTCAGCGGAGCTGGTCTCCTCTCTCTGTCACTTTTCTACCTGGGTGACTTTGGGTAAATCACTTCCTCTTGTAAAGAATTAATTGTTATTTGAGGTTTTTATGCCTCTGCGCGCACTGGCCCGGGGCTCCGCAAACCGCACGGTGCTCCACCCACCGGTTGTAGCTGTTGCCATGGCGCTGACACCTCACGTCATCACCACTCGCTGACACCTACATGGGCCTGGCAAAATTATAATGATTGGAAGCCTAGTGAGGGCAGTCATGTGACTGTCAGAGCGGCCATCCCATTGGCTGGGGCTGTGTGGGGGTGTTTCTAGGTTTGGGGGAGGAGAATTGGGCATTTGAGGTGGAAGCTGGAAAGCACAGGAGCTCTGCTGCGTATTCTCAGCTGGTTCCTGGGCGGTGGTATTTTTCAGGTATTGTAATTTCCCTTTCCCCATTTTATTTCCTTTCCCTTGCTCCTACTGATCCTGTCTGGGTTTTTTTAGTTCGTTCTTGTTAAAATAAATCCTGTTCTGTTTTGAGGGAGGCTGCCGGTCTCCTTCCTTGCTCCAATATTGTGGCGAGCCGCCAAGCTAGCACTCCCCAATTAAAAATTGGTCCCCACACTCTGCTCAGGCCTCAGTTTTCTCATTTGTAAAATATGGGACCTGGACTAGATAATCTCCAATGTCCCTTTGAGTTCTATTTTTTATTATTTGGGGGCGTGTAGGACAATGATTGTTAAGTGACTTGCCCAGGGTCACACAGCTAGTGTCAAGTGTCTGAGACCAGATTTGAACTTGGGTCCTCCTGAATCCAGGGCTGGTGCTTTATCTACTGCACACACACAACTTCCCCGAGTTCTATTTTTTTGATCCCTCTGTCCTCGTTATCTAACTCTAAGTTTAACTTGGGGGCAGGTGGGCAGCTCAGTGGATAGAATGCCAGGCCTGGAGTCAGGAAGGCTCATGTACCTGAGTTCAAATGTGATCTCAGATACTTACTGAATGTGTGACCTTGGGAAAGTCACTTAACCCTGTTTGTCTAAGTTTCCTTATCTGTAAAATGAGCTGGAGAAGGAAATGGCAAACCACTCCAGGATCTTTGCTGAGAAAACAACAAATGGGGTCACAGAGAGTCAGACAAGACCGAGAATGACTGAACAATGACAACAAACAAACGTTTAATTTGAGGAATATCTTAAGATTTCAGGGTTGGGAATGATTTTGAGGTGAGTTGGTAACAGATGCTGCATGGGAAGCTATGGGGTCAGAGTTGAATTCCCACCACTGCTACTTCTTCCAGGTTTAGCCTTTGGTAATTTACTCAGCTTCTCTGGGACTCAGATTTTTCATCTGCATATAAACAGAAGGTATTGCTATTCAGTGAGTTCAGTAAGTCAACAAACATTTATCGAGCACTTATTATATACCAGACATTACACTAAGCCCTGCCAGGTTGATGCCTCTTTTGCCTCCTCCCTTTCACCAGAGGAATAGGAGAAGGATAGACCTTTTCCAGACCAAATCTTCCTCCTCCCACTTGGGGCTCCGGAGGTGCCACTTTCCCTTTAGTGGCATCTCTCCTTTGCCCCTGACTTCAAAGGCTGTAGCTTCCTTGAGTCTTGCTCTCTTAAGTCATGCCCCCTTTGGCCCAGGAGTTCATGGTCCCACATCCCATGATCTCTCTATCTCTACTCTTTGGAGCTTACAATAATGAGTCATAGGCTCCAAACCTGAAGACTCTCCTACCTGGCTTGGCCACAACCTAAGGAAGTTTCTTCAGCATTTCTTCAGCTCAGCATTCTGGACCGTGGTCAAAGCTTCTGACTTATTTGTAGTCCTGTGGATACCAAGCTTGTCACTGAACTCTTGCCCTGGATTTTCCTCTCTTGCTTCCCGTTCCTCCACCAGCCTGTACACAATGAACAGATGTCAGCCACAGATGACTTATGGCCATTCACAGTTTATGGAAGACAAAATCAGGAAAGTGAAATGGCTTAAAGAAAGAGAAGGCCTGCCAGCTATGGAGAAGGGATATAAAATTCTCCTTATACTGATTAGAAGGAGGGACTCCTTCCAGCTGTGCCATGCCATTCTGGCCAACCTGATTGCAATCCTTTGTGCTGGAGGGTGGAGGCCTGGCCTCTGGGGCTGGGACTAGTGCGTGCTCAAGCGCGTGCGCGCGCACACACACACACACACACACAAACACACCCTCTAGTCCCCAAGTTTGTGGGCTAACCACATTCTTCCTTCTTTCTCTCTGTGACTGTTATTGAGCCAATGACAGGGCCTCCATCTTGGACAGAACTTCTTCCCATGGAGGAGACCACAGGCTCTCTCTGGGTGGGAAGAGACCCTTGTTAGTCTGGGACTACAGTATCTAAATTCTAAATGTGAATTTACTAATTTATAAAAATCTAATTTCTAAATGAGAATTGACAACTAAATTCACAGTTAGGTATTGGACCTTTGCCCCCACAGCTGAGAAATCCATTCGAAGCCTGATTTCATGTAAAACAGGTGGGGGTAGTCCAGATAGATTTTAAGGTCATGTCTAATTCTAAATCTATGACTTTGATTTATCTTCTCCCTTTACAGATGAGGAAACTGAGATCTAGTAAGATTAAGTGACTGGATCAAAGTCATACAGGTAGTAGTAGTAACAATAACAACTAACATATAGTGCTTACTATGTGCCAGAAACTATGCTAATTCTTTAAAATGGTTATCTAATTTTATCCTCACAACAACTCTATGAAGTAGGTGCTATTATTATCCCCATTTTACAAATGAGGAAACTGAGGCAAACAGAGGTTCAGTGACTTGCCCAAAGTCATATCTAGTAAATGTCTGATGCAAGATTTGATCTCAGGTCTTCCCAGCTTGGCTAGGTGCTCTGTGTGCTGCACCACCTATCTGCCCCATTAAGTGAAACAGTCAGGAATTTAACCCTGGCATTTGGGTTCCAGACCCAGTGTATATCCTCCTATATCATATTCTTCACTGTAGTCATTACCTCCTTTGAAAGATGTTGTGGGAAGAAGTTTAATACGTAAAATATTCACAGAGGAACAGCTAGGTGGAGCAGTAGATAGAGTGCTAGCCCTGGAGTCATGAGGATCTGAGTTCAAATCCAGATTCAAACACTTACTAGCTGTGTGACCTTGGTCAAGTCATTTAGCCTTGCTTACCTCAGTTTACTCATCTGTAAAATGAGCTGGAAGAGGAAATGGCAAACTACTTCAGAATCTTTTCCAAGAAAATCCCAAATAGGGTGATGAAGAGTCAAATATGACCGAAAATTACTCAACAACAACAAAAACAACAATAAAAATATTCAAAAGTTGACTTCAAACAGAAAATTTGCCACATTTGATCAGTGGTCCTGAATGCTGGAACCTTTTTGATTTTCCTTTTTTACATCTTCCTCCCTAGAATTAGCAGTACTTGAAGGGAGGGAGGTACTGTAAGTGATGAAAAGACAAGAACTAGCAGAAGAGTTTCCTGAAGTATAGTTTGGAGAATGCCTTTCTGCTTCATTTAAAAGCAGTCTTTAAAATCAAACATTTTTAGCAGAAAGAGTTTAAAGCCATTAGTGCCTGTGATTTGGGGGCAAAGAGTGGGGAAAAACTTTGAACCCCCACCTTTAACTAGTAAAAGCCCTCTTGAAGGTTTCTGTTCAGAGACCTTGCATGGAGTGTAAGATTCATGATGAAATGCAAGAAATCATTTTGTCAAGAGTGGCTCAGAGCATCTCCTAGAAGAACTCTCTCAACGTCCTCTCCATAAAAGGGCTCACAATCCCGGAACCTGACAGAGAAGATTCTAAAACTTGTGACATCAAGTAAAAAGAACAAATTGGGAACTTTAACCTGTGAATGATTTCAGGCTCTTAGTCCTACGCAGGCTAAAAGTCAGTCTTTACCTCATCAGTGGAGGGCTGGATGAGGAAATCATAGATAATGATGAAGTCTCTCAAATCCATTTGAAATAATGCATTGGAAATGAGCAAAAATGAGGATGAGAGAGTAGAATATTCCTTCCCTAGAAAATTCTTGGACAAAAACCCAATCCAGATCCTGGGACACCTGGCTCCTACCCTCCTCTATTAAATGAAATCAACAAGTATTGATGTCAAATGACAATGCATCTTACTTTTAATAAAAATGTAATGTTAATGCCATTTATTTTTATATCACAATTATTTCCATTTCTCTCATAACAAAGAAAGGTAGTCACACAAATCCAGGTGACAAAGTGACTACTTCTGATGGTGTGTGCTACATTTTTCACATGGGGGTTCCCATCCAAGCACAGCAAACTTAGTAAGGAGATGTAGTTCTTCATCTCTTTCCCAGATCCAAGACTGACCATCACAATTTTAATGGTTTGTTTTGTTTTCATTTTATTTTCAATTAGGTTGTTAGAATTATCATGCATATATTTTTCTGGTTCAATTTCCTTTACTTTGCCTCAGTTCATATGTCTTTTCACCTTTCTCTGAATTCCTCATATTTTTTGCCTCCTATAATGCAATGATAGTCCATCATTAAAAAAAAAATAATAAACATTTTTATTTCAAGTTTTGAGTTCCAAATTCTATCCCTCCTTCTTCCCCACTCCCTAAGGCAGTAAGCAATTAGATGTAGGTTATACATATGAAATTATGTAAAACATTACCATATTAGTCATTTTGTATAAGAAAACTTGAATAAAAAATGAAAGAAAATGAAAAATCTCATGCTTCAGTTTGTGTTCAAACAATATCAGTTTTTACTTTGGAGGTGTATAGTATGCTTTATCATTAGTCTTTGGGATTGTCTTGGATCATTGTATTGCTGAGAATAGTTAAGTGATTCACAGCTCTTCATCAAACAATATTGCTGTCACTGTGCTCAATGTTCTCCTGGTTCTGCTCACTTCACTAGACATCAGTTCACACAAGTCTTTCCAGGCCTTTCTGAAATCGTCCTTTTTGTCATTTCTTATAGCACAATAATATTCCATCACAATCATATGTCACAGCTTGTTTAGCCATTCCTCAATTGATGGGCATTCCTTTGATTTCCAATTATTAGGCACCACAAAAAAAGCTGCTATAAATATTTTTGTACAAATACTATAACTTTTTAAAAACCACAATTTGACAATGTAACTTAAAGTAAGAAATATATTCTGTGTGATTAGAGATTGAAGGGCATTTGGATACTTTTGTCTAGAGTAAAGGGTCATCAACTGAAGTCCTTCCCAAATGATTCATCATGGTCTTCAGGAGAAGTTGGGCCTTTGAAAGCCCTGAAGAACATGAGGACTGTCAGGTTCCAAAATCCAAGAACTGAAAGGTTCCCCAGAAGCCCTCAATGCTACCCCCAAACCAACCAACCATTCCTTCTACAACATTCCCAGTAGGTGATCAGCCAGCCTTTGCCTTAAGACCTCCAGTGATGGAGAACCTATCTACAGAAGCAATTATTTGTACATTTTTCACACTATCTACCCAATGTGCTTTGTACTTCCCCCTGGAGTCAAGCAGGGCAAGTCTAACTTCTTCTACGGGATAAACTTTCAAGTATTGGAAAACTACTGTCGTATTACCTTAGAGGCAGACTACACATTGTCAGGACCATCAACCAAACCTTATATGGTATTGCCAGGTCTTTTACCTTTCTTATCATTCACTTTTGGCTGTGTTCCAACTTGTCAGTGTCTTTGGAAAAGCTTTGAGCTTAGGCCTAGTGAATGACCATAGTCTGCAGACAAGCATGGCTAAATTTAAACCAAGTGGTTACTTTTTCCTTTTCCTTTTCCCCTTCCCCTTTCCCAAAGCAATTCAGGAAAACTATCTACTAGGTCAAAGAAAGGTGGCAATTGGGAGACAGTATATTGGTAGAAGTATCTCCCATACCTTTCAGACTCAAAACCTTTAAGTATTTAAATTTAGCAGGTATATAGAGTGTGGACACCTGGAATGGTACCCAATCTCCCATATCTCTCTTTGGGCTGGCCCCCTCACTCCAATCTATACTCATGCTAGCAGATTTAGGGGGTTTTGCTACAGATGGGACTGGACATGGGTGGCTATGATGCTACAAGGTCCTAGAAATTACTCTGGAGTTGACACTCAAATCCAGAGCTACTGAGCACCCACAGGTGTATTTTCCATTTTTCCCATTTTTAATATTTTATTTTCCCCAGTTGTATGTAAAATAAATTTTAACTTTCATTATAAATTTTTTTTCAGTTTTGAGTTCTAAATTCTACCCTTTCCTCTCTTCTCTCTCCCGTTTCTGAGACAGTAAGTAATCTGACATAGGTTATAAATGTGTAATCATGTAAAACATTTCCATATTAATTTTAATTTTAAAAAAGTTTTAAATTAAATTACATTTGTTTTGTTTTGGGTGGGGTTAAGTGACTTGCCCAGGGTCACACAACTATTAAGTGTCAAGTGTCCAGGGACAGATTTGAACTCAGGTCCTCCTGAATCCAGGGCTGGTAGTTTATCCACTGAGCCTCCTAGCTGCCCCTTGATATTAGTCATTTTGTGGAAGAAAACTTGAACAAAAAAAAAAGAGTGAAAGATGAAAGAAACAAAGAAAGAAGGGAATGAAGGAAAATAGTATGCTTTAGTTTGTATTTAAATGCCATCAGTTCCTTCTCTGGGTGGATAGTATTTTTTTTAATCATAAGTCCTTTGGGATTGTCTTAGATCATTGTATTGCTGAGAATAGCTAAGTCATTCATAGTTGTTTATTGTACCATATTGCTGTTACTGTGGACCATATTCCCCTGGTTCTACTCACTTGGCTCTGTATCAGTGTTTAGGTCTTTCCCTGTTTTGCTGAGATTATCCTTGTTTTTTCTTTACACAGGTCAGATACAGTGACACTGTTAACAAACAGTAAACCCTTACTTTATTCGAGAATGCTCTTCTACTTCATTTAAAATCAGTCTTTAAAATGAAACATTTTCAGTAGAAAGAGTTCAGAGCCTTTAGTTCCTGTGATTTGGAGGCAAAGAGTGGGGGAAAAAGAACCTACACAGTGAGAGAGAGAGAGAGAGAGAGAGAGAGAGAGAGAGAGAGAGAGAGAGAGAGAGAGAGAGAGAGAGAGAGAGAGGGAGGGAGGGAGGGAGGGGGAGAGGGAGAGGGAGAGGGAGGGAAAGAAACAGATAGAGACAGAGACAGAGAGACACAGAGACAGAGAAAGACACACACACAGAGACAGAGAGAGGGAGAGGCAAAGAGACAGAGACAGAGACAGAGACAGAGACAGAAGGAAGTATAATCATACTATGATATTTACTAAATAGTTAGACAATTCAGGAAAAAAACAAAACATAGAAGTCTGTCTATAAACCTGTACCACACTCGCCCACCAATGCTCACAGTATTCATTGGGGAAGAGGTAGCAGAAACTCATAGAAACCTATCAGCAAGACACATGAGTAGGGAATCCCTTGTGCTGAGGGCAACTCATAACTCTGGAATACTGATCTGCTTTTCTGTGGTGTCTTTAAAGAATGGTCTGCATTATGTGTTATTTGCTAGGCAAGATTCTTTTCTTTTTCAGTCTCTTCTTTCCTTCAGGATAAAGCTATTTCTCTGTTACTCTTGGGATGCTGAAGCAGTGTTAAACTCTCTTAGCACAGAGCAGCCTCAAGTCAGGATCTTAAGAGCTTCTCAGGTCTTCTTCCTGGTTAGTCATTGAGGCAGTATGACACTTTCAGTCAAAAGAGAGTACCCTTCAATCCTAGTACCTGCAAACCATTCATGTTATTTTTCTTTTCGAACAGAGCTTCCTCCAGTCAGATCAGCTCCCTGCATTAATAGCTGTACCCCCTTGTCAGCTGTACCCAGCTCATGTTGCTCTCTCACCTTTGTAAGCTACTGTGTTATAGCTTCTGTAAGTGGCTTCTGTCATTGGCTTCTCTGTCACTGGTTTTTCTCATACCCAGTTTCTTCAGTCACTGACTCCTGATATTATGATCTGGCTCCTAATTACTCAAATCAAAGTCTCTTCCTGTGTAGTGACCCATCTCTAATTGAGAGTGAGAAAACCCAAATCTACATTTCTGTCACATGTGACACAAAGTTATTATATAATAGCCTCAGTAAAACAAAACCAAAACCAGACCAGCAACAGACTTGCAAGTCCTAAAATGTCATAAGGAAATTGTTATTTTTCAGTCCTCTTTGATTCTTCGTGACCCCATTTGGGGTTTTCTTTGCAAAGATATTGGAATGGTTTGCCATTTCCGTCTTCAGCTCATTTTACAGATGAGAAAAGTGAGACAAATAGGGTTAAGTGATTTGCCTAGGATCACACAGCTAGTGTTAGAGTAAGTGAATTAGGAAACTAGGAAACAATGCACCCTAGCCATCGATTTTTTTATGCTTTTTCTCAGGTCCTTGCTACTGTCTGTCTCTTTCCTCAAGCTGCTTTTCTCCAAGTCTCCTACACTAATGTCCTTTTCTTGCCCTTTTAAATTAAAAAAAATGTCTGCATAAGAGAGAGATAGTACCTTACATAAGTCTTACCTTATGCAAGCTAAGCATGGATCAGGAAAAAAAAAGTAAAGAAGATAAACAATACAGAATACCTTCTGTAGTCATTTGACTCATTTTCCAGTTCTTAAGTCTCTTAACAGAAAAGCATTTCTTTCTGGCTGTGTTCAAGTGTGCATTAGATATTGTAAATACTGAAGTCACACTGCATGCTGGATCCATCAACCATAGCCATATCCAAGGACAAACTAGCTTTATCTGAAGAGCAGCCTTCAAGGTTAGACAATAGTTTATTATCTTTCTTCCACTCAAAACCACTTCAGCTAAATACCCTGGTAAACATTGTACTACCCGGAAGAGACTTTTTTTTTTCTTTCAAAACCTTTCTGTGTCTGTGGCTGGAAACCCATCTGAAAGGACCATCTCCCTACAGAAGTCATGCTTCTTGTAGAATGGCAGAATGATATTGACATTAATCCAGGGCTGATATTGGGAACAGTGAATGGAAACCGAGAAATGCTCTTGTGGCCAAAGAGGTGGCTGGTTTGATTTTTTTGAGAAAAATGTCTTTGTGGCTTAGTAAGAGTGAATATGCCACTTTTCTAGAGTAGCTGTCTTCTTGGGTTACTTCACCAAGTAGAGGTTGGGGGCTCTAGAGACCATGGTGAGTCTAGACATTTAGACCATAAGTAGCCAAATTCGGGGGATAATTGGATGCTAAAGCTCTACTGGATTTATAGGAAACAAGAAAACAGAAAATCCCTGTTTCTAAAAACTCATTTTTGTCTGTATTTTATCTTCTTAAACTGTGGGTCACAAAAAAGTTGGCAACAGCAAAACTTATTTTATGTACTTATATTCCTAGGTTCACATACAAATTTCTTAGGTGAAAAGGGGTTGTGAGTGGAAAAAATTTAAGAAGCCCTGGTATAGTGGAAAGTGATGGATTTAGAGTTAAAAGGACCCAGATGCACATCCCAGCTCTGTTACTTTATGATTTCTGTGTGTAACCTTGAGCCAATTGCTTTATCCCCCTGGGCCTCAATTTCCTGATTTGTAAAGGAAATGGAAAGGGACTAAATGAACTTGTCCTTTATATCCCTTAATCTATGATCTTTCAGCCCTGCCCCCTATCAGCCATCTGGTACAACTAAGAAGCTTGAGGTTTATTTTGTTTCTTGTGCATAATTCTGATCTTAGTGAGCACAAATTGCCTAGCTCGATTGAAATTTTCTTGGACCAATGAAACATTGAGCTGTCTGTGTAAGGGTGTAGCTATTAGTAAACTCCTAGGGCCTGGGTTCAAATCCCATCTGAGACACTTACCAAGTGTATGACTCTGGGTCACTACTTATTTAACATCTGCACTAGTTTCCTCAACTAAAAAATAATGAATTTTCACATGATGGCTTTTAAAGTCCCCTTTAGTTCTAAATCTATGATCCCATGATCATAAAAAATAAATAAAGCATCTATTTAGTGTTTTCTAGGTGCTGGCCACTGTGCTAAGTGCTTTTTATAAATCCTTTCTCATTTTGTCCTCATGACAAACTTGTGAGGTGGGTGCTATTATTATTATTATCTCCATTTTACAGTTGAGGAAACTGAGTCAAAGTGACTTGCCCAGGGTCAATCAACTAGTTAGAGTCTGAATCTGGATTTGAACTCAGGTCTTCTTGAATCCAGGCTCATTGCTCTCTATCCATAGCACCTGAGTGCTGTGTTGGATGGAGAATAGAGAGATCATGATTCAGATCCTGGTGGTGAAACTTATTAGCTCCATCCCTTTATCTGTCTAAGCCTCAGTTCCCTTATTTATAAAATCAGAATCACTACTTGCCTTAGAGGAGTGGGGTGAAAAAATATTTTGTAAATTTAAAATGCTATAGGAATATGTGTTGATATTGTCAATAATAATTGATGTTTATGTGGGGATTTAAGGTTGGTAAGAGGGACAGCATGGAGTAGGGGATAGTGGGTCTATCTTAGAGTTAGGAAGATCTGGGTTCAAGTGCTGCTCCTGACATATACTGGCTATGTGACAATGGGGTTGTTAACATTTAATTCCCTGGACTCCCAAGCCACTCTCTGGTAACTCTCTGAGACTCTAAGTCAATATATTTTCAATCTGTAGTAGTGGAAACTATTTCCACACTAGGAGTTCCCTACACTGATTGAAATCACAGGTTTAGATCAAAAAAAGAGATGAATAATTTATGTGCATGATTTCCCTTGAGCCCCAGAACAACCGGGGGCCAAATAGCCTTTGATTTTAAGAGATTTGCCATCTAACCATATGTGCAAAAATATTTATAACAGCTCTTACCATAGTAGTAAAAAACCAGAAACTCAGTGGAGGGAGAAGTCTTCCTATGGGGGAATGACTAAACAAATGGTGGTACCTGAATGTCATGGAATTTTGTTTCGAAATACACATTTTTGGAGGAAACAGGAAGACCTTTATTAACTGATGCAGAACAACATGAGCAGAATTAAGAGAACAATTTATACAGTGACAAAAACATCGAAAGACTTTTGAATTCTGATGATGCAATGACAAATCTTGAGTCCAGAAGACTGAGGATGACACATATCACTTATCTCTTGCCAGAGATGTGATGACTTAAAAATTCAGAGAGAGAGACATACATTTCTGGGCATGGCCAGTGGGAGGCTTTGTTTTGCTGTTCTATGCGTGCTTATGATGAACATTTTACTTTATTTTAGTTCAATTGGGGAAGCACTGGGGGATGGATTATAAATGCTTGCAAAATTATTTAGAAAAAAATGCACCTTCTGAACTCTTTGCTAGCAGCTATCATGGGAACCTTTGGCTATGACATGTTGAAAATTGCCCATTTCAGATCTTTGTTTTTGGGTCTCATCTGAATAAGGTCTCATGTTAAAAGCCAAGAACTCCTCTATGGGGTTTCAGGAGGTTCCCAAACCAGATGTTTCTTCTGGTCAAGAAGATATTTAGTCTTTTAAAAATTAGAGCAAAAAGCTTGAGTTTTGAATTTATCTTGATTCATATTCTAAGAGTAATAAAATATATTTAAAATTAGTGATCACACTAATGATATTTCATCACTAAATTTTTTTCTCTCTCTTGTAAATGACAAACTTGGGAAGTAGAGCAGGGAGCTGTCAAGGGCACACAGTCTGCTTGAGACCATGTACATGTAGTGGGTCTCAGTAAAATGTAGTCAGGATTTAGCAACAAAATTTAGTTCCCTTCAAAGCTTAACTCAAGACTTCTGTCTATGTTAGTTCCGCTTTCCCCCATGCCCTTAGCTAAAAATTCCCTTCTCTCCCAGGTATTTATTTTTCTTGTAAGCGGTACTCCATCCTTACTCTTCCCCAGTTATACTGGCTATATCTCTCCCTTGGGGATCAATGGGTGACCCTGAGGGATTGTAGTCTTTCTCTAATTCTTTTGGCAGGAGGCTTCATTCCAGTGACCAGTACTATTTCAAAGAATTATTTAGTTTTTACAAAGGGATTATTACTCTGAAGATCTAGCAGGAACAAAAGTCTAAACATTTCCCTCCCACTCCTTAGGGGCACACTCTACCTTTCTCTCTGTGGAGAATGTTCTCAGATTTAATGAGTTTTCTGTTTAGCACTGGTCTCATTGGGTTCCTGTCCAAATAGGGTCTTGCTACTGCATAAATCCTTGTCTCAGTTATTGTTGGGATAAATCCTGAAGCTTGCTCCTCAGTCATCAGTTCTGGACTGGTTGAAAAACCTAGCACAAACTCTACTTTAAAATATTCTGGTTTGCTCTCTTGACCTTTCAAAACACTTGCTGGGTCTCATCTGCCAAAGACTCATGTAAAAGGCTAAGAGATTTTCTATAGGGTTTTAGGGGATTCCAAACCACAGTTCTTCTAGTCAAGAAGATATTTAGTCATAAGGTTGTAGCTTCCAATCTCTTTCACCTACAGTAAAAGCAAAAATGCAGAGACAGGCAAAAGACTTAGGCCATCATTATTCATAGGCCACATGTTGACCTTGGATCAAAAGGGTACAACCTCTCCTCTGAAAGCATTGCTTTTTTATTTATTTTTTTACCAGAACACACAGACAAGCATGAAGAAGTTACCCAAAGAGAAGGAAGAGATCTTGGTCAACTATTGCCTTCTGTCTCTAATATTTTATAATTCTGTTATCAGTAAACATGATTAATGAGCCTTTCAAAATTCAATAATAAATTGAGTGCCATTACTATAAAACAAATATACTCTCCTCAAAAATTGGATGCATTTACAAAAATTAGGAGACTGCCAACCCAAAAGAAATTAGTAATACTAAGGGGATGGAAGGGACCTTTGTCCAGTGACTAGAGTAGCATGGATTCAGACATCTGGATAGGAGAAGGAAATAAGGATACCACTTAGTCACAGCATTAATAATGGAATTATTGGGGCTTTGTTCAAATTTGTGTGGTTCATGAACTTGGAAGCCGGGAGAGAGTGTTGGATTGGGAACCTGGAAGACTTGAATTTGAATCCTGCCTCAGACAAGGATGGACAAGGAACTTAAACCTCTCTTGGCCTGTTTCTTTATTTGTAATAGCACTTACCTTAAACGATTGTTTTCAGTATCAAATGGGATAACATATCCAAAACACATTGCAAATCTTAAAGTGTTCAATAATGCTATATTATTGTTATTGTTATTATTATTATTGAAGCAGTATGCTTTTGTCCTTTGTGTCTGGGCTTATTTCCTTTTCCCTTCCATCCTCTGACATGTATCTCAGAAGCCTATTCTTCTCCCTATTCACCTGTTCAGATTCTTCAAGGATAGCCAGTGTGATAGAGTGAATGGAGCTCTGGAGTGAGGTCAGAGGTCCTGGGTCCAAATATTGGTTCTATTACCATTGGGCTGAGCTTTCTGAACCTCTGAACCTTACTTTTTCACCTGTACATTCCAAAGGACTTGGGCTAGATGATTTTTCCAGTCCCTCTTACCTTTACGTCCTTTGACTAATTGCTCAAATCCAGTCTTTTCTCCAAAGATTACTACTCTCTGATACTTGGATCTATACATAGTCTCATTGACACAGGAATTCACCTTCATATACAGGTTACCACTCAAAAAACCACCAGCTGTGCCTTCAGGTACTGTTTGACATCTCTCTGTTTGTTTTCCCCACCCTGCACCAAGTATTCTGAATTGGGAAAGGATGGGGGGGGGGTGTGTGTCTAGTAACATGTTGGTTCTTTTTCTTTAACTCTCTTGATATCATGTTGATGCTAATAAACTGTCTACAGGTTAGGGACATAAATGGCTCACCTCCATTTCTACATCTCTGTGATGCATGATATCACTCTGATTTGTGATATTTCTCTGATGTAGATACATCTTCATGATATTTCTCTCTGATGTACGATATCTCTCTCTGATACATGATACCTCTCTGATGTATATCTCTGATACATATCTCTGATGTATGAGATCTCTTTCTGATACATAATACCTCTCTGATGAATATCTCTCTCTGATTCATGATATCTCTTATGTATATCTTTCTCTGATACATATCTTTCTGATGTATGATGTCTCTCTGATACATGATATCTTTCTGACGTATGGGATCTCTCTCTGATACATGATACCTCTCTCTGATTCATGATATCTCCCTGATGTATGATGCATGGTACTCACTACTTCATTTCTCCCAAACCATTTTTTATTGGTTATACGTCACAGTGGATCCATGCCCACCACATGCCTCTCTACTGCCCTTTAGATGACTTACAACGTTAAATCTTCAGATGCTCCAGTATTCTATGACTCAGAGCCATATAACATTTTTTTTCAGCCAAGTCTGTGATTTCATCAGTGGGAAGAAGTTCTGTCACAGAAATCCTTCTTGCCATGCAGCTCAGCAGCATTTCTGTTACTGGTGGCCTCAGAGACTTGCCTGAGGTCACACAGTCAGTATGAGTCAGGGGCTAGGCCTGAACCCAGGTCTTTCCAACGTCAGTCTTCTTTCCACTGTATTATACATATCTCTCCTTTAGCTTCACCAGAAGAATATTGATGACTTTTTAATGAAGAAATTATGAGGCTAGGTGTCATGGTGGATAGTCAAGAAAATCCCGATTCTACCCCTACCTCTGATATTTATGAGCAGTGTGTCCATGCGCCAATCCCTCAGCCTTTCTGAGACTTCTCCTCATCTTTAAAATGGAGAGATAACTACCTAGACCTACTTCATGGGGCTGTTGTGAGGCTCAAATGAAGATAAAGCATTGTAGCATGCCTTTGAGCACTCTAGGAAAGCCAGTTATTATTACTTCGGTCGTTTAAAGCACGGCACAATTTCCCAAGTGTAACCTAGCCTTCCTTCTTTCTTTCTATTCAATTCTGGGACTAGTTCATTGTTTAGCTCCAGTATCTGTCACATAGTAGGTATTTAATAAATACTCCTAGCTAAGCTCATTTATCAGCTCACCTCCATGGCACGTGGGCAAAACAACAAAGGGATTACAAACAACAAAGGGAGCTGCACTCCACAAGACCAATATGGAGGCAAACAGGAAAGAACCCTTAGCCCAACACAGATAATAAGCTTCTAGACCTTTACTAGAGCCCTAGTTGGTCACTTGCCCCTACATGCCACAAACCTCACCAAACACGGACCACTTTGATTGTCGTGCACCAGCATCGATGGCAAGATAAGCTGCACTTCATGTATCTTCTCTTCCCCAACCCTGGGACAGATGAGAGCATGAAGACTCACATTTCTATCGCTGCTGCAGCTGCGATCCCCTGCCTCATCCTGGCTGCACTGGCTGCACTCTCTCTTGTGTCGGATTTCTTTGTGGTTTGTGCCCCATTAGATTTTAAGCTCATCGACAGCAGTGCCCACATCATCTTCCTAGCACTGAACGAGGTACCTTATGTGGTGAAAGCCTCTAATAAATGTTTGCTGAGTTGAACTGAATGGGCTGCAGGAGGTGTTAGTTTGCCCACATGCCATGGAGGTGAGCTGATGGATAAGCTTAGCTAGGACTGCTAGAAAAGGAGTGTGAACGTGAACTCTCTCCACAAGCCGGTCTTTCCTTCCAAGTCCTCAGGAAGCGAATTTCCCCCAAGTGTTGAATGTTCTAAGTGATTTGGGCTGGCAAGGACAGGATGGGAAGAGCCCCCCTTTAATGGACACAACATTGCTTGCCTTTCAAACAGAAAACTGAGTTCCATTTCCTCTAAGAAGCCTCCGGTCGTGCAGTCGTTGATGATTGTGTTTTACTAATGGACTTGAAAGAGACAAGGGAACCCCAAAGCTGCAATTTTTCTTTTAATCCTCAGTCCTAATTTAGCCATTGCTGAAAAACAGGGGTTTTTTTTTGGGGGGGCGGGTAGCACATACATTAAAAAGGGCTATAACTCCGAGTCCTAAATATTCATTGTTTAGATTTCCTTACCTTCTTACTATCTTCTCCATTAAAAAATACCAGCCCACTCTGTATTTTTCTTCTTTCTTTCATTGTCTCTTGTTATGTCTCTCATTTTACTTGACTCTTATCTCTCCTCCCCTTCTCCTCTTTTATCTCTCTTCTGCTTCTTCCCCCATCTTGTCTTAGTCAATCTATGTCTCTTCTTTTATCTTTTTCTTATCAACTTATAAGCTCCTAAAGAGCAAGGAATATATATGTATGTATATGAATATGTGTATGTGTATGCATGTGTATATGAATGTGTATGTATGTGTGTTCATATATACACATATACATACCCATACCTATGCACATACCCATGTACACACACAATGCACACATGTACACACACATACACATACACACATATTTGCCTTTCTTTATATTCGCAGTACTTAGCATAGTGCCTGGTATATAGTAGGTGCTTAATAAATGCCTGTTGATGACACTTTATCCTCCCCTATTTATTCTCTTCTCTCCTTTCTTATGCCTACCTTTTCCATTGTGTCTTTCTCCACTTTTGTCTCACTTTGTCTCTCTCCCCATGTGTGTCTCTTCCACAATATGCTGGGTCTCTCTCTCTTTTCCCCTGAGTTGTGTTTGAGGCTGTGCGTGTGTGTGTGTGTGTGTGTGTGTGTGTGTGTCTTCCCTTCTGTGTCTTGTTCTTCCTGTATGCTATGTGCCTCTCTCTTCCCCATCTAGTGTGTCTCTCTCCCTCTGTGTGGTGTATCCCTCTCCCTGAATCTTTTCCTCTCCCTTGTCTCTCTGCCCTTCCTCAGCTATCAATACTTAGCTGCTGTTATTGAGAAGGATCCCTGGTGAACGTGGTGAGACTATAAAGATGCTGCTTCCAGAAGCACCCCACGCAAGCCCGGCTAATTATTTTATAACCAGACCTCTTATTAAGCATCTGAAATTCAATGGAGAGCAGACAGATAAAATGTAAAGTCGGCACCCACAGTGAGCCAGAGGTAAGCAGAGGTTAGAGAGAAAGAGTAGGATCCATGTCGTCTTTCTTTTCTCCCCAATCCTCGCTTCCTCTTTCTGCTCCTTCATGCTGGGACCAGAGCACCATCACTACACAACGACACCTAGAAGCATTTTTTAAAAAGAGGACAAAGCTTCACTGGCATCTTGAGCAGATGAACCCATCAAAATGGTTCAGGAGGGCTTTTGTGTTGTTTACATTTCTTATTTACATAATTGTCCCAGCTGTTGCAGGTATCCCTACCTATTATCACAGATGACTTTTCCCCCATAGGCAAGAACATCTGTCTAATTAACTCACTCTAAACATTTTATCAGGGAGCTGCCAAAAAAAAAAATTAAAAAGGACCCTTTCCCAACCAGCTTAAATTGTTTTTAATGATTTACTTACACAGCGCTAATTACCCACAGTGCAGAAGAATCCCTACCAAAAACTGGAAGGTTAAAAGGGATGATGAGTGAGTTCCTGTTGATATTGAGAAATAATAGTTCTTCAAGGAGCAAGAGATGTGTGAAACTGAAGATGTGTGTGTGGGGAGGGGACTCGCTGGTTCTAACCCTTGCCAGTAAATCCTATTGGGTGACAATTTCCTCTGGAGGAAACGGTGGCCTTGGCTCTTGAACCTGCATCTCTGCAGCCACAGCTGGGGATTTGGATGCTGTTCGGCCTCTTACCTTGGCACATCTGTAAGAGGCAGAAAAGGGCAAACACAGCATTTTATGAGTCTGGGCATTTTTGCCAGCGTCTCTAGGAAGGGTTTCATTATAGTTTAGACCTATTCAATGCATTGTCTGTGACTACAATGCTCACTTGTGAGCCAGAGTTTAATTTAAAAATCTCTCCAACATTCCAAATCCTCTTTAGGTGAATGATAACATTCGCTTCACGATTCGCAGCTTCATTGGACTAAAGCAAAGAGCATCTCGGTCAATGTTGCTTAGGGTTCCCCGGGCTTTGGAACCTGTATTCATCTGTGCCTTTTGGAGGCCGACTTGATGGATTTTGCATCAACATTTTGGGACACGCTCTTCAGCACAAGAATGCTAAATAAAGCTTCTCTTCCACACCTCAGTCCAAACGACTGCGTTTGCAAATTCCATCATGTTTTATTTAACTTTAATTTTAAAATTAATTATTTTCTTTCCTTCCCTTCCCTTCCCCCAATTGAATAGAAAGTATGAAGCTTTTGTAACAAATATGCATAAACAAGCAAAACAAATTTCTGCATTAGTAGCTATGTCCAAAAGTGGGGGGTCTCACTCTGTGCTCGGAGTTCATTACTGGTCCTGGTGGATTTCAGGAGGCAGAAGAGTCTACCACCAGGAAGATGTAGGAAAAGGTAGAAAAGGATCCTATTGTGTGCTTCTCATAGGATCACACTTATTCAGGACTTGAAGAGACTTTAGAGAACACCTGGTCTAATCCTCATTTTTATATATGAGGAAATGGAGCCCCAAAGAAGGTAAATGATTTGCTCAGGTCCACAGAGGCTGTGGGTGGTATTCAAACTCAGGTCCCTCAGCTCTAAATTCAGCTCTCTTCCTATTGTATCACCGTGAGAAATGAGGCTGACTTTATGTTTAGGGTCTGAAAACACAGCAATTAAAAAAAATATGGATCAGAAATCCCAAACCCAAACTTCCATTGAATTAAAATGTAGGGGGCAGCTAGGCCCTGGATTCGGGAGGACCTGAGTTCAGATCTGACCTCAGACACTTGACACTTACTAGCTGTGTGACCCTGGGCAAGTCACTTACTCCCCATTGCCCCACAAAAAAAAGAAAAGAAAAAAGAAAAAGAATTAAAATGTAAATAATATGTGATGTCAGGAGTGAGATGCTATGTGGTATAAAAGATGGAGAACTTTCCTTTCTTATCCCTCCCTCTTCCATTGTGTCTTTCTCCACTTTTGTCTCACTTTGTCTCTCTCCCCATGTGTGTCTCTTCCACAATATGCTGGGTCTCTCTCTCTTTTCCCCTGAGTTGTGTGTGTCTTCCCTTCCGTGTCTTGCTCTCCCTGTATGCTGTGTGCTTCTCTCTTCCCCATCTAGTACCATCTCTGATATACGGTGACTATGTGACCCGGGCAAACCTCTTTATGTTCTAGGCAACCCTCAAATAGTCAAATTTTGTGGAGAAAAAGCTGACCTATGTTGGGAGAGAGATTTTCTTTCTTTTCCTTTTTTTGGCAGGGCAATGAGGGTTAAGTGACTTGCCTAGGGTCACACAGCTAGCAAGTGTCAAGTGTCTGAGGTCAGATTTGAACTCAGGCCCTTCTGAATCCAGGGCCCATGCTTTATCCACTGTGCCACCTAGCTGCCCCCAGAGATTTTCTTTATAGACTAGTACTCTATATCAGTGAAATCACAGGTCCACAGTCTGTTCAGTCATGAATGTCAGAAACTGAATCCTAACCTGTCCATGTCTTAGTAGATAGCTCCTATGGGATGGTTGGGACAGCCAGGTGGCACAGTGGATGGAGCACTGGCTCTGGAGGTAGGAAGACCTGAGTTCAAATTTGACCGCAGGCACTTGCTAGCTGTGTGACCTTGGGCAAGTCACTTCACCTTGTTTGCCCCAATTTCCTCATCTGTAAAATGATCTGGAGATGGATGTGGTGAACCACTGCAGTATCTTTGCCCAGAAAACCCTGAATGAGTTAATGAAGAATTGGACATGACTGAAGAACAACATGAATTAGTTGTCTGAAGCCCACATAGGGCACATGACTTGCCTAGGGTCACACAGACACACAGTGCCTATGGTGGAATTTGAATCTAGATCTCCTTATGCTACACTGCCTCTGTAACAAATTTTAAAGAAGTTAACAAAAGCCCCACAATTTCTGAACTCATTCTTTAAAATGTTTAGGAATCCTACCTTCTACAGGAAGCCTTTTTTCAATCCCTTTTAATTCTAGCACCTTCTCTCTTTGAACTATTTCCTATTTATTCTCTACATAACTTGTTTTGTATATATTTGTTTGCATGCTGTCTCCCTCCCCCCATTAGATTTGTAAGCTTCTTGAGCGAAGAGATTGTCTTTTGCCTCTTTTTGTATCCCAGTATTTAGCATAATGTCTGGCACATACTAGGTGCTTAAAATGTTTATTGATTGATTATTGAATCAAAGAAATGTAGTCTCAGAATTGGAAAGACCTCCAGAGGTCACCTAGTCCATTCCCAACATCCTGTTAAAAGGTCATCCTGCTTCTGTTTAATTTGTACCTATCTAGGCAGTGCATTCTGGGATTTGTAATTCTGTAGTTCTTAGGAAGCCTTTCTCTGCCAAAAGAAAGACAGTCACAGCACTTAAGGGCTTACATTCTAATAGCAGAAGACAAAAAAGGAAGCTTAAAAGGGATATGCTTTGGGAGAAGGCAGAGGAAGGAGGAATGAGTTTGGGAGGCATGGTTGAGGAAGAAGTAGACAGTGTCTAGAATGGGGCCTGGAAAGGAATGAAGGAGTGAAAATGGCTGATCTGGGAACTTCTTTAAATGTGGACATTCCAGGAGGAACCAACCAGGGTCTGGGTGAGAAGGACACAAGGGATGGATGGACCTTCCTGGGGAGAAGGCTGCTGGGACATGGTGGGGAAGAATGTCCAGAGAGGCAGAAATGGATCTCTTTTTTATGCTATCCCATTTCCTCCTGCAGTCTAAGTACTTTCACTATACTGATAACCCTTCTCTGGATGATACATGAAGTACCACCATTTTCTAAAATGTGGCTCCCCAAACTGAGTGTAACATTCAGGTGGGTTCTGACTAGATTAGAGTCCTGCCTGTCTTCTCTCCTTATTTCTGAAAGTTATTCCTGTCTTCTTGCAGCCTGAAATCATGTATAAGTTTTTAAGTGGTTCTCTATCACATTATTTACTTATATTAAGCTTGGAGTCTTCATAAATGAACCAAGCAAAAGTGTTTCTGCACATCAGCACATTCTCCTTCAAGGTTCACTTTGTCTACGTTCAACACGCTAATCCAGATCCAAGTGTCTGCTATCTCCCAGCTCCCAGATTATTCTCCCCCATCTTTTTCAAGGTTAATCAGTATCTGGTTCACAGTGTTCTCCCCATGCCGGGACCTGATGTACTGGGCAATTTCAAATTATGTTTTTTTTTTTTTTTTTAGTGAGGCAATTGGGGTTAAGTGACTTGCCCAGGGTCACACAGCTAGTAAGTGTTATGTGTCTGAGGCCGGATTTGAACTCAGGTACTCCTGACTCCAGAGCTGGTGCTCTATCCACTGTGCCACCTAGCTGCCCCTCAAATTATGTTTTGATGTTCTCTCAAACACATTCATTTGCCAATTTCTCAGTCTACTCACTTAACAAGTCCTGCCTCTTCATTCCTCCTGAGCTCCATAGGGATGGTCATATTCTTGATCTTGCTGTTACCTTTAATTATTCCATGTCTATGGAATTCTGAAATTCCTGAATCTGATCACAGCCTCCTCTCACTCCATCTCTCCAAATGCCTCCTCACCACCGGCTACAATCCCTACACTCTTCAAGGCTCCTTCAGCCAATGCTCTCGCCTTTCTTTCCAACCTTGACCTGTTACTTAAACAGTTGACCTCTCTACTAATCTCGACAATGGAAGTCCTTGGTCCTATAACTTCTCATGCCTCACTAAACCCCCAGTGCTGTATCACTCCCACTATCTGCACTTCCTACTCTTATTCACATGTTGCTGAATGGAAATGGAAGAAGCCATGCAACCAAGTCAACTGGGTTCCCTCTAGATTGTTATTTTCTAATCTCAACTGGGTAACCACTTCAGTAAAGCAATTCTTTTATTTCTCTTTGACCAATTCTTTAATTCCTTCTTCATGGTGACTGTTCCAAGCCTTCTATTCTCACTTTAAGCCTCCTGTGCAACCCACCCTACTGACTCTTTCAGCTGAGGAGCTCAGCTAGCATTACATTTTGCTGAGAAAATAGAGAGTGTGTTGGGGCAACTAGGTGGCGCAGTGGATAGAGCACTGGCTCTGGAGTCAGGAGTACCTGAGTTCAAATCCGGCCTCAGACACTTAACACTTACTAGCTGTGTGACCCTGGGCAAGTCACTTAACACCAATTGCCTCACTTAAAAAAAAAGAAAATAGAGAGTATGGGGGTAAACTTCCTCTTCTCCCCTTCTCTACATCTTACAACCCCCTGACATCAGCTCCCATTCTTGCTTCCTTTGCTCCAGGCCCTGATGATGAAGAGTGTCCCCTTGATAACTGTCCCTCCCCTGCCAAGTTTTACTTTTTGCCTCCTATCTTCTTTACTCCTGTCTACATACAGGTTTGAACTGCCACCATCTTTAAAAACTCCAAACTTTTACTAAATCCTATCATCTACTCAGGCTATCATACTTTATCACTACTCTTTTGATCAGTGAAACTTCTTGAAAAAGCCATTTACACACCTTGACTCATTTTCTTTACTCCTCAGTCCTTTGTAATCTGGTTGCCAACCTTATCTCTCAACTGAAATTTCTCTCTTTAAAGATACAATGATTTCTTGATTACCAAATTTGATTTTCTTTTCTTAAAGTTTATTATTCTTAAGGTCTCATCTACGTTTGACACTATTGATCATTCTTTCCTCCTGAAAACTCCCTCCTCTCTGGCTTTTTGTAACATGGCTCTCTCTTCTCCCCACACCTGTATGAACACTCTTGTCTCTTGCTGGATTATCTATCATCCATATCATGCCCCCAATCGTGGATGTGTTCCAAGGCTCCATTCTGGGTCCTCTTCTCTCTATAATCTCTTCCTAATTGACCACATCGGTTCCCATGGAATCAATTATCATCTTTGTGCAGATGACTCCCAGATCAATATACCAGCCTTCTTCTCTATTTTAAGCACCAATCTTGCATTATCAACTGCCTATTTCCAACTGGATGCCCCAGAGACATCTCAAATCCAACCTGTATAAAACAACTCATTCTCTTTTCTCCCCTAAACTATACTTTCTTACCAAACTTCCTATTATTAGAAACAACATTATCATCCTTCCAGTCCTCCAAATGAACAATCTTGGTGTTATCCTTGACTTCTCACTCATCCCATATATTTTAATTAGAGACAAAATCTTCTTGTTCCCACCTTTACAATATCTCTCTCATCCCCTTATCTCCACTAACGCAGCTGCTACCTCAATTTAGGCTTCTCTAGCCTCTCACTTGGGCCATGGTGATAGCATCCTTAGGCATCTCCCTGATGCTGCCCTCAACACTCCATCCTTCACACAATTGATAAAATGATTTTCCTAAAGTACAAGTCTGATCGTGCCATTCCCTTACTCCATAAATTTCAGTGGCTCTCTGTTACTTCAAAGACCAAACCTGAATTCCTTCATTTGGCATTTAAGGACCCCAGCCTATCTTCTTAATTGTATTACCCATTATTCTTGTTTATGAACACTGGTCCGCCATATTATCCTTTTCTCTTTTTTACTGCCTCTCATACTCAACATTCCACTTTTCTACTATTGCTTTTCCATTGTCTCTCCCTGCCTCCCTTTCCCTCTCCATGCCTGAAGTGTATTTCTTCCTCAACCCTATCTCTTATAACTCCTAGTTTCTATTTAGGCTCAGTTCAAATGCTACCTTCTGCCTGAAATCTTTCCTGATCTTCCCTCCTTCACTTGCTAGTGCCTTCATCTCAAACTTATCTGTTATCTTTCTTGTCCATATTTATGTATATAGACATGTTGTTTTCTCTATCTAGATTCTAAGCTCATTAAGGACAGCAACTGTTGCCATTTTGTCTTCCTATCTCTAGTGAATATTTCAATGCCTGACATACTATAGGCACCTAATAAATGCTTTTTGATTATGGATATGTCTGCACAAATGTGGATTTGAGCTGTTTAATGCAAACATCTCTACTTAAAGCTTCCTATTGAAGAGTATATTTTTGCACAGAACTCATGGTTGATTTAATAGTCACTTAATCCAATACATAAAACCATCATCTGGCTTTTGACACTTGTCCTTGCCTCTTACCCACTCCATCCGTTTCTTTAAAATATTTTTTAAAAATTCAATTGTATTTTATTTCCTCTCCCTACTTTCTCCCTCTCTTGCCTATTGAGAAGACAAGAAAAATTACAACCATAATAAATATGCATAGACATGCAAAACAAATTTCCACTTTAGCCATGTCACCATCTATTTCCATTTTTTACCTACACTTGGAGTGTAGCTTTCTGTGAGTTAGCCTTATTCATAATTAAACATTACTGGGCACATTGATACATATACATATATGGCATACATATATACACACACACATATATATATATATATATATATATATATGTATCTCCCAAACAAATTCTTGGGTGTACTCCCTAAATAGTAAATAGCAGAATCCATCATCAAGACATTCAGACAAAGGGAGTAAGTTCTTATTGAATGCTCATATGTTTTGTTAATTTAGCATGCCCCTTGGTTTATCAGCTCTATTGCATGAAATCACTTTGCCTTTGATTGAATGCCATTTTTATAATACATTTTTATGGGGGCATAAGTAAATGAAGTGGTCCCAGCAATCTTTTGGGATATAAATACAACCTGATTTTCAAATGGCAATACCTTCGGCTAATGGAATTTTTTAAAATTTGTACCCTTAGCAGGGTGAATTCTGGTGATACACCTTACCTAAAAATCGATCCTGGATTATTATTCACAGCCCCAAGGTTGATTACTTAATGGACGGCTATTCAGCAGATTGATCTCTCACTTGTGAGCCTGGTTTAGAGCCATAGATGTCCTTAGAGGACTCATTGAACTCATTCAAAATAAGCACTAGCTTCATAACGTTCTCTAATTCTCCTCATTTTTCTTTTAGCTTTGTGCATTTTTTAATTAAAGTTTAAACCTCCTGCAGTGTGGCTGTCAGGCTGAGCTCTCTGAGGATAGCTAAAGGAAGTAAAAATGGAAGTTGTCATTAATATAATTCTATTATAATTAGTTCTTGGTTTCATTCTCACCCTGTGACATGTGACTATTAGGCATTATGGGGTGTAGATTCCAACTAGAAAATTGGCACATCATTATAAATATGTTTATGAATGACTATATTTATTCTCCAGTGTTCTAATGGGTATGTGATCTCATCAATGTGGGTATCCCCTCAAAGGATGTAGGTTGCAACCCATCGATGCTTGCCTCCTTTGGGTGCACATCATGTCTTGTTATAAGGGGGCCCACTCTGGGTGCTGGGAACATTCCTTCTGGTCTGGAGGTCCTCACCTTGTCAAATGACTGACCCATTATTGTGTTTTTTTAAACATATCTTTTTTAAAAAGAGAAATAATGTGGTTCAGTGGAATGATGTAGTCCTGTCTTTGTAATATGCTGAATGCTTAACCATAGGAAGGGCAGCTAGTGGATAGAGTGCCAGGCCTGTAGTCAGAAAGACCCAAGTTCAAATCTGGCCTCAGACAATTACTAGCTTCATAACCCTGGGCATGTCACTTAACCTTGTTTGTCTCAGTTCATCATCTGTAAAATGAACTAGAGAAGGAAATGGCAAATCACTGCAGTACGTCTGCCAAGAAAACCCCAAGTGGGGTCATGAAGAATAGGACACAACTGAAATGACTGAGCAATAACAACTAACTATGGGAGATTCACTTTAACGTCATTTTCATCTCTTTACCCCAGGAGACTCTGAGCTCCTCCAAGGCAGGGACCATGTTTACCTTTCTTTGTATCCCTAGAGCTTAGCCCAGTGCCTGGCACATAGTAGGTCCTAGTAATAGCTTGGTGACTTGACTTAATCTCTCAGTTCCTCAAGCATCTCTCTAAAGCAATAAACTGCAAAGCAGGTGTTGATTTGCATGGATAGCTGGAGTTTTCTCATCCATCCTCTACAAGCAGGAAATCACAAGTCTGACAAAAAAAGAGAAGATAAGCAATTCTGAAATGGTAATAGAAATTTTATATTATCAGTCAAGTGAGAAGGAGGATGGTAGAGTGAGAAACATTCTGAGATGAGAGTCAGGAGAGACCCCAGTTGGAACCCTCAGCTGCAACATTTACCTTGGGCACAAACGCTCTTTGATCTTCTTTTTCTTAATCTGCGAAATGGGAATAATAGTCCCTTCAACTGTAAAACTGGGATAATAACAGCACCCCACCTCCTATCATTATTGTGAGGATAAAATGAGATAATATATGTAAAGTGCTTTGCAAACCTTGAAGGGTTATATGAATGCTAGGTGGTCATCCCCATCCCCATCCCCATCCCCATCCCCATCCCCACCACCACCACTACACAAATAATACATTAAAAAGTTTTTTTTTCATTTCTCGAACCCTCTCTCTCCACTCCCTTTCTTACTAGGTAGAAAAAGAAATCTTTTCGGTCTGATTTCTCCAGGTTGCCACTTAGTAGATTGCTGTTCCACACTCGAAGTGATGGAGAGCTAAAAGCAATTTTAAGAGCAGCAAAGGCAAGGAGAGGAAAGAGAATGTCACTGACAATATGGTTTATGAGAAATACTCTAGGTTATACTATAGTCTAATCGGAACAAATGGAGATGTCGTGTCTAATGTGTTGTTGAGCATTTCAGAAGGAAGCAGCCACTCTGAGTTTGTTTTGAAGAGGGCGTGAAGTTAGGGAGTGACAGCACAAACTTCTGCTAGGTTTATCCAGATGAAAAATGAGGGTGACGCAACTTACCGACGGCCACTGGGCCTAGTCAGCTGCTAAAGCTATGTCCTGAGGTCTCTAAGCCAGTTGTGTCCAGGAGCATATACACACACACACACACACACACACACACACACACACACACACAGAGCTGTATTTCTCTATAAAAAGGTTTTCTGTGGCCAGCAATGCATAAAATAGCTGTATATGTATATATAGCATATGTATATGTATATGTGTATATATATATTTGCATACTCACATGCATATGGTTGGTGATTGTCCTTCATATTGAGAGAGGACAAAAATGACATCAGCATGTTGGGGTCAGTGCCCGGTGGCTGATCAGACCAGCACACGTTCCAAAAGCTTTACCATGTATTCTACTTCTGTATCTTTCCATCTGTTTTCTATTTCTATAGACCTTTATTTCTTTACCTGTACAGAGATAGTAGTGGAGGGAGAATAGAGCTGGCCTCTGAGTGAGGAAAACTTGGGTTTATGTCTCACCTCTGTCACCAACTGGCCCTGTGACCCTGGGCAAGTCCCTTAATGTCTCAGTGTCCCAGGCAACTTCTGAGACTTCAAATGACAGAGCCTGTGCCAATCTGCATTGTGTAGTGAGTAAAATTAAATGTGGTCGCTCTATAATTGTCCCAAGTTCAGGGAACGTAGCTGGGGTTTATCATACCTATGTTACTTAGAAATTAGAGGCTACTACACCAGTTTGGGGGGCATTAAGCACTTATTAAAGCATATTAAATATTAGTAAAGGGAGCACACATGGCTCTGAAAGATAGGAAAGCCTAGTTAGGATCTAGGGGAGGAGAGAGAGAGAACTGGGCCACGTGGCTCCCCTTCTGAGTTCCCAGGCCAAGAGCGTGATCAGCCAGTGTAAGCTCCCTGAGGGAAGGTCAAGAGGTGGCCCTCACACACTGCTTAAAGCTCATTGGCCAGCATCATTCAAATCTATTGGTTTACTGGATTTGAGGGTGGTTTGGCGCAGTGCGTGCTGAAGTCAGAGCCCAGAGAACAGACCCTCTGGCAGGAACAAGGCTTTCAGGTAAGGGTGGTTTTGAGTGAGGTAACTTCCTGACTCTGGGCTGGCCTTAAGAAAGGTCAGGCCAGGGGCAGCTAGGTGGTGCAGTGGATAGAGCACCGGCCCTGGAGTCAGGAGTACCTGAGTTCAAATCCGGCCTCAGACACTTAACACTTACTAGCTGTGTGACCCTGGGCAAGTCACTTAACCCCAATTGCCTCACTAAAAAAAAACAAACCAAACAAACAAGAAAGGCCAGGCCAGGCTTTCTCAGCAGAGGCCTCTGGGAGTCCCCAAACCCCTGTTATTAATAATTTTCTCACAATAGGCAAGAAGTGCTATCTCACTAGGTATTCCCTATACCGATGAAATCCTAGGTCCACATAGCATCTGATAGTGATAGCTATTTCTATATATTTACATGGATTTTTATCCACCCCCCCTTTCTTTTAAAGGAGAACTCAATTTTAAAGGTCCTCTGAGGAACAGTTTTATTCTTTATTAAAAGGCTACTTAAAAATCGACAAACCATGGCATAATAAAAATGTTACAGCCCAAAGAAAAGATTGGGCTGGAAAGAAAGAAAAAAGGTTCAGAAGGAACACAAACACTCTGCATTTCTGGCTCCTAAGCCTCTCCTGCCCTCCAGTGGATCTGCAATCGTGAAGATAGGGGCAATTTCTCTCGCGATGTAGCTCACGGCTCATCCATGTCCACCCACCCCACGTCACTCTTGTCCACATCTTTCCATGTCTACCCCATATGTTGAGAGACTCCCATGAGTTCTAGTGACATCTCAAGGTGACCAGTGGAGCTGCCAATTCATTATCACTTGCTCTCAGTTGGTGACTTGCCCATTTTTCCCTGACCATGTCTATTAACAATGCTTCTCTTTCATGTTTCCTTGTCTGTAAGAAATAAATCTGTGGCCTACTTCATCCACCATCCACTTCACCCTTTGGGCGAGTCTTAATTTTAATTATTCAAACTCTAGCATTCAATGACTAAATCATTTACTATCACCTGAAAAAAATAGACATTTAAAGATGAAGTATTATTTTAAGGAGAAGCTTGAGGGAAAGGCAATAGAAGGGAATAGAGAAGGAAACCTTCTTTCAGATGATTTTTCATTTGTACTGTCTATCTGAGCTCACTCAGATACTCTTTTCTTGGTATGCTCAGTACCCAGCACAATGCCTGCAGCATACTAAGTGCTTAATAAATGTTTGTTGATTGGCTGAAAGAATGATTGTTCACAAGTTATATTCTATAGTAAAGTACATTGTGCAAATAACTGAAAAATATAGAACTGGCCCTTTTTTGCTTCTAGACCATAAAAATATAGCAGGTGATTTGGCAAAGCAAAATGTCCCATCAAGAATGTCCCCTAATGAAGTATCTTCCTTATCTGGGGCAAAATTATGCAAGTTATTTTGGAAGATACAATAGTGGAGGCGACCTTGTTCAATAACCCTCTGATCATTCATATCCAATGAGACACAGAACAGGATCACCTACGGTCACTACTGTCTTGGTGGAGATCAGACTCAGAGTCCCAGTCAAAGAGAGAGTCTCTGTAGGTCAAAGCTTCTTAAATTGGGGGTCATGAGCCAATGTAAGGGTTGCAAGCGAATGTGGGGGTCATGAATGAATGTGGGAGTTGCAAGCCTCCTCTGTGACAGAGTATGGTCTAACTATTCATGGAGGAATATTGAAGGTGATAATGATAATGATTTTTATAGTGCCTGTTTTTATAGGGCCTACTATGTTCCAGGTGCTGTGCCAAGCACTTTACAAATATCTCAATTGATCCTTGCAAAAATTCTGGTAGGTAGGTGCTATTATGATCTCATTTACATATTTAGTATTATTCCCATTTATAGAAATGGATGGAGGCAGTGGTTAAGTGACTTGCTCAGGGTTACATAGCTATTAAGTATCAGGTCAAATTTGAACTCAGGCCTTCTTGATTCCAAGCCTTGTCCTCTATCCACTGAGTCACCTAGCTGCCCCAACCAGTGAATAAAGAATGCCTGTTGCTCAGGCTAGAATGTTTTGATGAATGGGCAACCATAAAGCTTATCCATCCATCCATCCATCCACTCACCCTTCCTTCCTTCCTTCCTTCCTTCCTTCCTTCCTTCCTTCCTTCCTTCCTTCCTTCCTTCCTTCCTTCCTTCTTCCCTCTCTCCCTCCCTGCCTCTCTCCCTCCTGTCTTTCTTTCTTCCCATCTGGATATATGCATACATACACATATATTGTACAATATACATATAAAGAAAACACATAATTTGTAAAATCATATATACATATACACGTCTGGATAGAAGTATAAACACATATGCATATATTTGTATACATATATGCAAGTATATGCATATATGTATCTTTGACAGGTGCTGCAAATAGATAATGAGTTAGGTCCTGGAATGATTAAGAACAGGATGTTATTTCTCAGAGTTGCCCCTGAGAAAGCACAATGTTCTTCTTTTTTCTGTCTTTCAAATCAGACCAAGGTTTTTATTTACTCATTTCTTGCATTTGAAATATTCTTCAATGACATCTGTGGCCTGAGATTCCTTGCCATAGTCTTTAACAACAATGCAACTGCAGCCAACCATTTTGTGGGGCTTTCCCTCTTTGTCACTTTTACAGAGGCCTACCCATTCACCCAGCTTCTTGTTGTCATCAACCTTGATCAGGTTAATTCGGTGCTCAGCACACAGGGCTTCAACCAATTTTACATCCATGGGTTCATCACAGTTGGAAGCCAGAACACAAAGATGGGCTTGGTGTTTGTCCAAGGCTTTGGCAGCTCCATGAGTTCTGCGAGCTGGAGCATCATGGATGAATGTGGTCTTCAGCACTTCTTGTAGAGTGGCGTTAGCGTCCATTACACCTCCAGCAGCAACGCCTTCCTCGGCCATGGCAGGGGTTCACGGTGAAGCTGAATATTGAAAACACCCAGGAGCCTCTGTGGCAACAGGGAAAGAGGACAATGTTCTTTGAATGCTACCAAACTTCTTCCTGAAACACAGGGTTAAATGTGTGCTTTAAACTCAGAACAAGCCTGACACTGTTCTCTTTCTGTCAGAGCAAAGTTTCCCTCATGCTCTCTGCTCTTGCCATGCTTGGTCTCTCTGCAGGGCCTCTTACTTAGTGCTGAGGAATGGTATCATAGCAACAGAGAAGAGCTGCTGCCCTCCTGGATCTTCTGCACTCTGAGGCTGTCTGGCCATTTTCAGCTGGAGCTGAGAGGGATGAAGGAGACCTGGAAAAGGCACACTTACTCTTTCATTGTGAAAGGTGTCCTGCAGTTTGGAGCCAAGGAATGGAGTCCCCCACACAGGCTCCTTTTTTTCAGGGCTTCCCCAAATGCTTGGATGCGTGCACAGTCTTGTCCATGGAGTCCATCTCTCCAGGGATGCAGCTCACAACCTGTTGCTTTCCCAAGCCACCCGTGGCAATTCTGTACAACCTTTATCCATCTGCGCCTGTCAATTCTCCATGGGGTGTGGGTGGAGGTTGTCTACACAACATACTGGGAACCTTCCTGTTTGAATGGCAATTTTGGGAGGAGCTCTTGTTTCCGTTTCTTCTTCTTCTTCTGTTTTTTTTTTTGGGGGGGGGGCAATGAGGGTTAACACAGCTAGTAAGTGTCAAGTGTCTGAGGCTGGATTTGACTCCAGGGCCGGTGCTCCATCCACTGTGCCACCTAGCTGCCCCTGATTTGGTTCTTAAGGAGACTGGTTTTCACCTGAAATTGTAAAACTCACCTGTATGTAGAAATATAGAGAATGACCCAGAAAAACTCAGTGTTCATAAATGTGGCTATTATGAGAGGCATCGCTGGGCATTCTTGAACCTGGGAAAAACTCAGTTGGCAATGGGGCGTGACAACAGTACAGAAAGAAGTCTGATTTGGAGCATAGTCATGAGGGTGTACTGTTCTGCCCAAAGTCCAGTGGTCACCTCTTTCAGGTTGGTGAGAAGATGAACCTAGGGAGAGAGGTGACAATGCAGATAATGTCTTGTGGTAGTGACCTGGAGGTGGTTACATCATGGCCATGTGGATTAGTGGAGCATTGTAAAGCCTGGAGACAGTGGTTGCTATGGTGAGAAAGTTCCTCTACTAGATGTTGGCACCATGGGGAAAAGCCCTCAGCGGCCTTTTGCTAGTTAGAAGTCTGGTGATGTCCATTAGAATTTCAAAAGGGAAGCTTGAGTGGTTTAATGTTTCTTCAAAACAGTTGCAAAGTAGCACTAAATCATTTGGATCTCAGGGATGAAATAAAATGACTTTTGTAAAAAAAATACCTACTGGACTAGACATCTGGAGACCTGGGTTCTGTCCCAGGGTTGAACATCACATTTCCTCACCTGTAAACTGAAAAGGGGTTGGACAGCATAATCTCTGAGGTCCCTCCCAGCTCTAAAATGCTGTGATTCTATGACAAGAGCTAGAAATTGAAAGGAAAAAATAATAATTCTTGTTACAATGTCTCAGAGTCTTCTGTAGGGCAGTTATTCCTACAGACAGACAGATATAGCTTTTGAATTAGTATGTTACCAAAATAATCTGTTCAAAGAAGATGTTTACTGGTTGACACCATAATAACGCCACCACATACCCAGCGGTTGATATATGGTCTTTGAGAATCGTTCCATATTACTGAACCTTCATCCAGGCTCCATCAATCATACAAACACAGTCAAGTGCATTCTAGAATAAATGCAAGCTTTCGTTCAGTGATACATTTGGTACGTTAAACTCTGTGGCCCTGGAAATGGGCAACGCAATGGTTGGTCTGTGTTTAAATGGAGAATAATTTATATGTGATTTTGGCATTCAATTTCATCCCTGCTGGTCCAGAAACTCATTACAAGGTAGCAGTGATTGCTAATCAAGATGTTTAAGTTCCATTCCCCCTCCTATAAACCTCCTCTTCCCCTCCCACCACCCCAGCATTTTACCCAATTTTTAGCTGATATCAGCATGCATCATGTCTGGCTATAAGTAATAAAACATTAGGGAAGGTTGTGTGGTCTCTTAAAATAAAAACAAAGAGTTGTAAATCAGCCAGAGTGGTGTCCCTTGTCTGGATTCTCCACTCATAATATCTCACCGTGATGGGGAATGTTTGAACCATTTATAGTTGACTTTTAATTACGGCACACCAGAATATTAAAATGCCCAGTATCTCGAACCAGGTTTCACCTCCTTTGTATTTGAAAGTTTGAGGACACATGCGTTGAATGTCCTTTTTGACTTCTCATTGATCATTAGATCAACAGGCAAGAGGTAGCTCTCTACACTGCAAAAAGTTTGCAGCTGAAACAGGGAATTGTTGGAAAGAGGTAAATCAAGGCACAGGTAAAACAAATTATTTAGAATGTAATTGTATTGGGGTATTGTTATTTATTTTTTCACTTGAAATGACCAAAAAAGTATATTTAGTTAAAAGTAAAAAGGCTTGGTATGATGCATGAATAGGAGCACATTGAACTGAAACTATTTATCATTGATCTGTTTCTTAGGTAGAATAATAGCAATTATTTATTATGGTAAAGTGTGTTGCCTATTTGAGATGTATATATCCGCAAGTTACTTAAGTCTTCCTTATGGATAGAGGTTGATAGGTATCTCTGGAACACTGACCACCCTATTTCAGTGGAGAATTGGATTTCTACATGAAGGGGAGTAGTAGAAGGGATCATGAGGATGGCTGCTCTCTTCTCCTTGGAGAGAAAAGTTAATGGACTAGGATTTGTATATCTCTCTATATTTATATGTACATGTATGTATGGATGTATCTACCTATCCATTCCCTCCTAAATATTGCTTGTATAGGGGCATGATTTCTTTTTAGATTCAAACAAACTGCTTTTCTGGTTGCTATTACTTAAGGGGAAAAGGCTAACCCCAAATTTAGATTTGTCATCCTAACTCAAAATTCTAGTTACACAGAAATCCATCACAAATAGTTAATAGTGAGTAAACCCACAAGCAGATGTGAAAGTAGATGGCCAACAGAAGTCAGATGAGTTATGCATGGAGTGAAGGAACTCTCCCTTTGGAAGCGATATATCTTAGCTTAACCAAGAGGGAGGATGGAAATCAGGGATATGTTGCAAGTCTTTTCTCTCTCTTCCTGGTTCCTGAAGGGTCTGGAATGATGTGTATATCTCTTGAAGCAGGAATGAAGTTGGCGCCTTCTCTCTGAAGCCTTTGCACCAACTCTTCTCCCTCACATAGATAATACAACACTGTTTCATGATTCTTTCCACCACAGTAGGAGTTGCATCGAAATAACACCTTGTGCAATGTTTAAAAACCAGGTTACATTTTGTTTTTTGTTTGTTAGTTTGGATTTGTGATTTTATCTCCATGGGGGAGTTTCTGCCGTGGAAACTCTCATCATTAATGCTGATCGCAGGATGATTAGATTTGGGAGTGGGAGGGACCTAGAAGCCATCCTGCCCGTCTCCTTTTACTTTTACAATTGTGGAAAACTGAGGTCCAGAGAAGCGTTCAAGACACACAGATAGTGACAGAGGTGGGATTCAAACTCAGGTCTTCTCTTTCTAAATCCAGTGCTCTTCTCACTGTCCCATGCTGCCTCTGCAACTCAGATAGAACGTAAAGTATTCGAGAACAATCCTTGTGTGGGTTGCTTGGAGGAATGGAGAAGTAAGGGATCTGTCCATGGTTACACAACTCACATATGTCAGCAATAGGGCAGGTTTTCCTACCTAACATTGGCCCTTTACCCTCCATGCAATTCTGCTCTTTGGTGGCACTTATACTTTATATATAACACATTATATAATAAATAGATTAATATAATATAAATTACATTAATGATACAATAATATTATCTATTATATAAGGACTGCATGTCTGAGGACCAGCCTTGCTAAGCTTGGAGTGTCTCATGAGTTGATTGGCAGAAGTGCTCAAGGTTTTTGGTTTTAGCATCTGATAAGTTGTTTTTTTTTTTTGTTCAGTCATTTCAGTCATGTGTCTCTCCATGATTCCATTTGGGATTTTCTTGGCAAAAGTTGCTGGAGAGGGGCAGCTAGGTGGCGCAGTGGATAGAGCACCGGCCCTGGATTCAGGAGGACCTGAGTTCAAATCTGGCCTCAGACACTTAATACTTACTAGCTGTGTGACCCCGGGCAAGTCACTTAACCCCAATTGCCCTGCCAAAAAAAAAAAAAAAGGAAGTTCTACAGAGGACAGATTGGAAGACACTGAAAACAAGGAGACTAGTTAGGAGGACCTGAGTTCAAATGTGATATCAGGAAAAATAAATAAATAAAACCAAAACAAAACAAAACAAAAAAGTTACTGGAGAGATTTAGCATTTCCTTCTCCAGCTCATTTTCCAGATGAGGAAACTGAGGCAAAAGCGGTTAAGTAACTTGCCCAGGGGGAAACAATTACCAAGTTTCTGAGCCCAGATTTGAACTAAGGATGGTGAGTCTTTTTGACTCCAAGCCAGGCGCTCGGTGCACTATAGCGCCACCTAGCTTCTCCCTACTAATTTATCGAGTGGTTATATTTTGTGGAAGCAGAAGAAATAATCATACTAAGGAAATTCCATTCCTTTGAAGAATTAAAGGGAATATCTCACCAAGAGAGGTATATAGATGTAATGGATAGAAAGTTACCTTGGAATCAGAAAGACCTGAGTTCAAAACCTGCCTCTGATACTTGCTGGCTGGGTGATTTGTGGGCACCTCACCTAATCTTTCAGTACTCTAAGCAACATTCTATGACTGTAAGTTTCTCAACCAAGTGTCATTCTATACTGGTAGAAGGTAGGGGATCTTAACTTTATTTGTGTCATCAACCCCTTGCAGTCTGGGGAAGCCCATGAACCTCTTCTCAGAACAAGGTTTTTAATAATTGATGACAATTCCAAATTTTATTTAGGGGAAAATAAAGATGTGATTATTCTCCCAGACAAGATCATGGACCCTCTGAAATCAAGGGTTCCATGGACCCCAGGAATCACGGCAGTTTCTTCTTTGAACACTTCAGTGAAATACTCGGGAGAGACTGAAATGATTTTACTTTTATCTACAGCTGAGGGTCTGGAAAAGGTCAGCTAAGTTTTACAGGCATTTATTAGGTAGGCCCATGTCTGCTCTGGGCTTAATTAAACACCTGTCTGCTCTGTTCTCAGCACCCGGCTACCAAGATGAGAAATGCCAGCCTTTATCCTCAGGGGAACTACAGCATAGGGTGTACAGGCCCCCTTTTCATAATTATGTGTTTAATGTGTACTTATAAATGTTGATCTAAAGGAAACTTCAAGCAAATCCTTTATAGACCCAATGACCTCCCCTAATTCTCAAAATCCCTAACATTATCTATATCTGGGAATTACTTGGTGCTCTGTCAATGCCTAGAGATGGTGTGAAAATGTGTCTGTGTGCCAGCTCTTTGTGTCTGTGGTTTATGGAGGATAAAAATGTTTTGTTGATGCCCTATGTTTTTATATCATAGACGTTCTTGGAGCTGATCCCTCACTCCCCAATAAAACCATAAAACAAAAAAGTGAAAAAGAGTTAAGTAATAGAATAGTCAAATAATAATATCCTATATAATGGCCTTGCCTGGCAAAACATACACCACTCTGCTCTAGTAGCCCTCCACAGTTCTGCTGAAAGATCTATTTCTTTTAAAAAATATTGCTATCTTTTATTTTTACATTACCATTATTTCCTCTTCTCCTCTTCCTCCTCCTCCTCCTTCCTCTTTGTCCTCCTCCTCCTCTTCCTTTTCTTCTCTGGAATTGGGAATCTGTATTCAGGTTCGAATAGTGATGGTGCAAGTCACCTAACCAGTGTCTAATTCAGTTTCCTCATTTATAAAATGGGAATAATAATAGCTTTTGCCTCCCAGGGTTGTTGTAGGGAGGAAATGAGATAAGATTGGTCACATATACCTTGAAAAGGACTCATGTGTATGTGCTAGGTACTGGTATTACTTATCAATCAAGGAAATCCTCCTAAAGAAGTAAAGAAAGAGAAGAAAATCACTTTAGTAAAGCTAACTGTTACATACCAAGTCTGATGGTGGGAATAAATCAATGAATATTTATTTTAAAATTATTGTTTATTTTTAACATTCATTAAAATTTTTGTGAATTCCAAATTCTTTCCCTTCCTTCTACTTCTCTTTTACTTATTGAGAATAATACATGTGATCATGCAAAATCATGCACAAAATTTCCATATTAGCCACGTTGTAAAAAAAGCACAAGAAAAATGAAAAAAAATTACATTTCAATTTGCACTCAGCATTCCTTAATTCTCTGTCTGAATGTGAATGGCATTTAAAAAAAATCATGAGTCCTTAGGAATTGTTGGTGAGCATTTATCCAGCACTTCTAGTGTGTTAGGCATTGTGTTTGGTGCTGGACATCCATCCAAAGATCAAAGTCAACTAGTACCTTCCCTCAAAGAGTAAGCACTCTATGCAGAGGGACATGTATGCACATAAGAAGATACCCCCCAATATATCCAAGGTATTTATGGGGGCAAGTATAATGTTCCATACCCCAAGCACCCCTCAGTTCCCATCTCTTGCCTCTTCAAGGAAGGAAGAGAGATGCATTTTCTCATCTTTTCTTTGGACATGTATTTGGTCCTTATAACTATAAAGGGTTCAGTTCATGGTGAGCCATTCTTTCCTGCACAGTGAATAGGAACTGGCCAATGGGAACAAAAAGGGAGTCTCTGACGCCATCTGGTAGTTCTCACATTCCAAGGGTGGAGGCCAGAGGAGGGAGTGAATGCCTCTTTCTTTAGTTTTCATCTTCAACTTCAAAGTCCAGAAAACACAAAGGCTACATTCTGAATCCCTTATATACTTCATTTCTTATTGTACAATAATGTTATTTGTAGAGGACTTAAAAAAAGACAAAAATCATAGGTCAAGATCTGAATGGCATCTTAGATATCATCAAGTCCACTTTTCTCATTTTACAGATAAGGAAACTGAGGTAGACAGAAGTTAAGTGACTTGTCCAGGGTCACACAGCTAGTAACTGTCTGAGGCAGGATTTGAACTCAGGTCTTCCTGACTCCAGGTCCAATACTCTCTCTATTGCATGGTACTGCCTGTCAGTAGGAGGGTGGTTGTCAATGAGGTCCCAGATGAAAACAGATTTTTTTACAAGCTGTCTTTGTGTCAAAGAAGGAAGGATTGTAGGAAGTAGAGTCAAAGGGAAATTTAGGATCCTTTAATCCATCCCCCTCTTTCAACTGCTCCCTTCCCCCTTTTGTGGATGAGGAAATTGAGATGCTGAAAAGTGAAGTTACTCACAGTAGTAAGTAAGAAAGAAAGATAAGATTTGAACCCTGACTTCAAATACAGGCTTTTCCTATGAGTACCCATTTTTTCCTAGGAAAAGACAATGGAGTTTTAGCATCTTGTTTTGGAACTCTGTACACAGTGACTTGGAAGGGAATATTCTTACTTTAGATCTAAATAGGAGTTGATAAGATTCACAATTATTGCTTGAAAAATATATAGTGAATGGGGCGGCTAGGTGGCGCAGTGGATAAAGCACCAGCCCTGGATTTGGGAGTACCTGAGTTCATATCTGGCCTCAGACACTTAACACTTACTAGCTGTGTGACCCTGGGCAAGTCACTTAACCCCAATTGCCTCACTAAAAAAAAAACAAAACAAAACACTATACAGTGAAAGCAAAGGTCTATTCTGAAGAATAGTTTGGGGACCAGAAATCACATTTTTGTGAAAGCCCAGTCATGCCAAGCATTCTTTGCCCAGGAAGCCTCCTTGCCAGGTGTAGTGCTTTGCTCTACTTTGCCGGAGAGAGAGCTTCCTATTCATGTTCTCAATGAAGGTTGTTTGTGGTCTCAGTATTTGAGTCAAGCTCAGTCTAAGCTTGAAGCAGGCCTGTGTAGGCCTGTGCACTGAAGCTCTGGGGCCCCTCATTACCATCTGCAAACAGGGGCTGCAATCCCAGCTGCTCAGAATGGAAATCACAAAGCAGCAGAGGTGTTTTGACATTTGGAATTAAAAATAACCCTTGCTCTCAATGTTTTCCATTGCCAGCACCAGGCTGACTGAAAGCCAACAGTCAAACACAGAGCGAGCAAAACAGTCTCTCACAAAGTGCCAATTTCCAACCCTGTGGATGTTTTGCTGATTTCAAAAAAGTATATTCCTGCAGGACTGATGCAGGCTGATTTCCTTCTCATTGGCATATGATAAAAATCACAAAATCTGAAAACTGGAACGAGCATTTGAGCACATCTAGTAGAGGGGTGGCAAACAAATAGAAATCAGGGGGCCATTAAAGGGCACATAAGGGGCCCCCCAGGCTGCTTAGAAAAATCACAGTCATGTTATTCCCTTTGTATTTTTATTATTTTTGTGAAATGTTTCTTGATTTTATTTTGATTTGTCTCAAACTTCCCCTGGAGCATTCTCTCACAATGCTGCCCAAGGGCCTCATGTTTTGACACCTCCTATCTAGTGCAATCTATATTTTACTGTGTCCTTTGAAATTATATGGGGTTGCCTATCTCTGCCCCAAATTTTAGGGAACTTAGCTCAAGTTTCTAATATGTTGCTACTTATAAATTAGAGGCTATAGCACCAGTCTTTGGCATTAAGCATTTATTAAAGCACATTAAATGTTAGTAAAGAGAGAGCGCATTGCTCAGAATTAGAGTTCAGAAGTCTTACATACCTGGATAGGAGAGAGAGAGAGAGAGAGAGAGAGAGAGAGAGAGAGAGAGAGAGAGAGAGAGAGAGAGAGAGAGAGAGAGGAAGAGGGAGGGAGGGAGAGAGAGAGAGAGAGAGAGAGAGAGAGAGAGAGAGAGAGAGAGAGAGAGAGGGAGGGAGGGAGAGAGAGAGAGAGAGAGAGAGAGAGAGAGAGAGAGAGAGAGAGAGAGAGAGAGAGAGGAAGAGGGAGGGAGGGAGAGAGAGAGAGAGAGAGAGAGAGAGAGAGAGAGAGAGAGAGAGAGAGAGAGAGGGAGAGAGAGAGAGAGAGAGAGAGAGAGAGAGAGAGAGAGAGAGAGAGAGAGCGAGCCATGTAGCTGTGGTCTGGAGGAGAGGCGGCCCTTACACACTGCTCAAAGCTAATTGGCTAGCATCATTCAAATCTATTGATTGACTGGACTTAAGGGTGGTCCATATTAAAATAAGCAGTAGGTGCTGAGGTCAGAGTCCAGAGGACAGACCCTTTGAAGGGAAAGGCTTTCTGTTAGGTGTGGTTTTAATCTCTCTTGTCTCTATTCAGAGTCTGAAGTCCAGCTTTCCTGTCTCTGGGCTGACTCTGAAGCAGATTGGGCAAGGCTCCCTCAAGTGGAGGGGTCTCTGGGACCCCCAAGACCCATTATTGTCTCATATTACAAAGCATACCCCTAAAGACATACCTGACTTTACTCAAAGGCTGGTAGTGAGGGTGAAACTTCTTTTCTCCCAAAGCACCCTATTCCATGTTGGAAAAGTTTTAGGAAGTTTTCCCTGACATTGTTTAAATATGCTTCTTTTCAACTCTCTTCCATTGTTCCTACTTTTGCCTTTTGGAGACAAGTCAGATCAATCAGTCAATAGTTAGTCAATCAACATTTATTAAACACTTGGCACTGTGCTAAGTGCTAGGGATACACCAAGAGGAAAAGGACAGTTCCTGCCCTCAAAACGTTCACAGTCTAATGAAAGAGACAACAAATAAGCGAATATATGCAAACAATCCATATACAGGACAGACAGGAAATAATAGAGGGAAAGCATTGAAGTTAAAAGGGGTTCGTATAAAAGGTGGGATTTTAGTTGGGAAGCCAGGGAGGTCAGTAGTCAGAGCAGAGAAGAGAGAGTGTTCCAGGCATGGGCTTTAGCCAGAGAAAATGTCCAGTGCCAAGAGATGGAGAGTTTTGTTCTTGGAATAGGAAGTCAGTGTCACTGAATCAGAGTATATGGAGAAGAGTAGGATATAAGAAGACTGGAAAAGTAGAAGGGGGTTAGCATTTATTAAATGTTGATTTTGTACTAGGCACTGAAGGTACAAAGACAAAGAAATGACAATCCTTGTCCTCCAGAAGCTTATATTCTAGAGGGAGACATGTACATGTAAGAGGAAGAGACCCCTCCGGGAGATCTGAGTAAAAGCATGTGTACATTGTGGAAGGTGCATTAGACTCATTCTGTTTGGCCCCAGAGGTTAACAATAGTTACATCTACCTGGCCAAGCCCCATCCTGAACCCCTAATTGGCATCTTCTCCTACAAGTATTCCTGTTGTCTTGGGATCTCTGCCTGTCCCTCCTCAACTGAATTTGTTTTAAACTTGAATTTGAGTATACACTTTGAGGAGTTTGACCAGGAGTCTATGTGGCAAATTATGGAAATGGAAGTCCCTAAATGTCTTTAGCAATGGCTGGATCAACACTCATTAGGTGGGATTTAAAGGGAACTCTTCTTGAGGTATGCATTAGATGAGCTGGCCTCTGAGATTCCTTCCAACTCAGAGATTCTGGGCTTCTGCAAGCCTATCCTGGAGTAGGACAGAGTAAAAATTCTATAAATAAGGGCTTTGGGTAGCCTCTAATTCCATGTAGAAGGGATCAATTCTCTCTAGTCTCAGCAGAGCATTATTGGCATATGGCTTGGTTGAAAGGGAAAAGAATCACCCCAAAGACAACTAGGATTTGAGCCATTTATGGCCTCATAGACCATATGTGATGCCTTAACTTGGAATCACAAACCCATATTGGATGTTATAAAGTCTGCCATCATGACTTTCCCTTTGGCCCAATTTGTTTTAGAAGTCAAGCTTCTAGGCAAATATATTTGCTTTATTTTCTGGGCCAATTTTATTCAAAGCCCGAAGGTCACTCAATAGGACTGGGCTCATGTGTGGAGATGAGCTTAGGAAAAAGGACTTGTGCTGTGTATGGTGGTGTAACCTTCTGGTCCCTACTTCTGGGCATGCTGAGGCTAGTGCATCATTTGAGTTCAGAAGTTCTAAGATTCCACAGGGCTAAAGTCAATCAGGTATCCACAGTAAGTCTGGTACTAATACGGTGAGCATCCTGAGGGAGTGTGTGGCACCAGGCTACCTAACAAGGGGCAAACTGGCCCAGATCAGAAAAAGGGGAACAGGTTAAAGCTTCAGTAGTGATTGGTATTGCTATGAGGCCCATGGATGTCTGCTGCTCTCCCACTTGGGAGGAATAGGGAGACCCAATTCCAACAACAAAAAAGAACAAAAACACAAAGAAAAAATGACTTGTCCTCCAAGGTGTCTGTGTGAGTGAGGATTGCAAACTCTCGCCTTGATGCCTTACACTAACATACTGACATAGCAGGAAGGCTCATGCTGGCAAAACATAAGATGAATATCATTTGTGGTGCAAACTACAACCCGTATTCCTTCTCCAGGCGGCTCTCTTGTGACAAGGATGACAAATAGGTGCGACAAACAGAACAGCCATTGGTCAAAAAAAGGAAACAGATTTAAGAGGTGAGTGCTTCCTTTGGGAATATGAAGAAGGAATCCATTAGTCCCACAAAGTGCATCACAATAATCAACAATAATGCTTCATCATTTCTCTTTTGACATCTAGAGGTCAACATTTTCCCAGTGAGAAAACTGGCAAAGGGTAATACGCTTGTCTGTCCTTAGTTAAGGGTTACAGTCCTCTCCCCTTGCCAAATGTGTGAGGTATACAGTGCCATTATTATCATCAATGTTTTTCACATTAGGAAACTGAGACCCAGAGAAATGAAGTGATTTGCCCACAGTCACAGCTGGGATGGGTCAGTGCCAAGAGTCAAGCCAGATTTATCTGATTCCAAGCCCAGTCTTCACTTTATTATCTGCTTAAAAATGCATCATAGCAAGCCATTTTGTGAATGATTGGATCATATCTTTTCCTGCAAGAGTGAGAATCTGTGAACTCTCAAGAGTTTGATACTATACTGTATCAGGCTAGTCAAATTGTACCTCCACTTGAATTTAATAATTGGAATTGATTTGAATGTAAGTGCTATTGGAATAGGGAATGCTTCATTCTTTGTACTCACACTACTAGCATTTACTACAGTGCTGGGCACACACTAAATGCTCAATAAATGCTTGTTGATTGATTGATTGATGGCTGCCAGTTCTGGCTACTTAGTGAGTTAACAATATGCTTAGTAGACTGGAACTAGTTACAGAACATCTAAGCATGCTCCAGTGCCTCTAAGAAACTTCCATTACATGCAGCATAGCTCTCCAGATGTTGAGATGCTGCCCAAGGTGCTCCACACCTGTACCAATCTCATTTATACCAGAATTTTGTAATGTCTCCCCAAATCATGTCTAAATCAAACCATATGTTAAATGCAACAGATGACCTGGCTATTTTAAGGATACTATGTTGTGATGTGTGTGTGTGTGTGTGTGTGTGTGTGTGTGTGTGAGAGAAGCATCCTTTTGTAAAGTGAATACCCCCTGAACATAGTTGCTTGCTAGGTGTAGGTTTTCATGTATTGATTGAGTTTTGGGGTGAATGCCATACTATGGAATGTCACTTATTCAGATTAAAGGGATGGGAATGATCAAGTCTGAACCAGCAAAAGGCCTGAAATACATAATCAGTATAAAATAAGTCAATATTATGGCTTTTATGTATCTGCTGTAAGACAGGTCCCAATGAGTGTGAACAATAAATTCCACCCCCCCATACCCAAAAGGGTCACATGTATTCACATTTTCACTAGTCAAAGTTATAATTTTGTAAAACATGATAAAAACAAAATCATGGTTCCAGGTCAGTGGAAATATGCAGTGGGAATTCAAATAATGGGACCACCTCAGGGGATTAATTATTTGTACCAAGCAAGACCTAGTAGTAATGGCAACTTAATGACAATGCTGTTTAGTAGAAGTCTTTGGGACACCAAGTAGGATGAAGAGAAATAAGTGGACCCTGTGAAAGTGCTTAAGGATACTAAAAATTGGTTTCTTTCCTTAGGTGGTTTAATTATCTTTCTCATAATCTTGTTTTTACCTTTCCCAGATTTCTTTTTAATCTGCTTAGCATACCTTCTCTTCTCAGGTGTTGCAAAGATAAACAAACTTAGCCCCCATGCTAACTACCCAATTTCCAAGTGGGTAGGCATTAATTAGTAGGCTTGTCCAATACTTCCCTTCATAGGATTAAACCTCAACTTCATGAGATTCATTGATTATGTTAAAAATACTGTCAGGAATTGTAAAAAATGGCATCATCTATCTTTTAACTTGCACATATTTTAAAGTATTTGTTTAAAAATTAAAATGGATCTGGTGGTTGCCTAAGGAACCCCAAAGTTCTTGGAGTTTATGAGTTATCACTCCTGATTACATAAAATTACAAAGTTTTTGTACGAACAAAACCAGAGCAGGTGAAATTAGAAGGGAAACAGTTAACTGGAGAAGAAAAAGTCTTTGCAGAAAGTTTTTATGATTAAGGTCTCATGTTCAAGATATGTAAGGAACTGATTGAAGTTTAGGGAAAAAAAGAGCCATTCCTCAATTTATAAATGATCAAAGGATATGAAAGGTAGTTTTCAAAGGAAGAAGTACAAGCTATCAATAGCAATATGAAAAGTGCTCCAAATCACTAATAATTAGAGAAATGAAAATTAAAGAAACCTTTAGATTGGAAAAGATAAAACAAAGAACAATGAAAATATTTGAGAGGCTGTGGGAAAATGGGTACATTAATGCACTTTGCAGGGGAGATTTCTGGAAAGTAATTAGGAATTATGTTCTAAACTTTGCATGCTCTTTGATCCTGCAATATTTCTACCAGTCCCATTCCCTAAAGAGATCAAAGAAAGAGGAAAAGGTCCTATGTGTACAAAAATATTTATAATAGCTCTTTTTGTAGTTGCAAAGAACTGGAAACAGAAGCAGCTAGGTGATGCAGTGGATAGAGCTCTGACCCTGGAGTCAGGAATTCCTGGGTTCAAATTTGGACTCAGATATTTACCAGCTGTGAGACTCTGGGCAAATCACTTAAACCTCCATCTGCCTCAGCCTCTTTAACTGTTAAATGGTGCAGTAATAGCACCTGCCTTGAAGGATTGTTGTGAAGATCAAATGAGATGTTTATAAAAAGCACTTAGCCCAGTGCCTGGCACATAGTAGGCACAATATAAATGCTTACTCCACCCCCATGCCCCAAACTAAGGAGGTACCCATCAACTGGGAATGTCTGAATAAATTATGGTGTATGAATGTATTTGGAATACTGTTGTATCTTTACAAAATGATGAAAGGGATAGATCCAGAGAAACCTTGAAAGACTTATATGAAATGATACAGAATGAAGTCAACACACCAGGAGAACAATTTTGCTATAGCATCAGTATTATAAAGAGAAACTATTTTAAAAGATGTAAGAATTCTGATCAATGTAATAACCTATCATGATTCCAGTGGACTAAGGAGGAAGCCTTCTGTCAGAGAGGGGATGGACTCAAGGTGCAGAATGAGACATGCATTTTTGGCCATGGTCAATGTGGAAACTAATTTTGCATAACTACATATAATTGCTACAAGACTTTTACTTTCTCAGTGGGGAGAAATGAGAGGGAGAGAAAATAAATGCTTGTTAATTGAAAACAAAATGTTAAAAATAATCTATTGTTCCTCTCTTAGTCCCACCAAGTCTATCAGAAAATGACCAATGTTTCAGCTCCTCCATTCCATGACAGATGCTGATTAGTGGCCAACTCTGCCATATATTGTCTATGCAAACACTGACATATTATTTAATCTTTGTGAGCCTCAATTTGTCCATCTTGTGTAATGGAACAGGCAATAACTGTCCAATTTATAGAGGTGTTGTTAGGGCCTGATGAGATAATATGTGTGAATGTGCTTTATAAAAAGTTAAGTGCTCTGATATATACACATATATCTATACACATATACATATGCATAACGTGTGTGTGTGTGTGTGTGTGTGTGTGTGTGTGTAGGCTGCATGGACTTTGCATGAGTCACTAAACTCAGTACTCTTGGCAGCTCTTTAAACTAAAACAGAAGAGAAGATACCAACCTACATTGGTAGAAGGAGTTTTCTCCCCTAATTGATCTGTACACTAATAATACTACTGTTTAGTTTGATGGAAGAGCTCACTCAGTTGCCCATGGTCAGCCAATGTGAAAGGGAAGTAAAGGCCCCAGCATTAAATCAAGCCCACCAGAGCAGGTGCTCAGCCGGGCTTAGTCGAGAATGTAGAGTATTAGGTTGATCACTTTAAAATGGAATATAAACTTCTAGAAGGCAGGGACTACTGTCTTTCCCTTTTCTTTTGGTATTTCAGCCTCTCTGATGGAACTTGATGGCATTTTTTCTTACCACCAACATTTATTTCTGTTAAATCAGATTATAAATCATTATCAGGACAAATATATATCTATGTGTAATATCTACAAATCTATATGTATATATACACACAAATATACAAATCTCTCTCAACTCCCAAAGTTGTTAGAAAGGACGTTATCAGTGATTTTTTTTTTGGCAGGGCAATGAGGGTTAAGTGACTTGCCCAGGGTCACACAGCTAGTAAGTGTCAAGTGTCTGAGGTTAGATTTGAACTCAGGTCCTCCTGAATCCAGGGCCGGTGCTTATCCACTGCGTCATCTAGCTGACCCCCACAACACACTTTTTTTTTTCCTTCTTTTTTTTTTTTTAAGTGAGGCAATTGGGGTTAAGTGACTTGCCCAGGGTCACACAGCTAGTAAGTGTCAAGTGTTTGAGGTTAGATTTGAACTCAGGTCCTCCTGAATCCAGGGCCAGTGCTTTATTCACTGCGCCACCTAGCTGCCCCTGTTATCAGTGGTTCTAAATCAGGATTTTACCTAGGGCTATTTCCAACATGATTTATATCTTCACCTCCTCCTCTCCTGACTCAGCCTCAGCCCCTACCTCATCTGTGTGTGTGTGTGTGTGTTTATGTATGTATGTGTATCTTATATTTGATTGTAAGGCCAATGTTTAAAAGTAAAATTAAATGAGATGGGATTTCATGTTGTTACCAGCAATCCAAAAGGTGTAGCTGGTGATGGGCTTTTCATTAATTTAAACAGATGAGAGAAAACCAAACCAAAGCACCTGAAAAGCAAAAGGAAGCAGGATCCCTTCCCTCCCCAAATATTCACCAAAGATGTACAAGAAGAAAACCAACTTCACATAATCAAATATGTATAAGCCATATCTGCTTGCTTGCTGCCTTACGGAGGGGAAATGGGAGGGAAGGAAGGAGGGATAAAAAATTGGAACCACCAAATACAAATAAAAATGTTTATTATATTTTAAAAAGAAGAAAACCAACAAGTGCATGAGAGACTATAAAATAAATGAAACTGAATCAAAATAATGTTGAAACCTTGTCCAATGCATATTAAAGGACAGTATTGACAATTTCTCTTCCCATATGGATAAATTCAGTGCAAACCAACCTTTATCTGGGGCTGCCCTCCCAGTGCCCCCATTTTGGGGTCATATTTCTCAGTTCTGAGTTGAGAGGGGGCTATTTGCCTGTATTTTCTCTGTGAAGGTAAATAATGCCGCTGTTCCTCTTAATAAAAGCTTTTTCTCTTAGGCTGCGGAATATTATCCCAATTAACAAGACAGCTCCTTCTGGACTCATGAGCCAGCATGACAAGAACAAGGTGGGGGTTTGTTTTCTCCAGCCTGGCCTGCCCCAGCTTCTCTTCTCTAAGAGAGATCTTTTGTATTTTGGGATGTTTCTCAGGCATTGGCTCATTTGTATGCAACGAGGCTCGGCAATCACAGGTTGGTCTCATAATAGAAACACTGATCCTGACAAATCTTTGGGGGCAGCCAATGCAATCAGGGCGGTCTGGGCCCCAAGGTCATCTTTCCTTCTGACTTCAGACAAACTGTTGTTTTTAATTTGCTACCTTTCTGACCTTCTGGCAACTAGTTTTCAAAATGGTTTTCTAGTGTTCTCACCTTTTTTTTTTCCATCAAGAACTAAAACTGACCTCCCCAAAGGTGTTAGAAAGGACACATTCAGCCATTCTAATCTAGGATTTTATCTAGGGCTATTTCCAACATGTGATTTACACCCTTGTTTCCTCCTTCTCCCCACTCAGCCCGTGCCCCCACCTCATTTCTTTGTTTCTCTTGACCAGAGGCTTTCATTATACAAGTGAGGAGGGGTGAATTTAAAGAATTCCACGGCACTGTGTTATGGTCTTCAGGCACTAGTGAATAGAAACCTCACAATAGTTTCCTGGGTCCAGTTTTGAACATTTCAGCATGTTGGAGGTGTCCATGAAGCTAGTGCCACTGGGTGCATTGGAAGTCTACTCAGCAGGGAGATTGAAATCTTAAGGATGGCAGCAAGAGATTGGATGAAGAAAAGAAATGGTGAGCCAAGGTGCTAGAAGAAGGGAGGAGAATGTCCTTAGTATTGGTACAGTGGAACCAGCCATTCAGCAAGCAGTTATTTGATATCTACTATGTGTCAGGCACCGTGCTAGGCACCAGGGATATGGAGACAAAAAAAAGACACCTGCCCTCAAGGAGACAACATGTACATGTATAAATATACACATAATAAAGACAATATTCATGCAGGTTAGGATGGGAGGGGGGGCATTTAGGTGGGCAGTGGATAGAGCACAGGCCCTGCAGCTGGGAGGACCTGAGTTCAAATTTGATCTCAGACACTTACCAGCTGTGTGACCCTGGGCAAGTCACTAAAACCCAACTACCTTAAACACCTGGGGCCATCTCCCGTCATCCTGGTATCTGTCTTGCCCCTGTACCCAGATGGCTCTGGAGGAGAGAGTGAGCACAACCCTCCCTCACTTAAATCTAATTCACTGCAAGTCATGCCATCATCCTAATGTCATGGTCCTCTTTGAGAATGAAGGACAAAAAACAACAACAACAACAACAAGAAGTTAAGGAGGGAGGACAGTTGCAGTTGGGAGAATCAGGAAAGGCTTCCTCAAGAAGCTGTGGTCTCTGTGTCTCTTCTATGAGATGGGGATGAGAAGGCAGGGGATTCCACGCCTAGGAGATGGCCACTTTAAAGGCATGAAGATAGGAAGGGGAGTGTCTTATGTAAGGAGCAGAGAGGAAGCCAGTTGGACTGGAAGGAAGAGGATGATAAAGGGGTTATATCCCCAAAATCTTAGTGCAGCTTTAAGCTTTGGGAGCTCAATTCAATATAAACAGCCGTTAGTCCAGGGCTGCCCTCCTGACCACTCCAATTAAGCTTTAGTGCCATAAAACTGTGATAAGACTTTTGGGACACCCTGTACAATGAAACAAGAGAGAATTTAACAGCCAAGCAAAGAGGCAACTCAAGTCCTCAAGTGAGCACCATCTACATTCCTCATCTGGAGTTTATCAGCCCTGATTAAGAGTCACCATTTAGCCCCATGTGGGTTTAAACTAGACTGACTCCTTATTACTGAAGGCCTGGTCTCCCCCTACTCTCAATCATCACTGAGTCATTCAAATTTCAGCAAATGACCTTTATGATTTTTTTCTTTAATGTAATTGATTTCCTTTTTGATTATATATGCAAGGTATCCCCAAAAGTCTTAGTACAGTTTTTTTTATGAGATATTTTATTTTTTCCGCTACATGTAAAGATAGTTCCTATGATTTTTTTTGACTGGGAAATGAGGGTTAAGTGACTTGCCCAGGGTCACATAGCTAGTAAGTGTCAGGTGTCTGAGGCTAGATTTGAACTTGAGTCCTCCTGAACCCAGGGCCAGTGCTTTATCCACTGCATCACCTAGCTGCCCTCAAAGGCCCTTTATGATTGAAGGAACTTGATTTAAATTAGAGAAAATTATGTTGTTATTTATTATTCAATTGTGTCTGACTCTTCATGACACCATTTGTGGTTCTCTTGGCAAGGATATTGGAGTAGTTTGCCATTTCTTTTTCCAGCTCATTTTACACACGAGGAGACTGAGGCAAACAGGGTTAAGTGATTTGCCCAGGGTCACACAGCTAGTATGTGTCTGAGACTGCATTTGAACTCAGGTCTTCCTGGCTCTGGGCCCAGAATTATCCACTGCATCACCTAGCTGCCCTTGAAATTGTTTAGAGGGGAATAATAGAGTGCTTCACTTGGATAGAGAAAGACCTGGGTTCAGATTCTTCATCAGTTACTTGCTATAGGACCTTGGGCAAATGACTGAACATTTAATTGTAGTTTCCTCATCTGTAAAATGGGGGTGATAGTGGTACCTTCATCACAGGTTTATTGTAAGGATCAAAAGAGATAATACATGTAAAATATTTTGCAAAGGCCACTCTATCTATGAACGATTATTATTTTTTACCATAGGAAGGAGAATTCAATGACATGTCTATCTACCATTCCTCTTTTCCATGCTCTGCCTCAGTCTCCTGCTCTCTCTACATTCTTTGACCTCATTCTCCCATCCCCATTTATCCTTCCTTGGTCTACTCCTTTCCTCTGTCCTGCCCCACCCTTCCTCCCACCTTCTCTCTGCCTTCATATAGTTATAGCAGCTAGATGGTGCAGTGGATAAAGCACCAGCCTCGGATTCAGGAGGACCTGAGTTCAAATCTGGCTTCAGACATTTGATACTTACTAGCTGTGTGACCTTGGGTAAGTCACCTCACCCTCATTGCCCCCAAAACCAAAACCAAAATATAGTTACAGCTTAGGCTATGTGGCTTCTATCATGGGTCAGTGACAAGAGTGCTGGATTTGTGTACTTTGAGTCAAATCCTGTCAATGACCTTTGTGACCATGCCCAAATTGTTGTATTTCTTTTGGCCTTAGTTTTCTCATCTGGAAAGTGGAGAGGTTGGACTAGGTAAACTCCAAGGTCCCTTCTAAATCTAAATCTAGGATTCTGTGATGTTTTGGGCCAAAGAGACCAACTTGATTCCTCTATTAATTGCGCCACTGAAATAGCCACCTGTTCACAAAGTCTTCCTTGGCTGGGGAATAAAACATTTTGGACCAAAGCCCAGAGGCAACATTCACTCAATTGCTGCTCTGCCCATCTCCTTAGCCTAAGTATTATTAGATTGGCTTCCTATTGGGCAGGAGTAAGAAAGGATCTGAGGACTTAATTGTACATAGAAAGCATGTTGGGAAGATCTGTTTAGCTCCCTGATATTTTCCAAGGGGATAAAATGAGCTTTGAATCCCATCTTTCAAGAGATGCACCCATGGAATGTCATTGTTGGAAGAGGCACCTGTTAGGACATCTACCTTAAGCTCATCATTGTCCAGAAAAGATGAAATGATGTGCCTGAAACAGGGTATTCATTACATCTTCCTCCATACACCTGTCTTCAGAGATACCAGAGATACCTGAGAGATAACTTAGAGATAGGCCCTGCTAAAAGGGCATCAACGATGACCGAGGCGATACCCAGAAAATGGACGGGCTCAAGTTCTCCAGAATGGTTGATGTGATGCTTGAAAGCTTTCAAAGTGAAATAAACCCCACAACAACCCTGGGAGCTAAGTCACATGGATGATGCCAGAGAAGGAAGTGATTTGTTTTGGAAGCTTACCACTGTAGGACCTTGGGAAAGTCAACTAACCTCCTTCAATCTCAGCTACCTGTCTGTCAAACTGGGGTAAAGCTCTTGTGAGGATTGAATGAGACAACATATGTAAAGTTCATCCAAACCTCAAAGTTCTCAATTGCCATTATTATGTGACAGGGCAGTATTGGAACCCAAATACTTCTGTCTCTATTGCCGTACCTACTCTGCCTCAATGCTCCTTAATAGTATATGAAAAAATTTCAACTTGGGGTTAAAATAATAATGAACATTTATATAAGGTTTTAAGGTTTGCAAAATGGAATACTTGTTCTTTCATTTGATCCTCATGAAAGCTTGGTGAAATAGGTGCAATTAGTATCCCAATTTTATAGATAGGGAAACTGAGGCAAAGGGTGGGTAAGTGACTTGCCCAGGGTCATAATGCTAGAATCTGAGGCAGGTCTTCCTGACTCTAAGTATAACATTCTATCCATTGCACTGCCTAGCTACTGAGACATTGTTGATTCATTCATTACCCCCCCCCCCATACATATACACATATTAAGCACTTACTGTGTACCAGGAATTGCACTAGGCTCTATTAAAACAACTGAAAAGAGTTGAGCTCTCTGTTTGGCTCTGCCACTGAGACATTGTTATTGATAATCATTCTTCTGCCTTTCAAATGGTGACATTCTGTGTCACAGGGGTGGGGGAGGGCTCACTGTGGCTCAGAGATTATTCCTTGACAAGTGCTTTGAGTCTTTCACTCAAAGGGGGCAATTCTTGAACTGTGAATGAAAGTCATCTGCTTGCAGGGTGATTCATTGTAATACTTAGGAGAGTGCTTGGGAGCTGGGGAAGATGAGCCTATGAAGATCTCAAATTGCTAATCATTGCTTTCATCATGCAAATCATCTTCTGTGGGTCACAAAGATAAGGCTATCCAAGAATTCATTGCGGGATGTGGAGAAGACTTAAAGGAAAGACCTGAAAGCTCTTTTCAAGTATTTGAAGTCATGTGTGAGAGAGATAGTATGGTGCAGTAGGTAGAGAGCTGGCCAGGAAGGGAGGGAAGCCTGAGTTCAAGTCCTGACAAAAGCTGGGTTCAAATCCTACACATTCTGGTTATCCAAGTCCTAGCAAGTCACGTGCTACCATTTTGATCTAAACACCTTAATAATTGCTGGAAGGAAATGATATGAGAGACTTTTCTACTAGGATTATATCAGCACTCTAGGAAATCCTCTAAGTTAGATTTTAAACTCCTTGAGGGCAAGAACAGGTTTTTGCCTCTTTTTGTATCCCCGGTGCTTAGCACTGTGCTTGAAACATAGTAGGTACTTAATAAATATTTAATGCTTGATGAATATCGACCACAAATTGAAGAAAAAGGGCTGACCTGTATTGTTGGTAGGAACTGGGAGTTCCCGTTGCCAAAGAAATCACAGGGCCAGACCCTATTCTATCCCCTATTAGGCAGAGGAGGGATTGAATTTTCTGTGTTTGGCCCCAGAGCTGGGCACAACAGGCGGAAGCTGCAAGGAAGCCAATTGAAGGTCCATTGGAGGAGACACCTTGCTGACCATTCAAACTGTCCACAACTAGGCTAGGCCACTGTAGAAGGCTGTGGGTTCCCTATCCCTGCAGTCTTCAATCTGAGGCCAGATCATTAGGGTATTAAAATGAGAATTCTTGTTCAGGTTCAGGATGGTTGGATTCACCTCTGAGTCTCTGGAATTCTGTGAAAAGCAGCTTCTTGAGGAGGAGGAGGAAGGATTGGCCGTTTGTACCAAGCAAGGCTGCCATGTTGATTTCCTATGGCTGTGGCAGCTCAATGGATTATGGGTGCTATTTCATTCTGACAAAGCTTCTCCCAGGAGGGGACACACTGTAATTCACCCCTGAGTCTATCCATGAGTGGTGCCAAATGCCTGACAGGCAGGTAACAAAACACGGAGAGGGAAGGAGTGTCAGCAGAACCCAGTGACAGCCAGCACAGCTTCCTAATTACTCTCACTAGTGACACAAGCAATTCATCAATCTCGAAAGAAAGTGGTTTTAAAAGTCAGAAATTTATGTGGCCACCTTCAAGAGGCTGTAATTTTGGGGGCAGTGGTTTAAAGGGACATAAACTCAAGGAAAAATAAATCTGATCACTGAGTAACTTTATGCACATCACCTGCGTCTCTAATCGCACCTTCCTGCCTTCCTGGACTTAATTTCCCCCCTGCTCAGTCTACAGCCATATTTAAGCAACGACTACAAAAGAGAGTCAATAACCACATCCACTGAACAATGAAAGGAAGATATCATCAGTGTCAGATTAATTTTTTCTTTTCTATTTGGAATGAGATATTTCTGGATATCATCAAGCTTTCCTGTCCAACAGGCAACTCTAATCTGCTTAATTCAGGAAGTTGAACCAAATGTCATTTGAGATTCTGGTCAGTCAGCAAACAAACATTTATGTAGTACTAACTGTATGCCAGGCATTGTGCTAAGCACTGGGGATACAAAAAAAGAGAAAAACAAGATTCCTGTGCTCAAGTAGCTCACATTAGAATGCAGGAGACAATATGGAAACAATGATGTGCAAGACATAAACAGAATATGAGGCAGGTGCTCTCAAGGGAGAAGGTACTAGTGGTGGGAATTACCTCCTGAATAAATGAGGATTTGAAGAGAGTCTTGAAGAATGCAAGGACTCTGGAAGGTAGAGCATGAGAAAGAAGAACATTCCAGTCATATAAAGTGACATGGAGTGAAGAAGAGGCATGGAGTTCTGGCTGCCAAACTTTAGGAGGGACATTGGTGCGCTAGAATTGATTGATTGTCCAGGATAGTGGGGGGTCCTAAATTCATATTATATCAGGATCAGTTCAAAGAACCAGGGATGATCAGCCTGGACAAGAGAAGGTTTACAGAGGATAGCCCTGAGAACTGTCTTTAAGCATTTGAAGGGCTTTTTTCCTGTATGAGAGACTAAAGCTTAAGTTTGGCCCTAGAAAGCAGAATGAAGGACAATGGGCAGAAGAACCAAGGAGGACAATTGAGATTTGATGTCTGGAAAAATCTTCCTAAAATGAGAATTATTTAGAAGAGGGAAAGGCTACCTTTGGAGGTAGTTTATTCCCCGCCTTTTGGGACTTTTCAAGAAAAGACTGAATAGCTACTTTAGGAATCTGTTATATGGGGTATTTTTGTTCAGGGAAGAGGTGAACTAGGTGGCCACTGAAGTCTCTTCACTCTCATTCTGAGAAGCCACTGAGAAAGGTGTTAATGTGCTGTCAAAAGTCTTTGTCAACTTAAGGGTCATTTATTCCAAAAGTTTTCTTTAGAAAGGAAAAACTCTAGTTTTTATAGAGGTGAAAGGTGGATTATCCTATTGGCAAGTCAACAAGCACTTATTAAGTGCCTACTATGTGTCCCGTAGTGTGCTAAATGCTGAGATGAAGAAAGGGAAAAAACCAGCCCGTATCCTCAAGGAGCTCACAGTTTAATGGGGGAGATAACAGGCAAAAAACAATAAACAGTATATACAATAATATAAACAATAATAATAATATACATATAATATATACAATAATATAAACAATAGAGATAGCTAGCTAGCTAAATTTGGGATAATCTCTCTGTCTGTCTCTCTCTCAGAGCAACGAGGGTTAAGTGACTTGCCCAGGGTCACACAGCTAGTAAGTGTCAAGTGTCTGAGGTCACATTTGAACTTTGGTCCTCCTGAATCCAGGGCCAGTGTTTTATCCACTGTACCACCTAGCCGACTATGTCTCCTTTGCCTCTCTTTCCCCCTCTCTTTACTCTCCCCTTCCCAATGGCTTCAGTGTAGGGGACTTCTGGTAAGGAAATTCCCTCACTCAGAAACTCTTCTGCAGCTTATAGTCTTAGAGAGTTTCCTGGGGCACTAAGAGGTTGCCTGCATTCACACAGTCATTATATATCAGAGAAAAGATTTGAACCCAGGTCATCTCGACTTTTCAGGCCATCTCTATTCATTATACATTACTGTATTTTGTTCTAGACCACATTAGCTGATAAACCAAACCAAACCACCCCAGGGGCTGCCATTTCCATATTTGCTGAGTCCTTTTATTTTTTTCACAAATTTGAATGTGATTTCCCGTTCACAGATCACTCATTATGTCTTACAACTGAAACAAAGTAGGCACGAATATGCCATAAATAGTTTTTCTCCTGGAGTCATTAAAATGAAAAGTTAATTAAATGTCCTCACATCATAATTTAGAAGTGTTCTTTTGATAATAACTAAGCAATGTGAAAATATAAGAAAATATCTAGGTTTAAAATCATTAATGTGAGGACCTTCTCAAAGTACCACAGTTATCACTGACAGCATCTCTTAGACATGATTTTGTTGTTCAGTCATTTTCAGTTATGTCTGACTTCATGACCCATTTGGGGTTTTCTTGGCAGAGATACTGGAGTGGTTTGCCATTTCTGTTTCCAGCTTATTTTACAAATGAGGAGACTGAGACAAACAGGGTTACGTGACTTGCCCAGTTTGCCATTTCCTTTTCCAGCTTATTTTACAGATGAGGAGAGTTGGAGTTAAGTGACTCATAACACAGTCAGTAAGTGTCTGAAGCCAGACTTGAACTCAGGGAAATTATTCTTCCTGACTCCAGGCCTGGCATTCTATCAACTGAACCACCTAATTACCTTAGACATGATTAGTGGTTTTCATTTCTCCTCCTTTTTATTAATTGAAGTGTTGAAGGGTTTGATCTGTGAAATCAGGAAAGTGTCATAGAGGACTAGTGCCCTTCTGAAACCATCTTTACTGTATGACTGTGGTCTTTAGACTATGGACTACATGGATTTATTGAAGGGTCCATCTTTCTACACATCCCCCCAGCATTGACTTTTTGAGCTTTATTTAGCTCCAACAAAATATGCAGTAAGACTCAACAGAATAGATAAGTAAATATACCTTCCATAGCTTGAATTGGTTGCATGACTTGTACACATATGTCACAAGATCTCTCTCCCTCCCTTCCCCTTCTCTCTTTCCCCCTTCTCTCTCAGCATCTCAGTGAAACTTTTATGAGTAGTCAGGACCATGGACAACAACTGATGACATCAACTAAATCTAACACTGTGCCTATTGGCAATAAGCCACCCCTCCACTTTGGGTCTGTCCTTATCTTTCCAGGAATATGATACTTTCAGTCTCTTGCTTTATATCTCCATTCTACTGGCCACGTGGTTACCATTGCTTTTACTTTGCTCTATTTCATTTATCACTTTTTCTCACTGGTCATGATTAAAAAATTTAATTACTTAAAAAAACTCATGGGAAAACCAGAAACATTAACTGCATATGACATGGATTGGACATTTCATTCACTCCTAGGTCCATCTTCTTTTTCCCATTTAGTTGGCATCTATTTTTTCCAGTCACAGCTTCTGCAACTGATGTCTGGATCATGGGGTTATAGGAAGTCAGTGTCTGGTTGCAAAGGTCTCTTAGTCATATCATGGGACATAGGGATGTGCTGTCTAATATCAAAATAAATATTGCATCTTGGGATCTGGAGATCCCATGTTGCTCTTTCTGGGGCTCATCTGCTGCTTTCCCATCTCCTTTTGACTTGGAGTATTTTGCTTTTACTGTAGCCTGTTGAGAATACTTGCCTCCGTGACTCCAGCACTTAGCTGTCCTTGGATGGTAAAGGATGATGCTTAAAAGTTCCTTAGGCTAGTGTGGCCTGCAGCACAGCAGGAAGGAGACCGGCAAGGCTGTTATCCCGCCAGCTAGTTCTTTATCTTTGAAGAACCTGTTCCAATCCTACGTTTGTTATCATCACTTTCATTCTGTCATGCTCATCAGCCTAGGAGGTGAAAAAAAATGAATGTCAGTATATTAGCAAAAGGGCCAAAATTATATATACACACACATTTGCATATATATATATATACATATATACAATTTTTATCCTTTCCATCAAAATATCCACACTGATGACATTCAACTTAATTCAATTCAATAAGCATTTATTAATTTCTAATTTCTAATGAGGATGTAAGACACTATGTCAGACATCCACAAATCCATTGATTTAGAAATACTTTTATGATTAATGATATACATATTCATTTCAAAATCATTGAAATGAAAGATTTTTGTCATTATGAATTTTTTGATACTAATAGTACAAGTATAATCATGCAAAAAGTCTGACAGGGTCCCATGTTTGAAAAGGAATTAATACTCCTAGGGATTAAAGTTCTTTAGTTTTTCAATTAATCAATCAATATACCAACAACATTCATTAAGCATTTACTGTACTGGAGATAAAAATACAATGAATGGGACAATCCTTAGTCATAAGTAACTTACATTCTAATGAGGAAGACAATGCAAAAAAAGGAATCTGAAAAGGGGAAGGAGGAAGAATGGTAAAAAAAAAATAGTTCAAACAGTCAAGGGCACGATTTGGAGAGGAACAAAGATGTGGTTGATCTGGGACTGAGCATCCTCCTTAAAATGGTGGTTCTGGAAGAAATTAGCCAATAAGAAGGGAGGCCACAGGGGCAGAGGGTTCTTCCATTGTGTAAAAAAGAGTAATTCCATGAGATGCAGATGAGGGAATACATCCTGACATGGAGAGGGGTCAGGACAAAGTCCCAAAGATAGGAGATGAAATGCTTTGTGTGAGGAACAGAGAGAAGGCAATTTGGGCTCGATTGAAGAGTGAGGGAGGGGAAGTAATGTTCAATAATGTTAGAAAGATAGGTTGGGGCCAAGATTAATTTGAAGTACTCAGAAGGTCAGCAATTTGCCTGAGGTCACCCAGAAAGCTCGTGGCCAAGTGTGAAATAAGGTCCTGAATTCCTTCTTTCCAAGTGTTTGATTAGGTTGTCTTGGACTAGCTGATGGTTCTGGGGCAATATATGCTTGATATCCAGCCAAATCGAATCTAGTTTTCCCTTTTAACTCAGATGGCAGGCTTTTGGACTGGGTGATGTGGAGCTCAATTTACAGCTTGTTAAGCGTAGGGGCCTTCCAGGTGATAAACGACCAAGAGTTTGTGACAAAGCAATTCTCTGCTTTTTTCCCATGCATCACCTAGAACAAAAATCCCCAGAGTTGGTTTTCTTCCAGGAACATTGTGAAGTCTGGGAAATTATATTTATATGTACATATGGATTTCGATTCCTCTCTTACCTGTAGCTTTCCTCTTCTTCTCTGTCTCATAGTCAGTATGAATGTAGGCTTTTGGAAATTGGATGTTGGATCTGGAACCAGAGTGTTGTTGTTGAGTTGTTTCAGTCATGTTTGATGGCCCCATTTGGGGTTATCTTGGCAAAGATACTACAGTGGTTTGCCATTTCCTTCTCCAGCTCATTTTCTAGATGAGGAAACGGAGACAAACAGGGCTAAGTGACTTGCCCAGGGTCATACATCTAGTAAGTGTTTAAAGGCAGATTTGAACTCATGAAGATGAGTCATCTGATTCCAGTGCTCTATACCACTGTGCCACCTAGTTGCCTTTTGGAGTCAGAGTACCTGGTTTCTTTTTCTTTTCTTTTTTTTTTTTGGTGAGGCAATTGGGGTTAAGTGACTTGCCCAGGGTCACACAGCTAGTAAGTGTCAAGTATCTGAGGCTGGATTTGAACTCAGGTCCTCCTGAATCCAGGGGCAGTGCTCTATCCACTGTGCCACCTAGCTGCCCCAGAATACCTGTTTTCAAATGCCATCTCAATCATTTTGTCACTTCAGCTTTCTAGGCCTCAGTTTACTCATCTTTAAAATAAGTGAGTTGGAATTGGTGATCTCTCACGTGCACCTTAGCTCTAGACCTATAAGTAAGCCTGGCCCTGATACCTTGTGAGCAGAGATGAGAAAAGACAATATATGTAGTGATTGTTGAGTACTTTGATAGGCTTTGCTAGATTGGGACTCTTCTTGTGTTCATGACTGTATTGAGGTGGGGGAAGGCACACACTCGTGGCCTGTGGACTCTTCTGGCCGTGGAGCCTGAGTGGGCATCTCTGTCCAGTGTTCCTCTCTGTCTTAAGGAACACTATTCCAATGTATATGCCACTGGATTGTTGATTATTTGAGTGCTAAATTGTTCTCTCCCCTCCCCATAGCAGGATGCCTTTTTTTAAATAAAGGAAATGATTTGACCAGAAGCAGATTGTGACAGGCTACACTATCTATTCACTGTGAATCTGGAATTCTCTGTTCCAGCCATAGCTCAGGCATTCTGGGTTCTTGAATGGAGGGTACTATCTAGAATAGTGTAACTCCATCCTCTAGGCAAACTTTCAAAATCCTTCTCTTCACTTAAAGTTCATTTAGTTAGTCCTCTATTTTTCAACTCTCCTCAACTAAGTTCTATTCAGTAAATTTCTATTAAGTGTCTTCTATGTGTAAGGCACTTTTATTGGTGCCAGGATTATAAAAATGAATTTATCCCTACCCTAAAGGAGCTTATACTTTCCTTTGAGAAAAAAAACAATCAAAGGCATAGATAAGTAGATACAATACACACATATAAGGGAGGAGAGTTTGAATAAATCAGTCAAATCACCCCTTCGCTCTTAAAGTAAAACAGATAGAAACAATCAATCAGTATCAATCATAGGCTTTAGTTTCAATCAACAAATTAATCATAGTCTGTGGAATAAATGCAAAAAGTCCTTGACTGGGGTGACATTGCACAGAGAAATCATGTTCAGATTGGCTGAAGAAACTTGGTCATGACCTAGTGATCATCTTTTAAGTAACAACAACAAAGTTATTTCAGAGATTGGAGTAATTGCAGCCATACAGTAAATCCCTCAAGGGAGAAGTAGTTGGTGGTGGAGAGGAGAGTCCTCAGGACTAGCTTCAGCCTGAGACACCCCACCCCACCTTCCCCAATTGATCACAGGAGGATCTTTTCTTCAAGCTTCAAAGGATGCACTTCCCATTCCCTATCCGCATCCTAGCGTTATCCCTTGGGATATCAGTGGTTCTTGTTCAGGTCTGTTTTCAAGAGCCAGGGCCAGACTGGCTGGAGATTCCCAGTTCTTCAAAGAGGCCCCAAAGAAAGTAAGCATGTTTAAAGTGAACTTTTCAATACCCCACAAAGAGAGAAATAGACTTACAGCAACTAGGAACTACGAGCTACTCCTTTGCCCCATGTATTCTCTAAGTTTGAATCCCCTTCCTTTGAACTCGGTATACCCTGGTGGGAGAGTGTGTCCCAGACTTTTGGGGGGATGTTTTATACCAGCCGTCTTCACTGTAGCACCTTAGTAAAGAGCACTTCATAAAAAGTATTTAAGTTTGAATGACTAAATCACTATGGAGCTGATTGCAGAGAACACACCTGAATGGGTGTTCAAGCCAATAGCTTTAGGTTGAGACCTCCAACTTATCAGGGTTACTTCTAGACACTTAAGTGATATAGTAGTTCTTGAGATCCAACTCTTCAGTTTACACTGAGCAGGAGCTGAGATCAATAGCTCCAGAGCATATATATTACACATACAAGAATTTTAGATGTGGTATAGGACGTTAGCAACAGGGTAAGATAGGGGAAGGCCTTCTGTAGGAAACAGCTGAAACTTGAAGGGAGCAAGGGGTTTTAAGGGGTGGAAGTGACCATATATTGGACATTGGGGATAGGCATGGAGGTGGGAGACGTGGAATGGTGTGTAAGGGGAATCAGACCAATATTTCTAGATTGGAGAGTTAATGAGGGGAAGTAATAGGAAATCAGCCTGGAAAGGTAATTTGAAGGAGAGCTGTGAATGGTTTTCAGTGTCAGTTTATCTTAGAGGTAATAGGGAATTACCAAAACTTCTTAAGTGGAGATTCCAAAATCAGACCTCTTGGCAGCTTTGAGGAAGTAGATTCATGAAAGGATCTCAGACTAGAAACAGGAAGATTATTTAGGAAGTCATTCTAATATCCCAGGTGAGAGGTGGTGCCTATTTGAACAAGGGTGGTGGCTATTTGAGTGGAGAGGAGAGTAATTCTAAAAGTTTTGTGCAAATCTTTAGAACACATTTTATGCTCTGTCCAGTTCTTTCTCTAAGTTTTGGCTGTGTAAAAATAATGGTGAATCTTACAGTGATTTGTATAAAAAATATTTACCCTTTATGAGGAAGCCTGGTACAGAGATCTGGACTTAGAGTTAGTAAGACCTGGATTCAAGTCTCCCTGTAGACAGGCATTGGCAGTGTGATCCTCCACAAGACCCTTAAACCTCTCAGTGGTTCAACGTCTCCAAGTCATTCTATTAACATTATAAATTGCAGAACAGTTGTAGAACTATTGTAATATGAACCGATAGAAGGGGTTTCCTTATCCGGAGTTCCCTATCCAAATAAAATCATAGGGCTAGCCTCAAAATATGCAAAGTTGGTCAATTTCCTTTCGCAATTGTTTGAGCCTCAATTTGTTCTTCTAGAGAAGGGGAGAAGAACACGTACACTAGCAAACTAGGGTTGTTAATGTTAGCTCACATTTATGCAGTGCTGTGCAGTATATAAAACATTTGTGAGCTTTGTAAAAGTGAGCTGTTATTATTAATGGTCCCCAACTGCTCACTGCCACTAAAGCCCAGAAATCCACCTATTGCAGATTCACAAACTCTTTGAATGTCAGAATGGGGAGGGAACTCAGGCTCGCTGGATCCAGCCAGATTCTGACAGTCTCTTATAAAAGTATCCACCAGATTCTGACAGTCTTTTATAAAAGTATCCAGCAAGAGAAGACCTTTAGTAAGTAAAAGGGAACTCATGACTTCTCAAGGCAGTCCATTCCATTTTCAGATGGAATTGAAAGGGACATTTCCATTAGGAAATTTGTCCTTATGTCGAGATGAGATCTGCCTTTTTGCAACTTGATTCCATGATGTTGTATGACTTTGATACAAGCAACATCATACTCTCTGGAGAATCCAAATTGAAAGTAATTGAAAGGACAACAGAAGGATGTTCGATGGACATAATTAGATTGTGAGATATTACTAATGATGAAGTGTGTGGTACCATAGAAAGAGTTCTGGATTTTGTTTCGGGGACCAACTTTGTTACTGACTGTCTTTGTGCAAGTCATTCTGATTCTCAGGTTCCTTAGTGTCAACATGACGGGGTTGGTTTAAACATTAAAAGTCCTTTATGGGTCTAAATCTATGCTTACACTATCCTATAAAGATTGTAAAATATATCAAGGACGCTTGAAAAGAACATCAATTTGACATGTAACAAGGATGGAAGAGAACAAGTAATCTTAGTACTGTATTGGTATCCTTGAGACATTAAGGTCTCTGGCAGGTTGGATATCTCTATAATGAATTGATAGAAGGACGTTGAAAAGAATAATGTGGGTTAGGGAGACATGAATGGTAATGATCTGTCAGCATCGGTGGAAGGAGACCCATACTTATGATATTTCTTTCACAATACTCACATACTCACAATTCTAATTAAATATTATTACTATGAACAATAATAGACTGTTTATGTTATCTACCAGTTCCAAAAAGTGGACTGTCATAAAAGAATTTGTTAAAGTCACTTGGGAATCACTTTCAGATGCTCATTAGTAAGGAAGAGTCAGCACAGTAAAAGCTATAATTTCCCAATTACCAGTAGCATGTGTGGCTTTAGGAAAACCAATGGAACAAAGCGATGATTCAGCAATGGTGTTGGAAATGTGGTTTTCGTATCAATGTATTCATTTAGAAGAGGGTCATCAGAGCATAGATTTATAGTTGCAATGGATTTTAGAGGTCATTTTTTCTAAACTCCTCATTTTATGATTGAGGAAACTGAGACCAAATGAGATCGAGACTTACCCTTGGTCACACAGAACTTGAACCCAAGTCCTTCCTCAGACCCCAAATCCAGCATGCTTTTTTACTTATCACACAAATTTTCTCTGCAGGTCACCACTGGTGATAAACCACATCATACACCCATCACATATCTTTCTAGTGGTCATATAATTCAACCCCTTAATTTTGTAGATGATGGGACTCTTACTTCTTTATGGTTTGTACTAGATATCCTCTGAGCTCCCTTTCAGTTCTGGAATTCTGCGTTACCATGAAACAAGGTTCTCTTGAGTGTATAACAGGGTAAGCCATGATGTTCAGGAACTATTTGGATCAAACTGTAGCCTTGGTAGAGCTGATCAGTTCCTGGTTGGTCCACTTGTGTCTTGTGGTTGCCTACTATAATCAGGGTAAAAAAGACCAAGGTGACTTTCACAGACTGGTACATGTTTCCTCTTTTTTAACATCAGTACATTATAACCAAGGAATCAGCATGGTATGATGGATAGAACTGCCTTTGAAATCAGAATGTCATGGGTTCAAATCCTGCCTCCAACCTATCTTCACTATGTGTCCCTGGGCAAATCTTTTAGCCTCTCAGTGCCCTAGGCAACTAGCTAAGACTGTAATTTGCAAAGGAGTGTTGACCTGAATTGGTCAAAGGAATTTTTCTTTCTAGACCTGGAAATCACAGGTCTAGACTTATCCCTCTATTATAGCCAACTATTATAACTATTCTTTGTGAATGTGAGCAGGGCTTCTCTTCCTCATGTCCTAAAAAGATCATTACAAAAGATAAGAGAAGGGCAGAAATCCTGCTTTCGGGGAGACAGTAAAAGAGACAGAAGTAGCAGTTGCTATGAGCCTGAGTCAAGGTCAGAGAAAGCCTGGCTTGACCCTGTCTTGGGCATTACTGCCTGTCATAGGGTTGCCACTTAGGCATAGGCTTGATTGTGGTGATATCAAACAAGACTGTGTCTATGGGCAAAGCAAGTCAGCAGATCTAAGGCAGAGGTGCTGAGAGGTAGGAGGGACATTGGGGCACTCATTGATTGGGAAGTTGTACGTCAAGTGTTCAGTTTCCAATTATGTTTCTTTCTCCTTGTGAGGCAATCAGTCCTTCTCAACCTTCCATTTCTTTCCTTCTAAGAAGACCCATTTTCCCTTCATTACATTGTTTGTATTCATTATAAGGTCACTGAGAACAGGGTCTGTCTGTCTCCTCTTCCTATGAAGAAGGGCCTTGGATATTTCATTTTCAGTCCAAACTTGTGATTTCATTGATGTAGGGAAATCCTGGGGTGGGCAGTCACTCCACTGAGGTTGATTTGCAATTTATCTGTAGTCTATAATCTAGGAGAGTTATCTGGGAGCACTGAGAGTTTCAATGACTTGTTCATCACCACACAACTCATATATGTCAAAAACAGTCCATGAACCCAGGGCTTCCTTCTCTCCATCCATCCTGGACTACTTACTGTTCTACAGACACACATGGTAGATGCTCCATCTCTGTATCTTTCTAGGGGCTTCCCTCTATGTCTGGCATGCCCTTCCTTCTCACCTCCATCTTTTAGAATCCATGGCTTCCTTTGGGATTCAGCATTTCCTTCAACTGCTAGTCTGCCTTCTCCTCCATCTCCCTTGCACTCATTTTATATATGTTGCATAAGCACATGGTGCCTTCCACATTCATCTATGAGCTCCTGAAGGGCAGGGAGGGTTTTTACCTTTCTTTGTCTCTGTGGTACACAGTAAGTGCTTAATAAATGCCTGTTGATTGATGAGTTGGTCCCTCCCAACCCAGCGTTCTATCCACTGTCCTATTCCCCTGACCCTCAGTACTATACTACCTTATACTTAGTGTTTACTGAGTTGAACCAAATTGACGGTGTAGAGAGACCACCATTCTGGAAGTGAGAGGATCTGGGTTCAAATCCTAGCTCTGCTACTCAGTGCTTCTGTTAACCTAGAGTTTTACTTTAGGCCTGAGTTTCTTCATCTGTAAGAAAAGAGGGTAAGATTAGATGATCTCTAAGGTAGTTTCTATTTCAGAATTGGGTGAGCCAATGATTTTAATCCCAGGTTCCCATATACGACTATTTTGTGTTCAGAGTCTAAAAAATTCAGCCTGTTGAACTGCTTTAGAGTCTCCTGTTACAATGAGGGAGGATGGGTTTCTCCTCCTCAGAAAACATAATTCATCTGTTTGATAAAATGCAGTCACTCTGGAGTGAGGGAGAGAATTTGGAAATAGTAATGTAAAAAAGGAATAAAAAAGAAAGAAAAGGAAAAAAAGAGAAAAAAATCTGATTCAAATCTCCTTCCCCTTGCCATCCCCAAATGCAGTCACTCTTGAGTTGTGTAACAACACTACCGAATTTTGTCATGGGAGAACTGGCTGTCACATGGTAAGGCATGTGTAGTAAAGGGAAAGAATACTAGCTTTGGGATCAGGAGACCCCGGGTCAACACCCACCTCGGTCAGGGAACCAAACCTGTTAGCTCTTCAGTGCCCTCGTCTTTAAGATGAGCAGCTTAGAGCCTTGTCTCTGACCTTTGAAGCTGTGATCCTTGGTACATAGTCTGGAGTCTCAAAGCCCAGGCGTTATTGATTGTGCTTTTAAGGAAGAAGCTTCACAGAGGGCAATAAGAACCCAGGATGAGTCCATTTTCATAGTAATAGCTATAGATCCTTTTCATTCAGACATTTGTCCAGTGAATTCATTATTCTTCTGTTACACATGGCATGGTTCTTCTGGGTCCCCTTGCAAGAAACCAGTATAAGTGGTCCTAAATTTCTGAAAGAATAATAATAATTAATACGAATAGCTGACATGGAAATAATTTTTAAGGTTTACAAAGCACTTAGCATGTACTATCGTATATAATCCTCACAATGGTCCTGTGAGATAGATACTTTCTTATCCTTACTTTACAGGTTTGGAAACTGAGGCTGAGCAAGATTATTTCTCCAGAACCATGCAGCTATTAAATGTCTGAGGTGGAGTATGAACTCTCCAAGTCTAACGTTCTTTAGTGGGTCAAATTTGAAAATCCCTGAGGGATTGGCTGCTCTGTTTCTGACCAACCCAGAAATTGCCTTTTATTTCAGGCATCTATTTGCTGTAGTAGTAGTAGTAGTAGTAGTAGTAGTAGTAGTAGTAGTAGTAGTAGTAGTAGTAGTAGTAGTAGTGGTGTATGTGTGTGTGTGTGTGAGAGAGAGAGAGAGAGAGAGAGACAGAGAGAAACATTTCTGTATTATCTTCCTTTTTGCTTCTTATCTGCCCAGTCTGGTTCTCCTAGGTGATGCTGCTGTTGGTTGAGTTCCTCTGGGCTAGGCTGAACTGAGCATCTGGAATAAAATCTGACTTTTTTGAACCCTGGTCACAAATCCATGTGTTGCTGAGCATCACAAATACTGGCTCATGCTTCATGCTTTCCATACACTGGAGAGATGATTTCCTTAGCAAATAATCATATTTGTAGGTAGCTTTCATACTCCCTGCGAGTTCTGAAGCAGGAGTTTGCATGTAATCACCCCCCAGAGCAGGACTTTGCCTTCTGTTGGTTTAAGTCATTTCTTGGGTCACTGGTTACTGAATTCAGAGGAAGTATTAATAATCCTGGTGAATTTTCTTGCCAAGTGTAAGAAGAATCATGGGCTTATAGGACTGAAGCTGGGAGGGACCTCAGCAACCATCTGGTTCACACCCCTCATTTTACAGTTGAGGAAACTGAGGCTCAATGAAGTTAGATAACGCTTCAGGTCACACAGGTAGGAAACAAAAGAGTCAGGATTTGAACTCAGGTGCTTTGACTCCATTGCTCTTTCCAGTATACCACACGCTGCGATGGCTCCTCTGCAAACCTGTAGGTTCCCCTTTCCTTTCCTGTTAGCTTAGACACATAAAACATGTGGGAGAAGTGGGAATTATTTCCAAGGAAGGAAATAAGAGGATATTTAGGCATCATTCATTGAGGTTTGGTGGGAAGATCACTGGGTTCACAGACAGGAAATAATAATATTAAGAATAACTAATACACATAGCATTTTAAGATCTGCTAAACATTTTGCATATGTTATCTTATATGTTTCTTACTACAACCTTGTGAGATAGGTTCTATTCTTATCTCCACTTTATGGATGGGAAAACTGAGGCTGATAAGTATGAAGTGATTTTTTCAGAGTCATACAGCCAGCAAATGCCTGAGGAAGAATTTAAACTCAGGTCTTCCTGACTGCAGGCCTAGTGTGGTACTACTCCCTTGCTTTGTATAGTTCTTCACAGTTTTCATGACAGTCTCATCTAAGGCTATTATCATTTACATTTTATGTATAAAGAGGATACTGGGCCTTGGACAGATTAAAGGAACTTGATCAATATCCTGAGACATCTATCCATGGTGCTGATGGGACTAGAACCCATGACAGTCCAGTTTCTCTTCCTTCCTTCCTTCCTTCCTTCTATCCATACTTTCTCTCCACTTTTCATCCCCCACAAAAGTTCTCTTTCTACTGTGCCATATAGCTTCTTTAGTTCTGGCTATGCTGGGTGACTTTGTCCAATTCATTCAGGCTCTTTCAGCCTCAGTCTCCTCACCTGTAAAATGAAGGAGCTGGCCTAGATGATCCTAATTAAGGTCCCTTTCAGCCCTAATTATATGATCCTGTGAAATCACTTTGCCTTGCTGGGTTTCAGTTTCCCTCTTTGTAACATGAGATGCTAGGACTAAATGATTTAAATTCAAATAAATTCAATTCGATTCAACAAGTATTTAAGTACCTAGAGTGCCTTGACACATAGTAGGTACTTAATAAATACTTATTGACTGACTGATAGGCACTGTGTTAAGAAATGGGGATGCAAGAAAAAAACCCATATAGTCTGCGATCTCTAGGTGCTCATTTTACATAGAGAGATACAGCCTACACACAAATGGAAATATAACAAAGAGTAGTATTATGAAGGAGAGTGCATTTACAGGAAAATCAGACAAAATTTAATGCCTTGAAGTAGGATATGGATCCTGAGAATAGCAAAGGTTTTTTTTTGGCATGGGAGATGGCATATTGGGTTTGAACAACAGAATATGGAAAGTAAAAAAATGTGACAAAACTCTAGAATTAGGGAGATTGAAGACAATTGGTGGGGGTCTTTAACTGCCTGGGTGAATATCTATTTTAACTTAGAATAATGATCTCTAAGATCAGATGAGAGAGGTATCTTCTTGTTCTTCTTGTTCTTCTCTTTTCTCTGTCCCCTCTCCTCTTTCAACCATCCATTCTCTCCCCTCACCCTGCCCCTATCACAATGCCACCACAGACTTATATAACGTTTTTTCCAATCTGACAGCAGGTTTATCAGAGGAGAAGGGAATAAAAGAGGATTAATCCAAGTTAATGACAATCTATGACATCTTGATCCCAGAATAGTTAAGGAAAGAATCTAAAAGAAACTCTTCTTTGATTCAAAACATTCTCAGAACGATTGCTCAGAGAATTCTTCACTCTTTAATGCATATAGAACCTACAAGCTTTCCCACAGTCACTGCACCACAGTGTGTCCATCTATTATGTATTCTCTGATGTCCAGTAAGGTGGAACTTGATGGTCACTGCTTTCACATAGTAATTATATTCTTAGGGTTTGCCTCCAGGATTAATCCTTTGATGTTGAGTAAGAGATGAAATCTGATAGAAGATTTTCCTTATATTAATTATACTTGTAAGCTTTCTCTCCTATAAGACTTTTCTCATGTTGAATAAGGTGAAGATTGTGTGAAAGTCTTTCCAAATACATTACCTTTATATGGTTTCCTTCCTTTCTTTCTAGTACAAATCTCTGATTTTAAATTAAGACATGAAATCTGATAGAATGATTTTCCACATCTATTATGATCAAAGGGTTTCTTCCAGTATGAATTCTCTGATGTTCAGCAAGAGATGATTTGTCAATAAAATCATGGATTTACTTCTGCAAACAAGTTCTCTAATGTTTACTTAGTTCTAAATTATGTTTGAAATCTTTTCATATTGATTGTATTTATAGCGTCTTGCTCATATAGGAATTCTCTGTGGTATATCAGGAACTGAGCTTGGGTTAAAGCTTGTTTCATATTTGTTACTATGCAAAATAAAGTAGATTGACCCAGTCCCTGACCTAAAATGTCCCATCTAATAATGAGTCACATTTTGCTGTTCGTGATACAATTGCAACTACAAAGGTTCACATTGGCATCTAAGCCACAATTCTAGAAAGTTCTTCACAACCAACTTTGTTTATGAAATCATACTCATCCTTCTAGACTAAGCTAAAATATCACCTCCTCTTTGAAGCCTGTTCTGATCACCCCAGCTAGATGCTATTCCTTCTGCCTCTGAATTCCTATTTACTATGTATATCTTTCATCTATTAGTTTGTAAATAGAGTTATGTTTATATGCTTTATGGCTATTACTGGTTTCAAGATCCTGGAAGATATTGATTTATTCATTCATTTATAAGATGCCTATTATGTGTAAGGCACTGTAACAAATGGTGGGGATACAAAGGGAAGACAACTGGAGCTCTACTTACTTCTGATTGGTGAAATCTTTCTGTATTTAGCCAGATCCACACCCGCCATGCAGCTGACTGCTCTCCCACCATCTTCATGTCACATAGCTGCAGCAGCAGCAGCTAACATTTATGTAATATCTACTATGTGTCAGGAAATGTGCAAAGCACTTTGCAATTATTGTCTCATGTGATCCCCAAAATAACCCTGGGAGGTAGGTGCTATTATCACCCTCATTTTACAGATGAGGGAGCTGAGGCAAATAGAGGTTAAGTGACTTGCTCAGGTTCACACAGCTAGTAAATGTTGGGGGTTGCATTTGAATTCAAGTCTTCTTGAGTCCAGGTCCAGTGCTGTATCCATTGAGCAACCCAGCTGTCTAAAACAACAATCACATCAACAGTATGTTTTCTTTCTTTCTTTCCTTCTTTCTTTCTTTCTTTCTTTCTTTCTTTCTTTCTTTCTTTCTTTCTTTCTTTCTTTCTTTCTTTCTTTCTTTCTTTCTTAGGCAATTGAGGTTAAGTGACTTGCCCAGGGTCACACAGCTAGTAAGTGTCAAGTGTCTGAGGCCAGATTTGAACTCAGATCCTCCTGAATCCAGGGCCAGTGCTCTATCCATTGCACCACCTAGCTGGCCCAACAGTATGCTTTCTGAAAAGGATATGTCAATTAATTGCCCTGTGACTCCACCCACCATCCCTGTGAATTCCTGCCCCATCCTGGACACTTATATGTACCATCTTCACTTATTAGAATGTAAGCTCTTTGAAGACAGGGGCTTCTTTTCTTTATGTATATTTCTAAAATTTAGCACAGTGTTAGTACATAATAAATGTTTACTAAGTGCCTTTTCATTTCTTTATTCATCCAAAGGCAGGAATTGAGAATGAAAAATCTTTTGATCACTCTTTGTACCTAGGATGGTCTATTTAGACCTGAAAGGGTCCCCGGGGCCATCTAGTCCAATCTTGTCATTTTATAAGTGAGGAAAGGCTTAGGGAGGTTAGGTAGCTTGCCTAAGGCCATATAAATACTAAGCATCAGAGGAGAGATTTGAACCCAGGACTTCTAACTCCAGTGCCAGTGCTTTATATCACACTGCCTCCTAGGGGTGTCTTACATAGTGGGCACCCAATACTTGTTGACCGGATGACTGACTGAAGTCTATTGATAACCTTTTCCTTCATACATTCTATTTTCTGCTCCTTCCACCCAACCCCTATGTTTTATTTAAGGCTGGTACAGATATTGAAAACTTTACAAAGGACTCAAGGGCTCAGTGAGTTAGCTTTCTCATTTTATGAAGGGTAACAAAGAGTTATATGATTGTTTCTCAAAGGCACTTTACCAAAACATGTCCCCATTGGCAACCCTGGTCTAAGTTCTCTTATTCAATCAGATTGTTGTTACTCAGATATGCCAACGAGCACATCTATCCAGTGTGACCAAGGGAGTCTCCAGAGAATTCAGGCTCCTTCACCTGGGTGGATACATCAGACATGGTTGAAAGTGTTCAGTCAGGACAAAATCTACTAGGTGATTTTTAGCCTTGAAGCACATTTGTGAGAATCTGTGATGTGGTATGATAGGAAGTTTCTCTTGTGGCTTTTGGAAAAACAAAAGAAAACAGAAAAATCCCCATATTGTTATATGCTGGAGAAAATGTTTTCAGCCTGCCTTGGTTCTGTCCTACTTTGCAAAATTTCTGTGGAGTTCAGTCCATGAATCATGCAGTTGGAATGGACCTTGGAGGTCACTTGACCCACCATGACCAAGCATACCCTCTCAAGTATCCCTGACAGGTGATCATCTGGTTTCCACTTGATCTAAAGAGATGTAGAAATGACTGCCTTCCTAGGCAGCCAGCCCACTGTACTTTCAGATAACTTCTAATTACTAGGAAGCTTTTCCTTCCATTGAATTGAAATATGATACCCTAAAAATCTCATCCATTGGTTCTAGCTCTGAGTCTGAGCTGTCTGGTTCCTTCCAAATGATGGTCCTTTCAAATAACTGAACATGGCTCTCACATCTGCAGCGATTCTTCCATTTTGGTTACAAATATATCACCCTAGTTCCCCCCAGATTGTCAGTGTCCTTCCTAAAATGTGGTACTCAGAGCTAGATGTGTTAGTCCAGATGTGGTCTGACCAGGAGAGTGCAGGGGCAAGGGTTGGAAAGGGAGAGTATAATCTCCCTAAGCAATGCAATAACCATTTATGAAGGGTCTCCTATGTGAAAGGCACTGTGACAGCTTTGGCAACATGAAGATTAAAAGAAAAAGACAGTGGAAATGTATGTTCCTTCTGTTAAGGGGAGTATGGCGTGGATGAAGATAAGCATGAGTAGTATGAAGGATGTGATGGGGACAAAGGAGAGGTCTAGGTAAAGCACTCTAGGAGAATAGAGTGTAAGGGAAGAGTTTCCACTTGTGGGAAGCTAGGAGGAATTCACTGAGATGGCAGCTGATTTGAGGCTCAAAGGAAGACGGGGACTTTGGAAGGTGAACATGAGGGGGAAGAGGCAGGCATCGGGCAATAGCTGACATGGATGCATCAAGGTGATGGGCAGCCTGTTGGGTTTGGAGACTGGTTGGGTGGCAATGTGAATGCTTCAATGGGAGAAATGTGAGATCAGACTGGAAGGGAGGCTAGATGAAGCTTGTGAATGGCTTTAAATGCTGGGCTCCATGGTTTATATTTTAATGTAGGTAGGTGGCCTAGCTGATAGAATGCTAGACTTATCATTAGGAAGAGTTGAGTCCAGATCTTTCCTTAGACACATGAAAGCTGTGGGACGTTGGCCAAATAAATCACTTAAACTCTCTTGGCTTCAGTGTCCTCACCTGCAAAGCTGGGATAATAATGGAACCTGCCCCGCCCACCCTCCCGACTGGGTTGTCATGAAGATCATATGTGTAGTGAATCCCCGTGTTGATGGGCTGTCCCTCACTTGTAGCATGAGAATGTTGTGTGGGTTAAAGGGAGTCAGAACAGACACCTCTCGTCACATTATTCCCTGCCCAAAAGGGAAGCAGGAGGTTGGGGCTAGAGATCACTTTGCTGTCCTAAGGAAGAGGGGACACTGAGCTAGAATTGTATCTGTCTGCTCCCTTCAGTATGCTTCTAGGGGAGATGACGAAGTCTGAACCACCTTCTCATCACTTGGCCAGTTGGGGGAGACCTCAAGCTCTGCGGCCAAGACCTTACTCCTCTTCCACCAAATACCAGTTTCACAATCAACACACATAGTGAACCACAAGGAAAATTCATTTATTCAAGTAAGTTGCAAAACAGAAATTAGAGAAGATGGAGACAGGAGAATATATATATATATATATATATATATATATAAAATCAGACAACACAGAGGGAAAGAGCTCTCCCACTGCGAGTGATATTACTCAGCTCAACCAAGAGAAATTGTTCTGGATCTCATCCAAGGGGGAGTCTTTGATATAGTAAATTGGGAATAGGGACATGCTGGAGATTGGTGGTTCCTTTTGTGTTTTCCCAGAATATTTTCATTCAGCAACCTGAAGTGGAGTTGGCCTTTTGGATCTTCTCTCTCTCTCTCTCTCTCTCTCTCTCTCTCTCTCTCTCTCTCTCTCTCTCTCTCTCTCTCTCTCTTCTTGGTGAGGCAATTGGGGTTAAGTGACTTGTCCAGCATCACAAGCTAGTAAGTATTAAGTGTCTGAGGTCACATTTGAATTCAGGCCCTCCTGAATCCAGGGCTGGTGCTCTATCCACTGCGCCATGTGATGAAATAATGGGATTTCACAGATACTCAAAGACCCACCTGGAGATTAATCTACACTGATTGAATCAAGTGAGAGTGATTGACTGCTGATTAGCCTACTTCAACTTAACTGGATTGTAATCACACCTGGCTAGCCCTTAAGAAGGTATTATTCGGGGCAGCTAGGTGGCACAGTGGATAGAGCACTGGCCCTGGAGTCAGGAGTACCTGAGTTCGGATCCCACCTCAGACACTTAACACACACTTGCTAGCTGTGTGACCCTGGGCAAGTCACTTGACCCCAATTGCCTCACTAAAAAAAAAAAAAGAAGAAGGTATTATTCTCAGAAGCTAGACTATGAACTCAACTTGAGAACACCTTCAAGGCCAATGGATTTGGATGATGCCAACCAATCAGCTTGAAGCAGTGTGTAAGGACCGCCTCTGTTCCTCTCTCTTCTCTCTTGAAAATGGAAGCCAGAAGCACCAGAAGTGAATGCAGAGCCCAAAGTAACTTGGAGCTTGGAGAGAATGGAAGATTTCTCCTGTCTCCCATTCTAGACAACTCTGCCCCACTCTGCATGCTGGACAGGATATTCATTTCCACCAATAAGGAAAGTTCCATACCAGGAGACTTTGAAACAGGGGTTAAATATGTAAAGGTCTTTATAAACCTTAAGATACTTTATAAAAATGAGCTATTCCTTATTATTATTAATAATAAGCCAATAATATTAATAAGTACAATAACGATTGATAATCATACTATAACAATATGTATATAATAACATTATGGATTAATAATATTAATAAATATAATTGTAATAAGTATAAGCAATAATAAGTATATGGTACTAAAAGGTAATAATAGCAACAAGCTAATAATAGTACCACGTGATTGATAAGTGTATATTAAAATATTCATAAGCACACATAATAATATTAATAAATATTAGGATAATAACAATAATATCAACAATCTTGAGAAAATAGGGAGACCCTGAAGACTTTTGAGTAGAAGAGGGGCATGGTCAGACTTGTTCATTAGGAAGGTTATTTTGGCAATTGTACAAAGGTCAGATTGGAGAAAGAAGGTACTCAAGGTGATGAGACTCTTACAATTGTCTAAGCTGGAGGTGATAAGGGCCAAGCTATAGTGGGACCAACTGGAGAGAAGGGGGTGGGGGCAAAGGATGTTTTGGTTGTCAACTATAGAAAAGGAAACCATGATGACAAAGAGCCAGAATGGCTTCCTCAAAACGGGTCACAACAGATTAACTTCATTTCTACTTTTGAGGATTATTAGATAGTGAGGTGGTATTTATGTAATATTTCAAAATTTGAAAAAAAGGTTTTAGAGATGTTAACTCATTTGATCCTCACAACAATCCTGGAAGGTAGGTGTTATAATCATATCCATCTTCCTGATGAGGAAACTGAGCAACAGAGAGGTTAACTAACTTGCCTAGGATCACACAGCTAGTCATGGCCTGAGGCAGGACTCAAACTCAGGTTTTCCTTACTCTAAGTCTGATGTAGAATAGTTTAGAATTTATTACGCATAAGACAAAATCGCCCATGCTCTTGTGAGCAATATTGAAAGAAGGCAGGATAACAGTATAATTAGGTGGATTTGGAACTGATTTAATGACCAGATGCAAACAGTAATCATGCATAGTTTGATGGTGACCCATAAGATCTCCAGTAGTGCCCCAAGGACCTGGAATTTGTCTTGTGCTATGGAATATTTTTTAAATCAATGATTTGTATAAATGGCATGGAAAGGATGCTTGCCAGGTTGGTAGATGACACAAAGCTTGGAGAGATAGCTAACACAGTGAAAGAACATCAGGACCCAGTCAATTTTGAGAGGCAGAAACATTGTATCAAGCCTAGTAAGACTAAATTTAATGGGAATGACTGTAAAGTCCTGTCCTTGGTTTAATAAAATCAGCTTCACAAACACAAGGCAGTAGAAGTTGGTCCAATACACAGGGGTCTTGGTATACAGAAAGCTCAGTAGGAATTGTGGAGGATATGGCAGCTAGAGACCCTCATGCAAACTAGGTTTGCTGTCCATCAGAGACCTGCTGCCTAGGGCTATACAGTTGATAGTCACACTGTATGTTGGGTTGTGGGACCCCAGCTGGATGATTGTGGTCAGCTCTGGGTGCTGAATAGCAGGAAAAGGATTTTGATAAGCAGGAGAGAGGTCAGATGAGCACAGCTGAGGTGGGGAGGACTTTCGAGATTGTGCCAAAAGAATACCACGAGTTTGAAGTCAAGGTCTGCTCCTTACTCTCCCTTTCCCCCCATGCCCCTCAAACACCAAATCTTGTCATTTCCAACTCCAAACATTTCTTTCTTTTTTAAAAAAAATCCAAACATTTCTTGAATGCATTCCCTTATCTCTGTTCACACAGTCACCTCTAAAGATCAGATCCTTAGCACCTCTCTCTGCCTCTGGTCTTTCTCTTTTCCAATCCATACTATAAATGATTCAGGTGAAGGTCTAGTCACATCTGCCTCCTGCTCAATAAATTATAGTGATTCCATATTGCTTTTAGGATCATATATAAATACCTTTGTCATATAAAACCCTTCATCAACATGGGCCCTACCTACCTTGCTTCTCACTGTCTATGATTCAGCTTAAAAGACCTTCTTCTCATTCCTTATACATGGCACACCATCTCCCATCTTTTGCATTGGTTGTCCCTAGCCTTGAATATACTCCCTCTTCACTTTTGCCTCATGGAATCCCCAGTTCCCTTCAAAAACATGGCTCAATTATTACTTTTTGCATGAGGCCTTTCCTGTTCCACCTAGCTGCTAGTGCCTCCCTGTCCCTTTCCCCATTGTTACTTTGCATCTGTTTTCTATATTCTTCCATTACGTGCATGCTGTCTTCCCCATTAGCTGTTTTGAGCTTGGTCCTATCTGCCTAGTTGACAAAACCAACTAACCATTTCCCATTAAGATATTGTGAGAAATTTTGTCAAATGCTTTGTTGAAATAGTTGTTGATTACCAGTTTGATATGTCATTTTCTTCATGAATCCATGCTGGCTTGATGTGACCGCCACTTTCTTTCTTAAATGCCTATGACTCATTCCTTTAGAAATCTCTACAATTATGTATCACTTTTGGGCTCAAGTTTCAGAAGCCCTTTAGGAACAGGACAATTCAATTGTACATGGCTTTTGATTCTAGACTTATACAATACTTTGCAAAAGTTAATAGCTTTGGTTTTCTGTTGTGATTTCCACAAACATTGGGTTTTCAGAAAGTTAATTCTGGACTTTGAAAGGAGCAATGCTCCATTCCTCCCTGACAAGTTCATCTCTCTGGCAAATCTAAAGTGGTAATTAGTAAACATGGACTTAATTTGGTCTTTATTTGTAAGACTGAGGTCTTTCCCTCCCAAGAGCTCAAACTTTGTCCCCGGAGACCAAATGTTATTAAAGTGCCAAAGACTGCTTGGTTGTTGGTTGGAGAATGACATCACCCTCCCTTTGTATCTTGGTCTTTGTAGTTTTTCTTCTTATTTAAACACCAGAAGCTCAGATCTGACACTTGGAAGGTAAATTCTTACTTACAATACCCCAAAGAACATGGATCCTTTAATTACTTCCTTGTGCCTATCACTTCCACAAGGAAGGTAGGCCCAACAGATAATGATACCTACAACCTGAAACCTGTGTCTTGGTGCTTTTCTTTGTTAGCTATAAAATGCACTGACATATTATATTGCAAATTACTTCTTAAACCATTAACCATAACCTGAGAAAGAGACATTTTGACAGAACAAAAATGGGAGAAGTTATTTTTGTATAATAAAAAAAACACATTTATGAGTTGATATAAAAATACAATTTAACTGACAAATCTTTTGTCTACTTCAGCATAAAGCATATATTAAGACAAGCTTCTCCATGGGACAAATTCAGCACTTTTGAATCTTATGTAGTGCCCTGTGATAGAGCAATAAATTAATTTTTAGCACAGACTTTTCTGAAAGAATGATGTGGCTGGGAGACTGGATGGCTCAGGAGTCTGGCAAGGAACTAGTAATGGCAACTCTCCCTACTCCCCATCCTCTCAAGGTCAGCATGACTTGAATGCTGGAGCTTTTTAAGGGAGTTTCAGGAATGTCTATCCATTTTTTTGGGGGGGGGCAGGACAACAAGGGTTAAGTGACTTGCCTAGGGTCACACAGCTAGTAAATGTCAAGTGTCTGAGGTCGAATTTGAGCTCAGGTCCTCTTGAATCCAGGGCTGGTGCTTTATCCACTGTGCCACCTAGCTGCCCCCTATCCATTTTTAAAAAAGACAGTTTCTGTCTTGGAAAGCTTGGGTGTTTCTAAATCTCAAAATGGAAATGCTAGACAATTGCCTTCATTAGGCAACTTTTGGATAGTGGGAACAGAGGGCAAGAATGAAGGTGTTCACATAGAACCAATTTATATTTGTGTTACAGTATAGGTTAGTAAAATTCTTTTCAGTTATCTAATCTGTCCCCTGGGTGTTGGATTTTATTATAACTGTTATTAATAGCTGTGGGGGAAAATATAGGGGCTCTATGAAAAGAAAGAAGTCATAAACAAGCAAGGTTCCATTTTGTGCTTCGTATATGCAGAATAGTTCTGAACATGGAAGTTTTGACCTTGTGTTGCATAGATTGTCAAAAACTGGAATGAGAAATCTCTGGCACATGTGCTAGAAATGTGGACTGAATTTCCTCCCTTCTTTCTTTACCTTCTTTCCTTTTTATTTCTCCTTCCTCCCTTTCCATTCTCCCTTTTGATCTTTCCTTCTCCCTCTTTTCTTTCCCTTCCCTTCCTTCCATCTATCTCCCTAGTCTCCCCTTTTGCTCCTCATCTATATTTCTTCCTTCTTTTACTTCTGCTGAATTTGAGGAAATTAGAATTCCAGAAATGGAATGGACTCCCTTGGGAGGTGATAGAATCCTAGATTTAGAACTTTAATGATCATGGATTTTAAAATTGGGTTCTTTAGTCTTTTGTGTGTCAGGGACACCTTCTCAGAATAATAGTTTTAAATACATAAAAACAAATACAGAGAATTGCAAAGGAAAACAATTATGTTAAAATACAGTTATTTATATAGATTTTTTAAAATTTCATGGGCAATAGATTAAGGTCCCCAATTTAGAGCTTAAGAGGTCATTTTGGAGCCTTAAACGTCATTTAGAGCCTTACAGGTCATTTAATTCACCCCCACAATTTCATAGATGGGGAAACAGAGGTAAAAAGAGGTTACGTAAATTGTCTTAGGTCATATATGGAATAAAAAGCAGAGACAGGATTTGAACCCAGATCTTTTGGCTCCAAATTTTGCACTGTATCCACTTTGCCTTCCCCTCTCCTCTTCCTGCAGTACTTCCAGTAAAGGCTGGCTGACCACTTCTTCGGTATTTTGTGGAAGAATTCTTTTTGGGTGCTGGGTTGGACTGGATTTTGTGATTCTGTGTTTGCCACACAAGCCTCACAGCAAGTGCTCATTAAGACCCACCTCTTGAGGCCAGAAGAGCAGAGGTTAGACTTTTGGTTTCCTCCTATTGAAAGGTTACTGCCCCCAGATCTAGACTCTTCATTCATTTCAATTCAAAACACATTTTAAAAGCTCCTACTGTGTGACTGACACTAGGCAGACAAAGACAAAAGCAACAATGATTTGTGCCCTCAAGGTAATTATATTCTATTGTGGAGGAACAAGATGTATGTGGCTAAAAGAATATAAAAGGGATATAAAGTCATTTCAGTGGGGAGAGAAGAAAAACCACTAGGGATTCATGAAAGATATGGAGATGGCACTTGAGTCGATTTTTGAGAGGATTTATCTGGCCTTAGACACTACTAGCTGTGTGACCTTGGGCAAGTCACTTCACCCGGTTTGCTTCAGTTTCCTCATCTGTAAAATGAGCTGGAAATGGAAATGTCAAACCACTCCAGTATCTGCCAAGAAAACCCCAAATGGGGTCACGAAGAGCCAGACACAACTGAAAAATGACTGAACACCAACATTATTTACTGGGCAGCTAGATGGCTCAGTGGATACAGTTTAGGAAGACCTTAGTTCACATCAGATCTCAGACAATTACTGACCCTAGGCAAGTCACTGAAGCTAGTTTGCCTCAGTTTCCTCATCTGTAAAAATGAGCTGGAAAAGGAAATGGCAAACCACTCCAGCATCTCAAGCAAGAAAACCCAAAATGGGGGTTGTAAAGAATCAGATATCATTGAAAAATGACCGAACAATAAACAACAAAGAGATTCTATGTGGCAGAGGTCAGGAAGGAGAACATTCTAGGGGACAGAGGTGAAGGTTGGAATGTTATTCTGAGGAACCACAAGCAAGCCAGTCTGGCTGGTAGATAGAATATGTGACAAGGAGTTTAAATAGCCTGGAAAGATAGATTGGAGCCAGATTGTAAAAAGCTTCAAATGCTAAATAGAAGAATTTGTGTTTTAGCTTGAGGGCAATCAGGAACCATTGAAAGTTTTTGAGCTGGGGAGTGGCATGGTCAAACCAGTAAAAGGATGGGATTCTGGGAGGCCTATTAGCTTCCCAGTTGTCCAGATGAGAGGTGAATAGGTCCTGAAAATTAAGTGGTAGCTTGAATGAATGGAGATAGGAGACTAAGAAAGCACCAGGAGCTAAACTACAAAGATCCCTCACTAGCTACTCACACACATTTTTATGTTTTCCTTTATTTAATGTAGAAAACCACCCTAGGGAGCCAGGAGCTGGGCTTGGGCTCTAAGTGTAGGAAAGGGTTAACCAAAGCCTCCTTCCTCCTCCCCTCCTTCCTTCCTCTGTGTCCCAGTAAGTGAACAGATGGTGCCTTAGCCAAGGAGTGTTCTCATTAACTTCAGTTAAAACAACCACAGAGGACAGACTCTGCTGAAAACCACTTGCTTTCTCCCCCCTCACCCCCACCCAAGGGTGACTCATTATCTTTTTGACTGAAAAAAATAACTTATTCCTTGTCATGCTTTGCCATTCCTTGCTTTCTGATTAGGGAAACTGGGAAAGTAACAGGCATTGTTTTCAATGTGAATTTCCATTGTATACCTGTAAACTTCTTTGCAGTCTTTTAATTAGCTTCTCTCTGTGTGTAGGGGGTACTGGTTTTGTCAAACCTTGACTAATAATAGATATTAAAGCTTAATTACAAAGCAGGGTGCCACCTTCTAAAATTTTTCAGAACGATTCCATTTCCGATCTGACATCTTGAGGTCAGAGAATAATAATAAATAACATTTGTGTGACAGGGGGCCTTGTGTCTCTGGTTGAAATTCCTTCTCCTGCTGATCAACTCATGAAGGCTCAGAGAGTAGATGTGCCCAGGAAACCGAGGCATTGTGAAAAGAGCCAAATAATGACTTAGCATAGAAATGAGGCAGGTGAGGCAGCCAGTGAAGAAATGCCTCAAAGTCAAGGGCATGGACGGACACAGGAGGCAAGGTGGCAAACAGGGCCCAAGAGCATCTGGTCTGCCCTTGCTGACGCCCTCCTACTCTGTGAGTAATGAGCCAACTATGACTAGAAGCAGTTGGAGGCCCATGCCCGGGACAGGCAATGAATAGAAAAACACTGGTCATTGAAGATCCTGACCCATTCTGTGAGGGGGAGCTAGCTGGGAGCCAGATCCAGAATTCCTGAGTCCTTCATCTGAAATGACTGGCTCCATCAGATGCCATTAGTCAAGCATCACTTGGGAATGATGTTCTCTTTCCTAAAGTCTTTTGTCTGCTTGAAGGAGGAATAGCCACATGGCCAAGGAAATTCAAACATATCTTTCCTGGAATTCCTGGGTTTGGAGCATAGCTATATATGGTCTGGAGGTAGCCGATGTCAAGGAGAAACTGTGGAATGTAGCCACATAGTATGTGTTCTATTTTATATAATTTATTCCTTTTATTAATACCAGTCAACTAGCATTTATTAAGCATCTACTGTGTGCTAAGCACAGAGAATAGAAAGAAAAATAGGGGGGAAAGTAGGTCTTGATCCCCCAAATGCTCACAGTCTAACTGTATCCAGGATCCAAGTATGCTTGTCTGTTCCTGTGGTTGGGGGTGGGTGGTAAGAGTGACTCTATTATGCCAAGATCATGTGATTAGGATTCAATGAAGTAAAATATTCAGAGAGTGCTGGGGGCATGTTTTAATAGGTGGGGGCTCAGAGCTATTCTGGGCATTTCAATCAATGGTTACTCACACTCTGAGAACCATAGAAAAGTGATTACTTCTCCAGTGTTTCCCTCTAGTGAGGAAAAACATACACACACAGAAAGATAGATAGATAGATAGATAGAAAGGTGATAGAAAGATGATAGATAGGGGTGTGTGTGTATGTGAGAGAGAGAGTAGTAAATGGGTAAATTTATGTTGCGACAAAGTTTGCATAATGTTTTGCATATGCTATCTTCCTCTTCGTGGGGGTAGGGGGTGGGGTAGAATAAAGTAGCATTATCCCTGTTTTGCAGATGGGGAAATGCTGCTCATTATCACTCAGCTAGTGATGGGAGTAGGATTTGAACCTCTTCCTGACTCCAGTTCCAGCACTTTATTTGCTAAGCTATGCTGTGTATCACTAGGATAAAAAATGATACGCGTTTGTATTGCCTGTTGATTGCTTCCCAACAATGCTGTGAAGTCAGTAGTGTAACTATTATCTTCCTATTTGGCAGAAATGACCTATTTGCAGAGTGAGGTAGTATCTGAGGTGTGATTTAAATCTAGGTCTTCTAATGTACAGGATTTAGGATTCATATGACCTCTTGATCATGTGACTGGAACATGAGATTTAGAGATCACATAATACATACAGTTCTCTTATTTTGCAGCATGAAGAAACTGAGGCCCAGAGAGGTTGCAGATGGTTCCTTGGCTACATAGGTAGTTAGCTGCAGAGCCAGGATTTGACCCCAGGACTTGAAATCTAGTGGGCTTTAGGTTATGATTTTTTTTTTTTTTGCGGGGCAATTGGGGTTAAGTGACTTGCCCAGGGTCACACAGCTAGTAAGTGTTAAGTGTCTGAGGGCGGATTTGAACTCAGGTACTCCTGAATCCAGGGCCGGTGCCTTAACCACTGCGCCATCTAGCTGCCCCTAGGTTATGATTAAAGTCTGTGTCTGGATGAAACCTGAAAATTAGGTCAGTCCTACATATATTTTTCTACATAACAACAACCATTGATTTACTCAATTTTCTTTTTTCTTTCTTTCTTTTTTTTTAGTGAGGCAATTGCGGTTAAGTGACTTGCCCAGGGTCACACAGCCAGTAAGTGTTAAGTGTTTGAGGCCGGATTTGAACGCAGGTCCTCCTGACTCCAGGGCCGGTGCTCTATCCACTGTGCCACCTAGCTGCCCCCTAACTTTTTTTTGATTTACTCAATTTTCAATACACCTTTGTTGAGCAAGAACTATGTGCAAGGAACTCTGTTCTATTTTGTGAGGGGAAAAAATGCTGATGATCTAGTAGAGGACATTGCCTCCTTGGTGATGGTGCAAGTTCAGTAGTTCTTTCATTTTTAACCCTTTTTAGGAACACAGAGTAAATCCACCCTAAGTCATTCCAATTTTCATCTAGGGACCTGGGTTCATATCCTACCTCTCTCTGTAACACCTGTGTGACCTTGGGGGAGTCACAGAGGCAGCTGAAATTGCAAGGTATAGAGGACTAGGGTTGGAGTCAGGAAACCCTGTGTTCAAATCTAGCCTTAGATACTTCCTAGCTGTGTGACCCTGGGCAAATCACTTAACCTCTCTTTGCCTCAGTTTCCTCAACTCTAAAATGGGAATAATAATAGCACCTACCTTGCATGGTTGTTATGAGCATCCAATGAGATCATCTTGGTAAAGCACAGTGTCTGACATAGCGGGTGCTATTTAAATACTTATCACTTCCCCTCTCTGTGTTTAGTTTTTCTTGCCTCAGGAGCCTCTGCTACAACATCAGGGGAGGCTTCCGAGGCCTTGTACAGCTCTAGCTTTCTGTTTCTTTTTGACTATGATTGGGTCCGTATTGGAGCGTGTGGGTAAGACATGGGACGATGACAACCAGTGGGGTTCAGAAGATGATGGGAGTTATGGCAGAAGGGAGAATCAGTACTTTTGAGTGATTATGGGAAGAAAGGAAATGGAAAATATCCCCCTGTCAGAGGATTTGCAAGTGGGAAGGCTTGTTCTGCCACACCCCTGCCGTCTCTGCCCTGGCAACCCTTCCTTTAAAGCCCAGAAAATCAAGCCTTCCTCCTTGCCCCATTCTCTGCCTAATGTCCTCTTTGGATGCCTCATCATGCCATGGAGATAACCCGCTTTCCTACAGGCTTTGTCAGGGGGAAAAATCCCTGACACAAATCTGAGCATCACAAGATTCTTGATTTTGAATGGAAGGCACCTTATGAGCCACCTACTCCAACCCCTTCATTTTATAGAAGAGGAACCTGAGGCCCAGAGAGGTGAATGGACTTCCCTAGGGTCATACAGATAATGCGTCAGAGGCAGGATCTGCACCCTCGACCTTTGACTTCAAATTCCATTGTACCACACTGCAGTGTTGCAAAGGCTTTATGTATGGATCTAGTGATAGATCAGTCTCATGGAAAGGTGAACTTTAAGACTGTCTACTGAATTGTACCAGAGTTGCTCTCTGCAACTTTGGAGTGATGATCTACACTGGTGAAATCATTGGCTTTGGAAGTCTTAAAACTCTAAGTAGCTGATTTAACCATCCTGAATCCCAAGTATTTATATCTATTTCAAAGGAATGCATATTTATAATTCTTATGTTTTGTTTTAAAATGGCCATTGTCATTGTTATTTTATTAAATAGTCAAATGTCATTGGTTGGTCTTTTCTTTAGTCACCAGGGCAAAGTTCTTCTGACAGAGAGTACTTTATTCACTGAGGCAGGCTGGCTTTGTTGAGCTTTGTCAAATCAGCTGCTGGAAAATGCATTTAAATTTCAAAATCAAGGCTCATCTTGGCAATGGTTTGATGGAGATTGTGGATAGATTTCTGTGATTGTGAGACATGAAAGGCAATTATTGTCAAAATCTGTAATTCAAATGCTGCATCCCAGAAACAGTCAAGAACAAGACATCCTGAATCAGTCATGTAGGATAATTTTGAAAGCTGCAGAGACGTTACAGAATGTTGAAGTTTAACAGTAATTTTCCAGCCTGAGAAAATTTCACCAGTTATTCCCATCTTTAAGTCACATCGACCATAGAAAAGGACCTCAGAGATGCCAAAAGGGATTCTCATTTACACAAGGGATTGTGGATTTAATGTCATGAATCAAGTTTTTCATTTTATTTAAAACTTGTATTCTCAGAGAATGATTTCTTTTTAGATTCTGAGCCTGTGGACTGGTGCCTTTTCGCATGGTATGAATTCTTAGATTTCAAGAAAGAGAGAAAAAACCTTTTAAAAAATAGTATGTGATATATATGCCATGCTGGCAATATATATGCATGTATGTATGTGTATATATGTATACATGTGTGTATACACACACACACACGCACACACAAGAATAGCAAATAGCAAATAAATTTTTCCTAGCACAACAGTAATTAGAAGTCAGGAGAGTTCTACAGATTTTTACTGTTTAGTCGTTTTTCAGTCATGTTTGACTCTTTGTGACCCCTTTTGGGGTTTTCTTGGCAGAGATACTGTAGTGGTTTGCGATTTCCATCTCTAGCTCATTTTATAGATAAGAAAACTGAGGTAAACAGGATTAAATGACTTTCTCAGGGTCACACAACTAGTAAATGTCTGAGGTCAGATTTGAACTCAAGTCTATTCTGATTCCAGTTCCAGTGTTTTATTCACCATGCCACCTAGCTGCCCATATTAGAATGGACCAAAGAAGACACAATAGGAAAAAAGCTATTTAATTGGGATCTGGAAACTCAACCAAGGAAAGGATGATCTTTCAAGGAGAATCTGCTCTTAGCAATCTATAGGCTTACAAGCATCAGACGTCAAGGGACACAGTGTGTGTGTATACATCTTTCCCTACACATCTTTGCCTCTGAGGGTCATGGTATCCATTCAAAAATCCTTACTTGTCACTCACAACCACTTCTCTTGAAGTCTGGTTCCAAAGCGTATCCTGCAACACACTCCTTAGGCAGGTACACTGTACTTTCTGAGCCAAACCAAGTCTCCTTTCCTTTCTGCAGCCTATAGCACAGGGACATCTCACAGAAAAACTGCCCACCTCATCTGGATGGGAATGGATATGACAACAATGAGGATGATGGTGATAACCCACATTTGTTGTCTTTTAAAATTCATAAAACACTTTCCTGCCAACAGCCCTGTCAGGTAAGGAGGTAGAAGTGTTATTATCTCCATTTAAAAAAAAATGAGAAACTGAGGCACGGAAAATTTAAATGACTTGCTCCTGGTTGTACAACTAGGAAGCAAGTGAGATTTGAACCCCTATCCAGCCCTCTGTCCTCTCCACTAATGGAATCTATTTATGGTAGGGCTTAATGTGCCTGGGCAGACAGCTCAGAGCAAAACCATTTTATTGCATTTGTTTCTTCTAATTGGCAACCTTTATCTGATAGGATCTGAACACAGTATCATTCATTAAAATTCTCCAGTTGGCTATTTGTCACTCAGACAGTTCTGGTATCTATATTCTGAGGGTACTTGGCAAATACATAATGGAGGTACTTGAGGGCATAGGTCATGAATGGAAAGCTGATCATCAGCCTTGGTGGCACTCTCACTGTGAGTCCAATGTCCAGTAGTAGTAGGTTTCACATGTTTAAAACCCCTTAAGTCATTCAATATTTAAAAATCTATCTGTATTTCTATTTCTCTAAAGAAGCTTGTCCTAGTTCATTCCTCAACCATGGCAATTAAGCTCCATTTTCCATGTCAGTGATTAATAATCGAGAAATATGATGGATGGCTGCAATAAATCACCTTATGAAGAGCATGAAGTCATTGCAGACAGATCAATTCTCCTAGAAATCCACCCCTCTCCACCTCCTCATCAAATAATGGAAAAAGCCTCCTGAAAGGCAAGTTATAAGATGTTTGCTAGGATGAGGAATGAGGAGAGGAAGTCAGAGGACCTGGGTTCAAATCCTAGTTGTCCCTATTAATCACCAATTGTGGGACCTGGGGCAAAATTACTTTTGCTCATGAAGAAATGGAGGTGCAGAGCAAGTGAGTGTCAGAGTCAGGAATTAAACAGATCTTTTTGACTCTAAATCTATCACCATCTTTACTAAAATATTCCTAGAGATGTTGTAGGGTAGACTTGTAGTCAGGAAGACCTATGTTACAATCCTACTTCAGGGGCAGCTAGGTGGTTCAGTGGATAGAGCACTGGCCCTGGAGTCAGGAGGACCTGAGTTCAAATCCAGCCTCAGACACTCGACACTTATTAGCTATGTGACCCTGGGCAAGTTACTTAACTCCCACTTCCTCACCCAAAAAGCCCCCCAAATGCCCAAATCCTACTTCAGCTGTGTGACCTTGGGCAAGTCAATTAATCTCTCTGTGCCCCAGTTTCCCCAACTATAAAATGGGAAGTTTACACTTAGTGGGCTCTAAGGTCTCTTCTAGTTCTAAATCTCTGATTCTATGCCAGATACAGGGATATAATAGATATGAAGATAATCTTTCTCCCAAGAAATTGATAGCAGAGGAGTATAGTAATGTATATAAATAATTAGATGCAAGGGAGAAGGAGATATACACAAAGGAGAGACTTTGACCTAGTACTATGAGAATTTTGAGGGAGATGTGTAGAAGGAATTCTTGGGGAGGTACTGGTTGGACTCTGAGATTTTGTAATTCTGTTATTGTCACTTGAGGGAGAGGAGAAGGGAGGATCCATGGAAGAGGAGGAGACATCTGAGATGGACTTTAAAGGGATTTAGACAATGTATCTCTCTGTCTCTCTCTCTGTCTCTCTGTCTCTGTCTCTCTCTGTCTCTCTTTCTCTCTCTGTCTCTCTCTCTCAGTAGTGTATTACCCTAGAACCATTTTAGGCATAGGATAAGAGACAAGTGAAGGCAAAGAGATGAGAAAATGCAGAATGAGGACATGGGGTAATTTGGTTTGACAATTAATTCAGTTTAACAGCTATGAGGGGCTAGTTGAAGTTAGCATGAATCTGTGAGTGAAAATGTAATAAAACACTGCAAAGTATAGCAAGGATATTGACTTCACTCATTTTATTCCCTGCCTGACTCCTGCAGGATCTTGCCTTTAAAACAAAATTGTAACATTGACAGTTTATAAACACGAGTTGTGAAGCATTTGGTACTTATTGAAAAGGTAATTGCATGGTACATCTGATACATTTCTAAAGTTGCTTTTATATCTGACTTTTCCATTCATCTTCAGATGCTTTTATAGGAATCTCTTCCATCTTGTGTCTTGGCTGCTGACTTCAGGTTCCATATTCTACCCTCTCCTGGCATGATGAAAACTATTTTTTTGGACTATAATCTTCTCCCTTATCTACTACGACTAAAACTTTAGTTGTTCAGGTCGGCCATGGATACCAAGATATGGAATTATGGTGGAGTGTTCTAATTTACTTGGCCTAATAAGTTAGAGTTTGAAAATGTTTTATGGTCTTATTTATGATATTTTTATACTGCAAGATGTACAATTAAATTGCTTTCAGATAAAGCATTGATTCATCAATCTTGTGCAGCTGGGTGGTGAAGTGGTTGGAGTGCTGGGCCTGGAGTCAAGAAGACTCACCTTCATGAGGTGAAATCCAGAATCAGACACTTACTAGCTGTGTGACCCTGGGAAAGTCATTTAACCCTGTTTGCCTCAGTTTTCTCACCCATAAAATGAGCTGGAGAAGGAAATGGCAAACCATTCAAGGATCTTTGCCAAGAAAACCCCAAATGATATCATGAGGATTTGGGCAAGACTGAAATTACTGAACGACAATATCAATCCTAGTCACTATGCCATGGAATCTTGCATTCTGGATGGATGGCTTTTCCTATCCCCATGGGGGATGGAACATTTTAGTGGCAGTCTCAGGTGGTTTATTGACTGCTCTTTGATTTGGCACAGGATTCTAAGGACATATTTTAGGACTTAAATGGTTTGTAGACCAATGCTTCTGACAAGGAGAGAAGCATCCCATCCAACTAAGAGTACCACCCCCTCTTCCTCCCCCCGCCAATTCCTGTCTGTTGACTTTGGTGTGTTTGCTTAGTGGAAACTAAGGCTGTTTCTACAAGAGAGGATTAAAAATGAAATATTCTTAGCATTGACTGGTTTTGTCCATTCAATGCTTCAGTGGAGTAATGGTCTCACCAGTTTAGATCATGACCCCTCTATCCCTTTTTGTCTTGTGTACTTCTTGTCATGTCAATTCATTTTAATTCCTAAAAACCTGTTCTAGGCATCATGGCTCCTTGCTACAAAGAATTTAGATTCTTTTAGGACACATACTAAATATCCAGAGAAGTAAAAGCAAAATGAGAGAAAGTAATTTACCGGAGAGATTGTCAGTGACTGATGTTGGGAGACCATGGGTGGGAGGCCACGTCTGAAAACATCTCATATAGGACAGGATGTAGTGCCTGAGTTATCTTGAGGGAAGCAAGAGATTCCAAGAGGAAGAAGTGAGGAAGGAGTGCCTTTCAAGCATGGGGACCATGTTATAAAGGCATCAAGACAGGAGAAGAAATGCCATGCATAGGCAACAACTAGCTGACCAATTTGACTCCAATGGGAAATGCAAAAAAGAGAAATAAATAATGGAATAAGCACACACATGTATATACACATATATGTATGTATACATACATACACACAAATACACATGTATATATGCATATCTATACATATAAAACATACACGCACATGCACACGCACATGCACACGCACACTATGAAATAAACCTAGAAAACAAATGAGAGCCAGGTTGTGGAGGGCTTCCCATAAATTCTTCATTGAAATTCCATTAAGCAGCCATAGCCTTCCTTTGGCTCTTTCCAGTTTTGGTAAATTCCTGTGCTGCCTTTGGCCTTTCTTTCATCTTGAAATTGGTTTTTCTAAAGGCTAAACTGATATTTTAGTTCAAATGAATGATTCTTTTCAGGGAATTGTCATGTTGTTTCAGAATTTTATTGACAAAGCTATGTGTTATTTGACTTCCTTGATCCCTCTCTATCTGTCTCTGGCCACTTTGTCCTGAGGGCTAGAAGGAAGGGGTTTGTGGGTAAGTAGTGAGTCTGGGGCCTAAATTCCTTACAAAGGGGATAGAAGGAGTCACAGTTATGGGGCAACTACACCAAAGAAGATGACAGATGTTGAGATTGAGTTGGTTCCATCTTGATAAATAAAATTAAAAATAACAGTAAACAATGAATCTTTTGATCTGTGATTCCTACCAAGGGGCAAAGTCAGTGTGAGAATGTGACAGAAAGGAGGAGTATCAGGCCAATTTTGAATCCATGAGGGCCTGAATTGGCAGCTGAGATGACTGAGAATCACTGAGCCTTGGAGTTGTGAGGGACTGAAGTATTTGTGCCATCTGACCTCTCATCCTGACACATTTCAAATTCTACACAGGCAGTTGCTGGAATTATGAAAGCTTATAAAGTCATTTTCAAAAGAAGCTTCACAAGTGAAAACATCTACTTATAGAAATGCCATTTAAACTATTTCCATCATTTCAACAGTCATATCAATTAGGGTACAAGGATTTTTTTCCTCAAGATTTATGTCCTAAATTTCAATATTCATCATATACATTTTTTATTATTATAGAACAGTGAGGAAATTATTTTGTGAAGTGCTTTTTTTTCTATAATTCTTTGAATGCGAGGCAAGGGAAAAAACTGACTATTGCCTGAGCAAAATAGCATCAACAAAACAGTTGGCTGAGGTGTGGAATAAGTACTAATTGACAAAAATTGAAGAATGAACTGGAAAAATATTATCTGTATTTTTTTGTCCTTTCTATTCCACTGCATGGGCAGCTAGATGGTGCAGTGGATATGAAACAATTTTATTGGGGGAGGGAGGAAAAACCACTAAGGATTCATGAAGGATGTTATGGGAGATGGCACTTGAGCTGTTTTTTGAGGGGATTTATTAGGCTTCAGACACTACTAGCTGTGTAACTCTGAACAAGTCATTTCACCCTCTTTGCCTCAGTTTCCCCATCTATAAAATGAGATGGAAAAGGAAATGGTGAAGCACTCTGGTATCTTTGCCAAGAAAACCCCAAATGGGGTCACAAAAGGCCAGACACAACTGAAAATGACTGAACAACAAATTCCCTCATTTGAGCAAATTAGAAAATACCAAAAAAAAAAAAATCTCCTCAATGCATAGTTGCAAGGCAGAGAAAGCAAATCCCCTAGTCAGCTATGTTGGAAAATACTCATCTCAGACCTTTGCAAAATATTGGATATGGGGAATGAGATACAATGAAGAGTCTAGGATGAATCTTAGGTTATGACCTGGGGAACTAGGAGGATGTTACTCTACAATAACAGGGAAGGTAGGAGGTATGCATGTGTGTGGGTAGAGTTTAGGGGGAAAGATAATGAGAGCTGTTTTGGACATTTGAGTTCAAGATGTCTACTAGACATTTCCATTTGATATATCTAAAAGGCAGTTATAGTTGCCCAATTGGATGTCAGCAGAGTCCGGTGTAAGATAGGTCAATTTGAAAATCATCAGCATAGAGAGAGTAATTAAATCCATGGGAGTTGATGAGATCACAGAGGGAGAAGAGGGCCCATGGCAGAACCCTAAGGGTCACCTATGCTTAAAAGGCATGATATGGAAGAGGATCCTGCAAAGGAGACAGAGAAGGAGCCATCAGAGAGGTAAGAGGAGAACCAGGAGATAGTGGTGTCCTGAAAACCAAGAGAGGATCAAGAAGACAGTGATCAGTATCAAAAACTGTGCAGAGGCCAAGGAGAATGTGGACTGAGAAAAGGCCATTAGATTTGGCAACAAAAATCATTAGTAACTTTGGAGAGAGCAGTTTGAGTGGATTGATAAGGTCTGAAGCCAGATTGTAAGGGGTTAAGAAGAGATCCTAAGAGATAAAGAGGAGAGAAAGTGGAGACACCTATTGAAGATGACCTTTTCAAGGCATTTAGCTACAAAGGACGGAAAGGATAGAGGACTATAGGAAATGACTTGTTTGGTTAAGAAGTGTAAAAGATCAAACTGTTAGTTAAAAATAAAAAAGGCAGTGAAGTTGTTGGAGATTCAATAAAGGACCCTTAGAAGACTATAATATTCTGAAAGTTGAATATTATGGCAACTCCATTCCCCCCACTTCCCAAAATTAATTTAGCTCCCTCTACTGAAGGGTATTTACTACAATGTGAATTATATTATCAAGTAATTATCAAATTCCGTTGAGGAGGGTAAGAATGGCATGAATTCATTACTGATAGAACTGGGTAAGAGATAGCATGGGGAAGGCAGAGAAGAGAGCAATAGAGAAATCCAGAAAGGAAGAGAAAGAGAAAGGGACTGTGTGTGTGTGTGTGTGTGTGTGTGTGTGTGTGTGTGTGTGTGTGTGTGTGTGTGTGTGAAAGGTAGAGGCAGGGAGGGAGGGAGGGAGGGAGGGAAAACAGTAAGGGGAAGTGGGTGGGAGTGGGGGAGAGAGGGAGAGATATATGAAGGAATAAGTGAGAGGAGAGAGGGTATGAAGGAGAGATAGAAAGAGGGAAAGAAATAGGGGGAATGAAAGGAAAGATGAAGTAAAAATGGGAGAGTAAATGTGTAAAGGGATAGGAGAAGGAAGGAGAAAGGAGGAAAGAAAGAAATAAACACTATTCTGACTCTTCAGGGACTCTTGGTTGCCCCCACCCCTCTCTCTCTTTCTCCCCCCCCATCTCTCCCAGTCTTTCTCCCCCTCCTCCCCCTCCTTTTTTCCCTCTCCTCCTCCCCACCAAAATAGCCTCTCTAAGCTTTCAAAATTACCCAGTTACTGCAACACCTATTCTTATTCTGGAGTGAAGTTCCTTTGTTATAACATGTGCATATTCAAGTTCATTATTTATGTATTTATCTCTTCTGGCCCAACCTCTAGACTGCAAACTTAGACCCCTGAGTTGTTTAGATTTCTTTGTTAAGTGAGTCAAATCCCCCAAGGAATCACTAGGAAAAGCTTCATGCATTTTCATGCTGGTGCTGAAATTGTAATTCATTGAGTGCATTAGTAAACCAGAAAGGACTTGGGACAAAAACAATGCTGGACTTTCTAAGTTCTTGTTGGCCCAGCTCCTCACATCTTTTCCCCACAGGCTCATTGGAAAATGCCTGAACTCTAGTGGTCCTGACAATTTTGACTGTGGCCATTTTTTAACAATATTGTTCTTGAATTGAAAATGGGGCTTCAAGATTCTAAGTTTGTGGTATACAACTATTTCATGGAGAGTCAGAGACAGAACTGAAGTCTCCTGACAAATAACTAGGAGCTACACTATGATATGATGCTGTCCACTGGACTGTGTTTATGGATGGTCTTTGTTGTAATTCATGGTAAACTACCTTTTTATGCAGTATATTATATAAGCTCCAAATGGATATGCAATCTGAATTTTAAAATGACACATCATAAAAAATTAGAGGAGTATAAAAGATTCCTGTAACAGCTATGGCTAAATAGAGACTGTTTCACCAAAGTAGGCATAGAAATGATCATAAAAGGTAAGACTGACAATTTTGATTAACTATGACTAAAAAGCTTTTGAACACACAAAATCACTGCAGCTAGAATAAGAAGAAAAATTGTCAAACAAGGAAAATAACTTTTCATCTATCATTATTGGTAAGTTAGATTTACAAGATATTACATTGCATATATATGTATATATATATATATATATAATATTATATTATTCCCCAAGAAATAAATAATCAAAGGATGGTAAAAAGAGTTTTCAAAAGGACTGCGACTTATCAGTGATCACATGGATACATGATCCAAATCACCAACAGTAAGAGAAATGCAATAAGAGAAAACAATCTTTAAATTTTACTTCTCACCCTAAAAACTGTCAAAGATGAAATAAAAAAAAACTGTTGGTGGAGCTATGAGGATACATGCACACCAATGCATTGTTGGTAGAGCTATGTATTGCAAGCTACTCTGGAAAATAATTTAAAATTAAGCTAGAAATGATTATGTTCTTTAGACCTGTGAGAAATGAATATATCTCTCTTATATTTAATAACTAATTACTGAATTATGACCAAGAATTTTCCCCTTTTCTACTTCCTTATACAGAAACCAACCAGTGAGAGTTCCCTAGGTCAAAATCTAATCAGATAGTAAAAGAAATTCTAAGTTTAGGCAATGGTTATATTCTTGTTCATTGTGTTTGCTCAGACAAGCCTGGGAAAATTTTGATTCTCACTATTATCAAGAGAGGTGATGTTTCTTTGACTTAGATTTGAGTGACCTAAGTCACACACCCCAAGATAGCCCACCTCCCATTTGATTAATCAATTAGAGTTGAATAAGCACCATTTGGGAACACCTCCTCTTTGAAGGGCATATAAATTGTGATCCCACTGCCATTAGGGTCTTTGGTCTAAGAGAGATGCCCAAATTCCCATCCTTTTATTAATAACCTGCTGGTCTTATTAATAAAATTATTAAGTTACCCAGAAACTATGTCTCTCAAACCTTTTTGAATACCACAAACCTTTTGATCTGGCAATCTCACTACTGGGCATATATGCCAAGGAAGCAAAATTAGAAACAAAAGTCCAATCTATACTGAAGTATCAGTAGCAACATTTTTTTCTTATGGTAGCAAAGAAGCATAAATAAAATGAGTGACCATCAATTGGAGAATGACCAAGCAATCTTTGGTGTGTGAAATCAATGGCATATTATTGGGCAGTAAATAGCAATTATGAAGATTTCAGAGAGCTCAGGAAAGATTTGTATAAATGGATGTAGAGTGAAAGAAGCAGAACCAAAACAAATTATACCATAACTACAATTCAAATGGAAAGGTCACTAAAAGAAAGCTAAAATCTGAGTAACTAGAAATTGGAAACAGTCCTGTAGGACAGAGCAGTGGGGGAGTATTAGGGCAGAATGTTGACTATATTTTCTGATGTAGTCACTGTATAGGGTGTTTCCAATGAACTGCTTTAAAAAAAATTTACAAGAGAAAGTTCCATATAGTGTGTGTGTTTGTGTGTGTATTACTATGATATAAGAATAAAAGGAATCATCGCAACTTATTTAAAAAAAAAACCTTTTTATAAAAATGATAACTTTCAAGTGATAGTATGTATGAACCACTGATATCTGGGAATCACTAAAATCGTTTAACATTACTATGATTTGGGAGCAGTCTTAAGTTAAAAACTATTATTCTTTTCTTTTTTGCGGGGCAATGAGGGTTAAGTGACTTGCCTAGGGTCACACAGCTAGTAAGTGTCAAGTGTCTGAGGCCGGATTTGAACTCAGGTCCTCCTGAATCCAGGGCCGGCGGTGCTTTAACCACTGCACCACCTAGCTGGCTCTATTCTTTTCTTTTTAAACTATCATTCTTTTTTTTTTTTTTTTTGGTAAGGCAATTGGGGTTAAGTGACTTGCCTAGGGTCACACAGCTAGTAAGTGTTAAGTGTCTGAGGCCAGATTTGAACTCAGGTACTCCTGAATGCAGGACTGGTGCTTTATCCTAAACTATTATTCTTAAATGGAGGAAATGTTTCCCATGCTGTGTTATTACCCTTTTTCTTATCACATGAAAAGAACTTTTAATTAATGATCTCCATTTAAAAAAAGTGAAAGAATATCACTAATGGTCCATCTAGAGGCCATTTTGAATTGAGAGGATGAGCAGTGAGTGACCATAATGCTAAAGAAAACATGTTTTCCAGAATTGATTTTTTTAAAAAGGAAGATTAATTTTTAGAATGAGATGCCCTTAACTTAATAGACTTCCAGGCTACATACCCTCATATTAAGCAGATCACCTAGTGCTGGAATAAGGTATTGCAGCTTAGGTCTATTAAACGTAAGAGGCAGTGCAATGGGAATCCTCCTCCTCCTCCTGTTTTTGTCTTTGTTTTGCCAGGCAATGAGGTTTAAGTGACTTGCCCAAGGTCACACAGCTAGTAAGTGTCAAGTGTCTGAAGCCGGATTTGAACTCAGGTACTCCTGAATCCAGGGCTGGTGCTTTATCCACTGCACCACCTAGCTCCCCTCTCCTCCTCCTATTCCTCCTCCTCCTCTTCCTCCTCCTTCTCCTTCCCCTCCCCCTCCTTTCATTTATATAGCACTTTAACATTTGCAAAGTACTTCACATATGTCAAAAAAGAAAATCAAAACATTTATATAGTGTTTACTATGTGCCAGGCACTGTGCTAAGTGCTTTATAATGATTATTTCATTTGATCCTCACAACCACCCCTAGAAGTAAGTGCTATTATTCTCATTTTACAGAGGAAGAAACTGAAGCAAACAAGTTAAGTGACTTGCCCAGGGTTAAACAGCTAGGAAGTATCTGAGAGTGGATTTGAACTTAGATCTTTCTGATTTCAAATCCAGCACTCTATCCCCTCTGCTGCCTACCTGTCCTGTGCTATTAATCAAGAAACCCAGTTTTGGGTCCTGGCTTCATTACTGTTTAGTTTTATGACTTTGGGAAAGGTTCCTGACTACCATGGGTTTCCATTTCAAAATCTGTAAAATGAGAAGTTTGTACTCCATGATCACTAGCTCAAGATCCCTCTTAGACTCCAATTCTCTATTTACAAATAACCTGACAAAAGATGTGTGGAGTGCATTCATTCCTCATCTCTGCCTTGTAGGAATCTTTGGCTTCCTTTAAGACTCAGGGACAAGTGCTACTTGCTAAGAAAGGCCTTAAATGAACCCTCTGGTGCTTATAGCTCTCCCCTGTTAACATTTCTTCACACACATTTTATATTTATTTGTTTACATATTATCTCCCCACAGTGGAACGTAAACATCTTGAGGTATGCACTATTGTTTTGTTTTGTTTTGTTTTTTGTCTTTGCAGAACCAGTTCCTAGGAAGGTGAATAACACACATAATGGAAACTGATTGAATGAGCCAGTTATTCAAAGAAAGAATAGAAGAAATTCCTATGGTTTGTGGGAAGGATAAGGGACAAGTCGGTAAGGAGATCCTGAAACTGGGCAAATGCTCTAAAGAATTACAAAAGTGTCCTTTGTAAATAACCCTTAGTATGCCAGGGACTTGACAGTTATGATAATCCTTTTCTCCTTCACCAGAAGTTTTCAGATCCATCTATTGATGGATCTGATCTATAACAATTCACCTTCCTGCCACCTTTGCTGTTAACAGAGCTGTATTTTCTCAAGAGAAAGATCTGTTTCCTTAATTTCTTCTAGAATGCTGCCCCTTCCGTCAATTACTTTTTTATACCCCCCTTCCCCCCAATCACCTCAGATGTTGGCAGCATCCCTCAACCTCATATGAAATTGGGGGCTGTCCTGACACCTTTGGGTGACCTCCGAAGAAGCTCCTGAGCAGCTGTCATTCCATGAGTGAATATGAACTTTTTGCCTTGTGGCAAAAGCGTTTGTGTTTTATTAATCCTCAAAGTATCCAGTAAACCAAATTCTTATCTACAACAAAGGCTGACTAAAAGGAGCTATATTACAGCCTTTGAAGAGGAATAAAGCTTCAAATTCATGGGAGACCCTCTGGGGGAAGAGAATATCATCAGTACTTCTCATCCTTCTGGTTTGGGTTCAGGTGGCGGGAGAAGATGTCATGTTAGGAAAAAGTGATAAGATCTACCTTTAACAGAATGAATGGGTCAAGGGTGAAGGCAGTTTGTTGATTTTCTCCAAAATTAAGGAAATAGTTTGGCTTCCCTCCCCCATCTTCTGATTAATAAATATGATTTGACTTTAAAATTAGAAAATATTAAGTGCTGCTTACTTGCTACTCAGGGCTTAGCAGATAGGACCTTAATAACTGTGTGACCCTGAGCTATCTACTTAAATCCTTTCAGCCTCAGTTTCTTTACCATTAAAATATTAATATCAACCACCCCTCTCTCCCTGGATTGTTGTAAGGATAAAATGAGATAATGAATATAAGATACTTTGTAAACTTTAATGTTTTATATGACAGTGAGCTATTATGATTATAACCTAAGTGACATTGGGTAAGTAACCCTACCTCTGTGGGCCTCAGTTTCTACTTTTGTAAAATGAAAGGAGAGGTAGCATTGAATAAATGTTATAAGATCTGTCTTTGAGTCAGAGAGATCTGGGTTCAAGTCTCGCCTTTGACACATACTACATGTGTACCTTGGACAATTTACTTACACTGTCACTGCTCCACCCAACTCCATAAGATTGTAAATTAGTACAATAGAATCCATCGTTTCTCAACTGATAAATGGTCAAAGGATATAAACAGGCAGTTTTCAGAAAAAGAAGTCAAAGCCATCCATACCCATATGAAAAAATGCTCTAAATCACTATTGATTAGAGAAATGAAGTGAAAACAACTCTGGGGCGCTACTCCACACCCATCAGATTGGCTAATGTGACAGAAAAGGGAAATTATTGATGGGATATGGCGAAATTCTGATTCTATTGCACTTTTTTTTTAGTGGGGCAATGGGGGTGAAGTGACTCGCCCAAGGTCATATAGCTAGTAAGTGTCAAGTATCTGAGGTCGGATTTGAACTCAGGTCCTGAATGCAGGGCTGGTACTTTCTCCATTGAGACACCTAGCTTCCCCCTTCTAATGCACTCTTGGTGTAGTTATGGACTGATCCAAACATTCTGGAGAACGAATTGGAACTATGTCCAAAAGGCAACCAGAGTGTGCATACCCTTTGATGCAGCAACATCATTACTAAGTCTATATCCTAAAGAGAGGAAAATAAAGGAAAAGGACCTAAATTATTTATAGCAGCTCTTTTTGTGGTGGTAAAGAATTGGAAATTGAATGGATGCCCATCAATTGGGAAATGTTGTGGCATATGAAATGATGAACAGCAGATTTCAGAAAAACCTAGAACGACTTATATGAACTGATACAGAGTATGGTGAGCTGAACCAGGAGAACATTGTAAGCTGTAACAGCGATATTGTATGATGAACATGTGTTCATTGTGTACAAATGACTTAGTTATTCTCAGCAATACAATGATCCAAGACAATTCCAAAGGACTCATGATGAGTCCTTCCACCTCCGGAGAAAGAATGATGGGGTCTGAATGTAGATTGAAGCATACTATTTTCATTGTCTTTATTTGTGTGCGTGTGTTTGGTCTGTGTTTTCTTTCACAACATGGCTAACATGGAATTTGTTTTGCATGATTGAATATGCATAACCTATATCAAATTGCTTACCATCTCAGGGAGGCAGAAAGGGAAGGAAGGAGACAGAGGATTTGGAACTCAAATAAAAAACCCCAAACAACAAATATTCAAAATTATTTCCACAATGTAATTGGAAAAAATAATTGAAGTGGAGAGCATTGAAACTAGAAAAAAAGTGATCCGTGGATTTGCATTCATGGAGGAAGTAAGGGTGTGTGTGTGTGTGTGTGTGTGTGTGTGTGTGTGTGTGTGTGTGTGTGTGTGTTTGTGTTTGACTTGATGACTTTTGAGGTGCCATCAGGGCTGATCCTAGACCCTTAGCTTGGCTCTAAGTACTTACTTGCAATGTCCTGTTACTCTTGAATACAAGTTCAAACTTGTCTATGAGAGACAGACAGTCCATTTTTACCTGTTTTTACATTTACTCAGAAGGGGGGGTGTCCATCCAGGCTGGCCTGTCTTTACCTGAGTAATTTCCGTCTTTAAACCTCATGAAAAATGGAAGGGTTGACCTACTGTATTTATTGCAGTGATGTATCTGCAAATCTCTTCAGCTGATGGGTGCAGGCAGAATGGGCTTGGTGAATTATTGTGAATGGTATTGGTGAAAAGAAATAAGTCATTCTGAAGGGCACAAATATTGAGGGTTACCTCAGACTGAATTTAGTTTTGAAAATGGCTCATGTCTATAACAGTGATTTCAAGAGGAAAGCACATTTAACTAAGGGTAGTTTACATTAAAGACATGAGTTACTTTCTCTACATTTTAGGGAGTTTTGCCTCATGGAAAGTCAGGCACATATCCAAAGAAAAGTCAGACTTTCACATTTTTCAGGAAGGATTTGGAAAAATGCTCTAAGTCACTAATAATAAAATAAATGCAAATTAAAACTTTGAGGTTTCCCAGCATGCCCTGAAAATTGGCAAAGATGATAGATAAAAGATGAGAAATAATCAATGCTGGAGGGGCTGTGGGAAATCAGACACATGAGATATATTTGCACCTGTAGATGGATTCAACTGTTCTGAAAAATAATTTCAAATTATGTGAGACAAGAGAATAAAGCATTTATCCAGCAATCCCACCATCCAGCATCCATTCTAAGGAAGCCAAAGAGAGAAAGAAGGTTCCCAATATATACCAAAATTCACAGTAGCACTTATTGTGGTAGCAAAGAATTTGAAACAAAGTAGGGGCCATTCATTGAGGAATGTAATGGGATATCATTATACCATAACAAATAACAGATAGGAGGAATTCAGAAAACTATGGGAAGATTTGTATGAACATTAAGAAATTACTATAACCCATAGAAACAAAGTAAGCAGAGCCAGGAAAGCAATATATGCAATGACTAAAACAATATAAATAAAAACACACAAAGAAAACTGAACCCAGAATAAATACAATGGCCAGTACTGAATCTAGAGGTCAAATGCCAATGGATATTGAGCATGGAAGAAATGCACAACTACAGGACTGTATTGATCAATTTTGTTTGCTTTTCTGTATTACAAGGGAGGGTATAGGGGATGGGATGGGAAGGGTATATGGAAAAATGATCGTGATGGAATGAACATAAATACATCTAAAATGAGAAAATTCAAGATACAGGTCTTGGAAGTTTAGTATTTAATTATGCTTAAATTGTAAGCAATATATTTTAAAAGTGTTGATAAAAAATAATAATAGCTAGAGTTTAAAAGCTCTTTAAAGTTTGCAAAATACTTTATAAATATTTTATTCTCACTGCCATCCTGGGAAGCAGGTGCTATTATTATCATTTCCATTTACAGATGGAGGAACTGAAGCAGACAGAGGTTACATGACTTGTTTAGGATAACATAGTAAATGTATGAGGCCAGATTAGAACTCAAATCTTCCTGACTCTAGACAGAGTGATCTACCTATAATAATATCAGTTAGCATTTATACAGCACTTATCATGTGTCAGGCACTGTCTTAAGCACTACACAAATATCTTCTCATTTGATAATATCTAGTTGCCTAAATATTGTTAAAACCGACAACAAAAAGGTATGTCTTCAAATATTTTTAGTGGGATTATATGTCATTACAAACGAAATAAACTAAACCTGAAAGCAATCTAAAGATCTGAAGATAATGTCATTGTTAAATGAATTGTGGCTCATTAATGTATAAAATGTTATGATGCTATTAAAACTGACAAGTGTCAGGTAAGGAGACACAGCCAGCTTTTTGTGAAATAATGCAGAGTAGACAAAGCAGAAGCAAAGGAATATAGAGACTATGCCTCTTCTATGTAAGAGGAAAAGAATAATTGTCAAGGGATTACTAGAATTTAGAAAGAGTGACTAAAATTGTTGTTATTAATTGAAATGAATAAAATAGCAATGCTAAACTTGACTGAGCAAATATAGTTATTTTGATATCTAATGATGTTTTTAATAAAATATTTAATAAAGACGTGAATGTCCCAAGCTCAGAAGCCATTGTGCAACTTGCTGCCAATTTTGCTTTAGAAATCCTTCCCTTGGGAGCTTTCAGTAGATGAGTGGTCATTTATCCTTAATATAGGAAGAGGGTCTCCAGGGCATTTACTTAAAATTGTTTTTGAAGGACTGGAAATGGGTTTTCTTTTTTTAAAAATTAAATTAATTTTTTTGATTAACAAAAATTCTCCTCCTCCTTACCCCACCTTCATTGAAAAAGAAAGAAAATGGGGCAGCTAGATGGTGCAGTGGGTAGAGCACTGGCCCTGGAGTCAGGAGTACCTGAGTTCAAATCCGGCCTCAGACACTTAACACTAGCTGTGTGACCCTGGGCAAGTCACTTAACCTCAATTACCTCACTAAAAAAAAACCAAAAACCAAAAAAAGAAAAAGAAAGAAAAACAAAATAGCCTGACTATGTATAGGCAAACAACCCAAATTCCAGCAATGGCTATGTATTAATATATATACACATATATGTAAAATACATTTATATATATATATTTATATGTGTATATGTGCATACATATGTCTCGATGCATTTTCAGCCCATCACTTCTTTGTTGGGAGGTAGTGGGTATTTTTATCACTTCTGGTCCTCTGGAATCATGAGCGATCATTACATTGATTAGAGTTCTTGAGTCTTTCAAATTTGCTTGTCATTACTCTATTATTGCCATTATAGAAATTGTTCTTCTGATTCTGCTTACTTCATTTTGCATCAGTTCACACAAGCCTTTCCTGTTTCTCTGAAACAATCCCCTTCATAATTTCTTGTAGCACAATAGCATTCTGTCACGTTCACATACCATACATAACTTGTTCTTATTGCTATTTTTCATTTGTTTCAGTTGTGTTTGACTCTTTGTGACCCCATTTGGGTGTTTTCTTGCCCGAAATACTGGAGTGGTTTGCTATTTTCTTCCAGCTCATTTTACAGATGAAGAAACTGAGGCAAACAAGGTTAAGTGACTTGCACAGGGTCAAACAGATAGTAAGTGTCTAAGGCTGGCCTTCCTGACTCCAGGCCTGGTGCTATTTCCACTATTCCACTTAGCTGTTTGGCCATTTCTCCTCTCCCAGTGTCCAGTTCTATGCCACTCCTCCCAAAAGAGCTGTTATAAATATATTTTAAAACATACTTTCCCTCTCTTTCTTAGATCTCTTTGGTATAGACAGTAGCTGGGCCAATGGGAATAGTTCCATATTGCTTCTCAAAATGGCTAGACGAGTTTACAGCTCCAGCAACAGTTCATTAATGTATCCATTTGCCCTGGAAATGGTTTTTCTTTATCTTTTAACTCTTTCTCCTATGATCCCACTTGTAGGACTATGTATTTCTAGCTGGAAGTATCTTGTGTGATCTAGTATAATCTCATCATTATCAATATTCATTTTTATTCATCTTCCTTCATTAATTCGACAATAATTTATTGTCTACCATGGATAACGCAATCAAATCCAAACCAAACCCAAATAAAAATATGGCATTTTAATCTTTCCTCTTAGGAAAGGACCAAGACTCAAATATTTTATAGAACAGTCCTCCTAGTATGGGCAATACTAAGATGGGGTTTGGGGGAGAAAGACAAATAAAAAAGAATGTGGAGAAATACAAAAGGTTGGAATAAGATAATAGCATGCCGTATTTTGGGGAATGAGTTTTTATATAGCATTATGACATCCAAGGATATCTGTGAGCTTTTACTCACAATTCTCTCTTCCTTTTCCTTCTTTTCACAGATTCAGTGATAGGGGATAATAGTGCCCAGAAGGATCAGGGCTTGGGGTAGGGACAGGGATGAGTTTTCAGTTCAGGAGGTAAATATTCCCACTACCCTTCCAGGCACCCAGGAGGATTACAACCTCAAAGCCATCTCTCTCATAATCCAGTCAGTCTGTTTCCAAGTCTTAATTGGTTCTACCTCCAGAACATTTATCATGTTCCTTCCCTTCTTTCCACTCCCATGGCTACCAGCCCAATTTGGGTCCTGAACTCCTTCCTTCTGAGCCCAGGAAAAGCCATCTGTCAAAGTGAGGACTGACTACATCCCCTAAATAACATCCTGATCTAAGTTCCTTTGATACAATGTTTGATTTCAAAGAAATGATGGATGAGTAGCTGTTTTTTTGTTTTGTTTTGTTTTTTTGCAGGGCAATGGAGGTTAAGTGACTTGCCCAGGGTCACATAGCCAGTAAGTGTCAAGTGTCTGAGGCCAGACTTGAACTCAGGAACTCCTGAATCCAGGGCCGGTGCTTTATCCACTGTGCCACCCAGCTGCCCCTGAGTAGCTGTTTTTATGAGATAATTAGTCTCAAGTTGGGAGAGGGGATAGTAATATTTTTAAAAATCATGCTCTCTTTGTTTTTCTTCAGCTTTCAGAAAACTTGTAATACAGATGTGATAAAATAACCCTAGGTTAGGAAAGTCATCAAGTGGTCATCTAGTCCTTCAAATTACTCATATTTAGCCTATTCTACAACAGATGATCTATCCAAATATTAAACAATAAGCCTGACAAAAATGACAACCTAACCCTAATGTGAAAAACCATCACAGAAGGAGTTACCATATGTGTTGTCTCACCTGTGATAACTGCAAAAGCTGTAGATTTAAATATTGGCCATTGAACAAATGCCCTACTATTTATCTCTTGGTTAACCCTGGCACTTAGATGAAACAAGGTCATTCTTAATTTTTTAGACAGACTTAAATATGGTTGTAAATAGAACTAGAACTAGGCTGGGTCACTAGGGCTTTGTCCAGGTTGCTGAATTCAGAGTGCTCTGGATATCGAAAGTGTACTCAGGCAAGTTACTTTCATATCATATCCTCCCCCATGGTCTACCTAGTGGTAAACTTGCACTAGCATCTTCCTCTGCCCTTCTCCCCTTCATCCCCACTCTTGAGAGTTATCTGTGCTTTAGTTTCTACTTAAGTTCCTTTTGTGATATTTGACACATAATTGGGCTTGTTGTGGGTGCAAGAATCCCTAGGTATAGCTGTGGTTCTGAAATTAGTTAAGTAAACAGAAAACTATGTAAGGGAATGCTGAAAATACAGCCTCACAAAAGAAACTTTCACTTAAAGATGATAGAGCATTCATGTTACTTTTGCCTTGGAAATCTCTCTTTTTAAAGACTCAGTTGATTATTTACATGTAACCACTCAGATCTGGATAAGGAAGAAAAAAAACCCCAGCCCACCTCCTGCCACATGTCAAGGTAGAGAAGCAAGGAAAATAATAGTTTTAATTTGCTCTTTTAGCGGTATAGTACCATCGAAATAACAGAGCCAATTGCCTGGCTGACATAAAGAATGGTTGCTAATTCCCATGTTGTCCTCAGACAAGAAAATGGTAAGACTGAATTTTCCTGACAGTTCGTACCATTTTAAAAACAGTTTTCTTTTCAACATCCTTTAAATGATGGGGCAGGGCATCCTTTCAGGTGCTTTTTATAGTATGAATTTCTCATTGGAATTCTGGTGCAACTGCCCAGTGTAGACAGTTTCACTCACAGTCTTTATTGTCCCATTAGATTGTGAATTCCTTGAAGACAAGCATTATTTTTTATCTGTATTCCAAACAATTAATCAATCATTTATTAGGCCCCAATTATATGTTGGGCAATGGCCATTCAAAGACAAAGATAGAAAAGAAACAGTGCTTTTCTTCAAGGGGCTTATATTCCATCAGGGGTATTATGTACACACATAAATATATACAAAATAAATGCATAAGTGTAAGTTTTTTGGTGGGAAGGCAATAGCTTCTGAGGGAAAGGTAGATGTGAGGGGATCACTTAAAGAAATTAGGGATGCTAAGAAGTGGGTAAAGTCTATCGTAGGCAAGGAGGACAAGCCTGGGCAAAGACTCAGGTATTGGAGATGCAGCATTGTGGATGAAGAGGAGTAAGAAGGCCAATTTGTATTGTAGAGTGCATGGAGGGGAGTTACGTATAATATGGAAAGTGAGAGTCGGGTCATGATGATGTTGAAATGCCAAACAAAGCAGTTCGTATTTGACTGAGAAGTAACAGGGAGGCTCTGGAATTTATTGATCTGAAAGTGAGTGGTTGGCTCTGTGCTTCAGAAAGGTCTCTTTGGCAGCTGTGAACAGAGGCTGGATCAGAGTGTCGGGGGACTTGGAGCATGAAGACCACTTGGAAGACTATTACCTGGCACACATTAGGTGCTTGATCAATGCTTTGGCTTCCTAATTACCCAATGCTTCCGCTTTCCCTTCCTCTTTTATTGGGAGAATTTTACAACATGAAATTCTTTGCAGGAGAATCCAGTTGAAGTAATTCTTCAAAATAGACTTCTAAGGAGGCAGCTAGGTGGCACAGTGGGTAAAGCACAGGCCCTGGATTCAGGAGGACCTGAGTTCAAATCTGGCCTCAGACACTTGACACTTAGCTATGTGATCCTGGGCAAGTCACTTAACCCTCATTGCCCTGAAAAGAATAGACTTTTAAGGCTATTTCATTTCTGCATATTTATCAAGAGTAAGTTATTATTAGACAAGGAATTATCACCTGAGTAAATTTAAAACATACGTATGAAGCATTTACTTGGCACAAGAGCTGTACTGACCAGTGGGGAATGAAAGACAAAAAAATGAAACTCTTTCCTGCTCTCAAGTGGATTTTATTCTATTGGAAAATAGAATATAAACAGCAGTGGTGGTTTTTCATATTGGTTCTATTCCATGTGATATAGGAAATGGAAGATTTCTTTAGTGACTCAATGTTTCAGAAAATATAATCTGTAAAATGGGTTAAAGGGGAGAAGGAAAGGCTATTAACTTCACTTTACTCATCTGTAAAATGAGGTGTAGGGGGGAGAACTAAGCATTTATATAGGACCTACTATGGGCCTGACACTTTAAGTTCTTTTTTTTTTTTAACAAATATCTCATTTTATCTTAACAACAACCCTGAGAGGTAGGTTCTGTTTCTCTCTCTCTCTCTCTCTCTCTCTCTCTCTCTCTCTCTCTCTCTCTCTCTCTCACACACACACACACACACACACACACCCCTAGGTGGCACAGCCCATAGAGTGTTGGGTCTGATGTCAAGAAGACTCATCTTCCTGAGTTCAAATTTGGTCTCAAACACTTATTAGTTGTATGACCCTGGGCAAGTCACTTCACCCTGTTTGCCTCAGTTCCTCATTTATAAAATTAGCTGGAGAAGGAAATGGGAAACCATTCCAGTATCTTTGCCAAGAAAACCCCAAATGGGGCCATGAAGAGTCGGATGACTGAAAAATGATTGCACAATAATAAATATAATATATTTATACACATACATATATGTAATCATAATAATTATGAGATCTGCCTCACACTAGTGTTGTGAGGTTTAAATGACAAAATGTACATAATAAAATTTGCAAGTATTCAAGGAATAGGAAAGTAGCTATTATGATATGTTCATAAAATGGCATGGGAACAGTTTTTGCTAGAAATGCTTTGTTGTGCACGTTTATGAGCTTTTTAATGTACTTTTTCATGTTTTGTTTTTTTGGGGGGAAGGTTGTGTTATTATTTCAATTAAAAGCCTTCTTCATGATAGTATTTTCCCCATATCTTAGCAACCTATGGAAAAGTTGAAAAATACAACTGCCTGAACAAATCATTGGTTGGTTTTAGCTTTAAAATGATTTCCCTTAAGCATCCAATATATTTTCAAGTAATTCAGTGGCAGGGGTAGTGGTGGTGATGAAACTTACATGTATAGATGCAACATGGCTTCCATTTGACTTTGGAATGCCTTTATTCCTCAAGTTTAGTATGTGATGTTTTTTGGGGGATGAGGAGAGAGCTATAATGACAATTATTTAAGTACAGTTCAAACTTTTATCCAGTAGGTTACCTACCAATCAAAACATCAAATGAAATAGCAAAAGCATGTAATCAGGACAGAAGAGTAAGTCAATAAAAATTGAAATTCAAGTGGTGGACTCATTTATACCCTCCAGCCCACATAGATGAAAGGGTACAATCTCCCACAGACTCCCATGTAACTGGGGAAGGGAACCTTGTCTGGAAGCCTCATATTCCCTGAGAATGAAAGGTTGTATTATGATCAAACCACCTGTCCTGGCTCCTTCTCTTGGTAACTCTCTTTGTCTTGCTGCCTCTCTTGGCCTTACCCTTTACAATTCCATTGTTATGCTCTTGGCACTCTCTTTTCTGTGGCTGTTGCATTCAGCTTCCACAGTTCCTGCCCCATTTATTTCTGCAGCTGCCACCCACTGACTGCCACCTCCTATGCTGCTAATCACTGCTTTCTTGCTAGCCATCTATGCCATCTGCTGGATCAATATGATGATTGGCACATCCACCGATGGTGCTATTTGCTAGAACTGTTACCTGTTGCTGTGACTTGTTCCTGGGTGATATGGGAATAGCATCATTGCTCTATCATAAGAGTGCTCCCAATCAGCACATTTTGAATGAATGAATGAATGAATGAAAAAAAGCATTTCAGGCCCTTAACAAGTGATATAGGCACTTTGCTAAGCACCAGGATACAAATACAAAAAGCAAGACTGTCTTGACCTCAGAGAGTTTACATTTTAATAGAGGGAGACAACAGAAATATGGGAATGTTTTCCAGGGAAGGGAATTTTGGCCTGGGAACTCATAGGGATGGTGAGTAGATACATAATTCCGGAAGTTTCAAACAGCTACTTGGTGAAATGGATAAAGTGCCAAGCCTGGAGTCAGGAAGACTCATTTTCCTGAGTTCAAATCCTGAGTTCAGACGTTTAATAGTCATGGTACCCCAGACTAGTTACTTAACCTTGTTTGCCTCAGTTTCCTTCACAGTGAAATGAGCTGGAGAAGGAAATGGCAAACTACCCTAGTATCTTTGCTAAGAAAACCCAAACGGAGTCACAAAGGATCATACATGACTGAAATGGCTGAACAGCAATAACAATGACAATCAGGAAGTTTAGTGGATTAAAAACTCAATATTAGGTAAGTGTATGATCTGACAGTTAAACAAACCACAAATGCAATTTTAGGCCACATTAAGACAGATGTGAAAGTGTTCAGAATGAGGGAGGTGATAAATCTGTTCTACTCTTCATGGGCCAGACCATTGCATTCAATTCTGGGTGCCCCATTTTAGGAATGATTCAGAATACAGTCACAGGAGTACTGTGAACACCCAAGTCTATCTCAGAGATATATCTCTTAAAAGATAAGCAGAAGTTTAGCTTGAAAACTAGCAGACTTAGAGGGTATTAGACTGCAGATCTGTGCAGAGAAATGCTTCTTAACAGTTAGTGCTATACAGCAGCCAAGGAAAAGTAGTAGATTGCCTTTCAGTGGAGTTCAGTCAGCAGAGGTTGGGTGAGCACTTGTCAGGTTCATTCCAGACGCGATTCCTCTTCACCATATTTTGGATTTGATGACCCCCTGGGGACTCTTTGAATCCTTAGACTCAGTGATTTAGCTCCTACACTGATGCTATCTTTCTTTAATAAATGCTTTCCAAGTGACATGTGAGATCCAGGTCTTTTTTTGAGGTTTATACATTTAATGGGCATGATTAAACATATAGGTGCAACCATGTTTGGTTCTTACCACATGTTTATTTATGGGTTTGATTTTCGACAGTGAAAATAAGTAGGTGGCAACACTGATATCATGGATGTTGCTACCAAATCTCTTTTTTCTGATGGAATAAAATGGTGGTAGCTATTTGTCAGCAAGAGGGTCATTAAATTAGACTTTTTCTAATTTTTCCCTTGTTAGTGGTTTAGTTTTAGGAATGTTGGTTCTTTGGAGAACTGATGACTCTAACGTTTCTGTTAATGACCATCACTCCAGTCAGACCCAGCATCACAGAGTCACTGTTGGGTCAGGACCTTAAGCATCTCCACCTTGGTAGAATCTGCCAGAACTTATACTTTAGTCACAGCCTTGCAGGACCTAAGACCACCTCCAGGTCACCAGGAGGCTGCCAAGTAGGACTTTAGTGTAGGGAATAACAGACAAAAGAGGGAAGAGCACACTCTATGACTGGTAGGTTATGGAGGAATGTAATGAAAGTTGGGGCCCTGTTAATGAGGGCCCACCAACATGATAAGAACCTAGGATGCCTTGCATAACTCTTGGTGGATTATATATTAAAGAGCCCATCAGAGAAGATATTCAGTGGAGTTACTCAAGAAACTTTTTCTTTCAAATTGTTTTATTTATGCTATTTATTTGACTCCTTTCTTCCTACCATCCTTTATAAACAAGATGAGCAGTTAAGGCAAATCAAAACATTGACCATATATTACATTAGCATATGCCCCATTCTCTACCCATAGCCCACCACCTCTCAACTGTGAGAATACTTCACCATCATTCTTCTGAAGTTGTAATTAGTCACTGGTCATCAGAGAGAGGGCTGAAATCTTTTAATGATGTTTTCCTTTATATTATTGTTGTCACCATATAAATTGTTCTTTTGGTTTTATTCATTCATTCTGTATCATTTCATATAGTTGAAGGAGCCTTTTATATAACACTTTAAGCCTGTCAAATTCTTAGGATGGGTTGGTTTTTACTGGATTTGTGATTTTTCTACCCCAGTCCCAGGCTGTGACAGGGCAAGGAATTCTACTAACACCTTGATCTTGTAAAGATTAACAACAACAAACAATAGAAACAGCTACTACTACTACTACTACTACTACTACTACTACTACTACTACTACTACTACTACTACTACTACTAGCTTTTATGTGGTATTTTACATGAAGGCCTTCACATACACTATCTCACTTGATCATTTCACTGTGTGGTGGGTACTATTATTATCCACATTTTACTGAGGCTGAGTTTGCATAAGTGACTTTCCCAAGGTCACATAGCTAATAAGTGAGTGAGGAAAATTCAAACTCAGGTATTGCCAACTCCAAATCTACTATGATACCTAGACTGGAAGAGACATAGGAGAGAGTGAGAGAACTGAACACATGCAGCTCACCATTCCTTTCCAGAAACATAACTTTAAAGATGAATATAGTACAGGGCCTTGGTTTCAACTCTTTACTTTGATAGTCTTTCTTTACCCTCATATCATCAATATTTATTAAGCACCTGGTATTTTAAGGAATTTTAGACATTATAGAGAAGAAACATGCCATATTCCCTGCACTCAAAGAGCTTATAGTCTAGTGAGGGCAGAGAACAGAAGTGGCATACAGAAGAGATCCTGGTCAAAAGATACGAGAAATTGGAAAAAGAAGAGGTACTTTCCAGTTGGGCTTATTTGGGAAGGCAACCTTCTATTGGGTTACAAACGATACCATCTTCTTCTTCAACTTGGCTAAATTCAGAATCTTGGTGCATTTTGCTTTTAATTACATTTGAACTTGAGGAACTATCAGCATGGAATTAAACTCAACACCAATATTATCATTATCTCATTTTATGCAGATGACTAGAGAACAGTTCCAACAGCCTTCCTTTCTGCCCTGGGAAACTCGTTAGCTTTTCTTTTTTAAAATACCCATAAATAATTTCCAAGTGTTAATAATGTTCCGTGTTTTCTCATTTTCAGAAGTAATTTAAAAATTAATTTAATTTATTTATTAGAAATGGAAGATGTTTTCAGCATTGCTAAAATCCCCCTTGCCTTGATCAGGAATGACTTTATCACTAGCATATAAATCAAGGAACCCATGAAATGTCTTCGTGCTTCTTTCAAGTAAGGAATAGTTGTCTTTTATATTTGGGAAATGTTTGGAAAACAAACATGTGAATTATAAGAGATGCATAGGCACAGGGCTCAAATTATTCATGTAATGTTTCAAAAATGGAAAATGCTAAATGTTCTGCCATTATGTGATAATTGCTATCCTAATATATTGTGTCTACTAAATCTTTCAGCAAGCGTGCTTAGATGGCAGTGATATACAGTAGCACATGTTTCTTGTAAGAATAAATCATTCTCCATTGAATTAAGACCCAGCAAAGGGCTCTGAGGGAATCTTAAAGTGATAGGATGCTCTGTAGGGCTGTTCTAATCAGAAAAAAAATGTAGCAATGCTTGTGATAAAAGGATAGCCATTCACCAAAAAATCCATTCAAGAAGGTCTGCAATCACAAACTTCTCATTGAAGCTCCTTTTCCAGAAGTGTGTAGCCATTTTCAGGAGAGCTGGTTCTAATGTGAATGCCACTTTAATTTCTCATCTAGATTTATTTGGCATATGACCACAAAGATTAAGGCTACCACCATTTTTGTGTTTCCCACGAATGTAAATTTTTTCCCCACATTTCACAGAGTTGATGAATTTTTTTGATTGGGAAGGGACATCAGTGGCAATCTGGTCTAATCCTTCTGCGACAAAGTGTACCTTTTATGGTATAACTGACAAGGAGTCAATCTGTCTTTGCTTAAAGACATCTTGTGAACCCTTTACTTGCTGGTGCATTCCAGTACACTTTGGGGCAGCACTAATTAGTAGGGAGTTTTTCCTGTTTAACAAGGACTGGCACATGTGTAGAGCATCTTTGACAGTGTCTCTGCACATGGAGAGCTTGCTTCCAAGAGAGTCTAGATGAAGTATAATAGAAATGCCTTGGAGAGACCATCTGTAATTGGTTCTGGTCATGTAACCACACAAGGAATTGATTGCCTATGGAGACATTCAGATAGGCCCGAGTTAACTCCACTTATTCTCTTCAGCTGTGCTCTGGTGGTTTGACTCTTGCTGATGGCATCTGATAGAGACAATACTATAAGGGATGAGGTCCTTGGGAGCCTACTCCCCTCTAAGGCCATGTGGCCCCATGAAATCAGTCTTAGTCTTTGACCTATCTGTTTGTTCTTTTCTATTCTCAGTGAAGGTATTGGGGTCTTTGATATTGTGGGCCTCAAAAGATCAAGAGAATGAGTGTCTAGACTTTTGTGATTCCTAACATCCCAGTATCCCAGCATTTAGGTGTTATAGTCAGCTCAGCATCAGTGCCCAGAAAGGCTAGGAACAACCTTTGTGAGTGATGTTTGGGACCCAACCCAGTGGAAGCTAAGCAGATGACTCATCTGTCAGCATGTGACATTGGGGTGCCAATGTTATGTGAGACAAATATTGTATAGGAACTGAGTTAAGAGCTCCCTATCCCCAGAGAATGAAATGAGATAGGAGAGAAAGTGCCCCTGAAGTGATGAGAAAAATATTTGTATTCTTGCTGATATCTTTGAAGTAAATATTCTATTATTATAGATAAATGATGTTAAGAAGTTAAATGGAACTGTACTGCAGACTGACAGCTAGCATTCAGGGTGGGGTATAACCAGTGGGTTCTTGAGTTGGTAGCATTAAAGCAGAGATGCATGAAACCCCTCAGAGTCCCCACCATACTTGAGAAGGAGCTGCAGCTTCCTGGCTGTGGGAGTGGGGGGCACCCTTTTTACACCTGACATCAAGTCTAAAAGTTGCCTCATTTTAGTGTCCACTAATTGCTCCTAATTCTGTCTTCCAGAGTCAGGAGGAATAAGACTAATCCTTCTTCCGTGTGACAGTCCTTCAAATATTTAGAGGCAGCTAGCATGTCTCTCCTAAGAATTGTTTTTTAGGACAAATATCTCTGCTGTTGATATATTAGGATAAATCTCAACTGCTTTTCACATGGTGGGATTTAAAGAGTCTTCACCCCAGATCATCCTTAGCCATATCCTCTCTGGATTAGCAATGTCCTTCTTACAGCAGGATGTATATGTAGCACTATGTAGAGAACCACATGGTAACCAATGATAACATGTTGCAGCTTACTTACATGCATCATGCGTCCATCCTTCTATTATCCTTTGAGGAGGTTGTTCATAATTCATAATATTGCTGAGTTAGGCTGCTCAGTGGTGCTCATGCTCATTTAAATCCTGTTAATTAGACAGTTTGGTATTACTTAATGTACCAATCAAATATATTACCTATTTAAGCTATCATTCATCTTCCTATTTTATCTATCTCATCTGTTTTTCCTAACCAGCACATTGCCTTCTATTTCTCTCTCTCTTTCTCTCCCACTTATTTTTGTATTTAATTTGTCTACAGGTGATATTTCTATAGTGATTTAGGTGTAAAACACTATATATGCCAAATAAGTCTGTCTGTACATCTGCCTGTCTACCTAGTTCCAATTACGAGTCAAATGATGCCCACTGAAGCAGTGAATACCTAGTTATAACATAAAGGTTGTTATTTTGTATATTATATATTGTTATATGTTGTGAGAATACATCTGTTGCTCCAATATGAACATCAGAAAAATCCCATACTAAAAAGTGAAGTCTCTAGAAGTAGAATTCTAATGTAGTATATATTTATAATATCTTTAAGGATAAATAAAAAAAAAAACCTGACAATAAAGGCGCATTCAGAATGAATGAAGTGGCAAAACTCCCTGCCTCCCCATATCCCCACTGGGTGCCTACATTTTCAGGGGCCTCCCATTAATTTTTGGGTTTTGGTAGTGGAAGAAGTTATATGGGCCTGTGCTAGCAGAAGGTAGCATGATCCTGAGATGTGATGGGATCAGAGGTTAACAGCAGATTTCCAAAAAATTGAGATGTTGGCGGCAGCCTCGGTGTTTTGGTTATTTTGGAAAAAAGAGACATAGGTGTCTATGATGCTCACTTCTTTGTAATATAGATCAGTTGCTTTATCTCTCTATGTACTAGTTTTTTTAACGTGGAAAATGAAGGCATTGGACTAAGAAATGATTGCTGACTTGACTTGGTGAGAGTGGAGGTTCCTCCTACCTCTAATATTCTGGGAGTTGATAGTTTTTATGTTGAGACCTCCATTGCCTTTAATGTCACAGAAGACATTCAATCCTCATGGCAACAAAATACTTGGTTTTTGGTTAAGTTTGTGTTTTTTCCTCTTTATAAACATAGGTGAGTCCTTTGAGGTTTTCTAAAGAAAAAAAATGTTAAAATAACATTATTCCCTGAAAAGAAAAATGAAATTTAGCTCTTCTAATCAGAACTAAATATCACTATCAGAGAAAATAGAAATTTAAAAAATGTTATTTCTAAGGCTGAATTGTGGTTCTAGGTGGGAGTCATAATAGGGTTTATCTCATGTCTAAATTTAATTGAAGGGCAAATGAAATGAGGCTGAGGGTTTTTTTTTTTGTTGAGTCATCAGTTTACAGAAATAACATGGAGGGTAAGTAATGGCATTTTAATGGAAGAACAGAGTGAAGAGCCCAGATTCATAGACCAGGGGCAGATGAGAAAAAATAGGGGGCTGAGGAGTTCATTGCAGAAAGTAGCATTAGTTCCATCTTGTGATTGAGGACACAGATCAGAAGAAATCAATACAAATGCTTTGGTTTATTTTTTCCTCAGTTTTCATTTAAGTACTGTTCTCTAATACGATAAAGAGCAGGTATAAAACATATAGGAAGGAAATAAGACACATGGTCTGCAAGGTAATAAGAAGGGAAAAATGTGGAATTCTTCTTACTAATACACTGAAACCTTGCTGGAAAATTCCGTCTTCTGAGCCTGTATTTGACTATAAATACTTTCTCCGTGGCAGTGTGGTCTAGTGGATAGATCCTGGCTAGAGTTTAGTGGGCTTGAAGTTAGAAGAACCTAAGTTAAAATTCCATCTCTTACACTCACAGTGTGACCCTTGCTAAGTCATCTAACCTTTAGATGCACCTAAGCTACTAACCCAAGGACTTAGGGTGAGGCAGTGTGGCATGATGGAAATTGGTTCTAGTGTAGAGATTTTGGCGCATGATCATTGTCGTCATTGCCATTGTCATCATAATAATCATAACAACTAGCATTTATATAGCACCTTAAGGTTTGTAAAGCACTTTATATATTATCCCATTTGATCCTCTTAACAACACTGAGAAGGCTACTACTATTATCTTCATTTTACTGATGAAGAAATGGAGACTTAGACAAATATGCCTTGGCTCACACAGTAGGGGTCTGAGACAGGATTTAAACTTTGGTCTTTTTGTATTCCAAGTCCAGAATTATTTCTCTCAAGATTCTAGGGGGTATCCTTCAGGGGTTGGGAGTGTCTTTCTTTAATACTATTGACTTCAGCCTCCATTCTGTTGTGTTTCCTCCATGTTAGCTGCCAATTCCACTTAACCAATGAACATCAATTAGCTTTTATAAAATGGACAGATACTTCAAACAACAACAACAATCACTTTTATGTAGCATTTACTATGTTACAGGAATTATGTAAAGTGCTTTACAATTATTATCTCATTTGATTCTTACTATAATCCTGAGAGGTAGGTGCTATTATTATCCCTATTTTGTAGTTGAGGAAACTGAGGCAAACAGAATTTAAGTACTTGCTCAGGGTCACACAGCTAGGAAATATTTGAGGCTGAATTTGAATTCAGGTCTTCCTGATTCCAGGCCCAGTGCTCTATCCACTGCACCACTTAGTAACGTCAAAGATACAGTAAAGCCAGAAGTACAAACATTTAATCCCTACGTTTTGGGGATACTCCTCTATTCCATCTCTGTCTCTGGGGAGAGTAAGCTCAATTTCTACAGAGTATTGGTCCTACTAGTTTACATTCAAATGTGGCATTGAAGCTAGATGAGTCCCTGTCTCAGCTACCACTGGGTCTTCCTTGTAATATTCCACTTATGTTGTACTCTGCTGCTTCAAACTCTTTGCCACCTCACACAACCAACCTTGTATTTCTATGGTAGACATCTTGAATAGCCTTTTATTACTACATGTTGTCTCCTCCATTAGAATGTAACCTCCATGGGGCAGCTAGGTGTTGCAGTGGATAAAGCACCGACCCTGGATTCAGGAGGACCTGAGTTCAAATCCGACCTCAGACACTTAATACTTACTAGCTGTGTGAACCTGGGCAAGTCACTTAACCCTCATTGCCCTGCAAAAGAAAAGAAAAGAAAAGAAAAGAATGTAACCTCCATGAGAGCAGTGACTGTTCCTTGATTGTCTTGTACCCCCAGCACCAGTGTAGTGTCTGGCATATAGTAGGTATTTAATAAGGTTTGTTGGCAGATTGCTTCCTCATGGCAAGGACGTTACCTGGGAAGGCTATCCCTGAAGAGCAGAAGTGCAGCCAGGACTTTCATCCTTGTCTCCTGGGTCTCTATCTTAGTGTCTCCCACAGAATCGGAACTTCCTAAATCTTTGTTGGATGAAGAAATGGATGACCACATGCAGACTGAAAGATGAAACTGTTTCTCCATCCTTTATCTGAATAAACCAGGCTGAACCCAGAGAGGTTCATCACCAAGCTGGCTGAAGTGGAATGATTTTTCAGCAATAGAAACTTACTATCTGCATCACCTTGACTCTCAGGGACAGTTATTTTTTAAGGTATAAAGGGCTAGGATCTGGGTGAACAATGGAAGCATCCTTACCAATGAAACCACAGATGCTCAATGTCTGTAAATGTTTCTTGTAATAAATCCCTTTGGAAAAGTAAAGAAATACAAAAACTAAGCACAGGTCTTAGTACATATTAAGCAGCATATAAATATTGGCTATTTGTTTTATTAAATATCTGGGGAGAGGGAGAACAAGAAGGAGGGAAGGGAAGGGAGAAGAAAAGAGAGAAGAGGTTCTGTCATGCATACTGCAAACATAATACATATTAAAACAGAATTTTAGAGAGTTGGAAAGATCTTAGTGCTCATCTGCTCTAACCTTCAAGTCAACACATGAATCTCCATAAAATAAGCTCAACAAGTAGTCATTTCCATTGCCTACAGGATCAGATTTGTCCCAAAGACTTGAATGGGACTAAGCTGGCATGTGCTGGGCAAGTGCCTTCAACTGTGGTAATTAGAGGGATGCAAAGCAAGTAGAATGTAAGTTTCTTGAGGGCAGATAGTATTTCAATTTCAATTTTGTCTCTAGGATTTAGCATGGTACTCTGCAGATAGTATACTTATGACCTCCCCCTTGTAGAGACCCTCTCTTGAGATGCTGTTTAGCCACCATCTTCTGCATGAAACCTTTCCTGATCCCCCATTGCTCATGCCCTCCCCTAAATTATCTTGTTTTTTTGTTTTGTTTTTGTTTGTTTGGTTTTTTTTGTGGGGCAATGAGGGTTAAGTGACTTGCCCAGGGTCACACACTAGTAAGTGTCAAGTGTCTGAGGCTGGATTTGAACTCAGGTCCTCCTGAATCCAGGGCTGGTGCTTTATCCACTGCACCACCTAGGTGCCCCCCTGAATTATCTTGTATTTAGCTCCTCTCTCTACTTATTTCCTATATATTGTATATTCTCTATATAGATAGTGTATATATAATATATAGTATAGTACACACACATATATAGACATACATACATACATGTGGAATTCAAGTCCAAAGAAGGAAACTCTCAGATAGATAGGTAGATAGATAGATAGTCTGATCAATCAATCGATCTAGATATGTACAATACCCAGCACAGTGCCTGGCACATGGTAGCTACATGATAGATAGCTGTTGATTGATTGCTAGACATATAAATGCTTCTTGATTGTATTGGGTTGAAAAGGCAGGGGGGCAGGCTGGACGAAACAACCAGGCATAGATCTCTGACCAAGCTTCCGTTTGTGCTACTTGTCACTGGGTGGATGGGATGTGGTGGAGCAAACATGGAGGGAATAAATGAACAATTCTTCAGGTTACATAAATGGAAGGAGGAATCTTCCTGAAGGTTTCTATGATTATCCTTTCTGACTTCCAGGTTATATAATCAGACTAATTCCTGTTGGATTTGTTAATGGAATCAGATCATAGGTCTAGATAGAATCAGATGGGGTTGAGCCTAAGACTGGGAATATAACTGACATTCTGTTCCTAGTTATTGAGTGACTGATGTCCTCTCTTAGCCTACGGGAGGAAACACACTGTAAAGCTCATTCGTGTGACATGTTCCCAACTAAGAAGATTAATTCAGAGAGTCAAATACAAATTGGTTTCCTCTTTCAACATTTTTAATTAAGTGATTTATTTCAGAAAGAAAATGATGACATTTAAATTTTGATGTGGTCTGTCTTTTGCAATAAATAGAGATACAGGAAGCCTCTATCCTCCAAAACATGGGGTTTTTGGCATATTTGTCGCATTAGTAATGCATGACTGCTAATCATGGCCTTCAGGGGTTTTAATCAATATTTTCACTAAGAGGAGAACACTGGATAGTGGGGAAAAATGGGGTTAAGGTGCTATGGATTATGATCCTGTGTAATGCAGAGGGGTCCCTTTGGTGTGTGTGTGTGTGTGTGTGTGTGTGTGTGTGTGTGAAACAATTCTGCCAATAATTTTTTGTATATAGCAACTGAGTTTTTTCTCTTAATATGGGCCCCAGAAAAGCTACCCACAGGTCCAAGGTACTCTGTGGGTCAGCATCTACTCATTTTACAAGTGAATAAACTGAGAAAAGCAGTTTGTTCAAGGTCATAGAGGTAGTAAGTGATATCAGCAGGATTTGAACACCACCCCTCTGACTCTCAATCAACAATACTCTCGTCACTGTATAGCATTAAGTCATAGAACCCAGCTCTCAGTGATGAAACCATTTAATGTGATCTGCCTTGGAAACTATGAAAGAATGTAAATAAATTGGCTCATAGTTATATCTATTAGTTCCACATAGTTTGAGTCCCATGAGGGTTTGCTTCTATTTTATATACATTAACCAAGCTGTCATTTCTGCCAGCTAGAGATAGATTGTCCAAACTATAACTCATCAGCAATTTGATTACTTCCTAGATTCATAGTTCAGAGCATGGCTCCTTCTTGCTTGCAGTAATGAGATGCAAGACTTGTAGTGCTTGCAAATAGCAGACTGGGTTCACCTTGACATTGATGAAATATCAGGGAAAATAAATCCTGGTCTCATCTTCAAGCAGCCTTGTTGAACATTTAGTAAACTGGCCGAAATTGTTGGAACCCTTTCAATGAAGCAGGTGTCTGGAAAATGCTAGGATATAGGAAGTTTTCTCAACAGTTGGGGATCTAGCAGCTGGAGGTCTTGGTTGGGGGTGTGCTTCCCAAGCACTCCTTAACTTGCTTTCTTTTAATGCTCCCAAACCACAATTGGATTTAGGGAAGGGGAAGAAAACAAGCATTTATTAAGCATCTATTTTGTGTGCCTTGGAAATATTATCTCATTTCATCCTCACAACAACCTTGTAAGGATGGATTCTATTATTATTAGTCCCATTTTACAGTTGAGGAAACTGAGCAGTCAGGTTAAATGAGTTGCCCAGGGTCACACAGTTAGTTGGTGTCTGAGGCTGGATTTGCTTCTGACCACTGCCTCCTTCAATCTGCCCTTCTTTTTATCAGCTGCCCTTCCTTTCCTTTCCCTTCCCCCCTTCTTCTGCCCTATCAGTACCACCCTTTTCCCCTTTCCCTTTTACTTTCTTAAAGAGTAAGATAAGTTTCTTTATACAAATGGTTGTATATGTTATTCCCTCCTTGAACCAAATCTGATGAGAGTAAGACTGAAATAATGCTCACCCCTCTCTTCTTCCCCTCCATTGTAATAAGTTCTTTTTGTGTCCCTTCACATGATGTAACTAATCCCATTCCACCTCCCCTTCCTCTCCTCCCCCTTTTCTTTTATTCTGCCCCTTAAGTTTCTTTGTATCATCACATCGAAGTCATTTTAATAACAATACCTTAATAGAGATACAGATCCCAACAGTTAAAAGTATCATCCTCCCTCATAGGGATGTAAACAGTTTAACTTTATTGAACAACCCTTTTCCTCTCTATTTACCTCTTTATACTTCTCTTGAAGTCTAGAATTTGAAGATCAAATTTTCTGTTCAGTTCTTGTCTTTTCTTCAGGAAACTTTGGAAGTCCCTTATTTCATTGAATGTCCATCTTTTCCTCTGAAAGATAATGCTCAATTTTGCTGGGTAGTTCATCCTTGGTTGCAATCCAAGCTCCTTTGCCTTCTGGAATATCATATTCCAAGCCCTGTGATCCTTTAATGTTGAAGCTGCCAGGTTTTGTGTAATCCTAACTGTGGCTCCATGATATTTAAATTGTTTCTTTCTGGCTGCTTGGAGTATTTTCTCCTTCAGCTGATAATTCTGGAATTTGGCTACAATATTCCTTAGAATTTTCCTCTTGGGGTCTCTTTCAGGAGGTGATTGATGGATTCTTTCAATGATGATTTTATCCTCTGATTCTACAATATCAGGGCAGTTCTCCTGGATAATTTACTGGAATATAGTGTCTAGACTCTTTTCTTGATCATGGCTTTCAGGTAATCCAATAATTCTTAGGTTATCTCTCCTGGATCTATTTTCTGGGTCAGTTGGTATTTCACATTTTCTTCTATTTTTTTCAGTCTTTTTATTCTGCTTTTCTTGGCGTCTCATGGAGTCATTAGCTTCCATCTGCCCGATTTTAATTTTTTAAGGCATTATTTTCCTGAGGCTGGATTTGAATAAAGGCCTTCCTGACTCCAGGCTTAGTGCTCTCTGTCCTATGGCATCTCCCAGATGCCTGGTTTCATAGGTAGAGAGAAAGGGCAGAGGCTATCTAGCTTTTTAATTTCTGAATGCACAAATATGTAATTTCAACAAGAAGCTTTGATTAAACACCTGCTACTTTGTGCTCATCTGTTTACTCCTTGTGTGAGATTGGCAAAACCTTCTAGCCTCTCTGGGTCAGGGTTTTCACATGTGTAAAATAATGGTGTGGTTGGGAGGGATCAAACTAGATAATCTCAGAGGTCCCTTCTAACCTTATATCTATGAGCTTGTGTGAATCATCAATTATATAAGTGACCAGTAGAAACAGATTCAGAAAAAAATCAAAACCAAGAACTCAGATAAAATTCTAAATTTCAAAGCACAATAACACCAAAGGAACCAAGAATAAATCTCAGGGCTGAGATTTCATGGGTTCCCCATTTTAACTCAGTAAATAGTTATATGTACTTTTTTGTGGGGGGAGGCATGGTCTGTGATTGCTTTAGTGTGAAGAAATCCTGTTATTCCTGCCTAGAATGAGATATAGGGGTTGTATTGCTGGTACATCAATAAAATATGTAAATCCCATTAACCAATGTAGATTTCAACTTACCCATTACTTGTGGTTTTTGAGAATAGCCTGGTGCACAGAGAAAGCTACCAGACAAGAACATTGGACAAGATCAACTCTAGATCTATGATTCTAAATTGCTTTATTTCTTTAAGTTTCAGTTTCCTCAACTGTGAAATAAGGAGGCTATGCTAAGTGACCTTCAGAGTCCTTTTATCTCACTAAGACATTGATGATTCATTCTCTTTGCTTGCTGATCTTGTTTTAGTATGACCATGGCCTTTGCCTGAACTCTGGTTAATTCAGTCATCAAGCCTCAGCAGAGTGGGCCTGAGCCCCAAGTGGTAATTTCAACATCATGTCATGGCTGAGGAATCAATAAATAAACAGCTATTAAACACCTACTGTATGCCAGGTACTGTGCCTCAGTTTAGACATGATGCTTCCAGTCAACTGCATATTGACTCAACAAGCTTTTATTAAGCACTTATTATATGCCTTGCAGTGGGGTATCTAGGTTGTAGAGTGTATAGAGTGTCTGGAAGTCTCATCTTTGTGATTTCAAATCTGGCCACAGAAACTTACTAGCTGTGTGACCCTGGACAAGTCATTTAACCCTGTTTAACTGTAAACCTTGTTTTTATGTAAACTGGGGAAGGTTATGACAAATCATTCCAGTACCTTTGCCCAGAAAACTCCAAATGGAGTCATGAAGAGTTAGACACAATGGAAATGACTGAACAACAATAATGTATGCTCAGCACTATATTTAGCCCTGGCTGTATAAAAAGAAAAGCAATGAAAGTTCTTTCTCTCAAGGAGATTACATTTTACTTTCAGTCTTTATCTGCCTCTTTCTTAAAATGTGAATAAATTTGGTATCTTCAATTGATTCAGTGAAAAAGTTTGATCAAATGATCAACTGAACTGGCAACTCCTCAATTAAGTAAAAAACAGTTGGTTGCATATGTTTGATGTGCTCATATTCTTCTTAGAGAAGCACCAGACTGGCCAAACCCCTGTCCTTGAAATGTTGGGCAGATTTGGGATTTAAGGAAGAGAGGTAGACACCTCCCACTCAGAGGACTTACCTAGGTAGCTTCTGTCATCAGCACTCAGGTCCATTTCCTCCTATTTTTAGGGTGCCAGAATACAAAGACGGCAGACTATCTTTGGTGGCTCTAGAACATACTGCTTCATGCTAAGAAGTAAACAAAAGGAACTGATACCCTTTGGAAATGTACCCGTGTTGGTTTAGCAAACCCTGGGCACCTTTGAATATACCAATCATAAATTGGCTAGATTAGGATGCATGCTGGGATTGCCGTTATTCTTTCTAGTATTTAATGATTAGACCTATGGATTCATTAGTCACATTGGCTATTTCAGTCTACCTGTCTCCATCCATTCTTTTTTTTTTTTTTTTTTTTTTTTTTTTTAGTGAGGCAGTTGGGGTTAAGTGACTTGCCCAGGGTCACACAGCTAGTAAGTGTTAAGTGTCTGAGGCTGGATTTGAACTCTGGTACTCCTGACTCCAGGGCCAGTGCTCTGCACCACCTAGCTGCCCCCTCCATCCATTCTTGTGTGGGAAGAGGTTAATTCTGATTAGATGGGCAGTCAGGTAAGTCAATAAATATCTATTGTTCTAAATTATGGGGCCACAAAGGAAGCCAAAAGACAACCCCTGCTTTCAAGCTTACAATTTAATGGGGGAGAGAAACATGCAAAGAACTAGATACAAATAAGCTACAGACAGGCGAAATTAGAGATAATCAAGAGGGTGAAGGCACTACCATTAAGAGGTACTGGGTACCCTGTAGAAGGTAGGATTTCAGTTGGGATTTAAAGGAAGCCAGGAGGTCAATGTCACTAGATCAATGTGGTGTGTGTGTGTGTGTATGTGTGTGTGTGTGTGTGTGTGTGTGTGTGTGTGTGTGTGTGTGTGTGTGTGTGTGTGTGTGTGTAAGGTCTAAGATGGCTGAACAGGACTGTTTCAATAGCCAAAACAACTGGACAATCAGTTCTACCAGTTGAGGCAAATTGCCCAAGACAATGTTTGCTCTTGCTTTCTTTAGCTTTTCAATTTTCTTGCAGGTGGGCACCGTGGCCGCAGTTCGTGTCACTCTTCTTGGGCAAAAGAATATTGTGGCCAATCTGTGGTACTTGTGGCCAAGACATTGAAGCTTCTGATAGGTTTTTTTAGGAGGATAATTAAAAAACTTAGAGCATTCAGTTCACTCAATTATGATTTTTTAAACTAAAAATAAGCCAGAGATTGGGCTTGGACTTGGGATTTCATTGTTATAGGGCATTCCTCAGTAAGGAAACTGCTTCTACCAATATTGGTTGCCACCTTCTTGCAAGTTATGGTTTCAGAGAGTTGAATAGAGCAGTGTTTCTCAGACTGTATAACCCTGAAAGATCCCAAGTTCATTTTTAAAAAAATGAACCTTATATTGTTTGTTAATAGACATGAAAAATAATTTTGGAGGATTTTGTTGTATTTACTGGAAATTAATAATAATAGCATGAGCAACAATAATAGTATTTATATAGCACTTTGATTTTTGCAAGCATATTTGTTATTATCATGCTTTCCACTCCTAAAACAACAAAATTTCTTCTAACAAACCATAGTAAATACAGTTAAAAGGCATTGCAAATGCTCTCTGCTTTGGGGAAAGAGATGCTGTGGGAGAGGGGTCTAATGCCTTTGGCCTACCAAAGATACCAAGAATAGTGCCATTGTAAGGAAGGCCATGAATATATGTTGATTTTCTGTTTTTTCTTCTTCTAATTTGTCATGGTTCATCAGGGAGGAAAAATGTTCATGTAAGGGGAAGTAAGTAACATCTGCAGGAGATTTTTTTACATTGTGGAATTTCCCCAATCATGATACAGTACAGATAACACTGAGGTGCTTTTCCTTCTAAAGTAAAGAACAGCCTGTTGTGACATATATTCTCATACCACATTCCTGGGCCTGACCTGCTGAATCTTCTCTGGGCAATCCGGTACATCACTGTCAGCCCTTTGATAGAGATCATGGATCACTGCTGCTGTCTTCATACTGTAAGTCATTATGTTAAAGTCATCACTGCTCCAAGGTTCATGTCAAATGAAAGTATTTGATCTACAGATCCTCTTTTCTTCACACCAAACACCCCCAATTCCTTCAGCTCTTTCTTATATGGCATGTTCTTGAGGTCTCCCACCATCCTGGTTGTCCACCTTGGATAATATACAATGTTTTGATCAGCACATAATATTGAAATGAACACATGCTATTTGCTATTTACTTTAATAATGTAGAATTTGCTCAGTGCATTCTGGTGTATGATGTATGTGTATATCCATATCTATATATAGATAAATGCCTATATCTATATATAGCTCATGCAAACCCAGACTTGTGTCTTGGTTTCTTGAGTTAAGCAGTGTTCTAAATGGATGTGGTTTTTTTTTTTTGCTATTGAAGTGTTTCACTTATTATTACAAAATGTATTCTCTAAGTTATTACTGTATGTCTCAAACTGTAACTTCCAAATTTGTGTTTCCATCCACTTAAATACCATATGGGCACAGAGGCTATCTGTTCATGGGCTATTCCTTCTCCATGCAGGGAAAAATGTTGTTATGGCAGAAAGCCCTGGAAAGCTTCCTTCCATTACTTGCAGAGGGGAGGTAGAAAAGGCAGAGATGGAGGTGGGAAGTCAAGTCAAATCAACAACTATTTGCCAGTTGCTTACTATGTGATAAGTTTACCTTGTGATAAGCAATGGGGATATAAAGAAAGTAAAAATAAAAAAAAACAGTCTCTGGCATCAAGGAGCTTATAGTCCAATGGGGGAGACAACATGCCGGAAACTATGCACAAATACAATAAATGCAGGATAAGCTGGAGAGAATCTCAGAGAGAAGGCACTAACATTAAGGAAGACTGGGAAAGACTTCTTAAAGAAGAGACTTTAGCTGTAAACTCCCTACATAGCCAGATTTTATAATGGTGACTGTCAAATATTTATCATTTTATATTTTTAATTTTAATAGAATCAGATTTTCCTAGACTTGTATTAGGTTTTTCTACCTTCTTTTCCTCTCTCCTGTCCCCCTCTTTTTCTTCCTCTCTCCTGCCCTCCCTCTTTGCTTCCTTCCTTCCCTCCTTCCTTCCTTCCTTCCCTCCTTCCTTCCTTCCTTCCTTCCTTCCTTCCTTCCTTCCTTCCTTCCTTCCTTCCTTCCTTCCTTCCTCCTTCTCTCCTCCTCTTCCTCTCTCTTCTTCTCTCTCTCCTTTCCTCCCTTCCTTTCTTCTACCCTCCATTCTTTCCATTTTCTCTCTTTCTTTACATCCTTCTTTTGAGCTTACTGAAATAATTTATTTGGTCTCATTGTTTAGTACTTGAGAATTGGACAATTTCTTCTAAAACTTGGAGAATAATGCCTGAATGAATGTCATGGCAGAAAATAGAGTGCTGAACGTACACTTAGATAAGCCTGGGTTCAAGTCTTGTCTCACACTGGCTAAGTGACAATGGGCAAGTCACTTAACCCCTATTCATTTCAGGCAATTCCTTAGGTCTTTAGTTACTAAATTAGAGATGGTATGGGATTTGCATCAATGAGGAATCCTTCATATCCCTGAGCAAGTCACTCAACCTGTGTGCCTCAGTTTCCTTATCGGTAAAAAGAAGATAATAATATCTATACCTCCCAGGGCTGTTGTGAGGCTCAGATGAGACAATGTTCATTGAGTGCCTCAAACATTAAGTAATTTATAAATATTATTTTTTGTTGTGATTTTTTACCATTTCTTTCTTCTTTCTTCCCCATCTCAAATTCTAAGTTTTTGCTCTCAAGCCACACTCAGAATCACATCAGTTCATTCATGCACATGCAAAAAATCCAGCTGATTTCTCCTTCTGCTATTTGAGCTTTTCAACTATTGTCTTTGAAAATAGGCATGGAAAGACCATCGTCCATGATTATTTAATGGGCATTAAACTCAATCATTAGGACATTTCTCAAGGAACACACTATTATTAAAAAAGAGAGAGGATGTTATCTTTAGCTGGGAGTAGAGTGTAGTTCCTGTAATAAGTTTTAAATTTCTTACAAAATTTAATTGAGAGGCCATCTGGTTTGGGTAGAGGGGTTGTTTCCCTATCCTGAGATAATTTTATTAGTTCTCCATCAGTAGTGATATCCTCCTTAGCTAATTGAGTCATCTCACAATTTTGGAAAACATTTTGATTCAGTTCTCATTCTTAATTCAAGAAGCAGAATGATGATATTGTCTAGAAATCAAAAGATTCTCATAAAAGGAAATTAAGTCCAACTCTTGGTTATGTAATTTTTGCTATTTATTTCTTGACTGCCCCCAGGATGATTCTTTGAGGTAGGGGTGGGAATGTAGCATGCCACTTCCAAATCTGCAGAGAATTATAGCGAGAATTTGTACACTGGAAACATCAATGGTGTATTATGGAACAGGAAATAATTTGGTATTAGCGAGGAGAGACTAAAAGGCTTAATTCAAATTTTCTGTTGCTGGTTGATAAGTGGGGAGGATATTGGAGAGAGGGGATGATAATGAAACATAGAGGGAGAGATATTTAATTAATGATGAGTGCCCAGGAGAGCAAGATTATGGGAACAGTAGGAATAAAAGGACTAGGGACAGATTAAAGCCTGGAAAGTTTGCTGAGGTGAAAAAAAAAAGCCAGAAAAAACCCAGATTATAGACTAAAGATAAAGGGAATCATTGAAACCAGAATGAAATGAGGAGATAGTCTAGGAAGTAAAAAGCCACAGTGATTTGGATGCAGTGGGTACTTATGTGTTTGCTGAATTGAATGAGGAAAAAATTAGATCATCTTTAGTTGAATAATTAAAAAAAATTTAAATTGTCTGTAATTATCCTGTGTATCTGGAAGAAAAAGGAGCTAGAAATAGGCTGTGTCCATGGAAAGACTCCCCTACACCATCAAAATAGTTCTATTTTTTATCTGAAACATGTCAGATGACCTGGCTGATCTCAGCAAGAGGGACTTAGAGACTAAAGACATTGGATCCATTAGCAGTTTCTTCAGTCACCCCCAAGAAGGAAAACTTATGGGGCAAATGAAAATACTCTGGAATTGTCTAGCACTGGGCAGAGATGGGGGAGATGCAAAATTTTACCTTTGGAATGGAAAGACCGATTTTACATAGGAATTTTCTCCCAATATTTCTCATGTGGCATGAGAAAGGGAACTGGTTTGGATAAATCATTAATAAATGAACAAATTACTAATCATATGTCAACCATATCATATTAATAAATTAATAATACTTTGGATAAACTATTTTTGTAATATGGCAAAGTTTGCTTTCCCAGAAGCTCAAGCAGTCGTTCCATAGCAACTGCTTTCTTTGTCTCTCTGTCTCTCTGTCTCTCTCTGTTATTCTCTCATGTGCATTCACGTGAGTGAGATTTTTGAGCTTAGGTTTTTTCCAGCATTGTTCATAAATAGGAAGGCTATTGTTATTTTTTCCCCCATAAGTAGTTACTAAGTAGAGGGAGATCATCGGAAGCCTTAGAAGATTTTTCCTTTATTTGAACATCACATACATACCAGAAGTACCTATAATGGAAGAGAATCTTTCAAGATATAATGATAGATCATATTATGTTAGAGCTATATGTTAGATGCCATCTATGCTAAACCCTCTTTTTGACTGATGGAGAGCCAGGGCCCATAAAAGAGAAATGACTTGTCTTGTGTTTTTTTTTTTTTTTAGTGAGGCAATTGGGGTTAAGTGACTTGCCCAGGGTCACACAGCTAGTAAGTGTTAAGTGTCTGAGGCCAGATTTGAACTCAGGTATTCCTGACTCCAGGGCCGGTGCTCTATCCACTGTGCCACCTAGCTGTCCCTGACTTGTCTTGTTTTACAAGATCATTCGTTACAGAGTCATGAGTTGAGCCCAAGATTCTCTTGACTCCTGGCATAATGCTGGTTTAGTACACCACACCATGGTAATAATAATATAGGGATTCCACATTTTCAGAGTGATATACACATATTACCTTATCTCATTTGAGGTAATACTGAAGATATTACTATTGACATTTTCCAAATGAGGAAACTGAGGCCAAGAGAGACTTGCTTGTGGTCACATAGCTTGTAGGTACAGAGAGACACTGAGTCCTGACTTTCCCAATCAATACTCTACCTTCTATGACACATTGTCTCTCAATTCTGTTCATTATTTTATGATGACTTGTTTTTCACCCCCCTATCCCATAGTCATCAGTATTTGTGTTAACATAAACATATAGCTTTCTAGCTCGTAATTAGTGTTATCCAACATGTCAAGACAACTCTGGTAGGTGGAGTTAAGTGTTGTGTACTAAATGTTTTTTTTTTTTTTTCAGAATGAGAGGAGTAGTCATTTTAGGACTCTGCTCTGGGACTAATTTCAACTGAGTTAATTAAGTTCACATTAGGACTTATTTAGAGCTTAATATTGAATGAGGTTGTTTCTGGTAGTATGGGGGGGGTAGTTTTATCTTCTGCCAGCATTTGATGACAAATCAAGGTGGAATTATCCAGGAGAACTCTGGAACTGACAGAGAAATAACTAGGCTGACCTGAGCTATTACTATTGTGGGGTAACTGGGGGTTCATCCAAGGGTGTTAAAATGTAGAAGGTGTTGACAAGTGAGCTTAATTCCCACTTGGAATGGAAGCCCTATGTTGTTCTCGTCCTCCTCCATGGCCTACCCTACCTGCTCCCTGATCCCGTCCGTGCCCTAAAGGCTTGTGGGATTGCCAGCTATGTCTCTGAAGATACACCTTTAACATATTCTCCCCTCGAGTCCCACTGTAGAATAATTCAGGACATTAGACAAAAAGAGATTATTTTCCAATCATGGTGGAAGCAACAGCACCTCATTAGGACACATATTTGCCCAGTCATTCAATCAGAACTGGCTTTTGTTTTCTGCCTACCAGTCAATGATATGTAGGTTTCTTTTTCTTGTGTTTTTGGAGTCCTAAGAACAACTCCCAGAAATACTAGGATGAAGGCATTTTGGGAACAGCTACTTTTGGACCTGAGTGTGCTGAATGGTTCCACTATCCTGAGAATGAAAAGAAAACACCATTTAAAAACAAACAAACTATTTATTTGTTTTTTATTTTGAGCCTTTTAGTTACTTAGAATGGTGATACCCTAAATAGCTGGACTTTTCTCTCTAAGTGGTGAAATATCTTCATTCCCCTTGCCATGTAATCCCATCGATATCAGCCAGCTTGGGACCAGGGAGGGAGGGAGAGAAGGAGGCAGTTCCAGGCTCAGGGTAGAGGCTTCCAGGAAGGAGGCATTTCATGTGCCTAGTCCCTGGAACTGCAGTCAGGCATCGGGAGTGGGCATTAGCCAGCTCAGTTTCCCTAAGCATGACTTCATCAGAATCTGTGATTGCCTGGCACATCACTGGGGTGTGATAACCACTTGTTTAGCAATTGCTTTGGGAATCCATTAAATCTATGATGAATCTTACTTACGAGGGATCAGTGAGAACAAGGTGTTTTTCTGCTCATTTCTTTTTTTTTTTGTGCTGCTGTGGCCAGTTCTTAGATCTAGCCCAGATGGCCATAGGGGAGTTAAGAAAAAGAACGTGGTGCTCTTACTCTAATCACTGAATTATTAAAACGTTTCTCTCCTCAGCTTCACTGTTTAGGTGGGAAGAATATATGGTATGTTGTGGATGCTAGAAGGGTCTTTAGACTTATCTAGCGCAACTCCTTCCTTTTACGTAGTATCAGAGTAAGCATGGTGCCCTGGAGAGAGCGAGAGCGAGAGCGAGAGAGAGTGAGAGCGAGAGAGAGAGAGAGCGAGAGAGCGAGAGCGAGTGAGAGAGCGAGCGAGAGAGCGAGCGAGAGAGCGAGAGAGAGAGCGAGAGAGAGAAAAAGAGAGAGAGAGAGAGAGAGAGAGAGAGAGAGAGAGAGAGAGAGAGAGTGAGCGAGCAAGCACTGGCCTCAAAGCTTGGAATATTTGGCTTCAAGTCCTTCTTCTAACATATATTGACCACATGCTTTTAGGCAAGAACCTTGACCCCTCAGTGCAAGCTGAAGAAAAGGGGTCAATATGCCTTGGGAGATATTCTGTAACCCAAGGTTTCCTATACCAGTGAAAGTACAGTTATAGTCCCTATCATGCTTGGACTTTCTCCCCAGATTCTTCCTCCTTCTCCTCACCTGATGGCTTGGCATCCTGAGATATCTGCCCTGGGGCACTCCTCTCCTCTTTGGTGACTCCCCGGTCATGCTTCACTTCATTTACACCTTGACTATATCCTTGGAACCCTTCTCCTTCTCCTCATCAGCCATATGTCCTCTGGGCAGGCATCATTTCTTCCCACCTCCTCTTGATGGATTGTATTCTCCCATTAGAATGTGAGATCTTTGAAGACAGAAACTGGCTTGTTTGCTTCTGTAACATGGGATCAGAGCAAACTCGTTGTATTAGTGTATTAGTTTGTATTAGTGCTTAGAACAGTGATTGGTACATAAGCAGACTCTGAAAATTCTGTTTGTCATCTATCAATATACCCATTTATCTACCTCCCTATCATATCATCTTTCCATCTACCTTCCTGTCTATTATCTATCTACATTTTTATGTATCTATTATCTACCATCTATCTACCTGTTTGTCTATCTACCTATGCATTTAATGCTATCTACCTACCTATTTTATTATCTATCCATCTATCTATGTATCTATTATCTATCTATCCCACTATCTTTCTATTATCTTTTTTTTTTTTTGCAGGGCAATGAGGGTTAAGTGACTTGCCCAGGGTCACACAGCTAGTAAGTGTCAAGTGTCTGAGGCCAGATTTGAACTCAGGTCCTCCTGAATCCAGGGCTGGTGCTTTATCCACTGCGCCATCTAGCTACCCCATCTTTCTATCATCTTACTACCTTTTTATCTGTTATATATGAACTATCTATGCATCTGCCTATTTGTCTGTTATCTACCTCTATCTATCCATCTACCTGCCTATTATTTATCTATATATCTACCTATTTGTCTATTATTTATTTATCCATCTACCTTTGTTTAATATCTATCTAATTTATCTATCAATTATCTATCTATTTCTATCTACTTCTATCTATTATCTATCACTATTCCATTGGACCATAATTTTATATCTAGAAGAAACTTTATGCTCCAGTTTTACTCCATTGTACAAATGAGGAAACTGAGACCCAGAGAGACTGTCCACAGTCACACAGGGAGTATTTGGCAGAGTCATGTCCTCATATGTCCAGGACAGTTGTGTCAATCTGCTTCTCATTATTTTAAAATCCAAGTATCTAAGCAGGAAGTCCATTTCATCCCTATCTGGAAGTAATAATTGACTTAGTCCAAGAATTAGCTAACCTCACTTAAATGGAGGGCTGACTTTTGTCAACATTTCGAACTACCAAGCTTTTAACTTTTTGCTTCTCTTTTTGATAGCACTCCCCACTCTCCCTTTCAAGTTGCTTTTGGATGCCTTAGCCTTTTCTCTAAACCTGCTTTGCCCAGGATAATTCACCCTCTGGGACATCTCTCTTTTCCTATCCCAGCCTACTTTGGGGCAGCTAGGTGGCACAATGGATAGAGCACTGGCCCTGAAGTTGGGAGGACCTGAGTTCAAATCTCACCTCAGACACTGGGCAAGTCACTTAACCCCAATTGTCTTAAATGTCTAGGGACATCTCCAGTTGTCCTGATATGTATCTTGCCACTGGATCCAAATGACTGGTAGAGAGAGTGAGGTTGATGCACAGCTCTCCCTCACTTAAATCCAATTCACAGCCCTCCCTCACTTAAGTCCAATTCAGTGCAAGTCATGACATCATCCTGAAGTCACAGTCCTCTCCGGGAATGAAGGGCAAACAACAAGTATCCCGGTTTACCTTAAGCTATCTGTGAAGCTAGGAAGGGTCTAATAGCCTAGCTCACACTAAAGTATAAATGATTGTCAATACCTTTATAGCTTACCATTTTCCACTGGCATTTGTAGGGTGTGATATCGCAATCTAATGAGTTGAAACTCTGAGGGTGGAATTTTAGGTATCAGAGAGAAGATGGCAGGAAGGCTAATTAGAGGGTGCAAAGGAAGATCCTCAAATGATACCTACTCCATTTAAGGCCAACCCTGCTTTGCTGTTCCTGTTTTATTTTATTTTGGGCTTATTCAAATGGAATGGGGTCTTTCAAGCAGAATGATTGCTAGCTGCTTATTTGTAGCAGTGTTTCACAGAACTAACCGGATAATATTTCTCTTTTAGTTTCTCAGGTGAGGGGCCAACTCATTTATTGTCTGTCTTCTGCCACAGAAGAGTTCTGGTCTTGTGAAGGAGCCAGGCTATTTGGAATCTCACTGTCTCTCTCCCCTTGGGCACATCTTGCTGGTCTCTGCATTCATTTTTGATCTTTTGGGTTTCTCTGTGTGAAACTACAAGAAGGAGAGCGAGTGAATTGTGAAGTGGCTGCTGCACGGCTCCTGTTGGGGCAATCACTCTTCCTTGAATGTGCAGGCATGCATGTTGCCCTGCTATCTCTGGTGGCTGAGAACATCTGCTCAGGCTAAGCCTTCTGTCTCACCAATACTCAGGGTGCCTTCCCTTTGTAGCGGATTTAGGCTTCTTCCTGGGCTCTTGTTGATTCCTGAAATTTGCCAAATGTTTCGCTAGTTCCTTGGTGCTTTGGGGTGTGCATTTCCTTCTTGTTAATTGCTAGAGACCCTATGTTTTCTAATTGTCAAAGCAACGGTGAAAAGGTAGGTTAGCAGATGTTTCTGATTTATGGTTTGGAGGGGAATACATCTTCCACAATATAGAGAGTTCCTTTTTGAACTGCAAAATCTTTTGTTTCCTAAATTGTGTTTAGAGTTCAAAGTTTTGTTTTTGTTTTTGTTTGGGGGAGGGAGGATGGTGGTGCTCTGGGTCCTTGCTGCCTACAGTCCAGGAGAAACCTTCCCCAAGTTCTCCAAGGGGTTGGAAGGGGTCTCTTGTCTCTGCCATTGGTTAGAGTCGCCACTCACTATATTTCCAATTTTTGGGGTACCTCAGTTCCATTTTACCACTGAACAGTCAGATTAGATTTTACAAAGGAACATTTGCTTCCAAGAAAGCTAAAGCAAACGCATATACATCCCTGTGGTCCATATTTCCTTCCTCCATACCCTCTTCTTCTCCCTCCCTCCTGCCCTATAACACTCCAGTCTCTGGGGAAGGGAGGGGAATTTGTTCCATAGTTTTAGCTCAGTTCTATAAAGCATTAGTTCTACTGAGGTTCAGCTCCAAAGCAATTTGACTTTTTAGGGTTCCCTGCAAGAATGACTGCAATGTCCTACCTGGAATTCTGACTTTAACATCACCATCAAGTGAATGGTCACATAGGGGACTCCCCTTTTTGTACCTAGAACTGAAAGGGATGTTTCAGAATCACATGGTTTGGGGTTGTTGGTGGTGTCCTTAGGCTTCCCTTCTATTTATTCCATATTGTTTTATGCTCTGAGAGATTGGGTCTTTCATCTCTGAATGCCACCAGAATAGAGAGAGACTCTCCAGTTCAGGCTCTGTAGTCATTGGGAAAAGGCTCCTTCCAACCATGTAGGTAGCCAATGTCTGATGTCGCCACTTTTGCCAATTCTCCTGTCACCAAGAAGGAGGTCTCTGGTATATCCCAGTAGGTCCCTCTTTTTTTTTTTTTTTAGTGAGGCAATTGGGGTTAAGTGACTTGCCCAGGGTCACCCAGCTAGTAAGTGTTAAGTGTCTGAGGCCGGATTTGAACTCAGGTCCTCCTGACTCCAGGGCCAGTGCTCTATCCACTACTCCACCTAGCTGCCCCAGGTCCCTCTTTTTAGGAGGTCCAGGCATGCACCAAACCCCCATTATATAGAGGGAAGTTATGTGACTTGTCCAGGGTCTAACAGAGAGTAAATATCAGAGATGACATTTGAACCCAGATGTCCTGATTCCATGCCTAGTATTCTAGCCCAGTGATTTCAGTTACTTTTTTTTATTACATAGCCCTCTCAGTTAAAAAAAAATTGGGCATCTGCCCCACATATATACATATGTATGTATGTCTATATATGTACTTATTTATAAGTAACATACCAATACTACTATGCTAATTTATGTGCATTATAAAATGTACAGAAAAATAGAAATTAAAAAGGATGAAATAAACACAATATCCTATTCAAGTCAATAGGGAGCCACTAGATTTTATTGGGAGCAGCTGGGTGGTACAGTGGACAGAACATTCAGAAAACTCATCTTCCTGAATTCAAATCCAGCCTTAGACACTTATTAGCTGTGTGACCCTGGGCTAGTCACATAACCCTGTTTGCCTTAGTTTCCTCATTTGTAAAATATGCTGGAGAAGAAAGTAGCAAACTACTCCAATATTTTTGCCCAGAAAACCCCAAATGGGATCATGAAGACTTGGATATGTCGAAAAGAATGAATAACTACAACAAGGAATTTTTTGAGTAGGGAAGTTACATAGTCTGGATTATGGTTTAGAAAAATCACTTTAGGAATTATTTGGAGGAAAGATTAGAGAGGGTTGAGACCTGAGGCGTGGAGATCAATTCAGAGGCCATTTCAATAGTCCAAGCAAGAGGCGATTAAACCAGGATGGTGACTGTGTGAGTAGTAAGAAGGAGCCGTGTGCAAGACATATTGTAGATAAAGAAAAGACAAGATTTGGCAATTGTTTGAACATGTGGAATGAGTCAGAGTAAGGAATCAAAGTTGACCTGGAGCTAGCAAACTTTGGTGACTGCAAGATTTCTGGTTCCCTTAACTGTAATAGGGATGTCTGGAAGAGGAGTTGGTTTTGAGGGAAATAGAATATAGCAGTATCTGTGGTGCAAGTCACAACCCATCATTGCCTGCTTATCTTGTGTGACTCCTGACTGAAATGAAAGGGGAAGAGCCTCCTGCTTACTGGCCATTGTCCCAGAGACCAGAACCATTTGAGAGGTATCTGCTGTAGCCTTGAAGTGATCTGGAGACCAGGGGGTGAGTACACTGGGGATGGGATTTTCCCACTGATACCTTCCCAGCAGCCAGAATGAGTCCCTCAGATGAGGTCAGGTTATAGTTGTCCTGAGAGAGCAATATTGGGAGAGATAGGGAGAAGTGACCCAGGAGGGGGAAGAGTAGGGTCAGAGTTAACCCTTAACTATAGGGAGCTAATGAGTGATTGTGCTGGACCCAAATATCACAATAGATGATTTTGGGAAGGGTGGCTGTGGCCCATCTCCCCACTTCTTTATTGGTTGGTTGTATACCCCTTGGATTCATTCCATTACCTTCCTCTAAAACTTGGAGAGCACTGGGATACAATATTGGGCTGGGAACAGACAATCAGGATTCAGAAGCTCCCTCTGATATTAGCTGCTTGAAAAAGGGCAAGTCACTTCATCTCTGCTCCTCAGTTTTCTCATCTGTAAAACAGGTTTTACTCAATTGCCCTTAGCATCTCTTCCAGCTCTATATGTATAACCCTATGATTGTTTGGTTCTTCTGCCCTTCTGGTGACTCACTGAGATCTAAATAGTAAGTCATAGATAAGTGGAGCTGGGATCCACACTTTGGAGACCACCATGCCCATTAAGCAAAGAAGTAGGCACTAATTTGTGCCCCAAGACTTGCTTGTAGAACTATAATTATGCAGGGAAACTTGAGCTCTTCCTCCGGCCACTGAATTTGAAAGATGCTGACAGCAATTGCATTTATTTAGCCACACGGGAACTTAGTAACGTGACTCTGGAACCTAGCTCTTCATGACTATGATGCCAGCTCTCCAGATGCACCATGCCAAGCTGCCTCTTCTGAATCTAATGAGCAAGAATTATGAGTCCAAATAGGCTATTTACAGTATCCCATGTTTCTGTCCACTCTGCCCTGCCCTGTCCTGCCTCAGAGTCTTCACCTCCTCTCCCCATGGGGCATTCAACCAAAAATATTTATTAAGTATCTATTACATGCCATCCTCATGTCCCCACCGACCTAGGGCTCGCCTTGTTCTGCTGGAATCAGCTTTGGTTCGTGATGCTTTCCCCAGCCACTGAAATCCCCTCGCTATGCTTTTGCTCACATATAAAAATTTTACAGAAGGATTAGGTGGGAGGCCTTGTAGATTACCAACAACTCTTTGTCTCAAATCATCTTTCATAACTTGTCTTTTAGTGTTAGAACAAGAGGATGGTTTTTAAGATTATCCAAGCTTATAAATGACATTTAATGCCAGTAACCCTTGATTTATTTAAAGAGGGTGACTCACCTTAGCCATAAACTGAATGGCAGGACATATTTTCCTGTAATATAACTTGAATTTTGCTTGGGAAATGACATTGCTTCTTACATGTTGATGCCTACAAGACACCACTATAGCTTCATCTATTTGCTTACTTCCTGTTCATTAGGCTCTTTCTGTATATGATAGTTCTCACCAAAGATGGATGACTTTTCATGACTATTGTCAGCACATCCCTGGCTAATTTTACAAAATTATGCTGAAATGAGTCCCTGATGAGAGGACCTGTTCACGTTTTTCCTTCAATAGATGTGTTAGCCTCCCTGCATGTTAAAATTCCCGACTTGGCTCTCTTTACTCTTCTCACGTGTGATTGCTATTCGCTATCAGTCAGTGCATTCCTGGCCTCACCTTGGGGAATTGGCAGCAGTTGTCTCTTCTTTGGCTTTGGCTGAAACAGCGGATCTTTTAAATTGCATCTCAGATTTGTTCAGGGTTGATATAGCTTTTTGTGTACTTAAAAACACAGATCCTTAAAGGTTCATGTCAGTTGAGCAAATTTGAATAACAAAATGGTAATTCAATGCATATATTTCTTTGTGTTTTTTTCCATCTAACTATTTATTTTGGGGGGAATGAGGTAGAAGAGGGGCTAAGGAGTGGGGAGGTTTCTGAGCATGAGAGCTCCTGGTAGTGCTTACATGGTGATGCTAATGTGAAAAGTCTTCCATTTTTAGGAATACTTCCACTTGAGAAACACTGGGCCCTGGAAAATCCCCCTATTAACCATAAAGCTGAAGCCCTTGGTTACATTTGTTGTCGGATATTCTGAGTACTCCATTTTGCAAATCCAGGTCTGAACCCCCACCAGTGCAACATACTATTTTCAGATTACAAAAACAAAACATTAAATAGCAAAAAAGCATTTGAGATATGAAGACAATGTGAATTACAATAAAGAAATAATTAGGCTAAAGAGCAATTCTCAGCCCCCATATACAAATATGTTCCAAGGGCATTTTAGTCTACTTCACCTTTAATTTCCCCAATATATTCATACATTCATATAGTAACATCCAAAATAATGACTCAGTGGTATAAATTTAGGATTGCATGCCCTTTATCTCATGGCCATCTGCTAAGGCTTCTCAAGTAGGTTCAGGGCCTGAACCTACTTCTCTCAGTCTTCCTGGATTCAGAGTTATCATGACCTGACTGCAGCATGTGCTCCCCTTCTATCTCATTGCTTTAACCACAACCAAACCTTGCCTCCGAGTCCCTACTTATCTCCTCCTTTGGTTATCCTTACTTTTAAACCACTTCCCAGATGACTCCCTGCCAATCAGAGTCCTTGTCTCATGAGACCACCTCTTCTGCCAGACAAATAGCTTTCTAGATAAAGTAGCTCAGGGAAGTTTTCCCCAGTGGATAATGTTGTCCAGGCCCTAAGCATCATGGGGAATAAAATGCTGGGAACTTTTATCCTTGTCTTTGCCCACTACATGGGTTACATTGGGAGAGGTGGGTGGGCTATTATGCTAACTTGAGAGAGTTGAGATTGGAGTCCTTCTGAGGTTCAGAAAAGTTATATGACTTGCCACTGGGGTGGTATTTGAACTCAAATGTGGGATCTCAGGTCCCACAATCTGCCTACTGTACCACCAAGAGTTTTAGAAAAATTGGAATTTTGGGCAGAAAACAGGAATAACCAACCCCAGTTGACCAAGATTAATTAGAGCCTATAAAAGACCACAGGCTCTAGAGCTGAATTGTGGCTCTGTGATCTAATCCAACTGCTTCATTTTACAAACATGGAAATCAGAACTTCAAAGGGTCAAGCATCTTCAAAGTCAAACAGGAAGTAAGTAGTAGACCTGGCAAATGAAACTAGCACCTATGACTTCTGATCTAGGGTTCTTTCCATTATATCACACCACTTCAATCACAGTCTTGTCCTGTTGAGTAGAAAAATTTTGGTCATTGTCCCTCCAACTTCTTACATACACAAAATAAATTATTGAAAAGTCCATGGGATGTGGACACCGGCATCAATATCCCTGGTGAATCAAGATCATCTCTTCTTATAGTTTTACCAATACTTCTTGTATGGAAGGAAGGAAGGAAGGAAGTGTTAGCAAAGAAGCATTTAAATGCACTTCTACACAAATGCATAGACCAGTTCCCCATAACAAATACTGCCTCCTGATAGGTGTGGACCAATGGGTGAAGGTCATACAATTCTGTTATGAAGACAGGTTATACAAACAGATCCCTAGATTATTGGGACATAAAAGCAAACTTTGCTAGTCCCAATCCTTCAGATGAAAGAGAAAGCCATCTGGATATCAATTTAGAGCATATTTGAACTGGGAGGAAGGCATAACTAAGCATTTCATTGAACTTGATATCATAACATCTCTGTTATAGGAAGGTATAATCTTTACCATTTGTCTATGGTTTCCCAACAGTTTCTGAAACCAGCATGGAGAGTAGGGAAACTGCAGTAACTCGTGTTGACTGTATACTATTTCTGTTTCTGCCACAGCTGAATGACAGTTATCTGTATTGCAAATATAGGGGAAGGTGAAAGGACTCAGAGAATACCTTTCCACACTTCAGTATTTTAGGGACAATGGTATTTTCCTAAAGGAGATGTAAAGTTTCAGTGGGAAAAGGGGGATCTGAAGTAGAGGAGACTTGGTCCTTCTTAAGATATTGTTGAGTGGAAGAGAATTACCCAGAAGAGATAGAGAAGGGGAAAGATAGATGTATGATGAGAAGGTAAACACAGTTTGGAGACTCATTCACAGATTGGGGAGCTGGCTACTCTGAGGGTAAAGACCCTGCTCGTCCCCCTCAGAATGATATCTCAGAGCACCAGAAATTCTCAGGTGGAATGGTAAAGAAATGAGGTGGAGCAGTGGTTAGAACTCTAGACCCCCCCCCCCCCAAGTCAGAAAGACTGAAGTTCAAATCTGGCTTCAGAGACTTGCTAGCTGTGTGACCCAGGGGAAGTCACTTAACCTCTCTCTGCTTTGGTTTCCTCAAGTATGAAATGAGATTAATAATAGCATCTACCAATTAGGGTTGTTATAAAGATCAAGTAAGTTCATATTTATAAAGCACTTAGCACAGTCCCTGGTACATAATGGGAGCTTAATAAATAGTTATTCCCTCTCCTGTTCCTTGAGACAACTAACTCTTTGTCAACCTGAGAGTGGCACCTGTGAGGTCTGTTATCTTTCTGGGGCTTGTATCCAAGATTAAACAGAGAACCTCCTCCAAACTTATGACAACTACCCACGTCTGGTTATTTGTGTGGGCACAAATGACAGTGCCAGAAGGAACCTAAAAGTATCCTCAACAATTCTGAAGTCTTGGGAAAGAAAAGGAGAAGCTTAAAGGCATGGGTTGTGTTTTTTCACTTTTGTCCATTGAGGCAAGGGATGAAGAAGAGGAAAATTAATTTGGGGAAGGAACAGCAAGCAAGGAGGGTGGTGCCTAAAAGGGTTGATGATAATTTCTTTGTTAGGTGTCTTGAAAATGTGATCTAAAATGGATGGAGGAAGGAAAAGACCTCTGTATAAGTTAGATGCCATAGACTACAAAAGAAGGAAGAACATCCTCCCTTTTTTTTGAGATACCCAGAAGTTCACAGGTGAGACCAATCCAAGGAATGAGCCAGCAGTGAAATCTGTGGCCTCAAATTTCTATAAACAAATGAGCAGAGTTTAAGTAATTAATGAGAGGAAGTAGAGGTCTTAACAGAAGGAGGCAGATTTGTCCTCAAGCTATAAATGAGACATGGTGAGATTAAATCCACTGTTGGACCATAACCCTGGAGAGGTAAGTTTTGTTCAGAAGAAAGATGTTAGGAAAAAGGGGAAATGAGTGGGGTGGCTTTGTATATTAAGAAGGCATACTCATCAGAGGAAATCCAGGAAACAGAGGGGGAAACACTGAGATGAATTTGATGCTGAGAGAGGAAGAAAGAGGAGTGATTTTGTCACTGCAGTGTATGCCAGGACACAAGAGCAATTGGATGGGTAGTTTGAGTAATAGATCACAAGCATTTCACAGAGCCCCGATAGAGAAGTGATGAGGGATTTCAATTATCTAGACATCTGCAGGCGCTTCCTCTCTGCCAAAAGCACAGCAGTTTGATGTTCTTTAGTGATAATTTAATCCTTCAGAAGGTGTAGGAACTAACAAGGGGAAATACTATTCTGAATCCTACTCTTGCTAATAGGAAAAAACAACAACTGGTTGTTGGGAAATCTAGGGGTGGGGGTGGGGGAGTGGCCACTCTCTCCTAGCATTTCTGATAGAGAAAAAGAGGAAATCTGGGCATAGTCTTAAGTGGACTCCTCATTTTGGGGAGGCAGATGTCAAAGTTTTCAAATAAAAAGCTAGGTAGGATTCCATGAATTGAAATGCTACCAGGGAAGTCAGCCCAGGAGGGGATGAGAGATGCTCAAGAATGAAATTCTTAAGACACAAAGAAAAATATTCCATTGACAAGGAAAACTAGCATTCATCTGGAGAGAACAGCATGGATGCACAGAGAACTCACCAACAAAATTAGATTAAAAAATACAGAGAAGATGGAAGTAAGGTCAAGTAACAGTGTGAATATAAGAAAATGTCTCAGTGCTATAAAAACAACTTCAAGATTGTGGAAGCTCAGAATGAGCCGAGGTTGGTAAAGGAATTCAGAGACAACAAAACAGGATTGTTGTTTTTAAAATAGCAGTATTAGGAGAAAATGTTGGATTAAAGAAGGGAGAGGATATTTGAATGGCTGGGAGAATAAGAACAGAGAGAAAATAGAGTGATTGACAGAACTGCATAATCCTTCTTTAGCAACCAAGGAGGCAAGATCTTTGCATGGGAAATGAGAAAGCAAAAATATCTAACAGGGACTTGATGACCAACATAAAGAGATGGTAAGAGTGGACATAGTTGTCCTCCATGACTTTTTTTGAAAGTTTGTGGGAAATGGGAGAAATCCTATAAGATTCAAAAGGACCAAATGCTCTTCTGATTTTGCAAAAATGGAAGAAAAGGTCTGAAAACTCGAGTTCGGTTAGTTTTGCTTTGATACATGAATATCTAGAAAGTGTAGCAGTGATTATGTTTAGAATTTTATTTTCCCCCAATTAGATGTAAAAAACCATTTTTAATGTCTATTTTAAAAACTTTGTGCTCCAAATTTTCTTCTTTCTTTCCTCCCCCCTTAAGAAGGCAAGGTATTCAGTATAAGTTATACATGTGTCATCATGCAAAACATTTCCATATTAGTCAGGTTGTGAAAGAACAAAGAAAAGAAACTCAAGAAAAAGAAACTAAAAATATTCTTCAATCTGTATTCAGATACCATTAGTTCTTTTTCTGGAGATGGATTGCATTTTTCATCATAAGTCCTTCACAGTTGAGTTGGATCATTGTATTGCTGAGAATAGCAAAGTCATTCACAGCTGATCATTGTTAAGGGCTAAAATTCTAGCTAAACTGTCTAAAATATCTAGTGAGTGGTCGCCAATAAATTATAAGCTTTAGCAAGAGTTAGACTTTTAAGCATTTATTAAGGAGAATAAGAATTTGGTAAAGAGAGAGAGAAAGGCCTAGATTCCTATCTATTAAAGGGAGAGCACATTTCTAGCTCCGCTCTCCACCAGCGTCCTCCGGAAAGAGCGCGAGACTGAGCGCCAGTCTCTTCCTTCCTCCTCCCACTAGCCCGCGTCACTTCCTGACTCCTGGTCTTGCCCTCAAAGACCTTCCCTTCATGGGCAGAACTCTCCTACAGTAAGTATCCAGCAGGTGGCGTTATTCCAATCGTTACAGTCCCCCCTGTTGTTCCTCAAGAAACAAAATGTTTCCTTGACGGAACAGTAAAAAGAATATAATAACTATTGCTAACTAATAATATGTGAACAACAATATAGAAAAGGAAGAGAGGAAAGTTTTGTCCAGAGGGGCGATTTTTTTTTTGTCCTCATGAACCGACGCTTTGACATTAGTCTTGCAAAGGGAGGGCCTCTGCAGAGAATACATGTTACAGATGGTGTATATTATAACAGAAAGAGAAAAAAAAACAACAAAAACAACAAATCAAAACTGTTCATTTAAAGTCTCTGAAAGTCTTTTCTCAGATGTCCTCTAGGTGTAGTCGTGGAATGGAAGTCTTTTCAGGGGTTGATGTGTGGATGCTGGTAATCAGCCAGGAAAATTTCCTACAAAATTGAGCTTAACACAACTTTAAAATAGCTTTGTCAATAATCAAATCAAACAATGAAAGTTCTCAAAAACATGTCTAAGGGAATTCATAATCTTAGTTGTTACACATGAAACATATAATAAAACAAAAATTGAACCATTCTTTAAAATTATAATATTACTATAGTCCCCCCCTTATGGAGGGTAATTGAGAAGACAATTGCTGCAATATTAATTATTAAAAATAATTTTTATCTTTGTTTCATCACTTTTTGCATCATCTGCCTAATTATCCTCATGCCATTATGAGAAATTTAAAATCTAATATAATTAATAACAGATGTCAAGGCCAAATTCAACACTGTTATTTATCATGACACCTGAGATAATTATGGGGGTTACCATAAAAGAACAGAGAAATGATGGGATATGAGCATTCCCACACTTGAGCAATATGTACTGCCCATACAGTATGCCAGGCTTAAAATAGGTGAATGGAATATATGTCCATGCCACCGAACATATTGGAGGAAACTGAGTCAGACTTAATCAGATGCATGGGATTCAGATGTCCATGGCATCAGGCATATAGGAGGGAGCATAGAAGCCAGGTGTAGAAGTGAGATGGGTGGGATCAATACTTCCAGCCATCTGTACAATATTGTGGGGAAAAATAAAATAAAATATGAAACCAAGAGAATCCAACCTCAACATTTGTCAAAAGCCGTTCCCTCGGCCATACCTTGACTTCATGCATGTCTCCCCTCATGTGACAGTTCAGTGTCTGCTCTTGAATGTATTCCTCATTTTGTGATTGGATGGCATCTTGGCCAACTGGCATCTGATAACTCAGAATAAAGGCAATTAATGTCTTAAATGATAAGTTCCCATAATCCAAGTCTCATATGGATTTAAAATTGAGGATAATAAATGATTGCAAAAAATGTGAATACATCTTGACTCAGAACACAATATATAGTTATGCAACAATTTCAAATAATATCTTTTTTTACTTAGTATACAATTACTTTTGTGAAAAATCAGAACATATTTAAATACAAGTTAAAGCACAACACAATCCCAAAGAAAACTTTTTTTGAAAAAAGAAAACTTTTACAAACATTCCCCTCTTTTTTTTTTTTTTTGGGAATATGCTTATCAAAAATAATACTTCTAGAATCAATTTAAACTTGCCATGGCAACCAATTTGCCAGGGAAATGCTTTAAAGAGTTTGATCAAATAATCAGTTGAGGAAAAAAAATAACAAAAACAAACAACTCAGAATGTGGGAGCACAATACTCCTAGAATTAACATTGTATTATGAAATCAAAACCATCTTGCAATGTTTCAAAATTAGATAGATAAACGAATAGAAGAAAATACACATGGAACAATAAAATACAGTGAAATTCAAACTAAGGAAATCTAAATGAATATGAACTTAATATCAATAAGAGTATTATAAAATATAAACTTGATCACATGACTATAAAAAGCTTTTACAAATATTCTCCTTGTTTTAGAAACTAAGTATAAGACACAATCTCAAAAGCATGAAAATCTCTATGAAAATAAACCCATACCATTAATTTCAAAATGTATATATAATAGCATAGAAATCCTATGTAACCTCTGAACTGATACTATTACTCTGAGTGAATTCAGAACACTTTTGATTCCGGTATCTAAAATCCCCAATACTCATATCAATACCTTGCTGCTTACTTCTACATTTCTGTAAAATATATACCCTTCCATGGCAAAAGAAGCAGAGTCTTGAACTATGTTGATTGTCATTCTTATTCAGCTTAAGTTTTTCTTCTTTAACCCCTCTATATTGTCTGTCGGGCTTTTCACCATACAAATGCTTTATAAGATTACTAATTAAAGACAAAAGCAGGTTAGCAAAATTATGAACAAAATGAGCATATCTGGAATTTAAAGAGTTTTCTAAGATTGTCTCAAAAGCACAGCCAGGCCGGGGAAGGGCTGAGCCTGAAGCTGCAAATGCAGGTAGAAAAAGTTGAGCATGCGCATCAGATCTCTGGACTTCCCAGGCAGGGGAAGCTATGGGCTTGGCCATAGGAGGAGTAGAGGGTGGGGTCTGGAGAGGAGGGGAGGGACCAGAGCAATTTGAATCAGACTTGATTTTGAACTCAGGCCTGGATTCCTCTTCCCCCACTTTGCCTCCAGGTGCTAGGGGATTAAAAGCTTCTAGAGGGTGGGTCATTGCCTCCAGGCATGCAAAATTAAAGCAACAATTACTGTTAGAATTGGGAAAAGCTGCAGGAATCTCTTCAGGTTTCTCTGAAAAAGCATGGTTGGGAGAGGGAGAGATATTTCCTTGTGTGAGTAAGTTGCTGGCTCTTTTAACAAAAATAAAAAGAAAAATAGAAAATCCACAAAAACAAAGCATTAACATGATCTTATCTCCCATTTGTCTGGTTAAACAGACTAAAATCAAAAATAGGGTAATTAGGGAGTTTAAAAGGTCCATTCGAAAAAATTTAAAGGAAAACACAGCCAGTACGCCAGTACTTAGCAGTTAAAGGGAGAGGGAGGGGAAATTTCTTACCCAACCAGAAGATCAGAAGAAGACTGAGGGTTAGCTTTCCTCTTCGTGGTCAGCCATCTGTTAAGGGCTAAAATTCTAGCTAAACTGTCTAAAATATCTAGTGAGTGGTCGCCAATAAATTATAAGCTTTAGCAAGAGTTAGACTTTTAAGCATTTATTAAGGAGAATAAGAATTTGGTAAAGAGAGAGAGAAAGGCCTAGATTCCTATCTATTAAAGGGAGAGCACATTTCTAGCTCCGCTCTCCACCAGCGTCCTCCGGAAAGAGCGCGAGACTGAGCGCCAGTCTCTTCCTTCCTCCTCCCACTAGCCCGCGTCACTTCCTGACTCCTGGTCTTGCCCTCAAAGACCTTCCCTTCATGGGCAGAACTCTCCTACAGTAAGTATCCAGCAGGTGGCGTTATTCCAATCGTTACATCATCTTAGAGTATTGCTGTTAATTTTTATACAGTACATTTCACTTTGTATCAGCTCATGTAATTCTTTCCAGGTTTTTCTGAGAGAATCCTGCTCATCATTTTTTGTAGCACAATAGTGTTTCATCATAATCACATCCCAAAATTTATTCAGCCATTCCCCAGTCAATGGGAATTTCCTCAATTTCAAATCCTTTGCACTAGAAAAGGGCTGCTATAAATATTTTTGTACATATAGGTCTTTTAAGTTTTTGTATTTGTATCTCTTTTTGGATACCATACTAGTAGTGGCATTACTCTATCAAAGAGTATGCATGCTTTTATAGCCCTTTGGCCATAGTTCCAAACTGGGGAGCAGTGATTATAAAGAGCCAGCTTGACTTCATCAAGAACAAGTCATGTCTAACTAAGCTCATTTCCTTTTTGGAATAGGAATTACTAAACTAGTTGATGAGGGGAATGCTGTGGATGTAATTTATCTAGATTTAGCAAAGTGTTCAACAAAAGGTTTTAAACTATTCTTATGGAGGAGATGGAGAGATAGGAACTAGATGCTAATACAATCAGATGGTTTCACAGCTTGTTAGATGGGCAGACTCAAAGAGAAATTGCTAATGGTTCAATGTCAACATGGTAGAAAGTCTTTGGTGGGGGCACTCCTGGGATCTCTGCTTGGCCCTGTATTGTTAAAAAAAATTATCAATGAGCTGGATAAACACTCATGTTGTTATAGCAACAAAGAATAACCTTCCCCTCTCTAATCTAAGCACACTTCAAGGGTCAGTTCAAGTTCTCCTCCCTCCTTGAGGCATTCCCCCAACTGGTCTAGCCATTGCTGGTTTCCCCTCTTTCTGACATCCTGGGGCAGGGTATGGAATATTTGAACCATTCACTTTGGTGAATTCATAGCTTCTCACTATTATTCAACATTTCTTCCCTATCAGTAATAATAGATACATCTCAGTTTTCCATGAGGCCCTCTTAGTTCCCTAACCAGATTTTGAGATCTTTGAGGGTAGTCCACTTCTTTTCTGGTCCCTCAGTTCCTGGTAAAGAGGTAGTATGGCTGTAAGGGAGGTTTTCCTTATATAGAGCCCAAATTTGTCTCTCTGAAACTTCCAACCATTGTTCCCAGTTCTACCCTATGGCACCAAATAGAACAAGTGTCATATGTCTCCCACATACTAGTCCTGCAAATAATCAAAAATGTTTTTCTGTCTTTTTTGTGAATTATACAAACATTGGATCATCATGCTCAAAGAACACTTTAAACAAAGAGCTGGCCTTGGGGTCAGAAAGTCCTGGGTTCAAGATCTGCCTCTGATGCTTGCTATAGGATGATGGATATGACAACTTAATTCCTATGTGTTTAGGCAACTAAAGCCACAAATTGAATGTCAGATATCAATATTCTTTCCTGGGAGCTCACTAAAACAGTGAAATCACAGAACCTAGAACAAAGTAGGTGAATGTCACATCCTTAATACATGACTGTCAAATGGATGAGTTAAATGTTGCTGTGACTAAATTCCTGTGTGGCACAGTGGAAAGAGGGCTGGTTTAAATGCCAGAAAGACTGGGGTTCAACACTCACTTCTGACATACTGATCATATGACTCTAGGTAAAAGCTCTAGGCAACTAGGACTATGTGACAGAGAAGATTGCAACTACGTTGGGGAAGGTGTCAACCAAGTAGGCTTCTGAATGTGGCCTAAACTAGATTAAAATGTAATTGGGAAATATTTTAAAGAATAAAAATACAACGAAAGATAGGTAATATTAATATGTAGCTTCTAAGGATGTGGGGTTATTCAGGAAGGACTCTGGTGTGAGGGCTTGCCAAACCCTTTTTAGGGTTGCTCACTCACCTTTCATATTCACCTCCCAACTCTCACCTATGGCTGTAAAAAGCTGTATCCTGCATATTGGCCACATCCCAGTAAACCATCTTGGGACATGGGTTAGATCAGGCAGAGGGTAACTGACAAAACCTTATAGCCAACAATGAATTAGGGAATATCTACCCTATGCATGTGAAGACTTCCCACCATGGAATGGGTAGATAAGGACAATCTGTTCCAATGGCCATGAAGGGGGCTGAGCAGGCTCTGTGGTACACTTAGAGCTTGGTCAGACACTGAAGATGCCAAAGTCATCCAGTGCATCCTGAGTCATCACCAGTCCTCCTGACCTTTGTCTTGCCACTGGACTTCAATGACTCCGAAAGAGAGAGTGAGGCCCACAACTTTGTACAACTCTACTTCACTTACATCTGATTCATGTGCAAGGTAAGATGCCACCACGATGTCACTGGTCCTCCTCAACGATGAAGAAAGAACAATAATGTGGTTTTTCCGTCAATATACTGCCCATAGAAATCCTTATGTATGGTTTAGTGACCTTCCTTTCTATTTGAATTTGACAGCACCACGGCTCTGCCTACAAAGTGCTGTCCTCACAACAACCATTTGCTATTGTTCTCCCTATTTCAGAGACAAGAATACCGTGAGTCTCTAGTTATCAACTGGGCAGTTCAGTTAACCAGAGTAACCCCAAAGGTCCTGGTCAGCTGATGTGCTCCTGCCATCTTTTTGGAAATTAGGAGCTTTTCTAGAGCCCTGCAGAATTCTTTACTGTCAAAGTATTGTTGGATAACTCCAGTTTTTTTCCCCAAGTAGAATCCTTAAGAGGCAGTTGGCTTAAATTGCCCAAGAATTCAATCAAAAACTGGACAGGCTCTTTCCATGTTAACATCAAATTTAGCTTCTCCTGGACTGGAACTTGCGATTCGGAATTGAGCCTCTTTTAGTCCCCAGTGTAGCCATTCAAAGATATGGATTACTGCTTAATAGGAATGGAGGTCATTAAGCTTATGGATAGGTTATGGTGCCAGAGCCAGACCTGGCTGTTTTATGTTTCAGGTTAATCATCCAGGCCTTTTATGACCTTAAACAGAGGGTAATTTGGAGAATAAACACACTGGCAATTAGCCTGGAGGAGCTGGAAGCATTTGGTGTTTGTACTATTGTTATCTGGGGACAGTCCTTCCATCTACTACTCTTTAAAAAACCCAGAGGTAAAGCCTAGTCCCATCCAGGAGATTTGATTAAAGGCATCCAGTAATTAAGATTAATTTCCTTCCTGGGGTAACCAATTAAGGCAATTAATATGGCATTGGTACATGGTCTGGGGGTAGAAGTTGAAGGGTTTCTAATACCCTCAAACTAAAGAAATGTGAGTTTGTGATTGGACTGGGAGAAAAAAGTTTCTAGCTCAGAAAATAAGTAGAATTATATGGACATATATGGATTCCATTTGACTGGGGAGGGCAGCTCTGTTTAGAAGTGGTCTTCCCTAATCTGACCATAACAACCTTTTCTTCCTTCCTTCCTTCCTTCCTTCCTTCCTTCCTTCCTTCCTTCCTTCCTTCCTTCCTTCCTTCCTTCCTTCCTTCCTTCCTTCCTTCCTTCCTTCCTTCCTTCCTTCCTTCTTTCCTTTAACAAACATTTATTAACTTCCTACTGTGTATAGAATATATACAAAATCTTGATTCCAACCATAACCAGCACAAAGCATGTATGTGCTATAGCCAATATTGGACAACAACCCCTGCACTCATTACTGTTCACTGAAGGCTTTGAACTTTTACTGTAGAATCAAAGATTATTAGAGTTGGAAGGGGCAAAATCCCTTCCAAGTGTCATCCAGTTTAAACTATTATCCTCCACCAAAAAAACCCCCAAACAACTGTCACAGAATCATTAGGATCAAAGATTTAGAAATGGAAGTGACTTTAGGAGCCTACAAATAGCCCAATGTGCACATTTCACAGACAAGGAAATGGAGGCTTATAGAAGTGATTTGCCTGAGGTCACATAGGTGATGACAAGTGGTCATCTAACCTGAAGACTTCCAAAGGATGAACTAACTTCATCCCAAGGCAGATCATTATGCTTTTGGGCAGCACTGTTCAGGAAATATGAAGGTCAGTTGAATGAAGTCGGAATGTTTGGCCTGGTGAAGGGAAACCCCAGGGAGGACAGGCTCTGTGTTTTTAAGTATTTAAAGAGCTGTTATAAAGAAGAGGCTTTTGAAATACTCTGGCTCAACAGGGCAGAACTAGTAGCAATGGGTAGAAGTTTCAAAGCTGCAAATGTAAACTTTATGGCAGGAAAAACGTTCCTAACAATTAAGATAGGGACTAGAGCTGTGATTTCATCGGTGAAGTAAGCCCCCATTGAAAAAAATGTTCTCTTCCAAGGTAGTCAGAATCATTTGTGAAACTTATTATTGTGAAGGATTGTCTAGAGCATGGAATAATTAAATGACTTGCCCAGGGTCATAAAGTTCAGATGTATTAGAAGTGGGATTTGAACCCAGGTCCTCTGATACCAGAAGCAATAGTCTTTTCACTCTGCCACACTGCCTCTCAGGAGGAAACACTGAACCTAAAGAGATGAGAAGAATTGGTAGAGGTCACACAGTGAGTGAGATTTAGAACTAGAACCCAGGTCTCCTGACTGCCAGTCCAATTTTCTTTCTGCGATCCCAAACTATATTTGGTCTAGGTGGCAATCAGAATTCCTGCTAGCTCATATGGTTGTAACATCCTACCTTTACGCAAAGATGATGTGCAGAGTTAATTACAAGTTCTTACTTACTGAATTTCTTAAACTTCTCTCTACACCAAGAGAATGGCTAGACTATTGTCCTCAGTCTCCAACTCCTATCCCATTGTTTAAGTCCCTTTTCTAAAAATTAAGGTCTTAGGGCTTTGCGAAGTAATGTTCCATCAGATTGGTAGCATTAAAAAACTACATTTTTTATCAATATGTTTATTTGAGTAAAATGCATTCCCCAATAAGCACCCAAGCAAAGTCCCAATAAAACACATCCATCCCTTACTTTATAGACACTAGTTTTATAAATTTTTTTTTGGTTTGTTTTTTTTTTTGCAGGTCAATGAGGGTTAAGTGACTTGCTCAGAGTCACACAGCTAGTAAGTGTCAAGTGTCAGAGGCCAGTTTTGAACTCAGGTCCCCCTGAAACCAGGGCTGGTGCTTTATCCACTGCATCACCTAGCTGCCCCTATAAATGTTTTTTTTTTTTTAATGGACAATGCCATCCTAAGAGCAGCAGCTTTGGAATTAGAGTATCTGGGTTCAAATCTCATCCCAATGCTTACTTCTTTGTGACTTGCCAAACAACTTGAGATCTCTGATTCTCAGTTTCCTTCTCTATAAAATTAGTAGACTGGTTCATTTCAGTTTTTTCTATCTGATCCAGTATGGGGCAGTTAGGTGGTATAGCTGGATAAACCACTAGATAAACCACTGGCCCCAGAGTCAAGAGGACCTGAGTTCAAAACTCACCTCTGATGCTTACTAGCTGTGTGACCCTGGGCAAGTCACAACCCTAATCACCTTAAACATATGGGGTCATCTCCAGTTGTCCTGATATATATCTTGCCACTGGACCCACATGGCTCTAGAGGAGAGAGTGAGATTGGTGACTTTGCACAGACCTCCCTCACTTAAATCCACTTCAGTGCAAGTCATGATATCACCCCTGATATCATGGTCTTCAAGAGAGAAGGACAAAGAACAACATCTGATCCAGTGATGGTTCTCTTCTAGTTCAATGGACTATTATAGACACATTCTTCTCTTATGGAAGGCAGGAGACTTGAACATTTCTAGAGAAATAGAGAAGACCATAGACAAGGGAGGCAACATGAATGGATGGAAACACGGGTTAGAAGTTGCAAAGAGGTAAGTGTAACTTCCTAACTTTTAGATCAGTACCAAGCTGGACTGGGCTGCCTGGAGAGGTGATGAACTTCCCCGTTAGATGTCTTTTAGTAGATGACTTGTTGGGGAGGTTAGTGTGGGAATTCCTTTTGTGTATAGTTTGGACTTCTTGGCCACTGATGCCCCTTCCAGCTCTCAAATTATCTTGTTTGAAATGGTAATTCAAGGGCACCTGTGGCTGTCTTAAAAATTTAAAGGCCAGGGGTTGCTTCTTAGGCTGAGGGTTCCAGGTAAAGCTGCTTCAGGTAGCCAAGTCTAATGTCCCTTACAAAGTCTCAGAAATTATGAGTCAGCCTTTGGAACTAACATGGATTGCATCAGAATACACACAAAAATTGAAGATTGAACAGGGTGAAGGACAATTAGTTATTTCCCATTGCCCTTCACATTTCTGCCTTTACTTTCTTACCCACCATAGTTGGGTGTAGACTGACTCCTTGCTCTTGCTACCTCTACACCCATAACACTGTCTTTTCCTCATTTGGGTAAGTATTATTAATGATAAACAGGTGTAAGGGCCTAAAATTCTAGCTATGATGTCTAAAATCTAATGAATGGTCACCGTAAATTAGAAGCTTTAGCAAGAGTTTAGACTTTTAAGTATTTATTAAAGTTCATTAGAAGTTATTGAGTAGAGAGAGAGGTCAAAAGCAAACTTCATCTAACTACCTCTAAGAGAGCCAGCATCTGTCCTTCCACTAAGCCCAAGTCAGAAACTGAAAAGGCCTCGCTCCTCCCTCCTGTGAAACAGGAAACAGGGCTGTCCATACACACAGCTCCAAGCTAATTGGTTGGTAGCACTGATTGACACAACTAATAGGTGGTAACTTTCTGGATGCTACATCACACCTGGGTGTCAAGTCACATGCTTTCTTTTCAGGCCAGAGCTCCCAATGTCCCTCCCAGCAGGGAGTGTCATTCCAATTCTCCCACAGGCATTTAATTATATGTTTATAATTTATAATGGGGTGCAAAAGAATGTGACTTCAGGAGGCTCCAGGAATTCCCCATAATTTCTCCATTAAAGTGAATAGAAATAGACTTCTTATCATATAGACTTTTGTTTGTTTTCTTTTTCTTTTTCTTTTTTTTTTTGGTGAGGCAATTGGGGCTAAGTGACTTGCCCAGGGTCACACAGCCAGTAAGTGTCAAGTGTCTGAGGCCGGATTTGAACTCAGGTCCTCCTGACTCCAGGGCTGGTGCTCTATCTACTGTGCCACCTAGCTACCCCTATCGTATAGATTTTTAATAATATTTTTAACATATAGATTTTCATTGAAACATTTAAGCAAATCCACTACTTTCTACTTTGATAGTTTACTAATTATTAATAGAAAGAAAGGATATGCACTTTAGTTTTGATAGTGGGATATGGACTGGAAATTGGATTTAATTTTTTCCTTTTGGAGGAAGGGAAACTTCCTGTACCAGTTCAGGCGGGCTGCTTTCCTGCAACAGAGTCAGAAGTTTGCTAGAGCACTGGTGTCAGATTCAAATAGAAATGGTGACTGCTCATCCATACAGAAGGATCACTGCAGGCCACATATTGACTTAGCTTTAAAATGTCCCATTATCTGGGTTTCTTTGTGTTTTTATTTGTTGTATCAAATATTTTCCAGTTACAGTTTAATGAGGTATGGGCTGCACTCGAGTAGTACAGGTGGGTGGACCCTGGGCTGTATGTTTGATATGTCTGGCCCAAAGTAATGAAACGTTAAGTGACTCCATCTCACATAGGCAGCAAGTGTCCAAGGCAGGACTAGAATCTAGGTCATTCTGCCTTTGAGGTCAGTTCTTTAACTAGTTGTTGATAGGAAGATACCAATGTTACTTGTTTCCTTTGACCAAAGTTTTACTGCTTCAGGGTTGTCTTCTTTTTATAACATCATCAGAGTCATCATGAATACTGGGGTTGAGCAGGAGAGTTCCCTGTTTAAATGAATGAGCCACGGTATGGTGAGCTTTTCTTTCAGACTCTGATTGTAACTCTCTGTGGAGGAGGGTATGGGCATGTTCCAGAGTGACTTTTTGGAGTGTTTCATTAATGATCTCTTCTGTGCTTGGCTTTCATTATTTTGGGACAGACTACAAGGAGGTACCATCTCTGGAGAGGCCCATAAAAGGGAGTCTTCATCATAGACTCAGCCCTTTTTCCTTGCTTGTTAAAAGATCTTGAAAGGTTATTGTAACTAAGAGAAGAGCTGGATCCAGGGAAGGAGCATATTTTTTCATACTTGTAAACTATTTCTGGTTTTCTCAGGACAGAAGCAGGTTCCCTTACCCATGTGGCCTGGGAAACAGTTTTGGAGCGGAGGTGTGTTCTGGGGCCCAGTACTGACCTGGCAGTGATGTAATCTCTCAACCACTTGGCAGATGGGGAGAGGGGAAGTGTGGCTAGATGGTGAGAGTTCCTGAAGTTTAGAAAATAGTCTCAAGTGAATTTTTATTCTGGAGTAGGTCATGGAAGGGGATGACTATTTCTAGTGAAGAGCAACAAAATGAAATAAGTGGAAGAATTTAATTTGCTTAAAAAAAGGCCTGGGGTGATATTCTTTTGTCTAATGGACCACATGCATCCTTTTGGAAAGTATGTGTGTGTATGCATGGAAAACCCAACTTCAGTTACCTTCCAAGGAGAATTCCTATTGTCAGTGGCACTATAAACCCAGAGGACTTAAGCACTCTTGGGAAAAGACCTGGAACATTACTGGAAAAGGAGAAGTATATTGACAGTGTGGGGACCCCTATGTAGCCTTAGTTATTTTTGAAATTTGGGGAATGGTGGAGGTGGAATTAAGCTTGTCTTTTAACCACCATCTGCTTGATTTTATTTAGTGCTTTATATTAGTGCTAATACGAGACCTCCAAAACCTTGTTGATCCAAGTTATATTGTTAGATTTCCTGGAAAAAACTCGGAATGTGGGTATAATGAACCAAAGAGAGGAATTTCATGGGAGTAGATTGAATCTAGTCTGTAAAAACCCAGAGCGTGGACCACAAGCTTGTTCTTTGGAGCTGCTTTCTTTACTTACAAGAAGTCTTCCCATTTTTCTTTGAATTCTTGGTATTTGTTCATTCTTACGGCATAATAACACCCTACTACACTCACATACAACAGTTTGTTTAATCATTCCCCAATGATTATGCATACATTTTGCTTCTAGCTTTTTGTTATAAGAAGTAATACAGGGGCGGCTGGGTGGCGCAGTGGATAAAGCACCGGCCTTGGATTCAGGAGTACCCGAGTTCAAATCCGGCCTCAGACACTTGACTTACTAGCTGTGTGACCCTGGGCAAGTCACTTAACCCCCATTGCCCAGCAAAAAAAAAAAAAAAGAAGTAATACAAAAAAAGAGTATTTTTCTACTCATGGATTTTTTTCTGGCTGTCAATAACTTCCTTGGGGGTATATTCTCAGTGGTGAGATTCCTGGTTCAAAAAATTGGAACACTTTTGTAACATGTATTACAGAATTCCAAGATGTTTTTTCAGAATGGTGGGACCAATTCATAGTTGTACTAGGACTGAATTAGCATTTCTGTCTTTGTAGTGAATTTTATTTTGGTGACATTTCACAAGGTGTCATTTTCAATCTCTATCTCGTGTTTTTTTTTTCTTCAAGATATTAGAATTCATGAAAAACCATTGTAAAGACTGAAAAGCTCATCATTCTACTCAGACTTAGTTGCTTTTTCTCCTAGCAATAACAGAAAGATATTGAAAGATTTCAGCTGAATTCAGGGGAAGTTGTTTTGATGGAAAGGTATGCCACTCACCTCCTGCTTCCTCTATTCTGAACATTTCCTTTCTCTCCTTTTCACTCCAATAATTGCTATTGAATGACAACAACAACAACAACATGAATTAAGTAAAAACATTAAATTTTCTTTGAAAAGTGGCATTTCTTAAGCCTACTAATATCTCTGCTAGACAAATGTCATTTCTGGATGGTGAACATAATGGACCTCATTCTATTGGCAATTGGGGAGTAAGGCACTCACCTTTTGGAGGTGAATTAACTCTTTTGATCCCTTGGGTGCCATTTAGTACATTGGTGGTCTTTTATGATGACTGTAACATAGCTTGTGCCATATTGGAATGACACCTCTTGGGTGTCATTTCATAAACTGCTAATTATGCTGACAAAGTCCAATGTGCTCCTTGGAATAGACTGGGTAGAATTATGCAACATATTGTCATGGTTAGTTGGCTCCTCTCTTTTATTTTTACTTATACCAGAGCAAAGGTGGGAAACAATCATTTGGTCACATGAATCTATGAGCCAAGCCTCATCAGATGCCACATCCTGAGTGTGAATTCCATCTGAGATATTTACTGCCCATGTGACCTTGGGCAAGTAACTTTACCTTTAAGGACCTCAGTTTCTTTATGTGTCAAATGAAAGGTTTGTACTTGATGAATCCTAAGGTCCCTTCCAGCTTTAAATCTCTGGTACTATGACCCTAAGGTGCACTGAATCCTGATGCACATGTAGACCAACTCAATCCCCCAAAGCCTATTTTCTAGGGAATATGAATGTCTTTGACCTAGTGTAGGGTGTATGAAAATCATACAACAGGGAAGTAAGGGGAAAGTCCCCCAAAACTTCAGGGATAGTCTGCTAAGGGTCTTGTGGTCCTTCCAGGCTCAAGTTTGTTTTGTTTCTGTAGTATAATTGTGGGTTTTTTTTTTTTTTTTTGGTGAGGCAATTGGGGTTAAGTGACTTGCCCAGGGTCACACAGCTAGCAAGTGGTAAGTGTCTGAGGCCAGATTTGAACTCAGGTACTCCTGACTCCAGGGCCAGTGCTCTATCCACTGCGCTATCTAGCTGCCCTGTATAATTGCATTTTAAGTTCAGAGAATTAAGGTAATCAGACAAGGAGAGACAACTAGCTAGCAATGTGTAACCAGTGACTTCATATAGTGCCTGTCCCCAGGTAGATATGCAAGTGACATTCCCTCAGCATCTAATGATGGCTAGAACTACCCTGCCAGAACTCTTATCTCTATGTACTTATTACTAGGAGACACAGCTGTCAGTGAGTCAATAAACATTTATTATGCACCTGCAATGTGTAAGTAACTGTGCTAAGTCCAAAAAAGCTAGTCCTTGCCCTCGATAAGTTCACAATCTAATGATGGAAGACAACACACTAAAGGAAGCTGAGAAGCAAGGGAGGGGGTATGATGTTAGGTGGGAAATGAAGAGAGTCTTATTTAAATGGAGGCTTTAGGAGGAGTTCTTTGCTTTACTCTTTAATCCTCCAGTCAGAGGAACAGAGCGTACTGATGAAGTGATCTGCAGGAGGACAATACGACTGGGCATCAACACCTGAAATATCAGAAACACAGGTCTCCTTGGCCATAAAGATTTCTGGGATGGGCCTCTTCATACATTCTTCCATCCACACATGCATGTCCTGTGTATGCATTACCTGGTCATATACATTCTCTGTATGTGTCCCTCATAGAAGGTAATAAGGTAGAATAGTATTCCTCATGTACACATAATCTTATTACTTTCTCTTCTATGTTGCTTGATTAAAAGTCTTTTATTTGAGCCTTAGCACCTACTGTGTTCTAGGCATTGGGCTCAAATCCAGGAATACAAAGAAGTGAGTGCATTTGTTCCTGCTGACAAAGCATTTACATTCCATTGCAGGAAACCAGTACATATATGGGCATATACAAAGTCGTGCTTTGGAGTGGAAGGGAGGAGGGACTGCTAGGGAGCTCCGAAAATCCTTGATGTAGGAAGTTGCGTGTGAACTGAATTTTGCAGAAAACTAGAGGATTCTAAGATACCGAAGGGAGGATAGGTAGGGTGTGTTTCGAGCCAGGGAGTTGAGCAGTGCAGTCAGAGATGGAAAAAGGAGGTTTGGGAATGATAAGTAAAAAACTCTAGATTGACCAGGAGGGTCGTCATGTGTACTAAGAAAGGAAAATTAGGTGGGGGCCAGGAGGAAAAGCCCTTTAACTGCCCAAAGAGCAGTTTGTATTTGCTCCATGAGCTACCAGAGACTTTTGTTTGTTTGTTTGTTTTTCTGGGGCAATGTGACTTGCCCAGGGTCACACAGTTAGTGTCAAGTGTCTGAGGCTGGATTTGAACTCAGGTCCTCCAGAATCCAGGGCCGGTGCTTTATCCACTGCACCACTTAGCTGCTCCCCTACCAGAGACTATTGAATGGGAGAGTAACATGGTTAGACCTGGGCTTAAGAAAAATCACTTTGGCAGCTGGTAGGAGGATGGATTGGAGTGAGGTGAGATGAGACAGGGAGACAAATTAGGAGGCTATCAGAGTGATTTAAAATGAATGCATTCTCTGCTTGGCTCTAAAAGTAGACATGGTAGGAACTCCCGAGCTATAGTTTTGAGTGGGGTCTGAATCATAGCATTTCAGACCTAGAGTAAGTAGTCTTTCTAGGAGGCTCTTGAAAGGGGTTGCCCCAGAGGTTTCCATTACATATGTAGCATTTTATAGGGAGATAAAAGACACAAGTAGACATTATCCTGAAGTTTACCAGTTGATAACACATTTATTCTGGGACTGTGCTTACGGAGGATTCTGGGAGAGAGATATCAGAAGCTGGACAGAGAAGCCATTCATGTTGCCAACTGAACAACAGGAAGTGTAGACAAGGTTGAAGGAGGGGACACCTGATCTCTGGATGCCAGCTCCCCTTCTTCCTCCAAAATCTGAGAAGCAGACAGTAACAATAAGAAGTTGGGAAGTATTATATGCTGTTCCCCAGGCTTCTCCCATTGAAGACTAAAGGACAGCTAAAGGGAGGGTTCATTCCCCTTCATTTGGCTACTAAAGCAGGGTTGTCTTAAAGCTCCTATTTTGTTAAACTGGTGGAGGATTTCCTTTCTCATTTGGAGAGAGGTGAAGTCAGAAAGAGAAACTGCTTATGTCTTTGCAGGCAGCAGTGTAAGCCATAGCCATCTTCCTATCCAAACAAAAGATTCCCTCCCCTTGTTCACTTTCCTTTCATCTCTATTATTTAACTCTCCCTTTTATATAAAGGAAGAGTCTATTGGTGCTAGTCCTTGTGATGAGCTCTGGCTTGGGTTGGGATTTGGGGAAAGATTCAGATATCTGCAGAGGAAGGTCTCACAGTGACCACATTCAGAACTCACCAAGGCAATGAAGGCCCATTGCATTCATAGCCCTATTAAGTTCAAGTTTCTGTAAACAAGGGAGTCTATAAACTGAGAGAAATAAATGACAAAGGTATAAATGTGCTCTTAGATTTAGTAGAGATAATCCCTTGAGGCTAAAGACAGCCAGACTTGGTAAAAAAGGGTGTGTGTGACTGCTCAGATCTCCAATGGGCTACCTTGTTGCAGGGAAACAAACAGTCTATGTGCACCATAGGAGAGGGACCTTCCTGTGTAAACTCTACACCTGAGCCACATCCCCATTTGGTTTTCTATATAGGAACCTCTCCCTACCCAAGTGTCACCTGTGGTAAACTCTTGTATGTTTCACCTAACTACAATGGATTTGCTTACATATACACATGTCCTCTTTCTTCCCAATAGAATGTAAGTTCCTTAAGGGAAAGGCAGTGAATGGGAGATGAGACACTAATGGAAGAGCTCAACAAGTACAACTCTGGCTATGAAGAGCCTGCTCTTAAGATAAAGAATTTTTCTAAGTACTTAACTAGGTTCCAGACACTGCTCTTCAAAGGGAACACTCCCTTCACTCTCAAAATTCTGGTTGGGGAGGCCAACACATAAAGGGGAGCTGAAAAGCAGAGGGTAGGGGGAAGGGACTCATATAGGAGCAAGGTAGAGAAGTAGTGCAGGAAGTCATAGTGTGGTAGAATTTAGAAGAAAATAGTGCTAGCCTAAGTCCTTTCTCAAATAGAGAAATAGAGTACATTGTCAGTAAGGATACCTAGGATAAAGTTTTTTTCACTAATACATGCTGTTGGGTATCTGATCATCAATAAATAAAATTATAGACAATCATTGGACAGAGGGCTCATAATAGAACAGAAAGTAGACAGCAGTCTGAATTGCTTTGGTCATAGTGCATGATGTGTTCAGCGATCCAGGCTTCTTTCTGAGATAAAAGTCAATATTTTTTTACACTAACATTCTTCTGGTGGTATACAGCTGTTTGTATACCAAGCTATGGTCTGTGAAGAATTTAAGTTGGGCATTACTCAAAGGGAAAAGAAAAGGTTCAGGGTTGGCATGAACAAGGGGCAACACATTACAAATAAACAGGTACACAGGTGAAGTGGCACAAAAGATGCTATTAGAGGGGGCAGCTAGGTGGCACAGTGGATAAAGCACCAGCCCTGGATTCAGGAGGACCTGAGTTCAAATCCAGCCTCAGACACTTGGCACTTACTAGCTGTGTGACCCTGGGCAAGTCACTTAACTCCCATTGCCCTGCAAAAAAAATGCTATTAGAGAAATATGTGACCTGCAAAGAATGCGATGGAGAGATAAGCTATGAACAGATCTTGTCCTCCATTGATTTCCAGGTCATGTTAAAGGATCCAGAGGATGGCCACTGGCACCTTAGGTGTATTTACAGGAATACATGTACTAGGATGGTACTAGGGATGCAGAAGGGGGAAGACATGGATGTGTTAGGATTTCCATTGGGATGAGATAATAAATTTATAGCAGAATCTAGCAAGTGAATTCATAATAGAATCAAACAACTTTCTAGGATTCAAGTAAAGCCAACCAGCATTTATTGAGTGCTTACAATATGCTAAGAACTATGCTGAGTGATGGGAATACAAATAAAAGGAGAAGGAAAGACAGTCCTTTCCCTGAAACAGCTTACTTTCTAAGGGGAAGATGACACATAAAAGGAAGCTAGAAAGGAGGGTGTAGGAAGGGATCTGGCATGGAGGCATTGTAGAGAAAGTCTGGGAGGGGGATGAAGTGGGCAGCTTGGAGAAGAATTACAAATGAACTGGGGGGCTTCCTTAAAATGGAAGTTCTGGGAGGAACCAGCCAATCAGAGAGAAGGGCCATATGGGTAATGATACTTCCAGTGTGTGAAGTCCAGGGCTTCTTCTAAGGTGAAGAGGTTTCTGGAATATAATAAAGTCTAGGACAGCAGTTAGGAGGGAATCTTGGAAAATGATGCAGGATTTGGTAGGAAAGAACAGGCAAAAGGACCATAAATGGCCCTGGGTACTTGATAGGAGGGTCGTGTTGGGGTTGACCATGTCCCACAAAGAGGGAAGGACAATCTGAAAAGGCAGATGGAAGCCAAATCCATCCATCTTATGGCTTTGCCAAGGGATGACCCTGCCTGGATAGCAGATGCAGCCATTGCCACACCCTTCTTATCTGCCCCATCTTTTCCTTAGCTACATGCCAGGTTCAGCTCCAACTGGCAACAGAGTTGCCCCAACATGTGAGCTCTGTTGCTTAAAGTGAAAAATGACACACTGTTACTGAGCTATGGGAATTCTGTCTGGTTTGATCATCGTTTTTATTCACAACGTGCAACAGGGGAAAAAAGAAGCCTCTTGTTGGAGTCTGCGTCGTTGGGAGATTTTTTCCACCTCTTTCTTTTGCTTTTGAGCTAAAAGGATATATCCTATTTTGAGAGGATGCTTTAGTCCTATTTCTGTGAATTTTACCTGAAAGATTCTAGGGACCTGTGCAATAACTCTTTTATAGCTTCTCATTCCAGGTTATTTTGGGGACAGTTTATCTGGAGGCAGAGTTGTCAGTGAAAAGCAATTCAACCTCATGGGAAGAGCCCTGAATTTAAGGCCTGGAGATCTAGCTTCCAATCCTGACTTTGTTTCTTCCTATTATTGCTATTACTTTGGGCAAGTCCTTGACTCCTGGGTCCATAGGCTCCCTATCTACCCATGAAGGGAAAGGTTTGGGATGTATCATAGGACATCTTATGATTTTAGAGCCATACCAAACCTTAACAGTGTGGCATGGTAGGTCACATGAGCCTTGCCGTCAAGAAGACTTTATTTTGAATCATGCCACAGATAATTACTAGTTGTTGAATATTGGCCCAGTCATGTAATATTCCTCAGTTTCCTCATCTATAAAATGGGGAGAAAATAGTATTTACTTTATAGGGGATTACTGAAAGATAGAGGGATAAAAAGTTTTAGTAATGTCTTATTATGTGCCAGGCACTGTGTTAAGCTTCTGGGATACAAATAGAAAAATCAAGACAGTCTCTGCTCTCAAGGAGTTCACATTCCACTTGGGAGAGACAGCATATTTTTAAAAAACCTGCAGGGCAGATGGAAGGACCCAGAATCCCCAAGGCTGCAGCTGCTGGGTAGATAACAAGGCTGAGGGGTTCTTGGGTTATATATGTAGATCAGATGATGGTGAAAATGAGAATATTTGGAATGTACCTTACGAATGTTAAAATGCAATATAAATGCTAGTCGTTGTCATCACCTTTTCTCTCAAAGTTTCCTTCCAGTTTTTCATTCCAGACCATATAAGACAAGGGGGCACAGGGCCTAGAAAATCATACTTAAATCCTTGTCTCTTTTTTTCTCTTTCCACTGGTATTTTTGGAATCAAGTTAAAATGAACAACAATGGCAGCTTTAAAAGAGAAAAGACTAGGAAGATATATTTAAAAAAAGAAAAAAAAAAGAAAAAAAAAAGAAAGAAAACATGCATCCTGAGGTGATCATGCAGAATGAAGATAGACAAGTCAATTTGCCCCATAAGCATTTCAGGACTATCTTCCAGATCAGCCCTGGAGCCTAAGCCTCCTTCTTAGCCCCACTGCCTAGTTCCTTCATCAGCATAGATTACAAAGTATATTTTCCAATAAGTATTATAGGGCACTGTCCATGGTTCTACTTTCTGCGGTTAGATTTGGTGATGCTTAGATCAACATTGTCTTCAAACTGAATATTGATCCTGCTTAGTAAGGAGCTAGCTGGAGGCTGTCTAATGAGAGCAGCATTGACACTACAGATGGCAAGCAACAGAATCTATTACACTTAGACTCTTTTGGAAAGGATGCCAGGATCTTGTGGGAAGATGTGCCAGCCACTAATTACTAATACATATTTTGAGAACATCTGAAGTTGTATTACACCACAAGCAAGAAGTTACTTCATTTCAGACTCCTGCAAGTCCCAAATTGGGAATCTAATACGCAGGGAGAAATGTGGCCCTAAGGTGGGCCTTCTGAAACTGCAACCCATTTTCACCCAGAAAATAGGAGATTCTTCCTCCCTGCTTATTTATTTTGTCCAGGATCGAGGACTTTCTTTAATTTCCTTTGGAGCCAAAATTCTCTCATCTTGATCTGCCTGCCAAACATAGATTATCCAAGTACTGGCAGCTTACAATTGCAGCGTCTTTCTTTTAATCAATCCAATCTGGTAGTTGGATTTCTACAGGGTTGAATTTGGAGAAAGAAGCCCATTATGAATCTGCATGTGAAATCAACTTGCCAAGGTTAATAATTCATAAAACTCAGTTTCAGTCATGGATTTTGGTGATTTTGTTGGTTTTATTTTAAAGTAGCAAGAGTTATGCTTTATATTCATTACTTGAGGGATTTGCTGTTTAAAAATCAAAATTAAAATGCATACCATATAGTATCCTGAATGACAAGAAATCATAGTTGAAACAGGTCACACTGGATATGTAGTTTGGTTTATGCCTCACAAAGAATCTTCTCCACAGCATACCTGGCTAGCAGTCATCTGGACTAAGTTTTTATAATGATCTCCAATAAGGAAAGCTGGGAGGCACTGTGGATACAGCGCCAGGCCTCAAGCCATGAAGACTCCTCTTTCTTAGTTCAAATCTGGCCACAGACACTAGCTGTGTGACAAGTCACAACCCCATTTGCCTCAGTTTCCTCATCAGTAAAATGAGCTGGGGAAGAAAATGGAAAATCACTGCAGTATCTCTGACAAGAAAACCCCAAGTAGGGTCACAAAGGATCAGATACAACTGAAAATGACTGAATGATCAAAAACTCCAATGGAAAGGAAACCATGATCTCCCAGATCAGTCCATTCTACTTTATGATGGCATTAATTGTTATTTTTTTTGTTTTGTTTTGTGAGGCAATTGGGGTTAAGTGACTTGCCCAGGGTCACACAGCTAGTAAGTGTTAAGTGTCTGAGGCCGGATTTGAACTCAGGTACTCCTGACTCCAAGGCCGGTGCTCTATCCACTGCGCCACCTAGCTGCCCCCATTAATTGTTATTAAAAAGTTTTCTTCTTACACTGAACTCAAGTTTGCCTCTTTCTAACTCCTCCCCATTGATCTTATTTCTGAACCTAAGAGGCCAAGTCATTCTCCTTCATGACAACTCTTCAAATAATGAAGATAGCAATCCTGTCTCTCTGTCTCATTCTGAGTCTTTTCTTCTTCAAACTAAATATCTCTTGTTCCTTCAATAAGTCCTTACCTGGCATAAACTGAAGGCTCTTTCCCACTGTTGTTCTCTAATCAATTTCTAGATTATACATAACCTTATTAAAATGTATTGCCCAGAACTGAATTCCAAATTTTACATATGGTGGAAACACTGCTTAAATGTCCCCCACTGAAGTCCTACTTGGTTGCTTTAATATCATGTAAAAGATGATGCTAGAGAAGAACAAACTTTGACAGGTGCTTATAGACTTTGTGTAGGGGTAGCCTTTCACTATTTAGAAGTGAAGAATGTTATGATAATGGTTAAAGAACAAACTGCCCAGTGCTGAAAATGGTCAATTAAAATGCCAACCCTTGGAAAATCCATAGCTCTTAGGTGATTTGTGGGAAGTATTTTCTCTCTCTTTTTAATTAGAGAGATGGCTGACAAATGCCTAGAAAGAGAAGTAGTGATTGCAAAGAACCAGAATGACTTCATAGTGGAATGAGAGCACCAGCCAAACTTCATTTTCTTTTTTGACAGGCTTACTAAATGAGTAGATGAGGGGAATGTTCTCAACACACTTTGCATTTTAGGCAAGTTTTTGGATAAATTCTTCTTTACTATGATTGCTGAGATAATAGAGAGATATAGATTAGACAGTAATACAACTGAATAGATTCTGGATTGGTTGGATAGCCAGACTTGAACAGTCATTGTTAACAGCTCAGTCTCAACATGGCAGGAGATCAAAAGTGCAGTGGAGTACTTCATGGATCTGTGCTTGGTCCCATGCTGTTTAACATTTTGCCAGTGATTCACATAAAGGACTAGATATTATGCTCATCAGTTTTGCAGATAACACAAATCTGAGGAGGATATCTGACAAGAGTGGATAATGAAGGCAGAATCCAAAAGGATCTTGACATGATTGAACATTTGGATGAATGTAATAAGATGAAAAATTCAATAGGAATCAATGGAAACTGTTGCGCTTGAATGCAAAAGATCAATTTCACATATATATCATGGGAGAGTTATGAATCAGAAACAGGTCTGAAAAAGATCCAGAGATTTTGGTGAATTGTAAGGGCCATATAAAGCAATGGAATGATGTAGAATCCAGAAAGGTCATGCAATTTGGGGCTGCATGAAGAAAGGCAGAGCTTCTAGGAATGGGGAGGTTATTATTGCATTATTCTTTGCTTTCACCCAGACCTCATTTAGAGTGCTGTCAATCGGTCAGTCAACTAGCATCTGTTAAAGTATCTACCATGTGCCAGGCACTGCCTGGTATTGTGTTCAGTTCTGGGGTTAAAAAGGACATTGTTAGGGGGCAGCCAGGTGGCACAGTGGATAAGGCACTAGCCTTGGACTCAGGAGGACCTGAGTTCAAACCCAGCCTCAGACATTTACTAGCTCTGTGACCCTGGGCAAGTCACTTAACCCCCATTGCCCTGCAAAAAAAGAGGACATTATTAAACTGGAAACTTTCTAGAGAAAGGTAACAAGGATGGTAAAGAACCTGTGATACATGAGGATTGGGCTGAAAGAGCTGGGCCGGTTTAGCTAGGGAAGAGATGCTTCACAGTGGACATGAAACCTAGGTGCAAATATTCAAGGTCCTGTCATATGGATGAGGGACTGGATTTGGCCCATTTAGCTTCAGTGGGACAAGGCAGGAGTGAAGCTGCAACAAAGCAAATTTAGACTCAGTTTCAGGGAGAACTTCCTAATGATAAGATCTGTCTGAAAGTGTAATGATTTACTTCAGAAGGTGATGATTTCCATTTCCCTGGTCCCTTCTAGCAGTGGCTGGGCAATCACTTGATGGGTATGGATCAAGGTCCCTTCCAATTCTCCAATTTTGTGCTTCTATCTGCTGTTTAGGACCAGGCCAGCTAACTTCAGAGAAATTTGTTATCAGGAGCTTGGCCACCAGGTGAAAAAATTATTTTGGCCCCTGAAACTCGTGAATCAATTGAGTAATAAGCAATTATTAAGCAACTATTGCAATCTAGGCACTCTGGATACAAAGACAAAATTGAGATAATCCCTGCCCTCAAGGCGCTTTTACTCTATTGGGAAAAACAACATAAGCATGTGTACATTAAAAATATGTATAGAGTAAGAGAAAACCCATGCCATAGTGGATTGAGAGCTGCACTCATCAGAAAGACATTCCAATTTTGCCATTGAGTTTTTGATTTTTTGACCCTGCACAAGTAACTTAACCTCTCAATGCTCCAGGCAACTCTCTAAGAGTATAAATTGCTTAGCAAGTGCTAATTTGCATTGGATTTGCATTGGAAGAGGAAGCTTTTTCCTCACGGGGTCCCTATATTAATGAAGTTGAACTTTTGTTATCATTCAGTCATTTTTCTATGCTGTCTGACACTTTGTGACCCCATTTAAGGTTTTCTTGGTTAAGGTACCTGAGTGGTTTGCCATATCCTTCTCCAGCTCATTTTACAGATGAGGAAACTGAGGCAAACAGGGTGAAGTGACTTTCTCAGGGTCACACAGTAATTGTCTGAGGCCGGATTTGAACTAAGAGAGATGTTTTTCTGACTCCAGACCAGCACTTTCCCATCACACCACTTAGCTGCCCCAAGAACAAAATCATAGGTACGGTTAAAATTGTGTGTGTGTGTGTGTGTGTGTGTGTGTGTGTGTGTGTGTGTGTGTGTGTGTGTAGAGATACTAGCTGTTGGGGGATCAGTAAAATACTTTTGAATGACGTGATACTTGACCTGAGCTTTGAAGGAAACTAGGGGTTTTAGGAGGCAGGAGTGAGAAGGGAGTACATTCTGGGAAGGGGGGACATCATCTGTATATTTGTGGAGATGGACAATAGAGTACCATGAGGGTGCATCAAGACAATTGTAAAACTCTCCTTTCATTTGTTAGTGTTTCTCTCACTATATGCAGTTCTCTGCCATGTGTTCAGTATATCCTTTTAAAACGGAGAGTCTTCATGCTTTCTTATGGAGTTAGACTTAGCCATAAACCTTGGAAGCATACTGAGAAACGACAAGGCAAAGGTGATTCTCATCTGTCTGGGGAATCTTCTAGAACCAGGCTAGGATCTGTGCTTCTTTATCTATTGCTCTTTGACTCTAGAGAAATTGTTGGGAATAATAACAGCTTTCAGCTCACTTCTGACCTAAGGCCTTCTTCGTTGTGGTATAAATAGCTGCCAAGTGTCTTCACGCCAAAGTAGGCATCATTTATTTCTTACTATAGTAGCTTCAGTTCAATCTGGCTTCCCTCTTTTCTTGTCTCTCCCTTGAAATTTCTTTTTAAAAATGCAAATATGGTATATGCATATTTAAAATGAGATTTGCATCGAACAAATTACACATGATCTAATTCCCAGAGCAATGCTGCATCAGTTGAAGAAAGGAGAATGTCACATTTAAATACTTTAATAGAAACAAACTGCATTTGAATAATAGTAACATCTTTTAAGCAGAACTTCAGGGGTACATTAATTATTCACAACTGTTCAATATTACAGAGGCAAGAGAATCACAGACAGTGCTGGGAGAGTTCTCAGAATCCATGTCATCCCAGGGTCTGGGACACATATTCATCCTGTAATGTCCTTTCACTCATCCCCCAAAGTTCAGGAATTGACTTGCTGAAGTTCCCTATTGCCTTTGTTTTTCTTACCACCATTTCCTATGCTTCTTGGGTTTGCCATCACTAAATCTGAGCAGCTAGAGGGGGAAATAGTCCTATTTCCCCATATCTTTGTCCTGTGTCCTAAAGATAGAATACAGCTCTTAGCGGTAATTTGTTTTAAAAAAAATAATTCTGGATTTGGATTAGAAGATGTGAGTCCAAAGCCTATTTTCCCCCACTCTCTATCTATGTGACTTCAGGCAAGATATTTCACACATCTGTAAAATGAGGGGGTGGGACTATGGGCCTCTAAACTTCCTTCTAGTTCTGAATCAATTACCTTATGATACTACTAGACATACTACAGGGAATTATGTGGTATATAGAAAAGGGAGAAAGATACTTGGTATCTCAATACTTTTTTTTTTTTTGCGGGGCAATGAGGGTCACACAGTTAGTAAGTGTTAAGTGTCTGAGGCTGGATTTGAACTCAGGTCCTCCTGACTCAAAGGCTGGTGCTCTATCTATTGTGCCACCTAGCTGCCCCCTCTCAATACTTTTAGTACTGCTTTCCCAACTTACTCTTGCTGTAGACTCTCAGGATCTCTAGTAGGCATTTCTCTCTTTCAGATTCCTCTTCAGTTAATCTCTACCTGTGCTAGGGAAACTCCAAGAAGCTGTAGGATGTGCAGTAGCCACACTCTGGTAAAATCCTCTCCATAGGCAGGCTAGACCAGGTTGAGGGAAACCAATAGTCTCAAACCCATTGGTGATTTGAGGGATTGAAAATTTCCCCCAGCAGAATAGGCAAATGAAAACAGTGAGGGCAGATGAAGCACTTAGAGCTTGGATCAGACATCAAAGATGCCAAAGTCATTCATTGCATCTTGGACCATTGCCATTCATCTTGACTTTTGTCTTACCACTGGACTTTGATGACTCAAGAAGAGAGAGTGAAATAGATGACTTTGTGCAACTTTGCCTCACTTAAATCCAAATCACCCACTGAGTCAAGACATCAATTGTAATGACATTGCTCTTCTTCAAAAATGAAGGACAAAAAACAACTTGTGTTAGGTACCCTGGATATAAAGAATAAAACCAAACAGAACCTGCCATCAAGGAGCTCCTATCTTCATAGCAAATTCCTTTCTCTTGATTTTTATGTCTTGCACTTTCTTTATTCTTGACTTGCTAGTTATTGACTAGGGAAAAGCAATGCTTCTCTATGTTACCATGGCATGGAGAGATTCTTTCTCAGTTTGATTTTCCAGCTATCTTCCTATGCCTCATACTGCCAATAGCATATCCCCTGACTATAGTGTAAGTGACTCAATTCTTGGTAGTAATTTTGTTGTCTTCTTAGACTAACATTGGGTTATGAAATCACAGAATAAGTTTCAGAGTATGCAGTGATCTGGTTCCAAAGAGGCTTGGTCACTATGATTCTTTGTTTCAGTCTGTGCTCTTCTTGACATGAGGTTTCCATCCCAGCTGAAATTCCCTGTTATCATAGAATTATAGGTATAGAGTTGGAATAAACATTTAAGACCAGTTATATAATCCCTCACTTTTCAAATAAAAAAAAAATTGAAGCTCAGGGAGTGATGTGAGTCTTGCCAAGTATTTTACCCAAGGCCACATATTAAGTGTGTTAGACTTAGCTTTTGAACCCAGGTCCACTGACTTTGAAGCCAGTTCTCTTTCTTTTTTTGCTGTATGGTTTTACATTCTGTCCCTACCTTCCTGCTCATTGGAAAAGGTGGTATCATACAATTGACCATTTAGAGCTTGACATGATCTCAGAGGCCATATAGTGAAAACCTATTATTTTATAGGAAAGAAAATGGAGGTCCATGGAAGTAGACTTTCTTTAAGTTTAATAGATACTGTATACTTGTTGCTATTTTCATCTACTTCTAGCACTTTCCCTATGTTAGGGTATTTTACATGGTTCATCTCCCCTCCCTCCCTCTTACCAGAGGTGCACAAGCATCTAAGTTTACAATGGGAAAAAAGATTCCTTCAATTTAAAGTATATATTAACAGAATATGCCCCTACTGCCATATCATCTCCTTCCCACTCTTACCCCCAGAAGATGGCACAACACATGTCATTCAGTGCAATCTACCAGGAATGCCCTTTATAGCATGACAGGTGGTCTAGAAAATTTCATAGTTTCTGCTACTTATAAATTTGGAGAATCTTCTTATTTTTGATTAATTTAATATGAATTTTAAATATCAATGTTTGAAACTGAGAATAATCAGGGCAAGCAGTATCTATGGAACAAAATTCAATTGTCAAGGGGTGGCTAGGTGGTGCAGTGGATTAAGCACTGGCCCTGGATTCAGGAGTACCTGAGTTCAAATCTGGCCTTAGACACTTGACACTTACTAGCTGTGTGACCCTGGGCAAGTCACTTAACCCCCATTGCCCCACAAAAAAATGCAATTGTCACGAGAGAACTATGTTTTAGAAATCTATATGGGGCAGCTAAGTGGCACTATAGTGGATAAAGCACTGGCCCTGGATTCAGGAGGACCTGAGTTCAAATCTGGACTCAGACACTTGACACTTACTAGCTGTGTGACCCTGGGCAAGTCACATAACCTTCATTGCCCCACCAAAAAAAAACACTATATAAACAAAAGGCCTTAAGTTTATGATGTCGTATTTAAATACAGAATATAGAATTATTGGATCTTTGAGTTGAAAGAGACCATTCTTTTGACTCTAACACTGTCCTTTTCTCCACTAGGCATCTCAGGAATAATTCCTGGTATCAGAAAGTATTTTTTCCCCTGAAAATATAACTCTGTGGCACAGGGGATAGAATGCTAGGCTTGGAATGAAGAAGTGAGTTCAGATCCTTGCTCAGACACTTACTAGAGTTGTCATCCCAGACTGTCATGTTGCCTCTCTCAGGCGCATTTTCCTCATCTGTAAAATGAAGAAAAAACTGAGTATCTTTCTTACAGTATTGTTTTGAGGATCAAATGGAATGACAGGAAAAGAGCTTTGTAAACTTTAAAGAGTTACATAAATGGCTATTTGGCTATTTGAGAGGAAGACTGTTTTAGTACCTTTATTGCAAGGTCAAGAGACCTTAGTACCTTTGAGGATTATAAAACATAATGTGTTTTCTTTTGACCACCACCTCCCCCAATCTGCCCTTCCTTCTACCAACCCCCTTTCTATTATTCCCCCCACTTCTCACTTCCCTGTAGGGTAAGATAGATTTATATACTCAAATAAGTGTCTCTGTTATTCTCTCTTTGAGATAATTTTGATGGGAGCAAGGTTCAAGCATTGCCCAACCACCCCTCTTTCCCCATCCACTGTAAAAGCTCTTTCATGACTTGTAGGTGAGATATTTTACCCCATTCTACCTTTCCCTTCCCCCTTTTCCTGGTGCATTCTTTTTTCCCACCCCTTAATTAAATTTTTTTTTGGATATTATCCCATCATAGTTGACTCACACCCATGATTTTTGTCTATTGTAAAAATATTTTTGACTTACTAGGGCTAATTTTGGGGGCTAATTTGACTGGAGTACTTAATCTGGGGCTGTTGACTGTTTGATTATCTGACTGCTATTAATTTAATGTGGGCCGTTTACAAAGTTCCACCACACTGCTCCACTCCCAAAATTGATAAGCAAAAGATTAAGAAGCCTCTTAACTAAATAATCAAAGCAGAGTTTATTTATGAGATACAATTTTAAATTAAGAATACAGGGAAATAAAATGTACGACCTGACTGCATTCAGATGTCTCTTTTTACCTGCTGGGACTGGAACTTTTTTAATACAATAAGGGCCATAGCTGCCTCTTACCTTAGGGTTTGTTTCACTTTCCCTGCTCAGTTACTTTCTAACTCCATGCCCCTTTCACTGTGTAAATCCCCCTGCTTCTAACTTTCCTCTCCGTACTGCCACTGCTGAACCCCTGTGTTTCTCTCTCACCACCTCTCCTTCCGTTCTCCTAGTGCTCCAGTGTCCTTCTGTTCTCTTAATCTTCACTTTCTCCAACCTGTACCCTGTGCCTCTTGCTGTAGTCCTTTAGCCTTCTCCTGCGTCCTTCTCCACTCCCTTAATCCTGTCCTTCAGCCTCTCTCTGTTCTCCTAATCTTGTCAGTCCTCCTGAGTCTAACTCCCAGGTCTATATATATATTTTCCTTTTCTCCACTCAAATCTCGGGGCTTTTTTGTGCCCCCACAGACCCCAAGCTAATCTGCCAGCCAGGGCTGCAGCTGGGGCTGGGGGAGGGTGGGGCGCTTGAACATCACATTCCTCAGCACAGGCTATGCCAGAGCCTGGCCTGGACAAACCCAGCATCTCTTGGATAGATCCGCTCATGGCAGAGGGAGCTGGGGACCCCTCCCAGCTGTCTGACCTGGCATCTTGTACAGCCCACGGGTCTTTTTGGCTCAGCTGAAGCAGAGGGGGAGGGGCACCAGCACCTCCCACATAGAAGAGACCCTGAGGGCCTAAGAATTTCTAATCTCAGCCCAAAGGTAGGGTCCCCAAATCAAAATAAATTTCCATCTATCTACACTTCTTCCAACTGCCCTAATAATGATAACATTCTTAGGAGTTACAAGTCTTATCTTCCAATGTAGGAATATAAACAATTTAATCTTTTAAAATACCTTATGATTTCCCTTTCCTGCTTACCATTTTAATATTTCTCTTGAGTCTTATATTTGAAAGTCAAATTTTCTATTAGTTCTGTTCTTTTCATCAGGAATGCTTGAAAGTCCTCAATTTCATTAAATATCCATTTTCTCCTTGAAGAATCATGCTCTGTTTTGCTCATTAGGTGATTCTTGGTTGTAATTGTTACTTCTTTGCCTTCTGGAATATCATATAGCAAGCCTTGTGATCCTTTAACATAAAAGCTGCTAAATCTTGTACTACCCTGATGGTAGCTCCATGGTATTTGGATAGTTTCTTTCTTTCTATTTGCAATATTTTGTTCTTTACTTGAGAGCTCTTAAATTTGAATATAATACCCCCAGGAGTTTTCATTTTGGGAACTCTTTCAGGAAGTGATTAGTCAATTCTTTTAATTTCTATTTTACCCTCTGATTCTAGGGAATCAGGACAGTTTTACTTGATAATATCTTGACATATAATATCCAGACTCTTTTTATGATCATGGCTTTCAGGTAGTCCAATACTTCTTAAATGATTTCTCATGGATCTATTTTATAGGTCAGTTGTTTTCCCAATGAGCTATTTCACATTTTCTTTTTCTTTTTTCATTCTTTTGATTTTGTTTCATTATTTATCGATGCCTCAGGCATCAGCTTCCATTTGCTCAATTCTCATTTTAAAGGACTTATTTTCTTTAGTGAGCTTTTGTGCCTTCTTTTCCATTTGGCCAACTCAGCATTTTAAGGACTTCTTTTATTCAGTGAATTTCTGTACCTCTTTTTCTATTTGGACAATTCTGTTTTTTAAGGTGTTGTTTTCTTCAGTATTTTTTGTGCCTCCTTTATCAATTTGTTGACTCTTTTTTCACAATTTTCTTGCATCACTCTCATTTCTTTCCCCAATTTTTCTCTACCTTTCTTATTGTTTTTTTTTTTAGACTTTTTTTTTTTTTTTAGTGAGGCAATTGGGGTTAAGTGACTTGCCCAGGGTCACACAGCTAGTGTTAAGTGTCTGAGGCCGGATTTGAACTCAGGTACTCCTGACTCCAGGGTCGGTGCTTTATCCACTGCGCCACCTAGCTGCCCCTCTTATTGGTTTTTAAAAATCCTTTTTGAGCTCTTTCAGGGCTTGAAACTAATTCACATTTTTCTTTGAGGTCTTTGAATGTGGCTGTTTTGATATTGTTATCTTCTTTTGTGTTTATATTTGTCACCATAGTAATTTTCTATGGTCAGGTTCTTTTTGTTGTTGTTGTTTGCTCATTTTCCCAGACTATTCCTTGACTTTTTAACTTTATGTTAAAGTTGCACTCTGATCCTGAGATATAAGGGGCACCCTTCCAAGATTCAGGTTTTTAATGCAGCTATTTTTCAGAGCTAGTTCTGGGGTTTTGTAAATTTTAAGTTATTCTAAGGTGGTATACTCTATGGAGAAGTGAGGTCACTTCCCTCTTGGTCTGTGCTCTGGTTTATGAGTAACCATAAGAATTCTTTTCTTCCCTGGAACTCTGACTAGTGGCCCTGCTACTGCTAGTGTTCCTTCCTGTCCCAGAACTGCATGTGGGCAATGTAGCAGAGTCCTGCTCCCAGTACCAGCAAAGGGTCCTATGTAATCTCCTTCTGACCAGTTGTCCAACCACCTTACCTTCTGTGGAGTGAGAGCTCTGGAAATTACCACAGATCCAGTGATTCACAAGGCTTGCTGCTGGCTTGCTGACTGAACTCTACTTTCACCTCAGTGAGACAGACCTTTTCTGCCAACCTTCTAAATTCTCTTCAGTGGGAAAATTGTTTCACCCCTCCTTTTGTTGGTTCTACTGCTCCAAAATTCATTTTTAGGCATTATTTTAATATTATTTGAAAGGGAATTTGGAAGAGCTTAGGTGAGTCCCTGCCTTTACTCACTATGTTGGCTCCAGAGATCTCCTTTATCACATGTTTTCAATAACTAATTATCTATGCTACTAAAGGGGCAGCAGAGATATAGTTAATTATATATGGACATACACTACATTTATATGTCCTTGAAGTTCCAAGGTACTTTATATAGGGTGGCACAAAAGCCTCAGTAAAGTCTTAAGAGATTAAAGTTTATTTAAATGATTAAATCTCAAAACTGCATTGAATCACTTGTGACATCATATTTGATCTTCAGAAAAGGTCTGTGAGGTTGTCAGCTATTATTCTCATTTTATAGATAAGAAAACTGAAGCTCAGATTGATTAAAGTGACTTGACCAAGGTCAGATAACTAGCATAGAGCTTAACTGGGACTCAAACTGTGGCTTCCCAACTCTGAGTCTAGGAATTTTTCCATGATACCATGAAATGTATAGCTAATTCCTCCTTTTGCCCTCTTTATATATGCCTTAGCCTTATTCCCTTTTTTTCTTCCTGACTGCTCCAAACATGAAGGTAAGGTTGGGAAGTGTGAGGAACACTTCTAGTTACTTTTCTCCTATCTTAAACCTTTTATGAATCCATTTATGCAATTCTTGCCCTGGCCTCCCTCAATGGAGAAGAATTGGAGGTGGGAATTGACAAAACCAGTCCTACTGCACCAATAACATTTTCCCCTCAAAGTCTGAAGAAGCAATAGGGACAAGTCAAAATCAGATGCCAACTCCAGATTATCAGCCTAAGTTGTTCATTAGGTCCTTGTTTGTCTTGTTTATATCACAGATCCCTTGGGCAGGGACTGGAATATTATTTTAAGACTGTCAGCACTACATTGAAAAAAAGTAATATCCTTGAATGCCATCTTTTGATCTCACCCTCTTCTCTGTCCCCACCCCCACCCCCTGCCCTTGGATTGATAAGTATAAGGTAATGATGGCATTAATAAAAAGGACTGAATAGAAAACACATGGGAAGTTCTTGAGAAAATTCATTTTCTCTTCCTGATGTAGACTAGAGAAGACACTAAAGTTGTAAAACCCAGCTTGGCAATGACTAGATTAATTTTGGAGCACGTTTACACAGCTGCTCCCCTGGAAAAGCCTACTTTTATTGTAACTCTTGCTCTGGGAAGCCTTGCCTTTATTTAATTAAAAATGATCGGCACTGTAGGCTTTTTATAAACCAAGGTCCACGATAAAACTGCTAGGCGGGAGTGCCACTGCATCAGCTCCTTGACATTCTCCTTTATTAGCTGTCAGTTTATAATTAAAGGTTTGAGTGGCAGAACTCTGTGTACCAAGCAAAATGGTTTTGAGGATCTTAATTATTTCTAACTATCACCCTAGCAAATGGATGAGAACAGAAGCAATGCCATCGAAGGGGAGTCATTTGGCTATGCTCACAGCTTCCCTCTTGAAGAATGCAGATATGCTCTAGGGCTTCGTGTGTTTGTGAAAGAAATTTGTGTTTTGAAATGACACTGAAATATGTTTGGAACAATAAACATTAGAAGCAAGACAGGACATCGAACATCCGCGCAAAGGGGGCTGTCCTTTGTTATTACCTCATTAGAAAAACAACGGCAGTCCTTGTTGGGTAGGATATTGCATATGTCATCATTTTGGTCCCTATAGGAAAAACCTTGCCCATTACATTTTGATTCATCAGAAAACCTTCCAATGGGTTTCCTTGCATTATCTGAGAAAAAAATATCCATTTCTGCAACTCATCAAAAGTGCAGATTTTCTCTAGAGTTATGAAGTTGTGGGGTCATTGATTTCCTTTGACTTAGAAAAATCTTTAAATGGCTGTCACTCATTGTGTGCAGTACTGAGCCAGTTAGGAATGGCCTGAAGCCACCCAATACAAGGGCAAGGCCTGTGAGTCAATAATAATAATAATACAGTGGCTCTCCCTCAGCTTACTCTTGTAATATGAGAGAGTTGGTCCCTTCTAACTGTCAGTCTTGTTTCTGTTGATGGTACTACTATGTTCCAGCTAGCCAGGTTAGAAATTTCAGAATCCTCCTTAATTCTTTCCTCTCTCTCATCCCCCACATCCAGTCAGTTGCCAAGTCCTATTGATTCTGTCTATACAATAGTTTTCCCAGTCATCATGTCTTTCCCTTCATTCACAAGTGGTTAGTTCAGGCCCTCAGCACCATTTGCATGGACTTGTATAAGAGTTTCCTAATTGTTCTTCTTGCCCACAGTCTCTCCCTTGTTAATATATCTGCTCTAATATTTTTCTAAGGCACTGGTATGGACATGCAACCCCCTTGCTCAAAGCCCTTTAATGGCTCTCTATTGACTCTGAGATAAATTACAAACTCCAACTTTTTATAAACTGAGTCCAGTCTACCTTTATAGGTCTATTTCACATAGCTCTCCTTGATGTGTTCTGTATTCCATCCAAATTGGTCTATTGCTATTCTCAGACATTCATGTCCCATTGCTTTGCACAGGTACCATCCATGCCTGGAGTGCACTTGATCCTTTGATTTTCAGATGGTGTGTCTTCTTTGAAACCTCACATTTGGTAGCATCTTCTCAGCTGTCCACATTTTATTCCTTCTCATATCTTTATAGCATTTTGTCTTAAATATTTTTTGTCCCCTTTCTTCATTCCCTTGTCTTAAAAAAACATCTATACACATAATATCTGCCCAGAAAAATATCAGCTCCATGAAGGCAGGTTCCATCATATTTTTATATTTTTAACATTCAATATAAAGTCATGTACATGGTAGATACTTAATACATATTTATTGAATTGAATGACTCATATGATCTTATGAGTACTGACACAGAATTTCTATTGATTTCCTGACAAAATATTTTTAATGTCTTAAAAATTATTATTTTAATACTTCTACATGTGAAAGGCATGGCATAGGTGATAGAGAGTTGGCCTCGGAGACAGAGATATCTGGCTCTGTGACTATGGACAAGTCACTTAACTTGCCCTCCATTACCTCTTCCCTTCCCACCCTTTGGCAACCTTCTGAAGCTCTAAGACTCACAAAGATGATATGAATTGGTAAAGAGCTTCCTTGTAAGGATCTCTAAGTGACAGTAAAATTGGTCCAATCTGATTAATGATCTGAGAAGATTCTTTGGGAGTATTAAACTGAAGTCATGTATCCCAGTGGATAGGACACAGGTCTTGGAGGCAGGCATTTAAGATCTGTATAGCCCTGGGCAAATCCCATAACCCTTTTGGGCCTCACTTAAATGAGGGCTTGGACTTCTTGACTTCCACGGTCCCTTCTAGCTCTAAAACCATACCTTCATGGGGTCTTTTGAGGGAAACTCATTTATTCAGCATAAAATAAGCTACAGTCCTTGTCCTCAAAATTTCTGAACTAGGATAGCTATGATTTAGTCAGGAAACATTAATGAGGTACCTGCTATGGGCTTGTTACTATGCTAAGTGCTGGAGATTCAAAGAAAGGTACAATGAGAGTGAAATGCACAGGGGCAGACTATATGCAAGGTGGAATGAGAGATTTCTTCTGTCCTGAGTTGGGGGTGGGCTAGGTCTGATTGAAGGTCAGCAAAATGAGGTCATTTCAAGGTTACCATAATGTGTGATGGTCAGTCAGATGTACACTTTATTTTTAATGCAGTTATATGGCAGATACAATTGTTGTTCATCCTTCCTTCTGGAAGAGGACTGATGATATTATGAGGGTGATATCTTGACTTATTGCAGGAAGAAGGTTCCATGACATTTGACTTCTGCTTGCACTGTCATCATCACCCCTCCCTTTTTTTCTAGGGGTGCCATTCTGAGAGGCAAACATTTGTTTTATTTTGTCTAGGCCTAGACTTACACGTCACATTCCAGGAGGTTTTGTGTCATTGCAATAGTCACATATACTATTCCTTCCTCCCTCTATCAACAAATATTTAGAGGCATTTGGGTTGTATGCTGGATAGAGTGCTGGGCCTGAGGTCAGGAAGATTTAAGTTCAAATCTGACCTCAGACACTGGTAGTGTGGCCCTGAGCAACTCACTGAAACTGTTTGCCTCAGTTTCCTCAGTTGTAAAATTGAGATAATAATAGGACCCATCTCCCAGGGTTGTTATGAGGGTCAAGCACTTAGCATGGTTTCTGACATGTAGCAGGTACTTAATAAATCCTTGCTCCCTTCCCTTCCTTCTCCCTCCACATTCCTCATTAAGAGCTTGCTACATGCTCTTCTCTATGCTGCGAATGCCAAGATATGCAAAACAAAGATGAAAATTAGTCCTTCTCTCAAGGAGCTCACATTCTAATAGGGAGACAAAATGCAACCAACCATGGACATATGATATATATATATATATATGTATATGCACACACATATATGTATATACATACACAGTGCAAGTCTCTCTATATGTGTATATATAGATATAGATCTAGATAATAGAGATATAGATATATATCCCCTCACCCTCTTTTTCTCTCTCCTTTTTCCCCCTGACGAGATGTAAGGATCAGTTTGATATATTACTTTCACTGGGCTATTCTAATATAAATATAAGATGGATGCTCAGAGTTCATCTTCTATTTTTCCCATTCTTGTTAATGGTTATAATCATGCCATATGAATATCATGGATAGGACAAGAAAACATTTAAAATTAAACTGATTTCCATTAACCACAAAATGCAGCTGTTTCAGAGCTGCTGAGTGACTTCAATAAGGAGAGGTAAGCTACAGCTTTAAATGATCACATATGGGGTGCTTTGAGATCCCTGGGATTGTCAGCAAGCAGTTCTGCACTAATTAGCTCCCAGGAGGTAAGTTTTTTCCTCTTTTTTTTGTTCTGGGTTCAGCTTTGAACAAAGAGAACCAGCAACATTGGCCTCCCATTGACATTCAGGGAAGGTATCGTTTCAGATCCAAAGACAGAGCTGGTGGCCACAAAAGATGAAAATGCTCCATGGAAGGTGGAATGTGTGTGGTATATGAAATTGACTTTTGTTTTTCTTTCCAAATGAGCTAGATTACACTAATAACACATTGTTTATTAATTCTTCTGCTGGGTAAAGGCTTCAGTATCATGAAGCTATAATTTCCTGTTCCTTAATAAAAATCTGCTTGACATTTGAAAAATGGAATTGAAGACTAGTCTCAATGCTATTATGGTGCGTTCTGTGCTCTGTGCACTCATTCTTTGTACGGTTATCACTGGAGAGAGATTTTTGGAGACAAAAAGCCCTGCAAGTTGGAGAAAACAGCATTATGATGGCTGAAGAGCCTATTAAACACATTGGTGGAGAATTTACTACCCTGCTGTTCCAGAGTAATGTCAGATAGAAAAAGTCCTTCTCCAAATTTGGTACTGCACTTGCCAACGCTGCTAAATCCCTCTCATTAGGTTAATTAGTAGTGTTAGGAAAATAAAAGGCTATTGAAGAAATGATTTATCTTCTGTAGTGGGTGTAAAAGACCAGATTTGGCTTAAATGTTCTTGGCTCACAGTGGTTTTGTGCTGTGGAGTTCCTCTTTTGTCTAAAACACAACGTGCTTTACTCTTTACTTTTCATCTCAAATGCAGTTATAAAGTGAAATCTTTTAAAAATAAGGATAAATAAAGCATGTGATAGCGTTCCTTTGAAGTCACCAGTCCTCCCATTTCAGTATTGAATGAGACATAAGGGGTGATCACTAAAGGTATGTTCTACTTTCATGGAAGGTGCCCAGCGCAGATTTCAAATGAACAAGAGTTATTCCCTCCCTGTAAGTGGACAAGTCTCTCAGGTGCTCCTGTTGGAGAGTAGGTAAAATTATGCTAGATGTTTGAAGTGCATAGAATATTAGTCTCCTTAATGAAGTCCCTGACCACTAAAAGAGTGGTCCTAACAATTCATGAAAAAAAGTCAAATGGCTGACAAATGTCTTTCTTGGACTATGGAATACAGTTATTGGATGAACAGTTCATTGAACTAGTACATTGGTACACATATATGGGATAGGCATCACAGATGGACAATGAGTTGGTCCCATTGTTCATTTTAATTCTGGACTGGATTTCACTTGGAAAATTACATGGCACTTAAAATGATCCTAAGCTTCTTTCTGATACAAAAGCCAACTTAAAAAAAAACCACAAAACAATATTCTAGTCATCCTTTCTGGCTTCAAAATAGAAATACCTAAAACCAAAGAACCAAAATGATAGAGTCTCCAACATGTGGTGGGTTTCAGGTGGCTATAGTATATTGCCAATGGAGATTTATAAGCAAGAGCTAGTATGAGATATATCCAGGAAATATATGATCAGAAAAGAACCCAGGCTGGTCAGTTAGTGAGAGTAAAGGATGACAGCTTGATTACTTAGGTACTACAATGGTATGTCCAAAATTTTGAAAGGTCTAGAAGAAGGGTCCCTTGTCATGATATTCTCTTGTCTTCTGTTTCCCCATCTCTAAACTATAAGGATTCGATGTGTTCTCAGCTCCTCCCAGGTGTACATCTGTGATCCAAATACTTCGGGTCAAGATTCATTCATCTGACAAACATTTATTAAGCATCCATTATGTATTAAGCACTGTACTAAGTGCTGGGGATACAAAAAGAGGCAGAAAGCCACTGCCCTCCAGAAGCATACATTCTAGTGGGGGAGACAACATGCAAACAAAGATAGGCAAAGCAAGCTATGCACAGGATAAATAGGGAATAATTAAAAGCAGGAAAGCACTGGAATTAAGAGGGGTTGAGGAAGACTTCCTATAGATAGTGGGATTTCATTTAGGACTGAAAGGAGCCTGGTCATCAGATTAGAGAAGAGAGAGCATTTCAGGCATGAGGGATAGCCAGAGAAATTTCCTAGAGCTCAGAGATGGAGTGTCTCATTTGTGGAATAGATAAGAGGCCAGTGTCACTGGATTGAAGAGTACACGTTGGGGAGTATGGTGTAAGAAGACCGAAAAGGTAGGAGGCAGCCCTACCTTCATGGTCCCGGGCCATGTGACCATTAATGAGAAGGGAGTCCAGATCTCAGCCTAAAGCATAATGGAGAGGAACCAAGGCACCTCAAGTGCCAAAGCAGCAATGGATCTGACTGGTGAATTCTCTTTTGGAAAATTCACTGGGACAAAGAGGACAAGTTAACATGTAAAAAGAAAACACTTCTCGAGTCCAGTGTGGACTAACCCTTATAGACATCAGGCAGGAGGTCTGAAGCCCAGTGTGGAAATCTTTGAAGATTGTATAGAGATACATTCTTGGAATGGTTTGGAGCAGGGATGCTTCATCTTTTCTCGTGGCATAGACCCTTTGGGTAGTGCAGGGAAATCTGTAAGCCCATTTGCAGAATACTGTTTTTAAATAATTGAAGGAAATGCTAACTTTCACTTAGAAGTTAGTAAAGATCAAGATGGAATTACTTTCTTCATCCATTTTTCACAGACCCCCTGAAATCTCTATATGAATGTAGACCCAAATTTAAGAGCTTCCAGTCTAGAGGATCTTGCCTTTGGTTTCTTGCCTTGAATTTTTCCTACATTCTCTTTCTTTTTTTCTTTTCTTTCCTTTCCTCTTTCTTTCTTTCTTTCTTTCTTTCTTTCTTTCTTTCTTTCTTTCTTTCTTTCTTTCTTTCTTTCTTTCTTTCTTTCTTTCTTTCTTTCTTTCTTTCTTTCTTTCTTTCTTTCTTTCTTCCTTTCTTCCTTTCTTCCTTTCTTCCTTTCTTCCTTTCTTCCTTTCTTCCTTTCTTCCTTTCTTCCTTTCTTCCTTTCTTCCTTTCTTCCTTTCTTCCTTTCTTCCTTCCTTCCTTCCTTCCTTCCTTTCTTCCTTTCTTCCTTTCTTCCTTCCTTCCTTCCTTTTTTGGTGGGGCAGTGAGGGTTAAGTGACTTGCCTAGGGTCACACAGCTAGTAAGTGTCATGTGTCTGAGGCTGGATTTGAACTCAGGTCACCCTGAATCTAGGGCTAGGTGCTACCTAGCTGCCTCTCACTACATTCTCAATTTTACTTCTCCTGGTCTGAAGACAGCAAGCCATCTGAACCATCATGGTATCTGACATGAATTCTAATTTATAACATACCTAAATTATTTTAATGAATAAAAAGCATGGAGGAATATCAGAAATCCATTTTGGGGAGGTATGGCCCTACCTCAAGAACTTATGGAGGTAAGAAGTCAATTGGAAAAAATCTTTAATTATCTTTCTCTATTAATTTACTCCCTCTACCCCCAGCAAAGTTTTGGGTTCCAGAGGCAGTAGAGAAATAATACATCCTGCTTTTAAAGGAGCTCATTAATAGAAGAATAATAAGAAAAGGTTACCAAGAAAATCAATATGAAACATTGAATAAATTGTTTTCCTGGTTCTGCTCAGTTTACTATGTATCAGTTCATATAAGTCTTCCTAGAGAGAAAGAAAATAAATGCTTGTCAACTAAAAAAATATGTATATGTATATGCATATGCTTATACACACACACACATGAAAATCAATGTGGAATGCAGACCTTTTAAAAGTTGCTTCATACAGAAGGAAAAAATTGGAAAGGTATGTCACTGGTAAAATATTGCCCCAAACTGGGGTTAGGGCTTCCAAAGATAGCTCAAGAGATCTTAACCAATGAAATTGAGATTCTAAAAATATAATTGAGATCCTACTTTCTAAGCTTTCCAAGAAAATGAAAAAAAAATCTCAATTCAATTGGAGGGAACACAGATTTGTGCTTCCTATTTTCAGGAATGCATTTTGAGAGTCAACCATGCACTAGGGAGTGTCCAATCACACATTTCCTCATTCCGAGAAAGTAATAAATGCATCCATTACACTCGGTAGTCTCTACTGGCTGGTGCTGCTCATTTTCCAATAACTAAATATTTTATCTCTAAATTTCCAAGGCTGATCTACCTCCCTGTACACAGAGAGGTGTGAAACTCTTTAGTACTTCAGGGTATAAGCTGATGGCCAGAGGAAGGAAATCTCTCTCTCCATATACAGCTTAACACAGTGGGCCCTGTGGCATGCTGGGGTTTTCTTGTTTTCCTTTGAAATATTTTTCTTTTGATACCATAGGAGGGGGGCACTAAAGTGGATAAAACAGTGCTCAAGAGGCATGTGGCCTTTGTTACAATCTCACAAAGCTGTAGTTAAATGGAAAAGTTAGGAACAAGAATCAAATCCAGAAATCCATGTACTCTGTTTTTAATGGTCCGCTACTGTCTCAATAATGAAATCATTCATCTTCCTAATTATCCTCAAATAGTTTCTTTAAAAAACACAACAAGAAGCAGCTTCCTTCCTACCCATCCCCCTTCTACTCTGATGTACTGCTCTTTTCCCTAAGGAAAGATTAGAGTAAGACTTAAGGGCATTTCACCTCCATCTCTCTTTCTTCACCAGGGCTTAATTTTCACAGAAAGGTCATTGAAGATTGAAGAGATTTTCTAGTCTGAAGTTTGGCAAATGATTTTTAAAAAGGAGACACCATGATGTCCCCTGAAGTCATGTTGTGCCCATGACCCAGTGTGGCTCTTTTCATCTCTAGGCTATTGTGATTCATGTTATATATGTGACTGAAATATTACAGATTATTTTAAGAAAGTCCTATTTGAAACCTCTTTGATTAGTGATGGTACCCTTCAAGACAGTGCATAAAAACTCCATTGCAGTACATTCTTTCTCTGACTTTGAAATACCTGGATCCTTACCTGCTGATCACAATTTCTCGAAGACTCTGGTGGCCATATTTCCTATTGCCTCTCCTGCTCCTTTTTGGAACTCGTGTCATGGCTGCTGGGGTATATGTGAAATATAGATCTATATTACACATTGACAATCTGGGGATCAGTATCTAAACAGGTTTATTTGTGGTAAAGTGGAAAGAGGCCAGGCATAAGAGTATGTACAGCCTGAGCTTCCAGTTCCAGGTCAATCACTATTTAACTTTTGGTGAAATAAGATGAGTTGTTTCACCTCTCTGGACCCTAATTACCTAATTTGATAGAAATGAACGTGCTGGACTTGATGGAATGTATTATCCCTTCTAGCTCCAACATTCTAGAATCCAGGAAAGCTTTTAGATTGGATTGATTCTATTCTATTCTCTAGAGCTATTGGACACTAGAGGTAAAACTATATATACTCAAAGAAGGAAAGAACAGAGAAAACTTAGAGCCTCTTGGTATCCCCCTATATTTAAGAGCATTATTTATGCATAATGATTATCATTAAAGATTGTTAATTGTGGGGGGGGGGCGATGTGGAGCCAAGATGGAGGAAGAAAGGCTGTGGCTTTCAGAATTCCTGACACGATTTTTCCACATACCTCCAAAAATGCCATAAGACAATTTCTGGAGCAGCAGAACCCACCAAAGAACAGAGTGAGATAATTTTCCAGCCAAAGATTTCTTAAAAGGGCAGCAGAGAAGGTCTTCTGTATCAGAGTGAGAGAGGAGCACAGAGTGTGGTACAGATGCAGTCCCAGGCCAGGCCATGCTTTCAGAGCCTTGGAATCATCAGCATCAACAGCTGTTTCTGAAACTCAGCTCATAGACTGGTGAAGGGGTCCAGTGGTTGGCTGGGGGAAATAGTAGGGGTCTCTGCTGTAGCAACACTATTGTGTTGCTCAGGAAGCAGACTTGAGTGGCTGTGGCCCAGTGGGGTTGGGACACAGGCATGCCAAGCTTTTGACCACAGAGAATCAGATTTCAACCAGATTTGTACTTCTGGGTTAAAGAAAAAGTGGGCCATGGTTACTTATAGGCTAGGTGGGCCAAGAATGAGCCTCTCCTTAAATTGTACCACCTTGAGTCTCCTGAAGCTTAGGACAGTGTGTTCTGGAAGCAGTGCTCCACTTTAAGAAGGAGTTAAAAGCCAAGAAATAGGCAGGCAAGATGAGCAGGCAGAAAAAGAAGTAGACCATAGAAAACTTCTTTGGTGACAAGGTAGATCAAAATACACCCTCAGAAGAAGATAATAAAATCAAAGCTCCTACATCAGAGCTTCCAAGACAAATATGAATAGGTTTCAGGCCATGACAGTGCTCAAAAGGGACTTTGAAGATAAAATAAAGAGAGGTAGTGGGAAAAGCAAGAGATGTAGCAGAAAAAATGGAAAGAGAAATGAGAGTGATGTAGGAGGGTCATGAAAAAAAGTCAACAGCTTGAAAAGCCAAATTGGCCAAATGGAAAAGGAAGTACAAAAGCTCTCTGAAGAAAATCATTGCTTAAGAATTAGGATAGAGCAAATAGAAGCTAATGACTTTATGAGTAATCAAGACACAAGCAAATCCAAATGAATAAAAAAATAGAGGGCAATATGAAATATCTCCTTGGAAAAACAGCTGACCTGGAAAATAGATCCAGGAGAGATAATATGAAAATCATTGGACTACCTGAAAACCATGATCAAAAAAAGAACTTAGACATCATCTTCCAAGGAATTGTCAGGGAAAATTGCCCTGATATTCTAGAAGCAGAAGATAAAATAGAAATGGAAAGAATCTACCAATCACCTCCTGGAAGAGATCCCCAAATGAAAACTTCCAGGAATATTATAGCCAAATTCCAGAGATCCCAGGTCAAGGAGAAAATATTGTAAGTAGCTAGGAAGAAGCAATTCAAGTACTGTGGAGCTACAGTCAGGATAACACAGGATCTAGCAACTTCTACATTAAAGCATCAGAGGGCATGAAATATGATATTCCAGAGGGCAAAGGAACTGGAATTACAATCAAGGATCACCTACTCAGAAGAACGCTGTATAATCTCTCAGGGGGAAAAAGTGGGACTTCAATGAAAAAGAGGAAATTTGAGCATTTGTGATGAAAAGACCTGAACTAAATAGAAAATTTGAAATTCAAATACAAGACACTAAAGAAGCATAAAAAGGTAAACAGGAAAAAGAAATCATGAGGAATGTTAAAGGGTTAAATTGTTTACATTTCTATATGGGAAGATGATACTTCTAACTCATAAGAACTTTCTCAGTATTACAGCAGCTGAAAGGAATATACTTAGACAGAGGGCACAGGTCTGAACTGAATATAAAGGGATGATATCTGTAAAGCATTTATTTTTTGTTTATCCATTTTTTTGGGGGGTATGCAAGGTGGGATGGCTTATGTCTGGGGCTGGATTTGGGCTCAAGGACTCCTGGGTCCAGGGCTGGTGCTTTGTCCACTGTGTCACCTAGTTGCCCCATGATGACATCCTTAAAATAAAGTTAAGGGGTAAGAGAAATGTACTGGAAGAAAGGTAAAGGGAGAGGTGGAGGGTGGTAAAGTAGCTCACATAAAAGAAACAAGAAAAATCTTATGGAGTGGAGGGGAAGATGGGAAAGGGGCAGGGGAGTGAGTGAGCCTTACTCTCATCAGAATTGGCTCAAATAGGGAATAACATACACACTCAAGTAGGTACAGTAATATATCTTGTCCTGAGGGGAAGGGGATAAGGTGAGAGAAGTGATGGAAGGGAGGGCAGATTGAGGGAGGGGGCAGTAAAAAGCAAAACACTATTGAAGAGGGATAGGGTGAAAGAAGATAGAAAATAGAGTAAATATCAGGGGGAGGGAATAGGATGGAGAGTAATACAGTTAGCAATAGTAACTGTGAAAGAAATGATCAGCCGGATGCTATCAGTAGGACTTATGAAAAATGCAATCCATCTACAGAAACAGAACTGATAGTATCTGAATACAGATTGAAGTATGATTTTTTTGTTAGTTCCTCTTTGTAAAGTTATTTTGTCTGTTTTCTTTCACAACCTGACTAATGTGGAGATGTTTTGTATGACTGCACATGTATGACATATTTAATTGCTTGATTTCTTAGGGAGGATTGAGGAGGGAGGGAGAAAGAAAATTTGGAACACAAAGTTTTTGAAAATCAATGTGAAGAAATGTGGTTTTTACATGTAACTTGGAGAAATTCTAAATAAATAAATATTTTTAAAAATTAAAAAAAACAAATAATGCTTGCCAATGGTTTTAGATAAATGCTTTTTATCAACTTAAGGAAAAATCCATTTATATCTATACTTTCAATTGTTTTAATAGAAATTAGTGTTGTACTTTATCAAAGGATTTTTCTGTGGCTATTGATATAATTATATGGGTATTTTAAAACTTTTATTATTGATAAAATTATGTTAATAGTTTTCCTTATATCAAAACATCCTTGCATTCCTGGTATAAATCCCACTTTGCCATAATATATAAGCTTTGTAATATATCATAGTAATCTTTTAGCTAGTATTTTATTTAGGATTTTTGCATCCATATTCATTAATGAAATTGGTATATAACAAAATGTTTGTTTTATTTCATAAATAAAAAATAAAATAACTAAAATAAAAAACCCACTAGTAATTGGGAAATTCAGTCCAAACTTCTCATTTCACATCCAAGGAAACTGAGGCTGGAAGAGATTAAATAGCTTGCCCAGGGCCACAGGTTCTAGGGCTAGAGCACAAGAACCCGTACATCCATTCAGCAATCATTACTTTTGTATTGCTATTGAACATTCAAAGGAAATCAAATATAGTTGGGCAAGCAATTGGGAAACCATTTAAAGATAATTAACAGGTAGCATGGTATAGTTGATAGTGAGCTGGACCTGGAGACAGAAAGATCTGAATTCAAAGCTTACCTCAGATACTTAGTAGATGTGTTACTTTGGGAATGTCTTTTTTATCCTTTCTTATCTTCAGGCTCCTCATTTGTAGTGTAGAGATAACCACACCCAATAACATCACAGGGTGTTTGTTGCTATTGATGAGATAATCTATGTGAAGCACTATGTAAATGTCAGTTACTATTATGTTGCATCTTTGGGTCAGTCTGATACTGACAAGGCATAGGAAGGAGGTTCAGACAATAATAGTAGAAGTTAGAGACCATCAAACTATAGGATGTTAGAGTTGGAAGGGACCTGAGGCCATCTAGTCCAACATTTTGATGAGAGAAATCATTTTTATTGATGTTTTTTGTCTTTATAGCAGTCATCTCTGCCTCTCTTTCAGATGGAATCCTTCGCGACAAAGAAAAATAATCACGCCTAAAGATGGTAAAAATTTCCTCCCATCATAGTCTCAGCTTCTTGGCCAGGAGTGAGGTTTGTTTCGTTATCTGCTTTCTGGGACCTTCAGTGAGTTTTCAGTTACTCAGAGTTCAGCTTTTTCCACTTAGATCCTTGTACTGAGATTAGATGCCTGGTTTAAATTTAATTTCTCTAAATGCATGATATAGTCAAAGTCTCACACCTATAGAGAACATGGAACAATGCAGTGAGCATCTGGGGCTCTGATATTGCCCTGGGGACAGTTTATTTCCAACTCACCACAGTCCACTTACTTTCCATTCCTTGGATGGTATCCCTTCTCATCTGAGAATTCTGAGCAAACGTTCTACAATGCTGTTCCCAATTAAAATGAACCCAGAGCTCAGTAGCAGCTGAGGCAACCTGCTGCTCTGTCAAAGGCACACTAGCATTTCCCCAAGATAAGGTAACATCAAGCTTTTCTTTTACACTCAGTGCAAAAAGAGTCCCATAGAATTTCAAAGAGCACAGACACTAGCATATAAAAACCAATCCCATTGGCTATTCACACAAAATGGCATCCCACGTCTAGCCTTTGCCCAGGCTATGCCCCATGTCTGCAATACATGCCCCCCGCTCCCCCTCACCTTTTCCTCTTAGAATCTTTAATTTCCTTCATGGCTCACCGCAATTGCCACCTCCTCCAGGAAGCTCTTCCTGTTCACCCTAGTTGTCAGCATTCTCCCCACCCCCCAATTATCTTGTACTTCTCTCTGGGCCTCAGTTTCTTCATCTATAAAATTAGGGGGACCTCTAAGGACTTTTCCAACCCCAAATCTATAATCCTTTGATCTGGATAATGTCATATCCCCCCAGTGATGCCATGAACCCTGAAGGTAACAACTGTTTTACAGCTTACTTTGTGTCTCAGGTATGTAGCACAGTGCCTTGTGCTTACTTATACATTTACTTTGGGGATGTGTCCATGATTTCATTCCTGGTGTGTGAATCCCCTCTATTAATATAGATCCATGATGGCTCTGTGGCTCTGTGTTAGGGATGTGCCTATAGCACTAAGGGGTTAAGTGATTTGCTTAGGGTCACATGTGTCAGAGAAAGGACTTGTACCCACACCTTCCTGGATCAGGAACCAGCAGTGCCATGCTGCCTATTGCTGGGCAAAGAAGAGACAATACATGCTCGTGGAATTGAATTGTTTTCTTTCTTTCTTTCTTTCTTTCTTTCTTTCTTTCTTTCTTTCTTTCTTTCTTTCTTTCTTTCTTTCTTTCTTTCTTTCTTTCTTTCTTTCTTTCTTCCTTCCTTCCTTCCTTGTTTTTTTTTTTTTTTAGTGAGGCAGTTGGGGTTAAATGACTTCCCCAGGGTCACACAGCTAGTAAGTGTCAAGTGTCTGAGGCTGGATTTGAACTCAGGTCCTCCTGAATCCAGGGCCAGTGCTTTATCCACTGCGCCACCTAGCTGCCCTGAATAGATTACCCTGGTCCCGGCTGCCTAAAGTGTGGGGACGTTACATTTCACCCTAGTTTCTCTGTCATTGGCTTGAGCACCCACTGGTTGTGCTCCCCCGATTTTAGGGTCTCTTGTACCCCAGTCCATTTAACTACTTAATGAATTAGAGTTTATTAATGAATATTTACTTCAAATGTGTAACAAGAACAAATATACAAACTTCCCTCCAACACATGGGAGTGTAATTCACCTCCTCCCACCCCCTGTACCTACTCAGTCTCTGGGGAGTGAAGGGCAGTTAGGTTCACAATTTAGCTCAGAACCTAAGAATATAGGCTATATTATCTGTCTTCTATCTATCTATCTATCTATCTATCTATCTATCTATCTATCTATCTATCTATCTATCTATCTATCTATCTATCTATCTATCTATCTATCTAATCTCATCAGTCTCACTAAGTTCCAAGTACAAAGCCCACCTGGGTTTGCACCCTGGCATCCTGGCTTCTCAGGGCTTCTGTGCTGGGCTGGCAGGATCATCCAGCCTGGCCTCCTGCCTTCTAGGTCACCATGGTTTGCATTTCTCTAGTCCTGGGACTCCACTGCCTATATCTAGAAATGAAAAGTACACATGAGACAGATCAGGTCCATAAGCCTATTTTATGGGGGCACAGAAATTAAGGGGAGGTTAATTGTAGCCCTTCTCCATACCCAACTTAGTTCATGACACTCATGTGTTATAAGTGGGGGGGGGGAGGAGAGAGAGAGAGAGAGAGAGAGAGAGAGAGAGAGAGAGAGAGAGAGAGAGAGAGAGAGAGAGAGAGAGATTGATTGATTCTGAATCTGAATCTGAATCTGAATCTGACTGTGTCTGGTGGTTTTAAAGATGCAGCCTGTTCTGGCTACATAGCCAATGGAAAGAGCCTGCTTCCACCCACATGGTAGGAGAACACCGAATGTCTTCTCCTACAAGTAGTTCCATCCTGTCTCTCGTCACACAAAAACATTAAGAAGCACTGTTTTCAAGGGTCATGGGATTCGATATGGGAGAAGGGGAGTGGGTGGGGACTGTGAGGCTCCTAGCAGGTGGTTGAGATGGACAAGCTCTTTTCTCCTGTCATATGTCTTCTTTTTAAGGAGACAGGCTCTTATAAACAGATGGTAGAAGATAGAATGGAAGATTCTGCCAGAGGTGAACTTGGGAAGGGGAAAGGAGGAGGTATGGCCCCTTCTTGGTGCCCAAGAAATCTGATTCACATCATGGAGAATACTGTCCTCTGCCAGAAATAAGATGTGATCACTTTACTTGTGAGTGATTGCATGGTCCAATGGTTAGATCCCTGGATTGGGGGTCAGTGGAGATGGGATTTTAATTGAAGCTAAATACTACCTCAGATCCTTGTTAGTTGTATAGCTTTGGGAAAGGCATGTGTTGTGTATTAACATCTTGGAGGCCATTTTCCTCTTATGTAAAATGGGTGTAATAATAGTGCTTACCTCACAGAGCTATGGTGAGCATTAAATAAGACACTTAGCAAAATTTAAACCACTATATAAATGTTAGTTATTATTTGTGCCCTCAAACATATCCCAACTCTTTTGCTACTTTGTTTGTACACTTAATGATTTATCTGTCTTTGTAAGAAGCAAAACAAAAGTATTTTGTCCAAATAGAAGATGAGTTGTGAAAACTGTAATAACAGTATTTAACATTTATATAGTGCATTAAGGTTTGCAAAGGGAACTTTACATATATTATCTCATTTTATCCTGGTAGGTGCTATTATTATCCTTATTAAACAAATGAAGAAACTGAGATAGACAGGTTTAATGAGTTGCCCAGGCTAGCGCAGTTAGGAAATGTCTGTAAAAAGAGTCCATTTTAGGTCTTTCTGGCTCAAGTCCTACACTCTGTGTACTGTACCACCTAACTGCCTTAAATGCTCTCAGAATTCTGAAGGTTAGTCTTGGGAGTTAGTACAATGCTTCATGCCCACTATTATTACAGTATTATCTTCTTAAATATCTCTTTCTAAAAGCTACTTAAGGCCAGTTGACTATACTTCTCCACTGGTAACCTTGTAGGGAAGAACACCAGTGTGGAGCTCAAGCTGATGGCATTAAAGCATCACCTCTGATTCATCAGGGATTATACCTAGAACCACTAAGAGGAGATGTAAGCAACCCAACTCTAGACACCGAGGACTCATATATGAGAGGAGTAGAGACAAGGCTCCTCAGAGCACACATAAATTACATTCAGAACATTGTTCTCCTTATTTCCTGTGGAATTTCCAAGTTGGAAATTATAAATTTTTGCCTAAATTTCTGCTCTCTCCCAGGCTTCTGTGTTTTTCCCCTCCTAACTTCCAAGTTGTTAACTGCATTACTTAATTTAGACTCATCTGTGAATTTAATTAACATGAGGTTTCCAGATCATTAATGAATGTTAAATAAAACTAGACCTAATATTAATCTCAATTAATCTTTGCTGACAAAGGGGCACTTGGACAATGTTATCCCTACTTTGAGTCCTGCCATAATCCTCTGTAATTTGAGATTTACATTTGTCCTTGACATTGATAGTATGTAAGCTGTATAAATTAAGGGGAATGTATGTGTTTTCCACCTTGGAATTTAGCCATAATGTTCTGACTTCTTGGCCACAGAAATTTGGGATTCTCAAAGGCCATCATTGGAGTGACATTAATCACTGATTAGCTTTTGTGTTAGCATACAAAGAAGGGATGAATTTTTTCAGGTCTCCTTATTTCATTAGTAATTGTTCACATACTGCCACATTCTGTGGTAATCATGTTTTCTCAGGTGGTTGTCACTTTTGAAATTGCTAATTGAACTCCCTTTTCTTTTTTTTAAAGACCATTGCTTTAGCTTGTTCCACTTTTATTACAAAAGAAGAACTCTTCATACAATATTACCTTTCTGTTACTTTTTTTTAAAAAAAGAAGTATGTTCATAGAATTTAGAGCTGGAAGGGACCTTTATAGGTCATTGAGTCCAGCCTCTTCATTTTGTAGATACTAAAACTGAAGTCATATAAGGAGGTCACATGGGTAAAAAGGGTCAGAGTAAGGATTTGAAACAAGGTAACTTGAATTGAATGCCACAGGTTTTGTTACCATATCTCAATGCCCTCATTCATTGCAGTAAAACAGAAACTAATTTTCGATTATGTCCTTCGTTGGTGTGTTTTTGTCTCTCCTCTTTTAATCTAAAAAGCCTTCCTTTTTATTTCAATGACTTTTCATTCCCATGGGTAAGAACCACAAACCAGATGCTGTTTTTCTCAACAGAAAACTTCTAAATCCTTCCGGCTACATATGACACATGTGATCTTCAAGAATGGCATTTACTATGATGGAAGACACAAGGCATGAAGATGAGCCATTGGCAGCCAGGTAGGGTTGCCAATAAGCCAGTATTTAATCACTGAGTTGGGTTGTTGTTGTTGTTTGTCCTTAATCCTCTAAGAGGACCATGCCATTGGGGTGATGTCATGATTTGAAGTGAATTGGATTTAAGTGAGGGAGGGCTGTGCAAGGTCACCAGACTCACTCTCTGCTCCAGAGTGATCTGAGTCCAGTGGCAAGGATGACTGGAGATGGGCCCAAATGTTTAAGGCAAGTGGGGTTAAGTGACTTACCAGGGGTCCCACAGGTAGTAAGTGTCAAGTGTCTGAGGTCAGACTTGAATTTAGGTCCTCCTGACTCCAGGGCCAGTGCTCTATCCACTGTGTCATCTAGCTGCCCTGCTGAGATGGGTATTTTATCATAAAAGTTGATTAGTTCCTTGTCATGGATTATGTTATGGTCTTTGTTTTTATTATCCTGGTTAAAGTAATGGGGAACTAGCTAAGGAGAGTCCCATTCTTTCATCATGAGCAACATGCTGCCTGCCATACACCCACATGGATATTTTCTGAACCAAACTTGTTCATTGATGGTGGTAAAGGGGTCAGTTGCTATGACCTCAACCATATGCTGCTGCCAGTCTGAAGAGCTAGTGGCTCATAGACCATCTCTTTTGAGATTCTGACTTTGGTAACTCACACTGTGTAATGTCATCTTACTCCATGAGGAAGCTTGGGAGAAACATGAGATCTGAATTCCAGCTTAACCTCTGCTGTTACTTTCTACCTGAGTGATCTTAGGCAAGTCATTTTATTTCCCCAGACCTCAGTTTCCTGAGCTGTAAAAAGAGAGGTTTGTTTCAGAAAGCCTCAGAGGTCCCTACTGGCTGATTCTATATCTATGATTCTATGAAGTCTTATAGCTTAAAATTCTGTGGTTAATGTTCCCCTTTCTCTTTTCTAATGATCCACTGAGTGGAAAGGGGTTATGACTTAGTTTGTTGACTCTTATTTGGGTTTAAGATATAGAAAGTAATGGACTGACCTTAAAGTTCCAAAAAGCAATTTTAAGGACCTGAAAGATCTACATATGCTTTATATAGGACTGCAGAAAAATAACATACTGTCCATGTGGCATTTGGGCAGCTAGGTGGTGCTGGGATAGAGCACCAGGTCTGGGGTCAGGAAGACTCATCTTCCTGAATTAAAATCTGGCCTCAGACACTTACTAGCTGTGTAACCCTGGGCAAATCACTTAACGCTGTTTGCCTCAGTTTCCTCATCTGTAAAATGAGCTGGAGAAGGAAAGGGCAAAGCATGCCAGTATCTCTGCCAAGAAAACCCCAAGTAAGGTCACAAAGAACTGAATATGACTGAGAAACAACAACAACAAAAACGTGGCATTTGGGAGTCAGGGTATTGCAATGGGATGAACGATGGATTTGCAGATGACCTAGGCTTAAGTCTCAGCTCTGCTGCATACTCCCCATGTGACCTTAGGCAGGTCTGTTCTCCTTTCTGGGTCTTAGTTCCTCATTTGTAAAATGGGGATATTAGCTTATATGATTAAGCCATCAAGGTCTTTTCCAGGTCTGAGTCTGTGACTCTTTGAGAAGTTGTCAGTAAAGGAAGCTACAGAAAACAACTCTGCAGCATGGGTGACCCATCTCTGTGATCTTGATCAAAAGCTGTAGTCAAATATATGGACTGCCTACATTGAAAGGTATTGAAAGGATTCTAGTCATTAGTTTTATCAGGGGGGCACCCTCACATCAAGACCGATGCTCTCTTTTCCTCAGAAAATCCTCAGGTGAATAATACTTGCCTGGCCAACCTGGCATCTAGCTTTCTTATGGCCAGAGGTGGAGGCCAACTCAGATAGTTTGGGATTCAAGGTCAGGAGTCACCCGTGCCAACAATTATGAACTAAACAGCTTCTCTGGGCTGGCACAGAGGATTATTATCTAAACGTTAGCTATTCTAGCTACCAGTGATATTACTATTATTATAGTTTTTGTCATAATAGTAGCATGGCCCTAGTGGATAGAGAGCTGGCCTGAAGTCAAGGAGACCCGGATTCAAGTCTCTCCTTCTGACAGATGCTGGCTGTGTGACCTTAGGTAACCTCTCTGTCCATGTTGTGGGCAACTTTCTCAGAGAAAAAAATGCTGACCTGCATTGTTAGAAAGAATTTCCTCACCTGGGAGTTCCTATGCCAATGAAATCACCAGCCTGGTCCCTACCCCATTATTGTTATTGTCATTGCAATTAGCACAATTACATAAATTTAGGAAGTATTGAGCAGGGGAAAGAGGGTTGGTTTGGGAATCACATAACCTGTGTTTGAACCCCAACTCGGTCAGTGACTATTTAATCTCTCTGGATCTCAGGCTCTTCAACTACCAAAATCAGACCTTTAAGGTTCCCATTGCAATACCCTGACTCCCAAATGCCACGTTTTTGTTGTTGTTGTTTCTCAGTCATATTCAGTTCTTTGTGACCTTACTTGGGGTTTTCTTGGCAGAGATACTGGCATGCTTTGCCCTTTCCTTCTCCAGCTCATTTTACAGATGAGGAAACTGAGGCAAACAGCGTTAAGTGATTTGCCCAGGGTTACACAGCTAGTAAGTGTCTGAGGCCAGATTTTAATTCAGGAAGATGAGTCTTCCTGACCCCAGACCTGGTGCTCTATCCCAGCGCCACCTAGCTGCCCAAATGCCAGAGGAATATGAAATTTCTCACTTCCAAGTCAGCAAGGGAGAAGAACCACATGATTATTTTCCATGAAAGAAATCTACCTACCGGTGCTGGAACTCTGTGAAGAGCTTTAGTGGCAGGGCATCATCAATCCCCATCCCAGCCTGTTGTTCTCAGCTCTGGATTTTGTTCCAAACATAGAGGGCTTGTCAAACCATCCAAATAACTCCATGGCCAAGGCTTCAGGTACAGTTCCATGGCTTCCTGCCATTCAGGCAATGATGGAGGGGCTGGGCTGTTTAACATCTGTGGTTCCTGGCTTGATCGTGGGATTATTGCCTCTGGGACTAGCTAGCCACCAGAAACCTCCACACTCAGAGCCATTCTGGCCACGGTTGCTTGCCAGCTGCTAAATGGGTCACTCACAAATGCCTCTATTTCAGAATATAAAGTGAGTCCCATATGGGATTGTAGTGAATAAAGCTATCCACGTGCCCACACTGTATCAAAGCAGACACATGCTTTTCAGATTAATCGAGGGTTTAGTGGCTGTTCTTGGCTTCTCTGGAACAATGGATTCAATTCAGTGCCCGGCACATAGTAGGCACCTGACACTCACTGATTGATTGAATCCAGTTCAACATCAACAGAATTTAATTCACTAACTATTGAGTGCTTAGGATGCATGGGGCACTGAGGATATCAAACAAAAAATGAAACAATCATTGCTCTTGGGGAGCTTACTTGCCACTGGGAGTCAAATAAAAGTAGAGTTATCCCTTCCACATTGTGACTTCCCCCATTGTGGTTTCAATGTATTGTAGAGTGGCATAAGAAATGAAATGGGAATTTTGGGGCAATTTTGCACGGCGGGAGCCACAAATGGTTACGTGAAGGTCAGCATATGACACAGAGCCTATGACCACATTCTTAACCCAAATTTTACAATAAAATACTGCAAACACTTCACCCAAGAAAAAGAAAAAAAGTAGACCTTCTCTGGTCTGAAGGGAGGGCTTGACAGGGATTTTCCAGATCTTGATGGTGCCACACCTGAACCCCAGTGATGTGGAAGGGATGGCTGCCAATACACAAATGGATGTGAAATCATTTCAAGAGAGATTAGTGATTCTGCCTGAGGTGGGTAGGAAAAGGATGGGGAATGGCCTTGTTACTGTGGGAGGTGCAGCTGAAGGAAGGCAGGGAGGCTACAACATGGAGGAGAGCAATAAACTCACACGATGAACCAAAATTATCAGGTGATCTGAGGACACTAAAACCAACTTTACAGAGAGGGGCAGATGGCATCTGTGAAATAACCTCACAAACCCACCCACGATCATTTTGGTTCTTCGTTGTCTATTCAAAATCACTTACTGATGAGTGTAGGGACAGTGGATATGCCCTGTTTCCACGTGAACCATTTCTGACTGTGGGGGCAGTACAAACATCTGCACATGGGCATTTGGATTGTTACCTGGTAATAAGTTTTTTCACAGTCCTGAAAGGAACACATTTTAAAACCAAAATGGAATGATGGGAAAAATACTAATCTTAAACTCTTAAGTCAGGCTCTATGCTGAATCATTAACTGTCTTCTTTAAATATCCAAATAGTTGATCTAACCAGAGGGCATTCATCCTCCTGGCTTGGTCTTAGGAGGGCAGAATGAGTATTAAATAAACACAGAAGGTTTGCAAGAAGCTCCCTTCTGTCATTGTTAGTCACAGCAGTCTATGAGGCCTCCATTATGAAATGTTCTGACTGGAAGAACTGATATGGCTTCTCTTTCAGAAAAAATAACCACGACTGGATCACTGAAGCTTTAATTAAAAAAAAAAACAACACCTTGTTGCACTTAAAAAACCCCCAACAAAACCAAGCCAGACACTCTTGGACTTGAGTGACCTAGAGTTTAAACATTTGAGGAAATGAGTGGGGAAACATCCCCTTTTAGGAGAGAATGAGTCTTAGAATGTCTTAAAAAGGGACAAATTAAATACAAAGGACATATGAAGGAAGACAATATCTACCTTCAGAGAAAGAACTGATAAATAGAAGTATGTATAGAATGCACATATGTCTAATGCTAGCCATCTCTAAGTTTGGAGAGGGAAGAAAAAAAAGAAGAAAGAAAGTTACATGATAATTTTACCCTATATTTTAAAAGAATAACAAACTGTACATGAGATTTACAGTTTCATGTATAATCATCATTTTTTCTATTCTACATGTTATAAAAATTCTTGTTTCATTTCTCAAGTTCAGAATAAAATAAATAAAAGGATTTAAAAGCAAAAAAGGGGGGAGGTGTCAAAGTCTCCCTCATAGAACTCAGTGGACTGATTACAGAGATAAATGGAAAACTGACCCTTACCATATTTGCAGCTCAGAAGCCATAGGAATAAATACTCCCAAGATCTAAGGGGAAGTAGCACAAGTAGTCAAAATGGGCTCCCTCCATTTATGTTGTCTCCTCCCCTTGGCTCACTTGAACCTCCTGCTCAAAAAAAGCAACCCTAAATGCAAACCCAGAATCTCTTTTCTTGGGAAGGAGATGTCAAGAGTAAATCAACACTTTATAATTTTCATCTGGATTTCTGCACACGTTCTGGGTCCGTCTTGATTCACAGAAGGCTGTCTGTCTTTAGCTCTCTGGGCTTCAAGAAGTAGGGTTTCTGTTTTTTCAAGTCTGAAAACTGAAGGAAAAGACAAGAGCCTTGTTTAGCTAGTGGGATCTTTTTTTTAAAAATACGTTTTTAGTGTTGCTTCCTGTTTCTTCTGTCACTATAATATCCCATGTAGTCCTTATTCTCTCTCTCTCAGAGATCCACCCCATATGACAATTTTTTTTTTTGGAGAGGAAAAAAAGTCAGCACAACTGACTGATAAATTGAAAAAGTCTCAGAAGTTGTAATGTGTGATACCTGTGGACCAAGTCAGGGGCAGCTTCACAGATCTCTTCATTCAAGTTCCACATGGCCTTTATAATTTTGTTACATTTGCTTTTCATTTTTTGGTTTGTTATTCTTTCCATCTACATTATTATAGTTACTATGTAGATTGTTTTCTTGTCACAGATGTCATTTCCTACTGCACAGTAATACTCCATTATATTCATGTACCACAATTTGTTCAACCATTCCCCAGCTGATAGACATCTACTTTGTTTTTAATCCCTAGTTATCATAAAAATACTGTTATAAATATTTTGGAGAAAATGGGGACTTTTTTTTTCTTATCAGTGGCTTCCTTGGGATATAACCTCATTAATGGAGTCTCTGGTTCAAAGGGTATGGAAAGTTTTGTCACTTTATTTGCACAACTCCAAATTGTTTTCCAAATTGGTTGAGCCATATATACCACAGATCCAACAACAATGTATTTATCTCTCTTTCCACACCACCTCCAACACTGAATGTTGCCATTTTTTGTAACCCTCAGGATGATTTTGATTTGTGTTTCTCTTATTATTAATGATTTGGAACATTTTAAAAAGTGGTTGTGGATACTTTGAAGTTCTTTGTTTATATACTTTGACCATTTATCTATTGAGGGATAGCTATTAGTTTCATGTATATATATATGTGTGTGTGTGTATATGTATATATATGTATACTATATATTATATATATATATATCCTACTAGCATATATGTATATATTCTACTAGTATATATGCTATTGTAATCTTTAAGTAAAGGGGAACATATTTTCAAGTATGGTAAATTCTGTTCCCTGAGTTATTCATTTATTCATTCATTCATTGGACAAAACATTATTAAGCATGCACAATATGCTAGGCAACATACCAGACATTGGGAACACCAAACCAAAATATTCTTTGTCTTCAAGGTGCTTACATTCGATTGACAGAGGTAGAAAGGAGGAGGAACAAAGCATTTAAACACTGCTCTTGGCCTCCATAAGTGGATTTTCCCTAAACAGTAGGTTTGAGAATCATGCAGCAGTCACTGGTGTTAAGGGGTGATTCTTCCCTTTATTTTGAAGCCCTGCTCGCTAACCCTAAGCCTCAATCTCTGGGAAAGGGTGCCAGGTAACAAAGGTGGGGTGTTGAGGTTAATGTATGGTCAGACCACATCTGGAGTGTTATGTTCAGATCCTGGCATTTTAGAATGGCCAGTGATAAGCTGGAGGGCTTTTAGATGTGGGCAGGCCAGATGGGAAGGGGCGTGAGTCCATTGCAGAATAATGGTTGGTAAAAGAAATGGGAGCCATTTAGCCCAGGGGAGAAAAGACCCAAGGGAATCATGATAGCTCTCTTCAGGTATTTGAAAGAATGTCAGAGGGAAGAGGGATTAGACTTGTTCCATTAAGGCCCAAGGAGAGAAGGAGGAATGATGAATGGAAGTTGGAAAGAGGCAAATTTCATTTTGAGGTCAGGAAAAAACATTCTTAATAATTAGGACTGCTTAAACTTGGAACAGACAACTAGATGGTGCAGTGGGAAAAGTGCCATGCCTGGAATCAGTTAAGACTCATCTTCCTGAGTTCAAATCTGGCCTCAGAGACTTACTTGCTCTGTGATCCTGGGCAAGTCACTTAACCCTGTTTGCTTCAGTTTCCTCATCTGTAAAGTGAGCTGGAGAAGGGAAGGGCAAATCACTCTAGTATCTCTGCCAAGAAAACCCGAAATGGGGTCACAAATGCTGAGTCTTATGATGACTAGTGGTAGGAGAAGTTGAAGTTACCAGGTGCTATTAGGGGAAAATGGTGTGAAGTGACCTGAGGTCCTCATGCTAAGATTAAGTAGGAAAAGGGTGTTTTGTGAGTATGTCATAGGTGTCTGTAGTATGCATGTGCATGATTAGCATGGCTCATCCAGGAGGAGCACAGGAGACCAGGCCCAGGGTCCCACTGATCTCTCTCTCTCTCTCTCTCTGTGTCTCTGTCTCTCTGTCTATATCTACATCTATGTCTACCTCTACCTCTGTATAAAAATCACCATAAGAGGCTAAAACTTTGGGAGACAGGTGGAGTCTTGCAACTCCTCCTGTTCAACTCCCCTACTCTTACTGTGTTTTGCTTTCTGATCCATAGGTTATCACCATCCTGGCATTAATCCTTTCTCTTCCAACTGCTTTGCTATTTCTTCCTAAATACATTATACTTGGAAACTCAGCAGATTCCCTGGTCCCGACCCAACTCTACTCACCTGGAGCATTCAGACTATTTTCCTTTTCTTTAGGAGGGACCTACCTTTCTTTAGACCCAGTGGTTGCTTGAATCATAGGCGTGTGTCTATGTTCCTGTCCTATATAGCACTGTCTGCCTTCCTAAACAGAGCATGACTCACAGTGGCAGAGCCATTTTCTACTTTCAATGCCCCTCTAGGGCAGACCCCAGAGATGGACGAGTCATCACAGACTTTTGAGGAACAGGTTTTGCTATGGAGTATGGGCACTCCTGCCTGAAAGGACCAGAATTCTGACTCAGCTGATGAATAGAATGATCAGGTCTGGCCTTAGCCCCTAAGACAGGATTATTAACAATGGAAAGATTTCAGGAATCCATCAATTTGGATGGGAAAAATACATCCTTATTTAAATATGATGTTTCCTTTCAAATGGGATGTATTTTATTTTATGTAATTAAATAATTCTTCTGAGAAGAGCCCCTAAGCTTCATCAGGCTGCCAAAAGGATCCATCACATGACAAAGGTTAAGAACCCTTGACGCGGTGGTACCTGGAACCCTCTAGAATATTTCACCCTATGGAATGAGTCCTCGCATTCCTGGCACAGTGAACATTCCTTATGGATCTCCTTGCCAGGGATCTCCCATGAACTGGGCTTAGGTGGCTTTTGTGGTGTCCTGCTCAACGGGCATCTCCCTACCTTACAAAAACAGTCCCTTAGTGGGCAATGTGGAGGGATTCCTTCAGAGCTCAAGAAGATTTCTCATATCCACCCTTAATGCGGAGATTATTGAGCAGATTTGTGGGCTCTACAATCCTGCTTCTAAGACAGGAGGCTGTTATAGAATATGCCATCTCCTTTTGTCCTTTAAGTCAGCATTTGTTGAATACCCTCAAGTTAATGGATCAGTTTTCAGTGGCCATGCCCACCTGTGGTGAATCAGTCCATGTGCATGTGGCTAATGACCTGCCAGTTTTTATCAGGCAATGTGTAGGCATCAGGTTCTACCTTTTGTTGTGGGTGAAATTGGAGTGATAATGGAGTGAAAGGGATATAACTTGAGGTGGGGGAGCTGTCTGGCCTCCCCTTGATGTCTGGGCACAGATTTGGCAATTGCCTATTGACTAACTTGCCTGACACAACAGGTGCAATTTTTCTCTCCATCATAACAACAAAACCTTTTAATTTTCTCAAATATGCAACCATTTGGTTCCCATCCCTACCACTCTCCTTCCCCTGTTGGGAAAAAAAAACAAGAAAAATTAAACCTTTGTAAGAAATATAAACATTGTCAACAGAAGAAATTCATGTATTGGATATGTCTAAAAATCTCATTCTGCAACTTGAGCTCATCACTTCTCTGTCAGGAAATAGATAGCATGGTTTATCCTTACCCTTCTGGAATCATGGTTGCTTATTGAAATGATCAGATTTCATTTCTCTCAAAGTTGTTTATCTTTCCAATGTTGTTTTTATTGTACAATTTGCCCTCTTGGTTCTTCTCACTTCACTCTGCATGAGTTCATGCAATTCTTCTTCTGAAGCTTTCCCTTTCATAATTTCTTAATAAATGATAATAGTCCATTACATTCATATGCCACATTTTTATAGGTGTCCCTTCAGTTTTATTTTTTTTGCCACTATGAAAGAACTGCTATATATATATATATATATATATATATATATATTTAGCAATAAAAAACTTATCAATAGACTGACTATTCCTTACATTTCATCCCATAGGTCACCAAATACTGATCTTTGAGATTGGCCTGCCAGGCCCCGTAATACTGTGGATTCCAGCTATGATTTGACTCAGTGTGAGTAATTAAAATAATCCATTGGTAGTTAAAATAATGCATAGGGTATCCACTTCATTGTGAACCAGTGACCCATGAGACTGAACCCCTGTGGATCAAAGTTAAAAAATGTAAAATACTGCATCTAAATAGAGAGTATCCTCTATTCTCAGTAGGAAGATTTGTGGGTTGGGTCATTGCCTGCATATAGGGGGTCCCAGTTACTTTTTGGTCCTGTTATTAAGTGGCTGTTTTGATGTGTGCTACTCCCACCTGTTGTTCCTAGCTGTACTCTGAGTTGGAGTTCCTTCCCTTCTATCAGGAGTCTTGGGGTATATTTCTTGGAGTCAGGAAAGAAGAATTGCCTTCACACATGCCATTTAATTATGTGATCGACCTATAATAACACAAATAATAACAGTATTAACGATAGAATAATAAGCCAACAGCTCACTATTATTTCATTATCAATGACCATGACAAATATTGACGATGTAAGACAACCCACCAAATATCCTTGAGAATTAAAAAAAAAACAACTGTATTGAAACCAGAGTACAATAGTACATGTAAGACTGTTGCCTCTAATCACATGGTCATAACATTTATCCATAAAAATTTAGGATTGTAAAATAAATGGTGTCATGTTAGCTTTTCATACTTTACAAATTTTATGACACAAAAACTTTCAAAATATAGAGACCTAGTGAAAGAAATTAGAACCATATGGGAAGATTATGAAATACACATCATTCCCATCATTCCTTTTGCTACAAATTGTCCCAAAGAAGCTTTCACAGAACCTGCAGAAGATGAATTTACATCTCTCTATCCTTACTAAGTTACAAAAGGCAATTTATTTTATCTCCCTGCTCAAGAATCTAGATAACATTAAATATGAAAATGACAACTTGTCCTCAAATGATTTTTATCTGAACTCCATCAAAATGATAAGAAGAATGAGATGATAATTATAGCCCTGAATACTTTTGTCATTTGGACTAATGCCAGCTACCCCAAATACCTGACCTTGTGGACCACTTGTCAAGAATGACGATATTTGGGAGCAGCTAGGTGGCGCAGTGGATAGAGCACCTGCCCTGGATTCAGGAGTACCTGAGTTCAAATCCGGCCTCGGACACTTGACACTTACTAGCTGTGTGACCCTGGGCAAGTCACTTAACCCCCATTGCCCCGCAAAAAAAACAAAAAACAAAAAACAAAACAAAACAAAAAAAGAATGACGATATTCCCCAAATCAGACCTTCAGGTTCAAATATCAGTGGGAGCTTGCCTTAGAGACTCAATTTGCCTTTTATGGATACTACATTATTTAATTTGGTTTATGTTATGCCTATGGAATCTTTTCTGATTTCATGGATTTGTTATTTCATGAAATGCTGAAACAAGGATGGGGTGGTAGTTTATTTTGATGATAACCTTATCTTTCCTAGGGGGTCAGGGCTCTAAGCATACTCAGATTGAACTTGGGCACTAATGAAAAAAATGGCATGAAACTAGCTGAGGTCACTTGGTCAGAATACAATAAAGAAAATGTCCCTTTCTGTTTGTGTGTAAGAATGAATCAATCAAAAAGCATTTATTAAGTGCTATCTAGGTGCTAAGCTCTATATTAAATGCTGGGATTACAGATGGAAAAGCAAAATATTCCCTATTCTCTGGGAGTTCACATTCTAATTTTTTTTTTTTTACGGGGCAATGGGGTTAAGTGACTTGCCCAGGGTCACACAGCTAGTAAGTTTTAAGTGTCTGAGGCCGGATTTGAACTCAGGAACTCCTGAATCCAGGGCCAGTGCTTTATCCACTGTGCCACCTAGCTGCCCCTCACATTCTAATTTAAGGAGACAACCCATATAGTAGGACTGGACTGCAGGACACATGGATAGGTCCAGTGATTCTTAGAGACAGGAACAGGGGAGATGAAAAATACCTTACTTAGTGCTCTATCCTTTGATATTTACCTTTTTCTTTCTTTTTTTTTGTGGGACAATGAGGGTTAAGTGACTTGCCTAGGGTCACACAGCTAGTAAGTGTCATGTGTCTGAGGTGAGATTTGAACACAGGTCCTCCTGAATCCAGGGCTAGTGCTTTATCCACTGCACCACCTAGCTGCCCCCAATATTTATTTTTGATGTTAAATCATTGATACTTCCAAGGATTTTGGTGACATTAGTATCATGCTATATATCTCATTTCTATGTAGGTAGGTGCCTTTATGATTTTTCACTTCTGGCCAAGCTTATCTCTTTCCCCTTTGTTGGGGTTGCCATTCAGGATCTGTTCCTTCCTCTTTTCCCCATTGGTTTTCCATATGTACCAGAAAATCCTTACCTAACACAAATCAATTTCATGTTCCAATGTGAGTAATGGTAAGGTATTGTTAACTGAAGCAACCCCTTCATGTGTATAAGTGCAAATGCATGTATGTATACATGACTCTAGGCAAATGCACACTTATGTACACATTAATATATGTGTATGTATATATGTGTGCCTATCTATTTACCAATCCAAATATCCATCCATACACATACAGCAAACAATATGTGGAGTACAATACTCCAGAGTGAAGTGAGCAACCCAAACCTGAGAATATTGCTCCCTACTACATAAAACACTTTTACATCAGTAGAATGCTGGTGTCTTCTCATTTGTTTGTCACAACCTTGTAAGGTATGTGGTGCAAGCATTATGGTCTTCATTTTGCAGATCAGGAGAAAACCCCAGGGAGATGAACTTCATTGAAGTAAATTTGAGATCCCGATGGGATTGATGTTGATCCCTCCCTTCCAGCTCAAGATCATACCCTGAATATTGATCATGTATGGCCCCCAAAGCCAAGAAAATGCTGGATAGGATTGTGTAAGGGACTAGACTATAAAGGGACTAGAAAGAAAATAGTCAACAGCTTTATGCATTCGTATGAGGACTTGGGTGGTGGAAAGAGTATCTGACTTGGAGTCAGAAATATCTATTTTCCTTCTCTCTGACACCTTTTCATCATCTGTAAAATGGAACCAGTCATCTGCTGAAGCTGCATGTTGGGATAGAATTGATAATGGATCTGGACCCAGAGAATCTGAGTTCAAATTCTGACTGCTGCTTACAACCTGCTTGAGCTTGGCCCGTTCACTTTCCTTTTCTAGACTTCAGTTGCTCATCCTCAGAAAGGAAGGTTGGACTAGTTTAGGGGTTCTTAGCCTTTTTCTTCTCATGGACAGTCTGATGACGTCTATGGAACCCTTTTCAGAATAACATTTTTAAATGAACAAAATAAAATACATCGGATCATAAAAGAAACACATTATACTGATACTCACTTCCCAAGATAGCTTTAGAAACAAGTTCACATACTACCAGTTAAGAGCTCCTGAACAGATGAACTCTAGGGTCTGTTACATCTATGAATTTATGATGATGGATCCTATTTAGGGCAAACTAGTCTCTTCATCTGTAGATTCATTCCACAATACAGAGTCAATAAACATTTATTAACACCTACTATGTGCCAGGCATTGTACTAAGCACTGGAGATACAAAGGAAGGCAAAAGAAGCCCTTGCCCTGATGGAGCTCACAATTTAATGGGAGAAGACAACATATAAGAAGGAGGGGTGTGGGAGGCAGGGCAGAAGAAATCATATAGCCAGGTAGGAAATGATGAGGTGGCTTACCTGGGCACCCTCTTTGAATGGACGATCTGGGAGGAGCTCTCTGATGTACATCATCTGCCCTCTCTAATCAGAGAGAGATGGGGCCCTAGGGGATGGGGGACTGAGGAGGTGCGGGTGTCAGTTGATGTGATTTTTTAGGATCATAAGTTTCTGGAAACCATAATGAAGTCCAGGAGTGCTCTCCAGGTGGGAAATGAACAACATGTGAGAGACTTTCATTAAACAAGTGCCTACTATGTGCCAGGTATAGGGAAGCTAGGTGGTTCAGTGGATAGAGCTCTAGGTGTGGAGTGAGGCAGACCTCAAATCTAGCCTCAGACACATAGTAACTGTGTGACCTTGGTCGAGTCACTTCACCCTGTTTGCCTATAATCTATGTGGGTAGTGGTGGTGGAAAGGGGCTGGATGAAATGATTTCTAAGATTCTTCATGTTTCTGGGTCTAGGAGAAAGCTGACTATACGGTATTGATATATTTATTTAGTTTTTGTTGTTGTTGCCCCCCCCCCAAACCCCCACCAAGAAGACATTCAGGTGTGGTGGTATTAGTATCAGTTTGGTGGAGGGAGTGCTTATTGTGATTATATCAAGGGTTTTTTGAAGTTTCACCTCCTGCCCCAGTCCTGGAGTCCACATTGTTTCCAGGAGATGACATCTGACATCATTTAATACAATTGGAGACACAGATGTGGCTGGGCAAACTCCATTTTTAGGTATTCTTTAGTCATTGTGAAATACTGCAGGCTGTTTCCATAGATCATTAACCTTTTTGCAAACTTACCCCCAAAGTCTCAGCTGTTGTTCCAAAAACTTAATTTGATAAAGCTGTTTTCTCCTTGCCCTTAATTATTTATGTATTTATAGACTGTACCCACCTGCACACTCAATATTCACGTGTGGAGCCATATTTCTCATGTGTCAGTTTTTCAGGTCTCTTCCTTTACATCCGGTTTTGCTTCCAGCTCAAAATTTAAATAGCTGGACTATCTTCTGCTCCTGAGTATTAAAAACACCCCTTCCCACTTGCTTGAAAAACTGTGAATTAGCTTTTTTTTTTTTTTTTAGCATTTTATCTGAGCTGTCCAGTGGTAATTTTACATAAGCAACCCAAACCCCATAAATAAATTTATGTATTTATATGTCTGAAGTGCATTATAAAAGAAGCAATAAATCCCATTTTCTACATAAAAGGAATTAGATTTTCTAGTTTACCTCCGTGCTGGGATTAATAAAATGTGTAACTGATGGAGTGAGGTATCCAAAGTTTCCATAGTCATCTTCGGGAACTGACTAGAGTAGCCTTCCCTTTTTAAAAAAGGATGTCATTTAATTCTCATTCTCTCTCTCTCTCTCTCTCTCTCTCTCTCTCTCTCTCTCTCTCTCTCTCTCTCCTTCAGTATTGTTGTTTGATGACTGTTTTAAAATGAGCCGAGAGACTGCTACCTGCACATTTCTGCATGGCCACTAAGGCACGATCCAATTCATCTGGAAATCGAGGTTTCCTTTCATTTCCATCACTATCCATCTCCAAATTACAGAGAATTCATTCCTGAGTTGGAGAGGTGCCAGAAGTTTCTCATCTAGCTGTCTGTGGGTTGCTGGGTTTTTTTTTCTCCCTCCCTCTTTGAGGCTTTCTGATGCCTAGAGTAAGCTCAACTCAAAAGGATTTTCAGCCTCACACTCGCCAGATATTCCCCGACACTCACATCGGTCTCTGTGAGATTACGGAATACTGGTACTGACAGCAGATTCACAGCTTCCTTTTACCTGCAGGTGCTCCAGAAACTTCAAGATGCGTCTGGTAATGTATTTAATTTCCTAAATAAGCTACTTTGTTGTTTGTAGTGTAGAGCTGTCTGTTGGGTCTTTTGTTTTTTATTTTTACTGTCTGTCTTTGGAATAAAGTGAATTTAAAGATATCTAGAGGGGCTAGGGCACAGTGTAGTGTTAGTTGCCAGTCTAGGGTTTTGTGTCTGAATATATTTCTATCTCTGTAAATGTCTGTGTACATATAGGTGGTCAGTTAGTCTGTCTGTCTGTCTTTCTGCCTATCATCTATCTATTAACCTATCTATCATCTATCTATTCATCTATCTATTTAAACATGTGTGTGCATAGGAAAATTATACTGAAGCAATGTTCAAGGAGATAGGACTTTTATGGCTAGATACAGTATTCACCATCCAGATTGGCAAGCATCTTATAAATTAACAGTTAGGAGCAAAGGCATCACCCCCTCACAGTTTTACACATACCTAATGTTTTAGACACCTATTAAAATAACAACAATAACAGCAGCCTCTCTTCTCTCCTTCCTGGGTGGGAAAAAATAGGGTTTTGTTTAAAATTGTGGCAGAAGAGTTATGCTTTTTGCTGGTAGAGAATTTCTGTACAGCCTTATCCGCTTCTTTTTTAACTCAGTAATCACTGAGGGGAAAAATGTGGTTATGGTTCACAGTAAGCCCATAGGGATTTTAAGCTGCAATGTTCAACAGCCAGTGTAGGTATTCTAAATACTAGTCCTTGAATAATAAGTACATGAGGGTTGCTTGCTGGTAGCTGAGTCTCTCTCTACATCTTCTGACATGTAGCAATCATATCAAACTCTGTACATATATGACATGTATGTGTTTATTGGACTCGGAAGGTCCTGTGAAAATGTGGGCTTACGAAACCACATTTCCCCTGGGTGCCACGGAGGTCTAAAATGAAGGGAATGCTCAGCAATTAATAATCCAATCCAGCATCTCATTTCTCATTTAGGGAGATTTACATTCCCAGGACTTGGCATTGTTAGCGGTGGAGAGTAATGATTTAGTGGTGCAAAGTCTATTTCAGACTTCAATGAGGTTATGATTTCTTCAGCCATAGAGATGCTTTGTGGACACTCCACTCCATTTAAAATACTTCTTTTCAAGATTAAATCATATTCAAACCTGGAGTGGCTCAGTGCTTAGGAACATAGTGAGCTATGTGCTATCGGGGGAAAAATAACCCACAGCAGTTTTCTTTTGGTTTTTATGATTTCTCATCTTTGTGTAATAGAAAGACTCTATCTACTTTTACATTATATTCATTTCTTATTAATAGCAAATGACGTCTCTTTAATACCATGTTCCACTAGTTTCCTGAGAGATGGATGGTCACTAATTTTCATGAAGATGGTGAAGTATCATAGCCAGTCAAAAAACACTAAAAGGGGAAGTAGGCTGAACTCACTGGTGATGGGCTTCTGAGACATTGGAAATGGTAGATTTTAGATGGAATTCACCAGTCTGTGTGTCTGTACTTGGGTGTGTGTGTAAAAGGCTAATTCTCATAGGACGGTGGTACAGTCCTGAGAACATAGTATGGAATTAACAAATGCTTGCTAATGGATAGCTTCAAGTATTAACTTTTTAAACCATGCAAATGATATTAGTATTACATACTTCATCACCAACAGTGGTTCCTTAATATAATTTTTTTTAATTAAAAGGATTAAAAAGCTTAAAATTGCACTAATACTTTTGGGGACAGTCTATATTTAAGAAATAGGTATTGGGGCAGCTAGGTTGCACAGTGGACAGAGCACCGGCCCTGGAGTCAGGAGTACCTGAGTTCAAATCCGGCCTCAGACACTTAACACTTACCAGCAAGACACGTAACCTCAATTGCCTCACTAAAAAGAAAAAGAAATAGGTATTGATATGGTCTAAATGTTTTATCAGTTATAAATTAATGATGTTGACTTTGTGTTACTGCTGATAAAAGCAATCCATTAGTTTCTATTTTTTTTTAAACTAAGAAAAGTAGCAAACATGAAAACTGATCAGACCAGTGAAAATTCCTACTTTGGAATTCAGGCTGTATACTGTATTTAGAATTATTTTGGGAGTTAAAAGTTCTAATATTTGTTCGTTCTACAAGTGTATGCTTAAAAATGAAGTGATTATGAATGCTTTAAAATGTCATAACTTTGTTTTATTACCTAGATGACTTTAAATTTAAAAACCTGTTTTCAAATTTTGAATTATCCAAAGGTAAAGATATTTTGACTGCAGAGAGGGTTCTTTGGAATGGTATGCTCCATTAGTAGCAATTAAAATTTGGTGCAAGATTTTAATATGACATCTGTGGATTTCTCTGTATGTAACATCTTAATTTTAGCTCTCACTCATTTCCAATATTATGAAATATGTGCTGTGGCAGGGAGAGAGAGAAAGCAAATTTGCTTGAAGGAGAGTTTATGATGTTGTGAAAGAGGAGCGTTTGAAGACTTAATGACACATTTGACAATATTAATGTGCAGTGAAAGTATCAAATGGGGCAGGACTTTTAAGCAGCATTAACCCAGATTGCCAAATCTCTGTTCTTGTGTGTGACTTTAAAAATTGATTGTTTTGTCCGATGCCAGAAACACAGACAAAAAAGATTCTTATTTTCTTATGTTCATGTTTTATTGTTTGGTTACAGGTAAAAAAAAGTCTGGTGCCATTTTATAGGGAACTTTGTAAGGATTCACTAGAGAGGGAAAAGGATGGTCTATTTGCCATATGTCTCTAATGGAGTTTTTTTCTGCCAGCTTAAAAAAAAAAATATATATATATATATATTTAAAACATGACTTTTATTATACATAATACCTGAAAGTATTGCAACCACCCTCCCTTATCCCATGTGAGAGTTTCCATATGATATGACTGATGCTTGGACAGATCAGATATGATACTTTTTCTTGTGCCTGAGGATGTCTTTCCAAATATTTCATTTTTTAAATCTCATAGGCTGAGGTAGAGAAATATACCATGCAGACTGAACATATATCAATGTTAGGAGACCATTTATCCAATAAGCATTTACTGAGCATCCACAGGGGGCAGATCACTGCATCATAGGATTTAGGGCAGACTGAACATGGGATCTTAGGTTCAGAGCTGCAGAGCTAGAAGGGGGGGAGGGGCTATCTAGACCAATCACTTCATTTTCCAGCTGGTGAAACTGAGGGCCACAGAGGTCAAGCAACTTTCCTAGGGTCACACAGGCAGTAAATTTCAAAGGTTGGATTTGGGGCGAATTTTTCTGATTCTTGAGTCAGAGTTCTAATAAATAATGAAGATGGTCTTTTGCCCTTGAGAAACTTACAGTTTCTTGGGGAGATAATCTACATACATGAAATGAACTAAGTATAAGGCATGTAATGAGTATGTATTAGTTGACACAGATCCTGGGTTACTCTGAACTGGTTTGCAATAGCTGCCAGCAGTGGAAACCTCCGGCGCAACTTTAAGACCCTCATGTCATGGACTTAGCCAGATTGGAGGGTGCAAATCATGGGGGAGATGAAGGGAGAAAATATTCTAATGTTAGGATAGAGAGCAGGAAGAGGAAGATACAAATGGGGAGAAAGAAGAATTCCTGCCATGGCCAGGTGTTTGTCAGCCTCGTTGGGTCCCATGGGGAGTGTTTTAGTGATAGGTATTTTCTTGTTCCTGCCAATGGGAGACCAGAGGATTGATTCAGAGGTGCCATGGCAGAGCTAATGCCAGATCTAAGAGCCTGATGCAGTCTCACGGCACTTGAGCCTTCACCTTCCAAATGCCATGTTGTGCATGCAGGATGATGCAGGTGGGGAGGGGGGCGGGTCCTCACTCATCTAATGGAAAGAGAACCAGCTATTGCCAGCATTTAGATGCAATGCTTTTGGAGGTCACTGGTGGCAAGTTCTACACCCACTGTACTCATCAATTTAGATTAGGTATAGAATAGGCTCACAACATCAGATTCTTGGCTCCAGTTAGCTGTGGGCCTGGCATTTGGAGAATGCAAGGAAGTGGCCCTGGGGCAGTGGTTATATTTGATATATTTTATACTATTTGTCTTTTGAGGCTTTTTTGAGTTCGTGACGTTTTCTAGTTTAAATCAATTGTTCTTGTTCTCACTATGATGGAAGCTCATGTGATACTTTTTTTTTATAGAGCTAGAAAAAATAATAACAAAATTCATCTGGAAAAACAAAAAGTCAAGAATATCAAAGGAAATAATGAAACATGTGATACATTCTTATTGATCAAAAGGGAGAGACTAACTGAGTGGGGTCAGGAACATTTTTGAGAGGACTTTGGAAACCCAAACTGGGAAGCTCTTCCTGAGGCTGTAGTTTGAGATTCTGTTAGGTACAAAATGGTATATCCTTGCTTATTTTATTGGAATATTAGCTCCTTGAGGGCAGGGACTGTTTTTTGTTTTGTTTTTGATGTATATCTCCAGAAACACCTAGGTGGATAAAACACAGTGCATAGAGAGCAGGGCTTGGAAGACCTGAGATCAAATCCAACCCAAGAGACTCACAAGCTGTGTGACTTTGGACAAGTCACCTAACCCCTGTCTGCCTCAGTTTCCTCAGCTGTAAATGAGGATCATAAAGCAGCTACCCCTCAGAGTTGTGAGGATCAAGTGAGATAATATTTGCAAAGTACGTAATAAAGTGCCTGGCACATAGTAGATACTTAATAAGTGCCTCCTCTCAGAACCCAGCACATTGCCTGCAAACTGATATGGACCTGAGATGAGTGCAAAGTCATCAGGGTTAGATGCATTAATCACAACTCTGAGGGGTTCCTTCTGCAAGAACTCAATTTTGAGCCAGTATTTAAAGATTTGGATCTTTCTTTTAGGATTCAGAGCCGAAAGGGATCTTAGGGAACATTTAATTCAATCCTCTTGTTTTATAGATGAGCACACAAAAAACCAAAAAATAGCATGAAATAGCCCAAGGTCATACAGGTAATAAATGGGTAACAAAAAGTAGAACCAGGTTAACCTAGATCTACTACCACCAGATCCAGGATTATTTTCTTTTAACACCCCATGCAGCTTGTCAAAGATTGGCGATAGACTGGTAGAGAGAAGGGAGAGGGGAGGAAGAGAGGTGGATGGAGCAGGGTGCGCAGAGTTAGGGACGGTGGTGGGAAGGCTTGCCAGATTATTTTAAGTAGGGAATGGGGCCAAATTGTAGAATAATGAGGAAGCAGTTAAGGAACATACCAATGTAATTTTAAAATGTTCCAATTAAACTTGATTAGCTTAATAATTATCCACTTCGGGAAATTCCATGGAAAAATGAACAAAAACATCTTCGCCTTATTTTCCTTTATACTTATGAAGCTGTATATGTATGTATGTGTATATTTGTGTGTACATACAAAAAATCTACTTTCTCTCCCCCAGATCTAACCTTTCAGCTCTGGTATCTTACCTATCTTTACTTGCACTGTTTTCAATTGCTTAAAAGACATATGAACCTTGCTGTTCCATTGGCCCCAGCCCCATGGGTCTAAACCAAACCTTGCCAGTTCTCTGCCTTCCCCACCCCCACCTCAGCTTCTTTACAGACTCTCTCTCCCTGAGGGTCCTTCCTATGTCTCAGCTGTGTGGGCCACAGCCCAGGACCCTAATGCTGAATGACCTAAGTGGCTAAATGATCCTGAGCAAAGCTAGGCCCTAGGAAGACAACTGGCCATTGACCAGCTCGTATCAAGACTAAATGATCATGAATTATGGAACACCTTGTTTGGAGTTGGTGTATATAAATCCAGAACTAAACTTGTCATGTTGAGAGATAGGAGCAGGAACCATATACATTGGCTCCTAAAACCTAGATCTACAAGGGATCTTAGAGATCGTCTTATCTAATTCCTCCATTTTACAGGTAAGGAAACTGAGGCCCAGAGAGGGCACATTAGGCAGCTAAGTGACATACCGGGTAGAGGTCTGGACTTGGATTAAGGAAGACGTGAGGTTTTTTGTTTTGTTTTGTTTTGTTTTTGAACTTTATACTTTTTAAAAAAAATTTTTTTTAATGTATAAGGTATTTTATTTTTTCCGTTACATGTAAAGATAGTTCTCAACTTTTGTTTATACAAGCTTTTCAATTTCAGATTTTTCTCCCTCCCTCCCCTCCCTCCCCCCTCCCCTAGACAGCAGGTAATCTGATATAGGTTATATCTATATATCTCTATACATATACATATATATATATATACACACACATATATATACACATAATAACATTAATCCTATTTCTGCATTAATCCTGTTACAAGAGAAAAAATCAGAGCAGTGATGCAAAACCTCAAAATAGAAAAAAAAAAACAACAGCACCCAAAACAAAAGAAATAATATGGTTCAATCAGCTTCTATACTCCACAGTTCTTTCTTTCTTTTTTTTTCTTGGATTTGGAGATCCTCTTCTATCATGAGTTCCCTGGAACTCTTCTGTACCATTGCATTGGTGAGAAGAATATAGTCCATCACAGTAGGTCAACACTCAATGTTGATGATACTGTGTACAATGTTCTTCTGGTTCTGCTCATCTCACTCATCATCAGCTCACGTAAGACCCTCCAGGTTTCTCTGAACTCTTCCTGCTCATCATTTCTTACAGTACAATAGTATTCCATTGTATTCATATACTACAACTTGTCCAGCCATTCCCCAATTGATGGGCACCCCCTCAACTTCCAATTCCTTGCTACCACGTAAAGAGCAGCTATAAATATTTTTGTACATGTGGGTCCCTTTCCCCCTTCCATGATTTCTTTGGGCAAAAGACCTAAAAGTGGAATTGCTGGGTCAAAGGGTATGCACAGCTTTATCGCCCTTTGGGCATAATTCCAAATTGCTCTCCAGAATGGTTGGATCAGCTCCCAGCTCCACCAACAATGCATTAGTGTTCCAATTTTCCCACAGCCTCTCCAACATTTATTAAGGGAAGACGTGAGTTTTAATCCTGCCTCCAACAGTTTCTTGCTGTATGATCCTGAACAAATCACTTAACCTCTCTGCCTCAGGTTCCCCATCTGAAAAATGGAGATAATAATTTCACCCATCTTACAGGTTTGTTATGAGGATCACCATAGATAAACAATATTGGAAACTTTGGAGTACTTTGTGAAAGTTAGCTATTATTATGATTTTTCCAGGTCACACACACGTAGTAAATATCAGGGAAAGTTATGCCATCCTGGATTCTTGGGTGGTCAAGAACTGGAAATATTGAAGCAAACCAAACTCTGGGAATCTGGAGGAAAGTGCACGGTAGGTGCTATTATTACCCTCCTTTTTTTTACAGATGGAAGGCAGACAGATGTTAATGCAGGTTGCCTAGGGTCTCATAGATAGTATCTGAGAACAGATTTGAACTTGGGTCTTCCTGATGCCAGCTTCAATACTCTTTCCACTGTGATATCTAGCTGTTTGGAGTCAATGTCAGAGAGTATTGCTTAGAGGGATTGAGAATGTTTGGCCTAGAGAAGAAAAAACTGAAGACAACATGCTAGTTTTATTCAAGTTTTTGGAGAGCTGCCAGTGGGAGAGGGACTAGACTCGTTCTGTTGGCCCATGAGGACAGAACCAAGAACACAGTGTAGGAAGGTGTAGTTAAGGCTCGATGCCGGGAAAAACATCAACTCCCAACCCCTTCTAGCTGTCCTGAAGCCCAATGGCTGATTTGGAAGTTGGGAGGTTTCCAAGCAGAGGCTGAACAGCCCCTTGTTGAGTGGGTTGGAACAGGGATGCTTATAGGGGGTTAGGTCAGACCAGATTGGAAGATGAGGTCCCTTCTCTCTCCAAAATTCTGTAGTTATTATTATTATTGCTTTTTTCATTTGCATTTGACTTACCTCCCTAAGGAAATTGTAAGCTTTTTGAAGGCAGGAACTTTTTTGAGAATTTGTTTACATCTTCCAGAGTACCTAGCACAGTGCAATGTATGGAGCAGTTTGCTCAAAATTACTTGTTTCTTAATGGACTAATTGAACTCTGTTTCTATCTCTAAAGTAGTCAGAAAAAAAGGATTGAGTTTTGCTTGGTGACTTGTGATTTCTCAGGTTATGAGCATTCAAACAGAACTTGAAGTAGGACAAGGTGATGTTAGACACCATTCTGCCTCTTCTCAGGAGGTCCAGAAACAATTCTGCTGCCTCTTCAAAGGATTCAAACTATCCCACCATGGAGTAGCTGAGCTAAAAATAGCCACAAGGACGTGGGCTAAAAAAATGCTAGCTTCCTCTCTGACTGAATTTGGAGCAGGTGGGTATTCTGAATTTGGATGCCCCCTTTTTGTTGCAAAGTTTAAAAAAAGATGCAAAACAAATAATAAAACAAAAGAAAAATACCCACATGACCATGGGTATAGGTTTTGGGGTAACTGGCTCATTCATCAATAGATAGGCACTCAGGGTCTAACAGATTCCAAGAACTGGGTCCAAGTTGATGGAGATGGGGAGCAGGGTGGGGGAATATGAATGAACTAGTCTCACCCTCCAGCCACTTACAAAAAGGGGAGAAAATAATAATAACTCACATTTATAGAGCAGCTTAGAACTTATTAAGCACCTTCCTTACAGCAACCAAGCTTTCGAGGTTGGGAGTGGAAGAATGGTTTTCCCCTTGAAAATTGACTATTGTTTAGCTTTGGTTTTGAAGCTGGATGGGCAGCCAGTGGCAGGGGCTGTCCAACTGGGCTCTGTCAACTTCTTTTTTTAAAGAAATATCTTGATATCTATATTTCTGGTGATTCTTTTTTTTTTTTTTTTAGTGAGGCAATTGGGGTTAAGTGACTTGCCCAGGGTCACACAGCTAGTAAGTGTTATGTGTCTGAGGCCAGATTTGAACTCAGGTACTCCTGACTCCAGGGCCGGTGCTCTATCCACTGCGCCACCTAGCTGCTCCCGATATCTATATTTCAATATTTAGTTTCCTTTGTACTCCAATTGATTTTATTTTATGCATTTAAAAACGTTTTTTCTGAGAAGGGGTTAATAGACTTTGTCAAACTGGCAAAGTCAACAAACGTGCATTAAGCACCCAACAGGTGCTAGGTGGTGCAGTGGGTAGAGTGCCAGGGCTAGAGTCAGGAAGGCTCATTGGCATCAGCAGGTATGTGCACATATACTTCCCCCCTTAAATAAATTTATTGATGCTTTTTGTTTTGACATTATGGTCAGTTTTGGAAATATTCCCCTTTCCTCCCTCACCCCCCCAAAATTTGAAATATCATTTGTAACATAGTTAATATAGTTCAGCAAAAACAGCTGATAAGGTGAATGTGTCTGGAAATCTGAGCAATGTTTTGCCCTAGTAGTCTTGTACCTCTGTGCTAAGAGGAGGGAAGTTTGTGTCCTTACCTGTAATCTGGACCCATTATTCTCCCTCCTTCTCCCTCCCCTTTTCCCTCCCCTTCCTTTCCCTCTACTTTCCCTCACTCTCTCTTTCCTCTTTCTCTTCTCTTATTCTTCTCCCTTTCCCTCCCCTTCTCTATCTGCTTTCTCTATCCCACTTCTCTCCCTCTTTCGCTCTCCCTTCCCCATCCCCCTGTACTTACTCCTTCCTCTTCTCTCACTCTTCCTCCTCCTCCTCTCTTTCTGCTTCTCCCTCTCCCTTTTTACCCCCCTCTCTCTTTACACACACACACACACACACACACACACACACACACACACACACACACACACACCCCTATCTAAAATATTGGAAGAACACTACAAATGGACAGTGGGTTGGATCGTAAATGGAGTAGGAGGAAGAAAACAGGTGAGGTTGCCTGTTGAAGAGAACTGTGCTCCTTTTATATGGCTCTCTCCTTCTTCCCCTAGCCTTTTCTCTTCATGACTGCCTCTTAGAATCCCTGGCTCCCTTCCCTCATGAAGCCTCTTTGAATCCTTATTGTTAGCACCCTTTGGCTCTTGAAATAACTTTTCCTTGACTTACTTGTACACAGGCAGATAGCACGTGTGTGTGATATCACAATGTAACCCCCTCCCCTCCGAGGGCAGACATTGCTTTGTTTTTGCCTTCTGATGATCACATCTCTCTGAGCTTATCTTATGCCTAGTGGGCCCTCAGTAAATGTTTGTGGAATGAATTGAGTTAGATGACAGCACCATGTCTAGAATGTTGCAGAAAGGTAGAGTCAAGCTTGGTATAAAGGGATAATCCCATTTTACCAGCAGCTCTGTTCCCTAATGGAATGGGATGCTCCTGGAGGGGATGGGTTTTAAGCAGGAGTTAGATGACCACTCATTGTTGGATTGGTAGAAGGGATTCTTGTTCAGGGTGAGGTTGGACAAGACTATCTAAGGCCACTTGTGACTCTGTGATTGCAGAGCCTGCCACAAACCAGACAACGAGCATTTGTTGTTCATTTAATTTTTTCTTATGTAGATTGTTGGGTTTGGTTTGGATATTTTTGAACAAACATGGTCCTCGTTGAGGAAGCTACACAATATTCTGGGCTTTGTTGCAAACAGCTCAATGCAATTGTCATTAACAGCAGGAGAACTCACCATCAATAGGGGATATCTTGCCAGGTGTTTGTGTTGTGTGTGTGTGTGTGTGTGTGTGTGTGTGTGTGTGTGTGTGTGTGTGCAAGTGCTCATATCAGTAATCTCTGCTACTGAGAGAGGCTGAGGCTGGTGGATCCCCTGGGTTCTAGAGTTCTGAGCTACAGTAGGGCTAAAGCTGATTAGGTTTCTGCAGTAAGCAAGACATCTATCTATTGAAGACTTGTGAGCACATGACCACCAGGTTACCAAAGGAAGGGCTGTTAGAAAAACAACTTTTATACCTGTCATCATTGGTTTAGGGCCATAAATGGCTGCTGTACTTCCAGTCCAGGAGAGATATGGAGACCCAGTCTCAGAAAAAAAACCAAACAAACCAGGAGTTGCCTTTTCATCTGTACTCCATGCATGAATTCCACAGTGGCAAACACTTTTGACAAGCAAAAATCTCAAGATTTTTTCTTATCAACATGAATAATAAGGGGGTAGTTGAACTTATCTTAGAACCTTGTGTTTTAGTAGCATATGAATGACATTCCTCATCAGAGGACAGCTTTTAAGGTAGCATTTTGCTCTATGAAATTGAATGTTTCTTCCTCCCCTCCCCCCTCCCTGCAGCAACAAACACAGAGGGATCTTGGATTTTCTGCACCTTTCAGTGTAACTGTAAAGCTGTGGTCTGCTGTAGAAAATGACTCATTAAAGTCTATGAGTTTCCTTCTGACATTTTCATCTTCAGTTCCCTTGATATGAATATTGAGTATTCTTATAAAGATTTTCATAAAGCTGAAGAAAGTATGCTTATGGATTGGTTATGACCTCTCAACTATCTTTTTGCATAATAATACTGTCCATGATTTTTTCCATTGGTTTATTATCTTATCCTTCCTGAGAAATGTATAATGAATTAATTATACATGGGTTTGCTCTGCAACATGGTGACCAAAAACCTATTTATTTTTCCTACAAAACAGATGAACGAGTCAGTGCAGTGAAAGTATTGGCAGAATTTCCTGAATTTAAAGAATCTGCCTATAGAATATGGAAGAATATTGATTGTTTGAACTGAAGTGACTCTACATTAGTGCATGTGGTATATAAGAAGAGGAAATTTTCAAGTAAGAACCTGACTTACATTATCTTAGTAGCGGTGTGCATAGATACCGGGTTGAACTCCTCATGCATAGGTAAGACCAGGGACTCAGCAATATATATTTCATCTTGGCCAAGCCACACAATTTACACTCTGTGCTTAACTGGGGCTGCCAGATTTTTAACTAAGGGTGTGTAATAGTGAGCTAGGTAGGAGACTGTCATGCATCATGTATAGGAGCTAACTTCCTGATGGTATCCTATATGGGATAATTAGTCATCCTGACAGCTACAAAAACAAGAAAAGGCAATAAATAAGGGATGAATTTGCAATCCTCTCCTGCAGCCTTAACCTTTTTAATAGAGAGTACTTCTGGGACCCTTGGTGGTGGTTAGGATTTTTCCTCCTTAAAGACCATTGAATGGAATCTAGAAAAGGTAAATTTTGCAAGTAACATATACCCCTTGGCACTGTGGACTTGCCATGTAACCTTGGCCAAAACACTTGACATCTCAACATCCAGACAACACCATGGTCTATGGATCAGTTGTCCAAACCTGCACTAATGGAGGAAGTTTTGATGCTAGGGATTCATTATACCAGGGCAGCTACATCGCACAACAGATAGAGTGCCAGGCTGGAGTCAGGAAGACTCATCTTCCTGAATTCAAATCTGACCTCAGACACTTACTAGCTCAGTGATGCTGGGCAAGTCACTTAACCCTGTTTGCCTCAGTTTCCTCATCTTTAAAATGAGAAGGAAATAGCAAACCATTCCAGTATCTTTGCCAAGAAAACCCCAAATGGGGTCACAAAGAGTCAGACATGATTGAAACAACTTAACCACAACAGCTCATCACACCAATGAAATCACAGTCAGTAAGGGTTTATTAAATTTCTACTGTATACACAGCACCATGCCAAATGCCAGGGATACAAATACAAAATATGAAATGATCCCTGTTCTTAAGAAGCTTACACTGTATTCATGGAGAGGCATGCACCTCTGTGAGTATATGTTGGATTTTTAAAGCTATTAAAATGTAAAATGGGCCTAAGTTTTTAGGGATGTGCTGTCTAGAATAAATACAAAATTGACGCAAGGTAGCAATGGAGGGCATTAACCATTTAAGGGTTCAGGAAAAGCTTTATATAGGAGGTTGAACTGCATTTTGAAGGAAGAGAAAGATTCCAGGATGCAGCAGTGACAAGGAAGTATGTTCTAGGTATGTGGGATGGAGTCCCATGAGTAAAGAACAGAGAGAAAGCCAGTTTGATTAGACTGTGGAATGAGAGAGGGGAGTAATTTATAATAAGGATAGAAAGATAGGACTTGGGCTTGGTTGTGTGAGACTTTAAAAGCCAAATAAAGGAGTTTGTATTTTGTCCTAGAGGGAAAGAGGAGTTAATTGAGTAGGGGTGTGACAAAGGCAGACCTTCACTTAAGGGAAATCACATTAACAGATGTGTGAAGGATGGGATGGAGTGGAGGGAAACTTGAGTGAAGGAAGCCATTGCAATATCTAAGCAAGAGGTCTGAAAGAACATGTGTGTGAATGTAGGTGTGTGAACAGAGAGGAGTCTGAATTTAAGAGAAGTAGAGGGAGAGATGGCAGGGATTTGGCTAATGATTGGCTTTATGGAGTGACAGCGAGTAAGAAATTGATGATGTCTAGTTTAATGACTTGGGAGATCAGAAGTAGTACCTTTAACAGAAATAGGGGAGTTTGGAAAAGGGGAAAGTTGGGGCAAGAGGAGATAAGTTCTAGTTTGGACATGTTAAGTTTGAGATATTTATAGGACATCCAGCCTAAAATGCCCAATCTATGATATAGGACTGAAGCTCAGACAAAATGCCAGGATGGGATATTGATATGTGATCTATTAATACATGAGTTGTTTGCATGGAGATGATAATTAAACCCAACAAAGCTGATGAAGTTACCAGGATTGTAGAGAATGAAGCGAGCACACACAATTAGAGGGCATGACAATGGATGATGAACCAGCCAAAGGGTTAGAGAAGGAGCAGTCAGGCATGTAGGAGGAAAACCAAATGAGAGAAATGTTATGAAAACCCAGAGAAAAGAGAGAGAAAGAGGAAAGGACTCAACACTGCCAAGTTTGGCAGAAATATCAAAGATTATGAGGACTGGGAAAGGAAGGTCCAAACAAAACACACAAATGAAAAACACTCTTGGTTTTGTTTTCAACTGACCAAGTGGAGGCCGACTGAGGCCTGTGAAACTGATCCTTAAAATCTTTCTTGGCCTCCTTCTTCAAAGTAGTCTGGAAAGAATTCTAGCTTTCTTCCTTCCTTCAGCCAAGTGGGAATTAGCATCTCTTCTAGCACAGGACTTGTTCAGATCAGTTTGGGATGAATTACATGGTGGACAGAGCAGGAAGGATGGAGGAGGGTTGAACATCAACCAGTCTTCTACTGTGTGACTTAGGCTTAGTTTGGCCTCTATACAATTTTTCTGGCTTATAAGTAGAACTGCCTGGCTGCAGGCAGGGAGAAAATGGACCTGGTGATCACTGAAGATTTCTTGGAACTTTAGGATCGATGAGTCCATGATTCCAGCTGATTTCTGGGTAAAGTCAAACCCCAAGACCAGCCTGAAAACTGGCCCAGTGGTCATGCCACTGACCTCTTAAGCAAGACACTTGGGATGTGTTTTCTAGCATTATAGGAATTAGGGCTAGAAGGAATATTATAGGTCATCTAGCCCAACCCCCTAATTTTACAGATGAGGAAATTGTGGCCCTTTTTGGTGAAATGATTTGAACTGTAGGAGTCAGTAAAGTTTCCAGAACTAGACTACTGAGGTATGAAGTGACAGAACAAGATTTGTACTTTTGTCCTCTGGTTCCAAGTGCTCTTTCTACTGTTCCTGACCATGATCAAGCCTACCCATACACAAACTAAGGCCAGTTTCTGTATCTGTAAGACAGGGAAGTGGATTAGATGTTTTCTCATGTCCCTTCCTGCTAAAAACCTCTCTAGGACCTAAGTACTTGGTTGTTGAGAGTTGTTGTGGCTTAAAAATCCCCAGCTCTTCATCACCCTGGCGATAATTCTCTTTGATTCAGTTAGATTGGCATTGGAGTGGCATTTTGTAAGTCATTGGACCTATATGTTCAGTGGATTTTCAGTTTGGAAAAATCTGCTGTTCTTACTCGGTTGGAGAAATCCCTAGATTACCTCCCCACCACAATGAAGCATTTTAACAAGACTTCAGTGGTGGGGAAGTGTGGAAGAAAGGAAGGAAGGAAAGAAGCGTTTATTAAGTGTTTACTATGTGCCAGATATTATGCTAAGCACTTTACAAATATTATCTCAGTTGATCCTCACAACTCTGGGAGCTAGATTTTATTATTATCCCCATTTTACATTTGAGGAAACTGAGGCAAACAGAGATGAAGTGACTTGTCCAGGGTCACATAGCTATTAAGTGGATAATCCAAAAAAAAAGAATTCATACCTGGTTCTGGGATATATTCGATGATTTTTCTCAGTAGCAGTTTTGTCTCTATAAATTATTTGATATGTATAAGGTCATTAATAAATGATAATAAATGAATAATTTATTTGTAATGGTAAATATTATTAAAATACATTTGCATTCCCTGAGTACATACGAACTCAAAGAGGGTGTCATAGAGAAACCAAACTGGAATTAGAAAAAAAATTTGCAGGGAATAGTTGAGGTCTGACATTCAAGTTGGCCAGATAATGAATTGGAGAAGACAGTGGCAAACATGTGTTGTTGGGAAAGGGTCATTCTCATTCCACAAGACCTAACAGGATTCTGAGGTGGGAGGGGCTGAGGAATTCATCTAATTCTACCTTCTAGCTCATCCACTAACCCCATCCAAAGCATTCCAGACAGGTTGGACATGCCGAGTAGAAATCATATGATCAGAGACTCAGCTGGAGGGAAGGACCAGAGAGGGTATTGAGTGCAAACCTCTCATTGAACTAATACCTCTAGAGAGGTGAAATTACTTGCTGATGGCTATATAGGTAGTAAGTGGCAAAGTCAGGATTTGAACTCAGATGCTCTGACTACAAATTCATCCTTCTTTCCACTCAAGCCCTACCTCTGATGCTCATCTCCTGCTAGGTGGCACAGTAGATAGAGCACTGGCCCTGAAGTTGGGAGCATCTAAGTTCAAATCTCACCTCAGACACTTCCTAGCTATGTGACCCTGGGCGAGTCACTTAACCCCAATTGCCTTAAACATCTGGGGCCATCTCCAGTCATCATGATATATATCTTTCCACTGGACCCAGATGATTCTGGAGGAGAGAGTGAGGTTTATGACATTGAATAGACCTCCCTTACTTAAATCCAATTCACTGAAAATCATGATATTCTGATGTCACGGTCTTCTTCAAGAATGAAGGACAAACAACAACAACAACTTTGACCTTCGACAATCCCTTTAACTCTCTTGATCTTAGTTTCCTACCACTAAAATTAAGGGGTTGGAATAGTGGTCTCTGAGGCCCCTTCAGCATCTTCCCAGTATGCTGCCTCCCAGGTTGGAGCCTAGGAAGTCATCATCACCATGTGGATGGGATCATAACTCTGTGGGTCCCACCTGCATATGAAGCAGCACTAAGGATGCTGACCTCCAGCTCTCTGCATTTCCCCCAAGAATGCCAGAAGCTTGTCCTTTTCAAGTTTAGCTGCCTGACAAGCATGCACTTTTAACTGCAGGCAATTCTGAGTTATGAAGGAGCAGAAAGGTCAGAGGACTGTTTTAAAATGAACCTCTTGAATTTTCATGGCCTCATAACTCAAAGGTTCATCAGATTACCCTGAAACTATTCCCTTCCTGCCCCCTCAAAAAAATAGGGGAAGTCACCTTGAGTCTGAGAGTGGATGTGTACAACAGAGCCCATGGCTTCATGCTGAATAAAGCTTTGTAGAAAATTCAAGATTGTTTCCTGTAACCCACATCTTTTGAATTGACTTAGTAATATAAAAAGACACCTGTTGCAAGAGTGTCAGGCAAAATTGAAACACATATAAAAGCGATTGTCAATGCTGCAATGATTCCTTTACATGCCATGCTTGCTGATTGTTTTAGTAATATCTACTCACATTTACTTAGTCCTTTGTAGCTCTCTCCTTCCAACATGTTGAGAAGTAGATGAGATAATTAACCCCATTTTATGGATGAGACTCAGTGAAAATCAAAGAACCACAGAGTCTCAGAGTTGGAAGACACCTCAGAAAGCATCTGATGAAGGATCTCTTCAATGTCATAAATGTCCAGTGATCAGCCATATTAGTCTTTGCTTGAAGACCTCCATGGCAGGGGCAGGGGGTGGAAAGGGATTGGACTCTTTCCCAAGGTCATCTAGTCTACTTCTGGATAACTCTAGTAATTAGGACATTTTTCCTGACATTGGACCTCAATTCTACTCTTTCCAACTTTCACAGATGAAAACATGTGATGAGAAGGGTACTATGAGCTTAAGGCACAGGACACCGAGGTCAGATTCCAGCTCTGTCATTTGCTGTTAAGCTGGGTGACTTTAGGCAAGTCACTTAACTTCTCTGGTCCTCAGTTTCTTCTTTTGTAAAATGAGAAGGTTAGATTAGATGACATTTATTAATTGTATTCAAATGGAATAGGGAAATAAGAATTTATTTTGCTTGTTTGTTTTTTTTTTTCCCTGAGGGGCAATGGGGGTTAAGTGACTTGCCCAGGGTCACACAGCTAGTTAAGTGTCAAGTATCTGAGGCCGGATTTGAACTCAGGTCCTCCTGAATCCAGGGCTGGTGCTTTATCTACTGTGCCACCTAGCTGCCCCCGAAATAAGAATTTTTTAAAAGTGAGATTCCAAATTGAATGAATGAGTGTCATCATTCATCCTAAGTTGCATGCTTTTATGTATGTGGATGTGAATTTTTTTAACGCATTAAAATGTTTTATTGACATTTCTTTTTGTTTTGGACATCATTGTCACTTTTAAGTATCCCTGCTCAGAATAGAAATCTCACTCATGGCAAAGAAAACCAGTTCAGCAAAGCTAATATCTCAGGCAGTAAGCATCCAACAGTGGAGGCCGCATTCAGATCCAGAGCCTAGCACCTCTTTCCTGAGAAGAGGGAGGTGGCAGTCAGCAGCAGGCCTTTGGAGGAAGATTACTTTTGACATTTTTAAACAGTTCTACAAGTCTTAGCAAGCAGAGGACTTTTAATGCAAGACCAACCAATGAGAGGGTTTGTCCTATTTGCCACCGAACTTTAGCCTTAGCAAAGCTGTCGAAAGACACTGAGCAAAGCCTAACCATTATAATAAAAAATCAAGTGAGTTTCTGTGCTGCTTCCCAACTTAATTGGAGTAGAAATGGGAGTGGTAAAGGATATTTTCTTACATCAAGTCTCACGGGAATTGGAAATCTAGTGGTTCAAATTGCTGTTGTTTCAAAAGTTCATACACTTTGTGGAGAAGCATTAAATCAGATCCCTGGGTGTGTGTGTGAGAGAGAAACATTGAGTCGTTGGCCTCTTCAGGACTTACTAAAGTGAATGCAAAAGATGGGAAAACATCCCACCTAAGCTAAGAACCTGAGATTAAGGCTTAGCTGGAGTTTCTTTTTTCAATTCCACAATCCCTCAGAAAATGTTATAAGAATGTTTCATTGTGTTGCAGTCTTTAGTTCTTAAGTGACTTAGACATGGTAGTATAATAATAATATCATATCACATTATATGTCATATATTATAATGAAATGTTATATATGTTATGCTACAATGTATGCTATATAATATGATAATATATTTCAAAGCATGAGAGTACTTTGGAAAGTATAGTTATACAATCTCTTATTTATTATTATATTTAATAAATATCATGTTACATGGAATGTTATAATACATAATTATATGTTATATATGATATATATTTTAATAAGTGAGATTAAGAAGATGAGTGCTTTGGAAAGGAGCTGTACATGGTATAATTATTATTACCATATAATAAATAATATATTCACATCAGAATATTTGATACCTATTATATTAACAGAGATAATCAGGCAAGATCAAGAATATGAGAGTGCTTTGAAAACTTTAGCTCCTGAGTTATATTATTTATTATCATCTTATATATATATCATATTACATCATTATTCTATATCATGTATTATATGTGTTATACATGTTATTTAATAATAAGAACCCCTACCACCACTACTACCACTGTATACAGCTATACCTCCCAAAGCACTCTTCTTAATTTTGCCCGATTTTCCTAAAAACTCTGTAAAGTAGGTAGGGCAGGTACTTTATTTCCATGAGGCTTAGAGAGGTTCTCATTTATATAAGGTCACACTGTGAATTCTTGCAGAGCTGGTTTTATCATGGAAGTCTTTTAATTCCACTAAGCTGCTGCCTCCAAAATGGTTTGGAGCTGCTGCTAGCCTCAGAGGTGCTACAACTAGGGTCTCAAACATAGCCTCAATAGGGCAAAGTCTCAAACAGAAATGAAGTGTAAGCTGAGTTTGTCCTCACCCTATTCTTCAATCCCTCAGCCCCTGAGTTTCTTCCCAGACAACATTCCTGGACTGGTTATACTCCCCTCTTTCCCCTATCTCTACCCCTTGGTGAATTAGTCCACATTATACTGGAATCCCTTACCCCTTGTCCTCTCTTAGATAAGGCCTTGCCAAACCCCAACCTTGGACTGCTCCCATCACCCCCCCCCTTTTTTTCCTCCTACTCAGGTGCTGCTAAATGGAGCTGGAGAAAATAATGAAATCATGTTGACTGGGTCTTCTACAAATTTATGTTGCAGAATCCCTATTGGGCCCTCACCGCAGCAAGGCAACCTTTGTACACTAATCAATTCACTATCCCACTCATTACAGCTGCTTCATAAACTGTCCAACACTTTTCAAGGCTTTGTAACATCCCTTCTTACAGTTTTCTCAGCCAAGAATCTTGCTATATAATTCACTAATATTGAGGTCCCATTCACTTCCTCTTCTCTCCTCCCCATATCACATGGTCATAGGCTAACATTTATTAGCTAAGGTTTGCCAAAGCACTTTACAATAATATCCTCCCCAGTGACCCTGACAGTTCGGTGCTGTTCGTATTCTCATTTTACAGATGAAGAAAACTATGGATAGTCAGATTAAGTTGACCTTTCCAGCGTCACACAGCTAGTTAAGTGTCCTGAGGCTATATTTGAAATCGGGGTTTTCACAACTCTAGGTCTAGCATTCTATTCACTGGGTCACCCAGCTCTCAATACTCCCATCACTTACACATCTTTCCTGCCTTGAACCCTTTAAAATGACTCCACATACAGATTATACTGGGAATAACATGCTTGACCTACTTTATATTGCATAGAGGACATAATATGCTGTGAAGGAAAGAGCATTGGCTTGGAGTCAGAGGACCTGGATTTGAATTGCGGGTGTTCCAGTTACTTCCTAAGGCTCAGGCCATATGAGAATCAGTTAAAGTAACTGGGGGATGTTTAGCTCAGAGAAGACTAAAGGCCTCAATTCACTCATCTATAAAATGGGAAGACTTGACTAGACCTTTAAAGTACTTTCTAGCTTTAAATCCTTGATCATATGAGCTTTACTCTATACCCAGGATACCTCATGGGGGCATGAATATCCTGACTTCTTGAAGGCTATAAAATTGGACCCCAAACTCTAGGATGTTCTACCAAGTTTTAAAATCTATGATTCTCACCCGAGAACTGGTGTGGCCAAATATACAGATGCTCATCACCACAGTGACTGAAGGTGAGGAAGTTTTTGATGATAGCTAGCATTGAAGGCTATTTGCGAAGTCACAGAGAGGTCGAGATCTATATTGCTGAACACAGATGAAATCACTCATTTTCAAAGTTTTGAGGCATTGCAATATTTATTCCCTCAGTTGGTAGAGGTTCAATACCTGATTTTGCTCATGAGATGGGAGTTCAGCATTCTATTAAGGAATGACACTAATTTTTCTCTTTGTTTGAGTGTGGTAGTATGGTGTGATGGATAGAGAGATGATCTTGTAGTTGGGAAGGGTGGGCTTCAAATTCTTTTTATGTATCTTGCCTTTTTATACATCTTGTCTGTGTGACTGAGCAATTCTCTTAACCTCTCAATGTCCCCAGACAGTTCCTGAGATGCTAACATTCTGAAGCAAGTGCTGATTTACACTGGAGGAGGGAGTTTTTTCATTTAGGGTCCCACAGGCCAGTGAAATCACAGTCTTGGTCAAGGGAAAAAATACGCCCTGATTATTTAAACCTCCCTTGTGGTAGAGTAAAGGTCAGATTCATACTTTAACCAAGCAAATGTTACTTTGTTTTATTCCCTACCTTCTTTTAGAATGAGAAAGATCAGGGAATCAAAGGTTCTGAATTGGGAGGGACCTTGGAAATCATCAAGTTCAACTCCCTTATTTTACAAAAGAGGAAACTAAGGCCCCAAGAAATGAAATGTCTTGTCTAAAGTATCTTTTACTCGGAACATTGTAGCGATTTCCTTTTCAAAATCTTTTGATAATGCTTTCCTATTTCAAAACTATCATCACATTTATTATTGTCCTGACTTTGCCCCCATACATTTATCTTAGTTTGTGAAATACATGTATTTGAATTCACATTATTTGAATCAATAATTATTTAAAATATGTTCATTGATTTCAGCCCAATGGAAATATGTGAATGTGTGAGTGAATTTAAATAACACAACCACTTTGGTGATTTAGTATTTGAAATAATGGGGACCTAGCTGTAGTTCTACATAAGCTAGCCAATAAATATTCATTAGGCACCTACTATGTGCCAGGCAATCCACTAAGTGCTGGGGTTACAAAAAGGGACAAAAGATAATCCCTGCCCTGAAGGAGCTCAGAATCTATTGGGGGGGGGCAATAGGTAAATAACTATGTACAAACAAGGTATATACAGAATGAATGGTAAATAATCAATAGAAGGAAGACATTAACATTAAGAAAGCCTGGGAAAGGCTTTCTGTGGAAGCTGGGATTTTAGCTGGGACTTGAAGGAAGCTATGGAAGTAGGAGTTGGACATGAGGGAGAGCCGCCTGGGGGACAGCCAGTAAAAGTGTCCCTAGTTGGAGGTTAGTGCTTTGTTCAAGGAAAAGCTGGAAATTCAAAGTCATTGGATTGAAAAGAACCTGGGAGAGTGTAAGGTGTCAGGAGACTGAAAAGTGGAGGGAGACAGAGTATGAAAAACTTTAAACCCTAGAGGATTTGAAAAAAAAATGATCTGAGAGGTGATAGGGAGCCAATGGAGTTTATTGAATGGGGGTGTGAGTGACATGGTCAGATCTGCCCTTTAAGATTAATTTGATGATCGAGTGGAGGAATGAAATGGAGTGGGTAGAGCCTTAAGACGGGCAGACCCATGAGTAGCTATTGCAATAGGTCAGGCATGAGGAAATAAGAGCCTGTGCCAGTGTTGGATGAATTAGGAACATAGACCCTTAGATCTGGAATGGACATGGGAGGTAATTCTTTCCAACCAACCATTTTATAGATGCAGGCAAAGAAGTAAAGTGACTTTGCCCAGATGTATTCAGTAAGGCTATAGCAAAGGGAGGAATGGATCAAGGACCTCTTGCTTCCCAAATCTCCTTCCACTATCCTTGGCTATCTCTCTTACCTTATTTCTCCCCAGCTAGCTTGGAAGTTTCTTGAAGGTAAGAACTTGCTTCATAAATCTTCATATCATGCCCAGGCATCTGATATACATGAACTGAATTTAAATGGCAATTCTTAGGGGTAAACAATTGCTTTGCTTCCTCAGTAGAGTAGGGATTTAATAGCTAGGTTCTTCTTATTTTTTAGGTCTAAAATATTTGCTTCTTGTTTATATTTTTTATTCCACATAACAATGCATTCACAGTGCCACAGGCAATTTAGTTTTCCTGAAGAGGGAATGAATTCAACCCGAGGAATATACTTAACCTCCAAGGAGACAGTCTGTAGCTTTTGGTGGAATATAATTGAAACTGGAGGAATCTGGAATAGAAACTCATACATTACAAATGGACTACACACAGTCTAAGACTCCAACTCTCCTGCTGTCTTTAAGGAGTCAGCATAAATCAATCAAGGGTCTATTAGCTCTTTTACTTTGCATTAATTTTCTCTCTAGACAAAGGTAACCAAGTCCAAACCTTCTTCTGCCATCCTGGGCAATGTACCAGAAGCATTCATCTTGGAACAGTTTTTTTTTTTTTTTTTAGCAGAAATGACTCTTAATGATACTGGCACCTCTGCCAGCAAGTTTCTTGATGGGAAATAGAGAACAAAGTCACATTTTCATCTGAAGAAATGGTCCACTGACCTGAATGAGTGTATTTATCAGCCACAAAAGGAATTGCCAGTGCAGAAGCAAGCCCAATTGTTTGTCTTCTCCCACAGTCAATGGAAGCACCAATATACTTAAAGCAAAACAAACTCTGATGTTCTCCTCTTAACAAGAATTCAATTCAGCCAGCAGTTACCAAGAGTTCAGCCTTTGCAAGGATCTGTACTAGGTGCTAGTTCTACAGAGGCAAAACCAAAACAAAACAATCCCTTCTCTTGAGGAACTTGAGTTCTACAAAGTGTAGAATAGGGAACTAGGTGAATAAAGGCAGTTATAGGTCACAGTAGATAGGACAGTGGACCAAGAGTCAGGAAGCCCTGAGTTCAAATTCTGACTCTTATACTCATTAGGTGTTTGACCCTGGGTGAGTCACTTCACCTCTATTTGCCTCAGTTTCATCACCTGTAAAATGGGGATAATAATAGCACCTACCTATCAGGGATGTTGTGAGGATCAAATGAATTTTCCATATGTAAAGTGCTTTGTGAACCTTAAAGTGCTATTTAAATGCTAGCTATTATTATTTGTGATTTCATTGGTATAGGGAATTCCTGAGTAAGAAAATGCCCTTTACCAATGCCACCTTATCTGTAACTTACATTCTTGGAGAGCTGTCCAGAGTACTAAGTGACTAAGTAACTTGTGCAGTGTATGTTAATGTGTGTGTGTGTGTGTGCGCGTGCGCGTGTGCGTGTGCATGCATGCACACATGAAGCAGGATGTGAACCTAGAGCTTTCTAGGTCTGAGGTCTGAGGTCTCTATTTGCCCTATCAACTTAGAAAGCCAGTTTACCACCAGCACGGTGCAGTGGACAAAGAACTGGGTTTTCTAAGGCCCTAGCATCATATTCTGGCCCTGTCTCTTATTAGCTAGCTGTGTGGCTTTGGGGAAATCACTTGAATTCTCTGAGCTTTGGTGGGGCTAATTATCCTCATCATTAACTACTTCACCAAGTTGCTGTGGAGAAAGTGCTTTGGAAATCTTAAAGTGGCATTCTAATGTGGGCTGCTTTTATTATTGTATGAACGTTTTGATAGGATCACAGGAAGAGTACCTGAACCCCTCATGTTATAGAAAGGGAAACTGAGGCCTAGAGAGATAAAAATAGCTAGCATTTGTATGGCAGTTTAAGGTTTGCAAAGAACTTTACATATGACAAACTCCTTTGATCCTCACAATATTCCTGGGAGGTAGTTGCTATCATTATCCCCATTTCACAGATGAGGAAACTGAGACTGATGTAGGCTTTGTGACTTAGGGAGAGTCATACAGCCCAAGACAGTATTTGAACACAGGTCTTCATGATTTCAAATCCAGCATGTTGTTGTTGTTATTGAGTTAAGTTGTGTCTGACTATTTGTGACTCTATTGGAGGCCCAGGGAGCAAAGATACTGGAATGGTTTTCCAATTCCTTCTCCAACTGATTTTACAGATGAAGACCTGAAGCAAACAGGGTTAAGTGACTTGCTCAGGGTCACACATCTAGTAAGTGTCTGAAGCTGGATTTGGACTCAGAAAGATGAGTCTTCTTGATTCCAAGCCCAGCTATCTACCACTGAATCACCTAGCTGTTTATACCCACTATATCATGTTAGATCTGACAAGGACCAAAGAGAACACATAGCCAATGCCTTTCATTTTATGAATGAGAAAACTGAGTTCTGTGTAAGTTCTGTGACTGGTCCAAGGCCACTTAGCTAATTAAGTGTCAGAGGTTTGACTTGGGCCCATATCTTTGAACTCTTAGTCTAGTGTGTACTTTATATATTGCCACATCTCTCATTCTACTCCAAGAGCACGTTAAGAACACATTTTGTTTCTTGCTAGTTACATTTATATTCTGAAGGGCTTTGATATGGGAATTATATTCTCCCTTTGCATTTTCTAGAAAGCAACATTTAAAAAAGACCATATACATTTGTTTTCCCTTCTATATTGCAGGGGTTAGGGGCCAACATCCCTGTGATCTGGAAAATCCACGTAACATTTTTTGGCTCTCCCTTCATATGAGAGGAGTCTGAATTATTATGGTAATAATAGATAAAATATGTTGATATTATACAATACTACACATACTTTATGCATTTCTGAGTTTCTAAACATTTTCTGTGTCATCTGCTGGTCTTTATGGGTCATCTGTGGCTTCTGCAAAACTCCTAAAAAATTCCCATTTAATTTCTTTTGCTGACCTGCAATATATCAAAACTGTCATGGGGAAAATCATGATGTGGAAGGAATAACTGTATTAAAATAGAATCCATAGATATTCTTTCCCTTTTTCTTCAAAATGTTTTTATTTTTGTTCATGATAAAAGGGGTGATTTCAACAAGCTTATGGTTACTCATATGAACTGATGCAGAGTGAAGTGAACAAAAATGAAGGAGAACAATTTATACAACCACTTTGTCAACTCTCCATAGTTTTTCCACAGAATAGTCCAAAACATCGCAAATCTTTCTATCATTATGATTTTAAGCATCCCTCACTGCTAGGATCATATATTTTTACATCTCAACAAATTGTCCAACATTCTTCAGCTCTTCTACTCTATGTCTCATTGATGTACCAAGAGGATGTGCAGAAGCACACATTTCCATGGAAACTGAAGATGGACAATGCCCTGGTGGGAAGCGCACCTGGTGTGCTTCATGGATTTTCTTTCACAGTTAAGTTCTGGGTTTCTTCTTTTCCCCAACACAGTCACATTCTCTGGCTGCTATTGGCATCGTTTTCCCTTGGAGGCTCTCTCTATACATTTTAGCCAAGGTAATCAATTCAATAAAGCAGCTGGTCAATTCTGTGAAAAATATCAGTCAAAACAGTTGCCTTGTTGGAATGCTTAAAATGGTTGGTCCAGTCAACCCGTGAACACAGAACAGTTCATCTAAAAAAAAGATCTGGGGTTTGAGTAGCTTTCAACACAGTATAAGTCAACAGTGACAAGGTAGCCAATAGAGCTAATATCACTTTAGACTGTATTGAGAATTGTTTTGTCTAGTTATTCAAGAAGCATTTATTAAGGGCTGATTGCATGACTTACACTGTGCTAAGAATTTGGAATTCAAAGAAAGGAACAAAAAATGTCTGCTTTCAAGGAGTTTACATTCTGAGAATTGAGTGTATTAATAAATAGTTGGGGAAAGTCTCTAATTTGGGGAAGGGTCTGGAATTAGGAAGAAGGTGGCTTTTGAACTGAGTCTTGATTGAAGCCAGGGACTGTAGGAAGTGAGGGTAAAGAAGCAGAACATTTCCCATATGAGAAACATGGTGGGGCAAGGAAAAAGCAAATCAACCAATGCAGCTGGATGGGAAGGTGACAACTTCTTATGTTCAGTCCTGGCCATCGTAGTCTAGAAAGGACATCGACAAACTAGAATGTGTCCAGTGGATTGTGCCCAGGATGGTGAAGAGCCTCAAAACTGAGCCATATAGAAATTGGTGGAATGAACTGGAGATCTTTCCCATGCACAAAAGATGAGGTGGAGGAAGGGATGGCCAGTGTAGCTTTCCTCAAGGACAAGGAGGAGCATCCCATGAAAAAGGGGTTTGAATTGTTTCCCTTTCACCCAGAGGACAGACCCAGGGCACTAGGTGGGAGGTGCAAAGGAGCAAATCTATGTTTGAAAGAAGGAGAAAAAAATGCTTCCTAACAAGTGGGAAGTTGTGGGTGCCCCCCACTGGAGGTCTTTGAGCAAAATCTGTATGACCACTTGTCTTCTGCATTGTGGAGGGGATCCTTTTCTAGGTTTGGTTTGGCTAAGAGGCTTTTGACTCTCCTTCCAACTCTGTAACTCTGAGACCATGTACTTGATTCCACTAAAGTTTTGTGGGGGTGCAGTCTAAGTTGATCTGAGTTTCTGGTGCCTCCTTCTGATCTGGTGTAATCATTCCTCTGTTGTATGGGCAGATGAGAACAATTTGTTGCCATGGCCATGAAAGCAGCTGAAACAGGTGCTATGGAGCAGACAAAAGATGCTAAGTTCATCCACAGTGTTCAGGGCTATCACCAGTCACCTCAACTTTTGTCCTTCCACTGTCCTTCAATGACTCTAGAGGAGAGAGTGAGGTGGCTGACTTTGTGCAACTCTGCCTCACTTCAATCCATTTCAAGACGTTACCCATCACATCATGATGTCATCAGTCCTTTTCAAAAACAAAGAACAAACAACAACCCTCAGCGTAAGATTGACTGGAGTTGTAGGAAAGACGGACCATTTCTTTTTTTAAAAATTATCAATGCATCCAAACTATTTTTTGTCTGATTCAAATTACTCCAGTTGGCAGCTTGCTTGGGCTCATGCACATGTATTGCAAAAGCCACCTCACCTTTCTACTTTTCAGGGAACTGAACCAAAGTAATTTTTTGACTTTTAAAGTGCACTGATTTTCCCCCAAATGATTTTGGATAGCTGTCATAGATTTTAAACTATACATAGAAATCTAACAGAAGTCAGAAAAGAAGACTTTTAGCTTCATATTTATAGATGATCCAGAATATAAATAAACCAAATTATTATTTTTCTCCTTAGGGATTTATTCTCAAGAGATCCCTTAGTGTAGAATACTTATCATAATCTCATATGTAATTGGTATAATTCTGGGCACTGGTGTTATTTCGATTTTTGCCACCATAATAATATAAGGTAGAATTGTTATTATTTTTTTGTTTGAACAAGGTGTCTTTGGATATGATTGCTTCATGGACATTTCAAAATTATTTTTAGGTTGTTAATGTATTTTCCTTTTCCATGTAAGTCATACTTCAATGCCTATTTTGGGCATGCTTTCAACTCTGGCTTCTTGTTGGCTTTACCCAAGTTAGAATGGGGCTGGGGGCCTGGGCCCCCTCAGCTCATGAAGATAGTAAGGCATAGGAAACAGAAATTCTAGTAGAATGCATGCTGCTGGAGGGAAGGGATGATTCTCTCTGTCTGCCTCTGTCTCTGTCTCTGTCTCTCTCCATATTTTTTGTGCCTAGTAGTGCCTGGTATATAGTAGTATATAGTAGACACTTAAAACATGATGGAATGTAGGGGTTTCTGATCTTCAGAGGCAGAGGGAAGAGCCCTCACTGATAAAATTGGGAATCCTTGAAGTATCCAATTTCTCTTATCCAACTTTTTAGGAGTTGCAGTTTACCTGGGTCTCACCTCTTCGAATATGATAAAATTCTCAGTTAGTAATGACTGGGTAGATGTCCACAGAAATGAAATGGGATTGGCTGCATCGCTGTAATCTCCCTTGATCTTTGGCTTCCCAGCTATCAGTCTGGCCATTTTTCATTTCAAATGCTCAGGCTGTTTCATTTAGAACTAGCTTGTGGTAGTCTGTCTTTTGTCTCTCCTATTTTCCTGAATCTTCAGTCTCTTCTTAACTTAATTCTTCCCCAGTGACTGAGAAGCCGGCTCTTGGATTCTTCTTAATTGCCTGTTCCCTTCAGAGACTTTCTCCCAAATTCTCATCCCAGCATTGCTGTGTGAGAGCAAGACTGCATCATCTCCCCCTGCCCATCATTTTATTAGTCACCTATGACAGTTTTGCAGGTGGATCCTAAGCATTTCCCAGCAGCAACCCCTGCCCCGGACAAGCTTTATTTGAAGTCTATCCAGCTCATTAGGTGGTGACTTCTAAAGGATCATAACTGGAAATGAGAAATGATAGGATTTCCACTTCCCAGCTTCAGTTTCTTTTTCCTTTCCCATTCTCGTGGTTGCTTAGGTTTTAATGTGTTCAGGGGATGGTCTTTTGCAAATGCTTTCTAAATGGTTCTCTGGTGCAGCATAATTTTCTAAAGATTTCAGTTCATCTCTTTGTTCATCCTTCATAATGCTCAGATCCTATTATCCACTCTATACCAGCCTCCCTTCTCTTTAGGGGGGCATTAGGTCACATAATTTCTTTTTATTCTTATAATTTTTTAAAAAAAATTTAGCCAACAATATAAGAAAAGGGAAAATAAAACAAAAGGAAAAATGTCTACAATGCAATTCCTTAGTCTTCAAGTATTCAGTTTTAGATGTAGCATTTGAGGTCTTTCTAGAAGAAATCAATGATTTCATTGGACTCATGAATCTTTCTTGCCACTGTTACCCCCAGAATTCTATTGGATGCTATATGGTTACTATCTACTTTTCTATTCCTACAAAGAATTGAGGAGGAAAAGTTTCAATAAGTCATGTAGGAGTCCAGAATTCAAAGCGTTTTACCCTTTTCCTTGGCCTCTGGGAAAGCTTAGATTCCTTCAAGTCCCAGCTCAGGTTATTCTTCCAGTTGTTAATACTCTCTCCTTTTGGAAATTATTTTCTATTACTTGGTATGTAATCTATATTTACCTACCTATCCATATGTTTGCTTAGTGGAATATAAGCTCCTTGAGGTCAGGAATGATTTAGTTTTTATCCTTGTAGCTCTGTCTCCAAGCATGAGGCCTTCCATGCTTGAGAAATCTTTGTCATATTGAAATAGCAAAGCCTGCCATCCACCCCTTTTTTTGCCAATGGGTTTGAGGATTTGAGAAGAATGGAGATATTGGAACTCCCTAAACAGTGGTTTTGGGAGACATGATTAAAACCTCTGTTAGCCACCAGTGTTCTCAAATCAGGATATCATAGAATTGCAGAACAGGAAGAGACCTTTGATGTCATCTCTCTGGTTCACCTCCCCCCCAGATTTGTCAGAGATTGGAGCTTTTATTAAATGAATTTATGGTTTGGGAGACAGGATATAGCCCAAAAGACAAAATAACGTGTTACAGTGTAATAGATTTCTACCATTATTGCTAAATATTGGTCAATAATGACTCATGATTAAGGATAAGGTAGCTAAATGGCACAGTGAATATAGAGGGCTGCCCTGGGAGTCAGGATGACCATAGTTCAAATCCAGCCTTAGACACTTACTAGCTGTATGACCCTGGCCAAGTTACTTAACTATCTCCCTCAGTTTCCTTTGCTGTAAAATGGGGATGATCCTTTTCCCAGGGGGGTTGTGAGGATCAAATTGTGAAATGTTTTCAAACCTCAAAGCATTAAATAAATGCTACCCATAATTCTCTTTCTTTCACCCCAAATTTCCCTGAGAACTATTGAAACGAGTTAAGACTTAATGTTATTGTTTGGGCACATTTGTACTTATTTTCTTGCCTTGAGTATTTTCAAATCCTTTGGATGTGTATTCTGGAGTATTTAATGGGGAAAGTGCTGCCTTCTCTTACTAAAAGACTATATATGAAGAGGTTCTGGTGAGCCCAAACCCAGCCTTTTCCCTCCTGTGTGGCCAGATGGTTTCCCCTAAGCTCAATTAGCTACTCTTCTTTTTCAGGGTGGAAAAGGGTGTGCCCACTAAATGGCTTCATGGTCCATTTGGAAATGTTTCTTCCCAGCAGCTTTTGCAAGCAGATTTTTGGGCTAGATTTTCCTAGACATTATTTGTATGCTTGCTAGATGTGTTAGCAGCTGTATACCTTTAGCTAGTGGTCCATTAGATTTCCTTTCAACTTCAGAAAAAGAGTAATCACATCTGGCACGATTTGCCTACAGTTCTATAACACTCTTTATGCAAATAGATGTCTTTGTCAGTGGCCAGGTTTTTTATTTTTATTTTTTGCTAAATGCTTATTGTGCCAGCAGCTCTGCAAAGACATTCACCTGGAGCCCATCCGCCTTCCAAACAAGAAACATGACATTGAGAGTGCTCCATCAGGTAGCATGCTAATAAGATAATCCTCTTTCCATTTGAATGTCTATTCTTTGATCTTAAAACACAAGTTGTTCTCTCTCTATTCTCTTTGTCAAAGTCACAGGATAAAAATTCTCTCTTATCATAATCCTATTAAAATATATTCACTTCCTCAGCATACCTTGATAATAGTATTTATCCTCCTTAGTACCTAGGGAGAAAGAGAGATAAAGGACAAATCCACAGAGAAATTTGGGAAGTCTGCACTGGAGAGTAAGCATATAATCTTGATGCTTTAGACGTAAAAGCAGACACTGTATACCTCACTGATTGTCCTTGTATTACCTTGGGTTAGAACTTGCCACGGCCCCTAGAAAATAAGGGTATTGGACTATATTTATCATTTCATAGAACATTATAGTTTGAAAGGACTTTAGTGTTAAAGGGTAGTATAAGGAGGGTTGAATTTGGGGTCAGGGAGCAAATTTAGTTCAAATCCTAACTAACATTTACTTAGCTATGGGACTTGGCAAGGTCTCAGTTTTCTCATCTGTAAAATGGAGATTCTACCACTTATGGGGTTGTGAAGTAAACACATTACAATCCTTAAATTTCTATACAAATATGGCCTATTATTATTATGTTAAAGAGTACAAAGTGTTTTTTAAACCTTAAAATACTATAGAAATATGGGTTATTTTTCTCATCATCTTTATCATTATTGCTTTTTAAAAATAATCTCTGAGGTTCCTTTCTGATCTAATATTGCAATTTCTTTCTCATAGTGTGGGCAAACAATGATCAGATCCATGGATTAAAGTTCTGTCTATGCATCTTTTTATTTATTTTATTTTATTTTATTTTTTTTGCAGGGCAATGAGGGTTAAGTGACTTGCCTGGGGTCACACAGCTAGTAAGTGTTGAGTGTCTGAGGTCAGATTTGAACTCAAGTCCTCCTGAATTCAGGGCCAGTGCTTTATGCACTGCACCACCTAGCTGCCCCCTATGCATCTTTTTAAAAGGATAATTGCTGGTTATCTTGTGAATGTTTCTGTACTTTAGTGAGTTGGGTGAGGTGGGGTCTTAACTAGCTATGTAAGCTATCAAAATGAAGGGTTATTAAGGGATGTGGTGAGCCAGCTCCTACCAGCTTAAGCCAATTGGGGTGTGTATGTGTGTGTGTGTGTGTGTGTGTGTGTGTGTGTGTTTGATTGCAGGGCAATGAGGATTAAGTGACTTGCCCAAGGTCACACAGCTAGTAAGTGTCAAGTATCTGAGGCTAGATTTGAACTCAGGTCCTCCTGAATCCAGGGCCGGTGCTTTATCCACTGTGCTACCTAGCTGCCCCCTTGAGACAATTGTTAAAATTTCAGTGTGAATATTTACGTTTTGGAAAATGGCAAACACTACAAACCACGGTTTGAGTTACTGTTTTGTTGATTGTCTAGACATAAGAAAGAGATAGAGAAAATACCAATAATTCAGATTAAGCCTAAAAGTAGGTTGTTTTTTGGTGGTTGTTGGAGAGCCAGTTCTTAAACATTTTCCATCAAACTCTTGTGCCAAGCACTGTACTAAGTGCTCTGCGTAAAAATATAAGTAAGCAAGACAATCCCTACCCATAAGCAGTTTACATTCTAATGGGAACACTCAGCACATGTAGGATCTGGAAAATACCAGGAGGTATCCGTAGGCAAAGGCAAGGTGAAAGACATGATGAATCATGTTTAGAGGCCTTGCAAGGTGGATATGGGGCTGGAATTAATTAATCAAATTGATTGTGAGGTGTCCCAAAGAATTACAAGACTCAGTGACTCAGTTTCCCAATTTTTTTTTATCGGACTGTGATGACCACAGGGAGATGACCTGTGTGAAGACACATAGGTGTCTCAAATAGGCGGAAGAAAGATGGTTATATTTATAGTGAGAAAAAGTAGGTTAGCTCCTCATTATCAAAATCTCCTCCTTAAGGAGGTACATGGGAAGTCTTATCTTAATTTGGACTTCCTGGGGTTCTAAGTTGTCCTCCAAGGTGGAAACCTTCCTCACTAGGGGTGTGTTTTGGGGGTTAAACATCGTAAGTTGAATCTAAGGACATGTTTGGTCTTTTCTGCACATGTTCATAAAGGCATACTTGGATTTGTCAGGGCCAGAGGGTCTCTCTGTTTAGGATATCTCTTTACTTTAAGATCTGGTTTCTAGGTACAGTTTCTGTTTCCTGTCATCCAGGATTATTAATGGCTATTAATAGTTAATGATCCCTGGTTACTGTCTAAGCTTCTGTTGATAATATTGGTTGATAGGGACTTGAACCCTCTTGGTTACTTTAAGAACACAAACCTTAGAATTGATAATTCAAGTCTTATGTGCTCAACTTTTTAGCCTCTTCCATCAAGGTGAGGTGAGGGGGGAGACTTACCAATCAAGAGAGGAGACCCTCAAGGCTGGGCTTCTCCAGGGTAGCAAGACAATAGGTGAAGAGAAGTATGGAAAGAGAAAATTCTGGACTGGGTTACTGCCTAAGAGATGTAAGGCCTCTCTCTGGAAATGTAATTTTTACCTATTGACACGTGTCCTTAATGAAGTCAAGAACCTCTTACATCAAACAAATAAATGGTTAACCATGACTGTAAAAGTGCACATAGGATCATATTTAATGAATCACTTAATTGTTCTCCATTATTGATGTCACCACAGAGTTCTTAGCTCTAAGGTATACAATAGAGGAAATTGAAAAACTTGGTGACTTCTTGCATGTTCTACTTCAGAATAGGCCTCAGGTTTTTGAGAAGGTGTTATACTAAAATGTCATGGTTCCCTATATAACTATTGCTATCACTACCTAAATTGATCCAACTTCATTTACCACAGTAACTAACCAGATGCTCTGTCTGCCTTTTTACTTAAAAATAAGTGTTTTTTGCTAAGAAAAAAAAGTTACCTGGAGTCTAAAAGTAGAAGCTGCTCTTTTATTGTTACCTTTTCTCCCAAAGTTGGAATAAGAGATGGATTTCAGGTGGTTTAGTTACTAGAATGTGTGTTGATAGACAGAGTGGGGTGGGGTGGAAAACAAAGATCATCATTTTTACCTATGAAAGATAGAATTTTCCAGGTGGGATATCTTATTTCCTGTATCCAATGGAAAATGTCCATCTGGGGTCACAAATAAGTAATTATGAACACAATTTGTAAAAAAAAAAAAGACTAATGGCCTATAGTAGCCATTAAGTTCCATTTCCTGCATGAACAACATATGTGACATTTTGTGGGACCCACTTTTGTCACTGATGAAATGTCAACATTTCGTTTATAAGGATGCTATTTACAAGGTGACTCAATTCTTTTTGTTTGTTTAATTGATTGATTGGTTGATTTTTGCTGGGGCAATGAGGGTTAAGTGACTTGCCCAGGGTCACACAGCTAGTAAGTGTCAAGTTTCTGAGGCTGGATTTGAATTCAGGTCCTCCTGAATCTAAGGCCAGTGCTTTATCCACTGTGCCACCTAGCTGCCCCCAAGGTGACTCAATTCAACTCAAGAAGCTGTTATTAAATGGCTAGTGCAGAAAAGGACTAGATGCATAAAATGCTTGACCTGGAAGTCAGAAGATCTGGGTTCATATCTGGCCTTTGACTCTACTAGCAGACAGGATCTTGGGCAAGCTCCCCCAGACTCTTTGGACCTGAGGCAACTGTTCAAGACTGTAAGTTAGAGAAAGTTGTGATATGCATTCATGGAGGGAATTCCCACATTTGTAAAATAATAAGCCCTATGTGCAGAACACAATGCTAGACACCAGGTCACACAAGATGTCACACAAGTTCATGCAGGAGATGCTGCTATAGGCCATGAGTCTTCCTTTTGCAAATTGAATTAATAATTACTTATTTGCAAGCACAGCTGGGCGTTTTCCAATGGATACAGGAAATAAGCTATCTCACCTGGAGAATTCTATCTTTCGTAGTTAAAAAATAATGACCTTTGTTTTCATTTTTCTGGCTTCCAACAAGTGCTCTAGTGTACATTTTGAAAAGCTTGCTGAAGTGTGCGATATTCTGCCATCAGAGTACTTTGTGAGTAAATTACATAGAAAATGCAATGATCACTGCCTGTGCTTTGATTTGGGAGCATTTTAGGACCTGTACCCTCATCAACCACAGAACCAAGATATTTTCTGTTGATTTTGCAGATCGATTTTGAACAACAAAAATAATCAAAACTTAACCTGTTGCTTAGAAATAAAATATTTATGAAACATTTTGGACTTGCTTTTTAAGAAGGTTTTTGATTTCCATAATGATAACATCTCTATGGAATCTGACCCAGGAAACTGAATCACCTTCAAATTTACAAATTTACAAATTTATAAAGACTTATTTTAATTCACCACAGAGAAGAACCTCCTAACGATTATAATGGTCCAAAAGCCAAATGGGCTTCATTGGGAGATAGTAAGTTCACCATCACTGGAAGTATCTAAATAAAAGCTGGTTGATGCCATGCTTTTGGAGAATATCAGAGAAGGTCATTCATACATTGGAAAAGTAGTTAGATAAGAAGACATTTTAAGTTTCTTTTAATTCGAAGATTCTATGATATCTGAAACATATGGTTTTTGTTATAGGGTTATGGGGACAGTTAAAAATTTCAAGTGCAAGTCCTGAAGGCAGATATAGTGTTTTCTCGATGTTTTATTACACAGCATCCAGCCAATCTGATTCATCAGTTTAGTGGATGCCAATCTCTTCAAACAAGGCATAGTATATCATATGACTAGAGTTTTCTATTTGAGTGTCATGTTTATGTTTAGATATTGAGTTTTCACTGATGTGGAGAAGACTATATTTTATGCCTTTTAAAGTTCTTCAAAAAAGGGCATTTAATGAAAATGAATAAGAAATATCATTGAGAAAAGGTATGATTAGAATCAGAGTTAGCTGGTCATGTGTTGCTGGGAAAGGGTAACAGATGGCCAGCCTGGAAGCCCAAATCTATTGCCAGAATGTAAAACACCTAGAAGATCTCAAGTAATTTCTATGGAGGAGCTATGGAAGAATATGGACAGGAATTGCATGGGGTGAAAGGACATGGATAGATTGTAATCTGTCCCAAAGAAAGGGAATATCCATGTGGATGGTGATATGCTAAAAATAATACCAAACCAAAATGGTGACAGCTTTTATGTTGAATTGATAAGGATGTGTGGCATATTAGATGAATGGAGCACTGGTTTAAGGTAGGTTCCAAATAAAGAAGCCATTGCATCTATATGTGTGTGTTAAAGGGGAAGAGAGTGGCTGATGTTTTCACAGATTCAAGATTCTTTTATGAATAGACTGTAATATTTATATTGCCTCTATCTCATTGGACCCTCAAATGAGATAGGAGAGATCCAGTAAGTAACTGCTGGTCATTTCTCCCTAAATTAACATATAACTTAACAACATTTTGGTTGTTTTTAATGTCAGTTTTAAAAGCACTAGACCAGTGGTATCGAATTCAAATGGAAACACGGCCCACTAATTGGTATGTAAGGATTCTTAGAGGCTGCATATTGACTTAGTTTTAAAATGTAATATTATTCTGCATCTGTAGATTTACAAAGGTAGTTTTTTCCCCTCTCTTGCTCCCTTTTCAATTTAAAATATATTTAATTAAATTTACAAGACTCGAGGAAAATAAAAAATAAAATATAATGTTATCCCTGTTATGTTGTATTTTTATTTATTTTGTTAAACATTTCCCAATTATATATTAATCTGGTTCCTGTGGCACATGGGAGTGTTGTGGCCTGTGTATTTGATACCTCTGCTCTAGAGGACTTTGCTATTTAAAAAAAACACACTTAAAGGTTGAGGCAACATGAGAGGATCTAGCCTTGGAGCCAGGAAGCCCTGCGTTTGAGTCTTATCTCGAACATGTCCTGACTATGTGACCTTGGGGAAGTAATTTACCCTTTCAGTGCTCTAGGCAACTTTTTAGGACTGTAAGTTTCAGAGAAGGTGGGGGATGATGAGTTCATTGGATCATAGATTTAGAGTCCACAGGAACCTTAGAAGGCATCTGTTTTTACTCCACCATTTTGTAGAGTCATATGGACATAAAGTGGCAAAGTCAGGGTTTGAGCCCAGGTCCTCTGACTCCATACACACTATCTCTTTCTACTACAGCAAGTTCTGGTGATGGGAACTGTGAGCTGGGTGTGCACAGCTTCTTCCAGAGTTAATGACTCTCTTTGCACATGGGGAGAAAGACTCCATCTTCTCCTCCTGGTATTCCCTGAATCCTCCTGTGATCTTGCTGAGCATTTTCTCCTTGATTTTGGAATTAGTCCCAGGATATATAAGTATACATGTCCTATAGAAGAAGAGACTAAAAGAAATGGAAGATTGGCATTGGCTTTTGAGGATATTAACTACTTTGGGATCACCCTAGTGAAATGAGAACCTTTGCAATCCAAGGACCCTCCTCTTAGCTGAACAAGCTAGCTGTTGAGATAGCTGCTTTATTTACAGAGTGTAAATATTGACAAACTGGAGATGAAATTTAGCACTTTCCTCCTTGGTCAGCAACTGTCAAGGAGAAACTGGTTAAAAGGAATGTCTGAATTTATTGCAAGTATTTTGTTAATCACCCCTGGTTAAACCCTAAACTTCCTTCATTTAAAATAAAGAAAGGAGAAGACAAGGTGATCCCAAGGAATGAGGAAAGACAAAGCTGGAAGCTTCCGTGACTTAGGCTGGTGCTTTTCCTTATTCACAGAATCATACAATTGTAATTGTATTAATAATAGCTCCCACTTCCATAGGGCTTTAAGGTTTGTGAAGCCCTTTCCAAATATTTCATCTTTTCCTCACAATAAGCCTGGGATATGGGGGCTATTATTATCCCAATTTTACAGATGAGGAAACTGAGGCAAAAGGTTAAGTGACTTGCACAGGGTAACAGTTAAAAAGTGTCTAAGGTGAGATTTGAACTCAAGTCTTTCTGACATCCACCCAATAATTTATTCTCTGTGCTATGTCAACACAGGTAAAGACCTTAGAGATCAGGTAGTCCATTCCTCTCATTTTCATAGATGAGGAAACAGATCTGGGAAAGTCATGTGATTATCAATTAAGTCATTTTACTTCAAATCCACTGGCCTACCCACTGTATCAAAATGCCTCTATTTAAATGGTATTCCTGCTCTGCCCTCTCAGAGATGGCACTACACACACCCAAAAGTGATATAGTAGGGGCAGCTAGGTGGCACAATGGATAGAGCACTGGTCCTGGATTCAGGAGGATCTGAGTTCAAATCTGACCTCAGACACTTAACATTATCTGTGTGACCCTGGGCAAGTCACTTAACCCCAATTGCCTCAAAAAAGTGATATAGTGGCTTTGGATTTGGAATCAGAAAACCTTGATTCAAATCCCAATTGTCATTGATTTTCTGAGTAGCCTTGGCTAAGTAGCTTCTTCATCTTGGATGGGCCTCAGTTTCCTTACTTTGTGGTATAGATGAAAGAAATATGGGTCTGATGTCAGAGGATGTGGTTTCATAGTTCAGCTCTACCAAATACTAGCTAGCTGTATTGTCCTGAGCAAGTCATCTGACATCTGTGAACTCCAGTTTCCTCATCTATAGAACAAGGAAGTTGGACAAGGTGACCTCTAAGGTCTTTTCTAGTTATAAGCCTATAATCTTATGGCCTTTGAAATGAAGAGACTAGACTAGGTAACCTCTCTTTTAGCTCAAAATTGATGATCCTAGGACTTAATTGATGTCTTAATTCCTTCTTGTGTGAAACAGATAACAAGGAAATAAAAGGACATTTTTCTATTTATCTAGACTTTAAAATAAATTCTACTCCCCTGCTTAGTTAAGTTGGGAAAAGGAGAAGAAAGTCAAAGAAGGATTTACATTTTAATATACAGATTAGCTTCAAAAGAGTGTTGAAAACATTTGTTGGTATTTGATCCCCCAAGATTATCTCAGCAGAAATATCCCACTATCTTCATAACTTCACTACCCACTGTCCTGTTACAGAATCAACTCTGAAATGAGCAAAATGGTTTATTTTAAACTGTCCCATTGTGTGTGTGTGTGTGTGTGTGTGTGTGTGTGTGTGTGTGTTTTAGCATCCAGTGCAGGGCAATCTGTGTTTGCTGACTCCTTGGACATCCAGAAGCTGTGGGACCTCACATTTCTGATATTGGCCATATAGTTCTTTAGTCCAGGAATTAGGCATAAACTGAAGGAAATGGAGCAGTGTAGACAAGCCCCTTTGCCTGCCTCTTCAGGAAGTCATTATTTTATTTTCCTGCTGTTGGTGTGGGTGGAGAGACTTAGAAATCCCTACCTCCTAGGGTGTTCACAAACCATGAGTTTCCTTATGTCAGTCACTTAATCAATCACTGAGCTTCCACTTGCTTTAAGATTTAGGAAAAACATCTGGTTGATGAATGGGAGACTACCTCAGAAGAATAATAACATGTTGATTGTTTTAATTTTACTTCCCCCCCCCAAGAAGTCAGAAGAGCAAAAGATCACCAAGACCATTTCTTTTTTTGCCCAAACAAAGCTTTTAATTGAAAATGCTTTGAGAGCAGAACAGAGAGGGGTTTCATTGCTTACTAGAGCCCATCTCTGAGACTTCCATAAATCATTCACTCTTTGTATATCATTAGAACTGTGCAGCCTGAGGAGCTGACCAGGGTGCTACTTAATTTTTGCCAAAGAAGAGGTAGTCAGCCCTAGAAGAGGTAGCCAGTGATGAAAAGAGTCTTGCTGTGGTGAGAGTCAAAAGATCTGTATCAAAGTCTCTGCTCTGTAATTGACTAACTCTGTGACCTGGAGTCAGCATAGTCCTGGATTCATATCCTGATTTTGGCACTTCTAGTTCTACAATTGGTAAGTCCATTAAGCTACCTGAGTCTCAGTTTCTTCATCTGTAAAATGGGAATACGAATACTTTGGAGACTCACCTCATGGTACTATTGTGGAGAATAAATGAGACAATGCATGTCTCAGTTACCATTAATGCATTCTTCTCAATCTTCCACCTTCTTGATCTTTCTGCTGTAGCCTTTGACTATGTTGATAATTTTTTCCCCCTCAAGGCTATTTTCTTTTGGGTTTTCATAACACTGTTCTCTCCTGATCTTCTTCTTTCTTGTCTGATTGCTCCTTCTTAGTGTCCTTTGATGCATTTTCATCTATGCCATGCCCACTAACTGTGACTCTTCCTCATGGTTCTATCATGGATCATCAACACTTTTTTTGATTTATGCTCTTTTACTTGGTGATTTTATTAGTTCTTATGGGTTCACTTTTCATCTCTATACAATAGAGTGTTCTCAGATCTATATACTCACCTCTAGTATCCCCCCCGAGCTCCAATCCCACATCATGAACTGCTTATTGGACATTTTGAACTGGATATCCCAAAGACATCTCCAACACAACATGTGCAAAACATATCTCATTTAGTTTTCTTTTTTTAAATTACCACAATTTTTTATTTCAGTAAATATGTGTTAAAAAAGCAGTATACATGCCAACAGTATATCATGGATAGCAAAACTTGTAAATGAATTGTAAATGTTATTTTGAGGATGCCTTATTTTATCCTTCTCCTTATTTTATCCTCTACCCCACTACTAGAATGAGCTCCTTCTGTGAAAGGGCCATTTCATATTCTAATAACAAAGATAAACAGGAAAAAGTGATTAGCACTTGTAACTCTGTAAACATCTGACCCTCTACTCCATTAAGGAGCATGGTCAAGTCTCCTCACTTTCCTTCTGTTTTCCAAGTCCTTCAGAAGCACTCAGCTTCGGGAGCCTTCAGTGACTGCCTCTTCCTATGGCAAACAGGTTTTCATGGTTCACATTCCAAGGTACATCAATGTAGGAAGAGTTGCCATTCCACAAGCCCTTGTGAGAATTCAATAAGGATCAATGTCAGGAAAAAGAAGGGATCTTTTTTGTGTTCCCACAAAACACAGCCCCTTTCCAAACTACCTAATTACTGACATTTTTGAGGGCTCCCATGGTTCAGGTTAAAGCTTCTCCAACTTGGGAGCAAGGAAAGACCAGGGAAGGGAGGCCCCTCCCTGATGAGAGTCTGAAGGTTCTCTTCTTAGAGATATAGGGCAAGGGCTGAGGTTGGGGTAGGGCAGGGAATGGCAAGGGTAGGAGAAAGGATCAGGATTGTTGTATCTAGAACTGAAGAAAGACACCCTAGAAGTCAGTTTGCTCAATTCTTTTATTTTAGATAAAAGGAAGCTTAGAAGAAATGAAGTGAATTAATTACTTAATGTCACATAGGCAGGAAGCTGCAGAGTCTGAATTTGAACTCAGATCACTCGACTGAATCTAGAACTCGTTGTCCAATACCACCTTCCTTCCCAGATGTGCTATATCATCGATATCAAATCATCCAGTAGAATGTAAGCTCTTTGAGGATAGACTATTTTTTTCCATTTTTCTTTGTAACCCCAGTGCTTAGCACAATGCCTGGCATATAGCAAGTACTTGCCTCTCAATCAGTGAGCATTCATTAATAGCCTACTCCATGCCAGGTACCATGCTAAGCATGGATGATACAAAGAATGGAAAAGACAGTCTCTGCTCTCATGGCATCTAGGTGGTTCAATAGATAAGTTGCCAGACCTGGAGTCAGGAAAACTCATTTTTGTGAGTTCAAATCTGGCGTCATATTCTTACTGGTGTCAGATACTTACTAGCTGTGACCTTAGGCAAGTCATTTAATTCTGTTTGCCTCAGTTTCTTCAAATGTAAAATGAGTCAGAAAAGTCAATAGCAAACCACTTCAGTATCTTTGCCAAGAATACCCCAAATGGGGTCACAAAGAGTTGGACACAACTTGGAAGAACAGAAGGTCAAGAATATCAAGGGAATTAATGGAAAAAATGCAAAGGAAGGTGACCTAGCCATACCAGATCTAAAACTATATTATAAAGTGGCAATCATTAAAACTATTTGGTACTGGCTCAGAAATAGAGTGGTCGATCAGTGGAATAGGTTAGGTAAACAAGATGCAGTAGCAAATGACCATAGTAATCTATTTGATAAACCCCCAAATTCCAGAGTTTGGTATAAAAGCTCACTATTTGATAAAAACTGCTGGAAAAAAACAGAAAACAGTCTGGCAGAAACTAGGCAGAGACCAACATCTCACATCATATTCCAAGATAAGATCCCAATGGGCACATGGTTTAGACATAAAGTGTGATACCATAGGCAAATAAGGAGACAAAGGAATAGTTTATCTGTCATATCTATCAAAAAGGGAAGAATTTGTGACCAAATAAGAGAGAGAGAAGATTATGAAATGCAAAATGGATAATTTTGATTACATTAAATTAAAAAGGTTTTGCACAAACAAAACCAGTACAACCAAGATTAGAAGGAAAGCAGAAAGCTGGGAAATAATTTTTACAAACAGTGTTTCAGATAAAGGCCTGATTTCTCAAATATATAGAGAACTTATTAAAATTTATAAGAATATAGCAAGTCATTCCCCAATTGATAAATGGTCAGAGGATATGAACAGGAAATATGAAGGTATATGAGGAAATATGAAGATATATATTTTCATATTTCTTCATATATATGTATAAATAAATTTGAAATCTCCACAGTCATGAAAAATGCTCTAAATCACTATTGATTAGAGAAATGCAAATTAAAACTATGCCGAGGTACCACCTAATACCTATCAGATTGGCTAATATGAAAGAAAAGAAAGATGATGAATATTGGAGAAGATGTAAGAAAATTGGGACACTAATGCATTGTTGGTAGAGTTGTGAACTGATCCAACCATTTTGGAGAGAAACTTGGAATTATGCCCAAAAGGGTTATAAAATTGTGCATCTTCTTTGACACAGCAATACCACTACTAGGTCTGTATCCCAAGGAGATCATAAAAAAGGGGAATAGGACTCACATGTACAAAAATATTTTTAGCAGCTCTTTTGTGGTGGACAAGAATTGGAAATTGAGGGGATTCCCATCAATTGGGGAATGACTGAACAAGTTGTGGCATATGCATGTAATAAAATAGTTTTTTTGGTGTAAGAAATGATGAGTAGGTGGGTTTCAGAAAAACCTGGAAAGACTTGCATGCATTGATGCTGAGTGAAATCAGCAGAACCAGGAAAACATTATACACAGTAACAACAACACTGCAATGATCAACTATGATAGAATTAGTTCTTCTCAGCAATACAATGATCCAAGACAATTCCAAAAGACTCATGATGGAGCATGGTCTCCACATCCAGGGAAAGAACTATGGAATCTAAATGCAGATTGAAGCATACTCTTTTCGCTTTTTTCTTTCTTGTGGTTTTCCCCTTTTGCTCTGATTCTTCTTTCACAACATGACTAATGTGAAACTATGTTAAACAAGATTGTACATGTATAACCTATATCAGATTGCTTGCTGTCTTGGGGAGGGAAGAGACAGAGAGAGAAAAATTTGGAATTCAAAATCTTATTAAAATGAATGTTCAAAATTATCTTTACATGTAATTGGAAAAATAAAATATTATTAAGTAAAAAAAAAGAGTAGGACACAACTAAAAACAACTCAACAACAACCCCCCCCTCCCCACAATAAAATCAGCTTCTTGGATCTTGAAGAATTGGTGATAAGCTATCTTCTTTTCACTTTAGAAGGTTTAGTTCCTGGGAGAATGATGTCAGTTTGACTTTCATAATGATTTTGAGATAATTACCAGCTTTTGGAGTCCTTGTGGGCTGTGCAAGAGAGGACTGAGAGGTCAGAGGTCACTGCCTTGCAGCTTTCTATGATTAGCTTCACCTGTAAAGCACTAGGCTTGATACTTGGGGAAAATATTTACCTCTAAGGGGTGACAGACAGGCTAGACCATTAATCCAAATTCTCTTAACCTCTTTTCTGTCAATGCCATAATTAGTGCTCTGCACATAGTAGATGCTTAGTAATCTTAATGATGCCATTTGCTGATTGTTGACTTCTCCCCTGACCTGATCTATAAAACGAAATTTATTTTTATTTTTGCTTCTTGAACCTACCTGCCAATTGGGTCTGGCCATTAGTTCAGTCAGTCTGTTTTCATGATTCTCCTTTTCTTGGGATTCATAGAATTATTTAAAAAGCATTTTTTAAAATGGGCATATTAAAACCTTACCCTCCAGGGCCATATCCACAAGGTTTTTCACCTTGCTACCAAAAAACTACTGTAGAGCATGCCTGAGAACCATTAGCCAGACCATTCTGGTCATTGGTCTAGAACCATCAGCCAGACTGTCCTGGCCATTGATCTAGAACCATCAGCCAGACTGTCCTGGCAATTGTCCTAGAAACCACATATTACCTTAACCTATGTGAAGGCTCACAGACAAATCTGTCTGTCCTACACACTGACATGCACACACTTCACTTTTGTGCATCAAGGGAGTTGAGACACCTCAGCTATATTCAATACAAACTCTGTACCACCCTGTCTTCATTGACTAGTGAACTAGTTTGCTTGTTTGCACAAAGTTAATATGAAATCCAAGATGAATAGTTTCCCTGATCTTACTAGAGTAGAACCTGGAAGGGGAAAAGCTGAAGTTAGAGAAGAATTGAAATAAATGAGGGTAAGTGAGAAGGAGAAGGAGGAAAAGAGATTGTGGAAAAATGAGATTGAATTAAGGAGAGAGGGAAGGTAAAAAGAGATAGAGGAAGGAAGAAGAGTGGAAGAAGAGAAAGAAATAGGAGGAACCTGGGGAAGATAGAAGTAATAGAAAGGGGGCAGCTAGGTGGTGCAGTGGATAGAGCACTGGTCTTGGAGTCTGGAGTACCTGAGTTCAAATCCAGCCTCAGACACTTAACACTTACTAGCTGTGTGACCCTGGGCAAGTCACTTAACCCCAATTGCCTCACTAAAAAAAAAAAAATTAAAAAAAAAAAAGAAGTAATAGAAAGGAGGGGAGAGAGGAAGTGGGTAGCCAGGTAGAACAATAGATAGAGAATTGGTTCTGAAGTCAGGAAGAGAAACTGAAATCCTGCCTCTGACGTTTACTAGCTTTGTGACCCTGGACAAGTCATATAGCAACTGTCTGTCTCAGTTTCCTTATCTGTGAAATGGGGATGATAATAGTAACACTATTTCACAGAGTTGTGAGGATAACATGAGATAATATTTGTAAATCACTTTGTAAACCTTAAAGTACTATGTGCATAGTTGCTATTATTATTTTAAAATAAAAACAGAAAGGCAGGAGAGGGAGGAGGAAGAAAGGAGAAGGATGAAGGGAGGGAGAGAGGGAAAAGAGAGGTGAATAGAGGGGGGATATTAAAGAGTGATAGAACAAGTGGGGGAGGGGAAGAGAGAAGGGGGAGGAGAGAGAAAGCTTTCTTTGCTGAAGCAAAGCATGGACTGTATTGAAAGATCTATCTTGCCCAAAAGATAGGTTTAAATCAACTGTCGAATGTTCCTGAGGAAATGGCGCATTTAAGAAAATTTCTCTCTAATGTGTAATTAATTCAAGCCAGAGTATGCCATGTGGCAGCTTGGTGAATGTAATCTTCTAGTAACTTATGGGCGGATGGGATGTAGGTGAACTTAGGTTTGATTTTAGCAAAAAAAACAAGTCTCAAGACAAATGTCCATATTTTCTGCTTGGTTTAAGGAGCACCCGTGACTGTTCTCTTGACTGTGAAATATGGCTCAGGAAAAAAAAGTGATATTTAGCTGGAGCTCTGTAAATGAAAACCCAGGTTCTCCTTAGGCTTATGATTTGGAGTCAAATTTCTGAGTGAAGTGTGGTAATTAGAAGTAAAAGAGTCGCTAGGGGATGATGGATGTGGTCTCCAGTTCCGGCAAGTGGAGAAGTCCTAACCATTTTTCTTCTGCATGGAATCGACCGTAGATTTATCATGAGGACAGCAAACATATTCAAAGGGAAGGAGGGAAAGCAATTTCATAGAGACCCCAGTGACAGATCTTGTTGCCAAGAAGTCCATGAATATTCTTCCAGGAATCATGTAAAATATTGGGTTTTGTCGCCTATGGGACTGCTTTATGTTTGTTTGATAAGTAGCATGGAGTTCAGAGATAGCGACCAACTTGACAATATTCAGCTTGTGAAACGCTATCTTGGGCACTAAGATAAAACAGGCTGAGACAGTCACTCCACTGCTGAGAGCTGTCAGAATCCAGGAGGTGGTGGCAGGAGGGACCTGCTGGAAGGAAGCATTCCAGAATTCTGAGCCTTCTATTTATAATTAACTCTGACTTACTCCATGATCTCTGACGGCATAAATTGTATTGAACCTCTGGGGCCTGAAGTAGTAGGTAAGATTAATGGTCTCATAATCAGGGAGAAAAAAAGTCTGAGAGATTTTCTTCTTATATGTTGGAAAATTAAGAGGCCCTAATTGGTTAGGAAAAGGTGTAAATGTTCGACAGCACAAGCCGGTTAGAGCCAGTGGCCAGAAGAGGAACCCTTGAAACTATTGTTTTCAATGCCAAAGTTGGCTGCCAAGCAGCATTGAAGTATGATTTCTCTCTCTTCCAACCCTCTACCCCCGCCCCGAAAATCAGAAGGAGTGGCTGAGTCCCTGTAGAGCTCGCTATCACATGTGGTAATTGGTGGGCAGATTTTTGAGGAGCAATGGCATCTGAACATTCTTTGGTTGAGCTCACTGGGACCCTGGGTTATCTCTGCAGAGAAAGCGGATGCTGAGTGCTCTGGTGTTCTCTGGTGTGGGAACAATTCTTGCATTTCACACTTCTCACTGGCCTTAATTTCACGCAAGACTTCTTGTTTCTAAATCATTTTATGTAGTTTCTTTGGGCTAAATTTGGAGCTGCTTTGTACTTTCAATCCAAAGAGAGAGAAAAGCGTGGAAATTATAGGAGAAAAGAATATACTCCTGCCTTGGGTTATGTGTGGTATTTTCCCCAAATCCACAGAGCAGAAGGCTAAGCAGTTAAGGAAGGAAGGAAGGAAGCACACATTTATTTGTTTTTTGGGCAGTGAGGATTAAGTGACTTGCCCAAGGTCACACAGCTAGTAAGTGTCAAGTTTCTGAGGCCATATTTGAACTCAAGTCCTCCTGAATCCAGGGTCTGTGCTTTATCCACTGTGCCATCTAGCTGCCCCAGAAGCACACATTCATTAAGTACCCTACTGTGCACCATACACATTATGCGAAGTACTTCATAGAAATTAGCTCATTTGACCCTCATAACAACCCTGGGAGGTAGCAATTATTATTATCTCCATTTTACTGTTGAAGAAATTCAAGTAGACAGAGGTTTGGTGACTTACCCAGGGTGACCTGGCTAGTAAGTATCTGAAATGGGATTTGAATTGAAGATTTTCTGACTCTAAACCCAGTGCTCTGTGAGAAACACAGTTAATTAGTGCTTGCTGACTGATTGAAGCCTTAAAATGGCTTCTGATTTTTAGATCATCAAGAACACATGTAACTGTCCCTTTCTTTGTGGTTTTCCCTTTCCTTCTCTTCCTTTTATTCTGTCCTGGAAGTTTAAATGAAAATGAGAGATTCAGCTGGAAGCCCAGGGGTTCTGGCCCTATAAAACATAAAAAAAGAATGATGTGACCAAATGCTTGGAGCTAGAGTCAGGGGGTTTGGGCATTACTATTCTATCCTTACTATACTATTCTCTACTATCTACCCCTAATCATGCCTTCATGTTGTCCGCATTTCTAGTTACTACTGAAATTGACTTGAGTCAGAGAGGTGTATTTCAGTAATGGCCAGTCAATAAGCATTTATTAAGCACCTACTATATTAGGCCCATAAGAATCATAATGAATTACTCACTTTGCCTAGCCCTCCACTGTTTACAAAATGCTTTCCTCATAATTGCCCAGTACGCAGGAATCTTAGGTTGCATTAGAAATAATTATGAGTCACATAACAGGACATGAGTAGGGGATGTCTCTTCCTCTGCACTCTCCCATCATCACAGCTGAACTGAGCTGACAGTTAGCATCAGGCTGGCTAGCATGGTTTTCATTAGTTATACTGTGGTCAGTGACCTATGTCTGACTGTTAGTACATCTAGATAATGTTGAAGGAGGACAAGAAGGTGAATGTAAATAATCAAGGGGAGGAGAGCATCTGGGTGGTGCATATATCAGTGAAACAGTATTTCCCAATGCTTTAGGTCACACTTCAGAAAGCATGACCAATTTTGCTACTAATTAGGCCAACATTGGGCAGCTGGGTGGCACAGTGGATAGAGTCCCAAGCCTGAAGTCAGGAAGACTCATCTTTGAGTTCAAATCTGGCCTTGGATACTACATGAGCGATCCTTTGGTGAGTCATCACTGTTTGCCTCAGTTTCCTTACCTGTCAAATGAGATGGAGAAAGAAATAGCAAACCACTCTTTACCAAGAAAACCCCAAATGGGGTCATGGAGAGTCAGACATGACTGAAATGACTGAACAACAACTTTTCTCTCCTTCCCATGAATGGAAGGGTTCAGAACTGGCCTGACTGGTAGGTGAGATAGGAGAATGTTTCCTCATGATTTGAGGGGGTGGCCATCTGTGATCACTACCCTCAAAAATTGCTCTTGTCCTTTGGCTTCTCATTCTGTCCTTGTCACTACATTCTTTGTGTCTGGAAAAGCAGTTTTCAAAAGTCCAGAATTCAAATGCCAACAAACCTCAGAATAGTCACACCCGCTTCTCCACCTTCTGGCCTACTGCCTTGCCACCCCTGACAGAGGCCATGCCTTTTAATAAGACACAGTTAGCAAATTCTAATGCCACAACTCAGATCCAGACTTGCTGACTCCGAGAAATTCTGTTTGCATCTTAGGCAGTTGTTGAGTGTACGAGGCAGCTCAGTGGATAGAACACTGGACCTAGACACAGACTTACTATAGGTGTGACCCTGGGCAACTCACCTCAAAGCTGTCTGCCTCAGTTTCCTCATCTGTAAAATGAGGAAAATAATAGCACCTGACTCCCAGGGAGGGGTTGTTGGGAGGATAAAATGATGATATTTGTAAAGCATTTTGAAGACTTTAAAGAAAAATTCTTTCCATCCAACTCAAGGGAAATGGAGTCACTGAGCTGGCCACTCTTGGACAATGCGACTTAGTGAAAAAGCATTGGAGGGGCAGCGAGGTGGCGCAGTGGATAAAGCACTGGCCTTGGATTCAGGAGGACCCGAGTTCAAAGCCAGCCTCAGCCACTTGACACTTAACTAGCTGTGTGACCCTGGGCAAGTCACTTAACCCTCATTGCCCTGAAAAAAGAAAAAAGAAAAAAAAGAAGAAAAAGTATTGGAGCTGGGGAAAAGAGGCTTCAGGTTCAGATCCTGCTTCAAGCATGAAATGTGTAGCTTTATCAAGGTACAGAGCATGTACTGTGCCTGGTGCATGTCAATCATTTAAATTCATGTTAATTGATTTATTGATTGGGAAAATTACAAACCTCTAAGCCTCATTTTTTCATCTGTGACATGAGGTGATGCTGTGGTTAAAGTGCTGGGCCTGGAGTCAAGGAGACCTGAGTTCAAATCTAGCCTCAGACACTCACAGTAGTGTGACCATTGCACAGTCATCTAACTTTAGTTTGCCCTCAGTTTCCTCATCTGTAAAATAGGGGATAATAATATCAGCCCACCTCCCAGAGGGTTGTGAGAATCAACTGTGATAATACTTAGCACAATGGTTGGCACACGATGGTCAGTGCTATATAAGTGTTAGCTGTTACTATTACATCAACCTGTAGTGGTTACAAAGGAATCATTGACCAGATGAAATGATATATAGGATGTCATGTTGTTGGCCAACCCCATCTATGGAAATGTTGGCTTTTGTCACCATTACTTTTGACTGACCCAAAAGATTACTTAGGCTTGGCTCTACCCAGAGTTCGCATTCCTCTGAGCTAGACTACCCTTATTGAGTCCCCTTTGTAAATATCGCTTTCATAAGTGGGAAGGAAGGGAGAAAACCATACTCTTCATTAATGTCTCATTCTCCCTGAGCTCTTTGCTAGGAGAAGGAGTAATTTCGGTTGTCAAGACCTCGTTAAAAGTCTTTGGGTAGGAGGATAGAATTTCCACTGTAAAGTAAATAAATAAACTAAATTCTTCAATCTATTTCCCCTTTTGCATTTTAAGCAGAGCTTAAATCTCAACGGGAGCTGGGATGAATGGGGAATGACTCCTAAGATGAATGCTGATGATGTCTGTTATTATTAGGGTTTTCCTTCATCATAGTCTTTTATTGGAATTTGTCCTATCACAGAGAAAACAGCCTCAAGCCCAGCTGGCCACTGAATCCAGAAGGAAATGCAGCAGTGGATATTTCTCTTTCAGAATAGTCCATTTTCAGTTTGACAGGAAGTAGAAAATTATGCTTAAATTAATTCAGCAGCATGGCTTATGGGACCGAATAGAGATAAAATAAGGAGTTAGGTGGGTCCTCTTTGAATTGCCATCCGATTTCTTATATTTCTGATAAAAGGAACAGTGTTGCTCAGTGGTTAGAATGCTAACTTGGAGTCAGATTCCATCTTTGCCTCTTTATTGAATTATGAACTACTTGGTCCTGGACAAGTCATTTGTCCTTCCTGAGTCTGAGGGATACTGGTGCTTGTACTGAGCTGAATCTAGGAAAGCTTTGTAACATTGTAAATTACAGATAGGGTGTGATCTGCATTAGTGAAGGGAGTTTCCATATCGAGAAAATTCCAAGTCTTTGATGCATTGATGGGTTCCCATCTCATGTTCTCTGTGTCTCTGTGTCTGTTTCTCTCTGTCTGTCTCTTTCTTTCTCTGTCTCTCTCACTGTCTCCCTCCCTCCCTCTTCTTCTCCCTCTCCCTTTCCATCTCCCTCTTAACATTCAAGTTTCCTCCACAAATCTCTGTGGAGAAAAACTGCTCAAAATATGTTGGGAGCTTTCATGAGTCTCTAGCCTGGGGAGTTAAGCACACAGGAGTCCCTTCAAATCTGAGAATCTATCCTAAAACAGTGACAGGTTGCTTTCTACCTAGGTGGGGGGTTATCTTTCAAGGAGTGAGCTCCCTAGCATTCGTTTTTTTTTTTTTAAAAGCTCTTTATTTCAACTTCATTGAAAATGCTTGTCACACACAAGCTAGCATTTGCTGCCTGCATAGACTAGCTTGATGTTGCTCATAGGACACAGAACCAGGGTGAGCTAAACACCAAGCATTGTTCTGAGCCCCAGGGGGGAATCCATGGGCAGGCTTAGCATGGCTTTCAGCCTTATTGACTTGAGATTTTGTGTGTGTGTGTGTGTGTGTGTGTGTGTGTGTGTGTGTGTGAGAGAGAGAGAGAGAGAGAGAGAGAGAAGGGGAGGTAAAGGGAGAGATACACACAGAGACAGGGAGACAGAGAGACAGAGAAAGACAGAAATATTGACAGAGACAGATGCAGAGAGAGACAGAAACAAAGATGGGAGCGGGGAGCGGCTACCATAAATCAACATGGGCAGGTTAATGAATTAAGATACATTCAGGAAACTAACATTCAAGATGCTAGACATGTATCTAGGACCTAGTTTGGATACAGCAGGTAGCTGCCACTTTCCATGGGCCTGGGTGGCATAGTGGATAGAGGATTGGATTTGGAGTTAGGAATTTGGGGGTTCAACATATTGACTAGATGTTACAAGATCTCCCTGAGCCTCATTTCTTTCATCTGTAAATTGGGCATCCCTACCTCATGGGATTGTTGTGAAACTCAAATGAGATGATTCATATAAGTGTTTTCAAAACATTAAATAAAACTCTTATAATTGTCAAGATGATTATTCCTGCCTATGTTGCCCTAAGTTGGTCATTTCTGCTCTCTGGGGCCCAGGTTTTCCTATGTCTAAAATGAAGGGGTAGATCGGTGGAATACAATATATAGAAACTACATTATAGTTAATTACTATATTAATCTAATATGATAAATCCAAAGATCCAAGTTTTTGGAACAAAAACTCATTATTTAACAAAAACTGCTAGGAAAACTGGAAAGCAGTATGACAGAAATTAGGTATAGACCAAGATCTCACACCGTAGACTAAACTAAGGTCAAAATGGGTACATCATTTACACATAAAGGATGATATCATAAGAAAATTAAGGGGGTATGGAATTGTCTGTCTGTCAAATTTATGGACAGGGGAAGAATTTAGAACCAAAGAAGATATAGAGAATAAAATGAAATGCAAAATAGGTCATTTTTATTAAATAAAATTAAAAAGCTTTTGCAAAAACAAAACTAATCTAACCAAGATTACAAGGGAAGTAGAAAACTGGAAAAGAACTTTTGAAACAAATATCTCTGATAAAGGCCTCATATCTCAAATATATAAAGAACTGCATCAAATTTATAAAAATACAAGTCATTCCCCAATTAGTAAATGGTCAAAGGATTTGAACAGGCAGTTTTTAGACCAAGAAATCAAAGTTATCAATAATCATATGAAAAAAAATGCTCTAGATCATTGTCGATCAGAGAAATGCAAATTAAAACAACTCTGAGGTATCACCTCACACCTATCAGAGGGGAAAATATAATAAAAACAGAAAATATTGGTTGTTGGAGGGGATTTGGGAAAGCAGGGGTGCTAATCCACTGTTCGTGGAGTTGTAAAAAGATCCAACCTTTCTGGAGAGCAATTTGGAACTATGCCCAAAGGGCTATAAAATTGTGTATACCCTTTGATCCAGCAACATCATTACTAGGTTTATATCCCAAAGACACCCCCCAAAAGAAAAAAAAAGACTATTTCTACAAAAATATTTATGGCAGCTCTTTCTGTGGTGGCTAAGAAATGGAAATCAAAGGAATGCCCATCAATTGGGGAATGGCTAAACAAACTGTGGTATGTGGTGATGGAATATTATTGTGCTATAAGAAATGACAAGCAGGATAACTTTAGAAAAGCTTAGAAAGACATGTATAAAATGATGTATTGGGAAGTGAGCAGAACCAAGAGAGCATTGTACACAGAGACAGCCATATTGTTCGATGAAGAACTGTGAAAGACTTGACTATTCTCAACAATACAACGATCCAAGACAATCCCAAAGGACTATTGGTGAATCATACTATCCATCTCCAAAGAAAGAACTGATATTGATTAAACATAGACTGAAGCATGCTATTTTTCCACTTTCTTACATTTTTTTATGATTAAGTTTGCTTCTACCAAGTGACATCGTGATGTTTTACATGATTATACATGTATGGCCCATATCAGGTTGTTTGCTTCCTCGGGGAGGGGGGAGGGGAAGGATTATTTTCTAGTACTATTCTACTGTATTATGGAAATGTTTCTTTCATTTATGTTCAGAATAAAATAAATACTTAAAAACATAAAATGAGGGGGTTGAGCTGGATGACATGCCAGGACCTCTCCAGCTTTAGATACAGGATGTTTGTGATATGGAAGTTATCATGGCACTGGGTAGCAGACACCCAGATTTGGAATCAGAGAATCTGCTTTTTTCCAGCTGAGAAGTAACTTTACTGACTCTTCAAAGACTTAATACCTCTATGATCTTAGGAAAATCATCGAACCTCTCAGCCCTCCAGTTTTAGAGAGAGGGAGCTGATCTCAAGGTCCCTTTTAGTTCCAGATCCTATAATTATATGTCCAAGTCAATACTTATGTGATACCACCAAGTGTCCAGTGATAACAAGTAATGACTCTCATGCCAAATAAACTATGTGTAAATTTAGGGGCAGCTAGGTGGCATAATGGATGGAGCATCAGCTCTAGAGTCAGGAAGAGATGAGTTCAAATCTAGTCACAAATACTTACTAGCTGTTTGACCTTGGGGAAGTCACTTAACACAGTTTGCTTCAGTCTCCTCATCTGTAACATGAGCTGGAGAAGGAAATGACAAACCACTCCAGTCTCTTTGCAACAGAACTCTGAATGGGGTCATGGAGAGTTGGACATGACTGAAATAACTGAACAACAACAAACCTTCCGGATGCTTGGTTTATCTGGATTGACATAGTAGGAAATAGATAAATATTCATGGAAAGGAAACAGTGTGGCATAGTGGACAAAATACTTAACTTAGAGAGAGAAAAACCTAGGTTCAAATCCTGCCTTTGATACTTTCTTTGGGCAAGTAAATAACATTTCTTGGTCTCAGTTTCTCCATCTGTAAAATGAGGGGACTGCATTCGATGACCTTCCATCTCTACCTCTGTGATCCCATGAATCAAAAGAGCAAGAAGCAGCTTGGCTCTTTGGATAGATCACTGGGTATGAGATCAGCAAGATGAAGGTTCAAATCTTGCCTTGGATAATACTACCTTGGTATCCATGGACAAATTATTTAACCACTTTGACGCTAAAGTCAACAAGCCAGCCATTGTGCTAAGCACTGGGAATGCAAATATAAGTAAAACAGGAAGCATGTACCTTTAAGGAGCCAATATTCCAGTGGGGGAACATAATTCATAAAAGGGAACTGAAAAATAGGATAGGGTTGGGGAGTTCAGGCATGGAAGAGTCTAGAAAGTCAGGTGCTGAACTGGGAGAGGAGTAAAGGAAGGAGTTTGCATGGCTGGCCTTGGTGCTTCCTCAACATGGAGGTACTAGGAGGAACTCACTAATGGGAAGAGAGGGTGGGGAGAGCAGAAGGATTTTTCAGAGTGAGAAGGCTGCAAAGGCAGAGGCAACTTTGAGGGAGAGCAATCTCCTGGGGCATGGAGAAATACAAAGAGTCAAAAGCAAACCCAGCAGAGGAGTGATATCATCTGCAGAATGGGGATAGATGTACCAGGAGTCCCTACTTCACAGGGTTGCCTGGTGGCTAAAATCAGATGATGTGGATAGAAAGAGCTTTGCTATCTTTAGAGCTATAAAAATGCTCTTAGGAAATGGCATGGCTCCTTTAATGACCACAAGCTTCTTCTAGAACCAGACTCATCTTTTAAATATCAATATTCTATCAGCAAGGAGAGATGGAGCACATTGAGCTTTGAAAAACTGAAAGAGGATATTACAGAGAGGGAAATAGTGAGACCCATGGCTGGTGTGAGCAGGGAGTAACATGTGACCAGTGAAGAATTTTGGGGAACAGGCACAAAAGACTTCATCAGGAAAATGTATGATAAGAGGAGAAGATGGACATGTCTCGTGAGGGATGATGGATGGATCATCTAAGTGTTCTTCTGGTCTCTTCTCAATATCAAGAGAAAGTTGAGAAAGTCCTCTAATGTGCTGAGTGGCTAACTTAAGCCCTGTGGCCAACTTCTGGGAGAACATGGGCAGACTGGAATCACACAAGGTAGACAGGAATAAAAGGGTCACCATCTGAACTATTGGAGGAACTTCCAAATGGACGAGGTCCCAGGTCCATTTGGGCATGAATTTTAGTTATACCTATTATAAAGAAACAAGTGAATGTTTAATAGAGGTGCTTCCTGGTGACATTATTTACCAGGTGAACTTGGATTCTGGGACACTCCTGTTTTGTCAAAGCATTAGCTGCAGAAAGGTTAATTGTTCACGGACTTCCAAGGAATGCTATGCTAGGTAATGACAGATGGAGGAGAGTAGCAATGAAATAATTTTTATCAAATCTTCTATCAGTAATTACCAAACACAGCTTGAACTATTATTATTGTAACATTAAGGGAAAGCCACGTTACTGATAGATAGCATGCTTATTAACTCAGTAGGAATGATATTTAATTAAAACCCAGTGGGGGGTACTTGGGGTTTTCTCCACAGAGCATATCAAAGATCCTGCTGCAATGCAGAAGTATAATAATAAATGCTACTTCTCTAATCTTGGCATTACCATAACCCTGCAGTGCTTACGTATGGTTGGCTATTGTCATTGATTTTGTACAAGTTATTACTGGTGCTTTTTAAAAGGAAGAACAAGGATCTTTTAATTTCTAATTATTTGAAAGGATGTAGGGGGCAATATTTGAAACTGCCATTTACAGGTCACCATCATCACAGTCTATAAGACAACCCAGGTGTGACCCTAGGCAAGTCACTTAACCCCCATTGCCCCACAAAAACAAAAACAAAAAAAAAGACAACCCAGTCTGGCTTCAACTCAGACTCATTCATTTTTTTTTTTGATACTAAGGAAGGAGGAAAGAAGACAAAGGCATCATGTGGTCAGAGAGAAAAAGAATCTCTCCTGCCATTGCTTCAATTTGACAGGTGTTTGTTTAGCCGCTATTATTTGTCAGACATTATGCTAAGTATAAAAAAGATAAATGAAATGGCTGTTACCCTCAAGGAGCTTACTTTCTACTTGAGGGAAAACATGGAAAGGTAGAAAAATATGAAATCAATTTTAGGGGGTGGAGGAAAGCACTAAGAGCTGGGGGAGTCAGGGAACGTCTGGCATAAGCAGTGAAGTTAGATCTGAGCCTTGGAGGAAGCTAAGGATTCTGGAAGACAGAGGTGAGGCAGGAGAGCATTCTAGACATTGGCCATCAGGGGTTGGAGGTGGCAGCTGGGGAACTGGCCAAGTGATGTTTCTGAGACTGTGCTTTCTTTGAACAAGATACAAAGGTGTGGTGCACCACATTTTGCAGTAATATAGAATTGGAAGCAAAGGAAATACCCACTGGTCAGGGAATAGTTAAACAAGATTGCATGAATGGAATGGAAGACTACAGTGCTTTAAGAAATGATGACTATGGAGAATGCAGGGAAACATGAGAAGCCTTCTATGAGCTGATGCAAAGTAAAAATGGCAGAAGAAGGAAAAAAAAGATATACACTGACTACGACAATATCAATGGACTATCCCCATTTTATAGATGAGGAAACTGAAGTAAAGAGATATTAAGTGACTTACCCAAGGTCACACAGCTAGTAAGTGTCTGAGGCTGAATTTGAACTCAGTTTATTACTGACTCAAGGTCCAGCACTTTATTCACTTTACGACCTAGGTGCCTTTGTCTAAAAGGTATCGATAAAAACTATCCATTTGCCCAACTTATGATTGATATTAAATATAAAAAATAAGGGTAAGACAATGATTTAGCTTAGAGTAATTTCTACCTAAAATCTATTGAATATAAAATTAAAATAATAAGAATAATAATAGTCAATAAGGATTTATTAATCTATGTGTGAGGCACTAGTGATACAGAGAAAGACACAAGGTGATCCCTGTCCTTGAGGTGCTTATAGTCTAATGGAGCAGACAACATGCCAACGACTCTGTACAAACTATATGTGTACACACATGTATATGCATATGTGCATATACACATATATCTGCACACACATATGTACATGAATATACACATGTAGGTAGATGCATGTGTAAATCTATATAAACACATGTAAATTGGAGATCATGAGCAGAGGGAAGGAATAAGCATTAAGGGGCATTGGGAAAGTTAGAGAGGGAAAATTACAACTGAGAGTCTGCAAAGCACTTTATGTAAGTTCTCTATTTCAAGGGATTGTGTGGGTTTAGTATTGATTCTCTTTTGATCAACTACAAAAGACCCAGAAGACTGGCCTAGAAGGAAAATTGGGGAACCCCCAAGCCCCACATCACCACACTGTTAGCAACCATCAGCCTTAAAGAAATGTGAGAATTTCTGAGGCTGTCCATTATCAACCATATTATCTGCTATGAATCTGGGTGGTCCCCAATGGGCTGGCCTTGAGAGTATCAGTAGATTAGTTAAGGAAGCAGCTTTCTGGAATGAGTCATATTTGGAAATCTTTCTGGAGAAGAGGCTGGTCTATGAGTCAGAGTGTCTAAGAAGGGACAACCCAAGAATGAGAACAAGGACTGAGGCTGAGGAATATGGAGTTGGAGGAGACAAGGAATTACATTCTGGTAAAATTGGTGACTCACATTGCATGCATGCCTGGGGCTCTGAGGCCTCTGGGTCATTTGTAAGGGTCAATGGTTGGACCTTTGTTGGTAGTAGGGTCTGAAAACTGTCCACAAGGTTATGTCAGTAGGAGGTTCTTATAATCTAAAGCCTACCGATAATGAAATGCATTGAAAACTCTTCCCAACATAACTCCCTCTAGTTTCCTTTAACATTACTTCTTTTAGCTTACTCTGTTCTGTGAAATTCCCTCCATGCAGCATCCCATCACCCTCTGTGCCTTTGAATGGGAGGTAGGTTAAACATTTGAGATGATTTTCTCTTTGCTCCCCTTCTTGCTATCCCTTGTTCTTCTAAGACATTGCTCAAGTGCCGTCTCTTACAGAAGGCATTCCCAAGAGCCTTCTGGCCATTAGTGCTGTTTCCCTCCAGAAATTAGCTGCTATATCTTTGTATATGTTTTATATTGACTTACTTGGATAAGAATTTTAACCCTCGAATAGAATCAGAGCCCTGAGGGCAGGAAGTGTTTTGTATTCCCAGAGACTAGGATAGGGCCTTGTACATAGTAGGTACTTTATACTGATTTGTTGAATTGAACTGAATCTTGAAATATACAATGAAGACTCACAATCTTTTCCTGGGGGTGAACACTTAACTTCCTGTTAGGATTTAATTTGCATGGATTTGTGTGAGCTTCATCAACCTTTTTCAAACATTTAGGTTCATTATTGTTTTTATTATTCTCTAAATGCCCATTCTCTTATATTCTTCCTCTTTCCTATTAACAGGGGGAAAGACTCACTGTACTCTTTATCAGTCTGAGCTAGTACAAAGTGCCCTGAATGGGGCAGCTCTGAGACCTGGGTTATAACAACAACAAGCATTTCTATAGTAGTATATGGTTTGAAAAGCATTTTACAAATATTTTCTCATTTGATTTTGATCCTCACAACAACTCTAGGGAGTAGGTGCTATTATTATCCCCATTTTATCGAAGAAGAAACTGAGGCAGATAGTGATTAAGTCAGAGGTGAACCAGATTTTAAAATATAATTGGGAAATATTTTACAAAAGAAATGAAAATACAATAGACCATAGGTAATGTTAATATGTGATTATCTAAGTCAATTTGCAGCCCTCAAAGACCCTTGGTTTAGTGGTCCCCATTTCTGTTTGAGTCTGACACCACTGGGTTAAATGACTCACCCTAAGTCACATGGCTGGTAAGTATCTAAGGTGGAATTTGAACTCAGATCTTCATTACTCTGTCACCTAGCTACCAGAGGTATGTGACCAATGGGAGGGTACATGGTACAATAGAAAAATGCTGAACTTGGAGTGAAGATCCTCATTAGCTGTGTGACCTTGGACCACTCACTTAACTCCTCTAGGCCTAATTTTCCTCATCTGTAAAATGAGATGGTTGAATGAAATGACTTCCAAGTTCCTGCTTAACTCTAGATCTTTGATGCTATGACCTAGGGCAAGTCACTTTCCCTCATGGTAGCTCAGTTTCTTCATTCCCTGAAATGATGAGGTTCAACTGATTGATCTCTAAGGTCCTTCATGTTTGTGTGACTGTGCTTCTCAGCCTTCCAAGAACAACTCTCATATAAGGAGAGCGTATGTCTACAAAAATTTGGACAATAGCCTCTCAAGCAGTAGTTTGATATGGACTACCATGGTCATGAAGTCCATTGCCTAACTTAACAATGTGTTCTGGGTATGTTTGAAGGCACTGGAATTCCAAACAATATTCAGGCTAGAAGGTGACATTTTTTTCTGCTGGAAGAGGGGAAGCAAAGAGGTCCACATGTGAGACTGCTGAGGTGGGTTTCAGTGAGCCCCTATGGGCTTGCCAAAGCTGATTGTTAAATTTTCAAAGTGATCATTTCCACCTTGGAAATTGGCCAGTGCTGTAAATCCTGTATTGATTTATCATTTTGTTGATTTTCTAGACTTAAGAAAGTTGAAGGAAATATTAAAAACATTAAACATAGCATTAATAACATCAAACAACACTATTAATAATTAATAATAAACAAAATGAATTAGTAATAACAAATGAATTATCTTAAATGTAAGAATGTGTTGTGTGTGCATTGTTTTTGGAGAGTCAGTTGTTAAACATTTACCAGTATATCGCTGGATGGAGGCTAGCTACACTGGTATGCAGGTGAGCAAGGAGAGCTGTGACATTGTCTAAGGTGACTAGGATTCATAATATTCCAGCATCACTGGAGTTGCCAACCAGGAAGGAAGAGTCCTGGCATTTTTCCTGGCAGGCTTAAGCCCTTAAATCCCAGGCAATCTGCATGTTGAGTAACTTGGGCAAATAGTAGGCTTGACATTAAAACAGTTGTGACAGCTGTGGAGGAGGCCCCACAGCTGGGGAGGCTTAAGGAGAAAATAACAATGCAAATTCAGATTTACATTGTGCTTCTAACTTTTCCAAAACACTTTCTCATACGTGACCTCATTTGGCTTTCCAAATACCTCAGTTTCCATTGCTGGGTCATAATTCAGATCCTGACCCACATCAGTGGAAATGCCCCAATGCTCTATCCTAGGCTTGCTTCTCCTCTGCTCTTGTTCTCCAAGACTTCGTCTATTATCACAGCTTCAATTTTTACATCTGCACAGATGATTCCCAGATTGATGTATCTAGCCCTGGTCTTTTTTCTAATCTCCTGCCCTGTATCACCAACTGCCCATTGGAACCTGGTGTCCCAGAGACTTTTCAAAAATCAGTGGATCCAAAAGAGAATTCATTATTCGCAACTCCCCAAATCCCTGTCTTTTCTGAACTTTCCATTTCTGTAAAGCGTACCACGCTGGTTTCTATCACCCAGGTTCACGAGTGGGATATAGTCTTGATTCACACACATATCCATGTGATTGACAAGAATTGTTGATTCTATCTCCACTCTGTTTCTTGCATCTCCCACCTCTACCACAGGGTTACCGCAATAGGTCTAGTCTGCATTACCTCTTACCTGGCCTATTTCAATAGCCTCCTATTTGGGGTTCCTGCATCAAAGTCCCTCCCCTCTCCAAATGTCATTAACATGGCTTCCAACTCTAAAACAAGGGTCCGACCATGTCACTTACTTGGTCACCAAGTTCCAATGGATTCCACTGCTTTTGGAGTCAATGCAAGATTCTCTGTTTATCATTTAAAGTCCATCACTTCAATCCAATCATGCACGAGTCAAGACATCACCCATGATGCCTACTCATCTTTTTTTTTTAAATGAAGGACAACAACATATACACATGTACATTTGAGTGTTATATAAGAGACCCGTGTGTGCATGATATATACACACTATGTATGTATGTATGTATAGAGATGTGTGCATATATACTATATGTTATATACACAGTATATATGTATATGGGAGACGTGTATAATAATCTTATATATCATATACACATGTATATATGGATGGGACATGTATTTGTGTATGTAGACTACATATATGCATGCATATATGTATAGAGAAGAGATATACATTACATATGCATATCTATGTGTATATACAGGAGACATGTGCATGCAATATATATTATACAAATATATACATATGTTTGTATAGGAGACATATGTGTATTAATGTATGTATTGTTTACCTCCAATAGAAGTAAGATTCTTAAGGGCTGCAGCTGTTCTTTTTTCTTGGCCCTGTCTGGTACCCAGACAGGGTAACTGTACCCTGTAGCACTATACCTGACACCATCCATTAGATAATTAGGCACAACATTGTGACAATAGATGCAATTTTTAAAAATTGCATAAGTTTACCACAATTTATGTTATGTGTACAATGATCTTTAAATACAAATAATTGGAAACAGATATTGTAGTGGGTTGGGTATGAAATAAAATTTTCCTCCTACTGTTTTCTAATATGTGCAAATACACTGTGTCCATTGACACAGTTGGGTCCTTCAAGGTCTTCTTAAATTCTGGTGCTGCTCTGTGCTTGTTGGTTCACTGACTGTTCTTCACAGATTCACTGTAAGATAGATAGGCTCATTATTTTCTCCATTTTAGATGAAGAAACTGAAGCAAGATGGATCAAATGAAAGTCATATGGTTGGTTTTGTCCTTCATGATTGTGGAAGATCAAAAGGAGGCCATTATTTTTGGATCAGGGTACAAGTTTGTCTGATTGTGGCTGATCAGACCAATCTGAGCTTATGGAATTCAGGGCGCTTCCAATTCTGAGATTCCATAATTCGGTGACAACTGCCTGCCCATGGCATAACATTAATAATAGCAGAGCCAAGAATGGAACCCAGGCATCCTTGAGCTTCAGAGCTCTTTTCAATACCTGAGGTTTAAATTGGAATCATCCTTGTTCTAAATTCAACTATTATTGATTGCAACTTAATTCAATCCTAGTTTTCATTTTTTGATTTCAAGAAAATCTTTAATTTTTATTCTGGGGGTAATCCTCAGCTTCCCTCAGAGTGCCTGCTTCTGCTTACAATCAAAGCCAGCTTATAGGCTTCTGCTCAGCACTGCTTACATTAACTACAACATTGTAGAGAAGCATTAACTGTCTTCCTGAACCGCTCTTTCTCTTGGAACCTTTCACTGGTCTAATGAGGTATCTAGTGTTTCTTTTCCACAGAATCAGACATTTGCTCATATTTTGGATGTACCAAATGTAAGCTTCTTGAGAGTGGGGACTGTCTTTTGCTTTTCTTGGTATTCTTGGTGGTGTAGGCACATAGTAGGTATTTAATAGATGCTTATTGACTGACCTTTTTATGATTAAATAGAAATGTAGAGAACCCGCCCTACAGGGAAACACATATAGTATTTCACATGGTGGCTTCATTCCAATCAAGAGCAGGTTACCAGCCAGCCTTGCTTTGATGGCACATCCAGTAGTTGCTGACTTTATCTCAAAGCTCTCTTTGGGGGGCTTTCTGTTTGCATACAATTTATTTTGCATAAAATTAGAACCTCCATTTATGGAGGGTTAGGTAAGCCACTGTTGTCTTATTTCTCTCCATGATGCTCTCTTGCTTTCTCTAACTGTGCCCAGGAGCCTTTCATCCTTTTTGGGGGGGCAATGAGGGTTAAATGACTTGCCCAGGGTCACACAGCTAGTAAGTGTCAAGCGTGTGAGGCCAGATTTGAACTCAGATCCTCCTGAATTCAGGGCTGGTGCTTTATCCACTACACCACCTAGCTGCCCTGAGCCATTTCATCCTTGAAGCTTACTCCAGCCCTGGAATTCACACATTGGAAGTACCCTGTATTCTTGTGATCTCTCTCTCTCTCTCTCTCTCTCTCTCTCTTCTCTCTCTCGTCTCTACTCTCCTCTCTCTCTCTCTCTCTCTCTCTCTCTTTCTCTCTCTCTCTCCCACTCCTCCCCCCCCCCGCCCAATCCCCATCTCTCTGATAGGATGGCTCCTCCGAACCTTCATTTAAAGCACGGTGCCCAGGAATTTACGTTTCATTATTCTCCAGCACATACTCACTCTGGACTTTCTCTACAGGACCCTGAGCTGGGTACCTTTACCCCCTCCCTTTTTATGTGTTCTATTCCTCCATTATAAATTAAGCTCTTTGACGACAGGGATTATCTCACTATCTGCTTATATTTGTATTTTCACCTTTTGGCATGACTGCTGGCACATAGCAAGCACTTAATAATGCTTTTTTTGCTGATCAAAATGCTAGAGATTAGACTTTAAATAGTTTAACAATTCCTGGATTTGTTTTTACACCCATCTTTCAGTTTATAGAAGCACTTCTTAGAATCCTAAAATCTTAGTCCTTTCCTTGACTAGGAGGTCAGCATAAATAAATGAACTGTTCTTAATAAAGAAAACAACAAAGGTCATCTCTCTTTTTCTAGTCCAATAACTCATCTGTTTATGAATTAAGGTGATGTTGGGGAAGACCATTTTAATGGTTCATAATCTTTCCCTTCTTGCAACTGGGTGGGTGTCTTTGGTCTTTGATCATCATTTCCCATTTTACTATAGATACTTTTGCCCCACCCTTACTCCCCTTTTGAATTCCTGGGATATTTTCAATTCCATCCTATACATTAGCAGAAGTATGTGCATATGAGGGAAAATTCTCTGGATTACATTTCCCAGAAGATTGCGTATGAGTCTGTAATGTAGGCACATCGTTTGGTATGGACTTATACTGGGGAGAAGGCTCTGCAACATGCAAGATTTAAAAAATAAAAACCACCCTCAGGAGTCTTCTGTGAGGTGGCAATAAAAACAAAGATGGTGAGATGTGGACTGAGAGAAAGAGGGATTCCTCTTCCCTATGGATATGGGATTTATGAGAAGAAAGGTCACCACACTGATACCATGCCAATGACTCTGAGAGGAGAAAAGGCTTCAGGGTTTTTCTGGTTCATAAGAAATCAGCACCATTTAGATTGATGTGCTAGGAAATCAGTACCCTGCCAAGAGAAATGAACAATGGTTGGACTTTGGGGCCAGATTGAGAGGGAAATGCATTGGATTATATTTTCCTACCACCTTGATGAAACAGTGACTAGACTAGGGAGCTGACTGCACTCTACCCTGAAAGTATGGCAGTTGGCAGGCATTTGGTACCATGCAGGGATAACTCTGTATGATTCACTTCCTTCATTTTTATTTTAATCTCCCATCCCTTTTGATGAGTTCTTGTGTCACCTGGTACAATTTGGTGTGGTCATGTATTGGGTAGAGCTCAGAGCCATAACTTCAGAATGAGTACTCATCAAAACTGTACTTTTGAACCAGAGAGAAGCTGAGATGGGACTAAGTTGGTAGGGCCACACATTACATATGTAAAGTGTTTTAGTAACCTCAAAACACTAACATAATATCAGCTATTATTATTATTTACAATCCAGTTGGGAATAACTGTTGTACATATACCAGCTGTAGTGATATAAAATGCTAAGACTTTATTTCCCTGAGTAAATCAGTCAAGAAGTGTCAGTCGGATATGTCAAGTGCTTTTGTGTGTATAGAAAGCCAAAGAAGAGAATCCCAGGAGTGGTTAGGCACCGCTGAGGCTCCTGGGGGCCATCATGAAACAGACTTCCCCAGCTTAGCGCAATGCCTGGAACATAAAAGGTGCTTCATTAATTCTAGTTGACTGACTGATGGTCTTTCTTGCTGCCTACCTGCTTCTGGCTGCCTCTCAGCATTATATACCTGGTGTACTCATGTGTGTATTTTTTTTGCCATAGCTAAGGGTGTCCTTCTTGAGCAGAATTCTACATCATCAACTTGGCTGTGGACTTCCTCCCATCAAATTTACCTGTTCCAATCTCCTTTCTTTCAGCCACTGAGTAGTGGCTGGCTAACTCATCTCGTCAAGCAATTCCAGAGGATTACATTTCATGAGGACTTCCAAAGTCTTAACTCGATTCAAGGAGCTAGGTGGCACAGTGTTGGACATTAGGAAGACCTGAATTCAAATGTGGCCTAAGGCACTTACTAGCTGTGTGACCTCAGGGAAGCCACTTGATCTCTGCCCACCTCAATTTACTTAGCTGTAAAAATGGTGCTGATAGTTGCACTTACCTTTCAGGGTTATTGTGAGGGTTTGTTGCTGTGGTTTGATTGTTTGTTGTGGTTTGTCCTTCCTTCTGGAAGAGGATCCATGACGAAGATTGTGTCTTGATTTGTGAATGAATTAGATTTAAGTGAGGTGTAAAGTGCATTGCAAATCTTAAAGTGCTGTGTAAATGCTATTATTAATAATAACAATAATTATCATGATGATGGGAAATATCATGTGAAAATTGAAGTAGTGGAGGCTTCTTGCTGCATTTTCATTAAAGGCTAACTTTTAAGATAACTAGAGATGGGGCAGCTAGGTTGCCTAGTGGATAGAGCTCCAGTCCTGTCAGGGGTTTAGGAGGACTTAAGCTTAAATCTGGTCTCAGATACTTATTAGCTGTGTGATCTTGGGCAAGTCACTTAACCCCAATTGCATAAAAAAAGATATTTGGAGATATTTGGATGAATGTAAACCAAAGGAGAAAAATCTTGGAGGAACCTAGTTCCTTGCTTTAAGGCAGGTAAGTAAAGTATTATCATATCCATTTCACTGATTAAATAACTAAAGCCTGAAAGCTTACTAACCCCTCTAGGAATGGTAAGGCAGCTCAGACCAGCTCATGAGATAATTGTTAAATTTTCAGCATGAACATTTATTTACACCTTGAAAATTGACAAAATGGTGAAAATCATGAACTTCAATTTGTTAGATTATCTAAGTTATAAAGGGACAGAGAAGATGTTAATAAGGCAGATTAAATTTGAAATTGGCTTATGAATATATTTTGTTTCCTCAGAGAGCTGGTTGTTAAATATTCACCAGCATCCTCCTCCTAGTAAGTGATAGAATATAGGAGTTTGTCATGAGAGCAAGCCGTCTTGTAGTCAGTCCTGGATTTGGAGGTCCACTACTTCTTTGCATTGAAGGATTGTGCTGCTCACATTTTGAGGATGTTTTTTGAGGTTTGCAGTGAAATCATCAAGATTAGGTTTCCTAGGTAAACCAAAGGGGGAAAAAAGTGGTGTGCATGCGTGTGTGTGTGTGTGCGTGCGTGCGTGCGTGTGTGTGTGTGTGTGTGTGTGTGTGTGTGTGTGTGTGTGTGTGTGTGTGAAGCACTATTTAATCCATGAAGGGCAGGATATGACTACAAGTTAATTTCTAATGATCTTAACCTCAGAGCTATCTTCGTATATCTCACATATTAAGGATTGATAGCACAATAGCGAAGAGCACTTCTAAATCTCATGCAGGCAGATCCTGGCGTTCACAAATATATTGAGCCCTAGAAGATCCCACAAATTATTAAGTTTACTTTGGTGCAGAAAATATTACATAAAACTATTGATTTGCCCTTCATTGCTTCTTTATGAGTAAAGGTATAAAAGAAAATGAAGGAATATCCTGGGCATTGGTGATCTGAACCTTTCCTATTTCATACTTTCAATCTATAAAGAAAAAAAAAAGATTAGATAAAGACCAGTCTTTTTAACCTTTATCTGAAATCTCCAGATTTTGACAAATGCATCATGAAAGCCATGATGCCCCCTAAAAATATGAGCCCTAAATGTGTGGCAAAGCATCACTACTTTTCCCCTTTTAATTATATTTATGGGAAGCTGTTGCAGCCAGGGCGCCTGTTTCTTTATGACTGTGATCTTTTACTTAAATAATAATAATAACTCATTTCTATGTGATATCTCACTAGCAGCACCAAACTTACTTGGCCAAAATTGAACTCATCTTTCTCTGGAAATTTCCCATCTTCTCGGCTACCATGCTTCTATCACCAATAACCTCTCTTTCGGTCCACCCAGGTTCACTGGCTCTGATTTTGTAATGCATTCTCTCCCTTTTCGTCTCCCCCAATGTCTTGTCAGTCAACAAACATTTATTATGTGCTCCTACGTGCTATTCACCTTGTTGGATTCTGGGATTACAAAACCCAATGCAAACTGTCCTTCCCCTCAAGCAGCTTATAATAATTCATTGTCGGTGACCCTATCTCTGCACTCTCTCTCAGATCTACCTCCTTTCTTCTCACACAGCATCCACTCTTTCAGATTCTCATCATCTCTCACTTGAACTATTTTAATATTCTCCTTGGCTCCAGTCTCCCCACCCCAATATATCTTTTATACAACTATTAAAATAATCACCCCGTGGAGATTTGGTTATGGAGAAATAAATTTAAAATATTTACTAAACATCTACTATGTGCCGGGCGTTGTTCTAGGTGCTGGAGATACCAAAGACAAAGTTTGACATTCCCTGTCCTTAACAAAGATTATATTTCATGGATCTGTGGGAGTGATGGCCAGAGAAGGAGCTTCTTGGTCTGAAGATTCCCAGGAATGGTGAGGAGTGGTTCTAGAAGGCAGTTTTATTGTTATGCACATTTCTTTGCTGCTCAAAGTCTTTGGTGGGTCCCTATTACCTCTAGGGAAAAATACAAACTCTCCAGCCATTACTAAGAAGGCCCTCTGCACCTGACTTCCACTTACTTGTCTAGAGACAATGTCCTGTTTATACTCTCCATTCCAGTCAAGCTGCCCTTTTGAAGTTTTCCAAAGGCATGAGCTGCCTTTGACCTTTGGACAAGTCATAGAGATTCTCTCCTGTGCCTAAAATACACTCTCCCCTTCTTAATTCTAGGGGCTTCCCTCTGTTAATTACTTCCTAGTTATATGCTTTGCATATATTTGTTTTGCACGTATCTCCTCATTAGATTGGAAACTCCTTGAGGGTAAGGACTGTCTTGCCTCTTTTTGTATCCCCAGCACTTAGCACAGTTCCTGGCACACAGTAGGCATTTACTAAATTACTAAATCGATTGATTGATTTCTGCCTTACAAATTACTTACCAACCTTCGGCTCAAACCACATTCCTCTGAAATTTTCCTTGGTCTTCTCTTCTACCCATCTTTGCTCCACTCCAGTTGACAGGGATCTTCCTTTGCCCTTGCAGTTTTCCTAGAGCATTATTTTCAGATGAGGAAAAAGTGGCTCATAAAGGTTAAGTGACTTGCTCAGGGTCACACAGCTAGAATAGATCGGAAATGAGATTAAGATCCAGGTTTCTCTTAATGCTCAATCTGGTGCTGTTTCTGAGAAGTCACACTGTCACTGAATGAAAATGTCACCAATGAAAGACAATGCTGATTCTGGAGCATTTTATGGTGGAGGGACCCTGTTTGAATACAGGGTCAACCATTCACTCAGTAAACTGTTATTAGTCACCAATTGGATCCAGGAACTGTACTACGTGATGGGGATATAAAAACAGTTCCTGTCCTCAAGGAGCTCACATTCAGACAAAGTATAACTTGAAGTAAGGATTCTGTATTCAAATCCTGGTTTTAGTTGCCCTCCTCACCCCTGGCCTAGACCACTGCAGTAGACTCCTACTTGGTTCCCTGCCTCACATCTCTCCCTTCTCCAAAACACCTTCCATGTGGCGGCCAAAGTGGTTTTCCCCTGAATCAAAGACCTGACCTATTCACTCGCAGCTCAATTCCTCCCCGTCGATTCTTATACAAACCATTCTATTTGGCCTTTACAACATGGTACCATCCACCCTTCCAGTCTTATTTTGCATAATGATTCTCGAGATCAATACTTCATGGTCTAAATACACAAACCAGCTACCAGGGACACTCCTCAAATTACCTTGTATTTACTTCATACATATTTAGTTTACACATATTTTTTTTTTTTTAGTGAGGCAATTGGGGTTAAGTGACTTGCCCAGGGTCACACAGCTAGTAAGTGTTAAGTGTCTGAGGCTGGATTTGAACTCAGGTACTCCTGACTCCAGGGCCAGTGCTTTATCCACTATGCTACCTACCTGCCCCTACACATATTTTTTTACATGCTCTCCTTCTCTCTCTCCTCTCCCTCTCCATTAGAGTGTAAATTCCTTGAGGGAAGGGGATGTTTTATTTTGTCTTTATATTCTATATAACTAGTTCAATGCCCAGCACATACTTGATAGATATGTAGCCTAAGGTACAGATAGAGGTTAAGAGACAATCGGCATGACATTGCTTCAATCCCAGGATTCTCTATGTCCAAGCTGAACCCTCTCTCTATTATGACAAGTTGCTAGTATTTCTGTTTCAGCATTCAAATACTAAAACGGATCTGTGATCTCATCATTTTGGAAGTTTCCTCCACCAATGCAATGTAAAGTTAGTTCATACCTGTTCATCTTGTGTGACTTTCATCCATGGCCTCTTATCTTTTATCATTTTGCCACAAGGTGTCCAGCCAACAAGCCAATAGTCTCCCTTGATTTCTCCTGACATCACAAGGGTGCCAATGCCACCATGTGACTAGTATATTTTCTTTTCCTGTCAATTTATTGATTGAAGAATAGAAATGAAAGAAGACAATATTAAAACTATAGTGATACAATTAGAATATGACCTTGCTCCACTTAATCTCTTAACACTCACAGTTTCACCAAATCAAAAACCAAACCCAAGATCTCCACCCAATTTTTCCCAGACAAAAGTGCCTTGATGAAGCATTTGAATGATTTCCATGCTTTAAAAAAAGAGGTATGAAATCCCCAGTGGATGTATCACTGAAATACAAGTGTGGTCAGCCAGATGAAAAATTGTACACCGAATACTGCATTGAACACTTGGTGCCAAATACTACACATCAGCTTTAGGAAAGGGAGCTTCCCTGCCAAGCTTTCATTGATTACATCTCATCTAGGTCATGGGTCCTTAACCTGAGGTCCACAGATCCCCAAGGGGTCCATGGATAGATTTCTGGGGATCTGGGAACTTGAATAGAAATGAATATTTTGATAACTATATTTTAAGATCATTGGTTTCCTTGTATTTTCTGCATTTAAAACATTATTCAGAGGGGTCCATAGGCTCCATGGGGGGCACTGGGATCTATAACACAAACAAAGGTTAAGTACCTTTATCAGAAGCTATGGTGCCTGTAGTGAAAACAGCGGGCAGAATGAAGGTGAATGAGACTGAAAAATTCTTGGAAATAGCCAGATTGGGACCACATAAAGCAGATTTATTTGTATGGCCTTTTAGCCTCTGGTATGGGTCCAGGGAACCTGGTCCCTTTTTCATAATAGAGAAAGCAAACAGTTAGTGGTCATATAGTACAGTGGAATGAGCACCCATATAACTGGTCCAAGGCAGACAATGAATAGCACAAGTTGAATAGGGCTTTGCCCAAGGGCACTAAAGGGCCATGCTTCACCTCCCACCCCCGTCTCTCCCCCCACAAAGAGTGTACTTCTTCCTTCTTATAATCACCATCCCTATAAATCTCCTCACAATACTCCACTGGTCCTTTCAGGGCAGGTGCCCCCAGTACCAGTCCCTTAAAACACACTGGACCTGTGGACTCATAGGGGTGGATGTGCCTGCTCCTCTTCCTGTGCCGCCCTCCGATTGCTTTTACTCCAGGTGAGAGAATCCCTAGGTTCATTCCTGCACTGAGGATATGGGTTTGAAGCCTGTTCCTGCTCTTTGCGACCTGTATGACTGACCAGCTTCTTTGCCCTCTGGGGTTGGTTTTTTCTTTTGCTCAATGAGTAAGTTGGTCGACACAATCTCCAAGGGCCCTTAAGTCTCAACTCTTCAGCTCACACCTCGTCTGCTCTAGTCTTTCCAATCCCAAGGATTCAGCTTCATTTCCCATTCTCCTCCAGCTCTCCCTCAAACTGATCATTGATATGTTACCGTGGAGGCCTTTTTCTTTGTGTTTGTCTTTTATGAGAAGCAATTTGGGATTTCCCTATAAAATATTGATTTATGTTTGCATTAAAAGCAGCCACTTGCTTCAAGCAATAAGGTCCTGAATCTGAGACCTGAGTATTTGATTAGAGGATCTGGCTGTCATTCATCCATGAACCAATAGTAATTGTTCTTTTGCATAGCTGAGTCTTCGCAATGCATTTCTTCATTTCCTTAAGAAACCAAATTAATGTGTAGGTAAATTTGTATATTCCCAGTCACCCATTTACAGAAATTGATTTTCATGATTGAAAAGGCTATGAAAACAGGACTGGCTTTTTCTTTATATGGGCTTTGAGTGATCTTTTGTACAAAGGCACTTCCAACATAGTAATGGAAAAAATGAAATCCTAAATTTGTTCTGTTGACACTTGGGCCTTCAGGTAACAAAATTAAAGGAGGAGTGAACTTAGATATTTCTGTTCATTTTCTAAAGCAGTATGTGAAAACAGTCTTACTTAAAAATATGCTTTTTATTATGGACAACTTTTAGGCACTTTATAAGACAGTGGGACTGTGAGATTCGGCTCTGCCCCAGCTTTAAAAAATTGTTTATTGATGCCTTTTTTCTTTATGTTGCAGTTATTTCCCTTTATAATGTGCTGCCTTCTGACCTCTCTCTCACTGCCACTCTTGTAGTGAGCCTTTCCTTAAACAAAGAAAAATAGTTAAGCAAAGCCAACTTATCCAGTCATGTCTGAGCTTGTATCCAGATTACACATCTGTAGAGTCTCACCTCTAGGAAGAAAGGAAGGAGATACATTTCCAATTCTCTTTCACTGGAGTCAACAGCCATTGTTATAATTATATAGCATGCATCTTCCTCTTTGGGATTTTTAGTTTCCATTATTAAATTTATTGTGTCTACTGTTCTGCTGTTCATTACTTCTTCTTTCTTCATTACTTTATCCAGTTTCTCATTTCCTCTTTTTTTTTTTTTGTGAGGCAATTGGGGTTAAGTGACTTGCCCAGAGTCACACAGATAGTAAGTGTTAAGTGTCTGAGGCCAGATTTGAACTCAGGTACTCCTGACTTCAGGGCTGGTGCTCTATCCACTGCACCACCTAGCTGTCCCTTCTCATTTCCTTTTGAGTCTTTCATATTTGTCATTTCTTATGCCTGCTCTAGTCTTTTACACAGCTTTAACAGCATCATCTTCCTGCATAGCTAATGAAGAAAGGGAAAATGATGCCCTGAACATCATTGCCCATCTCACTAGAATAGAAATGATACTTGCTATCACCATGTACTATTGTGGGGGGCCTGTCCAGAGACTGGATGCGAATAGGACATAGATGGCTGGTTACTAGAAGGGCATAGCTGTATCAAAGGGTCGAAGGTAATTTTTGGAGGGCATAGTTCCGCCTCCCAAAAAAGTTCATTGCTTTTCAGAATGAATGGACTAATCCCTAACCCCACCAGCAATGAATAAACATGCCTGTTTTTACACAACCCCTCCAATGCAGGGATGTGAGGTGGAACCTCAGAGTTGTTTTTATGAATTATTCCAATTTTCTCTAATTAGTGATTTGAAACATTTATTTCATTCGGCTATTGATTGCTTGGATTTCTTCCTTTGAGAGCTACCTGAAAGCATATCCAGACCCAACCTGAACATCTCTTGTTGTTTTTTTTTTTTTTTTTTTTTTTTTTTTTGCAGGGCAATGAGGGTTAAGTGACTTGCCCAGGGTCACACAGCTAGTAGGTGTCAAGTGTCTGAGGCCGGATTTGAACTCAGGTACTCCTGAATCCAGGGCCGGTGCTTTACCACTGCGCCATCTAGCTGCCCCTGAACATCTCTTGTTAAAGACTCAGGGCCACCTGAGCAGACCCAACCTGAACATCTCTTAATAAGGTCTCAGGGCCAATTGACAAAGTTGTGCACCTCTCCTTGCAGAAGGAGAAGCACAGTTTTAGACGGCTTTATCAACATCATCTTCCCGCATAGCTCATGAGGAAAGGTAAAATGATGCCCTGCATGTATTAGATCTCACTGGAAAATTGTGTTTTGTTTGGGCATCAAAGAGTAGAAAAAATGTTGATAATCTGGGGGCCATCTAGAGGATGGAAACAGGATGGTGAAGGGAATTAAGAGTATGCATACAGGTTTAGGTGGAAGGAACTAAGGACAAACATTCTAAAAAAAGCAAAGGAATGAAAGGGACTAAGCATTAACAAAGCGTTTCCTATGTGCCAGGCACTCCACTAAGTTGCTAAGTATCAAAACTATTATCTCATTTGATCTTCACAGTAACCCTGAGATACAGTTGCTGTTATATCCATTTTTACCATTGTAAAATGAAACATATAATAAAAACAGAAATTGAAACATTCTCTAAAACTTAATATTACCACAATTAGGACATATAAATATTTGAAAGGCTACACATGTAAGTCAGCTGGCATTTTTGTATCTACTGTGTGCCAAGTACTGTGCTAAGAAGAATTTAGTTTGTATCTACTGTCCTCTGAAGTTTCTGCCAACTGAAATTCTGTGAACGAAGGGCAATGAATGGGTGACATAGTTGGAAAAACTCCTTAATAATGAGAGCTGTACAAAATTGGAATGGTCTGCCATGAGATGTGGTAGGTTCCTGCTCCTCAGAGGTCTTTGAGCAAGGGCAAGATACCTGTGTGTCAGGTATGGTTATAGATGCACAAAGTAAAGCAGGTGCTCCATGGCCATTGGAATCTTTTCCAGTCTGAGATTCAGTGATTGTGTAATTCGCAAAGTTAAACTAAAGCCACACTTCAGGGTATCCACACTGCTGATTCTTTCTCCTGGTCTGTACTAACAATTGACTACAGCCTCATCAATAGGATTGACCATGAAGTGAATTGAATCGACTGTTGAGATGACTCAAGTAAACCAACCATTACAACCAATCACTTCAGTTGTACAGACATCATTCAACCTACACTTGACTCTGTAAGGACCCTTTGGCCCTTTGACAAAGTCCCCAAATGTTTGGGAGGTTAAAATATGATTGCCTGGATGTTATTGCTTTACCTGATGTATGTCCTGATAACGGTGTATTCTTCTCCATCACTAAGTCCCAACTAGTTTGACCATTTTTACCCATGGATGTACAGCTTTATACCGGCTGACTGATTAGTTACTAGCTGAAACTGATGGACAAATGTGTCTGCCAGCAAGGCAGCTCTTGGAAAGGGGACATATGTAGTAGTTATCCTTAAAAGCCCCAACTGCCTTCTTCAAGCTCCTATAATGTGGACTGAAAGATTTTTCATTCTTGACATAAAACAGTGTTTTTCAGAAGAACATTTTTTTCATTCTATTGCACAGAAAAAACCCTCAGCCAAATGCCTCTAAATAAAAGATTCAAGACAGTGGTTCAAAGTAGACAGTGCCTCTGTCTGAGCTGTGACAAACTGAAGTCAACCATGGCATCTATAGTAGGAAATTGTAGCTATTTCACAATCTTGATGACTTTTTCTTACATTGACTCCAGGACCTGCCTAACAGGTGTTTGAAAATTCTACTCCATTTAAGATTGGGAGATTGGTAAGTTTTGTCAGTGCTTGTATATGAAAGGGCTCAGTCCTAGAGAAAAGTAGACTTGGGGTAGACATGAGAACCCTCTTCAGGTTTTCTCTTTGGTCCCAGAGGACAGATCTAAGAGCAAAGGACAGAGGCTACCATGAGGCAGATTTGGCTTGGCTGTCCAGAAATCTTCCATCGGTGTCATAACTGGAATGGCTCCCCCTTAGAGGTGGTGGGTCACCATTCTTGGAGGTCTTCAAACAGGATCTGGATGTCCATTACAGGTTGGACTAGATGGCTGCCGAGGCCCCTACCATGTCTAAATTCTGTGACTCTCTGAAGCATCTCTCCAAGGGGAAAAATACAGTCCTCAGTGGAAATAATCTTAGTATTGGTACTCTTGTATAATTTTCATATATGTATAGGAGACATCCTGTGTGAGGAGTTTGTTCAAGTCTTCATATTGGTCTTTGGAGTCAAATGTTTTTTTTTTAAGTTTTTTTAGTGAGGCAATTGGGGTTAAGTGACTTGCCCAGGGTCACACAGCTAGTAAGTGTTAAGTGTCTGAGGCCGGATTTGAACTCAGGTACTCCTGACTCCAGGGCTGGTGCTCTATCCACTGTGCCACCTAGCTGTACCCAAATGCTTTTTTTAAAAAACAAATCAGTAAAAACAAAGTAAGCCCTGAAAGAATTTTGTCAATATCTTTATAAAAAATATCACCCCATCATAGTGAAGAAAAAAATAATAGGGAAAACATTCCAGCAAAATTAATCAAGTATTTATTATTAAAGTACATTAAATGTTAGTAAAGAATTGACCGTGTGGGGAAGGCTAGGTGGCAAAGTGGATAGAGCACCAGCCTTAAAGTCAGGAGGACCTGAGTTCAAGTCCGGCCTCAGACACTTGACACTTACTAGCTGTGTGACCCTGGGCAAGTCACTTAACCCCTCAATTGCCCCACAAAAAAAAAAAAAGGATTGACTGCCTGGCATTTACCACAAGCAGATTGTCTCTAAGAGAGCACATGGTCTCAAGCAGAGTTCAGAAGCCCTCTGTTACCTACTCTGGCCTAAAAGGAGAGGGCTCACCAACTGGACAGCCTTTCTAGCTTAGTGTGCATGCCAAGAATGGTGTTCACCTGTCTTCAAGGAACTTACAATCTAATTGGGGAAGACAACATACAAGAGGAAGCCGAAAAAGAGGAAGGGTTATGTATTCATTGTGTGTGTGTGTGTGTGTGTGTGTGTGTGTGTGGCATAAAAAAAGTCCAAAATCCGTGTAGCTGGTGGGAAATGGGGAGAAGACAATGTTGAGGCTTCTTTAAATAGAGGCCCTGGAACTCATGACCCTGCCCTCTAGTCCAAGGATCCAATCATCAGGGCAGAAGGTACTGATGAGTGGAGATACTGATTGGAGATTACTTTCTCAAGGTGGAGTTGTTTATGGATGGAGGAAACGTGAGCATTAACCTCCTGGTTAACCTCTTTGCCTCGTGTGTCTCTACTCTCCATTCCATCCTCCACACAGCTGCCCAATTGAGATTCCTGAAGCACAGGATTATTCATGTTACTTCTTTATGCCCAAAGCCCCAGTGGCTCCCTATTACATCTAAGATAAAATAGAGACTCCTTTGTTTGGCATTCGATGTCCTTCCCAATCCTGCACCAGCTGAGTGTTCAAACCCTACTATAGATTATTCCCCTTCATGCATACCTGCCTCATGTCAACCAACTGTTTCTTATGTTTTAGACAACTATGTGGCTCAGTGGATAGCACACTGGACATGGAGTCAGAGTTGTGTGACCCTGGACAAGTCACTTAATTTGTTTACCTCAGTTTCCTAAATTATAAAAATGGGGATACTAACACCTACTTTGCAAGGTTGTTGTGAGGATCACATGAAGTCATATGTGTAAAGCACTTAGTCCAGTGCCTTACATGTAATTGGTGCTTACTCCTTTTTGTCTTATGCATGGCATCCTCTTTCTCTCTCTTTTTTTTAGGGCAATGAGGGTTAGTGACTTGCCCAGGGTCACACAGCTAGTAAGTGTTTAAATGTCTGAGGTCGGATTTGAACTCAGGTCTTCCTGAATCCAGGGTCAGTGCTTTATCCACTGTGCCACTGAGCTACCACTTCTTTGTTAGGCTTTTGCATGGAAAGTCCTTGATTCCCAAGAGACACTCTTTCCTCATCTCCTCCTATGAGAATGGCCAGATTCCTTCAGATCTCAACTTATGTGCTACCTTCTAAATAAAACCTATGCGGATCCTGCCTTTGTTAGTATCCTCCACCTCTTAGTGTTCTCCTGCATTTACATTGTCCCCCAAATAGAATATAAACTTCTTTAGGACAGTGGCTGTTTGATATTTGTCTCTCTGTTTCTAGCACCCAGCAGTACACTTGGAACATACTTTGCACTTTATAAATGCTCGTTGAAGGAGAACATATGAAGTGATGTGCAAATATTTGTAACTAGAAACTATTTGTATTATACAGAGTTTTGTGTTTAGATGGGTCATGAGTTGCTAAAGTCTACTTGGTTGTCTCATTTTGGTAAAAGGAACATCTATACATTTTATCTTCTTTGGGAATCTTTCCTTCTTTGAGATATTTTAAAAATCAATCCTAGGAGAGCTTGGAAAACTGTTGCCTCCATCTTGTATTTCTTCTACATGGTTTGGGTCCAGTCCAGCCACTATTCCCTACTTCATCTTCATAAATGTTATTTCATCATGTAGTAATCTGCTTCTATTTTGATGAATTGCAAATATTTGTACTAAGCGAATTGACTATATCTGTACCTAATGATTGTCACTAATGAACATAGATGACTATAAAAATGCTGGCAGATCTGTTCCATATTGTGTCTATTTGTTTTCCTCCTGGTTTCATCTATACATGTTCCTGGAATGGTTTGGCTTGCCTGGGTCTCATATCAAGCACTGTGAATCCACATTTTATGTTTTCAACTAGTCTTTAACCTTTGGTGAAGTCTTCCTTCCTGCTCATAGTCTTCCTCTTCTGTGATGTTTTGAAATTTGTATTCTTATCTGATGCTGCCCTTGCCTTCCACATGTCTCTGCTATGTCAAGGAGATGATGTATTTGCTGGCTCTTGCAATTTCTGATCTATTTCAGTGTCTTTAATGTGATGACTCTTTGGCAGAAAACTAAAGTTCTCTAAGAAATGGTAATAGAGTCAACAGCTTTACTTTAATCAATTTCTCATTTCCCCCCCAAGTCGACAGCTTGCTTAAACAGACTGGGGAGGAGGAAGGCGTGCTGCTGCTGGAATCTTATGCAGAGTCTTCCCATTTTATCTTTTCTTCTAATTGGATATTTACTTGGACCTTTGTTCTAACCACTTGAGGATCTGACTGTACACAGATGACTCTATCTGTAATTAGTCAATTCCTGTTTGTTAAGATAAAATCAGTTTCATTTTTTATAATGTTTGGTTCTCACAATCTCCAACGCATCCTAGACAGTGGAGATGTTTGTACTCTCTACTGAATATTGGCATCATACAGTGTAAAAGAGATGAGAGGTAAAATCTTTAATTCTGTCCACATATACCCACCTAAAATATGGCATGGTTACTGATGGAACCTAGAGGCAAGAAGCCTAATGTTGATACCTGGCTCTGAAACTTGCTCGCTATGTGATGCTGAGAAAGTTGCCAAATCTACATATTTCTTAGTTCCCTTATCAATAAAATTGGGATAGTACTCACCTCCCAGAGTTGTGCGTAAAATATTTTAAGGCAGGCTGTAAGTGTGAGCTCAAATGATTATGAAAGATTTTTGATTATTGAAGATTATTGAATGATTCCCAAGTGATGATGGGATGCTTGAAATATCCCTGTTCATAGATGATAGTGGATTTAACTACCTAAGGGCCAGAACATCACAAAGTCTTCTCAGTGAAACCTTAGCAATGAGAAAGAGATCCGTCTAACCATTTATAATGGAAGCATGAAGTGAATGAGAAAACACGTATAGCACAGACACGTCAAGGTAGCCTATTGAGTTAATTTATTGGAACATCGACAATACCGTGTGAATTACTTGTAACAAGCAATAATTTTATATGGTTTTATTTTGAGACATCAATAGGCATGTACATGTTTCTGCTGACACCTGGCTAATGTCTGACCTTGATCAGGTGAAACTGGACTGAACTGGTTTCCCCACCTTTAGTTTGATCCTTGCCAGATGAGTGCTAGACAGATATTTCACTTCTATCTTTTGCTGTGTTTTCAACTCTGTGGTTTTAAAGAATGAATATTCATAACTCCAAGGAAATGTACATTAGTTGCAGCTCTTTAAGAGCACACTTCACTATCTGTTAGAGATATTGCAGCAGTTGTTGGTATGAGAAAATCAAAAGCTTTAAAGACCATTCAAGCTTATAATGAAACAGGATCAGTGGCACTGGTGCACAAAGTAGAATAAAAAATGGAAGAAAGTAACACCAAGAAATGACAAATTGTTTTTGTGAAACAACCTAATTAAAACTTTGTCATATGAAAAGCAATATTAAAACTAGAGTACTGGGGGCAGTTAGGTGGCGCAGTGGATAAAGCACTGGCCCTGGATTCAGGAGGACCTGAGTTCAAATCCAGCCTCAGACACTTGACACTTACTAGCTGTGTGACTCTAGGCAAGTCACTTAAACCCTCATTTCCTCACCAAAATACAAAACAAAACAAAATAAAAAACCAAAACTAGAGTACTAAAAATTGAAGAAAGGTTATTTGCACCAGTGGAACTCTATTCATTCAAGACAATTCAAAAACCACTGTGAGAAAAAGTCAAAGTAAGCTTATGAGATCTGGATATCTTCATCAGATTGTAAAACATTCACCCCTCAAAAATGTTTTGCAAATGTTTTACTGCCAGTGGACCTGAAAGTCTTATCCTCATTGAAGAAATGTTGAACTCTGAAAAATATATTAATATACTGAGAGCATGTTTTTGGTGAATTTATAAATTCTCAAATGCAATATCCCAAAATATTGCAATACAACCTTGTGTACATGTCATGAAAAGTTAAGAAGTTTAGCAGAGGTGGAGATAACTTGTTCACTGGCCTAAGATCTTGCCTGGTTTACTATAATCAAGACTCTACTTGTAAAAATGGAATCTGTCAAAGCTATATTTAATATCCAATGTGTTGAAAGTGGGACCTCATGATGAAAAATGAAAGAATATGTGTCAAACTCTTATGCTTTAATGCCAAGTCATTTAAAATCAGTAACTGTAACAAAAGAGAACAAAGTCCAGAACAAAAAGTTTTTTCAAGATGTGAGGATTTGTACACTTCATTTCACGTTAATACATTTAATTATTTTTCTTTATCCCAATTAATTCACACATTACTGAAACTTAGACCTTCAGACTTGGAAGTACCCTCTCGCAGTGTAGCCTCTGCCTGAATATGAATTTCTTCAGAAACATTACCTAGAAGTGATCAGTGAAAGCTTCCAGATGATAGTGATGTAGGACACGTTGTCTATTCCATTCTGGGGGTGCTTTAATTGCATGAAGTTTTCCATCAAACCAAGTAGAAATCTACCTCCCTGTACTTTCTGCTCATCTGTCTTATTTCCTCCTTGCTACTCTTCATCCAGTTTGCAAAAGTGCCCCTATAGTAGCGCAGAATGAAACCAAACAGGCACAATGAGGTGGATATTCTTGATCTTGGCCCAGACAGACAAATCTCTGGATTCCTTGCTTTTCCCTTGGGGCCCTTCTCATCTTTATCAATAGTCCCTCACAACATATCTTGACTTCTAGCTATCCAGGGTGACCCATTTCAGGGATACCCTCAGGTGCCCCTTCCGAGAGGCTCTCCCTGCTCCACCAAGGAATCTCTTCCCTCATGAAAGCTTGTTTTTTGCTTCCTTCCTTTGGGTCCCTCAGTAACTGCTCATCTAAGCTGTTTTCAATGTAAGAACATAGGTGAGGAAACTGAGGCCTGCAGAGGATAAACAACTTCTTCAAGGTTGCGGAACCAGTATTTGAACTCAATTTCTTTTCCCCACACTACTGCTGCTTTGTGTCCACCCTTTCTATCCATTAAATATGTTATGGACAGGATAAGCTTCAGTTCTGATCTCAGATGGTTAAAAATGTCTTCAAAAGAAATTCTAAGTGATGGTTTTTTTTTTCCCCAACTGCCTCACTGGAAGAAGTATATAATGATGAGATCATCTTCTGATTCTTTTCACAGATATTATTCAGGTGAACAGAAAAAAAAATCCATTTCATTCATGTGTCAGAAACTTCAGTTTTCTGCTTTCTTTGAAATCTGACCTCAGAGCAGGCCTGTAACATCCAGAAAACAGTCGCTGAATTGATTTATTTCAGATGGTTGCCATGGTGACTCCCTACCAATAAAGACAGAAACAGAAGAGAGAAGGTTGTGAAGAGGATGGTGGCATGGAGGCAGACCAAGTGAGAGGCATCAAGGTTTTCATGTCACTTCTTGTCTGTGAAGAAGATCAGTATTAATTATTCAAAGCAATCAAAGGAAGATCCAGGTGAATTTTGGGAAGAAACAAGGAAGGAATTTTATGATGTGGAGGATAAAATACATTTATGGGATCTTCCAAGTACAAAAGGTTGTCTTTTTGTGGGTCATTTTTCCCCACTTAGAATAACGAATGTAATTTATAAAAGAAATGATCCAAAGAAACTCTCAATGCCTCAGTTGTTTTCCTTTTCAATTTTAAACATTTTTTAAAAAGAAAATTGTGAGGCAGTATGGTAATAGTGTACCGGTCACTGGACTTAGAGCGAGGAAGATACTAGTTGTGTGACCCTGGGAAAGTCACTTAATCTTTCTGTGCCTCAATTTTCCCATCTATGAAATTAGGGGATCACTTCAAGCTATCAATGTATGACTATGAAACCAGGTTGAGGAGGTATAGGTTGGATGAATGAAATAAGCAAGAGGACCTAGAGAGAGAAGGATTGCTTTTGTAGGAGTTGAAATTTAACTATGTGACTTTGGAGCTCCTGGAGAGGAGGGACTGTTTCTTTCTTTCTGTACCTAGTGTTTACTATAGTGCCTGGCACATGGTTTGTATTTAATAAGTGCTAATTGACTAGTTGACTTAACTCCCCTCTTAGTGAGCTATGAGGAAGCCAGGTGGTACAATGAGTAGTGCACTGAACCTGCAGAGGGGAAGGCTGGAGTTTAAATCCATTTTCAGACACTTATTAGCTGTATAACCCTGAGCAAGTCACTTAACTGCTGTCTTTGTCAGTTTCCCCATCTGTCAAATGGTCATAATAATAGTCTCCACCCCCTAGAGTTGTTGTGAGGATAAAATAAGAGAATGGTTATAAACTGTTTTGCAAAACTTAAAGTACTCCATTCATCTTATTATTATCATTATCATCACCATGACCTCTCTGGTGCTCAGTTTTTTAATTTGTAAAATGAATGAGTCAGAACAGTTGATTTCTAAGGTTTTTCCCAGTTCAAATGTTCTATGATTCTAAGAAACCAAAGTAAATCTCTTTTGAATCAAAGTCCTTTCCTTTTTCTTTGAAGAAGCTGACCCAGACAGGAAGGACTGAGAATCTCTTCATGATGACAAGGTCCCTATTAAAGTCAATCCATATAAATGGCATAGGGAGCAATTTTGGTCAATGAATGAAAAGGTTTGTACATTTTCTTTATTGATATGAATTGTTGGAATATTGTTGTTCATTTCAGTCATGTCAGACTCTTCATGACCCCATTTGGTTTTTTTGGGGGGGCAAAGGTACTGGAATGGTTTGCCATTTTCTCCTCCAGCTCATTTTACAGATGAGGAAACTGAGGCAAATAGGGTTAAGTGGGTTGCCCCTTTGTTGTTCTGTTTTGCATATATTATTTGAATAAAATTACAATGAACTATGTGGAAGGTTAACCACTAACCCTGAATGTTCTTAAGACTTCAAAAGAAAGAAAGTACCTTGATTCCTTCAAGAATAGTCTGGTGAACCTGACTTATTAAAGCCTGGCAACAGTCTTGAATTAATAGTTAACAGGTTGGGTTGGGAGCCCTTAGAAAAGAGAGCAGTAATCACTGTGAGCTCTTATGGGTGGATTCACCCATAAGTTGAAGCTTCTGTTTTGCATCAAGTAAGGATTTACATGATGAACATAGTGTGTCTGGATTTTAGCAAAGCATTTTGCAAGGGCTCATGAGATATCCTTGTGGACATTTCAATAATCACTATCACCACACAATGCTTTAGTATTTGCAAAATGCTATATACATCCGTATTACATTTGCTCTTCACAAATTCCTATTATTATCTCCATTGTATAGAAGATGAAACTGAGAGAGGTATAGGTTAAGTAGCTTGCCTAAGGTCACACAGTGAAAGAGGATTGGAACTCAGATCTTCCTTATTCCAACTGGGTCCATTGTCCTATCCCCTAGGACACCTGACTGCCTAAAAAGATGTCCGCTGGGTAAATAAGTCAATGTGAATTTGGTTGAATGAGTGGACTGATGAATATTGGTTAATGTATCCATGTCTACTTGGAGGTTTTTTTCTCAAGGAGGGATTCTCTTTTTGACCTCCTCCTCCTCCTTCTCTTCCTCTCTCTGTATGTGTATGTGTTTCATCAATTATTTGGATGAATGTACCTGATAGTACACCTTTAAAATTTATAGATGCCACAAAGCTCGGAGGGACAGTTCACATATTGCATGGCTGGGTCGCTATCCAAAAAGATTTTCTTGCTCTAAAATGATGGACCAAATCTCATAAGATGAAACTTAAGTTGTATGTACATATGTATGTGTGTCTAAGTACACACATGCATATGTAGTCTCAACTCCTTTCTTCAAGAGAACAATGATTGTAGTGCAGAAATGGGGGAGGGGAAGCTTCTGGGGTGGGTGGTTATAGTTAGACCATTGTTCAGGTAAAACAAGATCTGAGTATTTCTTTTTTATATAAAAGTATTTTATTATTTTCCAGTTACATGTAAGGGTAGTTTTCAACATTTGTTTTCATAGGATTTTTAGTTCCAAATTTTTCTCCGAAGATCTGGGTATTTCAATGTTCTAGGAGCTCAAAATGCACCTACAGAACGGCCAAAGCTAAAGGAAATCGAGAAGAGAGGGACACACGTGGAGGATAGGATTCTGTTTGGGTCCCTCATTAACAATCCAGAAGAGGCCATCGAGGATGCTGTGGGGACTTAAAACAATGGTGTAGGAAGGAATGAGGGACATTGAGTCTGGAGAACAGTCTACAGAGGGATGACTTTTTCAGTTCTAACAACTCTCAGAGATGATCAGCTAATTCAGGGAGCTTTTAGAAACCACACTGATAATGGGCCAGCCAAATCACAGATTCCTGATGTGTGTTTATACCTTTCAGGGGATGTGGGCAGGTAGGAATGCCAGGGTAGCTAGGAGACACTTGACAGAGGGTAGTCCCATACAACATTTTTAAGCTCATAGTGGGAGGGAAGTTGCCCTGTTGTTAACCTTAATTATGAAAATAGATTTTCAGCTTCAAGATACCTCAAGAGATTATCAGCTTCAAGCCTCTCATTTTACAGATGAGGAAACTGGGGTACAGAAAGATGAAGCGTTTTGCCAAAGTTCTATAGTCCTTGAGTGGCAGAGCTGCACACCTTAAGTTACCTCTCTTTACAGTGTGATCCAAAGGCTTATCCATACTAATTTTTTTTTAGTGAGGCAATTGGGGTTAAGTGACTTGCCCAAGGTCACACAGCTAGTAAGTGTTAAGTGTCTGAGGCCAGATTTGAACTCAGGTACTCCTGACTCCAGGGCCCGTGCTCTATCCACTGTGACACCTAGCCACCCCCTAATTATCTTATATCAAAAGTAATTTAAAATAATTGAGACATCCCCTGGGGCTTAAACATCTTTTTGCTCTGTAGTGGTCTGAAAGGTCTTTGGGTTACGGGATTTCAAGTATCTGCCTTACACAGAGATGATTTTCTGTCCACAAGAGGAATGTAATTCATATATAAAAACAAAGAAGCATATTATTTGGCATTTCTAACAAATCAAATCAATCAATCAGTCAATACTTATTAAGCACCTATTATTTGCCAATCCCCTTTGCTATTGTTGTTCAGTTGTGTCCAACTCTTTTTGACTCCATGGACCAATTGTCTAAAGGGTATTTTTGTTATGTTTTGTTTTGTTTTGGCAAAGATATTGGAGTGGTTTTCCATTTCCTTCTTCAGTTTTATGCAAGAAGGAGTTAAGTGACTTGTCCAGGTTTACACAGCTAATAAGTAGCTGGGGAAGATTTGAACTCTGGTCTTTCTGACTCTGGGCCCAGTGCTCTATAAACTGTACCACCTAGCTGCCCATAGGCCACCTGGCTGCCCAGCAAAATGTCTCCAAACACTGTATTCCCACCTCTCTACTACCCCCATGCTAGAATAGAATCTTAGAACTGGAACCTTAGAATGGAATCTTAGAATCATAGAATCTTAGGACTGGAAAGGGCCTCAGCATATAGACCATGATTCTGCTGTGGTGAGAGCCCACATAGTCATTTGGAACACCAGGGAAATAAATGTACATATTCTCTTGTCATTAATTCATGAACCCTAGAGTTTCTGCCCTAAAGCTCATGGTCCCATCCCATTTTTCAGTAAAGATTAAATAGCTGAGAGCTGACAGGTAGATTTGGCTTACCAAGGTTTTATAACTATTACAAAAGATACTATTCAGAATTGTTATAAATAATTAAAACTTCCTGTCAGTTATTAACCTAAGTGAACCAAGAGCACTCAGAGGTGCCATATTGTTATCCTTGTTGGTCAATGGGGAATTTCTCCATTTCCTTTGAGTGATTAGAATCAGGTCTTTCTCAGGACTGGGGGTTTTCTTATAGAAGGCTGCCCTCTTGGTTTTTCAGGTGAATGTGTTTTTCCTTTGGTGCTTCTGGGTAAAAAAGGTGTATTTGTTCATCTGAGTTAGAAACCTTCAGAGAGAGAGAGAGAGAGAGAGAGAGAGAGAGAGAGAGAGAGAGAGAGAGAGAGAGAGAGAGAGAGAGCAACCTTTAGAATCTGGTGGTGTGGGGGAGAGCAGAGAAGACAGTTTGCTTATTTAGCAAAAGGGGTATGATTTATACATCTGAGGCTGGAATTGGGACTGTGCTTAAATATTCATTAAGGCATAAAGAGCCATCATTTTCAGCAGGTGAGAAGGCATGCATTCTGAGGAAGTAGTTACCTTTCAGTCTCCATTCCCCCCTTTCCCTCTTTGTGGCTGCTTCTCAAGAGGGAAAAACAGACTCTTTCCTAGCACTGAAAATAACAACGACAACAATAACAATAGTAATAGCCAAGGATGACACTTGCTTAATATTTTTTGCTTTGTTTTGTTTTTAAGGTATAGCTATCCTTTAAAAGAAATCCAAAATATTGGACAGAACAGAACCTGATCTAGTATTGTCTAAAGTCAGAGATGTAACTAACAGGTATAAGAAAAATGGGACTTTGTTTCAGGGCGCTGACTTGAGCGGTGGAGGGAGTGGTGGTGGTGCTAGGGGACAATTCACTTACTTTTTGGGAGGTTGCTTTACCATAGTTCTTTCTTTCAATTAGCAAACTCTCTAGAGCACAAGATGCTCTCTTCTGGTGATAGTCTACCCATAGTAAAACTGTGCTACCACACTCCCTATTTTCCCATCCTATTGTTCCTTTACCTTCACCCCCACATCAGAGTTATATGCTTCTTCCCTCCCTCTTAACTGAATTTTCTCTGGGTATAGTTTTGGCTCTGCAGAATTAACTGAGTTACTTTAGATTTACTTATAGAATCAAGAGCCCGCATGTGCTATACTCCATGTATCTGGGTAGTAATGAAATAGGTTGGCAAAATACTTGGACAACTAGTGTCTCCAAAACACAAAAGTAGCTTTTCAGTCTTGCCTATCGCTGGCTCTTTATGTGAAAGAGTTTATAAAAAAAATAGTGCTTTTAAAAAACAAGCTAAGGGGAAGCTAGGTGGTATAGTGGATAAAGCACTGGCCCTGGATTCAGAAGGACCTGAGTTCAAATCCGGCCTCAGACGCTCATCATCAAGTTAAAAATAACAATCATGGAAACTATGTTTACATGCTCCTGGTTATTACTACAGTGAAAATGTAACCCTTTACATTTTATTTTATATGAGTAATTTTGGAGTAAAGTTTAGTTGTTATTTTTAAAAATTAAGTTGGCTTAGTTTCTTTGATGAATAGAAATATCATTTATGATTGAATATTCAATGGATGTTTGCTTTTTAAAAAAATGTTCCCTAAGTGAACACTGACGAAATTTGTTGCCTTTAAGGATTTAGAGCAAGAAAGATTAAGAAACTGAGGCCTAGAGAGGTGGTAGGACTGTTCTCTCAGCTTGTGCCATGATTTTAAGTAAACTTCAATGACATCTTCAATTTATAGTGTTTTTTTCTCACATCCTGCCAAATACCTGGTTTGATTTCATTTCCCCCCTTTTCCATTGTTATTGGTGTGCTATGGCTAAGATTGAGTTTATTTAAAAATATATATACTTTAACCCATATCTGATTGCTTACTGTCACTGGGAAAGGGGGGTGGGGAGGGAAGGAAGGATAAAATTTGGAACTCGAAACTATGAATAAAAATGTTTATTATTAGAAATGTATACTTCAGTAACTATACTTCAGTGTAATTGGGCTCCTTTGTAATCCTGTGTGTTTTATGTTAGACATTTACAGACATGGTCCAGGAAGGTTCCACAGCCTTCACCAGACTTTCAAACCCAGCCCACTCTAATCAAAATGCGTCCTTTAGTCTCTCAAGAACTGTTAGCTTCACCTCTTCCCTTATGTGGAAACTTTCCAAATGTCACTAATGCATACTCCATAGCTGTTCCAACTCTGGGGCTGAATCAATGAAACTGTAGTGTACATGAGCTTTTCTTTCCTATAAAAAGTCCATCCTATCATGTGATTATTTGGTGTGAGCACTGCTAATCTGAAATGGATTTATCCTCAGTGTCTTCAGTTGCAAAATGACTTAGTAGAGCTGTATGATTCTAGGATCCCTCCCATATCCAACATTCTTTGTTATAAAAAGGCTATCATTTATATGGGGCAGCTTGGTGGTACAGTGGATAAAACACTGGCCCTGGATTCAGGAATACTTGAGTTCAAATCCAGCCTCAGACACTTGACACTTACTAGCTCTGTGACCCTGGGCAAGTCACTTAACCCTCATTGCCCCACAAAAAAAAAAAAAAAACACAAAACAAAACAAAAAGCTATCATTTATATGGGGCAGCTAAGTGGTAGAATGTCAGGCCTGGAGTCAAAAAGACTCATCTTTGTGAGTTCAAATCTGGCCTCAGACACCTACTAGTTGTGGGACCCCAGGCAAGTCACTTAACTGTGTTTGCCTCAGTTTCCCATCTACAAAAAAGAGCTGGAGAAGGAGATGACAAAGCACTCCAGTATCTCTTCCAAGAAAACCCCAGTTGAGGACACAAAGAGTCAGACACAACTGAAACAACTGAACAGCAAAAGCACTTAAATAGCGATTTAAGGTTTGCAAAGCAATTTCCACATGTGATCTGATTTGGTCCTCACAACAAACCTGTGAGGTAGGTGCTATTATCTCCATTTTGCAGATGAGGAAACTGTGGCTAAGAAAGATTAAGTTACTTGTTCAGATCCCACAGCTCATAACTGAGAGGGGGATTTGAGCTCGGGTCTTCCTGACTCCAGGTCCAACATGCTATCGCCTGTGTCTCCAGCTCTATTTATTTCTGATGTGTTTCTTTTAGAAGGTTCTGTGGTTTAACCTGATAAATATTCCTGTTAACTCACTGACTCTGTTGGTTGAAATGAATAAGAGAATAGGATTGATAGTACCCTTTTAAATGCTATCAAATTCCAGTCGTATTTTATGAGCAAAAATTGAAGTTTCACTTGGGGAATTGTTGTGCTGCTAAGCACATATCTCAACCTAGTCAAAGAGAGGAAAGTCCTGTAGACACAAAAATAATTTTAGTAGCACATTTTCTCTTAGGAAAGAGCTAGAATGTCAGGGGGCCCATTGACTGAGGAATTGTGTTGTATGACGGTAATGGGATTTTATTACACAGCATGAAATGAGGAATAATAATAATCATAGTAGCTAACATTTATATTGTGCTCTCAGGTTTGCAAAATCAAGTCAACATGCATTTACAAGTCCTTTACATAATTTATAAGTATTTCTATAAGAACTTATATATAAACACAGATTATTTCTTTTAAATATGTTAGAATTTAAAGGAACTTGGAAAGACATATTGGAAAGACCAATATGGAATGAAATATATAGATGTAGGAGGAGCATTTATAGAAAAACCACAGTAAAGTTAAGGAAAAAATGGAAAGACCATGTAGCGCCCAATTGTGACTTCATGGAACTCGTAAGGACTGGGGAAGCATGGATCTCATTTGCAGTAGAGAGATGGTTGACTAAAAGTGTGGGTTGAAGAACACATTTTCAGACATGGTCAGTTTGTTGGTTTGTTTGCTTGACTTTACTTATTTGTTAAAATGGAGAGTTTAGAGGCAGAGATGATTGTTGGGAAGTAACAGTGATGTACAAAGAAGCAGGCATCAAGGAGATATTTTAGAAGAAACAATAAGAACTAAAAGTGATTTGTATGGTTGAACAGTTTTTAGTTCAAGTTGTTTCTCTTCAGATTAGAACGTCAGTATAAAATAACAAAAGGATTATACAACAATTTAAGTGGAAATTTAATAAATAAACTATGAATAGACTGAGTTAGAGAGACATATGCTGGAACATTTCAGTTAGTTTTGACTGAAATTTTAAATATCACAGTCTTTCACATCTACCAAGTAGTCCATTAACACGAATATTTTAAAATGATCATTCCTAATTTCTTCTGTCAGGCTTATAGCATGTCCTCCTGTTGGTATAAACTGCTTGGAAAGAATTGCCTTTGGTAGCAAGGTACTCTTTTTTGAACTTGCTGCCATTATTTTGTGGTTTTATTAGCACATGTTGGAGAAGAGGTTTTAGGCTTGAAGTCAGGGAAACGGGTTCCAATCCTGCCTCCTGTGAGTAAATAATGGGATTTGGCAGATACTCAAAGGCTCACCTGGAGATTAATATAAAATGATTGAATTAAGTGAGAGTGATTGACTTTTCTGATTAGCTTACTTCAACTTAATTAGATTGTAACCACACCTGGTTGGCCCTTAAGAAGGTATTGTTCTCAGAAGCTAAGGACTTTGAACTCAACAGGAGACCACCTTCAAGTCCAGTGAACCAATGGATTTGGATGACACCTACCAATCAGCTTGAAACAGTGTGTAATGATTGACTCTGCTCCAGACCTATAAAAAGCTTCCACACTCAGTTTGAGAGGAGTTTATGGTTGAAACACGCTTGTGGCAGAGGACTTGAGGAAGAACCTGACCAGGCTGGAACTCTAGGCTAGATAGGCCTTTTCTTAACTTTCTGAACTCTATGTGAATACCTGGTATGCTTTAATAAATGCTTACTGCCCAAAGACTGGTGATAAAGCTTGTAATTTAAGGCAACTACACATTAGATTTTTTAAACATTACATTTAGATTTTAAACATCACACTCCAAACTGGTTGAGTGATCATGGATAAACCATTTAACTGCTCCAAGCTTTAAGCAACCCTACACCACTGTAAGTAATAGATGTATTGCTGTCTGTATTGGTGGAGAGAGTTCCCACCTTAATGGTTCCCATCCTTGGTATACTGGCTCCCAACATATTAAGAAAGATGAAATCTATGTAATTATTTGCACAGAATGGGAGAGGGGAAAAAAGGTGGTAGTTTTCTGAGTACATTCATTTTAATGAATAATGGCATGGCTATATAAACTTCAGAATTTCTATGTAAATATTTAATTCAACAAGTATTTCTAAATTGCCTAATATGTGCAAGGCAATGTTATGTACTGGGACACAAGAGAAAAATGAAACAATCTCTGATCTCAAAAGGCTTATGTTCTACAGGGTGGAGTGGAGATATGGGTTACCATGCATACAAAAGTCAGTAAATGACACCTAGATAGCACAGTGGATAGAACACTGGACCTGGAGTCAGAAAGACCTAAGTTCAAATCTGGACCAAGAAATTTATTGACTGTGTGACCCTTCCCTTCTCTCAGCCTCAGTTTTCTCCTTTGTACAATGGAGAAAATGATATCCAGGGTTATTGTAAGGATAATAAGATAATATTTGCAAAGTACTTTGAAAACCTTAAACACCAGGTAAATACTAGCTTTGGTTATTATTAATTAATGAAAAATAAATATCAAATTGTTGTTCAGTCATTTCAGGAGTGTCTGACTCTCTGTGACTCCATTTGGGATTTCTTGGTAAAGATATTGCCATTTCCTTCTCTAGCTTATTTTACATATGAGGAAACTGAGGCAAACAAAGTTAAGTGACTTGCCCAGGGTCACGCAGCTAGTAAATGTCTGAGATCAGTTTTGAAGAGGTCTTCCCCATTCCAGGCCCAGCTCTCTGTGCACTATGGCGCCACCTAGCTGCCCATATATCAAGTACTTCAGGGTAATTTTAGAGAGATTGCTAAAAAGTAGGGGGAACAAGGAAGCTCTCTTGTAGCAAGTAGCACCTGAGCTGTGCTTTGAAGGACACCGGGGACTCAATGAGGCAGAGAGAAGGAGGGAATGCATCTGAAATATGGAGCGATGGATGAGGAAGACATAGGAGGCCAGTTTTCCCGGAGTGGGGAATGCCTAGAGGAGAATAATACAAAAAATACTGGAAAGCTAGTTGAGGGGAAAATTGTATAGAATTCTAGATGCAAGAATAGGGAATAGATTAGTGATTGGGCCTGTCATTTTGTTGATATAGGGGACTCCCAGGTGAGGAAACTCCCTTTACCAATGCAGATCACCAACTTCTCTGCAACAGTTTCCTGGAGCACTGATACTACCAGGCTCATATAGCTAGTGTGCATGAGAGGTAAAACTTGGATGCAGGGACTCCTTCTCTGAGAGTTTTGTATTTTATCCTAACAGCAACAAGGGACTATGGGAGATTCCTTCTTTTGGGGGGGAGCGGTGTATGTGTACTATGTGTGACAAATTCATATCTGTGTTTTAGGAATACCAAAGCATCCATTTTTTCAATATGCCACTGAAACAAGCCTGGGGTAATGCAATAATTAAGACATTGAATGTCAGCCATAATGGCAGTTAAACCATCTGGGCACCAATGCCCTGCTTCTAAAGCCCTCTTGAAAGCCAGTCTTGCCACGCTCATTTCTTTGATGTCTGCAGAGCCTCCAGCTTCAGCCCTCCCAGCGTCTCATAATACAAACGACTGAGCCCGTGGAATAATTAACATAAACAAATGAAGACTAATTTGCTTATTTTTAATTTTCACCCAATTGCCCAATACATGTAAATGAATAATTTACAAGGTGAAAATGAATAGAAGATAACAATGATTCCTCTTTAGGCTGTCACCCAGGAGCGATCGGAGGCGGCTCTTGCCTTATTGACTGCACATTTAGAGAAGAAATAACCCCAGAGAAAACAGTACTCAATGTGAACCAGGCAAGAATCAAAAGAACGGCAGACTCCGGAGGTTTTTCTATTTCCATATAAACCCAGGATCGTTTGTCTGGAGCTGTTTTTGAATTATTCATATAAACTATAGCTCATTCAGATAGTGAAGGGGACTAGCGCCTTTCATACGGCTTTACATGCTGCTTCCTTTTCCAGGCTGTTTTTTAATGGGATGGCTTTTCTGTTCAGAGCACCTCCTGGATGCTTCTGGGCAGGATAGCGTTGGCAGAACACTGAACATTAGCCGCCTGTATCGTGGCTAATACTGAGGTTTTAGTTGGAAAGGCAGGGAGGAAGCGCAGCACCATCCCTGGAAGCTTGGAAGCTTGCCAACTTGGGCTAATGTCACTTTCAGGGTGCCATTTTTTTTCTTTTTTCTTTCTTTTTTTTTTTTTGCAGGGCAATTGGGGTTAAGTGACTTGCCCAGGGTCACACAACTAGTAAGTGTCAAGTGTCTGAGGCCAGATTTGAACTCAGGTATTCCTGAATCCAGGGCCGGTGCTCTATCCACTGTGCCACCTAGCTGCCCCTCAGGGTGCCATTTTGGAATAGGTTGGTGTCTTCCAAGAGGCTTAGGGTAAGTGACTGCTTGAGGATGAGGCAGTCACAAACTTCGGCTTGATGCAATTTGAGAAGAAGATGAAGTTTTAAGGGTTATCCTGTTTAGGTCCTGCTGCATAGCTAGTTAGCAGCAAGGCTAGAGTTATGCAGATACTATCCTGTGTTTTATGGAATCACAGAATTTAAGAGTTGCAAAGGACTTCAGTGGCCATTTACTCTTTGGGATGGCCACAGATTCACTCTACAGCATTCCTGAAAACTGCTCATTGAGCCTTTGCTTGAAGACCTACAGTGATGGGAAACCCCCTATCTCAGAAGCAGTCAAGTCCACTTTTGGAGAGCTCTCTTCCTCTCCTGGCTCTTCTCTTAACTTTCAAGACTTGAAAATGGTGACAGAACCTTGGGAGACACTGGTAGACATCTGGGTAGCTCAGTGGATAGAGTGTTGGACCTGGAGTCAGGTAGCCTCAGACATCATCTGTGATCCTGAGCAAGTCTCTGTCAGCCTCAGTTCCCTCATCTGGAAAATGAAGATAATAGCACCACCTCCCAAGGTTGATGCTGAGGATCAAATGAAATATATTAGTAAAGCACTTAACATAGTGCCTGAAACATAGTAGGTGCTTAATACATGCCTTTTTCCTTCTCTGTGCCCTTTAACCCCACGGGTAGTGGGTTGTTATTTGTCCGTACTCAAAGAGGACCAGTGATATCAGGAAGGTGATGCCTTCGCTTGCAAGTGAATTGGATTTAAGTGAGGGAGGGCTGTGCAAAGTCACCAGCTTCATTCTCCTTCCCAGAGCCATCTGGGTCCAGAGGCAAGAGATATATCAGGAGTATAAAGGAGACTAAGGAGTGATCAAACAGATAGGAGGAGAACCAGGAGAGCAGTATCAAAAAGAAACAATACCCATTCCCTCCCCCCCCACCCCCCCAAAAAAAATCTCCCTCAGAGGACAGAGTATGGGGAAGATATTCTGAAAGAGAGGGTGATTCATTCTCCAGATGTTGCCTCAGCACTGGACTGCCTTCCACTTCTTTCCCCTTCCTCCTGGTTTAGGGATATCACATTCATTTCCCTAAACTATAGTCCTATCTCCTGCTGTCTGAGGTTGCACCACCTGAGTCATGCTGGGATTCTGGGTCTCGTGAGGAGGGCGTAATTAGCTGCCCAGCTGGAGTGTTGTGGGCACACATTGGCTCTGATTCCAGCTTCTCGACAGGTAGCAGAGATGGGGTTAGAGGGGTGTTCTCATTACTGATTTGGGGCCAGAAAGCCAATTCAATAATTCATGAGAAATAGAACGACCAAGCTACCTAATATCCATGTTGCCTTGTCAGCACATTCTTTCCCCAATAACTGCTTATTTAGAAAATGAAATAAAATCAGAAAACCAGTGAAAACAATCACAACTCGCTTGTCTGGAAGTTACTGATATGGTAAGCTCACCCTCTGGGACATAGAAGAGAACCAATGAATAAACAGCTGGGTCCCAGAGAATGAGCAGCCAGTCACAATGGGACAAAGGGAAGTCACAAATGCCAAGCATTAAAAGCTCCATCCATCTATAACCTGTGCTCTCTACTCCCAGGAGGGCCAAGGAGGTCTTTGCTTATCATACCCTTTGCTTTTCTTACCCTTATTTTGAAGAGAATTTTAACGGGGCTGATTGTGGGGTTCTAAGCCCCTGTACTAAAGGTCAGGAAAAGAAAATTCAAAGCAGGCAATTGTGACAAAAGCAGGTACACTGACTCTGTTAACAACTAGCCTCTGATTGAGAAGGTGAGGGAAGAAATAGAGTAATTGTAATGATCTCACATCGATATAGAGCTTTAAGGTTTGCAAAGAACTTTACATATGTTACCTTATTATACTATATATACATGTTACATTTTTATAGTATATGTATTACTTTATTATGTTTCATATATTACCATATTATCCTGTACATATTTATATTACATTATTATAGTATGTATCCTATTTATTATATTACATATATTACTTTATGCCATATATACCCATATCACATTATTATAGTATGTATTCATGTATTTATTATAATATGTTAGATATTACATTAGCACCATCTGAGGTAGATGATATGATTCCTTTATTTTTCAGATGAGGAAAGGGAAGAGTCCCTATGAGGGCCCAACATCCCCCCTTCCCATTCCCTCATTTTCTTTATTTTAAGGAAGTTTTTATTGATGTCTTCTGTCTTTTGCATCACCATAATGAGCCCAAGTATCCTTCCCTTTCCCCCTCCCCCTCCCAGGGAGCTATCTCATATAACAAATGGTATTTTTTTAGTGAGAAAAAAAATCAGCAAAACTAATTAATACATTGAAAAGGTCTAAAACCTATGCCATATGTTATAGCCATGGGACTCCTGCCTCCATGAAATGCTGGGCCGGGGGGTATCCTCTCATACTTCTTCATTTGAGTTCTTCTTGATCTTTGCCATTTTGTTACATTCACTTTGTATTTTGGGTGTGTTGTTCTTTCCGTTTCCATTTTTGTAGTTTTTGTGTAGATTGTTTTCTTGGCTCCACTTCACTCTCTATCAGTTCATAAAGATCTTTCCAGGCGTCTCTGCATTCAGCACACACATAATTTCTTACAGCACTGTCATATTCCATTATATTCTATCACAAAAAAAATTTCATCACTTTATTTGCATAATTTTAAAGTGTTTTTCAAAATGGTTATATCATTTCACAGCTCCACCAACAATGTATGTGTGCCCATCATTTCACAACCCCTCTAACATTGATGTTTCCATTTTGGGGTCATTTTTTACCAATTTTCAGAGTGTGAGTAAAAATTTGAGGGTTGCTTTGAATGATGCTTTTCTTATTGGTGATTTGGAGCATTTTTTTTTTGTTGTTTAGGATATTTTTTTGAGGCAATCAGGGTTAGGTGACTACCCCAGGGTCACACAGCTAGTAAGGAACATTCTTTTTATATGGTTGTGAAGAGTTTGCAATTCTTGAGAACTGTTTATTCATATAATTTGACTGCTTATCTATTGGGGAACAGTGCCAGCATCCCTTAACTTCCAGTGGTTTCCAATTACCTTTATCAAAGAAGCTTTTACTACCCCTTTGAGAATCATCACCTCCTTTCAAAGCTGGGCTAAGCGCCACCTTTCCTGATCTGCCTATAAATCCAGCCCCTAAAGCAATACATTTACTTGTATAAATTTGGCAGTTACTTGTATGTGTATGCATTGCTTTCCCTAAAAGAATGCAGGTTCTTTGTGGGCAAGAACTATTTATTTTTTGGTCTCTCTCCCTACAGTGCCTAGAATGGTGCTAGCACAGAGAAGTCACTCGGTAAATGCTTGTTGATTGATTGATTTTTGGATACTCTGTCAATACAGAGGGGAAAAAAGTAAATGACTTTTTTTTTTAACACTTTTAGTTCCCAAATTTTTCATATCCCTTTCCTCTTATAAGGCAATGGTGATCAATAAAACAAACATTCTTTTCATTTTGGGGGCAGTTAACAGCATTTGTTAAACACTTGGGTATACTCCTTGGTCTGATCTACACTAGCTGCTTCCTTCAGTCCTTTCTTTGGTGTGGAGGTGAACAAGGGTAATTAATCATTTCTTCTTGCCCCACACTAATGAGTTTTCCTTTCCACTTGTGTGTGCACTGTCAAAATTTTACATGGGCCTTTATTTATTGACTCATTTAAAATTGATTTGCCATAATATATTTCTGTTATTGGATCACAAAAGTACTCAAATTATAGTGTTTTAAGAAAGAACTATTTCTTTTTATTGCCCTCTCCATTGTTATTCATGTATAAATACTGTAAATGCATGTTCCAATCACCCTCAGTCTATTTTAGTTTTATCGTACCCAAGTGTAGTTGCCATTTTCCTTAGGACTTTGATAAATATTAAATGTCTCACATTTCAGAAACTTGTAAATCACTTGAAATTCCGGAAAGCAACTCAAAATTTAGTCATAATAAAACTCATCAACTTCATAGGAGACTTTGCACTAGCATTTATTAGTCACACAACGAAGCTAAGAAGATCTTTGTGGAAGGGTGTGTGTCACATGGCAGCTCAGTAAATACTAGCTAATGGATTGTTGTTGACCTTGAAAATAAATTAGAAAAATCCATTTGATTTTTTAAGATGCATAGAGAAATAAGTGAGTTATTCAGGTCTCCTGCCACAGATCTAAATTGCTTTTTTTTTATAACTAATTGGACATAGAGATAGAAAGCCAGTCATAGAGTACATAAAACCTGGGTTCAGGGAGTTTCCATGCTGAGAGTTCTCTACAACAAAAAATCCAATGGTTCAGATCCAGAAAAAACAAAACAAAAACATTTACTCATTTGATTTAATACCTTTGAACTTGGGCATCTTTCAAATAGTAGGAATGAATAGTGAAATCTAAAACCTATTGCTATATCTATTCATATATTTTAATGCTGGCTGCTATTGATACTATGTTGATCATTTTAATATTGTGAAATCTGATTGATGTTCAGTCATCATCATCACCATCAATGCCGTCCTCCTTATGATCGTACCTCACATATAGAGTGCTTTAAGGTTACACTTTACATATGTTGTATCATTTAATCCTCACCACACCCCTATGAGCTAAGTGCTATCTCCCCATTCTACAGATGAAGAAACTGAAGCTGAGAGAGGTTAAAGGCTTTTCCAAGCATCACACAGCTAGTGAGTGAGGCAGGATTTTAACTCAGGTCTACCTGACTCCAAGTTCATCATTGTACTGATTTCACTCCCTCTCTGCTTAAGCCGACCAACCTGTAACGTAATTATGTTTCTCAGGCATGGTGGGGGGCATGGTTAGAATATAGTTTTATAGTTTTAGACTGACTTTGGGGTACAGGTACTCCCTACCCCCTTCCTTCCTTCCTTCCTTCCTTCCTTCCTTCTTTCCTTCCTTCCTTCTTTCTTTCCTTCCTTCCTTCCTTCCTTCCTTCCTTCCTTCCTTCCTTCCTTCCTTCCTTCCTTCCTTCCTTCCTTCCTTCCTTCCTTCCTTCCTTCCTTCCTTCCTTCCTTCCTTCTTCCCTCCCTCCCTCCGTCCTTCCCTCCCTCCCTCTCTTCCTTCCTCTCCCTCAGTCCACATGGGGAATCATACTGTTACCTGTGCGTGGTCTCCCCAAAAGAATATAAATTTTGATTCCTGAAACCTCACAAGATATCTTGGGGTTTACCAGCTAGATTTTTTCCTCTTCCTTACTTATTTACTCTATCATTAAAAACAAAGACAATCTACTCTTTTGCCCCATGTAGTTCCATTTATGATTTCTTGAAATACACCACTGGAAAATCAGGCAACTGGGGATTCACATGGAGCTACTTGACTCTGCCTTAAACCCAAATCACTCTGATTCTCATCCATTGGCCAACAATAGGTCCCAGCCCAAACCTCACTTGTTCATTGTTTGGCTTTGGTGGCTCAGAGTGAGTATAAATAACCATTGTTTCTATTCTGACCAGAAACCCTGAGGGTCTCCCCCTCCCAGTTTGATTTTTTTTTTTTTAAGTAGGCAAACTAGGCCATTTTTTGCCTCATTTCTTACTTAGCTTTAAATCACTGAATGGGTGTTACCTCAAACAGACTTGGGAAAGACATTAGCTTAAAAAGGTCCCGCTACATCTGGGGTCATCTCCAGTCCTCCTGATCTTTGTCCTGCCACTGGGCTTTGATTACCCTGAAGAAGAGATTGAGGCTGATGACTTTACACGGCCCTACCACAGTTAAATCCAATTCACTTGCAAGTCAAGACATCACCCTCCTGATGTCACTGTTCCTCTTCAAGAGAAGGAAGGCCAGACACCACCACCCAGTTCCTCCAATGGTGTGATCTGTGTCTGGACCCCTACAGACAACCTGAGGCAAACAGCTGCTGTTCAGGTCCCTGGGGCTTTGTTCAGGGAGAATCAATAACAATCCACTTACAAATAGGAGCCTGAACACACCACACATATAGATGGCTTGTGGTTCATGCCTACGAGAGGCAGTATGGCATAGGCCTAGCACCCTGGCTACGGGTGGTGTAATTGCCAACAGTAAAAGGTTACATGTAACTATTTTATATACCTACATAATCAGGAAAACATTTCATTTCTCCAGTGAAAAAGGATTGTGAGTGGAAAAAATTTAAGAAGCCCTGTTCTAGTGGATAAGTGAGCTGGTCTTTGAGTCTGGAAGGCCCAAGTTCAAATCTTCCCTCTCATCCATACTAGTCTGTGTGGATACATACATAAAATCATTCAGGATCTCTCTACGGGAATGAAATTACAGGCCTAATTCTCAGATATACATACACATATGAGAGCAATATAGAGATTTGCATACACTTTGTATTATTTCATTTGATCCCCATAAGCTTCCTATGAGATTGGTGTGACTATTATCTCCATTTTATCCCCATCTTATAGTGAGGTAGTGTCTGAGTAGGGATTCAAAACCAAGTATTACCAATTCTAAGCCAAGTATTACTAATTCTCTCCACTATGCTGTACTGAGAGAGAGACAAAGAGAGATAGAGAGACAGACACAGAGAGAAAGAGAGACACGTACAGAGAGAGACAGAGGGAGACAGAGAGACAGACAGAAAGAGACAGAGAAACAGAGAGACACATACAGAGAGACAGAGAGAGACAGAGACAGAAAGAGACAGAGAGACAGACACAGAGAGAAACAGAGAGATATGTACAGAGAGAGACAGAGACAGAAAGAGACAGAGAGATAGACACAGAGAGAAACAGAGAGACACGTACAGAGAGAGACAGAGGGAGACAGAGAGACAGACAGAGACAGAGAGACAGACACATAGAGAAACAGAGAGACACATACAGAGAGACACATACAGAGAGACACATACAGAGAGACAGAGGGAGACAGAGAGACAGAGGCAGACATACACACACACAAACACACACAGATGTACACTTGCCTAAAGGAATATTTTATGAATAACTCACAGAAGGCAAACGTTCACATGGTGGTCAGAAAAAGTGATATAAGGACACTCTCAAGGTCTCTCTTAAGACTTTGGAGTTGATTGTACCATAATGGGAGACAGTGGCACAGGACCATCCAGCATGGTATGCCCTTATCAGCAAAGGTGCTATGAGCAAAGCAGAATTGAAGTAGCTCAAAAGAAACACAACATGCACAAATTCAACTCAAATGTTCACATGGATGATTTGTGCCTGACTCATGGTAGAGTATTGCAAGCTCATATTGGTCTGGTCAGCCACAGCTAGACACACTGTACCTTGACTCTAACATACTGAAGTCATTTTGGTCTTCTTCAAGAATGAAGGACAACAACCAACTGACCAACGGGAATATGTAATACACACATGTATATATTTGCATGTAATTTGTATAAAGGGATTTTTACTTTCTCCCAGAGGCAATGGGAAAGGGTATCAATGAATATCTTAAATGTGCCACATTTTGGAAATAATAACCAGCATATCCATAGCAGTTTCTGTTTTCTGTAATACTTTCATTAGCATGCCCACTTGCCACAAAAGGCAAGTATTTACTATTACCCCTATTTTAGAGATGAAGAACCTGGCAGGGGTCAAGTGATTTGCCCATGGGTCCCGTGGCTTGTACACATCTGAGCTGATTCCAGGAGGCATCTGCTGGCTAGGTGCCACCTTTGGTATTATGTTGCCTTGGAATCTCTTTCTAATGGTTTCACGTGCATCTATCTTTTCTTCCCACCTATCTGGAAAATTCCTCCAGGGTCACAGCCAGGTCCTTTGTCTTCTTTGCTTTCCCCATAACAACATAAATGCTTTGCGTACGTGGCGTGTTCATGTTGAGTGAGGGAATGAATGGATAGGTTTTCTCACCTACAGATATTCCTGAATCTGAAAATGAAAATAGTAGCTGACATTTATGTAATATTTTACAGTCTACAAAGCACTTTGCACACATTGTTTTATTTGGGCCTCACAATAACCCTGTCAAGTAGATTGTGGAAGCAATTACTATCCTAATTTTACAAACATATGGTCCTGGTGATGGATTGTATGTCTGTTGGTCAAGGACCAACCTAGCTAAAGTTGTGGGCACTCATCACCAGACTGGTTGCAGTGTGGCTATCTTGGCTGACATGTCTCTTGAGTTTCCTGCTATTGATTTCAGTTACACAGGAGTTCCAATTTGAATCAGTGGAGACAGCTAAGTGGCACAGTAGATAGAGTGTTGGAGCTGGAGTCAGACCTGAGTTCAAATTCAGCCTCAGACGTGTACTAGCTGAGTGACCCTGGGCACCCCCCAACCTCTCAGTGCTTCAGTTTCCTCATCCATAAAATGGAGATGATAATAGCCCCTACATCCCAGGATCAAATGAGATAATTTTAGTAAAGTACAGTACTTTTAAAGTCTGAAAGTGCTATAAAAATGCTAGCTAGTGAAATTATAGACCACCAAAACGGTTTTCAGATGAAAAAACTCAGGGTTGGAACTCAAGGTCATATAGCAAGAAAGAGACAGACATTAGCTGTAAGTGCAGGTGCTCTGATTTCAAATGCAGTGGTCTTTCCATAGTTTTGTACCTGACTCCAGTCTTCCTGACCTCGGGAGGTACTTAGGGATAAAATGGACAGATTCAGAGTCAGGAACCTTTGGGTTCAAATCCAGCCTCTGACACTTGCTGTATGACCCTGAAAAAAAAATCATTCAACCTTTCTATGCCTTAGACCATTCTTTAAGATTTATAGGATTTATATTTATTAACATGTAGAGGTATGAAGGACCTCAGCCATTTTCTAGACCAGCAAGCTTTTCGGTGTTAGGACTCATTTATACTCTTAAAAATTATTGAGGATATAGCTATTGATATTTACCATATTAGAAATTAAAACTGATAAATTTTAAAGAATATTTATTTATGAATTCATTTAAAACAATGATAATGAACTTATTATATGTTAACATGAATAGTACATTCTATTTAAAATAATCATATTTTCTAAAAAAATATTTAGTAAGAAGGGTGGAAAAAAAAAGAAGGGTGGCATTGTTTTGTAAATTTTTGCAGATCTCTTTATTGTCTGATTAAATAGAAGACAGCTAGACTCTCATATCTGCTTCTGCATTCAATGTGTTGTTTTCTTTGAAGTGTATGAAGGGAATCTGACTGCACACAGATTAGGAAAGGGAAGAGTATTTTAATAATCAACTAGCATGGGGGCAGCTAGGTGGTGCAGTGGATAAAGCACTGGCCCTGGATTCAGGAGGACCTGAGTTCAAATCTGGGCCTCAGACAGTTGACACTTACTATCTGTGTGATCCTGGGCAAGTCACTTAACCCTAATTGCCTCAACAACAACAAAAAACCCCCCAAAAAACAAACCCGCAAAAACCCACAAGAAACAAAAATAAGCAACTAGTATCTTGGTATTATTATGCAAATAATTTTTATCTTGCAGATCCCCTAAAAGACCTGAGTTCCAATCTGACCTCAGATATTCCCTTTTTCTATGACCTTGGGCAAGTCACTTAACCTCTGACTGCCTCCATTTCCTCAACTGCAAAGTTGATATAATAACAGCATCTCCCTCCCAGGGTTGTTATGGAGATCAAATGAAATAGAAACATGAGATGTACAAATTTAGGAAAATCTTCACTCCAAATGTTCATATGAACTATTTGTGCCTGATCTGTGATAGAAACTTATGAGCTCATATTGGTCTGATCAACCATAGTCAGACACACTCTACCTTGACTCTGACATAATGATGTCATTTTAGTCCTCTTCAAGAATGAAGGTCAACCACCACCACCATGAGGATCAACTGAGATCATTTTTGTGAAGTTCTTCACACAGTGCCTGGAACCAAGTAGGTTCTTAATAAGTCTTTGTTCCTTCACCCTTTCTTATCATCTCCTGCTTACAGATGAAGATGCTGAGGAAGAGAGACATCAAGGGACTTAAACTGTAGTCATACAACTAGTATCTGAGTTGGCTTTGAACCCTTTTGAACCTTTTGACTCTGAGTTTGCTGCTTCTCCCATCATCCTATGCTGCTCTTGCTAGTGTGTTTTGCTAGTAAGGAACACACTGAAATTCCAAAAAGGACCAGGAGAGACATAATAGGAGATATGGTGGGCAGTGTCTTGGGGAAGGTTTTAAAGGGCACCTAGATGGATTATTGGTATTATTTCCCTCCACTGAAAAGTCTATAGCCAGTCCCTGTTTATCTGAGCTCATGGAAGGGATATTTTGCAAGAGCAAATAATCAAAAAGTCATTTCTATTTGGCTTGGCCATGTATTTGATTATCTTTTCTCCAGAAGATTTACCTTCCTAGCTATGTTTTCCTTAGTTGAATATAAAAAACTATTCTGCATTGTCTGAGTACACAATTGCTAGAAAATGGGAAGAAAAGGGGGAGGCAATGAAGGCAGTGGAAGGGGAAACTGAGATGGGGCACAGTCCTTGGCAGCAGAAGAAAGCTGGCTCAGGCTTGAGTTTCTCACATACCTTGATATCTGTCTTTCAAGGACCACCATGTGGTGGAGACATTAAGCTTAGAAGAGAAAGCAGACTTAGTCTGGTTGGCCTCAAAGGACAGAACAAGGAGTAATGGGGGCAAGTGGTAAAAAGGTAGAGTTAGCTTTGACCTAAGGAATAACTTCCTAAAAATTAGATCTGTCCCAAAGTGGCAGAATGGACTACCTCATATTATGGTGAGTGAGTGTCTCCTTGCTAGAAGCCTATGAGGAAAGATGAGCTATTTGTCTGAGATGGAAAAGATACTATTTCCCAGATGTCAGCTCTACTAGGTGACCACTAAGCTACCTCCCAAACCTTCAAATCTAGGACTTAATCGGAAGACTAGCAGGACACAGGGAATTAAGACTTGTCAGGGATCTTTCACAGTTCACAGTCAGCCTGCTCCCATTTGTCTCAAAAACAAGTGCTCTGGTAAGTAACTCTCTTTTTAAAAAATCCATGATTTGGAACTTTATGTAAAAACATACCACACAGCTGTTTAAAAATTTATTATGTATATCTTTTGTTTTGACATCACCTATATTTCAAAATATATCCATATATCCCTCCTTTGAGAGTCATCATTTATAAGAAAGAATAAAAAGGAAGGAAAAATATCAGCTCTGAAAAACCAGCCATCACATTGAAAAAACCCTAACATATGCAAGTTCTGTACTCAGACATCCGCCTCTGCAAAGAAAGTGGAGGGAGGGGTACACAGCCTGTTTTCAATAACAGTACTGACTTCTGGAAGCTTCTATATCTTCTTTAGTTAAAAAAAAAAAAACCTAACATCTAATAATGATTCCAGGCAAAACTGTGAAGTTGCCAGAACTTATCTGCAGAAAAATTTTAGTTAAAATTTCTAAAGTCATCTATTCAATACCTAATTGGTTTTTATCATAAATATTTTATTATTTTCTAGTTAGATGCAGAGATAGTTTTCAACATTTGTTTTTATAAGATTTCTAGTTCCAACTAGTGCATTGTTGGTGGAGCTATGAATTGCTCCAACCATTCTGGAGAGCAATTTGGAACTATGCCCAAAGGGCTATGGGATTGGTCATACTCTTTGACACAGTAATATCACTACTAGGTCTATATCCCAAAGAAATCATAGAAGAAGGAAAAGGACCCACATATACAAAAATATTTATAGCAGCTCTCTTTGTGGTGGCAAAGAATTGGAAATTGAGGGAATGCCCATCAATTGGAGAACAGCTAAACAAGTTGTGGCATATGGATGTAATGGAATACTATTTTGCTGTAAGAAACTATGAGCAAGAGGATTTCAGAGAAACCTAGAAGGACTTACATGAACTGATGCTGACTGAGAGGAACAGAATCAGGAGAACATTGTACACAGTAACAGCAACATTGTATGATGATCAACTGTGACAGATTTGGCTCTTCTCAGCAGTGCAATGATCCAAAAACAGTTTCAAACAACTCATAATAGGAAATGTTTTCCACATTGAGAAAAAGAACAGTGGATTCTGAATGCAGATTGAACCATACTGTTCTACTTTTTGGCTGTTTTTCCCTTCTTTTTTGAGGTTTTCCCCTTGTGCTCTGATTCTTCTTACACAATATGACTAATGCAGAAATATGTTTAATGTGATTGTACATATACAACCTATATCAGATTGCCTTCCTTCTTGGGGAGGAGTGGAGGGAAGGGAGGGTGGGAGAAAAATTTGGAACTAAAAATCCTATGAAAACAAATGTTGAAAACTATCCTTACATGTAACTGGAAAATAAAATATTTTTATTAAAAAAAGATTTCTGGTTCCAAATTTTTCTCCCTCCCTCCCTTCCCTCCCCCCTCCCCAAGACAGAAAACAATCTGATAACATATTTCTGCATTGGTCATGTTGTGAAAGAAGAATAAGAAAAAAAGGAAGAACCTGAAAAAACAAAAACAAAAAAGTAGAAACAGCATGGTTCAATCTGTATCTAGTTTCCACCATTCTTTTTTCTGGATATGGAGAGCATTTTCCATCATAAGTCCTTTAGAACTATCTTGGTCCATTGTATTGCTGAGAAGAGTTAAGTCTATCACAGTTGATCATCACACAATGTTGTTGATACTGTGTACAATGTTCTCCTGGTTCTGCTCATTTTACTCAGCATCAGTTTATATGTCTTTCCAGTTTTTTCTGAAATCTGCCTGCTCACCATTTCTTATAGCACAATAGTATTCCATTACATTCATATACCACAACTTGTTTAGTCATTTACCAGTTGATGGGCATCCCATCAATTTCCAATTCTTTGCTACCACAAAAAGAGCAGCTATAAATCTTTTTGTACTTGTGCGTCCTTTTCCCTTTTTTATGATCCATTTGGGATAAAGATCTAATAGTGCTATTGCTGGGTCAAAGGGTATGCACAGTTTTATAGTCTTTGGGCATAGTTTCAAATTGCTCTCCAGAATGGTTGGATCAGTTAACAGCTCCATCAACAATGCATTGGTGTTCCAATTTTTCCACAGCTTCTCCAACATTTATTATTTTCCTTTTTTGTCATATTAGCCAATCTGATACAATAGCTAATTGTTAAGTGCCTATAAAAACAGAAGGCAAAGGGACAAAACAGTGCCTGTCCTCAGAGAGCTTACATTCTACTTGGGTTCTGAAGGATGTAGATATGATTTGTTCCAAGATGAAAGAAAATAGCATTGTATGTCTGTTAGTTGTATATTGGATATGTCATGAAATTGCTTTAACCCTTTAAAATGGTTTCTTATGCTTTCTATTTTAAAATACTTAAAACATGATGCTCTATGGAAAAGACGAACCCTCTTTTTGGAAATCAAACACAAGAATTCCTCTTACAGAATTAAATCAGCAGCTAGAGAATGACTAAATTCCCATCAATGTTCGCAGCTATCTGGAAGTTATGCTGAAGATTCCTCTTGGGAAAGGACAGGCTTCTTTCTACTTTGAGGGTGAAATATCACTCCCTTCTTACATATTCATGAAGTCTCAATGAACCTCAGAGGCTGTCTAGTTTAATCTATATCTTAATAAGAACCCTTTCTACAACATACCTGATACACAGGCTTTTGTTTTTTTTTTAACATAATAACACCTAATATGACTATAATTTTCCTTTTTAGCTGGATGGAAGAAACTCTTAGGTCTCAGGTCTAATCCAAGTGTTGGAAGAATAAATTAAGGCATGTGAAATTAACATAAAGACATTCAGATAGGTTTCATGCCGCTGGTAAGGAGACCATATTGTGTGCCCTGTTTATGTTTCTTCCTCCACTTGAATGAGAGAAACTAGTGGTGTTGTCAGTAGAGCACCAGACCTAGAGTCAGGAAGACCTGAGTTCAGAACTGATCAATGATACTTACTAGTGGTGTCAACCTGAACAAGTAACTTTACCCCTTCTGCCTCAGTTTCCTCATCTGGGAAATGAGTTTGAGAAGGAGATGGCAAACCATTACAGTATCTTTTTCAAGAGAATCCCCAAATGGGGTCATGAAGAGTCAGACACAACTGGAATGACTAAACAACAACTACCTCTTGAAGACCAGGAAAAGTAGGATTAGGGAACTGGAGAGATTTTTTTTCTTCTTTCTAGCCATTTCTTCTTTGGACAATAGCTGGAAAAAACTCAGGAAATAGATATCAGGGATACTAAGCACCTCTGAGTGAATAAGGTTACTCATTGCAATTAGAGAGATCTCATTAAGGATTTTCTGTGGCAACCAAGTGTGAGAATCCACAAAGACTTTTTAAGCCGACCAGGGCTGAAGTCCTGGGGCTCCTGAAAAAATCCCTCCCAGCTCTAACTTCAAGAGAATGTGCATGAGAGGATGAATTTAGAGACATTCAAATCACTTCTGGGAATATGACCAGGTTCCTTTATACTGAGGTTAATTAAAGATAAGGATTAGAAACACAGTTATCAAACTATAACTAGGGAGTTATTTCTTGAAAACTTAAAAAAAAATCTACAAATAATCCCAGTTTACAAATAAATTATGTTCTAAAATTTAACTTTTAAGTTGGGTCTTTGGAACTCCGTATATGTTTTTATACTGCAATGGTTTTTCATTATACGGTTTTAGGTTTAGTACTATTAGGGGTCATCTATTAATAGTAATCTATTCTAACCTCACCTCTCCCGCCTCCACCACACACATATGTTTTACAAATGAGAAACTAAAACCCAGAGATGTTAAAGAATGTGGCCAACATCACACAGCTACTGAGGGGGAGAGGCAGGATTTAAATAGATCTCCTTTAACCTCAAATGCAAGGGTCTTTTATTTTTCTTGATCTGCTGCATCATGCCACTGTAATGGTGAAATACTCAAGGTGAGCCCATACCTATTGTGCCTATACCATAAGCCTATTCATTTAATCATAGAGTTATGGCCAAAGAGTCATTGCTTCCTGGTGGCAGCACACCCACAGGGAGGTTCTGAGTCAGGAAACAATCTCTTGGAAGTCCAGCTGACAAACCTAAACAGGGGATGTGATGCTGCCAAGCATCAGTGGGCATTTATGCACTTTTCCTCTCCCAGGAGCAACCTTTCAACAGGGTCTTCGGGAGCTGGAGATGGGTCTTAAATGCTGCTGATTTGGGTTCAGTGGCAGGTCAGTGGGGGAAGCATTTCTGAAAGCATGCCATTTTTTTCATGTCTCTCAGATGCGCCACACGGGTGCTGCTTTCTCTTGTCTGCAACCGACTGGGTTGGCACTTGAAATTCAACATCATTTATGATAGGCCACTATCACTGGAGCATGTGTATGTATATATACATGTATATGTGTATATGTACATGTAGATATCTATAAATGTGTTTCTACACACATATGTGTATATACACATATGTATATTTTCTCAGCAAAGCTGATTGCTTTTCATTGTGCTAGAGTACATTTTGAAATTCTCTCTCTCTCTCTCTCTATGTATATATCCATGGGAGCTTATGGCACAGTAGATAGAGCACTGGCCCTGGCTTCAAGAGGACCCACGTTCAGGTCTGGCCTTAGACACTTGAAACTTACTGGCTGCGTGACCCTGGGCAAGTTACTTAACCCTCATTGTCCCGTAAAATAAATAAATAAACAAACAAATAATTAAATAAAGATGGGAGTTCTGTGGTTTCCATTGAAAAAACACTATATATGAATATGTATATTTTTATATATGTGTGTTTCTACACACGTGTATATATATACACACATATACAAATTTTCCCAGCAAAACTGTGACTGTTTTTCATTGTGCCAGAGTACATTTTGAAATACTGTGTGTATATGTATATGTGTGTATATACACACATACATATATGTGTCTCTGTGTGAATACAGAGATACGTTTTCTCTTAATAAGTGCACGTGTGTCTCTGGGGGTCCCCATCTTGCAAGTTTGCTGTAAATTCATGCCGAGGGAAAACTTCATCTTGTTATCTCTCTTATTTCCAAAGCAATAGTTTTATTGATGTTTATCTCCAGCAGGTGGAAATTATAATGGCATCGTGCAAGGACAGGTTGCTAGGCAACCATTTTCAGTGCTAAGACAGCAACGCACACACCCTTACACATGCATGCACGAGAGCGCACACTCCACCATCCGATTACCGCTACCTTCCTTTTCAAGGGCTGCAGCATGTGAGAAATGAGCTTCCTTGGCAGCAGCTTCTCCGACAGGAGCGGCTTGCACAAGTTCTGCTCCTCCTTACCCTCACTTGGCCGTGACTTCATCCACGACTGTGCTGCCTCTGAATGTGCAATTTTCAACATGGGTCGAGCACCTCATCAGCCTCCGGGTCACATTCCCCCGGTTGCTCCCCCTATGGCCTTGCCAATCCGATTGCTCAGGGTAGTAGACTAAGGCTAATTTATTTGAGAGGGGGAGAACAGTACTTGGATTTGAGGCTATAGCAGCAGAATTATTTGGCGTTTTAGAAAAATGGTTTCTGGGGTCATTAGGAAACTTTAGTACATGCCTCTTCACTTCTGAGCTGAGTCAAAAAAATCTCTCTGATAAGAGAAATGCTGCAGGCACCTGGGCCGTGCCATCTTGCCCTCTCTACCAAATACAGTATGGGATGGCCACCAGCATGGAGGCCAAAAGCCATTTGGGTCAAGGCTAGTGGGTTTATAAAATCATCGATCTAATGCTGGCCCTCAGAGGCTGTCTTTTCCTCTTTGTTTACAAATAAGGAAACTGAGGCCCAGAGAAAAGATTTACCCACTAAGTATATTAAGTGTCAAAGGCAGGATTTGAGTTCAGATCTTCTGACTCCAGTCTGAGTACCTTTTCCATCTTGTTTCTCTTTTTGTGAAGAGGTCACCCTCAGTTGTTCTCTGGACATGTCCGGGTTTGAAGATGACCCTGAAGGTAAGAGAGGTCTTAAGTCCTTCAGATTGAGTGGTCACCTTTAATCTTGAGAATAATGATGGTGACCAACTCACATGTGATGGAAAAGGCACCAGAGCCCAAGAGACCAGAAGGAAGAGAGAAAGAAAGAGAAGGAAACTCTCTCTTTCCTCTTGCCACTGTCAGGAGTCGGGGGAAGACCAAGGGACTACCCAGGCTTTGCCATGTCATTCCAAAGCTCCAAATTCTTTCATCTTCATACCAAAGCACCAAGTCCCAACCAACTACATGTGGGATTTCAGTGGAATTCAGGTAAATCCCGTCAACCTGCCTAGAAAAGGGCACTTCTCACTACCTTTCGGACGCCTCTAACAATCAGGGAGATCTTCCTTGTGTCAACACTTTATTTCCATCTTTGCAACTTCTTCTGGTTGATCCTGGTTCATGAGTCCATCCTCCAAATGATATATCTTCATATACTTAAACCTTTGAGCCACTGACTCTGGGCAGGACTGACTTAGCATGAAAAATGCCCCGTGGGGCCATGAGCACCACTGGACTGATGCACAGCTGGGAGGGCAGGAAGGCAAGGTGCCAAGGGCTTAATAAGTTGGGGCCAGGAGGGTTTCTTTTTAATGTGACTCCCGAAAAAGGCACACAGGGTGCCAAATAATCCTGGACTCCAGCATGGAGGTGCTTACTCTGTGGTAATAATAATGATCGTGGCATTGGACTAAATGTTCTCTTCTAGCTCTAGATTTCAGAACCTGAGGTGGTGATAGGTGTTGGTAGAGGCAGTTTCCTCTTGGCGCAGCTCCCCATGCCGGTGGGAGGATAGATAGGGACAGACCAATACAGTAATAATAACAGTGACTGACTTTTAGAGAGTGTTTTAACACTCGCAGTGGCCTCCTAAGCGTAGCTGTGTTTGAGGAAAGCTCAAAGCTTTTGCTCAACAGTAGCACATAGACCGTGATGTTCATTTCCTGAGGAGGCAGTGATGTTGGGAAGGAGAGAACACTTTTTAATGTTTGCCTGTAGTATACAGCTGCCGGCTGTTGGGTCTGGTTCAAGGCATCTGGGCTGCAGTGGGAGACCGGAAGAACCACAGTCAAGACTTAGAACAAAGTCTAGGAATGTAGAGCACGGTCTGGGGTCAGTCACTAGAGTAGCTTATTTGGAGGAGTCAGTCAGTCAGTCGATGATCAACAAACATTTATTAAATGCCTGCTGTGGGAACTGTGCTAAATGCTGGGAATATACATATATACAACCCTCCCACAAGGAATTTACATTCTAAGTAGGAGACAAAGTGGGAGGAGGAAAAGAAATGGGGACCTGACAGAGAACTCCCAAGGAGAGCAGCCAGGTGGTGAATGCCGAGGGCTGAGAAGGCATGCCCTGAATTGAAAGAAGAGTGAATCACATCAGCATCCTTTTTCTCACATAAAATTGTAATATAGGGTCTAAGAACAATGAATATCCTTAGCCTGGAGTATACTTCTGCTATTATCATCTGTTCAGTTTTTAAATAATTTTCAGCCTTGGTTTAATTTCTTCCAGACTCTGGACCTCTGGGGTCTTCAGAGCAAAAACAAATAAAATGGATTTGTCCCACTGATTCAAAAAAATCCTTGGCTGCCAAAGATAAAATTATTAAAGTACAACTACCTCATTTTATGGATGAGAATAGTGAGATCCAGAAAGGCCACAGTATCACAGATTTAGAGTAAGAGGAGACCTTGGAGATAATCTATTCCAACCCCCTCGTTTCGTAGACGAGGAAACTGAGGCCCATATAGGTTAAGGGACTTGTCTAAGGGGCAGCTAGGTGGTACATCCCTGGATTCAGGAGGACCTGAGTTCAAATCTGACCTCAGACATTTGACACTTACTAGCTGTATGACCCTGGGCAAGTCACTTAACCCTCATTCCCCTGTTTAAAAAAAAAGGGGGCGGGGAGACTTGTCCAAGATGACACAAGCAGTAGGTGGCAGATCTATGGCCTCTCATAGCTTCACGTTCAGCTCTCTTACCATTGTACTGTACTCTCAGATGCCTTACAGGAGGCTCCCCACATGCATCAGTGGCACAGCCAGGACCCAAAGCCAGGTCTCCTGACTTCCCATCCAATTTTCTTTCTCTCTTAAAAATGATGTCCCAGTTTTTCTGCTACCCCACACTCTCAGTTCTTTCTCTCTGTCTTGCCCCGTTTTAGCTTAGTTTTGGAATCTCCCATTCATGGGGTGACTTTTTAGGTTACTAGACTATGTAGGGGAAAGCCACTTGACTCTGGCAGTCAGATGGGCCTGAGCATCAAAGCCTGGCCCGTATGAGCCGCTATGGTCCATTACTCATGGGGTTCAGAGACAGCAGCCCTATGTGTGATAATCCACCACAGCAGAGAGCTTCCTCTAACCTTGTGCTGATGATAGATTTCCCCTTAGCTGCCTCTGCAAAGACTGAGCATCCATAAAAGCTCACAGAAATCATCTGCCTTTTTGGTGCCATCTAATATTAGCCTTGGTTTTTCACCTAATAAAGGTGTGATGTTTTCCTTAGTCACCCTCTTTGGCATCGCTGTATTTAGAGATGCTTTCCCTATTTCCCTGCACATCTCTTGAGAGTCTCATTTCCTTTTTTTTTCTTTTGAACTGTGAGCTCAGCAATCAGCCAAATTCAGAATAGTGGGAAAAAATCATTCTTGGCCAACTTATGGATAAAATATTTTAACTTTTTGCTTCAGATTCAAAGTCTTCTGGCTACTCCTTTTTCATCTTGGAAAAATCTACAGGCTTTCAAAAATCTTCTCCGAGATGTGGCCCAGATGCTCCAGTATTTCCCCACATAGTATAATTGCTACTTGCTCTGAGTGACGCCCATTCTCCCTACGCATCTGGGGCTATTATAATAATTTCTGCAATACAATACAGCTCAGGTGACACAAGGAAAGAAAGAAGGTTGATTGTTCTTCCTATTAAGTATAACACAGGCTGGAGGAAAATGTAGCTCTATGCACACACACACACACACACACACACACACACACACACACACACACACACACACACACCCTGAAGGAGTGAGCTGCTGTTTCATTTTTATAACTGATAAAGCAAGAAATAAAATTGATCTTTTTGTTTTCCTTTGGGATAGTGGAGATTAGTGCCATTTGTATAAAAGTCGAATTCAACCATGGAAACACGAATTCTCTACCAGTTCCTCATAGGATCTCAGAGCATTATTAGCCTTTGTAAGTTCCTAGGACTAGCATACTGGAAAGGACTTGGGGGAATCCAAGACCTAAGGCTCTATCCCATCTCTGAGCCTCAGCTTTCTCATTTGTAGAATACAGGGATTGGATTAGCCCACCACTAAGGTACAGTGACTATAAATACCACATTTCTATTTAAGGAAATATTTAGGAGGGCTAATTTCATTACAATGACTGCCATGGCAGCAAAAGGTTCACTAGATGGAGACTATTTCCAAGATCCTGATGACTGTCCTTAGCAACAGAGCTTATTTGACCTTGTTAAAGACAAATTCAGCTCTTCCCAATAACAGTGCAATGGATGCTTCTCTTCATAGTCTTGTCCATTTCTTTTCGCCAGGTCTTTCTGCTCCCATCTCTCTACTTGTAGGCTGCCACCCTAGTTCATCATCTCATACCTGAAATATAGCAATAGCCTCTGACTCTTTAGCTCAGGTACTGCCTTCCCTCACTCCTCCCATCCCCAACCCATTTGCCAGTGACTTCTTCATTTTGAGATTTTCTCCCGTTTATTTATCTGTGCACATGCTATGCCACTCAGGAGAAGGTAAGTTTCCTCAGGACTTTCTAAACGTTAGTCTCTATATCTCCAGATGCTAGTACTGTGCCTGGTACAAATAGATATTTAATAGCTATTAGCTTTGAAGTGAATTTGATCTAGCTGAGAAGCAGTGAGGCATACTAGATGGAGAGCTGGCCTCAAAATCAGGGAGATCCAGGTTCAAGTCCTGGGACCAAGTTTTGACACACACTGGCTATTTGACCCTGGCCAAGTCCAGCAATTTTCTGTGCTCTCTTGGTGATATAGACAACTCCCTGAAACTACATGGTTCAGAGAAGATGATGACTGGTCTTGCACAGGTGGAGGGGGTTTCCTCATTGGAGAATTTCTTATAATCATAAAATCACAGATCCAGTACCAATGGGCTGCAAGCTATCTACTACATGCATATCCCTTTGCTAGTTACTAAGAAGAATCAATTACCTAGGATTTCCTTGCAGATTGCCTTCCATCTATAACTCAAGTGAGACATCCCAGAGAGCTGTCTGGGGCACAGGGTGGTTAAGGGATTTTCTCTCAGCTAGCTGGCTGATCCAGTCTCATCCCTGATGAATACTGGCTTTGGAATCCTCTGCAAGTTGCTTTACCTCCCATGGTTCTAGGGCAGCTTTCTAAGACTAGAAAATGCAGAGAGTTCTCCTACTTTTTCATTGGCAGAGGGAGTTCTCCCTCCTGGAAATTCCCTATATCAACAAAATGATGGATAGAAATGTCATAAAAATGGTGGTTCTATGAAGAAGGATTTGGAGAGAGGGTGGCATTGGGCACAGGCAGATCAATTATTTGTAGAGATAAGCAGATGGCAGTTGAGCAAGATCCCAGTTCATTCTGAGCATCCAAGTAAGAGATGATGAGGGTTCATTTTTTCTACTCCTCTTTACATTTTTGGGACATGATTGCAATTCAATGTCTTCAGAATGAATAGTGAAGAGAGTTTCACAGATGAAGTGGGATGCCATTAGATGGCATCCATGTGAGAGGTTTTTAAATTGGGTAGTGAGACCAAGGTACAGGAATGTATACATAAAAAGAGCTTGGGTTCATGGTTTATTATAGGCTGATGGTACTTATGGGCAGCTAGATAGCACAGTGGATATAGCACTGGACTTGAAATTGGGAAGACTTATCTTAGGAAGGAAGACGTACTCCCTATGTGACCCTGGACAAATCACTTAACCCAGTCTTCCTCAGTTTTTCCATTTGTAAAATGAGCAGGAGAAGGAAATGGCCAACCACTCCAGCATCCTTGCCAAGGAAACCCCAAATGGGGTCACGAGGAGTTAGACATGAGTGGAAAAATGACTGAACAAGAAGAACGTGACATTTTGGATAGCTGAATATCAAAGCAATGCTGGTTTGATTGGCATTCCTTCTTCTGTTCACTCACCGAAGAAACCAATTATATGGCAATCGGTCTAGAGGAGTCTTTCATGGAGACCAAATGCACGATTGATATATTCAGGGCATCCAGAGATTCATAAAGCTATCTTTTTTATCTTGGCAGGCTACCAAGTATATGTCTTATATATAGTGTTTATATATATACATATGTGTGACAGATGTATAGATTTGCATACAAAGACACACATATTGATGAAAAAACATTTTTTCTATACATAAATTCTTGGGGGCTCTGTGTTTTGTGTGGTTTCATCTTCATTCTATTTAACATTGGTAAACATCAGGGTGGCTGTTGACCCTCCTTACTGGGGCTTTTTTTGTGAGGGAGAGGAGTATCTTTTGTTTGTTGACTTTAAAATTCTTGTCCTTTCTCCTTTCTAAATGATGTTTTAAAAATAGAGATAAGCTCATTTTAATTCAATTCATTTAATGAGAATTCAGTAAGCACCTCAGTTATAATCTCATAGATTTAGGGCTAGAGGGTGGAGACAACCAAGTGGCTTAGTATAGGGATTCTTAAACTTTGTCCACTTATGATCCCTTTTCACCTGAGAAATTTTTACAGGACCCTGCGTATGTAAGTTTTTAAATAGACATACATAACCTTTTATTGCTGCCAAATTTTTTGTGACACCCTCCTGCCCATTGTTATTTGACTTCATATGGAATTGTGACCCACAGTTTAAAGAAGCTTTGGATTTTGTGGATACAACACTGGGCCTAGAGTCAGGAAGACCTGAGTTCAAATCCAGTCTTAGACACTTAATAGCTGTGTGACCCTGGGCAAGTCACTTAACCTCTGTTTGCCTTAATCCACTGGAGAAGGAAATGACGACTCATTCCAGTATCTTTGCCAAAAAAACCACATGGACATTGTGGGCCACAGCATCACAAAGAGTTGGACACAACGGAACACACAAAAAAGGTCTAAAAGTAAACCTTAAAGGTCATTTGGTCTAGCCCTTTCATTTTCCAGATGAAGAAACTGAGACATCGAGAGATTAAGTGACTTATCCAGGGTCACACACTCAACAAACTTTTAAAAATCAATCAAACAATAATTAAGCATTTATTAAGTATTTTATATGTGCCAGGTACTATGCTAGGAGATAGAAAAGACATAGCAAGAAGAAAATTAATTCCTTCTCTAGAGGAGTTACCAGAACTAAATTTTGGAACTAAATTTAATTGCACAAAGATTTTTTTAAATTTTGTAATAAACATTTTTATTTAGAGTTTTGGGTTCCAATTTTTATCCCTCTTTTCCTCCTTCCACTCCCGCCTCCCTGAGATGACAATCAGTTATGGGTTATACAAAGTTACTTAAGATCCTTTTATGTGCAAAGTGCTGTTGGTGGAGAGGAGGGGTGTATTCTATGTCTCTTCACCTCCCCCTTTTAAAATTCTTTGCTTCTTCAAGGTCTAGCTTAACTACTGCCACCTACTTGAAGCCTTTCTTGGTTCCCCCAGTTGCTAGAGCCTTCTCCTTAAGATTATTCTGTATCTATCTACTCTATATGTACTTATCTGTACACATTTGTTTTCCCAATTAGAAATGTGAAATCCTTGAGGTCAGGGATTGCTTTAGTTTTGTCTTTGTTTCCCCAGAACCTAGCACACAGGAGGTGCTTTATAAAGCTTATTGATTAAAAATAAATGCTTGTTGATGAATGGATGGCAGGGAAATTAGCATGTATGTATATTTACCTACATATATACATATATGTGAGTATACACATAATCTCTCTCTTTCTCTCGCTGTACACACACACACACACACACACACACACACACATATATGTATGCTTACTTTGACTCCATGCCTGGCATAGTACCTTATATGTAGTAGACACTCAATACATTTTGTTTGACAGATATAATAGAAAGCATGCCACATTTAGAAGTTAAGTGAGAATTGAGTCTGGGCTCTTGCTAGCTATGTGACCATTGGTAACACACTTAACCTTGTTATGAGCTTCATAAATATTGAAAGTAGCCTCACTAGCAAAGTCACAGACCCTTGAAGCATTAAAAGAAGAAGAGTCTGACTGGGTTCATCCAAGAGAAACCTGAATCCTGGGGGAGTGCATGGAAGGGAAGCTAGAGGTCAACGAAACATGGAAACAATTTCATCTCCTAAGGCAAATTCTGTGGGAGTTTGCTCTAACAGCAGTCAGCTGTTACCCTTGACCAATGAGTAATACATCTTTATCAAGGAAAGTCATTCTATTTCAACTATTGCATCTTCAGGAAGGATGTACATGGAGTTGAGTGGGAGGAAGGAGATAGCACGCTCCCTCTCACCCCAAGCTAGGCTGATAATTCCAATCAACCATGACAATTACTGGGGTAACAAATATTGCAATCACATTGTTCTCACATCACCATGACACCATGGTACATAAAGAACTAGCCAAATTAGAATTTGAAGACCAAGGTTTAAGTCTCATTTCTGACATATAATTATAATATTTAGCACTTATTATTATAATAATAGCATTTACATAGTGCTTTAAGGTTTGCGAATATTTTATATATTGTAAGCTCCTTGAGAGCTGGGACTATTTTTTTGGCCTTTTTTTGTACCTAGTGACTGGCACATAGTAGGTGCTTATTAAATGTTTACTGAATGAATTCATATATGCCAGATTATTTGATTCTCACAATATCCCCGGGATGGAGGTTCTGCTAGAGTTTCTTTTAGGGATGAGGAAACATACTGAGGCATGTTAAATGATTTGCTAAAGTCATATAGCTACTAGGTGTCAGAGGGAGAATTTGAACTCATGTCCGATACTCTAGCCATTGCTCCACATAGCTGTATGACTGTGGGCAAGTCACTGAATCTCTCAATGCCCTAGGTAACTAGAACCATAAGTTGCAGAGTGTTTGTTGACATGTATTTATAGAAGGAGTTCCCTCACTGAGAATTCCCTTCCCTAGTGGTATCAGAGATCTAGACCAGAAAATGGGACCACTGGGACTAGATTTTCCAGTGACTGCTCGAGGCCATTCTGAGAAGACCCATTTCAATTCAAAACTTGTCAGAACTGAAGTGATTTTTGGAATGAATGGCCTAATCCAAGTGACCGGTAATCTAGCTATCTGTGGGGCTCCTTTAATATAAGACAGCCAGATGTTTCAAGGAACTCTAGATGACTCAAACATCACCAAATTTGTGATTGAAAATTCTGGGGTATCTTTCCGGGAGGACTGGAAATCAGTAGAGAAGAGCTACAGCCAAGCATAAGTCAACAACCCCACATAATCCTGATCTTAAAGAGTCTTTTCTTTCTAACATAAAAGTCTTCACTCTCTCAGCTCTACAAATACCATGGGAGACGAGGTGGCTGTCTTTGTCCTACTTTATCCTAAGTTCCTTTGCAAAGCAATCCTACTGCTCTGTGTAAAAAGATACTTCCCGTCTAACAAGACGCACTTTCTGAAAGAGCTGCCAATTTTTCACTCCTTAATGTCTCCTAGGAGCTGTAAACTAGCATAACCATTTTGTCCTTAAACTGATGTGGGGATTGGGGGAAGGGGCGGGCTGGCTGGCTGGTCATTGTAACAGGGCTTTTTTGTCATTCTGTCAATTTTATGAGATGGGAAGAAAACAAGTTTAGATAATGTTGCTGAAGGTGTCAGACAACATCCCATTGCAAAGAACATTTCTTGCAAATGTGACTTCATTCTGCTGATATTGGGGGCTGGGACTAGCACCTACCTCCTAGTCTGCTCTTTCCCAACGGACACTGCCTAATCACCCACTCTGTGTAGTGTACTCACCTAAGGACTGGGGCAAGATACATTGATTAATGCTTATACATGATCTCAAGGAGCTTAGAATCTAACAGAGGAAGATAAGACATGGCACAAAGTAATCAAAACACATCTACATGACTTTTTTTCAGTTTCAAAAATGCTTTCCTTGAAATAATCCTTTGAGGTAGGTATTATTAAAATTATTAGCCCAGAGAGATAAAGTGATTTGCAGAAGATTACCCAGGGAATGTGAGACAATTCAAAACCAGGTTTTCTGACCCCAAGTCCAGTGACCTATCTATCTCCTAACTTCTATATTGCCTTTTTAAAAAAAAGTTATTTCATTGCTATTGGGCATTCTCAATGAGGAAATCCCTTTCCCAGTACAGATCTGTCTCTGTCCTGCAACTTCTAGTAATATTGAATTGCCTGGAGACACCAAAGGGTTCGGTGATTTACCGTATATCACACAGACAGTATGTGTCACTGGCCAGACTTGAACTCAGGTCTTCTTAACTCCCAGGCTAGCTCTCTCTCCTTTACATGATGGCTGCTTCTATGCTTCTTCTTATTGATACCATACAAATACAAATAGAATATGGGGGCAGCTAGGTGGTACAGTGGATAAAGCACCAGCCCTGGATTCAGGAGAACCTGAGTTCAAATTCGGCATCAGACACTTGACATTTACTAGCTGTGTGACCCTGGGCAAGTCACTTAACCCTTGTTGCCCTGCCCCAAAATCCAAAACAAAACAAAACAATACAAATAGAATAGTTACCATAGTCATGCTTTAACTCTTATGAATTCATACAGCAGGGTACAGGGTTTAGAATGACATTCACGGGGCAGCTAGGTGGCGCAGTGGATAGAGCACCGGCCCTGGAGTCAGGAGTACCTGAGTTCAAATCCGGCCTCAGACACTTAACACTTACTAGCTGTGTGACCGTGAGCAAGTCACTTAACCCCAATTGCCTCACTAAAAAAAAAAAAAAAAAAGAATGACATTCACTTGTTTGTATATGTTATTATGCAGGTATAACAAGGTTTTTGTTGGGAATAAAGAACAGAGAACAGCATTCTAGAAGTGCTAAGTCCTCAGCTTCGCTGTCCCAAGCTGGCCAACTGACCTTGCTCAGATCCCTTTTTCTGCCTAGATCGGGGCTTCCTTGTATGTTATCAAAATGATCATTTTGCCACATGATCTATGGTTGACTTCAGCTCTTTTGTTCTTAAATTTTAGGAAACTTACTGAAAAATGAAAGATGAGGGGCAGCTAGGTGGCACAGCGGATAGAGCACCGGCCCTGGAGTCAGGAGGACCTGAGTTCAAATCCAGCCTCAGACACTTGACACTTACTAGCTGTGTGACCCTGGGCAAGTCACTTAACCCCAATTGCCTCACAAAAAACCAAAACCAAAACCAAAACCAAAACCAAAAAACAAAACACAAGAAAAAATAAAAGATCTCCCTTAAGAAGATTAATCTCAAACTTTCCAAATTATCAAAACTTTTAACCTTTGGCTCTCTATTTGTTCTCCTTCGAAGGTGGTAAATAATTTGCTTTTCCAAAACCTCATCCAAAATGTAATTTTGGGGAAAGGAAGCAAAAATGACTAATCAGGTCACTTGTACTCCACCTCCTAGATTTCTTTCTTTAAAACTCTTAAGGAGGCTCAGTTAACCACTGGGTTACTCATGTCCAGCAAAAATATCATTGCCCCCAAAAGTCCTGGAAAAATGTCATTGCATACAGATCTGAGGGATGATGATTGATGGTGGTGGTGATAACGATGAGGATGATAACATAGCTAGTATTTATAAAATACTTTTGGGTTGGCAAAGCACTTTACAAATATAAATATTTATCTTCACAGCAACTCTCCCTGGGAGGTAGGTGATATTATTATCCTCACTTTTACAGATGAGGACACTGAGGCAGACCGTGCTTAAGTGACTTGTCCTGGGATACAGAAGTAGGAAGTTTCTGAGGCTGTATTTGAAATCATGTCTTCCTTACCACACTGAATATTTCCCCTGGCATTGGAAGGTAAAGGTGATAGGGAAACTGTCAATCACATGACCTGCAACCAATCCATTTCCCCCTGATCCAAAGGACTGTGGCTGATCTTTGTCCTTCCTAGCAGAGTCTAATCAGAGGGTACAACCACAGAACCTTTCCTCAAACCCTTCAGCCCTCAGTCCTGTCCAGGTTGGCACCAGAGCTCAGGAGGACTCCTAAGACTGGTGGGCACCTGCCCTGAAATTTTTAGTCTTAGAGAGAGTTGACTGAGGGTCTAAGAGATTAAGTTACTCGCCCAAGGTCCTGGAACCCTAATGTGGCAGAAAAGGGACTTGAATCCAGGCCTCCTTATTCTGAGACGCAGGTCAATTTTCTGTCCAGGAGTTCAGCCTCAGGGGGAGGAGCTAATAAACTCAATCACATCCATGTGGAAGTGGCTTAATACCTCTTTAAGTGTTTACATTTTAATCAGCAAGTGGGAAGACAGACAAGAAAGCCTGGCCTAGAATTCTGAGCCTCAGTTTCTCCAGCTGCAAAATGAGAATAAAAATACCTATGTCACAAAGTGAAGAAATAATTTTATATATTGTAAAGGCTGGTAGGTAGTTCAGTGAATAGGGTGCTGGGGCTGAAGTCAGGAAGACCTGAGTCCAAATCTGATTTCAGACTCTTACTAGCTGTGTGACCCTGGGCAAGTCATTTAATCTTTTTTTTTTTTTTAAGGCAATAACGTTGCCTATTCTCCAAAATATCTGTCCAGAAGTCAATCATGAGATCATATCTTGAGAACCAGAAGAAACATTAGAGACCATGTGTTTCAACCTTTTTCTTTTATAGAGGAGGAAACCAAGCATCAGAGAGGTTCATTGCCTTATCCAAGGTCACATGATAAGTATTAGAGGCGGGATTTGAGTCTAAGTTTTTGGACACTAAGCTCAACACACAGGATGATGGCCAAAGGCTGGGATAGACTCCTTGGACTTCTCTGGACTGCCATCCTGACACCTCGTCTAGTAACCCCAAGCTCCCTTCAGGTTCCATCTCCTATGAGATCCCCAGCTGTTGGTTACTGTCTGCCCTCAGTCTCCCCCTGCCCCCTTATCTTGTGCTTATGGGTGTGGTTTGTATTTACATATCTGTGTACATGTTTCATCCTAGGAAAATGTATGATCTTTAAGGACTGGGTCTGTTCCTCTTACTGTTGTAGTCCTCCTGTCCGGCACATAGTAAACCATTTAATAAATGCTTATTAAATTGATTCTTCCACCTTCAGGTTTAGATCAAAAGAAAACAACTCTGCCAGGGCATGGGACTAGAACTTGGGCACTGGGACCTCACTGTGAGTCCAGACTGAGTCCAATGGGATCTCCCTCCCCATTCTTCCACTGCTGTGGGCCTGAGTGTGGGACCCTCTTTAAGGTTCAAATGGCACGCGGTCATCTTGTTCCCTCCATCTTTGCTGAAGGGAAGTGGGAGAAGGGATTTATAGCTCAGAGGGCCTTTAGAGTCGGTTTATTAGAGTGAGTTCACATGGAGGGTTAGCCAAATAGCCCTCCGAGCTAATAAATAATAACATTGCAGGCCTAGCTCGGCTTTTATCCAGGGAGCTACAAAGTGCTTTATAAAGCCTGACAGCATTGCCCAGAGGTAACTAATATTGTGGCTATTTTAACAGGATGATTCTATCTCTGTTACAAGTTAATATGAAGCCAGACTGAGAACACTCTGGTCAAGGTTAAAAATACTACATTGGATCTAGAGACACAGAGCATGTGTCTGAAATCCGTCCCTCCACCACCAGGCTTCACATTAGAGAATTGTTTCAACATGGCACGGCATTTCTTCTCTTGTCTCTGGCAGGGTTTTCTCCACAGATAGCTAATGGGGGTCCACAAAGACCCCCTTCTCTATTTGAGTCATAACCACGGACTTTTAGATGTTGCAAACCACTTTACACTTGGCTCATTCTCCATGTTGTTGATGTTGTTGTCACCATCCCCTTAGGGGTTGGACAACAAGCTCACAAGTGACCTGATTTGGGTTTTCTGCTCTCTTTGGATTCCCTTTGTGGACCTGAATAGTCTTTCTAGTATGAGAATGAGGTCTTGTCTAACACATCATGGGAAGTGTCAATGAAATGTTCTTGCTCAAAGAGTGTGGAGGGGTGGTGGTGGGGTCCCACCAGAACCATAAGGTGAGTCAGCCAGTCAGTCGGTCAGTCAATAAACATGGTATAGTAGGCAGTCGCATCTGTGTTGCTATTTGAGGGGTAATGAAGAAGCCTTACTTGAAGAATGCTTTGGTCTAATCTTTAAAATAAGAAGGTCATGCTGGATTATCTCTAATCTAGCCTTGGACAAGTCAACCTCTGTCTACCTCAGCTTCCTCACCTATAAAATGGGGTTAATAACAGCCCCGAGGCTGTTGTGAGGCTCAAATGAAGCAAGACTTTTGAAGCACTTTGCAAACCTTAACAGGTCTCTATAAATGCAAGCCAGCATTCCTATCTCTACAATCCTTTTTAGTTCTCCTTCCTTTATGTATGTCAGAGAGTCTCTGAGGTGGAAGGGGCCCCGAAGGTCAGCTAGTCCAAAGCTTCTTAAACTGTGGGTCACAACTCTATAGGGGGTTCTGTAACTGAATGTGGGGGTGGCAAAGATTTGCCAGTAAATGTTTGATTTCTATACCTATTTGATAGACCTCTAGATCCCGGTTGCATAAAAATTTCTTGGGAGAAAAGGGGCTTCAAGAGGAAAAAGTTTAAGAAGTTCTGAGCTAGTCCTACCCAGACCTTGGACAAGACCCTCTCTACCTCACATGTCATCCAGCCTTTGAGTGAAGACCTCCATGGTGGGAGAAACCCATATCCTATTAAGGTAGCCTCTTCTGACAAAGACCAAGGCCTCCCACTGCATCTGGGGTCATCGATGGTCATCCTGACCCATGTCTTACCACTCAGATGACTCTGGAGGAGAGAGTGAAGCTGGCAACTTCACACAGCTCTGCCTCACTTCACTCCAATTTACTTGCAATTCAAGACATCAAACTCCTGAGGTCATTGGTCCTCTTTGAGAATGAAGAACAAACAACAGCTCCTTCTACTTCTGGATAATTCTATTGCTTTGGAAAATTCCCTCATATCAAATATAAATTATCCCCTTTTCAATGTCTCCCAATTGTTCCCTGTTCTGTCCTCTGGGACCAAGCAGGACAAGTCCCTCTTGTGTCCATCAGCTCTGATTATTTACAATTTATCGTGTGTATAGGTTCTTTGTATATACTTGTTTGCATGTGTCTCCAATATCAGACTAGGTGGCACAGTGGCTAGAGTGCTGGCCCTGAAGTTGGGAGGACCTGAATTCAAATCTCACCTCAGACACTTACTAGTTGTGTGACCCTGGGCAAGCCATTTAACCCCAATTGCTTTAAACATTGGGGGTCATCTCCACTCATTCTGATTTACATCTTGCCACTGCACCCAGATGACTCTGGAGGAGAGAGTGAGGTTGATGACCTTGCACAGCCCTCCTTCACTTAAATCCAATTCAGTGTGAGTCATGACATCACCTTGATGTCATGGTCCTCTGAGAATGAAGGACAAACAATAATAGAACCAATCCTTGGGGGAAGGAGCTGGGTGTTTTCCCTTTCTTTGTATCTTTGGTGCTTAGCATAGTACCTGGCACACAGTAGTAGGTGCTTCAGAGATGCTTGTTGACTGACAAATACTTGGAGATAACTATAATGCGCACACTAAGTCTTACATCTGAATAAAGATAGAAACAAAGGAAAGGAAGGGAAGGGAAGGGAAGATCCTCACAATAACCTGAGAAATAGGTGCTATTATTATCCTGATTTTTACATATGAGGAAACTGAGGCAGAGATAAAGTGACTAAGATTTGCTTGTTTAGAGGAGGATGTTGGTGATGGTGACTGGAAAGTTGTGGCACCTGCCATATTGCTGTACATTTGGGGCCCTTGGTCAAGGTCTCTGAATGAAGTCTTGCCTGGGGAAGCCAAAGTTTTGCCTCCCCTCTTGGATATTTCTTGGGAAAACAGTGCAGCAGCATGAGAAGAATTCTGGAGGTGGAGTCAGAGCTGTGGGTTCCTATCTTGCATCTTCCACTTAGTACCAGTGTTGACCATGGGCAAAGCTGCTCATCTCTCTGTGCCTCAGTTTCTTCATCTGTAAAATAGGTGGACTGGACCAGATTAGCTGCAATATCTTCCAAATCAAGAATTTTTTTTTTTTGTGGGGCAGTGAGGGTTAAGTGGCTTGCCCAGGGTCACACAGCTAGTAAGTGTCAAGTGTCTGAGGTCAGATTTGAACTCAGGTCCTCCTGAATCTCAGGCTGGTGCTTTATCCACTGTGCCACAAAGCTGCCCCCTAGGTCCAAACTTACAAGTTGACTTCTCTTGCAATAATTGTGTAAATTCATCAGTTCCAAGAGCACAAGAACATTGCAAATCCTTTATCAGTTTCTTGCTAGACTCCTTATTTAAACCCACATCATAGCCAATGGACTGTGTTTGTAAATGGGCCATTCCAGGCCATTAGAGAATACTCCTGAAATGTAAGTAAATAGCTTTGCTAACTGAGTACATTGGATGCTAAGCAGTCAGCTGCAGTCAGATTTGTCCCTGGGCCTCAGGGCTTCTCATCCAACCTTCACACAGTTAAGGGAGAAAACAGTTAAGTTACAGAGTTTGGCGACTGTTGTGATGGATTAGATTTGGGAGGATTAGAGCTTTGAGGGGGCTAGAGGCCAAGTGGCTCATTTTACTGATGTGGAAACTGAGGCCCAGTGAATAAGTGACTTGGCCAAAGCCAAACAGTTTAGGAGTGGCAGAGCCAAGATTATAGCCTGGATTTCCCTTGCCAAGGACTACTGCCTCTTTATGAAATGCTATGACAGTGGCTGTTTGTGTGTTTTCAAGACCAATCTTTTTCCCTCCAATTTTAAAACATTTTGATTTAAAGTGTTAAGTTCCAGATTCTATCCCTCTCTCCTTCCCCTCCTCCCTCCACTCCCTCTCCCTGAGGCAGTAAGTAATCAGATATGGGTTATACATGTGCAATTATGTAAAACATTCCCATATTAGTCATTTTGTACAAGAAGACTTGAAGAAAAGAAAAAAGAAACAAAGTGAAAAATAGCATGTTTCAGTCTGTATTCAAACAATATCAGTTCTTTCTCTGGAGGCAGATAGTATGCTTCGTCATTTTCATCATTAGTCCTTTGGGGATTGTTCATGGCCAATCTTCAAGAGGCTTAATTATTCCTGAAGACTTGAGATCACAATTGCTTTTAATAGTACAGGGCTTTTTTTTTGGTAACATCCCCAGAGCACATTGTAATCTCTTAATAAATGATTGTTGACCTGACTCAGCTTGTTGGGGGTCTTGGTCTTGGGACACAAATGACAAGGCATAGACTTTGTTTGATAATGAGATTTTGACTGTGGTTTCCCCCACTTCTACTTAAACTGTCAAATCTGGCAGATCTGAATTGCAGTTCTAAAACCCCTTTTATAAAAAAAATATAAAAACAAAAGAATCATTTGTGATTTTGTTATATATTCTACAGGAGGAGATCCCAGATAATATGCCCATCCTCCAGCCCACAGAGAAAACTGTCTGTGGGATAACTTCTATGAGATCTGTCTTAAGTCACTTCTTCTGGGCCTCAGTTTCCTCATTTGTAAAGGAGGGGGTTGAATTAGATGACATCTGAAATTCTTTCCTGCTTTAGGCCTATGTTCTGATAATTTCAAAAATAACCCGATGGTCAGGTCTCACATTCTGTTGTTTATTTTGTTTTGTTTTTAGGGCAATTAGGGTTAAGTGACTTGCCCAGGGTCACACAGCTAGTAAGTGTCGAATGTTTTAGGCTGGATTTGAACTCAGGTCCTCCTGAATCCAGGGCTGGTGCTTTATCCACTGTGCCACCTAGCTGCCCCAGGTCTCACATTCTGTCTCCTGCCCCATTCTAATTCTTCATATTTAGCAAGGCATAGAAGGAACTATTCAATCGTGCCTCCCTTTCAAAATTAATGCCCAGCAGAGAAACACATAGAAAGAGGCCTGTGTGGGAGTGGTAGAAGGTATCTTGGAAGCCCTATCTCACAGGTGTTTGTTGGCCCCTCTGAGTGCAGGGAATCTCTGGGTGAGCCACAAATAGCTTAATGCCACAAATTGGAAAATGAGGCCCCATAAAACCTAATGAAAAGTGCTCTCCAGTAATCTTTAAAATGAGGTTCATCCCATTAAACAAGCAAGACACAGCCAAGAAGGAGTCTGTTGCCTTCGGTGCTTATAAGGTAACTAGATGGGCTGTGAAATTGTAATTCAACGCCCATGGGTCACCGGCTGTACATTTCCCTACTCAGGCAAGTTTCTCTGATCCTTAACAGTAGGAGATGCTGGGTATTGATGAAAAGAACCTGGAAAGTTAGCTCTGCCTGGCCTTTCTGAGTCCTGGGCTTTTGGAGAAGTTTGGGGAAAGTCAATGAGCTAAGTAAGATTGGTGGAGCAGGGGGAACTAACCCCTGCTGTGGCTGGAACCATCCCCAGAGGGCGCTAAAGGGCAAGAACTGCTAGTTGTATGCATTTTAAGGTTTTCAAACCACCTCACCTCCTTTATCTTATTTGACCCCATGAAATAGGCCCTATAGAGATTATTTCCACTCCCATTTTACAGATGATAAAACGGACTCTCAGCGAGGTTAAAAGACCCAAAGTCACAGTTATTAATGATTAGAAAAGGACTTTGATTCCAAGGCAGGGACTAGGAAGCTGCTACTGACCAATGACCCATGGCAGCCGCAGAAGAGAATCATAGGATTGTAAACTTAGAGGTGCAAAGGGCCCTGGCTGTCATCTAGTCCAACTTTAGTTCCATTTTAGAGAGGAGGAAACTAAGGCCCCAAGAGGTTAAATGGAATTCAAAGGCTGAGGTGGTGCACCTAGATTCCAGAACGTGGCTTAATTACAGGTCCAACAGCCTTTTCACTATGTCTTGTGGTCATGGAAATGGAATATACAGTTAGGGTTGTATGGTCTTTCTGATCCCCACGTTATTAGGATTTCTTTTGGTAGTGAATGAGGGCCCAAGGGAAGTTTCTTCCTTCCCTACCTCTATCCCTCCTCCCCTCCCTCCCTCCCTCTTTACCTCCCTCTCTTCCTTCCTTTGTTCTTTCCTTCCTTGCTTCCTCCTTCCCTCTCTTCCTTCTTCTTTCTTTCTTCTTTCTTTCCCTTCCTCCCTTCCTTCTTTCCTCCTTCTTGTCTTCCCTCTATTTCTCTTTTTCTCCCTTTCTTTCTTTTTCTCTTTCTCCCTCTCTACCTTCCTTTCGACCTCCCTCATTCCTTTTTGCTTTCCTTTCCTTCCTTCCTTCCTCCAATTTTAGATATAGTTGTAATAGACTGATTGGATTTTTTTTTGGTTTTGTTTTGGCGGGGCAATGGGGGTTAAGTGACATGCCCAGGGTCACAGAGCTAGTAAGTGTCCAATGTCTGAGGCCGGATTTGAACTAAGGGCCTCCTGAATCCAGGGCCAAGGCTTTATCCACTGTGCCACCTAGCTGCCCCTTACTGATTGGATTTTAATACTAATATGACTTATGATTTGTGCAGATATATATTATGCCTGCATATACCCAAGTTGGAGTTGGTTTTAACCTGACTTGGCAGTTCTGTCCCTAAATATTGATACTCCTAAATCATCTTATAAAGAGAAGATTTGGAGTTGATGTGATGGTGTGAGTTAGAAAACTCTGTCACTAACCAGGACCTTGTGAAGCCACCAAGACTTGTAGAATTTGCTTTTTCAAAGTTAATGTTGTACTGCAAGAGCTGCTGGGTGATCTGTTAAAGAAAGTTTATCTCCTCTTAATGTATTTGCCTTAGAGACAGATTGAATAAGAATCTAATTCCATTTAGAATTGAAAGGGACAGTGCTATAACAGAAGAAAGCAAACAGACAAAAACTCATCACCTCCTCATTATTCTTCATCTAAACTCAGAGTGGTAAATCTTCTGTTAGGACAGGAGACTTAGGTTACAGAGGCAGTCAATAAATTATCAAGCATTTTTGATGTACCTGAGGTATAAATACAAAAAAGGAGCCAGTCTCTGCCCTGAAGGAATTTACATTCAGATTCGGGGCTGGATCTTCTAAATGGATGTTTAAAAATGAATAGAGGGCAGCTAGGTGGCACAGTGGATAGAGCACCAGCCCTGGATTCAGGAGGACCTGAGTTCAAATCTGGCCTCAGACACTTAACACTTACTAGCTGTGTGACCCTGGGCAAGTCACTTAACCCCAATTGCCCCCCCAAAAAATATAATTAAAAAAAAATGAATAGAGTGCCAGGCCTGGAGTCAGGAAGACCTGAGTTTAAATCCAGCCTCAGACATTTACTAGCTGTGACCCTGGACAAGTCACTTAACCTCTTTGCCTCAGTTTCTTCATCTGTAAAATGGTTTGGAGAAGGAAATGGCAAACCACTCCGGTATCTCTGCCAGGAAAACACCAAATGGGTTCATGAAGAATTGGACATGACTGAACAACAACAAAATATAACACTAGTCATAGACTGATAGAATTATAATTCTGAAGGGGAACTTAATATTAGCCTTAATTCTTACATTTTATATAGGTAGAAATGGAAGTTTAACGAGGTTTCATGAATATCTGTGTCCAAAACTGAGAGGTTAAAAATGTTGGTAGAATTCGATAGAAATGTAAAATTCTTAAACTTGACTTCCAAAATTCAACTTCACAAGTCAAGGTAGCTAGATGTGGCTAGATCTCAGTTAACCTGGAAAAAAAGAGATGTGTAAGTTTTAGTGGATTTTAGGCTCAATAGAAGTCAACTGAGTTGTGGTTGCCAAGAAAGGTAATGTCAGAGACAGAGCATTCAGAATGAGGGGGGGCTGGGAGGCTCTGGTCAGGCCACATCTTCAAGACCATGTTCCATCTAGATGCCATATTGAAGCAAGGAGTTTGATGAGCTGAAGAGTGCACATAGGATGGCAAACGTAAGCATTCTGATTACCATCCTCTGCCCTATAATGATTGGTTTAAAGGAATTTTGGCTTTTTGGCTTGGAGTCACTAGTGGGAATGGGAAAAACAAGATTGTTGACTTCAAGTGTTCATGTGACAGAATCCAACTTACACTCCTTGTCCCTAGAGTCAGAATTAGGAGAGATGGATGGTAATTAGAGAGGCAAAGTTTGGCTAGACATTAGCAATAGCTACTATCAGAGCTAATCAGAGGTGGAAAGGGCTGTCTCAGGAGGGAGTATGTTTCCTCTCATTGGAGGTGTTGAAGCAAAAAACTGAATGACCATTTGTCAGGAGAGGGGACTCTCATTCATTCATGGGTTAGGCTAGATGGCTTCTGAGGGTCCTTTAGCCCCTGAAATCTGGGAATTCTGTAAAAAGAAAAAGAGAACTTTTCTTCTGATTTCAAGCTGCAAAGAAGGAAAATATTTGGGATTTCAGAGCTAAGCACATTTTCTATGTTGAAATCATGGTACTTGTTTAGGGACACTCCTTACATACAGTAAAGAAACATAATTGTGAAGATTGCTGCATGTGCTATTTGTGAAAAGGACTTAGTGGGAATGGCTTTCTTTTCAGCTCAGCGCTCACAGCTGAGCCTACAGACAAGCAAAACAGATTATTTGTATAAGGTACAATGGATTTTTAATTGGCTATAAAGTTTCAAGCTGCTTTCTGACCCTTACCTAATAGCTGTTGTTGATCTACTATCCAACGAAATGGGCCATTAAGGAAGCCCCTTTCAGCTCTGTGTACATCGTTAACCAGAAATGAAATAACTTTGGGTGGCCCACGGTGTCCTTTTTCTTTCCTCCTGATCGAAGTTTCAGGTCACTCAAGAAGGGAAATGAGGCAGTTTCATTTTTACACAGAGCATCTTGTCCAGTGCAATCACCAGGGCCAGTCTTCTTATTCATTGAGCCATGATTTGGGATGAGCATCACCCCACTGCCTGATCAGGGCATAATCCTCCCTTTCTCTGAGGCTTCAATTCCTACCTTTTAATTGGACAAATGTTTTAAGTGCTTATTCTGTAAGTGGTCAAGTGGGAGAATGGCATAATGGATGGCGAATTGGCCTCAGAGTCAGGAAAGCCTGGGTGTGTGACCCAGGGCAGATCACATAACCTCTCAGAACCCCAGGCCACTTTTAAAAAACATAAAGTTACCCAGCAGCGAATGGGATGGGTAGAGGGGAGTTTCCTCATTTGGTTTCCTCTGTACCAGTGAGACCACAGGTTCAACCCAATTCTCAAACTATTTCTTGCTTCTCAGAAGAAAAGGAAAAATTGGTGTCTCTTCCCTTCCCTCCAACTACTCTCCATTTTGGCTATAGTGTCCTGCAAGGGAGTTACTTGTCCTTTAGAGACACTACTCCTGGTAGGAAGCATCCCCAAAAGAGACCAGGCAGTAGAACATTTTGAGGAATGTGATTACCATGGGTCAAGAAGAGAACAATTGATTATTGAGCTGTAGGGACAAGATGAACACTATTCCCAGCAATGACATTGCTCCTAGGGGAGGAAGAATGAGTATATCATGAGAAAAACACAGGCTTCTGCACTACTGGGAGTGTGACTTCCTGGGCTATATGTGTTCCCTATGTGTCTTCCTCTATACATTATGTATATGCTCATTCTTCTTCCTCACATTAAATAAAGCCATGGGACACTGTGCCCAGGTTCAATTGGGAAATGTTTTCTTACTATTGTTCTTTTTTTGTCTTTTCAATAAAGGCTTTGCTTAGAGCTAATTCTGTCTACTTGCTGCCTATTAAAAATGTGCATCTTGGTGGTGGCTCATGAGCCATAGTTTTATGATCATATCTAAGTATCTCAAATAATCAATAGCCATTTCCCAAGGGATCCCTATCTATAAGTGGAAACTGAGGGAGAGAAGAAGATAGAACCAGAGGGGGACCATAAGGTTGATTTTTAAACCCACTTATCAAAGTGTAGGAATTCCTAGATTCCTTAAAATACACCTCAAATGCCATCTCCTTTCCTGATTGCTCTACTTATTAGTAGTCTTTTTCTCTTAAAATGACTTTATTAGATGGTATATACGTTGCTTTTACTCATCTACACATATTATCTCCCCCAATTGCATGTAAGCTTCTTGAGGGCAGGAGCTTTTTTGTTTTGGTTAAGTATCCCCAATGCCTAGCACTGCATTAAATGAATACTTGTTGAATTTAGCTGAATTGCAAATCTCTTCTGTGGTCCGGTTCACTATTACATTGGATCTTCCTATTCCTTTAATCATTTCTTCTGTTGGAACTTCAGCAGACTTACTTTTCAAATCTTTTGAGCTCGTGATTTTTTTCTCTGTAGAAAGTGCTTATATTTCTTTTTAGAAATAGGGCTCTAGTCAACCAAGCTCTTACTAAGCACTTATATGTGCTAAACTAAAAGCTGAGGATGCAAAGAAAGGCAAAACCAGCCTCTGCTATTAGGAGTTCACATTCTAATGGGGGAGGACACCATGCGATATGTAGGTATACAAAGATCAGATGGTGGGAATCTGAAAAGAGAAGACACTAGTCCGGGACAGGGAAAGACAGGAAAGACTTCTGCAAAGGAGGGACCAAACAGAATGACATGCTCTTATCAAAACAAAAGGTCACAGAATCCAATGATTAGATCTCAGGACTAAGAACTGGAAGGGATCTTAGAGCTCTTCTCATTTTCTAGAGGATCCCTCTTTTATGAAAGAGGAGAACAGAAGCTAAATAGAAATTAAGTGACTTGCCTAAGGTCCTATGGCAGCTAGCTGGGACAGTGGGGATAGAATACTGGGCTTGGAGTCAGGAAGATTCATCTTCATGATTTCACATCTAGCTCAGACACTTATTAGCTGTGTGACTCTGGGCAATTCATTTAACTCTGTTTGCCTCAGTTTCTTCATGGGTAAAATGAGCTGTAGAAAAGAAATGGTAAACCACTCCAGCGTCTTGGCCAAGAAAACCCCAAAATGGGGTCATGAAGAGTTGGACATGACTGAAATAACACAGCAACAATAACAACAACCACAACAACCACAACAAAAACAAACTAACAACTGGGATTTGAAAAGAAATGCTCCAATTCACAATTCAGGTCTCTTTCCATTGCTCTACACTAGAACTGAACCTCTTATTCCTGCAATATTCTGGGAGAATCATCTTGTAATGAGATCATATCCTTCATCCTCATTAATCACCTCACAAATATGTGCCATTGGGCATAGGCAGGAGAGTGTAGTTGGCTCAGTATAGATTATCACTACTTCTAGAAAAGCTAACTACTGATAGCTACTGATAGAGGACCAGCTCTAACTTGGAGCACAAAAAAATCATCATTTGAGCACCCATGATTTTTTTGCTAGCTCTGCTAATTTGAGTGAGTATTGGACATTTTCCCCCTGAATATACTAAAGCCAGGGCCATATCCATCTGAATAGTTCATTTGTTCTGTGTTCCCTTTGGGAATTATCCTTCATCAATTTCTGTTAAAACTAGAGCCTGCTTTTTACCCACCTACTATTTTCAACTTGCCTTCTTTATCCAACTTACTTGGGCTCAGTTGCCCTGAGCCATATTGTAAAAAGGACAAATTCAATGTGGGTCTTTCTTGTCCTGTTTTTCACAGGACCTTCGGATCCTAGATTTGCAGCTGAAAGGTTCTTAGAGGTCATCAAGTCCCAATTCATTTTACACATGAGGAAACTGAGGCCTAGGTAGGTTAAAATTACTTGTACAGGTCACTAGAAATGTGAAAAAATAAATGGAGCTAGCATAAGATACCAGGTCCCAGAGGCGAAATTCAGTGCTCTTCTCATTAAGTGACAGCTGTTTCTCAAGACCTAAGGGCTCTTATGGGTATCTTGCATGACTAAATTATACCTTCCTGACATATAGGTGCTGTGGCCTCAATATGCCAATTTCCTGGTTTCCCCCTAGTTTCTACTTTGAGGGATATTGTCTTTTGTCTTTTATTTTTTTAAATGATATACTTTAATATAATCTTATCAACCTAACAAAACCAAGAGCTAGCTGCTCAATGATTTTCAATATATAATTGAAATGCATTATTGTACAATATATTATTGAGGGAGTAAAACCCTTTGAAATAAGCTATTTGTCCAATGATAGGGGAGTAATTAAATAATTCATAGGACATTAATGTAATCAGAACAATACAGCATAGTAGATAGAGAGCTGGTCTCTGAGTCAGAAGGAACTGGTTCAAGTCCTACCAGTGATAGATAGTGACTGTATGACCCTGGGCAAGTCACTTAACTTCTTGGGGTCCCAGTAAACACTAAAACATTATGAGTTACAGATATGCAGTGGTTGAAGGAACTTTACTTGGGAGTCCCTTTTGGTGCTGGACAAATAAAAAAGAAAAACCCAAACCAAAAAGAAATAGCAAAATACAATTAATTGGGCAGTGATGAAGAATACAAAGAGATCTAGAACACCTTTCTGATATAATACAGTGTAAAAAAAGTAGAATAATAAGAATAAAAATACATACTAACTCCAATCAAATGCAGAGAAGTACATGAGCATGAATGGACCATTCTCTCAGTGTAGACAATGCCCTGAGCTTTGCTAACACATGGCCGTTATCTCTACTGTAAGGCAAGTGTCATCTTTGCCCATCAAAACCCAAACCACAACAAACATTTGAGATGCTTGGATTTACTTCAGAATACACCTTTTCCTAAGATCTTGAGTCAGTATGAGCACACATTTGTCTCCATCATATATTATTACAATCTGCTATACTCCTGTATTGCTTTAGTCCTACATATTTACATATGTAGTTTGTATTTACATGTCCTGTTTTGCAAGTCCTTTTCTGCCTTTGTGTCATTGATGTAACTTCATAGCATAGTTTAATATCCCATGGTTGCCATATTGCTCCACAGCCTTTCCTCAATACCCTGTTGGCTGTAGCATTCAAACTATGCTGGATGATAAAAATTACAGACCAAGAAGGGTTTTTTGTTTTCTTTTCAATCATCTTTCTTTTCAATGATAAACTATGAAATCTGAGAGCTTGGGTATTTTTGAGATGAAGAGATTATGAGGAAATCTAAAGCCCCACAAAACCATATAAAAAACGTGCCAGCAGAATGAGTAGTATAACTTTTTCTTGGGGGGGGGGGGGAAGGCAAGTGGGGCTCTAAGAGTCTCTTTCTTGTTATCAGAATGAGTTTCACAGTGGTCACAGCCCTGAACTCTTCTGGATAAAATTGCTGAGAGGAGCAATAGACCAGGTTATTAAAGTTTTAAAACAATTTCTAATCAGACCACAAGAACAATGGCAGGGGAGGAAGGCTGAGCTGTGGGAGATAGACAGACAGACAGCAGACAGACAGACAGACAGACAGACAGACAGACAGACAGACAGATAGATAGATAGATAGATAGATAGATAGATAGATAGATAGATAGATAGATAGATAGATGGATGGATGGATACATACATATAACAACTCATTAATAATTATGAAATACCTGCTTTCATTGTAAATGGGATTATTCATGGGAATTTAGAGGACTCCTCTAACCTTAGAGTTCAACTCATCTAACTTCTCACTTTACATATGAAGAAACTGAGGATCAAAGACATGGGCTGATTTGCCCAATGACATACCCTTGCATTACAGCAAAGATTCCAAACTTTGGGAATTCCAAACCTTGGAAGTGTAGGACTCCAAATACCCTCTAAATCTTGGGTGGATGATTTTGTGTAGGATTTACCTTTCTCATCGGTTCTTTGGGGAAACCGCTTTGTCCCTTGTTCCCCACTCACATGGGCACTACCCTAGTTCAGGCCCCCATTACCACCTCTCACCTGGACTGTTATAATAGCCTCTTAACCCTTCTCTATGCTTAAAATCTAGCTGTCTCCAATCCATCTTCCAAACATCTGCTGAAATAATCTTCCTGAAGCATGAATTTGGCCACGTCATTCTCTTGTTCAAGAATTTTACAATGGATCCATTCCCCATTGCTGCTAATAGAAACACTGAGCTTCTCACCTTGAATGTCCAACCCTTTAAGCGTATTAGCCCACTTAAGACACTCTGCTTTTCAGGTGAGCTGGCCCACTTGCTATTCCCAAACCCAGCTTTGTTTTGTGCTTCTTACCTTTGGAAACACTGTCCTCCATTCCTTCAATGCATCCCTCCTTCTCTGCACCTTGGAATCACTAACTTCCTTCAAGCTTTATCTCATGGACATGGCACCTACTGGGAAACTTTCCTGACCTCCTTAGGTGTTACTGTTGTCTCTTCTCCTCAAATTATAATGAATATATTTATCTGTTCCCATGATGATCACCCCAAGTAGATTATAAAGTCCTTGAGAGTGGGGATGTCAATTTTCTCTTTGGTCCATAGGACAGTGTCTAGCATCTAGAAAGAATGCTTCTTGATTGGTTAGTTGTTTTTATTAACCCCAGCACTAGCTGCATGCCAGGGCACACAGAAGGCATTTATGACAGGATGAATGATTTTGTTCATTCTTTTTTATCCCTAGCTTTGTGCTTAGTAGGCACTTAATAAATGCTTATTTGCTTGCATTGGATTAATCCTTTGGGAATCATACTGATTTATTCCTTGTGCTTCCGTGGACTGAACAAACAGGAAAGTAAATGCCAACCCTTCATCCCACTTTATTTGTATCATACATTTTAAAAACAAATGATCTTGTTTGGTGGCAATTAGGGCTCCTGTACTGAGTCAGTATTTTAAAATTTACCCTTTAGCAGAGTTGTGACAAGATAAACGAATGTGCAGTTTATGGGCGTAGGAGTAGAGCCCCAGAGAAGTGAGAAAAAATGAGCTCATTGAGTCTTCATGGACATCAAGTCCAGAGACCTTTCATTTGAAAGAGGTCCTTGCTAAAGCATTCCTTGCATTGCAGCTTCCGAAATTGGGGGGAAGGGAACTTTCTCTTTTGCTAGACTGGGGCTCATTGGCCAGAGTGACTATGCTTATTAAAACAAATCCAGTCTAATCAGCCAAGTCATCACTGAATGCCTTCAGGCCTTATTTAGGTGCCAGAGTCATAAAAAGTGGAAGGATTCAGACTTACAGAATGTCAGAGCTGTAAGGGACCTTATAGGTCATCTAAGCCAACTCCATCACTGTTTTAGATGAAGGAGATGAGGTGAGGTGTCTAGCATAGTCACTCTGGCCAGTGCACCCCATCTAGCCTGGTCATAGTTCCTCCTTCATGAACCTTTTAACCTAGTGAGGAGAGAATAGTTCAGCACATGAAGAGGTAAATGAGAGGGCAGTATTTAAATAGTAATAATTAGAAAAAATGCAAGGGATGTTATGAATCTCTAAATGAGGAGCATAAATAATGAGTGCTAAGAGATCAGAGGACAGACAGATCACTGCCTGCCTATGGGGTCTAGGAATGCTTTATGTGAAAGGAACAACCCAAGAAGACATCTTTCGCTCATTCATTAATTCAGTAAACATTTATTGGCCTACTGTATGTAATTAATCATCGGCAATCCACTGCCTCCTGCTTATTCACATTGTAGTGTCTTCATAGCTCTTTGGTCTCATTTCCCTGACCCTGATTCTTAGTGTGCTAATATCATAGCCATCAAGATAACTGGAGACAATTGAATGTTTACAAGACTGGCTCTTCTGTTGTGAGTTCCTTCTGGAAAATGAGGGTTTGATGTAGAGTGGAAGGAGCACTGATTTTGAGTTAGAGGATCTGGGTTCAAGTCCTGTTTTTGACTCTGTCTGTGAAACCTTAGGCAAATTATTTCAGCACCATGGACCTCAGTTTCCTTAGGTGTCAAAGGAAGAGCATTGATATATGGGACTTATCCACATTTTTATTAAGAGCTATTAAGTATACTTTGAAACTTCTGAGGCAGGATTTTGAATTCAGGTCTTCTGCCTCCAAAGTCATGTTCTTTTTCCTGCTGCTTCTCAGACATAGTATGTATGTCCAATATTGATTCATCAGAGGAAAAAAAGAGGTATAACCCTTCAATTAGAAGCATCAGACATAATTAATTCTGTTCTTTTTTGGGGGGAGATTGGGTTGGCTTGGGGTGGGCATTTGACAAGTCAGTTTAGTACAAGCAGCATTTATTAAATGCCTACTATGCCCAGAGGGCACTGTGTTAGGCTATGGGAATAAAAAGACAAATGAAAATAATTTCTGCCATTAATAAGCTTATAGTCTATTGGGCGATAATAGACACCAGATAGGCTAAAAAATATTATGACCAGTACGTACAAAGTAATTTGAGCTTTGATTGAAGCTGGAGAGCCCAAGAGATGCAGGTTTAGGGAGAGAATTCCAGGCATGGGGCACAGTTGTGCAAAGGCCTGGAGGAGGAGTGTGGGTGAAGGAAATAAGCATTTATTAAGCTCCTGCTATGTGCCAGGCATGGTAATAAGCACTTTACAGGATCTGTATTCAAGTACCACCCTCTGACACTACCTGTGTGACCTTAGGTGAGTCACTCACCTCCTTGGGCCTCAGTTTTCTCATCTGTAATCTAGGTATAGATTATCTATATCTATGCATTTCTAAGTATACACAAAGAGATATGAGATTATTTCAAGAAAAGAACTAGAGGGCCTCAAAAAGCCCTTATCAGCTTTGGAATCTTTGTGCTTCTCTGCTCAGATGATTCCAAAAGTACCTTCCTGCCCTAAGTCCTAGGTTTCTATTTATTCAAAGGGAGGAAAAACTGCAAGCCAAAGTAAGGGTAACACTTCAAAAAGAGTGGCCAGAAAAACAGCTTGAGGTAAGACAGTGACTCAAGAGGGAACTGAGAGCTAGTGTTCTTATCAGAATTAGAGAAGAAATAAGATGATCTCAAAAAGAAAAAGGAGTGGGGAGAAGGAAATTCTTATTCTATTTCCAGTCAGCAAAACATTGATTTGTCGGCCTCAAAATTTTCTTCCCTTTAAAGGAATCCTGCACATTGTGTCATGTGATCCCCAGGCTCAAAACCTTCGATGGATTCCATGTTGTCTACCAAGATAAAAACCAAACTCTCTGGGCATTCAAGGCCTTCCCTGATTCTAACCTCCTTTGCTACTTTTAGCATATTATTCATTCTTGTGTATTTAGCCTGGAGAAGGAGAATGGGCTGGTACTTGATTACTGTATTCAAGTATTTGAAGAGTATGTGGAAGATGGATTCAATTGCTTCTGCTGGGGCCTAGAGAAAGGAAGAAGGAGGAATGAGTAGAAGATGGATAGATCCAGGGTTAAGCATCATAAAAGGACAAATGTTTGTGTGTGATTGTGATTGGGCAGGTGACTTTCAAAAAATGGAATGGATTGTCAGATGGTAGCAATTTCCTCAACAATGGAGGTGTCCAAGGAAAGGCTGCTTGGGTACATTGGGGCAGCTAGGTGGTGCAGTGGATAGAGCACTGACCCTGCATTCAAGAAGACCTGAATCCAAATCTCACCTCAGACACTTACTAGCTCTGTGACCCTGGGCAAGTCACTTAACCCCAATTGCCTTAAATATCTGGAGCCATTTCCAGTCATTCTGATGTATATCTTGACAATGGACCCAGATGGTTTTGGAGGAGAGAGTGAGGTTGCACAACCCTCCCTCACTTAAATCCAATTCTGTGCAAGTCATGAGATCACCGCGATGTCATGGCCCTTTTCGAGAATGAAGGACAAACAACAACAACAGCTTGGACAGGTTGTAAAGAGGATCCTTTTTTAGGTCCAGGAGGTCCCTTGCTACTTGAAGATGCTGTGATCTATTATCTTTTGACTTACATTATGTTACACTTAGCCTCTGACCAGACCTGCTTTCATGACATCAACCTTTCTGCCATTCCTTCTACCTCAAATCCTTCTGTTACTCCCTTACCCTTTTTATGACTCCCCCTTCCAGTTCTACCTGTTTCCATCCCAACTGCTAACTCAAATGCCATCTTCTCCATGAAGCTATGCCCCATATCTCCACAGTGGTAAAATAGTTAGTTCTTCCTTTATCTCTTTTATTTTGACCTCTTATCCAATCATTCCATATGAATTAATTTTGTGTGTCTCCTTGGGAGGCCAGGAAACACAGTGAATGCTACATGTTTCTTTAATTCCTCACTCCCTTGGCCTTCACTTCTTTCTTCTTCTGCCAAACCTCAGCTCTGGATTACTCTTACCACACGACTCCTCAGTTGTACTTACAAGCAATTGAGTTCTGAAGGCAGTGGATAGTCAGCTGACTGGATATATTGCAAAGTCATGTTATCCAACCTCAACTGAGTCCTCATTGCAGCAAAACAGTCCTTTATTACCTCCTAAATGGATCACCTACTCTCATTCCTCACAGACCTTTTTCAAACTTTCTATTTGCTCTTCAAGTACCCATATGACTTTCCTTCTCCCCCTCAGCCAAGGATGGTGCCTCTATTTTATTGAGGGAACATTGAAGCCACTCACCATGAACTCTTTCTTTTCTCATTCTCTTCATATCATAGCCTTTTGATATCATCTATCTCTTCTCTTTCCCACCAAGTCTCTGACAAAGTGATAGCCCTCCTCCCTGCTATTGCAACTCCTCTACATATACACCTAGATCCCATCTCCTCCCAAATTCTCCAGCAGATTGCATCCTCAGTCATTATTTCTTTCTAACCTTCAACCTTTTCCAAACTACCAATTCCCTTCTACTGCCTTCAAATATGCCTTTATCTCTCCCATCCTTTAAAGTACATATTGACTAGATTTTATCATCCCTGAAGCTATCATCCTCTATCTCTTCTCCATTTCTCAACTAACTCTTTGAATAAAGCTGCCCTACACTAACAGTATACACTTCTTCACATACTCACTTCTCATTTTTTGTGTGATCTGGCTTCCAACCTTTCTCACAAGAAATACCACAAAAGTTACCAATGATCTCCTAATTACCAAATCTACTGGTCTTTCTTGGACTTTTATCCTCAACCTATCACCTACATTTTTATATTCCTCTTCTCTTGGATTCTCTTTAATTTCTGGGGTTTCCTGATCCTCCTCTTTTGGTTCTTCATCTGACCTCTCCTCAGTTTCCTCTGATGGTTCATCATCCATATCATGCCTTCTGAGTCGTCCCCAAAGTTCTGACCCACATCTTCTTACTTTTCCCTCTGTACCTTTCCTTCTTAGTAATCTCATCAGCTCCCATGGGTTTAAGTATTACTTCTATGCATATGACTCATATATAGATACATCTATATAACACATAAAATGAGTATATATGCTCACACACAATGGAAAGGTACATTGCATACACGCATATATAGATTTCCATTTTGAACATGTTGAGTTTTAGAGCTTCTGGGACATCTAGTTGGAAAAGTTCAAAGGGCCGCTGGTGATGAATGATTGGGAAGTCAGAGGAGAGGATGAGACTGGGACATATAAGCCCACATGTGTATTTATGCACTATCAACAACATATATGCATATAAAATATGTACATATGTCTCTATAGTTCCTATATAATTTGTATACATATGTCTGTATATCCGGCCAAACTCCCCTGACTGTCAGTCTTTTTTTTTTCTTTTTTTTTTTTATCAGACCTTTATTTTTTTCTAATTACATAAAAACATATAGCTTTCAGCATTCACTTTTGGAAGATTTTTATTTCAAATTTTTCTCCCTCCCCTCTGTCCCCCTTCTGATGCAGCTACATTCTGATATAGGTTATACATTTACAGTCATGTTAAACATATTTCCACATTAGCAATGTTTGTGAGAGAAAAGTCAAAACAAGAGGAAAAAAAACACCACAGAAAGAAACAACAGCAAAAAGAAAAATACTCTGCTTTAATCTGCACTCAGAATCCATAGTTCTTTTTTTTCTGTTATGTGGAGAACATTATATTTCATGAATCTTTGGCATTGTCTTGGATCATTGTATTTCTGAGAAGAGCTAAGTCGGTCACAGCTGATTATCGCACAATGTTGTTACTATGTACAATGTTCTCTTGGTTCTGCTCATTTCACTCAGCATCAATTCATGTAAGTCTTTCCAGGGTTTTCTGAAATATGCCTCTTATCATTTCTTACAGCATAATATTAATCCAGTACTTTCATATACCACAACTTGTTTAGCCATTCCCCAATTGTTGGTCATCCCCTCAATTTCCAGTTCTTTGCCACTGACCTTCAGTCTTGTACTAACAGTTGAGTATTGGATTTTTAAAACTGGACATCCTGAAAATACCTAAAACTCTAGCTGTCCCAAACTGAACTTCTGAGCTTTTCTTCCAAACCCTTTTCCCTTTCCAACTTTCCTATTTCTGGAAGAGCAACAACCATACTTCCAGTTTCCCAGGTTCGTAACCTCAGCATTATCCTGAGTTTTTAACTCTCCTTCACCCCATATCAGTTGCCAATTCTTGTCATTTCTACCTTCAAAATATCTCTTGCATCCAACTGCTACTCTCCATTCAGGAACTTCTGCCTTGTCCATGGAACATCTCCACAAGGTTATCACAACAGCTTTAATAGGTTTCCCTCTTCAATTCCCTCTCCATTTCTGTCTGTACTATATACTGTGGCAAAAGTAATTTTCCTTAAGTATAGATCTAACCACATGACCTTTCCATTCAACCACCCCCAGAGGCTACCTATGGAATCTAGGATAAAACAGAAACTCCTTCATTTAATTTTTAAGGTCCTATATTATCTGGCCTCAAACTGTCTGTCCAGTCTCATTGGACATTACTCTCCCTCTCATACCTTGTGATCTATCAAGCTGGTCTTCTCTCTGTCTATTCCCCACACCACTCTATCTTTTGTGTCCATGCCCCCTCCATGTCTGGAATACATTCCCTTCTTATTCCTGACTCATTGGATCTCCGATTCCTTTCAGTTATAGCTTAAGCACCATCTTCTATGTTGAGGCTTTCCTGTGTTTCTCTAATTCCTAGTGACTTCCCTTTCGAGACCTTGTATTTAACTACTTTTTATATAATTGTATTCACTTCATTTTTGTGTGGAATATATTTTTATGTGCTTGGTGCTTTTCCTACTAGATCATAAGCTCCTTATAAGTAGGAATTGTTTCATTCTTTGTATCATTCTTTGTACAATGTTTAGCACATAGTGGCCCCTTTAAACACTCATTAGTTGTTGGTTTATTGATAGAATAATAAATTCAAACTGAGGAAAACCTGAGTTCAAATCCTTATTTCAACAGGTATTAGCTGTGTGATCAAATCAGAGGCTTAGAAATGTCCTCATCTGTAAAATAGAAGTGATACACTTATAGCACCTTTCTCTTTGAGTAGTTAAAAGGTTCAAATAAGGTAACGTATGTCAAGTATGTTGCAAACTTAACGGCACTATATAAATGCTAGTTGTTGCTGTTATTATATTATCATCATCATCACCATTATTATAATTATTGACTTTGTCATTTTCATTATTCTCATCTTATACTCTATAGAATTCAGGTAGAATCAGCCCTAGAACAAATATTTTTCAACTATTATTCCTTCAGATTTAACATCTAGCATACTATTGCCCAGTTGGATACATGACTGCCTTTTGTCATTGTAAAGGGATAGTGGTATAAATGTATCTTCCATAGGATTACTGAAAGAATCTCTGATACCTCTCTTGTAGCAGATGAAGATTATGATCATCATCACTATCATGGATGGTGCTATCTTCGTATATGCCTCATTCATTTCCCCCACCCCCTCTAGATTGTAAGCTGCCTGAAGACAGGAACCATTTCTAACTTTGTATCTCTTGTGGCCAGTTTATTGTAGTCTAGTAGGCCCTTAATGACTGGCTGGCTGGCTGAATGAACAATGACTAAAAGAATCTTGGGGAAAAGGTGCTGGTGGTAGAGGAGGGAGGAGTCAACAATCCAATTAAATAAATAGTGGCAGATGCTTTTTTGTTTGTTTTATTCTTCCTGTTAAATCTTGTGCAATTTATTAAGGTATATTGTTCATTGATGGAGGAAAAAATGCTGTTATTGTTCCTTCAGAGGCAGGAAACTCAAGTAATAGAGTACCAAGACTGTTGTCCAGAAGCCCTGAGTTCAAATATGCCCTCGGTCACTTTCTTAGCTTTGTGACCTTGGGTTAGTCACTTAACCTCTGTTTGCCTCAGCTTACTTATGGGTAAAATGGGAATAATAATAATAACATCTCCCTTACAGGATTGTTGTGAGGATTAGATGAGATATCTTCTTTCCTTCCTTTCTTTTTCTTTCATTCCTTCCTTCAACCCATGTAACAAAAAAACCCCCACCACCCTCAAATCTTGCTTCTTGGAATTTATTAGCCAAATTGTTTAATGTCTGTTGTGTCCTTAAGTCCTATCTTATCCATGGAATCTTAGCAGCCGGCTTGTAGGACCATCACTCAAGTAATTTACATGAATAGTTCCTTAATAAACAAGCAGTCCCCTTATCATTGTTCCTGCCAGGATCCTCATTAGTCAGTAACCCTGCAGTATTTTGAAAGGAACTCATTAGGATGCCCTTTGTTTCCTGATCTTTGCCTCATCTTCTGCTCAGTCTCAGCATTTCTACCCTAGCTTGTGTCTTGCTTCTTGAGTGACACACATGCATTTTTTTCTTCTTCTTAGAGACAAATGTCTGGGTGAGAGCCCACACAGCCAGTTTCCAATCAGCATGCTTTTCGGTTTGGAAATAAAAGAAAGAATTTTTAGCAAGTCACCTCCTCGAGCTACCCTTGACAGAAAGATAATAATGACATTTTTTGAAGAAAAGGGGAGCAAATGGTCTGGCTGTGATAATATATGAAGGTAGTGAGGCAAGCTAGAATGCTCAGGGAAATTGACTATCCAAAGTATCGCTCCTCACTTTACCAATTAAAGAGATGGATTTTTCACCTACTAGACTGAAATGTGCAGAAATTTAGGACCAAGGACTCTATACTTTGATAGATAAGGTGTGTGATCTTCGAGAACTGTCATTTAAGATCTTAGAGAGGAGGCTATTGAATAATTTTCAAGACATTTTTTTAGGTGGTAATGCATTTTGCTGAAATTCTTTCCTTGGTATATCAAGAACTCCAATGAATCCACAAACCCTTCTTAAGCATTTGCTAAGTGCCAGACACTATGCTGGGTAATAGAAAGAAAGGGAAAAAATAGCCCTTTCAGAGAGCTTACATTCTAAAGGAAGAGACACATATGAAAATTAGCACATACAAGATAACAACAGAGTATTGCAAGGTCACTTTAGAGTGGAAAGCTCTACCAACTGTGGGGTGGTGGGGATGGCATAGAATGGCATGAAAGTCTCCAAAAGGCCTTCTGCAAGATGTGGGGTTTAAAGAAAGCTAAATATTCTAAGAGGCAAAGGATAAACTCTGAATGTTGATGGATGGATCATCAGTACCTACCTCAAAGGGCAGCGCCTACCAAACAGGACCATTGTGAGGTTTTGAAGTCTTAATTCTTCATTTGAAAATTATAGTCTGATCCCTTCTAAGGACATTTTCCCTGTGTATTTCTATTTCACTTTCAAGTTTGAAGTCATAGTGCCAGTGTCAAACCAACAGGGCTCATTACTGCAGAAAATGGCCCTTCTAATAGGAAAAGTTCCTTTTATCTAAGTGGATTTTCTAGAGAAATTTTTACAGCTAGTTCATTTCCTCTTATTTAAATTTTTTCTGTCTGAATGCAAGAAATGAGAAAAGGAAAAAAAAGCCTAGTATGAATTTTCCTGCTTTTTTAATCCATCTGAATTCAACAACGTGCCCCTTTAAGAGTCTGACAATTTTCTTTTTATTCCCACTGTGTCAACTTGAGATGGGAAAAGCTCTACAGAGTGTTTAGAAAAAGCGAGCTAAGAATGGGTGCACCAGAGAAGAATAAATGTGCAATTCAGTTAAATTTCTGTTCATTTACTTCTTCCGGGATTTGAATTCAGAGATTTTGTAGAAATATGGAAGGGAAATCTGGCATTGGGAGGGAAACAAACAGTTCAGTTACCAGAAGCAGAAAATCAATTTGAGAATGAGAGGAGAGAAGGCATGTAAATTAAGGCAGGAGAAAGAAAAAACAAATGTAATTATAGCCACAAAGGTATTTTTTTCCCCTACATGTCAGGCTGTCCAGTATCATAAGCCCTCTGCTGAGAGGGAAGCTTCAAGGGCTAAGGGACACTTGTTAAAAGATGGGATTTTAAAGTGATCACGTGGCTGCTGTCCGAGGTCCTGGAGGAAGATGCCTGAAGGTGATTGCATTCGAGTGGTTTTCTACAGGGAGTCACTGAAGTGATTATAAATCATGACAGCTTCCTTGAAGTTGAAACAACCTGCAGAAGCCTTTGAAGTCCCATGACTCTAAGAGCCCATCCTCAGAGATCCCCAAATTGGTGCTCATTAAGGCCTTTCCTGTTGCTTGGCTATATTTCTGATGTATCGGGAGGAAACGGGGACATCATGATGTAATGGTTAATGCTCTGGTTTTCAAAATCTGTGATCATGGATAAGTCCAGAATCAGAATCTCAGAGCGAACCTAGAACTGAGCAAGAACTTATACTGCAGCATGTTCAAGCAGCTCATCCACTTTTGCTCCAAGAAAAGGGAGCAACATCCTCCTGAAGGAGTCCATCCCACTTTTAGACAAATAATTGTTGGGAAATTTTTGCTTATTCAAGCCTAAATCCTCTTCTTTGCAAGTCTAACCATGGATTCTAGTTTTGCCCTACAGAAGCATCCAAGAAGCATTTTTAACGGCATTTACCATGTGCCAGGCACATGCTATAAAGAAACAATTCCAATCCCTCATATATCATTATTGACCGTACCTCATATCACACCTTTCCCTCATTTCACCATTCAGAGACTCAGTTTTCCTTATATGGAACAAGTAAATAACATTCTTACTCTACCTTCCTTAAAGTGCTATATAAATATATATGTTGCTATCACCATTGTTGCACTTTATCATTGTCTGGAACTTTATCATTACCAATGCACTTTCCCATGCATTTCCTTCATCAAGCAACTAAAGACCATAAGGGTACATGTTATGTTTTCCTCACTTTTGCCCATTGAAGGGAAAGGATGCAAAAGAGAATGATTAATTTTGGAAGTGAATAGCTTACTAAAAAGTGATATCTAGTGATGAGATTAGGATTTGTGCATCACAGCTTATAAATACAGTTGGCCGATTTCTGTCTAGAGACAAAATGTACCTAAATGACTGATAAAAATGTATATGCTATATGTTTTACAAATCTAATCAAAAAGGCTTTAGCTAAAATGACTGAGGATGGAGAAGATTGCCTATATACAGTCCATCCATAATAGATACTATAGATAATAGCCACATAAAAGAAAGAGGAAGAGCAGTTTTGACACCTTCAAATTTACAGGAGACAATATCCAACCAGGGAGATAGGAGTAAAATTCGTGGTCTCGAGTTTCTATACACAAATGACCAAAGTTTAGGCAAGCAATTAAGAAGAAATAGTCCTAATTTAAGGGGGAATATATTTGACAATCATATGCATCATTGAATTTGATGGAATAAAACTCATGACTGGACTATAGCTCTGGATGTGTGGTGGGGTTGCATTGTGTAATTAAGGAGTATCCTTATATAGAGAAATCCAGGAACCCAGATTAGAGGAAGCATGATGAAGAATATTTGGTGAAGATTAAAATATTGAGAAACCAATCGATTTTGTCATCAGATTGGAAAAATAGATAGAAAAAAAGAACTCAAAGGACAGAGCACAAGCCTAGCACTAAGACATGATGAGTCAGTAAGTTGGGACTTCAATTATCCAAACATCTGCTGGAGCTCTCTAGGATAAAAGAAAGCATCTACTTGTTTATTGACTTGCCTTAGTTTAGAATTTCATTCTTCAAAAAAGGTGGAGGAACCAATAAGAGAAATTCTCTTCTAGATTTGATTGTCACTAATAGGGAAGAACTGATTGTTGAGATAGAGATGATGGGATACTTCAGGGGAAGTGACCAGTCAGTCTCAGAGTATTTGATAGAAGAGAAAAAATTTGGTAGAAGAGAGATAGCTTGATATGCAGTCTAGATTGGGAAAAACAGATTTTGAAGGGTTCCAGAGGAAAGATAAAAATGAGCTAATGAAACAAAATACTTCAAGGAAGTCAGCCCAGGAAGGAATGGAGACACTTAAGAGGAAATTCTGAGAATATAAAGGTAACAACTCAATTGAAAGGCAAAATAGGATTTGTCCGAGGAAGGTTAAAGTGAATGCCCAGGAAAGATACCAACAAGGCTTATTTTAAAATGAAATATATGACGGTTAAGAATGTTGTATGGTCCTGCCAGGAAAGTTAATCAGAATGAGCTGAACTTAGTGAGGGAAGCTAATGAATAAGAAAGAGTATGGAAAGTTATACTGGGGAAAAAAGGAGGATCACCACAATGGGTAACACCTCTGCTTGGTGAGGTTGGGATGCCGAGAACTGAGAAACTGCTTGCATTCTTATTTGTCTATATTTTTTTTTTGTAAAGAAGAATGGTCTTATAACTGGAAATAACGTAAAAATGCCAAACAAAGAGTTGTTATCCAAGATAAGTAGAAGCTTCTATCTGGCCTTGATGAATTCAGTTTACCTGGGCGCAGATGAACAAAATTCTTAATACTTGAAAGAACTGGCAGATGTGCTTTCTAAGCCAATTTACTGAGAGTTTTAAATCATCAATACAGGAGAAAAACCACAGAATTAGGGAAGGCAAAGTAGTCCCGATTGATAAATAAGAAAAGAAATAAGAGTTTATCATTGTAGTCCAATAGGTTTAACTTCCTTTTCTAGGAAATTCTAGAGCAAATCATTAAAGAGAAGATTGGTGCACATCGAGAAAGGGACACGTATGACTGCAAAAACCAGATGTTTTTGACATAAACATGTCAGAACAACTTCATTTTCTTTTTGAGATGATTGCTAAAGTGGTATATGAAGGAAATATTGGGAATGATGAAGGGAACTATAGCCATATGGTTTTCTTAGATTTTGACAAACATTTTGATAAAGTATCTCATACTCTTTTTGTAGAGAATATGGAAACATATGGACAGGGTTATAACATAATCAGATGGATTCAGAATGTTTGGGTATTCAGGTTCAAACAGTCTTTGTAAGTGGTTCAATGACCACCTTGGCAGGAGGTTTCTAGTGGAGTGTCCCAGGGAATTAGTGTTTGGCTCCTGTGCCGTTTAAACATTTTTATCAATGTCTTGATAAAGGCATACATTGCATTCATATGCAGATGACAGCAAGTTGGGTAAGATAGCTAACACACTGGATGACCACAAAGATACAGAAAGATGTGGTTAGGTTAAAAATAATAACATGAAATTCAGTACTTATAAATATAAAGTTTATCATATGAGTAAAAAAGACAGCTTTACAGTATAAAAATTGGGGAAGTATGATTAGTCTTGTTCTATAAAAGATGGAGTTTTTAGTGAACTGCATTCTGAGTGTTACCAACAATATTATATGGACACCAAAAAGGCTATTGGAATCTTGAGCTATGTAACTTCCAGAATAGGGGCTGGGTGGTCACTCTGTACTCTGGCTTTGTCAGACCTTTTTGGGAATAGCATGTGCAGTTCTGAGGCACCACAGGTTAGAAAGGACATCAGTAAAATGGAGAGGATCTGGAGGAGAACAACAAGGATAGTGAAGGGCCTTGAGTTCATAACGTATATGAGCATTGCTTGAAGGAAGTAGGCAAGGAACTTGCAGAAGAGAAGACTTGATGTAGGACATAACTGTCTTCAGGTAGTTGGGGGGACTATAATGTGAAGTTGGAATTAGACATAGAAGCAGGCCAGTTTGATTTTAATGGAGAACATGTGAAGGAGAATTAATGAGAAATCCGAAGGGCTAGAGTGAAGGCTTTTAAAGGCCAGGCAGAAGACTTTGGAGTATTTGTCAATAGCTGGAAAATACTAAAAGCATTCCAAATGAAGCAGCAAAAAGTTGCATATTCCGTACCATTTCAAACTTCATTCCACTGGAGAAAGAGAGACATGCTGATTGATATTGGAAGGAATTTTAAGGTGGATTTTTGCTAGATAGCATACTTGGGACACTAACTTCCCCAACAGGTTCAAATATTAAGTTTTTGGGAACTGGAGAATGACTTGATAGCTTTGCAATTAAAATTATTCTTTAATTTATTTATTAGACCAAAGCATCCAAAAAGTAATGAACCAAATAAAAACCAAACAAAAGTTTGTGCATGAGGAGTGGGGGAGGGAAGGAGAGTGCTTACATGTGCTGGATTTGCCCTTATTTGCTTATTGGAGAGGAAAGGTGACACAAGGGTCATTTAAGCACATACATTAGATTGATTTCAGTTAATACCAGACAGATGCTGAAGTCAGGAGGCTTAATGAGATGGTGTTATGAGATGAGTTAACAGGGAAAAATTCCAAATGATCCAGATTGAAGTAATGGGATGCTTGTGAATCAGTCAAATCAGACTTGGGTGGTTGTTAGGGTAGGGCGAAGAAGATGATATGCTTGACCTTGAGAATACGCATTTCCTCAGATATCAGGAAACCCCAAGGTATGACCATAGTAAATTCTGTTCTGGTGAACGTGTAATTATCATAAATGTTAGGCAACAAAAAACTGTGCCTAATTGATTTCCAAGGTCTATTAAGGCTTATAACTACTTTCATTGATATTTTGAGGCATAGGAATCTAGTGCCTTTTTTATTCCCTTATGAAATGTCAAGCTTCCTTCCCTTGAGCTACAATTCCTAAATGCATGTGACCTCCCTAAATTTGGGTGTCAGGTAGTGCTTGACAACATTGTAATCGCATCTTTAAACATAATGCATTATGGATGACATAAATGTCTCCTATCTCAGATCCTTGTGCATTGCTGTGTGTAGTGTGATGGGTTCAGGAGATATATAATGAATGTTTACTATGATGAACAAAGTTCTGAGTTCTCTGGCTAGTGATGTTAGAGAAAAAGGTGTTTATACCAGAATGTTGTCTACATTGTCAGAAGTGGTCTTTGTATGGTGCGTTTTTTTTTCCTGTTTTTCTTTTTTCCAAGAGAGGGTTCAGTTTTGGGGGAGCTCTGTCTTCCATTTATTTCCTGTGTATTCTTGGGCAAATCACTACACCTCCTCTGGACCCCAATGTTTTCATCTAAAAATGAGTGGGTTGAACTAGTGGCCTCTGCGGTCCAATTCAGATCTCAATCTATGTTACTAAGATGTTATTACTTATGGGGCGGCTAGGTGGTACAGTGGATAAAGCACCGGCCCTGGATTCAGGAGTACCTGAGTTCAAATCCGGCCTCAGACACATTGACACTTACTAGCTGTGTGACCCTGGGCAAGTCACTTAAACCCCCATTGCCCTGAAAAAAACAAAAAAACAAGATGTTATTACTTCCCTCCTCTCCTCTGAGAGGTAGCATGCAATGGAGACAGAATGGTGCATATACTAAACTACATGTTCCTTTTGTTTCACCATTTTCCTTTGATAAAAAGGTATGTCTGACTGGGGGTGGGGTGTACAATATCCAACAACTTAAGTGATTTAAAACAAAAGTTATCAATAAATCAAATTCTAAAACAATAACGGCATAACTCAGACATTCTGAATGTATTGGTAGTTAGCTAAGTTAATAAGCAGCCCACAGGGATTCATTTCTATTTGAGTTTGACCCCATTACCCTAGATGACTCCTTTCATCCTTTCTAGTTCTTAAAATTGTGATCCTAAGGTCATAGATTGGTTGTACAGTGATAGCAACCTGGACTTGGAGTCAGGAAGGTCTGAGTTGAAATTCACCTTCACAGCTAGTAAGCTGTGTCATCTTGAGCAAATCATTCAACCCTCCTTGGCCTCAGTTTCCTCACCTGTAAAATGAGAGGTGCAGACCATATCAGCAGTTCTCCAAGTTTTTGGTCTCAGAAATCTTTCACATTCTTGAAATTAATGAGTTTTTGCTTGTATTGATATTTGCCATATTAGAAACATCCTAGTATTATTATGAAAAGAGTTTTGACTGTGCAGACTCCCTGAAAGGATCTCAAGGTCTCCCATTATTCCTTAGGCCACACTCTGAGAGCTTCTAGACTTGGTATTCTCTTGGGTTGCTTCAAGTTATACGCCCTAGAACAAGATGTGCCATCATCTTCTCTTCTCTCTCTGGCTTTCCTCTTCTTATTTCAGAAAAAACTCACTTCCTCTTGTTTATTCTCTCAGTTATTAATGTGTGCTTTCTGAAAATTCATGTTATCCACATGCCACTTAATACTACTTGCAATTCTATTTAATATGATTGCAAATGAATATTCATGGGGCTCACTAAAGTTTGAAATGTATATTTCTTAAGTTCCATCATTTATTAATTCACTCATTCATGCATTTTTAAGCATCTGTGATCAATCCACTAGTCCACAGGTGTTGATAAGACACCATGTATGTGAGCCATCACTGCCTCGTAGAGTAATATTCTGGATAGAGAGAGAGACAGAGAGACAGAGAGACACACAGAGAGAGAGACAGAGAGAGACAGAGAGAGACACAGAGAGAGAGAGACAGAGACAGAGAGAGAGAGAGAGACAGAGACAGAGAGAGAGAGACAGAGAGAGAGAGAGAGAGATGGAGAGAGAGATGGTAATGATCTCTACCCTTAAATGGACTGCTGTTTGTTTATAGGGAGTCCTACATCAACCAGCCAAAACAGATTGATGTGTTCAATGGAAGGGGTGAGGAAAAAATTAACCTCAGATATGAGATTCAGTTTTAGTAAAACTATGTTCTAAAGTTGGAGGTGGAATATCAATTTCAGACAATAGCTAATTGTCCAGTTTGGTTGAAATTTAGGGGACATGAAAGGAGTAGTAAGAAATAATGTTGGATTAGGGGCAGCTAGGTGGCTCAGTGGATAAATCATTGGTCCTGGATTCAGGAGGACCTGAGTTCAAATGCAACCTCAGACACTTGACACCTACTAGCTGTGTGACCCTGGGCAAGTCATTTAACCCTCATTGCCCTGCCCCCCCCCCAAATGCTGGAAATAAAGGATGGAGCTAGTTTGTAGTGGGTTTTAAATACTAGACTGAAGACTTCCTCTTTTATCTTAATGACAATATAGAGCCAATGAAGGTGCTGTTGACTGGCACACAGGAATGTTTAATAAATATTGTTGACTGATAGATGTTTAAGGAGACTTTTGACAGCTGTGTGGAGATAGAATTAGAGAGGCGAAACAATGGAAAAGTTCAGTGACTATCACAATATTTCAATGACCAATTCCAAAGGTATTGCAATAGCATAGTAGTGAGAGGTGGTTGGATCTGAAAGGTGATGAAGGGAAGAAGATACATGCAGGAAAGAGATACTTATGGAATTGTTAGAACTTGGAAGCTGAATGGATATTGGGGTAATCAAGAAAGAAAAACAGTCAAGGTGATATATATACTTCAGAAAGCTAGTGCAAATGGCATAAATTTTAAATGAAGTTATTCTTTGCTATAGGTCAGTCATCTCCAAAGTGGCAACCAAGTGGCATCTGACAAGGAGGGCCATGGTCCAACCCCAACATATGTAATCAGCTAATTGGAGGTTGGAAAGACAGGTCACAGCCAATGTCAATGTGATAACCAACAAGTGCCTTATCTCCAATATGACCACACTTACTCTTATCTCCAAATGTCGCCCCAACTTCTCACCCTACTTGTGCGATGGAAATCATGCACCCCACCTTGAGCAAGGTGTTGGCTCTTCATGTCAGCTACCTATAGCAGCCCTGCAACCATTCTTCGATTCTCCAAATTAACGCATAGCTTGCCCTCAATGTCCCTCCTATAGCAGGCAACCCTCTGAACATGGTTGGGGGTGAGTCAGAACTCCATTTTCCTTTTTTCAATTTTACATGAATCAGAGAGAGGAAAAAGATAAGTAGGACTGAATGGGTTATGATTTGCATCATAGATATTTCATGATCTTTATATCTAAACCTACCTATCTTCCAGGATTCCCTATTACTTCCAAAATCCCTGACATCTTTCTAGACATGCAGATTCTCACAATTTAGCCATAACTTTGGACTCATCACTTTCTCTCACCATATATCTCATCTACCATCAACTGGCAAATCTTGTTAGCTTTGCTTCCATATCCCCTTACATCTTTCATCTCCTCTTCTCTCAAGGAACTGTCACTTGATTTCAGCCTGTGTCATCTCTTGACCTAGACTATTTCATTGTCTCCTACTTGGATACCCTGCCTCAAGTCTCTTCTCTACTCCAATCCTTCTTCTACATAGCTGCAAAAGTGATCTTCCTAAAGCTCAGATCTGACATATAATTCCTTTACTGAGTAAACTTCCAGTGACTCAATCTTACTCCTGGATAAAACATTCAATTTTTGGTCTCATCCTTTTTAAATTTCCATCTTAACAAGTCTTACAATGTAGATAATTTTAGTACAGTCCGATTATATCACTTATAAATGATTTAATATATGCATTTTGGTAGTTTCATGCTCCAATGTTTATTTTTTATTTTTAGCTGACAGAAACTTACAGAAGTAACAGAAAAGTTTGGAGACCATGGCACTCATGTTGGTTTTATGATATGTGGTCTTCTTCTATATGTTTTAAGAAGTGGAGAGACAAAAACCATAAATCCTTAGGCGGTAGCCAAGACCATGTGCTATTCCTTCAAAAGGCTGGCCAGTACTGAAGATTGCTGCCTTCTCCATTTAGCTGCATGGACTATATGTCACCGTTTTGCATGAACACTCAGGATAGATTGATAGACTCATTTGGGAAGCCTGCAGCCACCATTCCTTACTCAGGCAATGTACAATTTAAAAGACTTCAAGATGAAGAGGTTGCAGATACTATATAAAAGTAAGTTAGAGGTCCAAGCTCAATCCTAAACTGAGGAAACTATTGCTTTGGAGTTGTTTCCTATCCAAAGACATGGCCTAGTTAGTGTTGTATTACTACTGCTGGATCACATTATCTTTAGTACCAGTATGCATGAGAGTGTAGAGGAGGGCTAAAGAAAAGATATCTCAGATATTATTTCTTTCTGACATTGTGACTATTACATTTATATCACACTACCCTTCTGTCTTTTTGTGTACCCAAAATGTCAAGCAGTTTAGAGAACAGCCCAGTGCACAAAACTTCCCTAGAGACTATACAGCACATATGAAGACAGGCCCTATCAAGCATTTTATTTACTTATTTGTTTGTTTGTTTATTTATTTAAGGTTTTGAGTTCCAAATTCTATCCTTCTCTCATTCCCTCCCTCCCTACTCTCCCCCTTCCCTGAGTTGGTAAGCAATCAGATATAGGTAATAATGTGTAATTATGTAAAACATTACCATATTAATCATTTTATATAAAAAGACAAGTTAAAAAAAAGAAAAATGCAAAGTAGGCATCCTTCAGTCTGTCCATCAATATCAGTTTCTTCCTCTGGAGATGGATTGTATGCTTATCATTAGTCCTTTGGGATGTCTTGGATAATTGTATTGCCAAGAACAGTTAAGTCATTCAAAATCATTCATAGAACATTAATGCTGTCACTGTGCACAATGTTCTCCTGGTTCTTCTGACTCACATTCACTATACATCCAGTTTCATAGAGTCTTTCTAGTTTTTCATGAAAGTCGTCCTGCCTCATCTTTCCCACAGCACAATATATTTCACCATGATCGCACACCACAGCCTTTTCAGTTATTTCCCCACCTGATAGACATCCCTCAATCCCGTCAAGCATTTTAAAAGCACCTGCTGTAGGGAAGCTAGGTGGCAACTGGACCTGGAATCAGGAAGACTCATCTTCCTAAGTTCAAATCTGGCGCTCAGATACTGCCTAGCTGTGTGAACCTGGGAAAGTCACTTCACCCTCTTTGCCTTAGTTTCCTCACCTGTAAAATGAGCTGGAGAAGGAATGACAAAACTGCTCCAGTATCTTTGCCAAAAAAGCCCCAAATGAATTCACAAAGAATGACACACAACTGAACAACAACATATGGCAGACACTGGGGAAAGAAATACACAAATTCTCCAGCCATTGCCTTCGAGGAATTTACATTTAAACCATTCAACATCTTCACATCTAAGTCTATATAAAATAAAATAGGAGTTAATGGAGGGAGACTACATCTCAGAGGACCAAGGAAGGATTCATGGGGGGGGGGCACCTCTTGGTCTGAACTTTGAAGGAAACTAAGGATTCCCAGGAATATCACAGGAGTAAATAATGAAAAAAATTCACAGGAAGGTATCTTAACTGTACCAAATCTGAACGCTTTACTATAAAGCAGCAGTCATCAAAACCATCTGGTACTGGCTAAGAAATAGAATGGAAGATCAATGGAATAGGTTAGGCACAGGAGACACAGTAGTAAGTGACTTTAGTAATGTACTGTTCAGAAAACCCAAAGACTCCATCTTATTGGGATAGGAACTCAGTATTTGACAGAAACTGCTGGGAAAACTGGAAGAGAGTATGGCAGAAACTAGGCATAGACCAACATCTTACACCTTATTCTAAAATAAGGTCAAAATGGGTACATGATTTAGACATAAAGATGATACCATAGGTAAATTAGGAGAGGAAGTAATAGTTTACCTCTCAGGTCTTTGGAAAGGAGAGTAGTTTATGAGCAAACAAGAGATAGAGAATATTATGAAATGCAAAATGGATGATTGTGATTACATTAAATTAAAAAGGTTTTGTACAAACAGAAGCCAGGCATCCAAAATTAGAAGGGGGAGAGAAATCTGGAAAACAATTTTTATAGCCAGTACTTCTGAAAAAGGCCTCATTTCTAAAATATATCAAGAACTAAGTCAAATTTATAAGAATCCAAGTCATTCCCCAGTTGAGAAATGGTCAAAGGACATGAACAGGTAGTTTTCTGATGAAGAAATCAAAGCTATCTATTGCCATATGAAATAATGCTCTAAATCACTATTGAATTAGAGAGATGCAAATTAAAACAACTCTGAGGTACCACCTGACACCTATCAGATTGGCTAATATGACAAAAAGGGAAAATAATAAATGTTGGAGAAGCTGTGGGGAAAATTGGAACACTAATGCATTGTTGCTGGAGCTGTGAACTGATCCAACCATTCTGGAGAACAGTTTGGAACTATGTCCAAAGGGCTATAAAGCTGTACATGTCCTTTGACCCAGAAATACCACTATTAGGTCTTTTTCCCAAAGAGATCATTAAAAAGGGAAAAGGACCCACATGTACAAAATTATTTATAGCTGCTCTTTTGTGGTGGCAAGGAATTGGAAATTATGGGGTTCCCCATCAATTGAGGAATGGCTGAACAAGTTGTCATATATGAATGTAATGGAATACTATTGTGCTGTAAGAAATGATGAGAAGGTGGATTTCAAAGAACCTCGAGGGTCTTGCATGGGCTGATGATGAGTCAGATGAGCAGAACCAGGAGAACATTGTACACCGTATCAACAACATTGTGTGTTGATCAACTGTGATAGACTTGATTGCTTGTTCAGCAATACAAGGGTCCAAGATATTCCAAAGGGACTTATGATGGAAAATGCTCTCCAAATCAGAAAAAAAAAAGAACTGGTGAATCTGGATGCAGATTGAACCATACTATTTCTATTGTTTTGTTGTTGGTTTTTTTTTCTTTTTTGAGGTTTTTTCCTTGTGCGCTGATTCTTCTCTCATACCATGACTAATGCAGAAATATGTTAATGTGATTGTACATATATAACCTATATCCAATGACTTGCTGTCTGGGGAGAGGGGAGGAAAAGGAGGGAGGGGAGAAAAATTGAAACTAGAAATCTTATCTAGAAAACTATCTCTAAATGTAACTGGAAAACAATAAAATTTTAGATAAAAAAAGAGTAGGTGACAGACAAAGGAACACTGTCTATAAAGAACCATAGAATACTGTCTGGCTGGCTGAAAACTGCATAAAAGGGAGTCATGTGTGATAACACTGAAAAGGGTAGATTGGGGCCACAAATGGCCATCAGAAGATCCTAAAGTTGATAGGGAGCCACCTTGATTTACTGAGCAGGGGGAGGGGAACATGGTCAGACCTCACACATTTAACGCCATCACTTTTTGATAAGTGTGTGGATGGATTGAAGGGGAGAGAAACTTCAGTTAAGATACCAAGTAGTAAATCACAGTATATGGCAGGAGCCATGTTCACATGATGGTTCTAAAGGCCTAACAGGGCACTCTTTGAATGCCTAACAAATCTGTAACTGGCCCAGATTGAATGACCTAGAAAACTATACCTTGTTCGTGTCTGAATCTTTTTCATATTGGGGGGGTGGCGAGGGTGAACAAATTCAGTCTCAGCTCTGCTCTCATGTTGTCAGCCAAGAGAATAGTATCTAATGGTGCTTTTAAAAAGAACCTTGTTAAGAAGTAAGAAGGGAAAGAAATGATGATATTGAAACAACTCTGATCACCTTGTCATATTCCATACAGTGGGAATTGTCTCCTTGTGCCTGAGACAGTAGAGCAAAAACTACAAAAATTAATCTATGGTATGGAGAATAACTCACCTCCTATTGAGTCACAGAAGGTCTTCATGAGGTACTTGAAGAAGTTCAGAATAAACATGGAAAGTATTGGAAAGAAAATGAGAACACCGTCAGAAGTTAATTGTTGTCTCTTACATGTCTTATTACCCTAACCGAGTTGAGAAGCCTTTAATGAGTTGCTGATGACACTATTAGAGTTCCCCCCAAAGAAAATCATGCTCAGTTGCAGTGTAATGTTGCTCTATGAAAGTTACAGATCTGTCATCCATAAAAACATTAATGAATAAAACATAAACAAAACTTATACTCTCCCAGAAAAATGGTGGTGAAAGGGAAAAAAAGATTTGGATTTTTCACTTCAGGGAGGGGGGAAAATGAATCTTGTATTTTTATCTTCATGCCTTGTTTTGGCAAGGGGAGGGTTATATGATATGACTGTTAATGTCCAAATTCACAGCAGGGGAGAAGGGAAATGGCAGTAAATTGAAAGTACATTTACATTATAGCAAGGTTTATGGAGGCATTGTAATTCACACAGTTATTCCAACAGAGTTTGGAGTCTCTCCAATTTTAATTTTCTGAAGTTTCGAGTTTGCAGCGGGGTCACTCATAGTCTAGATCTGTGAAATGTATCTCTTTAAGGCTGTGGATTGGAACCACGACATCCCAGCGTGTCACCAAGGGCTATCATTTACAACCATTGGGGTCTGAGGGCAAAACATCAGAATCACTTTATATGGACACAGCAACACAACCAGCTCCATAAATTTGTTGCAAAGAGCAATAAAGCAATAGTTCATGTTTAATGATGCAAAGCCAAAATTAGTATAGATTTACATCTTCTGCTTTACCAAATTATACAAACATTAGTATTCCCTTTGTACTACCCTTATTACACTTTCATTTAAGAAAAATACAAAAAAACCTAAAAAACAATGCCCAGTGATTTATAACTGAACAATTTAACATTCAAACATGTCAAAACAATTTTGTTTTTTAGCTTTTTGAAAATACTTATCCTTAGGTTTAAATAAATTATTCTAAATACACACTATGATTTATGTAGCTGGTGTAGGTTTTTGTCACCCAAAGCTATGAACAAAGTAGATTGCAGATAATTTCTGTTTAAATGATCATACCTGATTCTAGAATAAGCTGGCAAGAAAATGTCCAAAGTGGCAAATCCTAAGGTTAAAAGGTTAGCTTTCAGACACAAATGCATGGTAGAAGAAGGCAATTTTGAGGAGTTTCAGATTTCAATCTGTCAAAAGGACATGTCTTGTGAGATCGGAAGGTAGATATTTGATGGGAAAAACCAAGGAGCAGGTTGATTCCTGGACAGCGCCAATGACTTGCCTAAGTGGCTGGAAGTGATAAGATTTCTAACTAGCATTGCAATATTTATGTGAGAGGAAAACAAATCAAGGACAAGAGCAGGAGGACCAAGCTAGCAAACCAAAAGGTAAAATTCTGCATTCACAATCCTGTCAACCAGATACTGCCTACGTATCTTGCAATGACAGGCAGGTCTAAGGACACCAGAAACATTGGTGCCAGTAGTAAATCTGTTACTGCTGAACTATGGTGTCTTATAAAAATTACACAGTGGTTATACTTGTTATACTTGTGGATATATCCTAAATTTTCACAGCACAAATTTCATTTGTGAAGAAAGGAAGGGAATAAGTATGTGAAATTCTGTCGTTGTTGCACTTGAATAATTCAAGATCAGGTTCACAGAGTGGCTAAAACTTGATTTCAAGGAAGGCAAAGAGTATGCAGAGGAACACTATGAAGAGGATTTCCAGCATCCCCTATATGAACACAGCTGAAGAATAACTGAATTCCAGATGTGGAAGAAGGAAACAAGCATTTGTTAAGTGTCTACTATGTGCCAGACACTTGCTAAATAACTTACAATGTTATTTCACATCAGATCCTCAAAAGCCCTGGAGACGGGGGCGAATATTATCCCCTCTTTACAGTTGAGGCTGTAAGGGGGTTCAGTGTCTTGCCAGGGTCACCCTCTAGTGAGTGGCTGAGGTCAGATTTGAACTCAGGTCTTCTTGACTCCAGGAACAGTCCTCTACCCACTGCATCATTTATCTGCCTATGTCCCCTGGAAGGAACCTCAGAGGTCATCTAGTCTATTGTCCTGTACAGATGCAGAGACTGAGTGGTTTAGTCAAGGTCGTATAGGCAACAAATGTCAGAGAAGTATTTGATGCTGCTTTGCGTGGTGAATGGGCTGAAGAAGCTGCCTCCACATAGAACTAAGGAATCAATAAGTAACCCTACTTTCTGCCCCTTATAAGATAACATTTTGGGGGGGGGGCAGGGCAATGAGGATTAAGTGATTTGCCCAGGTCACACAGCTAGTAAGTGTCAAGTGTCTGAGGCTAGATTTGAATTCCAGTCTCCTGAATCCAAGGCCAGTGTTCTTTCCACTGCACCACCTAGCTGCCCTAAGATATCAATTTAATGGAAAAGGAAGCAGAGGATGGTATCTGGGGGGTACAGAACAGAGGACAAGAAGAGGATTTTTGAGATTTCTTTGACCTGTGGAGTTTTCTCTGTTTTTCTGAAGGAAGAACGATTGGGGTAGAATTGGTGGGAGGGAACACACAGTGGCAGAGATTTTTCATATTACATTTCCCCAAAACTAGAATTCAGCAAGCTATGAGTATAATGAAAAGCAGCATGGTGCAATGTATGATAGGCCAGCCTTGGAGTCAGAAAGACCTGAGTCCAAGACCCACCTCTGAAACACACTGAAACACATTGACTGTGGGTGAGTCAAATACCTCTCAGTGGTCCAAGCAATTCTCTAAGATAAAGAAGGGAAGATGTAGCCAATCTGCAACAGTGGAGGGGGTTTTCTGTCCTGGAGAGCCCCAAACCTATGCAATCACAGTCCTAGATCAGTGTAAGTTGAGTAGACAGAATAAGGTCCTAGTGAATAAAACCTTCCTCTCTGCCAACTGTCTCTGTCTGTCTGTCTCTTGCTATAGCTCTCACTTACACATTCACACAGATAGATACACACAGAGTTAAAAAAGCCTCCCTGCCAATTGCCATTGTGGCATTTCCATATAGTTAGCTTAAATCGCCAAATACTGCAATCAATCCTCCAAATTGTCAGTTGAGCAGCTGTTCAGAATGTTCTGGGTAGTCATTGACCTTCTGTTCAATAGGATTTCATAGAATGTAGGAAGTTGAATTAAAGGAACATTGCATGGAAGGTCTTCTCCCACAGCTCCCTGCAATGAAAGGATTGCCAGAGAGGCCAGCTGGCATCTTTTTGTAAGGTAAAACATTTCCTGTAACACTCCATATCCCAGAAGAAAGGGAATACGAAAGTGATACAAAGAACCCATTCTAAGAGGGAAAACCTCTAAACACCCTGAACTTTCTGGTTTTTTGCCTACTCATTTATGGTGAGAACTATGAGTCAATACATCCAAACCCTTCCTTGCACCTGCCCTTCACCTCTATGAGACATGGATTTTTACATTATACCTTCTTTTGCTCACAAAACAATATCCAGGGGCAGCTAGGTGGCACAGGGAAAAAGCACTGGCCCTGAATTCAAGAGGCCCTGAGTTCAAATCCTGCTTCAGACACTTGATACTTACTAGCTGTGTGACCCTGGGCAAGTCATTTAGCCCTCATTGACCCACAAATAACAACAACAACAACAATAATAATAATAAACCATATGCAGCTATACCAGGTAAGTTTTTTCAAAGTGCTCTATGTGAAGTTCTTAAAATTAAGACTGGGGAGATGGGCACAAAAAGGAGCTAATTTGCCTGGAGCAAGGTTTTATAGACAGAAGAGGAATACAATTATTTTTTCTTTTTTTTTTAGGGCAATGAGGGTTAAGTGACTTGCCCAGGGTCACACAGCTAGTAAGTGTCAAGTGTCTAAGGCCATATTTGAACTCAGGTCCTTCTGAATCCAGGCCACCACCCTATCCACTGTGCCACCTAGCTGCTCCAAGGAGCACAATTCTTTAATGAAGTTGAGTAGCTGGATGCTAGATCCAAAATATAACTTAGTGACTTAGGGTTGGATTTTAAGCTTTCTTCACATAATAGTGGGAGATGCTTAGTGCAAATATTAGTGTAACCACCGTATCAAGCAAATTTACAGAGCTGGAAAATGTCAGGCCTTTCTTACTTGAATTCCTGTGTTCTTTCTGCTATTCTTTAAGAAGGTGTATGGTAACTCTGAGGTACCACCTGACACCTATCAGATTGTCTAAAATTACAAAAAAGGAAAATAATAAATGTCCGAGAAGCTGTGGAAAAATTGGAATACTAATGCATTGTTGGTGGAGCTGTGAACTGATCCAGCCATTCTGGAGAGCAATTGGAATTATGCCCAAAGGGCTATAAAGCTGTGCATACTCTTTGACCCAGCAATACCACTGTTGGGTCTTTTCCCCAAAGAGATCATGGAAAAAGGGAAAAGGACCCACATGTAAAAAATATTTATAACTGCTCTTTTTGTGGTGGCAAGGAATTGGAAGTTGAGGGGCTGCCCATCAACTGGGGAATGGCTGGACAAGTTGTGGCATATGAATGTAATGGAATACTATTGTGCTGTAAGAAAAAATGAGCAGGAGAAGTTCAGAGAAACCTGGAGGGTCTTGCATGGGCTGATGATGAGTGAGATGAGCAGAACCAGGAGAACATTATGCACAGTATCATCAACATTGTGTGTTGATCAACTGTGGTAGACTAGATTCTTCTCACCAATTCAATGGTACAAGAAAGTTCCAAAGGACTCATGATGGAAAAGGCTCTCCAAATCCAAAGAAAGAAACTGTGGAATATGGACGCTGATTGGACCATACTGTCTCTTTTGTTTTTGGTGCTGTTGTTTTTCTTTTTTGAGGTTTTTCCTTCTTGCTCTGATTCTTCTTGTATAATATGACTAATGCAGAAATGTTTAATGTTATATATCAGATTACTTGCTGTCTATGGGAGGGGGACAGGGAGGGGAGCGAGGGAAAAATTTGAAATTGGGAATCTTATCTAAACAAAGGTTGAAAACTTAAAGAAATAAATAAATAAAATTTTTTTAAAAAGAAGGTGTATGGTGTGGTGGATACAGGACTGGATTTGAAGACTTGGGTCAAAATTTGGATGTCCACAGCACATTTTATTAGAAGGTGCACCCTGGGAAATATATTTAGGGTGGATATTTATTCAATGCATTTTGTTCATTAAAGTCAAGAAATGAAAATGTAACTTTTGTTACATAATTTTAAAGTGAGACATGGGTTGCCCACTTCAGACTTTAAGATGTGCCTGTTATAGACAAGTCCTGAAAACACACACACACAGAGTCTAAATGATGTCCTTCACACTAGTAGTTTTGGGACAATGAGTCATTCATTAAAACTCTCTGGATCTCTGTTTTCTTCTTCATAAAAAAAGGGCATAATTAAAGCACCTGCCTCATAGGGTTGTTAGAAGGTTTAAACGAGATAGCACATGAAAAATAATTTAGCAGATTTTCAAATGCTAAACATTATTTCAAGTCAGTTACTATTATTATCATAACATAGCACCACCTTAAGTAAAAATGTTTTGCAAAAGCTTAGGCCAGTGTGAACTGCCTATGAGACCTGATTTAATGCCATTGAATGGGGTAGCTGGGTTAGGAACCACAAGAAGGAGGCTTTAACCTTGAATCTACCCATGGATCAACAGTGTGAATCTCGATTAATCTCTTGATGAGGAAAGTAGGAGATGGAGATATTAAGAGAGCAGCCTAAATGTTAATCCATGGACAGATGGTTTCAGGAGAGGTGACATGAAAAAGGTAGATAGATTTTTAGACTTGGAATCAATAAACATGGGTTCAAATCCTTCCTCAGATACTTATTAGCTAAGTGATCCTGGCAGTCACACAACAAGTCTGAACCTCAATTTCTCACCTTTAAAGTGAAGGAAGTATACTTGATGGCCTCTGAAGTCCCTTCCAGATCTAAATCTATGATCCTATGAAGAGATTCTTTTAAGGTCCCTTGTAATACTATCCACCTATGACTCTATGAATTCTATATGTAGCTCATTAATGTAGTGTCAACTCCGAACTCTCTCAAGACTCTCTTCCTGGGCTGAGACTAACTTACTCATGTGGAAAGTCAAGATGGTTTCCCAAAGGCTATTCATACTACTCTAAAAATAATTAAGATCCTAGGGGCAATGATGGTGCAAGAAAGTGTATACTAACTATCCATAACTTTAGCTCCTCAGTCCCCCACTAGTGGATACTCATCTAAACAAATTAGCCAAGATTAATTCATTAGGTCTTGGGAAGTAACGAGCTGATACAGTAGACAGAATGCTTGAATTGGAATCAGGATGATCTGATTTGAAAATCTGCTTCAGACCCTTGAGGTGACCAAGTCACCAAACCTTTCTGAGCTCAGTCTACTTATCTATAAAACCCAATCCAGTCCAGTAAACATTTATTTAGTGCCTAAAACATGCCGGACATTATGTTAAGGGCTGGAGATAGAATTAATAAAGAGAAATGCAGTTCCTGCCCTCAAGGAGCTTATAATCTAAAGAGGGAGACAACACACAAAAGGAGGCAGGAAAGCAGGGGGAAGGGGACCCCAAAGGGTACCCAGGGTGGGGGCATCTTGTACATAGTGTTGAAACCAGGCAAGGCATCAGTTGAAAAGTGGAGTGATCTGAGAGTGTACTTCCTCTCTAAAGGAAGGCGTTGTGAGGAATTTGGTATTCTCACCTCCAGAGGTGAGAGGAGGCTGAAAGAAATGGAATCAGTCAAGATTTGAATCAATAATATGGTGGTGAGTTTAGGCTCATGAGCTTATCCTAGAAGGGTATCTTGTTCCAAGGAGTTGAAACCAGGCAGCACAGTAGATGGAAAGTGGATTATGGGGATACATACTAGTACTCACCTCATAGATGCATTGTGAGATGTTATTACTGCTGTGAGATGTTATCAAATGACATAACAAGCAAAGTGCTTTGTTAACCTTAAAGTACTCTATAAATGGTAGCTATTATTTTAGTGATGGAACCTATTAACCAGAGACAAAGAGAGAATAGACATAATATAACATGACAGTTCACTTATTAGCTTCAGTCTCACTTCCTACTCATGCATATAGTATCTATAATGTCTGAAACAACTCCTAGCTGAGTGAGTTTTGAGTTTTGAGGTGTTGGTCTGCCTACCCTAGGTCTCTTTATGGGGATAGTCTGCACTGTGTGCTAGCTACTGAGAGGGTCTGCTGCTAATCTGAGTCTATCCACTTTCTTTCTAGATGAACATGCTTTTCTGCTATTCTTAGGCCAGTGAAGCAGAGGTAAGCTGCTTTAGTCCACAGTAGCCTTAAGTCTGGGATCTACAGAGCTTCCCAGACCTGCCGCCTTGGTTGGGCACTGCAGTAGTATTATACCCTTTCAATGAAAAGCAGTTCCTGAGCCTGAGATTTGCAGGTCTATTTAGGACATTTCTCTAGGTTTTTACGGGTTTTACTCTCTCAAGCCAGAGTAATATTGTCAGCTTCTGAGAGGCTTCCTCTATCTTAAGCTGAAGACAGAACCAGAGGGCAAGGCAGGCTTTATCCAGTCATCTCTTGAAATGGCAGAGGACAATGCTCTGTCCAGTCAGCTTCCAGCATCAGAACTTTCCTTCAATCAGATAGATCAGCTTCCCAAAATCAACCACAGAGATTGCCTGGCTCTACTTAGTCTATCCCAAATGGACTCCACTTAATCTTCAGTCACTGCTTCTCTTGTTGTCACCTCTTAGCTCTGTTGGCTTCTTAGATTAGCTTCTACCTTCTAATTCCCTTGGTTTTCTGTTCTACCTTCTGTGTCAAATCAGAGCATCTCCTGCCTGTGTATCTTCTCAAGCACTTGTATGAGACGCTGCTTTTCTTTCAGGTCCTTTTAAAACTGTTTTCTCCTCAAACCGCTTTTTTTCTTCTCACAAAAATGTCCTCACTTTTTTTGCCTCTTTCAGTAAATAAGATTTCCACATAAGAAATTAGACAATACATATCTTTATAGTCTAGTTGTTTTTGCTAAGAAGACTTTGGGCTTTTAAAATATCCAGTAACAGTGCTAACCCCACAGATAGGGTCATAATGGGTGGATACATATGGATGATTCAGTGAAGAACTATCTTTGCTAACACTTAAAAGCTTATCTTACTATAGGAAAAAAGCAGAGCACTTCTCTAATTTTTAGGATAAAATAATTTAATTTTAATTTCATTGAGATCTTTTGCTTTATAATTTCAAAATATATCTATTCTTCCTCTCCTCCCTATCCATAAGGCCACCCTTTATAATGAAAAAAAGTTCAAATGGGGGAAAGAAAAAAGAAGGAAATTCAGCAAATTAACCAGCACATCAATTGAGTCTGACAGGGTATGCAACATCCATGCCCATAGTCTCCCTTTCTCTGATGAAGGGAGAAAGATATATCATTTGTTCTTAACTGATTGAGGTATTGCATTGCTTATTTGAACTCTTCACAAACATCAGTTTTCATCAATAGGTCTACTATCATGATGTTCTAATCTATAATTTCTTCTCAATGAATTTTATCTCCCGAAAATGTGTCTATGTCTGTGCCTCCTGAAGAAGCAGCACGGTATTTTGGATAGAGTGTTTGGCAATAGATTCTAAAAGGTGTGGGTTTAAATTCCTCCTCTGTCAATTATTAGTTGTGTGACCCTGGGAAAGTCACCTAACCTCTATGTGCCTCAAGCAGCATTCTGGTACTTGCCTCTTGTAGTTGACATCTGTAGAGGAAATTTCCACACTGTAAGATTTGTGCTGATGAGGTCAGAAATCTTTCATATACATATAATTTGGGGTTGTTGAATATGATCAAATGAGTGTGGTCATTAAGGTGTATAATCAAGCTTCATTTTCTTTTTACAGGAAGAACTGAAAAGATTGCAGCCAACAATAGAACAAGTTAGTGATGGAAAATATACACTGGAAAAGTAAGTATTAAAAAGTATTTGATTGCTAAAATGCCTTAGGATACTGTCCTGTTTGTGAAGTGTTCTTGCTTCATAGTCATAGGAAAGGTAAAAATATGTACAGAAAATGAGGAGGTCGGCCCAAGTGATTTGTGCTGTTTTTTCTAGCTCTAAGCTACCTAATGTGGAGGATGAAAGAATCAAGATTTAATATAAGCTTAAAAGACTGAAAATATGAAGTGAAACCAACAAGATAACATTTACCTGGGCCAAATGTAAAATCCTGGATTTAAGTTCAAAACATTAGTCAGACAGGTCTAGGGTTGAAGAAAAGTGTGGATTTATAACAACTCGTGTGTAAAAATATGGAGTTTCGATTGACTACAGACCTGCTATGAGTCAACAGTGTGAAAAGGGTCATTAAAAATAAATTCCATATCTAGCTGATTAATCAAAGTATTGCATCATAATCAGAGTATTGCATTTTTGAAAATTCTGGGTACCACATTTTAAATGGAGCACCAGCAAATTGAGTATACCTAGGGAAGGTTACCAAGAAAGTAAGGAATCTAGAAACCATAAGAAACAATGGATGATTATACTGAATCAGGAACATGATTTTAGCTCATGAACTGAAGCTTTCTCACTAAACTCTTCGCCAAAAGTTGTAACAGATAACAAACAACCAAAGAAGGAAGTTGGACTTTTATTTCCCCTGTCCTGGGGCAGATTACAAATAGGAATCAGGGTTTCCTTGGAGCATCCCAGGAACACTGTAGGACCCCCTCCAAGAATGAACCATTCCCTACAATTAATTTCTGAAGCAACATGGAAACTTGAGGCCCCCAAACATGGATGGTTTTCTTATAGAAAAGATCATCTACAGGGTATTTATCTCCAAATATTGGAAGAAATATCTTGTGAGAGATGGGTTTTATAATTATTCTGGGTAGTTCCACAGGGTAGAACTAGGAGCATCAGTTTGGCCCTGAGTTTGAGAAGGTACTACCAGAGTTGTCAAACAATGAAATGATTCTTGGTGGAGGAATGAGTTCCTTGTTACTAGAATTATTTAAGCAGAATGTAAGTTACCTGAGAGCATAGGCTGTTTTTGTAATTTCTTTGTATCTTCAGTGCTTAGTATAGGGCCCAGAACACAGTAGGTACTCCCATATATATATATATACACATTGCACATGCATATATGTGTGTCTATATATACACACACATATATGCAGATACATATCAGTTTTGAAGAACAAGATGATGATGATAGCTAACATTTATATAGACCCTACTATGTGCCAGGCACTTTGCTAAGAGATTTATTAATATTATCTCATCTGATCCTCACAAGAAACCTGGAAGGTAAGTGTTACTATTATTTCCATTTTACAGATGAAAAAACTGAGGCAAACAGCGGTTAAATCATTTGCTCAGGGTGACAAAACTAATAAGTTGATGAGGCCACATCTGGACTCAGGTCTTCCTGATTCCAGACTGGGTCCTTCTACTGAGTGTGTACCTCATTATCGTTATTGTTGTTGGCTTTGTTGTTGTTGTTCTTTTGGTTGAGAGGGCTGGCAGTAGTCCTCCTGCTTTTTATTGTATCCCACTTAATTTATATTTTAAAGTATATATGTTTATACTATAAGGGCCAAATTTAGTATGGGGAGAGTTAATGGGCAGCTCGCCATGATATTGGGGTTCAGAAAATAATGAGAGACCTCTAGATCCAAAGTTTCCTCCCTTCCAAACTGCTTTTTTTAGTTATTTCTCCTAGACTAATAAGAAAGGATATTAACAGCCTCTTTTCCACAAGCAAACCAGGTTTTTTTTAAAAAAAAGTAATTATGAATGTTTATTCCACATATATACACAAATTGTTTTTGAAAAGAAATCAGATGTTTTAGGGTAGAAAGCTGCAAGTACAAAACTTTAGTGCTTTTGTTTACATAGTTGCTAAGCATTTTTAAATTGAATGCCCTCCCTGCTTAAAAAAACAAAACAAAACAAAAGAAAACCCTAAAGTTCATACCTCTAAAAGTTTATATCCTATTTACAGATTTCATAGCAATATGAATATGAAGAAATACAGATGACTCTGTCCAAACCTAGACTGATATGCTAAAGTACAAAATCATAATCATATATCTATATCAATATATCTATATCTATATATTCTTCCTAAGGTAGTGATGGGCAACGATGCTGTCCAGGGGCTTCTGAGATACACCTTCTAAAGTAATCCAAGGCACAGAATTCATGCCAGTGTGAACAAACCAGGTTTTATTAATGGGAACAAAATTTACAACACAGGTGGAGTTAATAAAGCCAGGGACATCGAGAAAGGGAATAGGGGAAGAGAAAACTAATAAGCTCCCTGGCTTTAGCAACAACTGACTAAAACCCCAAACTTGCTTCCAACTCAGCTAGCTCAAAGACCTGTCCTCACTTCCACAACAAAAACTCACTGCCACATGGAGTCCGTAGTTTCAATGAGAGTCAGCTGTGCAGTCTTTCCCTGGTTCAATCCAAAGGGGAAGTTCTTAGCCATGCTGAGTCTCCAACTGGTTCAACAGACCCCCTGGGCTGTCCCCATTATAATTTGGCCAGGCCCATGTGGGCATAAGGGAACCACTAGGGGAGGCTTTAGATACTTAGTTTGATACTTTGACTCAATAAATGTTTTTTTCTATAATCTCTTCAAGAGCACACCCATCTTCTCTTAGGCTTTTCAAGATTACATCTTTTCAGCCTGACCATAATGAAGCAAAGATGTAGTCATGGAAACCCCAAATCATAATTAATTCCTTACATTACAAATATGTTGCATATTTATATTATATATACTGTATAAATATAGATGCTTCATTTTTTAAATTCTCTGACCATCAGACATATATTTTACTAAATTAAAGGATGCTTAAATTATAGTTTCTTTTGTTCCCTCCCTTTACCCCATAAAGACATCAGGTGCCATCTAAAAAAGAAGAGGCCAGCACCAATCTAAACTCCTAGTAGCTAATTACTTTAGAAGGGAAAGATATGGGAATGATTTGGGTGACAACTAAAAAAACTCCTCAGTATAGTTAGGGTCTTGGCCTGGCCTCCATGCCCCTAGGCCTCTCCCATCCATCCTGCACACTGCTGTCAAATGAAAGAATCTTCCTCTATGGCTTTTATATACCTGCCTGTGGTCTCCCCCCTTTCCAAGGGGAGAGGGACTCTTTCCCTTTCTTTGTATACTTAGCACTTGGCAAAGTGCTGACATGCAGTAAATGCTTAATAATTGACTGATTTTTGTGATCCCCATGCCAGGTATAGTATGTCTACTGCCTTGCACACAGTAAGTGTTTAATAAATGTTTTCTGCTTGATTTGTTACATCAAAAATTGGTTGATAGAAGAAGGCCCTGCTCCCCTTTTTCCATTTAGCTGCTTTAGAAGCAAAAGAAAAATGAGTGAAATATCCAAGTACTCATGTTTGGGGGCCTCAAGGCTCCATGTCGCTTCAGAAATTCACTGTAGGAATGGTTCATCCTTAGAGGGGGCCCTACGGTGATCCTGGGTTGCTCCAAGGTAACCCTGATTCCTGTTTGGAATCTGCTCCAGAATGGCAAGAAGTAAAAACCCAATTTTTTGATTTGGCTGTTTGTTATTTGTTAGAACTTTTGGTGAAGAGTTTGTTGAGAAAGCTTCAGTTCATGAGGCAAAATTATGTTCCTGGATCGTGGTATCCCAGGTCCCAATTAATATGGACAATTCAAAGTTAGCCTTGGCTCTTTTCCTCTTCTCCACTTCCTTCCCAATACCTATATAAGAATAACAATTTTTTTGGGGGGGGGTTCTTGTTATTTTTCTTTGTGGTAGGTGACACTTGAAAATCATTTATTTATATGGAGATTAGTATTATACTAGAATTGTCCAGAGATACATTTTCGATCTTTTGTTGGCTAGACAGTGATGGACTGATGATGGATAATTCCCTGGGCAATGGCTTTCCAAACATGGCTCATTGTTTTCATTGAACTTTTCTCTTCTGATGCTCATTATTAATTTAAATCTAGGAAATAAACCCTGAATGGTGCCTTGTGTGTGCACATGCATGTATATGTTTCTGTGTATATATGTATGCTCATGCCAATTGACCCCATTGCCGTAATAAACTACACCTAAAACTTTATGTGTATATGTATGGTGAAAGAACTTTTCCACCTCTGCCCTCTCATAAGGATATTTGAAGATGAATGTTCTCTTAGCATGCCATTTACCCCACCCCTTTCTACTAATTATCTCTTTCTGATCTCCCTGATTCCCAGTGACCTTTCTCCTCTGTTTTCACATACAGTCTTGCTTTACAACTCTCTGATGCACTGTTCAATTGTAGATCCCCTGTGAGAGCAGTCATCATGTCACCTTGTCTTATCTAAAGAAGGAGATATGGAAAAGAGAGTGGGCAAGAAAGGGAGGAGGGTAGAGATAAAGGGAAGGGAGGAAAGGATTAGGCTTAGGGACTCCACATTATCCCCAATCAGAGGTGAAACATGAACCCAGGTTATTCACCAGCCAAATTGACCTTCCAGCTGTTTCCTAAATTTGACATTTAATCTATCTTCCAGGTCAATATCTTTGCACAGGTTGTTATCCATGACTGTAATATATTCCATATTCACCTCTATTTCTTGGAATCCACACTTTTTTTTTTCAAGGCTCAAGGGATCACATCCTATAGGAAGCCTCTTTTCTTCAATTTGTCTTGTATTTATTTGTATGTGATAGCAACCAGATGGATCAATGGATAAATATATGGGCTTGAAGTCAGAATACCTGGGTTAAAATCTGTCCACAGTCACTTACTAGCTGTGGCCCCAGGCAAGTCACTTAGCTTCTGTTTGCCTCAATTTCCTCATCTGTAAAATGGGGATAATCATAGCACTTACTTTCCAGTGTTGAGTCTATAAGATGAGATAATAATTGCAAAGCCCCTAGCACAGTGCCTAGTACATAGTAAACACTATATAAATGCTTATCATTATTATTATTATTATTTAGAATCTTAATTGTATACTCAACTTCTTGAGGGCAAGGGTGATGACTTTTTTGTCTTCATATCCCCAGTTTCTAGTACAATGCCTTCCACATAGTAAATAGGTACTAAATGTTCACTAAATTGAATACTCCAAAGTGCCTAGTAGAAAGTCTCTTCTGCCATAGGTACTCAACAAATATTTATTTATTGTTGCATAATGGTCAACACGGATTCTCATCATGGCTGTGTTTGCATAGAAGGAACAAGAATATAGATCTCTCCAGAATGTTCATTAGAATATGATGAAAAGTCTCCACAATGTTTGACTGACTTTATCTGTCTTTCCTTAATCTAGAGGCAGCAAGAAGCCAGCCTAGAGGAAGGTAGACCTGAATTCAAATCTAGTCTCAGACATGTTCTAACTATGTGACTCTGAGCAAATCAATTAACCTCTCTCTGCCTCCATTTTCAGAGACAAATGGCAAAAGGGTGAACTACCCAGATTTGTTAGGACCCAAAGATCCATGTTGCTTGATAAATTCAATGTAGAGATAATTTTTTGTCAGAGACAAATGAAGATCATAAGGGCACTAATCTCCCATGCTTATTGTGAGGATCAAATGAGACAATATTGGTAAAGGGCCTAGCACAATGTCTGGCACATAGTAGGGCTTAGGAAATGCTTGTTTTCTTCCTTCCTTGGTTAAAGTCATTACATCAAACTCAGGGCTTTCTCCCCTACTCTCCTGTTTTCTCTTTCCTTCTTACTGATTAGTAACAAAGCTGTCCTTGAATTAGGGCACAATCTGGTGGCTCCTTCTGGGAACCATTGAACTTGCCTTAAGAATTAGTGAATGGGGGCAGCTAGGTGGCACAGTGAATAGAGCACCAGCCCTGGAGTCAGGAGGACCCCAGTTCAAATCCGACCTCAGACACTTGACAACTTACTAACTGTGTGATCCTGGGCAAGTCACTTAACCCCAATTGCCTCACCAAAAATAAAAAAAAAGAACTAGTGAATGGAGGGCAGCTAGGTGGTGCAGTAGATAAAGCACCAGCCCTGGATTCAGGAGGACCTGAGTTCAAATCTGGCCTCATAACACTTGACACTTACTAGCTGTGTGACCCTGGGCAAGTCACTTTACCCTCATCCCCCCCCCCCAAAAAAAAAAGAATTAGTGAATGACTAATGTGGAAATGTTTCACATAATTGCACATGAATAACCTATATCTGATTGTTTACCATCACGGGGAGGGGAGGGGAAAGAGGGGAGGGGGTAGAATTTGGAACTCAAAACTTTAAATAAAAATATTTTTAAAAAAGACAATGAGTCAATGATATCAATATCTCTATATAGTCATCTATAAATTCTTCCAAAATTTCCAATGGGTAAATGTCAAAGGATTCTCAGTGATTTCCTAATAAGTCTTTTCTCACATCTTGTTTAGTTCCATGGGAGGACCACTGGTAGAATCAAAGAAACCTGCATTTTGAACACAACCTCTAACATCTACTAACCATATAGCTATGGGCAAATTATTTTATCCCTCTGAGCCTCAGCTTTCTCATCCATATAATGGATATAATAATACCTAACAGACAGGATTGTGGTGAGCACCAAAAAAGTTAGTTTATGCAGAGCAAATTGCAAATCTTGGTTCTTTTGTTCTTCTCTCAGGATATATGACTATTTTGTCTTTAAATTAAGATAACATACAAAAAAAAAAAAGAAGAGTGAGGAGGCGAAACTGCATTTTTCTTCTGTCATCTTTGTTTATTCCTACAACATCCATCTTTAGGAAATCCTAATAATCTGTTCATATATAAAGGCAAACAAAGTTAAATTTATGGCAACTCTGTAAAATGAACATCAATTAGACTTGAAAATGAATGCATCTACTTAAGTTAACATTACAATATTAATTCTTCCAGCCACCAGATTTCCATGGATATGGAGAATAATATTGAAAAATACCACCTCAATCTTCAGCCCTTGGAATCGAAAGTGAAAATGTGAGTAATCTCAAAATATTCTTTGTGATATTACATTTGTGATACTACATTTCAGATCTTGTGGGGGTTTTGCCTGAGTTGCAAATGGTGACTTTATGACAATCCTGTGTATATACGTGGTTCCACACTGTCTACTCTTAGTCACCCTTATGAACCTGTACTGCCTAATGTCCTATACCTCTCACCAAGCTGTCTTGGGCTACTTCTGCCACCTTGTGGACACTATGGGGAACTTTCTGATCCAATTTAATTTTTCTACCTTTTTTTCTGAGGGAATTTGCACATGTTGTTCTTTTTCTTCTATCTTCTAAGTTAATTTCAGCTCAACCATCAGCTTCCTTGATTCCCTTCACATGTGTCCTATTTAATCTCATCCACTTCAAAATCTTTCCTTATTGCCATTAGAAAATTGTTCTCTTCTTTCCCCCTTCTTGCTATCCTGTTGTCTCTTGGTCTAATCAGAGCAGACAGAATTATAACTAAGAATTCCATTTCTTTGTCCAAAACAAGTTGAAGAGTATGAAAAAAAGAATTCGTTAAACACTTGCTATGTGCCAAGAATTGTGCTAATTGTTGAAGACACAAATAGCAAAGAAAGTCACAAGAAGATCATTGTAATTAGGGGAGATAACACATGTAGGAGGGTTTAATTTCAGGGCAGATGGCATGATCCAAGAGTCCTTTAGCTATAGTGGCAAAGAAAATGACAATCCCAAGAATCTTTAGGGTGCATTGGCACATAGAATGGTCATTGTCTAGAGTCCAGAAGGCATAGCAGATAAACTGACAAGGCCCATTGATATACCATTTTATCAGAATGATGATAGTTGATAGATACCTGCTCAGCCAAGAAGTAGGAGTTGCCATGTCTCTTGCCAATTAATTTTGGGATGGAAGTAATTGTTGAGAGGTTAAGAATAGAGGAAGATTCTGAGTTACTTCTGGGGGTGTGGTGAGTATAGGAGGAGCAGAATCCAGTCAAGAGTAAGCAATGAGGATGGGGCATGAGAGGAAGATCTCCTTGTGGCCTGTTCCTGCTGGAGCCTTGGGAGTCCTTTTATGATCTGAGATGCTGTGGCTGGGTTGGAGCTAGGAAGAACAGGAATATAGTGGGTACCCTATGGGGATTTTGGAAGACAAAGATCTTAGACTAGCCCCTACCATAATGATCATTTAAAAGCTATGCCAAACTACTTCTTGGAATTGTGAGAAAATAATTATTAATAATGGGTTTTGAGAGGACTCAGGGACCCCACTTTGGAAAGCATAGTTCTTAGAAACCTTAACTAATCCCTTTTAGGACCAGCCCATGGGTGGATCAATAGAAATGGAGATTGACTAGATGAGATTAGCCACACCTGGACATAACCTGCTTTGTCCTTCCCAAGTGGTCTTTTTGTACACTTCCTCATTAAGTCATTATATCATTAGGTCAAAGGTAAAACTCATTTTAATATGGACCACACTTAGGTCATGTCAACCAATAGAGTTGAATGATTCTAGCCAATTAGCTTTGATGGGTATAAGAGACACCTCTATCAGAAGTGGAAAAGAGACCGGGATTGTGATGTGAATGCCATTCTGGGTGGACACTAGCTGAGGAAGGCTGAGATCTCTCTCTCTCTCTCTCTCTCTCTCTCTCTCTAGGTAATGTAGAGTTTCAGAACTCTGCTGAGAGCCATATGCTTTCTCTTAGACAATGTGGTGCTGGGGTGGGGGGGGCAGTATTGGCTTGTGTTAAATGTAGTCAATGCTCTCCTAACATTTAATATGATTTAATAAATTCTTACTACCTAAATGGGTACAGTAGCCATTAATTCATAAGTAGCAATATCTTAGAAACCCCAGTCTAGTTCCCCAATAATTTAGAACAGAAAGAGGTGTAGTATCCTTTATTTCAAATGACACAGTATGAATGTGTTTAATAGACATTATTGTCCCTAGGGAGTCTAGGGCCCTAAAGTATTCCGTTTTCCCGGGCAACAGCTACCATGAAGCCATTGAAAGTCCCCCTCTCCATGAAATCTCCTCCAACCAAAGAAACTTTCCTCCTTCTCCAGAGTAGCCCCAGGTGGGATGGGACCATGGTCAACTGATACTTTAAGTTAGATTGTGGTTAGGGGACCACCTGCTAGTCCAATGCCTGTCCTCATCCTACTTGGGATCTGTGCTTCTCTCTGGTTCCCCCCTCCCCCCTTCCCATTCTTTCCTTCTCTGCCTCTGCCTCTCTGTGTGTCTCAGCATGGTCAATGAACCTAGAATCAGGAATGCATGGGTTTCAATCTTATCTGAGACATTTGCCAACTGTGTGACTGAATAAGTCACTTAACCTCTGTGTCCCTCAACCTCCTTATCTGTAAAATCAAGGTATTGACCTAGCTGGATTCTGGGGTCCCTTCCAACTCTAGATCTTGGTTCCTAAGATACTTTGATTCCTGGAATCAAGAAACTTAGATTTAAGACTCAACTCTTCCATCTCCTAGCTGAGTAACATCAGGCAAGTTATTCCACCTTTATGAAATTTAGTTTCCTTATCTATGAAGTGGGGATGATAAGCCTTGTAGTATTTTCCATTTGTGAGAGGTATCCTGGTATAGCAGGGAGATGTGACATAGAGGCTACATACAGAACAACAGAAAACCCACGTACAAGATCAGCTGATGACATTGTGGAAAAACCCTCTCCAGAGCATATAATGTTATCTCTCAGGATGAAATACAAGCCAGCATCATGATCAATTAGGCTTGTTGTTTTGAAGACTATTTGAAGCACATGCCTGCTTATACCTGATGCACCATCCTTACCACTACCACCACCACTTTTCAAATCATTTTCAAAATGAATAATTATATTGTCTCATATTCATATAATACTTTACAATTTGCAAAGCACTTTTCAGACATTATTTCATTGGTCACTCATAATCACTCCACGAGGGAGGCACTACAAGCTTCACTATGACCATTTTACAGATGAAAAAAACAAACTATTAATGAATAAATATTTACTCTTTTTTCCCATGGGAAATATATTCCCATCATGTTTGCCTGGAATTGCCCAGATGTTAATGACTTGCCCATGGTCACCAAGCTAAGTTTCAAATGCTGTGTTTGAATCTAGATCTACCTTACTTCAAGTCCAGAACTCTATCTGCTATGCAACACTGTGTCCCTAAGAATTAAAATGATAAATTAGGGGGAAAGACTATGGGAATTTATATATAGAAATGATAATCCAGAAAGAGGAAGTCAGACACTGAAATACAGTCAATCTCTCCTGCTCCCTCTCCCTCTCCCCACCTCCCTGCTCCCTTCTCTCTGTCTCCCTCTCCCTCTCTGTCTCTCCATCTCCCTCCTCCTGTCTCTCTATTTCTCTTTTTCTCCTTCTCCTTTTCTCCCTCCTCCGTTGTTCCCTCCCCCTCCTCATTTTTTTTTCACTTGTAAATGTAGGAGACTGGACTAAGTGATTCCTAAATTTCCTTTTACTTCAACAGATTCTATGATTCTATGAAAGGGGAGGGAAAGCTATGGGCACCATAATGGTATAATGTGGTCAGTCTTGGAGTCAGGAAGATTTGAATTCTTAGGTTCAATTCTAGCCTCTGATGTTAGCTAGGTGACCATGAAGAAGTCACTTAATAATTCAGTGTCCAAGGTCATTTTCTAAGATTATTAATTACTTTGTATCAGTATATGGACATGCTAACTGCATCATTAGAATTTAAACTCTTTCAGGGCAGGGTCTGTTTTATTTCTTTCTAAGTGTACTCTGAGCCTAGAATGGTGCCTAGCAAATAGTAGAAAATTAATAAATGCTTGGGTTTTTTTTGTGTGTGTGTGTGTGTGTGTGTGAGGCAATTGGGGTTAAGTGACTTGCCCAGGGTTACACAGCTAGTAAGTGTTAAGTGTCTGAGGCCGGATTTGAACTCAGGTACTCCTGAATCCAGGGCCAGTGCTTTATCCACTGCACCATCTAGCTGCCCCAATAAATGCTTGTTAATGGAGTGATTCCAATACAGATGAATTGCTAATGTCTACTGGAGAAACAAGAATCTATCCCGAGAGTTCCCAATACCAGTGAAATGGCTATTCTGGTCATATCTTGTTCCTCCCACCCCCAAAGAGAAAAGAGTATTTGCCCAAACATAAGCTGTCCTTTGAGCAGTATGGGCTATTGATAGGAATAAGTCCAGAAAATATAATGGTGCTAAGTGTTTGGCATGATATATAAAGTGACTTTGAATTAAAAAAAAAACTATATAAACAGAGAGATGGATTGCTAATGGAATTTAAAAGCATGCTGAAATGGTGATACAGAAGGGACCTGGAATAGGACGGCAAATATTAAGAGGTAATTGGAGGTTTTAGACTTGAAAGATCAAAGGACACAATTGAAAAAAAGCCAAGAGAATGAAGAACGTACTTCCTTTAGAAAGCAGTCATTTGGAGTCGAGAAAGTCGGGTTTTCTGAAGAATAAGCAAATTTAAGTCTCACAAGTCACAAAATTTAGTGAAGGAAAGAGGAATCATGAAAGGGGGAAAATTGAAGGCTTTCAGCCTAGGAGTGTAAAGAAGAGACTATTGTAGTCTTAATAGCCAGAGAGCTAAACAAATGTCGGCAGAAAGATGAGTAAAATGAAAGGTGGACATTTCTCAGCACAGAGGGCTGGCCATCAAGTACAAAGACTGATTTGACAAACCACATACAAATCTGTGCCCCTCTTTTAAAATCACATCTTGTCCCAAGTATAAAGGACCTAAAACATTTTTTTCACATACAATCATTTAACACTCTCTGCTGAGCATATATTCAATTTCATTCCTGTTTTTCAGAAATATCAGCATCATATCTTTCTCCATTGGAATCCTATCTAATGCCTCATCCTGATAGAGAAATGGCCCTAGGCCCACCTCCAGGGCCATGCTAGTGGAGTATGAATTCTAGATAGTTCTACCCAAATAGGATGGCTTCAGGTTGGGCTGAAAATGGGTTGAATGCCTACCATCTGAGGACCAGCAGAGATGTGTATCATCACAGGCCTAATTGATCAATTTTATTGGACTTAGTACGCCTTATGAAGGCGTGAGTGGAAGAGTTTCAAATAGTATCAGTGGGAGGACTATTGAAATCTCAGCTCTCATGACTATTTGAGTTGGGGGAGAAAGACTTCACCTGCTATTTCATTGACGTGGGGAACTTCTAGATGAGAAAATTTCTTTTGCCCAGGCAGTTCAGTAATTTGTCTGCAACTTGGAATCTTAAAGCATTTCCTAGAACAGAGGTCGCAAACATGAGGCCCATAGCACATATGACCTACAACCGTTCAAAATGCAGCAGAAACCATATTTAAATGTAGTCCCTATCTGATTTTAAGGGACAGCTAGGTGGTATAGTGAATAGAGCACTGGGCCTAGAATCAGGAAGATCTGATTTCAAATCTGCTCTCAGACACTTACTCGCTGTGTGACCCTAGGTCACGTAACCCTGTGTGCCTCAGTTTCCTCATCTGTGAAATGAGCTGGAAGGGAGTGGCCAAACACTCCAGTATCTTTGCCAAGAAAACCCCAAGTGGGATCATGAAGTCAGGCAAACTGAACCAACTGAACAACAATAACAACTTCTGATTTTAATGCATTGATGTATTAATAACAATCATGTGTTTTCCTAAGTCAGTAGATGGTCCAAAGGGTTCCTTATGTGTGGTTTAGTGGCCCCCATTTCTATTTGAGTTTTGTAACGATTGGAATAACGCCACCTGCTGCATACTTACTGTAGAAGAGTTCTGCCCATGAAGCGAAGGTCTTTGAGGGCAAGACCAGGAGTCAGGAAGTGACGCGGGCTAGTGGGAGGAGGAAGGAAGAGACTGGCGCTCGCTCTCAGTCTCGCGCTCTTTCCTCTGGACTCTGGCGGAGAAGGGAGCTAGAAATGTGCTCTCCCTTTAATAGATAGGAATCTAGGCCTTTTTCTCTCTTTACCAAATTCTTATTCTCCTTAATAAATGCTTAAAAGTCTAACTCTTGCTAAAGCTTATAATTTATTGGCGACCACTCATTAGATATTTTAGACAGTTTAGCTAGAATTTTAGCCTTAACAGTTTGATACCACTGGCCTAGAACATTGAGAGATTAAGTGACTTCCCTGGTTGGGGTCAAACAGCCAGTGTGTATCAGAAGTTCAATTCAATTTAATAATTTAATAAACATTAAACACCTACTATGTGCCAGAAATAGTGCTAAGTGCTAGGGTTACAAGAAAGGCAAAAGATGGTCTCTGTCCTCAAGTTGCTTACAATCTAATGGAAGAGGTGGGACATGAAGCCAAGTTTTTTTGAGAAGGTCAGAGGCAGAGGCGTGTCTGTACTTTTTAGATCAACTCTGCTCTGGTCAAATGAAGCTGACAATATCCTCTTGGTTACCAGTCACATCTAACATGAGAGAGGCAGAGCCAGAGACAGAAAGAGAAAGAGAGAGAGGAGAGAGGAGAAGAGAGGAGAGAAGAGGAAAGAGAGAAAGAGAGGGAGAGAGAGAAGAGAATGGAAAAGGTCTTTGAGCAGGGGGGGATTGATGACTATGTGTTAAGAGCATTGAGGAGGGAATTCCCTGGCCTATATTAGACAAGTGTTAAGGTCCCCTCCAACTCCAGCTTCTGGGAATTCCATAAAGAGCCCACAGTTTCCTGTTCAGAGCCAAGTGAGTTGGAATGGCTACAGGAACATCAATGGATCCAGGTATGAAAAGGAGATGTCATGTCATACATCTTTCCCCATCCCTTCAGGCCCCTTGGTATTTTGTTTCTTTTGAGGTCACAGAATTCAGGCATGTGGCATCACCAGTGGGGCCCTAGGGTTCAAATGATAGACTTTTGTGGTAGGGAGAGGCTTGGCACCATAGAAAGCTCTGTGTGGTTTCCCACATCAATCTGCCCCTATCTCTTCTTTCTGGTCTACTCTGGACCAACTTCACACTTCTTCTTCAATGCCTCCCTAACATATAGTCACATTTAGGTGAAGGAAGGAAATAAGCATCTTCCATGTGCTAAGAACTTTACAAATATCTCATTTGAGCCTGAGGACAACCCTGCAGAGTAGGTGCTATTATTATCCCTGTTTTACAGTTCAGGAAACTGAGGCAGATAGAATGTAAGTAGCTTACCTACTTATAATGGATAGTAAATATCCAAGGCTGGATATGAACTTGGGTCTTCCTTATTCCAGGCCCAGTGCTCTATCCACTATACTACATAGCTGCCTCAGAATTAGATTAACTAATTCAATGAGCAATCTGTCTAGTTGCGCATCAATCTGTCTAGTCTGCAAAATCAGCACTTTTCCACTTTGTTTTCCTGATGTGGATAACTCGACTGACTCCTTTCCCTCTACTATAGATGTCGCCAAGGCCACTTTGTGGTGCTTTTCAGTGCTAGATGCAATTAATATATTGTCACATAAAAATAGGAACATTTGGAGTTCCTCATCTTTATCAGGGTATCCTATCTGCACTCATTAGGCCTACTATATGTTAAATCTTTGTAGGACAAGAAAACAATAATTGATCCCATTTATACGTAGCTTTAAGATGTGAAAATGTCTTACATACATTATGTTATCTGATCCTCACAAGGGTGAGAGATATGTGCTACTAATTATCCCCATTTTATAGATGAGGAAACTAAAGATCAAGGAGGGAAGACTTGGTCAGGGTCACCCAAGTGTCTGAGGTGGGATACAATGCCCAGTCTTCCTGCCTTCAAGTCTGTTGTTTTGCCCAATGTACCACACTTGAGATAGATAACAGTGTGACAGAACAATAATAACATAGCTCTTTAAGTTTGCCCAAATGAAAGGATGTCCATTTGACTGTGTGTTCCTTGAGGTCAGGGACTGGAATTATTTTTGGCTTTTTTTTATTGCCAGTGCTTAGCACACTGCCTGTCACATAGTAGGTCCTTAATAAATGCTTTCTGACTGACTCATTCAAAAAGTATAATCAATATAAATCTAGTATAATGTAATTGCCCTAAAATTGTGTAACATTAGCACAGATATGAAGTTTATTGTTTATCAGGTAACCATCTGTATTCAGTGAAAGGAGGCAAGCTAAAAACAATAGCCTGAGAGTAAGAGCCTCTAATTTAAAAAAGACACTAATGTCCAACACCAGCCTCCAGCGCAGATCTCCCCTCGAGGGGGAATTTGGAAAGCGCACATGAATTTACTTCATCAATGTTGCCAACTTGAGCTGCGGAATGTTCAGTTTTGTGCTTTTAAAATGTCACACTGCCCTCTGGTGTAAATATGCAAAAGTTTAGTTCTAAGAAGAGTGACAGCATAAATATTTCCCTGTGAGTTTTCCTAACTTGCCTGAAAACCCAGATGAAATAAAAATAAATAGCAGAACTTTCCTCAGAGCTCAATGAGCTTTCTTACATTTTCTGGGCATTGAATCTTCACCATGCCTTTTAGTTTCCTTTTATATTTAATTTCCTGAGTTCTAGGTATAAGGCTTGAGGGAAGGAGCAGCTAGGTTTCACCTGAGGACATAAGCACATTGGATTTCTGTGGGAATGCCAAAAGGCCCTGAAGTATCAACAACATTTTTAGGGAGTCTGTCAAGTCCTTTTCTGTGAAGGAGGAAGGGAGGAAAAAGGGAGAGATGATATGCATAGAAATATATACAAAATTAACTTTATAAAGAATGAATAGGAAATAGTTAACAGAGGGAAGGCAGTAGAATTAAGAGACAGAGAAGGCTTTATATAGAAGGTAGGATTTTAGTTGGTAATTAAGGGAAGTCATGGAGGTCAGTAATCAATGTGAAGGAGGAAGAGCATAGCAGGCATTAGGGATAGCCAGAGGAATTTCTAAGAGCCAAGAGAGGGAGGACCTTATTTGCGGGACAGCCATGAAGAATATAAGTTGGGGAGTACAGTATAAAAGGTAGGAGGGAGCGAGGTTATGAAAGGTTTCAAATGCTAGGCAGAGCATTTTGTATCTGATCCCAGAGGCAATAGGCAGCCACTGGAGATTATTATTATTATTATTATGTCATCAGATAATTATTATAATTTTGCACAATTAGAAAAGCCACTTGACCTGCACTCCTATGTCTCTAGCACCTGGGCAGGCCCATCCTGTACCTCAAGCACCATCTTTCCCTCCAAAGGAGGGAAGGGAAGTACATTTGCCAGATGGAATGGAGTGATAATTATGAACCTAATAATGGAGAGAAGGGTTTTATTGACTGGTGGATTAGACTCCAGGAAAATGAGCTAAATCTCATCTGGTCAGGACTGTAACAATATGGGGACATTGGAGAATGTCTGAACCCCATGTATCCTTTTTTTTGTATGGCCCATCTCTACTTTATGTTCCTTATTATTATTAACTACTGCATCTAGCCCTGCTAGGATGGGTTTGCTCCAAATAGGAAATATTCTCCAGGAGTGGACACTATCAACATGACCCCAGGGAAATTCCATGTTCTTCTGCATTAACAGAAATTAAAGATGCTTGCCACCATATTAATCATTTCCTTCACAGAAACTGTATTTTAAATATAGTGTGCCTATACCATTGAGGGTCAAATATAGTCTAAAAGAGTACTGGAATTTTAGGTGAAAAAAGGCCAGGTGAAAACTGAGTTCAGTGCCTTATGGCATAATGGTAAGAGTGTCCATTTTAGAATGAGACGACAACTTGATTCAAATCCCAACTATGAGATTGATTTGTGGTCATTAAGGGCAAGTCACTTCACTTGCCAAAACCTCAGTTATCTGCAGAATGGGGATTGTAATGCCTTCCTCACTGGGCTATCGTAGGGATAAAATGAGATCATGTTTGGGAAGTTCTTTGTAAATCTGTCAAACAGTATAGAAATATCAGATCCTTTTATGCTGATTTGGAGACCTCTGAGCGAGCCACTAAACTTCTCTGACCTCCATTTGCTCATCTGTAAAATGGGAACAATAATCCTTGTACAGTGTGATAGAAATTTCAGATACTGTTATTACCAGCTACAGGTCCCAGACAAGATACTAAACCTTTCTAGCCTTCAGTTTCCTCAACTATAAAATATAGTTATAATAAGCAGCATGCATAGACATATATATACATGCATATATAGACCTATATGAATGTGTATGTATAAACACATAATTATCTGATGACATAATAATAATACATATATACATAAACTTTAAAGTTTTTAAAGTACTTTGCATGCTAATTTATTGATCCTCATAACAACTCTATGAAATAGGTACTATTATCATCCCCATTTTACAGTTGAGGAAACTGAGACTATGAGAGTTTAAGTGACTCAGTTAGCATCACAGAGCTAGTAAGTTTATGAGGCAATATTTGAACTAAGGTTATGCTGATTCCAAGTCCACCACTGGATCTCCCTTACTACTTAGCCACCTCTGGATAAGCTGGGAATGACATATACTGCCATAGGTTGTGGGGATCAAATGAGATAATTTATGCTTTGCCTACACTAAAGTGCTACAGAAGTATCAACTATCATTATTGTTGCCATTGTCGTCATCACCACCATCATGATTCGTACTTATTTTTATTGAACTGGTCCATTACTGGCTATGGATACTGCCACGATTGTAGAGTACTAGGCTGTTACTTTTTAGACCTCCTTCTAACCTGTTTCCTAGATATTAAGTGTGTGATTTCTATGCCTCCCAACAAAAAGTTCTGAACTCTGATACCTGGAATTTTGTCTTCTGGATGTTTCTCATAAAATTTTCCATCACCAAATGTAAGTCTTCTTGAAAGATAGTGAAGACTCCTTTTGTGTCTGTGTTGGACAAGGTAGCCATGGAGGACTCTTCCAACATTCAAATTCTCTAATTCAGAACCATCTTTATAATAGCATTGGGGAAGCTAGGTGGTACAGTGGATAGAGCACTGGCCCTGAAATTGGGAGAACCTGAGTTCAAATCTCACCTCAATTACTAGCTGTGAGTTCCTGGGCAAGTCACTTACCCCAATTGCCTTAAACATCTGGGGCCATCTCCAGTCATCTGATATATATCGTACCACTGGGCCCAGATGGCTCTGGAGGAAAGAGTAAGGTTGCTGATTTTTCACAGTCCTCCCTCACTGAAATCTAATTCACTGCAAGTCATGACATCACCCTGATGTCATGTTCCTCTTCAAAAATGAAGGACAAACAACAACAACAATATAAAGTATATGACATTATATGTATAGTATATATGAATATATAAAGGAGTTCTGTTTTTGTTTAGGATGAGGAACTCTTAGTGTGAGAACCTTCCAGTACAAGGTAAAGAACACACCATCTAGGATTCAGTAAATAAGTCTCAAGAAGTAGTATGAAGTACAGGGAGATTAGGTAAGTAGATAGCAAAGTGGTACAATGGTAGACCAGAACTTCTTAAACTTTTTCCATTCTCAACTCCTTTTTTTCCCAATAAATTTCTCTGTCTCTGTCTCTGTCTCTCTGTCTCTCTTTCTCTGTCTCTCTCTTTCCTTCTCCTTCTCCTTCTCCTTCTCCTTCTCCTTCTCCTTCTCCTTCTCCTTCTCCTTCTCCTTCTCCTTCTCCTTCTCCTTCTCCTTCTCCTTCTCCTTCTTCTCCTTCTCCTTCTCCTTCTCCTTCTCCTTCTCCTTCTCCTTCTCCTTCTCCTTCTCCTTCTCCTTCTCCTTCTCCTTCTCCTTCTCCTTCTCCTTCTCCTTCTCCTTCTCCTTCTCCTTCTCCTTCTCCTTCTTCTTCTTCTTCTTCTTCTCAGGGCAATGAGGGTTAAGTGACTTGCCCAGGGTCACACAGTTAGTACGTGTCAAGTGTCTGAACCCGGATTTGTACTCAGGTTCTCCTGAATCCAGGGCCAGTGCTTTATCCACTGATCCACTTAGCTGCCCCCTCCCAAGAAATTTCTATGCAACCCTTGGTGTATAAAATAAGCATACATAGCCTTTTACTGTTTCTAAATTTTTCACAACCCCTCACATTCAGTTATGTAACCCTATATGGGGTCATGACCTACAGTTTTAGAAGTTTTGGGATAGAGCACTGGGCCTAGAGTCAGGGATACCTGAATTGAAATTCACATTCAGATCCTTACTCTGCCTCAATTTCTTCAAATGTGATTATAAGAAAATTTATAAAATTATGTTCTGACTTTAATGTCCTCCATGTTCCTTTATTATCTTTGCCTTCCAAAAAAACCAGTACCTGAACAGTTTTTGAGAGGCTATTGAGTGGCTAGTACTTTCATAGTCCCTATGGGAAGATTTTTTTAAAAGATAGACTTATTTATGGTACTTAGTCTCTGCCAGCAAAGAGCTGCTAATATTGCAGGAGACTGGGGTTTGAATTTGTTGTGTGAACTTTTTTTGAAATTTCTCCTATTCAACTTGTCATTTTTCTCCCTACCACCCCTCCTATCAGTCCTCACAATCAGTGACATTGGTATATGTGTTGATGTCCCCTTAAGCAGCCTGACTTCCCATCCCAAAACTCTCCCTAATGCCCATGCCTTATATACTCTAGCTCAGCCCCCAAAGGGTTGGTCAGATTTTAACAGTGGCCTTGAACTCTGGAATTTCCTTCTATGGAATAATTTCATATTGTTCCTTCTCTCTATCTCACTCTTCCTATAATTATTTATAATGCTCACAGTGACCTGTAGTCTAGCTAGGCTGTTCTCCTAGTCCATCACTTATTCTCTGACCTCACTTCTTCTCTTCAATCTTGATTTGATAGTCGGTCATTTCATCCTTGAGCCCCATGCCCCTTTGTCTTAGCACCCAATTGTTCTTTGCCAAACTCCGGATCAGGGTTACCCCTAACCATACACTTTCTTCAGTGTAGGAAGAAGTTCCACAAACAAATAGCTCTATCCATCATAGATCTGTTATTTCGACACTATATCACATTCCCCCTTTTCTTCTCTAATTAACTATTACATCACTCAGCAATAGTTACTAGAGTAAGAGGACCTGGGTTCAAAGTTTAGCCCTGACATTTACTATCTAGGTGACATTGGGAAAACCAATGATTATGGGCCTCCATTTCCTTAGCTATTAAATGAGAAGGTTGGATTAGATCTCTTTTAATTGGCTCTTCTTTGTCCACACCAACCCCTTGACTCCTAATCCTGTCTCTTCTGGGAGCTTGCAATTTCTTTTTGTCTTTCTAATCTTTAATGTCTCCTTATCTACTGGCATCTTTTCTTATTACTTGTAATCTGGAACCTTTTTCATATGGTAATTGACAGCTTGGATTTCTTCTTTTGGAAAGTGCCCATTCATAATTTTTCCCCACATAGTTTGGAGAGTGAATCTTGCTCTTATATGAGTTTACCAATTCTCCATATATGTTGGATGTCAGATCTTTGTAAGAGAAATTTGCTAGAAATATTTTCTAATTAACTGCTTCTTTTCTAATTCCAACTGAAGTCTTAATTGTCAAATTTAATGACTTTTCTCCAATCCTCATCCTTTTTTAATCTCTCTAAAGTATTTTATACAGTTTCTTGGCACATAGAACTTACTAAATGGTTGTTAACAGATTAACAGTCATCTGGATATTTTCTCCTCCCTGGGCTTTCATAAACACTGCTCTTTCCTGATTCTTCTCTTACTTTTCTGACCATTACTTCTAAATCTGCTTTCCTAGATTGTCATTCTTGTCCCACATCCATGAGTGTGTGTGTATGTGTATGTGTATTTGTATGTGTGTGTGTGTGTGTGAACCCAAGGGCTTAGTCCTAGAACCTCTTTGCTCTAAACTTTCTCTCTTGGTGATCTCTTCAGTGCCCAGAAGTTCAGCATTCTTCTCTGCAGATGTCTCTCAAATCTATATATTAGATCCCTCATTCTTTCCTAACCTCTAATAGTGCATCTCCAACTGCCTATTAGACATCTTTGCCTAGAGATTCTATGAGCATCTCAAATTTAATATAGCACAAACAACTCATTGTCTTCCCCCTATTAACCTCTTCCTCTCCCTAACTTCCCCATCTCTGTCAGTGTACTCTTTAGAGTGATCTGAGTTTATACATCGAAGTGCTCTTTGACTCTTCATTAGTCCTTTTCCTTTCCCCATGTCCAATCAGTTGCCAAGTCTTATTGATTCTAATTCTATATCATCTCTGACTTCCATCACTTTCTTTCCATTAACAAGGATGCCACCCTCATATCAGCCCCCCTCAACCCTCACTTTTACTATTGAAATAGCCTCTTAGTTGGCCTTCTTGACTCCAGTATTTTCCCTCTACTTCCAATCAAGCAATAAAGATTTATTAAGCACCTACTATATGCCAAATTCATCCATCCTCCACACAGCTGCCAAGTGACATTCCTTTTTAAACTAATGAACATTTTTATTCAAAGTTTTCAATTGGGGGCAGCTAGGTGGTGCAGTGGATAAAGCACTGGCCCTGGATTCAGGAGGACCTGAGTTCAAATCCGGCCTCAGACACTTGACATGTACTAGCTGTGTGACCCTGGGCAAGTCACTTAACCCCCATTGCCCTGCCAAAAAAAAAAAAAAGAAAAAAAAGTTTTGAATTCCAAATTCTATCCCTCCTCCCCTCACCCCTCCCTGAGGTGGCAAGCAATGAGATATAGGTTACACATATGCAATTATGTAAAACATTACCATAATAGTCATTTTGTATAAGAAAATTTGAATAGAAGAAAAAAATGAAAGAAAGTAAAAATAGCATGCTTAAGTCTCTGTTCAATCCATATCAGTTATTTCTTTGGAGGTGGATAGTATGTTTCATTATTAGTCCTTTGAGATTGTCTTGGATCATTGTATTGCTGAGAACAGTTATGTCATTCACAGTTCTTCATCAGACAATATTGCTATCTCTGTGCACAATGTTCTCCTGATTCTGCACACTTCAGGGTACATCAGTTCATACAAGTCTTTCCAGGCCTTTCTGGAAATTATCCTGCTTGTCATGTCTTGTAGTATAATAATATTACATCGCCATCATATACCATAGCTTGTTTGGTCTTTCCCCAATTGATGGCCGTTCCTTTGATTTCAAATTCTTAGCCACCACAAAAAGAGCTGCTATAAATATTTTTGTACAAATAGGTCTTTTTTTTGGATGTTTTCAGTATATAAACTTATCAGTGGTCCGATTGACATTCCTAAAGCAAAGGTCTGATCATATCTTTCTCCTGCTCAAGAATTTTCAGTTATTCACTAATTATTCTGGGATAAAATACAAAATCATATTTTTTGCATTTATAATCCTTTACAACACAACATATCTCCAATATTTCTTCCACATTTATTTCAATTTAATCTTCTGAAAAGCACTTTATATTCCAGACAATGGAATACACAATGTTCCATTTTTTGCTTTCATGCCTTTGCATAAGCTGAACCTTATGCCTTAATTGTTATCCTACAACTCTCATTTTACAAATGAATGAATTAAGTCCCAATGAGAGAAAGCAATTTTCTTTTTTAAAAAATATTTTATTTTCCTCCAGGTACATGTAAAATTTTTTAACATTCATTTTTTGAAAACTTTGAGTTCCAAATTTTCTCTCTCCTTCCCTTGCTCCCCCTTCCTGAGACAGTAAACAATTTGATATAGGTTACACATGGTCAATCATACAAAACATATTACTATATTAGTCATGTTGTAAAAGAAGTCACAGACCTAAAAGAAAAAATGAAAAAAATACAGAAAGTGAAAAATAGTATGTGTTTATCTCCATCAGTTCTTCCTCTAGAGGTGGATAGCATTTTTCACCATGAGTCCTTTGGAATTGCCTTGAATAATTGTGTTGCCAAGAATAACTAAGTCATTCACAGTTGATTAGTAGACATGCTTTTATTGTTGTTCTCCTGGTTTTGTTCACTTCATTTTGCATATGATCATGTAAGTCTTTTTAGGTTTTTCTGAAATCTGCCTGCACATCATTTTTATAGCTCAGTAATCTTCCATTACACTCATATACCACAACTTGTTCAGTCATTTCCCAACTGATGGACATCAAGGGAAAGCAGTTTTTCCAAGGTCATAGGGCTAGTTACTAGCGAAGCCATCATTTAAACCTGAGTCATCTGACTCTTAGTTCCATGATTTTTCCATTATACCATGTTGATTCTACTCAGTGTAACCAACATTTATTACATACATACTGTAAATGACTCACTATTTTAGGTACTTCTAAACCTAATGAAGTTTGCAGTCTAATAGGGAAATATGATATAGAGGTCATTATAAGTATGTTATCAAAGGAAGGGCTTAATGAATTGCCCCAACTCACATAGGTGGTAAATAACAGAGGCAGAATTTGACTTCAAGTTCCTTAATTCCAAGGCTAGTGTGCCTTCTACTCTCTCTGATATTCCTTCTCATTACTTATATTCAATAACCTATTTCCATATAATATCTGAAAGGGGAAAATGTTTATATTAATTGGAGGTCACTGGGAAAACTCACAGATATCTAGGAATATGGGAGGGTGGTTCATCTCTCAAATTAGCTCAGTCATCATGTTATAAGCATCCACTCTGTAAACACCCCATGAGCATGTTCAGTTTGGTATTATTCCCAGCATGACAAATCATAACTGAAAGCTATCATTTCATAGGAGCTTATATGCATTTTCACTGAGAAATAAAATAGAATCTTAATAAATATCATTAAAACACTTCCATCCACTCAAATAGCAATTTGTAAGGTAATCTTTTTGTGTTCTAGACAATTGAAAGAAATTGCATTGACCCAGCCAACCAATTGAAACAGTGAGAGCAGTTTGCCATAGAAATGGCCAATTATACAGCTTGGATGGATCTAACCATCTATACATACATTGAACTATTACCTTTCTTTCCAATCATTCAAGAATCCTTTAGCACTTACATTGTATAAGACATTGTACTGAGTCTTCAGATCGATTTAGAAATGAATAAGACCTTATCCATGACACCTATGAAACTTAGAGTCTGGTAGGTGAGGTGAGAATAAAGAATCTCAGAAACTCAAGGTTGGAAGGAACATGTCTTATATATTCTAAGCCATTTATGAACAAAAATCCCCCTGCAATTTGCCTTTCAAATGGACACCCAATATTTATCTGAAGACTTCCAATTAGGGGGAACCCATCACCATCTGGGGGAGCCATATATATATATATCAAAACATAAAATGTAAATTAAAAAGAAAGTAGCATGTGCTAAGTGCAATTCTTCCTTTAGAAGAATGAGAGTTTTCACATCTATAACACGATTTTATCCCTAACCATGTAGTCTCATATATGATAGGTAGCGAGGTGGCATAGTGGATAGAGAACTAAATATGAAACCAGAAAGGCCTGATATCAAAACCTTCCCCAGACACTAGCTGGGTGACCATGGACCTGTCATCTTTCCTATTTTAGCCTCAGTTTCCATATCTGCAAAACAAAGATAAGAACAATAGCTATCTCACAGGGTTGTTAGGAAAATCAAATGAGATAACACATGAAACTTCACACACTTTAAAATTTTATATAAATTGTTCTTGTTGTTTTGTATGAGAGTTACAAAATGAAACCACACATGCCTATTAATGAGTTAGCTTTTTCATCAGACAGTCTTTTAATCTTCTTTTACATTTGGCTTTTCAAACTGTTGACTTTTTTCTCATGACTCTCCTGCATCGCTCTCATTTCCCTTTCCATTCTTTCCTCCTTTTCTCTACAACTTCTTTCTATTTCTCCTACTTTCTCTTCAAAGTCCCTTTTGAGAGCTTCCATGGCCTGAGACCAGTTCATATTTTTCTTGGAAGCTTTGGATGTTGAAGCTTTGACCCTGTTATTATCTTCTTCTTCTGAGGTTGTATTGTGGTCTACCTTACCCCCAAAGAAGTTTTCAATGGTCTGCTTTCTCTGCCTGCTCATCCTGGCTTACTATGTCTTGGCTTTTAACTCCTTTAAGTGTGGTGCTGCTTCCAGGACACATTGTTCAAGCTACAGCGTGGCCTGGGGGATGATTTGGCTTCTTCTTAGCCTGCCTGGCCTCGCTTTCACTTGATCTTAAACTCTCCACTGGGAGGGGGGGTGGGGCGGCTGCTTCTCGGCTCCACTCCTGTTCTCAGCTTCAGAGGGTCCCAGGTGTTTGGGGTTGGGGGGGGGGGGAGGCTTTAATCTCACCTGGCCTGTTCTCAGGTCCGGAGATAACCTCAGGCCTATTTACTAAGAAACCAACCAGTCAAGCTTTCTGTGGTGTGGTTCTCAGCTTCCGATGAGACTGCTCCCCTGCTCCCCTCCCCTACCTGGGTTTCCCACCGATCAGGATTTCATCCTGGTTGCCCGCTGGGGTGAGACAGTCGAATCCTTCCCCCCCAATCCACTGGTACCCCTGCACTTAACCCCCCTCCAGGCCAGCCGTTCAGTCCAACTGCGCCCTCCGTTCCAGAAGACACTGGTGCTGCAACCCATTCAGAGGCACTGGGGCAAATTCCTCTGGTGGGTGTCTGGTGTGTCGGCCCTATTGTGGGGTTAGGCTTTATTCATGGCCCAGCACGGCCCCCTGAAATATATCTATAGCTGGAGAAAACTCTCAGCCCGTATTTTTGTGTGTTTTTCTGCCCCAAGGGTTCTTTGATTGCTATTTTGGGGGTTATTGTATCAGGAGCCCTGTGAGCTTAGTGTCTTTCCCCCCCCCCATCTTGGCTCCACCCCCAATGAGTTAGCTTTTGACTGATAACTTTTGCACTACATTGGCATAGTTTAGGCTTATTTGATCAATCCTCAAATAAATAAAAACACCAAAACAGTTCGTGGCACAGTTAGGATTGGTGTCCTTAGAACCTCCTTCTCTCCAAAGTCAATGCTCTATGAACGTTGATATTTTTCTATTAGACTATGATCAGCCGTTGTCTCTGTGTTTTCCTTCTGGTCCCAGCATCCAGAGGGCATGGCGAGAATATCTCCAACGTCAAGATCTGTCCCATCAGGATCACCTGGAGAAGCGGAGCCCATCTCCCCCTTCTGTCTCCTCTGATAAGATGAGCAGCTCCATCAGCATGAACACCTTTTCGGATGGTAGCACACCCGTGAGTCATCTAGCTATTTGTTGTTGTGGTGGTGGTGGTGGTTTGCTTTGATATGAACAAACAATACTCAGAGCTTTGAGGCCATAAAAGAAATTTCTTAAGGAGAGCTAAAGACTTGGTTTAGATTGTGAATAAAAGGTCTCGGTTTACAAGTATAGGAAGTGATTGATCTGGGGCATCTCTAGTGCATCCAAATAGAGATTGAATTTGTAAAGCAAAAGGGATTTTTAAGAAGAAATACATTTTGTACTTGAAATATATCTGAAATGTGTAATGAGAGAAACTTGGATTTCCCTACATTAACCTTGGTTGGAGTTTTTCTTATTCACGGTCATAATATTCTTGGTATCCTGAGCTGGTCAAATTTTATGAAGGCAGCATTATACTAAAACTCCTTTTATAACAAGGATTTTGATAGCGTGTGAGAAAGCTTTTCATTTCCATTATATCACATGTAAATATGTACATATTCACATATATGCATATATGTACTGCACACAATATGAGAGAAAATGATCATCTATGTAATTTATGTTGTAGAGTTATATGAATTCAATAATTTTAACAGGAAATGTCAGTAGGTTGGTTTACTTCATTTGGCATTTTTTTTTTAAAAAAGAAACACTTGGGAGAGAAATTAAATCATTATCCACAGGTATTAAAAAACACCTTCCATTGTTGTTGACCTTCATAGTCTCATTTGTTCAGTTATAAAAGATTTTGAAGCATTTGGAACATAGTATGAATTTAGGGAGAAAATTAATGCGACGTCATATTATTTGAGATGTTTTGAAAATAATTTATTTGTATTTATTTTGATAAAAAGTTTTTATCACATCATGAATTTTAAAGAGGAGGCAAGGAAAGAAACTCATAGTCAGTTAAATAATACTGAAGAAGGATTTACTCTGGGCTGACACTAGAAATGCTTTTAGTACACATGGATTTCATTCAGGCAAGTGTTTTCATTTGGTTGATGTAAGAAGATGAAGTACCACTAGAGGTCTCTCTTCCACCATTTAGGAAAGCATTGGGGTTTGACGTTCTTATTGTTAATTCATGATTTGGGAGTGAAAAATAATATAGAAGGCTGGCCGTTTCGATTGCCTGCATTGTGAATGCCATTAGAATCATTTTTGTAAGATTATATTTGAACTCTATCAATGGAGGGTCAGAAATCACTTCTCCTGTGTGGTTTAGGGGGTTGGTTTCATTGATTTTGCACCTACCTTTGCTAGCTATTGTTATCGACCTCAATTGCCAGAACATTTCAGTATTTCTTTATCATAGACAGCGGAGACAATGAGATAGCTAATGGTTTTTAGGTAGTTTTAATTGTGTTCAAAATTTTGTTTGGATGATGGACTCAAAGACTCAGAGACTTGCTTTTGTTTCTGCTGCTTATTTCATATGTATATTTATCTGTTCATATTTCAAGAATGGTGAATATTATTGTGCTAACATCAGCCTTATTTATAGTTCATGACTTTACAGCTCTTGAATAGTTCTTCTCTTAAAGTTCCAGACAGATTTTTTAAAGTTAAGTTCTAGACTCACACAGAAGCTCTTTATCATTTGAAAAGAGGAGGTCTCACCTTCCCTTCCACTTGAGATGAAGCCATTACAATTGAGGGCACCATTACAAGAGTAGGGGTATCCTGAGGGCCATCTTTTCATCCTACCACAATCAGCTCTTCTCCCTATGTTAAGGGAAGGGGCACATTATTCTTTGATGAATAAGATAAGCTAACATAATATAAGCTTGGGAGAATTTAGAATCAATTTTGATAGAAAACTTTTCAAATATGGTCTGCTATAAAAGCAAAACAAACTATTTCAAATGTATATGGACAGTGACAGTCATTATAAAGAATCTTCTATATTCCTAGGTTGCATTGATATTTTCATGACTCTATTGATTGATTAAATTATACCAACTATCTCTTATAATTCTTTTTTTTTGGTGGAGCAATGAGGGTTAAGTGACTTGCCCAGGGTCATACAGCCAGTAAGTGTCAACTGTCTGAGGCCAGATTTGAACTCAGGTCCTCCTGAATCCAAAGCTGGTGCTTTATCTGCTGCACCATCTAGCTGCCCCCCAACTATCTCAATAAAAAACATCTTGTCATCATATGGAAAGGTCCAAATATCTATATATGTTTCTGTCACATGGGCAAAACACCCATAGATTTTTCTTTTCAATTTTCAACCCAGCCATGTTGACCTTATGTCAAAACTGTATCTTCACAAGGCTGGCAACTTAGGCTACAGTTACCCACAGGGTGGCAGAAAGATGCCAACTATAATCATTATGATTACAAATTTCAATCATACTGATCAATACATGTCAGTTGACAGGCTCAGCCCCACGCAGCTTCTCTTCTCTGGATCAGTAAACAAAGAGTCTCCAGAGAAGGATCAAAAAAGAAGATATGGTCCTTGGCCAAACTGCCAAATAAACTCTAGGATACTGACCCAAGTTGGAGCTGAAAAGGTGTTCCTGCCTTCTGATGAGGAGACTGTAGGCTTAGGGATCATGATAAATCAATTCAATGAGCATTTATTTAGTATTTAGCATATGCCAGTCAGTCTGCCAAATGCTGGCGATAACAAAGTAGTCTCTACCCTATAGAAACTCACATGCTACCATTCTGTGGATCTGGAGGGATATTAGCCTGGTAAAAGTGCCTGTTTCCCTATTATAGCTGAATATGAGAAGTAGCCTGGTATAGTAGGAGGAACACTGACTTGAGTCAGAAGAATGGATTAAAAATCTGCCTCTGATACTTATCTGTGTGACCTTGGGCAACTCACCCCAAGCCTCAGCCTCATCACCTATAAAATGAAATTGTTGAACTAGTCTAATTTCCTTCCAACTCTATTACCTATGATTTCAATATAAAGGGTAGAGACAATTGAGTAAGCCTGGGATTAGAGCCCATGAGTTGTCCTTGGTATTTCATTTTCTCTTTTTGTAGTTCTCATTATGCCTGACTCCTCTTTATCTGAGTAAGACAGTCTTTGCCTATTTTGAACCCTAACCTTCTGACCTGCTTCTCAATATGTGATAAAAACTTCCATGCCTGATTAAAATAATCTCCCTCTACTATCTGCTTGTCTTGATTATATGGAACCCAATTTGGAATACTACCTTTGACTGCTGCATCTTCCAGCCATGCTCTGAACAGGCAACTGGGTTTACTTAGCTGAATCTTCAATAATACTGATGTTGGAGTGATGGATACTTCTGCATATTGCGACAACCCAGAAATCCATATTTATCAGTTTAGTCCATCATCACTGTCATTGTGGTTCATGGAAATAAATAGAAAGAATATAGATTTGGCCTATGTTTTAAGTTTCAGTATGCCCCCCCCACCCAGATGTAACATCCAAAAAACGCACCAAACCAGAATATAACCACAGGAGGGGTAATAAGGTGATCTGTTTCCATGACAATTTCACGATTGGTGGGTTATAAACAGTGGATAAAATGATTGGGGGAAAAAGCCTTGTTTGAGCTTATAAATTACCTTCTCAATGCTCTTTGATTAAAACCTCAATCCTCAGCTGCTTAGGGCCAAATTAAAGAGCAACAGGAGGGATGATAATATTAAATTATATTAGCAATTTGCATATTAAGTAACTTCATACCATAATATATCGTGTGGCAATAGAAAATTTCTGTTTTAGCAAAAGTAGTTTTGACTAGTAACAGTTTCATGGTTAGGAAATGGATCAATGGTAATGGAAGAGGGAAAATAGTCACACAGTACTTTTACTCTGCAAAATAAGGGAAATGTATGGTTAATTCAATAGATGGAGTTGCTTTGGCACTTTAAAAATTATCCTATTTCTCATATTGTCCAATTGTGATGGCACACAATGGTGGAATCACACTTTAATGGAATCTACAGATGTCCTGTATGGCAAATGTATTCATAGAATCATCCTCTATACGAGTTGGAAAGGACTTCAGAAGTCATTTAGTCCAACCCATACATGAGGCATGAATCCCCTGTCACATCTCTGACAAGTGGCCACCCAGCCTCCACTTGAAATTAGTCACTAATGGAAGAGAGAAGTCATCACCTCTCAAGAGAGCCTGTTTCCCTTTTGGACAGCTTCATAACATATCATATTGCATCATATTTTATAATATCATATATCATAACAGAATCATTCTTGATATTAGTAATAATTCACTGATACTGCAAAAGTTTTTGGAAATTATTTCAAAGCAAGATTTGCTGCCTTTCTTTAATCTGTCCCCATTGCGTTCTGAAGGAGTAAATATTCTGCAAGAATTTCACTGATATCTTTTGCCTTATTGTATCTTAAATTTCTTCCAGTGTGCTTCCACTCCTACTCCCAGTGAGCCATCCCATTAAACAAAGGGAACTTTTTAAAGGAAAAGGAAAAGTAGATAAAAATCAGCAAAACCAATCACTATATCAAAAGTCTTAAAATATGCATGTGTAAACATACGTGTATATGTATGCATTTATATATGCACATATGTATGTGTATACATGTGTATACATATACCTCCCACATTGGCAAAACAGAAGGGGAGGTGTCCTCTCATATGTGTTCTTTGGGGTTATGATTATTCTTTGAGGTTTTGAAAATTCACTTTTGTGATTGTTCTTTCTTACATTGTTTCAGTCATTTTCTTAGTTTTCTTAACTCTGCTCACTTCACTCTGCATTAGATCATGTAAATCTTTCCATACTTCTTTGTATTCATCATATTTATTCTTTCTTACAGCACAGTAATATTCTAGCACATTCATAAATCACAATTTGTTTAGCCATTCCTCAATAAGTAAGCATTTATTATGTTTTCAATTCTTTACTATAACAAAGATGTTTGTTATAAATATGTTGGTGTATATAGATTTTCTGGAGGAGTAAATATTATTATCTAAATAGAATATGCTAGGTACTATGGAAATTATATGAGTACTGAGACTCAGGAGATCTGTGCTGCAGTCTGGACTCTGCCTCTAATTCACTGTGTTACCCAGGGGAAGTCTTTATTTTACCTCAGTTTCCTCATTTGTAAAATGATAGGTACAGATCACATTTTTGCTGACAGCTTTGGCTTAGCCTCTTCACCTCCGTTAACCACCTGCAAAATATGGCCACAGGGGGAAGTATGGTACAGTTGGGAAATTGCTGGGTTTGGAATTAGAGGACCTGATTTCAAACCCTGTTTCAACTACTTATGAGCTAATCATTAAAACCACCTGGAAATTAGTTTCCTCATCTTGAAAATTATGGAAATGAATGATCTTTAACTTAATGACCTTTACTGTTCCTTCCAGCTTGGAATATGTGATGCTGTGATTCAATGACCCTGTGACACGATCTCCATGGTATCTTAATTGTCTAAGGTTCTGCAATGGCATGCATACAAAAAGACAAGCTCTATCAGTCAATGGTTTATATTCTACTAAATGACTAGGGAATGACTTAAGTATATTGGAGCTTTGCTGAAGCACTGTTTTATACTAAATAATAATAATATAGTAATAACAACTAATGATAAACAGTAGCATTTCTTTTCTTTATTTCTTTCTTTTTTGCTGGGCAATGAGGGTTAAGTGACTTATCCAGGTTCATACAGCTAGTAAGTGTCAAGTGTCTGAAGCCATATTTGAACTCAGGTCCTACTGAATCCAGGGTCAGTGCTTTATCCACTGCGCCAACTAGCTGCTCTAACAGTAAACATTTCTATAGGGCTTTACAGTTTGAAAATTCTGTATGCTATCTCACTTAATCTTCACAGTAACCCCGGAAGGGTTGTTATTATTAATTCCATTTTACAAATGAGACAACGGAGGCACAGAGAGGTTCAGTGACTTACCCAGGGTCACTGAATTAAAGTATCTGAGAAAGGATTTGGACTCAGGTCTTCTTGACTACAAGTCCAGTGCTCTAAAGACTGTAATTTACAACTTACAAGTGTAAGTTGCTTTTGGGCCATGCTTATCAATAAGCATTAATTGAGACCCTATTATGTGTCAGGTATTGTACTAGGTGCCATGTATAACACTAGGAGAAAATCCAATATTGATTTAGTATTTTATATTTGACTCCATCCTGTAATTTATTCTAGTGTGCAACTGCCAGATCCATCTTTCTTTGTCTCTAATTATACTCAGAAGTTCATGAGTCCAGAAGTTCAGCTGTCTTCTCTGAGTTAAGTTTAAAAGTTAAATTTACCTATAAATCATTTTAATTAAAAGAAAACTGTTTGGGGGTGGAGCCAAGATGGCAGAAGAAAGGCAATGACTTCCCTGACCTCTCCCCCAAATCCCACCAAATCCCCTCAAATAATGCCATAGGACAATTGTTGGAGCAGAAGAACCCCCATAAAAGCACAGGGTGAAATAACTTTCCAGCCAAAGACAATTTAGAGGGTCAGCAGTAAAGGTCTGTTGTACCAGGGTGAGAGTGGAGTGTGCTTAGTGGACCCAGCCCCAGCCCCAGCCCCACTGAACCAGGCTTTGGGAACCACTTACTCAACTGTGGCAGCAGCTGCTTCTGGAACTCAGTCCACTGTTAGAGAGAGGAGCTCAGCACACAGTACAGACCCAGCTTGGAACAGACAGTTCTTCCAGGACTTCAGAGTCTTCAATGCCAGCTGCTTCTTCTGAGGCTTGGCTCATGGACTGGTGAGGAGCTTCGGCAGTTGGCCCTGGCTGTGGCCTCTGCTGGAATTGGGGCAAAGCGCCTAGGTTCTGATCCAGTGAGTGGACTCTAGTGGTAGCAGCCCAGTGGGGGAGGGACACAGGGAGGCCAAGCTTCTGACCATAGAGAATCAGATTTCAATCAGACATCTGCTTTTGAGCTGAGATGAGTAGGTAAAGAAAGCAGAGGACTATAGAAAGCTTTTGGCAGTGGCGGGGGGGGGGGGGGGAGTAGACCAGAATGCACTCTCAGAAGAAGATAATAACAAAGTCAAAGCTCCAGCATCCAAAACTTCCAAGAAAAATATGAATTGGCCTCAGGCCATGGAAGCTTTCAAAAGGGAATTTGAAGAGAAAGTAGGAGAGAGAGAAGGAAGATTTAGAGAGATGGAGAAAAGAATGGAAAGAGAAATGAGAGGGATACAGGAGAGTCATGAGAAAAAAGTCAACAGCTTGAAAAGCCAAATGGGAAAGGAGATACAAAAGCTCTCTGAAGAAAATAATTGCCTAAGAATTAGGATTGAACAAACGGAAGCTAGTGACTTTATGAGAAACCAAGAAACAATAAAGCAAATCCAAATGAATAAAAAAATAGAGGGCAATGTGTAATATCTCCTTGAAAAAATAGCTGACCTGGAAAATAGAATAAGGAGAGATAATTTGAAAATCATTGGACTACCTGAAAACCCTGACCAAAAGAAGAGTTTAGACATCATCTTCCAAGAGATTGTTGGGGAAAATTACCCTGATAATTCTACAAACAGAAAGTAAAATAGAAATTGAAAGAATCCACCAATAACCTCCTGAAAGAGATCCCAAAAGGAAAACTTCCAGGAATATTATAGCCAAATTCCAGAGATCCCAGGTCAAGGAGAAAATATTGCAAGCAACTAGAAAAAAGGAATTCAAATACTGTGGAGCTATAGTAAGGATAACACAAGATCCAGCAGCATCTACATTAAAGAACCCGAGGGCATGGAATATGATATTCCAAAGGGGCAAAGGAACTGGGACACTACAGCCAAGAATCACTTACCCAGCAAAACTGTGTATAATCTTTCAGGGGGAAAAACAGGACTTCAGTGAAAAAGAGGACTTTCAGGCATTTGTGATGAAAAGACCTGAACTGAATCGAAAATTTTACTTTCAAATATAAGACCCTAGAGAAGCATAAAAATGTAAACAGGAAAAAGAAATCATGAGGGATATTAAAAGATTAAACTGTTTACATTCCTACATGAGAAGATTATACTTCTAACTCATAAGAACTTTCTCACAGGGGGCACAGGTGTGAATTGAATATGAAGGGATGATATCTGTAAAGCATTTATTTTTTGTTTATCCTTGTTTTTTGTGGGGCACGCATGATGGGATGGCTTATGTCTCAGGCCGGATTTGGGCTCAGGGCTGATACTTTGTCTACTGCGTCACCTAGCTGAACCATGATGACATCTTTAAAATAAAGTTAAGGGGTAAGAGGAACGCATTGGAAAAAAAGAGAAAGGGAAAGGCAGACTGGGGAACAGAAGATCACATAAAAGAAAGAAGAAAAAGCTTATAGAGTGGAGGGGAAGGTGGGGAAGGAGCAGGGGAGTGAGTCAACCTTATTTTCATCAGAATTGGCTCAAGGAGGGAATAACATACATACTCAAGTGGGTATAGTAATATATTTTGCCCTGAGGGAAAATGGGAGGGGAAAGAGATAAGGGGAAGGGGGAGAGGTGAAGGAAGGAAGGGCAGATTGGTGGGAGAGGGCAGTAAAAAGCAAAACACTTTAAGGAGGGATAGGGTGTAGGAAGATAGAAAATAGAGTAAATATCAAGGGGGGAATAAAATGAAGGGAAATAGAGTTAGCAATAGTAACTGTGAAGGAAATGATGAGCAGGATGATATCAGAAGGATGTATGAAAAATGCAAACCCTCAACAGAGTAAGAACTGATGGCATCTGAATACAGATTGAAGTATAATTTTATTTGTTAGCTCCTCTTTCTAAAGTTATTTTGTCTATTTTCTTTCATAACCTAATGTGAAGATGTTTTGCATAACTGCACATGTATGACTTATATTGAATTGTTTGATTTCATAGCGAGTGGTTGAAGAGGGAGAGAGGAAGAAAATTTAGAACACAAAGTTTAAAAAAAATCAATGTGAATAAAAATTGTGTTTTTTACATGTAACTTGGGGAAAATTCTAAATAAAATGAAAATTAAAAAAAAGAAAGAAAGAAAACTGTTACCTTTGTGTCACTAGTTGCCCTTGTACAATTAGAAGAAATCTCTTATCCTTGAAGGCTGCAGTTGGATGCTAGGGAGTCTGGTTTTTTATCTCTCTGGCATTGGCTGTTCTTCAGGGAAGCCTGGTCTGCTATCACTGACACTAACTAGCCATGCAGGTGGACACCACTAATGAGTTTTCCTAGCAAAAAGATGGAAGGAGAGGTTGTTGCTGGCCCTGCCTTCCAGACTCCCATCCAATCATATTGTTTTCCACTACCTATGATACTTCAGACTTTTTAGTCAATCATATTGTTTTCCAATTGTGATGCTTCCTGTTCTTTGTTCTCTTGTACTTCTCAAAATGACAGATAGGCTAGTAAGCCCTACTTCATGGGCTTTTGGCTGACTGGAATGCTGAGAGACCCATTTTATTGGTAATCACTAGCTTTACCAGTAAAGTGAATGTGCACACAACTTTGTGCCTCAGTTGATCTTCATTTCAATTGTGACAACTACAAGGAAGGCAACTATCCCTATGGTCAATGATATATTCTTATATTCTTTAGGGAGAAGGAAAAGCTACATATACAGAAAAAAAGTGAAAATACTTGCAAGGTAGTTATGGAGAGATAGCACTAGCAATTGGATGGGAGGAATGTCATGGAAAAAGAAGGTTATAATTGAGCTACATTTTGAAGGACTGGAGGGGTTCTAGAAAGTGTCAATGAGAGAGTGCTTGCCAGATATGAAGGCTGGTCAGTACAAAGACACAAAAATGAGAAATGGAGTGCGAGGTGTCAGGAACAGAGATGAGTCTTTGGAATGTTTGTACACGAGATAGTGTGAGAGAAAGTCTCCTCTGAGCTGACACTTCTTACCTTAAATTCCAAGCTATCCAGGGCCATGTTTTACTGAGGTCCCAGTGTATATTTGTACAGTATTGATTTGTTGAATGGAAGTATCTGCTGAGGTCAGATCCATCAAGGTATTTTACAAGTATAATTTGGCTCTGTGCCTTTTTCTCCTTCTTCCCTCCCTTCCTGGAATGCCCCTCCCACTCTGTCTCTTCTAATCCTACACATCCTTACAGACCCTTTCAACTTCAAGATCCTATGATTTTGTAATACTTGTCAACCAATATTATCCCTTTAACAAACTTAATGGATTAAAAAAAATTCTCCAGATATTTTTCTCCCAGCTTCCATGGCTTAAAAGTATGCTTTGAATTAAGCTTTGGGAGGGCTTGATTTTGGAGAAGCTGCTAAAATTGAACAGGTGCCATATTCAAGAGAATTGGCTGGCTTTAGAAGCCATCTTTTGACTGCTGACTCATCCATCTGGGGTGACATAAACTCTCCAGCACACGCTCAGAGCCTATTGATCTTCCACGTATGGATTCAAAGACCTTTGGATTAACCACTTCTTTATCTGAGAAAGATGTTGCAGGAAGGACTTATATTTTTCCAGAGCACTGCTAGCACATTCTCAGCATCTGTACTTAGATTATATCCACCATCATGTCCTTATGACAAGGCTTGAAGTTGAATAAATCACTGGCTCCTTAAATTAAACACAGAGAAGGGCTTCTGTTACAGACCCTGCTTTGATGATCACGTTGAAGCTTTTTCCTGATGTCAGTGAGTGTGGATGATATTCTAGGCTCAAGGAGAAAGTAGGAGGGAGTTCAGTGGGAGGGAATGCCCAGCTTTCAGATGAAAAATGTCTGTGGACAGTGATGTGGCAGTAAAAGCTGCTACTTATGGTTAGATTCAAAGCCTGTAGGATTAAATCACTACCAACCCTTTGCTTTTGGATGGAAGCTCTTGCAACTTAAGTGCTGTTTAAAGAGGAAGGATTCAGCAAATAGTAAGGGGTGTCTTGCACATTTTTGATAAACCAAACTTGTGACTTTTTTGGTACAGCTAACTCCCAGCAAGGAACTTTCCTAGACAGTGCAGATCAACACATGGTCAGGACTGCATAGAATCATAAACACTTTTGGAGAACTTGGTGAAACATTGGACTTCTTGTCCTCAGAATAATGTTTTTAAATTCGTAAAAAAAACAAAAATAGGAATTACAAAGCAAGCAATTTATATTGACAAAGAGTTAGCAAAGTATTTTTACAAAACAAATCCAGGGATCTCAGGTTAAGAATCTTTGTAGAAAGTTGCCAGAGGGCACAGAGAGATACTCAAACAACCAATATAAGGCAGACAGGACTTGAACCCAGCTGTTCCTAACTCCAAGGCCAGCTCAGGATCTATCACACCTTTCTGTTTCTCACCCTATTCTGAGTAGATGCATCATATATGTGGTCATTGATAGTATAGGTCAAGTTAGCCTTGTGTGTGTGTGTGTGTGTGTGTGTGTGTGTGTGTGTGTGTGTGAGAGAGAGAGAGAGAGAGCTAATCAGGGTTAAATGACCTGCCCAGGGTCATACAGCTAATAAGTGTCAAGTATCTGGGGCTGAATTTGAACTCAGGTCCTCCTGTCCCCAGAGCAGTGACTCTATCCAATTGTTGCCACCTAACTGCTATTATGCCTTTAATTTTTTCATATGAATTAAAAAAAACTCCAACTCCTGGCATGTTCCTTGGATGTTGTGGTTATGTAATGGTAAACTCTAATAAGGAGGATTTGACATTTCCCCCAGTGGTAGTTCAAAAAGAAAACTAACATAACTTGTATGTTACAAAATGTTTTTCCTTTTTAATTTTTTTTATAATGATGCAAGGTCATTTTGGGAAGAGGGAATGATAAAATTAGACATTGCCCTGATGTTTGTTCTTATCATTTTACTTACTGGGTTCTCAGTATCAACTATAAAGAGACATTCATCTTCAAAAGAAGTAAATACACAAATTATATACATATATGCAAATATATTTATATGTATACATATATTATGTATGAATGCAAATACATATACAGGTATATGCATATATTCATAGACATCTACACAGGCATGTTATATTGGTGTGTGTGTGTGTACATGCATGTGTGCATGTGTATGTATATGCATGTGTGTATATGTATAAAGTGCCTCCAGGTGATTGTGCTGTGTTAATCATGGTGATTTGGTGAGGTCAGCAGGCTGGATCCATTGCCTGAGATTGGAATTGATGCGCTTTTCCTCCTTATTCTCACATTTTTTAATAGATGCAATATTAAAAAGATAAAGACAATAGTTTAAATATATGGTCACAGTTTAAATATACAGTCACCAGTTTTAAAGAATTAAGTTAGGGGGCAGCTAGGTGGCACAGTGGATAGAGCACTGGCCTTGGAGTCGGGAGTACCTGAGTTCAAATCCAGCCTCAGACACTTAACACTTAACTAGCTGTGTGACCCTGGGCAAGTCACTTAACCCCAATTGCCTCACTAAAAAAAAAAAATTAAAAAAAAAAGAATTAAGTTAGTTTGGGAGAGAGTGTGCCATAGTGCTTAGAGAGCCAGTTTTGAATCAGGAAGGCCCAGGTTCAAGTTCTATGTCTGACACATGCTGGTTCTATGAGCCTTGTAGTACCCAGTGTTCCAAACAGGTATCTAAGATTATGAGTTGTGGAGTAGGCACCAATCTTTATTGGTAGAAGATATTTCTTCACTGAAAGTTCCTTACATCAATAAAATCACCAGTCTGGACCAGAACAGCAAAGCAAACAACAAAATAACCTTACTTAGGTGGGATTTGTCTTCTTTCTCACTGGAACTTAACTGTTAACATTTTTATCATTTGCTAATTTTATTTTTATGGGCAGTTAGGTGGCAAAGTGGATAGAGTGCTGGATCTGGAGGCAGGAATCTGGTCTCAGACACTTACTAGCTGTGTGACCTTGGGCAAGTCACTTAACCTTGTTTGTCTCAATATCCTCCTCTGTAAAATGAGCTGGAGAAGGAAATGACAAACCGATCCAGTAAGTTTGTCAAGAAAAACCCCATGAAGAGTCAGACATGACTGACAATGACTGAACAACTACAACAATCTTGTTTGTAAGATCATGAGATTTAAAGTTAGAAGTGATCCTAGAGCTAACCTTCATTTTACAAAGGAAAAAAACTAAGGACGAGAGAGGAGGTGTCTTGCCCATTTCAATGATGCAGTCTAGTAAGTGGCTGATGTAAGTTTCAAGCTCATGTCTTCTGACTCCAAGTCCAGTCCTCTATCCACAACCCCCCAGTAACCCCTTATGGAACTTGAAGGTTTTCCTTTAAAGTGAAAAATGAACTCACCTTGTTTCTCCTAATGTCATCATGAAATTCTTTCTATCATGTGGACATAGCCCTGGGGCTCAGTTGCTTTACTTGGTATCAAAATTCCTCCAGGATTTATTCTTTTTCTAGTGAGAGACTACTCAAATGCTAATCAAAGGGAAGCTATTGGTCTGCCCTCTCTATCTGCCTCAGCAGTTCCTATAACTTTTCTTTAGGGAAAAGAACCACTTACCATAAGACTATCTATAATCAGAAGGGAGTAATTTTCCACTCTCTCTTGAAGAAGAGCTACCTTCCCTGCTCCCAGTAGATATTTACAGTGTTAGCTGAAATTAGCATTCTAAATATGGGTATAGCTAGATTAGAACACTTTGAAGGTCTAACTCCAAAGGAAATGTTCTACCCCCAGCCCATTGAAAGACCATAGCACCTCTTCTATCAGCTAGGGTTATCTTCAGGCACCTGAAACTTGTGTAAAGGATGTAGATCAAAATACCTAACATTCATATAGTACTTATGGTTAATAATGTACTGTACATATTATTTTCTCAATTGGTCCTTATAGCAACCCTCTATGGTAGATGCTCTTACTACCCCTATTATTTAGATGAGGAAGCTGAAACTGAGAAAGGTGAAATGATTTGCTCAGGGTCAGACAGCTAGTCAGTGTACAAGGTAGCATTTGAACTCAAGCCTTTCCATTCTATCTATCTACTACACTACCTTTGTGTCTCCATTGCTTAATACCACACGTGAAACATAACAGATGCTTAATAAATAATGATTGACGTAGCAAAAAAGACTCTCAGAACTGATATCTCAAAGAGTTTATATCACTTTCAGAACAAAAATGTGAAACGATACACATGTAGTTTAATGAGAATTTAAAAAATAATTTTGAAGGGGCTGTTACAGATTTTCCTGATGTTAAATCACAATGGACAGTGCCAATTGCAACTGGATAGTGTTAGGTCATTTAAAAGATAAGGCAGAGAGAACTGAAACATCAAAACATTCCTATTGTATATTGGCAGAGAAAAATTCTTTTGTTATCCTCATTTTAAGGAAAAGTTGTCCTAATTGTCATATTTGAACTATGGATTATATTATAATTTATATTTTAATAGACAGTTCTGGGAGAAAATGCAATAGTAAGAGATAGTATTTAGAAACTCATTGGTTTGCAAGAATTATGTATCAGAGTCCATTTAGTCCACCAGTTCTTAGCATGGGGTCAGTGAACTTTCTTTAAAAAGTTGACAACTATATTTCAATATAATTGGTGTCCCTTCATAATTTATTTATGCGTTAAAATATCATTCTAAGAAAAGGTTTATGGCTTTACCAGAATGTCAAAGGGCTCCAGGACAGAAAAAGTTAAGAACTCCTGCTCTAATCCTAGTGCCTCATTTTACCAAAAAAGGAAAGAGAAAATTGTTTTTCTATTCATTCTCTTTCAAGTCAGAATTAGAATTTTACCAACATTTATTAAACCCCTTCTGTTCACAGAACATTGTCCTACATACTGAGGAGGATACAAAGTTTTAGAGAAGATAGTTCTGGCCATCATGGGACTTACAGTTCAATAGGAGGATGAGATTCCAGCATTAACAGCTATAATCCAAATCACTACATATAAAAGCATTAGAGAGGAGCAAAAAAGACTGTTGGGAAGGTTCTGGGAGGAAATGGAATTTAAGTTGGGCTTGAGAATATCCTAAGTAATTAAAAAATGACCGTATTCCTTCAATACTCAAAATGTGTCTGATTGGCTGAAGTTTGTTTGTTGTTTTTTTTTTTAAATCCGGCTGTTTAACAAAGGGATAGATAGACTTTGTTAATTTATTTGTACATTGGTGCACCAGGAAATATTTATTTCAAAAACCATTTATTATGCCTACTATAGGCTGAGTGCTGGAGATACAAAGACAAAATCATGATCACACCTATCTTGATTACATTGGGAAGAAAAGTTGGCCTCTTGGACTGATGTCATAGGTTTTATTCACATAAATATTAGAAGTTTACATTAAACTTGGAATTGTGTTTATGATTTTCTCCCTGTTTACATTTCTTTATATTAAGAATGAAAGGGGCAGCTAAGTGGCGCAGTGAATAAAAGCACCGGTCCTGGATTCAGGAGGACCTGAATTCAGATTTGACCTCAGACACTCGACACTAGCTGTGTGACCCTGGGCAAGTCACTTAACCCTCATTCCCCGCCCCCCACAAGAATAAAAGGAATCAGAATTTATTAAGCATCTACTATTGTGCTAAGAACTTTACAAATATTATCTCATTTTATCCTCACAACTTTTTGAGAAAGGTGCTATTGTGATACCCTCTTTACATTTCAGAAAACTGAAGCATATAGATGCTTCCCCAGAGTCACACAAAATGAGAATTTCCTCAAGTGAGAATATCACTGTGTTAATGGTTACTGTTTTACAAAATTTAACAAATTAGTTTAGAGGTGGTCTTTATTGTTAAGTCTTGGTTATTTAATGAACATAAAAGGGGATGAGATGTTTTATGTATTAGCAAGAGGGAATGTCAATTATAACCAGAAAATCCTGCATTCTAGAGTATGACTAAGTATTCTGGCTAGCATTAAAGTTATAAATTATATGAAATGGAATCTTTTACTTCCTAATTTACATGAATGATTCATTAAAGGCGATATCTGCATATAATATCTATTATGAATTACATACCCAGACTAATTAAAACCACATGAACTAAAGACTGAAGAGTTCATGATTTTGTAGGCTAAAAAAATCTATGCATGGTAAACCCTTTCTGAAATAAAAAAAAAACCAGACCATTATAAGTGTTTGCCTTACAGAAGTAGTTTTTTTATTCCTTCAAGATATATTTGGTTAGATCCTAAATATAAATCCACTCATTTTTATCTTGTAATTTCCAGAGACTGTTAAAAATTGTAGTTGATTATAAAGAAAACATCTGGCAAAAACAAGAAGGTGTTTTAAAAGCACATTTCATTTCTTCCCACAGTTGTTGCAACTGTTCTCCCTAAGTGGGAAAAGGAAACCCCCTTTTAAAATTGGAGCAACTGTGCATTAAAATTCCTTTCCTAAGCAGAAAAAAAAAAGCTGCCTGTGGCTTGCACAGTGATTCTGATGGGTATATGAGTAGCAGTCTGATTTTCCCTTCAGAGTTAAGTGTGTTAGCAAAAGACCAAGCCCTTTAGTTCCACTGGGTTTTCAAGGAAATCATTATGCCAAACACTTCACTAGAAAGGCTTCATCTCCATACAGCAGCCACTGTGACCTGTTTTAGAGATGACATCATTGGGTGTCATGTGGCTCCTTAACAGTTCAGTCTCAGAAAGAGATAATCTGTGAAAGCCACCAGTGCCTCATTTCTGCCTGTGCTAAGTCTCAGCAAGCAGAGGCGATGGCAGGAGTGCAGCAGCCCTAAGTGAGGAGAGTTTGTCCACCACAGCTATGGAATTCTAGGTCTCATTTTACATATTTATTTATTTTAGAAATAAAAACATTTGACAGGATGAAAAGCATTAGCAACTCTGGACTGAAGGGAGCCTGGGCTCTGCATTAGGATCAAGTAGTTGTCTGGAATCCTGGCTTCTCTATTGTGTGTGTTTCAGTTTGAAGAGAATTGATGAAATTCAATCTAAATCCAGCTTCCAAAGAGCTCACCACTTTTTTAGTTGGTGTTTGAAGATTCCTGCTGTACAGTCTCACTTAAGAGCTGTGCTGGATAACCGAAGGGCAGCAGCACCTTCTTTGTAGTGTGTGTGTTAGAGATATTCTTCAGATAAGTTTACTTTCTAGCAAAATACTTCATGGATTTCTCTCTCCTGCCATCCAAATAAACAACTCCTTCCTTTCAAATGGGCAAGGTTCACTCTCTTCAGAACCATGGAGAGCTCAGGACAGCAACAAATCTTATGGGAGTCTGGCCAGGACAAAAAATCTGACAATGTAAGTGCTCCAAAATATTTTTCATTTTACATGGACCATATTTTTACATGCTACTGATAAAACATAAGGCTTTACTCTAGATGAGGTCAAGTTAAAGGCAATCAGAGTATGGTAGGGCTTCCCTTCACTAAGTAGTGTTGGTAAATTGCAAATATTTTTCATGACTTTCTTAAGATACTATTTTGTTGCGACAATTATTGGTCACTAATTTTGGAAAAGTGATTTTCTTTCAAATTGAGTAATTCACCCCATATTAATTGCTAATTTTTTTGATTTACACTTATTGGTCATGTCAATATTTCAACAAGTGAGTAGTAGAAATAAGTTTAGACTGTTGGATATATATATATATATATATATATATATATATATATATATATATATATATATGCCTTAGGAATTCAGGATACCCTCTGGCAAACTGAAACATAGCAAATAACTCTATCTGGAATCATGGGGGTTATCTTCCAAATTAAATTTTTCTGGGAAAAATGGCATTTTATATCTAAAGGAAATATTTCTGATAAATTAAAAAATGCAGTGATATCCTTTTGTAAAGTGATTGGCATGATCCCCTTGTTCTCTGTCTTTTGTAATGCAAGTATACTTTTATCCTTCATTAGGAAATATTTACTTAGTTAAAAGTATACTTGTTAAACTGTTACAACCTGAAAAAATAGAGTCATCTAATCTCTCCTTAATAATGCCTTAATAATATAATTCAGATGTTATGATCAGAGAGGGAGAGGGAAGAGGGAAATGCAGAGAGAAAGAGGGGTAAGGGGAGAGAGATAAATAAAATAAAATGAAAAATGAAAAATTTTGAATAGCTAAGAAGTTCAGCTATATTGATGTTTATGGAATTATATAATTTTAAATTAGAGAGAAAATTATAAAAATATATCATTTTAAAAATTGATAATCTCTTAAAATAAATCAGTACTGTAGGGTAGTCAGAGGAATGTGTTTATGCTAAACCTTTTCTTTTAAAATCAGTTGTGAGAAAATTAGTTTTTGATAATGTTGTTATGTGAAATCCCATCCCTTCCTTATTTGTCTTCCATTTCAAAAGGAAAAAAAGTCAAGTAAAATACAGATTTCTTAGACAAGTCCCACAAGTTAATTATATACAATCCTCATAGGTATAAATAATTCCAAAATAATTACTGGTGTTTGTTAGAGTAAGTATTTGGGAATGCCACTTTCTAAAAATGGCATTTCTGCATTGACGTTGTACATGGTATTGAGTTTAAGAGAATGAATCTAAATTTCATTTCTCAGGCACAACAGGTATATGTTAATTATTTTGGTTTCCCAGAAAATATCTGAATGTTTACTTAGTAGGTAACTTGGAATAGATCGATGATGGTATAGGAAGATCATGGGGCTGTCTAGGATACCTGCTGTTTGAGGTTCCTTTCTTTCCAACTTTTAAAATGAGTCTGATTTTATAGGTAAGCACATAGTGCCGTTAGCACCACCAGGGGGCATGCACAGGGGCTTTTTACATATTGATTGCTCTTTTAAGAAGAGCTGCACCCTTTCAGTGCTGCCCGTGAAGTTTGAATAAATCATCCTGACTCATTAGGCTGTAATACTGTGATCGACTGGATCCAAGATTTGTGCCATAATTCAAATCTATTTTCTAATTAGAGATGGGCTGGGATGGCTGCCCCTCATTCAGCAATTCATTCTCTCTTGGTTAACATTCTACTTGTGTTGCCCTTTTGACAATGTCTCTGGATTTATAGCCACAGCTGTTTGGCTTGTTTCGCGTCGTTTTGATGTGCTTCTCTACATATTTATTGGATCAGAAATGATTGTTGCAGAGCAGACCACAAACATTTGTGATATCCTCTCAGTCATCCATGAAAACACACAAGTCACCTGAGTGCTAGAAAATGCCTGGCTTTGCCCAGTCCACTTCACAGCCACTCGACTCTAAAGCTGTAAACATGCTTCTCCCTCCTGCCACCCACCTCCATCCTTTCTAGCATTCCGGTGGCAGCAGATGTTTGTAGAAGTTCTTAAGTTTAGTTGAATGGCATTTTTTAAATTGCCAGTGTAAAAAGGTTCTCACAATGCTTTTTTTCCTTGGCCCACAAATCCTCAGAGGGCTTTTGTTGCCCATGTGAACTAAAGACTCTGGAGGCCTCATTAAATGCCTGTAAAACATGCCCCTGAGCTTCAATACTTGATAGCCAAACATGACTGGAGCTGACTTATCAATCAAATACAATTCTGTGATTGAGTGTGACACCCCTCCCTGCCAGCCAATTCTACTCTAAGAGGAGAATGTTGATCTTGAGACCCTTCCTTACATTCCAGAACTATTCCTCCTGAAGCAAAATTTTCTACATAGGCATTTGTATACACACACACACACACACACACACACACACACACACACACACACACACGTCTATCTCAATTGCAAATTTCACTTTCCCTCAGGAAACTCCTGGCCAGGTACTGTTCCACAGGGTAAAACCAAGGAAGAATTGGCCTAGGGAAGACCCAAAGGTTGTTAGGTCATGGGAAGCAAGGTTAGGTCACCTAGGGAAGGAATGTTGGAGCAATGTATTGATTTTACCTGAGTGAATAACAGGCTTGTCTTCCAGTGCTATATGTGTGGGAATATCAGAATCCAGAGGCAGGACACTGATCATATTATCATAGCATCAGAACCGGGTAGTGCTTAATGATCATATCGCCATATTTCCACGACTGGACCAAAAAGAGGATGTAGAGAGAAGATCTACTCAAACTCCTCCATTTTACTTAATTTAACATGTTCAATTATTGATTCCTTCTTCTACTGTTTTCTCTTCCTAATGATGCACCCATAAAACTTCATACATGTCTTCCCAAGTTTCTCTGATTTATTCAAATTTGTTTTACTACATTAATATGTAACAATCTGGCCATTCTACAGTTAATGGGTACCCACTAATACTTAAAATTGCCCAGCAGTGAAATAGTCAGGCCTTTTCAGCCTATCCCATTACCTTATCTTCTCTCCCCACTCTTCAACCCATTCACATATATAATCATCTTTTTTTTATTCCACTGTGTTATGGAAATACTTTTTTGTTCCATGAATTGAAAATAAAAGAAATTTAAATAAAAGAAATAGGCCTATAAATTAGTGAGTTTCTAATCTCTGGAAATATTTTAGTAGGGGTTGAATGATTGTATGCCTGATATGCTGTGGAAGGAACTCTTGCTTTGGGAGAGTGGCTGGAATAAATGGCCTCATAGAGGCCTCCTATCTCCCAAGATTCAGTATGGAAAAGGTTAGGAGAGCACTAAAAGTCAGGAGAGCACTGGGTAGGTTGGCCCTGTACACAGGTGATAAGTGACTCTCAGACAACAAGCTTTCTGGGGCTCAGAGTCATTTATTGGAGGGAAAGATATCATTTGTGTTGGTTTGTGTTTGCATGATGATTGATTTAAATAAAAACAAAGAGAAACCCAGGATTACAGGAGATTTCAGGCAGCTCTGAGCATATCCTCCACTCATCACTTTTGGATTTGGTGGGAAAGAAAGAGAAGAAAGGAGTGGGAAAAGAGTGAAAGGGAATCAAGGAAGAGAAAAGAATATAAGAAAGGACTACTGAGAGCATAGAAGAGAGTGCAGAATTTAGGGTGCTAAAGGAATTGCACTAATAGTAATGCTGAACATTTTTCAGAGTATTGGATCTTGAGGACTGAGAAGAGATTGGCAAGGAGGCACAAGGATGATTAAAAATTGGTGGTGATGGTGGGCAAGAAACAGAGAATATGACAAAAGGCTAAAGGGATTGATATTTCACTTGTAGAAAACACTAGTAGGTCAAAGTAAATAACCATTCCCTTCTAAGTAAGTAATTTAGGTCAGTTCAAATTCTGACAATGACAAACTCTCTGCCTATCTCATGATGGGCTTGACATGAAGTTCATGTGATACAATAGAAAGAACTCTATATTTAGATTTAGAGAACCTGAATTCCAATCCCATCTCTGCTACTCAGGACCTGTGTGGCTGTTTCCTCAACTGTAGAAGAAAAAGATTGGACAACACGGACTCCAAGGTCCCTTTTAGCCCCAAACCAATGTTCCTATGAACTACTCGGTATGATGCTTACTTATAGCTGAAGCCTACTTTGAAATCAAATAAGAATCTTACAGACAAGTCAATATTGTATGGAGAAGACTGGAGAGAGAAGTTAGCAGAACTCAAGTTTTATTCTTAACCCTGAGCCTGGTGGAATTCATTGACTTTGACAAATCACCTGACTTGCCTGTTTTTCCTTACCAACCACAACTGCCATCTTATCAGTCTCAAAGAGATACCGAAAAAGAAGCTTAATGAGATAGTTCTTTGAGGTCTTTGGAATATAAGGGAGCATTATCACATTATTATTTTCACAAGCTGTTAACTCAAAAGAAAAAAAATGAGTGAAAACTTAATGCCAAGGAGATGTTTGGCACTTTGTCAGTTCCACTTTAGCTTTGAGGCCTTTTGGAGTGGTGCCCATTTTATTCCATGCCACCAAGTAGCTCAAAGCTCTCTTTTTCAGCACCCACAATATTTTCTTTCCTCTGTGACAGAATTAGGTGATTGTAAAGGATGATGTTTTACCACAGTTATACCCTTCAAAAAATCCCACAATTATGAAAGGAAAAATAGGATGGAACAAACACAAAGCAATTCAAGGCCTGCAAATGACAATTGGTACTTCCCTTCCTCTCATAATAACTCTGGCCTTCTCTGATAGAACAGGCCTATGAAACGAGAACTAGCTACTCCACAGATGCTCTGGTCTAATTGTGGAAAGCTGCCTGTTTATAAAGAGGCCTTGCTTTTTTTCAATAGGCCTGCCGATTTGTAGATAGGCCAGCCTGTTTGTGAAGTGGCATATGGGCCTTGCCTGAATTCAGAACACTGTTTATGGTCATTCAAAGCCTCCCAAAGTGGCAACATAGGTTGAAAGAGGGCTTGAAGGAATACAAATACCAGGGTACTTCTTTTAAGCAGAATAAATAAAGGAATTAATGAAACATGAAGATTTGACAACTTCATTTTAATGGCCTTATTAAGACAGATAAAAGCAACAATGATGGTTAGGTAGTCACAAAGGTACTGTTTATTTCTTTTATTTGAAACAAAAGCTAATGTACTAATGATTTGGGGGGGGGCAGGGCAATGAGGGTTAAGTGACTTGCCCAGGCTCACACAGCTAGTAAGTGTCTAGTGTCTGAGGCCAGATTTGTACTTAGGTCCTCCTGAATCCTGGGCCAGTGCTTTATCCACCTAGCTGCCCCAATGTATTAATGATTTTGACAACTCCTCAAGTTTTCCACATTTGGACTGGGCCATCCTCAGCTGTGTGGCATAGTGGATAGAGGGCTGTTCTTACATTCTTGAAGGCCTGAATTCAAATCTCACTTCTGATACACACTTGCTGGGCGATCCTGAACAAGTCACTTAACCACTCATTTATCTAAGCAGTCCTCTAAGACTTTAAGTTACAGAGCAGTTAGAGATTTACAGTAGTGGAGAAAGTTTCTTTAGCTTGGAAATTCCCTCTATCAGTCAAATCACAGGTCAACTTCTTTCCCTTGTTGTACTCATACTCACATTCACTCATGCATACACTAGCTTTGTATATTTAAGTCTGATACTGTTAAAGATGAGAGCAGCATGACATTGTAAATAGAGGGCTAGCCTGGGTGTCAGAAAGACCTAGGTCCAAAGTCTGCCTTTAACATATATTGGCTGTGTGATCATGGGTAAAATACTTTAACCTCCCAGTACCCCTGATGAATTCTCTAACATCCTAAAATGACAGAGTTGCTAATAGGTAGCAATTGACATAGCTTCTACACCTGAAAAGCCCCCTACTCTGATAAATTCACCAACCAAACAAACCCAAATTATCCATTTGACTTATACTTTCAATTTTCCTACACCTTAATATTGCCTTTTACTTCATTTATGCTTGAAACATCTTGCTTTTTCTGAATCTTTAACAACAACAAAAAAGTTACCATGGAAAAAATAGAGCAAAGTACATGGTGTCTTCAGATGAAAATTCATTTCAACATTTAGTGAGATCTAGTCTGTCCAAGGTGCTAGGTGGGCACTGGGGATAAATAGCAAGATGAAAATGCATGCTCTTGCCTTAGAATCTCTGAGAACCTAGTAGAATTTTGGGGTATTTGGAAAGACGTCCTGGCTTCCACGTTAGCTTTCTACTTATAGGAGGTAAGTCATGAGACAGTGTACTTCCTTAGTATCCGGATTAGGTAATATTTTTATCTTCTGCTTGGCTAAAATAAATCTTAATAAGCTATACAGACAACAGCATGATCTAGTGGATAGAGGGTCAAGAAGCATCAAGAAGAACCTTGGATTCAGTCCCTCACCCCTTCTCCCTATTATCCTGAAAAACTTCTGTCCCTTATCACCTTCTGACTTTGTTCTTACACAGGAATTGCTGAATAAATCTGGATCAAATCATGAAACCATGCTGAATGAATCCACTGCAAATTTATGTTAATAAATGTACTAATCTCAACTAGGCCCTTGCTGTGACATAGCAATCTTTTTACACCACCCTAATTGACTCAAGATCCCATTCACCATGGTGACTTTTCCAATTTTTTTCATCTCTCCTCTAACCTCCCTCCCTTAGCACCCCCCTCTCTAATCCCCAAGTTGAGAATCTTGCATCATATTTCATTGTAAAAATTTGAGGCTGTTCACTAAGAGCTCTCTGTTCTCTGATCCTCCTCACCTCATATCATCCAAATAGCTTCTGCCATTATCTCTGCTTTAACTTCTGTCTCACACAAAGACATGGCCTTTCTCCTTGCCAAGGAAAATCCCTTTACATTCATAAGCAATCTCATTCCATCTCATCTTTTCCAGTAGATGGGCCCCCCTATCATCACTATTCTCATTAATTTTCAGTATTTGTCTTGTTACTGGCCACTTCCTTATGATCTACGACATATCCATGTCTCCCTTATCTTCAAGAAATTCTCCCTTGATCCATCTTATCCTACTAGCCACCATCCTGTATCCCTTCTTTTTGCTAATCAGTATCCCTACTTAATCTACTCTCACTCACATTGATTCTCTGCAGTCTGCCTTCTGCATATTAATCTCAAACCAGATGTCCTATAAACATCTTAAACTCAACATGTCCAAAACTCTTCCTCTAGCTAACTTTATTATTACTGTTGAGGCTATCACTCCCTACAGTTAGCCAAGATCAAAACCGAGGTGTCATCCTTATCTCATCACTCTCTCACCCCCTCCATCTAATCAGTCACCAAATTCTGCAAATTCTATTTTCTTTACATCTCTTACATATGCCCTCTTTACTCCTCTGACACTACCATGACCCTGGTGGCCATAGCAGGAGCAATGTCAGTTCACAGAGTGGTGCAGATGCTCCTCAAATAAGTCAGTATCTCTCCTGTGCCCTCATTAGTGTCTTTACATTTCAAGTGTGAAGCTGCTCAGCCTACAACATCTCATGGATAAATGTCTCAAAGATTTCTGAAGACATTTCCAGTCTGAGGTGAATACAAAAATCAGCCTGATTAGATTCAACCAGAAGATATTTATTTCACTGCTCAATACTTGAAGGAACAAGATTTTCTTAGTCCTCTTATTCCTGTGTTGGCAGATTGTAACTGTTCCTTGGCTTAACAGATGATCTCCCCCTCTCCTTCCTCCTCTTCCCCATCCATCTCTCTCTCCCTCTCTCTCTCTCTCTCTCTCTCCCTCCCTCTCTCTCTCTCTCTCCCTCCCTCTCTCCCTCCCTCCCTCTCTCCCTCCCTCCCCTCTACCACTCCCCTTCTCTCCCTCTTCTCCCCTCCCTCTTCCTCCTCCTTCCCTCTCTCCCTGTCCTTCTGTCCTTCCCCCTCTCTCTCAGTGGTATTTTATTCCAGAATCCTTGTACCTTCCCTTTGTCTCATGCTTCAATCTTTTAAGATGGAAGGGCCTCCTTCCTCATTATAACTCTAGTTTTTAGGTTTACTTTTTGATTATCCACAATCATGACTTCTTCCAGATTAGAAAAGGAGACAGTCTTTTGTACAGCTCCACTTCCTTGTTTGTGATGGGTATGGAGTAGAGAGGAAAGCATCAATTTTTTCATTACTGAGAACTATTCACCCCATCACACAGGAAGCCTTGGGGTCTTTATGAGCATCTCTGTGCAGCTAAACCTATTCCCCAACTCCTGATGGTATCCAGTGTTATATAAATGAATGAAGTTCAAAAGGCTCGATTTTTATCCCCTGCATTTCTCGATCTTCCATGCTTCGACTATTCCAAGCTATGGCCTAAAGCCATGCTGTTCTTCTGGGAGGTCAGTGTTGACAATATAGTGTAGCAGTTGGACCAGAAAGATTATAAATCAAACACAGGAAGCATTTAATGCATAAGGGAAAGAAGACAAATAGAAGATGACTCTCCTCCTTATCCCTCATTCTTCCTTTAGATTGCCTAAGTATAAATTAACTCCTAGATTTAGAAAGTCTATTACTCTCAGGATAACTCTCAGGTAGCCAGAACTCTATATTGGGAAGCATCAAGATGCCTTTTACCTTTGTCATTGTGCGTGTACATGCAAAATGCTGCCAAATAGACTGTTTCCATTATGGTCACAAATCGAAAGGCTACCAATGCAAGCAGAGTTCTTTATTATTCAACTATTTATTTTTAATAAGTTTTATTAATGCCTTTTGTCCCCTCCTATATTTTTCTTTTTTAAGTAATAAAAATTTTTATTTCTAGTTTTGAGTTTCAATTTTTATCCCTCTTTCCCTCTCTGAGTCGATAAGCAATTAGATATGGGTCATACATGTATGATTATGAAAAAATTAACATATTAGTCATTTTGTACAAGAAAACCTAAACAAAAGAAAAAATGAAAGAAAGTGAAAAATAGCATGCTTCAGTCTGTGTTCAATCAATATCAGTTCTTTCTTTGGAAGTGGATAGCATGTTTCATCAATTGTCCTTTGGGTTTATCTTGGATCATCGTATTGCTGAGAATAATTAAGTCATTCACAGTTCTTCATCAAACAAATTGCTGTCTTTGTGCACAGTGTTCTCTTGGTTCTGCTCACTTCACTGTACATCAGTTCATACAAGTCTTTCCAGGCCTTTCTGAAATCACCCTGCTTGTCATTTCTTATAGCACAATATTCCATCACCATTATATACCACAGCTTGTTTAGCTATTCCCCAATTGGTGGGCATTCCTTTGATTTCCAATTCTTAGCCATCACAAAAATTGCTGCTCTAAATATTTTTATACAAATAGGTCTTTTTCTCTTTGGGGGATGTGCAAGAAGAGTTCTTAACTGACAGCATTCTCTCAAATGTATCACAACAAATTGAGGGTTCATTCCCTTCCTTAATTCTGTCTTGGATGGAAAAAAACCCTAGATATTTGGACTGTGGTGCTTATTTCAAAAAAACTGAAATGGAAAAAGGGGAGAATTTGAAATTTGTCAACCTGGGGACAGGGTAAGGTTTGAAAAATTCATGAAGCTTCAAGGCAAGAAGAAGAACTCATTGACTTAATCTCCTTTTAGTATATTTGAGGACATGTATTCAACATTGAAACAGGCAACATATAATTAGAAAATATTAAAAATGCATGTTCTGGGGGCAGTTAGGTGGTGCAGTGGATTCAGGAGAACCTGAGTTCAAATCCAGCCTCAGACACTTGATACTTACTAGCTGTGTGACCCTGGACAAGTCACTTAATCCTCATCTCACCTCCCCCCCCCCCCCCGCCAAATGCATGCTTTTATAGTTGGCATGCATGTGTTAAATCTATACAGGAATTGGGTTTTCTTTTGTGAGGAAAGCAGAATGGGGTCATTTAAGGCTGTTTGCTTTTCAGTTGGGATCAGAATTTGTTTTCAAAGGGTCAGGAGTGTCATGGAGGCCAAAAACTGTTTAGGAATCTAGGTTTGGAAAACAAACAAAACAAAAACACCCAAACCTATCTATCCATCCATCCATCTATCTATCTATCTGTCTTTCTGTCTGTCTGTCTTTGATCACCTATCATCCATGTATCTATCTCATTTATCCATCTGTCTGTCTATCTTTCTTCTACCATCTATCATCCATCATCTATCTGTCTGTCTATCTGTCTATCTGTCTATCTATCTATCTATCTATCTATCTATCTATCTATCTATCTATCTATCTATCTATCTATCTATCTATCCTGTCTGATATGGAAGATATGCATCAGGCACTGATTTCCTTGCTTCCCATTGATGGGGATTTGGGGATACCATTGAAGAGGTCTCCATTTCCATCACATAAAAATGCCCCTATCTGGGAATAATTGAAGCATGGCTCATCCTGCCCTTGAGCCATGCCCTTGAGCCATGCCCTTGAGCCATGCCCTTGAGCCTTGCCCTTGATCTCAACAAGAGTTTTATTCTTTTATGCCTGAAGTTTTCAATACTTGGAAGTACAGGGACTACTATGAGGGCATGCCTATTGGGTGATTAGTATTGAAAGCCAATGTCCCACAGGTAGTAGTAGCAAGAGCGAGCCAACGTAGCCATTTTCTTATTCTGGAAGAGATGCCATTAATGATTGTTTAAGAGGAGCATGCTTCCCAGCTAGGGTCATAGTATCATGGGACCACAGAATCCCCCCTTCCTTCTGCTTATTAGCTCCAGCTTCTCCTATATAAATCTTGTTTGTGCATGGTTGTTTGCACATTTTTTTTCTCCCATTAGACTGTGAACTCCTTGATAGCAAGACTGCCCTATGTCTTTCTTTGTAGACCTAGCACTTAGCACAGTGCCTAAAATATGCTTAATCAGTGCTTAATGTTGGCCTTCCTGAGGGAGAGTTTGAAGGGCCCTCAAGATCAAATCCCACACCCCCCTTTTATAGACTTTACAGGAATGAAAACTCAGAGAGTTAAGGTAAGTGACTTGTATACCCATGGAGTTAGTATCAGAGCTAGTTTGTAAGCCTAGGTTTTCCATCTCAAAATCTAGCATGTGCTGCTGCTGCTGCTACTGCTGCTGCAGAGTGATTGATTATGCAACAGTGAGAAGAAGAATAGAAAAGGCCACAGAGGAAACACTGGGCCATAGGAGTTTGCTTTCCCATATGTATTTCTACCTCTCTCCATCTGTGCACTCTGGTAGTAGACTGGCATCCAAAGAAGGCAGCCATGAAAGCTTGTCTCATGTGGGTTCTCTTAGTTGTGTGCTGTGTCTGTGTTCCTGTTGGAGAGCTCCTCAGGGGCCTGGGCACATCGAGCACCCAGAGAGTGTTTGGGTGAGCATGATTGCAATACCCCAGGCACAGCTGTTGCTACATGCCTAACATGAATTTCTGAGACCATGTTCTTTTCCCCATGGCATACCTGTGACTGATTCTTCCTGTCATTGACAAAATCTGAGGCAAATGTTTTGGGCCCACAGGTGTTTGCTGAATCTGATCTACTCTATCCTATAGGATAAGACCAGAGAAAGATCTAGGACTCTCTTCATGATAGGGGTTTGAATTGGGGCAGTCCCAAGGGGATCCTTTTTATCCCCATCTCTACTTAAATAAGAAGACTTTCTAACAATGGTAATTAGTTTTGATACAGCATTTGAAAGTTTGCAAAGTGCTTTACATATGTTGATTCTTTCTATTCTCACTCTGAACCTATGAGGTACATGTTATCATTATCCCCAATATACAAATGAGGAAACTGAGACAGAGAATATTTAAGTTACTTGTTCAGGGTCATACAACAAGGAAATGTTTGAGGCAGGATTAGCCTCAGGTCTTCCTGACCCCAAGTACAATGCTCTATCCATTATACCATCTAGCTCCTTTATATGAGAAGCAACAGGGTACATAGGTTCAAGAAGACTTGGGTTCAGATACTGCCTCAGGAATTTGTATTAGCTGACTGATCCTGGGAAATTCATTTAATCTTTCTGAGTCTCAGTTTCTCTAACTAGACTATAAGCATAGAGTAGGACCTATATCACAGCTCTGTCATAAGAATGAAATTTAGATAGATAGATGACAGATAGGTAGATAGATAAAGATAGAGATAGAGATATATATGTGTGTATGCATGCATGTATATATGTATGCGTATATATACACATACTATAAAGTACATATACTATATTACTATACATATATCTATGCATATAAACTATAAAGCATATAACTATATATTATATAATATATACATGTATTGTGTATACACATACAAACATATAGAATACACACTATAAAGTATAGATATATACACTCTACATGTGTGTGCATATATTCACATGTACATATGCACACATATACATAAACAATAATATATGCACATACATACACATACATATATACTATAAAAATGATGGTTGATGGTAATGCTAGATGATGCCCCTGTCTCCAGAGGTTCAGGTATATGGGCTATCAATAGTACTTGGTTATCCTAAGGATGGGAGCAGGAGGCAGTGTATACCCAAGGCCTGTTCCTGCCTCTTCAGGTTGATATATGGAAGAAAAGAGCATTCCATTCCATGCGCCACTAAACATACTGCTCCACCCTCTCTTGTCTTGAGTAAGGAGTGGATCTCCTAAAATTATAAACTTGGGTTTGGGGGAGTTTTTTGTCAACTAGAAAAATTAGGAGATTATCCTTGTTTTACTACTAACAGGATGTTTATAGAGTTTCGTCTTTCCATAAACATTAAATGCCAATGACTTACATGGACAGCCAGGGTTGCCTGGGAATTTGCAATGAGTTTTGCAAAAGATAGAACCGCTAACAAGATACTTTTAAAATGTATGCCTCCCCCCCACCCCCTGCCTTGAGCAGTAAAACAGCTTTAGAGATCGTAACTTGAGAATATATGGGCATTTATTTATAGCCTACCTTTTGGCGGAGATCTGAGATGACATTTTTCTTTTCAACAGCACTCTCGAGTGGCACAGCATGATTTATAACTTTATTTGGATATTGTCTGCATATGCTGCAAAAACTTGAAAAATTATACAAATCCTGCCAAACACATTTAGTTATTTTTCTAGATACTAAGAGTTCCAACTACAACATGTTAAGTTCTTCATGCATATCTTCAAGAAAAACACATGCAAGCACACACACACACACACACACACACTTTATCCAGAGAAACCTAGAATTTTAAACTGTGCTAGATTTTAAGGCAGAATCTGTTCTTTAGATGGTCATTGGAACTTCCAGAGACTCTCCAGGTGACTTGGCACCAGGGCACACCTGGAAGATCCAATTGGTAGAGGACTTTTACTTCTTGGATTCTAAGAACAGACTGTGGGCTGGGCTAGAATTAGTCTTGTAACTTGACTAGAACTCTAAGAACAGAGTTAACCTGGAGGTCTATCAACTTAAACAAATTATATATGTATATAAATATATACATATGTGTGCACATAAATAAATGTATATGTATGTACATATTACCTGTATTTCAACAGAATTTGTTTCCTTTGTAATTCTATGTATTTCAATACATTTTTTTTCTGAGATGTCTATAGGCTTCACAAGATTGTCCAAAGGGTCCATGACATAAAAAAAGATTAAGGATCTGTGCTCTAATAGAACAAAATTCTTTGGTTCAGCATTTGGCTAGGCTCAGAAGATTCAGAAATAGAAGAGACCTTGAAGAGCATCTAATCCATCCTCTCCTTTTTATAGATGAAGAAGCTATGTCCCAAAGAGATGGAATAACTTGCCTGAGGTGCCGAGGGAGCAAAAGGCAGGAACAGAAAGCAGGACTTACAGCCAGCTTCTCTGCACTGATGTCAGTCATAACACTCTAAACACCCTAACAGTGAGAGCTCTTTCAAATTCAATGTAACTCAAGAGATGAATGGTTTCCTCTCCTCAGAAATCTTTAAGCAGAGGCTGAGTAAGTGACTGGGTGTGTTATAGTGGGTATCAGTTGGACTCTGTCACCATTGAGGTCTATTCCAACTCCCCAAACTTGATTCTATGAAATCTGAATCTTTCCCCTTCTTCACATAGCCTATGTCTTACTAACAAATCCTGAATTTGAATATAGGATAATCAAGAGGAGTGGATAGAGAGCTATACTTGGAATAAATAAGACGTGGATTCTATTGCCCCTCAGTTACTAGATGGGTGAGGCTCGGCAAGTCATTTAAATTCGCTGAGCCTCTAGGGGCAGCTAGGTGGCGCAGTGGATAAAGCACTGGCCTTGGATTCAGGAGGACCTGAGTTCAAATTTGACCTCAGACACACGACACTTACTATCTGTGTGACCCTGGGCAAATCACTTAACCCTCATTGCCCTGCAAAAAAAAAAATAAAAAAATAAATTCTCTGAGCCTCAGTTTTCTCATCTGTAAAATGGGGTTACTATTACCACTCACCCAAAGGATTGCTTGTAGATTAAATGAGATGTGTGTAAAACATTTTTCAAATCTTAAAGGGCTACATAAATACAAGTTACTATTATCTCAGGAGGGTCAGTCCTTAAATCATGCCATTATAAAGTACAAATATATAAAAAAAAAACAAATGAGGGAGGTTTCCTACATATGAAAATGAATTGGTAAGCTAATTCTCCAATTGAGGATTTCCAATTTTATCTCCCATATTTTCTCAGAATTCAAACACTGATTTCAATGTCGTGAAGATCCGTGGGTTTTTATATACTGTATCTTCATTGCTAGACAGGTGTGACTGGTTTTTGAGGTATCCCATCTTTGTAAATGTCTATAACAAAGCCAGCATACTGGATAAGCCTGGCAAACCCCTCCTATGAACAGAAACAACTGAATAAGTTAGAGTGGAGAAATGTCAGGGGCTTGCATACTCATTATGAAGACCACATTGTATAGCTGGGTTTTTTTATAGACTCAAGATCTCTTATCATACCTTGATTTGCCCTGGAAGAATAGATCATAAGATCAGAGATTTAGACACAGAAGAAATGTAGAGGTCATTGAAGAGGCAGTGACTCAGTACAAAGGGATCTTAGGAACTTAGATTTCAATCTGAAAGGGACATCAGAGGTCAACCCTTTCATTTTCCAGATGAGAAAACTGAGGCCCAGGGAGATGAAGTGATTTATACAGGATCACATAGATTGTAAATGACAGAGTCAGAGATTCACACCCGAGTTCCCTGCCACCAAATCCGGCACTTGATGCATTGTGTCAGATGGCTTCTATGAGAACTGGGCTACGTGTCACCCAGTGGAGTGAATATTGAGGTCTAGCCATGGTTCCTTAATATCTGAAAAGTCCTCCCATTCCTTCTACAAAGTAGACATCAGTAGCAGGCTTCCCCTTGCCCCAAGGGAATTGCTTCTCAGTCTCTACATTTTAAAAGAGTTTGTTATTTATTGTTCCAGACATTTTTTTTTCACAAGTTAGTTACTTAGACTAAGAAGTGTTACTGTTTATTTGCTGTCAGCCACCAGCTCAGCACCAGGATGCTAAAATGCTGCCAAAGGAGACGTGTTTGAGACATTCCTGAGAACCTCTTCCATTTCCAAGTTTTCTCACTATCAGCACACATTTGATAGTTGAGGAGTTGACAGTGCTCACATCCTGATTGTGCTCTTACGAAGAGGCCCAAATGGGGAGAAAGAAATGAAGCTGTTTATCATTTCATTGGAATATGACTAACTGAAACTGATACAATGCTCTAAAGAAAAGGATCGTTGTCCCCATTGGAGAGATGAAGACAGTGAGGCACAGAGAAATGAAATGGCACTTTTACAGGTTTAAGAAAATTAATTACTCCCAAGTCTTTCAAGTAATCACCAAACTAAAGCAGGAGAATTTTTAAACATAGACATATAATATGGCCAACTTTTTGGCAACTAGTTAGAGCACTGGATAGATTGCCACACCTGGAATTAGGAAGACCTGAGTTCAAATCCTTCCTCAGACACTAGCTATTTACCCTGGGAAAGTCACTTTACCTGTTTGTGCCTCTGTTTACTCATCTGTAAAAGGTATATGATAATTATACTCCTCCCCCCCCCACTCCAGTTTGTGGGGAGGATCAAATGAAGGCTCAAAAGTAAAGCACTTCAAAAAGCTAGAATGCTGGTTATTATTATCTCCAAAGAAGGTTTATCTTGGGTATTGCATTCCTTGAGTATTCATTTCTGTTTGCTTCAATACTGGTCCTGATTATCACATATCAGACACAATGATTTTTAGAGCTTTATTATTTCTTCCAATAGAATATAAACACCTTGAGGACAGGATCCCTTTTATTTTTGTCTCCTTAGCCCCAGCACCCAGCACAGTGTTTGGCATATTAGAGGCCTTTAAAATGCTTGTTGATTGATCAATTGATAAGACAATTATATTAGACAACAATTCCCTTCAAAATCTTTTAAGACAGTTTTATTTATGTGTTTTGCTTCAGCATCACAAACCTTTCCATACTACTCCCACTTTATGAGGAAGCTCTTATAACAAAGTAAAATTGAGTCAAAACTAATAATACAATAATCTCTTCTAAAAGTACATACAAAACAAATAAATAAATAAAATAAAACTGCATGCAAAAATCTACATCTGTTGTCCCCTCTCTATTTTTAGTGTTTTTTACCTCAACATAAATCAATTTTCTTTGCTTTCCATCCTCCATCCCCATTAAAAAAAAAAAAGGAAAAGAAACTCTTTGTAATGAATATACACAGTCATTCAAAACATTCTCTCATTGGGTATATACAAAAATGTATGCCTCTAAATCTACCACCCTAAATCTATCACCTCTTTGTCAGGAGGTAGATAGTATGTTTTAATTGTTTCTCCAGAATCATGTATTGTCATTGTATAAATCATAGTTCTTATACTTTTCAAAGTTGTTTGGCTTTCCAATATCATAGTTATTATAAAGATTATTTTCCTAATTCTGCCCATTTTATTTTTAACCAATCTATGTCTTCAAATTTATTTGTTTTTATAATATTGATGTTATAGCATAAATCAGTTTTTTTTAATTCTGCTCACATGACTCTGTATCAATTTATACCAGTTTTTTCCATATCTCTATGAAATCATCTATTTCCTCATTTCATACAGCACAATAGTATTTATCACATCCATTCACCACAATTTAAAATTCCTTTAAATTCTCCCTATTCATTATTCTTATGTTTCCCAAATAAAATTTTATTGCGAAAATGAATGCTTTGAGTTTAATCTGTACTCTTCCCCCTCCCAACTTTAAAAGTCTCTACTTTTTAATCCAAATGTAAATCAGATCACCCAATTTTGTATCCTAGTTAATTAATGAATAGGTCTTAAGTTGATTAATTGTTTTTAATGTATAGAAATCTGTCCCATCTCCCTCCTCCCATATTCAGGGTCCAGTGCCAAAGCTGAGGAAGGAGATTGGTCCTTATTTGTTGGGTAATTGACATGCTTTACTTAATAAATTGGTATGTTCAGAAGCTTGAACCTTTGTTTCTTTAGTCATTTCATTTTTCACTTGCCATAGAGAGAACAAATAGTTATTAAAATTTGGAAATCACCTAATGAAAAGTTGGGGTAAGATCTTCCCCCATCCTATACTGCTAGACAAGTAGCAGTTGTCTCATGCTAGAGGCTACTGGACATACTTTGTGAAGCCTTCTTTGGGCACTTTTTATGGTACTGGCTACAAAAATTCCTATTTGTGGCTCTAGTATCATGGGATAGAGTCCATGCCTGTTTGAGATTCAGTATTAGCACACAATGGTCAACCTGAAGGTCACAATGGGAGAGTAAGACTTTTGGCTGGAAATGACTTTTCATACACAGGGAGGGATTCACATTCACATTTTTAGGAATTCATAAGAGCATCCTTCCAATCTATTCCATAGTGAAATTTCAAGTGGGAGTAAAGAGAGAACCATAAATACCTGTTGGCACTTAACATTTTCTCTTCAGATTTTTTTTACCAGATACCCTCTTCACTATCACACATTTTTATTTGTTTTGCAGTTCCTTCAGATGAATTCACATTTATATTTTAAATGGTAGAAAGATAAAGAAAAAAGTTTTTTTTTTAAAAAACCCTTGCAAATGCCAACAGAGAAGGGTGTTTATTTTAAACCATCTTGTCCTTGTGTGCCAGTTGCTGTTGCTAGGCTTTCATCTTGGTTGCTATGTGTGGGAAAGAGAATTAGGTGCATGATGTCAAAATGACAAGTCACTTCAACCCTGTCCCCATTGGTCAGGGTATTTCTGTGAAGAGTAATCTTCAGATCCACGTAAGTGGAAACTACTGGGCTTCAACATGTCTAGAGTAATCTGTCCTGCCAAAGGGCTATTAGTTCAGAGCTATTTTTTTTCAAGGTAGGAAGAAAGGGCTTGGTAATATTAGTGGCAGTGATGGCTATTTTAGGGCCAGGGGCTGAGACAATCATTTTTAAAAGATTGTATCTATGAAAAGATTGACCTAACATATTTTAAAGGCTCTAGTATACACCCAATGATAGATTGTAGGTCTGTCACCCAAGAATCAGCCTAGCAAAGTCAAAGGCACCAACCAGGTTAGCCACCAGAGGATGAGTGAAACTTTTGGTCACAGCAACTCTCAAAGGCTCATCTACTCAACAAGCTGCAACGTGCATTGGTGAAGGCATTATGAACAGAGATGAAATCACACCTCTTTGAAGTACTTTGCAGTCAGATGTCATTTGTCCTATGCATATTTACAATTTTGCAGATGCATATTATTAAAAAAATTATTCTGCAGTTAATAACCAACTATTTTAATGTATAAACTATCAACAAAAATAAACACTCAAATAAGCAAAATAAAGAATTAAATGTAAAGTTAAGTATCATTTGTTTTTAAGTGACTATTAACAAATAAAATGATAGCAAAGAAGGAAATTTCTATAGTTTTATTTCTGATTTCTCTTCTGTGAATCTTTTAGATTTTGCTTCTGTTATTATTTTTACATAGTCACAATGAATGAATATGCAACATAATGACTCAGTAACATCCACAATCAGTGTGGATGTTATTATTATGTTACTGCTTCACATATGCATTCTTATAGTCTCCTGTCATTTTTACAGTGCTATCAATAACAATACATTAACAACAGTTCATACACACACACACACACACACACACACACACACACACACACACACACATATATATATATATATATATATATATATATATATATATATTTAAGTTTTTAAAAAGAGCTTTTGCTTTAACAACCCTGTGAGGTAGTGTAAGTATTACAAGTGAGGAAACTAAGGCTGAAGGTCACAAGCATAGTTAAGTGTCAGACACATGACATGAGTATACCATAATTTTGTTTTCACATTCCCCAGTAGCTGGACATAGTATTCACATCCCATTCTATTGGTCCTCCTTGACAAAGCCAATCCCTCTACATGCCTGTTCCCACCCCCTCCTCCATTCTCTAGCAGATTGCCCCAATTGTTCTTCCCACCTTCTCTTATCTTTAATCTCTACCAACCTATTATCTCCTTCCATTTTGGCTACACCCACCCATCCAAGTTTCCCCCACCCACATGGCCACAAATAAAAGCCGCTCTCCTGATATAACTATTCATACTAGCTATGATCCTTTATCTCACTTTCCCTTAATGACCAATTGCCTTGAGAAAACCATTTAAAATTGATGCCTCTACTTCCTCCTAACTTTTTTCTCACCCATCTTCTAAACTTTTGGACTTCTGACCTCATCAAGGAAATGGAAATTGCCCTCTGCAAGAATACCTGGGATCTCTTACTTATCAAATCTAATGACATTTCCTCATTTTTCTCAGGACTCTTCTGAAACACTATTCATTCCTTTCTCCTATTGGATACTCTCTCTGCTCTACATTTTCCTGACACTGCTTTCTTTGAATTCTCCTTTCCTACATGTCTGATCATGTCCTCAGTATGAAGTAACTGTAGTAATGGATTTAATTCATCAAACTGATCATGAGGCATCCCAAAAGCATTACAAGACTCAGTGACTCAATTTCCTAAGTTTTATTAGAATACTGTGAGGCAAATACAAATTAAAACTACTCTGAGGTACCGCCTCACACCTATCAGATTGGCTAATATGAAAAAAGGAACATAATAAATGTTGGAGAAGCTGTGGAAAAATTGTAACACTAATGCATTGTTGGTGAAGCTGTGAACTGATCCAACCATTCTGAAGAGCAATTTGGAACTAAGCCCAAAGGGCTAGGGGACTGTTCATACCCTTTGACCCAGTAGTACCACTGCTAGGTCTATATCCCAAAGAGATCATAGAGGAGGGAAAAGGACCCACATGTACAAAAATATTTATAGCAGTTCTCTTTGTGGTGGCAAAGAATTTGAAATTGAGGGAATGCCTATCAAATGAGGAATGGCTAAACAAGTTGTGGTATATGAATGTAATGGAATACTATTGTGCTGTAAGAAATGAAGAGCAGGAGAATTTCAGAGAAACCTGGAAGGATTTACATGAACTGATGCTGACTGAGAGGAGCAGAACCAGGAGAACATTGTACACAGTAACAGCAACTTCGTGTGATTAACAATGGTGATAGGCTTGCTCCTCTCAACAGTGCAATGATCCAAAACAGCTTCAAAGAACTCATGATAGAAATGTTCTCCACATCCAGAAAAAAGAACTGTGGATTATGAATGCATATTGAACCATACTGTTTCTACTTTTGGGCCATCCCCCCACCTTCTTTTTTGAGGTTTTCCTCTTGTACTCTGATTCTTCTTTCACAATATGACTAATGCAGGGGAAAAAAGAATATTTATAGCAGCTCTCTTTGTGGTGGTAAAGAATTGGAAATTGAGGGAATGCCCATCAAGTGAGGAATGGCTGAACAAGTTGTGGTATATGAATGTAATGGAATACTATTGTGCTGTAAAAAATGATGAGGAGGAGGATTTTAGAGAAACCTGGAAGGATTTACATGAACTGATGCTGACTGAGAGGAGCAGGAGAACATTGTATACAGTAACAGCAACATTGTGAGATGATCAACTGTGATAGATTTGGCTCTTCTCAGCAGTCCAGTGATCCAAAACAATTTCAAAGAACTCATGATAGAAAATGTTCTCCACATCCAGAAAAAAGAACTGTGGATTCTGAATGCAAATTGAGCCATACTGTTTCTACTTTTTGGCTGTTCTTTTTTTTTTGAGGTTTTCCCCTTGTGTTCTGATTCTTCTTTCACAATATGACTAATGCAGAAATATGTTTAATGTGATTGTACATATATAACCTATATCAGATTGCTTTCCATTTTGGGAAGGGGGGAGGGAAGAGAGGGTGGGAGAAAAATTTGGAACTAAAAATCTTATGGAAACAAATGTTGAAAATTATATTTACATGTAACTGAAAAATAATAAAAATCCTGTTGTTATTTAAAAAATAGAATAATGTGAGGACACAGGGAGAATACTAGAGGAGAAAAGAAAAGGTATCTCAAATAGGGAGAGGAAAATGGTTATATTTATAGTGAGAAAAGAGGTTATCTCCTCATTATCTTAATTTCCTCCTTGTAGGAGGTTCATGGGAGGTCTTATCCTAATTTGGAGTTCCTGGGGTCCTAAGATGTCCTCCAAGGTGGGCACCTTTCTCACTAGGGGGTGTATTTTGGGGGGTTAGACATCATAAGGTGAACCCAAGGACACATTTGGTGTTCCTTGTGCATATTCACAAAGACATGCTTAAACTTTTCAGAGCCAGATGGTCTCTCTGTTTATGATATCTCTTTACTTTAAGATCTGGTTTTTAGGTGTCCTGTAACCTAGGAATATTAATGGATATTAATGGTTAATGGTCCCTGGTTACCTTCCCTAAGCTTCTTTTGATATTGTTGGTTGATAGAAACTCAAATCCTCTAGTTACAGTGGATAAGAACAGAAACATTTCAGGCAGGTGGGTCTATAAACTTGGATGGAAAAAATCTCATCTTCATTTTCACTAAATTCTAACTGAAACTTAGTATTTCCTTCAATTGTTTAAAAACCTGAGAAGGGGTCCAAAGATTTCCCTCAAATTCTTAAGGAATCAGTGATACAAAAAGATGAAGAATCTCTGGATTAGATAATCTCTGTGATCTCTTTCAGCTCTTAAACTCATGATCCTAAAATACTAGGCTGAAGGGTGAGTAATTTTGCCAGATATTTGCCAGATGCTATTTTGGTGTCAGCCTAACTAATATGATGATGCTTCTTTTATTCCCCTATAATTGTATGTGTGCCTATGTCCACATGTGTGTCTATGTTGGCATGGAGAAAAGTGATATACTTTCTCTTGGATTCATACAGTGAAGCACTGTTTCAAGAGAAATAGAACCAGGACTGCTGAGGAATTTCAGAGACAGACAGATTGACCTGAGAAATGAGAGACAAGATAACTCCTTTCCTATCACAGAGCTCAACCAATAGCAGCTGCAGATAAAACCCTAAGATTGCCATTAGTATCAGCAATGTGGCAGGACCCTTGCTTAGCCTGGATTGTGTTGGTGAGACACACCCACACTGAACACAAACAAGACTCCCAACCCCTGGCAGTTTCTTGCAACATAAAGCACACTGATGGGCATTTAATTCCAGTGCAAAAATTGATTACTTGTACCAAAAAGGATTCCAGTGAAAACCACTTGTTTAGGTTTCAGATTTTGTGTAGTCATTTAGATGGAATAAATCAAAATTTATCTTTGAACTATCAGGGGGAAAAAAGAGTTTCTTAAAAAAAACTAGTATCAAAGCACGATTTCTGGGGAAATGTTTGCTTAAGTTAATTAATCAACAAACATTTATTAAGCATTTATTTTTCAAAGTTGGGGATAGAAAGAAAACCCAAAATAATCCCTGCCCTTGAAAATCTTGCATTCCAATAAGGGAAACAATGGAAACATATATCAATATACATGGGATACATACAAAATGAATATAGACTAGTCTGGGGAGGGGCTATCTTAAGAGTGGGAAGTAGGGGGAGAACTGAGAAAACTTGAATTAAGAAGGTGATAGTTGAGTTAATTCTTGAAGGAATTCAGGGATTCCAAGGTAAGCAGAGAGTGCATTTTGGGCATGGAGTACAGCTAATACAAAGGCATGGTAATGGGAGATGGAGTTTCATGTGTGCAGAATAGCAAGGAGATTAGTATGGAGGGATCATAGTGCAAGGAAGGAAGCAGCGTATCAGCAAATTGGAAAGGGAGCACATTGTAATGGGCTTTAAATGTTGAATCAAAGTGTTTGTATTTGATCCTGGAGACAATAGAGAATAAATTACATTTCTAACACTAAAGAAAAACTTACTTCGCCAAAACAGCTGATACGTCAATTACAGTTCATTGCCTTTGTTTATTCATTTGTTCATTCATTCATTCATTTGGCATGATCCTATATTGTATAGTCTGAGAGTTGTCTAGGGCACTCACTGAGAGGTTAAAGAACTTGGGCTCAAATCTCACCATTGCTAATCACCACCTGTTACACAGGTAATGAGTAGTTACTTCACTCCCAGACCTCTTTTTATTTCACCTGTATAATGAGGGGGTTAGAGTTGACTGTCCCTTCTAGAAGGTCCCTTCTAGATCTGAGTCTATGATCCCATTACCCACATTTACACAGCCAATATATGTCAAAGACCTAGCACTTCCTGGACTCTAAGGCCATCCTTCTGTCTACTCTACCAAGCTGCTTCTAAGTCTTTTCTTTGCACTAAAGTATACCCCTTAGGGATCCATATAAGACTCCTTTGCTATCTTTATTCAAAAGAGCATACATACTCTAAAGATTAAAATCTATACTATACAGTTTGTAATTCAGATAATCCCCTAATTCAAAACTCTCTTCTACTCCTCAGACTTAGTAAGGATTCAATGATCTGTATCTTAATTGTTACCACCAAAGAGCAGTAATCTTAGGAGAAGGCCTGATACTTGTTCATTTTCTTACGCTGGAGTTACTAAAATGTTTTGAGGAACCACTCCATCCAATCTCATCTTTTAGTGACATACAAGTAGCCCGGCTGAGGTGTGGAGCCATCACCTGTTTTTGTCCAGGGATGACCATGGCATAGTGTTTTTCTCATCTTGGCGATGATGTTGCATAGTAATCTTGTTTTTTCCCTATTTAGAAAGAAGTGAAATTTTATGCCACCATTTCCATCAGACTGTACGTGTTTCTAATTCATTAGTTGCATTGCCTTTATTTGTATCACCCATACTTAGTAGAGTGCCTGGCACATAGTAGATATTTAATTAATGTTTATTGACTGACTGACTGTGGAAGAACTATTTACTTCTAATACACCTTAAAGATATCACTCATTACTCTTCCCCCTCTTTTTGCTGTTCAATATAGTGAAATTCAACAAGCATTATTAAACTACCTCTTAAGCCTTCCTTCAATAAGCTTATGTTTTATTGGTAAGAAAACCTGTATACATGGAAAAGAGGTATTCTGTAGCGCATGCCAGACTTGGGCATGGGAGGATCTGGGTTTGAATCATGCCTCAGCCACTTGTTTGTTGTGTGGTACTCAGAATTACTTAACCTCTCTGGGCCTCAGTTTCCTCATCTGTAAAATGAGGTCTTGGATTCAATGACCTCTATGTTCTAATCTAGATCTAAATCTATAACCCCAAGTGAATACAAGCTATATATAAAATTAAGGATTCCATAAAGATAAGTGAGTGGCATTCTTGTTTCCCAGATGATTGAAGATGCTTCAATTGAAGATGCTTCGTCTCAGATGAAGGAACACTTTAGATTATTTCTCCAAACGTTTCAACATTTAAATCATATTTCCCTTCAACTTGATCTTTAATGAGACCGCCCCTACCATTCATAGAGCAACATTTAGTTTCCTTGTTCTGATTTTTGTGGGAAATTCATCACGTGCATCATTTCTTTGAAGTTACAATGACTGAATTCCCTTTCATGGAAATCAATAACAGTTACTTTCATGTAGATTACATCCCGGAGGTTTTGGTATAGAGGAGTGGTTTGGTACAGAATATCCTTCTTCTTGTTGAAAATAAGCCAATTCAAGGATTATTAGGAACCTCACCATTGCTGCTCTCCCTGCTAAAATGGGAGTCCTGATGCTTGAGGCATGCCTGCACTTGCTTAACTTTGCCTTATTAGTTGGGGCATTTAATTAAACAAAAACGATCCTTCTGCCTGACCAGGGCAACTGCTGATGAGGAGAAAATTGATGGGAGATGAACAGTTAACAGCAGGGGCCCTGGAAGAACAAGAAATAAAGCAGCCACAGTCAAACAGAAGACTATTGCTGTAGTATATTATATTTGGCATTTACTGCTGGGGCTAATAATGCATTCCTTACTTCTCGCCAGCAGTCAGGCTACTTTGTTATTTTAATTTTGGAGGCTTTTGTTTTGAACACTGACAAAAACATCTTAATTTGGGGGGCCTTCTTAGGCAGCATTTTTAATTAGGTTATTACTGGTTTTTTTTTTTTTTTTTAATGCTACCTTTCCACTGGAAGAGAGGAACTGGTATCAAAACACCAGAACACCAACTTCTTGCGGCTCCACCTGGCTTTTCCCAGGTATTTAAAATTCTATCGCTGTTTCCATGAGCCACAGACAGTGGGTTATTTTTCATGGACAGACAGTGCATTCTTCTCTTGGGGTTTTTATGGACAGACTGTATAAAATGATAACACAATGAATGGGGCACCTGCTATACTAGATCAAGGGCTTAAATCAGCTATTTGGGACAGAAATTCAATGCGGTAGAGCATGCTTCAAAGAGGTCCCAGCTATAACAAGGAATTTCAGTATCTTTTGGGATGAATTCGCAGGGTAGGTTAACCACATCATGATAGTAAATTAAAGCAATGGTGAGGAAGACTTTGATGATAGGGGCTCAGATGGTACCCTGCATTGAAACTCTATATCAATTATAACTCAGATGTGACATGGAAATGTGGTCCTATTTAAGTCAATGGGAGGTGGAGCTATTAAGAAGAGTACAATAAAGCTGGCCTTAGATATACTTTTCAAGGTCTTTTCCATCTCTCAGAGGGAGGGCTGTGTGTTGCTTGATATCATCCCCCACCCATCCATTTTTTCCTCTTGAAAAAAAGTCTTACTGGTTATCAAGTGGGAAAAAAGAGCTATTGAAAAATTGCTTTCTAATCAACCTTCACCTTATCATAGCTTTTTTGTTAAAAACCAAAGCAAACAAACAAATGAATTTTTAAAAACCCTATCCAAAGTAGCTGTTGTGGAAAAATCACCTAAACTAAAATGATTTCTTAACTGCCATGGTGGAATGTGGAGAAATGTCTATTTGGGAAATATCTATTTGGGTTTAATGATCCAGAAAATCAAGAATTACCCCCAGTTTGCCAATGGAGGCAATTCTTATCAGTTTGAAATTCCATTTAATGGGAAAATTTTGCTCAGAATTAATTTTTATGCATAGCCTTTAGTGCAGTCTTAGATTTTGGGCTACCCAGGTGTGGTGTGTGATAGAAATCAGTTTTCTCTTGGAATGTCTTGTCTCGATATTATTGAGTCAATAGCTCCTAAGCAGAAACATTTTACATCCAGTCTTTTTTATTTATGCCGTGCTATTGCAAATTATTATTAGCATGTAATTATCCAATGGGTAATTCAAGAAATGAGGGTAAGGTGTTGTTAGGTCCTGAGTAGTACAAATAAGGAATCCCCCAAAATTGTTACACTATTCAGCTTTGTGATACATATTTCCAATGGGCTGGAGCCTAAAACCACATTTTATAGAGTTAGAATTTCAGATAGTAAGAATTCAAATACATGTGACTACTTCAGAGGAATCCATTATTTGTATTAATTGGGACCTAGTTGTAATAATAGTGGAAGTTTTATATTGTTCGAAGATTCATGAAGCACTTTCTGAGTGTAAATAAAAGCTCCCTCAATGCACTTGACTTCTTATTCCCAGCCTATCAGACTGTTGTACACACCATAAGTGCTTAATGAATGCTTGTTGCATCTCATTCCCAAGGAGCTGAGTGGTCACACATTTACTAAATGGGAGGAACAGGATTCAGTCCCATCTCTCTCCTTCCTCCAAAAGGAAGAATCCTCTCCTCATCTCTTCTTGTTCTGTGTGCCCAGGGTGTTTGCCACTATTGCCTTCTGCAGAGAAGGAAGATGTCCTTCAAAGTCCCTTCACCACTGATTTATTATTTGTGCAAGATCCTCATTTAAGCCATTTTCCAACATGATAAACTGGCTGAAATTCAGGAATTCAGTGACAGCTGAAGCTGAAGGGAGAGAACAATTTTCATTTCTTTGTGTATCCTTTGACTACAATAGTAACAACCACCCAAAAAGGAGCCTCAGAAAACCCTTCTGAAAAGAAAGCTTTCTTTTGTTTCAGTCTAAGTGCAGCTTAAATACTTTGCCTTATGGCTCATTGTTGTTGTTGTTGTTTTTGTTGTTATAAATGCCATTAGAGGAATCTACAGAGAATCTACTTTGGGATTTAACACCAATATCTGGCACATACTGGCTGTATGATCCTGAGTGAGCGAGCCTCTAAACCTCTCTGACTACTAAAACTATATGTTGCAGAGTTGGTGGCGTTCTGCACTGGTGGGAGGAGTTTGCTCATTGAGTAAATCCTAGCCTCAAATCACTGGTCTACCCCCTCCCCATTATAAAAGCAATAATAACATTGTTATAATACATAATAGTATTAATAGTACATAATTGTAATGGCTAGAATTTCTATAATTCTTTGAGGTTTGCAAATCACTCTACATACATTATCTTATTTTCTTCCAATAACAACTCTACAAACTTTTGTTGTTATTCAATCATTTCAATTGTGTCAGACTCTTCATGACCCCATTTGGGGTTTTCTTGGCAAAGACAATGGAATGGTTTGTCATTTCCTTCTCCAGTTCATTTTATAAATGAGGAACTGAGGCAAACAGGGTTAAGTGACTTGCCCAGGGTCACACAGCTAGTAAGCGTCTGAGGTCAGATCAGAACTCAGGTTCTCCTGACTCCAAGGTTGGTGCTCTATCCACTGTGCCACCTAGTTGCCCAAACTATAAGCTAGGTACTAAATTATGCCTATTTCACAGATGAGAAAATTGAGGCTCAAAAAGGTGACTTGCCCAGAGTCACAGATGTTGTAAATGCCTGAGGAAGGTATCTTTTTGACTCCCAAATCAAACATTCTATATGTCTCAGGTCTTGCCATTTCCCAAATTAAGAAGAATACCTGTGGACAAAATTTGGTGGTGGTAGAGAAAACAGCAGGGAAGCCTCTCTACTCTTGTTTCTGAAGAAACATGCATGGGCCTCTGAATTTCAAATGACTGATGCTAAATATTTGAATAACATTCCCAAACTCCTGAGTTTGCCTGTTCTCTTGAAGGTAGGTAGTTCAATAAGGTGGTGAAGACTTCTCAATGAGATGCTGCACCTCTTATAGTCTTTATGTTTTTGGTTTTTTTTTTTTTTTTGAGGGGCAATTGGGGTTAAGTGACTTGCCCAGCGTCACACAGCTAGTAAGTGTTAAGTGTCTGAGGCCGGATTTGAACTCAGGTACTCCTGACTCCAGGGCCGGTGCTCTATCCACTGCGCCATCTAGCTGCCCCCCTCTTATAGTCTTTAAACAACATACCGGAGTTAGTCCACAAAGACAGAAGCTGCTTTGTCGGTGATTGCAAGGATGATGGGAGATTGAAGAGCTCAGAAATCTGAGATGAAAACAACTGCTGGACCATGTTATAACAGGTAGGGGAAGGAATTAGTATAACGGCAGAGCAGTTTGGTTTCTTAACACATTTTTGGCCAGTTTATATCCTGCTCTGTGTCACTAAACCACCAGGGTACTTTCTATTTTCCTGTTTTTATGGTCAGTGCCCAGGGACCATGATATTGCCTCTGCTGTTCCACACAACTGCCACTACCATAGAGGAAGTAGGATGATTATATTGCAGCCTGCTTATCTTTGTTGGAGAATTTTTATTAGGAAACTTAAATTTTGAAATTGGAATGGCCAACAAGTTATAGCTTAAATAAAGTCTCCTGATATTTACTGCTCCCTTAATAGAACTATGATTTACTCATCATTAAATCCACTGGGTTCTGGTGCTCAAAGAGAAGCAAGATGCCAATTGTTTATCCTTTGTGTACAAGGTCATAGGGCAAGAGATTTAGAGGTGGTAGAGGTCCTCCATTCCAACTCTCTTTTTAAGAGGTGTAAGAAGTGGATAGAGCACCTGCCCTGGAGTCAGGAGGACCTGAGTTCAAATCCGGCCTCAGACACTTAACACTTACTAGCTGTGTGACCCTGGGCAAGTCACTTAACCCCATTTGCCTCACTAAAAAAAAAAATAAAGAAAGAATAAAAGAGGTGTAAGAAGTCATCTAGTCCAATTATATCTTTTGGAAGTGGAAGGAGTCATCTAGCTTAATTGTACCTTTTGGAAGTGGTAGGGGTCATCTAGTCCAACTATCTCCTTTTATAGATGATAAAACTGAGGAGTGCGGAGATGGCGTGACTTGTTCAATATCACAGCATCTCAGACTCTTTCACTTCTCTCCCCATGCAAGGCCTCTTTTCTGGGTTTAGGAAAACATGATCTAACCTGTTGCCTGAAATATTACAAGTCTTTGACATGTTTTTCCTGATTTTAGGTTCTCTTCTTTCCAATCCATTCTACACCCAAGTGCCAAGTTGATATTACTAAAAATGAACAAACAAACAAACAAACAAAAAACGCATCTCTGTCACTCCCATACTTAATAATCTTCAGTGACTCCCTAATCAATGCCTCCAGGATAAAATTCAAAATCCTCTGGCTGTTACCTCAAAGCCTCCATAATGACTCTCACCTCCTTTGCTAGTTTTGTTTTATATTACTCTCCTTCATGTACTCTCCATGTTAGTCAAAGTGGCTTGGAAGCTCTTCTCTATGTACAACATTATAACCTTTGTCTCCAAGTTTTTATCCAGGTAGTCTCTTATGTTCACAATGCACATTTTACCGCCATCTCTTAGAATTCCTAGCTTCCTTTGTTATGGCACAATTGACACAGAAAATACTCAGCCAGGTACTCAAGGTGGAGGGAGAGAGAGAAGAGAGAGAGAGAGAGAGAGAGAGAGAGATTATTATGTGTGGGCCCAAAGGGGGTTTCAGTCTTCCATCAGTGGGCAGTGAGTCTTGTAGCTCACCTGATTATATGCAAAAAGAGTAGGCATGGTATAGTGACAAGTTTATCAAATGAAGATGAGGTCAGTTATTCACCAAACAAAGGATGCATAGTGGTGCCTAGTGGTTAGGGAAGGCTTGTCGTTGTAGCTGGGGTATTCTTAAGGGAGGGTTAAGGGAGGCTTGGTGTTGTGGTTGGGGTACCTCAAGGCCAGAGCCTGTCTGAGACAGACAAGTTCACAAAGCAGAGATTACAGGCTGCAGCTGCAGCTTGGAACACAGCTAGGCCAGGGTCTCTTTGAGATAGACAAGATCAGAGGCTATGTCTGATTTTCTATATCACCTTCAGAGCCCAGCATCAATGCCACCTCCAGCATCATAATCACTAGCATTTATATAGAACTTTAAGGTTGCAAAGCACTTTTCATAAAATATTATCTCATCTTCACAATAACCTTGGGGGTAGGTGCTATTCGTATCCTCATTTTATAGATAAGGAAACTGAGGTACACAGTGGTTAAGTGACTTGCCTAAGGTCACACAGGTAGTATCTGAGACCGGATTTGAATACAGGTCTTACTGACTGCAGGTCTAGCACTCTATACATTGTACCTCTCATAAGACCTTTTCTCATTTTCCTAGTTGCTAGTGTGCTCTCCCTATGATTGATTTTTTTAGTCATTTCAGTCATGCTTGACTATTTGTGGCCCCATTTGGGGTTTTCTTGGCAAAGCTACTGAAGTGGTTTGCTTTTTCCTTCTCCCACTCATTTTACAGATGAGGAAAATAAGGCAAATAGGGTTAAGTGACTTTCCCAGGGTCACACAGTTAATAAGTGTCTGAGACCTGATTTGAACTCAGGAAGATGAGGCTTACTGACTTCAGGCCCAGCACTCTACCCACTGTGCCAACTCAATGCCCTGTTCTCCCTATAACTTTTCTCTTTCTCTCTCTCTCTCTCTCTCTCTCTCTCTCTCTCTCTCTCTCTCTCTCTCTCTCTCTCTCTCTCTCTCTCTCTCTATATATATATATATATATATATATATATAGTTAATATGAATGTATTGATCACCTTTGATGGAGGTGCTTTATTATGCAAAAGTATTTTTTTTATGAAACTGTGGGTTAATAGCAACAAAATGTCTTTCAACTAAACTCCAAACTGAACCCAGATAGCTAGCAGATAAAAGTCCCTACCTGGTGACTTCTGTCCCCAGGATAGTAAGTCCCTATCTTATGGGGACATCTGGGTGTCCTCATTCTTGCCAAACACCTTTTTGGAATCCTGTAATTTATTTATCATGGTGCTTCTATATTTCCTCCATACTTGTTATAACTGAAATTGTTAAAACTGCTTTGCATTATATCCATTCTTGTTATAGTATTTGCTTTTGGGTTAGTGTACATCATGCTAATGAAACTGACAACACCCTGTAACCAGTAAGCAAAAAAAGCACCTTATATACCCTCAGAAAGAGGGAGTCTCTGAGCCCTTTCTGGAAGGGGTCCCCACATGATCAAATAAACTGGTACTGTGTTTTTCCTGTCTGTCTCTGATCTGTTTTGGGGGTTTTTTGGTAGGAGGACAGGTATGGAAACAAATTGTAGGAGATATAAAATTAATTTCTCTGATCTGTTTATACATTTTTTGTAGAAGACAAGCAAATAAAAACTATATTTAATTTTTGACAATATATAAATATACTGATCTTAATTTAACTTGTGAGAGGGTGGTTTCTTCACCTCAGACATTTTCTAGATATCTATTTCCATAGAACTGGTGGGTATGTCTCAGACCAAATAGTGAACAATTTCCTCTAATACTGAAACCTATGACTGCAAGTAGAGAAAGAATTCTAAGTCTCAGTAAGGGCACCCTCAGAGTTTTAAGTCATTCTTGGCTCACAAGATCATTGATTTAGGTCTGGGAAGGCCCTGAAAAGCCCTTTAGTTCAACTTCTTAATTTTATATATGAAGAAACATGTCCAGAGTTGAAAATATATTGGGTACATTGCTGGTTTCTAGCTTCTGAATGTAATTAATGGTAAAATTCATTTTGCCTCCACCCCCCCCCCCTTACATAATCTAATTTACTCTTTACTCCATTTATCAGGTTATACTTAGTGTTAGCTAATGGCTTAATTTTGGCCAATTAAGTGGTGAAGTATTTCATAGGTTTTCTCTGTTGACAGTTTATTCTAACAGAGATCACCTTGATCTATAGATAATGAAGTAGACTTGCCCTGCAAAGCTGGTCCTATCGATTCCCCTTCGGACTGCAAAATGCAAGCCTGACCCATGCCTGTGTGACATTTTGGATTCATTGGCCATCCTTTATCAACATAGAGATGAATGTTGTGGCTTCCTATAAAAACTACTTCCCATTGACAATGCCCCTTCCCAGTCCTATGCTGTACTTATCTTTCTAGGGGATCTCTCCTAATTATCACAATTTGCAACTACCAACAAAAATGCCACCTAAATCATGGATCTCTCTCTCTCTCTCTCTCTCTCTCTCTCTCTCTCTCTCTCTCTCTCTCTCTCTCTCTCTCTCTCCCTCTCTCTCCCTCTCTCTCCCTCTCTCATTTTTTTCTGTCTCTGTCTTTCTCACACACACACACACACACACAAAAACGCACACACAGTGGCAAGAGGCTTTAACCGATAACTCACCTTCATTTAATACTTTAGATTTATTTTCATGTTATTCAGGCTGAGAAGGGGAAAAACAGAGGAAGTCTGCTTTCCCCCTTAATAGAACATAGAATTCCCCACAGACTATAGAATAATACTTAAATACAAAGCAATTAAGTGAGTGATTGAGTTACTCAAGCAGAGATAGGAGTGAAGAGAAAACAATTTTTAAAAAATGACTCATTGTTCCTTGTTGTCCATTTGCTGTTTCTTTTTATCAAGATTTGGTGCCATTTTCAGGGAATAGAGCTGCTGTTTGCTCAGATCCACACACAAAAACATAAGCCTCTTTATAATGGAAGTTTTAGGAAATGATTTGCATAGTAAATGTGGTCAGTAAATAAGAAAAGATTTTAATATTTCCTACAAATCCTTTACTAGGTTAATTCAGAATTTAGGCTTGTTTGATTCCACTAGAACCTTCAGTTACAGAAAAATAGATTATTTGATTTTAAAAAAAAATCTGAGATTGTGTTTGGGCCCCAGAGAACCCATGTATTATTTTACAATATCTCTGAGAACATGATGATCTTTCCCCCTCAAAGGCCCAGAAAACCACACAATATGGAAATGGTTATTTCTTTAACCAATTCATTATGTTTAGATTGAAAACAATATACCCAATTTCCTAAAATTAACCGCGAGGGAGCACTGTGGACTAGTTGCCCAGTGCTGTTTATTAATGATTGTGTTATCAGTCATACATAGGCTTGTTGTTGTTTGTTAGTTTTTTAAGAGGACCAATGATATCATGGAGTGATGTCTTGACTTATCCATGAAGGGTATGCACTCTGCCCAACACTAAAGGGTGCTTGGGGCAGGGGTAATGTCAAGCTCTCTCTCTCTTTTTTTTTTAAATTTTAGTGAGGCAATAGGGGTTAAGTGACTTGTCCAGGGTCACACAGCTAGTAAGTGTTAAGTGTCTGAGACCGGATTTGAACTCAGGTCCTCCAGGGCCGGTGCTCTATCCACTGTGCCACCTAGCTGCCCCACAAGCTCTCTCTTGTTCTCAAAAAGGTGGCTACCTCTTTCTCTGAGCTCAGCACCTTTTGTAGATTGCAGTACTCATCTCAGATTAATAATCTAAGGATATAAGATATGTAGATTTATCCAACAGGATTTCCTCTGGCTCAACCTCCGTCTTACTAGAAAAATCCTTTCCCTTCCATTTCTGCTATATTTTAATTGAAATCTTATGAAAAGGCACAAACTATATTCAGTCCTTTAACATATGTGTATATATGTATGTGTAAATATACATATACACATACATAAACATATAAATATAAAGGATATCCAGTTCTTTAATATATGCATATATATGAATGCATATTGTTAAAGAAGTGGGTATCATTTACATCTATATGTATAGACATATTCATACACATAACTATAATTATGTATGTACATATGGGTCCCATTTACATATATATTAAAGAACTCCATAGAAAGAAAAGAATAAAACCAAATACACGTAACCATCCACAGTGGATTAAGTACCCCAGGCTTCCTCTGAAACCAAACAGCCCAAATCCCTCCTTTATTTGAAGGCATGCCAAAACTCAGAATCTCAAAGAAACACAGTTCATGTGTCTGTCAGATATAAGCCTTTCCCTACTGCTGAGAGAAGAGAGGAGAGAGGAGAGAGGAGAGCGCGAGCGCGAGCGCAGCTAGGTGGCACAGTGGATAAAACACTGACTGACCCTGGATTCAAGAGGACCTGAGTTCAAATCCGACCTCAGACATTTGACACTTTATAGCCGTCAGACCCTGGGCAAGTCACTTAACCCCAATTGCCTCTCCTCAAAAAGAGAGAGAGACAGAAACAAGGAGAGACAGAGAGAGAGAGGCAGAAAGACAGAAAGACAGAGACAGAGACAGAGACAGAAATATCCCACTCATTTCTAGTTTGTTGTTTTTTGTTTTGTTTTGTTTTATATCTAGGTTGGATACTGGAGGTCCTAGCTGGCTCTTGCTCCTGTGCTTTCTGACCCACCCCTATCCCCCTTGATTCCACTGGTTGTTCTTATCTGACTATGCCTTCTGCTTCTCATGGCTGCACTGGATGACACCTCTGATTCTACTCAGGCCCAAGAATATGGCTTTCTTATCAAAATCTGATTGCAAGGAAAGTAGGTGGGGTCAAAATTCAGGCAGGCTCCATGTCACTCATCATTTTGGGTCCATACCTACCCTCTTCCTTTCTTGGAAAGCTCCCACAGGTGACTATATCTGATATTTACTTTCCACAGGTTCATTCTAGCCTCACTCACTCTTTAACTCTTGTGGCCAGCTCAGGGAATCCATAGTTCTGGAGAAAGGATTGACTTGAAGCATGCTTATTATCTAGATAATGAACTTCACTTTATCATTGGAGATAAAATCACGGGTAAGAATTTTTTTCATCTTAATGATATTTTAATTTTTTTCCAATTACATGTAGATATAGTTTTCAACATTCATTTTTGTAATATTTTTAGCTCCAATTTTTGTTCTTTCCTCCCTTCCCTCCCTTCCCCACAACAGCAAGCAATCTGATATAATACATACATGTACAATCATGTTAAACATATTTCTGCATCCTACAGCATGATGTGGAGATGACCTTTAATTCTTGGAGCTTTTGCCAGCAAAGCTCAAGGTCATCTGGCAGTCTCTCCCAGGCTAGAAAAGTTTTGAGCATGGTCCCAGTGATGGATTGAGTGCCTTTTGACCAAGGTCCAGCCTGGATAAATCTGAAAGGCTCACCACTGGCTTGGCACTACAGTGATGAATGATGAAGGCTTTGGCTTTCAAAGTACTGAATGGATTATGAACTCTGTTGGTGCAGGATGTCTCCACTTTGATTAAATTAATGATCCTTAAAGTTTTTGCATGTTTAGTGACTGTTTCCTAAGCCAAGACATGTCCAAGCCTTTTCCCATTCTCTTTAATCTCCATGTCTTCCTTATGAGACTACTACTAATTTATCCTGCAAATGTCTTGTTTATATATAGTTGTTTACATATTGTCTTCCACATTAGACTGTGAACTCCCTGAGAATAGGGACTATCTTTTGACTTTCTTTGTATTTTGCTGCTTAGCACAGTGCCTGGCACATATAAGGAAATTAATAGATGCTAGGCTTCCATAATGACTATTGAAGAAAGGTATTGAATTTTAAAATTGTTTTTGATGGCATTATAATTTCTATGTCATGTCTGTGTTCTTCTTGACCTTGAACATGCAGTCCAACTTCTGTAATAGACCCTAGAAACTGATATGTTCCTAATCCAAATGAAAGTATAATGAAAAAATTTTAAGATAACAATAGGGTGACTCTATAATGGATATTTTATTAGATTATCAAGAAGTGATCAAGGAATATTATAAAACACTGGAGGGGTTTCCCTAAATTTCAATTGATTTCAGTAGATTGTAAATTCATCAGCTACAGGGATTGTACCATTTTCTTTCCTTCCTTCTCTCTGAATTGGAGAAGAGAAAGGCTGTAAACAAGGAAACACATTAGAAGTCTATTACAACAGTACAGGTCATAAATAATGAGGACCTGAACTACAGAGGTGCACATATGGATGGAGCAGATGCTATAGACCCAAGGTTATTAAATTGTGGGGTGTGACCCTATATATGGGTCATGTAACTGAATGTGGGGGGGGGGTCACAAAAAACTTGGCGACGGTAAGAGGTTATGTGTACCTTTTTTAATATACCTCCATACCAGGCAAAAAAGGGTTGTGATGGAAACAAGTTTAAGAAGCCCTGTTATAGACATACAAATGATGATTAGGTAATTGAGTGGGTAAGAAGGGCAGTGAAAAGGTGACTCATAGGTTGTAGATGATAGTGGTACTTTCCACAGAAAAAAAGGATGCTTGAAAAAGGATGAGTATGGAGGTAAATATAATCAGATCCCCTTGGATGTATTACATTTGAGATTCCTTCAGAACATCAGGTAAAGATATCCATAAAGCAACTGATGATGCAGAACTGGCACTGGGGAGAGAGATAAGGACTAGCTATTTAGTTTGTGGAGCCATCTACATAAAGATGTTTTTTCTCTCTCTCTTTCTTTCTTTCTTTTTTTTTTTTTTAGTGAGGCACTTGGGGTTAAATGACTTGCACAGCGTCACACAGCTAGTAAATGTTAAGTGTCTGAGGCTGGATTTGAACTCAGGTACTCCTGACTCCAGGGCCAGTGCTCTATCCACTACACCATCTAGCTGCCCCAAGATGTTTTTTTAACTCAAGGGAATTTTTAAAAATATATTTTTATTCTAAACTTAATACTCATTATTATGAAAGTTTTCATAAAAAATAAAAAGGCAACCGTGCACAAGACTATTAATCCCTATTAAAAATAGATTGCTTTAAAAAATAAAACCCACATGCTAGTTTACAAGTTCTCCAGCTTGTTTATGTATCCCTCTGAATTTCTTTTCACGCTCTGCTTTCTTAAATATTTCAATACCATTTTTTCTTTCTTTTATTCTTTTTTTGGCATCACTATTACCTTTTCTATCTTCCTTCTAAGTCCCATCTACCCAAGTATAAATTACTTTCCATTGTGACACAAAAGCAATAAAACTATAAAAAATGACTAATGTGATAATTTTTTACATAATTGTACATGTATAACCTATATCCTATTGCTTACTGACTTAGGGAGAAAGGAGGGGAGAGAAGGGAGGAAGGATAGAATTTGGAGCTCTAAAATTTAAATTAAAATATTTACCAAAAAAAATTAAAGCAATAAAGCAAAAACCAAAATCCATATATTGGCCATGTCCAAAAATGTATATCTCATTTTGCATTGTGTCTATCACTTCTTTGTCAGGAGGTGAACACATGAGAATTGATCTGATTTTTAAGAAGAGGATTTAGAGAGTGAAGAGATCTCAAGGACAGAGGCTTGGGGTGGGGGGCACTCACAGTTAATCAAAGAGACAGGAATGATGATAAAACAAAGGATAAAAAGAAAGGGTGGTCACACAGGTTGTAGAACTGAAAGGGAAAAAGGGGTAGCCTGGTAGATAAAGAGTTGACAGTTTCAAGAGCTATAGAAAAGTCAATGAATAAAGACTGATAATGAACCAGGGACATTCTATGTGTTAGTAAGAGAAAGTACCTGAGGTTTATGGGAAGAATGTTTTCTAGCTACTACTCTAACTCTGCCATCTTAATAAATGTCTTTGCTTAGAATTATGTCTATTGCCTGGCTGTCAATGAGAAAAACACCAGTGCGGGCTCCTGAGTTATAATAGTATTAGGTTATTCTAGTTATATAATAGTGGTTATATAGTATTAATGTAATACTATATAGCACCATGTAGTATTAATTATGTAGTATTAGTATACCAATAATGTACCCCTAGAACTGGAGGTATCAGCTCTGGGGATCTAGCCATTTCATTTTATGAAAGAGGAATAAAAACAGCTCAGACATATGTTGTGACTTGGCCAAGGTTACCCAGGTAGTTCCTGGAGACCTATATTTTCCAGGGGAAAAAACATTTTGAATGTTCTACATTTGAGTATAAAAGTTGTACCCTGGTAAGATGGAAAGTTTATTTAGAAGATATCAAACTCTTTTTCTGAAGAGTAAATCATATGTATGTACATTTCCATTCCCCTGTTTAATCTTTAAAAGCCAGACAGAAGTGTTCAGATATCTCACTCAGGAGTAATGACCTTTCAGTCTGCAAAAGTAGCATTCTAATGGCAAATGCTTTTTTGAAACTCATGTTGCCTCATCCCAATGTCACAATCCAGTGCTTGTCTCCCTTAAGTTTTCTTACCATGAAGATGAAATGAAATAATTACATTCATTGTCTACTTGAGATGGGAATGGAGTTCATACTTCTGTGGGGTTAGCTACACTTCTAAACATAGCTATCTTGCTCAGAACAATCCCTTAGAATTAATTGAAAATAAAAGACATTTGGGCATCTCGTATGGGCCTGTGCATCTAGTATATAAATACTTATAAAATTGAATTTCATTTCATTTAAAAGTAAAAACCAAACCCTAGCTTTAGAGCATTAACCATTTTAGGCACACTGAGTCTCCTTTGTAGTGTTGGTTTTGAGGGAGAAGACTAATATTTCCTTTCTACCTATGCTAAAAATGACTTTAGTGTATACTTTGAGTGCATTATTTTGAGGAACATGGTTAAGGAGCTAAGTGGTGCATTAGATAGAGCACTGGACCAAGAGTCAGAAAGACCTGAGTTCAAATTTGACTTCAGAAACTTACTGGCTGTGTGACTTTGGTCAAGTTTCTTCAATTGTAAAATGAGGATAATAATAGTACCTACATCCCAACATTGCTATGAGGATCCAATGAGATAACATTTGTAAAGTGCTTAGCACAATTTATTTTCTTTGCTTCTTTCCTTCCTTGGTTGGAGATGTATTTGAAACAGTGTAATAGAGACATGTTGTAACAAGACTTTACTATAATTTCTGGCAGTCATTTTTTCCTGTGTTAGCACACTCTTTGCTGGAATGGTGGCTTGTCATTTGTAAATCAGAGCTATATTAATATTAACAATCCTGAAATATCTTCAAACAGTTATCTGGGCACTATTTTGAATGACCATTGTTATCCACCAAGATAATTAGGAACCAGATCTCCAGGTATCTAGATGGTTCATTTTCTCTAAGGTAACTGATCCAATCTTTGAGCTCCTTCCTGGGTGCTCAACATTGTGATGGGAAACCTTTTAGGAAGCTGGACTGGGTCCAGAGGAGGACATCTATCATGATTTATGACATGTGAATCAGTTGATAGAACATGGGACATTTAGTGTAGAGAAGAGGAGAATTGGAGGGGATAGAATAACCATATTCAGGCATTGGAAAAGCTCTCCTGAGAAAGTGGCTTTAGATTTAATCTGCTTGGCCCCAGGCTGAACTAGAAGCAATGGGTGAAAGTTTTAGAAAATGCAAATGGAGGTTTGAAGTCAGAACAAACCTCCTAACAATTAGAAAACCCTACAAGTGGAGTATATTGCTTCCTGTAGTCTGTGGGGTTTGCTTCCTTGGCTGTCTTCAAACTGAAGCTGGATAATCCCCTTTTGGGCATGATGTAGAGGCAATTGTTTTTTCAGTTATAGATTATGCTCTATAGGTACTGTAGTCATGTCTGATTCTGAAATTCTCTAATTTTATGATACCCATTATTTCTGATTTTTTAATAAAGTCCCTTTCTAAACATCTTGATTTCTACTCTTTAGATTTCTAATGACCACTTTGCTCTTCTTATTAACTCCTATGTATAGCTTAATCTTTCTATAATTTTTGCCATTCTATTTTATCCAGAATATCTCACCAATAAGGAGATGGGTAATGTCTGGGTTTGTTTTGTTGTGTTTCATTTTCTCATAAATAAGTGGCCACCTCCCCACTGAAGTACACAGGTGGAAGGGGGCAGTGGCAGATCTGTGTCACCAGTAAAAGCCATGAGGAGTTCTAAAATTTGGGATTGTTTCATGTTTGACTCTCCAAAGAAAATAAGTCCAGGATTATCCAAAGGACAAGAAAGAAGTACATGGAGAGGGAGAGTGTAAAAAAGGAGACTTTAGAAAAGCTTGCAAAGACATGTATAAAATGATATATTGGGAAGTGAGCGGGACTAAAAGAACACTGTACACAGAGACAGCAATATTGTTTGATGAAGAGCTGTGAATGTCTTGACTATTCTCAACAATACAGTGATCCAAGACTTTGGAATTCCAAAGGACTATTGATGAAACATACTATCCACCTCCAAAGAAAGAACTGATATGATGGAACAGACTGAAACATGCTATTTTTCACTTTCTTACTTTTTTATGATTTAATTTGCTTGTAAAAAGTGTTAAGTATGGTGATGTTTTGCATGATGATACTTGTATAACCCATATTAGATTATTTGCTGCCTTGGGGACGGGAGAGGGGAGGCAGGGAAGGAGGGATAGAGATTGGAACCAAAAACTATAAATTAAATAAATAAATAAACAAACAAATAAATTTTTTAAAAATAAGAGAAAGAAAGAAAGAAAGGGAGACCAGGAATCTGATACAATTCAACAAACATTTATTAAAAACCTTTGCTATTCTAGGCAGTGTGAGATAGTGGAGAGAAAGGGGGTTTCAGAAGGAAGGCTTCCAGGATGTTATTCTTCAGAAGGTCATGAACAAGAATCATTCCTAGGGGTTGTGGATGGGCTGGGATCTGAGTTATTGGAACCAATATCCATATCTATGAGATCACAAATCATCAGAGAACTGAAGTGAGACAAGTTTGAGAGAAGTCCAGAATATCTTGAGTAGAAGCATCTTCACATGGATCTATGATGGCAAAGTAAGAGAATTGGAAACATCTCATCTGAGGTAAAAGCATCCCAGCATGTGGTTCCCTGCTTTACATGGAGGAGGTATCTTGGGGTTGTTGTTTTTTTTTAATTTAATTTGCATCTTTTTAAAGAAATAAACATTTTTATTTATAGTTTGAGGTGCCAATTTTTATCCCTCCTTCCCTACCTGAGGTGGTAAGCAATCAGAATGGGTTATACATGTACGATTATGTAAAACATTACCTAATTAATCATTTTGTATAAGAAAACTTGAATAAAAGAAAAAAAATTAAAGAAAGTGAAAAATAGCAGGCTTTAGTATGTGTGCCATCAATATTAGTTCTTTCTTTGGAGGTGGATAGTATATTTCATCAATAGTCCTTTGGGATTGTCTTAGATCGTTATATTGTTGAGAATAGTTGTCATTCACAGTTCTTCATCAAAAAATATTGCTGTCTCTGTGCCCAATGTTCTCTTGGTTCTGCTCTCTTCACTATACATCAGTTCATACAAGTCATTCCAGGCCTTTCTGAAATCATCCTGCTTGCCTAGCACAATCACATTCCATCACCATCCTATACCACAGCTTGTTTAGCCATTGCCCAACTGATGGGCATTCCTTTGATTTCCAATTCTTAGCCACCACAAAAAGAGTTGCTATAAATATTTTTGTACAAATAGGTCTTTTTCTCTTTTTTGGGATGTCTTTGGGATATAAACCTTTCAGTAGTATTGTTGGATCAAAGGGTATACACAGTTCTATAGCCCTTTGGGCATAGTTCCAAATTGCTCTCCAGAATGGTTGGATCTTTTCACAACTCCACCAACAGTGGATTAGCCCCCCAGCTTTTTGTGGTTGTTTAATATATTAGCAATTCATTGATCTTGAATTATTTTCCTGAATTCTCTGTCAGACTCTATCAACACTGTTCTAGTAAGAGATTTTTGCCATGTGGGAAATTCTGGGAGTCTTATAAGCAAATATTTGGTCAATAGACCACTGTAATTAACTGAATTTCACTCAATAAAATAGACACAATAGAGAGATGTCATGAGGACTACTTGTAAGTATATAGACATTAGGGGAAATTACAAGTTCAGTACAAATGTGCAAATCTATAAAAATTACTTTCTATAAATCGAGAATATGCTACTGAATGATAAACCTAAAGTTACAAACATGTAAGTCTTCCTGCAAAGATAATGGAATTAGATTACAAATCACATGCACACACACACACACACACACACACACACACACACACCCCAGGAGTTGTAGTGACATTTTTTATAGCAGCCAAGAAGTGGAAGCATCATTGCTGCCTATGGGTCTTGACTGAACAAGTTGGGGATATGAATATATGGAATCTATTGCTTCACAAGATATTATGAATATGGAAAATTCTAAGCAACTTACAAAGATGTGTGTGAAGGAACATGTAGCCAAGTAAGCAGAGATAGGAAAACTATGCACATGACGTCCACAGTCATTGAAGGGGACCCATATTGAGAAGCTTCCAACACCTGGTCACCTTTGGGTCTCGTGCTGACTTCAACATAAGGAGGCCTCCCCACCATCTCTTGGCCATGAGTGGGGGGGGGCGGTGTGTGGAATGAGGTGAACATGGGCCTGTGGGGACTTATTTTGCTGTAACTGTTAAAGGTGAGGGATCCTTTTGGCCAGTGGATGTTACAGGGATAGTCTAAAAAGGCATCAATTGCCCTTAGCATAATGCTTGACACATAGTAGGCACACAATTAATATTTATTGTGTTGATTTGAATTGTTGAAAAACAAATCATTCTACCCAGAGCAGGCAGCAAACAGGATCAAATCACCAACATGAGTGAGAAGAGCAAGCAAGAAAAGTTTGAAGGCATTGGGCAAATAGGTCTCCAGGAGCACAAGCCCCAAGGCAAGCAGGCAGAGCCCCAGGGTGCAGGAGCCGTGGTTTCCCAGGCTAGGGTGCTTGGTGATCCCTTGGCATTCTTCTGTGCCATGGCAGGATTTTAAGGCATGACAGTTAAAAATGTGAATCTTTGTGGATTTGTAAGACTGCAATTCTGTTGCAATACAAATTTTAAAAAATTTGACCTGGTTAATTTTCAGCGTGCTTCATTAGTCATTGAACTGACGGGTGATATAGAACACTGCCCCATAAAGAATCCAGAGATGCTTAAGCCAAGGTAGAGCCACGAATCTTGAATTAAAAAAGGGAAAGAGCCATGGGCTCATTGGAGCTGGTTTGGAACTTCCCTTTTTAATCGTGTTTTTACCTCCCAGATTTCTATTGGAAGATCTTAGGCTCATCAAAGGATTATAGAAATGGAATGAAACTAGTGTCTATCCAGTCTTACCCCCTCAATTTATAGATCAGTACCCTGATGCCTGCAGAGACTAGAGTCCAAGTCCCATTTGGCTGGGTCACCTGGAAGAGTCAATGAAGTGCCCTGTGCCCCAGACAACTATCTAATACTAGGAGGTGCACACTAGTGACTGATAGGCATTGTTAGATTGAATTTCCTCATTGCAGGCTCCCCTTCCAATGAAATCCCAGGTTCAAATAAAACAAAAGCATTTATTTGGGGAGTAAATAGATATTTCCTTTATTTTTTCCATACAGCACACCACATATTACAAATTGGCTGGATTTTACCTTGGGAAATTATCCTCTTATAAAATTTAAATTGCGTGTATCTCATTACAGAAATACTGTCCTTTGAGTGAGGCATTCTCTCTTTTCCCTGAAGCCACAGAGCATTGTGTCTCTCCAACATATCTTGAAACCAATGCTGTTTCATCCTTAGCATTAGAATTGTGGACACATACACAGTTCTCGAAGATGGAGACACATGAATAGTGCACTGGAAAGTCTGATGCATGGCCCTTTAATTCTTTTGTAATTGATGGCTATTGATTTCACTCTCATAATCTGTAAAGTATAAAAAATGAGTTCGTGTTGCTTTCCTCCGCCCCCATTAGGTCCCAGACCTTTACATAGAGCCATGTGACTGTCATATTGACTGATGGTGATTTAAATTCTATGAGCATTAGGGCATCCAAATTTAACTGTGGATATTCATCTCCATGGTCTACTCCCAATACATAAAATTTCCAAAGCAAAATCACAAGCTTCGATCTTGCAAGCAAGTGCCTACTCCAGTTGTAAACATCACATCCTTGGTGACTGTTTCATTACATAAGCAGTGAGCAAATTAATTAGTAAAAATGGCTTTTCATCATTCATCTGAGGGCAGATTTGAACTCAGGTCCTCCTGAATCCAGGGCTGGTCCTTTATCTACTGTGCCACCTAGCTGCTCCCCCCACCCCCACCCCCAATTTATTTTTCTTTTTGCAGGGCAATGAGGGTTAAGTGACTTGCCCAGGGTCACACAGCTAGTAAGTGTCATGTGTCTGAGGTCGTATTTGAACTCAGGTCTTCCTGAATTCAGGGCTGGTGCTTTATCTACTTCACCACCTAGCTGCCCCCCACCCCCAACTTCAAGCCTAAACTTTTAACTTTTTTTTTTTTAACTTCCACCCATTGTTCCTCAGTCTGCCCTCTGAGGCTAGGCAGAACCAATATAATCTCTCTTTAGTGTAGCTGACTTTTAGCTTCTTGCAAACAGCTCACATGAGCCGCTAAGATCCCTCTCCTAAGTCCCTTCAAACAATCCTCATATGGCATGAACTCGAGGCTCTGCTCTGTCCTGATTGCCTTCCAATGGATGGCCTCTGACTTTTTAATGTTGTTCCTAAAACATGGTACTCAGAGCTAAACACAATACTTCGAATATTGTCAGACCTTTGTAGATTATAATTGGTCTTGTTTTCCTCATCTGTAAAATGGGGGTGACAGCATCTTCTTCCATGGGTTGTTGTCAGGATCAAATGAGAAAATACTGTAAAGTGCTTAGCACAGTGCCTGGCACATGGTAAGGCCTATTGTAAGTTATTATTATTATTTCCCATGCAAAACCCATGTTAACATTCCCCCAGCAGGTTCTACTTATGTAAGTGTTTGCTGGACTTACCCTTTCTTAATGATATTTCCCCTTTTATTTCAGTCTAGAAATGAAAATAAATACTCTGGAGCTTTCAGAAGGAGTCTCTGGCATCATTTCCATCACCTCTTTCTGTGAAAAAAAAATGCTCCAAATTAAATGAAGGGCCAATGTACTAATTCTAATAATTTTTCTCAAGTAAACACTGGCACTTTGATTTTCAAAGACAAGCTTTACTTATTTGTACATATGGTCAAACCACTCAATTATGAAGTCTTACTATGAACACTATTTGCTGGATTGAGCCAAGGAAGGTATTGAAGAGATGGCCAAAAGCTCCTCAATGATATTCCTATAATTAATTATTTAATTGATTGACTGATTAACACATGATAGGGCCACAGTGACTTGGGAAAGTGTGGTCCAGGTCACAGCATACCTAGGGAAAAAACAAATGGGAAATATATCACATTGTGATTGGGCATATTGCAAAAATAAAGTACTGTCAAAGGAATCACAGTCGGTCATCAAAAAGCATTTTTAAGCATTAGGTGATGTGTAAGTCACTGTGCTAAGCATTGGAGATAAAAAGAGAAGCAAAAACACATGTACACACTGATGAACACAGTCACTGCTTTTGAGGAGCTCATGGTCTACTGAGGCAGACCACATGTAACAATCTAGATGTGTACAAGACATATACAGATATGTACAAGATATATGCAGAGCATGTGGAGGAAATTTGAATAAATCAGAGCTAAGAGACCAGAAAAGAGCTTCTGCAGAAGGATGAAAACTGAGCCTTGGGGGAATACAGGGAAACTGGAGGCCGAGATGAGGGGGCAGAACATTCCATGCATAGGGGACATCCATCCAGAGACTGGAAGATGGAACAAGGGATTTTTTCATTCAAGCATCCTGCAAGGAGGTCCCTGTAGTGGGATCATAAAGGGTTTGGAGGGAAGTGAAAGTGTAAAAAGGCTTGAAATGTAGGAGGTTGTGAAGAGCTTAAAATGCCAATCAGATGATTTTATTCTAGAGTCTGGAGATAGCAGAGATCCCTGGAGCTCCTTGAATCGTGGGGGTGACAGGCTCAGGCTTATGCTTTAGAAAAATTACCTTGGCAGCTTAGTGGACAATGGATTGGTTTCAGGAGAGACTTGAGGCAGAGTCAAGAGTTGGCCTCTCCAGACAATGAGGATGGAAACTGTGTCTAAGCCTCCCATATGAAAGTTGTTATCTTCATCATTTGAAAATATTTCAAGAACAAGTCATGTCACATTGCCTCCTTGAAGGAAAGGCCTGCTTTTTGTTTGCTTTTATATCTTCAATTTTTTGCATAGTGACTAGCACATAGTAGGTGTTTAAGAGGTGCTAATTGATTAAAAAAATGTTTCAAGAGGTGACAGGAAGCCTTCTCTTAAGAATTTGTTGGTCATTCCATCCCTTTTTAAAGTGACAGGACTCATGGATCTGACCCATGTGACTATAGTATAGGATAGGACCTACAGTACTCCCCACTCTGACTCATCCATAACCTCTGTTTGACTGCCATTTAGAGATTTTTTTTGCCATTTATGGCTCCCTCTTCATGTGTGGCCAAGATAAGAATTGCAGCCTACCTATCTCTGATTTCTACTGGCCAATTGTGGGTCTACCAATGAGTGGTGCTTCCAAAGCATCAGGGCCATGCTCTGGTGCTTTGTGTTCCCTCAGTGTTTGCTGCCTTCTCTGTCTGCTTGTTCTCTGGATATCCTGCTGTCATGCATCCCTATGCATAGCCAGCCGGATGCTTAATGGCAGGCAGAGGAGCCATGCCATTCATCAAAACCATCCTATGATTCCATTGCTAGAAAGTTCATCTTTTTTTTTTTTTTGGTGAGAGAATTGGGGTTAAGTGACTTGCCCAGGGTCACACAGCTAGTAAGTGTCAAGCATCTGAGGTTAGATTTGAACTCAGGTACTCCTGAATCCAGGGCCAGTGCTCTATCCACTGCGCCACCTAGCTGCCCCTAGAAAGTTCATCTTGACCAGAGAAATCCACTGGATCTTAGAGGCTAGAGAGCCAACCTTGGCATCAAGACAAATCCTGCCCCCTGACACAGACTGGCTTTGTGACCCTGGGCAAATCACAACCTTCTAGCGCTGCAAGCACTCCAGTATTCTGAGGCAGGGGTTCTTTTTTCTGAGGTCCTTGAACTTGCTTATAAAAATATTTGGATAACTGAACTTTGATGTAACTTATTTCTCTTTAAATCCCATGCATCTTACTTTATACATTTAAACAAATGATTCTGAGCGTGGGTGCAAAAAAGGATAAGAATCCATGCTCTAAAGCAAGTTATAGAGCAGTGCTGACTTCAGTTGGTGGAGGGAGTTTCTCACCAGGATTTCCTCAAAATAACAAAATCACGGGTTTGGTTAAAAATAAACAAAATCTGGGTTTACCCAATGATTCTGACTATAGCCCATGAACAAGGCAAGTGAAACTGATCCCCACAGTGGTCTTCACTCCTAACTTTCCGGACTTAGCTCTCCTCTTCAGGCTTTCAGTTTCATCAGAAGGCAAAGACTGCCAATCTTGGCCCCATTCCCTTCTTTATCAGTGGGTTTATTTCCTTTGTGCTTCAGAGGGAGCTTAGCTTAGTGACAGCTTTCAGTTTGCTATCTCTAGATCAGGAAAACCCAGCAACATGTTAGCCTATAAATAGTGAGCCTCATCTAAGAGCCAAATTCTTTTAAGATGTTTCATGTCATGGATCACAAACAATGTCTGTTATATTCAGAAATGTTTGATACCTGTTAATCAGATTATCTTATTATTGGATTATCAAGAGGGCAGGAAAGTATGCTGCTGGAGCATGCAGAGTCATGGCAGGCTAGTGTCTGAGCAGCATAGAGCATACTGGGACCTCAGGGCAGCATGACTGCATACAAGACATCCTTAGAAACCTTATGGCCCCACATCCTCTGTGTCATGTACTGGGGATAGGTGGCCCTCCAAGAGGATGTACCAATGTCTAAATGAATGAAAGCACCCTGAGACTCTTGTAGCTAAGCTTTCTTACCAGGATGAAGTCCTACCTGATTTCCTGACCCCTCTTAGAATCCATATGGACTGTTTTTAATTTTTTGTTTGTTTATTTGGTTGTGTGTTTGCTAGGGGAAGCCCACCTTCCTTTTGTATCCCCAGTGCTTAGCACAGTGTCTAGAAGATAATAGGTGCTTAATAAATGTTTTTTGATTTGACAGCTCTCTCCTCAAATATTGTTTCATGTCCACAGAATTATAAATGAGCCTATCTCAAATACTGGCAATGGTGGTAGTCCTTCTGACCACTTAAATACTCTCTCAGCATGACATTTGGAAGTCAGACAGAAATGCAAGTGTGTACTACTAGTGCAACAACTTAAGCTTCCCCATTACCACTTTCCTGTTCATCTGTATGTGCTAACAACTATAGAAGTCTAAAGTGTTGAGTAGACATAAAATAAGTAAAAGAATATAGTTGGTTGGGGCAGATCAATAAAAGGTTTCCCCTGATGTAGATTCATTTTTGGTGAAGAAATCTTTTATTTTTCTGGTATGGTTAAAGTGACGAAAAATGAATATTACTGTTTTAACACCAAAGATAGCTGGCAGACTCAAACTAGGGTAGGCCTTTCTGGGCTTTGCAACATTAAGGGGCTGCCCTTTCTCTAAACATTAGTCTTCCCATCCATCTAATGCCCTCTTCCAGGGATAGTCTTCCCTCCCCCTCATGCTGCCTAACTGTCACCTGCTCCACCTCCTTTGCTCTGCCCGCCAATATCCTCCTCGGGGTTGATGGGAGAAGGTCAGAATATCAGCATGGGCATGGACTGGCAGCAAAGGATATGCTTTCTAGGAGAACACCAGCCCCTCTCCCAGAGTGACTGCATCAAAGCTGTGGGCTCTTCTCTGAGCTGTCCCTTCCAACTATCCCCAAACTGAGATCAAATGAATTTGTCTGGGTATCCGAATTCCTAGCTATGTCTCTGCTTCTTAATATTAGCTAATAGCATTTATAAAGTGCTTTAACATTTTTTAAATGCCTTCAAATATTATCATATTTGATCCTCACAACAACCATGGGTAGGAGTGAAGTCTTCTTATCCTTATTTGACAGACGAAGAAACGAATGTAGACAAGGGTAAAGTGACTTACTCAAGGTCACATATCTATCAAGTTCATAAAAGCTAAATTTGAAGTCAGGTCTTTCTGATTCCAGGACCAACACTCTATCTGCTATATCACTCTGCTACCTCTTAATATAATTCCAACTTTGGTAATGGCATATTTTTAAGTTCCAATCAAAATTTAGTGAGTACAGAAATCCATATTACTAAGTAAGTATATTAAATGAAAACAATGATTTGTAACTTTTCTCAGCAATACATTATCAAATGAAAACTTTTATTTATTGAGCAAACTTTTTGTCACTCAGGACTGCTATCACTTAACAAGTATCTTACTCTTTGGGTGCCTTTCATATGAGTTTGATTTTTGTAAATACCCATGTTGGATTTAAATAGAGATTGTATTAAGATGATCATACAACTATTTTTGTGTGTCTACTAATCAGACACAATTGGAAGCTAAATGGTTTTCATGAAACAAGTTTTCTTTGATAAGCTCAAAACTAGTCATCCTAATCCATGGGCTATGAACTCCTAGGCTACTCTAAATGGGTACAACCATGACTCTGGCAAATGACTGGTCAATACCATGTTGAACAGGAAGTTACCCACTAGGATATATTTTGAAACTTAGCTCATTCAAACTCTGCTGAGCTGGAAGTTGAAATAAGTAATTTGGACAGAAGCTGCACCAACCATTGCCCTATAAATACTCCAGTCTAATCCAAGAAACATTTATTATACCAATGGCCTCCATTAGGCAATCTTTTGTTTGCCAAACTCTAGTGTCTACATGTATTTCTCCCCACCCCCAGTTACTGCAAAGCAATTAGGTTTTATAATGTTTTTGGACTATTTGGGGTAAGTTTTGTTATTTGAAATATTGCCTGGTTTTTTTTTTTGAGTTTTCACTTCATTTATTTTTAATCCAAGACCCACCTACTTTATTCCTCATCTTTTATGCACACATTAATTTTAAGTAGTCTGTCCAAGAGAGGGTAGATACTGTATATCTGTCACAATATTGCCTGTTTTTAGTGCAGAGATTAAATCATAGGTCTAGACACACCTGCACTCCCTGCCCAAATATGCTCATTAAGATATTTGGCTTAAAATTTACCTTGAATACATATATGCTTCTTGTGCATCATTTCAAATAACATTTCATGATGGTCCTGGTATAAAAGTTAGCTAGGTCTTATATGGCACTTTCAAACATTTCCCCATTTATCCCATCCCACTATCCCCATTTTAAATATTATGCCATTATCCCTCACAATAAAACTAAGTGGTGGATACTATAATTATCTCCATTTTGTGGATAAGGAAACTGAGGCAGAGATTAACTGATTTACCCAGGACCATACAGCTAGTGTCTGAGGCTGGATTTGAACTTAGCTTTTCCAAACTCCAAGTCCCACACTCTATCCACTGTGTCACCCAGTTGCCTCAATGAATGAAAGTACAAATATATAAGTGGAACAGATGTGGGAGCCACTATCAAATGATGAGCTTCAAATGATGAGCTAATATTTATGCTTTAAGAACCAAAAGATATATTTCTTCACTTTTATGTTTTCTTATTTGAATGAGATTTAGTTAATTCTCATAAAATGAGATGTTATTAAAAGTAATCCACACAGTGGATTTAAAGTAATTCACTTTCAATAATCATGGATACCTATGGGGAGAAGCCTTAGGGGAGAGGTAGCATGGCTTTATTGGAATTAGGAAGGCCTGGGTTCAAATCTCACCTCAGACATTTGTCAACTGTGTCACTGTGGATAAGTCATTTGCCTCCTCTTTCCCACAGTCCTTGGTACAGAGCAGGTGCTTAATAAATGCTTACTCATTGATTTATTCATTGATTGTCCTTAGTAATATATAGTTTAGAAACAGTTTGGTGACACTGGGGATTTGGATGCAGAGAGGGAGGTACAGTCACTTCTGAAATTTCTTCCAAAAATGTCTTCCCAAACCCAGAAAATAAAAACAATCAACCTTTCCATAAATCAGGCTTCCCCTTCAATTGCATTTCATTTTGATGAAGGTGAAATGAATGGTGGGCATAGCTCTTTGTTTTTCAGTTCTGAAACTGACCATTTCTCATGGGAAGAGCTATGGCATCCTTTCTGGTTTATATGTTGCATAAAAAATGAAAGCATATTCTCAGTCATATAATTGATACACAGTGCTTCTTGACATGTCTATATTTAATTAAAACATGTTTTAATTTAAAAGGGGGAGAGTAATTTTAGGAAGAAAAGCTCTGTGACAGATGGTGATTCCTAATTTACCTCAAATGTGTTGGGAGCCACATGATTCATTTCTGATTAGCTGGAGTGGGAGCCTTATAGGGAAGAATATTCTTGCTATGCAAAATAATTCTTCTGAGCTTCACTTTTGAGCTGGGTAACCATGTGAATGTGGGCAAGCTTGATTTCTTCCACTTCTCTTTAGTAGTCCCACACACATGGATTCAGTAGCACAGTGAAGGTTTTGTGTTGAAAGATGAAAATTACTCTGATTTTGCCTCAGTGTATAAGACATTTTCATGGAGTTTGTATAGAGACTCAGACTTGTTACTTGTAAGAAGATTTTGGAGTCAAGCATCACATGGAAGAAGGGATTCTATACATGATCATGATGGGGGATTTTAATAAGGGGATAAGGAAAGAATGGGATCAGTTTTCATCCTATATCTTTTTTCCAGTCATAAGATTATAAATCTGGAAGTAGGAAGGATCCCAAAGGGCTGATAGTTCAATACCCTCATTTTACAGATAAGGAAAGTGAGACCCAGTGAGGTTGAGTGATATAGGATCAAATATAGGCATAGAAAAAAGTCTGAACTAAACACAGAAATCTAAAATCTCAACTGGGTTGAATTCTTGCCTATGACATTTACTGTAATATTCTGGATAAGTAACTTAATTAACCTTACACTGTGCCTAGGCAATTCTATAAGGCTATAAATTGCAGAACAGGTGCTAATCTTCATTAGTACAGGGAATTTCCTCACTTGAACTAGCCTATATTAATGAAATCATAATCCCAGTTGTGACGTTTAAAATTTAATGTATGGTCGCCTATTTCTGTCCCAATTGTAGGGAAAATTAGCTGGGATTTATCATATATTTGTTACTTAGAAATTAGAGGCTACTGCACCAGTGTGGGGCATTAAGCATTTATTAAAGTATATTAAATATCAGTAAAGAGAGCACACATGGCTCTGTAAGATAGGAAAGCCTAGAGAAGAGAGAAAATGGCAAACCCTAGGGAGTTGTGTCTGCACTCACCCAGTTCCGATGCCCAAGAGAGTGAGTGGCCCTGCAAGCTCGCAGAGGGCAGGAGCAAAGCCTGCCCAGAAACATTGTTCAAAGCTCATTGGCTAGCATCACTCAAATCTATTGGTTCACTGGATTTGAGGGCAGTTTGGTGCAGTCATGCTGATGTCATAGTTTAGATCCTCTGGTGGGAATAAAGCTTTCAAGGTAGGTGTGGTTTTGGGGCCCCTGGAAGTCCCAAACCCCTATTATTAATGATTTTCTCACACAGTCCAGGATATGAAAAAAAAAACCCTAAACTATAGGCAAGAACTACCATACTTTTCAAGATGTCCTTTCTTTCAAAATGCAAATAATATCTATCACAAATCTGGCAAAATGAATAAAACCTAAAGAGATTTTTTCATAAGAATTTTATTAATGTTTTGGTATTTTGGGGAAAAGCTTATTCCTAATTTTAAATTAAACCAATCTTGCTGAAAGGAAATTGTTTGACATATATTTAACAAAGGCTAAGCCCCCAATTCCTTTAAAATACATAGAAATAAAGGCAATAACAGAGATAAGGAAAAAAGGGAGAGAATGGGAAATAGAGAATGAAAGACAGAGACCAAGATACACAGAGACATTGCAACCATAGAGTCTAAGTTGAAACTTCAGAGTTCATTTTGTCCAGTTCATTCTTGAAAACAAAGTCCATCTACAAGTGACTCGATCTGTCAAGTTATCCCCAGAGCTCAATATATTTTTTCCTTAAGAAAATAGAGCAAAAATCAAGTGACCTAGGAAGTATAGCTGGATGTTTATTCACAATTTGAAAACAGATTAAGATCACAAAGTCCATATGTCCAGAGCTGGAGAGGCTATTAGAAGCTCAACATGTCACATTAGCTGCTTTATTATTTTAACCTTTTTCATGTAAATCCATTTTGGTGATCCAATAATGTCAGATCTCTTTGAAATAGCAACTAGCTGCCAAAATATTTCTTTACTAATATTTCAGAATGAGTTACAAGATAAAAGACTCAAATTAGGGTCAAATCAGTGTCAACAACTACTCCCTTACATTTTGAAGAGGTTATCAATTTGGAATATCACCTAAAGAGTTTACGTTTCATAATTTTACTTTATCATTGAAATATTTATGCAAATCACTACCACCTAACCAGTCTCAGCTTTGAAACCTCAGAATTATACTCAACTCTTCACTCTCCCTCATCACCCCACATGTCCAATCAGTTGCCAAGTCTGGCTGGTTCTACCTTTACCACATCTCTCACAACTGATCCCTTCTCTCTGCTCACATAGATATCACCTCAGTTGAAATCTTTTTCAACTCCTGCCTTAGTTATTACAACAGCTTCTTAACGGATCTTGCCTCCTCTCTACCAACTGCAATCTGTCCCATATATCGCTGCCAAAATCATTATCCTTGAACATAAGTTTGAGTCATGTGACTCCCCTGCTCAATTAACTCCAATGTCTGCCTATTACCCCTAGAAGAAAATGGAACCTCCACCTGGCTCTGTCTTTTCAGCCTCATTGGACATTACGCCCCATCTCTCATTCATGGATCTAGCCAAACTGGTCTTCTCTCTGTTCTTCACATAAGACACTCCATCTTCCATCTCTATGCCTTTGCCCTGGTATCCCCCATGACTAGATTCAATCCCTCCTTACTTCCACTTCACAGAGTCCTTCTCATTTAAGGTGCAACTGAATAAATCCTTTCCTGATTCCCTTAACCACTAGGTACTGCCTTCCTAAACTACCTTGTATGTAACTATTTTGTACCTCTTCGTTTTATATTTCTTTTGTATGTATTTACATAGGGTACATGTCTCCTCCATCAAATAGTAATTTCATTAAGAAATTGAATTTCACAACTCTAAGGTACCACCTGACACCTATAAGATTGGGTAGTATGACAAAAAAGGAAAATAATAAATGTTGGAGAAGTTGTGGAAAAATTGGAACACTAATCCATTGTTGGTGGAGCTGTGAACGGATCCAACCATTCTGGAGAGTGTAGTAATTGGAATGATGCTACCTACTGGAGACTTACTATAGGAAAGCTCCATCATGAGGAGAATGCCTCAGAGGGCAAGGCCATGCGGCTTCTCCTTGACATCAGGAAGTAACGTTTGTGTATGGGTACTGTCCACCAAGGCTACCAGCCAATCAACTTGAGGAGCCTCCCATTTTCTGGGAGGGGACAGGAAGGAGGAAGGAGGGCCTGCATGGAGAGGTCTGTCTCTTTTTGGTTCCTAACTTTATGGTGGTGTTTGCGGCGGCAGAGGACTTCACAAGAAAATTGAAGAAAGATAGAATTGCCATGCTGTTGGAATTCTGTTCTCAATCTTTCTCTTTCTACCTTTCAATAAACCCTTAAAAACCTAAACTTGTTTTATCCGTGATTTTAGTCAGTTTTCCCCAAAACTGGGGGAACAGATTAGAACCCACATTTAGAATCTTAAATTACACAAGACAAATGTGGAATTATGCCCAAAGGGCTATAAATCTGTGCACACCCTTTGACCCAGCAATACCACTATTAGGTCTTTTTCCCAAAGAGATCATAAAAAAGGTAAAACGACCCACATTTACAAAAATATTTATACCTGCTCTTTTTGTGGTGACAATGAATTGGAAATTGAGGAGTTGCCCATCTATTAGGGAATGGCTGAACAAGTTGTGGCTTATGAATATAATGGAATACTATTGTACTGTAGGAAAAGATGAGCAGGCGGATTTCAGAGAAACCTGGAAGGACTTGCATGAACTGATGCTGAGTGAGATGAGCAGAACCAGAAGAACATTGTACACAGCATCATCAACATTATGTGTTAATCCACTGTGATAGACTTGATTCTTCTCAGCAATACAATGGTACAAGATAGTTCCAAAGTACTCATGATGGAAAATGCTCTCCAAATCCAGAAAAAAAAAAAGAACTGTGGAATATGGATGCAGATTGAACCACACTATTTTGTTTTTGGTTGTGTTGTTTTTCTTTTTTGAGGTTTTTCCTTTTTGTTCTCATTCTTCTTTCACAGCATGACTAACGCAGAAATATGTTTAATGTAATTGTACATATATAACCTATATCAGATTACTTGCTGTCTTGGGGAGGGGGAAGGGAAGAAAGGGAGGGAAAAAAATTTGAAACTAGAAATCTTATAAAAACAAATGTTGAAAACTATCTCTACATGTAACTGGAAAACAATAAAATAATTTTTAAAAATTAAAAAAAAAAAGAATTGAGAAGGACCTTTTAAAAAAGAGATTGAATTTCTATCAGTCTTTGTTAGTATTGAGCATCGTACTTGACACATAGTAGGTACCTAAGAAATAGGTTTATATTTATATAGATAGAGCTGATATAGACACAGATAGATATAAATATAGTGATACAAATGATATTGGCACTCTCCAGTAAAATTCACACACATTTAAAAAAAAAAACAAATCTGTGATTTCACCCGGGTGGGAATTCCCAGTGAGGAAATCTCTTTGACAAATGCAGATCACTGCCTTCTTTGCAATATAAAGTCTTAGAAAGTTGTCTTGTGATTTATTCAGAGCCACAAAGTTAGTATGTAGCAAAGGCAGGTCTTGAAACTGGGTCTTCCTGATTCCAAGCCCAGCTATCTCTCCACTATATCATGCTACACCTCAATTATTACTTAGTGAAATAAACTACCTGGAGAAGTTGTAGACTTTCCAAATCTTCATCTTCATCTTCATCACCTCCCACAGAATCCAGTTTTCAACTTTTTAAAGACTCAGTCCTTTTTAGATAAGTACTCCAAGTTCCCATTCCAATCTGTTGGCACTCCAGATGCAATGGGGACACAACAAAACTATAAGGGACATACCAATTATGGAAATTTGTAGGGTGAGAAAGGGGAGTGACAGAATTAAGTATACTTGACAGTATTTTATAACAGCAAGATCTTTGACAGATGCTATATCTATATGTCCGGATGTTAGTTAACATTAATCTTCCTAGAAAAACACTTTTATTTTAAAGATTTAAATGTATTTACACAAAGCCAGTGAAGACATGGCTCATTACTTTTACCAAAATGCCACTGATATGACATGGTTGTAATTTATAGATCTAACTTCTATTTTTTCTATTGTTTTATTTTGCATTGGCATGGCTTCTGAAGTGTTCAAATCTTTAGAATTTGCATTTCAAAGTAGCTATAAAATATGTATTCCATTGGAACACATTAGCATAAAGCGATTTGGTATTATATATTCTGTCGGAAATGCCACGAAGAATTCCACAGCTATGCATTTCCATCTGGCAGCATCTTCCTACACTGAATATTTGCATAAATATTTCAGTGATAAAGTAAAATTATGAAACATAAACTCTTTAGGTGATATTCCAAATTGATAACCTCTTCAAAATTTAATAAGCAGAGGGGCTATGCAATTGAGAGGAAATCATGATCCTGCTTGCCACCTATTTTGAACTATCCTGGGGAAAGAACCCCTTCCTCTGTAGGTCATTCATGTGTACTTTCTCCTTTCTATCCCTCTGAAAGATGGTGGATTAGTTGGGGGGAAAATGAATTACTCTCCAATGTAGGTAGGGATGTTTAAGGAATCTGGCCACTGCTGCTGCCTCATCTAGCACATCGTTCGTGCAAATAGAATGGCTTTTTGCTGAGTTGGCCCAGGTAAGTAACACAGAATGGGGCCATTATGCAAAGAGAGTTTCCTGTGGGATTGAAAGGAGTGTCCTTATTTCCCTGTGAAAGCTGATACCAGTCCCTAGGGCTGTATTTTCCAGGATTGGTGATGATTGTTGGGTAATCAAAAATTTCCAGTGTCCCTTTAACTCTTCACCCATATTGGGCTTAATAAGTACATGTTTAATAAAAGTGTAGCTAGATATATAGCTATGGATATAGACATAGATATAGTGCTACAGATGGCATAGGGAACTCTTCCGTAAAATAAAAAAATCACATACACACATGGTAAAATACAGCGTATATGTGTGCATGTGTATATATACCCCTCTATATGCATAGGTATATGTGTATATGTAGATTTATATACACATACATGCACATACTTATATAAACATATATATCCACACACATCTTAAACTTATGCCCAACATAAGCATGTACATACATGTGCATATATGTATATATTAGCTAGAATGTAGTAAGTGCAATATGCTACTTATTGTGTGTATATGTATATATATATACACATATATGCATTATTTGACATAAAGATAATGATGATGATAAAAATGAAGTAACATTTATTAAGTATCTACTGTGTGCCAGGAATGATGCTAATACCTAGATGTACAAAGAGGAAAATGAAACAGACCTTGCCCTTCAGCAGCTCAAATCCTATCTAATTCTGATAATAATACCTCATATTTATATATTTTTTCTATATAACCATGTAAGATGCGGAGTACCGGTTAGAGATCAGAGAATCACAGGATACAAGTTCAAAGGGGCCTCTGAGGCCATCTAGTCTTAAGTGCACGTACACAAGAATCCCTCCTCATGCCCTGTCATCCACTCTGTGCTTGGGGATTTCTAGGACGACCCATTGTACTCTAGGGTAGTTCTAATTATTAGCACATTTTTTCCTTCTGGGGGTAGGATCTAAATCTATGTTTCTGCCGCTTCTTCCCCTTGGTCCTTATTTGGCTTTCTTGGGGCAAGTTGAACAAATCTAATTTCTCCCAAACAATGGCTCTTCCAAATGCTTGAAGATGTTTTCCGCAAGTCTTCTCTTCTCCAAGTCAAATATTCTCAATTCCTTCAAGTAAACATCCCATGGCACGATTGCCAGGGATATTGTTGTGTTAAGGGCTAAAATTCTAGCTAGTCTGTCTAAAATATCTAATGAGTGGTCGCCAATAAATTATAAGCTTTAGCAAGAGTTAGACTTTTAAGCGTTTATTAAGGAGAATAAGAATTTGGTAAAGAGAGAGAGAAAGGCCTAGATTCCTATCTATTAAAGGGAGAGCATATTTCTAGCTCCGCTCTCCACCAGAGTCCAAAGGAAAGAGCGCGAGACAGAGCCCCCGTCTCTTCCTTCTTCCTCTCACTAGCCAACGTCGCTTCCTGATGCCAAAGAAAAGACTCCTGGTCTTGCCCTCAAAGACCTTCGCTTCATGAGTGGAACTCTTCTACAGTAAGTCTCCAGCAGGTGGCGTCATTCCAATCGTTACAGTTGCCACAGCTGCCAGTGTAGTTAACGAGCAATGATTTAGAGCCTGCTCTATACAAAGGGCTCTGCTCAGGGCTGGGGATGTGAAACAGTCCCTGTCTTCAAAGAAACTTGTTTTCTACTGGTCATGATGAATGTAGGAACTTATCATATTGTTTTATCATAAAAGTATTTTATTGTTTTCTAGTTACATGTAGAGATAGTTGGAACTTATCTTTCTTGACCAAGCATGTTTGTGACAAGGATTTTGTTTTGAGAGTTATTTGGGGGGGGGGGAGGAGGCAATGAGGGAAAGAATACATGCTTATTGATTAAAAGAAAGAATTTGTTAAAAAGAATTAAATTTTGAAAAATATCATCTTAGACCGATGAGAACATTACCAACTAGAGAAATTAGGAAAGGTTTCCTCTATAGAATGTCACACCTGAACTGAACTTTGAAGGAAGCTAAGTATGTTGAGAGGCAGAGAGAGTTCATTTGAAGTGTTCAAGGAGACCTGTGCAAAGGTCATAAGCAAAGAGGCTAGTTAGGATGGAGTATAGAGCCTGTGAAAGAAAGAGGCATAAGATAATTCTGGAATGTGTATGTGTGTGTGTGTGTGTGTGTGTGTGTGTGTGTGTGTGTATGGCTTCAGAAGTCAATCAATTTAGTGAAATATGGTCTTACTTATAGCTTTAGTGGGTGCTGGTGATAACTTGTATGAGAGAAGCCAGGAGCTGGGGAGGAGAAGTCATCCTACTAATTTTTGTCTGGAAAAGGAGACCGAGAATCCATATGCCAAGAGGAAGGGAGGACCAAAGCACAAGCAGATCTTGGTGTCTGTACAATGTATAGCAATCCTTAGCTATGTTATGGGGAAATAGATGGGGGGTTTGGGGTTGGGGTTGGGGTCCTTAAGGATTCCTCTTTAAAGAATTACACCCTCTTCCACACAAATCCAGTAGAATAAAAGAATAGTTTATTTATGGGCTGGGGAAGGGAAACCAAGAGAGAAATCCTTGGACTTCTTCTCATGGGGAGAAGGCATGGCACAGAGTGTGGCTCTGAGATACCAATCTCCTCGAGTAGGAGACAGGCAGGTACTTTTATAGAGGACTGATGGGGGTGATCATCTGACTGTGGAAAGTTCCCTTATTAGGGGTGGACCATCCCCCACTGGTAGTGGCTGGAGGAGTGGGGTGAGGGGTGGCTGTGGATCTCTCAAGCCATCCCTCTGCTCCTCCAGACAGGAAGGCAGCAGCCACACCTAATCTTATCTCCCCAGGGGTGGAAGAGACTGGAATGAAGGGTGGTAGCTGAGCTAGTTCAATCCTGATATCTGGTGCCACTTATCTCTTTAGGTGTGTCTGTCCTTTGGTGTAGTTACTCAAGTAGAAAGTTCTTTGATGTACCCCAGAGAACTTCTGGGATGCTAGGCCCATAACGGCTATATGTTGGGGGATTTCCTGTGAAAGATTTATGGACATGGAGAAGAGTTCCAAGGTGTTATGGGGGAAGATGGGGTACGGGTTGGGTTAGGGGTAGGGGTTCTTAGGAATTCCTCTTTAAAGAATTACATCCTCTTGCACACAAAAGCAGTTAGAATAAGATGGTAGTTTATTTAAGGGCAAGGGAAGGGAAGGGAAGGGAAGGGGGGGCAGAGGGAAACCATGAAAGAAATCCTTGGACTTTTCATGGGAGATAGGTATGGAACAAAGCACGTGGCTCTGAGGTACCAATCTCCTCGAGCAGGAGATAGGCAGGTACTTTTATACGGAACTGATGGGGGTGTGACCATCTGCCTGTGGAAAAATCCATCCTCTTCTCAATAATTCTCAGGAACTCAGCAGCGAGGTGACAAAAGCTTTATTTTCTTCTCATGAGAAGGAGGCACCCTAGTGTGCAGCTAGTGGGTGCCCCGAAAGGGGGCTCGCAGGCCCTGTTTTATTCCCTAGTCCCTAATGCAAATGGACCGTCCCCTTTTTCATCACTGGTCAGGGTTACAATCTACTCGGAAAAACTAGCTAATCGGAACACAGTATTCCCACCCCTCTTCCTTGTATGGGCATAACTCAGGAGTGGACCTTATACTTCCTTATATGGACAGAACTCTGGAGAGGACCTAATTGAGACCAGGGCTCCTTGAACCATGTGACCTTGCTAACCTGAGGGGGAGGAGGGGATCTGAGACCTTTGTCCTACAAACAGGTCAGGGGAGTATGACTGACTATTATATCCACATTGAGAGGAGACAATTACCCATTTCTCACAGTGAGGAAGGACCATCCCCCACTGGTGGTGGCTAGAGGAGTTGGGTGAGGGGTGGTTACAGATCTCTCAAGCCATCTTTCTCTCAAGTTATCTCCCCAGTGGTAAGGGAGATCAGAATGAAGGATGGAGGTTCGGAATGTCATGGGGTGCAGAGCACCCTAGAAGTTCTCTGGGGCACATCAAGGAAGCTTCTCCTTGAGAAACTAAACCAGAGGACAGATAACCTAGAGAGATAAGGTGAACCAAATCTGACTGAGCTATCTTGGGATTTCTACCCTTCATTCTGGTCTCCCTTACCCTGGGGAGATAAATTTGGGTGTGACTGCGGCCTTTGTGTTCTGAAGAGGGATCTGTAGCCACCCCTCACCCAATTCCTTTAGTCACTACCAGTGAGGGACAGTCCTCCACTCCTCACCCAATTCCCCCAGCTACCACCAGTGGGGGATGGTCCTCTCTCACTAGAGGAACTTTTCTCGGGCAGATGGTCCACCCCCATCAGGCCTCTATAAAAGTACTTTCCAGTCTCCTGTTCGAGGAGATTTGGTACCTCAGAGCCATGTGCTTTATGCCAAACTCCCCATGAAAGTCCAAGGATTTCTTTCATGGTTTCCCTCCCCCCCACCCTTCCCTTCCCTTGCTCCTAAATAAACTATCACCTTATTCTAACTACGTTTTGTGTGCAAGAGGGTGTAATTCTTTAAAGAGGAATTCCCAAGAACCCCATACCCTAACCCCAACCCATACCCCATTTTCCCACCATTACAGGAAGCTAGCTCAGTCCTATTTGGTTCCACTTATCTCTCTAGGTGCATCTGTCCTCTGGTTTAGTTTCTCAAGGAGAAGATTCCTCGATGTGCCCCAGAGAACTACTGGGGGACTTTGGGCCCACAACAAAGGGATGAGAAGAGAGGGATGGGTTGCAATCTGAACCACTGGAAGGAGTGTTCACACTGATATGATCCCACACCCATGGAAGTGATCCAAGTTACTAAGTAGTTTTAACTAACATTTATCCCAGCAAGAGGCACTGAGTACATAAGCATTTACACATATGAACTGATTGATAAATAATAATAGTAGTTAACATTTATGTTGTACATTATTTCAAGTTTACAAAGCCCTTTCTCTACAAATGGGAGGTAAGTAGTACAAATGTTATTGTTATAGTGGGAAAATGGGGTACGGGTTGGGGTTCTTAGGTATTCCTCTTTAAAGAATTACACCCTCTTGCACACAAAACTTAGAACAAGGTGATAGTTTATTTAGGAGCAAGGGAAGGGAAGGGTGGGGGGAGGGAAACCATGAAAGAAATCCTTAGACTTTTCATGGGGAGATTTGGCATAAAGTACATGGCTCAGAGGTACCAAATCTCCTCAAACAGGAGACTGGAAGGTACTTTTATAGAGGCCTGATGGGGGTGGACCATCTGCCTGTGGAAAGTTCCTTTAATGAAGGTGGACCATCCCCCACTGGTGGTAGCTGGGGGAATTGGGTGAGGAGTGGCTACGGATCCCTCTTCAGGACATAAAGGACGCAGCCACACCCAAACTTATCTCCCCAGGATAAGGGAGACCAGAATGAAGGGTAGGAATCCCAAGCTAGCTCAGTCCGATTTGGTTCCTCTAGGCGTTATCTGTCCTCTGGTTTAGTTTCTCAAGGAGAAGATTCCTCGGTGTGCCCCAGAGAAATTCTGGGGTGCTCTGCACCCCATGACATTATGATTCCCATTTTGAAATTGAAGGAATTGAGGCTAAGGGAAGCCATACAACTAGCAAGTATCAGAGTCAGGAAGTAAGTGTTCTTTCTAGTATATTATACTGCCCTTGCTTATCAATATAAGGTGTCTTACACTTCCAGATCTCAAACTATGTTTAAATCATCTGTCATCAAAACCATCTGGTATTGGTTAAAGAAGTGTTTGTTCTTGTTCTTTTTAGTCCTTCGTTCTGGAAAAGAATGACATCAGGACGGTGATGTTTTGACTTGCAAGTGAATTGGATTTAAGTGAAACAGGGCTGAGCAAAGTCATCTTCTAGAGTTATCAGAGTCCAGTGGCAAGACATACATCAGGAAAACTGGCAATGGTCTTGGATATAGTGGAATACCCTGGCTTTTTAAGCTAAGTTTTTTCCCAGGTTTAGGTTTGTCTGAGGCAATACACAATCCATGATTAAAGGCTAGGTAAGAATTGGGACAAAAGATGGCCTAGTTTGACTTCACAAAAGAATTCATCTAGGAGGGGAAAACCCTCAGTTTATTGTCAGAACAGGAAGACTTGCTATTTACACTCACTGTGAGCCACCCAAACACAAACAATATGGTTAAAACAGAGTGAATAGTGGAAAAGACAATAATAGCAACAGCAAGAGCTATCATTTGTATAGTTTTTACATATGTTAATATATGTGACTAGTTAAGGGAGATCAACAGTCATGGAAATAAGTAACCAAATCTTTAATAAACCTCAATACAAATTACTTAGAAAAGAGCTCCTTATTTAAGAAAAACTAGTAGAAGAGTGTCATGGGGCCCAGAGCACGCCAGAAGGGGTACAACAAGGAATCTTCTCCTTGAGAAACTAAACCAGAGGACAGATACGCCTAGAGAGAGAAGGGGAACCAGATTGGATTGAGCTAGCTTTGGGACCTCCACCCTTCATTCTGGTCTCCCTTACCCCTGGGGAGATAAATTTGGGTGTGGCTGTGGTCTTTGTGTCCTGAAGAGAGAGATTACTTGAGAGATCCATAGCCACCCCTCTCCCAATTCCTCCAGTCACCACCAGTGGGGGATGGTCCTCCTTCACTAAAGGAACTTTCCACAGTCAAATGGTCATTCCCCTCCTCACCCCCCCCCCCCCACCATCAGTCCTCTATAAAAGTACCTATGAGCCTCTTCCTCAGGGAGATGGGTACATCAGAGCCATGTGCTTTGTGCCTTTCTTCCCGAGAGAAGTCCAAGGATTTCTCTTGGTTTCCCTTCCCTTCCCTTCCCCCCCTTCCCCTCCCTTGCCCCTAAATAAACTACCATCTCATTCTAACTGCTTTTGTGTGCAAGAGGGTGTAATTCTTTAAAGAGGGATTCCTAAGAACCCCAACCTGTACCCCAAACCTGTACCCCATTTTCCACCATAACAAAGGTAGAAAGCAATCTGGCAGAAATTAGGCTTCACCCAACATCTTATGCCATATTCCATAATAAATACAAAATGGGTATGTGACCTGAATATTAAAGATCATATAAAATAATTAGAAGAAAAACAGATCATATGTCTTTTCCATGGATAAGAGATGGGTTCTTAACCAAACAAAACATAAAGGAAATTATAAAAGATAAACTAGATATTGTGATTACATGAAATTGAAAAGCTTTTGCACAAATAAAAATAATGTGTCTAAGACTAGAACAGAGACAATTGAATGACAAAATTCTTCCCTATTGTGTTGGGAAATATGAAATATAACAGGATACTCTCATCTGCCCTTTCAAGGAGGTGGGAGGTTGGTAGATATGAAACATTGCATAAATTTTCAGATTTTTTCAATTTATTCATAGGTTTTACTGATTTTTTTCCTTCTTCCTCTTTTTTTCCTTGAAAAATATTTGTTATATAGAATGGCTCTTTGGGAAGGGGAGAAAAAGGATGCAAAGGGAAATTTAGGCATAAAAAAACCAAAAAATATCAACAAGAAATTTTAAAGTCATTTACACATGTTCTCCCTCCCCTTTGAACTTTTTTGGATTTAACATCATCAATTACTTTTGAATTTTTTATCTCACCATATAGCCTCATTTGTTAATGAACCACAAATTAAAATTTGTGAAAACTATTAAGATATTTGGTGTTTTTTCTTTCTTTTATAAAAAAATACATAAACATGTTTTTATTTTTCATGAAATACTAATATATGGACAGATCCGAAATGCTGCCATATTATCATTGTGGGTAGTCCTTTCAACACTGCAGTTTAACAATGCCTGCCCTCCCTGTCAACAATATCTTCAAGCATTTGCTCAATGTGTATTTTGTAGCAGGGACTTGTACTAAGCATAAGGGATATAAACAAAAGCAAAACATAGTCTCTACATTCGAGAAACTCACATTTTAATGGGGAAGAAAGCATGAAAATAACTATGTACATACAGGTATACCTCAGAGCTGTTGCAGGTTCAGTTCCAGACCACTACAATAAATTGAGTATCACAATAAAGCAAGTCACATAAATTTTTTGGTTTCCCAGTGCACATAAAATTACTATTGTCTATTAAGTGTGCAATAAAATAATGTATATACCTTAATTAAAGGATACTTTATGGTTAAAAAATGCTAACCATCCGGGGTGGGGGGCAGCTAGGTGGCACAGTGGATAAAGCACCAGCCCTGGATTCAAGAGGACCTGAATTCAAATCTGACCTTAGACACTTATTAGCTGTGCAACCCTGGGCAAGTCACTTAACCCTCATTGCCCCACCCCTCCCCACAAATGCAACCATCATCTGAGCCTTTAGCAAGTCATAATCTTTTTGCTGGAGGATGGTATTGCTTCAGTGTTGATGGCAGCTGACCTAGCAGGGTGGTGGTTGCTTATGGTTGGGGTGTCTGTGGCAACTTCTTAAAATAAGACAACAATGAAGTTTGCCTTATTGGTTGACTCTTCCTTTCATCAAAGTTTTCTCTGTAGTATGTGATGCTGTTTGATAGCATTTACCCAAGGTAGAACTTCTTTCAAAATTAGAGTCAATCCTCACAAATCCTACTGCTGCTTTATCACCTAACTTTACATAATATTCTTCAATATTGTTGTGTCTCAGGGAATAGGGAAACTTGAGGAAGGGAGAGAGATGGGTAACCAAGTAAGTAGAGCACTCAGTACATACACAATATTTATCAATTAAGTTCACTATTTTATATGGGTGCAGTGGTTTGTAGCACCCAAAAGCCATTGAAAAAAATGGCTTGCAAAAGTTTTTTTTTTAAATTAAAAAAAAAAGAAAAAAGGCTTGTTGGATTCAGGGTTGTCATAAACCTTCAATTTGTAAAAAAAAAAATGTAAAAGAAATTTTTAAAAATCTGCAAAGCATGAATGGGGTATGTTTGCATAAATAAGATAAAATGAGGTATATTTGCATAAGATAAATATAGTCTTTGGGACATAATCTCAGAGGGAAGACACCAGCAGTGAGGGAGGTACAAAAAGCCTCTCACAGAAGGTAGGAATTGGGCTGAATCTTCTAGGAAATCAGGTAAGCTAAGAGGCAGAGGTGAGAAGAGAAAGCATTTTAGGCTTGAAGACTAACCAGCGAAAAGTACATTGGGAGATGGCTTGCGATGTGGAAGGAACAGTAAGGAGGCCAGGGTCCCTGGATTTTATCTCCAGTAGGAGAATAAAGCTTAAGAAGACTGGAAAGGTGGGAAGTGGCCAAATTGTGAAAGGCTTTAAAATCCAAAGAAAATATTTTCTATTTTATGTTAGAGGTAATAGGAAACTATTGGACTTCACCGAATAGAGGGTGGCATGGTCAGACGTGCACTTTAGGAAGATCACTTTGGCCAGAGTGGAAAACTGATTAACATGGAAAGAGACAAGAGCAGGAGACCAACCAAAAGGCCTTTGCAGCAGTTTAAGCTTAAAGCTATGAAGGCCTGCACCAGGATGATGGCTTGTGAGAGTGAAGAGAGGGAGAATGGATAAGAGAGATATCCTGAAGACTTAAACAACAAGATTTGTCAACAGATTGGATATGAGGAGTGGGAAGACAAGGATGACAGTGAGGCTGCAAGGTTGCAGGATAGTGCTGGCTTTAACAGTAATAAGGAAGTTCAAAAGAAGGAAGGATTTGGGGAAGAACCAATGAGTTGTCTTTTAAACATTTTAATTTTTAAGTGTCTTGTGAACATTCAGTTCCAATGTACAATAGGCAGTTGGTGATATGAGATGAGGTCAGGAAAGAGACCTAGGCTTGATAAATTGATAAAAGAATCATCTTCATAGGGATGATAATTTTACCCATGGAAGTTGATAAGATAAATGAAAATGTATAAAGGGAGAAGAGAAGGCCCAAGACAAAGCCTTGGGAGTGGATGTGACCCTGATGAAAAGTACACAAAGGAGCCTGAGAAAGGATCGAAAAGGAGATAAGTTAGGAAAATAAGGAGAGAGCAGTATGGTTAAAAACCTTGATAGGAGAGAGTATCCAGGAGAAGAGAGTAAGCAATAGTGTCAAAGGCTGCAGAGAAGTCAAGAAGGATGAGGATCAAGAAAAAACAAAGCATTAGAACTAGCAATTAAAAGTTCATTAGTAACTTTAAAGTGAGCAATTTCATTTGAATGATGAGGTCAGAATCAGAATTCAGAGGGTATAGAAGAAAGTGAGGAGAGAAAATGGAGGCATTAATTGTAGATAGCTTTATCAAAGAATTTAACTAAGAAAGGGAGAAAAGCTGTAAGATGATAGCTAGTGGGGTGTGATTCTTTACCTTGTTCTCCATTTAATATCCTAGAGGTCTTCTTCTACATCTTTTGATCTTTTGACATTTAGTCAGTACCAATGGATCACAAAAGCTGTTATTGGTTACCTCTTGTTCTTATTACATGACTGGCCCAAATTTTTGGTCATGCCATTGCTAAGTACAGTGCCTTGAAAATTGTAAGCACTCATATGTTGACTGACTGACTTATGAATCACTTTAATGTCATGCTTGATGCCATTTCTCTTGCCTATTAGTTGGTTATGTGTTGCAATTCCATGTTCTATCTCCCTGGTAGAATATAAACTGGAGGTCAAAGACATGATTCACTTGTATATGTAATCACAGTGACTGGCATGTAGTGTGGGTTTAACCAGTGCTTGTTGATCATTGATTCCCAATCATGCCCACTGTTCCCCACTTTGAATAAGTATCAACTTCACTTCAGCAAGAACGATGAATTTCCATGACTTCTTACAGCCATACAAAATTCTCCTGTTGATGAAATTCTAAACACAAGAAAGTTGAATGAAAAATTCTACAACTTCCTGACTTATGGCATAGAAAACAAATCTGTTCTTTCAGCTGGATTTACTCTACAATTTCCGTGTCCCCCCAAAATAAATTTAGCCAATTTTTACTGAAAATACCCAATGGAAATGGGTTGATGTGCTTTAACGTAAGCATTTCTAATTCTGGCTCTTAATGTTAAAGAACCATTTTGTATTTGAGACTCTTCCTGCATCTGAATTAGTAACATCATGCTACTATATATCTAGAGGCTATATCTGTAATATTTATCACTGCATTAATTCATAGGGTTTTTTTTTTAAAACTGTATATTATGAAGGCAGGCAATGGGCCTTCTCTTTCACCAAAAGAATATTTCTGCATTTGTTAATGATTTTCTCAGAAAAAAAAATCTTAGTTCTTTCCCCTATATTTAAAAAAATAAGCTTTTAAAATGAGATTCTCCCTATTGGAATTTTGGAGGGTAAAATGTTGTCTTTGTTGGAAAAATTACAGGTAACAATGCACTTGTGGTTGAAAATTTTAGTCAAGGATGACTTTTTATTCTTCTCTGTTCTAATAGGAGGTGGCATGTTAAGGCAGAGAACATCCTGAATGTAGAGTCAGAGGATCTATATTCATATCCTAACTTTACTGCTTATTACCTTTGAAACATTGATTGAGTTATTGGACTTCTCTGGGGATGGGTTTCCTCCAATGTGAAATGAAGGGTTTAGGTTGAATGATCTTTTTTTTTTTTTTCGGGGTAATGAGGGTTAAGTGACTTGCCCAGGGTCATACAGCTAGTAAGTGTCAAGTGTCTGAGGCCGGATTTGAACCCAGGTCCTCCTGAATCCAGGGCTGGTGCTTTATCCACTGTGCCATCTAGCTGCCCCCTAGGTTGAATGATCTCAAAGATATTTCTTCCATCTCTAAATCTATGATGCTATAAATCTGATTTGTCAGGATATCTAACAATTATATAATAATAAATGACTTAACATTTGTCTCCATGCCCAGGAAATACAATAGATATTTAATATTAGATGAGCTAGGATTTTAGTATTCTGAAAATGTGTCAGGAAGGAACATATAAAAAAGAAGTGGGGAGATGGTGGGTCTTGGTGGCAGGTAAAGAAGAAGCAACAACAGAAATGAAGATCATCTTGAATTGGCACTATGCTGGTTTTCCCAATGAAGCGTGCTAGGACCAAATGGCTTGGTTGCTGGAGTCATTCTATTCCCAAAGACAAGATGAATGTTTCATTAGAATGTTTCCAACAAGCACTTGCCAATTCTTGATGCTGTTCTGTAGCAACTGGAGCCACCTTGGAGGCAAAAGAAGTTTGGAAGTCACCATGAATTGATCTTAGCAACTGTAGCAACTGGCTGACTTTGTGGTGATGTGAGCAGTTCTGTAGACATGCGGCATCTTCAGAAAAGGAAATTCACTGAGGGAACGAGTTTAAAGAAATTCAACAAGTACTGTAAAAGAATAAAAAGGGCCTCATAATTTACTTCATGAAAGCCTGTCAGAGGGCATAAATCAATAGCTCTCTCCAAATAGAAAGCCTATCTCACCCTGAGCCACCCAATGCTATCACTGTCTGAGCTTGCAAACAAGGAAATGGCTAGATCCAAACAGCAAGAGCTGAGAACATTCATCTTAGTCATTAGTGCCCAGGAAAGCGATATTACACCTGATCAGATAACTCAGTCCTCAGAAATCTGAAAATCAATTTCCTCAGATGCATGAAATGGAAGCTTGATAAGCATCTATTGTACTTCTGGTGCCTAGCACTTACCCATGACTGAAAATTGTATTCGATTCCTGAGAGAGGGGATCATTTCTATCCCACCTCTTCCACAGCACCCTGCCCCCCTCTCCACACCTCACTTCCATGTTTCTCTCTTGATTGATACTGGAGCTGAGCAGCTCCCCACTGTTTCTTTTCCCAGGGTGAAACAAGGAGAGTGGGGAGGCTGGGTTTGAGGTTAAAATTTTCTGAGAAATATCCTACACTCACTCACTCTCTCTCTCTCTCTGTCTCTCTCTGTCACTCTCATTTTTAAACCTTTGAGCTTCAAATTCTCTCCCTCCCTCCTGCCCCTCCCCCATCCCTTAAGAAGGCAACCAATATGCTATTGATTATACATATGAAGACATGCAAAACATATCTACTGTTTAATTTTAGAGACTAGGTGTTAGTTGTGGAGAAATGCAGTTTAGAAACCCCTCCAAGAAAAACAGGTGTTTATTAGGCAAATAACTCTTAAAAATTGAATTATTTTTTTTAAATCTCACATTTTATTACAAAAATCTAGTCCAGTATAGTGTCTAGCACATGCTAGATGTTAAATAAATGCTTATTAATTATCAGTTGTATAACTGGAAGGAATTTCCATGCTGGAAATACCCTACCCTGATACAAAGAACTTAGCCCTTATCTTTACCACCCTCCAATCTCCTTATACTCAATGTAAACTCTACCCCATTCAGATCAGGGCAGGTCTTGTACTTCCAATGGATTACCACTTACTTTGCTGCTATCCACTAAAGACCATAAGACCTTTCCATCAGACTTATAGCTGAGAAGTCCTCTATGTTTTATCTCCTCCATTATAATGGGAAGTCCTTGAGATCAAGAACTGCCTCTATTTTCTATGTGTCATCTGAGTGTATCAAAGTGATTTGTAAATAAGCATTTAATTAATTTTTTTCTTTTATTCATCATTATTTCCTTCTTACCTTCATCTTACTTTTGTGCTATTATTTTACTCAGACTGTTGGGCCACATTCATTTTTTTTGGTCTGAAACCTTTGGCTTTGATTTTCTTGTCAATATTTCATAATTAATAACTATTGGGTATATGGAGGGGGAGGGAAGTTGGGAAGTGGAGATCTGTCTGCCTCCCAAAGGGAGTGTGCTACAGTCTTCCAGCACCTGACTTATTCTGCAACTAATTAGCTGACTTTGGAAATGGCATCAACTCTCTTGGTCCATTAGCAATGATTCACTGTTCTAAGTATTTCTAGTGGCATGAAAGAGTTAAGCTTCCAAAGATGCCTAATTTGCTGCCAAGGAGTAGTTTGGATCCTGAGAGAATTTGGCTCATTATGTTTTTAACCTTGTACCTGGAGGAACAGTTCACATCTGGGCAGATGGGTAGAACGGCAGGTTCATTATATCAGAAGACTGCATTGAGAGCCCCCATTATGTCTTGCAGTGGCCGTGCAAAAGGAGAGAGCAATTCTAAATTATACTTTCTCACAATGCCTATGAAAGAGAACATGGCATATGAATTCAATTCTTTTAAACCAAATTGAATATCTTAAGGAAAAATAAATCTGAACAACCAACCTAGTTTTATGTATTCTTTTCCCCATAATCTCAATGCAATCCACATTAGTTGAATTGGCTTAGATCAAATTTAAGATAAAGCACCTTAATACAAATTTAGAGAATGAGCTTTCATAAAGAAAGAGACTTGTTTCAGGGGAGAAAGTGGTAGCTTTCCTATTATCAAATATAACTGGAATTCAAAATGTTTCATTGTCTAGCAGTGATGGTTTTAGTTATTAAAATGAGGCTAATGAAATCCAAGTATAGGAGAGGGACCCCCAAAGACTATTCCACAGTTTATCAGTCAGACATCTGCATGTAGAGAAACTAGCAAGGGAGAGGTATAACTTTATTTATTTGATAAAAAAGAAGTTCTAGGAAATCACAGAATTTTAAAGTTCATGTAGCTGAACACCCTCATTTAACAGATGAGGAAACTGAGGCTCACTGATAGGAAGTGATTCGTCCAAGATCATAGAAAGCAATAGAGTCAGGATTTGAACCCAGATCATCAGAATCTAGTGTGTTTTCCACTGCCCCATACCACACATATTTTTGCAGAGTACCTGGGTTTAAGATCACCTTTGAAAAAATTAAATGGCTACATAACTAATGTTTGTGAAATGTAGAAGAAACAGTCATGAAGGAATTTTAATGATGAACTTAATTGATTTTTTTTTTGATAGACAAATAGGAACAAATAGGATATGTGGTTTCACCAGCATGAGGAAATCCCTCCATCAGTGCAGATCACAAGCTGTTATAATATTGTGCAATGATATCAGACTCAGATAGAAATGGGGGCCACTAAACCATACAGAAAGATCTCTGGGGGCTGAATATTGACTTAGAATACCACATATTAATAACCAAGTTCTAATATATTTTTATGTATTTCAAAAAAAACCCCAACATTTCCCAATTACATTTTAAACTGGTTTGGGTACACTTGGGAGTGTTACAGGCTGCAATGCAGCTTATGGCCCACATATTTGACACCTCTGACTTCATGGATGCAACCCAGGGAGTTGCATGAGGTACCTAAAATTGCAGTCACTTGCTCAAAGTCACATTCTAATAAGTGCCAAGGGTGGCATGTCAACTTAGGTCTTCCTATTTCCAAGCCTGAGGGACACCTACAGCTAGAGGGCATGATCTGGAGCAGAATCCAACAAAAGAGACAGAGAAGGAGAGGTAAGATAAATAGGAGGAAAACCAGGAGAGACCAGTGTCCTGCAAACTTGGAGAGAGAATAGTTTCAAAAAGGAGGAAATGATCAATGGAGTCAAAGGCTGCAAAAAAGTGAAAAAGAATGAGGTCTGAAAAAAATATTGAATTAGGCAACTAAGGGATAATAAATAACTGAAAAGAATAGTTTCAATGGAATGATAAAGTCAGGAGCCAGATTGTAAGGAGTTAAGAAAAAAGTGAGAAGCAAGACAATAGGGGGGGGCACCTACTGTAGGTGGCCTTTTTGAGTTTAGCTACAAAGGGCAGAAGAAATGTAAGATAATAGTGGGGATCAAGTGAGGGTTTCAGGATAGGGAAAACAAGGGAACATTTGTAGGTAGTAGGAAATGAGCAGAGAAAGAGAGAGAGAGAGAGAGAGAGAGAGAGAGAGAGAGAGAGAGAGAGAGAGAGAGAGAGAGAGAGGGAGAGAGAGAGAGAGATTGAACATAAGTGAAAAGGTAGGGATGACAACAAAGGGGATGATCTATCAGAGGAGACAGGATGGAATGGGATTTCTTGAAGAAGTAGAGGGGTTAACCTGGGTAAGGAATAAGGCCGCTTCATCATGTGAGACAAGGGTGAAGGAAGAGAGATTGGGAGAAGGCATCTGAGTGATGAGATGAAGTAGAGGGGAGAAGAGGGAGTTCACAACAAATAATCTCAGTATTAGTTCTGTAAAGTATGAAAGACTTGACTAAAAGGGAGTGGGGAAACCATGGAGGTTTGAGGAGGGATGAAAAGGTTTGGAAGAGTTGCTGCAGGGTGGGATAGTGAATTAATAAAGGGAGATATAGCAGGATTTCCTAACAGCAGTGAGGGCTCGATTGAAGTTATGGAAGATAAATTTTTAGTAGACCTATTCAGAATGGTTGCATGATTTTCTTCACCTTCATTTAGCAGCATGTGTGTTGGCATGAAGTCAGTGAATTCTAGGAGCAATCCAAGGCTGAGGCCTTGTAATAGGTGAAATACTAAGGGGCTAAAGGATTCAAGAAAAGAGAGCAGTGTTAAATTGGTTCACCAAGGAGTCAAGGAGAGAGAGTTCAGGGGAAATAGCCTGGGAGAGAACTGTCAAGGGACAGAAGGTCACAGCATGGATGAAGAGAAAAGTTATGTAAAAGAAGACAGAGGGAGGGGGTAGCTAGGTGGCACAGTGGATAAAGCAATGACCTTGGATTCAGTAGTACCTGAGTTCAAATCCAGCCTCAGACACTTGACACTTACTAGCCGTGTGACCCTCGGCAAGTCACTTAACCCTCATTGCCCCGCCAAATAAAAAAGAAAAAGAAAAAGAAAAGACAGCAGGAGAAGTGAAAAGCCAAGATCATAGCTGGATAAAGGAATTTCAGAATTCTTGAACATAGATGTGGTGCATTTGTAGGTGATGGCAACATTAAAGGTATGACCATCTTTGTGTGTGTTTGAGGTGGAGTGGAGGTATAACCCATGGGAGGTGAGTCAGTTGAGGGAGAATCAATATGTATTGATGAAGTCCCTTAGTGTGAGAACAGGATTAGGGGAGGAGAGAACATGATGATTGTTAGGTAACAGTCAGGATCCAAAAGGCCTCAAGGAGCTTAAATGATGGGTCAAAATGTATGATATAATGAAATAAAGATAAACATAAAGTCTGAAAAATTAGGTTGAAAAAAAATCAACATCCCAATGAGACAACAGATTGTCACAACCTGGGGCAGCTAGGTGGCACTGCAATGGAGAGAGTGCTAAGGCTAGAGTCAGGAAGACATGAGTTCAAATTTGGCCTTAGACACTAAATAGCCTTGTGACTTTAGGCAAGTCACTTAACACTTGCTTTAGTTTTGTCATGTATAAAATGAGGATGATAACAGAACTTACTCTGCCCCCTCCACCCAAATCATTGTGAGAATCAAATGAAATAGTGACTGGAATGTGCTGAGCACAGTGCCCAGCACACAGGAAATGCTATATAAATGTTAGCTATTATTAGTTATTAGATAGCCAGACAGTAAGTATTGAGTAAGCACTTATAATGTTTCTGGCACAATGCTAAGTGCTGAGATTACAAAGAAAATCAAAAACAGTCCCTCCTTTGAGGAGTTCACACTCTAATGGGGGAGACAACATGTAGATAAACAGCTAAAGATACTAAAACAGCCTAAAATTACATTAGAAGTGTCCCCAATCTCCCAAGGAAAAAGGTTGAAGATGACCAGAAAGTCAATGGAGAAATGCAAGGAGGACAGCTTATAGAAGGAATTATATAGGAGATGGTATATAAAGATATTGTCAGAGAGGTGTAGGACCAAGAAAAAACTTGACTGGTCATTTAGTAAAGCAAGAAGGTAAACAATGGGGCAGCTAGGTGGCACAGTGGATGGAGCACTGGCCCTGAATTCAGGAGGACTTGAGTTCGGATCGGGCCTCAGACACTTAACACTTACTAGCTGTGTGACCCTGGGCAAGTCACTTAACCTCAATTGCCTCACTAAAAAAAAAAAGAAGGTAAACAATGAAGAGCCCATGTGCTCTGTGTGTCTATGCAGTGTCAAGGGAACTCAAATGTATCCATGGCCCATCATGTATCATTCTGTTTTCTATTTGAGTTATTTTTATTTTCCCTTTGAGACCAGAGGGGAATGTTGATGAATTACAGAAAGCAAACGTTGATGACGATACCAAGGGTTGCTCCTCTGTCCTCTCATTGGGAGTCCAGGCTATTTACTGCCATTATTTTCCAGCCCCTGGGGGAGTTCTGGATATTGTGCTTACTTACTGACTAAAGGGACAAACCATGACCAGGCAAGGGACAGGGTTTGCAAGCTCGGGTGTTTTTCTCTTCCTCCATTTACCTTTGATATTGGGGCTGGATTTTCCATATGAGAGAGGAGCCCAATAAAGAAACAGAGCCTCCTTGGGTCATCCTCCAAATTTTAAATGGACCATGTGATCCCAGATCTTTTGAAGGAGGGAGGATCTGGGCCATTGATTCAATGAAGGAGATACCCAGGATGTTGATGGACTCCTGTGTGATGGGTTTAAGGGAGATCAGAGACGCAAGTCACAGAAGATGAACAGGCATGGAAGGGGTATAATCTACATCTCTGGAGGGAGTTAACTACATCAATGAAATGGCAAATCATTTGGAGGTATCAGGACGTTGAAGACTAGAGATTTGATAGCCTTATAATACTCTTTCCAGGTCAGACAGTATTTGGAGTATTGAGCCAATGTCTTTAAAGTACATAAGGCATGTCTGTGCAACAGAATTGTATAGGGGCTTCGCACAAGCATTGCTATGAAAGTGGCTGAAACTTGCAGCAGTTTAAAATCATGCTATATAAGCAAATCTACAAAGTAATTTGTAAAGACAGCGCCATGAAGAAAAAGGCATGACATAACCTGCTAAGAATAAATAAGAGACAAGTGACTTGGACATTTGAAGACCTGTATTAATGAGGTCATTTGGTGGTAAAACATGGATGTGAACACAGTGATAAGAACTATGGTTCACTTAGAATTTCATGTGAGAATTGAATCACGTGTATGTGCAGCTTAGTGCTCATCAATCTTTCAAAGGGTTGGCAAACTGGGCAGGTTATATGCCGATCCATTTCAAAGTCAGATAAAGCTGAGTGAAAGCTCTAATACCACTAGGGAATTCAGAATCAAGGAGAAACCTGTGGAGATTTATCACCATGCTCTTTGTCTGATTAGAAAATTCCCACTCTGAAGTAAATTCAGAAATTAATAAGACTATGATGATCTGAGAAACTGAATTAGATTCAATTCCATTCAATCCAACAAACATTTATTAAATGCCTATTACATGCTAGGCACTGATGAGACAGAAAGAGATACATCCTGAATCCTGCTCTCAAGAATTTTATTGTCTAATAGAAAGTGGGGGAAGACATACTCACACATAACTCTGATACTGGAGAAAATAAATGAATGAGTGAATGAGCAAATGAGTGAATGAATGAATGAATGAAAAGGCACATTATTTAAGCACATAGTATGTTGCAGGCACTAGGGATATAAATACAAGTGAGGAAGACATTCTCTGACCTTAAAGAGCTTTCATTCTAATAACAGAAGACAACATACATAGGAGTAGAACCCAGAGAGGTGTTTTTTTTTTTCTTTCTGGAAAGTCACCTGTATGATAGATGGTGTCAACAGGGAATCAATTGACATGTCCTTTCCAGGAATGAGAGTATTAATTTAATTATTGTTGCTTAGAGTTGCTAGTAAGAGGTAGAGAGTGGAGTGAGACAGAAAGGTGTGAAAATGTCTAGAGGGCATCATAGTGGATCTGGACTACCTAGATATAGAAAACTCTCATTCATCAAGAGCACAGGGCCCCACAGCTGGAACTAGAATGCCAGGAATAAGGCAGTGTGGCAAGAAGGTGGCAAGAGTACATAATGATTGATTTGGTGTGATTCTTTTATTTTTTTGGTGGGGCAATGGGGGTTAAGTGACTTGCCCAAGGTCACACAGCTAGTAAGTGTCAAGTGTCTGAGGCTGGAATTGAACTCAGGAACTCCTGAATCCAGGGCTGGTGTTTTATCCACTGTGACACCTAGCTGCCCCCAGTGTGATTCTAAGTACAAAGGACAGGGCTAGGGGTTAAACTTCAATGTATTCAGTGAGAAAGAGCATTTTCACTTGGTTGGGAGAGTAGAGGAAAGGAATAGGCCCAGTAAAGGAGGTATCATCTGAAAGAGGTGTCTGGAAGAAGAGGAAGGAATTCAACAGATGAGCATCTTGGGTTTTTTGCCGCTTCCATCCACTGATCCAAAATCTGCCTTCTGGGGTCAACCATAACAAATTGAACCCCTCTTTCCCCATTATAATCTTTCAGATCATTTAAGGCAATTATCATGCCCTGCCCCAAGCCTTCTCATTTCTGGGTTTAACATCCCTACTTCCATTAAAAGATCTTCTTATGGCATGATCCCAACCACTTTACCATCTTGGTTCCTTCTTTTTGTATGTTCTCTAGCTCATAATAAAAACAATTATACCTGACAGTTTTTTGGCAGCCAAATCATACTATTGACTCATACTGAGCTTATAGTCCATTGAAGATCCCTGCATCATTTTTTGTTTTAATTCTAATTTTTTAATAACCAGAAATTTATTTTCTATCCTTCCTAGTATCCCCCCTTCAAAAAACAAAACAAAAACACAGCCCTAAACATGCATACTCAAGCAAAACAAATTCCTATAATGTCCACGTCCAAAAATCTATGTTTTATTTTGTATTTTAAGTCCCTATCCTCTCTGTCAGGAGATGGATAGCATCCTTTATCATGGCTCCCCTGGAATTGTGGTTGCTCATTGCATTGATTAGAGTTAAGTATTTCAAAGGTTTTTTTCTTCTTTTTACAGCATTATCATTAGTGTATAAGGTGTTCACCTTGTCCTCATCACTTTACTCCGCATCAGATCATTACATGTCTTCCCAGGTTTCTCCAACCATCCCTTTCATCATTTTTATGACAGCTCGTATATCTTTTTTAAATGAATCCAGCTGTCCTCACACTGTGTACCTTCCCCTCTCTTCCCCTTTCAACTTCCTTTTGCATATTGTCTTCTCCTGTTCAATTATAAGCCCTTGAGGACAGGAACTCTTCTTTCATATTTATGCCCCAGCACTTAGCAAAGTGCCTGGCACATAGTAGGCACACAATTATGTTTTTTGACTAACTGGAATGATCTGCTATCTGGTCGTCTCTCCTTTATATTTACTTGTAAAGTTTATTCTTGAACTTGAATGCAAGATGACAATTTTCTTGAATGTGATCTTATTACAATTGGTCTAATATTAGAATAATAAAGATCTTTTCTGTCACAATTCATTGAATATGTTAGCTACCCTTGAAAATGTAGTTATTGTGCCTACTGTGCCTTTATCCAAGTTATTGATACCAATTTCAATCAGCATAGGGCCAAGGAGAAATCCCTGTGGCATCCCATTGGAGACTTCTTTCCCATTTAATAGCAAATAATTAATGACTACTCTTCAGATATATCAATTCAACCACTGAAAACTCTATACAACCATGTTACTGTCCAGTTCACATCATGAATAATTGTTTATTATCCTGGAATGTGCTGATGCTAACATTTAACAATAAAATTAGCCTCCTACTATGCATGAGGCACAATTTAAGGTTCTAAGGAGAATATAATGATGCACAAGACAGAGTCGCTCCCTTAGAATATGACAATAATTTATTGAGGACATTAATTTATTCATTTATCCATCCATCCATCAATTCATTCATTCATTCATTCATTCATTCATTCATTCATTCATTCATTCATTCATCTGTCTATCTGTTGAGATTGGTTCTCCTCATCTCACCCAGACTGGAAGTACAGCATACACTTATAGGCCCAATCCCACTGCTGATCCTCACAGAAACTTTGTCCCACTCCATTTCTAATCTGGACAGTTTTGCCCTTCCATAAGCAGACTGGGACCCCTGCACCCAGAAGTTCACTGTATCAGTGCCCAATGGCACAGACCCTAATTCTTTAGCCTTATAATGGGCATATCAGAACTTCAGAGCTCAAGTGACCTTTCAGCCTCAGCCTCCCCAGTTGGTATGTAGGGATGACAGTTGGGTGCCACCGTGCCCAGCTCTATTAAGGCTTTAAAAATATGTCTCAGAGGAACTAAATTGAAGGATAATAAGATGTTCAAACTGTGGTATATAATTGGCAACATGTTGCAAAATATTCCTTTTTTTTTTTTTCTCTTGAAAGCAGGAAGTTGTCAGTTACTGGAATAAATGTTTTAAGTTTGTTGATTACAGTGAAAATTAGCATGTGCTCAAATTTCTGGAAGATACCATTATGATGCCCTGCCTATTTTCAACTATGTGTGCACAAGGATGTACGTGTGCACATGGGTGTTTACACTTTCAAGTGGATGTATGTATATTAACATGGATGCATGCATGTACACATATCCTTGGTGAAGACCACAGTTGGCCATGTGTCCATGTCTCCACCAGTAAGCATTTATCAAGCACCCACTATGTGTCTAGCACTGTGCTAAGTGCCAGGGATACACAAAGCATTCAAAGAGCTTACATGCCAATGGAAAGACAACAGGCAAACATCCATGTGCAAGCAAGATATAGAGACAGGTGAACAAATGCCCCTAAGGAGAAAAAAAAAATAGGTCATCCAAGCTAAGTGTGTAGGAGACAGACAGGTCAAGACCAGAACCTTGGGTGAAATTGTGCAAATGAAAATTTGAGGTGAGAGACATAAAGGGAAATTGGGTTTTGAAAATGTTATGTGTTTAACTGATAAAATAAATAGGTAGGTAGATGATAGACAGACAGATAAATAGATAGATAGACAGACAGAGAGACAGACGGATGGATGGATGGATGGATGAATAGACAGAGACAGACAGACGGACAGATAGATAGACAGATGATAGATAGATGATAGATAGATAGATAGATAGATAGATAGATAGATAGATAGATAGATAGATAGATAAAACATAGAGATGACTAAACTACCACCCGGCACTTAGAAATCCTAAACACCAAGGATCTTTCATTTGACGGGCCAACAGACCCTATGGATGCATAAAATAGCATTTGAGCTAATCATGGGTGGATAATGTCTGATGACAACAGTTGCTTATTGATATCAAACTCAGGATGGTGGCAGGGCAGAACTCAAGATCTAATGAGACCCCTCCTCTCCCTCCCACTCCCCTCTCCTCCCCTCCCATCCCTTCCTCTCCCCTCCCCTCCTCTCCCTTCTCCTTTCTTCCCTTTTCTTTTCCTTCCTCTCTTCATCCATCCTTATTAAGGTCTCATCCATAAGGCCTTAATCCCTTGAAATAATGCCAACCCAATAATTCCACCAATTGGGAATGTTTATCTATAGCAACAACAACAATTAACATTATTTATCTAAAGCTTTTAGGTTTGCAAAGTACTTTACAAGTATTATCTCATTTGGTCCTTACAACAACCCTCTGAAGTAGGTGTTATTATTATCTTCATTTTATAGATGAGAAAACTGAGGCAGACAGGTTAAATTGACCTGCTCAGGGTTACACAGGCAGCAAATGTCTGAGACCAGATTTGAACTCAGGTTGTTTTGGGGGTGTTTTTGTTTTATTTTGCTTCAGTATTCTATCCAGTGCTCCACACAGCTACCAAACAAAGATGTCTGTCTACTTCATGTTGAGAAGCACTGTAGCAATGAAAGAGAGAAGGCTGGCTCTGGAGTCAGAGGATCTGCCTATGTGACCCTGGGCAAGTGACTTCACCTCCGTAGGTCTCAGTTTTCTCATCTATAAAATGGAAGAGTTGGACAAAGTGACCTCTGAGGTCCATCTCTAAATCTTTCTCCCAACTATCAGTCTTGACATTTTAGAGGGCTATTTTAACCCAGGACGTGGATTTGCAAACTTATCCTCTAGACAAAGAGTGTTTGGTATCATTTACCCTTATTCTGCCAGAAGAATAAAACCAGGTCGTGAGCTATTGATAATGAGATCTATTTTTGCAAAGTGCCTGAGGAAGAATGAGGGAGGGTATCTAAGCAGACCAGAATCCAAACTGGAAAACAGATTCAAATTGTTATCTTTTATTTCACTAGAACTCAATCAAAATGGAATGGTTTCCTTCCTCATTGAAAAGACACATTCTTGAACCAAACTCTGGTCTCTTTGTTTTTCTTTCAATATAAATATGCACGCACACACACACATGCACACACACATACACACGTGTGCACACATACACACATGTGCACACATACACATGCACGCAGTTTGTGTTTAGAGAGCATTACAGATTCAAATAGCAATATGTGAAGCAAGCATTTAATAAGTACTTGGCTGATTAGAATCATAACATCATAGAATGATGAAGCTAAAAGGAATGGTAAAGACCCTTCTACTCCAATTCCTCTCATTTTTCACATAAGGAAACTGAGGTTCAGAGAGAGTAAGTCATTTGGCTGCAGTAGAAAGAGGAAGAGGTGAGAATTGAAACCAGGTCTTCTCACTCCTAAGGTATTGTTCTTTCCTCTGTTTCATGCTATGTGGAATCATATGGACTTAAGGAGAGAGATCTCCTTCCAGCATTGCCATCACAGTATAATTTATAATAGGAGGATAGGAGATGTGTACTAAACCTGCAGTTTTATAGCAGCACACAATGGTATGATGAAAATAAAATGGATGAGAGAGAGAGAAAGAGAGAGTGAGACAGACAGACAGATAGAGAGAAGAAGGGTGGAAGGAAGGGAAAGAGGAGGGAGGGAGGGAAGGAAGGAAAGAAGGAAGGAAGGAAGGAGAGAAATAGAACATTTATTAAGTTTTCACCATATTCCAAGCACCATGTTAAGTCCTGAGGATATATATCTTTGGAGAATGCCATATTCCCATCTGGTTCTCCACATGACTTCCTGTTTGCCTTTCTAGCTCCCTTCAACAACAAACACTTCATTGCCACTGCCCATAGGAAGGAAGTTAAACCAGACAAGTGAGAGAATTTAGCGAGTGAGTCCAGAAGAACCTAATAAGCTCCTTGAAGTAGGCCCTAGGTCACTTTTATCTTTGCATCCCTGGTTCCTCCCATAGATCCTGGCACATAGTGAGCACTTCTTAAATGAGTGATTAGTTGGAGCTCAGCCAAATCCAGGAAATTATGTATGGTGGCTGAAGACGTGTTCTGGCCCTTCTAATGGGAAGGAATGGCTGCCCAGTGTTCAGTTCGATGTGAGGCATAGACTAGATATTTGTGAGTTTCACTTGGTCCTTTACCTATAAAATCAAGTGCAGTATGTATGTTGCTTAGATCATTCCTGGAGAAATCTGTGTGTGTGTGTGTGTGTGTGTGTGTGTGTGTGTGTGTGTGTGTGTGTCCATTCCCTCCAAGGTTGCCAGGCTGAATAAGAGGATTTGCTGATTATGTTTTAAAACCTTCTCAGCAAAATAAAGAAGAGTCTAATAGGCTTATAGTTCAGCCATCCACTGCAGTGACTCAGTAAATCAAGCATTCATGTTCATGGCAAGAATTGGAACTGACAGAGCTCCAAAACCAGTTGAACCTGAATGCCAACAGGACCCATTACCAATCCTACACCTGGCATGTGGGATTCCCAGAGAGAAAAGGATTGTGAGGGCACTAGACAGTGGCACTTCTGACAGCTTCTGCCACAAGATATGAAGGATAATCCAATTGTTCTTTCGATGTTGGCATCATTCCACAGATAGACATCCCAATCTGGGAATATTCCCTGACAGGACCGCTCTGTCATTGACGACTAGGACGATGCTTCTCTGGAGTATGAAGGGGGTGGCACCATTTGTGAAGCTTCTCCTTCAAAGTATTTCTGTATCTCATCTCGTATATCCTGTTCAGCATCTCCTTACCATACCTGGGTGGGGTCCGATGCTATTTTTTTTTTTTTTTAGTGAGGCAATTGGGGTTAAGTGACTTGCCCGGGGTCACACAGCTAGCAAATGTGTGTTAAGTGTCTGAGGCCGGATTTGAACTCAGGGACTCCTGACTCCAGGGCTGGTGCTCTATCCACTGCGCCACCTGGCTGCCCCTGTTTGTTTATTTTTGCAGGGCAATGGAGGTTAAGTGACTTGCCCAGGGTCACACAGCTAGTAAGTGTTAAGTGTCTGAGGCCAGATTTGAACTCAGGGACTCCTGACTACAAGGCCGGTGCTCTATCCACTGCGCCACCTAGCTGTCCCCCGATGCTATTTTGATCCCCATCTTGCAGATGATGAGCCAAAGGCCGAGAAATTAAAGGATTTGTGTAGAGTCACACAACTCATGAGCATCAAGGGCAGAGATCTTGAAGGTTTAGTTAATATAGCTGGGTGGTTGGGCTTTTTGTTTCTTTATTTGTTTTTTCCTTTTCATCAATTATTCAACTAGCATTTATTAAGTGTTTATTCTGTGTCAGGGACTCTGCTGGTGATACAAACAAAGGCAAAAACACTTCCTACCTTCAAGAGGCTCACATTCAAATGGAGGGGATCTTCCCGCGTTCAAATCTGGCCTGACACTTACTAGCCTTGTGACCCTGAGCCAGTCACTTAGTCCTGTTGACATCAGTTTCCTAATCTGTAAAATGAGCTGGAGAAAGAAATGGCAAACCTCTCCAGTATCGTTGCAAAGCAAACCCCAAATAAGATCGCAAAGAGTCAGACACGACTGAAAAACAAGTGAAAACTGGGTACATAGCAAACAAATACTAATAGATGGAAGTTAATCTAATAGGAGAAGGCACTGGCAGCTGGGGAAATTGGAAAGGCCTCCTATAGAATGTGAATTTGAACTGAGTCTTGAAGGAAGTCAGGAAAGTGAAAAAGTGGAGACTAGGGGGCAGAGTAGCCCACCATGGGGCACAACCCATACAAAGACACAGAGATGGGAGGTGTAACACCCTGTGTGAAGAACAACAGCAAGGAAACCAGTAGGGCTAGGTCATAGAATGTGGGATGGCGGGGAGAGGAGCAAATACAATGCAAGAAGCCTGGAAGGGGAGGAAGAGGCAGGATTATGAAGAGCTTTAAATGTCCAACAGGAGAGTTTTGTCCTGGAAATCATGGGGGTACTATAACTCATTGGGCAAGTGTTTGAGATGATCAGACTTATACAGCTTGGCACAGTAGTGGATAGAGCACTGGCCCTGAAATGAGGAAGAACTGAGTTCAAATCTGTCCTCAAACCATTACTAGTCATGTGACCCTGGAGAAATCATTTAACTTCTGTTTTCCTCCGTTTCCTCAATGGTTAAATGGGAATAATGATAACAAAGCAATATTAAAACTATGTGTAATGGAGGCAGTATGAAGCAGTGGGCAGTGCACCAGAAGTTAAGTCAGAGGACCCTTGTTTGAATTTTGGTTTCGCCACTTACTACATTTGTGGCCTTCATTAGATCATTCACTATTTCCAGACCTTGTCTGGTGGTTTGTCTATAAAATGAGGTCACAGGACAAAATGACCTCTGAATCCCTTAGAGCTCCACTGGTCACCAAATGCATGGCTGGATTCTGTGTCCATAAGGAACATTTTTACCTTTTCCAGTAATTAACAGCTGTTATCTCTAATTTCTCAGCCAGAGAACAAATTAAATAGGACAGTCAGACAGAAAACACACACATCACATCACTCTTAAAATAAGCTCGGCTACATTTCTCAAGCATACACGTTGTTAATTAGAGTTGGGAAAGTAACAACAAGGACCTCCAATTCCAAATTAAAGCTAAAAATGGAATCTGCTTGGGAATGATATTCACAAAAGTCTAAGAACTGGGAGCTGGAAATGGAAGGGAAGTGTTAATTTGATTAACTACATGGACCAAATCCCTGCAGTTTATCTAGAGTCCTTCATTTGACAAAGTTCTTTCATTGGAATCTGGTATTTGGAAGGGTTCTGAGAAGCCACCTGGTCCAACCCATACTAGACCAAGAATTCCCAGTATCCAAAACTAATAAGTGGCCATTCAGCCTTTGGTCGAAGACTTTCAGTGATGGGAAAACTCACTTACTCCAAAAGAAGCCCAATCTGCTTTGTCAGGAAGCTTACTTTTACACAAGATATAAATCTGCCTTTCCACAGCTTCCTCCCATTACTTCTTTGTTCTGTCTCCTGGGGCCAAGCAAAACAAGTCTCATCCTTATTCTCTGAGATCAACCTTCAAGAACTTGAATAGCTGTCACATTTACCCCAAATCTTTTCTTCTGCAGGCTAAACAAGCCAAATTCTTTCAAGAAAGCACCTCACAACATTGTCTCATGTCTTTCCTACAATGTGCTCCTAAAACTATGCTCTACTTGTGGTTTGACCAGTCAGATATTGTCACATTTTCACTTGGCAGAAAGCAAGTGAGGTATGAGAAATGTTATTGTCCCTATTTTGGTCATGAGACTACTTACTATATTGCCCCTATTAGGAAACCGAGGAGTAGAGGGTTGAAATAATTGGCATAGGCAAGTAGATCTGGTATAAGGAATTTTGACTCCATAGCATGATGTTCTAATCATGTAAATAGGCAGAGAAATTTTAGGTTTTAAATATGTTCTTCTTTGCCTAGGCAACCCTTGCATCAAAGGGTCCCTCCTTCCACCAATGGCATAGGTACCCTTGAACTTCTCACTCTTTTAACAGATTGTCCCCACCCAGGTGATATAGAATTTCAGTTCCTCTTGTACCCTGTTTACTGACTTCCCTTATAAGCACATAGGCTCACAAGGCTCCAAACATGAACAATTTTGGTTTCAAGTTAATAGAAGGAGGGCTTGCACCTGAGCCAGTGGAAAATAATGATATTCCCCAGTGAACAATGTTTTCCTTTTTTTAAAAAAAATTAATTTTAAGGTTTATTATTTATTTTTAGGCAATAAACATTTTTATTTATAGTTTTGAGTTCCAGTCATCATCCCTCCTTCCCTCTCTCCCTTCCCCCCTCCCTGAGGTGGTAAGCAATCAGATATGGGTTTGTAAGGGCCAAATTTTAATTGGGGAGTGTTAATTAGGCAGCTCAACATAATATTGGGGTAAGAAAGGAGATTAACAGCTTCTTTAAAAAACAAAACAGGGTTTATTAATGGGAACAAATTTAAAACACAAATAAGGTTAATAGAACTAAGGATAAAGAAAAAAGGGAACAGGGGAAGGAAAAAGATACGATCTACAACTTGCCACCACTCGGAAATCAGCAATTTCAAGAGAACCTGCTGTACAGTGCTCCAGTGTCTTGCTCCCTCCACCACTCATGCCAGAGTGAATCTCTCTTCCCTCCTCTCTCCTAGCAACCCCTCTCTCACAGGAAACAGGGTGGCCACACTCACACAGCCCCAAGCTAATTGGCTGGAAGCCCTGATTGACAGAATTAACAGGAGGCTGTAGAATTGCCAGCCTCCCAGCTTCTACACACCAAAGGTCACCTGACTACCCTCACCAGGCTGTCATCATGGTAATTTGGCCAGGCCCATGTAGGCATTGGCGTGTGGTAATGATGTGTGCCACAGCTGCACTGTGCCATCCAGGGAGGGCCCCTGGGGTTTCTAATTTTAGCCAAAGACGGGGTCATAGAAACCTCAAATCATAATTAATTCTTTATAGGTTATACATGTGCGATTATGCAAACCATTACCATATTAGGCATTTTGTACAAAAAAAAATTTAATAAAAGAAAAAAATGAAAGAAAGTGGAAAATAGCATGCTTCAGTCTGTGTTCCGTCAATATCCATTCTTTCTTTGGAGGTGGATAATATGTTTCATCAATAGTCTTTTGGGATTTTCTTAATCATTGTATTGTTGAGAATAGTTTCCTTTCACAGTTCTTCATCAAACAATATTACTATCTCTGTGTACAACATTCTCCTGATTTTGCTCACTTCACTATACATCAGTTCATACATGTCTTTCCAGGCCTTTCTGAAATCATCCTGTTTGTCATTTCTTATACAACAATAATATTCCATCACCATCATATACCACAGCTTGTTCAGCCATTCCCCAATTGATGGGCATTCCTTTAATTTCAAATGTTTAGCCACCACAAAAAGAGCTGCTATAAATACTTTTTGTACAAACAGGTCTTTTTTTCTTTTGGGGGATGTCTTTGGGATATAAACTTAGCAGTGTTATTGTTGGATCAAAGGGTATGCACAATTCTATAGCCCCTTGGCCATAGTTCCAAATTGCTCTCTAGAATGGTTGGACCTTTTTATAACTCTGCCAACAGTGGTTTAGTGTCCTAGCTTTCCCACATCCCCTCCAACATTCAATATTTTCTGGTTTTGCTATATTTGCCACTCTGATAGGTGTGAGGTAATACCTTAGAGTTGTTTTAATTTGCATTTCTTTGATCAATAGTGACCTAAAGCATTTTTTCACATGATTGTAGATAGCTTTAATTTCTTTTGTCTAAAAACTGCCTGTTCATATCCTTTGATCATTTATCAACTGGAGAATGACTTATATTTCTATAAATTTGACTCTGTTCTCTAAATAATTGAAAAATGAGGCCCTTATCAAACATAATTATTTAAACAAATATTTCCCAGTTTTCTGCTTTCTTTGTAATATTGGTTACATTAGTTTTGTTTGTGCAAAAACTGTTTAATTTTATGTAATCAAAATCATCTAGTTTACATTTTTTTTTGCTCTCTGTATCTTCTTTGGTCCTAAATTTTCCCTCTGCCCATAAATCTGACAGATAAATGATTTCATCCTCTCTTAATTTGCTTATGGTATTATCTTTTACACATAAATCATATACCTATTTTGACCTTATTGTAGTATACAGTGTAAGATGTTGGTCTATACCTAGTTTCTGCCATACTGTTTTCCAGTTTTCCCAGCAGTTTTTGTCAAATAATGAGTGTTTATTCCAAAAGTTTGGATCTTTGGGTTTATCATATACTAGATTACCATAGTTATTTACTGTAGTGTAATTTATAACTATTCTATTCCACTGACCCACCTCTCTATTTCTTAGCCAGTACCAGATTGTTTTGGTAATTACTGCTTTATAATACAGTTTGAGATCCTGTAAGAGCTGTATTGGATTAGTGACTGATTATCAAGTTCAGGTAGGATTCCTATGTGGACTGGTCAAGACTGATACTTTCATATTTGTGCTCTAATCCACAACCCCTTAGTCTTCACACCATTGTGTGTAATAGGCAGTGATTCTGTTCTGATATTTTCAGTGTATCTCTGCTCACTGCTTCCCATTGCTGCCCTCCACTAATCAACTTTTTACCCAGAAGATTGGAAGAGTAGTTTCAGTGGAATTGTGTTTGTGACTGTCAGAGTAAGTACCAAATAGGATATACCCCCCCCACACACATATACACGTACACATACATATATATATGTCTATGTCTATGCCTATGCATATATATGTATATTTATATATGTATATATAGGCACATACATATTGTGTGTATATATACTGCTACTTTTATGTACTTGCATATACATATGTGTATATATGTATGTGTGTGTATAGATATATCTATATATAGGCAGCGAGGTGGTGCATTGGATAGAGGTCTGAAGTCAAGAAGGCTCACCTTACTGAATTCAAATCTGACCTCAGATCAGACACTTACTAGCTGTGTGAACCTGGACAAGTCATTTAACCCTGTTTACCTTAGTTTCCTCATCTGTAAAATGAGCTGGAGAAGGAAATGACAAACTCCTCCAGTATCTCTGCCAAGAAAACTCCAAATGCAGTCACTGAGAATTGGACATGAATGAAACAACTGAACAACAATAACTATGGTGTATGTGTATATGTATGTATCTGTGTATATGTATACATACATATATATATGTATGTGTAGACACATGTGTATCCATGCATATGTGTGTGAATGTGTGCATACTATCCCTAAAGTGTTAGTGTAGCTTTAAACTATGAAAGTATAATGAAAAGAAAATCTTGGTTAAGCAAAAGCCGGAAGAAAAGAGTAAATAGCATTTATTTCTCAGATGGTGAGAATGTGTGCTTGGATGAAGAGGTGGGATTGAGGAACACAGAGAAGGCCTGTACGGCAGTTATATGGGGACATTGGAGTCAGATTACGGAAAGGCTAGCGTGCCAAGTTAGGAAGTTTAAGACTGATTTTGAAGGGTGAATACCTGGTACAATGCAGATGCTTACTAATGGCTTGTGAGTTGATCGATGAAAACTAGACATTTGGATGACAGCTGGTGATTCTGATCATTTTATTCTGCCCAATAATAGCTTGACTGAATACTACCTCACTAAATGTTTTCTCTATCATCACCCTGAATTTAGTAAGCTTGACTTTCAACTATCCATCAAGGATGGATGGACTGTTATTTTCCCCTTTGTAAATGGCTTCTTGTAATCCCCACATGTAACTTACATGAAAAGATAAGCTTAAGTTGAAGAAAAAATGGATGCAATATCAAATGTGCAAATTTATTTAGCCTTGAGGTGATGGCTCCTGTATCAGGATGGTGCTTTTTGTTAAAGGTAGCTAACAAAGTCAATGACTCACTGAGGCAGTTGGTTTTTAATGTGTTGAAAGAAATAATCCTCTCCTGGGGATTGTGATTCATTTCCTTTGGATGACTTTTCTTCTTTTTCTCATGGAACTACATAATCCAGAATGAATTTGTGTATTTTTAGCCCTTAGCTTGTGGTCGTCCATCCCTTTACAAAGCATCAGTAACATTAGCATCCACTGTGCAGAAAATGTACAACAGATTTAAACTCTATAAATTGAAGGTATAACTGAGCAAAGTACAAGCTAAGAGATTTGGAAGGTGATGGTATAGCTGATTTTGCCCTCTGCAGAAGATCAGCACTTACTCATCCTTCATCTTCACTTATAACTGGATTGCCTCAGAGGAGAGAGGCTTTCCTGTCAGTAAGTCTGATACAGAATGCTATTTTAAAGCTTACTTTTCCTGCCTATTATTTCTCTTTATAAGCAAAACCCATTGTTTCAGAGCACTCCTCTCTTTTGGGTCTCCATGGGCCAGGCTCAGTCTCAGGGGCAACCCTGAAAAGATGATTATTTTCTGGGGAGCAGATTTACTTTGGGAGATTTTCATATATAGCTTATCACATCCTAAATCTAGGTCTCTGCAAATATAGATAACAGGGTCCTATACAAGCATTCAAGGTATAACAAATGTGAATAGGGTAATGGATAGCTGTAATATCACCCAAGAAAAGTGGAAAAAACCCCACAAAGGGCTCTGGGATTCCATAAAGAAACACAGACAACAAAGAGATTCATGATAGTCCTGTTATTCAATATACATTTATTAAACACCAACTATGTACCAGGTAGGGCAGCTAGGTGGAGCAGTGAATACAGTGCTGGGCTTGCAAGTCAGGAAAGCTCATCTTCTTCAAGTTCAAACCCAACCTCAGACTCTTACTAGCTGTGTGATCCAAGGAAAGTCACTTAACCCTGTTTGCTTCAGTTTCCTCATCTGTAAAATGAGCTGGAGAAGGAACTGGAAAACCACTCCAGTATCTCTGCTGAAAAAACCCCAAATGGAGTCACAAAGAGTTGGACATGACTGAAACAACTGAACAAGCAAAATATACTAGGTATTGTACTATTTATTGGGGTAAAAAGAAGGGTAAAGGATTGTCACTGCCCATAAGGAGCTCACAATTTAATATAGGAGACAACAGACAAACAAATACATACAAACAAACTATATACAGGATAAGTAGGAAATAATCAACAGAGGAAAGGCATTGGCATTGAGGGGGATCCAGAAAGACTCCCTATGTGTAAACAACCAACACAATTCTTTTATAGTGGGTCCTGCATTTTCATAGGGATTTATAGTTCTCCAGACTCAGCAAAATCATCCTGCATTCTGGAGTTTTCTGGAAAGAAACCAAATGCCATGGGACTGCTGGATGAGTATCATCAGCATGTATTGTCTGTTGGACTCTGCATAAGAAAAAAGCCCGTGCTTGTGGTGTCAAGAGAGGCAATGCCCCTATAAGAGAGGCACCTTCTGATAGTTCACAGTAACGTCCCAGAATAAAGAGAAGATTGTAGCCCCTCTCCCCAACGCCTTAGTCCTTCAGTGTTCACTCACTGTGCATCTCCAGCACCACAGTGTGAGGACAGCTCAATAGCCTCTTCCCTAAGGGACACCCATTTTTACTGAAGAGTAAATTAGGAATGGGAAAAGCATGCCCAGGACCATGTAGTCAGATAACAATGAAGCTGGGAGTGGGGGCCTTGTTTCCTAATGTCAAACCAATGCTCTTCCCAATGCACTACAATGGATTCATTGTCGGTATGGGGAAATCTGATGATTAAAATGCCAAAGGAGTTTTATAGATCATCCTCAATGACTCATCATTTCATGCCCCTTACGCTTCAAAAAATTATATATTACTTATAACATTTGGATTCCCATTATCCATGTAGGATGAAATGTTAAAAATATTTATTGAATTTATAATATATACAGAGCACAATCCCTCCTTGTTCTCAATCTATTTCCCTTAGAATCCACAAACTGTTAGGAAGAAGCCTTTGCCTTTTATATTTTTCCTTATAAATAGATAAGGAACATTAAACCCTTGCCTTTAATAAATACACTGATGTTCTTGTCTACACAGAGAAGCACTGGGTAGACCTATACTCTAAGCTACTATGTTACTGAACTCGGGGTTAATTTCTACAATTACCAAACTATCACTTCTCCTTATAAGTAGAACTTGCCACTTCAGGGCTTTCCCTCCCTTCCAGGTCTCCATGCTTTGATCTCAGGGGTGGTCTTAAAAGATAAATCTCTTTCTTTGGACAAATTTAATTTGAGATCTCTCTCTCTCCATATATGTATATATATATATATACACACACACACACACATACACACACACACACACACACACACACACACACACATATATATATATATATATATATATATATATATATATATATATATATATATATATGTTATTGTAGCCATTCAAGGTACAATAAACACACATAAGGCAGTGTATGCAGTCAGATTCATGGGAGTCCGTAAAGAAATATAGATAGCAAATGAAGAGATTCCTGATAACTCAGTCATTCAGTAAATATTATAAGCATTTGTTATGTCCAGGCTAAGCAATGGGGATAAAAAGAAAGGTAAGAGAGAGCCCCTACTATGAGGGAGTTCAGAGTTTAGTGGAGGAGGCAAGATGCAAATAAACTATATAAAGGAGAAATGGGAAATAATGAACAAAGAGAAGGCAACCATCAATAGCCCTTGGGGATGGGAGTAGGGAGAAGTACATGGTGTGTGTGTGTGTGTGTATATATATATATGTATGTCATGGTCCTCTTCAAGTCTGAAGGACAAACAACAACAATTGATCCCTTATATATCTGGGATATCAGACATTTATCAGAGGAATTTGCTGCAAAGATTTTTTTTAAACAGTTAATATAGTCTCTTCTGATCCTAAAAGCTTTTGAGATTAAAGATATCTTAGACATTTATAGGATCATATATTTAGAACTAGGAGAAATCTCAGCTATCATCTAGTAGTCTTATTTTAAAGATGACAACAGTGAAGGCCAACATTGTGAAGGTAATAAGCAGTAGAGCTAAGCTTGAAACTCAGGTCCTCTGACTAGAGCCAGGGATGTTTCTACTTTAACACCACACCCTCCTGAAATGACTACCAGGTCACTTGACCTTTTTGTTTATTTTTCATTTCTAAAATATTAGTTATGGTTGGAAGACAGACAAACCAACCTTGTATATGGCATCAAGGAGCCGGCTCTTTGGCTTACTTGCTATTTGATCTTGAGCAACCTACCTTGTTCCCTTGGGCCTATGCTGTCTCATCTATAATATGAGGGGATTAGATTAAATAGTAGCACTTCCCAAACCTTGTTCTGTAATGTCTTTGTATTCTATGGATGTGACTAAAGTGGCCTATGAGAAAATTTTGATACTAGTGATATTTTCCCATCTAAAATATTAAATCTGAAGCTTTATATGTAGACAAATAAGAAGCAGTTTTTCAGAATGAATAAAGCTTAATTTATTTTATCTTGGTCCAAAAATTTCCCCTTTGCCCTTGAGAATATTCCATATGTCCAGACCTCCAAAGTCATTTATAGGTTTCAGCAATTTCTCCAAGACCCAGGATGTTTCATAACCAAATTAATTCAGTGGAAAAGCCTAATTAAATGGTCTTTCCAGTTGTTTCTGTGTCTAAAACCATGAGTCTATGAGTCATTTGGGAGCTGATGTGTAACTACAGTCACAAATTTTCCCCACAAACACAGGTTCCTAAGAAGACAAAACAAAGGGGATAAATAGAGAAATTCACAAGTCAATTTCCATTAAGTCTTTTGTTTGCTTCTCATTAGGCTGGTACCACTGTACTTGAGAATCAGAGCTGATTTCCAGTCTGATTTGCATTGTATTCTTTGTCACTCTTGGGCTGCCATTGAGGAAAGTAAGTCTCTGCACTCTCTTGACCAAAGAAACAACTGATTGGGAGTTAGTTTGAAAACTGGATTCCTAAAACCATGGTTTGTTATCATCACCTAGGGACCAGCCTCTCATGTGTGCTTTGTATTTGAGCATCTGCCTAGCTATTCGGAGGAGCAATTAATAATGTCAATAGCAAACCCAGAATTCCTCCTGCTGTTCTTAGTTGTAATGGAAGATCTGTCCTGTTCCTTTCATAAATTAGTTGATAACTGTCTTTCCTTCTCTTTCTAGCAAAAGGATCTTAATTACACGACATAGCCGGGCACCAGAGCTTCATCCAGACAATGGAAATGGATGATCAAAACACATTAAGCTTTCATGGAGGTTGTTTACACATGCATAATAGTGGCTGTGGTCCTCTCTGATAGCAGCAACAATAAATTTTTAAAAACACATTAGGATGTTCTTTTCATTAACCAATGATTTTATAGCCCTCAGTGTCTTTTTAACTATCTATGCGTAAAATTGAGTGTTATAATTTGTAATTACTGGAAATAACTAATTTTAATTCCCCAAACTGATATTTAGGACTTTATCTGATTTGGAAGATTTGAGTTGGTTTCTGAGTAGTAGTGCAGTCACCATGATGTCCCCCTTTTTCATGTGGCATTACCACATGCGTGGGTGGGAACTAGAAACGAGTTGTCATTGAGGTCCTACCACAGGAACATGGCTACTGCCTCATAAATATGACCCAAAATAGGCTCACTTTAATGACTGAGTTGGAAGTGGAGTCAGTCAGTTAATGAGCATTTGTTAAATATCTACTCCAGTTATCCCTTACACATCACAGGGCTTAGGGACACTGTGTCCCCCATGATCTGGAAAATCCATGTAAATTTTTTTGGCCTTCCCTTCCTACCAGAGAAGAAATCTGCTTTTTTAATTTTTCTTTTAAGGGGGTGTTAACAGTACCTTATTGTAAAACTTGGGTTGAACATTTGATCATAGGCTCTGTGTCATCTGTTGACCTTTATATTTCATGTGATGCTTCTGCAAACTCCCCCAAAATTCCCATTGATTTCTTATGCCGATATGCCTTTGATATACCAAAACCATGATGGGGAAAGTTGTCACATGAAAAAGGATAACTGTATGTGTTAGGTACTGTTTAAAATCTAAATGTGGTTTCTAATCTGCGCCCCCCCCCAGTTATGGGGGGAAGCTGGCAAAAATCACTGATAAATTCAGCAAGAGTTTAGGCTTTTAAGGATTTATTAAAATATTATGTTAGTAAATAGAGAGAGAGATTGAGAACAGATTCCTCATAGCATGGAAATCCTAGCTTGGATCTATCCAGTATAGCCAGAGAAAAAGAAACCTTCTTCTTTTCCTAGCAGCCCATGTGAAATCTCTCATCACCTCAAAAGTCCTAGATGACCAGGGGGACCCTCCTTTTTCTCCCATCTGCTGCCATTCCAGTTCCTCCATGAAAAAGAGACAGAGGCAGCCCCCTAACCTCTGCTTTCTAGTTCTTCTCTCCCTCCCCGAAAGGGGAGGTCCTTCAAGCTGATTGGTTGACAGTGATCTCTTGCTGATGTCAGTAGTATACCGCCTCTGAAAACGACACGCCTCTGAAAACAACATGCCTCTGAAAACAACATGTCACTCAGGGCCAGCCAGGTGTGGTCTCCATCCAATCACCCTTAAGTAGGTACTTAGTTTCACAGTCTCACCCAATTCAAATATTATTAAATCAATCCTTAGGTGGGATCCCTGGGCATCTGCCGAATCCCATTATTTTATCACAGTATTATGGTAAGTACCAGGGATACAAAGAAAGGCAAAAATAGTCCTTGTCTACATTGAGCTCAAATTCTAATATAGGAGAAAATATGTAAATAACTAAGCACATACAAAAGAAGCATAGAATAGATGGGAGGCAGTCTGAGAAGGAAAGGCTAGTGAGTCCTTGTGGGAGCTGAGGTATTACTTTGGATAAAGGCTGGTAGGATACAGAGCTGACAGGACCTTAGAGAACATCTGGCCTGACTCTCTCTTAGATGATGAAATTGAAGCCCAGAGAAAAGTCACTTCCTCAACAGAACAGGTAGTAAATAGCTGGGTTGAGAGACAAACTCAGTTATTCTGGTGTAAAATCCATTAAGTCATGGAGTTATTGAGGGGAGAGTGACAGTTGGGAAGGAGAGTGCCCCTAGAGCCAATAAACTAATAGAGGAACAATCAAGTCCCTCCATAATCTAGTCCCTGCCTGCCTTGCTGGGGCTTTTTCATATCACTCTCCTTCACACACTTGATACTCCATCCTAAATGGACTGGGAGATTTCCACTGGACCTGTGTGAACTTTCCTTCTGTGTAAAATGAGAAGGTTAGACCTAAATATATGATCTGATAATTCCTGTACTCAGAAGTGAATCTGTTGACTCTGTGAATTTGTATTACCAGAAAATTATTTGGAATCAGTCCCTGAGTTCATTTCCTAGGTCTGCTACCTTTTAGTTATGTGACCTTGGGCAAGTCACTTAAATTATCTAGACCTCAGTTTCTTCATCTGTAAAATGAAGTGATTGGAATGGATGGTCCCAAGGTCCTTGACAGCTCTAAATCTATGATTCAAATATTCAGGGATCCATGCCTGAGTAAGGCTTAATTTAATCATTATAATGTTCAGTCCCATCTAAGTGGTCCCATGCAGACACACATGAACTGTGTGGGCAACATATGTATATCCCCATAAAATGATAATTGTAGTAGTAATCATTCATATATCACTTTGTTGCAAAACATTTTTACATAATTTCTCAAACTGCAACCTGACAATAACCCTAAAAGGTATGTGCTATTAGTATCACTATTTTATAGATAGGGAAACTGATGTTCTCATAGCTAGTAAGTGTCCGAGGGAGGATTTGAACTCAGGGCTTCCTTACTTTAAGTCCAGTATTGTATTCTTTGATCCATCTAGGTGCCTCATCTAGTTTAGGTGTTATCTCCTCTACAACACCTATCCTGATTGCCACAGATATTAGCATATTCTCCCTTCTCATATTTCCTTGTATTATACTTATTTAGACACATGCTGACCCCCTCTGCTACCATCCCTGACCAGTAGAATGTAAGGTTTCAGAGGACAGAGACTGTTTTGCATCTCTATCCCCTGTAACATTGTGGGTCTTTAATAAATTGTTGGTTGAATTGAACTAAAAATGTTGCTGCCATTGAGCTATGATTTAACGATGAAAAATCCCTCTTCTTTCTGCATCTGCAGCCTTGGGCTTGCCTGAAGTATCCCTGGCAGTGTTGAATATGAGTTATAAATGGTATAAACACCAATAACCACCCTCTCCACTTCTAGCCTGACAAAAACTGAAAATCGGGCAATCTTAGGGGCTGAAGCCTTGCAACGCCATCACTCTTGTCCATCTCCAGCACCTCAAGTCCAATCTTAACTGTGCTCATCTTCCCCCAATCTCCTACTTTTCCTTATTTCCTGCACATAGGTTCCACCATCTTCCCAAGTGCCCAGGTTCACAACCTCAGTGGTTCCTTTGGCCATTTTCTTTTCCTTATCTCACATGTCCAATCTAATTCCAAGTTCGGTTGAATTTACTTCAATAATATTTCATAGATATATCCCCTTCTTTCTATACCCTTTTATGTCTACTCACTTCAAGCCTCCGTTAATCTTTCTTTCTTTCTGGTGAGGCAATTGGGGTTAAGTGACTTGCCCAGGGTCACACAGCTAGTAAGTGTCAGATGTCTGAGTCCAGATTTGAACTCAGGTCCTCCTAAATCCAGGACCAGTTCTTTATCCACTGTGCCACCTAGCTGCCCCTCCATTAATCTTTATTTGGATTATTATACCACCCTCTTAACTGGTCTTACAGGATCCATTTTATGGTCTCTTCATAGAGATAGCGATAGCTGGGTGTCACAGTACGTAGAGCTCTGGACCAGCAGTCAGAAAGACCTGAGTTCAAATCCAGCCTCAAACACTTAACTAAATTTATGACTGAACAAGTCACTTAACCTCTATTTATCTCAGTTTTCTTAACTGTAAACTGGGGGTAATCATAGCATCTACCTCACAGAGTTGTGAGGAGCAAATGAGATAATATTTGTAAGCCACTTAGCCCAGTGCCTGACACATAGTAGGCACTTAATAAATACTTTTTCACTCCCTCCCTCTTTGATTTATCCTTCTTGCTATTGTCTGACTAGCCTTCTTAGTGCCCAAGTCTGTTCACATCTCTCCTCTCCTTAAACACCTCCCATAGCTCCCTGTTGCCTATCTCCTGCCTCTCTGGGCCTCAGTTTCTCATTTGTAACATGAAGTACTTTGACCAGATGACCTTTGAGGTCCCTCCCAACTCTATTTCTATGTCGTTATGATCGTAAAAATTCTTAATCCTGGCATTCAAGGCTCTTCAGAGTCTGGCTCTAAGCTACCTTATCTCACACTCATATCTCCCGCATACATTACATTCCAACTGAATTGAATATTTCTCCAACCCACAGACTTCTCCTGTATTCTCCTGGCACCAGGCCCTTGCAAGCACTGTCATTTCTCTGCTTTTCATGTGCTGGAATGGAGTCCCTTCCCCAAACTCATCTCCATTCATTGAAGTACTTCTTGCTCTTTCATCAGATCTCAGCTTAGATGCCATGTGGCCCTTGATGAAGTTCTCCTCAGAGTTCTCATAGTGCTTGGCATAGTCTTGTATTCTTCACTATGGTGTCCTCTCTTCTTGTTATAGTTATTTACATATCTGTCTTTCCCCCTTGTTACAACAGGATTTCTGGGACATCTATCTGTGTATCGCCTTCTGCTGCAATCAATGAATAACCAATTATTATTATGCACTTACTAATATGCCAGATAGTATGCTAAGCACCAAGGGTGCAAGGAAAGGAAATTTAGTCCCTGCTCTTAAGGAAGGTACGTTCTAATGGTCCCTTGGACATTGTAGGCACTGAATAAATAGTTTTAAATTAAATTAATTAATTTAAATTGAATTCAATTGAAGAATTGTCGGTGTTTACTACCAGCTTTCCTGATATTACCTCCCTCGATTCTTTATATCCATTTGGGAATCTTTTGCCTATAAATTACTTTGAATGTTGATGCCTTATGTGTTCCCACACTTCTTTGGAGAGGCAGGAGGTGGTATTTCATGATGGATAGAATACTGGGCTTGGTGTCTGGAAAACCTGGTTGTAAATCCTGCCTTTGACACTTGTCAACTATGAGAGCCTCTATGAGCCAGATACCTTCACTGAGCCTCATCTCTAAAAGGGAACAATAATATCAGTCATTTAGACCACACAGAGCTGTTGTGAGGCACAAATAACATATTAGGCATAAAGCACTTTCCAAACCTCAGCTCACTGAATGAATGTCCTAACTTTTTGAGAGCTGTACTCTGTGGATGGAATAGATTAGATGAGTTGGACTAAGGAGAGAATTGATTATCTTATTTGCTCAGACATTGGCACCTTACTCCTGTGGGTGAACCCAGCTCCAATTCAATTTTTCAGAATACTGGCCAGTGGCAAAGTACGTAGAATTGGGATTCTATCCTCCAAAGATTCCCAATTAACCTCCCTTCTCTTTTTTCCTTTTTAAAGACAGAAGACAGAGTAGAGAGAATTAGAGAGAAGACAGCAGGATATACACTTTGGTCTGAGACAGTCTGGCCATTGAGTTCTGGTCTCCAGAGTGTTCTGGAAATCTCTGAGAAGCCAATCTATTTACACACATTAATTAAGGCCCTATTATATGACAGGAACTCTGCTAGATGCTAGTGATACAAATACATAGAACTAAACAGTCCTTCCCTTAAGAAGCTTACTTTTTATCAGGGAAGAAATATATAATGGTGGTACATCTGGGTGGTGCAGTGGATAGAGCACCGAACTTGGAATCAGGAAGACCTAAGTTCAGATCCAGCCTCAGACACGTACTGGCTGTGAGCCAGAGTAAGTCACTTAGCCCCTATGTGCCACAGTTCCTCATCTATCAAAATGGGCACACACCGGAAAAAGAAATGGCAAACCATTCTATTATCTTTGCCAAGAAAGTCCATCAGATCACCTAGAGTGAGACACAACTGAACGACTGAGAAACAACAACAACAATGATTAATGATGATAATAACAACAATAATCATCATAATAATGGTTCACACATATGTAGTGCTTTACGATTTGCCAAGCAAATTTGATCCTCTCAACAACCCCTCCAAGTAGGTGCTATTACCATTTCCATTTCACAGATAGGGAAATTGAGATAGGTAGATATTGTGATATTGCTCAGTGTCACACAGTTAACAAGTATCTATAGGGGCAGCTAGGTGGCTCAGTGGATAGAGCACCAGCCCTGGAGTCAGGAGGACCTGAGTTCAAATCCAGCCTCAGACACTTGACACTTTCTAGCTGTGTGACCCTGGGCAAGTCACTTAACCCCAATTGCCTCACTAAAAATAAATAGATAAATAAATAGATAAATTAATTAATTAATTAATTAATTAAACAAGTATCTATAGCTGGATTTGAATTCAGATCCTCTTGGCTTCACATCTAGTGCTCTTCACATAGAGCACAATAACTTTGTCAGGGAAAACAGGAGCATTTTGAGGAACAAAAGAAGCTTCACGTAGAGGGTAGCATTTGAGCTGATTAAAAAACAAAACAAGGGGGCAGCTAGGTGGTGCAGTAGATAGAGCACTGGTCTTGGATTCAGGAAGACCTGAGTTCAAATCCAGCCTCAGACACTTGACACTTACTAGTTATGTGACCCTGGGCAAATCACTTAACCCTCATTGCCCCACCAAATATATATATATAAAAAAATTAAAACAAAACAAAACAAGGAATTCTAAGAGGCCAAGGCGAGGTAGGCATGTGCTCTAGGCTTAGTGGGCTCTAGTACAAGGACACAATGGTGAATCATCTGTGAGAAACAGTAAAGCAGGTCAGTTGGGTTGGCCCATAGAGTCCGCCACATATTTAAAATCTGAGGCTGCCCAATCCTCACATAGATAAAAACACTTAAATACAGAGCAAAACTTGATAGCACAAATTCCCATGTCTATGAAGACACAGGGTAGAGTTTTCATTTTTTCACTTGCTCCCAATGTATTCCATATGACCGTCACATCAGGAAATAGATTTCAGTTTCTCTGTTACCAGTCAGTTTTCAAACTCTTTCTGACATGTTTCAAGCTGACATTTATCATTTATATCTCCCCTTTTCATCAGAAGCATGAGCCCTATGTGGACCCCCAGACCACTACAGCCATAGTATCATGGCAGATAGAATTGTTCCCTCCCTTCTGGTGAAAGTGACATCTAGTCAATTGTTTCCAGTTCATTCTTCCTGAGACACCCTTGGCTTTCGCATGAATGGCAGTTGAAATTATAGCCATACAAGGCATACATGACTTAGACTAATAATGTAACCCAAACACTTTCTGAACCTTAAAGCACTATATAAATGTGAGCTGCTGGTGTTCTTAGACCTGCTTCATCCACAGCCATTTGTACCTAAGCTTAAGGAGGAGCTGATATCTGAGCCCCTATTAATGCTATAAAGGTGTCAAATAAGACTCACTTTCACGTGGGTAAATTTTAATGGCCTCATGAACCACATTTACAAGAAAATGCCTAATTTACTAGAGGGTGGTTTATGGGAGTTCTTATGCTAGGCAAATCATTGAGGGCAGTTTCTTTTTACAGTTGTACAAGTCATGGATTAATAAAAATAAAGAAAAAAGATAAATTACAAGCTAACAGGTAATGTGGGATGAGTACGATTGATGATGAATGTGAGAATGGATGGGCTATCAATGTTCCTGTTGCCTTCAAATTCAAGAGAGTTCTGATTCTGATTAACCAGCAAGCATAACCAGCAAAGAACCAGCCCCCCCTTTCTATTTAATCAAAGTAGAGCTCAGTCAAGAGTGTTTCTCACATTTGCAAAGACAAAAGTGAATATTTGTTCTACTGACACATGCTAAGTTCTCAATTAAAGCTTGTTGATAATTGACTGTGAACTCCAGACTTTGACTAGATGAAGCTGGATTGAGATGTTTTTGCACCTTGAGTTAGTTCTTTGTTTGTTGAGCATTGGATCTTCCAGATGCCATCTCCTGGAGAATAGATACGGTTTCTTTTTGTCCTGGTCCCCCCAGGGCCAAACACAGTGCCAGGCAAATAGAATTGAACAAATGTTTGTTGACTCCAGAAAACTGTGGCTGAAGTTCATACCAGGACAGGGTTTCATCATGGTTGTTGAATGTGTAACATTTATTAAGCACCTTCTGCATTCAATGTTCATTGCAAGGTTGGCACCAGAATAATGAACTTTTTATCCAGAATAACTCTCAAAAAATTGGCTGCAATGTCTCAGAGGGATAAGATTAGGATCTACATGAGTTCCTCTTTGCCATTAGAATCTAAGCTCCTTGAAGGCTTCACTTCTGTCTTTGTATCCTCTGACACTTAATGTGGAGTCTGGCACATAGTAGGGCTTCATAAATGCTTGTTGGTTGATCGGTAGGACTGCCTACCCAGAAGAAATTACAGATCCTTAATATTACAATGTGTCAAAAGTATTCTTCTGAGTACTGAGGTAGATACAAAATAAAAATAAGATATAGGTCCTGCCCTCAGCAAGTTTAACATCTAGCTGAGGTTGGGGAGAATGTAGCAAATTAATTCAGATGGTCCTCATAGGCCATCATGTCCAATTTATTCTTTTTTTTTTGCCAGAAAATGAGGGTTAAGTGACTTGCCCAGGGTCACACAGCTAGTAAATGTCATGTGTCAGAGGTTGGATTTGAACTCAGGTCCTCCTGAATCCAGGGCAAGTTCTCTATCCACTGTGCCACCTAGCTGCCCCATGGCCAATTTATTCTTGAAAAATAATCCTCTCCACAGACTCCTTGACCATTCAGGCTTTGTTTACAGATGTCTAGTGGAGGGAAACCAAACCCACTGCTTCAGGAGCCAGACCTTCCCCTTCAAAGAGTTCTAATGATGAAGTTTAATGTCTATGGGGGCGGGGCAGATAGACTTATCACAGAATCAAAGACTTGGAAGTGAAGCCATCTAGCCCATCTCAAAGGAGAATAAGAGTCCTCTCCACAGTGTCCTAGACAAGGGTTTGTTCAGACTTTGCAAAGACCTCCAAAGAAATGGAATCAGGGCTATGCTGGTAAATACTTAACAACCACTTCTCTAGAGGAAACTGCATGCAGGACACGCTTTTAAATTTAATCTGCATTATTAACATTTTCTTCATCACTTTCTTACGTCTAGACAATCAACAGAACAATAAATCAAGCCCTGATTTGTAGCATTTGCCGATTTCTGAGATGTAAATGCTGACGCTGAAAATTTATCAAACTGGCTCCAGCACATGCCTGGGGGGATTCCACGATAGTCCATGCCATGCTAGAATAACTCTAATTGCTTGAAGGCATTGCTTGACCTCAAGACTAAATCCACCACTGCTTACCTCCTTCCTGATAAAATTCCACCCACAAGGAGTCTGGGATCTAGCTTTATATCTCAGCTCTGCCAGTCACCAGCAGGGTGATGCTTCCCCTTCATACCTTCTGTATTGAACTGGATCATCCCTGTATCTATGCTACTTAACCTCTCTGGGCCTCAGTAGAGGAGAGGTTGGATTAGATAACTTGGAAGTCCCTTCCACGTCTAGAATATGATCTTCCCACCCTTCCAATAATTCCTGGTTTCTTTGTTGTTGTTCAGTCATGTCCAACTCTCTGTGACCCCATGGACCACAGTGCACCAGGACTGTCCATAGGATTGCTTTGAGTGGGGACAAAATAAAAGAATAAAGTGTAGTAAAGTGGTCCAGTGAACCCTCCCCTCTGATAGTGAATCATTTGGGGGCAACTTTAAAAGCAGCCTTCTAGAAACATCTCTTTCCATCAAACCTTTTCTCCCTTTGATGAGAAAGGGGCATTGTGGGTATTCCATTTCATCCCAACAGAGTTGTACCCAACTGTAACCAGCAGTACCACATGTGAACTGTGGACATTAGGGTTTGCTGAGGCAGACGCAAACGCGCTATTGTTTAAACATCGTCTTGCAGTCAAGCCATTTTCCCAAGAGTCACACCAGTTCAGCCTTAGGTGAGTGGATAGGGGCCTTGGGGCAGGATGATGATGGGAGATATATAGATATAGATATAGATATAGATATAGATATAGATATAGATATAGATATAGATATAGATATAGATATATACATATACATATACATATATACACATACACATATGTATGTGTGTGCATGTGCATGTGTGTGCGTGCATATACACACACATGCATATATGTGCATACATACAAATATACACATATAAAGATGTGCAGCGATACAGATATGCATAGATATATACATGTGTGTATATATGTATTTATATACACGTATATATTCCTTGTAATACCTTAGCTGTTCTATTAGTGTTATCTATTTTCTATATATATATAAATATTATATAGTGTATAAACAATACTGCCAGCAGGAAAGCTAGAAGTACCCCCTTTGTTTCTTCCCACCATGCAATCATTTAATCACCATATAAAATACTGAAATCATCAGGAACATAGCTGAACGAGCCAGTCCCATCCCCCTCCCACTTCCCTTAAATGTCTCCTTTTCAGTTACACAGTATTTTATGAAAAATTGATGTCTTGCTAGTCAACGTGATGAATGTCAGGACATGCAGGGAATAGTTTAAAGAGTTTGTTTTAACAGTTATGCATTTAAATTGTCCCATTAGGGTGGACATGCTCTCCCCTGCCAACACAATTCAGCTCTTAAAGGCTCCCCTTCTCATGGCCTGATTTTTTTCTCTCTGCTTGAAACCATCCCCCTCAAATATTATTGAACTTGGGATTTTAAATGATTTCATGCAAATGTTCAATTTCATGTCTGCAGCTGCGTGACTGTGTTTATTTCAGTGCAGAACACTAATAGGTGTTATTGAGAACATTTAGTGTAAAAATGGTACATTTTACAAAGAAAATCCTCTAGGATCGATGCATCAAGGGACGCAGCAGGACTTCTGGGGAAGCAGTGAAGTGTGCTGTGCACACACCTGGAAACCACCCCCCCAACATTTCTAGCCTCTATTACCTGAAACAGTCCCTATATTAACTCTTTCCAGCACCTGTAATAATGGCTGCCAATTACAGAGTGCTTTAAGGATTACAAGGTGCTTTCTATGTCTTATTCAAGTACCTACTATGTGCCAGGCACTTTGCTAGGCACTGGGGGACACAAGGAATGAAACAATCCCACCCTCTAGGGACCTTGCATTCTTATGGGGAGAACAATGCCATACAAAAGTACATGCAGAATATATATCCATCCATCCATGGAATAAATGAAACAACAGTTCACCACAATTTCGTTTGGGAGAGAGGGTGTTAGCAGTGAGGGAGATCAAGAAAGGTTCCCTGTAGAAGGTGGCATTTGGGCTGCATGTTGCAGGAAGAGAGGGATTCTTTGCAGCATTCCAAGCATGTGGGACCTGAAAGCATAATAGTCCCTACCTTTGAGGACCTCATACACTAGTTTGAGCCCCATAACAACCTTGAGAGGTAGGCACTACTGGTATTTGTATTCTCATTTTGCAGATGAGGAAACTGGCCCAGAGACACTATGGGCCTTGTGATGTCACATAGATGTTCAGCATCAGAGTTTGTCACTATGATCATTATCATCACTGACATTTTGTACCCCTTTGCAAAGTGCTTTACAATGATCTCATTTGATCCCAACAACAACTCTGGGAGGTAGGCTCTTATTATTCCCATTTTACAGATGAGGAAACAGAGGTAGACAAAGGATGTGACTCTGGGTGTTTTCTATGTCATTGGACTACCTTGGCCTGTGAGTCTAATGCTGGTCCTCACAAATCAGTAAGCACAGTATCGGCCCTTTTCCTCTCTGGTGAAGCAACCTGTGGCTAGAATCAGGAGTAAGCAAATTAGGAGGGGTTTGCCTCTGTTGCCAAGTCACAAGGTGAATTGTGTTGCTTATTTCCAAGGATAAAGAATAGGATAAAATAGAGTAGAACATGGAAGCTTGGAATTGCAGCAATAGCTCTTGGCCTGGGAATCAGAAATAAGGATTCGTTTAGCTATGATACATCTGACAGTCAACAAATACTTGTCAAATGATCATTGAATCAATCACAAAGCATTGATTAATGATCTATCAACCAGTCAATCACCAAGCACTGATTAATGATCTATCAATCGATCACCAAGCATTGATTGATCATCTATCAACCAGTCGATCACCAAGCATTGATTAATGATCAACCAATCAATCAGCAAGCATTTTTAAGCACTTACTATGTTCCATGTACCCTGCTAGGCACTGGGGATACAAAGAAAAAGCAAAACAGTTCCTGCCCTCAAGGATCTTACATTCTAATTAGGGGAGACAATACTATTGGGAGCCCTGTACAGAATAAAAATAAGGTGGCAGGAGAGGGAAAGTACTTATTAGCTGGTGAGAACCAGCAAGGCCACCTGAAGAAGCTAATGCTTATCTAAGTCTTCAGGGAAGCCAGGAATTCTAAGAGGCAGAGGTTGGGAAGGAGAATGTACCAGTTATAGAGGCTAGCCATGGCAAAGGCATGGAAATGAGAGGTGTTGTGGGGTCTATGAGGCCCAGAAAGTGGGCGAGTTTGACTGCAATTGAGAAAGGCCTTTCAGACGAGTAGAAAGAGAACCAAGATGGAAGTCAGGTTGAGAAAACTCAGAAAAAAGGAAGAATCCAAGAGGAACGTTTCCAATGTTGTGAAGAGGTCAAGAAGGATGAGGATTGAAAATAAGGCCATTAGATTTTCCAATTAAAAAATCATTGGTTATTTGGAGGATGATGAGATGACAGACTACAGAGAGTGTAGAAGTGAGAGGAGAAGGGTAAGTTTCAAGTGTAGATGGTTTTCTCTAGGAATCTGAGAAAGAGAGAAGAAATATAATATGATAACTAGTGGGCATGGTAATTTCTAATGAGAATTTTTAAAGAAGGGGGAAGACATGAGTCTGTAGGTAGCCAAAAAGAGCCAGCAGATAGGGAGAGACTGAGGATTAGAAAATAGGGATGGGAGTAAGGACAACCTGGTAAAGAAGACTTGAGGAGGGAAGGAAGTGGGGGAAAAAATTTGGAACCAAAAATCCTATGAAAGCAAATGTTGAAAACTATCCTTACAGGTAACTGGAAAATACTAAAATACTTTTATTTAGAAAAAGAAGATTTGAGCAGATGGAATCAAGGGTGCATATAGAGGAATTTGCCTCAAGTGAGCACAAGGGTCTCATTCATCAGATGTGTGAGGCACTGTCCTAGTCACTGGTGACAAAACAATTTAAACAATCAAGTACTCAGGTAGCTCACATTCTGATGGAGGAGCTTGCATTCCATCTATCTGTGGTTGAATGAATGAGTGAAGAAACAAATGGATGAATGAACAAAGGATAGACTAGATAGGAAACTTTCTTGGTGAGAAAGAAATCTGAGAGGGGTCTCACAGCTTTGGTATCTGGTAAAGAGAATTAGATTTAGGGGGCAGCTAGGTGGCACAGTGGATAAAGCACGGGCCCTGGATTCAGGAGTACCTGAGTTCAAATCCGGCCTCAGACACTTGACACATACTAGCTGTGTGACCCTGGGCAAGTCACTTAACCCCCGGTGCCCTGCAAAAATAAATAAATAAACAAACAAACAAACAAACAAACAAACAAATAAATAAATAAATAAATAAAATTATTAATTAATTAATTAAAAATTAAAAAAGAGAATTAGATTTGAAGTCAAAAAGTCTAGATTTACGTCATAATGCAACTATTTCCTCAAACAAATCTCTAACTTTCTCTGAGCCTTAGTTTCCTTATCTGTAAAATGGGGTTAATGAGCCTTGATTTTTTGGCTCACAAAGTTGTGAGTATCATTAATTACTATATGAGCTTACGATGTGTCAGACACTGTTGGTAAACAAAGAAGGTGAGATACAGGTGAGACTTGCAAGGCCCAATGGTACAATACATCTAAAATACTAAGTGAACCTGAAGTCCCTATAAAAACAGGAGTTGCTACTACTTCAGTAGTAGTAGTAGTAGTGGTGGTGGTGGTAGTGGTAGTAGTAGTAGTAGTAATTAACATCTCTATAGTGTTTTAAAGTTTATGAAGTACTTCACACATGTCATTTCATTTGGTGTTTATGGCAACTTTGTGACATAGGTGCTATTATTAATGTCATTTTACAGATGAAGAAACTGAGGCTGAGATAGATTAAATGGCATGCTCAGCATCACATGGCTGATATCTGATCAGGATTTGAACTCATATCTTCGTAATTCCAAGTCTAAGTCTCTATCTACTACACCACCTAACTGCCTCATTATTCTCTTTTCCTTCTAACCATCTTCCCATGAATTCTTCCCATGAATAACACAAGTCAGGAGTAAAGTAAGACTGAGATCAATCTAAAATATCCCTAGAGTGGCCATGTCCCAACTTCCTATGCCTACTTCCTTGATTTATGCTTGTCTATTTCCTCAGCATGACTCTCTCAGATGCTGGCTCTCTCCTTGGTACTGAATGGTAAACGTCATATCTACACCAATTCTTAACGAATAATAGATTATTAGCATTTCTAAGCAATGGGCATGTTCCTCAGTTCATGCAAGAAACATTTTTTGAAGACATTGACAGTATAACACATCTCATTCTTCTGGCCATTTCATGCCATGCTTCTCCACTTGGGCCATCATCCTACCTACCAGAACCTTGGACTCTGCTACTTAGCATAATTCCTAATACATTTTCTTTCCTTCTGTCCATCTTTTTTCTCTATTTTTCTCCTTTCTTTCCTTCCATCTTCCCCACCTGTGTCCTTTCCTTCCTTTTTCTTTCTTTTCTTTTTTCTCTTTCTTTTTTTCTCATTCCTTCTTTCTTTCCTCCCTCCTTATCTCCCTTCTTTCTACCATCACTACAACCATGAGGTAAGTTTGCAAGCATTAAACATCATTTGTTTATTCGCTGCACTTTAGTTAGCTTGGAGCCACATTTGTGGCAGACCTGGGTGCTTATCAAAAGAAAGGAGTCTACTGCACTCAGTGGAGGAAGATAAGTTTCAGACTCTCTTCACTAGTCTTCTGATTTCTTTTCTTTTTGGTGGGGGATGGTGATAGAATAAGGGTTAAGTGACTTGCCCAGGGTCACACAGTTAGTGTCAAGTGTCTGAGGCCAGATTTGAACTCAGGTCCTCCTGAATTCAGGGCCAGTGCTTTATCCACTGTGCCACCTAGCTGCCCCTAGTCTTCTGATTTCTGACGACCTTGAGTGAAACTCACAAAACAAACAGGCTAAATGGGAGCCAGGTGTTACTCCAGAGTGATAGAGGACTATTAGGCATAGATACGACTGGGGAGAAGGACTTGGCTGTTCCCTCCCATTGTTATGAACACCACAGTCCTCTGTCCCAGGGCAACTTCCACACCATGATGAAGTATCGGTGTGGAATTTTTGATGGGGATTCTACACCTAGGCAAACAAATATACACATATGATCTATGCTATGAATGAGATGATTAAAGAAGGCCTCCAGGGTTCCTTCCACTTCTAAATTTCTGAGCCTATGATTAGTCATCAGTGTGGTTTGATGTCATTATGCAAAGAGATCCCTAATGGACTTCCCCAGGAAGAAATACTTGCTCACTGACTATTTAACATTGTGATCAAAGATATTGTTCAAGGTATAATCAAATTTGTGAATGGACAGCATAAAGCTGTGAGCAATTGCTAACACATTGAATAACAGAGCCAGGATCCAAAAAGATCTCAACAGGTTAGAGCACTGGGCCAGATGTCATACGATGAAATGTAACTGAGATAAATTTAAAATTCTATCATTGGGCTTTTAAAAATTATTTCAGGCGCAGCTAGGTGGCGCAGTGGATAAAGCACCAGCCCTGGAGTCAGGAGGACCTGAGTTCAAATCCAGCCTCAGACACTTGACACTTACTAGCTGAGTGACCCTGGGCAAGTCACTTAACCCCCATTGCCCCGCAAAAAAAAACCCAAAAAAACCCAAAAAATTATTTCAGAAGTACAAGACAGGAGAAGGGCATTGGATTAGACGAGCTCTGAGGGTGATCCCTTTCAGCTTTTATATCTGTGGTCCTATAAGCTGAAGAAGATCTAAGGATTCTTGTGGGCTGCTAGCTCAATGGGCTTCACCAGTGTAATATGTCAGGAAAGGAAGATAATGCATTACAAGAATCCTTGGCCAAGACTTAGGAGATGACAGCTGTGATATATGATGCCTTGGGCAGACCCCATCTGGGGCACTGTGTTTGTTCCTTGGATCTACCCTTTAGGAAGAACATTATGAACCTGGAGAGCATCCAGAAATATGCATCCATGTGGTGAATGGGCCTCATGATCATGGCGTATGAAGATAGATTGAATGAAGTGGGAATGTCTAGCTTGCATTTTTGCTAGCTCCAAAGACAGGGCCTTCCAAAAGGCTTAATGTGGTTCTAAATTCAAAGTGTTCCAAAAGTCTTAGTGTGGCTTTAAGCTATTAAAGAGTAAAGTATTTGAAGGGATGTTAAATAGAAGTGATTAGACCTGTTCTTCCCAATCTAAGAGGATAGAATTGGAACATTGGCTAAACATAGCAAATAGATAAATTCAGATTTTTATGGAAGGAAAAAATCCCTAGCCATGAAAGCTTATCATAAATGCAATGAAGGGGCAGCTAGGTGGCGCAGTGGATAGAGCACCGGCCCTGGAGTCAGGAGGACCTGAGTTCAAATCCAGCCTCAGACACTTAACACTTACTAGCTGTGTGACCCTGGGCAAGTCACTTAACCCCAATTGCCCTGCAATGAGTGAGTGAATGAATGAATGAATGAATCAATAAATCAATAAATGCAATGAGTTTCCACATGAGGTAGTCAGATCTCCATCACCTGAAGCCTTTAAGCAATCAGAATGACCCATTTCTGATGTGTTTTTAGACGGATTTGTTTTTTTGCTTTGAGATACAGCTAGGACTTTGATTCTGAAATCCCTTTCATGGGCTAAAATACTGTGATTCTGATTCTGAGTTTGACCCTATCTCCTATTCATTGAATATAATTATCAGTGCAATAGAGAATATAAAATCATATTTCATAGAGTCCCTGACAAGAAGGTACTTCACAAAAGTGGCATAATAGGCAGTGTGAATGGTAGAGAAGGATACAAATTCAAATTGGCCCTACCTCCAGCCCTCAAGGGCTTGCTATGTGCAAACCTATGTAAGAAGGAGCTGGGGGGTGGGGCAGCTAGGTAGTAGAGTGAATAAAGCACTGGTCCTGGATTCAAGAGGACCTGAGTTCAAATCTGGCCTCAGACACTTGACACTTACTAGCTGTGTGACCCTGGGCAAGTCACTTAACCCTCATTGCCGCACACACACCCCCCCAGAGGAGCTATGAACTAGGAAAATAAGTCCTTGTTTCCTAACTAGGAACCCAAGTCCTGGTGCTAACCCTGTGGTATCTATCAGACTTTGCACTCATCTGGGAGTGCCAGTTTCCTCATCTGTAAAATCAAAGATGAGATAATAAGATCTCTCATGTTTCTTTCAGCCTGAAAAATCCCATAATTCTGTAGTAATTCAAAACAGTATCTGCTTAAGTGGCAAAAGGACCAGTGCCTGGAAGTTATAGGGAGGCAGATTTGGGTTCAACATCCTAACACATTTAGTGACAAGAAGACTTAGAAGAGGTAACATCGGCACCTTGAGCCTCAGGACACTGAGCCTCCCTTATAGGATGAGGAGGATGCACTAGATGACCTCTAAGTTCTTGCTCCACATCTATGAGTACGGTTTCCCAATGAAGTGTTTGTATCAACGAAGCCAACTTGCCTCCCTGGAGGCTCTTCCTGTCCCAAACCCTCACCTTTTGAATGGCTAGGAAGAATTGAGTTCCTATTTTGTACCTGGGAGTTGTAAACATAAATTGACACATATAAAATACCCCTACAAAGGAAACTTCAGGCTATATTGTGCTGTGGTAGCAGATCTCTCATGCACTTTGATTTCTTATGCACATTTCTCACCTTGGAAAGAGCCACTGAACTCGATGGTATCCCCAACTGGTGCTTTGGGGTCATGTGGAGCAAGGCTGCAATAGACAATTTAGCTGAGGCAGAGAGTTCCTTAATACAGAGGAAGGACAGATAGCTATGAAACAGAAGCTCGGAGCCCCTGATTTGCCAGGGTGGCAATTCTGTTACACAAAACTTGGACACATTATCCTGGCCCCACAATCTGGATTTCATTTGACCACCTATCAGGGTTTATGCCTACTGCCCCAGCCATCACAATGGAATCAAACCTGGGTTCAATCCACATAGAAGCTCCTTGAGGGCAAGACAGTCTCCCCAACACTCAGCACAGCTCCTGGAATATGGTAGGAAATGATAAATGTGTGGTAAATTGAAATGAATCCACCATCTTGGCAGGGGAACAGTTTCCTCAGCCTTCCCCATCACAACCTTGAGGACAGCCCAGTTCAGATGAAAATGGAGTCTATCAATTTGTCAATTTGGGGTAGACGGGTGGAATTGGGGGACAGTTGTCTTTCCAAATCCCCAGTGATTGCCAGGGGATTTGGGAAACCACTTGGCCCCCTTTCGCCCATCAGCTTTTGCACATAACCAGAACTGTTATGGATGTTTCCCCTTCATTCATTCATTCTCCAAGTTGCTTTGTAAAGTACGACATCCTGAGAAGCCTACAGAGTTTGGAGGGACCCAGAGAACACTTAGCTGTCCTCTACACACCTGTTCAAAGATAATATTTTTTTCTTTTTGTGCCCAGCACCTGGTTCAGTGCCTGGCATATACTTAATAAAATTTGATTGAATTAGATTGAATAAGCTCACCATGGCAACTCACCCAACAAATGGGCATCCAGCCTTTTCTTTAAAACCTCCAATAGAGGAGAACCCATTCCCTGAAGATCTGATTCATTGATAAATATTAGCTAGTCCCTGACTAAAATTTTTCCCCCAGGGGCTGTTATTTATGAGCTTAAATAAACATTTATTAAGTACCTCCTGTGTGCCTATGACAGGCAGTATGGTGTCAGGAAGACCTGGGTTCAAGTCTTACTTATTACACAAATAGCTGTGTGACTTTGGCATGTCACTTAACTCCTGGCACCAACTGTAAAGTAGGTACGGATTTACATTGAGGGCAGTGAGGTTGCACATTGGATAGTAAGCTGCACCTGGAGTCAGGAAGACTACTCTTCCTGGTTTCAAATCTGGCCTCAGACACTCAGTAGCTGTGTGACCCTGGTCAAGTCACTTGACTCTGTTTATCTCACTTTCTTCACCTGTAAAATGAGCAGGAGAAGGAAATGGTGAACCACCCTAGTATCTTGGCCAAGAAAAGCCCAAATGAAGTCACGAAGAGTTGGACGTGTCTGAAATGACTGAACAATAACAGTGGTAGAGGAAGTTATATCAAAGAAATCACAAGTCTAGTACCTATCATGACAGCATGCTCCCTGGTGGCTAGCTTGTTGTTTTCTCTCCCCAATCCTATGAGGCCATATCTTAGTGACCCTCCCCTAGTGACTCCTTGTGTCCCAAGATCTGAGGTCTATACCCTCAACTGAATTGGCCTTTAAAAGCTGATTTGAGAGCATCTTTCCTGTTGCCTGCTCCAGGCACCAGAATTAAATGTTATTGTGGTTCTGTTCAGTGAAACACCAGGATAATTCACTTTCAGGGACTGAGGTTATTATACAAGCCAAGTGACGTCTGAAAAGAAATAAGTGAAAAAAAAAAAAGAGAGATCAGTGAAAATGGTGTATTTTGGGGCCAAGAGAGAACTTTGGGATCCTTCTAGTCTAAGTCAATTGTGGTACAGATAAAAAAATAGAAGAGTGAAGTGACTTGCCCAGGGTCTCCTCATTAGTCAGTGGTAGAGGGAGAAGTAAAACCCAGGCCTCCTTTCCCTAATTACCTCTACCTCTATGCTTCTCCAGAATGAGGAGGTAGCCCCAAGTGGCCAAGCCCTCCTGCTGACAATGCAAATGGAAAATAAGGCCGTTGCTATTGCTGGGGCATAGTGACAGATTTAAATGGATGTGTGGGTATGACTTAATTAGTATCTGGAGGAAAAAGTTAGAACAACCATTTCCTACTATAGCAATAGAAAATAATGCTGTAATGGGGAAAATGGCCTGTTTGGCCACACTAAAAACTTCACCAATGGATTAGCCATTGATTTTCCCTCCTTTATAACTAAGTGATAAGTGAAAGAATTTTTAAAGTGTCTGGACCTTGTATTAGAAACAAGCCATTAAAACCATGGAATAACAGAATCATTACTACAAGGGAAATTAGAGGTCATTGATCTGGGTCAGTTTAGAGAGAGAAGGGACCTGGAAGGTCATTGGGTCCAACCCCTTATTGTATAGAGGAGGAAATTGAGATTTAGAGACTAAATTAAGTGATTATGCAAAGTGACTAAGTAATAGGTGGGAGCAGCAGGATTAGAATGCAGATCCTTTTACTGAAAACCCAGCCTTCTTTGTACTAAGTGCAAACAGACCAGTGATAGGGATTCTCCTCTCTGGCAATAAAGACTCTCCTTCTGTGGCAACAAGTGCCTCAGGGGCTTGGGGTCTAAACCTTGTGGGCTGGCTCTGATACGAGCTGTGTGGACTTGGGCAAATTGTTTCGTATTTCAGCCTCAGTTTCTGTATCTGTAAAATAGGGGTGCACAGCCTACCTCAAGGAAAGAGCATGGGGAAAGGGTTTTGTAAACTTTAAGGCACTCCTGAAATGTCACTCCCCATTGTTGTCTGCCACAATCACATTTTCCTAAAAGACAGTGTAGTGTAATGGATAAAGCCAGTCTTGGATTCAAGGTGGCCTGGGCTTGAGCTCTGGCTGTGCCAGTTACTGGCTGTGTGACCCTACATTCCCTTTGCCCCTGAGGATTCTAGGTAATTCTCTCAGACTATAAGTTGTAGAAAAGGTGTCAGAGAAATCACTTACTAAATGCATGTTGCCTGATTGTTGACTGACCGGACAATTTTCTAAAATTAAAAATAGCGGAGCACATGCCAGTCAGCACTGGTAAAAGGAGTTTCCGCAACAGGAGTTCTGCACACCAAGTTGAGGATATTCCTCACCGGGAGCTTCTCAGACTAATGAAACTGTGTATCTGCTTAGTGGTGCCACAGTGGAAAGAGCCCTGGGCCTGGAATTAGGGAGACCCGAGTTCAAACCCAGTCTCAAATGCTTATTGGCTGGGGCCCTGAGCAAGTCATTTAAGTTGTGCCTGCCTCAGATTCTTGCAGGATTGTTGTAAGCATCAAATGGGATAATATGTGTAAAGTTCTATATCAATAGAGCTATTTCTAAATAGCTGGCTATTATTATTATTAAAACTAATAATAACATAAACAATAATAGATATTTCTATAGAATTTAAAAGTTTACCAAGGTCATCACAGACATTATTTCACTTGTTCCTCCCAATAATCCTGTGATTTTTTTCCTGCAGGCATTGTTATCCCCATTTATGTATGGGAAAACTTAGTCTCAGAGAAGTTAAGGCCATACAATAAATAAGTGTCTAGAGGAGGATTTGAACCCACAGTCTTCAGGCCTAAGGTTCTACTCCTTCTGTGACTCGGCCTCTTTAAAAGTCCTAAAAAAATCCTGTAAATTAGCACACTGCATATAAATGGCTCTCCAAATCCAGCCTGCTTTGACCTGGGCTTAGGTCCTGCACTGACCAGAAGCCAAGAGAAGCCCTCGCTCCACCAGGGATGGCGAGTTCTGATTGGTCTGATTGGTTTTCTTGTTTTCAGTTTCTCCTCTCCCTCTAATTCATCTTCCCCATAATGACTGAATTGACATTTCTATTGTGAAAGTTTGATCACAGGGATCCTCTGCTCTAGAAGTTTCAGAGGCTCCCTGTTGCCTTTAGAATAATATACACGACACCTTTCTTTGGCATTCAGTGTCTTTCACAATTTTTCCTGAACCTGTCTTTCTAGAATCGTTTCATATTACTCTTCTTCTTTCAACTCATTCCCTCTAAATGGGTATATTTCTGCTCTCTGGACCAAATGTTTTCTTTCCCACCTCCATATCTCTGCATAAGCTGAGTCCCAGGTCTAGAGTGTTATTATTCCTTTCCTTTGTCTTGTAGAATTCTTAGTTCCCTACAAGGCTCTACTCAAATATCACCTCCTGCAGAAAGGCCTTTCCCGATCCCAGCAACTGTTAGCCTCCTTTTCCCCAAAATACTTTGTATGATATTTGTATTTACTGTACTTGTTGGTTCTTTGAGTAGAAGGTAAGCTCGTTTGAGGGCAGGGACTATTTTCAATCTTCTGCAGTCTTAATAAACAGTTGTCAAATTGAATTGGATTGAATTGAATTGATTTCTTTTGAAAGGTATTTCCCTCTGTCACCTCCTGAAAGTTCTCATCATCATGAAAACAGGAAACTGAAGCAAGGGAGGAGGATGGGGGTGTTTCAGAGTTATTCCTTTGGGATCCATGGCAGTCATCATGGGTCTGTGAATCTTCAAAGCTTGGGGGCTCTCTCTGCACCAAGCCCTTCTGTCATTTCTCAGACTTCCCCAGTCAGAATAGCTCCTCCCACTCAGCTGCTAATGACTTTGACCTAGGCTTAGCAAGCTGCTCTCTCTTGCAGAGCACGGAAGCTCGTTAGTCTGCAGGATAAATCAGTCCCTGCATTTGTCTAGAGCAAATCTTGCCAAATGATGTGAAGAGGAGAACTACAACATGACATGGTTAATAAGGCACAATGTAGACAGGGCTGTCTGTCCAAATGTGGACAACTGCCCTCAGTTCATTTTCCTAAACATTATAGACTGAAGATGGCCAAAATACCAGCCAACTTTATAGGTCTTAAAAGTCTTTATCAATGTCAGCTACTTTCTGCCCCAAAATCAACTTTGATAACTGTCAAAAAAAATTGGAATGCTTCATTTATCTGTGAAGTGCCTGCCGTCTACCTAGAGAGTACCCACATTCTCCCAGCCACCTCTCCTGGCAAAGCCGCAGGTGCACGATGAGTATTCTGGGGTCTTCTTTTTCCTATGCTCAATATTGAATGTTCTCCTAAGAGCAACAAGTAGTGAGAGGGGGAGAGGGGGATGTGAACAGAATCCTTTTGCAGAGAAGTCATTAACTTAAATTCATAATTTTGAAGTTTCAAAAAATCAATATTGATCATATATATTGTTTTTTTGCTTATCAATACATACTAATGAATCAGTGGACATTTAAGGAGCATGGATTTCTGGAGAGTAGCCTAAGTCAATTTGATTTGTCCTGATTGAAGAAGAGGGCAGCTAGGTGGTGCAGTGGATAAAGCACCAGCCCTGGATTCAGGAGGACCTGAGTTCAAATCCAGCCTCAGACACTTGACACTAGTTGTGTGACCCTGGGCAGGTCACTTAACCCTCATTGCTCTGCCCTTCCCCCCAAAAGAAAATTATTTAAGAATGTGAGGGCCAAAATTTGATATACAGAACGTTATTTTGGTGACTCGCCTTAATATTGGGGTCCCAGAAAAATGAGGGACCTTTTAGGTTTAACCCTCCCCTCTGAACTGACCTTTATAGATATTTCTCCCAGGCCAATAAGAAAGGAGCCTCTAAGCTTTAGTTCACAAAAGGATCAGATTTTATTACTTGGGAATTAATTAAACAACAAAGGTGAAACTAATAAAAATCAAAGATAAGGAAATAGGAAAATAGAAATACAGATAGATATTCTTAACTCTAAACTTAGCTTCTGCAATCCTCAGACCATTTTCTATTAAGCTAATTCAAAGGAATTTAGGGTTTTCCATAAGTAACTCACCCAACACCTGAACAGCCCGCCAGTCTAAGGTTGCTCCAGCACCACCAGGACAGCAGTCCCCATTCCGGAAGTGCCCTCTAACCTCCCTTTAGGGAGTGTTCAATCTTTTCTCCCCCAAAAGGGGAGGTCCTGCAAAAGCTGCCTATACCACAGATAATTTTTGCCACAAGAAATCATAGAGGGAAGGAGAAAAGACCTATGGAAATCCATGACCTTTTTAGTGCTCTCTGTGAACAAGTATAATGAATTTTAAGACTGGATATTTAGCTTATGTCCTTGAAATTAAAATCACCTCTATTGTGCTTTCCCTTTGAAAATACTTGCTAGGTATGTGATGATGGACAAGTCCCTTTAACCTCTTTGTGCCTCAGCCTCCTCGTCTGTACAATGGGTGTAACGGTGATATCTACCTCACAGTACTAATTAGTCTCCAGTGGAATCATTCATAAAAAGTGCTTTGCAAATTTTAAATAGCTACATAAATGTCAGGCATCAATATTATTGTCATCTCATTCTTGAACACCTTTAATAGGCTTTGGGAAGAGAAAGTATTGGGACAAGGACTGTTCCTGCTGTTACTTTTCTAGACTTAATTCCTGGGTAGATAAAATCAGTTCTTTTTGCAGTTAAATAACAGTAGTGGGGTGGAAGGTTGTCTTCTGCAGGCTCATAGAAAACGTCTGCGGTACAAAATCAGGAGTAGAGGGCAGCTAGGTGGCGCAGTGGTTAGAGCACCAGCCCTGGAGTCAGGAGTACCTGAGTTCAAATCCGGCCTCAGACACTTAACACTTACTAGCTGTGTGACCCTGGGCAAGTCACTTAACCCCAATTGCCTCACTAAAAAAAAACAACAAAAAAAACCAAAACCAAAATCAGGAGTAGACAGGCCAGCAGCAAACATGAAATATATTTCATTCTCCTACAGAATTCTCCCCTCTCCTGCTAATATCTGGATACTTTGAAAGCTTTTCCTTCTGGCTTTCAGATCATGAGTATTTGATTTGGTGGCCTCTAAACATTCCTGCTGGGTTTGTATGGATTGATGGCATGTCCAGGCAATTGTGGGCAAGAGTGCAGTTTGTGGTAAAGATCCAATTGCAGTACAGTTTATTGGTTGATGTCTCCAGGATATCTGTTAGTCCATGAAAGAGAACAAGCTAATGATGGGTAATTCTATCCACCAGCTGATGCCTTGCTAGGTATTCAACAGGTGCTCAATTTTTTTTCAGTCTGAAATTGTGTCCTACCCATTTTCTGTCATTTCTTACATGATCTATGTTGATCACTAAGCCTGGTCTCTTTAGAGAGAACCCTTCTGTGATTTCTGGTGATAATCTGGTTTTGACTTCTTGTTGTAAGCAATGATTGCATTTTGGTAGTGCTTTTAAAGTTTATAATGTTGTTGAGTCATTTCAGTCACGTCCAACTCTTTGAGAGCCCACTTGGGTAGGGTTTTTTTTTTGGGGGGGGCGATGGCAAAGATAGAATGGCCTGCCATTTCCTTCTCCAGCTCATTTTACACATGAGGACACTGAGGCAAATAGGTTCACAAAGCACTTTAAAAATATCTCATTTGATCCATATAACGCCTCTGGGAATTAGATACTTTTATGAACCCCATTTTATAGCTGAAGAAACTAAAACAGGCAGAGTTTAAGTGACTTGCCCAGGCTCTCACATATAGTATCTGAGGCTAGATTTGAGCCCAGGTCATCCCAACTCTGAGTCCAATGGTCGATCCACTGTGTTACCTAGCTGCTTCAAAAGCCCTGTTGCTTCTGCAACAGCTCTGCATGACTCAGCCATTTGTCTAATGCTTCTCTGTCAACATATTCTTGGCTGAATTTGTGTGGATGTGGCCCATGGAGGTACTTTTGGCTCCCTTATTGGTCTTTCAGTAGACTATATCCATTCAGCAAATCCAATCATGTGTACATGTTGTCAGCCTTGACTATTACTCAGCAATGTTATTTATGTCTGCTTGTTCTGAAAGTATTTCGAAAGTTTTTTTAAACCACTTTATAATGTGTTCTAAGAATAGATATCATGCTCCTTTAAAGCTGTTAGGGATGACCCCTGTGTTTTGTTAATATCCTATAGGGCTTTTTAGAACACTTTTCTAATCCACTACTGTCTATTTTATGATTCTAAAGATGCATATTAAATGTAAGCTGTGATCTTCTTATAGCTGTTATCGTTCTTCTTAGCATTATCATTATTCCATGTGTCAGTTGTTGCTATTGTTGTAATTTGTGAGCTCCATGTCTTTACTCTCCAAATCATTTGTTTCCTCCCTCATATGGTCCAATTACCAAATGATGCCCTCAGTCACATGATTCCTCCCAGCTCTAAATCCTGTGCTCCTATGGTAGACTCAGAAAGCTAGTTTATCTTGCTATAGTCAATTCCATGTAACCTTTCATAAATAGATCTCAGGTGTTCTCTTCCATTCTTCTGGAATTCAGGAGACAAAGGTGAGGTCTCGCAACTTAAAAATGGCTTCTTTGCACATTTCACTAATTAGAAATTCATTTGAATTGGCAAATACTTTTAACAAAATCTTTGACCAAATTTCTCATGCTATCACTTTGGTCAAGATGAAGATATATAGACTAGATGGTAATAAAGGTAGGTGTATTTGGAAGAACTTCAACGATGGGATAGACTCAAAGATTACTCACAAGTAAGTCAATGTCAACACAGGCAGAGATTTCTTTTTTTTTTTACTTTTTTGTTTTTGTTTGTTTGGCTTGGTTTGTTTCTTTTTTTTTTTTTTAGTGAGGCAATTGGGGTTAAGTGTCTTGCCCAAGGTCACACAGCTAGTAAGTGTTAAGTGTCTGAGCCCGGATTTGAACTTAGGTACTCCTGAATCCAGGGCCGGTGCTTTATCCACTGAGCCACCTAGCTGCCCCCAGGCAGAGATTTCTAATGGAATGTCATAGGAATTTGTCCCTGACCCTACACTATTGAATAATGTTATGTGTTCCTTGGAGAATGACATGCTTATCAAATCTACAAATGCCACAAAGCTAAGAGGTATAATTAACATATTGAATGACACAGTCAGCATACAAGAAGATATATATACTGTCTAGAACACGGAGTCAAATCTAATAAAACGAAGCTTAATTGGGATAAATATAGAGACATATTTTGGGTCAGAAACCAAACTTACAAATATAGTTTGCCTTGTACAAAGGTAATAATAATTTATCTGAAAAAAATTTAGGCATTTTAGTGAATTACAATACCAACATAGGTCAATAGCGTGATGTTTAATTTAATTTAATTTCAGTTTAATTATTTCAATTTAATTCAATTCAATAAATATGTAAAGCACCAATTATGTTCACAGCACTGTGCTAGATATTGGGGACCCTTCCCTTCAGGGAGCATATGATCTGCTGGATATTTCCATCAAACAACAACAATAACAAATCATGTGTTTTAAGGTTCCATCGAGAGCCAAGGGCTCCGGAACAGAAGAGGTGATAGCTCTACTATGCTTCCCACTAATCAGCCTACATCTGGGTACTATATTTAGATAGGTCAGCGATTAACTGGAGAAAAGGGTCTTCGAAATTGTGAAATTGCCTTTCAGACCAAGTTATGTGAGATTGGTAGAGGAAATGGAGATATTTGGCCTAGCAAGGAGAAAACTGACAGGAGGCACGATAATGGTCTTCAAGTATTTGAAGGGCTGGCAATTAGAAGAGGGATTAGTCTCATTTTTCTTGTCCCTGGATGGCAGAGCTAGGAGCACTGGGAGGACAATACAGAGAGGCAGAACTGAAATCACCTGTGATTTTCTTCCTTTTGAGATTGTCGTATTCCATGATGTGCATGAATTGTTTATCACTTCAAATTACTATAAAACTAATTGTTAGTACCTAAAGACAATAATTCTAAGAATATGATATAATTTGGTACATTTTATGTTTCATAAGATTTCAAGTTGAGAGATCCTTTAGAGGTCATCTAATTTAACCCCTTCATTATATAGATCATGGAAATTGGACCCAGAGAAATAAAGTGATTTCCTAAAATCCAGCATTCAGTAAGTGACAAAATAGGGATTTGTCCATTGCGCTGTTTCTAAACCTAGTATCCTGTTTACTATCAATTAAATAGACAGTTCTGATTTAACTGGTGAAAAAGAAAAGTCAAGTCTTGGGTTGTTGGTTTTTTTTAACTGCCTTTCACATTAGAAGACCCAAGCTAGTTTGTGTGTATGGAGAGTCATAATCTTAAAAAAAAAAAAGCAATGCTCATTTCCATTTAGATTATGCTCTTAAATATTTTAACTAAGGCACTCAGGTATATCACACTGATAGACCTGTCTCTGAGATAGTGAAAAATAAACTGACATTTTCTTTTTATGCAGAAAAAATTGTGTTCTTCACAAGTGTAGGGTACCATTTTGGCAAGCAATGGTCCCTTTTATTCCTTTTTTCCATTGCTAATTAAAGACTAGCTGGAAGGACTATAAAATGTAGCTGTTAGCCACTGTGCAGTTCTCAAGGTATCTGCTGAGAAAAGGTTCTAAAGGGAAATACAACATAACTGTTAGCCATTGTGATTGGTGGCTGTGTAGTTCTTCTCAACATGTCAGCCGACCAAAGATTCTGTGAAGGTTCTAAAAGAGAATACAATGGAGTTGTTAAGCCATTGTGCTTATCCCACTGAGTAGTTCTTATCCAAGTTTCAGCTAACAAAAAGAACAGAAGGTTCTAAAGGACAAAAAGAAAAAAAAATAGAAGTGTTTGGTTATTGGGACTGGCCACTGTGTAGTTCTTTTCAATGGGTTAGCCAACAAAAGGTTCTAAAGGAGAATGAAACGTAGCTATTAGCAATTGTGTAGTGACACCGTGCCTCTTACCAACAATCCACTTATAAATTGTTCTGCAGGAGAACACAATGGTAGGATACAATGAGACACTATGTAATTCTAACCCAGGTGTCAGTTAACAACGGGTTCTAAAGAAAACAGTGTGTTCATTGTTGCTTAGGTATACTGCTGGATCAGCAACTTGGCTGGATTACATACTTAACTTTTTCATTTGCATGTACTGTACAGTAAAACAAAGTGCCTGATGGGTTTCTTCAAAATGGATTTAGATTTTCAGCATTAGGAATTGATGAACGGAAAGAGAAAATATTATTACATAATCTATAGTAAGAGTTATGCAGAAGAAACACTTTTAATGCTACCTACTAGACAAGACTATGCATATGTATGTGTGTAAATTCCTCATTCATCAAGGTGCATCCACAGTACCCATCTTCCTTCCACATGAGAATCTGGATAGAGAGATATATACTCAAGAGCATAGATACCTGGTTACTTTAGCAGTCAAGAATAAGCTCTGCATGCTCAAAATTGAGCTGCAAAGAGGTTGGAATTAACTCCTTTACTGTACTTTAGAGCTTCTTCCTTAAAGTGTGTCTCCATGCTGCAGCTTACAAAGGTATGATGCATATAAGAAATGATATGAGAGATATCATCAGTGAGATGCACAGTTGACAAGGCAGTGGCCTTGTCAGTGAGATCAAAAGACAGTGAATAGATATTCTGAGTGATGCCCTAGAATTGATCACATATGGTTTTGTTCAATATCTGTGGTAAAAGATGTTATAGAAGGTTCCTTGAATTTAGAGGAGATTCACTTTGGATGACTTATGAGAGGACATGTATCATACAAAGCTCCCCACAACAGTAAGATCACAAATATGTTGAAAGAAGATAACTTCTCGCCAGTGTCTATCTCTTTATTGCCTATTTCCATTGTTGGTATCAACACCATCAGTATAGGCACCATTATCATCTACATATTACTATCAACATTGTCATGGTCAAACCTGTATTTTGTAAATATCATTTTGATTTGACCCAATGTTCTAACTAATGGACAGTTCTTGAATTCTGACTTTATCATTAACCAAGTCCAGTATCCCTTTTGACTTTGTGGCATCTACAAGTTTGATAAACATGTTTTTATTCAAGTTTTTGATTAGCAACTCTGTAGGCTTCATTAGTGATCCAGTAAAATACAATACAGGGATTCCTATGTTAAATACCAAATGATTGGTGCAGACAAAAAGTATGACACATATTGGGAGGGGAGAGGAGAGGGAAGAAAGGTTCAAGGATGAGGAGGATATGAACAACACCTGGAATTATGGCTGACATTTAAGTTCAGAGGGAATTCTTCATGAGGAGAATGACGTGAGCAACATATGGAGGTGGGATGGACATGGGATGTTCAGAGGATAAGTATCATATCAAAGAGGCCAGAAGAGACCTAGAAGGGACCTGAGAGGCCATCTAGCCCAGTGGTCTGTAAACTTTTTGATCAGGTACTCTTCATAGTTATTATTTTTTTGATTTGATAAAGAATCATTGTCTTTACAAGTGTATTTTAAACTAATTTTCAACAGCATTTTCTCCAACAGCAGAAATACATCCTTTTTATCTAGGGTGGTTATTACACTTAGCATAGGAGCTACCACACAAGAAATATGATTACCAGATGATATTTACCAGATGCCTGTCCCCCCTGCCCCAAGCAAGTAGAGTTCAATTCAACAAGCATTTATTAAGCACCATGTACATGCAAGGCACTGTGCTAGGTGCTAATGACATAAAGATAAAAATGTAACTGTGGCACACATTCCTTTGGATCTGAAATGCATGAATATATTAGTACATAGAAATGTAGGAAATGTCAAAACTGAGACTTGAACCCCAGTCCTCTAACTATAAGTGCAATATACATTCTACTTCCAGAGAGAGAAAGAATGTGACCCTGTAGTCACTCTCTCTCTCTCTGTGCCTCAGTTTACTTATCTGTAAAATGAAAAGAGTCAGACCAGATGGCTGCTAAGGTATCTTCTGGCTCTGAATGATCCCATGGTCACAGTTATTGTCCATCAATCTAGTAACAGAGGAATCAATGGGAATTGAAAATAATAAAGAAAACTCAGGAACAAAATTGACAAATGAATCGTCAACAGCTAACCCAGTCTTCCCATCTTCTCCTTCCTTTCCTTCACCATGAAATAGGAGGCATTTCCATATCACATCCCTTCATTTACCAAAAGTCAAACATGATAATAGGTTAGAACATTTCTTTGATGGGGTCTGGGATCATAAAAGAAATACTCAGCTGCCTGAGGCCTTTGTGAAATCAAATTACCACATTTTAAGGCTGAGGATACAAGTTGCATAAATAAAGCCTGGGAGGAATTTTTGTCACATTAGATAGGAAAGATGGACGTGGAACTGCATTTGTTTTACTAAAGTACAATGACAGGAGTGGCTTGTGAATGCCACTGATGCCCTGGCTTTCAGGACTGCTGTCAAAGATCCCCAAGAACAGAGAATAACAGCAAAACATTGTTTTTCAGGGAACCAAACAAACACCAATGAAGTAAGTATCAGAAGCTTCTCTCTTAAGCTAACGAGAAAATGACAGTACTGGAGGATCAATGAGGCTGGGGCTGGAAGGAACCCCAGAAATCATCTAGTCCAATCCTTTCATTTTATAGATAGTGTGTCCCCCAAATCTGAGTTCTTTTTAAACCTCTAATATCTTAAAACTGCACTCCAACCTTTGGAACAACCTGTATAAGGGTGGAGTGGAAATCATCTCAACTCATTTTAGCACTAACACCTTATGTAGGTGAGAATATCTCTTAATCAATCAATGAATCAAAAGACCTAGACTAAGTAAGAAAGGACCTTTGAATAGAATGATATTGGAGAAGAATTCAGGCCAATGATATCTCACCATAGTTCATTTATAAGTTATCACTTGAGGGGCAGGTACGTGGCGCAGTGTATAAAGCACTGGCCCTGGATTCAGGAGGACCTGAGTTCAAATCCAGCCTCAGACACTTGACACTTACTAGCTGTGTGACCCTGGGCAAGTCACTTAACCCCCATTGCCCTGCCCCCCCCAAAAAAAAGTTATCTCTTGAATTGAGAAGGGAGGGAATTTGAGAAAGCAGAGTATGATGTTCTAGAGTCCACAGCTTTGACCTTGGCCGGGTCTCTACCACTGGGACAGCAAGAGCTCTTATATTCAGTTGAATTCCTAAAAGTCATCCCAGGATCACCCATACTGTCTACATCATTGGGAGTCAAGGACAGACTGGATTCATTGATCAACAAGAGGTCTATCAAAGAGAGGCCATGCTTAGAGGGAACTTAATGAATAGTCCATGAATGATAGAAAAGAACTTCCAGAAACCAGAAACTGTAAAGAACCCGTTGCCCAGAAGTATCACCTAGTCCAATCTCTTATTTCGGAGGTGGAAAAACTGAGGCTCAGGGAATTCAATGACTTACCCAAAGTAACAACAGGCAAATGTCAGAGGGAGAATTGGAATCTAAGTCTTCCGTCTTCAGAGCAAACTAGCTCTCTTTCCAATGTACCAGGCTGCCTTTCATTTATGATGCTTTTTAAAATGTGAGAAAGCATACTTCACTTTATGAACGCTGAAAGAAATCACCACTAACAAAATTAGGTTTATGATTACTTCTACCCTTCTGTGTGCTTGTGATTAAATGTGTTCTTGATTTTTTTTTGTTATAGAGTCACTTCAGTCATGTCCAACTCCTTCTGACCTCATTTAGGTTTGTTGGCAGAGATACTGGAATGGTTTGCCAATTCCTTCTCCAGATTATTTTATAGATGAGGAAACTGAGGCAAACAGAATTAAATGACTTGCCCAGGGTCACACAGGTAGTAAGCATCTGAGGCCAGATTTGAAGTAAGGAAGAGGAATCCTCCTGACTCCAGGTCCAGCACTCTAGCCACTTTGTCACCTAGCTGCCCCTTTTATATTACAATAACTGGACTCAAAATCGCTCTTTCTAACTGCAAAGGACTTATCTTACCTACTCCACCATCTTGCCTCTAAATTTTAGTTTGTGCTCTTGATATGGAATTCTAATCTGCTTCTGAAAATAATCATCCCAATTTACTGCTCTCCTTTATCTACTCAGACAAGCACCTTTACCTCCATCTTCTGTTAATGTGGACTCTGCCCCTGGATCCCTCAGCTGTGATAGGTGAGCTTTGGGCTTATCTTGCTAGGGGCCTGGTTGTTATCCCAAACTCCCCTTCATGCATGATCTTCTCCTATTAGAATGTAAGCTCCTGGAGGGCAGGGATGATTATCTGTATCTCCAGGCTTTAGCACATTATCTGGCACATTGTAAATGCTTAATAAATGCTTCCTTCCTCCTCCCCCAACCCCGCTTCTCCCTTCTTGCTCTCTGCCTCTCTTTCTCATCTTTCTCCCCTTCTTCTTTACCATTTCCCTTCTCCACTCTTTTATCCTCCTCCTCCCCCTCCTCCCCCTTCTCCTGCTCCTCCTTCTTCTCCTTCTCCTTCCCCCTGTAATGATTGGAATGACGCCACCTACTGGAGACTTACTATAGAAAAGCACCGCCATGAAGTGAAGGTCTTTGAGGGCAAGACCAGGAGTCTTTTCTTTGGCATCAGGAAGTGACGTTGGCTAGTGGGAGGAAGAAGGAAGAGACTGGCGCTCTGTCTTGCTCTTTTCCTGGGGACGCTGGTGGAGAAGGGAGCTAGAAATGCGCTCTTCCTTTAATAGATAGGAATCTAGACCTTTTCTTTTCTCTTTACCAAATTCTTATTCTCCTTAATAAATGCTTAAAAGTCTAACTCTTGCTAAAGCTTATAATTTATTGGTGACCACTCATTAGATATTTTAGACAGTTTAGCTAGAATTTTAGCCCTTAACACCCCTCTCCCTCTCCCTTTCCCTCTCCCTCATTTTCCCCTCTTCCCCTTCTCCCTCCCCTCCCCTTCCTCCTCCTCATTTTTCTTCTCCCTTTTCTCCTTCTTCTCTTTCCCTCTCCCTCCCTTCCCCTTCTCCTCCCCTCCCCCTCCCCTCCCCTCCCCCTCCCTCTCTCCCTCCTCCTCCTCATTTTTCTTCTCCCTTTTCTCCTTCTTCTCTTTCCCTCTCCCTCCCTTCCCCTTCTCCTCCCCTCCCCCTCTCCTCCTCTCCCCCTCCCTCTCTCCCTCCTCCTCCTCATTTTTCTTCTCCCTTTTCTCCTTCTTCTCTTTCCCTCTTCTCTCTCCACTCCCCTCATTTTTCTTCCCTTTCTCATCTGCCCTCCCTCCTCAGAATCCAGAGCTGAGCTTTGCTATGAGTTTCTTATGAGTACAGTTTTTTTTTAATTGACAAAGACTGACATTGTGGAAATTGCTAATTTTAATGTAAAAATTAAGTAATTCATTTTAATTTTAGATACAACCTCCATTAGCAATAGGAAACCAGAGTTAAGGAAAGCAATCAGACTAGTTATGGTAGAGGGCCCCAAATGAGTTCTTCCTGAGGCTGTGTTCTACTCCCGATCCACACATTCCACTCACCCCCTGTGGTTTCAGGGACTTCTTGTGCATATCGAGGACACTGCATGATTCTAGGCTCTTTAATTCTGAAATAAATGGTACTTAATTTAAACATTTAGGACAAAAAAGAAATTTAGATGTGACAATTTTCTGAGTAACCTAAGGTTTCACATGTTCACATTATCTATGTTCTATTGCATTTTAATTTATTTTGTTATTTTATAAAAATACTTTTAAATTGGATTCTGGCCTCACTTAGGAATGTTGAGGGTTGCATGTTTATGAACAATTCTGCTCTACAGCATGCCTGACACCCTACCTCTGTTTAAAAATGCTAAGGAGCTCCCTCCCCAAAGATGGGAATCTACTACCTCCTGAGGCATCCCATTCCACATCTTTTTAATTTTTTTTTTGAGGGCAATGAGGATTAAGTGACTTGCCCGGGATCACACAGCTAGTAAGTGTCAAGTGTCTAAGGCCAGATTTGAACTCAGGTCCTCCTGAATCCAGGACATGTGCTTTATCCACTGTGCCACCTAGCTGCCCCTCCCCCGCCATTCCACATTTTTGACATTTTTAGATTTTTTCCCCTTATCTAAGGCCAAATAGGCTTTTTGTTTTTTTTTGGGGGGGGGTTCAATTCACCCATTGTTCTTAGTTCCACCACCTTTGGTAATGTAGAACAAGTCCCTTCCTCCCACTTAAATATGGTTATTATTCTCTTCTCTCCCAAATAGTCAAAGATGACACTTTTTCTCATCTGTAAATTTGATAAGCATTCCATCTGTACTTTTATCCAAGTCATTGATAAAAATATTAAATAGCACTGAGTCAACCATGGAGCCAAAGGGCCCCCTACTGGTGACTTTCTGACATTGACTCACTCATGACCACTCTTCTACCTAGGTGCTTTAGATGGATCATCCAACCAGTTCTGCATCCATCTGTCTCTACCATTGTCTAATACACAACTCTCAACTTTTTTTTTCTGTAAGCATAACCCAGGAGATTTTATCAAATCTTTTCCTAAAGTCTAGGCAAAACATTTTTATAGCATCTCCCAGATTTACCCTTCTAGGTACCCCCATCAAAAAGGGAATTGAAGTTGGGTTGCTACAGTCTTTTCTTGATGAAGCTATGTGGGCCCTGTGATTAATAATAGATCATAATAGCTAGCATTTATATAGCAGCTTCTTTGTTCCAGGCACTGTGCTAAATGCATCATCATCATCATTATAAATATTATTACAAATATCTCATCTCGGCTTCATTTTCTGGCTGTTTACTAACCAACTCAGTTATATAACAAACTAGAATTTTGCCAGGAATCAAAGTCAATCCCATTAAAAGAACAAAGCTTGACAGAGGTTAAGTGACTTGTTTGTGCTCACACAGCCTGTGTCAGAGGTAGCAGTAGAACCCAGATTACATCGCACCTTCAGTCTCAGTGCTCACTTGATGGAACTATGTTCATCAAAGAACCATCTAGTATGTTTTCTCCAAGAACCAATGCAGAACTCTTTGGTATTGGTTAATAAATGTGTTTGTTTTAATAACCAAACCCAGCATTTGTTAATAGCTCAAGCTTGCCGCCTGTGTGGAAATGAAGGAGTAACTTCACATTTCTGGGCCTTAGTTTCTTCATCTGTAAATTGTGTGGGGGAAGGGAAAGCAGGCTAGATGGCTTCTGAAATCCCTACTGCCTCTAAAGCAATGATCCTAGAATCAAGTCTGTTTTTATCATCCACCCAGCCAAAGCCCAGAGGAAGGGGAGGGGGAGAGGTAAATGAACATGACTTCCTTTAAATGGCTTTGGAATTCCATACAGTTCTTAGCAGTAGGTACTCTCTCATATAGCACATTTCCCAGGGCAGACAATACTGCTGGGAACAGAAGGTCCAATGGTTCCAAGCTTGCCCTAGTGACCCAACAGGAACAGAAAGGACCCTTGTCCATGCAGAGAGAGGCAGGGTTAAGGCATCACCTCTAACTCATGGACATGGTTGCAAAGGGAAGACTACCCCCACCCAGTTTAACTTCAGCCTTTTCCCAATGGACTTGGAAGGAAAGCTGAATTAATGAGGCTCATTTTGTATGCAAGGGGAAGCACAGTTTGTGTTGAGCCAGAGTCTAGTACAAGCTGAAAAGGCAGCTCAAACTCAGCCAAGTAATTAGACTTCACATTTTTCTGTGCTCTCAAAAATAAGTCTTTGGTATAAAATCTCTCTAAACTAATTTCCTTTGGGCTGATAATACTTTTTTTCCTCCTGATCTAACACCTAGTCTTTGGTTGTCCTCTGCTCTATTTAAATAAAGGATCAAATCAGTGCTCATGGTCTATTTGCCTGGGGGAGAGACATAGGGCCAGGGAAAAGGAAGAAGTGCTTAGGAGAGGAAAGACTGGCTGCCAGCATCCTTGAATGGAATTAAAACTTGAGCAAATAGAGGTGTCCAGAGGAAATAGAGTTAAGCCAATGATTTGACAAAAAGAGTCCAGGTGCAGACCTTCTCAACCATGATGAATGATAGAGCTGGGGAGTATAAGATGAGGGAAGGATACAGTACCATGGGGGGCACTTGCTCTTATGCCTTGGATCTCCCCCAGTCACAGGGAATGAAGGTAGGAGAGATGCTATTTGCTGTTACCATGATCACAATTCCAAGTCTTTGTTCTCTTATGCTACTCCCTCCTCCCCAGAAATGTGCCTTTTAGGAAACCAAAGCACCCAGTTAAAATCAAAGATACTCTTCAGGAAACAAGTTGCAATTACCAAAGTTCAGATCTCAGGGGTGTGCCATTCACTGAGGCATTAAAATCCACACAATGATATGAGTTCAAGTACCTTTGGAGAACACTGGATGCCACCAATGTCTGACTCTACCACTCCCATGTCCCTCTCACCTGCTTCACACTTCTAATGAGGTTTTTGTTATGGAGAACAAAATGGCAGCAGTAACCATATCTCTTTCATCTCCTATGACTAAATAGTGATGACTGTGTGGCAGGGACAGGGAGGTAGGAACATAGAAAGAGCTTATCACACCTTGATTGATATGGTAGACTTACATAGATGTCAGTCTTTGAAACATCCATCTAGAACTACAGTTTTCTGTGAACCCAGAAATTCACATTAAATCAGAGATACTATATCCCAAATTTAAAACAGTGAATACTGATGTAATTCATTGAACTATTATAATTCATATGTTCAAATAAAGATATCCTTTCTTTGTGATCTACAATCACATTCTCAGAATATAACTAATATTTGGGGTTGGAAGTGCTGTGGAAAGAGTCAAGGAAGGAGTTACCCGGGAGGTTGCTACTGTAAGCAAAACCACCTTTCTTTGTATTCCCCAGGGCTTAGCACACTTTGGGCAGTCAGTAAAAACTAATAAATGCATGTTGGCTTGTCAAAACATGTTCCAGGCTCCATGAGATCATTACTAAGGGAAACCAAATTTAGGGTGTAGCCTCTAATATGGAGACACTACTGAAAACTGAGTTGGAAGATGAAGGGATGGAGAGGAGTATGTTCACCTGGGCTGAGAAGGAGAGGGGGGACTGTGATATGTTCCTCATGGAGTTTTCTCTTTTGATTTATTTTATTTAGTTTGGATTTAATTTAACTTGTTGCTATTTTATTTTCATTATTCTGGCTAATGAGGTGCTATGAATAGACCTGTGAAGTTCTTTCTACTTTAATCACCCATGAAATTGTAGTGTCCAGAATCAAAGCCATGATTGCCCCACCCTAGTTATGGTTCTGTACTACTTTCACTGTACAATTATACTTTCTTTGTACCTCAATTATGTTTAGAGTCTTTCTCTATGCATCTTTTTTTTTCCAGCAGATGGAATCCTCTTTGAGGTCACTGTCTCTAATCCTGCTTGGTATTCCCTGTGCCCTACCCATAAAGTGCCCATAGCACATATTAGTCTAATTGAATTAAATATTGGTGATATCCATCCCAAAGGTTATTCTTAGCTTCCTTTTCAAACACATATCTCTTAGAAATTTGCTGAATTATTATTCTTGCTCTTGCCATGAATTCCTGCAATATAGCCTTTGATTTCATCAGTATCTCCTTGGAATTCTTGGGTCATCATTTAAATGGTTAGGAGCAAACTGAGGGAGACAGATAAAGCAGCTTGCCTTTGGGTTTTGAAGAAGGCAAAGTTCATTCCCATGACAAGGTACATTATTTCAAGCCTTAGGGATGTAAATGCAGGCTTTATCTCATTATCTAATGAAATATTCAAAATGTACTAATAAGGAAGCTCACTCTCCCCTTCAGCTATTCCCACAATAGCTGGCCAATCTTAACATGTGTCTTCCCCTCAGAACAAAACAAGAGTATCTCTTTACCTTAAGCAGGTTTGTGTTTCTATGGCAGGAAGCTCTAATCCTTGGAGATATCTGAAGTGTGTGAAGTAATAATTTTCTATAATCTTAACTCAATTTTTATAAAAGCCAAGTTTATTGAATCATATCGCTCTGGAAGGCTATACAGGCAGCCAAGCTAAACAGAAGAAAAGCAGATTAGTTGTGTTTGCATGATAAGCACCTCCTAAGTGTGTGTCTTAACTGATGTGACCTGACAGCCAAGTCTGAAAGCTTCTGTGGAAAAATAAGAGAGAACAGAAAGCTGTTAAAAATGTGTAACATCTTGGGAACCCCTCCTCTTGCTTTTGGGGTGGCCCTTAGAAAAATAGAAAAAACAATTTCAAGGTTCTTGGGAGACCTGCATCTACTCCAAACAACAGCAAAAATAAAGCTCAGAAGCTGATGTTTTTATTTTTACTAGTCAAACAAAAGACACAATTAATTCATACCAAAGGCATTTAATGAAAGAGCATAGTATGAAAATAAGCAAAGCTTCCATAAATTTAAGGCCCACCCTCCTACACAAACAATGAATAGTGGACAGCTCTGGAACACACATACGGGAGGCACACACTTAGGAAACATTAAGGACCAGAGTGTACATGTGAATGGGAACATCCTCAGGAAACACATGTGACTAGAAGGAGCCGCTTATGGCTCCAGCTGACAGTAGGACCATCTTCATTTTCTTGTGATGTAATCATGATGTTCTTACTAAGTCTGTTCCTTGCTGGTCTCCTATAGCGAATGCTGGCTTGACCAGACGGTACTCCCCAGAACCTCTCCTATTTGCTTTTGGGTGATATACTGGTCAGGTTTGGTCTGGTCCATGGTTGTTTGCTTTTGCTGTTCCTGTGGCTGATGAGTTTTTTTAAGTCACTTAACCTGTGTCTGTTTCAGTTTTCTCATCTATAAAAATGAGGGCACTAGACTCATTGGCCCTTAAGTATCCATTCACCTCTAAACCTGTGATAAGACAATTTAACCTGTCAGTGCCCCAGGTATCTCTCTAAAACTAAAGACATTTTCTCATCAAGAGTTACCTATTTAATAAAAGGGCAGCTAGGTGGCACAGTGGATAGAGTGCCAGGCCTGGAGATAGGAAGACTCATTTTCTTGAGTTCAAATTTGGCCTCAAACACTTACTAGCTGTATGACCCCAGAAAAGGCATTGAATGTTTCTGGCCTCAGTTTCCTCATCTGTAAAATGAGCTGGAGAAGAAAATGACAAATCACTCCAGTATCTTTGCCAAGAAGACCCTGAAAGAGTCACAAAAAGTCAGATGCTACTAAGAATGACTGAATAAAAACAACTGACTGAATTTCAATAATACTACAGGTTTGGACAAAATTTTTAAAGTAATCCTTTAGTACTAGAAATTATTTTGTTAGTAGTCAGTTCATGATATCAGGGAATTTACCCGCAAAAGATATTGTTTGACATTTTTCTAGGCTTCTTAGCACCTATCTTCTTGACCTGAGAAATATTCTTGACGATGTGTTAATTTATTTCTAATAGCAATGGTTAAAATAATTGATTCTTGGCAACCCTAATCAAAATGGCTATCATTAACTTGCACTTCTAAGAGACACTCTTACTGTCTCTAGTATATCCAGATCACATAGGAGGCAAAATATGGTTTTCTTTTGTGACTTTTGTACTGAAGGCTACCTGGAAACCATTAGGAAAGAGGCTGAGCGGTAACCGTGAGGGCAAATGTCACATTCATTATGTGTGCCGCCATTGCTCATATGCCCTCTTTAGTAATAAAAATCTGCTTGGTGGAGAGAGGGATTTTAAGACAGACTTTTGACTGCCTGCCCAATATATTTCAAGAGTAACCAGCATCGTTGATTTCTCCTTGGACAGCAGGCTTTGGCATTTCCTCTCAAGTTCTGGCCTGCAGAGTTAAAACCATGAATGAGACCAGATTAAAAGGGTTACTAAGAATTCATTATGTCAATGGAATTGGCCACTTAGACAATATACACACACAATCTAGGTCTACTTGGAGAAATAATAAATATTTCCAATCTGCTCTTCTTTACGTGTAGTAGTAAAGTTTTCAAAGTATTTTTTTCTTGCAGCAGCCCTCTGAATTCATTGCTACAGAGATAATTATCCATTTTAGAGATGAGGAAACTGAGACATTGAAAGGTTAAATAATTTGTCATGACCATGCACCTAGTAAGTGCCCAAAATGAAATTTGAACCCAGTTGTCTTGACTCCATAAACATCATTCTATTCACTAATTGTGCTGCTATTTATGTGTCTATGTAATTTTATGTACATTTAAATATATATATATACATACACATATACGCGTGTGCATATTCATGGTGCTATATGTTCATCTATGTATATATGTATATATAAGCATATATGTACATATACACATATATATACTGCTTATATTTTCTCCTTTTGTCAATGATAATCCTCCTGAAATCATAGATGATTTCTTCTCCTAGAGTTCTTTGTTGCTACCATAGTGCCTCCTTCAGTGCCAATCAATAAATATTGTTAATGGATTGATTATGGAGATCCAACAGTCCTGCTACCAGGTTCATTGCAACCCTAGCTTTCCTGTACCCTAACAAGGCATCAGTGTTCAAAGTAGGGGGAAAGATCAGTTTTCCTCACTCACCCCCCTTTATACCTCTTGGTTGGGGGCAGGAAGGGACGTCATTCCCTCAGAACCCCTCTCCCCCATCTACCCTTATTTAAACAGGTAATGGAACCCAGATCTCATGAGGTAAGTTCCAAGAATGAGAACGTGATGGGGGTCTTGACGAGGTCACTGAAGGGAGGTTATTATTGAAAGAGATACCAAGGGTCTGGTGTTCAAGGATTCAAAATCAGGACAGGGCAAGAAATACATCAGCAGATCCTATTCTTTCTTCCACTCTTAATGGGATATGGCCTCATGAGGATGGAGGTTAATGACATGTTTGGGCCTCGTCGTTGCCCGCTTCCAAATAGAGCCAAGGAACCGTTCTCCTGAAGTCCTAGAGACCAGCAATGAAAGGCCATGGAGAATGGCTTGATTGTTTTTCTGAAGGGTTTTATTTTCCTTTGGCCTTTTAATTTTTTTTTATTTTTATTTTTTTTGGGGGGGCAATGAGGGTTAAGTGACTTGCCCAGGGTCACTCAGCTAGTAAGTATCAAGTGTCTGAGGCCAGATTTGAACTCAGGTCCTCCTGAATCCAGGGCCAGTGCTTTACCCATTGTGCTACCTAGCTGCGGCACCCCCCCCCTTTGGCCTTTTCAAGGAAATTAAGATTGGCGTGCTTTTAGCTTTTATTAACCTTCATAAAGTTTTATGGAAGGGGGTTCCCCATAATCAGTCACTATGGGATGGGCATTTTCTTACTTAATATTTATTGTATAATCCAATGTCATCATCTTACAAAAGACAAAACTATGTCACAGAAAAGTGAAGTGACAGCCCAACATCATCCAGATGGGAAAAGATAGAGGCAGGATTTGAACCCAGGTCCTGTGACTGCAAAGTGAGTATTCTCAAACCTATGTTTAAATATGTCCAGTGATAGGGACTCTCTTCTAAAGGAAATCATTCTGTTTTGGTGTTGTTCTAACAGTTAGGAAAACATTCCTTGAGAGAGGCAAAGTGATGGAAAGAATATCAAAGATCGGGGCGGCTAGGTGGTACAGTGGATAAAGCACCGGCCCTGGATTCAGGAGGATCTGAGTTCAAATTCAGCCTCATAAACTTCACACTTACTAGTTGTGTGACCCTAGGTAAGTCACTTAACCCTCATTGCCCCACCAAAAAAAAAAAAAGAATATCAAAGATCCAGTTTTGAATCATACCTCAGAAACTTATTGTGAGATCCTGGGCATGTCACTTATAGAATCTTGGACTTATTTGCTGGCCCCCCGTCCCCCCTCCCCGTCATTCAGTGGCTTCTTAAGGTTCCTTTCAGCTCTAAATCTATGATCCCATGAAGGGAAGAGCAAGAAGGGGCAAACCTTTAACGACTGTGTGCCACTGTGCTGAGCATTTTACAGAGTATCTCACTTTATCCTCACAACAGCTGTTATCATCTTCATTTTACAGTTGAGTAAACTGAGGCAAAGAGTGGTTAAGTGACTTGCCCAGGTTCACACAACTAGTGTATGAGGTCACATTTGAATTCAGGTCTCCCTGACTCCTAGCCCAGTATTCTTTGTACTCTGACTCCACTGAGCAGCCCTCATGAGGTTGCATCATGCTCTTTACTGCTTTCACCTATTGCTCCCCTTGTACTCTGTACAGAGGATTCTGGTTCAGATTTGCACTGGACCCAACAGACTCTGAGATTCCTTCCAACTTAGATCCTGCATTTCTGAAAGTAACTTGCATTAAGTGCCTATCAGACATGTGCAAGATGTAGGCTGGGGTCTTTGGTAATTACAAAGATAATATTGATACACAGCCCCTGCTTTCAGAGAGCTTACAGTCTAACAGGGAGATGACACACATAGAGATTCATAAAATATGCATCCAAGTAGGAAACCCCATAACATTTCTATGGCAACATCTCAAGGGGAAGGAGTACAAAGAGCCATGAGTGATCCAACAAGAAAGAAGATCTGGGAAACTTCAGGGAAGAGGTGGCATTCAGTGTAGGAGTGTAGCAGGAAGAGAGAGAGAGAGAGAGAGAGAGAGAGAGAGAGAGAGAGAGAGAGAGAGAGAGAGAGAGAGAGAGAGAGAGAGAGAGAGAGAGAGAGAGAGAGAGAGATGGGGGCTTAGGAAAAATAGGGATTCATTCCAAACAGAAAGAATGGTGTTAGCCACCAGAGAGTTGACTATTTCATTTTTACCGTGACTGAGGAAGGATCTGTGTACCCAATAATAGGGATGTTGCATTTTTGAAGCTTTTACCTACTGTGCACATCACTAGGACCGTGTTGCCTTTATTTGATGAGGAGATTATTGATCTAATGAGGGATTATCCCAAGGCTTGTGATTTTATAAATGAGAAAATAACACACACCCTGGGGAGACTTAGCTGTTACATTAACAATTAATAGGAAAACCTGACAATGCCAAGACTTGGAACTCATGCTTATCATGAATAATCTAGAGCTGGGAGAGTTGGTCTGAGCTCAAAGACATTTAGAGTCATTTTCCATAAACCTGCCAGCTTGAGTTTGAAAATATTTCACGTGTGACTGCTATTTTGTCTGACAGGATGGGATCAGGGGAAAAAAGAGGAAGTCAGAAAAGTGAATTGCTCTTTTTATCATGCTAAATGTGGCCTTTCTATGAAGAGTGTTTATCTTTCTGATCAGGTGGGCTTTCTTGGGTTGAGCTTTTCATTACACAATGCTCCGTGTGATGGGAGAACGCTTCTGATTGCTCCCAAATAAAGAGAAACCAGCCCTCTATCTGCCAAACAAACAGCAATAGTTGTGTTTGGGGGGAGCCAATCTATGCTCCCAATAATGCCAATCCAGCCCAGGACATCACAGAATTGTGGCAACCCTATGCTGGTCTCCCCATCTCCTGTTAGCATTTGCTTCCTGAGGGTGGAATGCACCATTTTGTGGGATTGGACAGAAAGGCCTCTGAAGTCCCTGCTGGCTCTAACAAGATCTTCTGCTTTTCTTAGCATGGAATTTACATGTAAATAGCACACTTGCATTTGGGTTGGTGATTTCTTATCATCAGTCATTGGCATGTTAGTCCTGGTCCTAAGTCCATCTCTCCCAGAATTCTTCCAAGGATCAGCCTCACCAAAGAGATCAGGGCCATGGATTTAATTTTTGTGGGGGTCCTTTACATTTATTCACCTTGTTCTCATGTCTTCACCTAATTCTCAGAAGGCCTTTATGCAAATGTTCATCACCACTGATCACAAAAGGAATTAGGCTTGGACTTGGACAAAAGAGCACAGGTAGATTGAGCCACCAAAGGTGGACCTGCAGTTGGACTTTGAAGAATAGAGAGGATTTGGGCAGATTAAAAGGGGAGAGGGGAGGATATTTTATTGAGTGTATCTTATCAGCAAAAGGGGACAGACAGTGAAGCAACCAGAGGCCTAGAAAAGAGGGTTTTGTGTTGTTGTTGTTGTTGTTTAGTCATTTCAGTTCTGACAGATTCTTAGTGACCCCATTTGGGGTTTTCTTGGCAAAGATTCTGGGATGGTTTACCATTTCCTTCTCCAGCTCATTGTACAGATGAGGAAACTGAGGCAAACAGGGTAAAGTGACTTACCCAGGGTCATGTAGCTAATAAGTGTCTGAAAATGGATTCAAACTCAGTAAAATGAGTTTTCCTGACTTCAGGCCCCACACTCTTTCCACTGTGTCACCTAGCTGCCTGTGTTGTTGAGTAGTGGGAGGCAATTTTGAAAAGGTAAGTTGAGGCCAGATTGTGAAGAGACTCAAAGGCTAGCATGAATAAACTGAATTTTATTCTATAAGAGACCATTAAAGATAGATAAATTAAAATGCTACACAAATGTCGGGTGTCTATCTTTGATTAAATGAGTAGCATGATTTGTGATGCTTTAGAAAAAATTAATTTAACCACATTTTGTAGGAAGGAAGAACAGAGGTTGAGATAATTTAGGAGGTTTTTTCAAAGGCAGGAGCTGGAGGACTTGGCGGTAAATCTCATCTCTGGCATTTACTGGCTATGTGATTCCAGACAAACCATCTAACTTTGCTCTGCCTCAGTTTCCTCATTTGTAAGATCATACTTACTTTGATATTTGCTATTCAATTCACAATATCAGAAGTTCATCAACTTAGAGCCAGAAGGGACTTGGTCAGATGCTTTCATTTTGTAGATGGACCAATTGAACACCCAGAGGAAAGTAAATCAGGATGATTTCAGAAAAACCTGGAAGACTTACATGCACCAATAAAAAGTGAAGTGAGTCGAACCAGGAGAACATTGTACACAGTAACAGCAACATCGTATGATGAAGAATTGTAAATGACTTAGCTAATCTCAGCAATGCAATGATCCAAGACAATCCCAAAGGACTCATGATGAAAAATTCTATCCACCTCCAGGGAGAGAATTGATGAATTCTTAATGCAGAGTCAGGCACAAATATTCCACTTTATTCTAGGGCTCTTTTGATTAAGTTGGTGGCTGTGTTCTACAGAATCATGAATATGTTTGCTTGCTGGGGCTGCTTGTGGCTGAGGTGTCGAACTTGCAGCTGCTATGAAATTCTCCAATGGAGGCTACACCAGATTAAAATGTAATTAGGGCGTAGCTAGATGGTGAAGCAGATAAAGCACTGGCCCTGGATTCAGGAGGACCTGAGTTCAAATCTGGCCTCAGACACTTGACACTTACTAGCTGTGTGACCCTGGGCAAGTCACTTAACCCTCATTGCTCTGCCAAAAAAAATGTAATTAGGAAATGTTTAACAAAATAAATTAAAATATAATACAACATAGATAATGATAATTGGGGAGGGGTAAGTTAATATGGGGTTGTAGAGATCCATTTCTATTTGAGTTTGACACCACTGGTGTATACCTTTCCTCTACCTGTCATGCTTCTGCTGCATCAAAATATGAAAGGGAATGAGTTTATCATTGAATCAGTATTTTATTCAATGTTTGCCTTCATTTGTTTAAAAAAACAATAAATAGGGGCAGTTAAGTAGCACAGCAGATAAAGCAATGGCCTTGGATTCAGGAGGACCTGAGTTCAAATCTGGCTTCAGACACTTGACACTTGCTAGCTGTGTGACCCTGGGCAAGTCACTTAACCCCCATTGCCCCACCAAAAAAATAAATAAAAACAATATATAGATTTGGGATATGAACCCAAGAATATTAAACACAATGCAGACCATGGGCAGTGAGGTGGTGCAGTGAATAGAGCATTAAACTTGGAATTAGGAAGACTCCTCTTAATGAGTCCAAATCTGGCCTCAGACACTTATTAACTGTGTGATTCTGGGTAAGTCACTGAACTGTTTGCCTCAGTTTGCTCATCTGTAAAATTAGCTGGAGAAGGAAATGGCAAACCATTCTAGTATCTGCCAAGAAAACCCCAAATGGGGGGGGTGTCACAAAGAGTAAGAAACAGCTGAAAATGATTGAACAGAACAGAAAAGAAAATCATAGTGGTGATAAATAATCAGAATGCAGGGGTGGGGTGGGGGGCAGAATGCCCTCAGTAAGTCTTCAGTTATTTGATTCTACATCTTTAAAAATAATGTGGACATGGGGGTGGAGATTAGTCAAGTCAGGCAGTACTGAAAACCCTTTTCAAGCTAACAAGTGTCCCCAGGGGTATGAGCAGAATGAATAAAAATATCACAACAAAATAGATGGTATTTATTATTTTGCAATAAGATAACACTGTAGCTTACAATATTTTTCATTCTTCCTTGCTATACATTGCAAAATTACTTTTCTTACTTTACAGATTAAGACATTAGTAACCACCCCTGCCATATATTCTATCCAACCAGAAAACTACTGGTGTTTTTCAAGGTAGTCTTCATGATAAGTGACTAATCTAAAGTCATTCAAGTTAAAATTCAGTAGGCTATTGATGAAAGAACTAGGATTACAATTACAGTTCACAGAAATACAGTTATAGTTCTACCATCCAACCAGAAGCACCGTGCCTCAGTTTCTCTAGCTAGGAAACAAAGAGAGCTATAACTAGGGCAGGGTACCAGGGACTTTGCCCCAAGGTGCCAAATCTAATGGGCACTGATAGCATTTATAGTCATTCAATCAAATAGGGGAAAAAAGCCCTTGGAAAATAATTAACCAGAATAATTCATTAAAAATTGAAAGCTACTAGATGGTGGGCTGGCATGCATTTCTGCCCTACTTCAAAGCATCATCCTGATGCTGGTGTCTTGGGGTTTCTCTTTCTCCTCTCTGGGGCAGTGTCCTGCCCCATTAATTTACCTTAGTATGGGTTTCTCACCTTTTGCTCTGTCTGGTTTGTGGCATTTGCTCAATGTTCCCAGATTCCTAGATCTGGCTTTGTGAATACAGAGGTCACAAAGACTTCTGCAGTGAGTCAGGTTGACATATATTGAATGAATTAATGAGTGAGTGAATGGATGTTAGATTCTTTCCCTCTTCTGGGCTTTTAAAGGGAAGCCTAGTGACCTGGAAGACACAAGGGGCCTATAAATTATAAGTTACTTAATTTCTCTCTCTCATTGGCAAGATTGGGCTCAGTTTAGACAGACACATTTCATGGCGTTTACTAAAATTAGTTGTATCTGAGCAATGTCATTCATTCTATATGTGTTTCTCACGTTGCCATCCTAAAACTTTGCACTGAATTTAGCTTAGCTTTACCTGGTGGGTCTGATGATCACCAAAAATTGCTTTAGAGGATTCAGGGGGAAAATGCCTAATGAGTTGAGCTCATGAGGAATCTGAAAGACCAGCTAAGAACAGCCAGAATTGGCCCATTTGAGTCATTTTGGTTTCTTTTGACTTTTTTTTTGGTGGGGTCCAGACTTGTGATTTCATCAGTTTGAGAAATTCCTGAAGGGAAAACACTCTCCATCAATGAAGATCAGCAACTCATCTGTAACTTATACTCATAGAAAGTAGCAAAGAGGGAAAGAGAATGGCATGTGAAGTGACTGGCCTGTGGTCACATGGTTTAGTATTGTGCCCAAGGAAGAATTTGAACCCTGGTCTTCTCTCCAAGATGGGTTCTCTGACTATTATGCTCTGCTTGCTTCTCCTCTGCCAGACTTCCAGACTTGGCATTGGTTCAGGTGTAACATTAAATGTGCTTAGGGTAGAATTTCCATAGCCGGGGAGAGACTATCCCCGTGGTTCAGAACACTCACATCCCTGAGTTCACAAATCCATCAAAGTATGAACCTAGGGAGAAATCATGAAATATATTCAACAAACATTTTTTAAAACCCATGTTGTATAAGAGAACTGATTTATGATCAGCTATCAATTGTGTGACTTTGTAAGCCAACTCACCTCTCTGAGACTCAGTTTCCTCATCTCTAAAAATGGCAGTAATATATGAGCTACCTCATAGATTCCATTGTAAAGGTACTTTGTAAACTTTAGGTTGCTAAATAAATGAGTGAATATTATTTTCAGTAATATCCCTGCAAAAAAGAGAAATAATATTTTGAAATTTAAAGTAATATCCCTCTTCTGAAGGATCTTTTAGGAGTGGAACTTATTTAATAATAACATTCAAATATACTTAGAGTTAAATAAGTGGTCATCTCATTTTTTATTCATTCTATAAATAATAGTTCACATTTATGAGGTACTTTAAGTTTTAAAAAATGTATTATTATGGGGTGGGGCAGCTAGGTGGCAAAGTGGATAAAGCACTGGCCCTGGATTCAGGAGAACCTGAGTTCAGATCCAGCCTCAGACACTTGATAATTAATAGCTGTGTGACCCTGGGCAAGTCACTTAACCCTCATTGCCCCACCCAAAAATAAAATAAAATAAAATAAATAATTAAAAACACATTATTATGTTCCTTCATTTGGTTGTCACAACAACCTTGAGAGGTACGTATTACAGATATTTTTATTCCTGTTTTACAGATGAAGAAACTGAGGCCAATAAAAGTTACTCTCCCGGAGTTACAAAAGTAGCCAATATCTGAACCAGAATTTGAACCTAGAACTGCTGACTTAAAGTCCACTCTGTCATGCTCTTTCTATAGCCTCAGTAAATTCAGTGTCTGGATCTATATTTCAAATAAGTGTCCTCATCTTAAAGATGCCATCACATTAATGTCCCCTGCGATTGAAAAGCACTAGAGAGGAGCCCTTAGGAGACAGCATGATTCAATGGAAAAGGAAAGAATAAGGGGAAAATTAACTGAATGCTACATATTTATAATGTCCCAAACTTGACCCTAAAGATGAAATGAGAAAATGTGCTTCTGTCAATACTTTCCAAAGGTCAGTGGACTATGTGGACCACCAGATTCATCTGATGTGTTGGTTAGTTTTGTTGAATTTATTTTAACTCCATTCTCTTTCAAAATGAAGTGGGGGTGGGCGTGGATTTAATTGATCAAGAGGCATCCCAAAAGAATTACAAGACTCAGTGACTCCATTTCCCAAGTTTTATTGCAATATTGTGAAGCCACAGGGAGAATTGCTCAAGGAGAGAGGTATCTGAAATAGGGAGAGGAAAATGGTTATATTTACAGTGAAAAAAAAGTAGGTTATCTCCTCATTATCTTTTTTTGGGGGGGGGCAGGGCAATGGGGATTAAGTGACTTGCCCAGGGTCACACAGCTAGTAAGTGTCAAGTGTCTGAGTCCAGATTTGAACTCACGTCCTCCTGAATCCAGGGCCAGTGCTTATCCACTGCACCACCTAGCTGCCCCATCTCCTCATTATCTTAATCTCCTCCTTGTGGGATGTTCATGGGAGGTCTTAGCCTAATTTGGACTTCCTGGGGTCCTAAGACAACCCCCAATGTGGGTACCTTTTTCCTTGGAGGTGTGTTTTTGGGATTTACACGTCATAAGGTGAATCTAAGGACACATTTGACCTTCTCTGTGCATGTTCCTAAAGACAGGCTTAAACTTGTCAGAGCCTGAAGGTCTCTGTGTTCATGATATCTTTTTACTTAAGATCTGGTTTCTTGGTGTCTTGTCATCTAGGAATATTAATGGCTGTTAATGGTTAATGGTCCTAGTTACAGTCTCTGTTGATAGGGACTAACCTTCTTGGTTATTGAAAGAACACAAACCTTAGTTTCTCTGTTAACCCTTTTGGTACTATTGATAAGGACTCAAGCCTCAGGTTATCTGTTAACCCTTTTTTAGCTACAAATGATAGGTTATCTGTTAACCCTTTTAGCCCTCTCTGTCAATTCTTTGCTGCAAAAGAGGGTTCCTTAGGTAGAGGAGAAAGAGACGTATTTCAAAATGATGGTGATATAAAAAGAAATTATTTTCATATTTTTCTTCCCTCTCTCCTTCCCTCTGTCCCTCCCTCTTTCCCTCCCTCCCTCTCTTCCTTCCTTCCTTCCTTCCTTCCTTCCTTCCTTCCTTCCTTCCTTCCTTCCTTCCTTCCTTCCTTCCTTCCTTCCTTCCTTCCTTCCTTCCTTCCTTCCTTCCTTCCTTCCTTCCTTTTTCTCTGCCTCTCCCTGTCTTTATCTTTGTTTCTATCTTTGTTCTTTGTGAATATAAGTGTTCTGCCTCAAAACTGTTTACTATGTAATAATTTGTAAGTCTATGAAGCTATTTAGGCTAGGCTGTAATGAAGACAGGGTGTGGCAATAAACAGACATTGTTTGTCACGTTTGCATAAACTCTGAATTTCTTTGCTTTATGATTCCCCTCAGAATGTTTCCCCAAGGAGGGTATTTTCATGATGGCATCGTTGGCATTACAACCAAAACTTCTGAGAACCTTAGGATCTCATCCCCGCCACACACATACCTGTTTACAGAATTGCTCCTATGTCACTATCCCCTAATGTGTTTTTCTCAAAATAAAAAAATTTAATGGCATTAGGTGGGGCATGTCTGTATTGACAAAACTCATTCTATTGGAAGTGTCCACAATGTTTAGCTCTACACAATTTATTCTCTTATAATTGGTATGAGGTTTTCAATTACTTCAGCTAATTCAGTTTGGAACAAGCTGTGGCTTTCAGCTAAAAGTTTAGATATACATAATTAGGGGTAATATACCTGATTGGAGAGAAAACAGACACCATACACTATGGTTTTCATCATTTCCAAATGGGTATTTATACAAACCTCTTAATAGCATTTTTTTTTACCCTGACTTCAGTCCCTTAAAAACCCTGGTTGTTGTGGGAATCATGCTGTGATACTCTGATGGATCTATGGTCTTGACAGCAGTGGTGTTCCCCCTAAAAATGCAAATCATAATACATCCTTAGGAGACTCTTCATGTCCTCACCCCGGGTGCTGGGGGCCTAGTTATCACTTACTTAATCAAGTCAATCAACAAGCATTTACTAAGTATCTACTAGTCGCCCAGCAGTCAATCAATAGAATTAAGTGCCTACTAAGTACAAGGCACTTTGCTAAGTAGTGGGGATTTGAATAAGGACAAAAGACCACCTCTGTCCTAATGAGGAAAACAAGGTGCAAACATCTATATGCATTTGTAAGCTTCCTATAAGATAAATAGAGAATATCCCTCTCCTCCTGGATGTGCTTCTCGGCCCTCCTGGACTTGCTCCTCCTGCTCCTGCTCCTGCTCCTGCTCCTGCTCCTGCTCCTGCTCCTGCTCCTGCTGCTGCTCCTGCTCCTCCTGCTGCTGCTCCTGCTCCTGCTCCTGCTCCTGCTCCTGCTGCTGCTCCTGCTCCTGCTGCTGCTCCTGCTCCTGCTCCTGCTCCTGCTCCTGCTCCTGCTCCTCCTCCTGCTGCTGCTCCTGCTCCTGCTCCTGCTCCTGTTCCTGCTCCTGCTCCTGCTCCTGCTCCTGCTCCTGCTCCTGCTCCTGCTCCTGCTCCTGCTCCTGCTCCTGCTTCTGCTGCTGCTGCTTCCCCAGGTCGGGAGGTCCTGCCAGGACTGCGCTCGCCCGAGGCGCCTGCCCAGAGCGGAGATATGAGCAGCTGCGAGCGAGACGTCAATGAGGAGTTCAAGGAACAGTTGAGGCTCCAACAGCTTCAAGAGGAGGCCAAGGTCACGGCCAGCAGCTCGCTAGAGGGCCCCGAGGGCGATGATGACCTATACAATTTCGTGGACCCCGTGGATGGCACCGCCTACGAGTGGGACCCGGACGAGAAGGCGTGGTTCCCTAGGATCACGGAAGATTTCCTGGCCAATTATCAGGCTACTTACGGGTTCCCTGCTAACAGCTCCTCTTCTTCCCGTGGGCAAAAAGAGGAACAGACTGATGGGGATGTCAAAGCTTCACAAAATCCTACAGATCCCAAAGCCACCCAAAACGCTGAAAAGAAACGGAAAGGTGAAAAAAGAAAGCCTGAAGTGGGATGGTTTCATGTGGAGGAAGACCAAAACACGAACGCGTATGTGACTGGCTTACCCCCAGACATCACCGAGGATGAATTTGTCCAGCTCATGTCCAAGTACGGCATCATCATGAGAGACCCACACACGGAAAACTATAAAATCAAGCTTTATAAAGATAAAGAAGGAAATCTGAAAGGAGATGGACTTTGCTGTTATTTGAAGAGGGAATCTGTGAATCTAGCATCAAAACTTCTGGACGATGAAGAAATCAGAGGCTACAAATTGCATGTGGAAATGGCAAAGTTTCAGCTAAAGGGAGACTACGATGCCAGCAAAAAGAAGAAGAAATGCAAAGACTACCGAAAAAAGATGGCTCAGCAACAAAAACAGCTGGATTGGCAGCCTGAAAAGAAAGCCAAGAGTACTCGAATGCGGCATGAGCGGGTGGTGATCATCAAGAATATGTTCCACCCCAAGGATTTCGAGGCCGATCCAATGGTACTAAATGAGATCCGAGAAGACCTCCGAACGGAATGTGAAAAGTTTGGGCAAGTAAAGAAGGTCCTTCTCTTTGACCGACACCCAGATGGGGTGGCCTCTGTGTCCTATAAGGAACCAGAAGAAGCTGACCTATGTATACAAAGCCTCAATGGGAGGTGGTTTGGTGGTCGTCAATTAAACGTGGAAGTATGGGATGGTGTGGCTGATTTTCAGGTGGAGGAGACAGCAAGAGAAAGAGAAGAAAGACTGAAAGGTTGGGAGTCTTTTTTATGCCATCATAACAAACAGAAAGAAATTAGTTCCTCTGATCCAAATTCGGCTGCCGAAAGTGTGGACCTGGTGAAAGGGAAACAATCCCCAACAGATATGACCTCACCTGGAGCAAAGGAGGAAGCTGGTAATGGGGAATGCAGTAGAGGAGGGATCCAATCTAAGGACTGCAGGTTGGGACGCAGAGATAATCAAGACCAAGGACACCATTAACTCTTTAAGCATGCTTTGTAAGACAATGCCTTGGATTTTTTTCTTTGTGTTTCAGGGTGATTACTGGTAGTGTTTCTATGAATACATGCATATTAATCAGATGTCATCCACTTAGTGCTTTGAAGTTTTCATTAAAAGCAGTATTTAATAATAAATAAATAAATAAAGCAGTGTTTAATGAGGAATTAAAAATATTTGTTAATGGGCTGACCTAGTGAAACATCCTAAGTCCGTGGTGAGGGTGATGGAATTTGTTTCTGTCAGAACCTTGCTTGTAAAGTCTCTAAAGGTATCTGTGTGAAGTATGTTGTAGTCTAACTTCAAAATTTATGATCATAAACTAAACATAATTTGGTAATATTTAAATTGAATTTAAGGTTTATGTTGAATTTTAAATGCGACTATTAAATGTTTTTTTTTAATTTTTTAAATGATGAGGTTGATCATTTTAGAGCAACCTGGGAAGATTTGTATGAACTGATGCAGTGAAGAGAGCAGAACCAGTAGAACAATTTATACAGAAACAACAATATTGTAAAGGCAAACAACTGAAGAACTTCTTACAAATTCTGATCATCATGATAACAACCATGATTCCAGAGAATCCATCTCTTGATTGAGAGGTGATGGACTCAGGGTGAGGAGTGAGACATATATTTTCTGGACAGGACAGATACAGGAATTTGTTTTGCTTGACTATGTATATTTGTTACAAGGGTTTTTGCTGTTTTGTTTTCAGTGGGAGAAGGGAGGTGGGAAGGAGAGAATAGATTTTTGTTAATTGAAAAAAATAAAATTTAATTTAAAAAATGTAGCTGGACTAGACAAATTATACACAAAACAAATCTGGGCTGGATTTAATATATATTTCAAAGGGGGTATGTGAAATGATTAAAAGTAACCATGAATAATATTTCTCCAACATTTCAATACTTTAATAGACTTTGATTTCATCAGTCTGGGTATTCCCTTCACTGCTGAAGATTGCTACCTAACCTAATTCTCTTTCACATCCTCCCATAAATCCCCATCAAGCAACCCACTGATAGTGCAAGGGGCCTTCCTCTAGATCTCTTGGCTTTGGTTACCCCTCACTTTCCCTTTGTGATTGGCCCCCACCTCTCTGATAAGTCTTCATACTACTTCTCCTGCAGAATTATTCATTAATAATGTGTTAAGGGGCAGCTAGGTGATGCAGTGGATAGAGCACCAGCCCTGGATTCAGGAGGACCTGAGTTCAAATCTGGCCTCAGACACTTAACACTTACTAGCTGTGTGACCCTGGGCAAGTCACTTAACCCCAATTGCCTCACACCAAAAAAATAAAATAAAAAAATAATGTGTTAAGAGTATTATCACCCAAAAGTGGTGACTGAGAGGACATTAGCAACAACTGATTTATATAGTTACTTGTTCATCTCTGTAAGATTTTTGAGATTAATTTATGTACATACCTAGAGTGTCCTTGATGAAAATCGAAGAAGGGAATACATGGGCTCTTGTAGACAATTCTCTCCAACAGACCACATTTTTGTAGTCACATAATTGATTGAAAGGTATGGGGAACACATGATCTTACTGTGTTTATTGTTATTAGCCCCCCAAAAAAGTTTGAGTCAGTAAAGTACAATAAAAAACTCTTCTAAAACTCATACAAGATTCTATGATAAATGTAAATGCAAAAAAGATAAAGAATAATCAACACAAGGCACTAGAATTAAGATGGATTGAAAAAGCCTTTCTACAGAAGATGAGATTTGAACTGAGACTTGAAAGAAACCAGAGAAGCCAAGAGATGGGGGTCCAGGCACAGGAAGGAAGGAAGGAAGGAAGGAAGGAAGGAAGGAAGGAAGGAAGGAAGGAAGGAAGGAAGGAAGGAAGGAAGGAAGGAAGAAAGGAAGGAAGGAAGGAAGGAAGGAAGGAAGGAAGGAAGGAAGGAAGGAAGGAAGGAAGGAAGGAAGGAAGGATGGAAGGATGGAAGGGAGGGAGGGAGGGAAGAAGGAAGGAAGGAAGGAAGGAAGGAAGGAAGGAAGGAAGGAAGGAAGGAAGGAAGGAAGGAAGGATGGAAGGATGGAAGGGAGGGAGGGAGGGAAGAAGGAAGGAAGGAAGGAAGGAAGGAAGGAAGGAAGGAAGGAAGGAAGGAAGGAAGGAAGGATGGAAGGATGGAAGGGAGGGAGGGAAGAAGGAAGGAAGGAAGGAAGGAAGGAAGGAAGGAAGGAAGGAAGGAAGGAAGGAAGGAAGGAAGGAAGGAAGGAAGGAAGGAAGGAAGGAAGGAAGGAAGGAAGGAAGGAAGGAAGGAAGGAAGGAAGGAAGGAAGGGTCAAGATAATGGAATGTGACAGATGAGATTTGGCAAGTACTCAGGAGCCCACCTGAGTGGATTACTGGCTGATTTGACTGGATTACTAGTTGACTAGATTCTAAGCACATCTGGCTGGTACTTGAGGGTACTTAAGAAAGCATGGTTCTCAGAATCTAAAAAAACTTTGAACTTCTGGCCTAGGCAACCAACCAGCTTGAAGAACCTCCCATTTCTGGGAGGAGACAAGAAGGAGGAAGGAGAGCCTGCACAGGGAGCTCTGTCTCTGGGTTCCTGACTTCACCGTGGTGGAGGAGAGAGAGACTCCAGAGGACTTCACAGTTTCTCAATCTTTCTCTTTCTATCTTTCAATAAACCCTTAAAAACCTAAACTGGTTTTATCAGTGATTTTAGTCAGTTTCTCCAAAAACTGGGGAAACAGATTAGAACCCACATTTAGAATTTTAAATTACATGGAAGGAAGGAAATAATCCCTATTCTTAAGGCATTTGTATTTTAATGAGAGATACAAGGACATATATACATTTATACAGAATAAAAAGGAAATGAATACAACATAGTTTAATATAAAGTAGTTTGTGGGGGAGGACATTAGCAGTCTCTTGACATTGCATAGATACATAAACTATCTATCGTTTTACCCTCACTCTTGCTAAATGACCAGCCCATCATTCTTTTTTTTTTCTTATCATATATTTCTTTGATGATATCCTTTTCACTTTTTCTCTTGCACAATGTCTGTTTGGCAATGCCTTGCATCTTGCACACACCCACCATATACCTCTCCATTGCCCTTGGGGTGATTCTCATCTATAATTTCTCCTGGACTTTACTGTTCTATAACTTGTAGTGATATGACAGAGAAGACTAAATGAAATGGACCATGGAAATAAACCGTATTTGATTCATTACTACTTATGATTTTATTTCAAGAAGACAAACCTTTTGTGCCCATCTCATGCATACATCTTCTTTGCCATTTCAAGTTTAGTTAAATGGGTGGGCCAATTAGAAAGATAGGGACTCATACTTTGATTGACTTTCATTATTAATTAGATTATGCTACTCCAGATCTATTAATCTGGGGAAGATTAAATCAATACTTTTTAACTCAAGCACAAGGTATTCAGTTGGCCAGCTGTAGTCCTTTACATCATTCTCTCTGCATTCCTTCCAGAAACATTTATTGCTGTTTACTATACTCATGCTATTTAATTCTATCATCTTGTCCAGATCTTTTTCACTGACGTGCTTACTTCCAGCACAATCTCAGAGATTTTTATCTAGAAATCTGGGGAGGCTTCATGAAAGAGGTGACACCTAAAGCACCAGAATTTGGACATAGAGGCAGTTGTTATTAAGTTCTTTTAGTCATGCCTGACTCTTCATGACCCCATTTGGGGTTTTCTTGGCAAAGATACTGGAGTAGTTTGCCACTCCCTTTTCCAGGCCATTTTATAGATGAGGAAATTGAGACTACCAGGATTAAGGAATTTTTCTAGAGTCACATAGCTAGTATCTGAAGCTAGGTTTGAACTTGGATAAGTCTCCTTGACTCCAGGCCTGGCACTCTATCCACTATGCCATCTAGCTGTCCCTAGAGGCCAATTGCTCTACAACTTATCATATTCATCACTCCCCACAGGAGAAAGAGAAAGATGTGAAAATCTTGGGGAAAATTGCTCCACCTGCATGGTTCAGAGATCATGTAGCCAAGAAGGAAAAAAAATAAAGAAATTTGAGATATTTTAAGACTTGTTTTGCTACCCCTCAGTTACATTATTGGAAGGAAACTTTATTAGTTTAAAAAAAAGCTGAGGATGACAGGGTGCATGTCAAGAACATTATCTATATAAAGGAAATGGTATGGGAGAAGAAGAATGTTGCACTGAGAATGCTAGTCTTGAGATCAGGAGACAAGAGTCCAAGACCCATCTAACAGGCTTATTTGCTGTATGATTATTACTAGGTCATAGATCTAGAGATGGAATGAACCTCTAGTGGTAAAAATTATTGTAGTTTAGCTGACCCATTTGGGAGGGGCCGCACCTAGCCCACCCTGAAGTTACATATGCTACTGAGGTCAGAAGGAGAAACCTCTCCATAGGCAGTTTTTGAAGGACCTCCCCTTTTGGGAGAGGAAGATTGAATGCTTGCTGAGGGGAGGCTGTCGCTCCTGGAACACTCTTGCTCCAGCTCTCTCTCCTCCATTTTTCCGGTGGTGTGAGAAACTAGCAGATGTTCTAGGTATGGTGAGTGAACACAAAAGCCTTGCATTCCTTTGAATTACCTTAATTGGAAACGATCTGGGGATTGTATAGACTTAGGTTAGAGTTAGGAGAATTTATCTGTATTTCTTTTTCCCTATTTCCTTATCTTTGATTTTAATTAATTTCACCTTTGTTGTTTAATTAATCCCCAAGTAATAAAATCTGATCCTTTTGTGAAAAAGAAACTGTAAGGCCCCTTTCTTACTGGCCTGGGAAAAATATCTAAAAGGGCAGTTTGGAGGGGAGGGAGCTTTGAACCTAGAGGTCCCTCATTATTTCTGGGACCCCAATATTTTGGTGAGTCACCCAATTAACACTCCACATATTAAATTTGAGCCCTATATTCTGAAGCCACATGGTCTAGCTGCCTCATTTTCCAAATGTGGAAACTGAGAACCCCAGAGGGTCAATGATTTACCCATAGTCACACCAGTAGCAAGTGACAGAGTTTGGTTTTGAACCTGGGCCCTCTGGGTCCTTTCACTTACATCATGGACAATTCACTTAATCAATAATAAGAATTTATTAAATGCCTTCTATGGGCCAGGCATCCCTCAGACCCTTTGCTTCCTCTTCTGTAAAAATGAGCATACTAGAACTTGCCCCAGTAACCGCATAGGATTGTCATAAAGTTGGCAATCTGGTAAGATCTCAGGAAGGATACTGATGACGTGGAAAGCATCCAGAGGAGGATGACTGGGGAAGGGAAGGGTTTCGAGGTCATGTCACATGAGGATCAATTAAAGATGTTTCGCCTGGAGAAGAGATGATTACAGGCACCAGGTGAGGTAGAAAGAGTGCTGCATGTGGAGTCAGGCAAACCTGAGTGTGAATCATGCCTCAAACACTCTTTAGCTGTGTGAACCTGGGCAAGTCAACCTCACTGTGCCCCAGTTTCCTTATATGTCAGATGGAGATAATAGTACCTACCTGGAGTTATTGTGAGGATCAGATGAGATAATATATGTAAAGTACTTTGCAAACTTTAAAGTCATAGATGTGCATGTTCGATATTGTTATCATTGTTATTGATTACCATCTTCAATTATTTAAAGGACTGTCACTCAAGTGGAATTTGACTTGTTCTCCTTGGCTCCAGAGGGTAGAACTGGGAGCAATAGGTACAAGTTTCCAGGAAGCAAATTTAATCCTGATGGAAGGAAAACCTTCCAAATAATTAGAGCCATGCAAAAGTAGAATTGGCTGCTTCAGGAGTCCGAGGGTTCCCCCTCACTGGATTTATTCAAGACAAGGCTGAATATCCACCTGTTGAATATATCATATAATGGACTCTTTGTCAGCTCTGAGTTGGGCTAGATGAGCTGTGAGGTCCCTCCTAGCCCTGAGAATCTGTGCTTCTGTCAGCTACAAGAGCCATTCTCAGGACATGATCCTGTTTTGCATTTTGATTAAAAAGAAAGGAAAGAATCAATAAGGCTATATCTACCCTACCATAGGCTAATGATGTCCATTAAAGCAGGCAGTTCTAATTACTCTACAATTAACCAATCAACAATAACTTAGTAAGCACCTGCTGTGTGCAAGGCCCTGTTGCTGTTCAATCCATTCATTGTCGGCAGCAGCTTTTTCAGTCACTGGATTCTGTTCTCCAACCCAGTACTCTTACTTGTTTCTACTTGCAGGTCCCAAGTGAGCTAACCTTGGCTTTTGTCTCCTGCCTTACCAAGGAACACCTTAGCTGAAGTAAAGTACTGACTTGAGATTAAGATCATCTTTATCACTGGGACCTTTTACCCTGCCATGTTGACTCTTGCTGACCCCCCCCCCTCTCAAATTCACTGAGTGAGCACAATCAACCAAGACTATTAAGTAGACTCAGTGTATTGTACCTTGGATTCCATTTGTTTTGCATGGACAAGGTGGGACTGTTTGATGTTCCCGGTGTGATAGCGCCACTTCATACCTTACTGTTAGTGGCTTTGAGATAGCCCTGAGGGTTCATTTTGTGGGTCCTTCTTAGGGTTTTATAAATCTCTGAAGTGAGTTTAGATTATTCTGAGAAGACAAGCAAATGAAGCCACTAGCTCTTGTCCTTTCTTTCCTGCCTGAGTCTTTAAATGCTTCACCTAATCCCCTTCTTCCAGCCCACTGCTTCCTTCTTACATCTACATCTCCCTTCTCAAACCTGCTGCAATGGACCTAGATTGTCTGCTCTGCCTTGATTACTATGAGCCTTTCTCCCCTTCTTTTGTCCATTCTACACCATCCCTTCCCCTTGCCTCAGCTCTCCTATGACAAGCTCCTCACTTGGTACCTGCCTTTGGTGATCCCTGGCACTCACAGTCAGACAAGAGTTAATATTTCTGTCAGTTCAGAAGTGGTACAAGCATCCATTTCCATCTAACTTTTACCTGCCATTAGTTTCCAAACATTAATCATGTGGTGAATATCAGTATGGGTTCAGGAAAGAAAAATAGTAAGAGTCTTTTAAAAAATATATCTTTTCCTTTTTTTAGGAAAAACATCCTGAATTTAACAAACATCAAATGTAATGAATGTTTCCATTGTACATGAATCTATTTATTAAGTACAGTTTGCTTTTTAAAAATATGTAATCAATCCCATTTATAACTTTTTTTTTTTTAGTGAGGCAATTGGGGTTAAGTAACTTGCTGAGGGCCACACAGCTTGTAAGTGTTAAGTGTCTGAGGCCAGATTTGAACTCAGGTACTCCTGACTCTAGGGCCGGTGCTCTATCCACTTCGCCACCTAGCTGCCCCCCATTTATAACTTTTAAAGCTGCCCTCCTTGTCTGTAATTCCTCCCAACTTTCAGTTCTATTCTCATGTTTTATAAGGGGACATTATTTCTTTTCCTTTCATTTTGGTCTTCATGTGATTTTCTTTTTGTAGGCATCACATTTAATCTGAGAAGTCAGGATTATGCTTGAAAATTCTCACCAAATGACAGTAAATTATTCCAAAATATACTTCTTAGCTCATTTTTTTTCTTTTTAATACTGTACCTATTAAGGTACTTGGAAATGAGGGATCTCATATAAATTTGGATGGGAGGGCTGAGTGCCTGCTGTAAGGAGAGACCTTTTGTTTTAAAAGAAGTATAGGAAACTAAAGTGTTGTCTTGGATATGTTTTTCTACTGACAGCAGGAGATGAATTAGTAAGAGTTTCTAATATCTTTGCTCTGCCTAGAAATGAGATGCAATTAACAGCACTGAAATTGTATAGTGTAATGAGTGGAATTGGTTTCCAAGGGAGGGCAATTACCTGACTGATGTGCTTTTCACCTAATGCAAGCTCCGTTCAAGATTTTGTGATAGCAGAAAACTTAATAGAGAGCATGGATAGTATTCTTGGGTGTGGAGATGTGTGTGTGTGTGTGTGTGTGTGTGTGTGTGTGTGTGTGAGATGATACAGTCTGAGCTCCTAGGTACAGTACTGACCCAGAGGCCACATTAGACAGAAAGCTTTCGACAGATATTGCAACCCTAACCAAGCAAGGGTTTTGATCCAGAGAGGCTGGATAAGGAGAGGAAGGAAAAAAGACAAACATAGGCAAATGGGGTTTGGAGTCCATTTAGTAAGTTGGCACAGATTGTCTCAGACATGTGATAGAGCTACCAGACTCATGGAGCAGATAAATGATATAGGCACATGTAACTGGTTGGTAAAAAGGCATTTGAGAAATCTCTCATGATTTGCTGATGGACAAGATGTAGAAAAATGGGCTGAATTAAAAATAGCTGAATTCCTTGCTTTTAAAGAACTGTCTAGGCGGTGCAGTGGATAAAGCAGTGACCCTGGATTCAGGAGGACCTGAGTTCAAATCTGGTCTTAGACACTTAACACTTACTAGCTGTGTTACCCTGGGCAAGTCACTTAACCCTCATTGCCCCACAAACAAACAAACAAACAAACAAACAAACAAAAAAAGTACTGTCTCTAAAGAAAGCTGAGTAATGGGTCAATGTCAATCTGGGGAGGAGGCATGCCATGGGCTTACTCCTAAATATTGTTCTATTCGATATTTTGATCAATAATTTGGATGGGGATGTAGAAGATGGTGTGCTTATGAAATCTGAAGCTGATACAAATAAGGTTGGATGAAATTCAGGGATCCAGAAAGATCTTTCAAGCTGGATCAATGAGCCAGTTTTGACAGAATGAAGTTAAGTAGGATTAATATAAAATTCTACAATTAGTTTCAAAAACCTATTACCAATATGTAGAATGAGGTAGGAGTAGGGGTTCATTGAATGGACTATCACTTGATAGCAGTTCATAGGAAAAATACTTGTGAGTTTTACAAAATTGCAAGCTCAATATGAGTAAGCCACTGTACATAGCTGCACCCCCCCAAAAAAAAACAAAAACAAAACAAAACCAAAAACCAAAACCCAAAACAAAACCCCAAAAAACAAACCCAAACTCAGTCTAATGCAAACTTAAGTTCCATTAACACAGGTATTTGAGTATAGAACAAAGGGTGCTCAGACCACACTTGGAGTATCCTGTTTATTCTGGGTGTCATGTTTTTATAGAAACTGGAGCCTGCTCAGAAGAATTTCTGAGAATAATCTGAATGAGAAGAGACCAGAAACTAGGACAGAGAAGTGATAGTTGAATCAATGTGGAGTATTTAGCCTCAAGAACTGCCCATTTAGGAAGGATTTCAAACAGCAAAACATTTCTCCAAATGTTTGAAAAGTTGGCAAAGAGAATATTAGACTGGTTCTGGTTGGTCCCAAAGGACTCAATGGGGCAAAAATGTAGGTTTCCATTCAATACAAAGAAAACCTTTCTTACCATAAGAGCAATCCATGTATATTGTCTTATGAAGTAATAAGCTGCCCATGACCAGAAATGATCACTCATCAAGAATATGGTGATGATTCTTGCCTTGAGAAGGAGATTAGATTACTCTGAGATTCAACAAACTCTGATTCTATGGCCAATGCCTCCTGCTGTGTACCCCAACTGTATTCCTCAGTCTTTAATGCTCCACCCACATTACTTTGTGTATAGTCTTGTATGTATAAAGCTGTATGCAGGAGCAAGGGCCAGCTTTGGGCTCAAGACAACCTAGGTTCAAGGTCTTTATTGTTGTTGTTCAGTCATTTCAATCATGTCCAACTCTTCATGACCCCATTTGGTATTTTCTTGGCAAAGATACTGGAGTGCTTTGCCATTTCCTTTTCCAGCTCATTTTACAGATAAGGAAACTGAGGCAAACAGGGTTAAGTGACTTGCCATGGATCACACAGCTAGTAAGTGTCTGAGGCCAGATTTGAACTCTTGAAGATGAGTCTTCCTGACCTCAGGTCCAGTGCTCTATTGCCATCTAGCAGCCCTATGTTGACTTGTACTCACAATATAAAGGAGGAAAAAATTTTGCTTTTTAATCAAAATTCTCAGAAATGAAAATGGGAACATTTGTGGTAAGAAAAAAAGTATTAAATCCAGTAAAAGTACAAAGGAAGATGATTCTACTAATGAAATAAAGATCATGAAACATTTATTGGGAGCTATGTGAAATTGAAGTAGGATATAAAATGTTTAAATTGGCATTATATTTTGAGTCTATTAAGAATAAGTATTACAACCCAAATCAAGTTCTCTGATAATAGTGGGCATCCCATCTTCCTTTGCATAAAAAAAAAGTATTCCCTTGTCCATAGCCCTGAATGGCAATGGAAGCCTCCCAGAATGCTTATGCCCTTCAAGACTCAGCTCAGCTGTCACTTCCTACAGGAAGCCTTCCTTTATCTTCCCATTCCTGCCTCTGAGATGTTGAGGCTCTTTCCCTCTTGAAATTGTTTAGTACGTGCATTGTCTTTATCTGTGCACATATCATGTCTCCCAGGAGAATATAAATGCCTTGAAAAGAGGGACAATTTCCATTTTATTTCTGTGTCCCAAGCCCAGAGGTATTCATTCATTCATTCATTCCAAAATCATTTCTATATGCCAGACACTATGCTGGATTCCTCCAAGTATACAAAGACAAAAGCTAAACAATTCCCCCTTTCAAGGAGTTTACATTCTTTTGGAGGGAAAGGAACAGCATGAACCCATAAGACAATACTAGGAGGTGTCAGGTGAGTCTTGACAAAAACTAAGAATGGTAACAGAAGTGAGCCAGGACTGAATTCCAGAAATGAAGCATATCATATGGAAAGGCACAAGATGGGATGTCATTTATAAGAAACATCAAGTAGGTCAGTTTGGCTAGAATATACCGTGTGGGCAGAGAAGTGATATGAAATCACTCCAGAAAAATAGCTGAAATTATATATAGTGTATGTGTGTGTCTCTGTGTGTGGTTTAAATGCCTAAAAGAAGAGGTTCTGTTTCATTCTAGAGAAGTAAGGAGCCATCGAAGCTTCTTGAGAAGGGAATGACATGATCAGATATTCCCTTGGGCATTTATTACCTATTTGACCTTGATCACTTTACATGTGTGGACCTTAGTTTTCTAGTGTGTAAAAATAGTGTGTTTGGAATAATGGGCCTCCAAGGGCCTTTCTAACTCTAGCCCTATGATCTACCTTAAAGTACCTGTTCTTTCACAAAATCATTTTGATAACTGTGTGGCAGATGGTTTAGAGAGGAGAGAGCTAAGTCAGGAAGCTCAGTCGTAAGAGACTATCTGCAAGAGGCCAAGTGAGAAGTGATAAGGGTGGCTATGTAGTGGAGGGCAGGGGATGGTTTCTGTAACTTTTATGGAGGTAGACTCAAACAGACTTTCCAGCTAAATAGTTCTGCTGAATTAGGACTAGTGAAAAACCAAGGACAACTCCTAGCTTACACTGCTGGGTGACTAGAAGGATGATGATCCCTGGGACAGAAATAAGAAAGTTAGAAAAAAAGGCAGGGTGAGGGGAAAGATAGCAAGTTCTATTTTGAACATGTACACAGTAGATGTATAATAGATGTTTTGTTTGGTAATATTAAAATTCCAATCGAGTGTGTCAGTCACTATATCTTTTCTTAGCTTAGCATTCCTGGGGAATGCTTTATTAGAGGATGATATTTTTCTTTTAAAGCAGCAATGGCCTCCAGTTTTATCTTACCCAAGCACTACTATCCATTTACCTGGAAAATTTCAGAACAAGTGCTGATATTCGTTGTTAGATGAAGTTTCCTCACTGGGAGTTTCCTGCACTAATGAAATCACAGGTTCAATAAAAAGTGGCTAAATGTACAGAAGAGAGGCAAAAATTGCAGAAATAATGATGTTGCATGCTAAAAAATGGATTCTAAATAACATTTGATGGGAAAATTCTCTAAATTGTAATTGGAAAATATTTTTCTTTAAAAACCAAACATTTATGTATATATTAGACGCAACTTTTCGGGATCCTTCTGCCAAAGAAACATAAAGTATTGTGCATTCTTTCACTGCAATTATGTTTGCAAAGTGATATGGAGAATTGAACAAATTTTCAAGATAAACCTGACCTGGGCATGAAGGATGGGGAAGCTGTGACAAATGTACTCAATTTTGTTTACATGCAGTCATGTCTATTTGCCTGTGTTTATATGTTCAGTCACTGGTTCCCCTCCCCTAGTCCACGTGCCTCTGACTAATCATTGTCCCTTGTCATGAACAAAAAGGCAAGTTGTCCACTCAGAGGACAGTGTCTTCGTCCCTAAAAAAGGAAAAAAGTCAACTTTTTCTCAAGACCCACCTTGCTCTGCAACAAGATCATATGTCCAGCTAGCAAAAACCTGGTGATCTCTCCAAAATGGAATCATGAAGCTGCCAAAAGAAGGCAGACTTGAGGTACAATGCTCTGGCCCAAGGACTTTCTGCTAGCTCCCTTACTCTCTCTCATGGAAAAAGAAGCGTGTCCATGAATATAGAAAGTCATACGTGAATTCAGGTTGATAATAGTTGGACTTACTTGGTTTTTCATTTTAATTTGTATTGGTTTAGGAAGATTATAATAGCTCTTTGTAATAGGTAGTAAAGGAATTTAGGGGATTGAACCAAGGTGAAAATAATTGGCTAAGGCATATATTTATTGGACACTTTTTAAAAGGCAATAATTGTTGGTGAAATAACATTAGGGAATTATCCTTGAACTGATTCTGCTAGAAAATTGAGAGAAGTCTGAAATTCTAATCTTTTACCCTGCCATTTAATAAAAAATTAAATCCTATGGGAGTTATGTTTTTTCTAGAAAATACAGTAAGTCTTTTCTAAGGAGCATGTTCTCTCAGGAATGACTGAAGCTAGAGTATTTTAAAAGCTCTGGGAATTGGAGATGTATGTATCCATTAATTTCCTTTTTTTGGAAGGTGGGGGATTTCATTAGTGTAAGGAATTCCTAATGAGTAAACTTCCTCTACCACTACAAATAGTTATCTTCTTAGTATTTTATAATGTTAGAAATTTTCCTGGAGACACTAAGAAGTTATAAGACTTGTTCAGGGTTCCAAAGCCAGTGTATGTCAGAGTTTGGACTCAGGTCTTGCTGCTATCTCATACATACATGAATATATGTCTATGTATGCATATGTGTATATTTAGATATGTATGCATATATGCATGTACATATGCATATATGTGTATATAGGCATATTCACATGTGTCTACATATTTATGATCTAATAATATATGTTATATATAACCAGAATTTATCAATCAATACATACAAATCTAGCCCTTAGCCCAAAGGGCCAATTATATTGAACTTTATTCTCATTATAGAAATTGATTATTCAGTGGTACTCAAGGTGGAGTTGCTAAAAGCAGGAGAAGAGAGCCTGTCTCTTCTGATTTCTAGCTTTGAGAGAGATGTGCTATTTCAACCTCTCTTCAAGTTCATCAAGGCAAAAATACTAGGAAGAAGTTGACATGTAGAAATCCAATCATGTCCCCATTCCCAATGTACTATACTAGAGACTTTGGGAAATTTCCTCTTGGGTGAGATCTGGGACTTTCTCTTGCTTGAGCTGTTATTCCAAATGGAGAGCTAATTCAATTCATACTGTCTCATATATATTCTCCTATGTTCACTTTCTCTGATTTCTTTTTCTGCCATCAATTTTGATAAATGGATTTCTTTGCTATAGGCTATCTGGTGGAAAAGGAGTCAAGCTTTGGATATAAAGCTTGGGGCACTCCTTTCCCCTTTTCCATTAATAAACAGCAATCAGGAGCTTAGCTTTAACCTGAAACTACTTCCCCTGGACAAATAATTTTTAAGAAAGCATATATATGTAATTATTGCCCACTACCTATTTCTCTGAGGAAAGTAGAATGGTGACTTCCAGCTCCTACTTTCTGCTTCCCCTCCTAGCATGAATCAAAGTCTCCCTTGGACAAGGGCAGGGGAAAGAGATGCTAGAGATGTCTATTCTTGCCTCTCTGATCCACACCGAGACAGACACATGTAGACATACATAACCTACATGGGCCAACAACAGGACCCCATCCATCCATCCACACCACACCCATTGCACATGAATATATTTTATATGAATGAAATATATTTTAAATAAATATATGTAAAGAGAATATATTTTCTATATAAATATGTATAAATTTATTTGTTTATGAGAATCATTTTCTATGTTTGCAATACATGGATGTATCTATTAAAATCATAGATTCCATTATATAGAGATTTTAAAGTGGAAGGGACCTTGGAAGCCATTGAATTTATACCCTCATTTTACAGAGGAGGAAATGACCTAAGAGAGGTTTAATGACTTTGCCCAGGGTCACACAGCTAAGTGTCTGAGGCCAAATTTGAACCCAGCTCTTCCTGCCTGCAAAGTCAGCACTCTATCCACCGTTCCAGACTGCTGTCTTTAATGAACTTGAGCATTTGCTTTGTATTACTTGTACTACAGTCTTCCCTTTGCCTCTTTAATAAACCTCAGAGGGTTATAGATTTTACAATAACTTGATTTTCTATAGCACCTTGACTGGTAGGCTAAGAGCATGATAGGGTGACTATTTTGGTGGCCCGGGTAAATGCGATGTTTATAAAACACCTTCATAATAATGTTATAAGGTGGGTGATGTGAGTATTATTTTCACATTTTAAAGACAAGGAAATGACAACTTGAAATGGGTCTTACCCCTCTCATAAGTAGTATGACAGGTGGGATTTGAGGCCCAATCTTTTCTGACACCCCACTGATGATAACAGCTTACATTTCTATATTGCTTTGTTATATTGTATTTGATCCTCAAACAACCCCGTGAAGCAAGGGCTATTACTATACTCCTTTGGAAAATAAGAAAAACTGAGGCAAAGAGAGATTAAGAGACCTGCACTGGGTCACACAATAAGTGAGATGGGATTCAAACTCAGATCTTACTGGCTTCAAGTCCAGTACCTACTCATTATACCCAATACCTCCTCTGATATTGTACTATGTAGTTTCCATGAGTTGAAGGCAGTCTGGTATGGTGCAGAGAGCCAGCCTCTGAGCCTGGATGACTTGGATTTAAATACTTCTTCTTGTGGTAGCTGCGTGATGTTTTACAAATGACTTAATCTCTCAATGCTCTCAGCAACACTCTCAGACCAGAAATTTCAGAACAGGCACAGATCTGCATCGGAGGAGGGAGTTTCCTCATGTGGGATTTTCCTACACCAATAAAATCATAGGACTGAATACAAGAAAAAAAAATTCTATAACTATGTCACTGTACCTTATTATTCCAAAAGTTTAGAAAGAAATATCCATCAACAAGCATTTTTAAAGAACTTAACCATGAGCCAAGCACAGTGTGAAGTTCTAGGGATACAAAGAAAGGCAAAAACCAGTCCGTGTTCTCAGGGAGCTCCCAGTCTAATGGGGAGATGACAGAGAAACAACTGCACACTTACAGGGTATATGCACTGTCAATAGGAGTTCATCTCAGAGGGCAGGCACTAGCAGTGGGTGGGTTCTGGAAAGGTCACCCATAGACAGTGGGATTTGAGCTGTCTGAAGGAAGCTAGGAGGAGATCCGGAAGGTGGAGTTGAGGAAGGGAGAGTATTTCAGGCTTAGGGGGCAACTACTGAAAAGGTGTGGATTCAAGAGATGGAGGGTCCCAAGAGAGGAAGAACAAGGAGGCCAATATTGTTGGATTGGAGAGTAGATGGAGAGGAGTAAAGTATAAGACAGAACATATGGGAAGGGACAGGTTGGGGAAGACTGTAAATACCAAAGAAATAATTTTATATTAAATGATGGAAAATAGTGGAGTATGTGGGGGAGGGAGAGGTGGATCATGGTCAGACCTTCCCTTTAGGAAAATCCCTTTGAGAGTTGAGTGGAGGAAGGAGTAGAGAGGGGGTAAGATTTGAGAAAGGGAGAGAGCCCCAGAGGGTAATTGCGATAGTAATGGTATCAGATGTATATTTGCACATTTGCTCTTAGAAATATATGTCTAATAGTTATATATCTGAAAGTCCTAATGAAGAACATTGTAAGTTCTATTTTTTTCTTCTAAAAAACATCCACAATTTAATAGGGACGCTTTAGCTGTTTCTGCAAAAAAGAAAGAAAAGAAAAAGAAAAAGGTGTTCAATCATGTTTACTGCTCCGGCACGTTCTTTACACCCTCTTAAAAATCCGCCAGCTGTCTGGAGATGGTGCTGTCCTAGGTACTTAGTTCCCAGGGGCCTCCGAGGTTTTACAAGGCTTGTCTCAAAGCTCAGCGGTTTCATTGCCACCAGCTTAGGTTATGGATCAGAAATCACTAATCAAAAAGTAATAGAATGCAAGTTTGGAGGGCGGTTGATATGAGCTTTTGGAGTTTTATGATTTATTTTCCTTTATGCCTGTGGCAAAATGTCTGTAATTGTTTGGGTTCTTTCTTTGTGGAAATCAAAGGAGCTGCTGCACATGGAACTTTGCAAGGCATTCCCTGTAGAGGGGGAAATGTCATTATTCTTGTCAATAAGGAAGTTATAAGAATCCCAAAGACTCGAGCTTAAATCTCCCTTTTGACTTTTATTATTTATGTGACTATGGGCAAGTCACTTACTCTAGCTGGTCTTGAGTTTCCTTATCTGCAAAATAAGGTAATTACAACAACAAATAAAACAAGAACAATCATAATTAAGAATTTCACTTATATATTCCTTTACTGTTTGCAAAGTGCTTTATAAATATTGTCTCATTTAAGCCTCACTACAACTCGAGGAGATAGGTGCTATTATTATCACAATTTTATGGATGAGGAAACTGAGGGAGACAAAGGTTGTGACTTCCCCAGAGTCACACAGGTACCAAGTGTTTGAGGGGATATTTGAACTCAGGTCTTCCTGACTTCAGATCCAGCTCTCTATCCACTGCGCCACCTAGCTGCCTAGATTGAACCAGATCTGAGGTAGCTTCCAGGACAAAATCTATGATCATATGACCTAAGGCCAGACATTTAACTTCTCTGAGCCTCAGTTTCCTCATCTGTAAAATGAGGGTAATTAGTATTGTTGATGGGTAAAAATGTGATATTATATAAAAGATCTGTGAGGTGAAAATGCCAATTTTTTTATAATCCTGAAAAAAATTAGCTCTTAAAACATATTGTAAAAACTTGAGCAAGGCATGTGTTAAAGTCTCTGCTTCTCAATAGGAAGGAAGAATAAGAGCAAGTCCAAGTTCCAGGCCCACTCCACTGACTAGAAATAACTAGTGGAGGTGTCAGTGCCAAATCATGTGCTCCCCCCAACTCTGCCAACAGTAGGGGCAGTTCAATGTTTATGGCTCAGTAGAATGATTTCCCCCACTTTCCACCAAGAGGAGGCCTAGGTGATATTTCCAAGGGAATAATAAAAATAATAATAAATGAGCATTTATAGTATACCTTAAGCTTTGCAAAGTGATTTACATATATTAACTCCTTTGATTCTCACCCCTATCACGTAAAGTAAGCGCTATGATTATCTGTATCTTACAAAGAAAACTGGGGTGTTAAGGGCTAAAATTCTAGCTAAACTGTCTAAAATATCTAATGAGTGGTGGCCAATAAATTATAAGCTTTAGCAAGGGTTAGACTTTTAAGCATTTATTAAGGAGAATAAGAATTTGGTAAAGAGAGAGAGAAAGGCTTAGATTCCTATCTATTAAAGGGAGAGCGCATTTCTAGTTCTCCTCTCCACCAGTGTCCTCAGGAAAAAAAGTGAGACCGAGCTGCCAGTCTCTTCCTTCCTCCTCCCACTAGCTCGCATCACTTCCTGACGCCAAAGAAAAGACTCCTGGTCTTGCCTTCAAAGACCTTCGCTTCATGGGCGGAACTCTTTTACAGTAAGTCTCCAGCAGGTGGCATCATTCCAATCGTTACAGGGGCCAAACAGTTAGTATGTATGTAAGGCAGGATTTTAACTTGGAAGGGGAAGGAAAGGTAATATGTGTCATATAGCATCCACAATGGGTCAGGCACTGCAAGTCTTCCTGACTCCAAATCCAACACCCTAGTGACTGTCACCTTTCTGCCTCAACTTGTCCTCCTGTCCCCTGACTACTGATGTTCTTTGGGCTCTGCCCTTAGCCTTCTCTCCTTTCTGAAATCATCTCCCGGATAATGTGAGAATCAGGGTGCCACCCCCTGCTGAGAAAGACAGTGTGAGAACCAGGGTGATGCCCCCCTGAAAAGAAAGCATGTGACTAAGCAGCCAGAATCTGCCTGGCATCTGGAAGTTAGGTCTATAGAACTGCCTGTAAGTCATGTCAATCAATGCCACCAGCCAATTAGCTTGGAGTTGTATGGGGAGATGGCCCTGCTTCCTGTTTCAAAGGGGCTTCTGGGAGAAGCCACTGAGGATCACCCTTTTTCATTCCGGGACTTCAGGTTGGTGGCAGAGAGAGAGTAAAGGAGATAAGCTTTTCTTGCTTTACTGTACTCCATGTGTTATCTTTACTCTTTAATAAATGCTTAAAAGCCTAAACTCTTGCTGAATTTATCAGGAAATCTCAGCTAGTTTCCCCCCAAAACTTGGGGGAGGGAGCAGGTAAGGACACACATTAGATTTTAAACATCACAAGAAAAATATTATCACTCAGTTGATATGTATTTATTAAGCAGTCAATAAGTACTTATTGACATCTACTATGTAGCAAACATTGTTTGAGTTACTTTAAAGGAGAAAACATAACAGTTCCAGACCTCAGGAAGCAAACATTTTATCAGAGGAGGTAATATGTCCATTTATAAGTATATTTAAAATTAATAGATAAATATGAGATCCATTTCCATGTTTTAATCACCATCTCTGTTAAAATGGGACTGACAACAGGGCCCAGCTGAGTAAGCCATGAGAATGACTTTTCCCCACCAGTAAATGTGATTTCATTGATAATGCAAATTCCTGATAAGGAGACTCCCTGTACCAATGCGGGTCAACATCTGCTCTGCAGCATTCAGACATAGAAGACTGCCTGGTACCCTGAGAGTAAAGTAGCTTGCTCTGGGTAGGGCAGGACTTGAATCCAGGTTTTCTTGACTCTAGGATCAGCTGTTGACCACTACCTCTGTCCTCTATAACAAACAGATAGCAGGACACACTCACTGACCGAGCTTCTTGTTTGAAGGAAAACTCAAACATGGCCGCTTCTCTTGCTCCCCACCCACAAAGGATCCCTCATCCCAGAGCCATCAAAGAGGGGTAGGTAAGGCATGGTACCTGAACATGACAAACAAATCTATGCAGCTACAGTCCTCTTGGTGCCTCTGAGACTGTTCTGAAATGCCCCTGACACTTCCACAGTTTTGCGGGGGGGGGGGGGGGCCGCAATGAGGGTTAAGTGACTTGCCCAGGGTCACACAGATAGTAAGTGTCAAGTGTCTGAGGCTGGATTTGAACTCCTGAATTCAGGGCTGTGCCACCTAACTTCCCCCAGATACTTCCTCAGTTTGGATCATTATTGCCCCCCTGGGAAGGTTATCTTGGATCTTGGAAGGTTCTAATGGTCTCATGATAAGATCACCAATATTCAAAAAATTACTGAAGTCTGCTGGAAAGAGCTCATTATGGTTTGTTGTTTGCCTGCTCCTTTCCCCCACTTTACTGTCTGTACTCTCCATGAATGAGATTCACACCAGCCCCATGTTAACACCATTCCACATACCACTCAGCCATTACCCACTGAGCTTAGATCAATAGGATGAAAAAGGCCCCTTTTATGTATTGATTTTCATTTATCCAAACTCATCTGTTTACTTTGCAACATCTTGCTGCCCTGGGTCAGGTCACATCAAAACTTCTCTACTGCGACAGTTATCTTGTCCCAAGCCCTCAAACTAGAAAAAGTAAAAACCAAATCTGCCTCCAAAATACACCTTCAAATAATGTTAAGAACTTCAGTTGGAAAGTCAATTTCTTGAGAGTTATGTCAGATTGAAATCAATTGCTCTTTTTAAAAGGCAGTGGGGCAGGTAATGGAGATGGAGTCAGAAAGCCATGGGTTCAAATCTTACCTCAGACTTACAAGCTGTGTGACCCTGGATGAGTCACAACCTCTCTGTGCTTCAGTTTACCCATCTGTAAAATGGAGGTAATAAAGACTATAGTGGTCACCTCATAGAGCTGTTGCAAGAATCAACAACATGAGTTGATTCTGAGTTCAAATTTAACCTCATTCACTTACTAATTGTATGATCCTGAGCAGAATCATTAAACCTCTCTCGGGTTCAGTTTTCTCCTCTGAAAAATGAGGGGATGAGCTCAATGGCTTCCAAGGTCCCTTCCAGTTCTAAATCTATATGTAATGGAATGTACTCTTCTACATACCCCTTGTATGTAAAACTCTTTGTAGACCTTAAATGACTCTACCATGTTCCAGGGGAATGGTGCATCTAAGCACCTTCTGGTAAGATAGATAGCAACTCACCAATACCTACACATCACTCTCCTCTTAGTCTTTCCCTAAGTTTGTCATAGGGAATTCAGTCAATGTTCCCCGATGTCTCAAGGAAACTAATGTAATCCATGAGCAGCCCATCAGGTATCCCAGACTTGGTTTACATGACCAATACATGCCCTTTTCAATCATAGCTTTCACTAATACTTTTTCCCCTACTTTTCATGCATCTTCCCATGTCTGAAATTGAATGGGCTTTATGGGGCAGCTAGGTGGCACAGTGGATGGAGTGGTGTCTAGAGTAAGGAGGACTCATCTTCCAGAGTTCAAATCTTGCCTCAGATACTTAATAGTTATGTGACTCTGGGCAAGTCACTTAATCCTGTTTGCCTCAGTTTCCTCATCTGTAAAATAAGCTGGAGAAGGAAATGGCAAACCACTCCAGTATAGTTGCCAAGAAACCCCCAAATGGGGTCACAAAAAGTAGGAAATGACTGAACAACAACAACAAAAACTCTTCCTTCTACATTATTGGACAATTACACTACTATCTCCTGCCATATTTGGATCCAAGGATATCACAGTCAAGTACAAATCACAGTCAGGAAAAATTTGGAAATGGGGTAATGTTAAGAGAGACCAGAAAATGCCAGAACTAAAACATTTACAGCGTAGCAGTGTCATATATTAGAAAGACGCTAGACTCAAAGGGAAGAGAACTGGATTGAAAATTCGGCTTTGTTATTTACTAGCTATGTTACCCTAAGCAAATAACTTTACATCCCTGAGCCTCAGTTTCCTTATCTGTAAAATAGGTTTGCAGTGTTGATCCCTACCTCACAGGGTTGATGTGAGGAAAGTGCTTTTTATAAATATAATTTTAATTAAATTAAATTATAAATATTAATTTATAATATATTTTTATAAATATAATTTTTTGGGGGGTGACCTGTTATGAATACAATCTGTACCCTTTTTTGCTCTCTGGCTCAGTGGGCTACTTCTAAATCAACATGGTGGCCTTAGTAAGGAAATATGAAAATCATTAGGCATGTCAATCTCCTCTATGTGTTTATGAACCCAAACAACATCAGCTCTTTGCAATATTCCTGAGGGCAAAAATCTTTGAAGGCCATTCAATATTGAACCAAAATGAGATGATTTAAGGCCATGTCTGCATAAGGCCAAACCAAGGCAAATGAGATGAAAAAAAAATCTTCTATCATCCTTGTATTTGTTCCTGCCCCATTGTGATCTGTAAGGATAAACACAAAACCATTATGATTGATGGAGCCTAGCATGGTGGAAAGGGCACAAGAGTAAAAAGCAGAACACCAGAGTTGTAGTCCAGATCCACCATTTACCAAACCTTATGGACTTGCATCAGTTATATTATGTTATTAGACCTCAATCTTTGGTAAATTGAGGAGGTGGAACTATGTGATTTCTAAGGCTCCTTGTATTGAAATGGTTGTAGAATTAGTAAATAAACACTTCTGAGAAGTTGAGGAAAATTCTCCCACAAGAAATAACCTGGGGCACAGTGAGATGACCTGGTAAGGCAATAGGGAGTGTTGTCTAAATGACCCCATCAGATGATAAAGGGAAGAATCAGATATACCTTTTATTTAAAAAAAAATGCTAATCTGGCTTGTTTGGTTTTTTTTTAAGTGAAAAAAACTACTTGTTTTGGCCCATGTTAACTAGATCCTGGCTGACATGGTAGTTAACAGTTGGAGAATTGGGGGCCATTTCAGTGCTACATATCAAATTGTGGGTGTACTTTTTATTCACATGGTGATTTATGTCTTTAGAAATATAGGATTAAATGAGATATCCTAGGTCTACAGTAAATGGATCTTCACTTATGGTCAGGTAAATATTGAGATTTATTGACCCCAGGGAAAAATACTGACAAAGGCAAAGTCAAGGTCAATATTTCCCTCAAGTCATGATAAATTTCTATATCTCCTGAAACAAAAAGTTTATGCATTCTGACTAATGACTGAACATTGCCCAGTAGCCACAAGAGGGAAGAATAATTACCAAATTAATTAGTCAAGGTTCTTTGATACTTCTATGGTGAATGATAACCATTTATTAGTTTAAGTGACCCCTTATGATCAATGATTATAGATGTCAGTGCAGGAAATTGTATGCTGAACCTGGACCCCTGCTAAGCAATGTAAGATAAATGGGATTTTAATATATTCCTAAAAATGCAAATTCATTTTGATTCACAGTGGATAATAAAACAGTAACAATAACATCTTCCCTTTCTGTAGTACTTTAAGGTTTGCAAAGTGTTTTACAAATATCTCATTTGATCCTCACAACTCTGGGAGGTATATGTGCTATTGTTATCTTCATTTGGCAGACAAGGAAACTGAGGCACACAGAAGTTTTCATGGATACTAAGTGTCTGAATCTATATCGGAATCCTGGTGTTCCTGACTCAAGGTCGAGTGTTCTATCCCCTGAACCACTTCCCTCTAGTCTCACTATCCTACATGTGATTAGTCTGGACAAGTAGGATAGTAATTTACTAATTTTTGTTACTTGATCTGGCTATCTGTGTCACACATATTCTTATACAAGCTCTGAAGGATAGTTATCATACTTTTTATTTGTATTTCTGAACTACCAAAATATAATTTTCTTTCCTTCTAAAATAACTTTCTAGACTTTTACAAATGTATAAAGCTTGGCAAAGCAAAATATGGTTGGAAATAATTATTTAAAATCAATTCTCAACCTTTTCCTTTGTGAAGATAAGGAAAGATTTTTTTCTTTAAAATAAATATTTGGAAATGAGATTTGTATAAAAAAGGACATGTAATTAGGAATAAGTGCCAAAGCCATTCTACAGAAAAAATACCCACTTTACTTTTCCATGGGATGTTTTCCCAATCAGCTTAACCTAATTATTGAATGTATATATCTAATAAAAGAAAATCATTAAATTGGGTTGAATACCATTTTAAATTAAGTTGAGGGTAGGCAGCTAGGTGGCTCAGTGGATAAAGCACTGGCCCTGGATTCAGGAGGACCTGAGTTCAAATCTGGCCTCAGACACTTTACACTTACTAGCTGTGTGACCCTGGTCATGGAACCCTCCTTGCCCCACAAAAAAAAAAAAGATTCACTTAAATTAAATTGAGGAATTTTAAAATTGTTCATCCTGACCATGACTCGTTAAGCTTATCCCATATCAGGAGCTAAGGAGTACTGCAGAAAGTAGACAAACTGGAACTAGAAAACAATAAAATACTTTTATAAAGACAAAATAAAATAAAATAATTTTTTTTAAATGTAGCTTAACCCAGGAGATCTGCTCCCAGACCTTTGTTCACTCTGTCCCTGTGGACAAATCTCTTGCCCTCTCAGATCCTCAGTGTCCTCAACTCCAAAATGGGATTTAATCACACTTTCTTTTTCTATCTCCCAGGGCTATTGAGAAAAACACACGTTGTAAACTTTACAGGACTTCTATAGATATGGTCTATTTGGCACTACAATGCCATATACAACGATGGAGGGCCATTAAACTTTTTTTCTACAATGTGTACATTAAATGGCCACATGACCCTATTATGTGCTCTGAATATGTAAATATGTGACATAGCCAGAATCTAGTCTGGGTTAATTTAATCAATTTTGCTGTGTTTCTTCATCTTGTCCAATTAGTAAACCCTCAGCTGGGCAGACACTATCCCCCCCCCATGCTAATTTAAATTCTGGAGAATTTGTTACATCTCCTTTATGCAGACTATTTTGGTGTTTTGAAACCAGTATTATTCACCCTTCTGGAGACTGGGTTTTGTTTTGTGGCTGAGCAGGGCAGGCAGAGGCGGGGTTCTGGTAGTCTTTGAGAGTCTTTCTCTTTCTCTTCCTTGGAGTTGGTCCTGAAAAGTCTGGAACCCCATATATATGTCCTAAAAGAATGAAAAATGGCTCTTATCTCCAAAGCTCTCTAACAAAACTGCCCCTCAGCCAAACAGGCTGTCTGACAGCATGGTATTGCATCAGCATTCTCTCTACCAGTAAGGAGGTTCTCAAGCTCTAGGCTTGGCTGGGAGCCTGGATTACACTATGAATGGATTGGACCAACTCTGTGCCAACTTCTGTATAACTTATTGGGTGGTCTTTGGGAGTTGCTTTGATTAGAAAATTCATTACCCTGCAACCAATCCTGTGAAGAAGCCTTGCTAAATCTAGCTAGGCTGGTCCTTGGCAAAGGCTATGCAAAGAGCCACTAGGATTGAACTCAAAGCATGGAGACTTGAATGGATATGGCAGTGCTGGGACAGCCTTCAAGTACCTGTGCAGGCCTTCAGTAAAGGAATTTATCAGGAAAAACAAACTATACTCAATCATCTTATTGAAGGAACACAGCGATATAGATATCATATAATGTCGTCTCCTGGATGGATTTTGCCAAATATTCTAAGGTAAATACTTCTATGTTATAGACATAAAATATTTGGAATATTTATTCTAAAAATGATGTCCAGTTATCAGAGGGGTCCCAAACACCATTCATGAGAAATTCAGCAAATAATATCAGTCCTCTTGCTTTCCAAGCGGATCAACTTTAGCTTTGCACAATGTTGCTGAAGCCTGTCTTATTTGAAGGCAATCCAATGTTCATTCAGTTCAATTAACAAGCATTTATTAAGTGTCCTCTGTGTTTGAGGTCTGAGGACAAAAAAAAATAAAATAAAACCATCTATGTCCTCAAGAAACTTAGATTCCACTGAGGGCAGGAGGAATATAAAATGTGCACAGATGAGTAATTATAACATCCAGACAAAATCATACGAAATCATTTAAAGAGGGAGAGAGCATTACCAGCTGGGAGGATGAGGAAAGGTTGTATTAGGAAGTGGTGGCTAAAGAGCCTTGGAAGAGACCCAGGAATTCTGAGGGAGAAGTGAGTAGAAAGGCCATTCTAGGCACCATGGAGAATATAATGTAAGAGATCAAGGAAATGGAATGTTTGGGCAGTGACCAACTCAAAGGCCAGTTGGGCTGGAAGACAGAGTCTATGAGGAGGAATAATGTGCAATAAGTCTGGAAAGATAGACAGAAGCCAGGCTGTGAAGGGCTTGGCATGCCAACTCGTAGTCATGATCATAATCTTATGGGGATTTAAAAGACTAAATCATTTGGTGCTGGTCCGACCCAATCTTGGTTCTTTAAACAGCCTTGATTTGCCCCAGTTTTCAAGCAGGGATGTCTTAATGGCTTTAGAAGACTTTAGCTGACTATGGCTGGTTTGGGATGGTAAACAAATCAACAAGCTGGAAAGTGGAGAAAAAGAATCCCAGGCAATTAAATGTTATTTAGCAAGTATTTATTATTACTATCTGCTAGGTACAAGCGATATGAAGACATAAATGAAATAGGCCTTACACTTAAGCATCTTATATTCCACTGGAATAAGCACTAGGTACACCGAGAAGTCAAAATAAACTATCTACTAAGAAATTTGGAGGCAGCTAGTCGGCCAGGGAATAGAGCACCTGACCTGGAGTCAGGAAGACCTAAGTTCAAATCCAGCCCCAGATGCTTGCTAGCTATGTGACCCTGGGCAAGGCATTTTACTGTTACCTGCCTCAGTTTCCTCATCTATAAAATGGGGATAACAATCACATTTACCTGCCAGGGTTGTTGTGAGAATAAAATGAGATAATATTGTAAAGCACTTTGAAAATCTTCCAGTGCTCCAGAAATGCTTGCTATTGTTGTTTTTATTAATTTAAGAGGAACACTAACATCTGGGGGGTCATGAAGGTCCTCATGCAGAAGATGGCATTTGAGGTGAGTTTTGAAGAGAGCTATGAATTCCATCATGAAAAAGTGAGAAGGAGAAGCATGCCAGGAATAGGGGGAACAGCTTATTGAAAGGCTTGAAGGTAGGAGATGGACTTTCATGTCCAGACAACAGCAAGTACAATGGTTTTCCTGAAATGTAGGGTATATGAAAGAGAGTAATGGGAAATCCTTCTGGAAAGATAGGATCAGGCCAGAGAGAGAAGGACTTGAAATGTCAAATAGAGGAGCTGCCCTTTGTCTCGAAGGCAATAGGAGCCACTGAAACTTTGGAGCAGGGGAGTCATATGATCTGAACTCTGTTAGGGGTAGCTATTTGACATTTATGTGAAGGATGGATTAGAGAGACTGGAAAGAGGGCCTGTTAGGGTTACACAAACAAAATGTGATAGGGATATTATCTTGGCTGGTGGTTGAGTTCATGGAGAGAAGGGCTTAGAGGTAAGAAAGGTCATAAAATTGTCCAAAGAAAGGGGCTATGAGGTAGGAATGTGGGGAGATCAAGGATTACCCTGAGGCTGAGAATATGAGTGACTGGAAAGGAAATTAGAAAGATCTTTGGCTCTTGCAGGCAAAACGTGAAGCTTTAGTTAGAACACATTTAGTTCAAATTCCTATGACACTTGCAGTTGGAGATGTCCAACAGGCAGTTGGTAAGGCAGGACTGGTGTTTGAGAGAGTCAACAGCTGCATGTATAGACTTGAGAAGCATCTGAACAGAGTAGTGCTTAAACCCATGGGATGAGTTCACTGACAGAGAACAAGAGAATAGAGAGAAAGAGTGTTACTTCAGCAGTGAATTGGTCATTGTTTTCACAGTGTACAATAACCAGTCTAGGTGGTGATCCAGCCATTCACAATGGGCCATGCTACTGGTGTTTTGTTTAGAGCTACATCCTTCTGGTGGTTGCTTTTACATTTTCTTGAAAACAAATTCAAACTCTTCTTCCCCACAGAATATATGTATATTAATAGAGCTGGAAGGGACTTTAAAGATTAGGTGCAACCTGCTCATTTTCCACATGAGAAAATTGAAGTGCAGAGAGGGTGACTTACCCAAGGATGCACAGCTTCTAAATCACCCATTCCTTCTTGGCCCAACCCTAACAAGACAAATTTCTAAAGCTTACATCATCATGAGAAGTGGTGTGATGTAGTAGAAAGAATATACATTTATGGAGGCAGCTAGGTGGTGCAGTGAATAGAGCACCAGCCCTGGAGTCAGGAAGACCTGAGTTCAAATCCAGCCTCAGACACTTGATACTTACTAGCTGTATGACCCCGGGCAAGTCACTTAACCCTAATTGCCACACACACACACACACACACACACACACACGAATATACATTTATATAGTTACTACTGTGTGCCAAGCACTGTGCTATGTGCTATTTAAATATTATCTCATTCAGTCATCACAACAGCCCTGGAGGTGGGGAAACTGAGACAAAGAGAGGTTAAGTAACTTGCCCAGGTTCACACAGATAGTAGGTATCTGAGGTCAGATTTGAACTCAGGTCTTCCTGATTCCAGGCGCAGCATTCTATCCACTAGATTAACAGTTGCCTCAAATAATCCTGGGCTCGAATCCTATCTCTGCCTCTTCATTTGTTGCTTTACCTTGGGCAAGTAATGGAACCTTTCTGTCCTTCTGTTTCTTTGTAAATAAAATGAGGGGATTTGATTTGATGACCTCTAAGGTCACTCCCAACTTTATGACTATGACCCTCTATCTTCCATAACTGACTAATTTGACTCATTTTTTTCATTTTTCTTGTTGCTGCAGCATATCAAAATATAATAATTCATATTAATTTCCTATGACAAACTTCGGCCCACACATTCCTATTGTCATAGAAATTATAGTCTTTTGTTATGTTAATAGACCTATCTGTCTCTTCTGAATGCCACAGAATCTTACAGTTCCCTGATCTCCCAACTTGGTAATAACCATCCCCCTTGGTTTTCATGTAGCAATTTTGTTTCTTAACTTCCTGGTGAATTTATATTGTAAAGTATGACTTCCTGTCTTGGAATCTTACCTGTTTGCTATATTGTAAGTGTAATGAGGGCAAAGTCCCTGTCTTATCTAAGTTTTGAATTTCTCTATTACTGAACAGAGTGCTCTGCACATAGTAGGTACCTTCTAAATATTTGTTGTATTATATTGTACTATTCAGGTTGACTACCTATAACATGATGTGATTCCTGATACCTTTTCCCATTAGCTCTGACTGCCTAACTCCTATTCATTCCTCAAGGACAGCATTCAATGACTTTTCCCCATGATACCTTCCTCAGCTTGAAGTCAACTCTTCTATCCAAGCCTAACATAGTGCCTTGTCCACAGTACATATTTAACAATGTTTTGTATTCTGTAGTTTTGCATTTTGCCTTCTATTTTAATTATGTGCCTGTCTTACCTCCCTTTCTAGATTGTAAGCTCCATGAAGGCAGGGACTGAGCCTTATTCCTCTTTGTATCTTCCATGGCTCCTACCACTTTGTTGGTGCCTGATACATATTTGTTACTGAGTGAAAGCTGTCACACAGATCACTTTCCCCTGAAATGCTTAGGAGTAAAGATTGCTGTCTCAGGATCCCTGAAGCACATAGGACATGCTAAATTTTTTCCAGTGGAGCCTTGCTGCACATAGAGAGTTCCAAATGGAGATGGAAATCTACCCTTGCTAGAATAAGTAAGCAAGCTCAGAAAGGCCCCCTGTGGTAAAAAATCAAAGTTTTTGAAGGACTGACAGTTTTTGAAGCACCGCCCTTTTGGGGAGGAGAGCGTGACGAACATCCGTGTGCCTGCTGGCGCCCCAGAAGTCTTGCATGCTTGGCCACGCTCTCCCGGGCAGCAGCAGGTGCATGGCTGTTCGTCATGGTCTCCTTCCCAAAAGGGTGGTCCTTCAAAAACTGGTGGTCCTTCAAAAACTTTCATTTTTTACCACATTCCCCCCTTTGCTTTCATTTCAAAAATGAATAAGTTTGCTCAATGAAACAGCCAAAAATAATATCCTATGCTATCTAATAATATGATAATATCAATATAGAAAAGGAGAGAGAAAAGTTTTGTCCATAGGGGTAGTCCCTCATGAATGCAACAATTTCAAATAATACCCACTTTTTTTTACTAAGTATACAATTACTTTTGTGAAAAATCGGAACATATTCAAATACAAGTTAAAGCACAACACAATCCCAAAGAAAACTTTCTTTTTTGAAAAAAAAAGAAAACTTTTACAAATGTTCCCCTCTTTTTTTTTGGGAATATTCTTATCAAAAATAATACTTCTAGAATAAATTTACACTTGCCATGGCAACCAATTTGCCAGGTAAATGCTTTAAAGAGTTTGATCAAATAATCAGTTGAGAAAAAAATAGCAAAAACAAACAACTCAGAATATGGGAGCACAATACTCCCAGAATTAACATTGTATTATGAAATCAAAACCATCTTGCAATGTTTCAAAATTAGATAGATGAATGAATAAAAGAAAATACACATGGAACAATGAAAGACAATGAAATTCAAACTAGAGAAATCTAAATGAATATGAACTTAATATTAATAAGAGTATTATAAAATATAAACTTGATCACATGACTATAAAAAGCTTTTACAAATATTCTCCTTGTTTTAAAAACTAAGTGTAAAACACAATCTCAAAAGCATGAAAATCTCTGAAAATAAACCCATACCACTAATTTCAAAATGTAGATGTAATAGCATAGAAATCCTATGTAACCTCTGAACTGCTACTATTACTCTGAGGGAATTCAGAACACTTTTGATTCTGGTATCTAAAATCCCCAATACTCATATCAATACCTTGCTGCTTACTTCTACATTTCTGTAAAATATGTACCCTTCCATGTCAAAAGAAGCAGAGTCTTGAACTATGATTGTCATTCTTATTCAGCTTAAGTTTTTCTTTTTTAACCCCTCTATATTGTCTGTTGGTCTTTTCATAATACAAATGCTTTAGAAGGTTACTAATTAAAGACAAAAGCAGATTAGCAAAATTATGAACAAAACGAGTATATCTGGAATTTAAAGGGCTTTCTAAGGTTGAGTCAGAAGCACAGCCAGGCCAGGGAAGGGCTGAGCCTGAAGCTGCCAAGGCAGGTAGAGAAAGCTGAGCATGCACATCAGATCTCTGGACTTCTTGGGCAGGGAAGCAGTGGGCTTGGCCATGGGAGGGGTAGAAGGTGGGGTCTGGAGAGGAGGGGAGGGACCAGGGCAATCTGAATCAGACTTGATTTTGAACTCGGGCCCTACCCTCACTGGTAGGGGATTAAAAGCTACTAGAGGTTAGGTCGTTGCCTCCAGGCATGCAGAATTAGAAAATCTCTCAGCATTAGAATTTGAAAAAAATGCAGGAGTGTGAGGCTTCTCTGGAAAAGCATGGCTGGGAGAGGGGGTGATATTTATATTCCCTTGTGTGTGCACTTTGCTGGCTCCTCCAACAAAAAGAAAAAGAAAAATAGAAAATCCACAAAAACAAAGCATTAACATGATCTTATCTCCCATTTGTCTGGTTAAACAGACTAAAATCAAAAATAGGGTAATTAGGGAGTTTAAAAGGTCCATTTGAAAAAAAATTTAAAGGGAAAACAGCTAGTACTTAGCAGTTTAAAGGGACAGGGTAGGGGAAATTTCTTACCCAACCAGAAGATCAGAAGAGTGAGGTTCAGCTTTCCTCTTCATGGTCAGCCATCTGTTAAGGGGCTAAAATTCTAGCTTATAGTCTAATGGGCAGATCAGAAATATACCTCAATCACTAGGATGAGAGGGACAATGTGGAAAGCACAAAACAGAAACATGGCCAAAGTGGAGTGAGAAATTTGACAGGGGACAAATCATGACCAACTGTGGGGAAGGAAGAAGGAGGTGATCTCTGAGCTCAGCTTTGAGGAAGGGAGGGATTTCAGCAGTTGGAGCCTTGGGACAGGGGTTTGTGGAGATCTATTCCAAACATGGAGGACAGATGAGAAAAGGAAACAAGGCAGGAAAGGAAAGGGCAAGATAAAGTGTTGTTATCCAATTTGGCTGAAACAGGGAGAACATGAAGAAGAGTGGCGGGAAAGCATAAAGAGGCAGTGTTGTGTATAATGGCTAGAACATGGGACTTGAGAGAGCTGGGTTGATGCCCATCTCAGGCATATATGGATGTGTGGTCCTAGGGAATTGATTCCACCTCTCTGGGCGTCAGAGTCCTCATCTCTAAAACAGGATAATTTCCAGGGTCCCTTCTGATTCTAAGGCTGTGATTATATGATTCAGATTCATACAAGGCACTAAGATTTTCAAAGCAATTTCTTCACAACATTCTTGTGAGATATTCAAGTACCATGATTCCCTTCAAAGATGAAGAAATTAAGGACCTGAGAGGTTATGATGGGACCACAATTCCATAGCATCTGAAGGGAGATTTGAACCCCTATGTCCTCATTCCCACTCCAATACTCTCTTCTCTATGGCCATCCCCACTGCCTTGTGAAGAAAAATAGTTTGGACGAAGATCGGGCCTTAAACGGAAGATAAAGATTGTTTCTTTTATCATGTCAATAATGGAGAGCTGCTGAAACTTTGGGTGGGACCAGCATCAGACCAGTGTGGTGTGTTTGGATGAAGTGAGCATCAGTATGCAGGATAGCTTGGGGCAGGGAAACCAATTAGTAGATTATTATAGGAGTCCAGCTGAAAAGTGATGAGGGCTGGGGGCGGGGATGGTACAGAGGGGGCTACAACAGAATTATAAAGGAAGGGAGAGATGTGGGAGATATTGTCGAGGCCCAACTTACAAGGCTTGTCAACTGATTGGAAGTGACAGTGATGAAGTGGGAAGAGTTCAAGGTGACTACAAGGTTTAAAGGAAGAAGAACTAATATTTATATAGCAGTTTCATGTCTATAAAAGACTTCCTATTATGCAATCTCTTTTGAATGCCCCAGTGACCTATGGAGTAGATATCACAGGTCTTATTTACTGCATGCTACATATGAAGAAACTTCACCTGAAAATTTCTGTGGTTTACACATGGGCTCCTAGCTAAAGAGCTTCAGAGGCAGAATTTCAACCTGTCTCCCTTTCCAGGATTCTATCTTTGCTATGATGTGAATTTTCTCCCTCCTCTTCTTAGCCTTTGGGATTCCCTGACTTTTTTCCATTCCTAGCTAAAATTTCCCTTTTTACAGGAATCCTTTCCATTCCAAATATATCCCCCCCTCTCCATCCATCTATCTATCATCTATCTGTCTGTCTGTCTATCTATCTATCTATCTATCTATCTATCTATCTATCTATCTATCTATCTATCTATCTATCTAATCTATCTCTGTATATATATAGATATATGTGTATCTATATATACACATATATACATATACACATGTATACATATATACATATAGATACATATAAATATATATATACTTACATACTTATTTATATGTGTATATATATTTGGCAGATAGTTATTTATATATGTTGTCTACTCCATCAGACTGAGTTCCTTAAGAGTATAACCTGTGTGTGTGTGTGTGTGTGTGTGTGTGTGTGTATGTGTGTGTGTTTAAGGGGGGATGGCAGGTTCTTTGTATCTTTAGCACATTTTTTAAGGTTTTACTTCTTCATTGAGAAATACTTTTCCAGACTCTTTAAATTGGATACAAACAAACAAATTACCTATAAAACCAAAATAAAAATATTGTCAGAAAAGCTTTTTTTAGAAGAGAAAAATAAATAAAATTAAATCAAAGGATAATAGGGTTTAGGTCACACACAAGAAACCCATAAATTTTGACTGCTGAAAAACTTTTTGGTTTTTAAGAATTGATCTCTCAAAGTGATTCCTAGCACAGTGGTAGTGAAACATAGTTGATAAATGCATGTTGACCTGATGGGACTTCAAGTCCATTTTACAGATGAGGAAATTGAGACCCAGGGAGGTCTTCAGGCCCAAACCTCTCCCTTAGATCTCTAAGTCCACATTCCAAACAGCCTGCTGGATATTTCTACCTGGTTATCCCTATAGTCCTTCAAATTGTGTGTCTAAAACCAAACTTATCAGTATCTTTCCAAAATCCTGCCTGTCCTTTACTTCTCTGCTTCTGTTAATAGCAACTATGTGACCAATGGTTTAGTGGCTAAAGGGTCAGATTTGGAGTCAGGAAGACTTAGGTTTGAATTTTGCTTGTTTTTAGCTGTGGATTCACAGGTAAGCTGCCAACACTCTTTGAGGCCAGGGAGACTGGGAATCACCCAAAGACCTACAGGGAGGAGGCTAGAGAGTCAGGATTTGAACCCATGGCTTCTGGCCACTAATCCAGAGCACTTTCCATGATACCATTGATGCTTCTAATGGATTATGCATCTTGTTAATATCCTTAGAAGATATATATGTGTGGCTGTGTGTCTATTTATATAGATATATATCTATAGATGTATATCAAGATAGATATAGGTATAGATATTGACTCCATTATTTTTCCCTTTAAATAAAAATATGGAGGGTTATAGCAGAGGGGAGACAGAAATGTCAGCAATTCCTATGCTAAAAGGGACCCTGGAAGATATGTAAGAATAAGTTTAGAAAAAATGTGAATAAAGGAAATCATAAAGTATCACTTGGAGCCATAGTTGTTAATCACAGGAATTGACAGAAAATGCATCCTTGGGGAAATCCTATTAATACTAAAAAGCAAATGTTATTCCCCCTGTACAATTTACTTTGTTGGGGCTACAAGTCTGGAACCCATTTTTCTGGAATGTAGCATTCTGTCAGAGCCAAATCCATTGAAGTCACCTCTACAGAATATCTGTGGCAGCCCCACATGCCAAGCTTCCAGAGCAAGACTGGAAACTTCCATCAAAAATGCAGGTGTTTGGGGGGTATCTAGGTGGCACAGTGGATAAAGTGCTGGCCCTGGAGTCAGGAGGACTTGAGTTCAAATCTGGCCTCAGACACTTGATGAGTACTTACCTGTGGGACCCTAGGCAAGTCACTAAACCCTCATTTCCCCTCAAAAAAGAAAGAAAGAAAGAGAGAGAGAGAGAGAGAGAGAGAGAGAGAGAGAGAGAGAGAGGGAGGGAGGGAGAGAGAGAAAGAGAGAGAGAGAGAGAGAGAGGGAGGGAAGGAAGGAAGGAAGGAAGGAAGGAAGGAAGGAAGGAAGGAAGGAAGGAAGGAAGGAAGGAAGGAAGGATAGAAGAAAGAAAGAAAGAAAGAAAGAAAGAAAGAAAGAAAGAAAGAAAGAAAGAAAGAAAGAAAGAAAGAAAGAAAGAAAGAAAGAAAGAAAGAAGGAAAAAGAGAGAGAAAGAGAGAAAGAAAGAAAGAAAAAGAGAGAGAAAGAGAGAAAGAAAGAAAGAAAAAGAGAGAGAAAGAGAGAAAAAAAGAAAGAAAAAGAAATAGAAATGCAGGTGTTCACAGACACTGTAGGAACAAAGCATCTGAACAGAGGCTGAATCCATTTTCACCCACGTCCCTTGGCTTCATGTCATTCTCTTGTGATCCTTTTCTATTATAAATCCCAAGGAAAATTTATCTTAACATTAGCAGGTAGAAATGGAGAATGAGAACTATTTTGAACCATCTGTTCTTTGCTCTAAAATATTGTAAAAACAGGTTTTCTTTCCTTTATAAATGAGGTCATTGGCACTTCACTCACAATTTCTATGCCCCCTCCTCCCCAATCTTGATTCCAGTATATATAATAGCTTATTTCAAAGTATGGTTCAAGATCCTTGCAGACAAACAAGGGCCTGGCTTCGGATGTTCCCAGAGATGATTGTGGGAAAACAGGCAGGGTTATTTCTTAACTCTTGTTAAACATATTGATTGACCTGATGGTGCTGGTATACTCCTTATTTGTGTTCACTGTCTATTGGATGTCCTTCAAGTAGCTTGATTATTATAGCTACCAAACAAAAGGATTCAGCTCCTTAAAGAGGACCTTGGCATTGACTGGTTTTTTTTTGACCAATTAGAGAATATCTCAGCCTAGGAAGTCAGCCATTCAATAAACCTGAAATTTTCCAAAGACAGCAAATGAAGAAATGGCAAATGGGGTGGGGGGGGGGGCGGAGAATGGCCCAGACATAGCAATCAACCTTAATTTGAGAAGCCGTTGAATTAAAGACTATTATTCTGCATAAGAACTCGATGGGCCTGCTTTGAGAGAAAAAGGAGCTAGGAAGGGATTTAACTCCAACACACTGAAATGTTGTACTGCTGGCTTGTGGGAAATGGGAAATCTCTCCCGAGTTCTCCCTTGCCACTATTTTGGTGTTTGTCCAGTTCACAAAAAACATGAATGAATTCATTCAATTCAATTTGACACTCCAGATCTATTCATCAACTAGTTTACTAGCTGTGTGACCTTGGGAAAGTCATTAAGCAGTCTAAAGCTCTGATCCCTCATTTCTACCTCGAAGGAGTTAGCTTAGGTGATTTCTGAGTTTCCTTCAGTGCAATCCCACAAGTTTTTTTTTTAATTTCCTACTGTGTGTCAGACACTGGGGATACAAAAATTTAGCTGTCACTACTCTCAATGTACTTCTTTTTATTCCACTGAACCCTTAGGTTTCCAAATTGTTATATTCTAATTGTATGGGTTTGAATCTCCATTGGAGGATCATGTAAATCTGATGTGTCCTGAGTTTTTGGAGTCATCTAAATTCCCTAGCTTCCTCCCCCAGCTTCATTTACTGTCCTTCTAGGTTCAGCATTGGGAAACAAAGTCACCATTACCTCGGAGGCATAAAGCCTCCCTCTCTCTTTTGATTCCTAGAGAAATCATGAAGAAGCAAACAACAAAGTCAGATTAATCCCAAAGCCCAGCTGTCTGGGAGCCATCTTTGTCACTAACTGAGATGTTTAGTGAATTGGGATTTCTCTGGCACAGAATACTCTGCTGTTAAGGGGAAAAGTTTGAGAACCACTGCTTTAGGTGCACAGAGTTGAAATCCATTCAAGCAATATTTGTTAGACTCTATATTTCCTTGAGAGCAGAGACTCTTTCTTTTGGTAACCCAGATCCTTGGTACCCTGAGTTTTGCACAAAGTAGTCCCTAAATGGTTGTTAAATTGTCAATTGTTAAATGCTTTGCAATTATAATTATTTACTCAAAACAATAATTCAGTAAAACTCACTTCCATAAAGGTTGAGCTAACCAGGATTCTCAGGGAAAGAAGAGTTTAGTTTAATATGATTTTGTGATTAACTGAGACTTAAAGAGAAAACACTGGAAGCCTCCCAGAAGGCAGAGTGGCAGGTCTAACAGAGGATTTCAGGTAGGTCATATGGGAAGTAAAAGCATAACTGGGCTGGAATCTGGATTATTGGAAGGAATAATCATGGCAGAGGAGGAAGTAAATTGATCAAAGGACTGAAAGATGTTGAACATTTCTCTGTGATGTGGCTGTCTTCCTTCCTGCCTTCATAAATGCAAGAGAGTAGAATAAGGGAATCTTTCTGGAATAAATGACACATTTCATCCCTGTCTAACTGCAAGCAAGTCACTAAGCCCCTGTGAGCCTCCTCAGATTCCTCATGTGATCTGAGGATAATAATAGCACCTGCCTCCTAGGGCGATTTGGACGAAATGAGGTAAAGTTTGGGGAAGTGCTTTGCAGAGTGCCAAGCATCATACAAATGTGAATTATATTATTTCAAGAAATTAAAAAGTTTAGCACCAAAAGAAGCTTTAGTTACTATCTAGTCCCACCCCATCCCAGCCCCCATTTTATGTTTATAAATATACAAATGAGGCCCGGAGAAGTGAAATGCCATTTAATTCTGTATTCCTTAACTAATCAGGGGGTTATCAGCAACATTGGACTCAAAAATAACTTCCTGCATGCTCTCATTCAGAACCTTTATGGGGCAGGAGTGACTCTGACCTCCCTTGGACAGGAGTACTGACAGTGGGTTTCCTTTTGAATCGGAACCTTATTAATGGACCTTGGGATCATGGCTTAAGAACTGGACTATACTCACTCCTTGTGTGGAAATCATCCTCCCCCCTCCAAGGTCAAATCAGGAACAACCTACTCCATGAAGTCATCCCTGACCTCCCCAGCTGTAAATATTCAACCCTTTGAAGTCATCTAATCCAGCCCCATTCTTTTATAGATGAGTAAACTGAGGCACAATGGGATGAAGTGATTCCTTGTGGGACTTTGGCCAAGTCCCTTTAACTCTCTTGGTCTCAGTTTCCTCCCTTGTAAAATGAAGTATTTGGACTACATGGCACAGGAAGTGTCAGTGTCAGCATCTGAATTCAGTTCTCTAAATCCAGAATTTGGGTTTTTTTCACTTTACCACTGACTCCATGGGAGTTTGAATCTAGTGTTTCAAATCCTGGTGCTGCCACTTACTCCCCTACATAACTCTGGGCAAATCCCTTCCCCCCCTTTGCTCCCCAGCTTCTTCCCTCTGTAAAGTGAAGGGGTTAGCCTCTATGGCCTCTGGCTCTTTGATTCTATGAAATGGCTTTCATTGTGAGGGAGGGTGGGAGAAGGGAAGGGTGAGAAGTTGAAAGCCTATTTGTCCCCTTATATTGGTTGGAAATGTAGGGTCTCTTTCCCCTGGTCCATTTCCACATTGGTATTTAACCCTTTCCTCTGGGGGAGGTAAGAAAACTGGGGTTCATCTTGCCTAACAAGGCCCACTTCAAACATGCCCCCTCCCCTTTCCCATCAACACCCTCAGCCAGCCCAGAGCAATTTCATTTCCCCAGCCTGCTTGGCCCAGGAGGCCACGAGTGAATCAAATCTGCCCGAGTTTGAGCTTAGACATAATGAAAACTCACATGCTATATCACCTGAGGTTAATAAAATGATTTCCCCCAAATCTCCACTTTTAGGTAGTGTAGGCAGAAGTGTCAGGATAATCTGGATGGCAGGCTGAGCAGGGATGCCCACCATCTTCTCTGCTCTCCTTAGCATGGAGGCTTTATTAGCAGATTTACTTAGCAAGAAAGGATGCCTGGGTTTTCGTTGGGAGGTCAGGATTGTCTGCCTTTTTTCCATCTTGTACGAGGGTAAGCAGGTAGGCAGGAAAGGAGCCTAGGAGTTCACGGCTGATATAGACCTTTGTAGCATGTGAGAACTGCAGAAAACAGCGATTACTATTCCACTTGGCCGTACTTATGTTTTCTGAGTTATTGAACGTTATTTTCTGCCTGTGAAGACAGCCTCTTAATCACTATAGGGAATTTTAGAAAATCAGGCATTGCCTGAGAGAAATCAGACAGCAGGACCATCATGTAAATAAGCTATCAGGCTCAAAGGAAATGCTGTCCTTCTGGCTTCTCCCAAATGTGATGCCAGGTGGTACAGTGGATAGAGCTCTGGGCCTGGAGTCAGGAACACCTGTGCTCAAATTTGGCCTCAAATACCAGCTGTATGACTCTGGGCAAGCCACACCTTCTGTCTGCCTCGGTTTCCTCAACTGTAAAAGGAGGGTTATTATGGCACCTACCTCACAAGTTTGTGAGCATCAAATGAGATTATATTTGAAAATATATCTTAGCAGTGTGCCTGGCATACAGTAAGTGTTTAATAAATGCTTGTTCCCTAGTGCCTCTTGTTAAGTCTCTAGATATTTGAGCAACCAGGGAAAATCTGGATTCAGAACCTAGCTCGGACAGTGAGTTCTTGTGTGATCTTAGCCTTTGGTTCCAGGCTACATGTCCCTATTCTGTAAAATGCAGTGATTTGACAATATGGTCTCAGAGGTCTCTGAGTTCTAAGACTCTGGTCATATGATGCCTGTATTTCTCTGAGAGGAGCTCATCATTCAGATATGGGAGTAGTAGCTAAAAGGGAAGGAAGGGCATAAAGGCTGGGGTAAGGATATCAACAACAAAAACAATGTAGCTGCTGGTGTTTATATAGCATTTTGAGGTTGCAAAGTGCTTTATAGATCTCATTCATAAATGGAAAAACCACTCCCACAAAGCACTCAGAGATGAATATTGTGAAATTGTTAAGAACAAACTCAAGAGCTTGAAATGTCAGATTTCATCAATTTATTGGTTGGTTTTGCTGGGGGGGGCATTCTTTTCCTATTTTACTTTTCTTTTAAAAATAAGTTTCTATTATAAGGGCTGGCCCTCTGGGAGGGAGAAGGGAGGATATTTTAGGGGGAAAGCTACATCCTATAGGAGGCACAGGGCTGACTAAGGACCATGAAATATAGAGGACCTCTAAAGTGATGAAATCTGCCACCTCCATGTCAAGGCTGTGGGACAAAGCCCCAGTTGCCCTGTCCTAGTTATAGCTTCAGTTACAGTGAAATTCAGCATAGCTGAGACATTTTGGCATGGGGCCAAGTACACCAAATTAAAATTACTTGGTATGAGGTATAATTTTAAAATTGCTCTAACATATATCAGATACTTTATGTAATCTGATATAAATAATTAATTCAACACAAGTTTGTTGAGCATCTATCTACCACATAAAAAACCACTAGGGATACAAAGTCCAAAAAGTCTAGCGTGGCAAGGATCCAGGGACCTTCCCCTCCATTGCTCTAGCCTGCCAACTGCCAGGTCCCTCCTTGTGCTGGAAAGATCCCAGAATCCCACTCTGTTCTGACCCTTGAATGTCCTATCCTCTTCATCAGAGACCATCTGCCCAGTTATTACTCCCCAAGGTCCTCTGGGCTCTCCTACTTTCCCTGCCCAAGTACTAGTTGGCATTTCCATATGCTATGAAATTAATGGGAACACGGGCCCTCTTTTATATGCTGTCTCCCCCCACCCCAGTAGAATGTGAGCTCCTGGAGACCAGGGACTTGTCTTGATTGCCTTTTTTTTTCTCCCCATTCTTAGCACCACGATTGTCATCTTAGCAAACACTTAATAAGTGCTTTTCCAGTTCTATTCCATCCCTCTCCCTCAAGAATCTTATAACCTACTGGGAGCAGTGGGAAGGGCAATTCATCAAAATACTAATTCCTGACACAGTAACACTCCAAACAACATTGTCTCACACAACATGGCTTCACAATAAGTCAGGTACAGTCTAAAACCTGCTGCGACATTCATCATTCAATTCTAGCACTGTCAGCACTGACACATGGCCCCCACTCCCTGCTCCTTGTTCTGCTCCAATCATTCCTGTCCCAAAAAACTAACCTTCTTCTCCTCCCCTGCCTCCCCACGATTGGGATCTTTGGGCTTAAAGTCCTGTTTCCGAAGAACTAGCTGGTCCTGTCTTTAGTAGCCTCAATTATTTGGCCAATGTAGGAATTTGTTTTCCTTGACTTTGCATATTTGTGACAAGGGTTTGTGTTTTCCCCCCTTGACAGTGGCAACAGCAAGGAGAAGAAATAAATTATTAACTGAAAAAAATTAATTTCTTTTTTTAAAAAAAGGAGGAGGGGGCGGCTAGGTGGCGCAGTGGATAAAGCACCGGCCCTGGATTCAAGAGTTCCTGAGTTCAAATCCGGCCTCAGACACTTGACACTTACTAGCTGTGTGACCTTGGGCAAGTCACTTAACCCCCACTGCCCCGCAAAAAAAAAAAAAAAAAAAGGAGGAAAAGAGAACAAGTGTGCTGGTCCTGCTAAAGCCCATAGGTAGAGTCAGTACCTGCAACAATGGGGAAATCTTTCAGCCAAGACTTGGCCAATGAACAATTCAGGGATTACAGACATGGATCCCTCAGTTCTTCTCTGATCATTAACCAGGTCATTCCCCCCCCCCAAAAAAAATAATTCAAACCATAGAAACAGTTTTGTGAGAGCTTGGGTAGAAGAGCGTTTGTGATCTCCTCTGCTTTATTCAAGGTGCTGTTTTGTCTGTTTCTTAATTAGAAAACAAAAGATTACCACCCTAATGATGGTTTTGTTTTCTTTTCAGGGAATTTGGGGAACTCTAGATTTAATTCTGTTTTGTTTGTGGAAGCTAATGGACAGAAATGAAAGCAAGAGAGAGAAAAATGTTTTAAAGTCCATGTACTATTGGCTAATGATAGAGCGAGGGAAAGGCCTGGAGTTAGAAAATCTTATCTCCTTGAGTTCAAATCCAGCCTCAGACACTTACAGGTCCTAGGCAACTTAATCCTGCTTGCCTGAGTTTCTTCATCTGTAAAATGAACTGGAGAAGGGAACAGCAAAATGACTCCAGTATCTGTCAAGAAAACTTCAAATGGGGTCACAGAGAGTTGCATGTGACTGAAACAACTGAAGAACAACAACACAAAAGTTGATTCTCACGTATCAGAATGTATAGGGCATATACGGCAAACAACATGGAATTTAGAATTAGATATTCTGGGTTTGAATACCAGGCTTACCATGGACTTAATCTCTCTGAATCTCTTAGCTGCCATGAATCTCATTTTTCTCATCTGTGAAATGGGGGTGACAATCCTGCCCACTGCACAGGCCTGGTGTGGGGAAGATGCTTTGGTAAATTTCCAAGTGCTATCTAAAGGTGACGTGCCTATGATGCTGCCTTCTTTCACACATCCTTGATGCCTTGGACATCTAGATCAGGGCTTCTTAAATTTTTTCCACTCATAACCCCTCTTCACCCAAGAAATTTTTACACAACTCTGGATATAGAGGTATATAAAATAGGTATACATAACCTTTTACTGTTACCAAATTTTTGCAACCCCCACATTCAGTTACATGACCCCATATGGAGTCATGACCCACAGCTTAAGAAGCTAGGATCTAGATAAGACACTAAGAAGTTTTTGTTTGTTTGTATCATTGTTGCACATTATGCTTCCAGAAAGAGAAATGACAACCTGATATAAGGAAGTTCTTCAAAAATAGAAGTCTTTGGTCATTAGAGATCACCGCATCCAATCCTGTCTAGTACAACACTATTTTTTCTCTTTAGAAGAATCAACCTCAACCCTGTATTTCAGTAGCACTCACATTTGCAGTTTCTGTCAGACACTGCCTAAGATTCGGTGTGAGTTTATTAAAATCACGTATCGTGTAGAAATTAAAACTAGAGACCATTCAGAAGAACAATTAAAAAGCCATATGATGCATTGGTGCAGAATTCCATCAGTGTTTTCTGCCTGAAATAAGTCAAGATGACTCTGCAGATTCCTACAGTTCATTAATTTCCAAACTGGGTTATTAGGGATGATATTACTTAATTTTTTGGCACAGTGGATTTCTCCTTTATTTCTCTTCTCTTTTTTAGGAGCAAATGGCTGTTTTACATTCTGTTTGTGGATAGTAATCTCATAGCCCTCTTTTAATGTCTTAGGAATTTGACCTTGAGCAAAGCAAGCCCCAGCTTTAAGGTGGCATACGCATCGTTTAAAGTTTACTGCTAGCTCTCTCTGCCTAGGAGAGTTCAGTAAGTTCAGAGTTCACCCACATACTCCTTTGGAAGTGTTCCTAGCCAGGGGGCCAATTTTTATATCTCATCTTCATCAAAGAGTACAGTGTAGTGGGGATAGCCTTGGACTTGGAGCCAGAGGACTTGAGTTCAAATCCTGACACTGTGATCTTGCCTCTATCCTTCCACCGATTAGATCATCTCTAAGATCTCATTTAGTGGCAATATTTTATGATCCTAATAGACTTTCTATGGAGAGATAGAGGGGTAATATTTGGCTGTTTCCCAATCTATTCTTCCTTGTCTTCAACATCTTTGCCAGGTTTTGCATTCAGAAACTGTCTGCTGGCATGGTCCCATTGCATCCTATGAGCCTTTAACAATTGAGAGTCCACCTTCAATGGAACATCAACCCCACAAGGTCCTCAAACACTAGTACCAGAGGCTGTGGACTTTGGAGAGAATTCCGAGAGAACGTGAGCTAATACCTAAGGATTACCGTCCCTATCAAGCCTAGATTTCTGTTTGGAGCCGTAATAGTTAAAATCTAATGTGTGTGTCCTTATTGGCCTCCCCAGTGTGTGGGGAGAAACCAGCTAGGAATTACTTATAAATTAGGAGCTTCAGTTTAGGCTGTTAAGCATTTATTAAAATATATTAGGGATTAGCAAAGAGAGAGAGAGAAAGACGCCTTCACCTAGCTTTCCAAGAGACTGAATTCCCCTCAGTTCCACCAGAAGCCCCCTGTCAAACCAGAAGAGGGCGGTCCTCACACATAGCTCCAAGCTAATTAGCTGGTAATATTCAAGTCCATTGATTGACATGACTTACAGGTGGTCTATGAATAGAGGCAACTTCCAAGACGCCAATCTGACCTTCAAAATCTCAGAAAGTTCACCTCTTTTTCTCAGCAGGGGGTGACGCCCTGGTTCTCACAGGGAAACAGTAGGAAAGAGGAGAGTGCCTCCTTCCCTTTTTCCTTTTTGGTAGGACCCATAAAGTTACACAAGATTAGGGGCTTTCATCAAAGATTTCATTACATTCTCTTCCTCTCCTCTAAATCCACCCCTTTTCTGAGATTATTACTGACAAAGACTTCACTATCCTTTTAATCAATCACCTCAGTTTACAACGCAAATCCCATCCTGACTCCTTACTGTCACTCGCCCCCTCACCGCAACCAATTAATTGTCAAATCTTGTCCTTTCTTTCTTTACATCAACTCTCTTAACCACCCCTCTCTCCCCATTCTCATGACTACCCCCAGAGTTCAGGCCCTTATCACTTCTTACATGGACTATTACAACAGTCTCCTTGTTTCAAGTATCCCAATGTTCCAATCCATCTTTTCCAAAGTGATTTTCCTAAAACATGCGTCTGACCATTTCACTCCTGACTCAGCAAACTCCGATGCCCCTCTAATGACTCTAGGATCAAACGTTATTTTAATTTTGTCTTATCTTTTTAAAATTTCTGGATTTGTTTGTTTTATTATTACACAGCAATTCTTACATGTATGTTGTCAGTCAATATACTGGGGAAACAGAGAAAGGCAAAAACAGTCCATGGTCTCAGAGAGCTCACAGTCTAATGGGGGAGACAACATGTCAACAACTATACACAAACAAGATATATTCAAGATAAATTGGAGATAACCAACAGAGGAGAGGAACTGCCATTAAGGAATTATGTAATTTGTCATTTAGTATGTAATTTATAAATAAGCAAATAGACACATATTGGGGGTGGATTGTGCTCATTTTTTAACTGAGAGGTTGTAAGGATCAAATAAAATAATGTATGCAAAGTCCTTCGCAAATCTTAAAGCGATATGTAAATGAGAGCTCTAATCCACACATACATATATACACATATGTATATATACATACATAAATTCACATATAGATACATGTTTGTTTCCTATATCTGTGTGTGTATATACACACACACATTTACACAATGCATGTGTATATATCACTTTGCCCAAATACTAATAAACTCTCTCCCATTTCTTCAAATGAAAGTCCCTTGGCTAGACTTTTAAACAATATTAATTCCTGACTCACAATTTTTTTCTTTTTGTTGCTTAATGGGTCCCATCATCCTAGTTATTTTAAGGCTCTTTCCCTTCCTCTTTCTCCTCATCCTCAGTTCCTACCCCTCCCAATGGCTGTCAGTCAGCCATTTCAATATAACCAAGTCAAGGAGATTTTTCTAGGCTGTCCTACTCCCTGCCCCTATAGAAAGCAACATTGACACCTGTTTCCTCCACAAGAGCCTCTCATTGGGTATTTAACTTCAATTGTGACTGGATCTGGGCAACATGCTTAAAATAAAAGATGGGAAGTTATTTTATGTAGCTTAATCAAAACGTGAAAACAATTAGTGTTATAGTTCACTCTACAAGAGTGTGTGCTGAGGCATAAGTGCAATTAAAACATTACATTAGTTCAACAATTATGAATCTGAGCAATGAGTATGTTCAGAAAAGGGCCCTGGAGATCTAGGATAAGATTCAGAATGGACTTTTTATTCAAGATGTGATTTATTTTCTTGCATACTCTACAATTGATGACCGAACTCTCATAGCCTGTGTAATTACTCCAATGGGATTGACTTTATCTAAAAATTCATTTAAAAACAAATGCCAAGACAAGGCCTAGTAGCCTTATTTATTTTTAATGAGAAAGTTTGACTTTCTTTGGCATTTCTCTGACCTAGCTACTTATTCTCCATGTGTTCCTTCCCTTCTTTACATTGCAGTTCTTCATAAGTTGAAATGAAGGGACAAAGCAAGTTCAAGATGGCAGACATATGGTTAGGGATCCATTTGTCCAGAAAGGATCTGGGGGTTTTACTGTACTTCAAATTCACTATGAGTCAATTATATTCTGGCCCCCAAAGCTCGTGGGATCTCTGCTTACCTTAAAGGAGGTGTAGGTTCCAAGAATAAGGAGGTGATCGATCATCTCACTGTACTCTGACCTGTTTGGAATACTTCAGGAATACTGGATTCCATTCTGGATGCCACATATTAGGAAGGATGCTGAAGAGCTAGAGAGCATTCAAAGGAAGATTATGAGGATCATAAAGATCATGCAATATGAGCATTAGTTGAAGGAACTGGGGCTGTTTAGCTGGGAGAAGGGAAGACTGAGGGAGGATTTCAAGCTCTCTTCAAGTATATGAAAGACTTTCATGCAGCAGAGGAATTGACTTATTCTGATTGTTCCCAGAGGACAGTGGATGAAAGTTTCAAAAGAGGTACATTTAGCCTTGATATCAAGTCAAACTTCCTAATGATTGGAACTATTCCAAACTGGGATGGGCTACTTTGGGATGTAATGGTTTGTCCCTCACTGAAGGTCTTCAAGCTAAGGCTGAATGATTTGAGAAGGTTCAAGTTTCTTTCAATATCTGAGGTTCTGCAATGGAAAAAATATAGAGTGGATGGTCCCTTCTAGACCTAACATTCTATGAATACATAAACATAGAAGTGACAGGGACTTTAGAGACCAACAAATCCAACACATTCATTTTACAGAAGAGGAGACTGAAGGCTGGAGAAGTTAAGTTACTTACCCAGAGATACACAGTAAGTTTCTGAGACAGGATTTCAACTCGGGCCTTTGTGACTCCAAGTTCAGCACACTGTGCCACCTCATCAATGTCCTCCCATCAATCTTCTACAGGAAGTCCTTTCAACTTGCTGTCAGCCTTCCTCTTTGTCTTGCTATAAAAAATAACAATCATTTCCCTTCCTGTGGTACTTCACAGTTACAAGAAGTTCTTCTAGGGCCCTAAATGGAATGCCAAGGTAAGAGGCTGAAAATCCATCGACTGTTACACATTCTTGACCACAGAGTTCTTGCTTAGCAATAAGCCCACTGGGTTACTGGGAGTCATTCAAGTGTGTAAATAATTGAATTAGGAGAAAGGAAAGAGTTCTCTGCTTATGATTGCAATGGTGTCCTCACTCAAACATTTGCTGGGCTTTCCTTAAACTAACAATGGAAAAACACAAAACAGATTAAGGAATGAATTTTTAAAACCTGCATAATAGAGAGAATTCATCCTAATCAAACCATAAGACAGAGGTGAGCAAACTATATATTATACATTCAAATTGCATGTACCAATAAATAATCCTCAAAGGAAATAAGCAATAATTTCCAAAGATTCAATTGACATTCCAAATTAGATCTCCATAAGCAGATCGGCCAATTAACTTTGCCAACAACTCATTCTATTCAGCTATTCTCACTTGCATCCTAAAAATTTTGTTTATATAATTACTTCAGAACCGTAGGGAAAGTAAACTCATTTCTATCTTTATAGTGAATAATTGTCTTGTTCAAAGGGCAGTGATTCTCTCTATGAATATGAAAAAGATGCAAAAAAAGGACAACTGATAATTTTTTACACTGTAAGAGAAAATTGCTTCAGATTTCCAAAAGAAGAAAAATAAAGGTTAGAAAGATTAACTAAAAATAGGCTAATAACTTTATTCAGAGAAATATCCTGAAGGAAGGGGAGGGGTAGAGAGAATGAGTCTATGTTTTTCTGTTTCTGAAAAGTCTCCCATAGAATTGTGTTTGAGAATCTAGAAATTAACTTCGGGTCATTATATAGTCATCTAGGTATTTTTATTCATAGTCATTTGATTCAATTTTTGAATGTGTTTATTCCACATGCTCTCTGTGCCAGACACTGTGCTAGGTACCAGGGCTACAAAGTCAAAAATGAAACAGATCCTATGCTCCAAGACTCTCTGTATTAAAATATTGCCAATTCCCCTATTAGACTGTGAACTCCTTGAGACCAGGGTCTGTCTTTTGCCTTTCTTTGTATACCCAGAATTTAGCATAGTGCCTGATTCATAGTAGGTGCTTAATTGATGTTTATGGATGGTCTGCCTGATAGTTTCTTTAATGTCATGGAAAGAGTCCTGGATTTGGGATGAAGATAACTTAGTTCAGATCTTCTCTTTGTGTGATCTTGAACAACTCATTTTTCACTCTTGAGCATCAACTTCCTCACTTCTAAAATAAGATGATTAGACTTAGTCTCTCAGCCCCTTTCCTGCTCTATACCTCTCTCTCCCCCAAGGTTTCAATGACACATACCAGGATGAAGTTGAGTAATCAACTAAATTCTTCATTGATTAAAAGATATGCAACCATCATGGTAAGGTTAGAGGCAAGACTGGAATGCACCAAGCCATTTCTGAAAGCAGATTTTCAGTAACAAAGGTTTTGCTTATCTCTGCATAGGATGTAGACTTCTAATTGCTGACAATGTACTCTATTTTCCTATTTAATGAATTCCCCCTCACCCGCCATACTTTTCAAGGAATAAATTATTTGTTGACTGTTGACCCTATGTTAGGTACTTAACAGGTTTCAAGAGAAGCACAAGCCTGGTCTCTGCCTTTTAGGAGTTTGTAATCTAGTTGGGGGCAGGGCGGGACTAGAACAAGACAAAGGGGCATGAATATGAATAGCAGTAAGAATGAGTCTCCCTACCATCTGGTGTTAAAATGTATAATATTCTTTGTCAGTCTAATAGAAGATAATCATAATAGTATCAGAATTTATATAGCACTTTAAGGTTCTATTCTCACAACAATCCTGGGAAGTAGGTGCTATTATTATCCCATTTTATAGGGGAAGAAACTGAGGCAGACAGCGGCCAAGTGACTTGTCCAGGGTGACACAGTTAGTGAGTATCTCCTTCCTGACTTGACTCTTTCTTAGCTGCCTACTTCAAAGATGAAGAGATCAGCCAGAGGTAGAATACCCTGGGAAGGTTTCATGGGAGAAAAAGGCATTGATTTCACTTCCGAAGGATAAACTGGTGCAAGGGAAGGCTGTGAGTGAGATCATTCCAAGACGAGTTAAGGCAGGATGGAGTTCTTTTACAAGGGGAATGCTTCTATCTTCTACATTATTTCAGGACCTCATCTCCTATCGCCTTGGCCATTTCCTTAAGCTCCTAATTACAAGTGTCAATTCATAAAGGAAAAAATAAGGATAGATGCATGGCCTGTGGTAGAAATTTCCCTCTGTCCCCATTCATACATTCCAATTTGATTCTCTGCCCTTCTTTGCCAAGTACGAATTGTTTGGACATGAGTGCCTTTGACCCACATATATATAATACTTTTAAAAAATCAGACTTAAGATGATTATAATTTCTCACTTTTTAGCATATCGCCACTGAATGAGAAAAGTCTATAGTTATTTTCTTCTGAGTCTTTAAAAACGACTTTGTGAAGTATGAAATTCTTATAGCAGTAAATAACTGAGATAGGCTTTTAAAAATGAAATGCGTGTGGAAAATCAAGGAGACCAGCATGACTGGAGCAAAGTCTCAGTGTTAGTGAGTAGTGGAGAAGGAGATTGGGACCAGATTTTAGAGGGCCTTAAAAGTCAGCCATACATATTTAGAGTTGATATTTTCAGGTCGTGATAAGGCATTGTAGGCATGCAATGGGAGTAAGCAAGCTGCAACACATTACCAGCATGGAATAAATGAAAGAGAATCCAAATAAAGCATTTTCTAAATTAAACAGATGAATGAAAAAGATGGGCAGGTCATGGAGAAAGAGGGAGGGATAAATAACTTCATGTATGTCATTGGTGTCTTCTCAACGTCAAAGGAACAAAGAGAAGGGGACTAAACTGGAAGGTGGACTACTTGTATAAAACTTATGAGAGGGAATGGGCAAGAGAAGAGACAGGCAGGGTGAACAAGCATGGGTGGGTTGAGAGGCACATCCTTGGAGGGAGCGTCCACCCACATTGGTGAGATCTTAAATTCATTTGAGTATTCAGGTAGACAAGGAAGTGACAGGATAAAAGTAATTTTTTTTCCAGAAGCTTTCATCTTGTGCCACAGAGGAGAGAAAACAAGATTTAAGGAAATCAGCAATGTGACTTTCAAAATAATCTAGGCTGGAAGTGATGAAGGTTTGGGCCAAGGCATGTGCTATGGAAACAGAGAAGAAAGGGTTAAAATGAGGGTGAAATCTTGAAGATGAAGATATCTGAAATCTAGAGGATTTAAAAGCCTGGCATGTTATGGGGGGAGACAGGGTGAAGAGAATTCAGTCAAATATGATGGCAAGCTTTGGAGTCTTAGGTTACTCATTCAAATCATGTGGGCTACCGGTGGAGAGGTCAAGGAAGCTCTTTGATGGGGACATCCTTGATGAGCCCAGTTTGGGACATGCTGATTTTCTGGTGATCACAGGATGTTCAAGTAGAAATGTCATACTCAAAATATTCTGAGTAACCCTCTCAAGGAAAGAATATTTCTAATGCTTCTGGAACTGGACTTCTGGGCATGAGAGGGATATTGGACAGAAAGCTATCTGGCCTGATAAACATCAGCCCCCAAACTCAATGGCTGTGACTTCAGACTCTCACTGGGCCACTGCCTGATGCTGGGTCCTGACACAGAGATCACTTCTCTTTAGTTTTCGGCTTCTGTTTACTCACCTGTTAAAGGTGAATAGGAAGAGTTGGCTAATTTTCAATCTTGGAAACCAATGACTGTTCTCTTCCCCACTTCAGCTGAAATAGTCACCTACAAAATCCCTTATGTCTGTTAATCTCAGAATATCTTTCCAGTAAAATAGGTGACTGTAGCTAAAGGTAAGGGGAGAATGATGGCAGATGCCCCGATTGTCATTTGACCATGATTACAAAGGAGATTATGCTAATGAATAATGGAACCACAAGAGTCCAGATTCCCATTTCTGTGTCCTGATAATGGATAATGTTTTAGTAGGCGTTGTGCAATTAGAAGAGCTGACATTTCTGTAGCTGAGCTTTACAAAGCCTTTGGCATACTAACAGCCAGTGTTTACTTAACTATATGTCTCTATGTATATCTCAACAGTCCTTTGGTTTTATTTATTCTTATATTCAAATTCATTGATTCCCTACAGTGTTGAAATCCTGGTCATCCCATGGACCCACTTTATTTGTAAAAGGAACAGTCAACCAGTAATTTTAGCTAATAGTTCTCAGCAGGAGTTGAAAAGACAATATAATAGCATAATAGAAATAAGGATGCATATTATACATACATAGATGTATGTATCATGTCTGTATATCTAACATGCAGCTTTATCTATATCTAAATGTATATATGTATACATATATATATATATATACAGATCTAGATATCTGTGTGTATGTGTGTGTGTTTTTTATATTGCTTATGGGGACATATGTTTATGTATATGTATGCACATACAGGATTGGCTAAAATTCTTGATGCTTTAATAACTTTTTGTTTTGTTTTGCTTTGTTTTTTGTTTTTGTGGGGCAATGGGGGTTAAGCGACTTGCCCAGGGTCACACAGCTAGTAAGTGTCAAGTGTCTGAGGCTGGATTTGAACTCAGGTCCTCCTGAATCCAGGGCCGGTGCTTTAGCCACTGCGCCACCTAGCTGCCCCCATTTTAATAACTTTTTGAAAATTATTTTTCTTTATTTTTGCCATTTATGAGATTTGATTTTTCACACATACTATAGATTCATTTCCCTTATATACTGTATGTGATGTTATGTTATTGTAAATTAAAAACAAAAAACAAAGGAGTGATACAATATTGAAACCCCTTTGTGACCTTTTTGCCTATCCTGCACACACACACACACACACACACACACACACACACACACGAGTGTCTGTGTGTGTGTGTGTGTGTGTGTGTGTGTGTGTGTGTGTGTGTGTGTGTGTGTTGGGAAGCAGATTTTCTGATTTGGAGAGCTCCTTGGGCTCTTCACTGAGGGAATGTTACTAAAGCCTTGCCTTCACAACCTCCTCAGTAGCAGTTCAGTCACTGAAATCCTGCGGCCAATGGTACCCACTGGCTCCTGGGAAATAACCAAATGATGAACACCTTTTGAAATGATTTACAACTGAGTAAATATGTCAGTGACAGCTATGAGTAGCACCAGAGCTTTTTGTATCTGTCACTTGGTTTGAGGGTGGCGGTCTGGGAACACTAGCCCACCACCAAGGAGAGCACTTGCGGATTAGTGATTACTGAGGAATTTGAAGGTACATCCAAGCCCTTGTCACAGAGCCCAAGCAGGAGTGCTCTTCTATATGTTTTGCAAATAATCTGTTTTAAAAGTTTGACCTAGGTCTGTAGAGTAAATAACTAAGGGTTTTGTTATTTGGTTAATATTGTGGATGAAAAACCTCAATGGTTGGGACATGACCTTGGTTATTGAAAGGTTGTGTGACATACATGTTTGGCAATCACTAGTTTGGACATGTCATCTTCATAGCCAAAGCAAATTATTTGGGGGGAGGCAGGGAACAGCACCCCCACCCCAATATGTGTGAAAGCCTCTTCAAATTATTTGGAGATGAAGGTTGTAGCCTCCCTTGCCTAATTAGTCCTGACCTGATAGACCAGTGGAGAGAGACTTAGGCATAGCTTTTAGAGGTAAAGAGAATATTCTGTAGGATCCAGTCTGAGCCCTTCATTTTCCCGAGGAGGGGAGGCAGAAAGGCACACTGCTGGTTAATAACAGAAATGGCCCCAGAGGCATAAAACCAGAGGTCCCAACACTTTCCCCATTGTACCATAATGCCTTCCATTATATTTAATTCAGTAAATATTCATTGAACACGTACTGTGTGCAGGGCTTAGGTGCACAGCAAAATCAATGCTCTATGCACACAGAGCAATCAGATACACATTGGAGCTTTCTACCTAGAGTATGCAGACATCTCAGAACCCTCTCTTTTGGAAGTACTTGTCATGCAATGCTCAGTAGGGTTTGGATACTGGTAAACTCAAGAGATATTTAGCTGAACCCAAGACTGCTTATTAATTGATTCTTTGTCTTTTGTCTGTAACAATCTCCTGTTTTTCTGTAACAATCTCCTGTTTTTCTGTAACAATCTCCTGTTTTTCTGTAACAATTTGTTTTTTGTCTGTAACAATATCCTGTTTTTCTGTAGCAGTTTGTCTTTTGTCTTTAACAGTCTCATGTGGGTAGTGTTTATATTTCCTTGCCTTTGGTGATGGGGAAACTTAAGACTCCAGAATCCCTATTTCCCTAATTAAGATACAAGACTCAGTAGGATTTGTGTGTGTCATATGTTTGTATGTCACTTTGAAAGAATTATTTTCATGTTGATATACATTAGTTTATAGGAAAAGTGAAATTATTACAATGTTGTATGTATGGTAGATGGAATTTGGAAACCCAGGTGGGAGGTGGAAATAAAAGGCCATTAGAATGAGGATCACCACTTGCTACTAACATTTTCCCATCATCGCTTTTGTCCCAAGTTCATTTCAACAGGTTAACTGGAGGGGTAGCTACGTGGCCTGGTGGATAAAGCAACCACCCTGGATTCAGGAGGCCCCTGAGTTCCCATCTGGCCTGAGATACTTGACACTTACTAGCTATGTGACCCTGGGCAAGTCCACTTAACCCTCATTGCCCACCCCCCAAAAAAAGTTAACTTGAGGTGTCTGGCTCTAGGATTACAATCTTTTAAATCTTGTGCCTAGAGTTTGTTTACATAGCTGCTTGATTCTATGGTAGAAATATTCATATTGACATTTATATTAAATATTTGCAATTCAAAGATTTATAGCACACCCTTTTCCTAAATCATGATATTTAAATAAAAAATTAAAGCCATCAATCCTTCAAAAAAATAGATGAGCAAACTCAGTCTCAGAGAGATTGAAAAGGAGTATTCACTTGGTCCTGGCTCCACTATTGTGTGACTGTGAACAAGTTTTTTAACCTCTGTGTGCCCCATTTTCATTCTTTGTAAGATGAGGGCATTGAACTAGATGACCTCTAAGGTCCCTTTCAACTCTAAATCTATGGTCTTAAGATCCTAAGCATAAGAAATTTGAATACAGATATTCCTGTCTCAAGACACAGTACTCTAGGCACATAATTACTATACCTATCTCCTTACAGCCTTACACAGTGGCTACTATAGGAATTGCCCATCCCTCATTAACAGATAAAAAAGCTAAGTCCTAGAGGGTAAATTGACTTGGACAAAGCTAGGAAGTATGAGATTTCAAATCAAAACCTAGGTCCCACCTAATTCCAAACTGAGCTTTTCTCCACATTGCCTTTCCCATATTAATCATACAACAAACATTCGTTAAACATTTAGTATGTGCCAGACAGTATGCTCAGTTCTGGGGATAAAAAGAAAAAGAAAACAAAACCACCAGCTCTGCACTCAACCAATTTACATTGTCATAGGGTTCTATATACATACAGCAACACATACAAGACAAATACTGAGCCGATGGGAGCCTTAGATTGTAGCCTTAGAGGAGAAAGGATTAGCAGACAATTCGATTTCTACTATTTACTTCTGCCTGGGTCTTAGCTATTTCCATTGAAATATATGCAAAGCACTTTGTAAACTGTAAGGTTCCACATAAATGTCAACTCACGATGGTAGTAACGGGAAATTATGTGGCACGACTAAATTCGACTTTGTTTATTCATGATCACCACTGGCTTGACTGAAGACAGCAAGGATTCTACAACTAAGGAACCACATCCAGCCGATCATCACAGAGCATTCATTTGACATCTACTGTGTACTAGGCACTGGGGAAGCAAAGGGGAAATAAATAGTCATTGCCTTTGAAGAGCTTACTTTTTTTAACTTGCCCAGTAACAAGTCGTTACTGAAGATTCTGTTGCTGCAGATCAGAATTTTGTAAAATGCTGTCTTTGGTTTTCTTTGACTGGTGACAAATGCCACAAGGTGGGATATCCCTGGGAATCAGGAGAACTCTGTGCTATTTTTGTGATCTCACTGGAACCCCATGACAGGCCTTTGAGTTTGGTGCAGCAGAAATTGATGCCATTCCCATTTTATAGACAAAGAAATTGAGGTCCAGAGGGGCTAATTTGAAGAGGAATGAATGCATAAGCATTTATTAAGATCACACAGCCTCTTTATCTCCTTCAGAGTAGTATTAGTCAAATTAATTAAAATCCATTATAGTATGTAGCATATTGTAGGATGTAGAATATTGGTCTAGTAATAAATACATTGTTACATAAAATTATCTTTCCCAAATAAAGTAGTTACATCTATTTGAATCTCCATTAGAAATTTCAACATTCTGGGGAAAAAAACTAATCTGAATAAGAGAATAAACAAGCTTAAAGGGAAATTTATATACTTTGAACAAGACCTAAGTAAAGGAGATGTCTAAAAGAAGGATATTCTTTTTTTTACATTTAAGCTTAATTTTTTAAATTAATATGTAATCATTTAATTAATAATTTAAGGTTAATTTTTAAAAAATAAAATAAAATCTCTCTATCCAGAACCTGCAGTAAAGAATCATAGGATGTTAAAAAAACAATTAAGAGGTCTTGAAAATTCTCTAATTTAACCCCTAATGCTCCATTTTACAGATGAGGAAACTGAGGATTGATAGAGGCTGCTTTTAATGTTTAATTTGGGGGGAGAATATGGAAGTCTTTCTAAAAATGAATCATTACCTCGCACTGCCTTCTTAAACAATGCATATTGAACAAAATTTGGCCTTTTCTTGATGCCCCAGGATGATCATTATAAGCAAAAATTACAAGGTTTTTCCTATTACTATATATTAATATATAACATAATGTAATGTTATATTATATATGTATATATGTGTTTGTTTGTATGTATATATGTGTGTGTGTGTGAGCAGCCCCTAGAATTCTGTTTCTCAGTCCTTGTGTGTGATTTTATGCTTTTTTGTCCTTCTCATTCCTGACATTAGTAAGATGACAGTTGAGCACCTGGCATAACCCCTGCCCTTCCTTGTAATGGATCATTTCTAATCTTCTATGGGCTTAAAATTTTAATTGCCAAAGTCAAAGAAGAGTCAGACATAACTCAACAACAGCAACAACTTCAGTTATCTCAAGCATGTCTGACTTGTGATTCTATTTGGGGTTTTCATGGCAAAGATACTGGAGCCATTTCCCTCTCCAACTCATTTTACAGATGAGGAAACTGAGTCGAATGGAGTTAAGTGACTTGTCTAGGGTCACATGGTAATAAGTGTGTGAACTCCATGGGGGGGAGGGGGAAGGAAATCCTATGCTCAGTCCTCCGGAACAAGAAGGCCAAACTATCATTCAGAATTCTTGTCTTTCCAGACACAGAAATAACAATGACTGTCTGAGTTATCACTCTCACATACAAAGGGATGGCATTCAGGGACCCTTGCTAAATGAAAGGTTGCCCCAAAAGTCCTTGATCAGTTAACACCAATTATGCCTTGGCAGCATCCTCTTTTAGAAGTACAATGGCATTCAAGGGCCAATGTCAACCTACATCATGGAGAATTTAAAGATGTGGTCCTGTTTTGAGAGCAATGGAAGGATTAACCTGTTATCTACACTGAATAAGAGAACTTGCCAATGCAGTGTAAGAGCCATGTGAAAAACCATAAGGAAATATAAATCTAGTGTCTGCCTTAGTCACTAAGTCCTAGATATCATTTATATCTCCCTTAACAATGTTTGATATAAAGTAGGTGCTTAATAAGTATTTGTTGCATGAATAAATGTCCTGGATGTATCATTTCATCAGTCTGTCAACAGGTACTTATTAAACACCTACTGTGTACCAGGCGCTATGTTAAATCCTGGAGATTTTTTTAAAGGGCAAAAGTAGTCTCTCAAGGGGCTCTCAGTCTAATGAAAACTGTGTACAAAAAGACATATACAAGATTAGTTGACGATAACCATGAGTAAGTATATGGATTTCCTCAGTGAGGCAGCTCAATTTACCAGTGCAGGTCAAGCAGCTTCTCTTCCACTTACATTCATAGAGTTGTCCAGAGTGCTGAATGACCTGTCCAGGGTCATGCAGCCCAGTGTCAAGAACAGGACCTGAACCTGGCTCTTCCTGAGGTTGGATCCTTTTACATCTCCATGGCCTTTCAGAAATTAAGATCATGGATTTAGGATTGGAAAAGGTCTTAGAGGCAAACTGAGACTCAGAGATGTAAGAAGACTTGACCAAGATAAAACAGGACACTGGAAGACACCATGGACCTGTGAGAATGAGACCCAGACAGATAAGTTCTGACAGATCTGAGGGAAGGCTGTGGACACATGGTCATGACCAGTGCCCAGAGGGGTAAAAAGGTAGCATGGAATTTGGAATTGTTAAGTTTGGGCTCTGATCATGGTAGAACTGGCAGTGGATGTACCAAGTTGTTCTAAATACAAACTTTATCTGTTTATAATTTTCTGTGGTCTAGCCAGCTATCAGTCAGTGAGTCATTCAGCATTCATTAACCACCTACTATGTGTCAAGCACTGTGCTAAGAAAAAACCCCATAGTCCTATGTCCTCCCTCAAGTAAGGCCCTTCTATATTCCTGTAACCCTCAAGGAGCTTACATTCTAATGGGGAAGACACCAAATACATAAATATGTATGTACTAGATACTTGTGACAAAAATCTGTTCATCATTATACATGTCTATATACACATAGTTTAGACAGAAACTACAAATGAACAATGTTCTGACACCCAAATTGACAAGGACAAGCACAATGGGCTTGAATGAATTTGGGAAAGTGTGCATAGATTTCAATTATCTCAAACTACTCCCTGTGGCAAAAATTCATATATTTTTTAAACACCAATAATCTCCTGGAAACACTATGCAGCTCTGACTCATGGATCACCACAATCTCTGGAAAATCAAAATTGTGGATGGCTGAAGGGTCAGCGGATACACTCATTGTGGGTGCAACCAGGGGACAGCATCTGAACAGTGATGATTTACATGTAAGAAGTGGCAGAAAATTATCTTCTAGAAAATGAAGACTAAGGAAATGAGTTAGAATGGTTATGTAACTAGAGAAAATAAATGTAAAACATGAGACCTGTACTGGTACCAATACCTAGCACCTCCTATAAGCTAATTCCCCAAATTTCCAAATGCATTTTTAGTTTGACTACCCAAGAGAAAAAATACATCTCTGGTTCTAGGCTAGCACTGGGGTTACTCCTAAGATGATATAAATCATGAGCCCCTCACCAAGGTGCTTGTCATTAACAGTAAGACCATAGACATAATTAGTTCCTAGACAAGGAATTTACCAAGATATAATAGTGAAAAAACAAACAAACAAATGATAGCTGCAAAATAACTCCTACCCCAAACCTGGGGCACACTCTCACAAATACATATACTGTCCATGGAAAAAGTGGCATATATGGGGCAAAACCAACTCAACAACTCCTGGGATTGTAGGCCCTGGAAGTCTTTTCCATCTTTATTGAGTTCTCATGGAGTTCCTTTTAGGTTCAATGTCTCCTCTGAACAGGCTGTTTGGCTGTGTTCCCAAGGTCTGCTTTTTCCCAAAGTTAGTTCTCTTCCCTCCTAGCAGAAGTCTTGTTCCTCACAACAATATCCCCTCTTAAGTCATGGCCTTTCTGTATCCCTGTCTCTCTGGAGTAGTGTCTTCTCCCAATCCAGTAACTTCACATGGGAGAGGTCACATGGGCAATGGGAGGTAGGGTGAAAGAAAGCTGCTCTCCCCACTCCTGTCTCATCATGCCCTCAGAACTAATCTCTTTCTCCTTAGGTCTTAGGTGAGATGTTTATATTCCTGATCATCAGATGAGGCTGTTCCCCTTAATTCCAAATCAGAAAAAGGTATTCATTTCCCCCAAAGGCCTCAGGACATTGATATAACTTTATACTTAATTTAACTCCTTATTAATACCTTGTGATTATAGTCTAGGCTTTCTGGGTTGGACAATTGGTCAAAGATCAGCGGCCTGATATAATAACAAGAGATCTAGAGGAATTCCCCCCATCACCTTGGGTGAGTCCTCTAGAGAGGATGTATGAGAAGGCATGAGCAATGAGTCACATAGGATGAGAAGTAGTTAAGTTGCAATCTCACATGGATGGAAAGATTTTACATATGGATATGATCATGCAACCATTAAACTATTAACTGAGTTATCTATGTTATTGTTGTTCAATCATTCCTGACTCTTTGTGACCCCATGAATAAGAGCATACCAATATTGCCCATAGTGATTTCTTGGCAAAGATACTGGAGTGTTTTGCCATTTCCTTCTCCAGTGGATTAAAGCAAACAAGTTAAGTGACTTGCCCAGGATTACACAACTAGTGTCTGAGGTCAGATTTGAACTCAGGTCTTTGTAGCTCCAGACCCGGTGCTCTATCCACTGAGCCACCTAGCTGCCTCTCTGAATTATCTTCAAAAGATACTTTAAAGATCATAGAGGATCATAGCTTTAAATTAGGAAGGAACTTTAGAGCCAGAAAGACACCTGAGTTTACAGAGGAGAAAACTAAAAGATCAGAAAGGGGATGAAGAAAAGCCTTTGGTAGGAGGTGGTAAGTGAGGTATGCTCTGAAAAAAGAGGCATTCCAAAAGGGAGAAGTGAGGAGTGAGTGAACTCCAGATATGGGGGAAGATGGCCTGTAGGAAGGAAGGAAGGAAGGAAGGAAGGAAGGAAGGAAGGAAGGAAGGAAGGAAGGAAGGAAGGAAGGAAGGAAGGAGAGAGAGAGAGAGAGAGAGAGAGAAAGAAAGAAAAAGGGAGGGGAGGGAGGAAAGAAGGAAAAAATCACAGGTGTGCTAGAAGGTACTAGCATTCTATAGCAGATGCTCATGTCCAGTGGAGTGAACCTGTGCACACATGTGCTCCAGTCATGTTTAAAAGCAAATAAGTAGAATGCAGAGTTCCACTTGTCCGTGCTCTCTTTGCATTTCCAGCCACTAATCCTAATGGCCCTTGCTGCTGAGATTATAATGCTGCAAATTCTCATTTGGAATTAGATTGAAGATAGGTTTCTTTCTGTGTAAAAAGGAGGTGGGCTTGGCAATGATTTCACACACACACACACACACACACAATTAATTAGGGGAGCTTGCTAGCAATCCAGGGGCAGGATTTGCAATGAATGCAGTGGCAAGAAGCCCGGCTAGTGATTCCTAAGTGGACTCAGCTCCTGGACATCTGGAGAGCCAGCCTCTTCTTTTCCAGCTGAAGTAGCTTCAGAGTAGAGTCATCTTTCCCAGGAGACATAAAGCCCTGGTCATCTGAAAAGTGCTTATCTTCTGTAAAACTACACATGCGAAACTAGGAAGAAAGGAAAACTCCTCATGCCTTCCTTTGGAGAAGTGGACGATTCTGGGGGTGGATTAGTGTGTATGTGTGTTTATGTATGTATGTATGTATTTGTGTATATGTGTCTGAGAGAAAGTGATGTAAAAATAAAGCATATCGATCATTATAAAAATCTTTATTATAGTGAGATTTTCCCTGTGACAAAGAAAAACTAAAGTGAAATTAAGTGACACTCCATTCATATCCAATAGCATATAGGATTCCACACCCATGCCCCACCACCTCTTTAAAAACTAGGATGTGCATTGGATAGAATGCAGAACCTGAAATCAGGACCTGAGTTCAAATCTAGCCTCAATCACTGTGTCCCTGTGCAAGTCACTTAACATCTGTCTGCCTTAGTTTCCTTATCTGTAAAATGAAGATAATAGTAACTACCTCCCAAGGTCATTGTGAGGATCAAATGGGATAATATTTGTACATTGATATTTTGCAAACCTTAAAGGACTGTATAAATGCTAGCTGCTTAGCTAGCTAGTTTTTCTTTTCTTTTTACTGAAAGAAAAATTACATGTTCTCATACCTTCTCTAGGGCCAAGTTCAGTAGTCATAATTACACAGAGTTGGCCTTGTGCGTTTTCATTACCATCCTTAGAATTCTGAAGTTAACTCATTCTGCATTTAAATAGACCACCAATGGGACAACTAGGTGGAACAGTGGATAAAGCACCAGCCTTGGATTCAGGAGGACCTGAATTCAAATCCAGCCTCAGACACTTGACACTTACTAGCTGTGTGACCCTGGGCAAGTCACTTAACCTTCACTGCCCCACAAAAAATAAAATAAAATAAATAGACCACCAAGGATTCTTGTAAGAAATGACATATTGGTTCTCTATTAATTTAATGTAAGTTATTAAATATGATGAAGAGAATAATAATCATAATAGCTGGTATATAGCACTTTAAGACTTGTAAAATGCTTTCCATGAGCTGTCTCATTTTATCCTCACAAAAATCCAGGGAGGTAAAGGCTGTGATTATCCCCATTTTCCAGATGGTAATAGTGACAGTTAACTTAAATGGTTTTATGATGTTCATACTTGTTAACAAACAAAACATATCATTCCCTCAGGGCAATGTCAACTCACACAACTTTAAATCTTTTGACTCAAATGACTCTTTACTGGCCATTTGCTGAAATGGGCAGAAGGGTGGACTCAAAGCCAGGGGCTCTCACCAGTGATAGCACCTTGCCAAGGGCTATGTACATTGTGTGTAATCAATAAGTATTTGTTGAACTATTTAATCAATAAAATTGGTCTACCTCTCCTAATCTTTCTCTTTGCTAAGTTTGACCTCCTTTGTCCACTTTCATTTTTAAAAAGCAAGGACATAGAATTTGGTGTCAGAAGCTCTAAATTGGAATTCCTGTTATGCTACTAACTAGCTATATGACTGGTAAAACTGCTCAACTCCTTTGAGTCTCAATTTCCTCCTGTGTTTGAGGAAATTGTTTTGTAATTTTTAAGGCACCTTCTTGCTTGGAGAAAAAAATGTGACCCATTTTATCCCCATGACTAGATGAAGTAACCTAGAGCTTTTATTATCTGGCTAATTGAACTCTTTCCCCAAGGCATTAATTTTCCCTAATGTGGAGAGATCATAGAACATGGCCTCTTCTAGCCAAATGAATATTTCCTACAGCAAAATGTGTTTTCATTTAAGTTACTATTCCCAGCTTTCCAAACTAGCTATGCCCAAGTCAGCCTTACATGAAAACCCTACGGTTTCCAAAGAGAGTCTTCAGAACATAGGGGCCTTCAGGCCTTCACCTTCAGGGAAAACTGTCAGGTACCCAGAGAGCCTAAATGTGCTTTTCTTATGATTTTCACAAATTTGCATTTGCATTTGAAAATAGCGATTTTTCTTCATCCTTCCTTCTTCTTCTGTGGTGCATTTCAGTTTGGGGTATTAAAAACAAAAGGCAAAGTGAGCTGAGTTGATTGATTGGCCTCCATTTTATAGACAAAGAAAATGGATATCAAACTGAGAACAGGAGAAAAAGGGGGGAAATGTGAGAAAGATGTCAATTGCACTTGCTAGTTTCATCCCTTCAGTTAACATTCAGTAAGGACTTCCCAGTGTGTCACACTGAAGAAATAAAAGATGGCCTCTCCTACACAAAGCCTTTCTTGATATTTCTTCCCCAAGGTAGTGTTGTATCTGCTTTGTATGGATCTGCTATGGGTGCCTACATGTGTCCAAGTCTCTCCCGTCAGGACATAATCTCCTTAAAGGCAGGGTTTATTTTGTTTTGTCTTTGTATCCTAGCACACAACAGGTGATTAATAAATGCTTGTTGACCCAATGATTCAATTTCTTCCATTGCTAGTGCCCTTTCCTCTCACAAAATTATTTTGTATCTACCGTATACTCATATTGATTTCATGTGTACTTGTTGCCCACCCCCCATTAGAATATAAGTTCTGGGGCAGCTAGGTGGCACAGTGGATAGAGCACCGGCCCCTGGATTCAGGAGGACCTGAGTTCAAATCCGACCTCAGACACTTAACACTTACTAGCTGTGTGACCCTGGGCAAGTCACTTAACCCCAATTGCGTCACCAAAAAAATAATAATAATATAAGTTCCTTAAGGACAAGAACTGTTCCCTCCCTTGTCCCCCTCCCAAATGTTCCTTTAATGTCTAATGTTTAGACTCAACCAGATGGCAAGTTTGTGTAAAACTACTCTATTCAATTTAAAAGCTGGCATTGGATATCTGGTGTATGCTGAAAATACACTACACCCTCTGAGTAAACAACATGAATGTGTTGAATGGCAAATTCTGAGAGATTGGACAGCACCGAATAGAATAATCTCCTAATATCCAAAAACACATTCTGCCAGTGGAAATCCAAACAAAGCCCTTGCCAGCCATGACAAAGGACAATTGATACTACTCCTTTCTTGTGGGCTGTTAAGCATCTTTCATTGTTCCCCCAATAAATCTGTTTCACAACACTTTCCATCTCAATGAGCAGCCCTAACACATATGAGTTTGTCGAGAATACACAATCCATTCTCATTAAAACCTGTCAAGGTTGATTTCAGGTTAGATTTTTCCAAGATATCCAGGTAAAAATGCAGTAGAAAGTCTCAATGCCTGAACCAAGATAATTAGTGATGTCCATTGTTTTAGCCTTGGGGGTGTAGTCTTTTTCTATTTGGATGATAGATGGTTTCCATTTAAGAAAACAAATTCTATGATAGTGATGATATTTGCTTGTAAATATGCTTTAAGAGCTCTGAATAGAGTGTTTTAAAAGACTATTCAATAAAAATTTAGAGAGACAAGCTAAAAGATAGTAAGCTCATCATTATATGAACAGAAGAAAAGAGAGGTAAAAGAAACACAAAAGAAGGGGAGCCAATGGCTGTTGAAGGAGCCATAATATTTATTGGTTGAATAAAAGGAAAGAAGCAAGCACAGAGAAAAGAAGAAATATCTAAGGTTTGGAGGAAAGAAAAAAATACTAGAAGATAAAAAGGCCAGATATGGTCTTGGTGGAGAACACAGCAAGAGCCCCATCACTGGAGGTAAAAGAAGAGCAGCTGACCCATCAAGATCAGTTTCTAATGCTACGTAAAAAATGGGAAAGCTATAGCAAGGGGATAGCAGAAAAATAACATGATAAGTGATCCCTCCTCAACAAAAGGTAAAAGGGGAAAAAGAAGAGCTTCAGGTTCTTGGCAAGAACTGTGCTCACCCATGGCCAGGCACTTTGTTATTGTATAGTACATGACTGTTAATTTGACTTGCCTGGATTTAGAGTCAAGAAGACCTGGGTTCAGATCCCAACTCAGTAACTTATATTAGGTGTGACCTTTGACCAAAAACTTAACCTGTCTAGGTCTAAATTAACTCTTCTGTAAAAGGAAAAATTTTAAAAAGGAGTATCACATTGAAAGATATCAAGGTGTTTTTCTCCCCGATTTCAGCTGCTTTTCCTAGATGTTAATTTTTAAAAATAAAGGACACTAACATACTGATCATTAAAATAATGGCTGATATGATGTAGTCATTAATAAAGCCTTACAGTTTACAACACACTTTGAATTCATTATCTCTTTTTTGGTCTTCCAACAATTCTTGAACTAGTTACTACAAGTATTTCTCTCCCTATTTTAGAGATAAATAAAATGAGGCTCACAGAGGTTTAGTGCTGGCCCAGGCTCACACAGTGAGTCTAGCATTTTGTTACACCACAAGGGATTATTGATAAGAATCCCTTTATTTATTTATTTATTTATTTTTAAACAGTTTGAGGTTTTTTTTTTTTGGTTGTTGTTGTTTTTGCGGGCCTATGGGGGTTAAGTGACTTGTCCAGGGTCATACAGCTAGGAAGTGTCAAGTGTCTGAGGCCAGATTTGAACTCAGGTACTCCTGAATCTAGGGCTGGTGCTTTATCTATAAGAATCCATTTAAATAGTATTAATATACTACTAAATATTAGGTTTTTAAAAAGATTTAGACCTTACCGAAGAAGAAACACATTCAATAGTGAAAAATACAAAACCAATAAAAAAGAAATTATGGAGCTAAGGAAGCAAGGGATTGATTTTTCTTGGCAGATAACAATATGTGATAGAAGATTCTCTATCTCCAGTGGAGATACCTCTTCCCAGTTAAGTCAAAGGATAGGGCACATCTAGAAAGACAATTTGGTGATAGCATGCCAAAAAAAGAGAAAGCTTATTAATATAGACAAGAGGGTAGAGAAGACACCTAGGGAAAGATGGAAAGATCAAACTCAATCCAAGTTACAATAATAAGCCCATCCAATTAAAGTTACTACATAAGATAAATGAGGCAATTCTTCTGAGAGCACCTAGCTGCCATCACTGAGCTCATCACAAAGCCCAGATAAATTACAGCATTTATTTTAAAATATTGCTAGATATATTTACTAGGCAATCCCAGTGATGTTTGAAAGATGGTAAAGAAAAGGAGTGCCACAGACCTAAAGAAGGGCAAAAGTATTCCCAAAGAAAAATGAGGTGAAGTCCTCGAAACAAAAATCCACTGAGCTTGTTTTGGATTCCTGCCAAATTCAAGAATACATTATTAAAGGGATGGTATGTGAATATTTAGAAAGGGAAGTAGTGACCCTTTATCAAGAACAGATCATGCATGCCACATTGACTTCATTCCCTTTTTGTGTGTGACAGAATTACTATGCTAGTAGATAAGGAAAATATTTTCAGCATAATTTACCTGGATTTTAGCCTTAATAAAACTGGTTTAAAAAGAGTTAGAGATGCCTAATATGGGAAAGAGAACAGAACTGAGCTTGTTAGTTGACATCAAACATTTGGACAACTGTTCCAATGAAGTGAGTTTAGACTCATTCTGCTTAAATAAACTAGGAGCAAGGGATAGAAGATACAGAAAGGCAAATTTAAGTTTGGGGTCAGAAATGGTGATCTAATAATAGCAACCATTGAAAACAGATGAGACTACCTCAGAAGTTAGTGGGGTCACCATCAGTGAAGGTCTTCAAGTGGACATACAGGGGATTAGGGTTGAGGTATAAGGACTCCACTAATTCTCATCATCTGATTCTATGAAATATTTTGTTCTGTAGTGATGCTATTAATGATGGTGATCAAAAAGGTGACTTTCAACTGGGAGTTATGAAATAGTATATCCATAAGGTAGCATGGTGTAGAAAATATAGCACCAGATATGGAGTCAAGAAGATTTGAATTCAAATCCTGCCTCAGACACTTACTAGCCCTATACTCTTAGATAAGTCACAACTTTCATGGGCCTCATTTTCATCATCTCTAAAATAAGGGGATTAGAGTTAATGACCTCAAAGGGGCTGTCTAGCTTTTAATCTTTGTTCCTTTAATCCTATATATAATTAAATAATTACTAATAAACTGGAGAGACTGGATTAAAAGCAGACACTACTCATGGTATTGCTGCCAATGTAACATTCCAAAAGCCCAGTATTCACTGCCTACCAAGGAAGACTATAATTTGTGATCCCAGTCACTATTTATTCATTCCATGGTTGGTTGTAACTTTGTCTTGACTTTTATGGAGAACATGGCTTCTGTGATCAGAAAGTATAACCATATCATTGGTTTCCGTATGTTATATTGACCAATCAGCTGTCATTGTCTCCAAGACATGCTATTCTCCTACAAGTTGGGCTTTTGTGGGTCCTAATGGTACTTCTTCAAAGTAGCTAATTTGCTTCCTTATCTCCCTCATCCCCTCTCTCCCTTTTCTCCCTAACCCCTTCTTTCTACCCCCACCTTTCTCTCTTTCTTTCCATGTGTTTTCTTAGGCAGAGTGGTGTTTCAGGAAGCTTTGCTTCCCAAAGGACTTTGTCAACATTATGAAGGATCTTAGTATTGACATCCCTTTCTTGCCATCTATTGTAAAGTCTGCCTTATTAAGCCAGTCGTTTCTGAACCCTTTTGTACAACTCTATTAGAAAAAAAGACAGCTAAGTGGTACAGTGGATATAGTGTTGGAGTCAGGAAAACACCTACGTATATTACATATGTGTATGTACACACTCATGATGTTTCTGAGCTCCTCAGGGGCAGAGATTGCTTACTTATGTATCCCATCCATGAGCACAATGTCTAACACACAGTGCTTAATCAATACTTATTGATTGATTTACATATTCTCTACCTCACAGGGTTGCTGGAGGCTCAGATGAGAGACTATGCAAAAGACTTTCTAAATATCCATCAACAAGCATTTTTAAAGAACTTAACCATGAGCCAAGCACAGTGTGAGGTTCTAGGGATACAAAGAAAGGCAAAAACCAGTCCGTGTTCTCAGGGAGCTCCCAGTCTAATGGGGAGATGACACAGAAACAACTGCACACTTACAGGGTATATGCAATGTCAATAGGAGGTCATCTCTGAGGGCAGGCACTAGTAGTGGGTGGGCTTGGGAAAGGTCACCCATAGAAAGTGGGATTTGAGCTGTCTGAAGGAAGCCAGGAGGAAATCCAGAAGGTGGAGTTGAGGAAGGGAGAGTATTTCAGGCTTAGGGGGCAACTACTGAAAAAGTGTGGATTCAAGAGATGGAGGGTCCCAAGAGAGGAAGAACAAGGAGGCCAATATTGTTGGATTGGAGAGTAGATGGAGGGGAGTAAAGTATAAGACAGAACATATGGGAAGGGACAGGTTGGGGAAGACTGTAAATACCAAATAAATAAATTTATATTAAATGATGGAAAATAGTAGAGTATATGGGGGAGGGAGAGGTGGATCATGGTCAGACCTTCCCTTTAGGAAAATCCCTTTGAGAGTTGAGTGGAGGAAGGAGTAGAGTGCGGAAAGATTTGAGAAAGGGAGAGAGCCCCAGAGGGTAATTGCAATAGCAATGGTATCAGATGTATATTTGCACATTTGTTCTTAGAAATATATGTAACTATATTTTCTAAAGAAATACACAAATAATAATTGACATTTATATAGTGCCTTAAAGCTTACAAAGTGTTTTACATAAACTATTTCATTTGAGCTTCCCAGCAAGCCAGACAGGTAGGTATTACTTCATGAGAATATTGTTCTTGAACACTTCTCCATTGGAAATAGGCTGCAGTAACCCTCTTTGGAAAAAAAAATAATAGCCAATTAAAATTCCAAATATCTTGTCTAGGATCACAGGACAGAATCCTAGCCTTGCCATTAACTTCGAAAGTTTAATTTGATGTCTTTCTGTGGAGGGTGTCAGAATGCTGTAGGCAGTTACTTATACAATGAGCCCAGTGCAAGAATTAAAATAACATGAAATATTCAGGTGAGCTGAGTGTCTCTTCAATTGAGATATAAATAAAATTATGTAGAATAAAGATGGCAGAACTCTTAGGCTAAAAGGGAACAAAGGAGGAGGACATAAACACACAATTTTGTCAAAAGAAATGGGACCTGGGTTCTACCTTATTGGCGTTAGTAAATCTTAGTTAAACACATAGCATGGATTTATGCTGAGGTTGAGAAGCAGAATGGAGTACTTATGAAGCTCAAAACAGGGGTCTCAGGGCATCCTTTCTAAAGTGATTTATCCAATGAGCTGGAAAGGGAATGCTTTAAAGGTTTGTTTTATTCAAATGACTTTTACCTTTAAAAAAAGATGCTCTATCCTCCTTCCCCACTAAGAGATCTATCATCCCTGTCAGTGTACATATAGTACAAACCTGTGAAATTAATGGAGAAGAATGTAGATAATTTGCTTAAAGTGCTTAAAATAAAGCCCTGCTGTGCCTGATACTACAGCTCTCTGGCCCTTAATGTCCACCTTAGGGTTAGAAACCAGGAACTCAATACAATGGAAGGAATTTTTAAACTCTGGCATTACCCTCAGAGAAATTCACGTTTAAGTAAAATGGGGGGTGGGATGAAATGCTTGTGATTGTGTGCATGAACACAAATATTCAGGTAGACTGAGTTCCTCTTCAATTGAGATATAAATATAATTATGTGGAATAAACTGGCAGAACTCTTAGGATAAAAAGCATAGGGAAGAACTCAGGATAAAGATTATATTCAACAAATATTTATAAAAGAGCTATGGAGTGTGTTACTTTGGTGGGTGAAGGAGACACAAAACACAATAATGGTGGAACAGTTCACGACCTCAAGGAAATCACACAACCAAATGTACCGGGGTGGGAAATGGAAACTGAAATGTGCAAAATAGTTAGTATTTCCACTTGACTAATTAGGAGAGAAGAGAAGTGTCATAAAATCAGTCTGTGAAAGTAGCTAGGCTGTGTGATATTGTAAATATGGAGCAACGTTGACAAAAAACAGGAATGGTCCCTGTTCAAGAGGCTATAGCATACTAATACATTGTGGAACAATGAATTGATCCAACCATTTTGGAAGATAATTGGAGATTATCTGAAGAAGGCAAGTAAACTATAGCCTTTACAAAGATAGATAGAAAGGAAGTCCTTTTATATATCAAATTATTCATTGCAGCTTTTCTTGAAGTAGGAAAAATACTAGAAATTAAGTAGGTGTCCATCAAATGGAGAATGGCTTGGTGTCCATCAAATGGAAAATAAATTTTAATCCTTGAATATTATGGAATACTATCATGCCATAAGAAACACCAAACAAGCAATTCAGAGAAACATGAGAAGACTGGTGAGAATCGAGGCAGTGTGAAGCAAGGCAAATCAGAAGAACAATGCATGAAGAACAATGACTATAATAACACAACGGCAAAGAACAACATAAATAGAGTTGTACTTTGAGTAACGAAGAATCAGTCATAGATTGAGAACAAATTCTCCCTTTTTTCAGTAAAGAGATGGGAATTTCCAGTGTGAAACTCTGTATGCTGCTCCCAGTTGCTCTTAGGGTTTAACTTTGTTTAGTTTCCCCAACTCTGATGGGGGAGGTTTTGCCTTCTCTTGCTATGATCCAGCCCTTCACACCACCATTCCACAATGCCAACATGTCACTTCCCCACTCAAGTGGAAAACCTTTTTTTTTTTTGCATTCACTTCTTCATTAGAATAGAAGTTCCTTGAGGGTAGGGACTGTTCCCTTGTGTTTCTAAGCTCAGAGCCTAGAAAGGTGTCTAGACCATATTAAGTGCTGAATTAATGTTCTGTCTATCCACCTCTCCATCATTTATCCATCTGTACATGTAAAACCAGGACTCATTGGATTGAGGTGATGGCATATCTCTGGAAGAGACTGATATTTTAAGGAGAAATAAATAAAAATAAGAAGTAATACTTCAAAAATAAACAATGGGGAAATATTTTTGGTCCTATCTTTTTAAAATTCAGACCTTAGATTTTATCTGTGTCGAAAAATCTCTTCCCTTTCCATGATCACTTTAGGTCATTTAGAGAGTTGTCTATGCACATGGCAAGGTTAAGTGATTTGCCCACTGCATCATCACCAATATGTGTCAGAGGCAAAATCTTAACCCAGTTATCCTGAGCCCGAAATCCAGTCCTTCATCCTCAGAGTACACTATCCTGCCTCTTCAGGGGGGAGGTTTGATTAACTGAGGAGGGGACAGCTGATGAAAAGCACATTTTAGATCAAAACTACACTACAAGACTCACTCTGTTTGGGAACTTAACCTGCCAACCTATTTTATAGATGAAAACATGCAGCTCTACAGAAACCATATCAAAGAAATGTTGTGTCAAAGAAGAGACACACGGGAAAGAAATAGACATCCTCTGAGCTTAAAAACTTGGCTAAGGGTATTGCCCCAGGCTTAAATAAGACAGGATCTCTGGTCTGGTGCCTGTTTTGAATTCGTAATTTGCTTCACTGGCTGTACGAAGAATGTGGGAAATAAATGCAACTGATGAAAGGGGATCTTTCAGTTATAGAGGCAATGCAGTGAAGCAGGCAGGGCACCCAGAAACTTGCATCTAGCCTTGGTGCTGCCCTTATGTAGCTGGGCAACAGTGGGAAAGTCCCTTCAGCCTTTCTGAGCTTCCTTTGAGGACCTGAGCTATTAAAAGAGGAGGTTGGACTAGATCATCCAAAGGTCCTTAACTGGTTCTTGTGATTCAGGATTCTCATTTCCTCCAGAGACCCCAAAAGTGCTTCACCAGATGTGCTGCCCCCACCCCATCCATGCCTACTGTAAGCTGAGATTCATACTGATTCTCCCGGAATCAGATGAAGAGGAAAATGCAAACAACCAACTCCAAACACTTCATATGCTAAGGTTTTCTAGCTTCCTTTTGGACTGATTAAGCTGCCAACAACTGGGTGCTCTTTGATGTTGCTAGTTTCCCAGCGAAATAGCACGATACCTTCTAAGTTCCTCATCTGTATTTAGGCTGGGATAGTCATAGTTCTCTCCTTATGGGGAAACCCTATCAGCATGAGAAGAGATAGACTTGAGGCACATCTGTCTTCTCATCAAGATCAGAATCCATTGTATTGAAGTGTCGAGGGGAGAGGCAGCTTTTGTTCAAATCACTTGGGAGTCCAGCTTTGAGGTGGTGGTAGGTTGGGTTTTTTTTCTCTTTTTTCCCTTCCAGGATGATGGCTCTTTGGAGAGCAATGAATCTTTCATGCATGGAGTTTTTAATATTTCAGCCATGAGATTAGCACCGTTGTGTTGCCAGTCTCATTTAAATTGTTTGCCAAAGGCCTGAATTAAAACAATTTATGATAATGCAAAGTCACTATAGCAGGAAGGAGATGACAGATAACTTTTAGTGGGTTTCAGAATAATTGTCTATTGGACATAATGATTTCAAAGTCGAAACTTGATGCATGTGTTAAAGAAAATACTTAGTGATGTGCTAATTACATTCAGGAGTTTATTTTTTTAAGAGTTAAAATTAGTTATATCCTGGGCAGGGACTTGGGCTTCCTTTGTTAGAATGAATAATGCAAAGGTTTGTTTAAATTCATGTAGTCCTATTTATAAGAGAACACCTGGGTAGCTTTATTTCAAGCTCGGAATGAAACATAAAATTGTTAAGTTGAGAACAAGATATTTAAATTTGCTCATTTACATTTTGAAAATGATGGGTGATTAGAAAATAAAATAGAGTAGGCATTCACGGAGGACACACACTCTGGAGGTCTGCAAGTGGGGGTGGCCAGCAGTAGGGAATGATGGCTGCCTCAGAGGGTGGCAGAGTAACTGTGGATGAATAGTGTTTGGTCATACTAACTCTGGTCAGGGGATGTGTTTAGAAGACTTCAGGAACAATTGGGAGGGCCTCGTTTCAGGCAAAATAATTGCCACCCACCTATTGGAAGGGGAAGAGGGAAGAACGAAGCAGGGAAGGGAGTCCAAGCTTCTGGTAGGGTAGAAGGGGTCAGAGAGTAGGGCCACGGTGAGGAGACCATGGGAAGTATGGCATTGTTGACCATTTATTGTCCAGGGTTGATTGAAGACCTGAAGAATTTGGCTTCCCTTCCTTGATGACCTTGATCCATGGGGACTCTATTCCCCTTCCTGGATTGACTTCTTTTTTGATCTCCTCAGATTCTTTTTTTTTTTTTTTTTTTTTTTCAGGGCAATGGGAGTTGTGACTTGCCCAAGGACACACAGTTAGTAAGTGTCAAGTGTCTGAGGCCAGATTTGAACTCAGGTCTTCCTGAATCCAGGGCCAGTGCTCTATGCACTGCACCACCTACCTGCCTCTACCCCTCAGATTCTTTATCCCATTGCTCTTATATACTAGGCATGGTGGCGTGTGGTAGATGCCAAAGCAGCTGAGTCCAAAGGGTTTCCCTTTTGGTGGTAGTGACCACTGATCTTTCTCTCCAGCACATGTGCATACTATAACCAACAGAATCCCTCATGTGAACATGCCCTGAAGGTTCTCTGCTCCTCCAGATGTACACTGGCCATAAAGTTAAAGCTGGCTCCTGATAGACTCTAGTCACATGTGTACTCCTAGTACTCACTGGTTAGACTACTGTACTATTCTGCCAGTTCTCTAGTACCGACATGCTGATAGCCTGAGTCATCATATGAGTATTACTGCTTTATTTCCCAAATAACTGAAACTACATCCTTCTCCTGTCCCCACCTAATGTCCCCACCATTCCCCCCAAAAAAAGAAGAAAAAGAAAAAAAGAGTCAGGGAAATATGTTTTTTTAATGAACAAAAGGAAGTTCAGAATACAGACCAGCGGGCCAACTATAAAAGTAACAGATTGAATTTCTTAAACTTTATTTTTCAATAGGCACTTTTGAATAACCAAGCAGTACATGATATTCTCCATTTCATATAATCACTTTTTTCTGTTCTAGTTTGGGTTTGGGAATGTTCTTTTTAGGTGGTCTTTAAATTCAAAAATTTTAAAATAATATTAGTTTTTTATAAAGTGAATACTTTTCATTTCATGAATTTCCAAAAGCAAAGAATTGCTTCACCAAGTAGACAGGTCCTGAGGACTTGGCTCTCAGAGCTGGCTGAGCTGATCCTCAGAATGAAGATATAGCCTGTTACCAGGCTGGCCCTCAAAGCCTCTCCAATATGGCAGATGCTCAACCTTTGCCACCCCAGTCTTTAAGACCCCTCTTGTCACCTCCAGGGGGATCTGAGACCCCATTTATATGCCATAGTAACTGCATTCAATACAGACACCTTCATGCTTTTAGAATTATGATCCTAGTAGGGATATTTTAATTATCGAAGTCTTTTTGGATTCACTGTTAACTAAGACTTAGAAGCTTCAGACAACTTATAATAATAAATTATCCTTTTAAATGCAAAGTGTCAAGGCAGAGTTGAGAATAACCTTGATTAATTACCCACCACAGCCATTAGAACATTTCCTAGAGATAATTGCCCCATTCTGGCCTCACCCACTGTTTTGTCTCCACTCAGGCAAGTCCAAGGATTCTTTTCAGGACCAGTTTAAGATGCTCCTACATCTGCAAGAAGCTATCCCTCCTGACCTTACAGTTCTGCACTTGCTCATATTTTTCATCATAATCACTGACTAATTGTTTCTTATAGGAATATCTTGTCTTCCCAGTTAGATCATAGAATTATAGAGGCAGAGATGGACCTCAGAGGCCATTAAGTCTAACTATCTCACTGTATAGATGAGGAGGAAGGAAGGAAGGAAGGAAGGAAGGAAGGAAGGAAGGAAGGAAGGAAGGAAGGAAGGAAGGAAGGAAGGAAGGAAGGCCCTTTCTACAGAGACCATTGCTGCCAGGGTTTGGGTAAATAATAGAAGAAGCACCTCCAAGAAGGTACAGTGGGTCCCCTCTAAATTCCCTACCCCAGGATAAAGCCCTGAATGCCCAACCCTAGTTTCAGTTTTATCAGTAACCTTCTATTGGACTGAATTACATATGAAGAAATGGCATTTGTGAGAAAACAGGAAGCATTCCTTATCTCAGTGTTAAGAAAGCTCACATTCTTTACTTCATTATCATATAATTGATAGCAAAACTATAAATGGTCTCTCAGATTGCTGCATATTTCCCATTATAGCTTTGCAGAGCAGTGATATGATCAATTCAGAATGGATGAAATTTTCTTCCTAAGGATTGCAATAAGTATGCAGGATGCTGCTTTTCCCCAAATATCGTCTGGCTTTGCCTATTTTGTAATCATTGGCATAAATATAAAAATGGCAAACAATGTTTATTGTTTGCACACAAGTGACTGGGAGTTTGAGGCTTTTACTGCAAGTCATTCCCAGGGCAATCTCCCGAATGTAATAGGCAATCAGTGGGTGATTTATCGGACCCATTATTGAGTAAGAACCAAGAAAAATCTCAGTGTCTTCTGGTACACTCATGTGCACGTTTCTAATGAAAACAGTGAATTATTTCAGCTATTTCATGATCTTATATTCTGTAACCATTTCCGGGAGCTGGAAACATGTCTTCCTTACTGCCGTTGCTGGGTGTCTAGGTGTTCAGTCATAGGAGAGAACACTGCATTAAAACAAGCAGGCCTTGTGGGTAGTGTGGGGGTGGGGGTGGGGGGCAGATGAAAAATCAGGGTTAGCTGGTTTTAGTCAGAACCTGAGCTTAAGCCCTGCCCCTGACTCATATAGCTGTGTGACTCCAGACAAGTAAATCTCCCGGTGAGTGACCTTCTGCAAGCCTCTGAGATGACAGGTCACAGAGCCTGGTGGCAGGAATTTGCTCCAACAATGTCAAGTCTGGTAGAAAGAGGGCGGGGAGGGAGAAGGAAAGGGAGAGGGGGAGAGAGGAAGGAAGGAAGGGAAGGGAAGGAAGGAAGGAAGGAAGGAAGGAAGGAAGGAAGGAAGGAAGGAAGGAAGGAAGGAAGGAAGGAAGGAAGGAAGGAAGGAAGGAAGGAAGGAAGGAAGGAAGGAAGGAAGGAAGGAAAGGGAAGGAAGGAAGGAAGGAAAGAAGGAAGGGAAAGAAAGAAAGAAAAAGAAAGAAGGAAGAAAGGAGGGAAGGAAGGAAGGAAGGAAGGAAGGAAGGAAGGAAGGAAGGAAGGAAGGAAGGAAGGAAAGAAGGAAGGAAAAAGGAATAATAATGGAGCTTTATAACATGAGGAGAGTTTGTTTTATGAAAATCCAACTGGCAGCTCTGAGTTCTCAAGGAGAGATCCACTTTATTTTCTTTGAATAAGATGGTGTAGAATGCTACAAGCCATGGCCAGAAGTCACTAGATGGTGCTGCACTGCAGAGAGCCCTGGACCTTGAGTCAGGAAGCCCTAGGTTCAAATCCTACCTCTGACCAAGTCCTCCATGCACTTTGGTTTCCTCAGCTTGTAAAAATAAGGAGGTTAAATATCTTGCCCTTCATGTTCCTTTTTTGCTCTAAAACTTGTGATCCTCTGCCCTGCCTTCCCACCCTAAGGAAGGGAATTCCTCCTGCATGTGCCTTCACTTCCAGGATTATTTTTCACTACTTGTCCTACACTCTTGGGAAATGGGTCTGCTCAGCAATTGCCATGGAAATACAAGAGGTTTAAGATACTTCTGAGGCCCCTGCTTTCAGTTTGGGATAATTAATGAAGATAGAAAGCTGATTGAAATAAACAATGTTTGTGTGTGTCTATAGAATCACTAGAATTTTTTGCATGTGGCAGTGGAATATGTATCCATTTATTCATTCATTATCTTTACCTCAATGTTGATTTTGAAGATGGCACACTGAGGTAAATAGGGCAATTGGTTACAGACCAACTTTTGCTCTACTCATGAAGCAGCTTGGTTTAGTACCTCAGGACCTGAGTGCAAGTCCCATTTCAGACACATGCTGACTGTGTGACCCTGGGCAAGTCACTTAACTTCTCATCGACCCCAGGTAACTCTCTAAGACCAAAAGTTACAGAGCCTATAATGACTTACATTAACAGAGTTGTTTCACTCTTCCCTGACATTCCTTTGACTAATGAAGCCACAGGTTGGATCCTTTAAAAAAAAAAGAAAGAAAATGTAACCCTCTTGTGTCCTTTAAAAAATGTATGTTCAATGCTTGGCATAGAGACTTTTATACATTAATAATAATAGCTAACATGTATAAAGTTTGAAAAGTACTTATAGGGGCAGTTAGGTGGCAGAGTGGATATAGCACTGACCCTGGAATTTGGAGTACCTGAGTTCAAATCTAACCTCATACATTTGACACTTACTAGTTGTGTGACCCTGGGCAAATTACTTAACCATGATTCACACATACACACACACACACACACACAAAATGCTTATAAACATATCTGTGTATAATAGCACTTTTCTCACATCATAGAGCGATTGGGACGAAATGAATTTTATGTATACAAATATGTATACATGTATTTCTTGTATATGTGTGTTATAGGTATAACATATATGTATGCTCTACATACATGTGTGTCTAAGATTAGAACCCCACTTTACAAAGGAAGAAATTACAGGTGAGAGAAGTTCAACCACTTGCCCTAGATCACACAGATCAGAGGTGTTAGAGACAGGATCAAAACCAGTTATTCCTATCTCCAAATTCATTCGCTCTCTACTCTTCCATGTGGCTTCTGCCAGTTGGTCCTTTATGAACACAGAATCACAGGACCTAAGTTCAGCTTCCACTATTCCCCCCATAACATGAGCAAGTCACTTAACTTTGATTTTCCTTATCTATTATATAATGTGTGTATACATAGAGAGAGATTGGGGATTGAATTACCTGACCTCTAAGCACCCTCCATCTCCATATGTTTTATACTATAAAATATATGAGGAGTTGAATTGAATGAACTATCCCTATATTCTTCTCTGTAGAGTAACAGAGCACTGGCCATGCCTGACCCCAGTACCAGCCTGGACTCTCAGTCCTTAGTTTCTTAGTCTATCCTACTGCTTCCTGAGGCCGTCATGACAATTCCCTCCTTCTTCATTCCCCTCCCTCTATGATTACTCTTGCACCAGACATCCTGTCAGAACCAACTTATATAAGCTGTGACTTCTGCAGAAAGAGAGAGGAAAGACGCAACCTAAATACATATGAACACAACATAGCACCAGATTAACTTTTATGACTTCGTTTAAGTTTGTCCAAGTTCTTATCAAACTAGAAAAGCATCTTCAGGGGACTTAGGGGGAATGAACTGTTATCAGCTTTAAATATCCAAGTCTAAGTACAGATACAAACAGCGGAAACTCGTGCATGTATTGTATTAAGGCAATTCACAGCAGATTAAATTAGAACGATGCATCTCGCTGAAGCCAACAGGCACAAACTCATTTACCTCTTGACACAAATTATTAAACATTATCTTTGGCTGTGACCTGATCCACAGGCTGTCATGGATCAAGGGAGATTATCCATGTTGCTGCAGTGAAGAATGAGGAGTCCTTGTTCAGAAGGAAATGAGAAGAGGCCAGTACAGCACTGACATGCAATTAGACGCATTCTGATGTAGAGGCTGGAGATTTAAAAAGAAAAAAAAATGTCATACCAGGAATCGCTTTTTTTTTTTAAACAAGATGAATTCAAAGGTTATCCAGTCTTGTTGGAGTAGGGAGGGGGAGTTTTACAAGTACAATCATTACGTTTTCAAGGAGAGAAAAGCAATCACTTTGTGGTAGGTCACCAATAAGAAAAGGCACATTTAACCACAAATTGGCAGATTTTCCCCACTAATGATGGGAGGACTTTACTTCCCCTATACTCTCCCTTCCCAGACCCTGGGAATCCTGTAACTTAATTTATTTGATATTTATTTTTAAATTAATGTTTAACTACTGGTTATATACCCAAGGAAAGGCAAAGACAGAAAGGTCTCATACATCCTCCCACCATCACAAAAAAAAAGCCAAATAAATCAAAATATACAATAGCTGTCACTTTTCTGGCAACAAAAAACCAGAAAGAAATCAATCAACATATATTTGTTAAATACCTACTATGTGGGAGGCACATTGCTAAGCACTGCATTTATAAGGACAAAAGTGAAATAATACCTGCCCTCAAGGGAATTACATTCTTTTGGGGATGGGGCGGGGCAACTAGATGAGTACCAATCATTTGGGGAATAGAGAAACAAAATAATATATGCATATAAGGGAATCTTACTCCACTATAAGAAATAATATATACTCAAAGAAATACAGGAAAGGTTATAGGAATTGATACAGAACAAAAGTAGATTCACTAGGAAAACAGTAATTACAATAATGTAAATAAACATACTAAAAGGTAGTGAACTCTAAATAGTAATGAACAACATATATACACACATACACACACACACATACACACACACACATATATATATTTGCAGGGCAATGAGGGTTAAGTGACTTGCCCAGGATCACACAGCTAGTAAGTGTCATGTCAGGCTAGATTTGAACTCAGGTCCTTCTAAATCCAGGGCCAGTGCTTTAATTCACTGCACCACCTAGCTGCCTAGTAATGAACAATATAGAGCAGGGTTTTCAATTTAGGGATTCAAGGGTTTCAAGCTAAAAATTTGTTATTGTCTTAAGCATTAAATAATTGCAGAATATTATGAGTACTATAGTATTACTCTTGGAGTTCACAGCACATTTTTTAAATGAAAGTGGTTTACAGAACAACAACAAAAACCTTCCTAAATACTCTCCCTTCCTATTGATACAAAAGTTGTATGTGCTGTCAGAAACAATTGACATATTGGTTGGTTGTGCTTAGTTAGTCTATGGGAGAATTGGGGTGGGGGTGCTATATCTCAGGAAATAACTATGGTATACAGAAAAAAAGGTAACAGTGAACTTTTTCTCTCAAAGGACCTTTTGTTTCTAAAGCATACAACACACCCTCATAGGTGACAACAGCTATAATTTACTGTATGTAATGTGCCACATTAGACAAGAAGCTGAAGAATATTTCATAGTTACAACCTTGACACAGCAAAAATACAGCCATAAAAAAGTAAAATGTATGAAAAAAAAAGGTATCGTATGTGACCAAGGTGTTTAAGCATCAGGGATCTTTGGTATTGGAAGCCTCTACACAGTCTTTGTCTCCAATGACTTGGAAGTATTAGTTGTGATCACAACCTGAGAAAGTGGCATTTAGTATAATGTACTAAAATTTGTTCATGCGGATTGGTTTATAAAACAGAGGGATTAGGGTAAAGTATAGATATGGAAGCTATCTTTATCAAGGTGACATTTGAACCCAAAGGAATGAGTTCACTAAGTGCAAAGATGTAGAGAGAAAAGAGAAAATCTAAAACATAGCCTTATGGGTCACTCTCAGTAGGGTAGAAGATGTGGTATCAACCATCTGTTAAAGGAATATAAGAAGGAGCAGATATGTAGGCAGAAAGACAGAAGAGGGTGGTGTCACCAAAGACTAGGTATCCAGGGAGAAGGATGTTCAAAAAGATCAACTCAAGAAGGAAAAGGATTGAGAAAATGTCATTATATTTATTACTGTAGATACTTTTATTATTATTTTAGTTATAAGATGATTGGTCACCATGGAGAGATATGTTTTGGTAGAGTAATGGTGTGAAAAGCCAGATTGTAAGAGATTAAGAAGTGGTTGGGGAAGATGAGGAAATAAAGGCAACAAGAATATATGTCTTTTTTCTAGGAATTCAGGCATGAAAGGGGAAAAGAAATAGGATGATAACTTTAAGTGGTGAAAGCATCAGGTGAAGGTTTTTAAGGATGATGAGACAGGGACAGCTAGGTGGTACAGTGGATAGAGCACCAGCACTGGAGTCAGGAGGACCTGACTTCAAATCTGACCTCAGACACTTGACACTTACTAGCTGTGTGACCCTGGGCAAGTCACTTAACCCCAATTAACTCACCAAAAAGAAAAAGAAAAGAAAAGAATGATGAGACCATGATGGAGTCTTAACAAGTTTTTAGATGTTAGGGAAGATATCAGTTGATAAAGCAAAGGAATGATATAAGGGGTATTTTTCCAAAGGAGACAAAAAATGAATGAGATCACAAGTAGTGATCACAAGTACTAGAGTCATCTTATATTCAGAAATTGGCAAGTTGATGGTACAGTGGATAGAGGGTTGGGTCTGGAGTCCCAAAGACCTAAGTTCAAATTCTCCCTCAGATATTTACCAGCTGGACAAGTCACAACCTTTCAGCCTCAGTTTCCTCATCTATTAAATGGGGATAATAATAGCACTCAGGGTTGTTGTGAGGATCAGATCAAAGAATATAAGTAAAGTATTCTGCAAATCTTAAAACACTATGTAAATGCTAGCTGTTATTATCAGAGGTAACAATGTCTAGAAGTGTTGAGGTACAGAAGGGACGTGAAGGCCAGAGTGGATTTCTCAGTAAAGGGGTGAAGTCCTTTACTGAGAAGAAGAGGGTAGTGTAAGGTTGAAGACAGAAGAGAAGTTTTGGAGCAGCCACCATAGGGAATGTGATAGAGACCCAAGGAATAAAGAGATAAAGGATAGCCATGGAACACCGAGGGCCTGCTGGAGTTCAGATAACATATATTTAGACTAGACCCAGTCAGCATGATTTCATGACTTTCTTCAGGCATTTAGCAGCATATGAGTAGGAACTAAGAAGGAATAAGATGGGGGTAAGTAAGAGTTCAGAATTAGTGAGAAAAATGACTAAAGATTTCAAGAGTAGAAGATGTTATAAAGTAGAACTGGTTAACTATATGATCAATACTGGAAAGGGAGGGATATGAGGCTAGAGCAGGGGTGAGGGTATTGGGAGATTAAGAAAAAAGCCAAGTAGTCACATTTGGGGGGTGAATGTGAAGAAAGGGATCAGTGATTTAGAGCTGGAAGAGACCTCAAAGGTCATCTAGACCATTGGTGTCAAACCCAAACAGAAAAAGATCCCATACATTGACTTGGAAAACCACAAATGAACATTATCTATATTCTATTGTATTTTATTATTGTATTGTATTTTTATAAAATAAAAACTCAGTGATTTTAGGGGCCACATAGAAATGAGTCTGACATCTCTGATAATCTCCCTTATTTTACACATGAAGAAACTGAGGCTTGGGGTGCTCAAGGTCACAAATAGGGTGAGATGTGAACACTCCAACTATAGATCAGTTTGGGAGAAGTTAGACAGAGGAAGATATGGAAAGATAGAAGATTAGGATCCAAAAGAGGGATGTTAGAATTATGGATCATGGAGAGGGAACAATTATGAGTAATGTCAAGATCAAAGGTGTGGTCATTGACATGTGTGACTAAGTGGAGAACTTTAGTAAACATAGGTCTCTTTTTAGGTCTTACTCAGTATTGATAATCCCATTAATGTTGGATAAATCTAACTCTTGTAGCTATCAAAGAATCTTGAAAGATTTTAATGTGCACAGAAGATATATTATTGGCTGTGTTTTGATATATCAAGTCTTTATTTGGGGCAAGGGAGGAGAGTAATCAACAAAAAATTAAAACTGTAGAAAACACTGTGGAATTTTCCATTTTCTATACCTTTTAGTCAATTGTGTGAGTGTGAAGATGTGGCCATCTGCAGGTAACCTGTTACAAAAACCTGCCTATTTTCATATTTTCTTCAAAAATTTTCTCAATATATATGTAAACCATTCTCAAAAAGATGCTATAATTAAGAGAAAGTAAGCATATGGGTCAATAATTCCTGATGTCTCCTTGGTTGAATTTTTTTTAATATTAAGGCTACCCATTATTTTCCCCCATTCTTTTTGTGATGAGTAAAACTAAATCTGTGGTCACCTTAAATTAGAAGCTTTAGTACCAGTCTTTGGGCATTAAGCATTTATTAAAGAGTAAAGAGAGAACATGTGAAGTTCAGAAAGATAGGAAAGATGCCTGCTTCTTCTGCCACCATGAGCTTGTTCCTGAACAAAAGAACCAGATCCTGAGTCTCCTCGAGAGGAAGCTCCCTGCAGGACAGGAAGAGGGGTGGTCCCCACACACAGCTCCAAGCGAATTGCCTAGTAGCATTCAAGTCCATTGATTGATGTGACTTGAAGGCAGTCCATGAATTGTGAGGTAACTTCCGGATGCTGGGACCCATGCTTTCTAATAATATTCTCATATTTTGGTATCTTTCTGTCTTAGAGAGATAGGAACTGGTCTTGTGCATTCATGAGTATAGGGAAATCCCAGGGAAGCAAGATCCCACCAACGATGTAAGCCAATGACTCCTCTGCAAATTCAAGAGCCTTCAAGAGTTGACAAGAGTGCTGACATGTTATATGACTAACCAGGGTCACACAGCTAGTATGGGTTAGAGGGAGGATTTGAACCCATGTCTTTCTTGCTTCAAGGCCAGCTCTCTAGATTTCTCAATTATTATTATAATGTAGAAAAATAATTGCATCATTATTATTTTGTCACAGAGTCACCAAGTTCTATTTCTTCTATTTTTCTTCCCCCTCCTGAATGATCTCTCACCTGATGGAATGTGTGGATGAACATTATCAGTCTCTGAAGGTCAAGCAGCTTTTTCCCCCTCAAGGGGTCCATATCCTTCCTCTTCAGGCAGAGCCTTGTGTCTTTTGACTTCCTCTTTTGACTTTCTCATTGTGGCGACTATCTTTTTAAACATCATTAAAGGGAGCAACTAGGTGGTACAGTGGATAAAGCACCAGCCCTGGTTTCAGGAGGACCTGAGTTCAAATCTTTCTTCAGATACTTGACACTTGCTAGCTGTATGACCCTGGACAAGTCACTTAACACTCATTGTCCTGCAAAAAAAGTGGCAATAGGCATGACTTCAGAAGACTAATGATGAAATTTGTTTCCCTCCTCTCAGTTGGAAGATGGTAGAATACAAATGCACAATTAAACACACATTTTTAGATATTGTCAATGTGATGATTTATTTTGTTTTGCTGCTACATATTCTGGGCAAATGAGAATTTTAATGGGTGAGGTCATTGTGTAGTAATCATTTAAAAGAGCATCAATAAAATATTTTTAAAAGAATTGGTGATAAAGTCAATGTCTGTCCTTTTGTCAATTTCTCTTTTTCAGAGGCAAGGACTGTCTAAAGAGTTCAGTTTGGAGCTATTTTAATCACAATTCCAAAAAAACTGTATTCTTTTCTTTGCCCTTTCTTGAAATTTGGTGTGAACTTTTACTTTTGTTCTAATTAATAGATGCCCTGACTATATACAGTTCACTCATTTGTAGATGATTACCATGTCAGTAACCTACAATTTCATGTCTGCTAATATGTATTAAATGTCCTTTTTTTTTTGTTTGCTGCTTACCATGTACAATGTCTTCCACTATCTTCTTAAAGGGAAAACTAGCATTAATAATCCATTTTAATTCATTATAGTTCATTATAATGAAAAGTGTCTCAGGGCACTCTCAAGGACTCTAGAGACATTTGCTAATCTATATCAATTCAATTTTTTAAAAAAATTTATTAAGCAACTGTTATGTGCCAGACACTGTTTTAAACCAAGAATACACAGACAAAAGCTAATATTCCCTGCCAATGTATTGCTATACCAATAATTTATTGGGACATAAAACCATGTGAATAGATGACTAAATAATATATGTGTTTATACATATACATACACATGTGTATACATACATGTACATATACAAAATATATACATATACACAAAGTAATTAATTGATTGCCTGAGAGAGAGCATAGTTCTAACATAAAGGAGCAGTTTGTTAACAATAGAACGGAAGTTACAGAAGATATAATAAGAAAAGTAGGTGAGACTGGAGTAACATGTAGTTAGCATGGTTTTGGCATGAGAGAGCCAGGCATGGTGGCCTTGGAAGGAAGCATGGGACCAAGAAGCCTATGACTGGGAAGCAGGAGCCTTCTGATTGGAGCCATGGGGCAGTAGATTGTTATGAGTAAAAAAAAAATTAACTTAACTTAATCTGTAAATTTTATAACTGTGGGCTCTATGAAAAATTATAGCTATATCTGAAAAATTTTAACTATAAGAAAAATTATAACTAGCCATAAGTCCCTTCGTGGTTGCCATTCAAATGTTAAAAATATTTTAACTAGCTGGAGGGCCTGATCTGTGGACTTTTGGCTGGCTATCTGACTGCTTTTAACATAATATGGGCTGTTTATAAAATCCCACACTGCTTCTCCCAAATTGATAAGCAACAGCCTCTTTTATTTAAAATAATCGAAGCAGGGTTTATTTATAAAAATAAATGTAAGAAATAAGAGTAAAGAAATGCAAAGCTATATGACCTGACTTTTTTGGTTTTAGTGAGGCAATTGGGGTTAAGTGACTTGCCCAGGGTAACACAGCTAGTAAGTGTCAAGTGTCTGAGGCCGGATTTGAACTCAGGTACTCCTGACTCCAGGGCCAGTGCTCTTTCCTCTGCACCATCTAGCTGCCTGCGACCTAACTTTTAATGTTTCTCTCCTGCCATTGCCACCACTGGAGGGTATGCTGGCCACTGCCACTGGGGCCTGCAGCCACACCTTGCTTGGACCAGTTTGCCTTTAGTCCTCTCCAACTTTCTCAGTCCCAAGCTTCTTCTAACTCAAAACCCTCTGCTTCACTGCTACGCTCTTTTCTTCTAACTCCAAGCCCTTTGTTGACCCCCCCCATTTACATCTCACTTCCCTCTCTGTACCATAGCAACCCCCCTTTCGTGTCCTCTGCTTGCTTTGTCAGTCCCCCTTTTATTTTCTCTCCTCTCCACTGTAGTGATTCCCCCCCACCAGCGTCTCTGCCTCCCAGGCTATATATCCCTTCTCTTCCCTCAAATCTCAGGCTCCCCACACCCAGACACATGCCAAGCTAATTTGCTGACCGCTTAGTACAGTGGCTGGGGGGCTCGAGTGAGCCATTAGTACCACACCCAGGGCTTGAGGGGCCATGCCCCCTGCTGGGCACCTGGGACCTCTTCAAATCCAATCTGTGCCATGCCAGGGGCTTTTCATACTTGCAGTTTAGCCCGACTCAGAGGCCCTGGCTGCTGAAATGCAGGGGGAGGGGAAGCTCTGCTTGGGGAGCCTGAGGCCAATTTTAATGCCTACAGTTATCACCTCCCTACATAGTAGCAAAAGTTATATTGGTTTGATTAGCAATCCCTGGATGGACATGGGAGAGAGAATTCCAAGGCTTGCCCAAATCCCAAGCCAGATAAAGTCTTCCCTAGGGCTTTCCTCAATATTTATCTCTCCTACTTTCTCTTCAAAGTCCCTTTTGAGAGCTTCCATGGCCTGAGACCAGTTCATATTTTTCTTGGAAGCTTTGGATGTTGGAGCTTTGACCCTATTATTATCTTCTTCTTCTGAGGATGTATTGTGGTCTACCTTTCTCCCAAAGAAGTTTTCGATGGTCTTCTGCTTTCTCTGCATACTCATCCTGGCTTACTGTTTCTTGGCTTTTTACTCCTTAAAGTGTAGCGCTACTTCTCGGACACACCGTTTGTGCTATAGCATGGCCCAGGGGGTGATTGGGCTTCTTCTCAGCCTGCCTGGCTTGTGAGTAATCACAGCCGCTTTCTCTTTGACCCAGAAACAGAAGTCTGATTGAACTCTGATTCTCTATGGTCGGAAGCTTGGCATGCTTTTACCCCTCCCACACTGGGCCACCACCACTCGATTCAGCCCACTGGTTCAGACCCAGGGCGCTTTGCCCCAACTCCAGTAGATACTGCCTCCACTTCACCCAGGCCTACCGCCGAACCCCCTCACCAGTCCATGATCGGAGCCTCAGAAGCTGCTGGTGCTGAAGACTCTGACATGCGCTGGAAGCAGTGTCCCTGGCTGGGTCCAGACTGCGCGCTGAGCTCTTCTGCCTGATCAGTAGGTGATCAGAATTGGCCTCTTTTGCGGAGAAATAGTCTCACTCTGTTCTTATGTACATTAGGCTGTTCTGGGTTTTGATTTTTACTGCATTATTTGGGCGTGAATGGATGGGTTTATCTGGAGCTTGTGGGAGTCACAGCCTCTCCTCCGCCATCTTGGCTCCGCTTTCCTCAATGTTTAGTAGATTATCTCCTCCTGATAGAAGTGAGACTCAGAAGGGTCTTAGCCCTTGGGCTACTAGCCAGTGTAGACAGAGAGGGGTTTCAGAAGGACAGTTGCTAAGTTCCTACTCTAGTCTGATGGTCAAAGCATTTGTGGGATGAGCACTGGTACCTGACCTCCCACAGTTAGCCAGGTCAATCCTCTACCGGAGAGAGTTTTCACACCTTGAATTCCCTATACCTATAAAATATCGTATTTGTTTACTTTTCAGATTTATAAAATGCTTTCTTCGAAACAACCTTATGAGTTAGGTAGAGTCCCCCAAAATTCTCCCCATTTTAGAGATAAGAAAGCTGAGGCTGAGAGAAATTAATTGATTTGCCAGAAGGCATACATTTCCACTCTGATGTCCAGACTCCAAGTCCAGAGCTCTTTCCATAATATTTCTCAAAGCATATTAAAATTTCAAATTAGGGCTCCTTTATGGCAGGCATAACTACTGCCTTTCTGAATGTCAGTATTAGCCTCTCCATCTGGTGAAATTTAATGATACCCATATTATAAAAGAAGATATTTTTAAATGAGCATATGATAATGCATTCCTTTCCAAGAATTGTCTGGACTTCAGTACATTTTCTTTTCATCATCTTTGGAATGCATGAGAAGTCCTTTTACCCACAGGAATTTTCCTACCTGCTTCTCGAAATAAAGTAATTAAGGAGTAGTGTCTCCTAGGATCACACAGAGGGAACTTTAAAAACCCTGAAAATTGGTTTCAGATTCAGGCACCAAATGTTGTTTCTCTTCTAGTCTGTCCCTACTCAGCTACTGTAGAATCTGTTTCAATGAAGTCAGTAGAAGGCTGAGATGTCCTTGGAAATTCATCCAGGAGAGATGGCTACTAGTGCTAATTTTAGAAACTTATAAGGAAGAAATATTTTAAAAGTTATTTTGCAAAGAATTTTAGTTGTAAATTAAAGGAACCATAACCTTTCAAGTGGAAATTGGCAGGGGAGAAGGAAAGCAAAATGTTACTTTTCAAATTGACAAGACAAAGGTCAGAAAGACAAAAATGGTCACTGAGTTGATGAAATAAATTAACTGAACTTGTGGTTTATTTCTGGATTGTTTGATTATGATATTTTAATGTTTACTGAATATCCAGAAGAAGGTGGATACTAAAGATTTGGAATCTGGTGATTTGTGAATAGAGAACCCCACAAGGCTGTCATAACCACATTTTACCTCAATGGATTTCCATATGACAAAAGCCTCAGTGCAGACTTTCTGTCCACCCCCCCTACCCCCCCACACACACCCCCATACCTGAGAATAGGCTTGGGGCAAATAGCATAAAATATACCCTGTGTTAAGAGAGGGAAAGCAAAGTGAGTGAAGAAGACAACCAGCCTTCCATCTTACTGCATCCTATTTTAACTAATTATTCTTTTTTAAAAATATATTATCTTATTTTTAATTTATGCAATAAAATAATCATTTCTATGACAGTATAAAAATATAATTGCTCATGAAACTGCAAATCTATTATGCACAACTTGCTATTTCTTTTAATATATAGTATATTTATCCTATATAAATATATTAAATATATAATAAAGTATCATGTAAATTTTCCCATCCTTTTCTTCCCTCTCCCTCCCTCCCCCTAGAGATGGCTACCATTAGACACAAATAGGTAAATCTGTGAAATTATGCTATACCTACTTCTATTTATTAGTTCAAGTATTAACTGATTATTTATGCTAATTAGATGCTACACTCAATTATTTCTATGCAACTAAAATGCAAAAGCTATCAGTACTTTTTAAATTTCATGCCCTTGACCAAGACTCTTATCACCCCACCATAGTTACACCTCTGATAAAGTTAATAGGAATTCAGACTGTGTCTAGACACATAAAACTGTTGCAGCATTTTTGCTTTATAAGCAGCATTTTGTAATTTGAAAAGCACTCAGTTCTGGGATAAGAGAACTGGAATTCTATATCTGCCTTTCTGAGCCTTGGTTTCTCCACTGATAAAGCTTGTCATAGTATATGTGGTATCTACTTCCAGGAAAATGTGAGAAGTTATAATTTTCTGAAAGGAAACCTGGTACAATAGGTAGAGTTTGGAGTTTATAAACAGAAAGATCTGCATTCAAACACCATCTCTGATACTTGTTATTGCTATAAGTCTGTGTAAATCACTCAAGTTTTCAGGAATCCAACCAGTGATAGAGAGATAGACAGATAGAGAGATAGAGAGATAGATGGATGGATGGATGGATGGATAGATAGATAGATAGATAGATAGATAGATAGATAGATAGATAGATAGATAGATAGATAGATAGATAGCACTTATTAAGTGTGTACTATGTGCCAGTTATTATGTTATATATTGGCATGCAAATACAAGCAAACCAGATGTTCCTTCCCTCAAGAAACATACATTCTAATGGGGGTTTGGAGATAGCATGTAAAGAGAAGGTAGAAAGTGAAGGAGGGGAAAGAAGTCACCAGATAGGGACTTAATCTCCTAGCTGTCTGGGTTCAGTCTGGAGTTCAGTCAAAGGGCATTTTGCTCCTATTAATCCAGGGTTTCATAAAATACTTTTGAATAATAAGGCTGATCCATCAAATCTAAGTGATCCATACATTCATATTAACAGAACATATAGACAATTTTCCCTTTTCCCTGATCGCCTTCAAATACAGAAATAATAGTGGTATTGCCAGGTTAAAGGGTATACAGTTTTAGATGTCTTTGGGCATAATTCCAGATTGCTCTCTAAAATGGTTGGATTACTTCACAGTTCTACCATAGGTGAATTAGTGTCCTAATTTTCCCATATCTCCTCCAAAGTTTGTCATTTTCCCCTTCTGTCATTTTAGACAATCTGATAGATGTGAGTTGTTTAAATTTATATTTCTGTTATCAATAATGATTTAGAGCATTTTTCATATTACTATATGTAGTTTTCATTTCTTCATTGAAAAACTACCCTTTCATATCCTTTGATGGTTATCAATTGGGAAATGACTCATATTCTTATACATTTGACAAAGTTTTCTACATATGTGAGATGTTAGAACTTTGAGAAACTGTCTATAAAATTGATTTCCCAATTTTCTTCTTTTCTTCTAATCTTGGCTACATTTGATTTTATTTGTACAAAACCTTTTAAGTTGAAAGTAATCAAAATTATCTATTTTATACCTCAAAATGCTTTCTGTTTTTTGTTTATTCATAAATTATGCAACTATCCTTAAGTCTGATAGGTAATAAATTCTGTGGTGTTCTTTTAAAAAAAAAAGTGAGGGAGAGCATGTGAAGATTTCTTGGAAGTGTCATGGAGGCCTGGTAAGCAAAAACAGACCTGGGGCAGAGTCCAAGGTTTCAGTGAGGGAGAATGTTAGCAGCAGTGAGGAGATGGTCAGGAAGAGGGTGAGGAATCATGGAAGAGCATTGTTGAAAGGAATTCCCCAAACTGAAAAAAAAAAATCATGAATCTTTCTCATAGAATTTGATGACTTATTAAAAGTTAAGATAGTTGAAATAAATGCACTCACATATACCCTCCTATAGAATATATGTGCATACAGAACATATATGCATATATACATATACATATACAAGTGTGTGTAAAAAGTCTGGAGGGGGTGGGGCAGTGGGAGTGGTTTATGCACACACAGTCTTATGCTCATAGACACAAACAAGAACATACCTCATTCATTCAAAAAGTATTTATTAAATAGATACTATGTGCCAAGTACTGGGGTACAGAGACAAAAAGAGAGCACTCTTTCCCCTCAAGGAGATTACATCCCATTGGGGGAAACAATAAGTCCACATGTAAACAAATACAAAATATATACAAAAGACTCAAAAAGTCCCATGCATCTATGATTTTATCAATTCTGAAGTTCCCTCCATTGAAGCAAACTTTAACCCAGTCATGAAAATCTTGTTCCTGGCCTCCTTTAAGCTCATCCTAAGGGGTCACCCTCCTTTTTTTGTTCAACTCTGGGCCCAACTGATTGTCCATCTGTACTGTCTCATGTACATACAGTGATAACAAGCTCTATATTTGGATGGACATGCATTTCTCCATCTAAATGCTTGTTTAAATTTGAGAAATAGACCTGCTTCATCTGCTTGGTCTTTCCCGTGTGAATGGACAGGCCCAACTCCTTTGAATTATTATAGATCTCTGCAGTGTTCTAAGGCTTGGGATAATGAATACACAGTGAATCGATCTGTCCTAGACCTGGACTCTGAGGAGGGTATCTTTCATTATAGTACTAAATATATGAGAGAAATGAATAGAGAGACAGATGAGAGAGAAAGAGAAAGAGAGAGTCAAATAGATTATAGATGGAAATATATAAGGAAAAATAATGAGAGATGCATTAATAGGTAGCATCTATTCCCCCACACTATTGCCCATCTTTCCACTATTATTCTAAGAGGAAAATAGCAAAGATATAGAACTGAAATACAAGCAAATTCCATCAAAGTGCCCATGCAGGCACTCTCCCCTCCCTTCATCAACTTCTATCTCACTTTCTCTAACTTTGTCTCTGTCTTCATATAGATATTTAAATTGCTTGAATTTTAGTAAATCTGTCAAGAGAAAGGAAAATGTAAGTGACCCCTAAAGTGCATTCAAAGCCAATCAAATAACCATTAATCTTGGATACTCGGGAAACATGCTGATTTAGAATAATTTCTTAGCGAAATAGAACTCAGATTCAGAAATTGGCCAAATCCCTGTGTTGGAGTTGCTAGAGTGGCTGCTGTTCCTATTTGTTTGTATTAGTGCGAGAATGGAAGAATTTTCTTAAAAGAGCTCCTGAAGTGGTCGAGCTCTCAGGGCCTCCAGTTGCTAGCCAGCATGCCCCTACTTTTTACCCTTTCCCTCCCTTCCTCTCCTCTTCCTCTCTCTTCCTCTCTGTAACTTTCCCTTTCCTCTCTTCTCTCCTCTTTTCTCTCCTCATGCAGGGTGGATTTTGACCCTTAATTTTCCTGTAATTCCTGGGCATACTTTCCTCTAGTGTTAGTGAGAGAGGCTCTCTTAGGGTAGCACCCCAGTCTTCTGCACAATGAGTTAAGGGCCCTGTTCCCCAATGACTGTAAGCTTAATGAATCAGGGAAAAAAGTTATTTATTCCAAGCAGCCCCATTCATCTAGTGGAAGTTGCTGAGAAAGGCTCTTTCTCTCCCATGCTGTGGGATTCCTCTCGGTAACAACTGCTGTTATTTATTGCACTCTCCCCGAAAGCAGCTAAGCAGAGGGTTATGCATTTTAACCATTACCTCCCATCAATTAGCGAAATTCGGAACTGACAACTTGCCTACATGCTTTTTACTCTCATGAGGAGGATTTCGAACACACAGCGGGCCACCAACCCAAAAGGAACCCAGCTTTTCTAATTCCTAAAGAGGGGAGCCAGCCTCAGTCCCCTCATGGAGCTCCACAGGCGTAATTTTGCCTGAGCTCCATCCATGATGGATGGGGACAAGGGAGACTCTTGCTGCTTGTTGTTGCATAACCACAATGGTGACAGGGGCCTTCTTTATGCCAAGACAGCACTTTATTTACACATAGGTTGCAGGTGTAGTAGATTCAAGGAAGAGACAAAGGAAATATGGTTTGGGTAAACATTTACATTTTAATTTTCTCTTAATTTCTTGAGGCCCATTATGTGTTTACCAAGGCGTATAACAGCTTTAAGTTAACAATGCAGCAATGCATCGTTAGCCGGTTCACCAGCTGTTTCTGTTCTAGAACCTTTATGGAAGGCCCTCAACTTTCCTTCCCAGTCAAGGGAAGGAAAAACGGAGCTCTCCTTTAATAACTAACACTAACCCTTCGAAAAAGGAGCAATCATGGAAAGGCTCTAACACGTGCGTGGCTTTGATAAAATGCTGCCTTGAAACTCATTAGTGTAACGGGCTGCAGGTGAGCTAAAAGCACTTCCACCCCCGCCAGTCTTCTGGAAGAACTCAGGAATAAAGATACTCAACAGAAGGTTGATCCAAATAATTGAAGTAGTGATGCAGTTTGCAATGATGGTTTTATAGATGTCCTTGTGAATTCCACAGACTGAAGGGACGACAGGAGATTTCAATGGAAATTGACAATATAAAAATGTGTAGTAAACAAAATTGGAAAAGGGTAAGATGTGTTTTTGAGATATTAATTCAACCAAGGGCTGGTGCAGATGGTGACATAGGCATAAAAGTTTCATGATGGGCACATGTGCTCGCACACAAACACACACACACACACACACACACTCACACTGTAACCTAAGAGCTTTCTGTGGAGGAGCATAGTTGGGTCTGAGAGCTGAATGAAGATAAGGTTATCCCATTGCTCTCTCCCTTTATATGATTAATATACCTCTCTGGCAGTAGTTACTAAAATGTATTTTCATAGATCCACTGTATCCAATCCTATGAAAAGATGACAAATTTCCCTGGTCCCTAATAGATTTATGGATATTTCTACAGGTCAGACCTCTGTCTCTGAGTAGGGGGAGGGGAGAAAAGATTAAATACATAAAAGAAATACATGGATTATTGTTAATTAATTAATATTATTAATAATAGTATATATAGAGAACTTTAAGATTTATAAAGTACTTTACAAATAGTATATCATTTAAAAAACTAGGAAATGGATATTATTATTATCATTACCATTTTACAGATGAGGCAGACAGAGGTTAAGTGGCTGCCCAGAACCACATAGTAAGTGTCTGAGTCCAGATTTGAACCCATCTTCCTGCCTCCACCTCTAGCATTCTATTCACTTTGCCACCTGGCTGCCTCATAACCTTATTCATACCTCAGTACCTCAAAAGAGATATAATATCATTTCTATGGATGTCTTCCATACCTATAAGGAATGGAGTTCTAGACTTGTATTCAGAAAGACCTGGGTTGAAATTATGTCTATGATGCTTTCTGTGTAAGTATGGGTAAATCATAAAACTCCTCTGAGACTCAGTTGCCACGTATGGAAGACAATGATAATTATACCACCTTGTAGGAATGTTGTGAAACTTAAATGAGAACATGTATATAAAGTGCTCCACAAACTTTAAAGGCTATATTCCCATCAGTCATTATCAATCAAGCATTTATTAAACACCTACTAGGTGCCAAGCACTGTACTGGGGACATATTGTGCACCAGGGACATAAATGCAAAGAATGAAACAAGGAATTTACGTACTTAAGTATATGCCAAATATAAACAAAGAGAAAAAAGAAAAGGTAGTTGATTACAGGGTCCTTCCAAAAGGGAGAGACTCATCACCATCATCATTATGGTCAGAGGATCTTAGATCTAGGGGTGGAAGCCATCTAGTCCAACTCACCCATTTTACAGATAAGGAAACAGAGACCAGAGCGATTTGGTGTCTTGACCAAGGTCACACAGATTGTAAGGACTCTCAGGGGTGTCTTAAGCCCAGGTCCTGTGTCTTCAGACCTGGATCCCACTGCCTGTTGGCCAGCCATTTAGAGCCAAGTTTCTCCACACTCAGCTAGGTTGGTTCTCTAACCCTAATCCAAGGCTTTTCCAGGTTGGTTGGTGAGCGGGAGCTTACTAGCAGAGCCAACCAGGGAGGGCCCGGGTTCACCTCCATCAGGAATATCAGCCGTGCTTTAATAGAGAAATCATCAATCATTTCTTTTTTTTTTTTTTTTAGTGAGGCAATTGAGGTTAAGTGACTTGCCCAGGGTCACCTAGCTAGTAAGTGTTATGTGTCTGAGGCCAGATTTGAACTCAGGTACTCCTGACTCTAGGGCCGGTGCTCTATCCACTGTGCCACCTAGCTGCCCCAATCATTTCTTACTTTAAAAATTAATGGAGGAAGGCAGCTAGGTGGCACAGTGGATAAAGCACCAGTCCCGGATTCAGGAGGACCTGAGTTCAAATCTGGCCTCAGACACTTGACACTTACTAGCTATGTGACCCTGGACAAGTCACTTAACCCACATTGTCTCACCCCCCAAAAAAATTAATGGAAATAAATGCAGTGTTTTTATTCTCCTAAAGCAATTGACAAAGATTTGTGATGTCAAATAATTGGACAAACAGGATCTAACACCCCAATGTCTTGTGCAATTTGGCTTCTTAGAGGGTTGAGGGAGGGGAGAATATCTTCCATGTCCCAAACTGGTAAACTCAGAGAGTTTCAAGGGGAAAATCAGAAATAATAAAGCTAAAAGAAACTATAAAACTGTTTTGAGATATGTAGAGCACATTTTTTTTCAAGAGCTGAAGGTTTTCAATTTTATGGGTTTGGATCTGTAGGGCCAATGAGCTTGCCACAGGAAATATCATACAGTGGATAGAGAACTGAATTTGAAGTTGTAAGAGTAGGGTTCAGTCCCCACCTCTCTCACATATTACCTGTATGACCTGGGGGAAATGATCTAACTTCTCTGTGACTCAGATTTCTCATCTGTAAAATGAGAGAATTTGGCTCAATAATTTCTAAGGCCCCTTACCACTCTAATTCTGTGATCCTACAATCATCTGACATTCTATCTGCTCCTTGGTGCTTTGAGATCTTTCTTTGGTATGCTGGATGGTCATTTGCTCTACTTTTATTTCTATCTTTTCTTTTATGTTCCTTCCCATTGGTTTTTAGGAGGAAGGAAAGGAGGAGAGGAAGGGGTGGGGAGTGGAAAGGAAGGGAAAGTAGAAAAGAATTATGGATCATATCCCTATTTAAGCCAGCAACTATCAACCCAAAGGCTTGAAATGCTGAAGCTTCAGGTTTCCATTGGGCACTATCTCAGCATAGTTTCCATGGCCTTTTATTCTTTCAAAGTGCCGTTCTGTTGGCATTTAGTGACCCAGAGACCCCTATTGAAACAACCATAGTTACAGAGTTCCTGAGGGTAGGAATTGTATTACCTAGCAGTTTTATCCAGCCTCTAACTTGCTAGATATACTTAATGGTACTATATACTCTGGCAAAGAATTCTCTGACTCTGCCATTTGAAAGATCCCTCCAATCCAGGAAACAAACAGGTCTCATTCTACATTCTCATTGACTTGCTCAGTCAACTTCTACATCTTTCAAAATTGCAACCGAAATGAGGAAATTGACCCAAGGAATACACTGTATGTTTCCCTTGTTGTGAAAACAGTGATCAAAGTTGAATAGCCCAGGAGTCCTATTCAATTCAATTCCATAAAATTTTATTAGGTTTCTGTTATGTGCAAGATACTGCTAGATCCTGAGGACAAAAATAAAAGTGGCTCATTCTTGGTACAGGGGATAGAGTGGTGGGCCTGGAGTCAGGAAGACCTGAGTTCAAATACAGCCTTAGACACTTAATAGCTTTGTGACCCTGGGCAAGTTACTTAACCTCTGTATGCCTCAGTTTCCTCAATAGTAAAATGGGGATAATGATAGCATCCACCTCTTAGAGATGTTGTGAGAATCTTTCCTTCCTTCCAGTTCTAGCCAGTTTCATTGGATGGTGGGAATTTTTTTAAGGGGAGGAGAGAAATACAACGTGTGTAGGTAAATGTAATTGAAGGTACAAAATCATAAGGAAACAGAAAAATTGAGGCAAAGCGCTCTAGGAATATTTTAGGAGGGAAAGAACATTTTCACTTGGGGACACCAAGGAAGGCTCCTGGATAGAAGTGGGACCTGAACTGCACATTGAAGGAAAAAAGATTCTGAAAGGATGAGAAGAGAATGCATACAGATGTGCATTACAACATATGGAAACAGGAAATATGTCCATTCAAAATCCAGCTAATAATCAAGGTTTGCTGGAACACAGAATGTGTGAAGGGAAGGAACCTAAAATAAGGTTGAAGTCAAGTTATGGAGGGCCTTACCTGACAGGCTAAGGACTTGGTATTTTATCCTAGAGAAAATTGGAGGCCGGAGGCCACTAAAGGTTTCTTTGGAGAGGACTGCCTACTTTTCTTTCTATGTTCTTTGTATGTAGTCAAAAGTCTTGATCATCATACTTCAAGTACCTATGAACCAGAGAAGGGGAAAACTGACTTTGAATGAACTAACTTCAGAGTATCACATATGTCTATACAATTTCAACTAGTTGAGTTATTAAAATCGTCAGATTTGGGATTTGAACAAAATTCTACCAGTTACCAAAAAGTGAAGCGACTGGGGTTATGTCATGGCACCTGAACATTGATATTTTATCAAATTGCAAACCCAAATTAGAACAAAAAAGATTCATGGGCTTAAGTATGATGTTACACACCAAGGGAGACATGAACACATAAAGATATACAAAACAAATACAAGGCAATTGTGGATGGCACTAGCAGCTGGGAGGAGGGCAGGCAAGAAAGACTTCATATAGAAGGTAGTGCTTGAGCTAATCTGGGAAGGACATTAAGGTTTCTGAGAGGCAGCCAGGAGGAGAGAGGACATTCCTGACATGAGAGCCAGCCAGTGCAAAGTCATGGAGGGCTGTAGGTGAGCCAGTTTTACCGGACCATAGAGTAAGCAAAAAAATGTATGATATATAATAAAACTGAAAACATAGATTAGAACCTGTTTCTGAGGGATTTTAACTTTTTTTTTAACAGGGCAATGAGGGTTAAGTGACTTGCCCGAGGTCAAACAGCTAGTAAGTGTCAAATGTCTGAGGCCACATTTGAACTCAGGTCTTCCTGAATCCAGGGCTGGTGCTTTATCCACTGTACCACCTAGCTGCCCCTTCTGAAGGACTTTTAATGCCAACCAGAAGAGTTGGTGTTTGAGTCTAGAGATAAAAGATGTGAAGTCCAGCCAATGAGAACCCTTCAGACAACCAGGGGCCTAGCAACACCAAAAGTCTGAAATAACAAGGATTATTATATAAACATGCATACTTAAACTTGGGCATCCAAATGGGCATCAGCCTTTTTAGAAGAGCAGGTGATTTCTCCCAGTTGTATATACCATGTTCTTCAAAGCATTCTGCTGGCTCTTACTTTGGAATTGCTTTCAGAGTTGACTTTCATTCTTTTTCATATTATCCAATGTGTTAAATCTTTGTAGTTTTCATCCAATGTTCCAAAAAGATTTCTGAAATACCTACCACATGCCAAGGTCCTGTGCTGTTGCTTGGAGTACAAAGATAAAAATGAAGCAGTCCCTGACTATAAGAAGATTACATTCTACTAGGGAGCTAACATTCTGCTTTGACAGTGGATTTGATCTTTGGAAATAGGAAGCCCTCCAAGGTAGATAGGGTTTGAACTCCTTGACGGCAAAGATTATGCTACTCTTCATCTTCATCCTCAGTGCCCAACACTTGACACAAAGAGGTATTTAATGTAGAGTTGGCTGAGTTGTATTGGACTAAATTAGGTGAATGACCAGGCTGAGCAATACTGATTGGTGGTAGAAATTCAATGATACTCTATAGGAATCAAACTGCCTTGCTTTTGTGAATGTCAGCAGTCTCAGTGGTGGAAGAAATAGAGGCAAGTCAGGAGACGGAGTAGAGTGGAGACAAGAGTTCCTCTCTTTAAGTAGTAAGAGAAGTTGGAAAAGTAGGTTGGGGCTATCTTGTGCTGTTCCATGGATTCCAGGCAAGGAAATTTGCATAAATTCTGAACCTGAGGGAGCAGAGGATTGACATGATCAAGACAATGGCTTAAGAAGATTAACCCTGTGGTCCTCTGTACTACATATTGACTTCATTTCCTGCCTAAATTCCAGAATGTTTTATTAAGGAAGGGTTTATGATCATTTAGAAAGGAAATCTGCATTCTTAAAAGCCAGTCTGGTTTCATCAAGAACTAATGCCAGATGAACTATATTTCCTTTTTCCACAGTTATTTGATTGATAGAAAAAGAGAATGTTATAGGCATAAAATATTTGGATTTTACAACTGCACTTGGCAAAAATTCTCAGGCTATCCTTAGGACAAAATATTAGTATGAACAACATGATAATACAGATTCAAGTGGAATCCAAACAGGTAAATTCACTAATTTAAAGAGATATGTTGAGGTCTACCTGAAGCGAAATGTCTACTGGGGTACCCAAGGGATCCATCCCTTGTGATGCTGATCAACTTCTTAATCAATGTCTTGGATGAAAGCATAGATGGCATGCCTTTTAAGCTTTCAGATTGCATAAAGCTGGGAATAATATCTAAGTCATTTGAAAAGTTAAGATCCAAAAAGTTCTTGATACGCTAAAAAAATGACTTAAGTCTAACAAAAATTAAAATCTTCAAAGAGTTATGTGTAAAATCCTACATTTGGTTCAAAAATCAGTTGCACAAGTCCAAAACCAATGTTACAAATGTTCAAACTGCCCATCTATTTTTCCATGTTCTTACTCCAGGATGGGCCTGTTTCCTTTTCTGGTAATATATCTTCTTTCAAAACATTTTCTAGACAACATTTTCTATCAAAAACAATCAAAGTTTTAGTGGGCTTCAAGTTCAATATGAATCAACAGTGTGACATGGAAGCCCAAAATGCTGAACTGAAATTGGATTACTCATGTTAACTAGAGCCATTGTATCCAGATCCATGGGTATAATCATACACTCAGTGCCTTCTTCTATGATCAAAAAATAGCTGGAGTATTAGAGTAAATTCTGGTGCCATGTTTTAGGTCATTGACAAGCCGGATCATATCCAGAAGAGGATGATCAGAACTGGGGAGAATCCACTATTAGTCCATAAAAAGATCAAGGGGAATGTTTTGCCAGGAGAATAGAAGACCTAGAGGGAAATGTGAGAGCTCATCTTCAGATCATGTTAAAGGAAATCAGATTTGTTCCCCACTAAGAGTAATTGGTGGAAGTTGTAGCAAGTTGTACTGTACACTATTAGAGCTGTCTGTAAGATATTTTGAATGACTAGCCTAATTTGGGGGGACTAATTTGATTGGGGTACTAATTCTGGGACTCTTGACTAACTGGCTAGGCTATCTGACTGCTATTAATTTGATGTGGGCCGTTTATAAAGTTCCACCACACTGCTCCACTCCCAAACTCATAAGCAAAGTATTAAGAAGCCTCTTAACTAAATAATCAAAGCAGAGTTTATTTATGAGATACTATTTAAAATTAGGAATACGGGGAAATAAAATGTACCACCTGACTGCTTTCCTGAGGTCTCTTTCCACTACGTCTCTTTCCCACTTGCTGCGCTTTGAACTTTTTTAATACAATAAGGGCATTAGCCGCCTCTCGCCTCAGGGTATGTACTTTCCCTGCTCTGCTACTTTCTTCTAACTCCTCTTAATCTTCACTTTCTCCAACCTATACCCTGTGCTGACCGCTTCTGTGCTCTCCGCTGCCTCCTGTTCAGTCTGTCTTCTGCCGCCTTTGCTCCTAGTCCTGCATTGCTGTTTGTCTTGTCCCCCGTCTCCTTGTCCGAACCTCTTCTCAGCCTCTCTCATCCGTCCTTGTCCAACCAAACCCCCTGCTTTCTAACTCCCAGGTCTATATATACCTTTTCTTCTCTCCACTCAAATCTCGGGGCTTCCTGCGCCCCCACAGACCAAGCTAATCTGCCAGTCAGGGCTGCGGCCGGGGCTGGGGGGATGCTCCAGTATCACGTGCCTCACCACTCCGCTCAGGTCGGAGGGAGCTGGGGCTTTTTCCCCCCCAGCTGTCTGACCTGGCATCTTGTACAGCCCATGGGGCTTTTTGGCTCAGCTGAAGCTGAGGAGGAGGGGGAGAGACCCTGAGGGCCTAAGGCTTTCTAATCTCAGCCTAAAGGTAGGGTCCCCAAATCAAAATAAATTTCCACATGTCCAAATTTGGAATATGGTCAAGTAAGTGGTGCAGTAGACAGAGCTTTGAGCCTGAAGTCAGGAAGACCTAAGTTCAAATCTGGCCTCAGAAACTTACTAGCTGTGTAAGCCTGGGCAAGTCACTTAACTCTGCTTGCCTCAGTTTCTTCATCTATAAAATGAGCTGGAGAAAGAGATGGCAAACCACTCCACCATCTTTTCCAAGAAAACCCCAAATGGGGGCACAAAGAGTAGGACACAACTGAAATGACTAAACAACAATAACAAAATTTAGAATCCACTCCTTCAGGATATGATCCATTCCCCATTATTGATAGTCTTCCTGCAGAGGAAAAATCAGCACTTGGCAGGATTATCAGTCAGGGCTCCGAGTTAACCAGATCTCCAAGTTCCCTCCAACTTGGAGTTATTGTGATTCTGATACAAGTAGAGATTTGAATCTAGGAGACCAAAATAAGAATCCTAATGCACAAGTCTAATTAGGTCTCCCCCCTTTCTAAAAACTCTCAATAGCTCTCTATCGACTATAAGATATTATATTAATTCCTTAGCCTGGGATTCAACACTCTCCACAATCATGGTGCAAGTCCCCTTTCCACTTTACTCAGTACTGCTGTTCTTCCTACACTCCGTGTACCATCCAAAGTGAACTGCTGGCTGCTTCCCTGGCCTCCTTCACATCCCTGCATTCATACCCATCCTCACAAGTTGACCTATACTCTGTCATTTTGATAAATAAATTTTTGTCAATTAATCTACAAGCACTTATTAAGCCCCTACTATATGTTAGGCATGGAGCTAGATGCTGTAGGTACAAAGAATGAAACAATCCTTACCATTTGTTTTCCTCCTACCAATTTTATGCTGTTGAGTATCTCAACATTGTCCAATATGCCGGAAGGAGCATTATAGTCACCAGTGGTAAAATGTATGACCAGAAAAGGAAACAGGCCCATCCTGTAGTAAGAACATGGGAAAAGAGATGGGCAGCTTGAGCATCTGTAATGTTGGTACCCATACCCATAGATATATAGGAAGGTCTCTGCCGTGTTGGTCTCTTCCAGAATTTGGGCAAGAGTTACAAAGAATGAGAAGACACAGAGAGGGTACAATATGCCACAATAAAAAGGAGACTTCTGTTGATGAGATTCTGTATCATATGAAATATTAAATGCTAATTTAAAAGAGAATATCCATAGTATCTTACAGTTATAAATCCCTTTATAGAGATTATCTCATTTGAGCTTCACAAGAACCTTGTACGGTAAGTAGAGGGTAGGAAGTGGATTTGTGATTCCCTTGTCATTAGGAATTTCTAAGTTAGAAAGCTCCCTCTACCAACTCAGGTCAGCATTTACTCTGTCTAGATGCTTTAGAGGTTAAATGACTTACCCAAATCCACACAGTCAGTATGAGTCAGAGGGTATAGCTTGAGCTCAACTCTTCCTGGCTCCAAGGCATGCTCTTTTGAAACTATAATATTATCCCCATTTTACAGATGAAGAGTCTGAGGCTCAAAGAAAGAATACGTCTAATGTAACACATCTAACACATAGAGGACCTGGGAGGCAAACCCATGTCAAACCGAGACTCTAAATCAAGTGTTCTTTCCCTTCCATCCCAGTGTCTCAATAACCTAGTCCTGATACCTCTATTTTCCCTACTAAAAATGTCAAAGCCCCCATTACAATGATGCATTGATAAATGTGTCCATGACATCTTTCCCTTTTGCTTTGTCATATATTTCGTATGTTCCTCTTGTTCAAAATGAGGACCAGTTTCGCCCTCTTAAATGTTGTTTTTGGATAATGTGTTTTTTTAAGAGGACTAAACCAGCTTAATTGGAATGGACTAAAAGTGAACGGCGAGGTCAGAAATATCCATATTGTGCCTGTCTTTTAGAAGCATCGTTAGAGTAGCAGGAATAAAGATTCTAGGGAAAGCCCCTCCACCTCCTGCCCCCATTGTTGTTTCTCTAACCTGGCAGCAAAAATATGTACATTAGCTTCAGTGGGGGCGACTTTAATTGCTGCAAAAGGAGAAATGCAAAATTCCCTAATTTGCACTTGCTCTTTATGTGATATTCCCTCTGTCTCCCCTAGCATTTTAATTGGGAACCTTGCTTTGGACAAGGGCTTTGGAGCAACCCAGTTGACCTTGAGTTTCCTAATCACCATTTCCTGTCCATGCTCCTACTGAAGGGGGCATTTGTGTTCTTCAAGTTGAATGTCAATGTGGCAGTAGTTGCATTTTCAATTGTGCCCATTCCCTTCTAAAACATCATCACACAGAACATCAAGGAGGATTTCAGATCTAGCCATTTCTAGAACCAAAAACAACCATTCCTCAGGAAAAGTCAATACTTCCATAGAAACAAATTATGGCATGTAGAATTATAGGATGACTGTCTTTAAAAGGCATTTAGCCAACCCTTCCCACCTTTTCATTTATTTTGAAGAGTAAAATTACTTTCCCAAACACAACAGGCAGATGTGGATCTGGAAATATTTGAGGAAGAATTGTAAAATAGCATTAGAATTGTTAGCTCTGTAATCAGACTTCAGCCCCTTCCCTAACCTTACCATTTATTTGAAGAACTTCCTTTATTACCTGACAAGCTTGCTCATTCTGTGCATTTATTTCGATTTTGTCGGGCTTCTAGCCATGCCTATAATGTTGCCAGGGAGTAAAATATTGGTTATAACCAGAATCATAAATCTTTCTTATAACCATGAGACTGTATCTTTATGGTCATAGATCATTTTAGTGACTGTCCAAAAAAATGTCATCATATCATGTTACAAATTAGAAAACTGAAAGACAGTGCTCAGCTGACATCACCTATTATGTACAAGCAAGGAAAATGAGTTTCCTTTCTTATAAGGCAGTATTTCCAATTAGGAGCATTTTGAGTACAAATGGCATGCAACGTGGACATGTACTCTGGCCAGCTTTGGAATGTTTTCACAGGGAAGCATGGGAAATAAAAATGACAATCTCTCTGCAGAAGTGTTCATCTGAGTATAGAAAGCAAAACTCATCACAGATCAGGGAAGGAAACTGACCTCAGTTTTGTCTCAGCAATGAGAAGACAAGATTATCATTTTGCAGAATAGGCAAAGGTTGAGAAAAGATTCTGTGAAAAGATAAATATTGAATTTGGTCTGGGAAAGATGACACTATTCCATGACCTTTGTTGATATTCTGAACATAATTGTCAGTAAGCTATTTTCCCCTGGGTCAAAAAAATTAGAAAAAAGGTGTTTTTTTCTTCTTTTTTTTCATGGAATAAATGCTATTTCTAACCTTTCATCAGCAGTGTAAAAATTTTGGCAAATTCTATCAAAATGCAAAAGCTTCCAACATGGATTAAGTGATTTACCAGAAATTTATTGTCTTGAGCTCAACTTGGATGAGTTTAAGAAGGCTCAACTCCAAGCTGGTTTCAAGGTTTTAGGCTGATTAATTAGTCAACTATAGCCATTTTAGAAAATTATCTACTAAGTTATAGAAGGTAAGAGCAATCCATCCATAGAGGGAGGGCCCACACCAATGAAATTTCAGGTCTTAGATATATTAAAGTAAAGAGATTTGTTTATCCTGTTATTTCTTTTACTTCTTGATAACATGTTATACTGCCCATTCACAAAGTGCCTAGTGGTTACTACATACAAGTGTGAGAGTCCTCATGAGATCAGTGTCATTAGGAAGAGAATGTCTCCCCAGTCACATTCTTGTACCAAGTTCCTTTGCCATTTCATGAGGCATAAATGTAGATGTGACTACTGGACTGATAATCAGAGGCAGAATTAGTGATACCTCTTACTGATCATTGCCTTGAGTATTCATGTACAACCCTTAGGTACCAGTGTCTACAGGGTCAGCAATGCATGACTGCTGGAGCATTCTCCCATGATGCCCTGAAAATTGCCTGGGCTTCTTCCTATGGGCACCTGAAATTTCCACTTCAGTGTATAGTTAGGAGCATCTTCATAGCTACTTCTTTTTTTGTGGGGCAATGGGGATTAAGTGACTTGGCCAGGGTCACACAGCTAGTAAGTGTCAAGTGTCTGAGGCCGGATTTGAACTTGGATCCTCCTGAATCCAGGGCCAGTGCTTTATCCACTGTGCCACCTAGCCACCCCTTCATAGCCACTTCAAAGGAAGAAGTAGCTGTGGACAAGTGGGAAGAGTTTTGATGATAGGGGAAAGAACAGGAAAAAACAATGCTTATCTATAATCAGGAATTTTAATCCCAGTTCAACCAATTTGTAAGTCATTTAGCATCTCTGAATACAGTCTCTTCATCTGCAAACTATTTCACTGCATGAGTTCTCAAGAATTAAGTGAAATACTATAGAGGTATACCCTGGAGATATTGTAGGGTTTGGTTACAGACCACCAAAATAAAGCAAAAACCTCAATAAGACAAGTCACACTATTTTTGTGTGTGTTTTTTTTTTGGTTTCCCAATGCATATAAAAGTTATGTGTACACTATACTGTAGTCTATTAAGTATGCAATAGGATTATGTCTAAAAAAGCAATGTACCTACCTTAATTAAAAACATTTTATTGCAAAAATGCTAACCATCATTGGAGCCTTCAGTGAGGCATAATCTTTTTGCTGGTGGAGGGTCTTGCCTCAATATTGATGGCTGCTGACTGATCAGGGTGGAAGTTGTTGAAGGTCGGGGTGACTGTGGCAATTTCTAATAATAAGACAACAGTGAAGTTTGCAGCATCGATTGTCTCTTCCTTTCATTTGCTCACTTAGAGGCCATTGCAGGGTTATTAATTGGACTAGTTTCAATAGTATGTCTCAGGGAATAGGAAGGTCTGAGTAGAGGGAGAGAGAAGGGGAACAGTGGGTCATTGGAACAGTCAGAACATACCCATTTATCAATTAAGTTTTCCATCTTATGATGCCCCCAAACAATTACAATAGTAACATAAAAAATCACTGATCACAAAATACTATAACAGATATAATAACAATGAAAAACTTTGAAATGTTATGAGAATTACCAAAATGTGACACAGATACAATGTGAGTACATGCTGTTGGGACAATGTTGCCAAAAGACTTGCTCAATGCAAGTTTGCCCCAAACCTTTGATGTTTAAGGAAATTTTTAAAAAACAATTATCTGTAAAGTAAAGAACAATAAAATGAGGTATGCCTTATGCATGTACCTGTATGTACAGGTATTTTTATTGATTCAAAACAATGTTAGCCATTTTACCTGGGTTCATAAGTAGAATGTGTTTCTTATCTTTTTCATAGTCTTAAAAAACATGTTTGACATTGATTCTAAGACCTCAGTTTTAGTAGGAAGCTAATGAACCCAACCAAGGCTCTGTGGATTGAAAGCCTGAAGCGCACACTGTGAGTTAATTTTGTTGCCAGTTTTGTAATGGTCTTTAGAGTCATTAGGGCTTACTGCTGTTTTCTCTTTGGGGTTTTCTTTTTGCTTCAACTCTACACTGTTCGGAATTGAAAGCACTGACTTCTCCAAACCACTGAGTGGTTTTCTGATGCTCACAGTGGGTGGTAACTGGGCAGACATTTGTGGAGTTGAGCTAAATGTCGTTTGACACAGGATAAGCTGCCTAATTCATTAGCAATGCAACAGGCCTTTGCTTGATGAGAAAAAATGGAGAAAACCTTTTTCATGATGCTGGAGTTGAGGCACAGGATGACTGTCTGCCTTGTAAGGCATGTCAGATCCAGTTTCTATAAATGGAGTTAGGCGGTGGTGATATGATTTGACCTACTATGTATACAAAGAGATGTCTCAATGAATCCTGTGAGATTTCTCCATGATTTCAGTGCAGACAAAAGAAGCCATGCTTTTAGGAGAGGCGGCACCAGCCAACTCGCTAAATTAAATGGCTGAAAGTCAGTGAAAAAGAAAGAGAATGTCTCATTCCCACACCTTCTTTAAACAGGTGTGTGTGTGAGAGAGAGAGAGAGAGAGACAGAGAGACAGAGAGACAGAGAGACAGAGACAGACAGAGACAGACAGAGAGACAGACAGACAGAGACAGACAGAGACAGAGAGACAGAGAGAGAGAGGTGATGGCATCTAGAGCAGGGAAGGAACTTCTGAAATCCAACTAATCTGACAGTTTTATTTCACAACAAAAGGAACTGGAGCCCAAAAAAGTAAAGTGACTTCGTGTAGAGCAGTGTAGAGCAGTCTCCTTGATAGTCCTCTTTTTTTGCTGTGTCTATCCCCATCTTGTAATTCTCCTGACTTCCATTTGCCCCATCATAAACAGGCCTAATGCAAACTCAGTCTCTGAGAAAAAGAAGTTCTGTATCTTTCCAGTTGTAAGTAGTTGGATGGAGAAATAAACAGACAAATGAATGAAGAGTATTTACTCATGCCCCCCAATTGTTGGAGAGCCTCCTCACCCCCAAATCACTTTATATCTATTTTGCATTTGTGTATGTGCTTATATATACATGTTGTTTTCTCTAGTGGAATGTAAATCCCTAGAAGATGGAATGGTCCCCTGTGTTGCCTATATTCCTAGCACCTAGGACAGTGCCTGTAAATTTAAGTGTATGGGGCGGGCACAGTGGATAAAGCACTGGCCCTGAATTCAGGAGTACCTGAGTTCAAATCTGGCCTCAGACACTTGACACATACTAGCTGTGTGACCCTGGGCAAGTCACTTAACCCCATTAGCCCTGCAAAAAAAAAATACGTGTATAAAGACTGAATTTGTTTGTTGAATGAATAGCTGTCTACTTGTTTTTAAGATATCAATTCATTCCCTGGTCCTCTACTGCTTCAAGGAGAATGCGAACTGTTTCAAAAGCAAAGACTAACTCCCTCTGTGGCTGAGGCTATGCCAATTGTTGTAATGTCACGGCCACACACTGAAGACAACCAGTCAGGGTTTTTGATGATCATCATCATTCATTATCATATTTCTTGATCAGCCTGATTTAGCTAAACATAATTTCCATATACAGACAAGACACTTACAAGAAGGGAGCAGAACATGGCAGAGTAGCAAATTTCTAGTATAGTAGAGAGAGGATTTGAAATCAGAGGATCTTGAAACCTGATTCTTTCACTTATCCCTGTGTGACCTTGGTAAAGTCGTTTTACTTTTTTGGGACTCAGTTTCTTCAACTGCAAAATGAGGGTTGGACTACTTCTGAAGTCGCTTTCAGACAAACTAGGCTAGATCAACCGAAGCTCTTGAATGTTACCCAAATCAGATGAAAATGGAATTGAGAGAGATCTAATAAAATAAATAAAAATACAATAAAACATAGATCACATTAAGGCAAATGTAGCTCACAAGAATCCTTAGGTATGGCTTAATGGCCCCTATTTCTATTTGAGTTTGACAACACTAAGCTAAGTGATCTCTGAGATCCCTCTAAAGAAACTAGACCATGCAAAGGTCGGAGACTTCCATCATGAAGTTAGAAGTTACATGGTTTCAGATATCCACACCCGTGACCACCTCTGACAGAGATGAGCACCCAAATGGAACCACTCATCTGCACTTCCATGCCATGTCTCATTGGGCATTTCCTTCATATGCCAGTTCATTTTAATGCAGAGTCATTTTCTCAGTCAGGTTATTTTTTATTTCTGCCATTGAGTCAATGGGATAATGGTTTTTTCACAATGAACCTTTGCGTTCAGTCAAACTTGAGGAACATTTGGCTGAAATACAAGTAAATTTAACATTTCCAAATGACTAATTATCAAAGAGAAATGAGTCAAATGGGAATCATTATCCAGCATCAGTCATCTTCACCTCCTGCCCACACGTATCTAATAGCCTAAAAAAGAAAAGGGTACACATTGTTCTTGCTTGGGAAAGCAGTAATTTCACTGAAGGTCAAGGTATAATTTCTTTGATTTCTGAAAACATTCTCCATTGAGCACTATCACTCCAGAATGCTGAATTAAAGGGAATGGAGATAAGTGTCTCTATGGATATCTTTCTTAAAAAGTCATTCCATGGAATATATTTCTAGAATACTGGCCCAAATCTGGTAAAATGAAATGTGGAAAGGTTAAATGTAAAGTTGTACACTTGGGGTTTAAAAACCAACCTCATTTTAACATGTAATTGAGGCAAAACATAAAATATTATACACAAATCAACTTCATCAGTATAAAATGGGGAGGGGGTACACAGTTAGAAAAATTTATCTGAAAACAATCTGAGGATTTTAGTGGACCATAAGCTCAATATGATATGGGAACCAAGAATATTAATAGGACCTGGGTTGGCATTAAGAAACACATTGTGCCTAAGATTAGAGAGTTGTGGTAGTCCTGCTGTATCCTGCCCTGGTCAGACCACATCCCAAGTATGGCATTCAGTGCTGGCCAACACAGTAGAGAGCGTCCAAGGAGGAGAGCCAGGATGAGGATGAAGAAGGGACTCAATTTCATGCCATTGGTGTGTGTAATTTAAAATTCTAAATGTGGGTTCTAATCTGTCCCCCCAGTTTTGGGGGAAAACTGACTAAAATCAATGATAAACTATTTTAGGGTTTTTAAAAGGGTTTATTGAAAGATAGTAAAAGAAAGAGAAAGATTGAGAACAGATTTCTTATAGCCTGGAAATCCTCGCCTTCCTAAACCTCCCACTTCTGAAGTTCTCTGCCACCAAGCTGATGTCTCACACCAAAAGAGGAAGAACTCTCTTGCCAGCGTCTGTTTCCTCCTTCATGTTCCCCTCCCAGAAATGGGAGGTTCTTCAAGATGATTGACTAGCGTCATTCAAAGTCATTGGTTCATTGGACCCAAAGGTGGTCTTGATGTAAAGCTCAAGGTTTTGGCTTCTGAGACCAATACCCTCTTAAGTACCCTCTTAAGTACTAGCCAGATGTGCTTACAATCTAGTTAACCAGAAGTAAGCCAGTCAGCAGTCAGTCGCTCTTCCCCAATTCAATCAGTTTAGATCAATCTCCAGGTGGGCCCCTGAGTATCTGCTACATCTCCTCATCTACCACATTCCATTATCTTGACAGGTGGATTGGCTAAAGAAACTAAGGATGTTGAGTCTGGAGAAGACTTAGATGGGGGAATAACTGTCTTCAAATACCTGAAGGGCTATCACATGGAAAAGAGTTCATTCTGTTTGGTCCCAGAGATACATTTAGGCAAGGGAAAAAACCTTCTTACCCATTTTTTGTTGTAGTTGCTGAGTCATTTTTGAGTTGTGTCTGACTCTTCCTGACCCCACTTGGGGTTTTCTTGGCGAGGATACTGGAGTGGTTTGCCACTTCCTTCTTCAATTCATTTTACAGAAGAGGAACTGAATCCAAGAGGGCTAAGTCACTTGCCCAGGGTCACACTGTTAATTAAGTGCCTAAGGCCAGATTTGAACTCAGGAAGATGAGTCTTCCTGACTTGAGGCCTGGCATTCTAACCATTGTGCCACCTAACCTCTGCTAACTAACCATGAATTCTGTCTAAAAGCAGAGGGAGCTTTCAATGGTGGTAATTCATCCCTTCAGTTTGGAGCTTTCCAGGTAAAGTATTTTGTTCACTGTGTGATCGAAGGGATACTAGTTCAGTTGACCTAGATGGTGTTTAACATTCCTTCTGGGGCAGCTAGGTGGCACAGTGGATAGAGTACCGGCCCTGGATTCAGGAGGACCTGAGTTCAAATCCAGCCTCAGACACTTAATTACTAGCTGTGTGACCCTGGGCAAGTCAATTGCCTCACCAAAAAAAACACAAACAAACAAAAACCCATTCCTTCTAATGCTGATATATTATGATTCTATTTTTCTACCTTGGAAAAAAATCAAAACCAGAGTGGACTTCATGCTTGCCAAGTAAGTAAACTACTCTTGGGGTGTAAGTTAAGTACTACAAAGGGGATATTTCTTCTTGCAGAGATGCTATTTGGTAAATTACTGCTCCCTTGTGCTCAGTAATGGTACCCTAATGGCCTGGCAAACACATGCAGAGAGTAGCTTTCTGGCCCATTGTTTTGCAAATTAAATTTTAAGATAAACTTCTGATCCATAGGACATTATTCCATTTTCTCTGCATGTCTTTCTTCTATTTTGCTTTCCCTACATTCCTTGCTTCTTGCCCCCCCCCCATTATATGAACTCTAAGTAGGAGGTCCTCCTCCATTTTCCTGCACTTCATAACTGGGCTTCTTTCTGAGTCCTCTGGATGGATCTCCCCACCTTGTGCTTCCTTTTCCTCCCATCCTTCCTTTCATTCATTGTGTTTAGTGAATTTTCCATCATCTTCAGTCCAACAACTACCATGACTCCTTGCCCCCTTCCTTCTCATTTCTTTCTCTTCCCTTTCTTTCCCCCTCCACTTAGGATCCTTTTTGTTTCCCTTTTCCTGCTGTTTAATGATTTTCCTGCTGACAAGATTTGAGGAAAATTTCGAGAGGCCAGCAGCACTTTAATGATAGCTCACTGCTCTCATTGCCACCTCCTGAACAGATGTAGTGAGAATTCTTACCATGGTGTTACAGGGGTGGTTTGTTTCCCACTTGTAAATCTTGGAGATCCAAGTAGTTTGGGTTTAATGAACCTCCAAGTATTCCATTTTAAAATTCTTTTTCTTTGATTTTTCTACTTTGTAAAGCTCTCCTCCTCCCACCATGTTTTGACCATTGTAAAACAATATGGCACAGTGGAAAATCAGTGGATTTTGATAAAGGAAGACCTGGGCAGCAGCTCCACATCTGATACTTACCAGTGGTGTGACTATGAGTAAGTCAGAGAACCAAAGGGTACACAGACCAAGATCTGGAAGATACCTCATAGGCCACCCAGTCTAATCCCTTTACTTTATAGTGGAGGAAACTGAGACACATGGCAATGAAATGACTTGCCCAAGGTCACACAGGTAATAAGTGCCTGAAGGAGAATTCAAACCTGGGTCCTCTGACTCCAGAGCTCATGTTCTTTCCACTTAAACATCTCTGAGCTTCATAGTTTCCTCATCCGCCAACTGGGGACCAGAATATCATAGAATTAGAATTGCAAGCAATTTGAAAAGGCCATTTGGACCAGCTCCCCCATTTTACAGTGGAAAAAGGTGAGACAAATAAGATACTAATACCCAGAGTGGCTTTTTCCCAGGGTAGTCATGAGAATCAAATGAGATAGTATATATAAAGCCTTCTATAAATGTCAGCTGTTTTATTTTATTTTTATGGGTGTCTATTTGCCAAGTTTCTGTAAACAGGCTGCCTTTGTTATCCTATTCCTCTGGCTATCAGTACCCTCATTTTCATTAGGAATAAAAACTAGGGGTGGTGAGTGGGGAGAGAAAGTGACATCAAAATGGACTTACCTTGAGTTCATAGGACTCTAGTAAGAAGGGGTCTTAATAATAATCTAGTCCAATGGTCTAATTTTACAGATGAGGAAACTGAGGCTGAAAGAAATTGATTGATTTTCCCAAAGAAGCATGTAGCAGAGTCAGGATCTAAAGAACCATAAATGGTTCAGAAAAATACCATATACTCCAGCACCTTGGATGAAGGACCACCCACTAGAAAAACTCCTCCTTGCCCCAAGTCAATTATATAGAACCTGCTTTCCACATTGTCATATAGCTATGTGGCTTTTTCTGGGTTGTCAGATAGATCACAAAGCCCCTTTAGGAAGTAGGCAACATTCTCAAAATACAATGTCTTGGTCTGAAAGTAAGTCTATTACCATTAGGTTTTACAGTGGGAAATTTACAAATATCAGTAACTCTGTGCCTCAGTAATGAATGCTGGTGTGCAAATCAAGATGGTTGCAAATTAGATCATGTTTTCATTGTGTCAAGGGAGGTGTTGTTGTTGTTGTCATTTTTAGTCATATCTGACACTTCATGAGCTCATTTGGGATTTTCTTGGCAAAGATACTAGAGTGGTTTGGCATTTCCTTTTCTAGTTCATTTTCCAGACAAGAAAACTAAGGAAAACAGAGTTAGGGGACTTGTTCAAGGTCATGCAGCTAGTAAGTGTCTGAAGCTAGATCTGAACTCAGGAATACTCATCTTCCTGACTCCAGGCCTGACACTCTATCCTAGCTGCCCCATGCCAAGGGAGCTCACTATTTAAAGGGATCCTACACTGTAAACTTTCATTCAGTTACTTTTCTCCCTTTCCTAACAAAATATTTCATATATTCTTACAAAAATGGATTACTTACTATTATATCATTTGCATCCTTTTGCAAGATTGTCCTCCATGTTTAAAATGCATTCCTTCCTCATTTCTCCATCTTACAATCCTTGACTTCCTTTAAGGCTCAGCTCAAGTGTTAGATCTTATAGGAAGTATTTCCTGATCCCCACACTTGGTTGTTAATGGTCTGGACATCTTCAAACTATATTATATTTATTCATTGGTGAGTATCACCCAGTAGAATGTAGGTACTATTTCATTTGCCTCATTGAATCCCAGTTCTTAGCATGTCCTTTAGTCAAGCTGTGCAAATAATTAATGAACAATAAATGTTGCCAGGCGAAAATGAAGAATGCTTATGCCCTCCATCCTTAACCCAAATAATGGATCAGAGTTTTCTTGATACTGATGCTATAGTGGAAATTTCCCAGTAATGACACTTGCCAAGATATTCCATAGATATCCATTCAAAATATGCCAAAGCCACACCCATTATCTTACATGTAATCTTCTTGTACATCTTGCCTCCCTAAAAGTTTGTAGTCAGGCAGCTAGGTGGCACGGTGGATAAAGCACCAGCCCTGGATTCAGGAGGACCTCAGTTCAAATCCTGCCTCAGACACTTGACACTTACTAGCTGTGTGACCATGGGCAAGTCACTTAACCGTCATTGCCCCACCAAAAAAAAAAAAGAAAAGTTTGTAGTCCCTGCATGTTATACAAGGTACATAACATAACAAGGTACATATATTTTAAGGAAAAAAAGCATATTTAAAACAAAAAATACATTAAGCAATAAGAATGGCATTATGCTATATATTTTTTTAAGTCTCTTTAATGTCTAGCTTAATGGAAGATGGCCAGATCCTCAAATCTGATTCAATGTTCACTCTGGTACATTGTTATTTTGGTTGAAATATATGAAGGAAATCTCCCCTCACACATATATGTAGTTGGGAAAGGGAGGAATATTTAATAGTTTAATAAAATTTTAGTATTATCATGAAAATACTTCTGACCTGACAGACCTCTTAAAGGGATCTTGATTAATAATCCCAAGGAGTCCATTGACCACATTTGGAAAACTCTGTCTTAGAGACTTACCTTGGTCACTAATGGGTTAAAGGGTTCACTGCCAGGATGGATCAGAAGCTGGACTCAAATCTAGGACTTCTTAACTATGAAGTGAGTTCTCTACATATTATAAGAATAATGTGTGTGTATGCTTATACACATACATGTGTGTATGTATGTGTGTGTTATATATATACATGTACAGATGTGTATGTATATACATACATATATATATATATGTATGTATATACATACATATATATATATATATATATACACCAGTAAATATCCCAGTATGTGTGAGTGCATGATGAGTGTGTATACCTGTCACAAGTTAATTATACTGACTACATAGAACAATACACATGCAGGTCCTTGCCCAGTGACTTCAGTACAGCCGTTCAGACCCTTTTACATTCACAACAACCCTATTAAGTAGATGGTAGAAATACCATGAGGTCCATTTCACAGATGAAGAGACTTGGGTCAGTGTCCAGAGTCACCCAATGGGGTAGTGACAGAGCCCAGATTTAAACTCAGACCTTCTCGATACAGGTCTAAGTATCTTTGGGCTATAACAGCCCTGGCTTAGCTGCCTCTACAAATGCTTTTGTAATCAGATTACATCATACAAATTAAGTGTTTTGCAACACTAAAGGACTACATCCATAATGAGAAAGTCATATTGTTGATATCTAGAGTTGAGAAATCTTCATTTCTTCTGAGGAATCATCTGAAAACTCAAGGGCTTGGCATGATGCCTTCAGCAGTTTCCAAGTCCAAACTGGTAGGCTGTGTGATGGTAGGCCAGTTATGCATGACTTCTGGCTGGCAGATATTTCAATTTATGAGCAAACATTGCTCCCCATCCATGACTAAAGTTTAAATGCTCTCCTGGCCCCTTCCCCAATGATATTATGACTGATTTCACAAGATTTCAAGCTGGATGAGATCTGAAGGTTCATCTAATTCAACTCCCTCATTTTACCCTTGAGGAAACTAAGACCAGGGTGGGGGGGATGTTACATGATGTGACAGGACAGGGATCAGGCAGGGATTCAGCAGACAAGACTCACGATTGAGAAATGTGCTCTCTGTTCAACTTCTAGCATTCTCTCCTTATGTCATATTGCCTCTAGAGCAAAGGTTCTTAACTTGGCATAACGAACTTTAAAAAATATATTGAGGGGCAGCTAGGTGGGGCAGTGGATAGAGCACTGGCCCTGGAGTCAGGAGTACCTGAGTTCAAATCCAACCTCAGACACTTAACACTTACTAGCTGTGTGACTCTGGGCAAGTCACTTAACCCCAATTGCCTCACTAAAAATAAAAAAAAAAAATTTGAAGGGGGCTGCTAGGTGGCACAGTGAATAAAGCACCGGCCCTAGATTCAGGAGGACCTGAGTTCAAATCCAGCCTCAGACACTTGACACTTACTAGCTGTGTGACCCTGGGCAAGTCACTTAACCCCCATTGCCCCGCAAAAAAAAGATACAAATACAAAAATTCTGATTGAAAATTCTGATTGAGATACAAATACAAAAGTGAAACAGTATCTGCACTCAGGGAGCTTGCATTTTGAACATGGAAGTCAGGGAAAGGAGTTTTGATTCGAGGACTCCGAGGAAATGGGAATGGAACCATAAGGCAATGGACGACCGTGCCCTTTTCCAGTAGCATTGACATGGATTCTATTCCCAGAGTGAGAACAAAAGGCAGAAAGCTCAGCAATGGGCAGGGTGGAGGACAAGAAGCCCATGTTGGGCAGACACTGGTGTCCTAGTGGAAGACTGGGTTGTAAGTGAAGCCGAGTTTGGGCCTGCTTGAAATGAGGAGTCAGGTCTGTTTGTAGTCTCTCCTACATTCAGGCTGGCTCAGTCCCAGGACAGAGTCATAAAGAAAAGTGAATTAACTCTCCCTGGTAGTGGGGCATGATCCGGTAGGATAAGAGGGTCACTGCCCCTGATGGGGCAGAGTGGGGCTGAACCAGGGAAAGTGGCAAGATGCCAGTGCTGGAGCAACACAAATAAAGTCTCTGTTTAGAAAAGGTTGAGGATCCGAAGACAAATGGATGAAATGCATGAAAATGAACTTCCTAAGCCCTCACTTTATGCCAAGCATGGTGCTGAGCACCAGGCAAAGAAACAGAAAAGGCAAGGCAAACCTTGTTCCCAAAGACCTTCTGCTCTACTAGGGGGACACAACACATACAAGGAAGGTTAGCTGCAGGTCTGCAAGTTTTGAGTTTCATCAGGAGGGCAAATGGTAGCCCCAGTCATGCTTAGGCTACATCTAAATGTTCAATGACAACGCTCATGGGTCCACAAGGACTAGAAGAGGGCAGATGGTAAGGCCTGGAGCCTTTCCATCAGGAGGGAGAGTTGGGAACTCCCATGTCCTCCAAACTATGTGAGCAATCAAGCAGCTTGGATGGTTCTGGGCAGCCCCAGCTGGGAAAGGAGACAAAGAGAGGAGGCAAGACAGGATGCTGCCCCTGGACCTAGGAGGTCTTTCCTCCTCTTGGCTGTCCCCAACAGCTTCTTTAGAAAGGGCTGTGTAATCATAGACTATAGATGCCATAGATAGGAGATGTTATAACTAGAGCTGGAAGGCTCAGAAGCCACAGAATACAACATCCTGAATTCACAGGTGAAAACACTGAGGCACAAGAAGGCTCAAGGATTTGGCTAAGGTTTTCTATCTTTTCCATCTGTGGTCATGCTATGCATTAAAGTAGACTGTAAATAACTTGAAGTCAGGAAGCAGCATTCGTTTCCTTGATTGGACTATTCAATCCTCTTTCCCACCTTAGGACCAGTGACCTGTTCAACATACTAGGTATATTTTTTGACTGACTGATGGACTTAGTGACTGACACAAAACCCAGGTTGGGTTGCTCATGGGATGGCTCATCTCTTATCTCATCTTTCTTGTGAATTATCATTATTTCAATCAGTTTACTGGTAACCCACAGATCCTTCCTTAGCCTTTCACCGAATGAAGAAACATAAACATTCTCCCTCCTCTTTCTTCCTCATCTTAAGACTTTCAGTATCTTGGAAAGGATGAGCCAAACTGTTTTGTGTAGTTTTTCATATAATATATGCTAAGACTACCAGCTTCTATAGTTATGAAAAATCAGTAGGAATGGGACTTCCATTGACTCCCAGAGGCCCTGATATCAATGGGAAGGTGTTTCTTATCTGCTGCCTTGATCACAGTGTTCCCATTCTGTCTTCCTTTTCTCCCTCCTCTCCTTCTCCATCAGAAGAAACAACAGTTGTGGACACAGATGGTCGATATTTGTTAAACGTTTGCACGCTAAGGGGGCCTCTCCATCTCCACAGAGGCTCATAATTCCTGTTGACACTAATAGCCATTACACGCTTTTTTTATGGAGCAAACAGGTCTTTAGACTTTGCCAAAGAGAACTTAATTGGATGCTTTTCCAAGGTGTATTTTTTTCTTTTCTTTCTTTGTGATATATATGATTTAACCAAATGAAAGGGGTAGTCTGTTTACTGAAGTAAGACCAAAACCAATGGTTCTATTGAATATATGTAATGCTCAGCATTTATATTCCCAACATTCTCCACATGCCTCTTATAATTATCACCCTACCATTAAAACGATTCTGTCAAGAAAGATTTGCCCTGTGACATATGCTATAATTTCCCAAATGGGAAGCCATTTTTCCCTTTAGAAAATCAGGGCAAACATCGTAGGGTGTCTTTGGTGTCACATTTTACTTTAAGTATATCTTATTTGTCAAGAAAGGAAGAGAGAAAATTAGTCTTCCCAGAAATAAACTTCCTAGGAAAGTGTTTACTATTTTAGGGAGACAGACCTGGTTGACAGTATGCTGGGGAAGAGTTTTGGTGGTAAAGTCAGAAGTCATGAAGTCTAGTATATAGTCTAGCTATAAGCCTATTAGTTTAGTTATGGCTGGAGTGACCACTTAAGTCTTCTTCCCATGCTTACCTGTGAAATTGACCCTGCACTCTCAAAGATGTTCTTCCAAGGAGAACATTTTAGTACATGCCTAATAAAGATTCTCTGTCTCTCTGAAGTCCTCCCTAAGTCTAGAGAGGCTCATTATAAAGACATTTGACATGAGGGGATGGATTTTCAGGCCCAGAAATTTACAAAGACTTTGATTAGCATTGGTGAAGAGAATACAATGAGGAACTAATGTAATGAGCTATGATAACCTGTACAAATCATTTCTTGGCATCCCAGTAGCCCAGTAAATAGCCTGATGGACTTGAAATCTGAAAGACCTAAGTTCACACCCTATTTCAGACACTCATTTACTGTGTGACCTACCTGCTTCATTTTCTTCATTTGTAAAATGAGGATAATAAGGGCCCCTACCTCACATGGTTGTTATATAAATGCTAATTATTTTTAAATGATATATAAATTAGTATTAGTCTATTAATGTAGTCTTAGTAGTAGATTAATATCTCCAAACCTCAATTTTGTTCTCAGTAAAAGGGGAAGAATAGTATTTATCCTATCAATTTCATAGAATTGTTTTGTGAATCTGAAGGCAAGAGTGAAATGTGAGTTGTCATTATTCCTCAATGTTGTGTGTAGTAGGCATAATATAGTACCATTCATGGAACCTGTGGTTCTGCTACTAACTTTCTAAATTACTTTGGGTAAGTCATTCAACTTTCAGTTTCCTTTAAAATAGAGAATGATGATATTTATATTGCATACCTCTTAGGGATGTTATGAATATAAGGCAATACGATATATCTGAAAGCACTTTGCAAACTTCAGTGGTTCAAGGTTGTGTAATTTCACCAACAGGGGTATTCTCTTCACCAGTGCTGATCAAAGTATTTATAAATTCAGGGGTCTGAAAATCCATCCCCTCAAGTTAAATATCTTATAATGAGCCTCTCTTGACTTAGGGAGGACTTCAGAGAGACATAGGGTCTTTACTAGGCTTGTACTAACGTGTTCTCCTACTTGGAAGAACATCTTCGAGAAGGCAGGGTCAATTTCAAAGAGAAACATGGGAAGAAGATTTAAGTGGTCACTCCAGCTATATGTACTATTTAAAGTATCATTGTTATGATAATGTCATTGGTAACAGACCTATAATTTTGGTGATATATGTAACCACCAATGAGGAAGCTCCCTCTACCAGTGGTCTACAAATTATGGTCTTAACAAATTGCCTGGAACACTAACTTGCCCAGAGTCACATAGCTAGTCAGTGTCAGAGAAAGGACTTGAACCCAGGTCTTCCTTCCTTTAGAGCTGCTTCTCCATCCACAATACCTCTGCACCATAGGAAAATAATACTGCAGAAAAATGAAAATTTGTCCAATTTGCTCTGCCATCTAATTCTCCATTTCCTCGTGAACATCTTGGCAAGCTCTATCTAAAACAGAAACCAGGAAGAGTTTAGAACCCCACTACATAGCAAGATGTAGGTGGCTCAGTGGGAAAAGCACTAGACTTGGGGCCAGGCACACCTGAGTTTGAATTTTACCTTGGAAACTGAATGGCTATGGATTTCTTAGCAAGTCACTCCCTTAACTTTTGTTTCTCCAACTGTGAAATGAAGAGGGTAATTAGATAGCCTATGAAGTGCCTTACATCTCTAAATCTGGAACCCTATGAGACTATGCAAGTATGGATGATGTGATAAGCAGAATATGAGGACCCCTGGTAGAGGAGGAAAACACTGGAGATCTATGTTTGAATATCCCTCCTCATTCTTAATCAATGCTCTTGGACTAGTAGAGTAGTTTGATGGTAAAGTGGGAGACAGTAGAAAGATTTGGCTGCAGCCTGACTCCCAAGGGCTTTGAATGCCAGGATAAGGAATGTCAATTATACCAGAGGTAATAGTGCTCTAGAAATACAAAATAAAAACAAAAATAATAGTAGCAGATGCCCAGCACTGATAAAGCCAATGGAAGCTATACTACAGAGAGCAGGTAAATGAAATATGGGCAGTCCAATTTTCCCTGACTTAGAAGTAGAAAATGGGCTATTGGGAGGCAACAGGGCATCCATCTATAGGTTTCCTGGGTGGCAGGAGGCCAATTAGGGAAGGAGAAATCATTTCAATTATCAACATGACCAGGGCCCTTCTGCACACATATGTTCTTAGCACCAGACAGCCCCATTTAGAGGCCCTGCCAAGCCCAGGGAGGGGGATCCAGCTATTACAATGACAAGCCCCACCATGGGGGGACAAATTTCTACCTGCCCACTTGTTAGCTCGCTGTGAATTCCCAGACCTGTGAGCTGCTATAGCAACTGAAAAGCACTTTTTAGGAGAAGACAGACATAAGCATTGGCTCCTTGGAAACCAGGGAAGGAGGTCAGGGGAAGGATTCCTCCTCTCTTAGCTCAAAAAGGAAGAATCAAATTCTATCCAATGGTAAGCTCAACGAGGGCAGAAATAGTATCTTACCTAAATGTTTTCTTTCATCCAGTGAGAGATAACATAGTATATCATGGGGTAGAGGGTCAGCCTTGAGTTGGAAAGATCTGAGATTATTCTTTCTCTGATTCATGTCAGTTTGTGACCCTGGAGAAGTGATTTAACCTTTCAGATTTAACCCCCACTCACCTCTCAGAATTAGAGATGAGCTGCTGATCTTTATTGCTTAGATATTTTTAGATCAGAGAAGGAAGCTGTGGAGGTGAGGACAAGGGGACTGTGTTGACCCTTCCAGTTCTCAATGGTGCTCTAATTGCAGAAACTCATGTCTTAGGCTGAGAAAATTCCAGAAAAGATGAGATACTGATTGTTCTATGAAACTCAACTTAATTCAATGCAATATTTACGAAGTATCTGCTATGGGCACAGCATTGTTCTAGAGAAACAAAAGCCAATGCCAACAGATTCTGCTTTCAAGAAGCTTACTTTCAATATTAATTTGATATACAAATCTAAAGAATGATAAATTGTAAATGCCAATTATTGTGCTAGGTTCTGTGGATATAAGAACAGACATAAAATTGTGTCTGTTCTCAATGAGCTTAAATTCTATGTTCTGTGGAAAGAAGAACAGATGTAAAATAGTGCCTGCCCTTAATGAGCTCAAATTCTATTTGGGAAAATTGAGAAGGGGGATGGAGAGAGAGAGAGAGAGACAGAGGGGGGGGATAGGCAGGTGAATAGATGGATGGATATATAGATAAATGGATAGATAGACAGACAGATAGATGATAGATAGAGAAATAGATGACAATTCAAAATAGATATCCAGTGATTAATGCGGGGGGTGGGGTGATACCACATGTACACAGAAAGAAAATGTAAGGCAATTTGAGGAAGGACAGAACCCAAAAATACTAGAAAACTAGGAGGGTTTCTCAGAAGAAGGGACACAAAAATAATAACTAATAATAACTAACATTTATATAGTACCTATTATATGTCAGGCACTGTGCTAAGTGCTTTACAATTACTATCTCATTTGATCCTCACAACAACCCTGGGAGGTAGGTTCTATTATTATCCCCATTTTACAGGTGAGGAAACTGAGGCAAACAGAGGTTAAGTGACTTGCCCAAGGTCACATAAATAAGTGAGAATGGATTGGAAGTCAGTGCCGAGCCCAGAGCTCTATCTACTTGACTACACTTGAGTTGAACCTAGAATGAGGGTAAGGATTCCATGATGTGAAGATGATGAATTTCAGCTATCTGGGAGGCACCAAGATTAGAGATGAATTGCTAAATTCATTCCAAGCCAGAATCAAATATCATTCAAGGTTCCTTCCAACCCTGAGATTCTGTGATTCCATGAGAAATTAGGCAAGAAAGTTTATTCTGAGTTAGTCAAGGACCTCTAATGGCAGCTCGATGAGCTGATACTTTCTATTAGAGGTGATTAGGAGCCACCGAAGATTTTTTTTCAGGTGAGCAACGTGGTTAGTTAAATGGCAGTGTTGTTCTTATAAATATACATAACTGGAGGCTTTGTCTTCATTAACTGAAGTTTTTTCCCCAATACCACAAGAATCTATCATTTGGTGCTGTGGGCACTCTATCAATGCACGTCACAAATCTTCTGTAACTTTAGTAAGTGGCCAGTGGGGATTACTATGGCCCCAAATCCCTAATCTGCAGCCAACCCAGTAATCAATCTCTCTCTGATGTTAGCAAGGCTGATTCTCAGACAACAGACATTCCCAGACTCATTGGGCCCATCCACAGAGTCTTTCCAGGTTATTAGAACCTGCTAGAGCTTGGGTTCTGCTAGTACAGACTTGGAGGCTTAGCATGATTACCATAGGTGTTTCTTCCACCATTAAAGTGTCAACCCCTTGAGCCTTGGGACTGTCTTACTTTTCTATTTGGATCCCGAATATAGTGCTTTGTACATAGAGAATGCTTAATAAATTCTTCATTCATTTTTATTTCATAATGAGGCAACAGAAGAGGATTTTAATTAAGGAACCATTTAGACATGATAACCAAACCCTATGGTAACTGAGTAGAGTACTGGACCTGGAGTCAGCAAGACCTGAACTAAAATCCTACCAACTCACTAGCTGTGTGACCCTGAGCAATTCACTTAACCTTTGTTTGCCTCAGTTTTCTCATCTACAAAATAGGGATAATAATACACTGACCTCCCAGGGTTATCATGAGGGTAAAATCAGATCTTTATAAAGCACTTTGCAAATCCTAAAACACTAAAGAAATGCTAGCTGTTATTGCTGTTGTGAATTATTATTCCTATATCCATAAACTGTCCATGTAACATCATATCACCCAGTCTCATATTTTCCCAAAGCTAGTTAATGACGTTGATTGAGGACACTTGCGCAGCCTTTCATGTCATATTTCAGATTTTTTCATGTCATATATTTTGAATTTAAAGATAATGGACCCACAGAGATGATCTGATCCAACCTCTCATGTTATAAATGAGAAAACAGTCCAAAGACGTTGTGACTTACCCAAGGTCACACAGATGACAGAGCCTGAATTCTAGCTTTGGTTCCCTGTCTCCAAGCCCAATTTTATTCTTACCGAATGTGCCTTTTGTTGTTGTTGAGACAGTCGTGTCTAACACTCCATGATCCCACTTGGGATATTTTGGCAAACATACTGGAGTGATTTGGCATTTGCTTTTCCATCTCATTTTATAGATGAAGAAACTGAGGCAAACAGGAATGAAGTGACTTGCTCAGGGTCACCCATGCTAGTCTGAGGCCAGATTTGAACTCAAGTCCTCCTGACTCCAGGTCTGGAGTTCCACTGCACCACCTAGCTGTCCTGCTATATATGCTACATGGTGCCTTTTCGATAATTCTTGCTTAAAAATTATGATCGTTTAGTCTTTAAATACAATTCCAAATAAAGTCTCTTTCTGCATTTTGCTCTATAGAGCTGATTTTAATACTATTGTTTTAGTTTAAAAGGGTGGTAGAAGGTTTTAGTTTTCCGTAGCTGTTAATGTCATAAAGCTGCCAATTATTCATTTTTTCTTTGTTGTTTGGAATTAAGTTGCATAATTTGCTTTTCAAAACAAGAAAAACTTACATTTTCCCAAGGATATTGTCATAAATACAGCATGGTGAGAATCAGTTATATTTATTGTGACACAAAAGGAAAGGATTTTTCTTAAACTTTTTTTTTTTGTGTGATGAGAGGAAGAAACATGGTACAGTGAGAAGAGCATTAGATTCAAAGTCATGGGAACTAAGCTGAAATCCAGGCTCTGCCACCTCAAGTAACCTCCATGGACCTCAGTTTCCCCATCTGTAAAATGAGAGCACTGAATTAGATCATCTCTGAGGTCCCTTCCAACTCTAAATCTATAATCTCATGATTGTTCTCCAGTTGAATAGGAATTATGCAGCCAAGCCAGCCCCAGATTGTTTGTTTTTTGGTTTTTGTTTTGTTTTGGTTTTTTGGTGAGGCAATTGGGGTTAAGTGACTTGCCCAAGGTCACACAGCTAGTAAGTGTCAAGTGTCTGAAGTCAGATTTGAACTCGGGTCCTCCTGAATCCAGGGCTGATGCTCTATCTACTGCACCACCTAACTGCCCCCCAGCCCCAGACTGTTAATGCATTACCGTGAAAACCATGATAAGCCATAAAGAGTCATTATTTTGATCCCACTTGACTGGATTTACCCCAGCCTTTCTGCTTACTATTAGGTATGATCTATATCTGTCCTCACCCTCCCACCTTCCACAGAGCCAGCAGGAGGCCCAACAAAAGCATCTCTTTTAAGAACCTGGGATGGCTTTTTATTACTTGGTGCTGGACACCAATTTATAGGAACTGGAATTTTCTCCTGACACCAAAAAAATCTTGGAATTTTTATTTAACATTTGAAGAAGCACTGACCTTCTCAGGAAAAGATGATTAAAACAAAAGGAGAAGCAGTTTTCATCTGTAAAATTCCAGCCAACTTTTCTCCCCATTCTGATAAATGTCTGCAATGCCATTTGCTGTAAAAGTCTACTTTGTTCTACTTGTCACCTAAAATAACCCAAAATCAGAGAAATGTCACAAAAGATTCAAAAGGCTTCTTTGTCATAAGGAATGTCCAGTTCATTCAAGTATTGAAATGGAAATGCTTTAATAATTTCAGTAATTGAAATAACACCTTACATTTGTGTAGCATCTTAATGCTTCTTAAAGGAGCTTTTATTTAGATTAGCTCATTTGCTTCTCATCAAGAACTCTCTGAGAAAGGCAAGGCCGGCATCATCACCATCTTACAGATGGGAAAACTGAGCATCAAAGAGGTTAACCTGCTTGTGTCAATGCCAAATGACTTGGTTTGGGAATTCACTTTAGCTGTGTCTAATGCTAAATATACAGATGGAGACAGGAAAAAAATGCATTTTAGTGTATTCTGGCATCATTTTCTCAAAATGATGCCAAAAATGTGTATGTTTAAAAGCATGCAGATTGATTTTTGACTGTCTCTTTCCTTTTCCCTACATATATTTAGCATCGTGGAAACGGCTTTTGCCAGCTGAGAAGCTGGGAGTCCTGAGTGCTCCTGGGAGCCACTGCTACCCCAGGCAACCTTGTTAAGCCATTTCCATTGTCTGTCCCTCCTATCAGACAAGAGAGCATGGGATGGTGGAGCAAGTAGAGCTGGAAGTCAGGAAGGCCTGGGTTCAAGTCTCCCCTTTTATGCTTACTAGCTTTGCAAGAATAGGCAAGTTACTTAGCCTCTCTGAGACCATCTCCTCATGTAAGATTGGGCCCAATAATGCCTGCATTATAGGAGATTGTTGTAAAGGAAGTGAAATATAAGTCCTAAAATGCTCAAAGAAATTAAGTCTTTTAAAAAATCCTAAAGTCCATCTCAAAAATGGGAGTCAACACCTAGAGGACTTCCTTCACAGGCATGTGATAAGGGCTTAATAATCATAATAATAACTCACATTTATATCATGCTTACTATGTGACAGGCAGTGCACTAAGTGCTTTATAATTATTATCTAATCTGATCCTCTCAACATCCATGGAAGGTAGGTGCTATTATTATTCCCATTTTACAGATGAAGGAACCGAGGCAAAGAGAGGTTAAGTGCCTTGCCTGGGGTCACACAGCTTATATGTGTCTGAGGCTGGATTTGAATTCAGGTCTTCCTGACTACAGACCATGGCTCTGTCCACTGGGATACTCAATAGAGATGTTTGCAGGAGCAGCTAGGTGGCACAGTGGATAGAGCACCGGCCCTGGATTCAGGAGGACCTGAATTCAAATAAGGCTTTGGACATTTAACACTTACTAGCTATGTGACCCTGGGCAAGTCCTTAACCCCAATTGCCTCACCAAAAAAAAAAAAGAGATGTTTGCAAAGCAATTACAAAACCGTAATGTGCTTTGCAAATGCCAGCTATGATTGCTATTAAAACAGCCATTGTGATCCGAGCTACCACTGTCCGTCAGAAATATGAGGATGTAGATGCAAGTAGGAGATGTGTAAAAGCAGCAGGGGTAGCTGCCATGGAGAGCCCAAGCTTTCTAAAGGACATTGTGTATCTGCCTCCATTCTCCTGACCTTATCAATTATGCATTACTTCATTCAACAGATATTTATTGAATGCAATTCCCCAACCAATGCCTGATAGAGGCAACGTACCATGGGGAATATGGAGATGAATAAGACAAGGTCCCTGGTCTCCAGAAGCTTACAGTCTAGAAGGTTAAAATAGACAGATGCACAAATCACTAACTCCCAGCGGGGAGGAGGGATGCAGGATAAATGACCCTGAGCCGAGGAGCCCAACAGTTAAGTTCCTCTGGAACTGTTCTCTCCAAGGAGAAGGCAATAGTGCTGCTGAACTCTGCCCTGTGCAGATGGCATAGGACTAGGCCATTCTCTTCTGGGGACCATATTTTAAGAGGGTCATTGATCAAAGGTATACAGAGGAGGGAGATAAAGAAAGCATTATTAAGCACCTACTATGTGCTGTCTGTGGTGGGCACGGGGAATACAAATACAATAAATGAAATAATCTGCAAGGGCAAGGAGAGGACATATGGAGTTGGATTAAAGGAAGTGGGATGTTCAGCCTGGAGAAGACTTAAGGAAGACATAATTGCTCTCTTTTCATATTTGAAGAGCTGAAACAGTAAACAAGAATATGACATGTTCTGCTCAGCATTAAAGGGCAGAACTAGGAAAAATCAGTGGAGGATCCAGAAGCACCTGGGCTTTGAGCTTTGTATAGAGAGAGACTCAGTTCAGTGGACAGGTAGTACAATGGAGAGAGCACTAGACCTGGAGGCAAGAAGTTGTTGTTCAGTTATTTCAGTCATGTGTGACTCCTTGTGACCCTATTTGGGGTTTCCTTGGCAAAGATATTAGAGTACTTTGCCATTTTCTTCTTCAATTCATTTTACAGGTGAGAAAACTGAGGCAAACAGGGTTAAGTGACTGACCCAGGGTCACACAGCTAGTAAGTGTCTGAAGCTAGATTTGAACTCAGGTCTTCCTGACTCCAAGCCTAGCTCTCTATCTGCTGTGCCATCTAGCTGCCCAGCAGGCAAAAAGACCTGAGTTCAAATCCCACCCAAGTCACTTGGTAGTTGTGTGACCCTAAACAAGTCGTTTAATCACTCTCTGACTCAGTTCCCTCATTTGCAGAATGAGAATTATATTATCACTTGTCTCCCAGGGTCATTGTGAGGATAACATAAAATAATACTTGTAAAACACTGCTAATCTTAAGCTGTTATATCAATTCTAGCTCAGTGCCATCCCCTCTATGGGGTCTTCTTTGATTTATCCCTCAGTGCCCTTCCAGAAGTGAGCTACCCCTGCTCCAATTGTTACTAGCAAGTTATACCTCTCCAATTCAGTAACAAGTCCAGACATGCCTACTGTGTGCAAGACAATGGGTTCAGTGATAGGGATAAAAAGAAACAAAGAATGAAGAAGCCCATTCTTGGATGCTGACATTGATCCCACTATACTTTTCCTTTCCTTAGTTCTGAAACATTCCCTTCTTAAGTTACATCAACGGCAGCAGTGAAGGGCATAAAAACAAGAAGAGAAGAAATGGAAATGATGAGTATATTTCCATCTCTTCCCCAGCCAGACTGTAAAATTCACCATGTTCCTGTTGGAGATACATGGCTACAAAAGGGCTTGTCAAGATGTCACAAGACTGGCCAGTTTTCAGGCTATTGAAGACTCATGATCTGACTTCATGTATATTTCAAAACTCATTAATGATCTAAATATTCCATCCTTGTGACACATAAAAGTCTGTCTTCCCCTGTATTTGGGGTCAAGCCTAAAGGGGAGGAAGGGACCTGGTCCTTATTTGTTAGGTGATTGGCACGCGTTGCTTAATAAATCAAAATTGTCTCGGAAAATCAAACCTTTGTTTCCTCAGTTATTTCTTCTTTCATCCACCACAGGCCAGCGCTTGACTTAGAAGATAAATCATAGGGAGTTGCCTCAGGTCCGGAGATGTTAAGTGACTTGCTGAAAATCAAACAGCTAGTGTTAGAAGCGAGTTTTGAATCTAGCCCAGCCCACTAGATGGCACAGTAGAGAACTGAGTCTGGAGATAGGAGGTTCAAATACAACCTCAGATATTTACTTAATGTTATCCTGAGCAAGTCACTTAATATCTGTCTGCCTCAGTTTCCTCTATTGTAAAATAGTATAATAATGGTCACTACCTCACAGGGTTATCTTGAGGATCAAATGAGATAATGATAGCATGCTTATCACAGTGAGTAGGTGCTATAGAAATACTAGTTATCGTCATCATCATTATTATCTATTATCATCACTAGCCACTATACTCCACTGCCTCTTTCTCGAAGTGAGGGTTTTTGGGAACTAACCTGTAATTTCATCCATGCAAGTAACTTCCAGGAAGGAAACTCCCTCCACCAAAGCAGATCGACACCTACTTTGCATCTTCTAGCCTTAGAAAGTGGCCTGGGAAACAGAGAGCCTTAGAAATTTGGCCCTTTTCTCTTTTTTTGCAGGGCAATGAGGATTAAGTGACTTGCCCAGGGTCACACAGCTAGTAAGTGTCAAGTGTCTGAGACTGGATCTGAACTCAGGTCCTCCTGAATCCAGGGCTAGTGCCTTATCCACTGCACCACCTAGCTGCCCCCTGAGCCTTAGCAATTTGTACTGGGTCACACAGCCAATGTGTACTAAAGGCAGGTCTTGACCCCAAGTCTTCCAGTGCCTGCTATCCAAACCCCATGCCAAAGCTACCTCTCTTGTAGTGATTATTTCCTATTTGTTAATCATCTATGACCTGATTGGCACCATGTGGAATGTGGCCCCTCCTCCTTAACCCATAGTCTTTAAAATACATCACAAGGAACTAATCTGCACCAAATGGGGGCTAAGAACAAGGAAGCTAATAAGGAAGAGGAACATGAGAGGATGAGCATTGGGACCTAGGAGTTCAATCTGGTTCCCCAAAACATTGGTAAATCCCTATGTCTTTTATAACCCTATTGAAAAATGTCTCCTAAAATCCACTGTGTAAAATATGGAACGATCCCCCAGCAAGAACTGCATTATTTTTGTCAACATTCTCCAGACAAGGAAGTTCAGTAGGGACCATCTGGTCCAACCCCTCCATTTAGCAGGTGAAGAAAGGCAGGCCAAGTGACCTGCCCAAGGTCAGTTACACAAATAGTAAGCATCAAAGGCAGGATTGGAACCCAGATCCATGGACTCAAGAGCCAGAGATTTTCCCACTATTTCACTCCAGTGAAAGACCATCCACCTTGCCATTAACAGTAGCTAAGGTTTGGTAAGATGTCACATGACCAAGCATGCCATATTTTTATCTCCAGCGCTTTCTATCAATTCTTGGACATCCCTCCCCATCCCAAAGAAAATGTTGGTGGACCTGGCAAATCAGATCATTTTTCAAGTGGGAGAGGAATAGACTCTATCTGTCTCTGTCTCTCCTTGAAATGATTACATGTCTTTGGTAGAATATCAACAGCAAAAACAGCATCAGCAACATAGCACTGGTATGACACTTTAAAGTCTACAAAGCACTTTATGTTAAATGACTTGATCCTCACAGCAACTCTACGGGGTAAGTGCAACGATCATTCCCATTTTACACATAAGGAAACTGAGACACAGAGAGGGAAAGTGACTCACCCAGGGTCAGTAAGTTTCTGAGGTTGGATTTGAACTCAGGTCTCCATGATACTTAGACTAGCACTTGCAGAAGAAAGGCTGTTTCACTGAGTTATTCTCCCAAATCCCAGGAGAATGGCAGGTACAGGCAAAATGAGGACTTCTGTACCCACAGAGTATTTTTCTTCCCTGGGGCCCCTCTTAGAAATGAAAAGAATATCCCCTTTTAAAAGATATACCTGCAGAAACAAGGTGACCCCTTTCCCTCCCATTTTCCAAATACAGTCCGCCAAATGCAAAACAGTTTGTCAGTGCCGACAGAGCACCTTTTGTGAGGATGCATTAGACATCCCTTTGGGCTACAGCTAACAGATTCATTTAGGGCTCAAATTATTTCCTCATGAGGACCCTGTGTCTGTGTGGAGGATGTAATTTAACAGTTGAGGAAGCATTTTTTGACCATGCAAATTGAGCGTTTTATTTCAGTCTTGATGAATTATGCAAATAAGGCTTTACAATACATAACTTTAAAACCAAAAGAGAGACAACATTTCTGTGCCAGACACCTGGCCCCACAGCTTGAAAGGGTTATGAGTGTGTTTTCCTGAAACTTGGAGTCCAAAGAAAAAATGTAAATTCCAACCACCTCTCCAACTATGTTCGGAGAGATGTGTTTGGCATTGTGTTCTACCTGTGAAATTAAGTAGCAGGAAAGAACCATTAGCAAATTCAAGAATCAAAGGTATTTCTGATTCAACTTTAAAGAAAAACCACGGGCAAATACTTAAGTAAAACCATAGGATTTGAGGGTATTGCCCTCAGACTACTATTGGAAGTACCCCTTTCTTCAGTCACCAATTGGAATAAGGAACCAAGGTAAAACTCCACACCATATTTTACATAATACAACTTCAAATAATGTGAATTCAAATACATTTGACCACTCCATGGGAGTCATTATTCACACTAATCAGGACCTAAGTGTATTTCCATTTCTCTGTGCCTCATTGAGTTCTGTGTCTGATTAGTACAAACTCCCTATGTATGCCCTGATAGTCTATGTTTCTACTATAAAATGCAACAACTAAAGGTCAGAACTATATATTTTTAAAATTCACATTTTTGGATACAAATGAATTTTAATGAGCACAGGACAACTTAATTAAAAGGGAAAAACAATGATAATTTATGAACAGAAGCATAAACAGGACCCTAATTAATTATTGGGTAATTGTCTTTTTGTAGTTTCAGACAATGCTAGTATTGTCTTTAGCCATGATATAGACATAGCAGCAAGGATGAAAAAAACTCTTGAATTAAAAAAAACTTTATCAAATGTTTTCTTATTCTTGACTTAGCACAGTGACTGGCACATAGTAGGCTTTTAATAAATGCTTGTTGACTTGTATGGAAATATAAAATATACAAAGCAGACTTAATAAATGCTTGTTGATTTGTTGATTGTATAAAGGCAGCCAATTCGGATTAAGTTTATGGAGTTATTAATTACTCTTTTAGACTAAATTTCATCTTTTTGGCTTCCATTGTCTATTTCACATTTTGACATTCAGTTTTTTAATAGTAATAGATAACATTTATGGAGAATTTTAAGGTTTGCAAAATGCTTTACATATATTATCTGATTTTTATCTTTGATCAACATTTATTGCAACTATATACAAAGCACTGTGTTATAAATACAAATGACAAGTTCCCTGCCCTGGTGCTTCTAGTCTAACCAGAGAGAGAAAACAAGTTGGATGTAAGTTCTGATGATCAACAACAAAAAAGAGTAGAAATGCCCAGGAGAGATGCAAACAATGGGCTGTGGAAATGTCACAGAGGAATGAATCAATTTCATTTGGGGAAATCGGGGAAGACTTCAGGATAACATTTGAACCAAGCTTGAAAGGTGGGTTGTTTCAGTTTTATTGTTCAGTCATGTCCAACTCTTCATGACCCAGTTTGGGGGTTTTCTTGGCAAAGATGCTTGGGTGGTTTGACATTTCCTTCTCTAGTTCATTTTACAGATGAGGAACTGAGGCAAACAGGGGTAAGGGACTTGCCCAGGGTCACACAGCTAGTTAAATGTCTGAGGCCAGATTTGAACTCAGGAAAAGGAGTCTTCCTGATTCCAAGCCCAGTACTCTATTCACTGTGCCACCCAGCTGCCCCTTGGCTATTTCAATGGAACATAAGCTCCTGAGAGGCGGGGATAATTAACATTAGGGTTGCCTTGAATAGAGTAGGGGCTTAATAAATGTTTCTTGAATTGAATTGGAGATGAAAACAGAGAGAAAAGTATTCTAGGTATAGCGAAGGGTGTGAATAAAATGTCCAGAGACAGCAAAGCATGGTGTGTGTTCAGAGGATGGTGAATTGTCTTGTTTAGGTTGGGTATAGAGTGGATGAGAGGCAGTTCAATGAATTATTTTGGGAAAGTAGACTGGAGTGGGCCTAAAATTGTAAGTTAAAGAATTCAGACTTAGTGGCAGAAGAAAGCCATTGAAGGCTCTTGAGCACATGCATGAAGTGATCAGGGTTGAGGCTGAACTTTCTCAGTGATGAAAATTTAAGAATGGTGTGGTATCAGCTGCATGGACATCCCCCAGAGCTAGTCCCTCAAGATATACGTGTGTGTGTGTGTGTGTGTGTATGTATGTATGTATATGTATATGTGTATATGTATGTGTCTGTCTAGGTCTATATACACACAAGACATATGCAAGATATACATTTTATATATATATATATATATATATATATATATATATATATATGTAGTAGGCTTCCACCAGTCGTGGACAACCATGGATCAGCGCCAAATATATATATTACACTCATTACAGGTGGACAAATAGATGGGACCAGAACTAAAATAATAAGACAGCAGGCTGAATTGCTTCAGGGGAAATATGCAGTCTTCTCACAGATCCCAAGTTACTCCCTGAAATAAAAGTCCATCATTTAAAAATTGATGTATTAGGGGCAGCTAGGTGGCACAGGGGATAAATCACTGGCCCTAAATTCGAGGACCAGAGTTCAAATCCGGCCTCAGGCACTTGACATTTACTAGCTGTGTGATCCTGGGCAAGTCACTTAACTCTCATTGTGCTGCAAAAAAAGAAAAAAAACAATGTTTTCCTGCTGATGCTATCAGGTTATAAATCAAGGAATGCCACACTCTCCAAAGAATCAAGTTTGTGGATGTCTGGAAGGAGAATGAAGATATTTGTGAAATGCATAGGTGGTTTGCTACAGGTAAACTGCCCTGGCTTGTGCTCAAGAATTGGCCCAAAAGACCTCATCCAGGGCAGAATTCTTCTCTTTCCCTTGTGTTCCAGGGACCTCCTTTGGCGGTCTGGTGCAGCCAGACCTTTTCTCAGAATCGTGTTTTTAAAAAGATAAAATAAAAAACATAGACGTGCCAAAGAAAAGGAATTATATTGAATTAAATTGAAATACAGTTATCAATAAACAAAAATTTAAGAAGTTCATGGTACTCCTGATCTAGGAGATTATGATCAGAAAGGGAAGAGGTCCAATCATGTGGTGACAGAAAGGGATAAATCATAGACAGACAGATGGCCCAAAGTCTATACTTATTCCATCTTTCACTGTTAACAATCTAGAAGGTTTCCAGCATGTTTCATGGGCCATCTGTGTATGGAAAAGGCATGGACAAGAAGCAAACAGGGTAGGAAGGCATCAATGGGCTATGTGTACCATTTGAAGAATTAGCCACATTGATGAGATCACAAATCCATGGAAGCACTGAAGGGTGGTACCAGCCAGTATCTAATCCCCATGAATGTAATAGCAAGGCAGTAATTGGCAATTGTCGACTCTCTCCTATGCTCGCACTTTAGCAAAGCACAAGTAATTGTTAAAATCATGCTTCCACTGTTTTTTTATGATCCTAGTCTCAGCTAAAGATTCCTGACATTAATTCTGAAAATGAGTTTAGCTGAAGTTGATAGCTTATTGTAAGCTTGACTTCAACTGGAAAGAAATGGGAGCGTTCTCAGAGCCCAGAGCATTGCAAAGCAGAGAAAATGAAGTGAGTCACCCATTTGAAAATGGTTTGGTAATAGCTCTGAGATATGAAACGCTCCTTTATAATTTAAATCTCCCAAGGCCAGGAATTCCTTAATCAATCACTTCCTGAAAATCAATGTCTCAGAATCTTTTCAGCACTTTGGGCTCCTCTTCCATAGGAAGGTGAAGTCTGTTGGCCTGCAGAAGCATCTTCATATCAACTTCATCACTTTCCTAATGATCCTCCTCCCCCACTCCAAATACACCTTTATCCTTTGGCTGAATATCTACCCTCTAGGAGCCCCTGCTACTGCATAATTTGCCCATGTCTAGTATCACCGATCACATTCCAATCAAATTTGCAAGTTTCCCATAAACACCAAGCAGAATGCATATAATTCAGAACCCCCCCTTGCAATGATTGCATTATCTGATGCTAGCTCTCCCGTTTTCCCATTTTTTCCACTTAGTATTCTCTTTATTGTCTCTTCCCAAGAAATACTTGCAGGCCATTGTTTTTATGAGTACTCCTTTAGCTTCTCTTTTTTAAAAAAATGATGTTTATTATTTAGAAGTCAGGAGGGTTTGTTGCTTTGTTCTTCCCTCACTTATTCTCATCATCACTGATGAGGATGTGTTATTACACTCCAGGTTTTTAATCTCCCCCCCTAGAGACATGAACAGATCTGCATTCTGTCTGAAAGGTAATAAGTCGACCCAATTATGTGCCTCACCGAAAGGCTTAGTGCTCCTTCACATTATCCTGCAAAGGGCATGGATTTGTGTTTGCCACAAAGCATTCCACAAATTCTCGTGCCCAGAGAATAATAAAACGTTGATTAGAGCAGGGCACAATATTCCCCATCCTTGGCTTTATCATCAAAACCTCTGGACAGTTCATTGGGGTCTTGCGACTTTGACCTTCATTAGAGGTCATATCATAGTATTAGATTAGTTACAAAAGGGAGTCCACTGAACTCCAACAATCCCCGAGCAAATCATTCTAGTAACTATATCCTCAGAAACAGGAAAATTCCCTCTTCTCCCTAGTGCCTTTAGTGGGAGCTGATTTGTTTTCATCAGGATGGGGAAAAAAGCTTCTAATCTCTTATCTGAATGTGTCTGGCATTCGGTAAAGGCAACGTGGCATCTTACAACCATTAGCAAAGCCAGAAATGTTTGGACAAGCCTAGAGTTGAAGAATTTTTCCTTGCCATTCTGGTAATGATTTTGGATTTCAGCCTAGGAAAGGAACTGATGCACCCACCTCCTGAATGCTAAAGAGTCATTCAGGCTGCACGTTGAAACCATACCAAGAGTCTCCAACTTCCAAAAAAAAAGTTGTATTCCCAAAGTGATCTTATAAGTCTTTTTTTAAATTGAAAATACAAAAAACCTTGTTATATATAATGATGAGGATCCCAGGCTAGCCCACAATGGCCTGTTTAATCCACATTGTACATGAAGCATGGTCCCGTGCTAACAGTACCCTAGAACAGAAAACCCAATATTTCTGGTGAAAAACTTGTACAGTGTCCCAGAAATACCAAGAATATATCTCCCTCAGCTGCAGCAGAAGCAAGCTCTTCTCTTGGGAGCAGGAATAATCCCCAGTGTAAGTCACTAGGACAGACAACCTCCTCCTGGGGTTTTAGAAGGTTGGGGTATGAAGACTTCAGATAAGAAAGGTTGTGGACCTCCTGCCAGATTTCAAGGTCCTAGAAAACTCACTAGTCACCACGGTCTTTCCTCTGAAGCCATTAGGGATCTGCCACCTTGTATTTTGCGGCATTCTTTCTTTCCCTGACCCACTACGTTAAGCAGAGCTTTCCCACCACCTATCCTGTCCTCAGCAAGTGTGGATTTATTGCTAGTAACAAAGTGGGATAAAAGAACATTAAAAGGCCCCCTTCTATACTCTTCCCTCAACTTCCTTTTTTTTTTTTTCACTTCAATCTCATAGGCAAAGGCAAAAGTCCAAAGAATGGGTAATAGCAGGTTTTTATATGAGAAAGACTTAAGTAACATTTATCTACGTTTTAGGGTAAAATCAGTCCTCCTGCCTTGGAAGCATGGACCATGTTCATAGGGGATGATCACACTAGACCTGCCCAATTTGGTTCTAAAGTCAGTAAACAAGCATTTATTAGGTGCTTACTGTGTACCAGGTATGATGCTAAGCTTTGTGTTTACAACAAAAGGCAAATCATGCAATCTGCCCTCAAGGAGCCCTCACTCCTAGATATAAAGGAAGCAAGGTGAAACAGCCCATGCCCCTGCCTTAACCCCAGACAGTTCTCTGCTTCCCTTCCCCAACTTTTTTTTTGGCGGGGGCGGGGATAAATTATCTTACACATATAGAAGTACATACAAGACATTTACAAAAACCAAGTACAGGGGCAGCTAGGTGGCACAGTGGATAGAGCACCAGCCCTGGAATCAGGAGTACCTGAGTTCAAATCTGGCCTCAGACACTTGACACTTACTAGCTGTGTGACCCTGGGCAAGTCACTTAACCCTCATTGCCCTGCCAAAAAAAAAAAAAGTACAGAGTGCCCTTGGCTAGGAAGGCAGGACCAAGAGAGGGGACCAAGAGAAGCCTCCCCAGGCGGAGGCATTCCATTTTCCCCCCTCTGTATCCAGGGCACTTAGAGCAAATCCTGGCACAAAATAGATGCTTAATGAGTATTTTTGATCAACTAATTGACTGTGAGAAGGTCCCCACCACAGGTAATTAAGTCCTCACTTGAATGGCTAAAACTCAAACCACTTGGGTCATCATCTAGGATGCCTAAGAAGACATACCTTAAAGAGGTTAACCATTATCTATAAGATCCTGTAATCATAGTGTCACCCATGCTACCCTGGCCCTCACTGCCGAGAGGCCCAGTGGGTTATATTTTGCCCCACCCTCAGGGTTCTCTGGCACCCCGACGAGGCCTGGCAGCGTTTAGGCTCTCTGCCAGTGATTCCAAGTGGTATTCCTCAATTGTAGGGGCTAGTCCCTCGCACCCAGTTCCACTTAGCCACTAACGGTAAGATTTGCTTTTGCATCAAAATACTTACTTCAGCAGGCATAATCACAAATAGACACATTTACTCCCCACAGACAGGAAGCATAATCCTCTTCCCTCCACCGGCACCACTGCAGTCTCTGGGGAAGGGAAGGAAAAGAGGTTCACGTCTTGGCCTATTTCTCCTAGAGCACAGTCCCAGTTCTAAGTCCAAAAAGTTTCCTAAGGCTCAAGTCTCAGGAACTCTGGCTTCTCAGGCCTCTCATTCTGGGACAGCTGGCCCACGGCACCATCCCACTTACAATCATGGCTCCAGGGTCACTGTGGACCTGGGATGCTCCATGACTCTAACTCCTGAGTGCTGTGGGCATCACCTCTGGCACCTAGAACTAAAGACGCAGAACAGAACCAAACCCCATAATATTAATTTCTCAGAGCAGGGGGGAAAAGAGAGGTGGAGGGGAAGGCAAGTCCTTCTCCCCTCCCCGGTTCATTTCACGGCATCCATGGTGGGCGTGGCTAAAAAGATGGAATAGAACAAAACCAAAAAGATGGCAGAAAAAGCACAGCAAAAAACCAAGTGACTGGCTCAGTCTCAGCAATTTTAAAGACAAGCAGCCAATCAAAGGAAGCTACCCCCACCCAGCTAGTAAGGGGCTCAGTGAGCTCTAGGATAGGCAAACTGGACCTGCTCAAAAGACCCCTCAAGGGTGACTCCATGTCAGAAATAAGCATTCCAGAGAATGCTATGTTAATAACAACATAGCTAGTATTTTTTCTATACTGCTACTTACAAAAGCATTCGTATTTGTTATCTGATTCAATCCAGGCCATGGAAGTTGGATGCTATTATTGTCCATAATGTCTAGATAGGGAAACCAAGACTGAGAAAAGTTATAACGTGGCCAGTTCCACCCAGGTAATATGTGTCTGAGACAGGATTAGAACTCAGATCTTCCTGTCTCCCAAGTCCCACACCTCATTGGCTACACCACTAATTCACCTCCTCGGTGTACAGTTTGGCCAGAGAGGCTACGCAGCTGGTGCAATGAAGGCAATGTTCACAGACTGTATTTCTAGACTCCCTGGTTCCCTTTTTTTAAGATCCATGTCAGAAAGATTTTTCTAAAAATTCCTAGCATAAACAATCAAGGCCGGCTCTGGGGTTTGGTTTCTATCTCTACTGACAGCTGCTCCAGAGATTTCTCCTCCTGACTTCCCGATTATAGGCATCCATTTCTGGAAAACGTTCTAGCAGTGACAACCCAAGGTGTCTTCCAAAATACATCCTGAAGCAGCTCCAGGTATGGAGCCTCTTGTGACTCTCGGCTGCTCCTTTGTGCCAAGAAGTGAAACAGACACATTTTGAGGAGTGGTCCTGGAGGCCCGGGATGCTGCCACTCTTCACATCAGTTTGCCAGATTGTGGATTAGATTAATTCACCAGCTTCTTCATGTTAGCTAGACAAAAGAAACACCACTTCCAAAAAAATAAAGAAATAAAGAAAAAACACACAAAATCCAGGGTCTTGACAGCATAGCAATAAATCGAGGAAATAGCCCAGTAATCTTTGCCAGGTTTATTTTCTTTATCTTTGAACATTCTTTTTTCACATGTTATGTCAATGGGTTAATTGCCTTCTGACACTGAGTGACAATAAGACATGTTCCCTGACGAGGATAAAGCAAAGTTAATTGAAGAGAGGGGTAATGAAAATATTGGATTCCATCCATCGCAGGTAGCTTTTGGCACTTGAAATTATAGGCCGGGTGGCTCTTAGACTCGCCGGTAGGGTTTGTGATTCTTTTAGCGCTTGGCTGAAGTTAAGCAGTGATCAATCATACACTATACCCAGGCCGTCACTGGGGAAGCTGCAATCTGTGAACCGTGAGTCTTGAATAACATTTGGCCAAGGGAAGTTGGGGGAGCGTCGCTTGGAAATTCATTAACAAGGTCTTCAGCTTGGAGAAAAACCAATTGTTTATAGATTTAACCATAATATTATTCCCTCAATATGAACTCCATTGGTTTAGTTCATCCATTTGGATGCCATTTTTATACCTGGCACTGAGGCCAGTCTTTCAGTGATGGAAACAATGGCCTCTGAACACACAAAGCTCTGTTGTTATCTCCTGAATTTGCCTATGTGTTGTCAGATACCGAGAGAAGAGAGAAGGAGGAAAGGTTTGGCCTCCATCACAGATGAAATTCTCAGACTGACATTTGCTATCTTCCACAGTCTGATTCCCACCTACCTATCCTAAGGTACTGTTTCATCCTTCTTCCACTGCTGGCTCCATTCTCTTCAAACTAGCCTGCTGGCTATTGCCCCCAAATAAACATTGCATGTCCTGCCTACAACCCTTGTACGCGTCATTCTCATATATGCAAGGGCCCCGTCTGGACTTTTGATTCAGAGCATGCCAAGCTTCCTACACACACATGTTATGTCACACACGTATTGTTTCTGAGCGTTTACATAAACATATGTTTGCTTATTTATCTTTACTTGTGTGTGTAGTTTATCGTCCCAGTAGAAGTAAATTCTTTGAGATCAGGGATCAATTTACTTTTGCTTATGTCCTAAGTGCCTAGGACTGTGCCTGACACACAGCAGGTATTTAATAAATGTCTGAAGAGCTGAATGAAAACCCCTTGAATGGAAAGGAGCCTCAGAGCTCAGCTGTCTCAAAATGCCAACTTTCCCCTAGTGACTTAAATGATTTTCTTTTTGTTGGCATCTGCCATCAATTCTTGGCAAGAAGTACTCTTCTACCACAATCCATTCCATAGCAAATGAGAGTCACTTAGAGTTACTGTCTAGGCTACAGTTGGCTAAAGGTGTGGACACAAGGGCAGCGCAGCTATGAAGTTTGAATACTGAGCTCACCTTAAAATGCCAGTGATCCCAGTCCGGTACTTTGGGCAGTTGCCTTGGGTAGTGATTATTTACTCTTCACTTAAACTTCTCCAATATTCTTTTTAAGGGGCAGCTAGGTGGCACAGTGGATAGAGCACTGGCCCTGAAGTTGGAAGGACCTGAGTTCAAATCTCACCTCAGACACTTACTAGCTGTGTGACCCTGGGAAAGTGACAACCCCAATTGCTTTAAATATCCAGGACCAGTCACCCTGATGTACGTCTTGCCACTGGACCCAGATGGCTCTAGAGGAAAGAGTAAGGTTGGTGACCTTGCACATCCCTCCCTCACTTAAATCCAATTCACTGCAAGTCATGACATCAACCCATGTCATGGCCCTCTTCAGGAATGAAGGTCAAACAACTGTGAGCAGACAATGGGCAGTCCTTTCAATTCCCAGCCCCTGCCACTGCACAAGAAGAGGTGATTTGAGAGGGCAGATGCCCACAATTCTCAGAGCTATAACATAGTGACATTTATTCTCCAGAATCTTCTCTTCTTTCTTCTTATGTGTTGACCTTATCTTGGCCTTAAGAATCTAACTTGCATAGAGGGAGGCTAGGCAACCTCTTGCCCCATGTGCTCTACCTTCTACTTGGTATGGTCCAGTATTCCTCCAGAAAGGTACAAATCATTTCATTCTTCCGTTAGAAATGTAAATATCCCTGGCTAGAATGGAATCCCCTTGAGAGCAGGTGTTACTTCATTCTTTGTTCTTTGTAGCCCTAGCACCCAGTACAGCACCTGTCAGGTGAGAAATAAAGACTAAGGGATGGGCTGATTGCTTGAAGCTCCATCCCTACAGCAAAAACCAAAGGACTAGCCAGGGGTTGTGGGGACCATTTTGAATGATCACTGGCCTCAAGGGCTACATGTACAGAAATAGGGACAACTGTTACTTATTTGAGAACTGGGGGTTACTAGTACCTGGCCCTCCCAGGAAAGACTTCTTGTGAAGGGTGCAAGTGAGCTGAGCCTTGGAGAAACTGAAGGATTCTAAGGCACAGGTGAGGTCAGAATTTATTGCAGACACGAAGGACAAGGTGGGCAAAGACAAGAGAAGACGAGATGCACTCCCAATTTCAGAAATAGCTGGAGGGACAGTTTGGCTGAACTGTGGAGTGTGTGTGTATGGAAATAATAGGAAGTTAACCCAGAAAGATAGTTTGTATTTTGTCCTAGAAGTAACAGGATTTTTGAGAAGGGGGTGTGGTTTACACTTTGGTATAAATGAATGACAATAGATCCTTCTCGGTCAACAAGCATTTACTGAGCACTTACTACCTGCTAGGCACCACACTAATGTTGGTAAAAACAGTTCTTGCCCTCAAGAAGCTTATACTCCAATGTGGAAGGCAACATAAAAATAACCAGTTATGTGTAAGATACACACAGAGTAGATGGAAAACAACCTGAGAGAGGAAGGAATTGGCTGCTGGGTGGGCAGGAGAAGGCTTTCAACTGAGTCTGGAAAGAAGGAAGGGAGATGAAGAGGGGGAGGGGAGGGGCAGAGCACTCCAGGCCTGGGCTGTGGCCAGTACAGAGGTACAAATGTAGGAGATGGAGAGTTATATATGAGGAACTGTCTGGAAACAGGGAACAAGAGAGAAGCAGAGAATACCAGAGCCTGAAGGGATCTTGGCAGTGTAGGGGCAAGAAGTGCCAAGTGGAAGGAAAGATTGTGGAATGAGACATGGGGCCCACAAAGACAAAATGTCACAATTTTTCCCAAGGCTATCCCTAGGTAATAACCCCACCTGTGGAAGAGTCACCCATGCTGGGGTCATGAGAGTATCAGTACAAGTCAACCGTGAAAGTCCAAGCACTTTTTTTCTTTGGTGTTTTGGTATCATTCCCTCAAAGCACCAATGTGTGGAATAAATCACCGTAGTGTCAAACAAAAAAAAAGCAGTAAACTGAGGCATCTAAAGTCCTGGGTTCTATTCCTTTTCACTAACTAGCCATGTGACCTTGAGTGCATCACTTCTTCTCTGCTGTCTCAGTTTCCTTATCTGTAAACAGAGGGAAATGAGCTGGATATTCTCTAAGGTTCCTTCCAAAGAGGACATATGTGGGTGTATAACTAGGATAAGGTGACTAGATTTTTGACCGAAGTGCTCAAATTTAAAGGGTGATCTGATAATACTTGATACCCCAAATAGCCTAAAAATGATTGGGCTTAGATTCATTAGCAAGAATCATCATGTAAAACAGTAAACTTCCCCATGGTACACTTCCTCCACAAAGTGGTCCATACTGCAGGTAAACTATTCTCTCTCTCTCCTTGCCCTGTAGCACCCAGACAGAGGCTTCCAAGTGTCATAATGGGTTCCCCTATATACACTTGATCAATTTTTTTTGAAGTTGATGGGAAGGAAGAATTCAGACTGCTTCCCTTCATGCCTTTTGGGAAGCTCTCCTAGGGTGCCAAAATGACCAGTTATGCCTCTGCTGCTATTGTTGTTTGTCCTTTGTTCTCGAAGAGGACCATGACATGGGGCTGATGCCATGACTTGCACTAAATTGGATTTAAGTAAGGGAAGGCTGTGCAAGGTCACCAACATCACTCTCCCCCCACCCAGAGCCATCTAGATCCAGTGGTAAGATATAGATCAGTATGACTGGAGATGGCCTCAGATGTTTAAGGCAATTGGGGTTAAGTGACTTGCCCAGGGTCACACAGCTAGTAAGCATCTGAGGTGGGATTTGAGCTCATTTCCTCCTGACTTCAGGGCCAGTGCTCTATGCACTGCACCACCTATCTGCCCCTATGTCTCTGCTATGATACAATGAGATTATACTAAAAATGAGGTCATGAAAGAAGTAGGGGAGTTCATCCATGTTTCTTTGTTCTGGACCTGGATGGGATCCTTAATGTTCCTATAAGAAGTAGCATCAAAAAGTTCCTATCTTTGTGGAAAGAACTAATGAAACACAAGTCTTGGTCTTCTGTGTGTCTTGGCACAATAGATCTGAGCTACTACATAATTTCTTTTTGCAATTTTGTTTTAAACAAAAAGGAAAAAATGCCCAAATACCGAGGTATTCTCTCATTCTGACTCTCTGCATGTTCCTCTCTGTCTCCCCCCATGTCTCCTCACTTCTCAAAGTAATAAGATAATTATTGACTCATTTCCCCAGGAAGCCTGTAGCTCCAATATCAGGCATCGAATTGAGGCATGAGAACCTGGATGGCAAATTTGCCTACACCGAAGGTGACTCATTTCTTGGCAGGTTTCCCCAACTTGTCTGAGTGAGCTGTAAAAAAACAACAGCAATTATCTATTTTTGATGTATAACATACCCCACTCCAGAAAGCCAAATGCAGCACCCTGTATCCTGAGGCTAAGGCTTGATATTAATTGTTGATGAGCATGGGTGGCCCTCTCCTTAATGAGGCCGTCTCAGGGGCCCCAGAGCATCATGTCGGTGAATTGGTCACTCGTCTTCTTCGCCTGCCCTCTTCACCTCAACATGGTCAGATGTCCCATGAGTGCAGAGGATTAAGAGTTAGCTCTGCTGGGATCCAGGTGCAAGAAGAGGGATAATTGTCCATGCTCCATTCCAACTGCTCCGAATCCATTCAACCCAGAGGCTATCTTGGCTACCAGCTAACAAACTGAAACATGAAAAATTCAGATAATCATCTGCACGCATCATCTCCTTTATTCTCAGAATCCTGATATTTCCAGATCTCTTTATCTTCCAACTCTCAGATCCTTTAGTTTCCTTCTAGGCTTAGCTCAAGTTTCCCCCAAAACGATGGCTCCATTTATGATGACCCTCCTTCACCTATTTTGTGTTTGCCTAAAGGCAAACACATTGGTTTCCCCAGTAGAAGCGACCTCCAGGAGGAGAAGGACTGGCGTTGTCTCTCATCTCCCTGGCACAGTGACAGATCAACTAAGCATCTATTCTAGGGAGTCTTGACCTTGTGGGTGCCATAGCCCCAGACCCCTTTGGGCGTCTGGAGAAGCCTGGAGACTCCTTGTTAGAAACATGCTTTTCAATGAATAAAATAAAATACAGAAAATCACAATGGATTCATGAAAATCAGCATCATTCTTTTCACATCCAAGTCCCTGGAATGCCTGAGATGCACTCATGCAGCTTAGGAGTCTACAGACCCCAGGTTAAGAGTCCTTGTCTAGGGGGCAGCTAGATGGCGCAGTGGTTAAAGCACTGGCCCTGGATTCAGGAGGACCTGAGTTCAAATCCAGACTCAGGCACTTGACACTTACCAGCTGTGTGACCCTGGGCAAGTCACTTAAACCCCATTGCCTGCGAAAAAAAAGAGTCCTCATCCAGGTGAAGGGCTAGCTTTATTTTTTATCTGGAGATTTTCCATAAGAACAGATACAACTGAAGGCACCTTTCATCTCCACATCTGTTTGAAAAAAGGGGTCAGCTTGGAAAAGAACAGGCCACCACCATGTGACCCATGTCTGTTGGTGAAGAGGTGCTAATCTGGTTGTTTAATCTTCTCGCCTTGTGGTCTGATGACAAACATTTATTAAACATCTCCTGTGTGCTGGGCACTGTGCTAAGCACTTGGGACACAAAAAGAGGCAAAAGAGAGTCCCTGCCCACAAGGAGCTCCCAGTCTAATGGGAGAGACACGATGCAAACAAATAGATACAGAGGAGCTATATTCGGATACATAATACAAAGGAGGAATTGGGAGAGGATGGGGAAGGCTTCTTGTAGAAGATGACAGAAGCCAGAGAGGCCCCAAGATGTAGATTAGGCAGGAAAGCCTTCCCACCATAAAGAATGGCCAGAGAAAATTCCCTGAGCAGAAAGCTGTAGTGTCCTGTTTGTGGGGTAGCCAGGAGGCCACTGTCACTGGATGGAAGAGTATGGGTAGGCAGGAAGGTACAGGCATGCTACAGAGGTAGGAGGGGGCCGGGTCATGGAGGGCTTTGAATGCCAAGCACAGTCATTTGTATTTGATCCTAGAGGTGATAGGGAGCAACTGGAGTTTGTTGAGGAGGGAGGTGACATGGTTGGACTTTTGTTTTGGGAAAATCACTTTAGTTACTGAATGGAGGATAGATTGGAGTGGGGAGAGATGCCAGGCAGGCAGAGCCACCAGCAGCTCTTGCAATAGTCCAGGCACGAGGTGATGAGGCCATGTCAGAGGAGAGAAGGGGGTATGTTGGAGAGATGCTGCACTAGAGGCCTGGGGAACAACTTGGATATGGAAAATCATTATGGGCCATAGGAATAAACCCAGTTATTGTGTGGCTCATAGGTGCTTACGTGACAGACAAGGGAGAACTGAGCCCAGCATGGAGAAAGTGGAAAAGCCCTACCAGCAGCAGGCTTCCAGAACACGCTCCAGTTTGCAAAGATCTTCATCTGATGGCTTCCTGAACTGCCCCATTAAATTTCACAGTGACACATGCACAGACATAAAAATGCCAGCAAAATGAATTAAAAAACACAGCGATTAATTAATGAAGTTGAACTGGTTCCTGAACTCTTGGGTGTCATAAGGGAAGGGACATAATTGAGACTCAGCTCATGAATCAAAGAATCCTGAAACTTCAGAGTGGGAAGGGACCTTTGAAATCAATGACCCCCAACCTCTCATTTTATGCATAAAAAACAGCTCAGAGGTGGAGAGACTTACCCACAGTCTCACAGCTGGTTAATAGTAGGGCCAGGATGATAAAATCTGAGATAAAGCACAAGGGCTTCACAAAATCAGTCAGAAAATGATAATAGGTAAGATATGGGAGTTTCTGTAAGTAAATAACACGATATTGCCAGTGGCCAAACAGCTGTTTTTTGGGAAAGGCTAACCTGAACTAACAAATCAGCCTGACAGATTTCAATTAAAGCTTATTTTAATTCTAAATGCTAGTCCTTTGATGTGGTGCTAACCTTTCTTCTCTTCACATAAGTGGGAATGAGGAATGGGGAACTAGAAAGTGTTGATGGGAATCTACACTGGCCAAGAGTACCCTAGCCGCAGTGCTCATTTGAGGTCTAATTCTCATGTTAAATCAACTCCTGAGTGGGCGACCAAGCAGGGATCCGGACCTCATAACCAGGCCTGCAGGATGATTTCCAGGCTCATCAAATTGTACTCCTACAAAACTGAGTTATTCCAGAAGATAAAACTTCCCATCATTCTGGGGTCATATTTACTAGGCTTTGCCTTATCCAAGAGACATTGGAAATACACAATCATTCAGTCAACAAGCATTCATTAAGTACCTACTATGTGCCAGACTATTCTTACTAGATGTTAGGGATACAATAACAAGAGTAAAACAGTCCCCATCCTCAAAGAGCTGACATTCTATTGAAGTGCAACAATACGTGTCTCTACAGGTCTAGACAAAAGAAATAGGAGGCATTTTTTTGACAGGTGGCATTGACAGCTGGGATATTCCAGGGATGAATGACAGCCTGGACAAACAGGAGCCTATGATTTGTACCCAAGAGGTCCCCTTAACATTTTCTGTTACAACCCCTTCATTTTAATAGATGAGAAAACTGAGATGAAGAGAAACCCAGGGAGAAGTGATTTGCCCAAAGTCATACCAGAAGTTAATGGCAGAGCCAGCACCAGAAACCACTTCCAAATTAGTGGCTTTGGGGGTCTCTTATTGCTTGAAAATCAAGCCTTCCAGATTATATTGTTGGTAAGGTTGTTTAGGTAATAGCACTTGGCTGTTGCAGAAATTGTTCCCATAAATGTCTTTGTGAGAAAACTGAAGCCATCTTCATAGGCTCAGTGACAACACACTCTGCTTACTAATTTCTTTCATTCCATTTCTTTTATTCTCTTTCCATTCAGTCTTTTCCTCGCTGGGCCATTTGTCTGGTGACAATCTCAGTTTGGGTCTTCAAATTAAATTCTGGATCCCCATAAATGCAATTGTTCTTAAATAGCCTTGTGAAGTTGGTGATGGTGGGGGTTTGGAGGCCATTAATCATGAGCTTCAAAGAATGGCTTCTGGCCTTCATCTTCCTGATTTGTTCTCAAAGCCTAGAAATGCCAGGAAGAAATAAGCCTGGAATTGCTGCCCCTCCATGAGGGAGAAGTGATTCAAGTGGTACCATATTGGAATTCAGAGGGCAATCCTTTCCCAGCTTTCTTAATGTGAGGATCACAGCCTACCTCCTGCACCAATTCCCCCAATTTTTTTGTTTGTTTTGTTTTGTGGGTCAATGAGGGTTAAGTGACTTGCCCAGGGTCACACAGCTAGTAAGTGTCAAGTGTCTGAGGCCGAATTTTAACTCAGGTCCTCCTGAATCCAGGGCTGGTGCTTTATCCACTGTGCCACCTAGTTGCCCCCTCCCCCAACTTTTATAGGCACATTTCATGTATGCATCACAGACAATTCTACACTCCCTCCCCTCTCCAAAATGGTAGAAACAAAACGTTGTACAATCCATTTCTTTATTGTCTAAGTCACAAAATGACTTCCCTCTCTGCACTAAATGACTCACTACCATATTAATTAATAGGATCATAGAGTTCAAGAGACTATGGGCATGAGAAACCATATAATCCAATCCCATCATTTTTACAGATGGAGAAATTGAGTCTCAGAGAGTCCATGTGACTTGCCCATCTTCACACAACTAGCAAGTGTAAAAGTCAGGATTTGAACCTAAGCCTTTTAGACTCCAAGTCCAACCCTTTAGCCACTGTACCACGGTACTTCAATTCAGATAGAATCAATGAGCATTTATGGAGGACCTACTGCACATACATATGCATTGAGTTGGAAGATGGAAGAGTTGAGTTGAGAGAAGAGCAAGGAAATAATTTTGGCTAGAATATAGAATGTGTGAAGGGGAATGATGTGAAGTGAGTCCAGAAAGGTGAGCTAGAATCAGCATGTGAAGAGCTCTAAATTCCAGAGAACTCTGTGTTATTCTAGAACCAATAGGGAGCCATGGAAGTGTCTTGAGCCGAGAGAACAAATCCATACTTTAGGAAGATTAGTAACTGTAGGGAAGATGGATTAGAGAAGGAAAAGATTGGAAGCTACAAAATCATTTGGGTTTTGTTGTTGCTGTTACTGTGTCAGATTCTTTGTGACCCTGTTTGGGGTTTTCTTGGCAAAGATAATGGAGTGGGTTGTCATCTCTTTCTCTAGAACATATTAAAGATGAGGAAACTGAGGCAGCCAGGGTTAAGGAGTCATACAGCTACTAAGTGTCTGAGGCCAGATTTTAATTCAGATCCTCATAACACCAGGCCTGGTCCTCCATTTACCACACTTCCTAGCCATGGGATTCTATTGCAATAGTCATGTCTAGGGGTGATAAAGTCCTGAACTATGGTAGTGGATGTGCAAGAGCAAAAGAGGGCCAGACATAAGAGACATGGAGATTGAATGAACCAGACCCAGCAAGTGATCAGATGTGGAAGGTAAAGAAGAAAGAAGACTGTTGTAAACTTGGAAGGACAGCAGTGGCCTTGATGGAAATAGGGCATCAGAAGGAGCAGAAAACATATCAAGGAAAGATGTGAGTCACTTTGGGCATTGCACTCAGTATAGCATCTCCTTTATCCCTGCCTTTCAGCCGATCGTCCATCAGCATGGACTTAGCTCATAGAACTCTCCAACTGAACAGTCCCGCATTTGGCCAAGAGAATGGATCACCATTGACCAAGCCCACCACACCCCACCAACCAGCTGATGAACTTCTCAGTGTTCCCACCTCCCTGTCAAATGTTAACTCATTGATTGCTTGGGCCACTAACTTGATCACTCAGTAGCTTTGCATCCTCATTCAGAAAATGAAAGCTTGCTTCAGATACTCTCTAAGATTCCTTGCAACTCTAATAACATTTCTCATGCACTTTACAGTTTGCAAAGCCTTTACATATGTTATCTCATGTGATCCTCTGGAAAAGTCCAAGAAATAGTTGCTATCATTATCCCTGTTATCAAAATCAGGAAACAGAGGCTGAAGTGAAGCCAAATGACATACCCAGGACCACACAGCCTGAGTCCGGGACAGGGTTGGAACTCAGAGATTCCTGACCCTAGGTCCAGGGTTCTATTCACTGTAATGCCACCTAGGTGCCTAAATCCTCCCAAATCCTAGAATCCTATGAAATGGGACACGTAATACCTGCTTCCATAACATATGGTCATTTGGGAGAGAGTGCTTTTGAAATCTTGCTATGTTGTGAAAATGTGTTCTTCTTGTTCATTTGTATCCCATCTTCTGTTGGTAGAAAAGATAGAAGAGCTGGCTTACAGATAGGAAAACTGGCTTCCAATCACACCTCTGATGCTTCCGTTACTTTAGGCAAGTTGCTTAACCTCAGTTTTCTCATCTGTAAAACTAAAGGGTCTCTGAGGTCCCTTTTAGTTCCACATCTGAGATGTGATGCATGGTTCAAGGTTGCCTTGGGCAACTCCCTCAGACATGTCTCCTTAATCACGGGCCAGTTGTGGCCCTCAATATGCACTGATTTCCTCATCAGAACCCCACAGTAAATGAAATCACCAATCTTTCTGGCGTTTGCATTGTGGAAGGATGATGGTTTGGAATGCCTGAACATTTTGCTCTTATTTTAACTTAGAATTGGCATTATTTTCTCTCATTGCTTCCAAGAATCATTCCAGTGAATTTCCTCTTTGGTCTCTGGGTTTCTGGCTCGTGATGGTTTTTGAAAACACTTATAAAGTGCATCTTCCAGTATTATTGGGTCTCCTCTTCTTGATTATTTTGGTCCTTTAGCCATGAAACATTTAAGATGCCAAAGCTGAAGCTCTTCCCCCAATCAGAGGGATTTGCCTATTCACTCCAATCTGCCCTGAAACTAACCATTGTGTCATTTGGACTGCCAGTCTTGTTTGGGAATGGTATTTTTAAGATGTAGACTCCTGCTCCTTTTCTGCATGGAAGGCAACTTCATTTACATCAGTCTATTAAATAATGCAGTCACCTAGAGGTGTGCAATCCATGTAATGAAGGCAGCAAAACACCCAGAGGAAAAATTCCTTCCTACACCCAAATTGGGAAATCAGTTTAACCTTTCCTTATTTGGATCCTCTACTTATTCCTCAGCTGCTCATTAACAACTCTACTAAATGATCCCCTATTATAAAATGATGTGGTGTGCCAAGGTCCACCAAATACAAAAAAATAGGGTAAAAGGCTGACAGCACAGTGGATAGACCCTCCATGAAGGATTTAGGAATGGATGAGAACAAGCACTACACAGAAAAAATAAATAGGCAATGATCTGCACCAGTGAAAGTAGCAGCCACTTTGCCCAAAGAAGAGGCAGAGTTTAAGAACATAATATATGACATCAGAGGACCTGGTTTCAAATTCCAGCTATGTTTCTTGTTAGTTATATCACCTTCAGCAACTCACTCCCTGCTCTTTATCCTTCAGTTTCCTTATCTGTAAAATGAGGGGGTTTGGGAGAAAATGATCCTTAAAGACTCTTCCAGTCCCAAATCTATAATTGATTAAAGTACTCCTTATATTTGTATATCCCTCCCAAGTGTTATTATTCCCATCATCCTGATAAGGAAACTGAGGCTTGTAGAAACATCTAGTTGTGAGGTAGATGGTGGAAAAATTATTACCTGTATTTCATAAGTGATGAAACTCTACCTCATAGAAGAGAAGCTAGGTGGCACAGTGGATAGAGTGCCAGACGTGGAGTCAAGAGGATCTAAATTCAAATCGGACCTCAGACACTTACTAACTGGGTGACTTTGGGCAAATCACTTAATCCTTTGGCTTCAGTTTCCTCATATGTAAAATGAGGTGGAGAAGGAAATGGCAAGCCATTTCCAATGCCAAGAAAACCCCAAATGGAGTTACAGAGAGTCAGACACAATTGAAACAATTCAACAACAAAAATTTTTCATAGAAGGCACATGACTCATCCAAGGTCATACAACTGGTTAAATGGGAGAACCAAGGTTAAAACCCAGACCTTCTAACATATTATATTATAAGCTCATTGCAAAAAAAGACATTGTCTCATTCATTGTATCATTTTATCCCCAGGAGCTAGCACAGTGCTTGGTACATAGTAGGTGCTTAATCTATACTAAATTGATTCTGATTAGGTGCCCTTTCCTCTCCACTACCTAGTTAAAGATGCAGAATAATCCATGATGATATCATAAGATCTTTTTTAAATAATGCAATCCTAATTCAGATGCATCCATGGCATAAATGATCTAGGTTAATTATGGAAGGTGTCACACTTGTGCTGGCTCATGCTCCAACTCAGAAAACCTGAGGAAATCTCTTTGTTGGGCAGCCCCAAACACTGACATCAATTCTCCATTTCCACGTGCTTTGCAAAGAAAATATGAAAGTTTTGTTCAAAGAAAAAATAGGTTCAAAAAACGTCATGCAGGGGGCAGCTAGGTGGCACAATGGATAGAGAACCGGCCCTGGATTCAGGAGTACCTGAGTTCAGATCTGGCCTCAGACACTTGACACTAGCTGTGTGATCCTGGGCAAGTCACTTAACCCTCATTGCCCCACAAAAAAACAAAAAAACATCGTGCAGCAAGAAATGGATTAGATTAGCTCCAATTCCCACATAGTTCTTCAGCTATGAAGAACTGTCTCTAATGGATTCAGCTGTAGGTCTCTGTGCCTCATCCAGCAGCAACTCTGCCTTCTTTGACATCTCCAATAATAATAATTCTGTGATGCCCCCACTTAGAGTATGCTCTCACAACTCCCCTTACTTTCACATAGATACCCTCCCATGGCATCCTTTTTTATGTACACTGGAAACCACTGGGGGACCTCCCATCTCTGGACACCCTTTCCATATACCTAAGGAGCTCCTATTCTTATCTGGCTGGGACGCTAGCTCTCATCAGCAGTGCTCAGAGACCTTTGATTAGAGCTGCACCCGAAGAAGGTGTCACCTTTTGTCACCACCCTTGTTGAGTTACACAACTTCCATCCTTATATAACCTTGTGGATCTTTTTCCAGAGTTCTGAAGATCATGACATAGAGATAGAGGAAGCCTTAGATATCATTTAATCCAGTGTAGCAATGATGGTCCAAGGAGTTCATGCTAAAAAAAATTTAATGACACCTTTAGCAGTAAATAGTCATAAAGAATAGGGCAGCGGGGCAGCTAGGTGGCACAGTGGATAGAGCACTGGCCCTGGAGTCAGGAGTACCTGAGTTCAAATCTGGCCTCAGACACTTAACACTTACTAGCTGTGTGACTCTGGGCAAGTCACTTAACCCTAATTGCCTCACTAAAAAAAAAGAGAGAGAGAATAGGGCAGCTAGATGGTGCCGTGGATAAAGCATCAGTCATGTAGTCAGGAAGAATTATCTTCCTAAGGGCAAATCTAGCTTCAGATATTTACTAGTTGTGTGACCCTGAGCAAGTCACTTAACCCTGTTGGATTCAGTTTCCTCATCTGTGAAATGACCTAGAGAAGGAAATGCAAACTGTCTCAGCATCTTTACCAAGAAAATCCCAAATGGGGTCATGAAGAGTCGGACATGACTGAAAAATGACTGAACAACACATAACAAATATTATGATCAGTATATTGAATTATCCTATGGTTCACAACACTTTTTGTCATTGAAAGGGATTTGAGGAACTGAAAAAACATGTTGGGAACCACTGCACCATACCATATTCCAATCCCCAGCATAGATTTCATGTTCAATGAGTGTGACCAAAACCTATTCTTGTCCAATGGCAGCTGTAGACATCTGCCCACTCTTCTCCAGGGATAAAGAACTCATCCTAACTTTTCTGCAATTTACTTAACTTCCACACCTGGATCTTCTACTGATAGCACCCTCTGGTGCCACATCATGACCTGAGTACTCAGAGGTCATAACAGGAAGTCCTAGTAGCTCCCCTCAAGCCTGAAGGTCTTGGAATATCAGTTCAGCAATATCCATCTGGGGAGGACCACATTAGCTAAGTTCAGAAAGGTTCATCAACAGAAGACTGTGTGTCAGGAGACCTGGCAGTGAATTTTTCTTTGCCATAGCAACTTCACCAAACCATCAAATTATGGCAGCAATTTGTATAAGAGGGTCACCCTTTACCCTAGGCCCAGGTCTTTAGTTCCTCCTACATTTTATAGGTCCTCAGGCCTCTGCCAGCCCTGAATCAGTTCAATCGGCAAAAGGAAGAATAAACTCACTGTCATTTCCTTTATAGGCTATCAGAGTCTCAATCTCTTTCATCATCCCTATTTGTGAATGTAGAAATGAAGAAATCAAGATATTAAAGTGTATATAAAATATAGTAATAATCTCAAAAGATCCTAAAACATTTTAGATATTAATCTAGACTTTTCTCCTTGTCCACATTCATAGACAAAGTCACTCCTTTAAACCCCAAAGGGACCATTTTGGACATTGGTTTATGCACTTGGGCTTCTGTGATAAAAGAATCCAATTAACTCCTTTTTCCTGACAACAGTTCCACACCTAGGAAGAGGACAAATGGGGTCAGATGATCTCTGTCCAGAAACCCCAGGAAATTCCCATGAGGCCAGTCAACTGGGAATATTTTATGATGACAGCCTTTAGAGATTGGAGAGAGACTATGTGAAGTCACTAGGGAGAAGGTCTACGAGCAAGGGACAGATGGATCCTGTGGCCAAGTGGGGCTGCTCAACTCTTGCTCCTACCAAACATACACACATAGATCCCAAGCTTCATGATGCTCTCCAGGTTACCAAGAAAGTCGTTAGAGTAGCCACACCCCAGAGACCAAGATTACCAAATCCATTTCTTTATTTAGCTGGAACAAATAATCTTACTTCTCTTTTTCTTCATCTTTAAAGTGGGAGGATTAGAAAAATGACACCTAACAGCCCAATGTTTGAACGTGTGGTACCAAACATCTGGATGTTTCTAAACAGTTCTCTAAGGGCTTCAAGATGTTATGCAGGTGCCATTCACACTTTCCTATTTTCTTTTCAAAATTCATTTTAAAAAAGTGATTTCTAGGTCATTATGGATTGTTAGATGAAATGACAGTGAGTCAGAAGTACAGTGATGATGGTACCTTTTAAAAAAAAAAAAAAAACATTTTTCTTCCAGCATCACAAACATTATGGTCACTATTGCACCAAAATGGTATAGCTGAAGACGTGAAAACAACATGTCACTTTGATAAATAACAAAGCAAAATGGATTTAATTTATAAGCAGGGACCCAAACCTACATTTTTCATTTTTTGAAATTTAGCAAAATTTACTACTCTGAGACTGGTAAATCTAGATAAGTGATGGGGTGGGAGGCAGCCTATCTGTCCTCTTCATCAAGATCTGGAGTTTCCATAGTTTGTCCTCCTGGCAAGAGATTCTTCAAGTTACTGCTTAGTTTGCTAATTGTCCTGAGAACCATGGACTTTGTCTAATGTATCAGATAAAAGTTAAGGCGCACAATTACCATTCACTGTTAGTTTAAGGTGATAATTAGGTGAGGTTCATTGGAAGATTGATGATAGGTTCCTATGTTTTTTGTGAGATATTTGTATCTCTAGCCTCTGTCCATGTTCCGATTTTAATTTAAAGCTGCTAAAAAGAATTTTTTTTAAAAAAGCTCCTACCAAATAAAATAAATAAAATTTTAAAAAGCTCCCATAACCATTTGAAAATGCTTAACAACTGGCATTGTGAGTCAAAATGGTAAACTGTTTCACAAGTCAAATGTAATATATCTTAAATATAGGCTAACCGATTCAAACTTTGTCCTTCCTATTTATGGCACCAACATCTCCTGGTCACCTGAGTCCTCTCCAACTCTTGACTCTCCTTCCTGCCCCACTCCTCTCCTTCCTCCTCCCTCTCCCTCTTCTCTCTCTCTCTCTCTGTCTCTCTCTCTGTCTCTCTCTCTCTCTCTCTTTCTGTCTGTCTCTCTCTGTCTCTCTCTGTCTCTGTCTCTGTCTCTCTCTGTCTCTGTCTCTCTCTCTCTCTCTCTCTCTCTCTCTCTCTCTCTCTCTCTCTCTCTCTCTCTCTCTCTCTCTGTCTCTCTCTCTCGATTACCAGCTCTGACAAACCTTTGCAAATATCCTTGCAGAAAAAGATGCCAGATAGATGCATTTAATGCTATAAAATATAATCCCTCTCATTCTTTTTTAAAACAAACCAGGGGATTTGGGATAGTTTAATTCAACCAAAGAAATGTCATGGTTCTTTTTGGTTTTGCTTCAGATTCTAATGTTAAAAATAGATTTCTATAATACTTTAAGAATTTGGGACTTTATTGGCAGGAGTGAAGTGTGTGACTCCTACTACAAACAGAGCTTACAATCCAAACACTGCATATGGGTCAATAGCTGATCTCAGAGTCAGAAAGATATGGGTTCAAGGTCTGCCTTTGATACATTCTGGTTTCATGATCCTGGGCACCCTCTCATTGCTCTGGTCTGGGCAACTCTCTATGTTACAGGACAGTTTCTGGTCTGAATTGGGAAGAGCCCTCCCTCACCAGCAGTTTCCCACACCAATGAAACCACAAATCCAATCATGAAGTAACAACAAGAATGACTCGGTAGCTAATTTTCTACAGCAATGGTGGCCAAAAACTTCAACGCACTGTGGCGTAACAACTGCTCCAATTTAGCTAGGTTGGAACCAGACAACAGACAGAGGATTAATAATTTGGCTACACTTGAAGTTTTTCCTGCTTTCTCATACCCACTGAAGCTTAGATCCCATTGGCAGGCTTTCCAATACTATAGGCACACCAGAGTGAGGCGTCATCATGACTTAAATGTGAGTTATAATGCACTTGGGACACACTGTTATAATTGAGGGGCAGATTCAAAACTAAAGACACCTAGATTCAAATTTCACCTCTGACATACGCTGTCTGCATTACCACGGGCCACGGCCATCCAGATCATCTAGAAAACTCTGTAAGACTCAAATTTGCAGAAAAGGGACAGATCTGCATTGGTGAAAGAAATGTCCTCATCTGGGACTGAAATCACACCACTGAAATCACATCCAAGCCCAGTCCTCTTTCCTCTAATATAATAAGGCCCACAGCCCTTAGAATGCCATAGGGATCCATTTCCATCCCACATGACTTTGTTTCTGAGTCATGTCTTGTAAAACTGCTAAGAGCCTTGCTCCTGGATTCCTGTGATGTCACAGAGATGGAAATATTGAATGCATTCCTGGAAGGCACATGGTCCAGATGACCATACTTGGGGTTTGGTAAAAATTAATTAAATCATCACCAGGAATCAGGTCATCAAAATTGGTTCCTTCTTTGCAGCATGGCTCATCAGGAGACAAACAGTAACCTCATCAGCTCTAAAGATAATGCCCAGTAAAAAAAACAAGAGGGGCAGCACTGGCCCTGGGTTCAGAAGGACCTGAGTTCAAATCCGGCCTCAGACACTTGACAATGACGAGCTGTGTGACCCTGGGCAAGTCACTTAACCCCGATTGCCTCACAAAAAAAAAAAGACAGGGAGACAGAGAGGGAAAGAAGGAGTTTGAAAGAGAGAGAGAGAGATAGGAGTAGGGCAAGGGAGGAGAGAGACCGTATGTATGGGCTGAAGCTTCCATCAGTATTGGTTTGAGGTTAAATTACTCATGAGTGGGGGGGCAGCTAAATGGCACAGTGGATAAAGCACCAGCCCTGGATTCAGGAGGACCTGAGTTCAAATCTGACCTCAGGCACTTGACACTTACTAGCTGTGTGACCTTGGGCAAGTCATTTAACCTTCATTGCCCCGCAAAAAAACAAAGAGACAAACAAAAACAAATTACTCATGAGGGCCTTTGCTTTCTGTTTTAAAGGGAGAACTTCATGAGGCCAGAGACCAAATAGAGTCCTTACATAAACAGGCTTTAAATCCTTTCCAATAATAATAATGATAAGAATGATAGTAAGTGACATTTATATAGGTCTTCCTAAAGTTTACAAAATGCTTTGCACATTTTGCACTCACTCTGGAAAACCCTCAACGTTGCCAACTATCACTTTGAATGAATAAGATAATGTGCTTTTTGAGATTTAAAGTGCTCTGTAAATGTCAGTCTTTATTATTACTGATACTGATGTTCTCTGTGGTTGACTTGCTGGTTCCCTTTCCAGTCTTCTTATGCATCCCTGCCCTCTTTGCACTCTGACATCCAACCCTCCTCACCCGCAGAGCGTTCTGTAATCACCATCTCCATCTCTAGTCTCCACGCTTTTGCACTGGGTTTCACTGAAGCCTGAAATGCCCTCCCTCCTCACCCTGCAAGTTGGGATCCCTCATTTCCTTCAGGACTCAGCTCGCATGCTCCTGTTCCCATGAAATCTTTCCTGATCTCCTCAGCTGCTCACCCTCTAAAATACCTTTTATTCATCTTATAAATATTATGTCTGGACTTACATTCTGATGGGGCGGGGACCCATGAATGCATAGAACCTCCCAAAATCCTGGAATTATTTCATGGATGTCTTTGTACCCTTGGCACTTAGCACGGAGTCTGTCACAGTCCACTATTAATGAATTTCTTTGTTGATTAGAGCTATCTAGAAGAGGCCTCAGAGGTCAGAGGCTCATATATAGAGAGAGAAAAAGAACTTCATAGGCCACCTAGTTGTTGTTCAGTCATTCCAGTCAAGTCTGACTCTTTGTGACCCTGTTTGGAGTTTTCTTGGCAAAGATACTGGAGTGTTTTGCCATTTCCTTCTCCGCTCATTTTACAGATAAGGAAACTGAGGCAAACGGGGTAAAGTGACTTGCCCAGGGTCACACGGCTAGTAAGTGTCAGAGGCCAGATTTGAACTCAGGAAGAGGAGTCTTCTGATTCTAGGCAGGGCATTCTATGCACCATGGTGCCACCTAGCTGCCCTGCAAGGTAGGTGTTTTTATTATTACCATTTTACAGATGAGGGAGTCATTTTAACTTATGTCTTGCCACTGGATCCAGATGGCTCCAGAGAAGAGAGGGAGGCTGGTGACTTTGCACAGCCATGGCTCACTTAAATCCAATCCACTTCCGAGTCAAGACATCACCCTCATGATGTCATTGGGCCTCTTCAAGGACAATAGATGAGGAAACTGAGTCCCCGAGAGGAGGTATGACTTGTCCCAGATCATAGATGCATTACGGGTAGAGCTGAGATTTGAACTCAGAGACTGTGGTTCCCAAATTAGTGGGTCAATAAGCATCTATTAAGCACCTACTATGTTCCAGGCACTGTGCTAAGCACTAGAGATACAAAGAAAATCAAAAATCAGTCCCTGCTCTCAAGGAGCACATGGTCTAATGAGGTGGAGCCAATGTACAAACAACTGAACAAAGGAGAGGTAGAAGGGGACCATAAGAGACAATCACAGAGGATGCTTCCCATGTGACAGCCTTAATCTTCCTGCTACAGAGTGGAACATCCCCCTGGGGAATCCACCCTGCCTCTGGCTTATGGAAATTGAGGAATTCCTAGTGCTTGTGACAAGAACACTATTGGCTGATGGCATCCATGCGTGGTCTGCCTTCTCATATAACCTGAGTCCAGGATACAGTCACATTAAGCTCATCTCTTTCTTTCTTTTTTTTTTTGTAAGATCATTTCTTTCAATGAGAATTAGTTTTCCATTCCTGTATTTAGGTACCCTTTGGTCTTTGCAGAACAATGACTTCAAGCTGCTCATCTTGTGGGGAAGAGGGATTATTTGCCAGGAACTTATTTGAGCCACAAAACAAATGTTTGTAGTTGTAGAAGCAGAATCCCTTCTTCCTCTTATGTATTTATTTGGTAGGTTGATTGTTCTTATTGATTTATCTGTTTCTTTATTTGTTTGTTTTCATTGATAATCTGGCCATGAATCTCACAGCTTGCACAAAAGTGACCTACCCAACTCTGCATCCTGGTTTCATTTTGTCTAAGAAATATAAAATGTGCAGTGTTTGATATGGGATGAATCTTCAGTTTGGGTTTTGTCCCATCACTTCCAAACTGACAGTTTTGGTTGAAAAAATAAGAAATCCTGGGACAGTGCCCCTTTGGGATATGTACAGAGAGTCTTCCAAGTCACTCAAGACCTTTGACTGGAGTCTCTGACTCAAGAAGGACAGCTGAGTTGGTAGGAGGCAGGGGAACTGGTCCATAGGTAGCTGAGATGAGACCCATCAATTTTCAGCATAAAATGGCCCACATTTCTAGGACACAGCTTGAATTTAGACAAAGGGTCGGTTCCATAATATTGCCTCCCATTTGGGCTTTCAATGCAAGGGAAAGCCATTAGATTTCAATTCTAGCTCTCTTACATCCCCAAATGGTTACCAAGAGAAGGTTGGTGCTATGGACCTATCTGCCATTTTTTCATCTGTTTAAAACATTTTATGAGAATCATTTATTCATGTGCCTAGGGCATCTTTGAAGAGGGCATTAGAAAGAAGGAAATAAGCATTTATTAAAGCAAATACAAATACTATTACATCTAATTCTCACAACAATCCCACACACTTAGTGTTATTATTACCTCCCTCTAATAGTTGGAGAAACTGAGACAGACAGAGATTAAGAGACTTGCTTAGAGTCACACAACTAGTAAGTGTCTGAGGCCAGATTTTAACTCAGGATTTCCTGACTCAGGCTCTATGTATGGAGCCACCTAGCTATATAAGAATGAGAAGAAAACAGTAAGGCTTTTTACCTATGATAAGCTACAGCAGATTGCATCTTTCCCAAAGATCTTGTCCAAATAGGCAAGTCACTTAACTTTGTTTACCTCAGTTTTCTCATCTGCAAAATGAGCTGGAGAATGATATAGCAACCAATCCAGTATCTGTCCAAGAAAACCCCAAATGGGACCACAAAGAGTCAGACATGAGTAATCAACAAAAGAACAACACAATGTGCTAGTCCTTGTGCTGAGTTTTAAGAATACAAAGAAATGCAAAAGTCAGTCCCTGCCCTCAGGGAACTCAGAATCTAATGGGGGAGAAAGCACATAAAAAGGGAGAAGTGTTAGCTGTAGTCCAGAGGAGATAAACCAGATGGGAAAGAATGAGTGAGCAGGTCTAGCTGCCCTCCTTAAAGGCCGGTCTAGGAGGAGTTTTCCACTGCCTACCCTCCCCCCTCTCCAATCAGAGGGAGGGAGGGGTGCTAGGGCAGGGGGTCCTGAAGAGGAGTGAGGTGTCATCCAAGTTGATGTCATCTTGCAGGAGGGCTTGATGAAAGTCCAGATGCTGTATAGGGCCAATGGAACAAATGAGATCATGTAGACTGATAAAGGGTTTCAAGATGATGCATCACAAAGATAATGATAAGTGCTCATATTTATAAATAGCACCTGAAGGTTGGTGGAGGACTTATGGGCAGTATCTCATTTAATCTTCAGAACATCTTTGAAAGATCAGGGCTATCATTATCCCCATTTTATATAAGCAAACTGAGGCTCAGGAAAGATGGATACATATATCCATATATATATATATATATATATATATGTTCATATTATTTATGATACTATCTGATAGGACATATAGCACTTTTTTAATGGAGAGAAAAGAACAGAGGAAAAGCCAGAAAGAAGGCTAAATAAGCAGGAGAGCTTGGAAAACTGCTGATTGATCTAATTACATATTTAAAGAGGCAGCTGGGTGGCACAGTGGAGAAAGCACAGGATTTGGAGTCAAGAAGACCTGAGTTCAAATCCTGATCCAGACCTCATTTATGAGCTGTGTGTGACCCAGTCAAATCTCTTGACTTCTTTTGTTCTACAATCATCTACAAAATGGAATTAATAATAGCACCTACTCTACCAGGTTGTTGGAAGGATCAAATAAAATAACATTTCAAGTATTTTGCAAGCCATAAAGTACTATGTAAATGCTGATTATTATTTTTAAAAGCAAGTAGCTCATAAAAGAGACCTGCAGTTGTCCCCACCACATGTATATAAGTGCTCATTCCATTTGGTGTTTTCTGAGTTCAGAATACAAATAAAAACAAATAAAATAGGGAGTTGGTTGTTCCTTGTTGTTGTACAAAGAAAATCCCAGTCACGTGAAAAGTGGAAGCACATCTAGTCTCAAGGCCCTGTGGCAGATGTGATGGCTGGCACAGATTTCTCATAGGAGGGCCCCGGAGCTGGGGGTGGGAGTGGGAGTAGTAAGGGAGTGAGCCAGAGGGCAGGGCAGGGAATTGGGGGAAGTAAGGAATATGTCAGAGAAGAGGCAATAGGTCAAAAGGTCCCAAATTTACCTGATATATGCTAATATGAACAGCATCTGGATTTCACACAAGACACAAAGAAGCATCATCTGCTTCTTGACTGGGAACCTCAGCAAACACATCTGGGTCTCTACGGATCGAGGAAGCTAAACAAAGCCCCCATGAGTCCTGAGTCTTTCTGATAACAAGTTCAGGTTTTAATCCAATACCATTGGTTTATTGGGGGTGGGAGGTGTTGTTCTTTTTTTATTCCTTTTTTTCTGTTCCTTTATGCTCCTCACTAGTGTCCCAGATGCCCAGAGCAATACCTTCCTTAAAGAAAGCAATAGTGTTCTCCAAGAATGACCCTAATCACTGCATTTTCTATCTGGGGAACTAGGAAGTGGCTGCCCCTTTCATAAAGGACAGCAGCATCCTTTGCAGGCGAGTGTGTTTTAATAAGAATATCTGTCTTACAGCTGTAAGTGACAACCATCCTCTGTCATCTTGTTAATGAAAGAATGAACAGTCCTTAAAACATCAAAAAGACTCCTGAAGTGACCCTGGTTTTGGGCAGCTCATTCAAAGCCTTCGTATTAGTCACATAGCTGACATTGGGCTTTTGGAATGGGCAGGGCGCCATCTTGGCAATGGACAGGAGAAGAGTGGACCGAAGTTAATGGAGAAATGTCTACTGTGGGTGACACAGGGCACAAGGCCAAACCAGCAATGTCAACACAGCTGCCTTGCTTCCATTTTTATATTCATTGTGAAAGGGTTCTGCCAATTTTGAGCTAACATAATTATAGAAATAAATAACTTCTACAACTATATGAGAGATGCTCAGCATGATGGGAAGCACCATTTGGTTCAGCTGGAATGCTCCCTGAATCTGGACCCAGCCTCAGTTGGCAGTTCATAGGTCTAGGGTGGGGAGGGACCTCAGAGGTCACATAGTCTCCAAATGTGGAAGCCGACCAGAGGTGTTCAGTGATTGCCACACAGACAGCCTGATTGGAGCCCACATATTCTCCCTCCAAATCCAGAGCCCTGTTCACTGTGCTATACTCCCTCCTGTGTGACCCTGTAGCAAACCCAGTGCCTTGCAAAGGGAGAGACTCAAACTACTTATTTTGAATCAGGAAAGCCTAGATCCGTTTTTCTGAACCTTTTTGTGGGTAATGCCATGGAATCCTCTAGCAGCCTAGGAAAGTTTCTGATCCCCATTTCAGAATAATGTTTACAATTGCATAAAATAAAATACCTACAACTACCAAAATATTTTTAAATTCATGAACCCCAGGTTAAGAGTCCCCAATCTGTGCTCCCCATCCTGCCTCAGACACTTCCTGGCAGTGTGATCCTGGCCAAGTGATTTAACTCTCTGTTCCACCACTTTCTCCTTTATAAAATGAGGATGATAATAGCACCTGCCCCCAGGGGTGTGGTGGAGATCACGTGATGGTACAGAAGCGTTCGTTCGAATGATCATTTCTGTGTCTCAACATCCCAAATCAAACCCTTTATGAACCTGCCATCTCAACAATCCACAGAGGCAGAGCCCAGAGGTCTGGCTTCTTTTCATAGTAACCACTGAGAAGCAATTACTGCAGGAGACACAGACATCTTAGGCGGTAAAGGCAGGTGTGCACCCTGCAGAGGACCTGGCCAGTATGAAAGCAGATTCTTAAAGGTATAAAATCAAGTTACTTTTAGAAATTGGCTTCCACCTTTTGGGAGAAGAAAACATGGGGGAGAGTGGGAAGCAGGGCACTGTCAGAGAGACTCCATGAAGTTCATTCATGGTGAGTCCCAGTTCTACTTCCTCTTTTCCCATGAGAATGTTCAGTGGTCAAGATGCACCTTCACTGCCTTAGCCTGGGAAGAGGAGAGTCCCATGTGCATTCTGGGTTCTGACACCGACAATGGTGGGCACTTCCTAAGACTCTGAACCAGGAGGAGTTTTTGTCTTGATCCCCGGATGAAATCCAAGCAAGAATCTTAATATAATCTTAATTCAGGACCTGGGATTTCCTCAGTGGTGACTCTATCCACCAATCCTGATTATAGCCTGTCTATAACATAGTCTCTGAGATTTGCCTGTGGCTCAGAGTGATGAAGCAATTTGCCCAGCAATGTCTATTTTATGAGACACAGAAACAGGATTTGGACACAGGTCTTCCTGTCTCCAAGGACAGCCCTCTGTCTCATCTGCTAGGCTAAAGAGCCATAGACATACCAACTTTTATTTTTATCCAGACTGACTTCAGCCTGTCCTAGCACATTCAAGAATCCCACCTTTCCACACGAATGAATAAATGACCATTAATGCTAATTAACAAAGGCAAACAAACAACAAAAGCAACATTTAGGGCAAAAGAGACTGGTGCTTATGGGCGTGAGTAATAGCTTCTTACCAGCCAAAATGGACCACCGAGGCTGTCCCCATCAGTGAAACATCTTCCCCATACTGCTCGGCTCTGTCATCATGCAGGGAGACTTCTAGCTAAACCAATTCATTAGTGGTTAATTGAGGCAGCCCATCTGTTGGGCTGCATTCTTGACCTACCTCTTGTAGATGTCTTGGGACTGTCAAGTGCTTGTGATCTGTCAGATGTCATCTAGCCCTGGGCTTTGTAGAATGAATAAAGTAACAGTCTCAGGATGTCCCCAACCCAAAAATGGATGAGCAGGCCTGACCGCATAACCTTTGGAGGCTCTGCTGGTCAAAACTCAGTTCAGCAAACATTTGTTAAACAACCTTGGTGAGTAAGGCATTCTGGGAGAGGTAGAAGATGAATAGTGGGGCAGTCTGGCCCTCAGGAACTTACATTCTATTACTATGTTGTTTGTCCTTCATTCTCCAAGAGTACCATGACATTGAGTGATGTCATGACGTGCACTGAATTAGATTTCAGTGAAGGAGAGCTGTGCAAGGTCACCAACCTCACTCTCTCCTCCAGAGCCATGTGGGTCCAGTGGCAAGATATAGATCAGGGTGACTGGAGATGGCCCTGGATGTTTAAGGCAATTGGGGTTAAGTGACTTGCCCAGGGTCACACAGCTGGTAAGTGTCTGAGGTGAGATTTGAGCTTAGGTCCTCCCAACTTCAGGGCCAGTACTCTATTCACTCTGCCACCTAGCTGCCCCTTACATACTATTGGAGGGAGTGGAAAGAAAGGCTCATTAAATAAACAAAGTATAAAGGAGGATGTGATGGGGGCAAAGCAGAGTAAGGAGAAACTCAAGGTCAAATATAAGAGATTTATCAACAGGTTGTCTGCAGTATGATGTATTTTTTGGCCAAAGCAATTCTCCAAGTAGAGCTGTTTTAGTGTCTCCCTCTCCCCGAGTAGAATGTAAACCCCTGAGAGTAGGGACTACTCTTCTCTTGTTCTGGCATCCTCAGTGACTTGCATGGTGCCTGGCACATGGCAATGCCCATTGCCCTGACCTGAATCCCACTTCAGATATGGAGGGGTCATGATGTGAATGTGTGTAGGGAACCCCCAGGAGCACCACATCCATGGCCCTTGAAGATGAAGAAGTCCAAATGGAGCTCTGTGGAGATCTGAGGAAAGCAAGACAAGCAGGGCAGGTTTCTAAGGGAACGGGACATCGAAGTCACTCGTGTTTTGCAAGATCTTAGCTTCATTTAAACTGTTATCTGGATTGGGCGTAAACTTGTGTTCTTCCTCCTCCAAGTGATCTCCCTTCTTGATTCCTGTTCCTTTGGCAGAGCTTCCTTCAATCTGTCCCATTTCTGAGCAGAATCTCTCAGCTCGTCTTGGCAATGCCATTCGTATGAACGCTCCATTCCCACCAGCCTTATTTATGTATAAAGCCATACCACTCTCAACGGTGAAATCATGTTCATTTGCATGGATCAGGCCTCATCCAGCAGAGATGCATTTCACTGGCTTCCTTGAGGTTGGAACACGGCATAGGACAAAATGGGTTGGGGAAATCCTCAGCATCCGAAGGCCCTTTCGGGGAGTGTATAAGATCAAAACTATTTATAATATTAATTTATAATAAGGTAACTATTAGTAGATATTACCCACATAAACAAAAGCTCTTCAGGGCAGGGTCCTCAGCAATTTTTAAGAGCATAAAAAGGTTATGAGAACAAAACCATTGAAAATCATTATTTGTTCATAGAAAGAGACCTGAATCCAGAGTCAGAGCACCTGGGTTGGAATCCCAGAGCCTCTATGGTCAGTGTGTGACATTAAGCAAATCAGTGGGGGCAGCTAGGTGGCACAGTGGATAAAGCACCAGCCCTGGATTCAGGAGGACCTGAGTTCAAATCCAGCCTCAGACACTTGACACTTACTAGCTGTGTGACCCTGGGCAAGTCACTTAACCCCAATTGCCTCACAAAAAAAAAAAAAAAAATATATATATATATATATATATTTTTTTTTTAAGAAATGAAAAGGAGGAGGAAGAGATATCAGACAGGTAAGAGAAGAACAAAGAGAAGGCAAGAAGGCAGTGTGATAGAACTCAAGAGTATCCAGGAAGAAGAGGTGGTCAATGGTATTTCAGTCTCCTGACTTTAGCTGCAGAGAGGTCAAGGAGGATAATTCTATTGGATTTAGCATTTGTGAGATGATTGGTTTTCTTAGTAGAAGAGTGGAGTCAGGAGCCAGGTTGCAAAGGGTTGAGAAGATAGCTCATAATGAGAAAGTAGTGGCAGAAAATGTAGACCATTCATTCTAAAAGTCTGGTAGTGAAAGAGAGGAGAGTTAAAGAATGTTGGCTTGGGAGAATGGCAGGGAAAAGCGAAGAGTGTTAAAGGATGGGGAAGATCTGAACAGACTTGTGGGCTGTGGGGGCAGCAGCATAATGTCTTCCAAAAAGACCTAAGTCTCTATGAGCACAATATGGAGAATGGCAAGAAGAGATGGGGGTGAAGATAATTTTCTGCCTCTGTTCCCCATGTATGGGTGTACCTGTAGATGTTGGGCCAGGTCTGCCTGCACATCATGGAGCAAACAATGTCACTAGCCCTCCCCTTTTCATCAGAAGTGGCATCACAGCAGTGCCTCAGGGTGCAACCATTCATCCAACACACACTCTGTTCATGTCTGGGTCCCAATAATACTCTCCCTTCTCCCCTCTGCCTCTTGGAACTCCTGGTTCCCTTCAAGTCTCGGACCAAATACCATTCCTAGAGAACTGCCGAAAGCAATGGGAGGTTCAGTGCTGGCAGTCTCCTCAGAGTCTTCTCCTGGGGACAAAGCCCCATCTCTCCACCCTGATGATGATTCTGATAATGCCTATACTACATTCCTCACAGGGTTGGAAGAGGGGATGGATGTAATGACCCAGTAAGTGTCAACTGTTTTGATTTTTTATGTATTCCTATCACTCTGTATTCAAGTGATCAAACAGGGCAGGAAATGATCAGTCTTCAACTTCAAAGCAGCATCTTTTCTCTGGATGGTTAATGAAACAGTTCTCTTGGCCCTGGTATAAGGGGCACCAGTGCCATGTTAGCCAATAGTTAGACAGAAATCACCCTACAAAGAAATCCAGCCAGTGATCGTCTATGGCATAAATCAGTCATGCTCTAAAGGGTGTGTTTGTGTTTGGATGTTGTCATCCCTACCAGGAAAGATGAGTAGGAGGTTAATGACAGTGAACCTATTCTGTGCCCATGAATCCTCTTCTGCCTGACTCCAGGTAAAGAAGGGACGTTCCTCTTAGTGGGTCCATCCAGCAGCCTTGGATTCTCTACCAAGGGTCCCTCTAGAGAAGGCAGAACCCAAAATATGCTGCAGTTGTGGCCACACCATTTCTGGAAAGGGTCACTGAATTGGGACGGTGCTGTATGCCCTGCTGATTCAGGGGGCACTCAGTCCGACAGCCCAATTCCACTTCCCTCACCCACTTGACAAGCCAGTATTCTCTCCCTCATTTGTCGAGGCCTGAATAGCTAAAAACTAGGCTACATTTCAATGATTTATACCAGATGTGAAATAGCACCTCCTTACTGAAAGCATGGGAAGTTGTTAAATTTGATTCCACATTGATTTATGATTATATATTATATTTATATTTATATAATTATATCCTGTTATCGTATAATATATTATTATATTATATAACACATTATTATTAATGATTTGTCATCCTCCTGGATGACAAAAATCAAATAGGCCCTTCCCTCAAGGGTGCTTCCATTCTACTAAATGAATCCAACAAGCTCCTCAGGGTAAAAATTTTTCCCAGGACAAAATCAATCCTGGATCTAGATTCAGTTAGCATTGTTAGCCTCAGAAAATAGTGTGCCCGAAGCCACCCCAGCAACACCACTCATCTAGGATACTCTAGAGGGATAGGGATGGGTTGGCTTAGGGGACCTCTCAGATCCCTGCCAACCATAAGATTCTGTCATTCTGTAACAAAAGCAGTAGGGAACACTAGGACCATGGCACTGCTTTGTAGTCTCACCATAATATCATGAAGAGGACCTTGAAGATTGGGTAGTCCACCTCCTCATTTTAAAAATGAGGAAACTGAGGCCCATGAAGATCAAGTGACCTTTTGTAGGTCACACAAAGAATAAGTGGCAGAGCCAGGATTTAGACCCAATTCTGCTGATGTCTAATCCGGAACTCTTTCCTCTACACTCCATAGCTCCTAGTGTCCAATTCCATTTTGTGACTATTTAATCCAAAAGTGAACAAGAGAGGCTATGTAGTCTGATGATTCTAGAATCGTCATCAGAGCTGTTATTTAGATTCAGGAGTTGTTTTTTCTGCCTTTCGATTAAGATACCCAGCACCATTAGCAGTCTTTCCATTTTGTTTTTGTTCAGTCATTTCAGTCATGTCCAATTCTTTGTGACCCCATTTTGGGGGAGTTTTCTTGACAAAAATACTGGAGAGTGGGGGGCAGCTAGGTGGCGCAGTGGATAAAGCACCGGCCTTGGATCCAGGAGGACCCGAGTTCAAATGTGGCCTCAGACACTTGACATACTTACTAGCTGTGTAAGTCACACACAGCTGGGCAAGTCACTTAACCCTCATTGCCCTGCAAAAAAACAAAAACAAAAATACTGGAGTGGACTTAATCCTCATTGTTCTGCAAAAAAAAAAAAAAATACTGGAGTGGTTTGCCATTTCCTTCTCCAGTTCATTTTACACATGAGGAAACTGAGGCAAACAGGGATAAATGATGTAAACATATGAAGTTGAGATTTCCTGATTCCAAGCCCAGTACCCTATGTACTGTGCTTTCCATAGTTCCCATCTATTTATACCTTTTAGTTTCTTCTTTTCCTGGATCTCAGTTTCCTTATCTATAAAATGTGGCAGTCATACAACCATTCCAGATATATAACACATTGCTCCCCCTTTAGAATAACAATAGCTAACATTTATATAAAGTTGTAAGGTCTGTAGTGCTTAGCACAGTACGTAGCCCATGTTGTTCAGTTGTTTTTCAGTCATACCTGATACTTCATGACCCTATTTGGGGTTTCCTTAGCAAAGATACTGGAGCCATTTGCCATTTCCTTTTCTAGCTCATTTTACATATGAAGAAACTGAGACCCACAGGGTTAAGTAACTTACCCAGACTTACACAGCTAGTAAGTGTCTAAGGCCAGATTTGAATATGGAACTCCAGATATATATATATATATATATATATATATATATGGAGAGAGAGAGAGAGATACACATGTATATCGATATATACACACATGTATATGTATATATGTGTGTATGTGTATATATATGTATGTATGTATATACACATATAAGTATATATAAAGAGCTAGATATATTCTCTACCTTTATAGTCCAGTCAAACTGGACTCCATTTCCAATCTTGTTACCTTTGTGTTGACAGTCCTCCATGACTGGAATGACTTCCCTCCTGGCAGCTCCCTCTTAGACACTTTGGTCTCCTTTAGGTCTCAGTTCAAGCATCACCTTCTACATGCCTTCTTTCCTGACCCTCCCAGCTACTTAAAGCCCTTCATCTCCCTGGGCCAAATCACCTTGGATATTTTCTGGGAATATTTTGTATATGTTCGCGTATGCACCTGTTGTCTCCCAGTTAGGCTAAACAACTGGGTCCTTGGAGGCAGGTACCATTTCATTCCTATCTTTGTGTCTCAGGCCACACATGGTACCTGCTCCTTAATAAATGCTGGTCCATTGGTCTCTAAGATCTTTTCCCCCTTTAAATCCAGGATCCTGTTCTCATCAGCTACCATGATATTTCAAGGCCACAAATCAAGGTTTAGCTTTGTCTTGAGCAAGGTAGAAGTTCTGTACAAATTCAGTCATCTCCTTCAGAAGTTATTGGAGAACCAGAAGGCAGATGAGCCCAACATACCAAGTTGTCAGATTGAAACTGAGACTTGCTCACACTTCAGTGGGCAATTTAAGGAAGGCAAAGAGCCCAGATCGGTTGTTCTTTTGTTCCTGGGAAACTGGGCTTTCCTGTTGAAGCTAACAGATATTCCCTCATGCCTACGTGCCCCACCATGAAGTAGTTGTTGTTTCTGAGCATCTTGTCTAGACCGCACAGTCTCACTCCCCAGAGCTTCACTGGGGCAGATTGCAGGCTTTGCTCAGCTGTGTTGGTGACACAGTTCTTCACTCGCTTAAGTGTCTATTAGATGTGAATGAGGCATTTTGCAATGTAATCACCATATTTGGATCCATTCTTTTCCTGGCCTTTCCCCCTTTTCTTGATTTCTCAGATTTTGCCGAGACTGTCATCTGGCTGGGAGGGGATGCTTTAATGGCCACTTCAAATGCAAATTTGACAACACAAGGGAGGGATGAAGTGAAACAAACAAAAGGCCTAAATTTCTAGTCTTGCATTTGGAGATGCTTCACCCCATTGCAGAAAAGCAGATATGTTTTCACAGCAAACCCAGCACATGGCCATAGCTACTGGATTATTCATTTATTCAATGAGCATTTCTGAGGCAATTAGAGGCAGCATGGAGAAGGGAATAGAGAACCAATCTCAAAGCTACCATGGCCTGGGTTCAAATCCCATCTCTGATATGCTCCCTGCGTGGCTTTGGCCAAGTCACTAAACTTCTTAGTGCTCTAGGAAACTTTCAGAGATACATTGCAGAGAGGATGTCAACCTACATTGGTAGAGGGAGTTTCCTCACATGAGAGTTCTTTCTATACCAATAAAATTACAATCCCATCCCTATCCTTATCCTTTATATGCACTATTCTACGTGCTAGAGAGATAAAGAGACACAAATTCAACAATGCCTACCCTCAAGGAGTTTACATTCTACTGGAGGTAAGCACCACACACATACACATATATCCATATGTATGCGTATATACACGTGTTCAAGTATCTATATGCACATATATAAATAAACACATACCAAATACACATACAGAGTATACATATACAAAGTAATTTTTGGCATTGGCAGCTAGAGAAGATCAGGAAAGATCTTCTATAGGACACGGCACTGCGTGTATTCCATCCATTAAAGAGGACAGATAGAAGATTGCTCAGATAGAGTTTACCACTGTGCCTGGCATATAATAAGTGCCTAATAAATGCTTCTTGCCTTGCCTTGCCTTGGATATACAAAATCTAAGATGACATCTCATGGAAACATAACAATTGTAAATGTAGTCAGTGGTGGAATCAATGTAATCATAGCCCTATTGAAATATCCCCCATCCTGCTGTGACTTTGGACAAGATGTTTAATTTCTCTTGCTTTTGGTTTCCTCTATGTATTGAGGGCATAGAACTAAATGACCTCTGAGGGTCCTTCCTGTTCAAAATTTCTGATCCCATAACCTGAAGTGAACCTTGGAACAAGATAACAGTCCTAAGAAGCAGAAGTGAAAAGGGAATCCATTTCTTCAGACATGGAGGGGCCACTTGTTCAGAGTCATGGAGGAAGGCAGTAGAAGGCTAAGGCCCAGGGCTAAGCTCAATGGAAAACAGACCGATTTGGCTAGAACATAAAAATGTAAATAGAGGGGTGGTATCTGAAAACATAGGCTGGAGCCAGATTGGGAAGGGTTTTAAATGCCAAGCTGACGTGTACACACTCTTCTAGGATGCATTGGATTCCAGGAGAAATGGGAATAAAGCATAAGCTTTTTAAAATTTAGTCAACAGGAAGATCACTTAATTTTATATTCTGGTAACTCAGGCTCCCAAAGAGAAACTAAATTCATTTCCCATACCCTCTGTAGAAGCATGCAAGAATCACACCCAGTAAAAATTGTGCAAATACATTTTCCCTCAAGTAAATATAGGAAGGGGAAATAGCCAGATCTGTATAAGCCAGAACATAGCACAAATGTCAGAGATTTTGTTGTTGTCAGAAATGGCAAATGATGGCAGGAATGTGGGATAAGGGCTGAAAGCAGCAGCCCTGCATTGTTCACCTAGATTTCTGTCCTTCCCCTAGTTATGTGTATATGTCCATTGGGGATTATTTGGGGATTGAGGTAAATATGGTTTCCAAAGTCCCCACATAGCTCCTGTGGGATTTTGTTAGACAAGTCTATGAAAAAGCTTTTGGGGATACAGACTAACAATCAGGAATATGATAGAGGTTAAAAGTAATGTTCTAACCCTAGATCATGTAACTATCTGGAATGCAGGACTACAAGTCAGTAGCAGAAGTAGTCAAAAGAAGAAATTTAATTTTAGATTAGATACTTCCCCTAGCTTTTATTGGTTTCTTGGTTGGCTCAGTGCTCTAGGCTCTGTGCTAAAATCCCACCTCAAAAGAGAAAAGCCTATTCATCACTGTATCCCCAGGAAATAATACCCAAGAAATGCTGGGAGAGAGCTCTAACTGATCTCCCTACATAATTTCATTACATTCATTGTACAGGCTCCAAAGCATTCTGCATTTAGAGGGAATGGTGCCGAAATATAAATTGAGAGAGATCTTTCCAAAGATCTTAGACATCAGAAAGGAAAATGGGGGGAAATCAAGGGGCTAGGAAATGCATACTAAAATGGTAGCGTGTGGGGACACTAAAATTTTTGTTTTCTTTTGAGCAAAACTCTCATTGAAGTGTTAAATATTAGGGGGAAAGATATAATTTTTTGCTGAGGTTCTTGCACAAAATTTTCCCTAATAGGAAAAAAAGTCTTAAGGATTTCTTCAAGTTGTTTTTAAATCTACAGGCCCATACTACTGTTAGACATTCTTCCATATTTCAATGGGTCCATGATTGCATTGATTCTGTCACTGACTTGACTACCTCAACTAGAGTATTCACAACATTCAATGTCTTCTCCTTCCATGATTTTCTTCCACATCTTTCCATTATTCCTCCATAGGTGGTCTACCCAATGTACCCAAGATTTTCCTCCCTTAATTCCTTTCAATATTTTCTAAATACTAACACCTCACTCTGAAAGCATGGCTGGCCCCCATCTTCCCTAGTCATATACATCCTTGATGATTGACAGCTCTAGGTCAATGACCCTATGTATTTTGCATAAAAATAATAATTATGATCATAGACATAGAGCTGGAATGTTGTGATAGTCTATATACAGTCACCATATTTCTTTCTATTGCCTTGTGGGTCTTATGAGATTGTAGTGTTCACTGACTCATGGGCATATTTCACACCTAAAAAAAACACTGATGTCAAAAAAAAAAAAAAGAAAAACACATCAAAAAAAAGAGAAAACACTGGTGTCAAAAACTGGGTATTTGTGGCAGAGAACAGTCAGGACCATCGAAATAATTTCACAAGGGGATCCAATGCACCACATCCTCTTTTGGGAGATAGAGCAAAACAATAACTAATATTACAATGATAACTCTCTATTTTTTCCACTAAAGTTAGAGAAGGGGAAAATCTATAAATAGTCAAGAGAAAATTAGATTTGCAAGAAAAAAATCAATTCTAAGTATCCTGAAAGTTAACAACTAATATGGACAAGGCATTGCAAAAGAATGCCACTTTCAGTTTAATCATGAAATTTACAGCTATTTTCCTTCCTGAAATTTAAATGAAGAAGTAATCAGCATATGTGATATGCCAGGCCAGCTGGAGGCTAAACATGGATTCACACATCAAGAGGCATGTTTTATCCAGGAAACAAACTAGCATGAGATAAATTTATCAAAGGATTACATTTTTCAGAAGATGTATCGCCTGGCTTTCCCAGGGCCCACTGAGAATTCTGGTATATTAAAGTAATTTCTCCTTTTGAGCCCCTGTGACTAATGCAATATGATAGAAATGGACCCACACAAACTACATCCAAAGGATAGACTGGGGGCCAAGTATCATCTCACCTTTTCCAATATTTCATTAGCTGTCCTTTTGGCTCCTTAGGTTTAGGGAAGATAATTACTGAGTATTCCCTAAGCTAACGATCATGTTTGGGAAGGATTCTGCTTATTGATGTGGTGCCATTGGTAAGAAGCTTTCAAAATACAGGATGCTTCAAAGAGCTGCCCTTGGCATAGAATCTCAGAATTCCCAAGTTGGAAGAAGCCTCAGGAGCCAGTTGGCCCAAGCTGGACCTCAGCAAGGCTCCCTTCTATGGGACACTGGGCAAATGGTCAGCCAGCCACTGCTTAAACCCTACAGTAATGGGAAACATACCACATCCCAAGCTAGCTCATTCTACTTTGGGATAGAGCTTATTGATGGGAAGTTTTTCCTTCCATTAAGTTAAGTTTATCTTATGATCTTAAGATCATGGATGTTAGGTTAGACAGAAACTTAAAGATTATCTTGTCAAGACTCTTCATTTTACAAATTTGGGAACTGAAGCCCAAAGAGAAGTGACTTGTCCTTTTAACCAACACGCTCTGCTATATGTCAGGCACTGCATTAAGTTCTGGAGATACAAAGGAAGGCCAAGCAATGACCCCCAAATCATAACTTAAGGAATATTCCTGACCCCTCAGAAGTGAACCAAATGATCCAAATTACTCAATTCCTTAGAAAGTTACAATCCTTCAACATGGTGACCTGGATTCAGAGTAAGAACCGTGTTCATATCACCTATCTGACACTTTCTAGCTAAGTGACCCTGAGCAAATCACTTGACCCATCTCAAAATCAGTTTCCTTGACTGTAAAACTGAGAAAATTATACCTGTAGTAGCTACCTCATAATATTATTATGAGGATCAAATAAGATTTCAAAGGGGAAACTAAGTGGGTCGGTAGACAGAGCATCAAATATCAAATCAAGAAGACCTGAGTTCAAATCCTGGGTATGTGAACCTGGGCAAGTAGGGTTGGGGTTAGATCTCAGGCTTCCTCAGTTTCCTCATTTGTAAAAAGGGGATAATTACAACTACCTCCCACGGTTGTTATGAGGATCAAATGAGATGATATTTGTAAAGCACTCTGCAAACATTAAAGTATTATATAAATACAAGCTATTATTATGATTGTTGTTGTATGTAAAGTGCTCTGTAAACCTTAAAGTTAGGATCATGAAACAGAATGACAAGTTTAAACAAGGATTTTACTTTGTTATAGATACCTAGAGCACTTAAACTCTCTGAACTACTATTCTTAAAGTGTTGTTTTTGTTGTTGAATTGTGTCCCCCATTTGGGATTTTCTTGGCAGAGATACTGGAGTGGTTTGCCATTTCCTTCTCCAGCTCATTTGATAGATGAGAAAACTGAGGCAGACAGGGTTAAGTAACTTGTCCAGAATCACACAGCTAGTAAGTATCTGAGGCCAGAGTCAAACTTATGAAGAGGAGTCTCTTGGCACCAGGCCTGGCATTCTATCTACTCTACTACATATGCACACATATTTGCATGGGTGTACATCTATATTTTATATGTGTGGGTACACATGTGTACATTTGGAAACTGTCAATGATTTATGATAGTTTAGGGACCTTCTCATCCTGTTTATTAAGTTACCTGTGGCTTGAGATCCAACCAAGTTCACCAGGGTATGATCCTTTCTGCTTCTGAGTATGAACAAAAATTCTAAGAGAATTTAAACTCAGAATGGATACAGTTCTCATTGATCTTCACATATATTTAAGTGTTTTGGTTGTTTGCTTGAAGTTGTGTGTGTGTGTTTAAAGAGTTATTTATAATCCCTAGTACTTTCTTCTTCCAGTCCTCAATGCCAAAAATTGTCTACAAGGCATACTTTTCCCAGCACATATGTAGGAAGAAACCCCCAGAATGGACAGTACCCTAAGTCTTAGCACTCTGCCATCATCATCAATAAAGATATCACGGGGGGGCAGCTAGGTGCAGCAGTAGATAGAGCACTGGCCCTGGAGTCAGGAGGACCTGAGTTCAAATCTAGCCTCAGACACCTGACACTTACTAGCTGTGTGACCCTGGGCAAGTCACTTAACCCCAATTGCCTCAGCAAAAAATTTTTTTAAAAATGAAGATATCACAGTTTGCCCAAACATCTCTTCTTTCTTATAAGGGGTACAGTGGGAAGAGCACTGTACGGGAAGGCAGCAGACTGCAATTCTAGTCCAGCCTCTCTTAGCTGATAGCCCTGGGCATGTCCCCTCCTTTTCTTAAACCTCGTTTTTCTCATCTGAAAAATGAAAATGGTTAAAAATATGTGATCTGTGAATTCAGTCAATGAGCATTTATTATTCTCCTACTATGAATCAGTCCCTGTGCAAAGTTCTGGGGATTCAGACAAAAGCAAAAGAAAGTCCCTTCTCTCAAAGCACTCACAGTCAAATGGGGGAGATGACACATCAACAATGATGCTCAAACAAGATGTAGAGAGTATAAATGAGGAGAAGTCTCAGAGAGACAGCACCAAGATTAATTCCCTGCTAATGCCACCATTCCATGAAATCTGTGGTCCTGTGCCTTGGTATCCCCATCTGGCTGGACTCATTGACCTCTGAGGTCCTTTGAAGCTCTATACCCATGATCCTCATCTGATCTTTCATCCACAAGATTCCATTTCTGGCAAGGTCAAAGCTCCTATTTCTAGTGTTTTAAGATTTAAAAAGCATTTTTCTCACACTATTTCACCTGAGCCCCATAACAATCATATTAGGCAGATAATACACAGATAGTATTATTATCCCTATTTTCTGGAACCTGAGGCTCAGACAGTCTAAGTGACTTGCCCATGACCACATAGCTCATCAATCAACAAGGGCTTTTTCAGTACCTACTGTATGTCAGGCACTGTGTTCTGAGATACAAGGAGAGAAATGTGGTCATCCCTCAAGGAGATTACACTCTATCAGGGGAGATATGAACACATAAAAGTACAATCAAAGTGTCTGCATAGAGACTGGGTGTGGGATATCATTGATATGGAGAGCCCCTGGGTGATGAAACTCTCTCTACCAATGGAGGTCAGCACTGTCTCTGAAAAGTATAGTCTAGAGTGGTCTACAGCCCTGAGAAGGAGCTCCTGGGGTCAGACAGTGAATATATGTCAAAGGTAGGACTTGAACCCAGTTCTTCCTGATGCTGAGTCCCATAATCTACCCACTCAACCATTCTCCCTGCTCTGCCCCACCACCAAGAAAAGAGCATGACAGTAATGACTTGTTCAAAATCACTTAAGAAGAATCTCTATTTTAATATCACTGCTGAAAAGCTTGGCCAGCAAAGGACTATGGGTTGTTTTATTCACCTACTCATATCACAAGACTATTTCTCTACCCTAGGATGCTGGAAATTAGTCAGAGTCCGTCTGTGTTGGCTTCCATCCAAGAAGTGCAGCTGCCCACCTGTAGTCAACAAACCAAATCAAAAGCATTGATTGAGGGCTTACCATGTGCCAAGCATGATGCTAAGCAGTTCTGCCAAGTAGTGGCAGGTAGAGTTTGAAATGTTCCAAGTTGGCAAGTGCCCAAATCAGACTAAGGCTTTCTCCAATTAATCTCCTATGACTTTATTGTGAAAAAGAAAGTTGGTAAGATGCACTGGTTGTCCAACATGTCCATACCACAGTATCTGTGCTTATTTGAAGACCTTTTTTCATATGTGTGGGAGGCCCCTTGGCCAATACAAACCATATCTACTTCACAGTTTCACAGAAGGTTTTCATGAGTTGCTATGGCCAGGGCTAAGGTTCTTTCCAATTGTGAGATTCTGTAGGTTCATTTTTTTAAAAGTCATTCAGGGGCAGCTAGGTGGTGCAGTGGATAAAGCAGTGGACCTGGATTCAGGAGGACATGAGTTCAAATCCGGTCTCAGACACCAGACACTTACTAGCTGTGTGACCCTGGGAAAGTCACTTAATCCCCATTTCCCTGTGGAGGAAAAAAAAGGTATCCAATGGGTGATGAATCTTCTAATGAGGATTTTCTCTCAACATGGGTCCACAATCCATTGCTAAAGACTCTTCCAGAAGAGTTGGACCAGTTAGAGTACCACTCCAGTAGAGTAGCCTTCAAGAACTCAGTCACCTCTGAAACATGGTGAGGTGTTGGTTAAGGGCACAAGTGGAGAATCCTATGAAGTCAGTCCATTCACATTCATTTCTTTTCTTATTTTATCTAATGTTGACTCTTGGATAACTCTGCCATTCATTAAGCCAGCCCAATCCTAAGCCTGCACATTCAACTGTACAGAATCACACTTAGACCTTACCAATCCATTCATAAAGTCCTTTTCAGCATTTTGTGATATGACAGTCACTGCTGCCTTCATCAGTCAACAAGGGTTTATTGAGTACCTACTATGCGTCAGGCACTGTGCTAGCTTCTGTGATACAAGGAAAGAATAGTGTAATAGTTGAAGCGTATACTCAAATACTCTGGTGGACCCAGGATCTCCCACAGAGAATGGCCCATCCATGCTGGCCAATTCATTTCATCCTCCCCTAAGTTTACCACTGGAGGGCCCTCCACACTCACTTTCTCTAGAAAATGGGAGAATATAATGGCACACCTCAGCTGTGCCCAAGTTCTCCCCATTCTAGCCATATGACCCATGCATCTTCCCTTTTTTATTTGCATATTTCTCTGATGCCATCATTCACTTCATTTTTTTTCTTTTTTTTTCTTTTTTTTCTTTTTAATGTATAAGGTATTTTATTTTTTCCGTTACATGTAAAGATAGTTCTCAACTTTTGTTTATACAAGCTTTACAATTTCAGATTTTTCTCCCTCCCTCCCCTCCCTCCCTCCTCCCCTAGACAGCAGTTAATCTGATATAGGTTATATCTATATATCTCTATACATATACATATACATATAGATATATACACACACATATATATACACATAATAACATTAATCCTATTTCATCCTTCACTTCAGAAGAAGCCATGGAGTCTGATTCCTTCCTTTCATAGATGAGAAAACTGAGGTGCTGGGTAGTCAAGTGACTTGTCCAGGGTCATTCTGTTCACTACACCATTCTGTGATAATTCTATTACACAGAATTCTTGCATGTTGCATAGTAATATGTAGGGATGGGAAACGGAACCATGATCTCAGTAATTTTGGAAAGTGGATGAGAAAAATTGATATAGAAGGACATCTTCTCCCTACTGACTGGACAAAGGCCAGTAGGGGTCAGAGGTGGAAATGGAGGGAGGCCAATGCTCTAACTACTAGGCTTCACTGTCTCTCCTCCTATCACATTGAATTATTCATTTCCTGGGTCTAAAAAGGCATGTAATCCCAATACTACATGAAATTGTAAATTCCTACAGTTTGTCCTGGTCTTCTATTTGCCTCAAGGCTCTTGAAAATCCCTCAAAGGCTTTCATACTGGAAATTCAATTGAGTGGCTCTCTGAGAGGTCATAGCTAATCTTGTTCATTGGGTGATTTGAGTTATCCCATGGCTTCCATCTTCAGGATTTGATTTTAATCTTTGTACCCGAAGATACAAGCAAGGAAAAGGGAGCTTTGTTACCTCTCTGGCAGCAGGCTGGGCATTTTTGAGGAAAAGTCCAAGAAGTTAAATAGAGAAGATAATCCACAGTCTTTTGGACTGGATGTGTGAAAAGAAGCCTTAATGTGACTTTTGAGCTTCTGACCCTAAAATGAAAGCCCCTGTATTCGCCCCAGATGTCAGGCCAAGAAAAGGTAATGGCCTTGAAGCCTGGCAGAGAGTGGTGGGATTCATTCATTTCCTGAAGGCCCAGAGCTTACCTTCTCCCTGACTGTATCCTTATGGACAAAACAACCATTGAAAACTTAGAACTACTGCTTCAGTGTAGACTGAGAAATGGCCCCAAAGGGTCATTGACTGATCTTCTAATGCCTTCGATTCCCTCTGGGAGTAAGTGACAAGCAGCATGCTCCCCAGGCCTGAAGGTTACCTCACCAACATTGGAAAGCCTTTCACTTCCACAGCAGACTGTGGTCAGTGTAATCCCAAGGGTTAAGGCTGAAATGGGGCTGCCAATCAAGACGCCTATTCAGAGCGTCCCTTAATAAAGCCTTAGCTTTTTTAAAACATGAACAGCCCGTGCTGTTTTTAGAATTATCTACTATTGATTTGAATTGGTAACATTTGGAATGATTAATCACCCAGCCCTGATTATCATCACTCTAGAACAAAGAGTGTATTTGGAAAGCGACATCTTAGTGGGAGCTTTAATAGCAGGGCCTTGCATTTGTACAATGCTTTAGGATTTGCAGAAAATTTCTGCCTCTAACATTCCCACTAGAAGCAGAAGATATGTGATACCATGGCCCAGATCAGTCGGTGAGAGTGTGTCAGATGAAACAAGCTACCTGGCCCAGAGCTGTGTCCAGAAAGAATTGGGGGGTGAGGTGGCAAATAGCACGTGGAAGGGGTTGGTAACCATTAACTCCGCTGAAGGGCCACACAGCCCCACCCCCACTGGACCTTCATACCAAGATATGCAGATTCAGCTAAAGGCCAAACAGCTGTGGACCCTGAGGATTTTGTCATTGCCTATCTCATTTATCTAAGAGCTATCATAGAACAGTCATGCTCTTAAATTTTAACACCAGTTTTGTGGAGTAGAGTTGAAATCGTGAGTGTGTGAGATAGAGACAAAGAAGCAGAGAAAGACAGCGAGGGAGACAGAGACAAATAAGCAGAGACAGAGAAAAATATGACAGACATAAAGACAGAGGAGGGGAAGAAAGAGACAGAGATAGAGAGACAGAGAGTGACAGAGAGAGAGAGAGAGAGTCTGAATGGGGCTTTTTATTTTAGCATCATCTTTTGAAAATAGTAACGCTGTCACATAAGCTACATCACAAAATGGACCAGAAATCAGGTTGTATTTCTAAGAAATATCAAGAAAACGGCTAGTTTCGATTACTGAAGGAGTCCTGAGCATTTGCCTTGCCTCCTAAGTGAGTGTAATTCCACATTTACAACGCATCAGACAATGCTCAGAGGCATAATCTCAAAAGCAGAGCAACTTCCCTGGACAAGGAAACACATGGCAATCCCCGAGATAATCAAATATAGCGCCAAGTCCTTAGCTTGGACTACTGTTTTAGGACAGAGGCAGTCCACAGGAAAACATATGCAGGGGGAAAAGTGAAAGTGCTCATTTGGTTATAGTTTTGTATGCCTGCAAATAGGACTATTTTTGTCATTTACCGATTCCAGTCTGGGATGTGTCTCCCATGTGTTTTGTTTTTAATGAGAATATTGTCAATAAAGTCAAGTGGTACAGTGGAAAGAGTGCTAATCTTAGAGGCAGGAAGACTTGAGTTCAAATCCTACCAGAGTTATAAGCACCCACTATGTGCTAGACACTGTTAAGCACTTTCACATCATGGCCGTCCGACTTTAGCCAAACCAGTCACTTGACCTCTCAGAACTCTTGGCAGCTCTCTCTGATTCTGACTCTCAGAGAAGGTGCTGAGCTGTCTGCTAGAGGGGATGCTTCATCCAGGGGCTCCAATTTCTTCCCTCTTCCTGGGAGGCAGCAAAACCACCGACCTCAGGAAACTCCAGTCATTTCCTGGAACCTCAGTTTCCTTGTCTGTAAAATGAAAGAGCAGAACTATTGTAATCAATCAGCAGATTTATTAAATCCCAACTTCATGAAATATGCTTTTCCTCGAGAAGTTTACATTCTGTTGGGGGGGGGAGATGTGTGTAAATAGGTATATCCAAGATAAATACAAGATGTGTGTGTGCATGTGTATACACACACACATGCATACATATATATGGTGATAGATATAGATCTCTCTTCTTTCCTCCCTCTCTCCCTTCCTCCTCCCTCCTCCTCTTTCTCCTCCCTCCCTCTCTCTCTCTCTCTCTCTCTCTCTCTCTCTCTCTCTCTCTCTCTCTCCCCCTCTCTCCTCTCCTTTCCTCTCCTCTCCTCTCCCCCCACTACTCCTTTTCTCCCTCTCCCCCTCTATATATACAGGACAGCTAGGTGACAGCATAGAACATAGAATGCTGGGTCTGGAGTCAGGAAGACTCACCTTCCTGAATTCATATCTGGCCTCAAACACTGACTAGCTGTGTGACTCTAGACAAGTCACTTGACTCTTTTACCTCAATTTCCTCATCTATAAAATGAGATGGAGAAGGAAACGGAAAACTATCTCTACCAACAAAACCCCAAATAGGGTCAGGAAGAGGTGGACACAAATGAAACAACTGTCTACAGAAAGCAAGAAAGACCTTCAGCACATTGAGTGGACAGTCTATTTTTAACTAATGGGAGAATATGGACAAGAGTCGCACAGGGTGGGCAGCTATGCATGCATGCATTGTTATCTACATCATTGGAGGCAACACCCAAATGAATGAGATCAAGGGTCCTTTTAAAATTTAGTCACTTCTCAATACCCCATCCATCCACAAAGAAGCCTTTCTTATGACAAAGAAGAAAATTACGCAAAATAAATGTATACATTGACAATATCTAGCAATGTTTGCCATGTTGTTTTCCCCATTAGGCCACCACCTCCCTAGTGAAAGAAGGAAAATCTATTTCATTGTCAGTCATCTGGACTTACAAGCACCCATTACCTTCATTGGAGTTCAAGGATCTTTTAGTGTCGGTTCCCTTTTCAGTATTTTGGTCATTTGCTATTGTTATTTTGGTTCTCCTCTCTTCATTCTGCCTTACATTGCTTCTCATGAATATTCTGAGGCTGGTTTGCCACTGATGACTGGCTCAATTAGTAATGTGTAGGAGGGCAGATTAGTAAAAGGAAAAAAAAAGATAAGTAGTTGAAAAATAATTAGGAGGATCAGGGACATCAAAAGCACCACATTTTGAGAAACTGAACCAAAAGGAAGGTCTAATATTATGATTGTGGTGATTTTATAAATTAGAAATATCTATGTATGTTCTGTCAGCATTATTCTACATATAAGATTGGTTTGTATGTTAATAAAATCATAATAAATTTGGAAGGAAAGCAGGAAGAAAGGAAGGAAGGGAAAGAGGGAGGGAGGGAAGGAAGGAAGGAAGGGAAGGAGGGAGGGAAGGAAGGAAGGGAAGGAAGGAGGGAGGGAGGAAGGAAGGAAGGAAGGAAGGAAGGAAGGAAGGAAGGAAGGAAGGAAGGAAGGAAGGAAGGAAGGAAGGAAGGAAGGAAGGAAGGAAAGAAAGAAAGAAAGAAAGAAATATGAATGATCTAGATCACAATTTCAGGAAAAAACCTTTCATTGTAGTCAGGTTTTTTAACTTTCTATGTGATTAAAAAAAAACAGCCACCCCATTCATTCAGGATTTCCTCTTTTCTTTGGAGTCTATGTCTGCACCTTTTTTTTCTTGCCATTGTGTTGTGCTGTTGCCCATAATGGTACCAAATCAAGATTATCTAAAAAGTTCATTTCATGGAGATCAATGAGCAGGCTGCTGGTGTCTGTTGCTTCAGGAGCAAACAGGAGAGAAAGGCCGCTTGGCACAAGTCTGGAACTTCTATCATTTCCACTGATTTCAAACCAAAGGTTTCCTTTGTTATTTTACAAGGTCATGGAATCATCCATCTTCCCCACTTATTGAGGTTCCCTACTCTGACCTTGTTTATTTTACGTCAGAAAATCCTGGAATCTCTATGGTGGGAGAAACTCAGAGGATACCTGCTGCATCTCTTGCCCCACACTTGAGTTCTTGTCTATAGTGATGGAGAATTCACTTGGAATAGAAATTCTCAGAGATTTGGGGTGGCCAGGGTTGGACTATCGCCCTCCCAGTCAAGAAGCATTTATTGAACACCTAGGTATGTGAAACACTGACATAAGCTTCAAAGGAGGAGGGAGGGGAGAAGAGAAGGGTGAAGCACACACACTCCTGCTCCCAAGGAGCATATTATGAAGAGTTAACTGATGAGACAGAGCAATAGAATTGTGGGTAGCTGCAAAGCCCACTTGTAGTCCTAGAGAGTCAATAATGAAGCATAGGCAGTGTGGAGCAGTCAGTGGAAAGAGAGCTACATTTGTAACCAGAGGGCCTGGGTTAAAACCCAGACTCTGCCACCATGCTACTTCAGGCAACTTCAGGAGCCTCAGTTTTCTCAGCTGTAAAGTAAGGAAGGTAGACCCAGATGAACTCTGTGATCTCTTCCAGCTTGATCTTGATGACCTCTTTCCTCTCAGCAGAGAGATGAGTCCAGCTGATATAGAATGCTATATACACTGTGACACTGGACTGGAAGTCAGGAAGATCTGAATTCAAATCTTACCATAGACACTAGCTATAATAAACAAGTCGCCTCTCTCAGCCTCAGTTTCCTTCTCTGTAAAATAAAGATAATAATATCACCCACTTCCCAGGGCTATTGTGAGATCAAATGAGATAATAAGTACAAAATGCTTTACAAACCTCAAAGTACCATATAAATGCTAGCAATAACAACAACAATATAGGATAGTGTCTCAAATTAGTAGTATAGGGGGCAGCTAGGTGGTGCAGTGGATAATGCACCAGCCCTGGATCCAGGAGGACCTGAATTCAAATATGACCTCAGACACTTGACATTTACTAGCTGTGTGACCCTGGGCAAGTCACTTAACTCTCATTGCCCCCCCCAAAAAAATTTAGTGGTATAGACTAGAAGTTCTAGAATACAGTGTTCAAGGGAGGGAAGGAACTCTATGACCTCACAAAGGACATGGGTCTTTAATAATAATAATAATAATAAATCAGCATTTATGTAGTGCTTTAACTTTTCCAAAGTACTTTACAGATATTATCTCATTTTATCCTCACAATAACTCTGGGAGGTAAGGGCTATTATTGTCCCCATTTTACAGATGAAGAAACTGAGGCAGGCAGAAGTTAAGTGACTTGCTCCAGGTCATACAGCTATTCAGTTTCTAAGGCTAGAATGGAACTCAGGTCTTCCTGACTCCAAATCCTGTGTTCTATCTACTGAGCCACACAGTTGTCCCAGAATAGAGTAGACTGACTCAAGTCCTCTCCAGCTCTGTCTATGATCCTATGAGTCCATGGAGCCATGGGCTTTCTGTCTAACAAGGGAGATAGGACACTTATACAGATTCTCAGGCTCTGGTCAGTTTACCTGCTCACCAGCTGCCTTGCTCACCTGAGGATGGCTCCACCCTGAGGTCTTCTCCAGGACTGGGAAGTGCCTGGAAGAACCTCATCAAGAAGAGCCTTAGGGGCAGCTAGGTGGCACAGTGGATAAAGCACCAGCCCTGGAGTCAGGAGGACCTGAGTTCAAATCTGGCCTCAAACACTTGACGCTTACTAGCTGTGTGACCCTAGGCAAGTCACTTAACCCTAATTGCCTCAAAAATAAAAATAATTTCTTTTAAAAAGCAGGATCAGCTAGGTGGTGCAGTGGATAAAGCACTGGCCTTGGATTCAAGAGGAACTTAGTTCAAATCCAGCTTCAGACACTTGACACTTAACTAGCTGTGTGACCCTGGGCAAGTCACTCAACCCTCATTGCCCTGCAAAAAGAAAAAAAAAAGATCCTCACCCATGCTGCTCCTTTTACTTCCATCTCACCCCCCTCCTTTCCCCCCTTCCCTCTTCCCTCCCCCCTCCAGCTCCTCTCTATGTCTTCTGCCATTAGAATATAAGTGTCTTGAGAGTAGGGACTATCTTGTTTTCTTCATTCTTTTATCCCCAGAACTTAGGACAGTGCCTGACAAACAAGAGGCACTTAATAGAAAACCTCTTACCTGCCTCTGCTTAATAATTGCTTTTTCATTCATTCCTTTTCTTCATAATGACAATAGTGATGTGCATGTTCACCAAACGCCTCCTATTTGTTCAGGTGCCACATATAGCACCTTTAGAAAATCCTCCTGGCAACCTGATGAGGGACCTCCATGGGTGCTCCCACCCCCAGTTTGCAGGTGAAGAAATGAAAGTTCAGAGAGGCTAAGTGATTTCTCTGGAGTAACAGTTCGAGTTAATAACAGAGCACAAGACAAGAGCCCAGGTCTTCTGTGATACAGAAATATGTTTTGTCTTCCTGGAATCACCTCATTCCAGAGTTAGAAGGGATCTCCTAGTCTGTCCCATATCTGAAGGGAGCCTCCCTGATAGATCCATCTATCTATGCATCCATCCATCCATCCATCTATCTACTATCTATCCATCAATCTCTCCATCTATCACCTATCATCTATCTATCAGTCTAGCTATATGTTAACTTATCCACATGGCAATCTAAATAAACAAACAAACATGATTCGAGGTAGAATGGAGAGATCCAGACAAAGGACTGTGATAAACTTAAGGAAGAAGAAATGACCTTTAACTGAAGAAAAGAGAAGGATCCAGGAATGAGGCAACCCACAACCCAAGCTTGAAAGAGGAGAAAGATGACAACAGGCCGCTATTGAACAGGAAGGCATTTCAGACATGAGTGGTGGCCGGTAGGAGGTGGGAGGGGGCTAGAAAAGACTGAAAAACCATTCATGGTTTAGTTGGCTGGAATAGAAAAGATGTAAAAGAAATTAAGACAGATTCATGTAGAAGACATTAAATGCCAGACTGAAGAATGGCTTGGTCTGGTTTTCTCTGAAAGGGACTGGGAGCCACCAAAAGTTTTTCAGCTGAGGAGTAAGTAACACAGTCACTTCTTGGGTTTAGGATGATCACTTTGGCAATGGGTGGAAAATTGATTGGATACAAAAGACCCTGGCAATGATTATAAATTTTGTTGTTTAGTCATTTCAATCATGTCTGCCTCTTTGTGACCCATTTGGGGTTTTCTTGGCAAAGATACTGGAGTGGCTTGCCATTTCCTTCTCCAGCTCATTTTACAGATGAGGAAACTAAGACAAACAGGGTTAAGTGACTTGTCCAGGGTCACACAGCTGGTATCTGAGGGCAGATTTAAACTCGGGTCTTCCTGACTCTGGGCCCCACACTCTGCATTATGGCACCATGTACCTGCCCAGTGATTATAATAATACAAGTGAAAGATAATGAGTACTTAAAATCTGAGACTAAGAAATGTTAAGTAACCAGGATCTTGAAGTGGTACCAAATCCAGTGCTCTTTCCACAATGCCAGTGACTTGTTCAAGAACATATAGTCTCAGGGGCAACTAAGTGGTACAGTGGATAAAGCACCATCCCTGGATTCAGGAGGACCTAAGTTCAAATCCAGACCCAGACACTTGACACTTACTAGCTGTGTGACCCTGTGCAAGTCATGTAACCCTCATTGCCCTGCAAAAAAAAAAAAAAAAAAAAAAAAAAGAACAGATGGTCCCTAAGAAGGAAAGACCAGTATTCACAATCAGGTCTCCTGATTCCAGGTTTGATTCTTCATTATATCAGGCTGCATTTTCTTCCAAGAGGGCATTTTGAGTTTAATTTGTCCTTCGTGACCCAACTCTGGATCCAAGAAAATCAGTCCCAGTTCCCCTTTCTGACCTTCTATCTCCTATTCTTGTGCCCAAGGAAGGAAGACTGAGATAAAGAGGAGAACCTGGGTATCATATGCAAGAATTTTTCATTTACTAGGAATAAAATGGCAGAGGGAAGAGCCAAAGTTTTGACCTAGCATCTCACCCTAGATCATACTCAACAAACACAGCTTTCAAGCAAATCTGGTTAATTTCATCTTTCTAGGGTTCAGATCCGAGCATCACATTTTAGAAAAGACATTGTTTGTCCAGGGGAGAGCCATCAGGATGTCAATGATGTCAGAGGATCAGCTGAGGGAGCTGGAGGTCTTGGGCCTGTCGGAGAGACTTTAAGACATGATAGGTGACTTCTGTGTTTGAATGGCTATCGTGAAAAATGGAATCTCCTTGTTCTCCGAAAGGGCAGAAACTAGAACCAATGGATTAAAGTGTAAAGAAGACTATTTAGGCTTATTGTATAAAAATGTTTCCTATCCGAAAATGAACTTGGCTCCCTCTGGACACACTAGGTCACATCTCACTACTGGTCTTCTAGCTGAATCTCGATGGTTCCTTCTTGGATATGTTATCTTTTTTGAGGCTATGAGGTCATCTAGATGGCATCGGAGGCCCCATCCAACTCAAAAGGTTCTGTCATCATTCTCTCTCATCTTCCAGAAGAATGATTTGCTGAAACGTTACATCAATATTTCAGGCACAAACACCCAGGAGCCTGGAGATAGGATTTTTTTTTCAGTTTATAGAATCAAAAAAGAAAATATCTTGGAGGGACCTTGAGAGACCATCTGATTTAAACCATCCAGGACAGACAAATGTCTCTAGGGCAGAGTAGAGGATGAATAATAAGAAACCAGCCCCAGGGAAGAGAACAGAATTCTGCATTAAAAAATAACAACATGGAGCCAACTCAAAATCCCAAGTCATGCTTTCCCCATTCCATTATGGAGTTTATTTCATTGTTTTATGAGTAACACACAAATGTTCTCTGAGTAATGGGCCTTGATATGTTAACTCTAGAATAAGGGTGATTTAGGCTGCTGTCCTTGTTCTTATTCAAAGCATACCCAATAGAGATCAAAATTTAAGTTTTCATTAGGATATTGTTTCATAATAACATTGCCCCCCACAAAACCAGTTCTGATTCCATTTGCATGAAGATACTCTTTTAGGCTGAGCTTCACTGCCATCATTGCAAGCAATGTGAAAGCTTAATTACGGCCTCAACTACATTAAAACGCTTTTATGCTCTTATAACTGCATTAAGGACGTCACAATTTGCCGTTAGTACCAATGGAAAAGAAGCTGCCAGATGAAGAGAAAATTGTAAACCAATTATGAATATAATAGAAATCATTTGTCTTACAATTTCTCTGGCCTTAGAAACTTTGAAATAAGAAATTTATAGTTTTTTTTTAATTTGGCCCAAATCAAGCTTGTAACTTAGAACACTCACATTTTCTTGTTGTTGTTTGTCCTTCATTCTCAAAAAGGACCATGACATCAGGGTGATGTCATGATTTGCACTGAAATGGATTTAAGTGAGGGAGAACAAGATCACCAACCTCACTCTCTCTTCCAGAGCCATTTGGGTCCAATGGCAAGATATACATCAGGACAACTGGAGGATGGCCCCAAATGTTTAAGGTAATTGGGGTTAAGTGACTTGCCCAGGGTCACACAGCTAGTGTGTCCTGACTCCAGGGCCAATGTGTTATCCACTCTGCCACCTAGCTGCCATAGGGGCAAGGGCAGGTCACAAAATCTCAGAATAATTAGGAAGACTTAGCTAACAGTAGAGTTGAGGCAGCTAGTTTGAGGCCTAGATAGTTTGGTGGATAGAGCTGGGCCTGGAGTCAGGAAGACCTAAATTCAAATCCAGACTCAAATATTTACTAGCTGTGTGACCCTGGACAAGTCACTTAATCTCTGTTTACCTTAAGCCACTGGAGAAGGAAATGACAAACCCTCCAGTATCTTTGCCAAGAAAACCCCATGGACAGTATTGGTGTGCTGTGGTTCACAGGATCACAAAGAGTCAGATGCAAGTTTAAAAAAAAAGTTAAATTATATGGAAGGAGGAGGGGGCTAAAGTTGTATGGATGTCAGAACTAGTTAGTAGATGTGGCCAGTGTTAACATTCTATAAACCAGCGGAATATTTAACTGATAGCTGTGGTCTTTGCTAGGCGTAGTTCACACACTGAGCTGGACAAAGTGAGAAATTACATTTGCATTTAGTTGTTTCATTTTGCCCCTAAAATCTGAGACTTTAAAAACAACAACAGGATTTTGTTGCGCTAAAAGCTCTGATAAGGACACTTACAAGTGAACGGTGAAGATTCCCAAAAGACAGAATCCACTATTTGCCAACTTGAGTTCTGTGGACATTATTCAAGATTTGAATGAATATATACATATAAATAATAATGGATAATAACGCAATGATTATAGAAGAAGGAGAATCCCCCAAATGAACTAGGTCTCTTTCATAAGATTAACTTTTGCTAAATTCCAATAATTTCATACTTGAAATGATAGATTCAGGAAGATACGTTATAAGCCAGGTCATCATACACCTTTATTTTACAAATAAAAAATTGAGTCCCAGAGAAGAGAAATGACTTTTTAGGTCTTTTAGGAGTAAGCAGCTGCCCCAAAACTTGAGCCCAAGTCCCTGAGTCTAAGTTCCTACTTCTTTGTCTGTCAATAGATATTTATTAATAGTGACTACCATGTGCCAGGCATACGTGTGGAAACATTGTTGTTGTTTGTCCTTTCTTGAAAAGGACCAATGACATCAGGAGGGTGGTGTCTTGGAAACAAATGAAAGCAAAAGACAATCCCTGGTCTCAAGGCGGTCACAATCTAATGAGGAAGACAAGTAAAGAAATATGTACAACCAAGCTATATACATGTTAAATAGGAAATGAATACCAGAAGGCTAGAATTAAGAAGGATGGGGAAGGCTTCCTGTAGATAATAAGATTTTAGCTGGGACTTAAAGGAAGCCAAAGAATCAGGAGATAGAGATGAGATGGGGAGAGAATTCCAGACACAGGGGACAGACAGAGAAAATGCTCAGAATCAAGAGAAGGAGGGTCATGTTCATTGACCAGCAAGGAGGCCATTGTCACAGGATCAAAGAGTATGGAGGTAGAGAGGAAAGTGAAGGACGAGAAAGGTAGGAGGGAACCAATTCTGAAGGGCTTTGGAAGCTGCACAGAGGATTTTGTATTTGACCCTGGTGGTGATAAAGAAGAGACTGGACTGAATTAAGTAGAGGCGGAGGGGGAGGAAATGAGGGACCTGCTAGATCTTAGATGGTGCCTGCAGTGAGACCACATCGGGTAGTGGAAAGAACACTGGCTGTGGAGCCAGAGGGCCGACACTTCCTGCCTGTGTGACCTAGAGAAACGAGGAGGGGGGACCAGATGACCTTTGGGGCCCCTGTCACTTCTAGATCTGGGACCCTTGGGAGGAGGAATGCTCTATTCTGCAACTTGATTCGAATAGTTTGAAATAACTATCAAGGGGCAGCTAGGTGGCGCAGTGGATAGAGCACTGGCCCTGGATTCAGGAGGACCTGAGTTCAAATCCTGCCTCAGACACTTGACACTTACTAGCTGTGGGACCCTGGGCATGTCACTTAACCCCAATTGCCTCACAAAAAAAATGACTGTCAAAATTTCATCTTAGAAAATTGCCCCTTATCATCAGTCTGGGTCATGCTTTCCTATTTTTTTCTTTCATAAAGTATAGAATATTCTTCTTTTTAATTGCCATTCATAAATAATTAGAAACCTATTCACATGTAAATCACAAAAAATGGTATGTCAGAGAACCGCACCACTCTAGCTGTCTTCCTACACCTTCAGAGTTAAGAAAAGTTTCATTTCAAAGGAGAGGTGGACCCAAATCCTTCACACTAGCATCTGTTGTCACTTGGGTAGATATCCATCCTCTCAAGAAGACATACCTGACCTCTTTACTGGGAACTGGACCTCTTGGCAATCACTCTGGTGAAGCCTATGGATTTCTTCTCAGATTCACGTTTTAAAAGCATAAAACATGATATCTAGAATTGCCAATGACAGCAGTTATATTGAAACATACTTAAAACATGTTTTAAATCACAGACCCCAGCTTTAAGAGCCTCTTCTCTAGAGTCTAAACTAATTATTCGCACTCCTTCTCCTTCCCATCCATTCCCTCATATCTCCATCTTTTCCTCACCTAATGATTGTCTCTGCCATTTTTCAAATGCTCATTTATCTGCCTACCTCCTGGGGGGGTTATAAGGGCACATGTGAGAGGCAGCAGAGCATAGGGGTTATGAAGGCAGGAGGGTTCAAATCCTTTCTCTGACACGTACCAGCTGCATGGCCGTGGGCAAACAATTAACTGCTACATGTCCCCATCTAACTCTCCAAAACTATAGATCACAGGTAAGATCATTGGAAGAGGGAGCTTCCATTACTGGTTCCCTACATGGTTGATCTCACAGGTCTGAACCAAAAATAGATCGGTGTGTTTGTGTGACAATGTATGAATCTCTGTTTCATTTTGTTAAGGAGAGTTAGTATGGTACATTGATCAAATTTTTTTAAAAACTGAAAAAAGAGTCACTTAATACATATCTATATAGTCTGAGAAAATAGACTCCCACATTAATTATGTCCAAAAATGCATGTCTCTGTATTTGAAGTTCATCACCTCACTGGCAGGAGGTGAGTGGTACATTTCATCTTTATTCTTTTGGACTCTTGGCTTCTCACTGTGTATTGATCAAACTAGACTGGTGTTGTCACTGTAGAGACTATTCTCCTAGTTGTGCTGGCTTCATCCCTCATCAGTTCATAGAGGCTTTCCCAGATTCCTCTCAAGTTGCCCATCACATCATTCCTTAGGGTCCTAAATTGGACATTCACATGCCACAATTTGTTTAGCCATTCCCCAATAGAGTGCTCGCTCTCTCTCTCTCTCTCTCTCTCTCTCTCTCTCTCTCTCTCTCTCTCTCTCTTTCTCTCTCTCTCTTTCTCTTTCTCTCTCTGTTTCCAGTGGGGTTAGCATGAAAAGAGCTACTCTTGATACTTTTATACTGAGAAGTCCTTTTCTACTTTCTTTCATCCTTTTGTAGTATAGGCCAAATAGGTTTTTGGGTAACTCTCTGAGCATAGCTCCACATTGCTTTCCAGAACAACCAAACAAATTCACAACTCCAGCAAGAGTACTCAAGTGTACCTGTTTGCCCACAGCCCCTCCAGCGTTTGTCATTTTCTACATCTTTGCCACTCTGATAGGTATGAGGTGGGACCTCAATGTGCTTTGATTTGCCTTTCTCTAATAATTTCCCATATTATGGTTGATAGCTTAGATTTCTTCCTGTTTATATGTTCTGACCACTTGTCTATTGAAGAATAGTTTACTCATAAATTTAAACCAGTAAAATAAATAAATAAATGAAAAATCAATAAATTTAAACCAGTTCTTTATATAGAAGTGAGACCTCTATCAGAGAAACTCATTGCAAAGATGGTATAGAGAGCTTAAGTGACTTGGACAGAGTCACACAGCTAAAGAGCCTGGGTACCCTTCTCACCAGCTTCTTTCAGCACCTACCCTATTACAGTTGGCTCTCTCCCTCCAGACTCAAACCGTTTGGCTGCCTCTATCCTATAATCCCCAAAATATGTAGCTTAAGTTTTCTGGTGCATTTGATATCCTTATGTTAAATAATACAATGTCAGAAGGGATTTAGGTAGGGTTTGGGCATTTTGAGTTGCCCCCTGAGACAAATCAGACATAGCTGGCTTGTGATCAATCTCAGTGGATGCAAATTGATAAGATAGATCATGGATCCCTTTGAATACTTGATCATAGTTAATAAAGAAACAAAACAATATAGTCTCTGGAGTGAAAATTCTTCAATTGTGTATTCTTGGCAGTCTGGCAAAATCAGTAAACCTCTTTTCAAAATATATACATACATATATATGCATATATGTGTGTATACATATATATTCATAAATACATGCATGTGTACATGTATGTATATATGTGTACATAAATATAATTAATAATTGAAGAAAATACTAAATTTTGGCCAAAGACTAAAGATAATAATATGCTTTTTTTCTCATCCAATTTCATTAAGCTTTTGGAATCTATTCATGAGTCCTTTTGGGGTAAAAACACTTCATCTCCAATATTGGAGTCAGTTGTCAGGAAGACCTGTTCTGAGATCCCACTTCTGGCACTTACTAGCTGTGTGACCAAAGACGAGTCACCAAAGAGGAGCTGAGCCTTGAGCCCCGCTGCATCACTCTCTGCTAAGTTGGTTCTGTGTTGGTGGTGGGAGTTCTCACACAAATGAAATCACACAGACCCTTGACGTCTTGATATAAATTTAATGGTACTTTTGCACCATAACTCCCCTTATCTGACATCCTGGAATGCATCCCTATGCTTTCTGTATTATTTCAACCTCTACTAACGATATTTCTGACAAGGTAATGTGTGGGTGGAAAGCATCCTCATTCCTTACAGACGCTTCTGAAGGTGACACCATGTGTCGGGTTTCTGTGATTAGGGCATAAGAACCAGGCTTAGAGATGGGCTTGGTAGGGCTCAGTGCAACCGACACATGGATATCTAAATGATGGATGACAGTCAAGGACACAAAAGAGATATTGGCTCTGACACATTTTTTTTAAAAAGACAGTAAATATATTGTCTACATATGCACAATAGACTTATACAAGATAATGTTGTAGAGTGTCATTTAGCCTCAGGCAAAAAGGCAAACTAGGCAATAATTGTCTTTTCCACTGCCCTGCCCTTTCTGCAACCATCCCCCACTTCCTTTTGTCAGTTCCCCAGGCTGCCTTCTGACTCTAGCTACCTAGGACTCCCCACTGCCTTTCCTCCACAATGCCCCAGTTCCCCAGGTGACACATAACAATCTGATCACCTGATGTCTGCAATAGTACTAATGGATCTTGGTAGATTAATAAATTCACCACAGGGGACCCCCTGCCTGCACTAGAGGGGGCCTTTGCTGCTTTCTTTTGACATTCCAAGGATGCTGGTAGAATCTGTGGGCTATCCATCATTTCTCTCTCATTCTAGCCATGTTATTAGTCCATACTCTTTTTTTTCTTTTTAAATTTTTCTACTTTATGAATTTTATAAACAAACATGAACATTGCAATTTTCAAAAGAGAACCCAAAAAGAGGGTTATATATAAAGCCATGAACGAGATATGGAGCTTTTTAAAATATGTGTGTGTATAAAATTTAACATGGTGAAAAAAAAATTTAAACATGGGGAGCTAAATTGTGAAGTAGAGTGATGGACCTGGAATCAAGAAGACCTGAATTCAAATCTAACCTCAGACACTAACTAGCTGTGAGATCCTGTACATGTTATTTAACCTCTGTCTGCCTCAGTTTCCTTAAGTGTAAAATGGAAATCTTAATAGCACCTACACGCCAGCACTGGTGTAAGGATCAAATGGATAATATTTGTAGTGTGCTTGGTACAATGGTTGACACACAATAGGCGCCATATACATGCTATCTATTATTATTAGAAACAAATTTGCCCTGTTGTACCCCCAACTCCTTTTTGTTTGCTTGTTTTCTCCTGTGCGTTTTGTAATAATTCGTTAATGCTCTCCTTTTTTCCTACACTCATTTGTACAGAAGGGCAGGGCTTATATGGGAGGTTGGTGAGCTAGCATATAGTGAGACAGCAGGAAGGGAGGAAGGGAGAGAAGAAGACAGGAAAAGAAGAGAGGAGCAAAGAAAGCAGGGAGGAAGGGAGGGAACAGAGGAAGGAGGGAGGGAGGGGAAGAGGCAGCCTGTTCACACTCACCATGCACCTCTGTGTGAAGCTCATTTTCAGTTTTTTGGTGATTAGGATGTTCCAGGACTCATCACCATACCATCCAATATCACTGCTAGAATATTGGTATTAAAAAGATGGCTTTTTGTTTCTGAGAGATTGTGGGGTCACCAATGACACTTTGCAGATTTCCCAAAGGCAAAGCAGTCAGCTGCTTTCCTCCTCCTGTTTAATTCTGGGTAAGAGTTTCACAGGATGGGCAGGCATGGATGCATTACATCATAGGAAAGAATAACCTCATAGATGAGATCGCAATCCCATTTGTCCATTTCGGCAAGTTCACATTTTCTTCCTCTTTCCACTCTCCTCCCTACAAAGTTGCACATGTAACCTGTGCTTTTTAAATATCCAGTGTCTTATCCAAAAGTGTAGTAACTTCAGTGGTGGCAATTTCAAGCATGGGAGTGAGGGCAGAATAAAATATTTGTGAGAAGATAAGAACTTTGGGGTGCCTCTCCAATCATGCTACAGGAAGACTACTACCCTGCCACATGTACATAAAGCTGATGTAGGATCTGGGTTTAAACCCTGACCCCACCACTACTACATATATGACTTGAGGCAAGTTATTTAAGCTTCCTGAGCCTCAGTTTTGTCCTCTGTAAAAATGAGGTAGTTAGACTAAATGATCTCTAAATCTCTAACCTATAATTGCTCATATCAAACACCCAACAACAACAAATGAACTTTGATAGCCCTGAACAAGACTATGTAATGACAAAATGGGGGAAAGGAGGGGGAAAGAGAATCATAATTATCATAGTAATTTGTCTTATTAAAAAAAAAGTTGGGGGGCAGCTAGGTGGTGCAGCGGATAGAACACTGGCCCTGGATTCAGGAGGACCAGAGTTCAAATCTGGCCTCAGACACTTGACACTTACTAGCTGTGTGACCCTGGGCAAGTCACTTGACCCTCATTGCCCTGTAAAATTTAAAAAAAGTCAAGAAGAAACTAAAACCAAGAAGAAACAATGAATGTGCACACACACACACACACACATACTTTTCAGGATTCTGAAGTCCAGAGAAACTCAAATGTCCCATGAAACCAGCACACCTCTATATGGTACAGCCCAAGCTTTCTCTAAAGGCTAGGAACAGCCTCCTGGTGCCCATCAATGGCTCTCCATGGACTCTGGCATTCCGATTATTGTCCCTTCATTTATTTGAGCTTCTCTATAATGAGCCCAGAGATATTATTAGAAGATGATGATGTGCATTTACACCACGCTCCGTTTCCAAGCTTGTCGTTAAGGTTGTTAGGGAAGGCCGTTAGTCACACTCCATGTGACCCAAAGCAAATCTGTCACCAAATCTAAGCTGACCAATAAATACACGTCAAGTGTGGAGAATAATTTAAATGATGATAAAACTCTACCCGCTTAGATGGCAATTTTATTGGTAGAAATTTACTGCGGGCCAAATGTCACTTTACTCCCAGGAAACAGTATGGATATTACTGGATCTTCCAACCACTAGTATAACAGTGGGGATTAGGAGAGATATTAGCCTCCTGTTGACAAGCTAATTGTTAGATTTGATTTTAAATTAATAAGTGCCATCCATAGAGGAGACTGGAGTAAAAGGACTCGAGGGGCACTCGGAGGTGCGTTACGTGGATGCAGTTGCTATGGTGATGGGTCTGTTCTCCGGGAGACAGACATTGGGATGCAGAAAGCCAAGAACCAGGATGACACCAGCCAGGCAATTACAATCACATTCAGCCTTGTGTCTTCCTTCCTCCCCCTCTCATTTCAAACTTTCCAAATCCCAGGGGGAAAAGTCATTTGCTTTCACTATCCCCCAGCATGTACCAGAGAGCCCTACGTAGCTGAGCTCTAGAGAGGATTCAGCAGGCTCTGACCCATTTCTGATGAGTCCTACAAGCCACTTCAACAGAAGGCTCAAGAAGTGCCTGTACCTTCAAGGGCCTAGAGGATCGCAGTTGGAAATCTGAGGTGGGGAGCTTATATAGGAGAAAAGGGTTGTAGGTTTTAATGTGCAAGAGACTTCAGAACCTGGTTATTCCAGCTCCCTCCCTCCTGTTACCAATGAGAATCCTTTTCTAGATAATATCCCTAAAGCACTTAGCACAGTACCTAACACTTTAATAATAATTAAACTTATAAACTTATAAATAGGCACTTTAATAAATGTTTGCTCCCCTCCCTTTTAGTTCACACTGACATTTCAATTCTAAGAGTGAGCACTTAATATTTACTGATTTGAAATTAAAAGACAGTCTGAGATGAATAGACAATTCTAGCTGGTTCAACAGTTGTCCCTCTATGCCTCAAATTTCCAGATTCCAATAATCCTGCTGTTTACACAAAGTGAGGGCAACAATCACTACTATTTGTTAGAGAGCTCAAGGGTTTGCAAAACCCTTTCATCTATCAGTCAACAAGCATTTAAGAATCTTCTATGTGTCAGGTACGCTAAGAGAGCTAAGCACTCTCTTATTCCTGACAATCGTGGGAGTTAGTTATTACAGGTTTTATCATCCCTGTTTTCCCGATGAGGAAACTGAGGCTAAGGTTAAGTAGCATGCTCATGACACAGAGCCAGTCAATACTGTCAAGGGCAGGATTTGAACCCAGGTCTTCCTTGTGAGAATAAAACAAGATACTATTTGCAAAGCTAGACTTCCTGTTTCCTTGTTTATTCACTAGTTGATTTTCACATCTACAGAGAGTGTCCACTTGTTTTGAAACTCTGAGATAGAATTTCAGAGGCATTATTACTAGATGAATGTCTCCAAGCAGTCATCCCTTTGGACATGGAGTCTCTGATTCTGAAGGGATGTGATTTTCAGCAGTGGACAATCCATCCTCATAAGGTTATACAAGAGAATCAATAATAACAGTTCATATTTATATGGCATTTACAACACACTTTCTTCACCAAAGCCTGTGCTGTGCAGATACATGTTATTAAACCCATTTTCCTGATAAGGTAACTGTAACCCAGGGGGTTAGTGACCTACCAATGGTTACACAATTAAGAAAGCCCTACAATCATTATGGTCCAGTGGAAAAGATGCTAGATATGGAAGCAAAGGACCTGGATTCCTATCCTGAATCTACCACTAATGACAAGGTCGGTGTCTTTGCCTTTCTTGGTAACTCCACCATACTGCACAATGCCTGGCACATATATATGTTTAATAAATGCTTATTGACTGACTGACTGACTGACTTTGGCCATCATGCCATCTCTGAAGACTTCAGTTTCCTCATCTATGAATGGGAGTGTTTTACTCAATGACCTCCAAATCCCCTTCCATCTTGAAATTATATTTCTATCATCATCATTGGACATCTGAAGAAGCTGAGTCTCCGAAAGGTTAAACAACTCCCCCAAAGTCACACACATGCCATCATTAAGTACCAGAGCCCAGAGGCAAACCCAGCTTAATGGCTCTCAGTCCACTGTTCTTTTCCCTACAATCATGTTGTTTCTATAATAGTGAACGAAACATAGAAAAATGAATTTGTGTCAATGAATCAGAAAGTCATTTTAAAATTGGAGAATGACAGAATGAAAGAAAGTCATGACATATTAATGATTTCCAAAGTAGGCTAGAATTGGTAGAACAGAGAGTCACATGAATAATTCAAATGAGACACAGAGCTGCTTTTTTTTCTTACTAAAGGTCGAATCATGAAAATGTTGAGGGGATAGGCTTTGGGGGAGATCAGTGTCTCATCTTCCAATGTTGCTCAGAGATCTCCAGACCCTTAAAGGGTTAAAACCAAGTTCAGATGACTTGGGGGCATCGTGTAGTCATTTTGTGAGGATTATATTGAAATCTTTGGCCACCACATTTCATTCCCTCTGATTCTGGCAGCTGCTGGGAAGAGTTAAGCCTTTTTTGATGCCCAGTGAATCAAAGTCTCTTTTCAGACTCACCCTCTGAGTCCTAGAGAAATGGTCACCAAGAAAGCCCTGAACAGCAAGGGGGGGGGGGGAGGGCGGAGACCACAGCAGCTGCTTTCCCTTATCTCCTCCGTACAAATTATTATTGGAATTTACTATCCAATAGCTTAAAGAGGAAGCACGGTGTAGGCATGAAGATGGGAATACTACCCACATGAAAAAGCAAAAAAAAAAAAGAACAAGAACTTTTTTCCCTTTCTCATCTTTAGTCATTGTCTTTTTTTTTTCTGAAACCAGCTTTGAATTTGAGCTTCATGCAGATAATTATGACAATACCCACCGGTTATCTGCAGTGCCTCCTTCCTTTTCTTATGGTGCAGGGGGGAAAATTAAAGAAAAGTGCCAAGCCACTCATGGCTGAAAAGAGAAGAGCAATGAACATTCTAAAGACTGCATGGATAAAAAGAGAATATGGGTGCACAGTGATATTCCTCATTTAGAGTCTTAAAGACCAGGCAATACTTCAATAATTTAGAATTAGATTATAAACTCCTTGAAAGTAGGGGTTGCTTCATGCTTTGTACCTCGTATCCTTAGTTCCTGGCATGCTGCAGGTGCCTAATAAATAATTGTTGATTTATTTGATTAGGTAATTCCATGAATGAGCCAATGCAGAATATTTCTTAGGGGATGGAGCAAAGGGAATGAAACAAAGGACAGACAGAACCTTTTACATAGTTAGGATATCCATACTATGACTTCATTGAGAATTCCTGGTGCGGAAACTTCCCTCGACAATGCAGATCTGTGATTTATGTAGAATTGTCTAGAGACCAAGTGACCTTCCCATAATCAACCAGCTCATATGTGACAGAAGGACTTTAGTCTAAGTCTTCCTGATTCTAAGGATGACTATTCCCTGATCCACTCACCATGTAGGTGCCTATTAAACACTTGATAGAATGAATTGGAATGGAATGAATCTCACCTTCTACAGTGGCCCCAGACTTTTGGGTTGAATGACATCACTGCTTACTGAAAGTAGTTAATTAGTTAGACCACAACACATACGGAAATCTTTCCTTAAGTACTTCTGATTTTGTGTCCTTTGACCCAGTTTCAAGCCTCACCTGTCATTTGTACCTGCTTCTTTGACCCTGGACTAGTCCCATTCACCTCTGGAAAATCTCAATCCCTTCATCTATCCCCAGCAGCTCCCTATGATGGTCAGTTTCAGAGTACGTGTTGATTTACATTGGAACAGAGAATTCCCTCACCTGAAATTTATTACATCAATGAAATCTCAGATCTAGACCAAGCAAAAATATTATTGCATAAACCTCAATTGATTTATTTCTACTTTAGAGTCAGTCTTTGTGTGAGTACTTTGGCATATGAAGGATTTGGAGAGAAGCAGCATGATGAAGAGAAAAGAGTTAGCCTTGGAATCAAAGACTTGTGTTTGAATTCTGACCCTGATACTCCTTAGCTATGAGAACCTATGCTGAGTCTGCATACCTTGATAGGGTTGTTGTAAAAAATGTTCTCTGTAAACATAAAATGTAACATCAATATGAGTTATTTTATTTAATTTTGGAAAATAAGATCTCTAGCCTGACACCAAAGGTTCCATAGAACCTTTAGGAAGAGAAGACTTGCCCTTCCAAGGTTCAAATTGCTTGAATAATTGAGCCAAAGAAAACTAAGATTTAAGCAAGGAGCTTCTCCCACTATGTTTCCAAGATTTAGCTGAATATATTATTGCATAATATTAATGCTGAATCTAATGAATATTTAAGGATTTTTATACATTTTCCTATTCTTAACAAAATCTGGACTTTGGAAGTAGTCATATCATGAGAGGATGCAGGCTAGGACTCCTGTATTAACCTCAAGGGTCCTTTCCTTCAGCATCCGGACCTTCACACCTTGCATTCGTAAGGTATTTGGATGGATGCTCTCTCTTTAAATATGCAATAATATATTCGCTTGGTTTACAAATATAATGTATAGTATTCACCCTGAGAGAGATAAATGATGACATAAATGTTATCAATAGCATCTGAGTTACTAATGAACTCAAATAGATTTACAATCTTGTCAGTTTGTATGATCCTGCCAATAAAAAACACAACCCATCCCAGCCTGACCCACCTGTACAACTTTTGTCCATACCTGCCCACAAATTCACCCAATGGGCTAGAAGATGTTCCTGCTTCCTCCTGAAATCATCATCATACTAACAGTTATAATAAAAGCTAACATTTATATTGCACTTATGTGTCAGATACTGCTAAGTGCTTTATAATTATTAGCTCATTTAATTATATGTTCAGATATTTCATGGATTATCGTATGTTATCTCATATAATTATTATCTCATCATATCCTCACAACAACTCTAGGAGGAAGGTATTATCATTAACCCCATTTTACATATGAGGAAAACAACAGTTAAGTGACTTGCCCAAGGTCACACAGTTAGTAAGTATCTGAGGCCAGATTTGAACTCAGGTTTCCTGACTCCAAGCCTGGCATTCTCTTCATTGTAGCACTTAGCTGCCCTATCATGAGGATACCATTGAAGTATCTATGCTGTGCATTTATTATTACCTTGCCACATGACCAGTATATCTTCTTTTTTTATCATATATTTTCCTGATGACATCCTTTATACCTGTTCTAATGAACCTTCCATAATTATTCATCAATTAATTTAACATGCATTTATTAAAGCTCCGACTATATACCCAGCACTTTGCTAGATCATGGGCTAAGGGTGGGGATTGTTGCATGGTAAAAAGTATTGTCAATAAGAAATGGGCTGTCAATAGTGAAAAGGAATTTCCCATTTGGAGGGACGCAGATCAGCGCCTTCTCACTCACTCAAAGTCTTAGAGAGTTATCCCGGGGCGATGAAAGACTAAATGACTTGACCAAAGAAACAGAGTTAGGTGTCAGGTGGTATTTTAACCCAGGTCTTCCTGTTTCAAAGGCCAGTTAAGGATGTTAACATAAGAATGAAACAGTCTCTGCCCTAAGAGAGTTTGCATTCTACTATAAACAAGCCTTTTCAGAGCATCTACCCAGTCTTAGGACAGTGGCAAGTCAGGAAGACATAGAAAGTAGGATCTCTTTCATCAGTGTTTCCTGATATGAAGGCAATAAGATCAATAAGTATTTATCAAGTGCCTATTATGTGATAGACACTGAGCCAAATACTTTACAAATGTTCATTCATTCGATCCTCACAACCACCCTGGGAGGTAAGTGCTATTATCTCCATTTTATAATTGAGGAATCTGACACAAACAGATATTAAGTAACTCATCCATAGTCACACAGCTAGTAAGCATCTGGAGTCAAATTTGAACTCTGGTCTTTGTGACTCCGGGCCCAACACTCTATCCACTGCACCACCTAGTGGCCTCTAGTGAAACAGAATGGAACACTGCAAGAAAGCATGTTGTTAAGTGCTTTCCTGTGTGAAGACCAACTCCAGTCTGTATCTTGCCACTGGACCCACATGGCTCAGGAGGAGAGAATGAGGCTGGTACTGTTGCACAGCCCTGCCTCACCTGAATACAATTCACTTGCAAGTTATGACATCACCTTCCCAATGTCATGGTCCCCTTTGAGAACAATGGACAAACAACAACAACAACAACCATCCTATGTATTTGAGCTAAAATTTCCAAAAGTTTGGGTGAATGATAAATACAATCCTATTTCTTAATGGAAGGCTGTAAAAAATGAAATACACATACTGCAACTACCAATGATCCAAAATGGACCAAAAAAAAAAGGGTCAGGATAGAAACCAATGTTTAGTCAAGGAAACTGTTCAACAAGCTCATATTTGTAAATGACACATACAAAAGATGGAAGGAGGAGCACAGAGCTAAGAACTATCGTCCAAAAACAGCATGCATCTGTCAGGTTGAGTCCACAGAGCTAGAGACTTCAATGACGTGAGACCTGAGAACAGAGAGGCCAATGAAAGGAGTAGCTGAGCTCTGTTCAGGACAGAAAGACTGGGGAGGCACCTTCTAGCTCTGAATGTATAGCCCTTCGATCCTTGGATCCAGAACCAGCCAGGTGCCAGGCTTGGGCAGAAACTTGGCACTGACGGACAGCAGAGGGAGCTTAAAGGACTAGGCTCCTATTGTTTCCATCTTACTTGACCAGGTAGATTCTCCTCAGACTGAGCTGGGCAGAACAAACAGGGCTGAGGTAGAACAAAACCCAAAATAGATGAGTAAGAAAGTCAACCAAGTCAATAGCTCCCATAGCTACAATGTATATGGCAATTTACAGTTTATAAAGCACATTCACTAGTGATAATTAATATTGGTGAAGTATTTTGAAGTTTACAAAGTGCTGTGTCAGTCAATGAGCATTTATTAAGCACTATGTGCCAAGTACTGGGGAGATATAGATAGATATAGGTATCCCCATATACACATATGTACATGTATATGTATATATACATGTGTGCATCTGTGTATATATACAATTATACAATATACAATATATTTCTTGTAGACTTTGTGCCCATCTAAAATAGGATGTATATATAGTATATATGTGTATATATATAGATAATCATACATTATATAATTATATACTATGTATACAATATATAATTGTGTAATATATAATCATGTGATTATATATTATGTATACAATATATAATTATATACATATACAATATTTAGACAATTATGTATGATATTGATATATTTTATATATACAATGTAGTCTATATCATATGTGTATGTACTATATATAGCATGTTGTATAATTTTATATGTACATATACATATATGTATATTGAGATATCTATATCTATCTATACTCTATATTTTCAAACGTGCTTTGCAAACTTTAAAGAGCTATATAAAGGGGGCAGCTAGGTGGTGCAGTGGATAAAGCACTGGCCCTGGATTCAGGAGGACCTGAGTTCAAATTTGGCCTCAGACAATTAACACTTACTAGCTGTGTGACCCTGGGCAAGTCACTTAACCCTCATTGCCCTGCCCCACAAAAAAACAAAAAGCTATATAAAGGCTAGCTATCATTATCATTATTATTGTTAAGGCACTATATAAATATTAGATATTATGTAAGGAGGATTAGGGAGCAGGTACATTCTAGCCATAAGGAATACAATATACACACACATACATGTGTGCATGAATACATACTCACATGTACTGTACACGTGTATGTATGTCAGACTTATGAGTCTAGTTTAGGAGACTAGGTGTTTGGGCATATGATGTCATCATCACAATACCATCCACAAACAGGGGTATCTGGGGGACCTCACCCACCAGGGAGAATCCCCTTTCTTTCTGTATTCAGTAGGGATAAAGAGGAGGCTAAACATGATGGTGAGAAGACCTGAAACCATAAGCTAAGATAAGGGTTTGAAGGAACTGGAAATGCTTAGAGAAGCCCAAGAACTTGGTGGTTCTTTTCAATATTTAAAGAGTTTTCCTTGGGAGAAGGATTGGACATATTTTACAATATGTAAATGGTAGAACCACTGAGTGGAAGTTACACTGAAGGACTTTTTGATTCAGTATAAAAAGGAGCTTCCTAGCCATTGGGGCTACCCTAAAATGGAAGAGGCTGCCTTAAGAGGCAGTGAGCTCCCTATCATTGAAAATTTGTAACCAAAGGCTGGATGACTTCATGATGAAATAGACAGACAGGAGCCATGTCTAAGGTAGGGGTCAGACCAAATGTTCCCTGGGATCCCCTCCATTTCTGACATTCGGGACTTCTACAACTTCACACAGATACGCATATGCATATTGACATACACACACAGTTGAGACACACACAAATACTAAAATGACCATTTGACTGGTCTGACCAAACCAGCCAATGGCTTTGACATAGCGTATTAAATATTAACGTTCTAGCTTAGGCTGCCTGTCTCCCTCTGCACAAATACAGGGATATCGAGATTAAAGTCGTATATTTCTCAAGCTTTAATCACATTTCCCCAGCAGCTTCCTGCTCATGGTCTAAAGCACACAGAAAGATTTCATTCCAACAAATTATAATATTGCATGGAAGACAAAAATACCCTAGCATTCCTTTGACCTTAATATCACATAATCTTATAAAAAGTCTCCATAAAAATGCCTACAAAGTTTAAATTGGGCCCAATCTTTGATTTGGTAATTTAAGGTCTTTCTATTTGTTTGTTTTGGATTTGGCATTTTTATGTGTGTCTTGGGAGGAGAGAGGCAGAGAGGTGTTATTGGGCTAAAGGAAGTCTGAAGTGGTGATAATGACCTATGTAGATATAGAAATGTGTGTGAGAGGCAAGAGAAAAAGGAATATTTTTTTCTTTCATTTCCCTGGCAACTCAATTCTTCCTTCCTCCTCCCTCTCCATCATCAGCACCTTTCTCCAATCATCACTGTCAATTTTTTTTTTAAATAGTCCTTATCTGGTGTTAGTAGCAATATAGCCTGAGGTCTCCTTTATTATTGCTGTTAAGACCTTCAGACAGTCTTAACTTCTATTCCTTATGCTCGAAGTACTGTTACACATTGGCACATAGGTCTAATGCTGAAAAGGACCTAAAGGGCATCTCATCTAACTTACTGATTTTACAGAAAAGGAAACTGAGGCCTGGGAAGTCGAATTGATTTGTAGTATTGGAGATGGGATTTGAAGCAATGTCTTCTGCCTCCAGTATTATATTTGTAGATAGAAGGTACTATAGCAGGGAAGGGGGAAGTCTGGATATGTGATTTCATTCATAAATTGGAGACTTCCACCGTGGACACTCTCTTCAGTGACACAGATCAGCAACTCTTCTATAACTCAATGTCTTAGAGATTTTGCTAGGGCACTGTGAGATTAAGAACTTCCCAGTAGGGCAGCTAGGTGGTGCAGTGGATAGAGCACTGGCCCTGGAGTCAGGAGTACCTGAGTTCAAATCCGGCCTCAGACACTTAACACTTACTAGCTGTGTGACCCTGGGCAAGTCATTTAACCCCAATTGCCTCACTAAAAAAAAAAAAAAGAACTTCCCAGTAGCTAGTCCATATCAGAGACAAAACTTGAAGCCAAGAGGAGGAAGTCAGATGCTGTGCTTGCAACAGGAACCTGGCCATATCTCTCAACCCTGATGTCCTTCAGCTTTCTCATCTGGAAAATGAGAAACTAACACTACCATGTTTCTGTTTCAAGGCTGTGTCTCTGGAATTGTCACTCTGAATTAATGAAAAATGAAATAGAGAAGAGTCACCCTCAGAGTTACTGAGGACCAGTGGGGAGTGCTGGGACATAAGGGGCCAGGGTGTATTTCCTGCCGGTGGGCAGATACCCCAGTCCAGTAAGTAAGGGCTCCCTCTTATCAGCTTTACTACATAAAAACACAGCGTTATGATTTTCAAATAGATAACAATGACTGGGAGTCACTGTTAACAAGTCCGTCTTGGCATGGGTTTAATGAATAGATTTTTAAAAAATCATTTCAATTTAATTCAGCAAGCTTTTATTAAGCATTTCCTATGTTCAAGGTGCTGTCCAAGGTTCTCGTGGCTCCAAAGACAACAACAAAAACCCTTCCCTCATAAAGCTTATTGCACAGACAAATAAATCCAAATTAATCTGAAGAGAGATGGAACATTAACAGCTAAGGGATGAGGAAAGACTTCCTGTAAGAAGGAGGATTTGAGCTGAACCTTGAAGCAAAGTAGGTAACACTTCAGGAAAAGAGGGAGCACATTCTGGGAGTGCAAGAGGGAAGGCAGGGGATAGAATGCTGAGTGCTTGCAATAGCAGGCTTGACTGCAATATAGAGCATATGAAAGAAGTCAGGTGAATTCAGTCTGGAAAAGTAACCTGGAGCCAAAATATTAAAGGCTAGAATGGCAAGCTGAGGAGTTGATATTTTATGTAATTTAACATTACAGGGCCTCAGTTTCCTCATCTATTGTTGTTGGGTTTTGTCCTTTGTTCTTGCAAAAGACAAATGACATCACAAGGGTGGTGTCTTGACCTTGCCTGTGAGGCAGAGCTGGTCTCAATTCTTACCCAGCCCCAAGTCCTCATCTGTAAAATAATGGCCTCTGAGGTCCGTTCCAGCCCTAAACATTAAATGATTTGGGCTACTATGTGACAGAGAGATTGATGAATGGAAAGACTGGTAAGAGAAAGATCAATTAGGAGGCTGACGTGTACATCTGCAAACAAACAATGCACAATACGAAATTGTTTTTATAAATGTATTCTCTTGAAATAGACTAACCATGGACCCTGCAATCATTTTCTTACTGTTAACTGGACTGAATTTGAAAACGTTAAAGTTCTCTATAGATTTGTATTATTAGCATTCTTGTGATTGTTAGCAAACCTTTTCTCCATAGATAGTGTAGAGGTAAACTTCGGATTGGCCCAGAATGAATTCCGACAATTCTGAATGGGTGGATGAATGGGGTCTGATTTAAGAAGGATCTTTATTGTGTTTCTCAGCAATTCTAGGAAATACACATGAATGAACAGTGTTGGTGAATCAACAGGAAGTTTTCTACTTCCTTCTGTAATTTCCAAAAAGCAAAAGCTCCTGGTTTTTTTAGTCTGCCTAATAGTCTGCAGCTGCTTTGGGAGTTCCTTAAAGTATAGATCCCATCCATGCTCATCACAAGCACCATCTCTAGTTGCCTCTGATTGGATACTCTTAATTCAGACCTACTTTAATCAACTTTTTTGAGGAAGAGGAAGAATACCTACCTATTATTGGTCATAGACTAAGACCTGGAAGGACTTTAAAGATCATCTAATCTAATCTTTCTTTCCACCCTCCACCACCATTTTTAAATGAGGTAAATGAGGTCTGGAGAAGGGAAGTGAAAGTCAAGGTCATTTAGGTACTGTATGAGCCAGAATTTGAATCAGGTCTTTGGGCTCCAAAGTCAGCACTCTTCAGCTCAATTGTGTTGGCTACCTCTTTGGTGTAGCCCACCCCTTTCTTGTAAGCAACCACTTCCCCATCTTTGTGATGGAGCCAGAGAAACTAAAACCAGACCGGAAACAAGGGGATGTCATTGAATGTATTTCAGTGAAATTATCTCCTTCTAAGAAGCAAGAGATCTGACCTCTCTCCAGATGACCTCTGGGCAGTCTTGAGAGAAGGCACCTAGTAGAGTCTTACACAAAACTGAAAGGAAGTCATATTCAAAAGCATATGAGGGGGCAGCTAAGTAGCACAGTGGATAGAGCACCAGCCTTGGAGTCAGGAGTACCTGAGTTCAAATCTGGCCTCAGACACTTAACACTTACTAGCGGTGTGACCCTGGGCAAGTCACTTAACCCCAATTGCCTCACTAAAAACAAAACAAAACAAAAAAAGCATATGAGTCACATGAAATGTAACCATCAAGTTTAGTCCTGGAGAATAGCTGGAGGAGCACACTTCCCTCTTTTTGGTAAAGGGAGGGGGGAAGGGCTGCAGGTGTGGAACGGTCCATACAGTGCTGGATGTCGGCATTGGTTGGGTCAGTTTTGCCTACAATGTGTGAAAAGTGCCTTGTAAACCTTATGCACTAAATAAATGTGAGCTAATATCATTTTTAAAATTTGCTACAAGGGAGGAGTCAGTAGAAAGAAGAGTATATTGGGGGAAAAGAAGAGTATATGGGGGGGCAGCTAGGTGGTGCAGTCAATACAGCACAGGCCCTGGATTCCAGAGGACCTGAGTTCAAATCCGGCCTCAGACACTTGACACTTCCTAGCTGTGTGACCCTGGACAAGTCACTTAACCCTCATTGCCCTGTCCCCCCCAAAAAAGAGTATATTGGGAAATGCCTGATAAAAGAAACAAAATATATCAATAAAAGATTTTAGAATAAAATAATAAGATTAGACATGATGTCAAAAGCATTTTTGCTGTCACTAGCAGATGTTACACTGAGCACTTGTGATACTCTAAGAAACAAGAGAATCTAAAACCCAAGAAGCAGCACTGACCTCTCAGTCAATGCATTGAGTCCCTTAGACCTAGGGTGGTGCAATGGAGTGAGCCCTTGATTTGGGATCAGAGGACCTGGCTCTGAGTTCCAGCTCTGCTTTTTATTACATCTTGTTACTTTGGGAAAAGAGTTTAAACTCTCTGAACCCGCCGTTTCCTTATCTACTAAAGGGGTCAGACTTGATGACCTCTGGGACCCATTCCAGGTGAATATCTAAGATCCAATGATCCCAGGTCCTCCATCTGTGATCCTCTGAGGTCCCTTTGAGCTCTCAATCTATGATCCCATGAGCATGGTGGTGACTCCCGGCTGCAGTGACTTTTGTGGTCACTTACATCTCTAAATCCATCATCTGGTGGGTCCTAAGGACGCTTCCAGCTGTAGATTTATGATGCCGTGATTTCTAAGATCCTGTCTGTCATGAAATTGATGTGGCCAAGATGCTGTGGATCACTTTCGAGGTGACTTCCAGCTCCGAGTTCATGACGCCATGATCTCTAAAAGCCCGTCCGATTCTGAAGCAGTGCTCCCAGGTCACCTAAGATCATTTCCGGCTCTAAATCTGTAACCTATCATCTCTGTGGTCACTTCCTGTGACCTCCTGATCCCATGACTCCGAAGGTCCTGTGCGACTCTAACCCCACAATCCATCCCCTGCCCACTGCCTTCAGAGCTAACTGGAGTCTCTTTCTTTGATCATTATTATTTCTAGCCACTGAATAGTCCATGTGGAGGCACAGGTATTTCTGATTCATGCCCAGAACAAAGCCAAGCAGACACTTGGGAAGGGCTCCAGCATGATTCATTTCCTGCTTGGTTTAGCATCTCCTCCACTCCCTCCTACTTCAGCTCTTTAGTGATAGCACTCAGGTCTGGGGAGAAGAGAGAAGGAAGCGTTCTTCCATCACTGACATATTCCCCAGTGGTTTAGCTCATAGCAGAGAGAATAGATGAGCATGGGGAGAGAGAATAAAGAGAGCAAAGGGAAGGCCGGAGAAATGATATGTCTTTTAGCTGCAAGAAGCAGGGCAATGAGTTACCTCCCCCCAAAAAAAACTGTACCAAAAAAAAAAAAACTTGTAAAAATTCGATGACCTGATCCTTCTCTGTATGTAGGAAGAGTCTCACAACCTGGACTCAGAGCCCATAAGCCTTTTCCAAAGGTGCAGGGAGACAGATTCTGTGCCCTATCTTTCCATGGTGCCTATCACTAGTAGGCACTTAATAAAATTTTGTTGGGGGTAGCTAGGTGGCACAATAGATAAAGCACCAGCCCTGGATTCAGGAGGACCTGAGTTCAAATTTGGCTCCATAGACTTGACACTTAATAGCTGTGTGACCCTGGGAAAGTCACTTAACCCCCATTGCCCCAACAATAAATAAATAAAAGTTTGTTGACTGGATGATTGATTGATGATTGATTGACTTCCAAGTTATCACAGAGACAGAAGTATCCTGAAAGTCCAAGTTAAGGTTCTAATTCCATCTCTGTCACTACTCGTATGACTTTGGGCAAGTCACTTTAACCTCTGTGGGTCTCAGTTTCCTCATATGTAAAATGAGGGAGTTGAACCAGATGGATCATAAGGCCCCTTACAGCTCTATACCCATAACCCTATGGTACCATGAATCCTGGTTCAGCTTTTTACTTCTTGGGACATTGAGCAAATTGCCTCCCTGGGCCTCAGTTTCCATATCTATAGGACTGGACCACAAAAGCTCTAAAATCCCTTCTGTCTCTGAAACTGCAGCACCATGAAGAAAAGAAGTCTTCAATCTAGAGGCAGAGGACACAATTTCAAATCAGGACACTTCTATTTACATTCTATCTGTCAGTGGAATGTCAGCTCCCTGAGGGCAGGGGGTTGCTTTTGTTTTTATAAATGTAGCTCCCTGTACATACGGGACACTGACTAAGTGCTTCCTTAATTGGATTGGGTTGACCTTGGTGACCTCTGTGGTCCTTCCTAGCTCTAAATGTTGGATTACCTACATGACCCCAAGATTGTCCTTTCAGGTATTTTGTGGAGAGATGTTATGGGATTCGGTTATTCGGCTACTTCCAAATAGATCCCCACCAGCTTGGGAAGTCTTGGTTTGGGTTTTTTTTTTGGGGGGGGAGGGGGTTGGGGTTTTTTTGACCAGGCATAAAATTCCCATTATAGACAGTCCCTTCATTTTGAATGGGCAGAGCTCATGGCTAGGATGAAAATCTTCATCACTTCAGATGTGTTGTCTGGAGATGCTGGACTCACCCCTCTCCTTCCCTCACCTCTCTTTCTGTTCCCCACACATGCAATGAATTTTTCTTCCTCCTCCTCCTCTTGGACTGGGAGTATTACTTTACAAGCAAGCATTAGTGTGTACTGCCTGGGAACCTGAGTTTTGAATGAAGAAAGAAAAGTTGACAAGACCATAGACTGTAGCAGCTCCAGATATTTCATTACACCTAATACCCCACACAATATAATACATTAAACAGTACAAGCAATTTTTATGAAGCTCCTCAAGTGAATATATGATGCACTCAACATTTGATGTTCCCAAGGGAGTCTGTCATTCATCCTTAGCCAGTCCATTCAGGTCTTGATGGGGGCCACAGTGAAAACATTCCATTATCCCCATTAATCACATACTTTTATGTAGTGCTTTATGGTTATGAAATGTTCCTGCCACTTACTAGCTATATGACCCTGGGCAAGTCACTTAATCCTCATTGCCCTGAAAAATAAATTGATAGATAGATAGATAGATAGATAGATAGATAGATAGATAGATAGATAGATAGATAGATAGATAGATAGATAGATAGATGAATGAATACATACATGCATACATAAATGAATGAATGGATAGATAAATAAATGGATGAATGAATAAATAAGTAAATAAATGAATGAATGAATTTTGCTGCCTTGTCTCATTGGTCCTACCCAACAAGCATATGAATTGTTTAAGGGAAAGAGAATCATGGAGGCAAGAGATTGCTCCTCTGCTACTATCTGTGATTTGTGGTGCGTCTTCCCATCATTTAAAAAATTAGCTGGAGTGAGTAGGAGCGGATGATGCCTAAGGCACCTTTTTACCTCTCAGTTATCTGCCTCTAGGATCCTACTTACTATTTGTGACATTCTGAGTAAGTGACTTACCCTCTCTGTGCCTCAGTTTCCAAAAAATGTAAAATGAAGGGATTGGACTGGATGATCACTAATATCCCTTTCAATTCTAAAATCTATGCCTCAGTGTTCCAATTTAATATCTGTATGTCATGTAAGTAATGTCCTTTCTTTGGGTCTTAGTTCCTTCATTTATAAAATAAAGAGGTTGGTTCCTTACTCCACTCTGCATCTACTACCCTTCCTGGTTTCAACTCCATGGATACACCCCCTACACCAGGTACTCCCTGGTATCCTGCCCCCCACACACACACACACACTTTGCTGTCTCCTTTCATGTATTGTCTCTCCCTTTCGACTTAAGGTCCATGAGGTCAAGGACTGTCCTTATTCATTGTCTCCCCAGAACAGTTACTGACACATACAAGGTGCCTAATAAACATCTGATGGATATTGGATTGGACTAGAATATGGTACCCATGGTCTCATCTGGTTCTAAATCATAGGGTCCAATCAAAAATGTAGGCCTAGAAGGGATGTCAGAGGTTGTCCTCCTCATGTTAGAGATAAGGAAATTCAGGTATAGGCATATTAAGTGAGTTGTTCAGGTTGACATAGCCAACGAGGCAGGATTCAAATTCAAGTCTTCCTGACTCCAAGTCTAGTTGCCTTATCCACTATACCATAATGTGTCTTGTAAAATCTTCTCATTGCAACCAGTGGTTGGTGAAGCCAGATTTCAAAACTTGGCCTTCTGATTTAAAACCCAGATTGCTTATCAGTTGGGTTTTTGTTGTCGGCTTATTTTTTGTTAGATGAACCTATGGAATGTCAGAATGATCACAATACAATTCAACATTTATTAGCTGGTTACTGTGTGCAAAGTACTATACTAGGCATACATTTTACTGGGAACATATGGCATGTATATAAATAAGTAAATACAATGTAATTCAAGGATGGAGAGATCACTAGAGAAATCAGGAAACAATAGGACAGTTGTTTCAGTCATGTCTGACTCTCCATGACCCCTTTGAGGTGTGTGTGGGGGGGGGGTTCTTGGTGGAGATACTGGAGAGGTTTGTCATTTCCTTCTCCAGCTCAGTTTACAGATGTGAAACTACGGCTAACAGGGTTAAGTGACTTGCCCAGGGTCACATGCCAGTAATAAGTGTCTGAGGCCAGATTTCCCCCATTCCAAGCTCAGTGGTCTATCCACTGCACCACCTAGCTGCCCCTGTAGGGTGTTACATTTGAAGGAGGGCTTTCTAAAAGATGGAATTGAAAGGAAGGCATACATTCCAGGCTTGGGAAAGAATCTTTGGAAATTCAGAGACAAGGTCAGAAAACATCCATAATTCCAATTTGGTTATTCCACAAAATACCTGAGGGCGAAAAACATGAGATAAGGTTGGAAAGGCAGGTGGGAGCCAGACTGTGGCAGAGCTTGAAAGCCAGGCTGAGGAATTTTATTTTGGTTTGTTTGTTTTCCCTAGAGTCAAATAGGAGCCCACAAAGGCATTTGAGCAGGGGAGAAACCTGATCAGACCAGTGCTTTGTTAACACTATTTTTTTTGTCACTTCATGGAGGAGGCATTGTAGAGAGAGGCATCTGAGATTATTTTAGCATCTATGGGGAGACTTGAGTTAGGAAGACCAGGTAGGAGTCTATTGCAGTAGTCTGATAAAGAGGTGATAAGGATTTTAATTGATGACCACATGAGTGGAGAGAAGGGGATGGATTATGAGAGTTGTTGTGAAGATAGAAACAACAAGATTTAGCAAGTAAAGATGGATGCAAATCCTCCCACCAGCAAGCAGGAGGTGGATTCTTGCTGCCTGTGTCATCCATCTGGCTCTGTCAAGAAAGGGACAGTGCCCAGGACCAAGGAGATTATAGACCTGAAGCTCAGTGCCCTGACCAGACCACAATGAAGTCTCATGTTCAGTTCTAGGGACCATGTTTTTAGGAAGGATGTCAATAGGATGAAGTGTCCAAAGGAGGGCATCAAGGGTGAAGTGTCTCAAAATCATATCCTCTGGTTAAATAAACTGGGGATGATTCATCCTTAACAAATGCTTGTTGATTGGAAAAGAGAGCACTTTGGGGAGGCTCAATAGCTGTCTTCGAGTATTTGAAGAGTGATTGTATAGAAGGATTGGGCTTGTGCTGCTTGGTCTCAAAGGAAAAAATTGGGGGCAATAGGATGAACTTTCAAAGGGAGAAACTGAGGCATAATAAAAGGAGAAACTCTCTAGTAATTAGAACTATACAAAAGTGTGAAAGAGGTCCTTAGAAGCTAGTGTGTTTCCCCCCACTAGAGGTTTTCGAATAAAACCTAGATGAAAATGTATTGAGAATAGAAAATAGGGACTCTTATTTGGGTGTGGGTCCCATTAGATGCTACAAGGCATAGTGGATAGAGTGCTGGACCTGGAGATGAATCTTCCTGAGTTCAAATCTGGCCTCAGACACTAGCTGTGTGACCCTGGGAAAGTCATTTAACCCTGTTTACCTCAGTTTCCTCATCTGTAAAATTAGTTGGGCAAGGAAACGGAAAACCATTCCAATATCCTTGAAAAAAACTAAATGGGGCCATGAAAAGTTAGACATGACTGAACAACAACAACCCACTAGATGCCCCCTGAGGTCCCTTCTATCACTGAGATACTGTGATTATCACCATCATTGGTTGTTCATCCCCTTCCCCATTGTTCAGATCCAGTCCTGGATACTAGATAAAACCCTGTCCCCTAGGGTGAGGGACCACACAGAATCAAAAAAAGCACCTAGAAGAAATATAGACATACAGACAGACCACTATGTGAACATAGAACAATTTTTTAAAAAATAAAATAGGGGTGTATGTTAGCCACTTTTTCTGGACTGAAACTATAATTTCAATGTTAGTGAGAAAACACCTTCTAGAAAGACATCTGGACATCTGTCCTACAACTTAACAGTCTTAGAGAGTTGCCCAGGTAACTAACTGAGACTTTAGTGACTTGCCCATGGTCTCATAGGCAGTCTGTGTCTGGGGAGGAGCTTGAACCTAGGACTTCCTGCCTTATGGCCAGACACCCACTGACTCTTCTGGTAGGTGTATTCTATGACAAAACTAATTAAGAATGAGTCACAAGGGTTCCTTTTCTCAAGATGGCTCAGAACCAGGAAGTTTTATCAGCCAATTCTAATGCCAGGAAGGCTGGCCAAGCTCATAGAGGAAGGCGTTAACATTAAGACAGAGATGAGGAAGGAGAGGTGTGTGTGAGTTTGGGTCATAAGTGAAATTGTATGGGTGACTATCTATTTGGAGGAGATTATCTGCTAGGGAAGATGACTCTCTAGGGAGCAGAGATTTATCAGCCCATGAATCTTGGACAGCTAAAGGAGGAATTCACCTTGAGGGAAAGATGTTGAACAAACCTCTAAGAAAGAAATCAATTGTACAGAATACTAGCGCACCTGAGGGATGGGGGTGGGAGGGATTGCTCTTCTTAAGGGGAAAGGCTTAGTTAGACATAGCAAGAGATTAACAGAGTACAGAATGTGCATTTGCAAGGGTGTCGTGGAAACCTGCCCATGCCCAGTTTAGGTACATCTCTCTGCATATAGACAGATCAGACCACACAAAACAGAGCTATTCGCTCTCACAAGTTAAAGAACTAAAACAAACCCCTGACCAAGCAAGGTTCATTTTGCAGTCTCTCCCTTTAGAAACCTTTAGAGCAAGCTCATCACTCCTCATTCACCTTTCATCTAGTGGAGTAACAGTGTTATTTCTGCTGTTTATCACAACCCTGGAGAGGAACATCTTCATGGCTAATGGACTCTTTCCAAGTTGATTGAAATTTGAATTCATTTTGATAACCCCAGATGGTTCTCTAGACATAGGTAAGGCTCATGGGATTTGGCGGGGGGGGGGGGGGGGGGGGGCCGGATTCAAGGAGGCAAGGGGGAACCTTTATTCTTCTTCATACAATGTTACTCCCAACATGGTCCCTTATGCTGAGGAAATATTGGATAAGTGTTCATGCACTGATTGATCTCAAGATGGGGATGCTTGAGCAGATGGCCCAGGTTCTAAAGAAGGCATTGTGGTTCAATGGAAAGAGTGCTGGACTTAGGACTCAAACCTTTCCTCCCACTTAATAATTGTGTGACCTTGGACAAATCATTCATTTTCTCTGGGCTTCAGCTGTTTCAGCTGTAAACGAGGATTTAGTAACATATAAGATTCCTTCTAGATTTCAGTTTGATCTCTGTGACCGGAGATCTGGTTCTGCATCAGTTCATTAATTCACTTGATTACAACAGAAGGCTGATTCCTAAGAAGTCCTTTGACCAATCAGCTATAATCTTTCTTCCAAAATGATTCCCAATTGAGACACTTTGAGACTTACACAATGAGAGACACTTTGCACAGTGGCCAGAGGGCTAGTCTTGGAGCAAGAAAACCTGGGTTCAAGTCTGTCCCTGACATATGCTGCCTTTATGACCCTAAGTAAGACACTTACACAGTGTCCCAAGTATCTCTACAAGACTATAAATTACCAATAAAGTGCTCAACTGCATTGGTATAGGGATTCAACTCAGAGTTCCCTATACCAAAGAAATCACAGGTCTGATTCAAAACAAAAAATCCCATCAAAAAACATGGGTTTGTTTTTTTTTTAAATGAGAAGCACATTTAATAGAGACATTGATCCACTTCCCCACCCATCCCCATTCCCAAACCATGCAGATTACACTCGGGCCATCATCCCCATCTCTCACCCACTACCACCAAAATGGTACCTTGGACTCTGTTCCCGGGACACCCAAGCTCTGATGAGCTTTCACCTTAACCTTTCCCAGCTTTGGCTCTCTGCATCACTTCCCAAACTTTCCAAACCATGAAGCCTCAAGATTCTCCTCTCACCTCCCATATTCTACTTTAATGTTGTCTTCCCTTGTTAAAATATATTCTCTCTGAGGGTAGAAACTATCTTATTTGTGTAAGAGGGATGTTTATCAATATCAATTAATGTAATAAATGAGATGTTTCATTCTCTGACATCCACTGTCATGATTGAGTTACAGAATCAGCCAAATGTGTAAACTAGATGTTCACAATTGTTAGACACCTCTATTGGATCAATAAATCAACCAAAGGTGAAAACTGAGTTTGAAGAACAAAGTGCTTTGAGCCTCGGATGAAATCAGATGATGAAGTATATTGGGATTGATTTTTAAAATTAGCTACACCTCTGAGCTTCTGTATATCTGAGAAGGACATTTCACCAGGAACATTTCCAACCACTGCTTTTGGAGTTGAATAATGGGAAAACTTTGAGGAGCTGACCCTCGCCTTTGTTACCAGAGGACAGCAAGCAAGGCAGGGCTAAGTGGAGTCGGGGAGGGCAGGGAAGGATGAAATGCCAGATACTAGAGAAAGCCAGCAGCATATCAGTTTAACTGAAATCATATTAAAAATTATGTTCCAGGGGGCAGATAGGTGGCACAGTGGATAAAGTACTGGCCCTGGATTCAGGAGGACCTGAGTTCAAATCTGGCCTCAGACACTTGACACTTACTAGCTGTGTGAACCTGGGCAAGTCACTTAACCCTCACTGCCCTGTAAAAACAAAACAAGACAAACAAAAATGATGTTCCCCTCTCTTCCATGAAAACAGTTTAAGCAATCCCTGTCTCACACTACAAGCTTGACCAGATAAATTTTGCGAGGAGCAAAAACTGAAATGGGGTGTCTCATCAAACTGTAGTCAATTCACAAGGAATTAAGAACCAAATTTCCAATGTTATTGGCAACTTGAAGATGTCCTTGTGTCACCATTGGATGCTGGTATCCTTTCTTGATTATAAACTGTGGCCAAAGATCACATCACTTTTATTCACTTTACTCTCCTTCCTACACGCTTTGCTCTAGCCAAAGGGGCCTAGGGCTATCAGGGTACCTGTTCTTCCCCATGCCTGGAATCCACTCACTCCATCCTTCTTCCTCTCAGAATCCCTATGTTCTTTCAAAACACCAATGAGGCACCATGTCCTCATCTCCATACCCACCAGTTTTTGTGACTATCTTGAAATTACTCTCTCTGTACTTTGTATCTATCATTATACATGATATAAACACACACACACACACACACACACACACACACAAATGTAAGTTCCTCAAAGGCAAGGACTATAGGCCCTCTCCTGATAGCCCCAGTGTCTTGTATCCGATAGGTGCCAAATGTTGGTTGAATTTTATGAGCTCAGGAAGGAAATGGAATTGTCAGCATCTGAAACAGAAGGAGTCATGGGATTGGAGTTTCAGAGCTAGAAGGGGCCCTCAAGATCATCGAATCTCAACCCTTCATTTTATAGAGAGGATGTTGAGGTTCAGAGAGGTTAAGTAACTTGCCTAGAGTCACACAGCTTGCCAGTGCTCTTAGCCCTGGTGGATGGCAAGTGCACCAAGATGTTTATGTGATATTCACATGTTGGATCGATGCATTGAGGTTCAGATTCACATGTGAGAAAGAAGGGAATGACTTCTAGGGGCAGAAAACATCATTCTCAGTTTAATATTCCAACAAAATGCATAGGACTCTTCACCTCTGATAGAGGAGGTAAGAGGGAAAGAACATTCTGGGGAAGAGGTGGGGGGAATCCCCAAACTACAAATAGATGCCTTCCCCTCCCCCGACCCTGTTTCATTTCCAGTTTGAGCCACTGGAGTTGGTGCTAAGACAATTCCTTGTAAACTGTGCTACCTCCTTCTCCTTCTCTATACGAACTGAAAAATCTCAGTTCTCCAATGATGGAGACTCGAAAGAGTTTTTCTTTCCTGTTCTACTGCCCACTGACATTGTCAATCTGTCCCTGTCTTGGTCTCTGTCAATGCGCTACCCCCAAAAGGAAAAAAAAACTGGTCTGTTTAAGATGTATATGAATGTCTTAACAAGCACCAGGCTCATATCAAGGGACAGAGAATCTAGATGTCTTGTCACAGCCGAGTTCTGTGTCGACATGTCCTGTGTCATCATTCTGACACGTAGTGTCTGGCTGGTCGGCATCTCTTAATTTGGCTCAATCAATGGATTTCTCCATGCCCTTTAAGTGCCCTGTTTCACAGATGAACTTTTAGCTAATGGTATAAGGATGCCGAACTTTTCACACTTTTTGCTTAACAAGTGTGGAGTTTGCTCCAAGAAGGAGTCACACCAAATTCCTGGTGTCTGTACATGCTGGTTAGAGGTGTGCACGTTCTTATGTGGAAATGCTTTAAGTGAACTCCCTCTGAGCTGCTGAGGGGCACCCAGGAGTCTGGGTTCCCCACTACAAGGGAAATGGGCATTCCTTCAGCTCCTCAATCATATGCCTGCCATTTATTTTCTTTCTTTCTTTTTTGCGGGGCAATGAGGGTTAAGTGACTTGCCCAGGATCACACAGCTAGTAAGCGTCAAGTGTCTGAGGTCAGATTTGAACTCAGGTCCTCCCAAATCCAGGGCCGGTGCTTTCATCTACTGCGCTACCTAGCTGTCCCCTGCCATTTTTTTTTAAACCTTCCTTTCGGGGCAGCTAGATGGCGCAGTAGATGAAAGCACCAGCCCTGGATTCAGGAGGACCTGAGTTCAAATCTGGCCTCAGACACTTGACACTTACTAGCTGTGTGACCCTGGGCAAGTCACTTAACCCCAACTGCCTCACTAAAAAACAAACAAACAAACAAACAAACAAAAAAAACCCTTCCTTTCACCCAACTTTCTCTTCATGCTGGCATCCCAAGGTTCTTCTCCGATTCACTGCCAAACTTCTTGAACAAGTAGCCAGTGATGTCTGCTCTCCTTTGGCATCACCCAATTTGAAAGGGTTCATCCCAGCTCCATCACTCTATTGAAACTGGTCCTTCAGAGAACTTCCTAATTGCCAAACTGATCAATCAACAAGTATCTATTAAGCAATAACTATGTGCTAGGTCTTGTTGCTAGATGCTGGGCATACAAATACAGATAAGGAAATAATCCGTAATCACACAGAGTTTACATTTTAAGGGCACTATGACAGATAGTGGGGCTCTTCATAGCACTCCATGTTAATGTATATGTATGTGTATGAGTATGGGTATAGGTATGAGTATGTAGGTATATGTATGTATATGTATAGTGTATATATTATATGTCCATGTAGATTATGTATATATTATGTGTGTGTTGCATATGTATACACAGGGTGGGTTAAAAGTCACAATGCTTTAATAATTTTTTGAAAATAATTTTTCTTTATTTTTTCCTTTTATGAGATTTGATTTTTCACACATAGTATAAATTCATTTCCTATATATGCCATATATGATGCTATGGTATTATAAATTAAAAACAAAAATAAAGGAGTTATTAAATATTGAAAACCCTTTGTGACTTTGGGCCCACACTTTACAATGTATAGTACTTTAAGAATTATAATTATAAGACTATACTTATAGCTGGCATTTATATTGTACTTTAAGGCTTGCAAAATATATTTCATCTCATTCGATCCTCACAACCACTCTGGGAAATAGGTACTATAATAATAGCATAATAATCCCCACTTTACAAGTGAGGAAACTGAGGCTGGAAGAGATTAAGTGATTTGCCCAAGGAAACCTAGCTAGTGAGTGTCTGGGGCAGGATTTGAATTCAGGTCTTCCTGACTCCATTCACTGTGCCCTGTTCACTGTTACCATTCAGCTGTAAGGGAAATAAGGCTACCATCATCCTCCCTGTTTTATAAATGTGGAAACAGAGGTTGAGGTTTAAATACTTGTTCATGGCCGCACCGCTAGTAGGTGTCAGAGATGGGATTTGAATTCAGGGCTGTCCTAAGTGCAAGCCCCACTCTCCTACTGCTATGTGGCAGAGGCTTCTTGAAAACACTGACTGCCCCTCCCTTAGTACAGGGCATTAAGAGTTCCAAAGCAGGCAGCCCACAAAAGGGAAGGCAGTCTGGGAATCAGTCCGACAAAGAGTCCTAGGTTGAAGTCACAACACCGGGCTTCAAAGTTCTTATCTGCCACTTAACCTTTGTGACCTTAACAAGTCACTTTATCTCAGAGAGATTAAATGAGGTAACTTCTGTACTTCTTTGCAAACTTAAGGTACCAGAGAAATGCCAGCCAGCCGCAGCAGCAGCAGCAGCATTCCATCTAACTGGCCTCTACGGTGGCTCCCAGTTCTCAATCAAGGATCCTAAGACCAGAATACAAATCTCATCTCTGCCACTGATTACTTGTGTCATCTAGGGAGGGAGGGAGGGAGGCAGGCAGGCAGGCAGGAAGGTAGGGTAATGGTTAGAGACCCAAACCTAGAATCAGGAAGACCCAAGTTCAAATCCAGTCTCAAATGCTCACTAGCTGTGTGACCCCGGACAAGTTGCTTGGCCTCCATCTGCCTCAGTTTCCTCATCTGTAAAAAAAATTGAGGACAATCATAGAATCTACCTCCCTGAGTTATCATGATGATAAAATGAGCTATTTGTAAAATGCTTCAGAACCCTTAAAGCACCACATGCATGCAAATTATTACCCCTCAACATTACAGATGTTCAGTTTACCCATTTATGAGATAAGGGGGGGTTGTCCATGGTGACAACTGAGGTCCCTTCAAACTCTCACTCCATGCTGCCACTAAATTTGTGCAAGGTGACCACTTAGGGTGAGGCAGACCCAAGACCTAAGCTCAGATTTCATGAACAACCAGAGCTGGGGTGCATAAGAAGCTTAAAGACTGCAGAATGGTGACTTGAGACTCCAAATAGCCCTAAGAGGAAAGTGTGGCAAGTATTATTATCCCCACTTTGCAGATTAAGAAACTGAGACTTGGAGAGGTTACATCATACTGCCAGCAGGTTTTCCTGTCTCCTGGACAAGTGTTCTTTTCCAGTCCTCCATTCTGACTCTCATTTTAGACGTGTCTATGGACAGATTTATTTCTACGGTTTTGTCTTTCACCCTTTTCATTGTGTGTCTGTCAAGGTCACGGGCCACATTGTGTCTGTTCTCTGTAACATCTCCATGGCACCTGGTGGAGGGCTCAGGAAATGGTGATGTCAGTGATGACCGGTCTTCTGCCACGGTTCTGGTCATCTACTGAGACCCCGCATTAAGTTAGAGGCTCTCTATCAGAAAAAAAAGGAGCCACAAACAGTCATTGGGTTTGATTTGTTTCTGGGTGCAGCTTATTGCTTTTGAGACGATCTGCCTCATTTAATCTCTCTGTGGTAAAGTGGTGTGTTAAGATCACATAGGTTAAGTGGCAGATAGGAGCTTTGAAGCCCGGTCTGATGACCAGATCTGTGATTTCTTGAGTGCAGGGAGCCCTCCTGAAGCAGATGGGCATTTTCTATATAATGTATGATCTCAGAGTGCTTCCTGGGACCACCTAGAGGTAGGGATTTGCCCAAGTCACAGTCAGTATGAGTGAGATGTGGGACTACTACTGAGGTCTTCTAAATTTTGTGGGTAGCACCCCAACCACTGTTCTACACTGCCTCTCCTCACCTCATTTGTTAAGCACCTACTATAAGCCAGCCATTATGCTAAGAGCTAGGGAGAGAAGGAAAGGTCAAAGCCAGTCCCTCCATGCAAGCAGTTGCCAGTTTAATGGAGGAGATGGCATGCAAACATTGGTGGACAAACATGCTATCTAGAGGATAAATGGGGAATAATACACAGGGAAAGCATGAGCATTGACTTGGCACTGTCCTTAACTGCCAAATCGAGAGTCCCTTCCTCAGGGTCTCTCTGCTTGAAAATGAGGCCATGCCTAAGAGATGGGCATCACTTTTGTTTCCCCTCTAGTCCTCATGATGAGACTAGGACTAATAAGAGGCTGAGGAATGGATGTGTGTTAATAGACTTGTGGGATCATATTCGCATGTACAGAAAGAGGTATGGGCCATGAGCAGTCTTCCAAGATGTAACCTTTGGGGTCTCTTCCTCTTCCAAAGATTCTTTCCAAGGAAACAGATGGGACCTTCCCCTTTTAACAGAGAAGGGTTCAAGAGAGTAGTTAATTACTTAGATTATGCTGGAGATAAACAGTGTGATCCTATGCCGTTCTTGAAATAATCTTCTATTTAAAACCACCGCTAATTACTATTTATCAAATTAAGCTCACTAAGTCCTTCAGAAACGTCTATTTTACTGTCAAAATAAATGCTTCAAGGATCATGGGTACTTCTCCTTCACAAGTGATTTTATAATATAAGGCACAAGATATTTCCAAAGAGGAAACATTTTGATGCACCTTGATGCATATTCTCAGATGAGGATCTCTGTGAAAATTGGGGGAGAGCCAATCTGTCATTATCTTCCATTCCAGTCTAGGAAGGCAGGGGGAAATGGGTGTTTGTAGCAAAGAGGAAAGATCAGACAGCTGGGGAAAGAAAGGGTTGATCTTAGGCAAAATTTCAAAGAAAACCAAGTTTGTCTTTCTTATGTCCTCACATCTCATCATAGTCCCTTTTTTCCCCAAGCAGCCACTCTTCCCCCACATTCCACCCACAATTACAGCACCCTATCTGGATCTGTCCTCCTTCCACAGCACCCCTCTTCCTTCAAAAGTCCCCATTCCCTAAAATGGAAGGATTTCAGTTAAGTGTTAAATTAATTAACACTTGAATCAATTAAATCAATTAAGTCTTTAAACACCGATTCATACTAAGGTGTCAATGACTGGTCATTCTATACCACAAGCCCTTAGGGTTTTTTTGAATTTTTTTAAAGAACAATCCTTGCTTAAGCAAACAAATTTTGAAATCTGAAATTCCAGAGACTATAACAAAGGCAAAGTAGTGAATTTCTGGCACTGTTTGAAGGGGAGACATTTGGAGGCAGTGGAGAGAGGAATTTGGTTCAGAGAACTTGCTGATGGAACGAGTTTTATGAATAAAATCTGATATTTCCTATATTTGAGTACAGTTGGATAATATATAAAAATTCCTCTACTTTGTAAAATGGGTACGCTTAAATAGGATTTTATTGTCTTACTACCTAAACCAAAATGGAGTAGATACACACAGGAGAAGGGCAAATGCTCTATAGATACAGTTATTGTTTGGTTTCATTGGCCTGAACCTCCTCCCCTCTCCCAGGAGGGGAACATTCTCAGTCCTCTCCCTGTAGAGAGCCATCAAAGATGCCAAGGACACCAACACCCCATTCCCTCCCCACCCTTTGTCTATCACACAGAGAATAACTTTGAAATCTGATGATTAAATCTCAATAGTGGATGAAAATGCGTCTATATGTCTGCCATCCATATTTAAATGACAACGTTGTCAGTCTCCAATAGTTATTTTTATATTGAGACATTTCCAGTTGGAGAACATCTGTTTCGAAATGGAATTCTAGCAAGCTGGATCTATCCATCAGTAATTGTGGTCCTGCCCTGGTCCTGATGTTCAGCTGTCTGTTATTGGATGATATCCAGCTTAGGTCTTCATCTCTGTGGAAGATGCTAAATTTATCTACATGGGTGAATAAAGCAATTCTGTTTATTTGCTTTTGTGCAGAATGGCATGACCTGGAGATAGTGGCATTTCATATTTGTGCTGTGAGCCCTTCATTCTAGGGAGATTTCAAAATACATCACGATTTTTCGTCAACACAATAATAATGACTCCAAGCCCTACAGCTGGTGTCCAGCTGCTTCTTATTTTTTTAATATCATGAAAATAAGAATTTGGGCCTTCTAATTCATGGAGCTTTTAAACACCATCCACCTCCACTTCCCCAAAGAAGACAGAAAAATGTTTTCTAGGATTAGCAACTACTTAGAACATTATAAAGGACACATGGGATATTTTTTCTACCATGTAATACACAATAGCTAGGATTTATATCATGCTTTAAATTTTACAAAGTTCTTTTATTTTCTCATTTGATCCTCACGAAAATTCTGTGGGCTATTATTATTCCCATTTTATAGATGAGGAAACTGAGGCTAAGTGTGATTAAGCAACTTTGCCCAGCATCAGACATCTATCTAGTGAGTGCCTGAGCCTGAATTCGAACTTCCCAATGAAACTGCTTTCTCTAAAGTTATAATTGAGCTCTTAATTGCCAAATCGAATGGCTTTTCTTCAATGCTAATCCTTCTTGACCTTGAACTCTCTGCAGCCTTTGACACTGTTGCTCCCCCTCTTCTCCTCGATACTCTCTTCTTTCAAGGTTTCTGACATGCTATTTGTTCCTACTTCTCCTTCTGTCTATCTGACTACTCCTTCTAGCTCTCCTTTGCTGGATCTTCCTCCAGATCAAACCCACTAACTATGGATGGCCCCCAAGGCACTGCCCTGGGAAGGGAAATCTTGTCACCATTGGACAAATGATAAACACAAATTAATATACTGAGACACAGAATTATTCCAGAATTAGGAAACTTCCAAAATGGAGATGGAATACTGTTTTATGCCCTTGTACCATGTCACATAGGACAGCTAGGTGGCTCAGTGGACAGAATGCCAGATCTGGAGTCAGGAAAACTCATCTTCCTGAGTTGAAATCTAGCCTCAGCCACTTATTGGCTGGATAACCCTGGGCAATCACTTAACCCTGTTTGCCTCAGTTTCCTCATCTGTAAAATGAGTTGGAAAAGGAAATGGCAAATGACTCTGGTATCTTTGCCAAGAAAAGCCCAAATGGAGTCATGAAGAGTTAGGAACAACTAAAAAAAAACCAACAACAACAAAATCATGCCACACATTATTAAAGGTTAAGAAAGTTAGCCAAGAGATCAAGATAAACATACACCAATGGCCTGATTCATAGAATCACACAGAATTTCAGTTTGGAAGGTACCTCATGAAGTCTAATCCAGAACCCCAAAAGTATCTCTTCTACAATATCCCCAACCAGTAGTTATCCAATCTTGGCTTGAAAACCTCCAATGAAGAGAAATATACTATCTCCCAAGGCAGCCAAGTCTACTTTGGGAAAGTTCTGGTTGTCAGGAAGTATTTCCTTATATCAAGCAGAAATCTGTGCCTCTTTAACCTCCAGCTGCTACTCCTAGTTCTGTTCTCTGGACTAAGCAGAACAAGTCCTATTGCTCTTTTGTGTGATAATCCTTTAAATATTTCAAGGATAAATGCTATCTAAATGTCAGGGATTATAATAAGTCCCATCAGCCCAAGTCTCAGTGGTATCTAGGAGACTGAATTACCTACTTGCATTAAAACCTCCAGTTTTGTGTATTTGATCATAAATATCTGGTTATAAATATCACATGCTTCATTGTTGGTGTTCTTAAATATTATTTCTTCTTAGTCATTGGTCCTATCTAATAGTCTTCCTATATTATACTTGCTAGTCTTTGTGATATCTGAGTCAGCAAATATATGTGGGCAGTTTTCTCCTCCCTTCTCCAGTTATGGTTGAAAACTCTCATGAACTTTAGTATGCAGCAACTCTTGAAATCTGAAAGAGGGAACATTTAGACAGAGGAAAAACTGTATTTTACATGAGAGAGAGTAAGCTTAGAGGAGTCATTACTCCCCTAAAGAAGTCTCCTGTCCATCTATCATTCAGGAATGTATTTAAATGCTTCTTGAGCCTATAAGTGTTTAGGAAAGCTAAAAGTGTTGGCGGTATCTGCCATGCCTCTTCATATGTGGTCTACCAGAAAAGCAGCCTTAGGTTTATGGCATTTTATATAAAAGCATTTACTCAAAACTGTAATGTAAGAGCCCCCACAAGCGTATTTACTTTTATCAACCAATCAGAAGACATTAATTCAACCATAAGGCACTTAAACATTATGGCAAAATAAAAGATAGGAAAATATTCCCCTATGCATTTTTGGCATCCCATAGGTCACTACTCCATCAGTGAGGAAATGTGCACACAGAAGGAACACTAATTGAGTATATGCACATAGGAAACACGTGGTCAGGAAATCTTCATGAAAAGGCACATACCAAGAATGGAAACATATGGAGAGCATACAAATAGAAAAGATGTGTGTGCTAGGTGTATAAGTGGCCAAGGAAACTCATTCCTATGATTCTACAGGCCTGCCAACATCCATAGTAATGTTATTGTGTTTCCACTAAGCATACTAACTCTGGTCTCTGATACAGATCACGTCTCTGCCAGGCATATCCTTTGGTCTCATAGTTGCCAATTTCCTCTCTGTTACCAACTTCTGAGCTTCAGTTCTTTAGAACTATTTACTAGATTCATCTCCAAGCTAAGATTAAACCTAATCTTTTGTCTACCTGCACAGATACTGATCCAAAATCTAGATTCTAAACAACTATTTGTTTTGAGGTAAAATAGCTCTTCATAATTGCTGTTTAATACCTGGTGGTGTTTCTGTGTTCCCAGAACTTATTTTGAAAATTCTGCCAAAGAAAACCCACAAGAGCTATGTGGAGGAAGAGCTACAAATCCCACCACCCCCAGGATCCTCCTCAGTAAGCATGCAAATTAAGTTGAGCAAGAACAATAGCCAAGAGCCATTTTGATCTACCTTTCTCAGCCACAATATGGCTTTAGCATGTATAAGTGCCATCTACAATAACAATAAAAAAACTGGATTTTAACATCACCAGATAGTCTTCCAATATTCCTCCCCTACCCATCCCAAAGAACTATCTCATATAACAATATGTTTAAAGGGGAAAACAGAAAGAAGAGAAAGAAGTGAAAAAGTCAATGAAATCAATGACTACAATGAAAATGTTTGAGCTATATAGATGTAGTCTATCTTCCTACTACCCCTCTAGCATTGATTATTCACATTTGTTGTCATCTTTACCAATTTTCAGGGTAAAAGATAAACCTCAAGATTATTTTGATTTGCATTTCTCTCAATATTAGTGATTTGGGCATTCTTTCACATGATTGTGAATAATTTGCCATTTTTCTTTTGAGAACTATTTATTCATATATTTTAATCACTTATCTAATAGAAAATGGCTTTTAAATGTGTGCATATGTGTGTGTATCTTTTAGTTGTCTATATATCTTTTATGGCAAACTCATCTGCAAATTTTGATACAAATATTTTCCCACTCAAATGCATCTCTTCTTATAGCAGATGTATTAACTTTGTTTCATGTGAAGTTATTCTTGTTATCTTTTATAATTTTTTCTATTCTTTATTTAGTTAAGAATTCATCTCCCCAGGGGCAGCTAGGTGGCACAGTGGATAGAGCAACAGCCCTGGAGTCAGGAGGACCTGAGTTCAGATCCAGCCTCACACACTTAACACTTACTAGCTGTGTGACCCTAGGCAAGTCACTTAATCCCAATTGCCTCACCAAAAAAAGAAAAAGAAAGAAAGAAAGAATTCATCTCCCCCCACCCAGTGCTGTGCATAATATATGATTAGTTTCTCTTCTAATTTTTATGGTATTTTTAATATTAATATTTAATATTTAGGTTGCATATCCATTTTAATTTATTTTGGAAATCGGCATAAAAATGTTCTCTAATTTCTGCCCAATTGCTTCCTAATTTTGCCAATAATTTTTAATGAGTAGGAAGTTCTTTCCCAAGTAATTCATATTTTCCAATTTAGCCAATATTGAGTTATTAAATCTGTTGTTTCTGATTCTCCCTTGTCTTATCTGTTCTAGTCATCTCTATTTTTTAACCAAAACCAACTGGTTTCGATGACAGTTGCTTTATAAGATAGTCTGAAGTCCAGAAGTACTATTCCCTCCTCATTCCTTCCCTTTTTCATTATTCCCCTTAATATTGTAGAACTTTTGTTTCTCCAAATGAATTTTTTAAATTATTTTCTTGAGTTCTGCAAAGCATTCCTTTGCTAATTTGATTGGAATAATAGAAAAACTATAAATTAACTTTGATAGTAATTGTCATTTTTGTTACATTGGCCCAGCTCAGCCATGAACACTGAATGTTCCTCAATCTATCTAAATTGTTCTTTATTTCTTTATGGGACACTTTATAATTGAATCTCTTTTGCATGCTTTGAAAACATTGGGGCTTTTTTCCTAGTGTTCTGGCCAGCCAAAAATGCTTCCCATCTCCACCTCAACAGTGATATGTTCCTTACTTTTTTGATAAAATAATTTATTATGCACATAAACTCAAGGTTGCTAGGTGGTCTAATGTATAACATGTTAAACTTGGAATTAGAAAGAACTAAATATGATTCCTGTCCCAGAAATTTATGAACAATGTGACCTTGGACAATTCATTTAACTTCTCTCAGCCTCAGTTTCCTTATCTATAAAATGAAAATAATAATACTTTTAGGATTTACCTCAAAGGGTTATTGTAAAAATCAATTTTGTTTTTAACTTTTAAATGCTGACTTTAATGTGTCCTACTATTTTTATCGTGATTGTGGTGGTAGTTATCGTCACTGTTATCTCTTATATTTTAGGAGAGTAGTAGTAGTAGTAGTAACAGAAGAGCAGTAGCAGCAGCATCTCTATGTATTGTGAGAATTGGAATGACACCCCCTGCTGGGAGGGAGATTGTGAGCTCTGGCCATGAGAAGATTAGAACCACCTGTCGATCAGAGCTACCAGCCAATTAGCTTGGAGCTGTGTGTGTGTGGACTGCCCTGTTTCCAGTTTCTCAGGAGGCTTCAGAGAGAAGCCGCTGAAATGTTGGTCTTTTGGGGGGTTGGAGACTTCGGCTTGGTGGCAGGGGAGGCAGGTTAGGAAGAGCAGGCAGATCTAATTCTTTATCCACGTATTTCTCTTTACTAACCCCTAATATGCTTTAATAAATACTTAATGTCCAAAGATTGGTGCTATATGTTTTCTAATTTAAGTCGACCACTCATTAGATTTTAGACATCATAGCTAGAATTTTAGCCCCTTACAGTATGCAGTTTTCCTTTCCTATGGTCATAGTCACTGGTCTCCACATTGTTTTGTGTCTTTCTAAGTTTCCTTTTCTCACTCATATTTGCTATGTCTAATGTCATTTGGGGTATTTTTGAACATTAATATAAAAGTTTATTCAGCCATTCACCAACTATTGGATGGCAAAACTCTTTCCAGGTCTTTGCAGTTACAAATTATGCTGTACAAGTGAATTTTGAACAGATATCTTATTTAGCTTTATAATGACACTCTTTTTCTGAGGTTGAAAATTCTTTTTTTATTTTTCCTTCAAAGACAGGCTCAAAATTCATTCTGTTCAGGAAGCCTTCCATGATTGATCCCAGACTCTCAGAGTTTCTGAATTAGACATCCCTTTAGGATCTGTGGATTCAGTCTACATGGCAGCAATTCATTCTCTCTCTCTCTCTCTCCTTTCTTCCTCTCTTTCTTTCCTCTCTCCTCTTTCTCTTTTTCTTTCTCTCTTCCTCTTTCTTTCTCTCTCTTTTTGTCTTTCCCTCTCTTTCTCTTTCTCCTTTCTTCTGTTTCTTTCTCTCTTTCTCTTTCACTTCCTTCTCTATTTCTTTCTCTCTTTCTTGCTCTCTCTCTCAATATATTTACATAATACATGATTTTCAATGACATATGTGTATATGTGTGCATGTGGGGACTAATGGGGACTGGCTCTGTTTCCACCAAATAAACTTTAAATTCCTCAAGGGCAAGGATTAGATCTTCTATTTATTTTGCATCCTCCAACATCATAGAGTACTGATTAAATCCCATTATAGAGAATATTATTATTCAGAAATTATAACAAAGCTATTTCCATGTCCCAGCATGGTGGCCCAAAGTAACAGTGTTTTGTTAATCTACTTACAACAAATAAGTCTGTACAACAAATGTTTTCTCTGGCTCTTGTCCATGTAACAAGTATTTATTTTAATGAAACTATCTCATTGTGTGCTGGGAAGCTGAGATCTCAGATTTCAGAACTCCTTTGTCTGCCATTAAGCATTCTCTCCTCATGCCTCCCAATCTCAGATATTTCGGGGGGGGGGGGCCTCGGGAGATGCCCTAAATTCCTTAATTTACCTATTCAAACCAAACCATCTAAGAACCGGGAGCTCAAACAAAGAGAAAGATGAGGGTGAAGGCATGCATTTGCTGCCTTTCCTCTTTCCCCTACTGGGTTCAGGGCTCTCCTTGCCAATTAACATGCCAGAGAAGCAAAATTAAAGTTCTCTTTTTGCTTCCAAGTCATATAGAACCAGGATGTGGTTTCTATCAATGTTCTCATCCTACCTAAATTCCACCACCACAACAAAGGAGCTCATCCCACCGAGTTTGACCCAATGTTGTGGGGTTGGGGAGGGGGGCACACACTAGGCATGCCATCAGTTGGATTGAATGACAGTGGTGAGTGCCATGAACATGAAGCCACAAGGCCCCGAGAGATGAGGGGAAAAGATGTATATTTATTTTGGCCAATATGCCTGAAGCTGGGCTCGCCACTGTTTATCTCCAGCATGAGTATGATCTATCATTACCCTGATTGAGTCATCTCTGAATATAGTTGCCCCTGGGGAGTTGTTTTCAGTTAGGACCTATGTTGTGGTTGTCAGACCCAAAATCATTTTACTAGTTTTAATATATTCCAGGAGCTAATGTTATTGAAAAATAGTTTGGGTTTCATCCAAGTAGAAACAGTCTTCACACAAAGGAATACAAATTCTGAGATCACACTTTAACTTCAAGGATACAAAAATATAGGATAGATGAAATCCTCCTCCTTGGCAGCTTGGGAGACAACTTGAGGGGATGCTTTTGTTTAGCAGCCTGGGATACAAAATTATCAGAAAATGAATTAATTGGATGCATACCAATCTTTGGGTAATGCCATCCTGCCTCTTCAAACAAGGGAGGAGATGGAGATCGGTGTCTTTTAATGAAAACAGAAATAACCCCAGAAGCTATAAGGATATAGTCAAAATGCTGTTTGTTTGTTTTTTTCTATTCTTGGGTGTTTCTGAAATTTAGTTTTAAAAGCATAAAATTATAGATTTAAAGGTACAAAGGACCATAGAAGCCAAGTCCAAACCTACACACATACACATACCCCTCCCATTGTTCAGGTGAGGAAACTGAGGAACCAAAAGGTTAAATGACTTACCCAGGGTCACACAACTAGTAAGTGTCATGGGCAAGATTTTATCTCATGGCTTCCCACCTCAAAATCCTGGGTCTTTGCCGCTACACTGCAATACCTGCTCTCCTATATTCAAGGTACAATGCCAGCCCTTCAAATGCCAAAGCAAGAAAAGAAATTCTTGCTCCTCTCAATAAGCTTATATTCCACTGGATACATATTTCCTCTATGATGTCAGCAACTGATCTGTGCATCTCCATCAATAAGAAGAAAAAAGCCCTCCTATTTTTTTCAAGAATTTTTCAGTGATCCAAAAAAATTAGCCCTGAATTTAAATTTGTCAAAGAAAAAGTGGTTTTTGATGCATAGCTAATGCTATTTAGAGGCTGTTTTTGTGAAAAGAATCATTTCAATATGAAGTATCCAATGGAATAGGAAAAAAACTTTTGGTAACATTAGAACTGAGGGTTTGGGCATCAAAGAACCCCGGGTCACTGTTCCCATAGACTAGAGGGCTGAGTCCTCCCTGGAATATTAGCCATGGGCTTGCTGTGGCCTCCCGCGGATGTGTTTCTTTGTGGATTATGGAGACAGGCTAGAAGGCAAAGATGCTGCTCTTTGGAAAACAGATCTCAAGTGTCCAGCCATGCTCATCTTCCTGGTTTCTGGGCAATGGATTCCTTTGCAGTGTGCTTTTTGACAACATGCATTGTTTTGTTGAAAAGTCCTATTTAAGGAAAATGTTGGTCAACAGGCTGGAAAGGAAAATATATGATGAAATAAACCCATTTCCATCCATCAGTCAGTCCGAATTTGTTAAGTTCCATAGAGTTAGAGATGAACTCTGTAGTAGAATGAGAGGAAGCTTGGCAAAGTAAAGCGCACGACCTAGATTGTAGAAATCCTGCATTCAAGTCATACTTCTGGTACATTAAAGCTGCGTGACCCTCAGCAAGTCACTTCACCTTTCGGTGCTAGGAGGCATAAGACGCTAAATTGCTGGTCATGCCCATCTACACTGTTGTTCAGTCATTTCAGTCAATTTCAGTCCTGTCCAACTCTTCTCCCTATTTGGGGTTTTCTTGGTAAATACACTGGAGCAGTCTGCCATTTCCTCTCCCAGCTCATTTTACAAATGAGGAGACTGAGGAAAATGGGGTTAAGTGACTTTCCCAGGGTCACACATATAGTGAGTGTCAGAGGTCAAATTTGAACTCAGAGGGCAGCTAGGTGGTGCAGTGGATAGGGCACCGGCCCTGGATTCAGGAGGACCTGAGTACAATCTGGCCTTAGACACTTGACACTTACTAGCTGTGTGACCTTGGGCAAGTCACTTAACCCTCATTGCCCCCCACAAAAACAAACAAATTTGAACTCAGGTATTCCTGACTCCAGGCCTGGCACTCCATCCACTGCACCACCCAGGAATTCTCTAGAGCGCTGAAATCACAGATTGAATCCCTATTTCTATGTCTGATGCTATGTGTCAAGCACTGTTCAATATGTAGGGGACCTAAAGATAAAACAGAACAGTCTCTGCCTCCTTACACATGAATAAATGCCAAATAAATCATAAATTAATCCAAGATCATTTGGAGAAGGAAGAGAAGGCACCAGCACCTGGAGGGAGTCAGGTGGACTTCCTGTAGGAAGCGAGTAAGCTGGTTCCTTGTTTGTTACCTACTGATTCATGAAGGAAACATTCTTCTTCCCATAACTTAGCCCCTGGGCCAATTCCTGAAGCTAAGCAGGGTGTGGATAGAATGAGGATTTATTTCTGCTCAGTCCAGCATCAAATTAGGGTTCTTGTTCACCTGGCAACATTGGAATTTCATCCAGCTCTGTTTTTAACATTGTTTCCAAGTTGCAGGTAAATCAAATTACTCAGCTGGGCACACGTTCAATGGATGAGTCACAGCATATCCCCAGGTTTTGACATTGCAGAGAATGATCCCCACGCTAATAATTCACATTTAGAGAGGGCCTTGAGGTGCACAAAATGGCTTTGTCACAACACACACCACAGAAAAGGTAAGGCAAGTGTTACTGATTTCTACAGTGGAAAGAGAACTCGTTTGGAGTGAAAGGACCTGGGCTCAAAGCCTAGCTCTACCAGTTGGGACTTGCATGATCCCACAGGAGTCACCACCTCCCTTGGCCTTAACTTCATCATGCATAAAAGGAAAGGGCTGGAAGCTAGGGGCTGCAATGGATAAAGCACTGGCCCTGGATTCGGGAAGACCTGAGTTCAAATCCAGCCTCAGACACTTGACACATCATCTGTGTGACCCTGGGCAAGTCTCTTAACTGTCATTGCCCTCACAAAAACAAACGAACAAATGAATGGATGGATGGAGGGATAAATAGATAAATAAATAAATAAGTGAATGATTGAATAGATAGATAAATAAATAGACAAATAAGTAGATAAATAAATAAACAGATAGATAAATTAATGAATATGGATGAATATGAATATATGGAATATAACCTATTTTATTTGGGGGGTTGTCCTTCCAGCTCTGGACCCATTTGGGAGGGGCATCTTTCCAGTTCTAGATCTGTGATCCTATGATTAGTCCAGTTCTTCAGATGAGGGAACTGAGGCAAAGTGAGGTTAAGAGACTTGTTTAGGGTCACTCAGCTAGTGAAACAGGACTGAAGCTTAGGTCACTCTTAATTCTATCATGCTGTAAGGGCCAGTCTTGAAAGGTATCAGTGTATGTTTTTTTTCTACTGAAAATATTATGGGATTAGCTGAGAAGACTTTCCTACACAGTTGAAAGAAAGACATCACAGCAACTCTGAAGCCTTGTTACTCTGAATGCTGCATTAAAGAGGGACCCTCCTTCTAGGCAAGACCACTCTTTGACCCTTCCATAACAAAACTCCAAAAAAGATCCAACTAAATTCTAAATAATTGTATTAGAATTACGTTCAGGTGTACAGGCATTCCCCAAATACTTGCTTTAGAATGACCTCTGGAGCCATAACTAGGGCAGGGCGATTGGGTCTTACCCCAGGGTGCCAAAACTTAGAAGTTGCTGATAACATATCTCTTCCTTCAGAAAGTAGAACACACTGAGCTAAGCATCTACATCATCGCCATCATTATTATCAACGTCCTCATCATCACCCCCACTACCCCCATCTCATCATCCCCACCCTCACCCTCATTATCACCACCATCTTCATCCCACCATCCTCATCATCATGCTCATCCTCTCTAACATTTACAAGGCACTCATTATGGGCCAAGCACTTCACAATTATTATCTCATCAGATACAACAACCCTGAGGCATAGGTACTGTTTTCATCCCTATGTTATAGATGAGGAAACTGAGGTAAACAAAGGTTAAGATACTTGCCCAGCTAGTTCCCATAGCTAGTAAGTGACTGAAGCTGAATCTGAAGTCAGGTCTTCCTGACTCTCCGTCCAGTGATCTGTCCATTGTAGCACCTAGCTGCCGAATTGGGAAGAATAATTAATTAAAAAAGGAAGCTACCATACATGCTCTCTCACACCATGGTGAGTGGTATGCTAGAATATTCCCCCTTCCTGGACTCTGCATTCTACATCTGAGTTCTGTTTTCAGTCTCTTCCCATCCCTCTTTTAATTGAATTTGTCTTTAAAACTTGATTTGAGAGAGGTGTGGGATACTCAGGACAACAGGATTACTACTTGTAACTGTTGACCCAGACACATGAGTGGCCTCTGCTGCCCTGACCACCGATAACAGAAGCCTCCTATGTCACTGCTCCTCAAAGGCACTTGGACCCAAAGCACTCACATTCCTTTGAGGTAGAAATCTCTGCTCAGTCTTTTCCCATTGACATCTTGACTTTCTTCCTCTATGACCTCCTCCCTCACCTCCCTGTTCCCTGACCCTAGACACTCAAGACACAGGGTTCCAGGGCCCATAGATCCTGAGAGAGCTACTCAAAGATCAGGGCTACTATGAGCATTGTTTGAAGGATGTTGTGGTGGGCTAGCCTTGAAAACCTCACCTCCTTTCCATTGGAAAGGCCATTCAGGGTTCAAGAGAAATTGAGGACTTTCAAATAAACATCGAAAAACATTGAGGAAATGAGAAAAATTTGGAAGGTTTTGTATTTGTTTGTATCAACAAAGTAGGTGATGAAACTTCATGGTAATAGATAATCTCCTTTATAAAACAGGTAGAATAATGGCTGTTTCTAAGACAAATGAAAGCATTTCATTTATCCAAGTGTAGCCACAGCAACAGCCCAAAAGTCACTAACGGATCACAAATGCTATTTTATCATCCTCTTCTGAACAGTGTCTGTGACGGTGCAATTAAAATTTGATAATTATATTTGTGTTTGCATAACAATTAGTATGAGTCAAAGAGAATAAAGGGAGAGCTGAGAGAGGAAGCAAAAAAAGAAAAGAAAAGAAATAAGCAACTGTAAAAATACCCATTCTGCAAATGTGAACCTACCGCTTACAATGGCACATTATGGGGGCTCACTCTCTGCTCCTGGCTTGTTCCCCTCACTGAGCTTTGATCAAAGGGGGATTCAGCAAAATTCCTCTTATGCATTATCATGGTGATTTCATAAATTATTTTCAAAGTCGGTTCTTTGAATCTTTGCTTATTTCTGTAAATAGATTGTCTCATTGTAGGGGCACCTACAGCATCTGCCAACAAGACTAATGGGAAAGGGCAGCGAGGTGGCACAGTGGATAGAGCACCCAGCGTCGAGTCAGGAGGAACTGAGTTCAAATCTCACCTCAAACATTTACTGGCTATGTGACCCTGAGCAAGTCACTTAACCCCAATTTCCTCCAAAAAAAAGTAGTGAAAATTATCAGACACATACCTAAATGTATGAATCAGGACAAGTCACTTCATATCTGCCTCAGTTTCCTCAATGGTCAGATGTGGATAATAATAGCACCTACCTCAGTCAATAAATATTTATTAAACATCTACTAAGTGTCAGGCTAGGTGCTAGGGATACAAAAAGGGGCAAGAGACAATCTCTGCTTACAATCTAATGGGTTGTTGTGAGGTAAAATGAAATATTTGTAAAGCCTTACCACAGTGCCTAGCACATAGTAGGTACCTGATAAATGCTTGTTCCTTCCCTTTCCTCTCATCTATAGAAATTAAATGAATAGGATTGCACTTTCAATGATTCTATGAATCTTGCATGGAGGAAAGCATTAAGTGCCTACTGTGTGAAAAACATTATGCTAAACAGAGAGGATACAAATAAAACTACAAACAAGGAGTTCACCTTCTAATGGGAAAAGCCTGCTCCCCATTTGACTTTGCCTCACTAAGATGTGAGCAGTGCTGACCTTTGTGGTGTATGATGTAGCTCTCCAGAAGGACAAGAATTGGCTTTAGGAAAAGGCAAATGTCAAATATCTCAGACCAAGTTGCCTTTTTTCACTGAGAGAGGCAAGAGTAAGGAGGATTGGACCTCAAATCAAGAAGATCTGGGTTCAACTTCTGCCTCTGATACAAACTGTCTGTGTGACCTTGGACAACTCTCTTCAACTCCATCTCCCACCCCCAGGTACCTCAGGAAGCAATAAATAGCTGAGAAAGTGGTCATAAGCATTGATAGAGGGAGGTCCTCAATGTGAGCTCAGTGAAGTGATGAAAGCACCAGTGTAGGAGAGAGAGAGAAAGAGAGAGAGAGAGAGAGAGAGAGAGAGAGAGAGAGAGAGAGAGAGAGAGAGAGAGAGGGAGAGAGGGAGGAGGAGGAAGAAAAGGAAAAGAAGGGAAAAGAAAGCAAGAGAGAAAGGAAGGGAGGAGAGAGAGAAAATGAAGGAGGGAAGGGAGGGAGGAAGAGAAAAGGGGAAAAGTTTGTTTACTTAATCGAAATTCAATATGGATTTATCCAATCAGATTCTTGGTTTGTGATTCCCTCCCATCCACGTATGAAAGACTGTCCCCTTGCTCCTGGATACACTTGAGGTGAGGTTTTTCACCAAAGCCTGATGCATCAGAGCTCTTTAATCATAATATCAAAAATGCATCAAAGTGACCGCTGCTGGCACCTCCTTTGAGCCCATGAATGCTCCCAGGCAACCAGCCCACTCAATGAACAGGCCAGCCCCACCCCCCCAGAAGCCCAGTTCTTCCCGAAGAAGAACTCGCAGCAATTCTTGAGCTCAGAAGAGTTTTGAAGGGAAGAATTCGGATGCTCCTGGCAGTTCTTAAGGGGCACTAGCCGGTGGGTGCCCAGCCTCAGGGCCTTTCCATTCACAGAAGGCTTGGTGCTCACAACCAATGAAGGTGCCTCAATTAGTTCCATAAAAAACATGTGCGGGATGTGGAGTCAGAGAACTCAGATCCAAATCTGAGATCAGTCACTTGCTTCCTGTATGACATTAGATAAGAGGCTCTGCTTTTCTGTGCATGCGTCTTCTCATTTGTAAAATGGAAAAATTGGACTAGATGGCCTCTGAGGTATCGACGTGTAGGAAATGAGGAGACTCAGGGACCTTCATTAGGGTCTGTCTACATTAGACTAAGGAGCAGCCTGGGCCAGAGCCTGGCTCCCTTCTCTCTGGCTCCACTGTCAGATCAGCCCCACCTGCCTTCTTCACTTGCCCCTGGGCCTGGCTCATTCCCAGGCTCTCACTTTAAGGAGTACTTCAGGAAAACAGCTGGAGGGTGAGACACAAGCTGGCTCAGTGCCTGCCGCCATATTGTCTCTGTTGCTGTTCCCTCTAGCCAGGCCCTGACATCACTCCTACATCACTTCTGCCTAGGTGCCTCTTGTGCCCAACTCACCTTACCCCTTTCAGGGCCAAAGGTGTGTTCACTGCCACACTTTCCCACTCCCTAACCCTGTTCAGGAGCTAGTGGATAAGGAGAAAGTTGACAAGGAGGGAGTTACATCAGAAGTCATGAGGGTCTGAGTAGACTTTATAAAAATAAAAGAAATCCCCAAACAAAACCAAGGGCCTATGAGGATCATAGTTTTACTGCTCTGTCTTCCTTCTGAGGCAGTTGGGATCTTGGGTTCTCTGAGTGTGATTCTTATTGGTTCAAGAAGAGGCACAATCCCTCCACCCCTTAGTTCTTCATTTCTTTTTTTTTTTTTTCAGTGAGGCAATTGGGGTTAAGTGACTTGCCCAGGGTCATACAGTTAGTAAGTGTTAAGTGTCTGAGGCCGGATTTGAACTCAGGTACTCCTGACTCCAGGGCCAGTGCTCTATCCACTGTGCCACCTAGCTGCCCCTTAGTTCTTCATTTCATAATCAATTCTAACAGTAAATATACTCAACCATTGTCAGATACTTCATAAATTCAGTCATAATATTACAAAAATTCAAGGAATATCATGGGCAAAGAAATTCTATCTAAAGCCTACTCAGTCCATTCAAAGATTTTTTTCTTACTTTTTTACCCTGAAAATCTAAATCTAACCCCCTCTCTCCACCTTCCCTACTGGTTCATACATCTCCAACAGTTTGCTACATGGAGTCTGAAGACCATGAGCAAGTCATGGAGTCATCAATTTAGACCTAGAAGGGACCTCAAATGCTATCTGGTCCGAAAGCCCCATTTTCGAAATCAGGAATTGAGGCCCAGAAAGGTCATGAATTGCCCGTGGTAACACTGGTACCAAGTAACCCTAGAACAGTAATTACACCTTAGGGCTTCCCCTGGTCTAGGGGTCCTCAGCCTTTTATGTGTCTGACGAGCCCCTTGGGCAGTCTAGTAAAGAAGCCTGTGAGCCCCTTCCCAGAATCATGTTTTTAAATGCACAAATGCACAGTATTACAGAGAACCCAATTATGTCAAAATGTAGTTAGCAAAATATTTGTTACTTAGTTCACAGACTCCAAAGCCGTTGCTTCTCCCATTACTCTTCCACCTTTTGTGACCCCTAGAGAGGAGGTAACACTCAACCCTGGGTAGTAAACTTGGAAGTCCCATATAAATGAAAAGTATGACTGCTTTTACTATTAGTGACTATATAATAGCTCTATATATGTGCATATATACATGTATGATTTCTATAGACAATATTACAAAATTTAAAGGTTCGCAATTATTTTATTTTATCTTTACAACACTGGTAGGTACGTGCTATTATTATCCCCATTTTACAGATAAGAAAGCTGAGGCAGGCAGCACTTAAGTGACTTGCTCAGGGTCACAGAGCTAAGTAAGCTACATCAAAATTCATGTCATCCTGTCCCTGGGTCCAGAACTCTATCCATGGCTACCTCACTGCTAAACAGCTATTTTATTTTCTGGAGGAGGTGATGTCTTACCAGAGACAGAGAGGGAGTTGTTTCTATTGTGTGTGGACTCAGTTGCATCCTTTGTGCTTTCTGTCACATGAACTCAAGCCTGACTTATATTCAACAGTCAGTCAGAGTGCTTGCATAGGACTAGATGGCCCTTTCCTTTTGTCAAAGAATCTTGGGCATGGAAAGGTTAACATTCCCAGGGAAAGCCTTGGGAGGGGGTGAAACAAACCAGTCTAATATTCTCAGAAGCCCTGATTGGGACATAAACCAAAATTACACTGCCCTCCTTGCTCTTCCCATGACCAGATGCTCTATTTCCTGACTCGGAGCATTTTCACTGCCTGAACCCCATACCTGGAATTGTCTCCCTCTTCAGAGCTGGATCCTGGCTTCTTACCTTCTACAAAAGCCATTCCTGATCCCCCTTAATTCCATTACTTAGTCTCCATTGATTATTTCAGACATATCTGTCTATATCATGTTAGTACATAGTCATTTGAACGTTTTCTTCCCTGTTAGACTATAAGCTTTTTGAGGGCAAGGAATTTCTTTTTTGCTTTTCTTAAAGCCCCATCACTTAGCACACTGCCTGGCATGTGGTGGGAGCTTAGTAAATTTTTACTGGCTGACAGATGGGAAAAGAGAGCTTTTCTTTTTTAAGTAAAACCACAAGTTTGAAACCAGTCCATGGATCCCAAACTTCAGTTCTGGGTCATAATTACATTGAGAGATCCCAGTTTCCTCAATTCTGAAATAAGGAGATTGGGCTAGATGACTCCAAAGGCTTTTTCCAGCTCTAATTGTCTGTGATTGCAATTGACATTCAATTTATGCTCATTAGAAATGTTAATCTTCCAACTGGTCCGCCAACTTCTATAAAAAATGATTTCATTCCTTCATACTTGATTAGACATTAGAAACTAGTAAATAAATGCCCAGCTACAAATTCACATAGCATAGTTTTTATCTAGTCCCCATCCATCCAGATGTGTAATTTATCCAAACAATTTTGCTGGGCATTCTAATTTGCATGAAGGGATCTCTCTAATATCTACATCAGGACAACAGCCTTCTCATTTCGCATTTGTACGTGCCAACTTTCACAGCAGGACGTCTTCTCTCTAAATTGGTCCTATCCATCAGCCTTCCTCTCATATGGGTAGAGAGAGGTTGTTGAGAGAACTCTCTGGATTTTCCTAACTTTGGATGATGTCTATTCCTGATCATTTTGGAAGTGTATGGTTGCATAGTACCAGAAATACAAAGACCCGCCCAATGAGCCTAAATGTCAAATTTCACCAAACCGAGTGAGTATCATTGATAGTAAACAACCTGTTCATTCAGTAATAAGAGAATGGATCGATGAGCCAAAGCATTAGGACAAAAGAGCAATCCAAAGAGCCTAAAAACGAATGAATTAGAACTTCCCCCCATTGGCCATTACCAATGAGAGATTCTATTCCCTTTTCTGCAGGGGGGAAGAAACAAGCATTTATTAAGCACCTACTATGTTCCAGTCACTATGCTAAGTCCTTTGTAAACATGATCTCATCAGAAATAATAAAGAAGAGAACTTACTTTCAACCACAAGTGAAACTTGGCCACTGTTACAATGAAATCCAACCCAGCTCTGTAGCTGACTAGGTGGCCTGGCAAAGTAATATTACAAAAGAAACCCAGTCCTTTTCAAACAAGGCAAATAGCCCTAAGACAGATCTTTTCTTTCTTCCTGTGTCAACAACACGAGCTCATATGTCATCGGGAAGCCTGCAGCTCTGGGAAGGTACCTAGCACCTAGCAATCACCTCACAAATGCTTCTTGACTGACCAGCTGACTGAAGGTAAAAACAAGGAGATGTATGTGATTCTGAAAAAAGCAACTGTGCTTTGAAAGACTTAAGAATGTGATCAATGTCATGACCAACCCTGATTCCAGAGAACCAACAAAGAACGTCTATAGAGAAGTGATGGACTCAGGGCACCAAATGATATATACATTTCCAAACATGGCCAGTAGGGAAATACAGATTTCTTGGCAATGCACATTTGCTTTAAGGGGGCTATTTTTCTTTTCTGGGGTAGTAGGGGAGAAAAGAGATAAAATTAAATGCTTGATCTTTTTCTAATTAAAAAAAAAACTTGGGGCAACTAGGTGGCATGGTGGATAAAGCACCAGCCCTGGATTCAGGAGGACCTGAGTTCAAATCTGGCCTCAGACACTTGACACTTACTAGCTGTGTGAGCCTGGGCAAATCACTTAACCCTTATTGCCCTGCAAAAAGAGAAGAAAAGAAAAAATTTAATTTAACAAAAAAAGCAATTTTGTGAATATGTGAAAAGATGTTGATGTCAGTACAACATGGAATTATAGCCAGTCTCAGATGAATTACAGATGAATGTCACACAAAGAGCAATGAAAAGGTACTTAGTGGGTGGGTGCAGGAATAAGAGATGTCATAAAAGAAATGTATAAGAATTAAGTGATTACTTGACGGGGAGAAGGAGGAAGAGAAAAAAAGCCAGTGTTCACTTGTACTTTCCAAGTGTTGGGAAGTCCAGTAGTTAGTGCAATAGATAGAGGTAGATAATAAGATCCAAGTTTAAATCCTGACTCAAATATTTACTAACAGTATGAATCTGAGCAAGTCACTTCACTTCTGCCTCAGTTTCCTCAATTGTAAAATGGGGATAATAATAGCACCTATCACTCAGGGCTGTCGTGAGGATCAAATGAGCTAATATATGTAAAGTGCTTAGCACAGTGCCTGACACACAGCTGGTGCTTAATAAATACTTATTGGCTAGACCTTGTGAGATGGGAACACATTGACTGGAGTAGAACAGAGTAGGAAGAGAGGCATTGCTTGTGATCTGCATGGTTGATAGGCTACCACTAAATGGGGTGTCTCCAGCAGAAAATTAGGCTCCAAGCAGTGCTAGACGGTGGAAGTTCTAGGACCGAGAGAGGAAGGTAAGGAAGAACGATGGTATGGTGGGAAGATTTCTGGGTTTGGAGCCAGAGGGTCTGAGTACCAATCCTGGCTCTGTCACTTACTACCTGTATGACCTTGGACGAGTCACCTGACCTCTCGGTCCCTCAATTTTTTCATATGAAAAATAAGGAGGAGGACTAGATCTTCACTCCAACCCTAGATCAATGATCATTTTAGTTTAACAGCAAAGGAAGGTCTTAAAGGGCACAGTATAAAGAGAAGGCAGAGGGGGATAGGGACCAGAGAGGCCAACACCTGAATCTATTACTGGGGAGAGTAGCCATGAGGACTTCATTTTCACCACTGATCCTTAACATCTCTTGGCATCTCATGGCATGGGATCTAGACCAGGAGGCATCTTGAGGGGAAGTCTACCTTGGTGAGTAAGTGAGACCTAGCAGAGAGATAAAGCAGCCAGAAGAATTGTGGGTGAGAAAGAGAAAAGAGGGCTGTGCTCTGGCTATTGCTATCTAGCTCAAAGCCCTAGCCATTCCTTGCTAATTCTGGCTTTTAAAATTCATTAAAAAATCTGCATTGTTTTCCATCTCAGGGCTGTCAGTATAAAAATAGTCAATGCTAACTCCCAGGGCTATTGAAACACTACATTTTTATTCCCTAATTGAGTCCATTGAATAATTGACATTATAAGAATCATTCTCTCTACATCTGCTAGAAAAACATTGAGTGTCTAGGGGTAAAGGAAGTTCCATTGGAACCTAGAGCAAAAGTCTCAAATCAGAGTAGATCAAATGGAGGTGTGGATTGAATTTCTAGTCTGATGAGGGTAATGAAATGTTAACTACAGGCTACTACAGAGGAGAAATGATGCACATCACATTCACATAGAGCCTAAGCTACACAAAACTCTCAATGCTTTCTCAAGCTAGCTACTGTACATAAGAGATTCGTATCTACTTGTGCCACCAAGATAACAGACTCAGTAGCATATCAAGAAATTTTAAAGCTGAAAGGTACCATAAAGATGAGATAGTCCAAATTCCTTTCACAAAGTTACTGAGACCTAGAGAATTGAAAGGTTTAAATGAGAAAATACCTAGTGTAACAGTTCCTGTGGGCCGCTGCCCCAATCCCCCAAAGCTCTGGTAGGCAGGGTATGGAGAGGGCAGCTAACTACTCCACTGACTTCTACAGGTACTCATGAGTCACCGAAAGTTTTTTCATACTGTTGATCACAAGTCCCCATCCCATATGCTCCCCAGTGATTATCAATTAGCCAGCCAGAGTTAATTAGCTTTTAGAAATAGACATATACTAGTACTGTATAGTAAGAAGAGTTGGTATGAAACATTCCTTTGAAAAGGGACACATCCTCACACACAACGGCCCTGGGGAACATGGGCTCAAACCTAGAGAACATATGTGGCCAAAGTGTAACTCAGTTTCTGATGACTGAAAGTCCTCTTCTCTCTTCATGGAGTTCCCATGAAGTTCCCCTTAGGTGTAGCTTATTTCTGGGTTCTGAAGGTCAGTGCCCTCGTAGAGTATGGAAAATGTCTTTCCTTGGTGTATTTAGTTTATCCACAGTGTACATCTCAGTATCCAGTGAGAAGGGCTGCCATCATCTGCCTCTGTCCCCTGGATGCTGCTAGTGATGCTGATGAAATTTCCAAATCTTACAAAGTATATAAAGCCATCCTCTGATCACTTTGGAGGTAGAGTGGAAGAGAAAGAGAACTCAATTCCCACCACCACCACCAAATGAATGGGGCATTTGTTTAACCACCATTAAACTAGATCCCCAAATATCTGGTTGAAATGCTTTAAATACACAGGAACAAAGGTGGGTCCAATTCTTTCAACCAATCCCAACACATTCAGTGATTAAAGTATTTCACTGTTCCCAAATTAATGAAGGAATTTTTGTACCTTATTGACACCTTTGAATGACTGACATTCAGTGGAGAGGTCTGAGCCTCCTTCATTTCATTGGAATAGGGTGAGGTAAACGCAGCCTTACACAAGAATGGGGAAATTGCCCTTAAAAAACATCTTCACTTCTCATCTACTTATCCTAAACCTTTTCACATAGGATCATGTCATTTAGTGCTTGGACATCTTCTCCTTTGTATGGATCTATCTTTCATGGACCTATTTATTTCCATATTGTATCCTCCCTTTAGAATGGAATCTCCTTGAAGACAGAAACTGTTTTTGCATTTTTACCTTTCTTTATATCCCTAACCCTTAACATTTGGTAAATTCCTATCGATGGATTTAGTTCAAGACCCTCATTTTACAGATGAGGAAACTGAGGCCCATAGAAGTTGAGAGACTTAAACAAAAGTCACACAGAGGCAGAGATGGGACTCAAACTCAGGACTTTCGATCTTAAGTCCTGTACTATTTTCATCCCACCTCATATATTCTAAAATATGCCATACAATAATAAGAGAATGCGGGGGCAGCTAGATGGCACCGTGGTAAAGCACTGGCCCTGGATTCAGGAGTACCTGAGTTCAAATCCAGCCTCAGACACTTGACACTTACTAGCTGTGTGACCCTGGGCAAGTCACTTAACCCTCATTGCCCTGCAAAAAAAAAAAACAACAACAACAACAATAATAAGAGAATGGATAAATGAACATCAACGTGACTCTGAAGGATGGTCCTCAGAGGCTTACGTGGACACAAATACAAACTCTCTCCTCTTAGTCACTGCCACTCAAGAACTAGGTTTCATTTTCCACAAACATGTCCACTCCTGCAACAGAGCAGAGAGTCTGCTGCTTACTGAGTGTGTGACCTTGACCTCCTGAGTCTTAGCTGCCTCTTATGTACAACAGAAGTGATACCTCTAGTACCTTCCTCAAAGGGTTGTTGTGAGGCTCAACATGAACTGCTTTGTAAGCCATAAATCACTATTAGGGTCAACTAGGCAGTTTTTAATTGAATTGGGAAAGGTTGACTTTCAAGAAGAGTTGAAATCTAGCAACAGTTCTGATGAAATTTCAAAATTTCTAGTAACTTGCCTGCTTTGGGTGGCTTGTTTAAGCTCTATCACACATGCACACACACACACACACACACACACACACACACACACACAAACACCCCACTACTCTGCTTAGAATATTGAATTCCTACTCTGAAGAGGCAATGAAATATGAATCTGTTAGCATTGTTGATGCAAAAGGAGAAAAATGATACTTATCACATTCAGATAAAAGCTAAACCACACATAAAGGTTTCTGAAGACCTGAGAACAAAACGATAATTCTGGAATACCATTGTATATAGTGAACAAGCGTCTATTGTATACCCAGGCCATCTGTGCCAGTTGAATCATAAAATCATAGGAGTGTATGACTCAGAGCTGGAAAGGACCTTGAAGATCATTGACTCATGAGTCCAACTCACTCATTTTATAGATGAAGAAACTGAGGAGCAGAAAATTGAAAGACTTAAATTGCTATTAAGCTATATTAAAAGAACATAGTAGGGGGCAGCTAGGTGGTGCAGTAGATAAAGCACCAGCCCTGGATTCAGGAGTACCTGAGTTCAAATCCAGCCTCAGACACTTGACACTTACTAGCTGTGTGACCCTGGGCAAATCACTTAACCCCCATTGCCCCGCAAAAACAAACAAACAAATAAAAAACCAACAAAAAAAGAACATAGTAGAAAACCAATCACCAAGTTATTTATCAATACCTACTGGGTACAAGGCATGGTGCTAAGTTCTGGGGTTACAGAGGCAAAAGCAAAACAGTCCCTGCCCTAGAGAAGTTTGTGTTCTATCAAGGGAGATGTACAGAAATACAATATGTAAAAAATTGGAGGGAGCAGGTGACTGGACCTATTCCTTCAAAGGAGCAGACAACTGCTAGTGAGGAAAGAGCCTCTAACAATGCCCTTCTCTTCAACTTAGAGAGTTGCCTCTTATAAGTAGTAATAATTTTTTTTAATTTGATTTTTAATTTATGGAATAAAACAAGCATTTCTCTAACAGTACAATAAAGATGATTGTACACGAAACTGCAAATCTACTATGTATAATTTGCTATTCCTTTCAAATATACAACAAAATTATCATATAAATTTCTTTCTTTTTCTTTTTTCTTCCTTCTCCCCCACCCAGAGATGACAATTAGACACAAACAGCTGTAAAATTGTTCTATACATATACTATGCTTCTATTTATCAGATACAGATAGCATCTTCATTCTTTTATAATTTCTTTATAATTTAATAATTTCTCAATAATAACAGACATTTTATTGCAAATTATTTTCTATGTATTATCTCATCTGAACCTCACAACAATCTATGAAGCAGAGACAATAAGTATTTTCATCCCCAATAATACAATAATTATTTTTACAGCTGAGGAAACTGAGGTTAAGAGAGGTTGGGTGACTTGACCAAGGTCACAAAGCTAGTGGGTGTCAAACTTCAAATACAAGGCTTTCTCATTCAAACTCTACCTACTTGCCCTTCACATTCTGTTGTACTGTGTTTTACAGTAATAAAATTTATTCAAAGGAAGCAGGTTCCTTTGATCCTTGTAGTAACCCTGTAAGACAGGCAGAAGGGAGCAGGTATTATTATCCCTGTTTTACTGATGATGAAACTGAAGCTTAGGGGAGGTGAATTACTGGTTCAAGGCCACATAAGGAGTAAGATCCTCTGCCTCTGTCAGTTTAGTATATTGGTTTGCACTATACATGTATGCCATCAATACTATACTTGATAAAAACCCTTCCTTTCTATGGATTTTAGAGTTGACAAAGTCACTACACAAAGATTATTTTATTTCACATAATTTATAACCCAGCCATCTTTTCCTCCACCATTCAATCAAAGGAAGTAATGAAGATAATTTTCAAGTATTTACCCTAGCAAGGGCATTCTACCTTCCAAATATCTGGAGAGAAAACAGAATCTGATTCATGGATGGCTAAGTAGGATAATCTATTACTATTGGAGATTCCATTGTTCCTTAAAGATACAGTAACAGCATCTCTTGTCTCTAGGAAGGACTAGTAAAGTGGCTATTAAACTTGAAGAGCAATTGGATAAAATGAATTCTCCATAGTCATTCCCTCACAAGCCTTTCATGCTTCTCATTTTTTGTGATTCTTATTAAACAAGTCTTTCTATGAACCCTCCATAAAGGATCCATCCATAAAGGACTCACCCAATAAACTGGAGTTCTCTCTCTTTTCTAGTGACACACTCTAGCTATCCAGAGGTTGCCTCTCTTTCTTGGTCCCTGATTACACCCCTTCCTTTTCCTGGCATGCATGTCCTTGATAATATCTTTTATTCAACTTTCCATAGCAAATCAATCTTTTCATTAACATTTTGGGCATTTGAAATTTGAACTTATTTAAAGATTGTGGCATTCTTTGACCCACAATCATGAGGCATTACTAGGAGAATACTAACATTTAAAAGATGAACTTTTAGGGGCAGCTAGGTGGCACAGTGGATAGAGCACTGGCCCTGGAGTCAGGAGGACCTGAATTCAAATCCGGCCTCAGACACTTAGCAATTACTAGCTGTGTGACCCTAGGCAAGTCACTTAACCCCAGTTGCCTCCCCAAAATAAAATTTTTAAAAAAGATGAACTTTTGCAACAAGCAGTTGGAGACTTTTTAGAAAGCACAACTCAGTGACTTAAATTTTTATCTATCCCAATCTCCTCCTAGGCAGAGAGGTAGCAGAGGCAGGCCAGATTTGATATCAGAAAGATCTGAATTAAAATCCTGCCTCGGATACTTACTAACTAGGTAAGTCACTTTATTTCTGTCTGCCTCAGTTTCCTCAACTATAAAATGAAGATAATAAGAGCACCTACCTCCCAGGGTTATTGGGGAAATCAAATAAGATAATATTTTAAAGCACTTCACATACATTGAAACACTACAAATGCTAGTATTACTATTATTTAGAAAAGCCTCAGAAGTCTTCTAATCCACCCCTTCACTTTACCATGGAAGAAACTGAGGCCCTGAGAAGTCACATAGATAGTAACATAACTGCCATTCACACCCTTCCTTCTCCTCTGAAGTGTTGTGCAATTGAACAGTGTCTCTCTGCTCCACCAGAGATTACATGTTTCTCCATGGAGTGGTTTTGAGGTTTTTTCCTACCTCTTTTTTGTGGTGATTGTTTTCTATCAATTAACAATATCTCTTAAAATGATGCTAGAGTCACCTTCTTTACTTTTGTCTTTTTTCCCTATTTCAGAGTTGACAAAATGTTTAATCAGATTTATCATAACTTCTGTAATCATGCAGGTATTTTCTTTTCATATAACCTTTCTTCTACTTTGGTATTTATTTTGACTTTTGCTCTAACCAACAGATGATCTGACATCATCCAGACAGCTGACTGATTATTGCTGCTTTTCCCCACCCTAGAAAACTGACAGTTACTCCAGTTGCCAATAGATGAATGCCTAAATGTTGTCTGGTGTCATCCAATCTGGAATACCCCCAAAGATTCCAGAAAAATGAGCTCCTTTCTCAGCCACCACTGACCACAGAGAAGGATAGAGCAGAGTTCATCCATTTGCTACTTGCCTTTCTCTAGGAGCTTGTAGGGATGAGATACTGTGCAAACACCTGCCTCTAACCCTCCTAGCAGCCTTATAGTAGAGATTCACAGACTCCAAAAGGTTAAGTTCTTTGGCCATCTTCACCCTCAAGTTGATTTCCCAGTCCCTCTGCCTCTCAGGTTTGCAGCACCCCGTAAGGATTATTTTCAAAGATAGCCCTGGAGTCATCTCTTCACGTATGGTTTGTTCATGAGCCAGCCAAGCTGAATGTTATTCCAACTTACATGTAAAATTTCCTTGGGAATTTAAGGAAGGCTGTGGTTTTGATTGCCCAAAGATGGAAATGAATTAGCAAGAGTTTTGGCTCAGGAGTCCAACTCTCCTCACTAAAAAAAAAAGACTACTGACCTCTGCCCCTTCTGAAATAGCTTACATGCCAAGTAAGTGACTCACTGTTCTCCATTATAAAATTGAGCTCTTGACAGCTAGTTCCACATATCTCAGATGTGCCAGAATGTTCTCTAGCAGCTCTCCACACGGAGTGCCTACCCAGCTGGCAAGTGCTCCTCCTTAGAGCAAATTAAAAGAGCGAGCTTGGGAATCTGGTTAGTAGAAAGAAGAACCAGGCAGACGGCTAACAACTAAGCAGGCACTGGTTGGCCAAGAGTCCTCTTCGATGATTCAAAGGAGCTTCCTGTGTGTCTCCCCTGGTTAGAAGGTGAGCTCTTTGAGAGCAGGAATTTGCCTTGCTTTTATATTCATAGCCCCAGAATGTATATAGTACTGTGTTTTGCAAAGAGTTAAATGCTTAATAAATATTTTGTATTCATTCATTCAGCCATCCACCCATCTGTATGAGCATTCCCTCCACCAACTTAGCTAACAACTGTACAAAGCCTTACTCAAAATCATTAGGATCATGTATTTAAAGCTGAAAAGAAACAGTGAAGGCCTCCTAGTTCAAACTTCTCATTTTCGGATAAGGAAACTGAGGCTCAGAGAGGGTAAATCACTTGTCTGAGGTCATATGGATAGCAAGCATCAGAGGCAGGATTTGAATCCAAGTCCAGAGCCTGCTCTTCTACTGATTAATACTACCTCCACCAAATTACCCTGGTTTGGGGGAGGGGGAAGAGTTGTCTGCCATTCCTGTTGATGAGTCCTCTCCAAATTTAGCTAGACTGGTCCTAACACACACACACACACACACACACACACACACACACACACACACACACACACTCAGTGATGGGGCCCTTTAAAAACTTGTGACCAGGGTCATCTCTATACCACCACGGAGTTCACTTTAGGGGGAGGGGGAGGTTGGCGTTCTAGTTTAATTTTATTTTGCATCTGAATAGACGAACACCCTTCTCATAAGAACAGAGTTAGAAAACACCCTGGTCCCTGTTTGGGCTCCCTTGGACTGGAGTTATCTCACCTCCTTGAGATTCAGTTTCTTAATCTGTAAAATGGGTGGACCTACACAATTTACCTCTTAGGGTTGTCATGAGAATCAAGTGAGAGAATGTATGCATGATACTTTGGAACCTACAATGTGCTATATAAATGTCAACTAGATTTATTTTGATTACATTTTCTTCATCAGCCCAAATTTATCATTTATTGGCCAATATTCCAGTAGTTCTCAGCAAGACTGGTCCTCTGATGACACACACGGCTCACCACAGGGCTAATATTCTCACCTAGAAAAGAATCTGCTATAGCTTATGGTTCACTGACATAGCCTTTGAGAATCCCAAAGGGGGGAAATTATAATAATAACACCTAGTGTCATCGTTATTTTTCTTATCAGTCAATAAACATTAAGTGTCCACCACGACCCAGGCACTATGCTATGCACTAGGGATACAAAAAGAGGCAAAAGACAATCCCTGCCCTCAAGGAGCTCAAAATCTAATGTGATCTAGACTTGTTTCCTTCTGTTTTTTATCAGTAAATCTTCATCTGGATCCACATCAGCTAACCGCCTGGGAATTGAAAGTTTTGTTGGTGAAAGTTTGCTGGTGAAGGACTTTTGTGAAGGAGAAAATGCCAAGGTGTCTGCTGGAAACCTTGAGAGCACACTCGTGCCACCCTAGAGATCATGCATGCTTTGAATAATGTTGAATATATTGTGTGTTCTCACTAGAATAGGAGCTAGAGTCACTGAGATGTAGAGCCCCCTTTGTAATTTTTCAATCAGCTGCAGGGTGCCCAGCAGAATCCAGCCTTTTGTGGCTGGCTCTTCTCTTCAACCTAGCAATAACAAGCATTTGTTGAATGCACAACAATGTACTAAATGAATACAGTCACTCCAATCCTTCCTGACTTGAGGGCAACAGTGTGATTGTAAGCAATACAGAACCAGAATCAGAAAAACCTGGGTTCAAATCTTATGTCTGACATTTACTAGTTTGTGCGACCATAACCAAGCCATCTACCCATTTCTTCATCTATAAAGTTAAGGTAAAGATTCCTATAAGCAAGCACCTCTCTCACAAAGGGGCTTTGGCGGGGGTGGCAACTAGGTGGTGCAGTAGATAAAGCACCGGCCCTGGATTCAGGAGGACCTGAATTCAAATCTGCCCCCAGACACTTGACACTTACTAGCTGTGTGACCCTGGGAAAGTCACCTAACCCTCATTGCCCCGCAAAAAAAAAACCACAAAAACAAAAACAAACCCCAAAGGGACTCTTGGACTCAAATGAGATAATGTAGATAAAGCATTTTTAAAACTTGAAAGGTCTATATGAATAGCAGTTATTATTGAGTCACACTGCAGAGGGTAGGTAGGTAGCTTTCATGAAGCCCCTGCTATGTTCCAGGCACTGTGCAAAGTACTTCACAAATATCTCATTGCATCCTCACAACAGTAGAAGGCAAGAACTGTTATTCCCATTTCACAGATCACAGATTAGATGACTTGGCCCAGGGTCACACAGCAAGGAAGGAAGTGTCTCAAGCAGGATTTGAATGCAGGTCTCCCTGACTCCAGGCCCTAGACTCTGTCTACTGCCCTGCCCAGCTGCCTACTGCAAAGGCATTACTGGGGAAATAGAGGTGAAGAAGGGGGAAAGTTTCCTTGTCTTATCCCAGTTGGAAAAGGGGTTTAAACATGTTCTGCTTGGTCCCAGAACCTGAGTTCTTTGCCTTCTTTTGAGCTGTGAACCTCTTGGGCAGTCTGGACTTCTCAAAAGAATGCAGAGAAATACACAGAGGATTTCAAAGGAGTATAATGATACTGAAATCTAGTTACCAAAATGTTTAAAAAAGAAAAAAACCAGTTCAGGGAATCCAGGTTAAGAACCTCTGCCTAAGAGCATGGAAATAGGAGCAATGGATAGAGGTAGCAAAGATGGGCACTTGAGGCTCGATGTAAGGAAAAATTTCTTTGCTGCTTAGGGCTGGACTGGAACTGGGAGCAGCTGAGTTCAAATCCTGGCCTTGCCACTTACTGATTGTGTGACCTTGGACAAGTCTACTGAAATTCTAGGACTTTCATTTCTCTATTACTAAATGTGGGAGTGAAACTTAAAGGTGGTTGAGTTCCCTTCGGGCTCTTGATGTGGGATGAAAGAATGAGCTAAGGCAGCTTAGCCATTGGAGCACAGGTCTCCATCGCTCCAGGGCTCTCCTTGTTCTGGGTACAAACAATTTGCACCTTTGGTTTATTTGCTTTGCTGGCAGATCCTAATTAATCCCTGGGAACTCTGTAGGTTAAAAAGTAACACAGGGACTGTAGGAGAGAAGTGACTTCTCACCGTGGCCCCAGCTGTGTTTTAGCAGAGGCTCTGTTCCAGAACCTTGAGAACAGGGAAGTGTTATCCTATATCCATCTCGTCACTAAGAGGCTCAGGTTCCATTATCAGCTCTGCAGGGGGATCACCTTGTGACTCTCAATTACCTTTCTTTGTCTCCCATGGAGAGCCATTTTAATCAGATGTTCATGCCAGAGGGAGAAACTAAGGCAGAAATGATCGGGGCATGCACTAAGGCCAGTAAGACCACCCACCTGCCTGGACACTGGGGCTTTCTTTGTCTCTGTTCCCTGGAACTTCCCATCCAGACAAAAGAACCAGCTCCCTCCCTAGCCCGTCTCCTCCTCTGGACTTGATACCATTTTTAATATTTGTTTTAGGAAGCCATCGCCATATATAAGACACCTCAGCATATAATCATCCAAACTTGAGGAATGCTGATCATGGCAGCTCATATTCATCTAGTGCTTTTCTTAGAGTAGCTAGGAGGGACGTAGTGTATTGTACGTAGGAATCTGGTTCCAGCTTAGTGGAAATAGGCAGTATGAATCTGGATAATGCGACCAACTTTGCCATCCTTTCGAATCGGGCCCCAGCTGTGTCTCTATTCCCAGCCAGATGGAAATGCTTTATGGGTGGTTGAACCCTCAGACTGGGGAGCTGAAGAGGTCTGGAGATGAAAGTTTGGAAGTCATCGGTTTAAAAGTGATAATGTCACTCTGAGAGTGACCGAGGCTGCCCCTGGAGAAGCTCTACAGAGGGAGCAGGACAAAGGACGCAGGAACAGCGAGGGCATGCTGAGCCAAGTTGGTAGATGCGATGCAGAAGGAGGGAAGGGGTGGTTGCCTCTCAGATATACAGAACAAACACAAGACTGGAACAAGGCCATTGGGCTGAGCTTTAGGTCGGTCACTGGGGACTTTGGAGAAAAGAGTCTCCATAGGGGCAAAAGGTAAATTGTAAAAGGCTGAGAAGAGAATTCGGATAGAGTGGAGGCAAGACATCAAGCATTTATTAAGTGTTGACTGTATACCAGGCACTGTGCTAAACTCTGGGAGATACAAAGAAAGGCAAAACCAGTCCCTACCCTGGAGGATCTCACGATGTAATGGGGTGGGAGGTGGGGTACTCATAGAATGGTGCACAAATAAAATGCATACGGGGTAAATCAGAGATAAGCTCCGGGGGAAGGCACTAGCATTAAGGGGAACAGGGAAGGATTTCTGGCAAAAGGGAGGATTTCGCCAAGGCTCAAAGGAAGCCTGGGAAGGCAGGATGTGGGGATAAGGAGGAACAGAGTTCCAGGCATAGTGGAGAGTCAGCGAAGATGAGGGCCTCATGTGAGGTGCAGCAAAGAGATCAGTGCCACTGAATCACAGAGTACCTGAAGACGAATAAGGTATAAGAAGACAAGACTGGCAGAAAGGGGCCAAGCTATGATGGGCTTGAAGAAATAGAAATCATTTTCTTTTCTTCCTTCCTTCCTTCCTTCCTTCCTTCCTTCCTTCCTTTCTTTCTTTCTTTCTTTCTTTCTGTGGGGCAATGAGGGTTAAGTGACTTGCCCAGGGTCACACAGTCAGTGAGTGTCAACTGTCTGAGGCTGGATTTGAACTCAGGTCCTCCTGAATCCAGGCTGGTGCTTTATCTACTGCACCACCTAGCTGCCCCCTGTAGACATCATTTTCATGAAAACCGGCATGGAAGGGAGAAGGCAGGCTTGATGGTAGCTGGATGGGGGAGGGAAACCAAGAAAAGGCTTTATTGGGGGAGTCACTGGAAAGGAAAAATTGATGACTGGGATTAAATCCCCTTCCTCACAGAATGACATTTGACATGGAGCTAGCCATCCAGGTCCAGTGAATATAGAATCATCCTTAAAGGCAGAGTGACTTGGGTTCAAATTCTACCCCTGTCATATACTATCTGTGTGACTAGCCGTGTGGCCAAAGCAGATCTGTAGTATTATAAACCAAAAGTGGAGGGGATTCCTTCCAGACACAATCACAGATGCAAACAAATAAACAACAACAACGAAAGCATAGAGAGCATAAACGCAAAGGAATCAGAACAAGAAGAGACCTCAAAGGTCATTTGTTCAAATTCTATCATTTTGCAGATGGTGAGATTGAGGCTCCAGCAAGTTAGAAGACTTACCCAAAGTCTCACAAACATTTAGATAGGTTTCTGCTTTCTATTAGGAGAATCACATTCATGGCCCTCTTAGGAGAACAGAATTTCATAGATAATGAGAGGCAATGGGGAGTGGACTGGATGGGGGAGGGGTAGAAGACTGGATGGGGGAGAGGTAGAAGACTGGATGGGGGAGGGGCAGAAGCGAGATGCCAATGTCTAAGCTTAAGGGCCAATGATTAACTTTTAAAGGCATTCTTTGGCCACTGTCCTAGGAGGAAAACTGCTTGTAAGGAAAGGAATGTCAGTGGATAAAGAAGAGATGGTGAAGCAAGAATTCACCCCTTTTCTTCCCCTTCCTTCAGCGAGTATTTGTGGGCTGCCTCCTGGATGAACAGACGTGGGGTTGGGGGCAGGGGAAGTATCCATTTCCTTCCTAGAGCTTTTTCCCTTCCCATTTACCGGAGTTAAGATCTGTAGACTTGAAGTGTGATTATGCATTAGGATCTTGGCTTTTAGAGCTGCTAGGGACCTGAGAGGGGAGGCCAAGGAGATCAAACAGGATCCATCCCTTCCTCCCAACTTCCCACCAGACCTGGGCTCTAGTGATCTTCCTGTTGTTATTGTTTGGGATTTGTGTAACTGTTTCCTTTGTAACTTGGGCTACTTTGTTTTAACATTGAAAACATTATTCTGAAAAGGGTTCACTGGCAGAGGGTTCTAAGACACTCAAAAAGTTGAGAAGCTGTGTTCTAAATAATACCAGTTTTGCCTCTCTTTGTACTGCCAGAGCTGACCTACTTAATGACCTTGTCTAACCCCTTTGAGTTACAGGGGAGATCATTGAGCCTCAGAGAAGGTGAGTGACTTGCCCAAGGTCATGCAGCTAATTCCTGACAGGTCTTCTCATTCCAGAACCAGGGCTGTTGTTTTTGTTTTTTTCTACTGAACTGCAATGTATGCAATAGAGAAGTGAGCTAAGTAGAATTAAATGCCAAAAGTTATTTAACAAGCCAGCAGGGCTATTAGCTAATCAAGAAGGGCAGAGGTGAGGCTGGAGGAGTCAAGGGAACAGTATTATTCTGTGGAGAGAATGTTATATTTGAAGTCAGAGGATCTGAGTGTGAATCCCAGCTCTAGAGACAACATGAGCAAATCCATAGATTCCTCTAGGCCTTGATTTCCTCACCTATCAAATGAGGGGGTAGGACTCGTTGACCTCTAAGGTCCCTCTTAGTTCTAAGTCAACAAAATCTATCCAGATAGTCCAGCAGGCAGGTGGGTGCAGGGCGAGAGGGAGAGCCGAGCCAGGGATGTTGGCGCTCCGCATACCCCACCCCCCACCCCCTACCCCCTGCTGACTTCATCCAAACCTCTTTACTTCTTAAACATAATTGCTTCTAATCTACCCCCCTTTCAATAGACCAGCTTTTCACTGAAGGATCACCAGAATTTTTTTGTTTAATCACATTCAGGTTTTAATCCCTGCCTGTTTGAAGGTAAACAAAGTTGTCACACTTTAACTGTGGCTGTCAGTGGAGTGGTAGGGAAAGAGAAGTGGGGGAAAGGAGAGAGGGGTGGGGGTCTGCGTGTGTGTCTGTGTGTCTGTGCGTGTGATCCAAGAGCCCAGGCTGGCTAGGGGCCTGCTGCCTACCTCAGTCACAAGATATGTCCAGATGACCTTAACCTCTGGACCAGCCAAAGGGAACCCATACTCTATAATTCTTTCAACATCAGATGCCAGACCCAATGTGTCTGAAGAGTGAGGGCCCCATCGATCTCACTACCTTTTGTGGGGAGGAACAGTCTTGCCTTCTTACTTGAATGCCAAGGAGGACTAAGCTTGTGAATGGCCCATAAGAACATAGGTCTAGTGTTAGAAAGGATCTCAGAGGCCAGCTAGTCCAACCCTCTACTTTTACAAATAGGGAAAGTGAGAATCAGGGTGGTCAAGTGATTCAGTTTCCATCGGGGAAAACAAAATGTAAGCTCTTTGAATGCAGGGAATGCTTCTTCATTGTGCCCTTGGTACCTAACATAGTGAGTAGCATGATAGAAAGCAGTTCACAAATGCTCGAATGAATGAAATGAAAATTGAATAAATGCAAATCTGGATATGCCAAAGGTTGAGAAGACAGCATGTATGGGGGAAATGTATGGGTTTCTAGATGGCACAATGGATAGAATGCTGGGCCATGACTCAGGAAGACTCCTCTTCTTGGGTTCAAATCCTGCCTCAGACACTTACTAGCTGTGTGACCCTGGGCAAGTCACTTAAGCCTGTTTGCCTCAGTTTCCTCATCTATAAAATGACCTGGAGAAGGAAATGACAAACCACTCCAATATCTCTGCCAAGAAAAGCCCCAATGGGGTCGAGGAAAGTCAGATGTAACTGAAACAACTAAACAACAACATGGGGGAAATGGAGGCAGTGGGCGTAGCTGTCTTTTTTCAAAAAAGACTGGCAATAGAAGGAAGGAGAGAGGACCTGATGAAGCTGTTCCTTCCCAGATTTGTGGGAAGGTCCCTGTTCCCAAGAAACACTGCTGCGATGGGAAGAGCAACTCAGATGTAAAAATGTTTTCCATCCTTTGAAAGTGAAGCAGAAGGGGCAGCTAGATGTGGCAGTGGATAGAGCACCGGCCCTGGAGTCAGGAGTACCTGAGTTCAAATCCGGCCTCAGACACTTAACACTTACTAGCTGTGTGACCCTGGGCAAGTCACTTAACCCCAATTGCCTCACTAAAAAAAAAAAAAAAAGAAAGTGAAGCAGAAGATCTGAATTCAAATCCCAGCTCTCTCTGCAACTGGGTGACCTTGACTCACTTAACCCTTTGGACCTCAGCTTTCTCCTTTATAAAGGAAGATAAGGTCCCTTCCAGCTCAGAATCTATTCCCCGGGAGCCTTCCCGAGGTTGAAAGAGCAAAAATCACTCCTTCAGCAAGAAGCCTTTCCCAGTATCCTCTGCTAATGCTGGTATCCTGTCACTGTTGCTATCTGGACTTTATCCATACTATTTGTGCTTGGCTCCCCTGTGAGATGAGCTCTTTGAGAAGAGGTGCAGTTTCTCACCTTTCTTTGTATCCCCCTATATTAGCACAGTATCTGCTTAATAAATGCTTGTTGACTTGGCTCTGGAATCAGAGGATTTGCCTTCAGATCTCTGCTCCTGGTGGTTATTACTTGTCTCCCTTTAACCTCCCTCTGCCTCAGTTTCCTCATCTGTAAAATGAGGGGGTAGGATCAGGTGACCTAAGAGGCCGGTTCCTTCTAGCCCTGAAGTGATGCTAACAAGATCTTACCTTTTCCACCTGGAAAAAGTCACTTCCCCCTTGATTCTCTGGCTCCTCCAGAGCCAGAACTTAGATCTTCTCACTCCAAAATCAGTCTACTTGCTACTGTTATCACGATTTCTTCCTGGCCTGGGGGATAAAGGTCTGGCCTTGGAATCTGGAAGACATGGGTTCAGGTTTTTCCTTTGGTAGCTGTGTGACCCTAGGCAAGTCACTTCACCCCTCCACAGTAAGAGATGAGCTACTGACCTGCCCTGGTCGAGGGTCTTTCCACACCAGGAGGTCCCTACACGGATGAAATGTCTCCCCAGACCAAATACAACAATGGCTAATAATAGCTAGCATTGATCAGGGGGGTTTTTTAGGTTTGCAAAGCATATCCCCTATGGGACCTCGTGTGACCCTCAGAACTATAAAAGAAGTTGGCTTAGATGATGCCTTCTGTGTCTTCCATTTCCAGTCCTGTGTTAGGCCTTGGGCTCCAGAGTCCTCTCCTTTCAAGTCTCCCCTCCCCCACCCCCAACACACACAGGGGACTCAAATCCTACACAGGCAAGCTTAAACGGTGGCATTCCAAAGGAAGGTGGTGACCCTCCCTGGCCTCCCAGGTTTCCAGGAAGCCCTGGAAAGAGCTGCTTCTCTCCTTATATGGTGAAAAGGGCCCTGTCCCTTTAAGTCCGGGAGATTGGGCTGCAGACACCCCCTCGGAAGTTTTGCAGCAGACTCAGCCTCCAGTGTGCGATCCGGGCTGCTTTGCAGGTGAGCTCATGGATCTTCCCTTTGGAATGTGCCCTCCCGGCGGCCCCCAGCCCCGCAGGCTTGGCTTGGCATTGGGGGAGGGTGCAAGGGCTTTAGTTGGTAGAAGTTTGAGTGGCAGGGAAGGAGCCCGGCTGCCCGTGGATGGCAGGGGCAGGTATGCAGCTGCAGCTGGCTGCCTCTAACTTCCAGGGTAGGACGGACCATCAAGGTTACAGAAGGCGCTGGGATTGGCACCAGGACTGGCATCGGGCATTGCCACCGTGCGGCTGGGGCCCCTGGATGATGTATGTAAGGACTTGTGCCCAGAGGAGGCTGTTAATCTGAGCAAGGGCAGGGGGTAAGTGGAGCCGGCTAAGTTACAGACCCCTCAGAAGAGAGCTTTCGGTGTAGAGCCAGTCGGGCCTGGGCACCGAGGGAAGGAAGCCTCTGCAAGTGCTCAAAACCCCTGTGGGCATGCTCTGGCTGAGAGACGCAGGCACTGGGGTTGGTCCTACAGGGCGTGGATGTGAAATAAGGGCAGGGCAGGGCAGGACCGGAGTCTCTGGGCAGGGGGCAACTGATTTCCAGCAAAGTGAGGGGCTGGAGGGAGGGGCTCTAAACCCCGTGAGCCTCTGATTCAGAGTGGAGAGGTCAGAAAGCCCCGTGGACTCAGGGAACAGGGTTGGGTGGGGGGGGCACAAGGCTGCAATTTGCAACCTGGACTCTGGAGAGCGGAGCTCAGGGCAGCGATTAGACTCGGCGTAGGAAGCAGCTCGTGCCGGGGCTGGGAGGAGGGAATGAATGCAGCCGGCTCAGCCACAGCTCGGTTTTCTCAAACTTTTAAGGCTTTTCTTACCAGGGGTTATCAGAAAAGGGTAAAGGCCTGGCCTTGGAGAATGAAAGACTTGGGGCAAGTTTGTTTTTTTGTTTTGGTTTTCACCCTTTGGAACCTACTAGCTGTGTGACCCTCAGCCAGTCGGGGGAAATGTCAGCACCTCCCCCCGCCCAGGGTTGTTGTGAGGGTCACAAGAGGTCCCACAGGGGATATGCTTTGCAAACCTAAAAAAACCCCTGATCGATGCTAGCTATTATTAGCCATTGTTGTATTTCGTCTGGGCAGGCATTTCATCGGTGTAGGGACCTCCTGGTGTGGAAAGACACCCCCCCACCACCACCACCACCAGGGCAGGTCAGTAGCTCATCTCTTACTGTGGAGGGGTGAAGTGACTTGCCTAGGGTCACACAGCTACTAAAGGAAAAACCTGAACCCATGTCTTCCAGATTCCAAGGCCAGACCTTTATCCCCTAGGCCAGGAAGAAAGCGTGATAACAGTAGCAAGAAGACTGATTTTGGAGTGAGAAGATCTAAGTTCAAATATCAGCTCTGGGACATCAATCACATGATCATAGACCTAGAGCCAGAAAGAATCTTAGAGGTGATTTAATTCAGCAAGACCCGAGGATATGAGATGACATGCCCAAGGTCATGCAGTCATTATCCTAGGTACAATCTGAACCCAGTCCCTGTTCCTCCTGAGGCAATGCTCTTTATACTTGGTGACCTCAAGAAAGACATTTAGCTACCCCAGGCCTCAACTGTAAAATGAGGGAGTTGGGTTAGGTGACTTCCAAGGGCTTTTCTAGCCCCAAATCTGTGATGCGGTCTCTTCTCAATGGTAATGTCATGTTTCTCTGATGCTGTACCGCTTACACTTACCCTTTGGACTTCTGTTATTCTCATTTTTACAAGCAAAGACACTGAGGCACAGGAAGGGGAAGGGGGAAGTCTTAAAGAAATTCCCTCAAAATATCATTCTTACTTCACATGTAAAGAAAGTAGACCTTTAAGAGGTCGTGACTTGTTTGAGATCCTTAGCACCAAGAAGGGAGGAACCTGAACAATCAGCTTTAGGGTTAGCAAGGAACTCTAGAGATGCTCTGATGCATGGCCCCCTCCCCTTCATTTAATTAAGAAAGTCATTTCTCGGCAGCTAGGTGGCACAGTGGATAGAGCACCAGCTCTGGAGTCCAGAGTACCTGAGTTCAAATCCGGCCTCATGCACTTAACACTTACTAGCTGTGTGACCCTGGGCAAGTCACTTAACCCCAATTGCCTCACTTAAAAAAAGTTGTTTGCCCAAAATCACACAGCTGGTAAGAGGCAGATTCAGGATTTGAACTCAGGTCTTTGGAAGCCAAATCCAGTCTTCTTCCTTCTATAATACTTCCCAGATCCTCAAACCCTTGCTGAATTACATGTGCATAGATTTGTGTGGGCTTGTGTATATGACCACACCCCCGAGCAGGACTCTGAGCAAATCGCCTAAGCTTTTTGAGCCTCAGTTTACCTCATCTATAAAATGGATATAATAATGGCATGCACCTCACAGGGTTATTGAGAGGATCCAGTGAGATCATGTGTGTAAAGCACTTTGAAAATGTTATATAAATGTCAGCCATTTTCATGATGCTTTTCCTGTGATCTTAGCCAGAGGTTTATGAAGCTCGGGGGCAATGGAAGGGGATGGGAGGGCCCACAGGAGGACCTGTGGCCCTCCTCGTTCACATCGGAGGAAATAGAACAAGAGGAAGCTCGCTTTGCATGTCTGGGATGGGATCCTTGCTACCATTCTTGGTAGCCCATGAATCATTCAGAGGACAGTGGTTTCTCAGCAGTTGTTGTTGAGGGGAGTGAACACCCAGGCTGGATTAAAATTCTTGACATACTCCATGCCTTTTTAAAATATTTATTCATCTGAGCAGTCACTAAAGAATTCCTTTTATTATTGACTAACAAGTTCTCCATCTACCCTTGGTGCTTTCTGGGTCCTTTTGCTTCGTCTTCAGGCATCTTCTGAAGCAAGGCCTCTTCCCCTCTTCCCTTTCTCGGTGACTGGTCCGAAGGCCCATTATTCATGAATTCAACAGAAAGGTGTGCTCTTGACCCCATGAGTCACACAGGCCTCCCATCAGGCCTCATAAATTCAGAATGACTGAAGTGCTAAGCAAAACATTCCCTTCAGCTTTCAAAATCTAGGAGAGAGGGAAGCCTCTAAGACGGCCTTCTCATCTCCATTCAGCATCAGATACGATCAAGAAAGTGGGGTTCTGGGTATAGAGCTGGGATCTCAGGGGCCATCTGGTCTAACCTGGCTGTTATGCCAGGCCCAGAAAGGTTCAACAATTGGTCTGAGCTCACCCAGGAAAAGTGTCTGAATTGGAATTCAAATCCAAAGCTTCTGACTCCGAATTGAATTAACATCTTTCCATTAGACCTCCATTGGGCCTCCAATATAGATGCGGCCCAAAGCCCAGCCAACAAAGGTAGTAACTTTCTGAAAAGAACAAACTGGGTTCTTTCGGAAGCAACATGAAGGGATTTTTTTGAAAGAAAAATGATTGTGCTTCTTTACATGATACAGATTCAAGGAGAAATGCTCAGCTGAAGATTTATTACTTTAAACACCTAATTTACATTGTGAGTCACTCTGTATCTTTGAAATGAGAATCATAATCTATCCCTTAGTTCATCATGGGATACTACGATGATATTGTTGGCATGGCAAAATAATAATTCGGTTAAAGAACATAGCAATAACATATTTATAGAACCACAGAGATCAAAAACGACATACAGAGCTTCAGCCACTGAGGTCTAACCTACTGTTGACCAAGAAAAACTCACCAGGTTTTTCAAAAGCAACCTCCAGGGGCGCAGCAGATAAAACACTGGCCCTGGATTCAGGAGGACCTCAGACACTTGACACTTACTAGCTGTGTGACCCTGGGCAAGTCACTTAACCCCTATTGCCTCACCAAAAAAAAAAGTGTATATATAAAAAAGCAACCTCCACTAGTTGTGTGACCCTGGGCAAGTCACTCAACCCTTGTTGCCCTGGAAAAAAAAAAGGCAATCTCCACATCTTCCCTAGGTGCAGCTTTCCAGTAACTGATAACTCTTTCTTCTATTAAGGAGTTCTTAAACCTAGCTCACATCCCTCATGATGCCGCTTAAACTACTTTCTTCTTGTCCTGTGTTCTGTAGAAATGGAGACCAGTTGGCCACTTTCCTTTGATATAAAAATATTTCATAATGCACTTGATGCTTGATAAAAAGCATTGAGATCTGGCATAGAAGAAGAGACAGAACCCTATATTAGCAAGAGACATTTCATAAGCACATTACAGATTTGCAAAGTACTTCACAGAGAAATTGTCTGTTTGAGCCTACAAGGTGCTACAGGGCCAAAGCAGCCCCACTTTCTAGATGGTTACATAGCTAGTGATGGAAGACTTGACTCCCCATTCTAGCCCCCACCTGTTCTGTCCCATTGTATTTGGAGGTGAAGATTCTAGTTCCCAGTTCTGACCTTGGGACAGTCGTTTATTCTCTCAGAGGCTCTGTACCCTCATCTGTAAAATGGGAATAATAATTCCTTCCCTCTCTCCTAGCCCTAGCTTCCTCTCCCATCCTTTCAATTGATCAACAAGCATTTGTTAAGTCATTACTGTGAGCCAGTAACTTTACCAAACCCCAGAGAGAGAAATTTGCATTCTAATGGGGGAAACATCAAAAACATCCATAAATAAATACAGAATAAATTTAAAGAGAACAAATACAAATAAATAAAAAGTATTTAAATGCAAGCTAATTTGGGAGGAACAGCACCCACATTTGGGGGACAAGAAAGGCTTCTTGTAGAAGAAGGTATTTGAGTTATGTTGTAAAGGAAGAGAAAAATTCTTATGGTAGGAGCAATATCCTAACCCCTGCCTTCATGCAAGTTAGGCTGTGTTTTTTTTTTCCTTAAAAAGTATTGGGGGTGGGGTAGCTAGGTGGCACAGTGGATAAAGCACTGGCCCTGAATTCAAGACGACCTGAGTTCATATCCGGCCTCAGACACTTGACACTTATTAGCTGTGTGACCCTGGGCAAGTCACTTAACCTTCATTGCCCTGCCCCCCCAAAAGTATGGGGACCATCTCTGAGATGTGGTTGGCTCAGGGAACTAAGGCTTAGCTTGTTGACATCACTTCCTCATGGCAAACATGGGATGCTCTCTGTGCACTCGGGTGCTTAGCTGGTGGATCACACAGGCAAGGAAGATCTCCTTGTTGAATATAGGCAGGAGTAAAGCACCTTTTAGGCATGGGGATCAGTCGATTGAAAATGACAGAGATGGAGATGATGGAGTGTTGTGTTAGAGGAACAGAGAAGAGGCCAGGCTGGCTGGATCAGTGTGAGAAAAGGAATGAGTCAATGAAGCTGGCAAGACTGTTTGAGGACAAGTTATAAAGGGCTTTAATAACTAAAAAAGAGTTGTTTGTGTTTTATTCTAGAAGCAACCGGAAGTCACTAGAGTTGATTAAGTAGGGATGTCTCTTCCTAAGGAGATTACCTTGATGGCATTGTCTAGGATGGACTGGAGTAGTGACAGACTAGAGGCAGGGAGACCCATTAGGAGGTTGTTGAGATAATCAAGGCAAGAAAGGATGATTTCCTGAACTAAGGTAGTAGCTTTGTGAATTGTGAAAAGGAGTTGGATCAAGAGCTATAGAGGCAGAAACCTGGCCTCTGAAATCTGGCAATTGGCTGGATATGCAGGGTGAAGAAGGTGGAACTGGGAAGGACTCCAAGTTGTCTCTGTATTGCCCTTTGGGAGAGCCTCGTTGTTTAGCAGTGTAGCACGACCTGCAGCCATACAGCATTGATACTATATCTGCCTTCCCAAGTCATAGTGACTCAATTGGGACACTTGGCTTCTGTGGTCCTACACTTGGAAATGCCTGAGCATTGGGTGAACCTTGATCCTTGCTCTTCAGGAGCATCCCAGGATACACCCCCTTCTGGACTGTCATCAGATATTCTGTATAGACCGTGTCTATGCCTCGCCATTTGGATTGGCCTCCCCTGTGATACTGTGAGCTCCTTGAGAACAGGGATTGTTCTTTGCCTTTCTTTGAATGCCCAGCACATAACACAGCCCCAGGCCTTCTAACATCCTTGGTAGTGACAATCCATCCACCTTCTGGCTCCCTGGTGGAGGAAGTCATCCCCTAAGAGGTCATATCCCAGGGGGTAGTAATGGGATCAAGCCAAGGCTTCCCTCTCACTGGAGCCAAATCTCCATCTTCCTCTTCATCGCTACTCCTATCCTCCTCCCTGGTATCCTTAACCTCCTCAGGGTTTAACATCTTCTCCAATTTTCATTAGGGTTAATTCTGGGTTAAAGATCATGTTTCCCACTGGTAGCCTATCAGTCCTTGTTCCCATTAGCATTGCTCTTATCCCTGTGATCTCTATTAGATCTAACAAGCCATCTCTGCCTTTAAGGCATGGTCCTTGAAAAATAAAAACCACATTCACCTCTCCCTCTAATTGCCTAATAAGCAAGAATGATTTCATTTTCCTTACAATGGTGATCCAGCTTTTCTAAAGCTATCACTAAGAACTAAGGGTGCTTAAGCTTGCTGTTGTTTTTTTTTAATTTTCCATGTCAAGTTCCTTAAGTATTCATTACAGAGTGAATGGGGGATTTCCACCTTATTCCACAGAGAGGGTTCTGGGTAAAAGTGCTGGGGCTACAGGATACCGAGTCCTTTATGTGGTCATCCATGCACTTGGAGCTCCCTTTCTTTTGGCATCATCCTTTCCCCTACTTCAACAATGAATTTAATTGTGAAGTCATTGCAAACAACCTTGACAGAAAAATGCCAAATATTCTGGGGCAAGCCTAGCTCAGGCCAGTCTAGTAATTCAGGTTTAGGATTAAAATGAAATGAGAAACATTTGGGCCATAAAATTCAATAAAAGCTTTACTTGTGGGCAATATTTAAAAGGACACAATCCCTTGTTAAACTCCACTACAATTCTGCTCTCCAATAGCAATCTGCAACACTCCGTCTGGAAGGCATCCCCACAGGGCAATCGGAATTCCACCAAAACCTCCGGTGACCAGTTCCCCAGAGGCTAGACTTTCTCTTCCTAATTAGGATAAGGAAATCCCATCAACAACTAAAGCCTAATTCCCTCTTCAACGGGAGGCTGGTGGTCCGGATTTACTCTCCTGGAGGGCAGGAACGGAACTAGTTTGTTTTCGTATCATATCCCTAGTGACTGGTGCATAACAAATGCTTGTTGATTGATTGGTTGATTTTCATTGCTGTAATCTCCGAACAGAGCTGCATTGTATACAGTGGACACTGATTCCATTTGTTGATGGTCTTTTTTTTTTTAAATCTCAACCTGTGATTTAATTGCCACAGGGAGCTCCATAGCCATCCAGAACAGGCTGATCTGTAATTTAACAGTCTTGGGAAGTTTCCTGGGACACTGAAAGGGTAAACAATTTGCCCATATTCATACATCTAATATCTTCTGTATCATCTGGTTAGTAAAAAAATAATAAAATAAACACCAAAATGACATCACTATGTTAGAGTCAAATTACAGCCTGTCTAACTGTAGCTGATCAGACCAATACAACCTCTGAATGCTCCACCATGAGTCAGGCACAAATAGTCCATGTGAATATCTGGGGTGGATTCTCTAAATTTGCTTGTTTCACATTTCTTTTGAGCTACTTCAGTTCCTCTTTGTCCATAGAGCACAGCACCTTCTTTGATGACAGCATGCGATGCTGGGCAGTACTGGGACAGTGTCTCCCATGTCTCCCAATCAATTCCAAAGTTCTTCAGAGAGTCCTTAAGAGTGCCCTTGTATCACTTCTGACCACTGTGTGCACTTTTGCCTTGTGTGACTTCTCAGTAAAACAGTTTTTTAGGCATGCATATGTTTGGCATTGGAACAATGTGGCCATCTTTTCAGAGTTGCGCTCTCTGTAGTAGAATTTGAATGCTTGGCTAGGGTCAAAAGGAAGACCTAATGAAGTCCTCCTGACTTCACCTGTCATGGAGAGAGTCATTGACTCTTGAGTCAGAGGAAATGGGTTCCAATCCTGCTTCTAATGCTTGCTCGCCTCAGTGGTCTTAACAAGCCACTATGCCTTTTCCCATCTATATAGTGAGAATATTGGAGTAGGTGGACTATACAGGCATTCCTGTTCTAAGTTTAGGATCTTATGACTTCAAAGCCAGCCCCAATATACAGCAGGGGCATCAAACAGAAGGGGACCACTGATCCACACATCAACTTAGTTTTAGAATGTAATATCATCTGGTTTTGTTGTGATTTTATTTTCATATTTGAATTACATTTATGATTTAATCTGATTTTGTTTGTTTTCATATTTCCCAATTACATTTGAAATACATTTGAATCTGGGAATTATATTCCTAATTACATTTGGGTTGCACTCAGGAATATTGTGTAGACTATGTATTTGACACCCGTGCACTGCACCAACTAAAGAATGAAGGCAAATTTTGTATAATTTCACATCTTAGTCAATAGGACATCAAAGAAGGAATCTATGCTGACCCATAAGCCTTCGATGGGCTTTCTCCAAGGGATGGTGCTAGGTACCTACTCCAAATGGAGGTAAGGTTTGGAATGAGCAAGATCCCAAATCCTTAATTTTGATTTTTCTTTTTAAACTGCTGGAACCAAGGCAATGCAGTTGAGGACTAGCATTGGCAGAAAGTCAGGTGAGGGTAGAGTATTTAGAGAGGAAGAAGAGGGGAAAAAAAGGAGAATAGGGTACTTTTTAAAAAGTCCATATAATCTCTAAGAGTGCAGCACAGACTCCACAGGCAGGGAGGATTTCTATTTGCAGGATAAAGTTGAGTTTCTTAACATTTCTTTGGTTTCTTTTCCCCTCTGGAATTTCCATCACCTTGGGCTTGTCAGATGAATTTCATTCATAGAATCATAAAATGAGAAAGGGATTTAAAGAGAGCATTGGGTAACATCTTCTGCCTTTAGGCAGAATTATACTTATAGCAACCCAAGCCAATGGTTGTCTACCTTATTTTGAAAGATCTTCAGGGAATGAGCTTCAGAGAGCTCCTTCTAAATCCATTTCTATGCTTACTGACATTCATGGGCTTGTGGCATCAGAGCCCAAAGGGACCTCAGAGGTTGTCTGATCCAGCTCACATCTGGCCAAGAATCCACTGAACAAGTGATCGTCTAACTTCTACTTGAAGACCTCTGGGGAGGGGGATCCCTCTGCTTCCTGGGGCAATCCATTCATTCTTCTCTTGGATAGTGCTTATCTTGGGAAGTTTTTTTTTCTTTTTGCAAACCTAAATCTTTTAATTTTTTTTCAGTTAAAAATTCCACTTCTCTTTCCCTCCTGCTTAGCCCATTTTTTAAAAATGCAAAAATAAATCCCTCATAACAAATATACAGGGTAAAACAAAACAAATCACTACATTGATCATGTACAAAAAAATATATGGCTCAATCCTGAGTCCATCACCTCTATGCCAGGAAGTGGCATAGAGGCAATTTCAATTTCAAGTCTCAGCCTAGATCTTTTCAATTTCTTTGTGGTCCTACTTTTGTCCTCTGCTGCCAAGCAAACCAAGTCTTATCCCCCTTTTACATGAGTACCCCTCAAATACTTTAATTAATTAACAAACATTCATTAAGCCTGGAATTCTGCTAGACACTGGACATTTGCATCCCCAAACAAAGAATGAAGTGATGCCTACTCTGAAAGCATTTACATGTTCATTCCCCTTCTAAGTCTTCTCCTCGAGCTAAACACCCCCTGTTCCCACCCTAGTGGATCCTCATCCATCATGTTCTCTAGTTCTTTGACCGTCTTGATTTTCCTGTTCTGAACACATTCCATCCTTAGCCATGAGCCTCCTAAAATGTGGTACCCAAAGTCGACCACAAGCTATCACATTTGGAAGAAAAGGCAGGGCACAATAAGACTGACCCACTCATCTTGGATCATAGGCCTCTGTTAATGCAACCTAATATAGAATCGCCTTCTTTCACTGACTGCCATCTCACATCATTGGCTCTCATTGTTGAGCTTCCAGTCCATAAAAACCATTATTTTGGTTTTCCCCCCAGGCAAACTGTTATCTTACTACACATCCCTCATCTCGTTATTTGAAAAGTTAACTTTGTTTTTAACCCAAGAGGAACACTTGACATTTAGTCCCATTAAATTGATCTAATTTTATTAGTTCTAATTTATTGGAGTTGGTCCTTTGGGGTTCAGACTCTGTCCAAACAATAGCTATTACTAAAAGTTTTGTGTCACCTATAGGTTTGACAACCATGTTTTTTATATGCCTTTATACAAGCCAATCATTAGATAAGAAATTTTAACGAGAAGAGGTCAAGGGCAAATCCCTAGAAGAAAGTATTCCAATGGAGAAACCTACCACTACCACTTTCCAGGTTACCATTAATGGCAGATCTAATCATTTAGCCCCTTCCAAATCCTCCTACTTCTGTTCTCACCTAGCCTGTGTTTCTTTTTTTTTTTTTTGTGAGGCAATTGGGGTTAAGTGACTTGGCCAGGGTCACACAGCTAGTAAGTGTTAACTGTCTGAGGCCATATTTGAACTCAGGTCTTCCTGAATTCAGGGCCATTGCTCTATCAACTGCCCTACCTAGCTGCCCTCTAGCCTGTGTTTCTCAAGTATACAATGAAAAAGTGTATCAATGCTTTGATGAATTCTAAGTATGGGGTGCCTAAAGTATCCCCTTTATTTACTAGCCAGATTACCTTATCAACAAATGAGGTTAGTCTGTCAGAATTGTGCCTACATCTTGGCTTGGAGTCCTTATACCTTCTTCATGTGGTTGACTTATCTTTGAAGAAAACCACAAAATCAGAGTTAGGGAGTTCTCACTGTTAGAAAATGTGTTCTTGTATCTGATCTTGTTATATAAGCTCTTTCTCTGTGAGTTTGTTTTGGAGTCATCCAATGAACTTGGCATTGATTGGAGACATCACAATTCATGGGAACCATGAAGTGTTGATGTTATCCCTTTCCTAGGGCAAAAAGTCAATACTTCTATGCTCCCATCTAAAGTTTCAGCAGGTCAACAGTCTTTCCTTTCCCCATCCCAATTAGTATAAACCTTAAAAAAAACAAAACTTTTTTTTAAAAAGTAAGCTATGGGGGGCAGCTAGGTGGCACAGTGGATAAGGCACTGGCCCTGGAGTCAGGAGGACCTGAGTTCAAATCCGGTCTCAGACACTTGACACTTACTAGCTGTGTGACCCTGGGCAAGTCACTTAACCCCCATTGCCCCTCCAAAAAATAAAAACAATTTTTAAAAAAGTAATCTATGGGGGCAGCTAGGTGGTGCAGTGGATAAAGCACCAGCCCTGAATTCAGAAGGACCTGAGTTCAAAAGTGTCATCAGACACTTAACACTTACTAGCTGTGTGACCTTAGGCAAGTCACTTATCCCTCATTGCCCTGCCCCCCAAAAAAGTAAGCTGTAATTTTCATGACTTTAAACTGTCTTTTGCTTTATGTTAATGGACATAAAAACACTTAGGCATAGTTGTATCGGTATGTACAAGCTATTCTGTTCTGTGCTTTTCCTATTTAACATAATTTTTATGAGTAAATGAAATTAAATTCATGAGTCCTCAAGTCCATATATTTGCCATTTTAAAATGCCAGCTTCAAGTCTGTGAGGGACTATCCCACAGAAGATGGTCTACACTTCTCTGTTTGGCCCCCCTAGAAAGAAGTGGGAGCAGTGAATGGAAGATGAAAAAAGGTGAGTCTAGGCTAGATGGCAGGAAAAACTTCCTAACAATGAAAACTGCCCCAAAAAAGAATGAAGTGCTGCAGGGCAGAGGCTCACCTCCTCACTGGAGATCTTGCATCCCAGAGGGGGTGATCACTTGTCAGGTCATGCTGTAAGGAGGATGCTTTTATGGGTGTGCATTAAACTAAGATTTCCCCTAACACTGAAATTCTGTGATCATGTAACACAATAACAATGACATGCCAAAGTTTACTTAGTTGGTATTCAGTCATTTTTCAAGTGTGTCTTACTCTTCATGATCCCATTTTTGTGGGGTTTCTTGGCAAAGATACTGGAGTAGTTTGCCATTTCCTTCTCCAGCACATTTTCCAGAAGAGGAAACTGAGGCAAACTGAGTTAAGTCATTTGCCCAGGGTCACAAAACCTAGTAAGTGTCTGAGGCTGGACTGAACTCAAGAACGTAGTTCACTTAACCATTCCCATTATGTCATGACAGAATTAGAATCAGAAAAACATAGGTTCAAATCCTATGAGACTTAGTAGCCATATGACCAAATGCAAATTTCTGAACCTTTCTGGGCCTCAGTTTCCTTCTCTGAAAACAGGAGACTGATAATACTTGTAATAGTATTTCACAGTGTTTCTGTGGGGAGGGGCCATATGAATTGTGCCACTTTGGGGCATTTATGTTCAAAGGAATCATAGGATTTTAGATGCAGGAAGTCTACATTCTCATTATACAGGTGAGGGTAGTGAAAACTGAGGAAGGAGAGCAGTTTGCCCAAGGTGACACAAATACTAAATGTCATAGAGAGGATTTGAACTGGAAACTTTGACTCCAAGTTTTGGCCTCCCTCCATTGTATGACACTAATAAACATTCCAAGACTATGGTTCATTCCCAGTTTCATGGGAGCAGTTGCTAAGCAACGTAAACAACAATAATAATAAGTTGTATTTAAATAGTACTTTAAAGTTTGCAAAGTTTTCGTATGCTAACTCATTGTTCTGCAAAAGAGCCCTGTGAGGAGGGGTGATATTTTTTTTGGCAGGGCAATGAGGGTTAAGTGACTTGCCCAGGGTCACACAGCTAGTGTCAAATGTCCGAGGTTATGATGTGTCCACTTGTCTCCTAGCCAGTAAATGTCTGAGACAGGATTTGAACTCAGGTCTTTCTCATTCTATGTCCAGCACTCTGTTCATAAGGTGTTATTACTAAAGTGGGCAAAGGTTCGAGTTAACATAGGGTCTGAATTTTTGTTTGTTGCTTTTCTTCCTCAGCTGATCTTTGACCTCATCACTATGGGTATTTTCTCAGATGGTACAGATCAAATGTTGTCCCTGTCTTCAGATCCTATCCCATTTTTGTCCCTCCCTTCCCGTATCACCCATAACTTGAGGAATCTGGAGGTCCCCAAGACTCTTTTGAGGCTCTTTGAAGTAAAAATTATTTTCATAATAATACATATATTTTAACTTCTATTATGGCAAATGTCTACAGATAAAACCCACAGAAACAAAACTCTTGGGGTCCTCAGTCACTTTTTTTTTGCTGGGCAATGAGGGTTAAGTGACTTGCCCAGGGTCACACAGCTGATAAGTGCCAAGTGTCTGAGGCCAGATCTGAACTCAGGTTCTCCTGAATCCTGGGCCAGTGATTTATCTACTGCACCACCTAACTGCCCCCTGCAATCACTTTTTTTTTTTAGTGAGGCAATTGGGGTTAAGTGACTTGCCCAGGGTCACACAGCTAGTAAATGTTAAGTGTCTGAGACTGGATTTGAACTCAGGTACTCCTGAATCCAGAGCCGGTGCTCTATCCACTGTACCACCTAGCTGCCCCCCCTGCAATCACTTTTAAGAGTATAAAGGGGTCTTAACACCAAAAAATTTAAGTATGCTGTGTTAGGTCTTTGAACAATTCATGTGTACCAGTGGATCATTTGGGCTGCCCATCTGTTATCTTTCATTTCTGATATGTAACTGGTCTGTCTCCTTTCTAATTCTATATTATCTGATAATAACTTTCACATCAATCACTTCTCGTGTGCAAGTCATCATAGAGTAAGATGTTGTGACCCAGTGCTGCAGCCTTCAATGGATGTGAGTGTCCATTGTTCTTTGAGACACCTGTAACTTTGATCTTTTAGAAATTGTGTTGGTCCAGGATTTGTAGTCATGCAGCATCAATGGAAGAATCATGACCTTCACAATAGGGATCTTTGTGTCAGGGGCAGGTTGGAGGTCACTGAAAGCCCTATGTAACTTCCCAAATCCAATCTACCCAGCTCTCCCCCTCCTGTTCAGTTCTCAGTCCAGCACACTGTCTACTGTCTCCATTTCCTACTCCAAATAGATAAACCAATGAACTAACTCAGTGGACTCCATTAAGTTTAGTTTAGTTTTTTTTTTCACTTGGAGAATTTTCTGTTTCAAAATCAATTGGCTTCCTGTTCCCATTATAAACTACTTTTTCACTGCCCCAAATTACAAGGTAACTGTAGCTTCCATCCATGAGCCCTCATATCTGTGCTCCCTCACCTTCCACATTCAAATGTATTTCAAGTCATTCATTGCTGCAGAAGGAGATCTATTTGATTTAGCTATAAAATGACACATGTGGTTTGAATAACAAGATGTGATTTCTTTCTGCAAAGGGTCAATAGGAATTAGCCCACATGTATCATTTTTTAAAAGGTGCCAGCTGAACCGCATGAATAAATAGGAGAAATCTTTATTCCTTTTGTTAAGAGAGTAACTCCAGGAGCCAACAGAAGACAAGAGAGGGTTAGCTTTATTGAAGAAAATTTGGGCATTTTATTATTCCTTTTAATTAGGCCTTTCAGATGAGCAAATAAGTTACTAACTGAATTCGGCCCACAAAATCCCAACCTGTATGCCCTCCATATTTTAATTGGTACCACTTATTTTTAACAATGCTGTCTCTACCATCTCTTGGACGTTCCCAGAGTCATAACTGATAGATTTTGCACCTGTGTCAAAGCATGTGTATGTCTGTGTATGCATGTATATGTGTGTATTGTGGGGTGGAGGGTTATTAACAGAAGTGAAGTCACTGTCAGGGACAATCATACTCTCTAACTGACTCTAACATAGTGATGTCTTGCCCAAGGCTTCAGTGCTATGAACTGGGCAAGTCAGGGAAGTTCCCTGGGAAGAGGCCATAAATGAATGAAAGAAAAAGCATTTAGATGCTTACAACATTCCAGCCACTACCTCAGGTCATGGTGGGTAAAAGGCCACTGCAGCATGGTGGTGTCAATGCCCCTTAATTTTTGCATCCAGTAGGAAAGTCTCAGTCACCCCCAAACTAATTTAAACCCTCTGCAGTCTTATTTTCTTTAACTCCCCAGCTTGGCAAGCCAATCAGAAAATATACATGGGTTGTATCCCCCACTCTAATACAGACACACCTTTGTCCTCCGAACCTACGCTACTGCTGGGGCAACCCACTCTACCATAAAGGAAGGGAAAGTGGAAAGCATTCATATGGTGCCCACTCCACACCGGCCACCATGCTAAGCCCTCTCACAAATAATATCTCATTTGATATGAAGAGCAATTCACCGCTGGTGCTACCTGGGTGAGGACGGGCATCACTGCTCGCAAGGTATTCATGAAAACCAAGTGAAAACCAAGAGGCTTGCAAAGGGCAGATAGCACGACGAGCAGAACCTTGCTGTAACACTGTTATATGTGCCCCTAAAGCCGACCTTATAGACTACTCAAGAAGGGAAAGGGAAAGAGCCTAGCAGGTGAGTCATGGAAAACACAGATGCAGGAAAGGAAGAAAATCAGGGTATTCAGTGATGCAAGGTCATATCTATATATTTGGGGCTTTTCCTGAGGATGAGGCATTTCAAGAGGCTCCACAATTCACGGTCTCAGAGGGTTATTTGGGGGTACCAAGAGGCCAAGTAACTTGGCAGTTGCTGGCACAGTGGATAGAGGGCTGGGACTGGAGTCAGGAAGACCTGGGTTCAAATCTCACCTCAGACCCTTCCTATCTATGTGACCCTGGGCAAGTCACTTAACCTCTGTCTGCCTTGGTCTCCTCACTGGGATAACAATAGCACCTACCCCCCAGGGTTGTTGTGAGGATAAAATCGGATAATAACTATAAAATGCTGAGCACAGTACCCAGCATGTAGTAAACATTCATTCACTCATTCAATAAACATTTATTAAATGCCTACTGTGTGCTAGGTACTGTGCTAAGTGCTGAGGATACAAAAAGAGGCAAAAAACCCAGTCTCTGCCCTCCAGGAACTTACAGTCTAATGGGGGAGACAACATGCAAACAAATATATACAAAGCAAATGATGTACAGAATAAACAGAAAATAACTAAAGGAGGGAAGGAACTTCTGAAATTAAGAGGGTTTGGGGAAGGCTTCCTATAAAAAGTGGGATTTTAGTTGGGACTGAAAGGAAGACAGGAAGGTCAGTAATTTGAATAGAGAAGGGAGAACATCCCAGGCACAGAGGACCGCCAAAGATAATAACACTAAATGAATGTTAGCTATTATTAATAATAATATTAATATTATCTTCATCATAGTTCTCATTATAGCACCTACCTCCCAGAGTTGTGAGGAGAAAATGAGGTTGTATTTGTAAATCACTTAGCACACTTTAAAGCGCCTCACAAATGTTATTATTATTGTTTTTGTGGTTGTCATTAGAATAGTAAGTGCTTAACAAATGCTTCTTGAATGATTATTTGGCCCCAGGGCCAGCCCTCAATCCCTAATCCCATTCTGCTATTGATTATTACTTCTCATTAAATTGGCATAGACCGTCTAGGACTTTTAGACTTATGAACTCCATATATGCAACCCATAGTTTTTCCGAAAGCATAGCTTCTGTTCTCATCACTAGAGTTTCTGACATGTCCAATGAGCTCTTCTAACACCTCAGGATTTTGGAAATACTTCCATTTGCTTTAGTCTTTGTGTAATCTTTTCTCATTGAGAAGCGCTGCTAATATCAAAGAAGATTGATTCTGGGAGCTCACAACTCCCTGAATGGAATCAGCTGGCCCTGGGCGCTTGTCTCTGCAAGCTGGCATCTCTGGCACATCAAATTAAAAGCTTCAAGATTGTCTTCACCTCCTCACCGCCATCTTTGATCCTTCCTGATATTTAATTTATCAAGTACATTAACAGTTTCCCCCACAGTTCCCTGATAATCCCTCAAAGTACTAGAAATGCTGTACTGGGCCATCCCGACAGTTTCTTCAGTCCAGTCACTGGTCTCTAACTTGGACACCGAGGCACATTTAGAAATAGCTCATGGGATCAGAGGGTTCAGCAGAGAAAAGAAGCTTTGAGAGCATCTAATCCTGGTGTTCTTCCCTGGGGTTCCCTAGATGCCCAGGGGTCCGTGGATAGATTTCAAACTATCCATAAACTTGAATGGGGGAAAATATATATCTTTATTCTTACTATCCTCCAACTCAAATTTTGCATTTCCTTAAATTGTTTAAAAATAGGATTCTGGGAAGGGGTCCATAGGTCTTTCTCCACTCCCCTCATTTTATAGAGAGGGAATGGATAGCCTAGAGAGCTGAGGGAGGTGTGCTGCCAAAGGTCATCGAGTGTAGAAGTGGTAAAAGAGGAAGCTGAATGTGGTTCCTTTTGATTTCCACGTAGCCCCTCAAAGGCTGAGTCACTTTAAAAATCTCTAACTGCATTGTCATAACTTTCCTTTGATCAATTATTTTATCTGAAATCTATTTTATGGGTCATTTTTTTTGGCAGGGCAATGAGGGTTAAGTGACTTACCCAGGGTCGCACAGCTAGTAAGTGTCAAGTGTCTGAGGCTGGATTTGAACTCAGGTCCTGCTGAATCTAGGGCCAGTGTTTTATTACTGTCACTTCCCAATGACTCTGACTTTTAATTCAGTAGAGCACTTTCCTGTAATAAACAGCAATGATGATGATGATGAAGAAGAAGAAGAAGAAGAAGAAGAAGAAGAAGAAGAAGAAGAAAAAGATGTATATATTTCTTACTACATACCAGGCATTGTGCTAAACACCTTACAATTATTATCTCATTAGATACTGGCAGCAGCCCTGGGAGGTAGGTGCTATTATTATCCCCATTTTATGGATGAGGAAGCTGAAGCAAATAGAGACTAAGTGATTTGCTCAGGGTCACACAGCTGGTAAGAGTCTGAGGCCAGATTTGAAGTCAGGTTTTCCTGACTCCAGACCCACTTTATCCACTGGGCTACCAGCTGCCCTGACACAAATAAGTGCAGTTTGGCAAAAGAAATCAACACATCGGGCATATCTGAAAATGTCCGCCTCATTTTGTATCTACACTGTTCCCCCCTCCCCTGATGTCTGCTTCTTGCCTCCCCATCTGCTGAGATGGGGTAAGCATGCTCGATCATCAGTCGTCCTCAGTCATGACCATCCCTACATCTGTTAGCATTCTGAAGTCTATGTTGTTTTCTTTTGAATTTTTATTGTCTCTGGGTAAATTGCTCTCTTGGTTTTTCTCACTTTGTTCTGCATCCATTCATATAAATCTTTCTAAGTTTCTCAAAATTCTTCCTATTCACCATTTCTTATAGTACAGTAAAGTTCATTTATTTCTTTTACATTTTGGAGGCCCATAGTTAAACTGTTCTGGTTTTGCTTTCTTCAATGAGCATCATCAGTTCATACAAGTCTTCCTAAGTGACATTCATCACTTCTTACAGGACAAAAAGTATTCATTTATATCCATCTACCACAATTTATTCAGGCATTCCATAATCAAAAGGTACCTACTTTCCTTCCAGTCCTTTGTTATACAAAAATGGTATAGATATTTTTACATATATGAGGCCCTTTTTTGACCTTTGGCCTCTTGGGCTATCTGCCTAAGATCGGTCACTGGATCAGTTTAGGAGTTTTGGGGACATAGTTCTGAAATGCTTTCCAGAACAGTTGAACCAATCCATGGCTCTACCAACAGTTAGTTCATTAATGTGCCTGTTTTCCCAAAGTTGCTTCAATATTTACCATTTTAATCTTTTGTTATATTTCTTGATCTGATGCAGATGAGGTAAAAACTTAGTTATTTTGATGTATAGTTCTCTTATTAATGATTTAGAGCATTCTTTCATTCGACTGTTGATAGATTACATTTCTTCTTTTGAAAATTGCCTGTTCATGTCCTTTGATAACACTAGAGCATGGTAGAGTAGGATGATCATTGGCTTTGGAGTCAGCAGACCCAGGTTCCCATCAGTATTGCTTATAACCTCTATGACCTTAGGCAAGTCACCTCTCTCACCTGAGAAAGTCGGTCTCTTTGAGCTTCACTTTCTTCATCTATAAAATAAAGGGTCCTCTTCAGATGACTTCTAAGGTCCCTTAGGGTTCCAAATCCATAATCTTGTGATCTCATCAACTGGGGAATGTTCTTATTCTTATGTATTTCTATCAGTTCCTAAGATATCCAGATAGCTGATATCTTAGCTATCAGACCATCATCAGAGATATTTGTTGCAAAGATTTTTCCCAATGAACTGTTCATCCAGCAATGTGAGTTTTGTTCCTCTAAAAACATTTTTTAAATTTTTATGCAGTCAAAACTGCCTACATAGTTTTTATTGTTCTCCTCATATCCATTTTTACTTAAGAATTACCCTCCTCCACCCCATCATAAGTGAGCAACATTGTATTCTCTTCTACTTTTATGTTATTATATTTAGGTCTAATATCTATTTGGTGCTTATTGTGGTATATGGTATAAACATTTGGTGTAAACCTAATTTATGCCAAAAATGTCTTTTATTTCCTGGCAGGTCATGTTGAGCAGAGAGTACTCAATCCACTTAAACATCACATTGACAGCCTTTTAGTACATTGACCTCTTTTTATTGAATTCTTTTTACTGTTCCAATTCACTGGAATCTTTCCATAATGAAGTTCTTGGGATCCCCACAGTGGGTCCATGCTAGTGAATTCCTTCAGTTAATTTTCTCTAATTTATCCTGTATTTATCTTGTTTTCTCATAGTTGTTGTCCATTCTTGAAGATGACACAAATGACACCCCTATGTTACAGTCAAGTTACAGTGTGTCTGTAGCTGATCAGACTGATATGAGCTTTGCACAAGTAGTCCATGTGAACATTTGGGGTGAATTCTCTAAATTTGCACATCTTGAGTTTCTTTTGAGCTACTTCAATTCTGATTCACTCAACTTCTTTGATGCAGGTACACCATACTGGGCAGTCCTTAAGCAACGTCTCCCATGTCATGCAATCAATTCCAAAGTTCTTCAGATAGTTATTTTCTTATTGTCTCCCCACTAGACTGAACTCATTGAGGGCAGGGACTGTCATTTACCTTTCTTGGTATCCCCATCAAGTATCATAGTGCATAATGTATAGTAGGTGCTTAATAAATGTTTACTCACTCACAGTGGATATGTGGTTTCATTGCCTTGGACACTTGCAATGTCCTTCAGTGATGCAAGTTGGAACCCAGCTGTGTTTTCTAATCCTGTGTATTTCTTGTCTATATTCTTTCATAAAACCCCAACAGAAGGTCCATCCAATATGCTTAGGGTCTTTTAATTCTCATGATATGTCATGGAAACCAATGGAACAGAAGGGTTGTCAACTCTAGTAGACGTGGTTAGCCCTTGCTCTCACCACAGAACTGGCCCATCTTCTTTTCAACAATTTTATAACATTGTCCTTCTGATATTTACTGTAATAAAATTAATTTCAATACAAGAAGGATCCACATTATATAGCCCTATTTCCCACAATGTGTAGTTTATTATATAGCAAGCTCTAATAAAGGAGTCTCCAATGTGGGAGCCATAACACCAAAAGGGTGATGGCTTGAACCTAAGGGGTGGGTGAGCAATCAGAGGGTAACAAAATGGATAACATTCTGCCTCCATCCCCACCCCAAAAGTCAGTTCTAAGCTTGCCTCCAGCATCTATACCACCTTCTCCAATACTTCCCTATTCAGGGCTTGTCTTCTGTGACTCCTAAGGGTGGGCTGCTTGTTGTGGGAATGATATAGCCTAACCCTACCCAGGCAGCTAGTTGTAGAATTCTGGGACTTAACAGACATGTTCATGCCTACCTGGAATGTTTTGTCAATCATGTCCTCTCAGCTTTGCCCTTTTCCTGATGAAAAAATCCTAATCTTGTTAGTCTATGCATACACAGATGCTATTTCATTCCTTTGATCATTTTAATTACTTTTGCTAAGTCTGGTTTAGAAATGTGATATTAAGAACATTCATACAAATTAGCTTTTGGACTGTCAGGTCTAGGGTCCAGAGAAGACAATTAGTTCAGGGCTTTTAAAAAAGCCAAATAAGGATTTAAATGAAAATTGAAAATGTGACCCCAGAGCACCAGGGCATTCCTAGACTGTTACTCCCTGTGCTCCTTGTATTTTGTGAGTTGTAATCACTGGGGAAGACTTTGCTGACTGGTTATAAAAAAAATCTGGGGGGTGGCTAGGTGGCACAGTGGATAAAGCACCGGCCCTGGATTCAGGAGTAACTGAGTTCAAATCCGGCCTCAGAAACTTGACACTTACCAGCTGGGTGACCCTGGGCAAGTTACTTAACCCCCATTGCCCTGCAAAAAAAAAAAAAATCTGGTGGGATTGGGGAGTTCTTGACCTTACCTTTATGGTACATTAGAGACAAAGGCTCAGCTAGTGCACAGCTAAGCTGGCATGAGACCTATCCTGCCATGAATTCACTCTCCCCAATTCGCTTTGAAAGCCTCATATATCGTCTGTTTCTTTGGAGGATTATTCAAGATTCTGATATAATATTGTCCATTTAGGAGAAATCCTGTTTTAAACTATAATATGAAGCTGGTTTCAAATGCCATCCTACATACCTAGCTTGCTGTCAGCAAGTTTTTCTTGCCTGCTAGTTAGCCTAGCTTCACTCTTGGCTCAATTCCACCCTATGACTTCTCATCTCTTATCTTGCCTCACCGTTTACATTCTTCAAATAGCTTGTTTCTTTTTGACTCTTGGCCAGCCAGCCTCTCTGTGTTTGGCTCCCTTTGATCTTCCTTCTCCAATCAATCCCTTCCTCTGATTATTTTTGTCCCCACTTATTTGAACTCCTTGCAGTCTGTCTCTGCAACACTGGTTGCCACGTGAGCAAGAATAGACCCAGCTAAGGGTTTGTCAGGCTCAGGTTAGCCATTGGCCCTTGCCATTAGCCATGCAGCAACTCTCTGTGCAACTGAGCTATTTTGCTGAAGCCACAGCACATTAATGGAGATGTTTGAAATGGGCCAGACCACATTTCTGACTCACATTTAATTTGCTTTCTACCTTCTCCCTTAGGTCCCTTTTCAGCCTGCCTATTTTTCAGGTTTCCCCCTCCTATTCAGTAGTCAACTCATAGCTGATTTCCCTGATGCATTCATTTGTGGTTTTTCTGAGTTAAATTTTCCTTTCTTTCCTGCTCATAAATCTAACTTTGTTAGCTTTATTTTTGGACAAGCCCTAATACTCATCTATCAATTGATAGATAACATAGATCAATCCATCAACAAGCATCTATTAAATTCTTACTATGTGCCAATCACTGTGCTAAGTATTGAAGATCTAAATAAAAAGCAAAAACAGCCTCTGTTCTCAAGGGATTTATCTTCTTTTAAATTGTTTTCAATTAACTAGCATTTATTTTCTATTCCCCCATACCCACAACTGAACAAAAAAGTAAAAAAGATAAATAAAAATTCATAACAAATATACATGGTCAAGTAATTCAGTTCAAGTAACTGGGTCATTGATTCTCTCAATGACCATGTCTAAAAGTATGTCTTATTCTGCATTTTACATCCATCACTTTCTTGTCAGGAGTTTGGGTAGCAAGGTTCTTCTAAGCCCTCTGGAATTGTGGTCTGTCAATGCAGTGATCAGAGTTCAAAAGTCTTTCAAAATTGCTTTTTGTCATAGTGTCATTTTCATTGGATAAATTCTCTCAGGTTTTGCTTAGTTAATTTGGATTCAGTTAATATAGACTTTCTGTTTTCTCTGAAATGGCACATTTCTTCATTTTTTATTTCAGAATTATATTGTATTACATTCATGTACCATAATTTATTTAGCCATGCCCTAATAAATGAGTACAACCTTAAGTTCCCTTTTTTCCTATTAGAAAAGAAGGGCTGCTATAAATATTTGTCCACATATTGGTCTTTTTCCTTTTCCTTTACTCTTTTTGGGTGGATGTGCCTAATAGTGGTATCACTGGGTAATGAGTATACACATGATGTGGAAAAATTGGGACACTAATCCACTGCTGATAGAACTGTAAACTGATCCAACCATTTTGGAGAACAATCTGGAATTATGCCCAAACATTTATAAAACTGTGCATACTCTTTGATTTAGAAATACCACTATTAGCTCTGTTTCCCAAAGTGAGCAGGGAAAAAGTAAAAGAACCTATATGCTCTAAAATATTTATAGCAGCTCTCTTTGTTGTGGCAAAGAACTAGAAATTGAAGGGATGCCCATCAAGTGGGGAATGGCTAAATAAGTTGTGATATGATTATGACAGACTACTACTGTACTATAAGAAATGATGAGCAGGCTGATTTTAGAAAAACATGGAAAGACTTGCACAAAATAATGAAGAGGGAAATGAGCAGAACCAAGAGAATGTTGGATACAGTAACAGCAGTATTGTCCTCTAACATTTCTTATATTCCTTATTTGTCATCTTTAGCAATAGAATGGGTGTGAGGTGGAAACTCAGTTGCTTTAATGTGAATTTCTCTAATTATTATTTGTTTGGAGCATTTTAATATGTTTTTTTAATTTTTTAATATGTTTTGTATTTTTTCTTTAAAAACTTCCTTTTCATGTCCTTTGGCTATTTATCTATTGGGAAATGGCTCTTATTCTTGTAAATTTGCATCGATTCCTCATATATCTTGGATATATGAGACTTACTACTTTTCATCATAGTTTGAGACCTACTTGGTATTACCAGGCCTCCTTTGTTGCCTGTTTATCATTATTTATTATCAACATCATCATTATTTCCCTTGACATTCTTGATCTTTTGTTTTTCCAGATGAAATCTGTTATCACTTTGAAAAGAAACTTACATTTTTGTAGGGGAGAGAAAATATACATAAATAGGCATATGCAGGATACATACAAAGCAGGAAAACAGTAACTTTAAATGGCATGTAGACAGATAGTTTAAACACAGCAAAGAGACAGTGACGTAAGGCTAGAAAAGGGGGATAGAGTAAGATGGACAGTATCTAGAAAATTCCAAAGTGGTTTTTTGGGGGGTTTTTTGGTTTTTGGCAGGGCAATGGGGGTTAAGTGACTTGCCCAGGGTCACACAGCTAGTAAGTGTCAAGTGTCGGAGGCTGGATTTGAACTCAGGTACTCCTGAATCCAGGGCAGGTGCTTATCCACTACACCACCTAGCCGCCCCCAAAGTTTTTTTTTTTAATGATACATTTACATCTTACACCTATCCATTTAATTAACAATAAGGCAAAAGGAATATTAATCATATCACAGGTACTCAGATATTAAAGCATGTGCACCACAATCCACACATAAACTTGGTTCCTGCATTCCCAGCATTTGAGGGAGACTGGGCACACTGGGTCTTTCAAGGAGTCACATGAGTGATGACACCCAATGTGCACAGGGCAACATACAATCTCTGGAACAGAAAACTTCAGTATTCTCTTTCTGTCTCAGAAACTGACCATAAAGTCCCTTGTTGAATGTAGCTTCTGTACTGAATAGATGCTCCCACAGCTAAGCTGAGATGATCTACAGCATGCCTGAGTAACACATCACTCAGCTACACTAATGATCGGCTGAGCGGTTTCAATGATTCTGTTTCCAAACTATTCATCTGCTCATCTTGACTTACTTCTCAGCAGCAGCTGTAGAATCCATCACTTCCATTTTTTAAATAAACATTTTTATTTAAAGTTTTGAGTTCCAAATTCTATCCCCCCCTCTTTCCTTCCCTCCCTTCCTCCCTCCCTGAGGAAGTAAGCAATCAGATGTAGATTATGCATGTGTCACTTCCACCTTCTGAAATCTCTCCTTCTACTTCTCTCATCTTTTATCTTCTTGGGTTCAGACTCTGAGTCTTCTCTGCAAATGACCCCACCTTAGCTTATGACTGAATCAAATTCTGATCTTCTGTCTATAATCAGATAAATTATATTTGTCCCCAACACTTCCGATGTTCATATCTGCCTGATTTACCTCAGGGTGTCACATTCACAAGTGCCACAACAATTGTCTCAACTGAGTCAGAGACTCAGTAACTGCTCAGTAACTTCAGTAACTGCTTCCCTTAGAATTCTGAGAAGACAACTCACATCACAGTAAGGTAAAGTACACCACATCACCATAAGGAAACTCCCTCTATCAACACAAGTCAGCATCTTTACAATTTTGAATGTTTGCCTTGCACACTGATAATTTAAGTAACTTGCTCAAGGTAACATATGTTTCAGATGCAGGACTTGACCCCAGGTCTTCCTTAGTATATTATATAAGTCTATGAGGGACACAGTAGATAGAGCATTGACCCTGAAGTCAGAAGGACCTGAGTTCAAATCTTACTTCAGACACTTATTAGCTGTGTGACCTTAGGCAAATCACTTAACCCCAATTGCCTTAAACATCCAGGGCCATCTCCAGTCATCCTGATGTATATCTTAACACTTTACCCCGATGACTCCGGAGGACAGAGTGAGGTTGATGACCTTGCACAGCTCTCCCTCACTTAAATACAATTCAGTACAAGTCATGGCATCACCCTATGTCACAGTCTTCTTAGAGAATGGACAAATAACGACAACAATATAAGTCTATGAAAAACAGATGCAAAATATAAACTCTAAGGTAGAATTGAACAGAGGCTCCTAGCAAATGAAGGGATATGGAAAGAAAGGCCTTTGGTAGCAAATGGTGCTTGAGCTGAATTTTGAAGGAGACTTCTGATTCTTAGAGGCAGAGGTGAGGAGAGTGGGCATCCAGGGATGGAGAAGAGCCAGTACCTAGGCATGGAGATGGAAATGGAGATAATAATATCTATAAGTATTCACTTCACAGAGGCTAAAATGAGACATTTGCAAATCACTTGGAGTGCTGTGGTTTTCCATGTGATTAATTTTGTCAATTGTTTTTCCAAGGTGGGGCCTTGCATGCCTCCTGTTCCAACCTAATCTTAGTGCATAATATTTGGATACCTTGCTGTCCTCTCTCTGCTTGAATTTTATTTACAATTTTGGAATCATATTCATTAGTAACCACAAAGCACTTTGCAAGCCTTTAGGGAGCTCTATAAATGTCATTGATTCGTCCTGTTTCTAGCTTGGGAAGCCTTACCTCATCCTGGCTTCTATCAGCCTTCAAGAACCCAGGATACCTCTTATGATGCAGCGAGGCATCAGGAAAGCCTAGAATGGAGGAATTTACAAACGATAATTAAAATGACCACAGACCAAATTGTAAAGTTTCTTCTGTATCTCTGTAAGATAGGAGAGGTAGAAAGAAAGTGCTATCGGTCAGAGACAAGAAGCAGCGTGGAGTCAAACATTCTAGTATTTGCTATTTCTAATGCAAAAAAGCAAGGCTTTTCTTTGTTACCTTTAACAGTACCTTTTAAAAATATATTATTAGTTATCTTTTACTTTTATAGAGTAGCATCTTCTGAGACAGGAAGACCTGGGTTCAACTCTTGTCTCTGACTTCTAAAGGCTCTGTGACTCTGGGCAAGTCACCTAATCTCTCAGGAGATGGCTAACCAGAATTGGTTAGAAGGAGTTCTCCTTGCGTACTCACAAGCTGAGTCCTTATCTTCCCTTTGTTGTTATATTGCCGACATTTCCCAATGTATCCCTCCTTTCTCCCCCTCCTACAGAATAATCCCTTATAACAAAGAATTTAATTTTTTTTTAAAAATCAGTAAAAATTAATCAACACCATGGAGCCTGTCTTGCATTACTAAACAGAACTTCTAATTCCCTCCCTCTGTTCCAAGTTCCAGTTCTTGGCTATGTTAAGTTCTTTGACTGGTACATAGAACCCATCCATTCACTCTGCGCCAACTCCTGAAGGTTATCATAATATATTACCCAGAATGCCATGGGGCAAGGTCACCAGTCATCCATGCTCTGTTGCTTACACATATGTCTGGGTTTTGAAAAGCTAATTGGGAAGATGTTAATGTGGCTGCCATTGAGAAGATTAATTGATCACATACATATGTCCTCCTATTAAAGGTATTTGTTAGAGTCAGCAAATCTGCATGTTGTCTGAAACATCAATGAGCCATAATATTGTATAATAAAATGGAAGGCAAGTTATTTATTTGCGATTAATAAAATTAAAAATCTAATCAATCAGCAGCACTTAAGGAACATTGACCCTTGTAGAAATGTAGCTCATTTCACCCACTGTGTAGCTTGCATTCAAATGGCGATTTCAGTCCTGACCTCGCCCTGAAAATGATGTGACAGTTTATGCACTGTCAAGGACTTGGTTTGTCTGTTTGTTTGTTTGTTTTTTCCCCAACTATAAAGCCTGAAATCAATCAACCAATTAATAGCCATTTATTAAGTGTCCACTATGTGCTGAGCACTGTGCTAGGTGATTTCTGGGGATAGGAAGACAAAAATGACACACTCCCTGAAATCAAGGAGAAACACAAACACATGCATCCATACACACACACACACACACAGACATACACACACACATACACACATCTATATCTTTATACACACATACACCTGTGTGTATACAAACAAAAGAAATACAAGATGATTATTTCAGGGGAAGACACTAGCAGCTGTGGAGTGGGGGTAATCAGGAAAGATCTCATGAAGGAAATTAGATATTCTTAGAGGCAGGGTTGAGGAGGGAGTCCATCCTAAGCATGGGGGAACAATTTGCTTTATAAATCAGTAGGGTCAGTCTAGACTTTAGAGGACATCTAATTGACCCCCCTTCTTTTACAGATGAGTCTTAGAGAGGCTGAGTTACTTGTCTGGGGTCACACAGTAAGTGTCTGACATCAGGTCTTCCTTGCTCTATCACCCCACACTTCCTTTCGCTATCAGAACCATGATTCAGATGTAGGTCATCTTTTGATCACTACCCCATTCATGTGTTTATGTCACTGAAAAGGCAGGGCAGGGCAGGGCAGGGCAGGGCAGAGCAGGGCAGGGCAGGGCAGGGCAGGGCAGGGCAGGGCAGGGCAGGGCAGGGCAGGGCAGGGATCATCAAACCAGTTGCTCCAAGCTCTTCTTTTTGATTTCTCCAATTTTCCTGTCTTGTAGCTGCTCTCATGCTTGGCCTGCACAGAGACACATCTCTCTGGTTCTGGTTCAATCCCAGACAAGGTTGGGACCAGGGCTTACTGTGCTAATGCTCCTAGAGAATGGACTTCAGTCTGCCTCGAAGCCTCTAATTCCCAGTACAGGATGCTTGGATGGCATTGGGCAGGTCACCTCCCTTCAGTGTGTTCATTCATAAAATATACAAAATGTTGGGGCTAGACTTGATCATCTCTTTCTAAGACCCTTTCCACTATAGATGATACTGACTTGTCTGCTCAGAACATTCTGCCTGCCTATAGGGATATCCCCCTTGGAATTCCTTGGGACCTTTTTGATCCTAACCCAGATCGACATTCAGACTGTTTTACTTATGATTTTAGAATCTGGAGTTGAAAAGAGCCTTAGGTATCATCTAGTCCATCTCTATTGTTTTACAGATGAGGAAGTCAAGGTCCAGAGAGGGGGTGCAACTTGCCCAAGGTCACACAGCAGGTAAATAGGCTAACGAGAATTTGGGTCTAGTTGTATGATCCTGTCAGAGGTGTCACCCGACCTCTCTCTAAGCCTCAGTTTCTTTATCTGTAAAGTGATGATAATAATAATGACTTCTTCACCAGGTGTTTGTGAGGATCAAGTGAGAAAACCTATTTAAAGCACTTTGTAAACCTAAGAGCGCTCAGAGAATGTAGCTATTATATCATCTCAGTGTTAAAACTAACCATAGCTTCTTGACCTCTTGGGTTTGTGAACTTTACAAATTATATATTTTTATAACTGAACTTAAGTCCCAATTTACATCCCTTCTCCCAGAAGCCCCTCTCAATTCCAGGGTCATCCCTCTCTTAATTATTTCTTGTTTATCCTGTATATAGCTCCATTTGTATAGATCTGTCTGTATGCTCTCTCCAGCATTAGATTGTAAGCTCCTTCAGGACAGGGAAGGCTTTTTGGTTTTGCCTCTTAGCACAATGCCTGTGATGTAGCATGATTTCCATTGTAATCCTGTGCATTTAGAAGCATTATTCTGAGAAGAGCTTCACCAGATTGACATGACATCAAGAAAGTTAAGAAGCTCTAATCCCAGTGCCTTGTTTTATAAAGAAGGAAACAGGGACCCAGAGAGGTGAACCAAATTCCATAATATCCCAGAGGTGACCAGGCCAGAAATTTGAACCTAAGTTTAGCTGTAGTGAAAAGATTGTTATACCCAAAGAAACAAATGATCTACTCTAGGTGACTAACCTGGTGTTCTTCCACTTATTTCCAGTGAGTCAGAATTGCTGAGGTGGTCATGTCCCTAACCAGTACTAGGGATAAGGACTATACCTGTGACTTTATCAATATAAATGTCCAAGTGAGGAAACCCAAGGGTGGACCAGGGCACAGAGAGGTTGACTGATTTCTCCAGCCAGGATGTCTTAAAATTGAACCTAGGGGGCGGCTAGGTGGCGCAGTAGATAAAGCACCAGCCCTGGATTTGGGAGTACCTGAGTTCAAATCTGGCCTCAGACACTTGACACCAGCTGTGTGACCCTGGGCAAGTCACTTAACCCCATTGCCCCACAAAAAAAAAAAAAAAATGAACCTAGGACTTAGATCTTCCTGGTCAGGTGGATCCAACCCCCCCTGCTGCTCCTGGTCTCTGATTAGGTGGATACTGGAGTGATTTTACATTTCCTTCTCCATCTCATTTTCCATATGAGGTAATTGAGGCAAACAGGGTGAAGTGACTCATAGCCAATAAGTGTCTGAGGCCAGATTTGAATTTAGGAAGATGAGTCTTATTGACTCCAGACTCAGAACTCTATCCACTGCACCACCTAACTATACAGGGCTCCATTGACAGTAAGTGGCAGAGTCTGGGTTGGAAGCCAGGTCTCCTGCCTCCAACCATACCTCGTGCTTTCATTCTGACATGAACTGCAATACCCTCAATTGACACTCATCCTTGATAGACTCTGTGTAACCATCTTCCATCTGGGAGTTGTATTCCACATATTGAAAACTGCCAAGAAATTTGCCTTTTATTTCTATTCCAGAAATTTCCTTTTCTCTTCAAGACAGTACAATTCCATGGTTTTATAAAGAATAAAACAGGTCTGAAGGTTGAGATACTTTCAGTGATTTTAGAAAAATATTCAATTGAAAAGTGTTGGGGAAAAGGGGTGCAAGGGAGTCTTCTTTAAGCTATGGCCAATGCCCAGAACTATTTATAACAACTCACTTTTACCTTTACAAAGTGCTTTACCTACTTTCTCATTTGAGCCCCAAACAAGCCTGTGAGGTAGGTTCTACAGCTGTCACCACCCCATTTTACAAATGAGGAAATTGAGGCTGGGAGAAAGGTGACTAATGGATACCTGTGGTCACACACCTAAGCCTAGTCTTCTTGATTTCATGTCTAGAGCTATAGTCAATGTCACTGAGCAGCCTTGGTCTGGGATAATCTCAGCCTATTTCTTCTGTTGTTGAGACAATGGGATATTGCTTCTTGCTCCATGCTTGGCACAAAGCCTGCTGCTTAGTTGGTCCTTATAAATGCTTCTTAATTTGATTTACAAATGCCTATCGTGTTCTTCATAGAAATTATTTTCTCTTCCATCTCTGGGTCTTTGCTGGGGCCATCCCCCAGGCCTGGCCTGAAATCTCACCTCAGCCTCTTAAAATGCTGAATTTCCTTCAGAGCTCAATTTGAGCACCACCTCCCAGCTGCCACCCAACCTTTAACTCACATTTTTGTATTTGTATATGTATATGTACACACACATACATATTGTTGTTCAGTCATTTTAGTCATGTCTGACTCTCTGTGCCCCCATTTATGGTTTCGTTGGCAGAAATATTAGAGTGGTTTGCTATTTCCTTCTCCAGCTCATTTTACAAATGAAGAAACTGAGGCAAACAGGTTGAAATGACTTGCCCAGGGTCATACAGCTAATAAGTGTCTGAGGATGGATTTGAATTCACAAAGATGAGTCTTCCTGACTCCAGGCAGGGCACTCTATCTACTGAACCTCCTAGCTGTCCATGCATTTATATGTGCCTGTGCATGTGTATGTACATGTAGACATTGTGAGATATAAAATTGGATATTAGATCATAAATCTCCCCTACTTAACCTTTCCCTTAATTTATCTCCCAGACTAGTAAATGGAAGAAGCTTTTGGTTTTCTAGATAGACCTTTTATTGTCAAGGTAGTCACAAGGTGATGTTGATTAAAAGGATAGGAAAGTAGAAACACAATACAAATTGTCTTAAGTCTAAGCTTAGTCTATATTCCTTATAAAAACTCACCAAACCGAAAAGGCCACCTTTGGAGAGAGACCGTCTGTGCCGCGCCGTCAGGAGCCCAGCCAAGCAGGCCAAAGCCTCACTTCCGTTCTCTCCACCCCAGAAGTCGAGTGCATAGCAGGCAGTCTGACGTGCGCAGCAGGTGGACTGTTCGTCTCCTCCCCAAAAGGGTGGTCCTTCAAAAACTGGCGTCTTTCAGTTATCCTAACCGACTGTTAAAAACTTTCATATTTTTTTACCACACATACACATACAAACACAAGTGAAAACAACAACTTATAAGTGCTATTATGTGTCAGATACTGTGCTAAGCTGTGTAGATATAAAGAAAGGTCAAATACAGTCCCCATTCTTAAGGAGCTCACAATCAACTGGGGAAGACAAATTACCATGTACAAACAAGCTATATACAGTTTTTGTTGTTGAATCATTTTAGTTGTGTCAGACTCTTCATGACCCCATCTTGGGGTTTTCTTGGCAGAGACACTGGAGTGGTTTTCCATTCCTTCTCCAGCTCATTTTACAGATGAGGATACCGGGGCAAACAGGGTTAAAGGACTAGCCCAAGGTCACACACCTAGTGTCTGAGGCCAGACTTGAACTCAGGAAGATGAGTCTTCCTGGTTCCAAGCCCAGTGCTCTATCCATTGCACCTAAAAATTTGAAATAATCACTGGAGGGAAGGCAAAGGAATTAAGAGAAATTGGGAATTTAGTGGGGATTTGAAGGAAGCCAGGAGAGAGACCTGAGGCAATGAGCCTGATGGAAAGGCTATCAAAATACTCCTGTGTGAGGTGATGAGGGCCTACACCAGGGTAGTGGCAGTATCAAAGAGAAGAGAGCATACACAAGAGAAGTCACAAAGGTGGAACTAAAAAGACTCAACAGCTGACTTGATGTGGCATTTGACCATTGCTTATTAATTGATTAATGGAGGATGCCTAGAGTGTTTTCAATTATTTAGGGAGTAGGGGCAGCTAAGTGGTGCAGTATCCACTGCACCCTGGATTCAAGAGGACCTGAGTTCAAATCTTGCCTCAGACATTTGACACTTACTAGCAGTGTGACCTTGGACAAGTCACTTAACCCTCATTGCCCCGCAAAAATAAATAAATAAAATTATTTAGGGAGTTGAACAAAAATAAAGGTGGGGGTATCTCTTAAGACTATTAAAATGTGTGCTAGACTCCAAAGTGAGTCCAAAAGACTGAATACAAATCTTTCTTTTGGCGGGGGGGGGGGGGGGGGGGGGGGGGCTGGCAAAGGGGGTTAAGTGACTTGCCCAGGGTCACACAGCTAGTAAGTGTCAAGTGTCTGAGGCTGGATTTGAACTCAGGTCCTCCTGAATCCAGGGCCAGTGCTTTATCCACTGCGCCACCTAGCTGACCCTGAATGCCAATCTTAGCTGTACTGCCTGCTACTTGTGTGGCATTAGACAGTTCACCCAATCTCCCTAGAGATCTGTAAAATAAAAGGGTTAGACTAGATGCCCCCTTGAGTTCCCATCCAATTCTTTTCAAAGGTGATTTTTCCCCATGGTCTCTAAGGCGATAGTCTTGATTAAGAGATCACTAAGTGGCCACATCTAGATGTATAGAAATAGTTAGAAGGGCCATCTGTTCAAGGCATGTTACTTGTCTTAGATTTGCATAATAAACATAAACTATGCGTCTCTTCTCTGGACATTTTATTGTTATCCTTAATGGGTCAACATCATCTTTACCTTTTCTAATTATTTTGACATTTCCTGCCCAGACCTATACCAGGAATGCTTCCAAAACCTGGAGATAACGAAATTAATGATAGTTTTAGCATCTCATATTTGTTAAGCACTAAAGGTTTGCAAAGTACTTACATAACTTATCTAAAGTGAAAGCAACAAAAAGGCTTTGACCATTCTTGCCCAGGTGGTCGATTGAATATTACTCATCATTTGAAGGACACTCACCAAGTACCTGAGAGAATATTTACTGCTGGTATGGTATTAATTACCTCTCAGAGTCACAATGAGTAAAGGGGCTTTGCAAACATTAACATCATGGCAAGCTATCATGATTAAGAACTGGCAGGATTTTTTTTCCTATTAAATAAAATTACTTTACCTGTGAACGGTTTTTAATATTAGAGGATATGCCCAGTTTAGTGACTGGCACATAGTTCCAAATTGCTTTCCAAAATGGCTCAACCAATTCACAGCTTGACCAAAAATGTAATAAAGTGCCTTCCCACCCCGCCACTCTCAGCCCACTCTCTACAGCCCTTCCAATATGTCTGTTTTCCTTCTTTTTTGGTGGGTATGATATAGAAACTCAGAGTTATCTTACTTTACATTTCTCTAATTAGTAAACATTTAAAACATTTTATATGATTATTGATAGCTTTGATTTCTTCCTTTGAGAACTGTTGTCTCCTTTGTGCAAAATGCTTTATATGGATTGTGCCATTTTATCTGAACAGTTCCACGAGGTATGTACTAGTATTATCTGCATTTTACATACGGGGAACCTGAGTCTGAGAGGCTAAATTACTTGTCTAGAATCACACAGCTAGTAAGTGTCTGAAGTAGGATTTGAACTGAAATCTTCCCGACTAAAGATCCAACAATCTATTACACCATCCATCTACCTGTGTATAGCTTCATTTCATAATTTAGACATGCAGTGGTCATATATATGGCTGAATGAGTTCCCCAACAAATGCATACCTCTCCCATATGCAATATTATTATAGCGCTATCTCCTCAGAATCCCTCAGTCAAAGTTTATAGTCCAGCGTCCATCAGCACCTGAAACCAGAAACTTGGAGTCTCTGTTTGAACAGCTTTCACCCTTCCAAGGTAAAAAAGCCCGGTGCTTTCTAGTATGTCAATATGTGGCAGTCCCTAAATCTACTCCCATCTATTCCTTTGTCTTATTTGAATGTTTTCCATTTCTTCTGTAGCTTTCTATTTTAAAAAATAAATAAAGCATTTCATGTTGACTATCAGCACATCCAATAAACCATGATTGATAACTGTTTACATCTAAATGAATTAATTTCAACACATAAAGTACAAGCAGTTTTCTGTTTCCCTCGAAGTCCTCATGGGAATTCTTTGGCTATTCATTCTTATTCACTTTTCCTCTCTTATGGTTGTAGTGAGGGTATTCACTCTTCTGCTTCTATTTTCATCACTCTGCATCATTTCATCAAGGTCTTTCTAGATTTTTCCATATTTTTCATACTTGTCAGTCTTAATTGCTTGACTAGCATTCCACTACCTTAATGTACCACAGTTTATTGAACCATTATCCTAATTGAGTGTTTCCTTTGCCTCCAGTTTTTTTTTTTAATTACAGGACTGATATGAAAATCTTTGAGCATATAGCACTTTTTTTGTCCTTGATTACACTATCTGAGTATATTACCTGCTATGGAAATATTAGGCTAAAGGGTATGATTGCTTTGGTAACTTTTGCTATGTAATGCCAGAATACTTTCCAAAAGTATTCTACATGTTTGCAGTTTCCCACCTGGGAATGAATGTACCTGTTTCTCCACAACCCTATATCCATTGTTTCATTACTTTTTATTATTTTTTATGATTTGATGGATATGCCATGATATCTTTTTTTTCAGGGAAGTCACATCTAGTACTGATTCTAGTGCAACCCAGATTTTTAGCACTGATCCATTAAGAGAAATGGTTGCTTGGTTTCCTGTCTCTAAGTCAGTTTTTGTTATTGTTGCTCAGTCATTTCAGTCTTGTCTGACTCTTCATGACCCCATTTAGGGGTCTTAGCAAAGATTCCGTGGTAGTTTACCATTTCCTTCTCCAACTCATTTTACAGATGAAGAAACTGAGGCAAATTGGGTTAAGTGATTTTTAAAGGTCACAAGCTACTAAATTTCTAAGGATAGATTTGAACTCAGGTCTTCCTGACTCCAGGTCTGGTAATTTACCCACTTTACCTCCTAGTTGTCCTTCTAAATCAGTTCCCTATTAAAGCAAAATAGTTCATCTCAATTCCATGATGACTTAATCTGTTAAAGTTTCATTTATTCAGGGGTTACTTGAAATTAAGTAAATACTGACTGTATGACCCTTCATTTAACCTCTAAGTGTCCTCCAGGGCAACTTTAAGACTGTGAGTCAGAATAGTTGCTCATAAGTCTTGGCTGAAGAAGTTTCTTTACTCCAAACTGATTAAAACTGCTAAATAGCTGGTCCGGACCAAAAGAAATATGCTTTTTGCATAGAGCAGTCCTTTCCAGATATACTCAATTCTAACTCAGCCCAATCTAATGGACTTTATAAAAAGGAACATTCTTTTTTTGTTTTTGTTTTTTGTGGGGCAATGAGGGTTAAGTGACTTGCCTAGGGTCACACAGCTAATAAGTGTCAAGTGTCTGAGGCTGGATTTGAACTCAGGTCCTCCTGAATCAGGACCGGTACTTTATCCACTGCGCCACCTAGCTGCCCTCAAAAGGGACATTCTTAAGCAGAACCAACTGAACTAGGCAGCACCTGTGACAGAATATACTATATTCAGTACCCATAGGTCCCCTTGTTTTCCATCTTTTCAGGAAAAAGAGAAGCTACATCTCTTCAACTCTCCTTAGGACCAAGATCAGTTATTGTGATTATCTGGGTTGGAGCTTTGTCTCAGTGTCCTTTTTGTTGTTGTTGTTGTTGTTGTTGTTGTTGTTGTTGTTGTTGTTGTTTTGCGGGGCAATAGGGGTTAAGTGACTTGCCCAGGGTCACACAGCTAGTAAGTGTCAAGTGTCTGAAGCCGGATTTGAACTCAGGTACTCCTGAATCCAGGGCCGGTGCTTTATCCACTGCTCCACCTAGCTGCCCCTCAGTGTCCTTTTTATATATATTATTGCAGTCATTGCATATTTGTTTCTGGGTTTCTACTTTTCTTTCCTTTGCATCAGTTCATATTAATTTTCCCATGTTTCTTAGAATCTCTCTTATTCTTTGTTTGCTATAAAGGCCTATAATATTCATTACATTTATATTCCACAGTTTTCATAGCCATCCCCTAGTCAAAGGGCATCAATTTACAAATGATGAAATGGGACCCCTTGCACTTACTAGCTACCTCACCCTAGACAAGTCACCCAGGCTTTCTTCGCCTTGATTTCTTCATGTGTCCAATGATAGGGTTGGAGTTGAAGGTCTCTAAGGTCCCTTCTGGTTCTGATCTGTGGTTCTAGTGAGCCAGCATTTATTAGGGGCTTACTGTGTACCAGGGATACAAAGAAAGACACAAGCAATGCCTGCCTTCAGGGAGTGTACCTTCTAATGGAGGAAACAACAAGCAAGCAGCTATGTGCCAACAAATATATAACAGGAAGTTGTCTCAGAGGTGAAGATCCAAAGCACTGGGGTGGTTGTTTTTTGTCCTTTGTTCTCAAAGAGATACGGGCGGGGGCGAGGGGGGGGATGTCAGGACTTTCAGTAAATTGGATTTAAGTCAGGGAGGGGTGTGCAAGGTCACCAGCCTCACTCTCTCCCCAGAGCCATCTGAGTTTATTGACAATATATACATCAGGATGACTAGAGATGGCCCTGGATGTTTGAGGCAATTGGGGTTAAGTGATTTGCCCAGGGTCACACAGCTATCCACTGCACAACCTAGCTGCCCCATGGCACTAATGATGCCAGGGAGGGACAGCCATCAGGCTCCATGTGGGACCTGAGCTGAGTCCTGAACAGTTGACTAGGATAAGATCTAAGTCCCCAGTCCATTACTGCCCTGTGTTCCTTATTAAAAGCTGTGGTTGGTTAGAAAGGACATGATGGGACCCGGTAATCTTACTTGCTTTGCACAATCAAACCACTTACTTGGGGAATGATATATGTCTGTGGGGGGAGGGAGAGAAGGAGAGAGGGAGGAAGGAAGAGAGAGAGACAGAGAGACATAGACAGAGAGAGAGAGAGGGAGGGAGAATATGCTGGTTTTGTCATCTGTCTCCTGTTCCTTCTATAAAAATAAAATATGCCTCAAGGAAGCCCATGCATAGACTTGGGCTGAGGACTTCTTTGGATGGCAGTTGGAGTCAGGGGACCCTTTCTTTGATGTTTACCTGTCATCTCAGGGGCCTGCAGGTTTCGGATTAGGCTGCACTAGTTACTGGAAACAGGACGGTTCCCTGGAGAGGGCACCAGATTTGGAGTCAACGGACTCTGGCTCAAATCCAGGCTCTGCCACTCCATTCTTGTGTGACCCATAGCAATCCTAACCTCACTAAGCCAAGATTCTGGGACTCCTTCCTTGGAAAATGTTTGTAAAATGCTTTCAAAATTTAGCCCCTCTACCCAGATATTTAGTCATTCAACAAGCATTCTTAAACACCTTCTATGAGCCAAGCACTGCATTAGGTGCTGGCGATACAAAACTCAAAATAACCCAAGTAAGACCCTAACTTAAGTATGTGACATCATCCTTACTTAATACCTCCCTCCAAGGGGTCAAGCGGAAAATAAAGGTCCCAAAGTCACCACAGTAAAAACTAGAAAAAAATAAATTACCAGTGTAACCATGTCAGCTCTACCTTCCCATTGGCCTTATATTTCTCTCTCTCTCTCTCTTTCTCTGTCTCTGTCTCTCTGTCTCTCTCTTTCTCTGTCTCTGCCTCTCTGTCTCTCTCTCTGTCTCTGTCTCTCTCTCCTCTGTCTCTGTCTCAGTCTCTGTCTCTGTCTCAGTCTCTGTCTCTCTGTCTTTCTCTGTGTCTGTGTCTGTGTCTGTCTCTCTCTCTCTGTCTACCCTTATTCCCTGCCCCCCCCCATCCCCTTCAGGTCTGGGAGGGGCCAGGGCTAGTGCCAAGGTAAGATGATTGCTGGCAAGAGACTGCCTCTGGAAGGAAAAGTGGGCCAGCAGGCCCCCTGGGAGAAGAAGGTGAAATTGGGGACAAGTCCAGCTAATCAAGGCTGTCTGAGCCCTCTGAGAGAATTCTCAAGTACGGCTCGTTCACAGGCCGTCCTTATTTGCTTTGGTGCTGTCTGATATATCAGCCTGCCCCCATGGCACCCCCAGTAGAGGTACTTTCCCAAACACATTCTCCTTAGGTCAGTTGTCTTGTTAGCTGAATGTTTACCATATGGGTAAAGACATCAAGCAGCCAAGTATGTGAATGGCCTGACATTTTATTCCATTCAGGAGAGCAAGCATTTGTGGTCTCTATCACATGCCAGGCACTGTCAAAGTAAGACAAAGACAAAACAATCCCTGCCCTCAGGGAACTTACATTTTATCAGGGACACAGCCAAGTAAATGGTAAATATCTACAAGGTATATTTTTAGGGAGGACACCAACATATTGGGAAATAAGCAAAGGTTGTAGGAGGGAGCCCTTATGGTGATGCTAAGGACGAATGGTTGGTTTTTGGTTCTGTTTTGATTTAGATGTTTATTTTGGTAACACACACACACACACGCACGCACGCGAGCTCGGGGAGTAGGAGGAGGTGATACAATAACAATAATCCTCACACTTAGATAACCCTTGAATGGCCATTATCAACCACAAGCACTTATTATTCACTATGTGCCAGTCAATAGACTAGACCCTGAAGATACAAAGACAGAAGCAAAAGACCCTGCCCGAAAAGAGCTTGTATTCTTTGCAAGAGGACACCGTGTTTATGCATAGGTATCCCAAATGGGGTCACAAAGAATTGGACTTGCCTGAAAAAATGACTGAACTGCAAATACCCCCAAATAAATACCAGGTAATTTGGAGAGGGAGAGGGGACTGAGGCATTGCATCTGTGAGGATCCAGGAAGGCTTCATGCTGGCGGTAGTACTTGAGCTGTGTTGAAGGAAACTCTAAAAGTTTAATGTTTTGCAGAGGAATTTACACTCATTGTCCTCTGAAGACTGTACTACAGGTGGTACTACCCCATTTTACAGATGAGGAAACTGACCAACTATGGCTAATGTCAAGAAATAATTATGGTTAGTCCTGTTGATTCTGCCTACCACACCTTGATACCTTCTATGTGAGGCAAATAGCCTACTTGTGGGTGATTGGATGTCATTGGGTGGGGATAGAAAAGGGAAGAAGGACCCTGAGGTGAAAAACGGGCCCAAAATACTTTTTATTAACTTAATCAGACTCTGTTTCTATATCCAAGGTGTGGCTGCAGGACTTTTGGAGCCCTAGGAGTGGCAGTGTCGGGCTTGGGCATCTGAAAGACAGTTATTTTATATGCTAACTAACAACATGTGACCCTGTTAGCTACGGCCTTTAATAGGTTGTTAAACTCAGCAGTTGCTGTGGTAGCATCGGCGTGCAGCCAGTTGACATGAGGCTCAGCAATTTGACACAATCAAGCCTTGTTAAGATCATGGCCCGAGCTGTTTTATGGAAACCACCGTAAAAGACCCGTATTAAAGTAATAATTAGTTATTCTGTTTTAGAGAGTCGGGCACAGAACACTGAAGCAAGCAATTTTACAAGACCAAGACATCAGGATAAATTAATAGTCAAGCCTGTCTTCCCTCTTAGAGACTCACCCAAGAAAGCAAAGTCCTCTCACTTAGCAGAAATCTTTAAAAACAATGGGACCTCAAGCAGAAATGTAAATGAAGCCACCCTCTCCTTTAAAGAATTCCAAACATTTCCTCATTCCTAACTCTTCCAAAGACAACTTCTGCAGTCTAGCTGAGCCAGACTGGATCCAACACCTTGGGAAGAATCAGTCAGCTCTTAATTTACAACCAGGACAAAACTGTTTCACCATCATCTTTGCAAGTTAAGTAGTAGTTTTCAAAATCATTTAGCTGTCAGTGGCTGACCAAGGGAACTTCCCAGACGAAGATCATTGCATATTTCCAGAAGTTAGATTTTGGTGATTCCTTTCTTGAAAATATCCTTGGCCAGAAGAACAAAACTGGAAGGTGCCTCATTCATTCATTCACTCACTCACTCATTCATTCAAACAAGTATTTATCAAGAGGTTCCTATTTCCAAGTTATTTGTTCTAGTGGCAGGGAATGCAAAGATAAAACATAATGTCTTCTCAAAGAGCTTATATTCCACTGGGGGATGCTACATCAATTCAGTAATAACTGATACCTAGATGGTGATTGTTTTTAAACTTTGCAAAGTACTTTACAAACAGGAGCTCATTTAAGCCTCCCAGCAACCCTGTGGAGTGAGGACTGCAGGTATTATTATCCCTTTTTCACAGATTAGAAAACTAGCTCAGAGAGGATGACTTGCAGAGTTTTATCAATCTGCTGGCTTCTATTTAAGGCTTGCTAAGAGCTGGAGGGAGCTCACAGGTCATTTCACCCAAATCCCACATTTTACAGATGAAGAAACTGAATCCTAGAGAAATTAAGTGACTTGCCCAAGTTAAGTGGCAGAGATGGATTGCACCTCAGGTACTATGATTCCAACCTCAAGGGCAAAACTCAGCATCACCATCTGTGGTCACAAGAGTTGGCAGTGCCAGAGGCAAGACTGGCACCCACATCTTTGGGATACCTGGTCAAGTACTGTAGCCAAGCCTCTACAGGCCTTCCTGTTCAGTCACGTCAGCTCTTTATGACCCCATGTGGGCAAATTTTGGCAAAGATACTGAAATGGTTTCTGTTTCCTTCTCCAGCTCCTTTTCCAGATGAGGAAACTGAGGCAAAGGGGCTTGCCCCAGGACCACACAGCTCTTAAGTGTCTGAGGTCAGATTTGAACTCAGATCTTCCTGAGTCCAGGCCTAGCACTCTATCTGCTGTGCCAACTAGCTGCCCACAGGACACAGATACACAATCAATCACAAAATAATACAAAGCAGTTTCCAGACAGAGAGACCACTAACAGCTGGGAGGGGGCAAAGGTCTTCCATGGGAAGGGGCCCCTGAACTGGACTTCGAAGGACAAAGGGGTTCTCAGAGGCAGAGGTGAGGAGAGACGAGGGCATAGGCAGTGCAGAGGTACTGGATGGAGGCAGGAGATGGAATGTTGTGTACCAGGAACTAGGCAGCATCCTTCTTTCCTCCCAGAAGTCACGTATTCCCCATGGGAGTCAGAGAAGGAAGGCAGAGGCAGCAACAGGTTTGGCACTTGAACTTTGAAAGGGAATGGGGGGTGGGGGTGGGGGGAAGACCGGAGAGAAGCAAAGCAGGGAGAGGAAGCTGCAAGGAGGCTGGTGGGTGGGAGGGGGAAATGATGGTGAACACTGAGCGCACGTCATCCGGGCTCCCAAACAGGAGATTTCCAACATGGGGTCACTCGGGGACTTGAGGAGACTTCTGTTTGGGGAGATTCCTGGTACTGACCCAGCGCCACTGGCTAGAGCATTTAGAGGTCCAGAGCCCTTAAGGGCAAGCTGAAGTACTAGCTTGGGACCACTGCCAGGGATTGAATGAATCTGGATAGGGCACGGCGCCCGGGGATTGCCTTCTTTATCCACGGGCCAAGAACCTCGAGGTTCCCACCGGCCTCGGGCTATGGCCCCGCTCTCTCTGCCACCGTGCGTGTGCGTACGCCGAGTGTCTCTGTCCGCCGGTCTGCAGACGTGTGGCATCCCTAGAGTGACTGGCACTTGGAGACCTAGGCAGGGAACCCTGGCGACCGAGGGGGAAGTCTGTTAGTGCTGAGGGGCTCTTCCCCACGGTGCCACCTCCCCCGGGCCCTGTCCCCACCCCCTTTCTCTCTGTCTCTCCCGCCCAGGGTTCAGGCTCAAGGCCCCATCCCAGCCCGGCCCCTGAATCTCTCTGCCTAGCTCCCACCCCTATCCCAGCTGCAGCGAAAACCGGGAGGAGCGGACTGCGTGCCTGAAACGCCCAGGCTGGGATCTGGGCATGCTCCGTAGTCGGGACGGGGTTTTGGTCACCAGTAGGAAGCTTTCTCTTGGTGGCGGTGCCGGTGCCCCGGCTGCTCCGCCCGCTGCTGCTCCGCTGGGCATGAGCCGGCTCAGGGCTGGGGCAGCCCAGTCTGGCGGGGCTGGAGGGAGGAGGAGGGAGAGCCGGGAGCCTAGGCCGGCCACGAGGCGGAGCCGAGCCGGGTGAGAGTCGGATCAGCCCCGGCCCCGGCCACAGCCCCAGTCCCAGCCCCAGCCCCAGCCCCAGCCCCAGCCCGGGTCCCAGCCAGGCGGGAGGGGGAAGGGGCAGGCGCGGAAAAAAACCCAGGCAGGTGATACCTCTAGCGCCCCGGCTAGCTGGGGAGCTGGGGGTGCAGACACTCAGGCAGGAGACGAGACGGGGCGGGGGTGGGGGCAGGAAAGGGGAAGAGAGGACCAACAAGCCCCACCCCGCTTGCCGCTTTCTCTCGCAGAAAGTCACGGTCATAGTTGTGTGCACAGACAGACCCCCCCTCCCCCCCCTCCCGCTGGGCTGGGGGTTGGGGGGATGAGGAAAGGAGGGGCAACGGTAGCCAGCTGCAAAATACAAAACTAGTGGCTGCCCCGCTGCCCGTGCCCCCTCTCCCTCCAAGACGATGTAAAAGTGTATCCACAAACGTTGTGTGTCGGTGTCTCTGGGGTGGGGAGTGGGGGTCTCTTAGAGGAGGGGGGCGCAGAGGAGCTCCAATCGGGAAACTGTAAGAAGCAGCTTCCCTCTCCCTCTCACCCGCTTCATTAAAAGTCTCCGAGCGTCCATTGCTGTGCATCACCCTCCTCTGTCTCTTGGGGGTCCTCAGGAAGAACTAGCAGGGGGCGGGGTGGGGTGGGGGGAGGACTGGGTGGGGTGAGAAAGGAAATCCCGACGCCTCTGCTCTCCGCCCAAGTGCCCCTTTTCCAAGTGGAGTCCTGGGCGGCCGGGGAGTGCACTCGGCTTGGCTCTGGTCTCCTCCTGGCCCCGAGGTCGGGGGTGGGAGGACGAGGAGAGGAGGAGACTTGGTTTCCCCGGACCCGCGGCGGCGGCAGCAGCAGCAGCCGCCGCCTTGCAGCCAGCCCGCCGGCAGGAGGGAGTCTCGCTCCCCGTGGATGCCCGGCTTGGCGGCTAATTCTGACCAGTCTTTCCTTCTCCTTCTTCTCACTGTGTGTCTCCCTCTCTGCTCCCGCCCAGGATTACCGAGAGGATGGGATGGATTTAGCCAGTGACGCTTGCAGCAGCAGCCGCTCCAGCTCACGGTCCGACTCCAGCAAAGTGACCCCGTGCTCCGAGTGCAAATCCTCCTCCTCGCCCTCCTCCTCCTCCTCCCCCGGGAGCCTGGACTTGGTGGCTGCTCTGGAGGACTATGAGGAGGAGCAGAGTTTCCAGGTTTACCAGAAGAAGGTGATTGATGAGTGGGAAGAAGAAGAGGACGAGGAGGAAGAGGAGGAGGAAGAGGAGGAGGACAACAACGACCAAGGGTACAGGGACTTCAGGCATATCGCCGGGCACGGCCGCTATGCCAAGCCGGCCAACGGGAGGAGTTACGCGAGGGAGCTGGGGGGAGTGAAGCCCCCCACCTCCAGCAGGAGCACCGTCAGCAACACCTCCACCGGCAGCTGCGGCGGCGCCGGTACCGGCACCGGCGCCCGGAGCACCGTCATGCCGCCCCCAGTCCCCAACGGCAACCTCCATCCCCCTCCGGACCTCAGGCACAACGGCAACGTGGTGGTGGCCGATCGGCCACTGACCGGACACCGGGGAGGCCACCCCAACCCCCTGCAGAAAGGTCGGCCTGCGGGGGGGAGACTGGGCGGCCCGGGCCCCGGGCCCACGGGGCTCCTCCCGCTTCACCCCTTGGACACTGGGACTTGTCTCAAGGAGGAGCCCCAGCTCCCCACTATGGACTGGGAGGCTTTGGAAAGGCATCTCGCCGGCTTACAGTTTCAGGAACAGGAGGGGCGCAGCCAGAGCCAAGGGAAACCCAACTCCACCTCGGTAAGTTGCTGGGTTGTCCTTAATATACTGTGTGCGCAGAAAGAGCGAGGATCTTGGCCCATTCATTCCGGTGCCGTCCCCCATTCCCTCCCATCGTTTGCTCACACTCTCTGTAGACTGAGCTATCTGCCGTTTCAGGATTGGGGGGTTGAGGGGACGGGAGGGGAGAAGGGAAGGGGAGAAACGAAGAGGGAGAGAGGGCCACGCAAAGTCTCAGATTCAGGGAACCAGCGACTCATCCCCCTGGTATGGACTTTTGCAGACAAGCGCGGTGCTACCCGGTGGGGTGAGTCACCAGGGGCGATGCTTGGCACCTACACCCGGCGGCTCAGGGGAAGACTTCAGGCGGCGGGAATTGCCGCCGCCGCGAGAGTCCCTGAGACGTAGCTGCTGGGGGTGGGGGCTTTACTCCCCCTGCTGAGGGGTTCCCCACCCCTCCACCAGTGCCCCGAAGCTAGCAGGAAGGCACCTCGCCCTCTTATATGTTCCGTAGTTGGACGGTTCTCTTTCATCCGCAGGGACTTGGGGCTGTCCTGAAATTGACGCTATTGTTTGGCTGGGAGACCGGGCGAAATTGACTTGCCCTGGTTTCTGGGAGAGGGAAGCGGTTGTCTTTCTGGGAGCCTGATTCGTTTCAGGGTGCCTGCCTCCCGGTTTTGATAACGGGCCACCTTCAGTCCTTCCCAGAGGCAACTGCCTTGAATTCAGGAAACCCAGACAAGGGGGAGGAGTATGGGGAGGAAGAAGGAGGGAAAGAAGGCGAGAGCTGCTATGTGAGCATCAGAAATAGGAATCCTGGACAGGTTAGCACATGTCCCAAACCCTTTTCGCCCATGAGAGAAGGACAGATATCTTCTTCTTTTTTAAAAAAGAGACTGGGGCTCCCCATTTATCACTGTTTTGAGATAGGGCACCAGTTGCAATTTAAAATCATTAATGATGCCCTCCAATGCAACTGAGGGGCAGAGTTGAAATGAGCTTCTCTGTGTGACAGCTGTAAGGAAGCAGCAGAAAATGCTTGCCTTGCAGGTATAATTTTCAGGCTCCAGGGCCCTGGGGCTAGTGGAAATTGGGTGCGTGCACTTCTGACACCAGGGGTGAGGATAGTAACTGCATTTCCTAGAAAAAAACGGGAACCATTGGGGAGGGGCCACCTTTCAATGGGGCTGCTGCTGCTTGCACAAGCTACCGCCTGGACTCCCCAGAGAAAGTGCATATTAAATTAACATAACATAAAAATGTTTTAATTATGGCTGTTGAGTTTACCACTTGCATTCTCCTCTTTGTGACTTGAAGACATGGAATCTTTCCATCAAAGCCAAATACTCCCACTTGTATTGAGGAAATGGCTTAGCCTCCCCCCCCCCTTTTCTATTTAGTCCTTCACAGAGAAAATATCTCCTCCTAGCCTTTCCTGACAGTGAAGGGACAGTTTTTTATTTACTGTTGTATCCCTGGTGATGACATTTGTGCAATCCGGGTACACTTGAAATTTTGATATTTAGAAATCCAGGCATCCATCGGCACAGGGCCTGTGCTTTGATGTTTGTTGACAGTGGGTTTATTGCTTCGGATTAAGTCTGTTCACAAGCTGAACTTATGACTAAGGCTGGAGTCCCATAGAGAAGTTGTTCAATATGGTGGTGCTTGTTGTTGAATGGTGTATAGGAAGCAGCTGGGGAAAATGAGACGCAGTGATTGTTGGTTTAGAGCTGGAAGGGATTTAGGAGGTCATGTAGTCTCAGGATCACAGAGCTAGAATTGGAAGGAGCTTTGGAGGCCATCTCGTTTACCCCCTTTATTTTATTATTATTATTATTGGGGTTTTTTTGGTGAGGCAATTGGGGTTAAGTGACTTGCCCAGGGGCACACAGATAGTAAGTGTCAAGGGTCTGAGGCCGAATTTGAATTCAGCTCCTCCTGACTCCAGGGCCCCCATCATTTTACAGGTGAGGAAACTGAGGCCTGGTGACTGGGAGACAGCATCAGAGGCAGAATTAGGACCCAGATCTTCTGACTCAGGAAGCAGGGTTCTTTCCACTGTACCACATTGCCTCTTCAGTTCCTTCCTCTACATTTCGCCTTTCAGGCTCTTCCTCTGGAATCTCAGTGAATCATGGAAGCAATCCTCATTTTTGAAATGGTATCAATTTTGCCCAAATTTTTTCATTGGAGAAGCAACATGGGATAGCAAAGAGGGTGTTGGTCTTGGGAGATGGGGCCTCAAACCCTGCCACTACTACTTAACCAGCAATAACTTTGGGCCCATTATTCAACTTTAATAAGCCTTAGGCAAAAGGACTGAATCTCAAATCTCCCTCCTCTCTCCTTCTCAAGCTGTCTTTCCTCCACCTCTCCGTGTCTCTTTCTTTTTCCCTCCTCCCCTTCTCTGTCCCTCTTGTCTCTCCCTCTGTCTTTGTCTCTCTTTTAAACAAACACACACAGACACACACATAGACACACACATACCCTTATACACCCTCATTCTCAATGCTTATCCCAGGCCATTGACATGATAATTATCTAGGGACTAGATCTGTGATTTCAAAGGTTGAGAGAACTCCCAGAGTAAGGAAATTCCCTCCACTAGTGTAGTCTGCTGCCTTCCTGCAAATTCTAGTTTTAGAGTTTCCTAGAAGACTGAGTGGTTAAGTGACTTGCCCAGGGTCACACAACCTGAAGTTCCAGTGGCTGCACTTGAATCCAGGTCTGACTGGTTCTGAGGCCACCTCTGAAAGCACAAGGTCTCGTTGCCTTTAATCTATCTTACATTTTAGCAAGCCAATGTTTAGAGCTTCTCTTTTTTAGCCACCTAAAATACAGTTGGCAGGATGCTTTATGATAATGGCAAGGAGTCCAACTCAGCATGAACACATTCTCAGACATTCATTCCCACTCTTTGTAGGTTGCCCGATCAAGGTTTCTGAAAGTTCAGCGTAAGTTCCATCAAACTCCAGTTCCAAAGTTCAATGCTACTAGAATCCTACAACTCTCCCCTGATTTCCCAGAGTGGGAATTACTTGGAATGTTATCCTGGTGCCTTACCTTTACTATTTGCTTTCCTGAGAACTGTCTTCAGGGTCTTAGTTACCATTTCCTCCCCTCCTCCCATCCCAACATCACCACATTCTATGGCTTTCTGCCCCTGGACCCAGACATCACCTTTTTCTACTTGTAGCATTCAGAAAACTGAGGTGGTAGTTCCAGACACTGGGGAGAAGCAATAGCAAACAGAGCATCTGAACCCAAAGATGCCTGTGATTGCTAGACAGTTTAATCATATAATTCTATGCATATTTGTACAAATGGTGCAATAGATAGAGTTCTAGGGCTGGAGTCAACAAGTCCTTAGTTCAAATGTGACCTCAGTCATTTACTACCTGTGTGTACTTGGGCAACTTACTTAACCACTGTCTGCCTCAGTTTCTTCAACTGTAAAATGGGGATAATACCTTACAGGGTTGTTGTGAGGGTCAAATGAGACAATATTTGTAAAGTACTTAGTACAGTACCTTGCATGTAGTAGACTCTTAATAAATGCTTGGGGGCAGCTAAGTGGCGCAGTGGATAAAGCAGTGGATAAAGCACCGGCCCTGGATTTAGGAGGACCTTAGTTAAAATCCAGGCTCAGAGGTTTCACACTTACTACCTGTGTGACCCTGGGCAAGTCACTTAACCCTCATTGCCCTTCCCCAAAACATAAACAAAAACAAACAAACAAAATAAATGCTTGTTCCCAAAGGGGAAGCTAGGTGGTGCAGTGGATAGAGCACCGGCCCTGGAGTCAGGAGTACCTGAGTTCAAATCCGGCCTCAGACACTTAACACTTACTATCTGTGTGACCCAGAGCAAGTCACTTAACCCCAATTGCCTCACTAAAAAAACAAAAACAAAAATGCTTGTTCCCTTCCCACTTCCTACAATGCTTTTGTCTGTACTTTATCTATGTGGAACACAGGGATATGGTCCCTGGAGAAATCCATTGTGTGATGGAAGGAGCACTAGATCGAGAGTCAAGAGGATTCAGCTTCAAATCTTGGGTCATACTACCTGGGTGACCTTAGGGAAGGGCCCTCACCTTTCAGGAACCCAGTTTCTTTTGTAAAATGAGGTTGAGCTAAATGATCTCTTTCTGCCAGTTGGTGCCACTGTTTATTTCCATGACTTTGATACAAAAGTCTCCTTTGAGAAGATATGCTTTCTACAAAAAAAAAAAAAAAAGGTGGAGTAGAGTAGGGTTGGGGTTGAGCTTTTGTGTGTGTGTGTGTGTGTGTGTGTTGTTTCACTTTAAATAAAGGAATCTGGCTATTCTGCCTTGTATCTGTTTATTACCTTGTACTGTTATCCAGTCAAGAGTTAACTGTGAGAAGAGAAAGTTGTGAGGGACAAAGGGTTTTTGTAGAAAAGAAAGCCAATCGTGGTGGAGATGACTGAGTCAGAAAGGCCTCCGAAGAACAAGTGACTTTGTGTTATATTTTTTTCTGCTTTAAAAGGGAAGGTATTAATCTAAGCCAGGGGTTCTGAACTCTTTTGTGCTGTAAGCCTTTTTGACAGTCTAGTGAAACCTATAAGATGCCTTCTCAGAATCATATTTTTAAATAATTGTAGAAAATGCTAAGTTTCAGTTAGCGGAAAAGGGGGGGGTGGAATATGTCATTCTGTCCTTATCCCAAGTCCTCTGGGGATCCATGGTTAAAAGTCTCTGATTGAAGGAAAAGATGAGTGGCATGGGTCCTTTTCAAGAAGGCTGTATTTAATTTTGGGGGGGTGGGGCAATGAGGGTTAAGTGACTTGCCCAGGGTCATACAGCTAGTAAGTGTCAAGTGTCTGAGGACGGATTAAGAAGGCTGTATTTAGGGGGTAGCTAGGTGTTGCAGTGGATAGAGTACTGGTCCTGGAGTCAGGAGGACCTGAGTTCAAATTAGGCCTTAGACACTTGACAATTGCCTCACCAAAATAAATAAATAAAAATAAATAAAATTTTAAAAAAGAAGGCTGTATTTAAAATTCTACTTACCCCCTGGCACCTCTCTTAGGCATCAGTACAAATCTAAGAAATGAAATCCTCAAAACTCTTCACATGTTCTTTCAGGCAGAGATTTGATGAAAGGCACAATTGGTTGTTTTAGCATTTGTATTAGCCACTAGCTCTCAGTAGTTTTATGTAAACTTAAAGTGCTATATAAATAGGTGTTGTTATTAATATAATAATCATGTAATCACAGATCCATTGGAGCATTGGCACTAATTTTGGAGCACCACCTTAGCACTTGTTTTCTGAGACATCTGAAAATCACAGAGTTTTTAAAGTTGGGGTAGACAGACGTTAGAAGTTCTCTTAGTCCAACTGATACCTGACCAGAGAGAATTCACACTCGAGTCCCAGAGTCCTAAGGTCAGGAACCTTTCATATCTTGCATCCTGCCTAAAATTTCTACTGAAATTCAGAAAGAGGCAGTTAGGTGTAGTGGGACGGCTCCCTGAGCTTTTTTGAATCTGGCTCCAAGATCTTACTGGGAGTGTGAGCTTCAGGGCTGTTCAGATCTATCATTTCCTCATTTGTAAAATGGGATTTCTATCTGAATTATCTACTTTCCGGGGTTATTGTGATCAGAGGAAGTTAAGGATAAAGCATTCAGAAGCAAAAGATCACTCTATTATGAATGTCAGCTAGCATTATTAGAATGACTATGATTTTTGGTCTTGGATCTTCAATTTCCATTGTGGAAGCTCCCTTCTCCAGTACAGATAGCCTGTGATCTCTCAAGTTCCTCTCAGCTCAAACGCAGCCTCAGACTCTGTGTGACCCTGGGCAAGTCACTTAACCCTGATTTCCTCCAAAAGCAAAGGGGGTGGGCAGTAAAAACTAGTCTATGCCTTCAAGAAACTCATATTTCTAAAGCGGGGAAGAACATGAAAACAACAAGGTACATACAAGATGGAGACTAAATGGAAGGGGATCTCAGAGAGAAAGGCACTAGCAGCTGGGGGCAATCAGACACTGCAGAAGGGGGGATTTGATCTGAATCTTAAAGGGAGTCCATGAAACTAAAAGTGAGACCTGCAGAGGGAGAGCCTTCCAAGCATGGGGGACAGCCAGGCTGGTGTAGCTGGGTCAGAGAATGGCTGGAAGGGGGCATAGTGTTGTAGGAAGTGCCAAGGAGGACTTGATATTTGCTCTTGAATATAACAAAGAACCACTAGAAGAACTCACTGGGCCTGGGGTGGTCTGACCAGACCTATGCTTTAGAAAAGTGCCCATGGCATCTAAGTGGTGGATCAATTGGAGTGGGGAGAGGCTAGAAAAGAGAGACTGATGAGAAAGCGATTGCATTATTAGAACTGGACTGGGGTTCTAGCTGTTGTGAGGACAGAGAAGGGCATGCATAGGAGAGATGTTATAATAGCAGAAATGACAAGATTTGCCAATGGGTTGTGGGGTTAGGGAGAGTGAAAAATTGAGGGTCATCTCAAGATTGTGAGTCTGGGGAACTGGAAGGATGGTAGTGTCCTTGAGAGTTCTAGGGAATTTTAGAAAGAGGGAATGGAAAGTCAGGGGAGAGGGGAAGACAGTAAGTTCTTTTTTGGACACGTTGAACTTGACATGCCTTCAAGACATCCAGTTTCAGAAGTCCAAGAGGCAGTTGGTGAAAGGTTATTTTTAGCTCATTAGACAGCCTAGGGCCAGATATATGAGATCTAGTAATCATGTACATCAAGATGATAATTATGGGATCTGGAGAAATCACCAAGTGAGATGATATAAAATTAAAAGAGAAGGGTGCCCAAGAAAGGCCCTTAGGGGACCACCCCCAAGTGGACTGGAGCCAGCTTGTCCTTGTTCATACTTTGTTCTTTTTGTTTGTTTGTTTTATGGGCAGGGCAGTGAGGGTTAAGTGACTTGCCCAGTGTCACACAGCTAGTAAGTGTCAAGTGTCTGAGGCCGGATTTGAACTCAGGTCCTCCTGAATCCAGGGCTGGTGCTCTATCCACTGCACCACCTAGCTGCCCCCATACTTTGTTCTTAAAGAGGATCAGTGACATCAAAAAGGTGGTGTCTTGACTAGCAAGTGAATTGGATTTAAGTGAGGCAGGGCTGTGCAGAGTTATCGGCTTCACTCTCTCCTCCAGAGTCCAGCAGCAAGACATATGTCAAGATGACCGGCAATGGGGGCAGCCAGGTGGTCCAGTGGATAAGGCACCAGCCCTGGATTCAGGAGGACCTGAGTTCAAATCTGGCCTCAGATACTTGACACTTACTAGCTGCATGACCCTGGGCAAGTCACTTCATCCTCATTGCCCTGCAAAAAAAAAAAAAAAAAGATGACTGGCAATGGCCTGGGAGCCGACTCAAATCAGCTTGTGAGAACCAATTGTCAAATTCTCAGTGAAGCATTTACATAAATCAGGACTTGAATTATTACTTTGTTTACTGTCCAAACTTAAGAAAGAAATGGAGAAAATGTTGACAATGTAGTTTAAACTTAAAAATATGTCATGCAGACATTTTCCAGCATACTCCTAGGGATACCCATGGTTATAGTGAGGATAACATGGCAGAAAAGGCCGCAGAGGAGAATAAAAAGGGAGAATCCGGAGAGAACCGTGGCAGAAAAAAGTAGAGGACAAAGACTATCCAGGAGGTGAAGATGATCACCTGTGTCAAACTCGGCAGAGAGGTCAAGGACATTCAGGAGGACTGTGGGAAGGGCATTGGATTTGGCCATGGGTCACTCTGGACAGAACAGCTTCAGTTGAATGATGAGGTTCTAAGATAAGAGAATGTTTGTGGTTTTCCAAAGGGGGGGGGGGGGTTTGCACCAAGAGGTGGCCTCTTGGGATAGTTGAAAGCTCCATTCTGAATCCTAAATGCAGTCTGGCCCCCTCCCTTCCTTCTATTCAAATTCAGAGTCAAACTCATTGTCCATCTCCAGAGGTTGCTAATGAGCTGACTCAGGGCACTCACCTTCCAATTGTACATCCAAGTCTGGGCATTGCTGGACCCCCTCCTGGAAGGGTTTCAGGGCCCAGCCTGGCAGGGGGCTGATGCTAAGGCAGCTGATGGCCAGGCCCTCCCTGGACTTTACAAACTTTAAAATGTACTTTATTGAACTCAGAATTAAATATATCAGCAGAAAATTTAATGCTAATTTAAAGAAACTCTTTAGAAATTAAAAAGAAGAAAATAAATGCCCTGCAGCCTTGTTATAATGCTGTTCTCAGCTCATTCAGCGAGACCTTTTTTATTTTTAAAGCACAACGGTGCTATTACTCTCCTTCTTTTGTTACATCTGACCATAAAATCCTTTGGACAAGGTCCAAGGCAGAGCCATCATATATCAAATAATTCTATGTTAGAGCAGGCTGTGCCATAGTGAAACGTGTGTGTGAGTTATGTGTGTAAATTATATGTCCACAACATAGATTCGTGTATGTGAATTATAAATTAACAAGCATTTATAAAGCACCTACTATGCGTTGGGCACTGTCTCAATCATTAGAGATACAAAGAAAGTCCCTCAAGAAGCTCATGACTATGCAAACAACTCTGTACATACAAGACAGATTCACAGTAAATCAGAAGTACCTTTTATATTGTACTTGAAGGTGGACACCTTAGTTGTAGATTGTTAAATTTTCAGTGTGAACATTTACACAAATCAAGGCTTGAAGTCTTGTTTTGCTGATTGTCCAAACTTAATAAAATGTTGGGAAAAATATTAATGAGGGAGTTTACACTTAAATGTGTGTCAGGCATATATTTTTTCTGGACATTTATCTGGACACCTCTAGGGACACCTCTGGTTAGTGGGTGTAATGTGGATGAAAAGCCACCCAACATAGCTTATTTGTGGTTGAAAGCTTTTGACATGTCACCTCACATGATCACAATCTCATACCATGGATAATGAGTTGGTCTCAGACTCAGGAAGATATAGGTTCAAATCCTGCCTCTTGATACATAGTACCTATGATTCTGGAAAAGTTGCTTTACCTCTCAGTGTCCCAGAAGACTTAATACTGTGGGTTGAAGAATAGTAGTAGTTGGACTGCATTGGTGAAGGGAGATTCCACACTATGAGTTCCTTCTGCCAGCAACTCATATGTCCAGCACTCATGTCCAAATAAATGTGTTTGTATGTATGTGTACATATGTGTATATTCACACATATACATGTGGTATAGATGTATATCATGTGTATTGTGTGTTATGTATATGTATGTTGTGTGTGTATATGCGTCTGGATTTATCTACACCTCTGCTACTTTGAGGAGTAATAGAAAGAACTCTGCCCTTGTAGTCAGGAGATTCCTGGGTTCAAATCCTTCCTAGATACTTCCTGGTTTTATAGTGATAAGCCAGAGAAGTAACCTCTCTCAACCTCCCTTTCTCCATGTATCAAAAGGTAATGGTGGGGATGACTAGGTGGCACAGTGGATAAAGCACCGGCCCTGGATTCAGGAGGACTTGAGTTCAAATTCGGTCTCAGACACTTGACACTTACTAGCTGTGTGACCCAGGACAAGTCACTTAACCCCCATTGCCCGGCCAAAAAAAAAAAAAAAAAAAGGAATGGTAACAACACCCCCTGCAGCACTTATTCTCCAAGGATTGTTGGGAGGGTCACAGGAAACGATGCCTGGAAAGCATTTTGCAAACCTTGTGTGCTATCAAGATGTCAGCCACAATCCAAATCATGCCTCTTTTCTCACTCAATGGCTTCTTCGTTTTGGAAGTACCCAGCATGCTCTCATGCCATCCTCTACCTATTTTAATTACTATTGTCTACCAAGCTAAAGATCAGGCTGAATTCTTCACAGATTTCAGCACCTGATGCATGGTCTTCCTCAAATCTGCAATACTTCCCTCTTCTACCAAGTATAGCTAGCTAGCTATCTGCAAGAGGGCAACCCCTTGGACCACTCCAACCCTTGACCCTGCTGTCTCTCCATGATCTTTTAATTTTTTAAATTTTTTTGTTCCATATTCAGTTTATTTTTTTAATCATAAAAATATTTTATTATTTTCCAGTTATGTGTAAAAATAGTTTTGAACATTTGTTTTCATTAGATTTTTAGTTCCAATTTTTCTCCCTCCCTCCCTTCCCATCCCCCACACCAAGACAGAATGCAATATGATATAGGTTATATATGTACAATAACACTAAACATATTTCTGTATTAGTCATGTTGTGAAAGAAGAATCAGAACAAAAGGGAAAAACCTCAAAAAAGAAAAAAAAACAGCAACAAAAAAGTAGAAACAGTATGGTTCAGTCTGCATTCAGAATCCACAGTTCTTTTTTTTTCTGGATGTGGAGAACATTTTCTATCATGGGTTCTTTGGAATTGTCTTGGATCATTGTATTGCTGAGAAGAGCCAATTCTATCACAGTTGATCATCACACAGTGTTGCTGTTACTATGTACAATGTTCTCCTGGTTCTGCTAACTTCACTCAGCATCAGTCCACTTAAGTCTTTCTGAAATCTGCCTGCTCATCATTTTTATAGCACAATAGTATTGCATTATATTCATATACCACAACTTGTTCAGCCATTCCCCAATTGATGGGCATCCCCTCAATTTCCAATTCTTTGCCACCTGTCTCCGTGATCATGAAGTGATATTCTCCTCTCTTACAATAGCTTCAGTACTTCCATTTCTTCTACTCACCCATTCCTACTCACCCTCTTTATTTATCTTTTTAGTGACCACTAAAAAGTCCTCAAGGGACTCCTTGAGGTTCCTCTCCTATCCTCTTGGACTCAGCCACTTCTGGCTTTGGTTAACTCCCTACCCAGTTTGGCCAACCATACTCAACCACATCAATGATGATTTCATCACTTGCCCTGGAATCCTTTGCCTCCTTGACCTTCTACAATCTCACACAAACCTCTATGCCACAATCCGACTAGTGTCCAAACTTGGGTAACAGTCTGCTTTCTCTGCTCTTGGGTTGCTGGACACTTGGAGGAAGTCTGTAATTCAATCCATGGCAATTTCATGGTATATAATTTCAGCTGGGTCCTTACTACTGTTTGGTAATCCTTTTCTCCCTGTTGTCTTCCCCCATTAGATTGTAAATTCCTTGAGGGCAGGGACTATCTGTCTTTTTGCTTGTATTTGTATCTCCATCATTTTTAGTACCTGGCATATAGGTTACAGAAAGATGCTCTTAAGAAATGCATCAGGGGAGGCTAGGTGGAGCAATGGATAAAGCACTGGCCCTGGACTCAGGAGGAACTGAGTTCAAATCCGGCCTCAAACACTTACACTTACTAACTGTGTGACCCTGGGCAAGTCACTTAAACCTCATTGCCCTGCAGAAAAACAAAAAACAAACAAAAAAAAAACAAACACATCTTGGTTCGACTCATTCACTGTCATATTCCTTACTATGCAGGTTTCTGACCTTTTCCTTTCTCCTCAAGCCCCTGAGTATATCCCATTTCTTTCCTCTCAGAAGGTGACCTCACTCATCTGAGAACTGAGAAAATCGGGACCCTATGACACAAGCATTCTGAATTCTTCCCCACCTCCTGTCAAAATCTCACTCTGTGTGTCTGTTTTATCCATTCTCCAAGTATTAAATGCCCACTATGTGCCAGGTACTCTGGGTGGTACTAGAGATACAAAGACAAAAGTGAAACAATCCCTGACTTCAATAGATGCATCATATATTCTAATAATTGGTAGCTACAAGGTAGCCTTGAAGGGGCAGGCACAGAGCACTGGGGAGACCAAGACAGACATGCTACAGAAGGAAGCACATGGGCTGAGTCTTAACGAAAGTAAAGGAGTAACACATGAGTAGGGAGTGCATTCCAGGCATGGTAGAATAGACAGTACTAAGTTACACAGCCAAGATACAGAATGTCATGTTCAAGGAATGGGGAAAAGGCCAATGTGGCTGGACCATAGAGCATGGGGAAGGAGGGATTAGTGTATAATTAGTCTGGAAAGGTTAATCTTCTACTGTACAATTCTGATCAGTCTCTTCTGTCCTCTGTTCAAAAATCTATAATGGCTCCCTATTACTCACTAAATGAACCTCCAATTCTTAGGCTGGCATTCAATGCCCCTGCCAACCTTTCATTAGTTCTCCCAATGGGCCATTTCATTCTTGAACATGTTTTCAAGAATTTGCCTTTGCTCACACCATTCCTAAACTAAGGATGTCTTCCCTTCAATATTTACCTATTGAAAGCAAAGCATTCATAGAACTGGCAGGATCCTTAGTGCTATTTTCCAGAAAGATCAGAACTTACTTTGGATCAAGAGTTTAGTTAGTGGGGGAGGGGGCTGGAGCCCCATTTCCTTCAGTTTTCCAAGGCCACTGAACCAAATCCTATCCATCCTGCGAGGCTGATATGCTCACTGAACATTTCTTTCTCCCTTCAGCCTCCCAGAAGCCAAATCTGTCCAAGTACCACCTCATACAAGAGGCCTTTCCTGCTTTCTCTCAGCCGTTAATGTTATCAGCACCCTGTGATTACTTTGTATTGATTTTGCTTGCAATCTGTTAAGCGGGGTCTAAAAGAAACCTGGCTGCTGAGAGGTAAAAATGGAATTAAACTCTTCTTGAATAAGGCACCAGGGCATTTTTCTAGTACTGAGCCTCCCTGTCAGTTGCCCCACAACTCAACTCGGTGCTTTCCAAGGATGGTTCCCCAGATGTTGACTGACTGAATGAATCAGCTGCCTCATCACTGCGTGAGAAGGACTTAGGAAAAATCTCATGGTTTGGCAAAGATCATTGTTATATAGAGGTAGGCTGTAGAGGTGGCCAGGTTCAGTGGATGGAGCGTTGCTTGGTGCGAGGAAGAACTGGTTTTGGATCCTACTCTAATGCTAGCTACGTGAAACAGATTTAGAGCCAACCTTGAGGCTTATCCAGTCCAAACCTTTCATTTTACTTATGAGAGGTGAAGTGACTTGCTAAGTAAGGTTCATACAGCTAGCATCTGTGTTAGGACTTGAACCAAGGTCTTTTTGACTAAGAGTCTGGTGCTCTATTTACCAGAGCATGATGCCTTGTATCTAATGTACCTCATTTAGGTAGAGAGACTTTGGGGGTGAGGGGAGCTACAGAACCTGGGTTGTCTACACACAGACCTAGAATCCTAGACTTTAGAGTTTGCCAAAAGCCTTCAAAATCACATAATCCAGCACCGTCATTTTTCATCTGAGGAAAGCAGGTCTAGAGAGCTAAGTGACTTACTCAAAAGCACACAGTCGAACCTCGGGAGGTGCTATTATTTTATGCATTTTAGAAATGAGGAAATGATGAATGACTTGTCCAGGGTCACAACAGTTAGTGTCTGAGACGGAATTTGAACCTACCTAGCTCTTCCTGCCTTCAGTCTATCTGCTGAGTCCCATAGCAACTGGTGATATTTGTTATTCAAGACCAGCCTAGCGGGGCAGCTAGGTGGCCCAGTGGATAGAGCTGCAGCCCTGGAGTCAGGAGGAACCAAGTTCAAATCTGGCCTCAGACACTTGACACTAACTAGCTATGTGACTCTGGGCAAGTCATTTAACCCCCATTTCCCCGCAAAAAGAAAAAAAGACCAGCCTAGCTAAATTTGGACTAGGAAGATTACAGGATGGTGACTACTCCGGCTATAACAACTTTAGAAAACCATTAACTTTTGCATAGATAGGCCAGGATCTTCATGGGGCTACTGTGAAGACAAAGGGTGAGGTCAGCATCTTCTGTACAGGTAGATCTCCTTTTATTGCACTTTGCAGATATTATATATATATATATATATATTTTTTTTTAGTGAGGCAATTGGGGTTAAGTGACTTGCCCAGGGTCACACAGCTAGTAAGTGTTAAGTGTCTGAGGCCGGATTTGAACTCAGGTACTCCTGACTCCAGGGCCGGTGCTCTATCCACTGAGCCATCTAGCTGCCCCAGATATTATATTTTTTTAAACAAATTGAATGTTTGCGGCACCTAGCCTCAAGCAAGTCTATTGGTGCCACTTTTCCAACAGCAAGTACTGACATTATGTCTCTGTGTCACATTTTGGTAACTTGCAATATGATGATATCTGTTATGATGATCTGTGATGAGGGATCTTTGATGTTATTGTTGGTGTTGCTTTGGGGCATCACAAACCATGGCCATCTAAGACTGTCCAGCCTTCCTGTCTTTGGGCCTCCCTATTCCCTGAGACACAGCAATATTGAAATTAAGCTGGGGCAGCTAGGTGGCGCAGTGAATTCAGGAGGACCTAAATTCAAATCCGGCCTCAGATACTTGACACTTACTAGCTGTGTGACCCTAGACAAGTCACTTAACTCCAATTGCCTCACCAAAAAAAAAAAAAAAAAGGAAGAAAAGAAAAGAAATTAAGCTAAGTAATCACCCCACAATGGCCTCTAAGTGTTCAAGTGAAAGGAAGAGTCCATCAATGGGGCAAACTTTATTGTTGTCTTATTTTTAACAATTGCCACAGCAACTACCACTCTGGTCAATCAGCAGCCACAGTTATCAAGGCAAGACCCTCTACCAGCAAAATGAGTCAGGGGAGGCTCAGGTGCTGGTTAGCTTTTTTTTAGCAATAAAGTATTTTTAATTAAGATATGTACATTGCTTTTTTAGACATAATCCTATTGCACACAGTAGACTATAGTATAGTATAAACATAGCTTCTATATGCATTGGGAAACCAAAAAATTCATGTGATTCACTTTATTACTATATTCCCTTTATTGTGGTGGTCTGGAACTGAGCCCCAAATATCTCCAAGGAATGCCTGTATATCCATCAATCAGTAGTCCTTTATTAAGTACTCATTCTCTTTGAAGGTCTGCAAACATCTGCTTAAGTTTTTTTTTTTCATTAAAGTATTTTATTATTTTCTAGTTACACATAGAGATAGTTTTCAACATTTGTTTTTATAAGATTTCTAGTTTCAAATTTTTCTCCCTCCCTCCCCTCTCCCCAAGACAGCAAGCAATCTGATATAGGTTATATGTGTACAATCACATTAAATATATTTCTGCATTAGTCATTCTGTGAAAGGAGAATCAGAGCAAAAGGGAAAACCCATAAAAAGGAAAAAATAGAAATAGCATGGATCAATCTACATCTAGATGCCACAGTTCTTTTTTTCTGAATTTGGAGAGCATTTTCCATCATGAGTCTTTTGGAACTATCTTGGACCATTATATTGCTGAGAAGAGTTAAGTCTATCACAGCTGATCAACACATGATATTGTTGATACTGTGTACCATGTTCTCCTGGTTCTGCGCATCTCAGCATCAGTTCATGTAAGTCCTTCCAGGTTTCTCTGAAATCCACCTGATCATCGTATCTGCTTAAGTTCTAGGAACCAGCCCCCTTGGTAAGCTAAGTCATCCAGTCATTGAGCTCTGTCCTTCCAGATCTTCTCTGCGGAGAGTAGAGGGTATGATCAAGGGGATAGAATGGCTGTGGAACTGCTGGTGTCAGTGTGGGAGGAAGCCTGAGCCATTAGAAACAGGGGGAAGGGCTAGTTAGAAAGGAAGGGACTGGAAAAGAGGGAGGGTGATTATCTAGTAAAATATAGTAACTGATAGCTAGAGTAAGTAGAGAAAGGGAAGAGAATTATGGGCACAAGGAAAGCGGAGCCAAGTCTATGGGGATGCATGTGTTTCTTGGATAAATTACTCACCCAAATGGGACCTTGACCAAGTTATTTTCACTTCTGAAACCGTTTTCTTTTCTGAAAAGTGGCAATGCTGAAGGCAGTGTGGTCCACTTAGAAGCAAAGGACCTAGGCTCTAACCCTTCCTGATAACTGATGTTTACTGCATATATGGCCTTGGCCAAGTCCCTTAGCCTCCCCAAGCACCTCAGTTTATCCATTTGCGAGGTGAGGGTACTTCACTAGCAGACCTCTCAGGTGTTATCCACTTCTAGATCTAGGGTCCCAAGAGTACTAGACTTGTAGCAAGAAGACTTCAATGGAAATCCTGCCTCTTTTAGACACTTCTTCTGATGTGATTGTGGGTAAGTCTCTTAACCTCTCTGGATTTCAGTTTTTTCCTTGGTAAAATGAACTAACAGATTATTAATGAAAGGGGTCAGTGACACTCTTTTTTTTTTTTGGTGGGGCAATGGGGGTTAAGTGACTTGCCCTGGGTCACACAGCTAGTAAGTGTCAAGTGTCTGAGGTCGGATTTGAACTCAGGTCCTCCTGAATCCAGGGCCGGTGTTCTATCCACTGTGCCACCTAGCTGCCCCCCAGTGTCACTCTTGAATGCCAAGATACCTCACGGAACCCACTCAAAGCTTATATGCCCTTGGAAGAGTGGGTGTTCCTGAGGGTGGCATTCGACTCTAATTGGTTAACAAGTAATGAGAGAAAATGAATATTATAATGAGAAGTGAACCTATTCTAATGAGGAACAGGAGATGGGACTTTACTTTCAAGTCACCCCCACCCACCCAGTCTTGGGCAATCTAATCAAAGAATTGATCCCCACCAAAACCAAAGTAGAACACAATGAGCTTCTCTACCTGGGTGGAGTCTGAACAAAATTGGAGAGCAGTGGCCTTCAGATGCAGGCCTAATAAGGTTTCACAAGGGGATAAATCCTATATCTCCCCCATATTAACAATTAATTGCTTAATAATCAGTGCTCTCATATGGAATTCTAAATCCATGATTATTTGCTATACATGGCAAACAAAAGGGAAAGGGGTTTTGTTTGTGGGTTTTTTTTTTGGGGGGGGTAAGCCAATTTCTCTTTTTTAGATTTTAGTTGAAGCTTCTCTTTCTTTTTACTGGTTTAGATTCTCTTTGTTTATTTTGGTGAGAAACCACCATGAATGAGTCAGGCATCCTTCCCACAATGAAGGCAGATTGTAAAGGAATCTATCTCATCTCCCAGGACATGGGCAATAAAATCCTCCTAAATGACTGAATGTGCAGAAATCAGTTGCTGACTAATGGGCTACTTCTTGTAATCCATAAAAAGGAAAGGGTTTTGTCAGCTGGACCAGTGTCCAGAGGGATAGAGCCTTCTTTGCTTTGGATGAAAGCAAATATGAACCATAATCTCTAAGACTCAAAAAGGAACAGCAAAAGAGAGCTCCAACAAAGAAGACCCTTCCAAATGTCTTCCTTTCTATTAAATAAACAAAGGATAGAAAGTGCCTAAATGGAGTAATATTGTCTTGCAAGATGACTCTATTTGGGGGACTCCCTGCCCCCTTTCACCTTTCATCTTCCCCTTCTCCCTTTCAATCCTTCTTTCCTTCCTTTCCTCCCCCCCCCCAAGAAAACCACCTAATATTTGAAAGCAAGAGTTAGTTCATGGGAAGCAAGAGGTCCCAGAATCCTTTGTGAGTCATAAATAAGCAATGATGGGGTTTGATTGTCCACAAAACCATTGTATCATCTTTAGTAATCCCTCCGTAGATACAGTTTGGAAGTGAGAGAACGCAGGGTAGAAAGGGAGAAATGCATTTTCCTGGGTCCTTATAGTCAACCACACAATTAGACTTTTTGCCAGAGCATTAGAGATGGCTTCCCACTGGAGACAACGTTGTTATGGCTGTACTTGAAGACAATTAAGACATGCACGGCTAAGCGTCCTAGTGCTTCCTAGTAATGGATAGAGCTTTAGACTTGGAATCAAGAAAACTTGGGTTCAAATCCCTCCTCGGACAGTTATTATCTGTGTGACCCTGGACAAGTCACCTAATTTCTCTGGGTCTCCATTTCCTTAGCTATAAAATGAGAGTTGGACTTGATGACCTCTGAGGTCCCTTCCGACCCTAAATCTATCATGCTGTAATATACACAAGTCATACCCTCGGTTTTACCTTTAAAAAGAATAGGAGGGGGCAGCTAGATGGTGCAGTGGATAGAGCACTGGCCCTGGAGTCAGGAGGACCTGAGTTCAAATCCGGCCTCAGACACTTAACACTCACTAGCTGTGTGACCCTGGGCCAGTCACTTAACTCCAATTGCCTTACTAAAAAACAAAACAAAACAAAACAAAAAAGAATAGGAGGGAAAGACTAAGAACCAATAGACCCAAAGACTTGAACTCAGTTCCCAGAATGAGCACCTGACACTGGCTTTTCTTCAGTGAACAAGTAGCCCCAGGGAAGGAGGGATCCTGTCATGAACATAAGGAAAGAAAGCATCACTGCTGGGCTATGGGCTTCTCCTCAGTGGATGGCAACATCTCTAACTTCCCGTCTGTCTTGGTTCTACGTAGTTACTTCCATGTTATCTCCCTCATTAGATGATGGGCTCCTTGAGATTAGAGACTGTCCTTCCCCCTTCTCTGTGTTTCCAGCATTTACACAGTGCCTGGCTCATAGTAGGCACTTACACAGTGTGTTGGCTTTCTCTAGTTTCTAACTGACGATGGTGATGACAATAATTAGCATTGACGTAGTACTTTAAGTTTGCAAAGTGATTTACAAAGACTATCTCATTTGGGCCTCCCGACCACTCTGTGAACTCAGTGCTATTATTATTCCCATTTTGCAGATGAGGAAACTGAGGCAAACAGAGCTCAAGTGACTTGCCTGGGGTCACACAGCTAGTAAGTGTTTGAGGTCAGATTTTAGCTCTGGACTTTCTGACTCTGGGTCTAGCACTCTATTCACCTCACTATCTAAGCTACCTCTTAAAATCAATTTAAACTAACTTGTTTTAACCCATCCTACTTCTGGAGGAGTGTCCCAATATATCATGTTGATCATATCCCTACTCTACACGAAAATGATCTTCAAGGACCTTTCTCAGCCAATGAATAAACAGACAGATGAATGAATGGAGGGAGGGAGGGAGGGAAGGAGGATGGATGGAAGGAAGGAAGGAAGGAAGGAAGGAAGGAAGGAAGGAAGGAAGGAAGGAAGGAAGGAAGGAAGGAAGGAAGAAGGAAAGAAACAAAAAGAAAGGAAAGAAAGAGAGAAAGAAAAAGAGAGAGAGAGAAAGAAAAGAAAGAAAGAAAGAAAGAAAGAAAGAAAGAAAGAAAGAAAGAAAGAAAGAAAGAAAGAAAGAGAAAGTTCCTGATCCTATGTCACCCTCACTCCCATTGTCTTCTATGGAATAAACAATTAACTCCTGAAAACAGCATTCATTGCTCTCAGAAGTCTATACAACTCTGCCTTTCCAGCCTTATCTCATACTACTCCCTTTCAAGTATCAACTAATCAACAAACATTTATTAAACACCTGGGACTATGTACTGGGCATTGTCCTCATCACTAGGTGCACAAAGACAAAGGTGGAGCATCCCCTGCCTTCAAGGGGCTTACATAAAGTGGGTGAGACAAGCCATGGAAATATGCAAGGATAGAGCAAATATACCCCGAATAGATGCTGGAGTCTCCCTCTTCCAATTAACCAATCAACACACTTGCATTAAAGGGCTTCTATATACCTGGCACTGTGCTCAGGGGAAGAGAAGACAAGTGGCCTCCTGGCTGTTCCACCAACCAGGCACTCAATCCCTTGTCGTTCTCCCTGGCTGTCCCCCTGCCTGGAATACTCTCCCTCCTCCACTCCAACTAGTGACCTCCCTGGCTTCCTTTAATTCTCAACTAAAACCTCGCCTTCTACAGGAAGCCTTCCCCCACCCCTTCTTAATTCCAGTGCTTTCCCTCTGTTAATGACCTCCTATTTATCCTGCACTAGGCTTGTTTGTACATATTTCTTTGTTGTCCCCACCCCATTAAATGGTAAACTCCTTGAGGTCAGGGATTATACTTTGCCTCTTTTTGTATCCTCAGAATTTAGCACAATGCCTGGCGCACGGTAGGTGCTTAATAGATATTTATTGATTAATTGAAGCGTGGAACAGTCTTGTTGCCTTCAAGTAGTTTACTCTGTAATGGAGGAGGCGAGAAGAACGTTGCAACTACATACATAGTATACAAAATGAAAACAAATTTGTCTTAGTTCTTTGCTTGGAACATTCTCCTCTCTTTCTCTTTCTCCTTCTCTTTCTTTTTCCTTTTCTCTCTCCTCCTTCTCCTCTTCCTCCTCTTCCTCCCCCTCCCCCCCCTGCCCCCACATCTTGTTACTTGGGTATCCTCCCCTCCCCCCTCCCCAAGATAATATGCTCTTTGAAAACCTCAGGTCAAACTTTGTATCTCTCACTCAGTCACATCGCAGGAGTCACTTAATAAATCTTTGTTGCATTGGATCACAATGGTTTCATTGTATTAAAATTTAACTCAGAAAGCTTTTTTGTTACCGTAACAACTTTCTTTGAAGCTTTAAGGATTACCAAACTCTCTCCCAGCCTCAGCCCTGGGAGGCAGATAGTACCTGTATCATTTCCCCCATTTTATCTATGAGGATCATAGATCCTGAGGTGTAAGGGATCTTAAGAGTCCATCAAAACCATCCCCTTCCATTTGCACTGAGGTTCACAGAGTTTCAGTGGACGGGGTCAGAGCCCAGGACTGTCTGAGCCAGGATTCTAACCACAATCTACTCTCCCCAAGGTCAGGGCTCTTTGCAGCTGCCTCTGCTTGCTACTTTGATATCATTCTTTTTTTCTCCTTCCCCTTCCCCTCTTTTTGGATTGGACCTATGATTTTATTTATTTATTCATTCACTCATCCATCCATTCATTTATTTATCTATTTAGCTGTTTGTTTATTCATTCATTTATTAATTCATCCATCCATTTATTCATTCAGTTAGGTTGGTTTGTTATTTTTACCGATGCAAGGAACTCTTGGTAAGGTGATTCCTTGTACCAATGGAAATCTACTCTAGCTCTACAAGACATCTTGAAAAGTTAGCTCCCACATCCTTAAAAAGCCTTCACTGAGCCCCACTAGCCCCTAGATCTCCGTTTCCTTTCCAAGCCAAACTTCTTTCCTGTCCCCACTTCCTCTCCTCTTAATCCTTAACCCTTTCCTATCTGGTTTCCCGATCTCATCACTCAACTGAAACTTCCCTTTCCACAGTTACCAGTGATCAAGTCTTCATTGGGGTGATCTTTTCTCCATCCTCACCATGCCTGGCCTCTCTGCAGCATTTGACATTGGCTTCTTCTAGGGGGTTTTGGGACACTCCTCACTCCTGGTTCTCCCCTACCTTTCTGACCACTCCAAAGTGTCTTCTTCTGGCTTATCATCCATATCATGCTCACCAAATATGGCTGTTCCCCAGGGCTCCATTCTGAGACCTCTTCTATTCTCTCTTTATTCTCTCACTCCTGGTGAACCCATCAGCTCCTATGGATTTAATTGTCATCTCTTAACAGGCGACCCCGTGTTCTCTATATCCTGCACTAGTCTCTACCCTAAACTGTAGTCCTGATTCCATAGTTCCCTGTTAGACATTCCAGATTAAAAGTCCTGGAGATATCTCCAACATGGCATCCCCAAACTGAAATTAACAATTGCTTATTGACTGATCAATTAAGAGCATAGGGAGATTAAGGGACTTGGCCAGGGTCATGCAGCCAGTATGTTTTGGAAGCAATAAAATTGAAACCAATTCTTTACAGACCTTTAGGTTATATCGTTATTATACCATGTCACTTCACTAATTTTTTTTTAGTTTTTTATTCATTTTAAATTTAAATGCAAGACAAGAAAAGAAAAAAAAAACTTTTCCAAATAGGCAGCAGAACATAAATGAAGATTCAATACCAAACAATAAATTTCCATTACACAAAAAAACTACATAATAAATCCTATACATTGTTATCAAAACAACCCAAATTTTCTGTGCTTCCTTCTAGGTTTTCTTTTGTTCTTTGCTGTGCACTTTTTTTTCCCTCCTCCTCTTCATTTTGATATTAAAGGAATATTATTGGAGAAGGGGACATTTTCTGTTAATGGACACTGACCTTTGCTACAAAGTCACCTGAGATTTCTACAATAGTAAAAAGCAACTTGGTTGGAAATTTACAAAAAAAAAATTTTTTTTACTTCCTCTGGTTAATAGCAGTGAATTGGTAACACAGAGAGACAGAAACATGGAGAGACTGTCACAAAGACAAAAGGAAGAGGAAGATAGGGCCAGTGTCAGGTAATGAAATATGTTAATTAATTAACAAAGTGAATGATTACATCCTGGAGCACCTGGGGGGGGGGGGGTGTCTGTTATCACTATACTTTGGAATGGTTTTGTTGGTTTGTTTTTGCCAGAGGCAATCATAGTTAAGTGACTTGTCCAGGGTCATACAGCTAGTGTCAATTGTCTGAGGCTCTATATGAATTCGTCTTCCTGACTCTAGGGCTAGTATTCTTATCCACTATGACATCTAGGTGCCCCAGCCCTTTGGAATGTGATTTGAATGACCCTCTGGGGGTGTAGGGACTCATCAAAGAGATGGGGGACTGTGGGTATGAAATATCACATATACCGTAAGATTCTATTCTAAGTTTTGCTGACCTGTTTCCCCCTCTCTTTTGATATTATTACAAGGGATGGCTTGGTGGACAGGGGAATGGAGCAGGAATATGTTTGGAAAAGAAGCAACAAAAGGCATCGATAATTGTATTTTTAATCTGCTTTAGGAAAGAGATCTTCTCTGTGTAAGTTTGAAATTGATAGGAGAGTTAGCCTGAGTGATAGAAACAGCTGCCAAATCAGTCTTTTTCTGTTTGGAAAGAGAACATCACAGTTTTCCTCACACACCTAAAAGTCAACCAATGATTTGTTTTGTATTCCCTCTTTCTGCTTTGCCATGGAAAGAGCAAGCCAGAAATATTGAAAGGGAACTTTAAATTTAAGCCATACAGACGAAGACAATTTCATGCGGAAGAGAAAAGGCCAGATTTCCTCCCTGGAGAGAATGAATAGGTAGGTGGAGGACCCAGGGGGTGAAAGAGTCATCCCACGCCTCCTCACAGATGAGCAGGAAGGAAATAATTAAAGGCTGAAGCAGAGCTACCTGTCCACAGCTGCAGGGAAGTCCTGGAGTATTAATGCAAGAGATAGACCCTATGCCTCTGAGGGTGTCTGACCCCAAGAAAGGCTTCAGGGCGACTTGCTTATAAATCTGCTGAGATAAAACCAAAGTTAGAGCCTTGAATCATAGCTTTAAAGATGGAAGGAATGTCAGAGCCCAGCTAGTCCAGCCCCCTCATTTTATAGAGGAGGGACCCGAGGCCCACAGGTTAAGTGATTCCTCCAAGGTGTAAGCTAGTAAGTTTCAGAGGTAGGATTTGAACATAAGTCTCCTTCACTCCTAATATAGAATTCTATAGGCTCTTTTATGCTGTCTCTGACCTCTTTTACGTCATAATATTTCTTCACTTCATTATGAACATTTTCCCTTTTTTCTTTTCTTTCCTTTCTTTTATTTATTTATTTATTCATTCTTTTGTTTGATGTTTGGGGGGTAGCTTATTTCTTCAGACATTTGCTGAGGGGTTTTTGCCCTGGGAGTATTTCTTTCCCCCTCTTTTAGCTGTTTTGTTTTTTGGCTCTAGTTATTTTGAGGTGCCGAGCAGAAACTGTGTTTATGGTTAGCCTTCCACTAACCCATCTTGCAGGAAGTTTGCTGAAGGAGGGGCATGGTGCTGGTGCTGGTGATAACAGTGGTGACATGGACCTTTCTGTTGTTTTTAAATATGCATACATTATCACCTCTGATCTCAAATTTTGAAGATGTGGGAACTGAGACTCAGATTTGTCAGTTGCCATAGGGTGCAGATCCACTGAGTGTCTGAGACCTGTTTGTAGGCCAGGCCTTCTTCATGCCTCTCACCTCCCACACACTGTCCTCACTCCCCCCCCCCCCACTCCACACACACACACACACACACACACTCTCTCTCTCTCTCTCTCTCTCTCTCTCTCTCTCTCTCTCTGAAGGACTCCTCCTTCTCCTCCGAGATACTCTCCAGTGGGGCCTCCCAAACACAAACCTTCCTCCCAGTGGTAAATGTCAGACAGTGTTTGCAAGTTTCATTCAAAGCAGTATCTGCTGAATTGTTCTGGGCCTATTTTTCAAATCAAGCTCAGGGTTTGGGTCTATTGGACCCTAGTGGGGATGATAACATAATAGGAAACCAACAGACAAATAACTCAAAGGATTTTTTTAACCTAGAGAAATAAATGGATTTTAAGCAGTGTTCACAGAGCATCACACAGTTATCGAATGTTGGAGCTGCAACAGACCTTAGAGACTAGCTAGCAGCCTCCTCAGTTTACAGACAAGGAAACTGAGGCCCAGAGAGACTTTCATGGCCTTATCATACCTTCCCAGGCTCTGTTCTTTTAATGACAAAGGCCCAGCAAGCCTTAGAAATGAAAATGGTTTTCTGAGCTATAAGGAGCTCATTCCCCCAGGTCTTGGAAGTTCAGATCTTGTGGTCTCTGTCTCTCCCACCCCTCCCCTGCCCTAATTACTGGATTTCCTACCTGGCCCCCTCCTTTGCTCCCTTCAGCCCACAGCTCAGCAGCTGCTCAACTGTTACTACTTTTCCAGCTCTGTTAAGCCAGTCACCCAAGCACACACACACACACCCCTACACCGACCTCCCACCCCCACACACTGTTTCCTTTGCTATTGTCGACAAAGACCTCACTTCTTCTCCAATATCCCTGCCTGTCCCAACATATAAACACCAAGCCACAACCCAGCCTTTGCAAAAGCTGTCACTGTACTTTAAGACTAACCTCTATTTCAGTAAAACAGCGAAAACAAATAAGCCTTTTTCAATCATCTCACAAGTTATTCTTCTGCTCACTCTCTGGCCCACTTGTCATTCTCATAGCTAAGACTCCATCTCCCATCTCCACGATTTTGCCCTGGCTGTCCCAGATGCCTAGAATGTGCTCCCTTCTCACCTCTCTCCTTTGGAATCCATGATTTCCTTTAAGATTCAGCTCAAATCCCACCTTCTGCAGGAGGCCTTTCCTCTTCCTCTTCCCTCCCCCCACCCCCAGCCACTGCCCCTTCCCCTCTCATGTTTCCTTCTTTCTCCTCTGAAGCTGTCTTGTATGGACCTACTCACAGTCTCACCCATTAGAAGGGGAGCTTCTTGAAGGCAGGGCTGGCTTTTACTTTTCCATATTAACTTTGTCTGGCACATAGTAAACACTGATTAAACAATTATGAATTGATCATTTGATTAAAACAACAGATTATACCCAAGAGTGTTGGACTATCAAATCCATCAACAAGCCCCTACTATGTGCTAGAAAAACAAAAAAATTCCTCACAAAGAGACTGGATGTTCTCTAGTTTCTCTTCTAGACCTAATTCTTTTTTTTTTTTTTTGGTGTTTTGTTTTGTTTTGTTTTGTTTTTTGCGAGGGGCAATGGGGGTTAAGTGACTTGCCCAGGGTCACACAGCTAGTTGTGTCAAGTGTCTGGGGTGGGATTTGAACTCAGGTCCTCCTGACTCCAGGGCTGGTGCTCTATCCACTGTGCCACCTAGCTGCCCCTAGACCTAATTCTTACAAGACTGTGATCCTAATGAAATAGCAGTGAAGCCTGGAGCTGAGTTAAAGTCCAGCCTCAGACACTTGACACTTACTAGCTGTGTGACCCTGGGCAAGTCACTTAACCCTCATTGCTCCACAAAAAACCAAAACCAAAACAAACAAAAACCCCAGCAATGAAGGCTTTCTTTGTCATCGAGATTGACAGCTACAAGGAAGCCGAGAAAGGCAGCGATGATAGAGGAGCCCAGATCAGTGAGCAATATGGTGGAAGGGAAAGTGTGCCAAACCTGGAAGAAATGGATCCAAATCCCAGCAGATACTCATCATCAGTGTGATGCTGGGGAATCACTTCATTTCTCAGAATTTCAGTTTCTTCATGTGTAAGATGTGTGCCATGATAATGATGATGACAGTGCATACCTTACAAGCTCATTCTCCTTTATGAACTCCATTGTTGTTGTCCAGTCACGTCAGACTCTTCATGACCCCTTGGATCATAATGTCCATGGGGTTTTCTTGGCAAAGGTACTGGAGTGGCTTGCCATTTCCTTCTCCAATGGATTAAGGCAAACTGGGTTAAGTGACTTGCCCAGGGTCACACAGCTACTAAGTATCTGAGGCTAGAATTGAATTCAAATCCTCCTGACTCCAGGCACAGCACTCTACCCATTGAGCCACCTAACTGTCCCTTACAAACCCTAACCCTGTATAAATGTAAGTAATTGCTATAACCATAGTCCAACTGATCAGGACATAGGAAGTAGAAGTTCACTAAACAGAACTCAGGAATTACGGTAATTGTTGAGCTTGTATTTTATCTTTAGCACTCTACCTCCTGTGGTTTTAAGGTATATGAGATAGCATTGGGTGCCTCAGAGGTTCCTTCTAGCTCTTTTTATGAGCTGATGTCCCTTGGGGTTGTTGTCAGAACCAAATGAGATCATGTATGTAAATTTAACCAAATGAGATCATGTATGTAAATTTAACCAAACGAGATCATGTATGTAAATTCTCTCCTTTTCTAACCTGTGACAAACTTACTGGATCACAGCTGGAAGTCATCTTAGAGACCATCTAATCCCCCCCACCCCCATTTTACAGAAGAAGAGACTGAGGCCCAGAGAGATTTAAATGATTAATGCAAACAGAGGTTAGGTGACTTGCCCAGGGTCACACAGTAAATGCCTGAAATGGGATTTGAATTCAGGTCTCTCATCCTCCCTCTAACCCTTGGCTAAGGCTGCTCCATCTGCCTGTAAGGAAATGAGACACAGGTGCGGTTCTACATGAAAGGTTCCCATGCCCATTTACAAAGGGGGGTCCAATAAGTGAGTTTTCACCTGCTTTCTATACCACCAAGACTGAGTGCTCTTTGCACCAGTATATCCCTTTAACAACAGCACCCCCTCCCCCAAACAAAGTTCTACCGTTGATCCATTAAACTGTGATGGCACCTGAGGGCAAGGACCATCTTTTGGATTTCTTTGGATCCCTAGCACTTAGCACAGTGACTGGCTCATGGTAGGTACTCAATAAATGTTGATTGACTGACTGATGCTCTTTTTTTACTTCATTGTCACTGCCTTCTAACACCACACATTGATTCCTCCCCCCCCACCCTTGACTAAATGTGGTCAAGTAAACCAAATCAACTCACTGGGTCTGAGACTGTAGGCCTCCAGCCCATATGTAGCATTCATTCTTTCTAAAAAGTTTTCTTGAAATTTTTGGTTTTTTAACATTTTATTAATATCTTTTATTTCTTGTATTGTTAGAATTTATCTCAGTTCCCCTTCTTTTTCCAGAGAGCCATACCATGGAACAATTATATTTTTTTTAAAAGAGAGAGAGAGAGAAAGAAGAAAAATATCAACAAAATTTAACAATTTGTCAAAAAGGTCTGAGTAATATATGCAATGTACAACAACTGTGGACCTCTCACCTCTAGAAAAGAGTTGATGGGGGGGACAAGGTTTTTTTTTTCCACCTTCAAAACTAAATATATCCCTCTCCCTCCCCACCCCAGAAACCCATCTTTTGTTTTTTGAAATATGTTTTATCACTGCATTTTTTACAGTACAAGCACTTACAAAATGAGAGAATATTTGCAAAGAACAGGGCATCACATATATAGTAAGTGCTTAATAAATGCTTATTTCCTTCCTTTATTTCTTCCTACTACCTCCAAAGAATTTCCCATTATAACAAACAAAGGTAGTCAAGCAAAATAGTGGTAAAATTTGACAATGCATTTTGACAAATGTTCCATATGTGGGGGCAGCTAGGTGGCACAGTGGATAAAGCACCAGCCCTGGAATCAGGAGTACCTGAGTTCAAATCTGGCCTCAGACACTTGACACTTACTAGCTGTGTGACCCTGGGCAAGTCACTTAACCCTGATTGCCCTGCCCCCCAAAATTAAAAAAATGTTCCCTATGTGTAAGTAATAATAATCATATTTCTATAATGCTTTAAAGTTTATGATGTATCTTATAAATATTAACTGAGTTTATGCTCACAACAACCTTGAAAAGTAAGAGCTATTATTTTCACCATTTTACAGATTAGGAGAAGAATTTGAAATCAGGTCTTCCTAACTCTAATTCCAGAGATTTCTCCACTTGGCCACCTCACTCATAGGCTCCACCTCTCTAGCTGAGACTGATTCCTTGTAACAAATAATTAAAAAGAAAGAGGCAAAAAGGAAGTTTAGCAAACCTACCCAACATAGCAACTAAGCCTAATGGTTCCTGAACTCTTCCCATAACCCCCCACATACCTACGTGGAAAAGAAGGAGGTGCATTCTCCCCTTTCTTGACTGAGTCCAAGGCATATTTCGCCTTCTTTCTGCTGCACCTCCATTCCCCCACACTGGTATGGATAAAAGAGGCGGCTTACCAAATGAATGCCAGGAAGAGGTACTTGTTGTGACATAGATCCCCATGAAGCATTCACTCCTGCAGAAAAATTCACCACTTAGAATTTGAAGCTCATCACACAAGTGGAAAAGAGATTGTTTTCTAGAGTTTCAGAGCTGTCATTGTTTATTTGACTCCTTAGAAGTAAAATGTTAATTAGGACCAACCATAGTCTTGAACACAGTTGACACTGAGCTCAGTGAAAAGATTATTTCAGGTAAACAGAGGCCTTTATCGTTACTAATTCTTTGTCTTTGGGTTGTCTGCCTTCACTGTCAGGCTCGATGATTTTCTCAAGTCTCGTTAATTTTCCCAGAGTTCTTTTACAGGCTAATTATATGTTTGATGTGTCATAGATTATAAGGCTACTAACTAACTACCCCTTTCAGCAACTTTAGTCTGATCACATGGAAAATTAGACACTTTCTTTCCTGACGTCTTGAATAATTCTGTCGGTTTGTGTATCAACTCAGAGAAGTCTATTAGAAAATGTTTGGTGAAATTGCTGCCTCTTCCATCCCCTTCCTATAGGAAGTTAGTGCTACAAGAAGGTTTTCCTTCTTTGAATCTTAATGGCATCTGTCATGAATTCTCTTGACTCATAAATGAAGGTGAGACTTCCTTTTTGCACTAAGATCTACAGCATATCTAATAAACCTCATTCTAAAGGTTTGCAGGGTTTTCTTCAGCTAATCAGAATTGTCGGTACAGTAGAAAGAGCAATGACTTTGGAGGCCAACAGCCGGGGTTCAGATGTCACTTCTGACACATCCTCAGGATGACCTGCCTCCCATGGCTGGAATGCTCTCCCTCCTCGTATCCACCTCATGGCTGCCCTCTCTTCTTGAAATCTCCACTCAAGTCCCATCTTCTGAAAGAAGCCTTTCCTAGTCCCTTTTAAAGCTAGTGTTAAGGGCTAAAATTCTAGCTAGTCTGTCTAAAATATCTAATGAGTGGTCGCCAATAAATTATAAGCTTTAGCAAGAGTTAGACTTTTAAGCATTTATTAAGGAGAATAAGAATTTGGTAAAGAGAGAGAAAGGCCTAGATTCCTATCTATTAAAGGGAGAGCACATTTCTAGCTCCCTTCTCCGCCAGCGTCCCCAGGAAAGAGCCCCAGAGTCAGCGCCAGTCTCTTCCTTCCTCCTCCCACTAGTCTGCGTCACTTCCTCCTGCCAAGAACTCTTCTACAGTAAGTATCCAGCAGGTGGCGTCATTCCAATCGTTACAGTCCCCCCTGTTGTTCCTCAAGAAACAAAATGTTTCCTTGACGGAACAGTAAAAACAATATAATAACTATTGCTAACTAATAATATGTGAACAACAATATAGAAAAGGAAGAGAGGAAAGTTTTGTCCAGAGGGGCGATTTTTTTTGTCCTCATGAACCGACGCTTTGACATTAGTCTTGCAAAGGGAGGGCCTCTGCAGAGAATACATGTTACAGATGGTGTATATTATAACAGAAAGAGAAAAAAAACAACAAAAACAACAAATCAAAACTGTTCATTTAAAGTCTCTGAAAGTCTTTTCTCAGATGTCCTCTAGGTGTAGTCGTAGAATGGAAGTCTCTTCAGGGGTTGATGTGTGGATGCTGGTAATCAGCCAGGAAAATTTCCTACAAAATTGAGCTTAACACAACTTTAAAATAGCTTTATCAATAATCAAATCAAACAATGAAAGTTCTCAAAAACATGTCTAAGGGAATACAGAATCTTAGTTGTTACACATGAAACATATAATAAAACAAAAATTAAAACATTCTTTAAAATTATAATATTACTATAGTCCCCCCCTTATGGAGGGTAATTGAGAAGACAATTGCTGCGATATTAATTATTAAAAATAATTTTTTATCTTTGTTTCATCACTTTTTGCATCATCTGCCTAATTATCCTCATGCCATTATGAGAAATTAAAAAATCTAATATAATTGGTAACAGGTGTCAAGGCCAAATTCAACACTGTATTTATCATGACACCTGAGATAATTATGGGGGTTACCATAAAAGAACAGAGAAATGATGGGATATGAGCATTCCCACACTTGAGCAATATGTACTGCCCATACAGTATGCCAGGCTTAAAATAGGTGGATGGAATATACGTCCATGCCACCGAACATATTGGAGGAAACTGAGTCAGACTTAATCAGATCCATGGGATTCAGATGTCCATGGCATCAGGCATATAGGAGGGAGCATAGAAGCCAGGTGTAGAAGTGAGATGGGTGGGATGAATACTTCCAGCCATCTGTACAATATTGTGGGGAAAAATAAAATAAAATATTAAACCAAGAGAATCCAACCTCAACATTTGTCAAAAGCCGTTCTCTCGGCCATACCTTGACTTCATGCATGTCTCCCCTCATGTGACAGTTCAGTGTCTGCTCTTGCATGTATTCCTCTTGTGATTGGATGGCACCTTGGCCAACTGGCATCTGATAACTCAGAATAAAGGTAATTAGTGTCTTAAATGATAAGTTCCCATAATCCAAGTCTCATATGGATTTAAAAATTGAGGATAATAAATGATTGCAAAAAATGTGAATACATCTTGACTCAGAACACAATATATAATTATGCAACAATTTCAAATAATACCCCTTTTTTTAACTTAGTATACAATTACTTTTTTGAAAAATCTGAACATATTTAAATACAAGTTAAAGCACAACAGAATCTCAAAGAAAACTTTTTTTTTGAAAAAAGAAAACTTTTACAAATGTTCCCCTCTTTTTTTTTTTGGAATGTGCTTATCAAAAATAATACTTCTAGAATCAATTTACACTTGCCATGGCAACCAATTTGCCAAGGAAATGCTTTAAAGAGTTTGATCAAATAATCAGTTGAGAAAAAATAACAAAAACAAACAACTCAGAATATGGGAGCACAATACTCCTAGAATTAACATTGTATAATAAAATCAAAACCATCTTGCAATGTTTCAAAATTAGATAGACAAATGAATAGAAGAAAATACACATGGAACAATAAAATACAGTGAAATTCAAACTAAGGAAATCTAAATGAATATGAACTTAATATTAATAAGAGTATTACAAAATATAAACTTGATCACATGACTATAAAAAGCTTTTACAAATATTCTCCTTGTTTTAGAAACTAAGTATAAGACACAATCTCAAAAGCATTAAAATCTCTATGAAAATAAACCTATACCATTAATTTCAAAATGCATATGTAATAGCATAGAAATCCTATGTAACCTCTGAACTGATACTATTACTCTGAGTGAATTCAGAACACTTTTGATTCCGATATCTAAAATCCCCAATACTCATATCAATACCTTGCTGCTTACTTCTACATTTCTGTAAAATATATACCCTTCCATGCCAAAAGAAGCAGAGTCTTGAACTATGTTGATGATTGTCATTCTTATTCGGCTTAAGTTTTTCTTCTTTAACCCCTCTATATTGTCTGTCAGTCTTTTCACCATACAAATGCTTTATAAGATTACTAATTAAAGACAAAAGCAGGTTAGCAAAATTATGAACAAAACGAGCATATCTGGAATTTAAAGAGTTTTCTAAGATTGTCTCAAAAGCACAGCCAGGCCGGGGAAGGGCTGAGCCTGAGGCTGCAAATGTAGTTAGAGAAAGTTGAGCATGCGCACCAGATCTCTGGACTTCCCAGGCAGGGGAAGCTATGGGCTTGGCCATAGGAGGAGTAGAGGGTGGGGTCTGGAGAGGAGGGGAGGGACCAGAGCAATTTGAATCAGACTTGATTTTGAACTCAGGCCTGGATTCCTCTTCCCCCACTTTGCCTCCAGGTGCTAGGGGATTAAAAGCTTCTAGAGGGTGGGTCATTGCCTCCAGGCATGCAAAATTAGAGCAACAATTACTGTTAGAATTGGGAAAAGCTGCAGGAATCTCTTCAGGTTTCTCTGAAAAAGCATGGTTGGGAGAGGGAGAGATATTTCCTTGTGTGAGTAAGTTGCTGGCTCTTTTAACAAAAATAAAAAGAAAAATAGAAAATCCACAAAAACAAAGCATTAACATGATCTTATCTCCCATTTGTCTGGTTAAACAGACTAAAATCAAAAATAGGATAATTAGGGAGTTTAAAAGGTCCATTCGAAAAAATTTAAAGGAAAACACAGCCAGTACACCAGTACTTAGCAGTTAAAGGGAGAGGGAGGGAAAATTTCTTACCCAACCAGCAGATCAGAAGAAGACTGAGGGTTAGCTTTCCTCTTCGTGGTCAGCCATCTGTTTAAGGGTTAAAATTCTAGCTAAACTGTCTAAAATATTTAATGAGTGGTCGCCAATAAATTATAAGCTTTAGCAAGAGTTAGACTTTTAAGCATTTATTAAGGAGAATAAGAATTTGGTAAAGAGAGAGAAAGGCCTAGATTCCTATCTATTAAAGGGAGAGCACATTTCTAGCTCCGCTCTCCACCAGAGTCCAGATGAAAAAGAGCGCGAGACTGAGCGCCAGTCTCTTCCTTCCTCCTCCCACTAGTCCGCGTCACTTCCTGACTCCTGAAGAAAAGACTCCTGGTCTTGCCCTCAAAGACCTTCCCTTCATGGGCAGAACTCTTCTACAGTAAGTATCCAGCAGGTGGCGTTATTCCAATCGTTACACTAGTATCTTCCCTCAGGTTATCCTGTATATATCTGGTTGGTATATAGTTGTTTAGATGTTGTCTTCCCCCATTCAACTAGGAGCTCTTTGAGGGAAGGGACTATTTTTTTGCCTTTCTTTGTATCTGAGCACTTAGCACAGTGCCTTGCACATAGTAGGTGCTTAATTGTTGACTTGCCATGGCCTTGCCCAAGTCCCTTTATATCCCAGAGTCTCAGTTTTCTCATCTGCCCAAGGAGGGGGTTAGGCTACATGGCATCTGTTATCCTGTCCACTTCTTGATCTCTAATTCCCTGATATATTCACCTTCCTGCTTTTTATCAGCTAAGAAGAAAGAATATCTTCCAAGTGGTTGTTTGTGTTTAGAAAATTACTTGATAATATTTTCAATGAACTTCCCCACCCAGCAGCTTAAAGCCTGCCTCAAAGGCGGGTAGCTTCCCTTTTCTCTTTCCTCCAGTAGAATGTGTGCCCCATGGAGGGCAAAGATTGGTTCCTTTGGGCATTGAAGCCCCAGTTTGCAGTATAGTGCCAGGCACATTTGTTATGGATGTCCTGGGCATGCTCATTGGAATCAGTGGAAACTTGTTCAGGACCAAAATTGACCAAGAGGCCTCGTGACACAGAGGAAAGATGCTGGAATTAGAATTAGATGCTCCGGGTTCAAATATTGCCGCTGTCGCTTATTTCTGTGACCTCATTGGGCTCATCACCTCAGCACTCTGGATCTCAGTTTCCATTTTTAAAATGAGATGGTTGGGCTTGATGGTCACTAAGTTCCCTTCTAGCAGTAAATCTGTGACCCTATAATTTGTGGTTCTTGGTTTCAGTGACTAGAAAGTCTGCTTGAATGACTGGCAAGCTAGCTAGTCTCATATCCCTTTATTGGAAACCTGGAAGATGGAACCTGGAACATCAAAACAGAAATTAATGGGCTCAGATTTTTTTATTATGTTGTTAATGCTCATTTTAATATAAATAGAAAGGAAATAACAACCTGCTTTCCATAGGGTCTGTTGGGGAAAAGCACAAAGCCTGTCCAGGGATGCGTAGAGAACAAAAAAAATTTTAAATGATGAATCACCCCCTTTTTAAAAGAGAGGGGAGGGGACAATGAACTCAGCATCTGGGAAAAGGGACAGATTGTGGGCACTTCTGGAGCCAAATCCTCCTGATTAGCTCCAAACCAGGGTCAGCCCAGTGGATGGTAACAGGGTCTCTGCCTGAACTAAAGGAATCTGCTTGGCATCTGTTCCTGAGAAAGGACTCCCAGGGGAGCCTGCCCTCCAACTCCACTCTTACCAATATAACAAGTATTCAGATTTCATTGAGTCTGTCGAAGACAGTCTGTGATTTAAAAAAAATGTAATTTGTCCACCAGAAATAATATAATCTATAATAAATAATTTATTCTATAGTATGATAATATAATCTACCAGTCAGAAACTAACTCATCTGATGACTTCCTATAGTAAGAAGAAACTTCTGACTCCCCAGAAGATGAGTTTATGCTCTGAGCTCCCTCTCACTGGGGATGGGATTTTCTAATCCATCCACACTCCTTCCCACTGACCACCTTTGCTGGCTTGACTCCTAGAAATGGCAAAGTTCTTAGACTTTACAGACCTTAAGCTTCTTCCTAAAATAGGACTGTATCTCTATATTACCAATATAGATTGCTCTGTACATATATATTCTATGTGTACTGATATCACAGAGGCTCACAGATATAGAGCTTAAGGGGACTTTAGAATCCATCTAAGGGGCAGCTACATGGTGCAGTGGATAAAGCACTGGCTCTGGATTCAGGAGTACCTGAGTTCAAATCCAGCCTCAGACACTTAACACTAGCTGTATGACCCTGGGCAAGTCACTTAACCCCCATTGCCCTACCAAAAAAAAAAAAAAAAGAATCCATCTAAGTCTAACCCTCTCATTTTACAGATGAAGAAAGTGACATTAAGTAACTTACCCAAGATCACCCAATGGTAGAGGTGGGATTTGAACCAGGTCCTTTAGACTCTAGATCCAGTGCTCTTCCCATGAAGCTCCAGTGGATGGTCACATTGTTCAAATGCCAAATATGTGTTTGCCTAAAAGACTATTTTATGGAGAACTCACACAAGGCAAGCACCCACATGGTGGTTAGATAAAGCAATACAACAGGGGCAGCTAAATGGCACAGTGGATAAAGCGCTGGCCCTGGAATCAGGAGGACCTGAGGTCAAATCCGGCCTCAGACACTTGACACTTACTAGCTGTGTGACCCTGGGCAAGTCACTTAACCCAAAAAAGTTAGGTCAAAGAATTGCTTGCATCCCTTAGGCTTTTAATCTTCTCTTTTATTCTGGAATTTTTATTTTAAGGGCAAAGGTTGCTCTGTTCTTTCTTATTTTCAAATTCATGTGGGGTGCAGCTAGGTGGCGCATTGGATAAAGCACTGGCCCTGGATTCAGGAGGACCTGAGTTCAAATCTGACCTCAGATACTTGACACTAGCTGTGTGACCCTGGGAAAGTCACTTAACCCTCATTGCCCCACAAACAAAACCAAAAAAACAAATTCATGTGAAAACAGGAAAGAAGTTCTTTGAACCCATTAAGAAAACTAATTACTTCTGCCCCCTTTTCAGCATGATCCTCTATATTTTTCCTTGTTAGTGTTTTCTTTTTGTAGAAAGTTGGGAAGTTAGGTCTCCTTGAGACGAGAAGGAATTTGGACAATCATTTCTTTTTAAATTTTGTTTCTTTTGCTTTAACATTACCTTCATTGAGGATTTTTTCCTCCCCTATCCCTTTTAACAAAAAAATTTTTAAAGAAAAGGGGAAAGCAGTTAAGTAATACCAACAAGTGCATCAGTGATGTCTGAAAGCATATGCAGTGTTCTGTACCCATTGTCCCCCACCTCTGGGAAGCAGGGAGGGTAATGCATTTTCTCATCTCTTTGATGAAGCCAAGTTTGGCCTTTATGGTTATATCACATTCCGTTTCATTTTCTTTATCCTTTTCATTTACATTGTTTTAGTTATCGTATCCTTTCTTGCTCCCATTTTACTTCGCCTTAATTCATAGAAATCTTGCCTTGTCTCTCTGAATTCATCATATTCCTATCTCTTGGGGCAGAATACCCAACAATTTCTTGAGAACTGAGTTACTTTGGATGGCAGCTGAAAATATACACCACATTGTGGAGTTGGGAGGAAGCTCTCAGCATAAGGCCCTATAGACAACAGGAACACTACCAGCCCAGCCTCATTTCCCTCCTTGTGTCTATTTCTCTTTAGAAATCCCCTCACCCCTCTAAAAGGAGTTGGAGGTTTGGAAATAAAACCACACTAATGAGGAGCTATAGACTCAAAACTTTAATTATTCTGGGGTTAATGTCTGTCTTCTCACAGTGAAATAGGTCGCTTCTTCCATGTTAAAAATTCTGGCTTCTTGTTGTTGATAGTCGTGGTGGTTGGTGGTGGCAGTGATGATGATGGATAGATGATAGATAGATAGCAATAAGTTATAAATAATGTTTATAACATTTGACTTTAAGGTTTGTAAAGTGCTTGATATACATTATCTCATCTAGTTCTCACCACAGGCCTTGTGAGATTATTATTATCCCCATTTTACAGATAAGGAAACTGAGGCAGATAGAGGTTAAGTGACTTGCCTAGGGTCATGCAGCTAGTGTCTGAGACGGGATCTGGGCTTGTCTTCCTGATTCCTAATCTAGAAATCTATCCACAAGTGGTGCCTTCATTTTACAGCTGAGGAAACAGGCTCCAGGAGTCTGTGTGGTTGGGCTGGATTTGAACCGGTCACTTTCCGACTTGAGCTCTATGACTTTTTCCCATCACTTCACTGTTCGAGCAGCATTTTGGTGTGAGGAAGGCATTGAAGTGATTTCCATCCTGTCAGGGAGGTGGAGCGAGGTCCCTCTTAAGGATCTCTCATTCTATAAGTACCCACTAAATTGAAGTTCAGATGCCCATCTCCATGCCTTTGCAGTACTGGAATGTTGGGCAAGTCAGGCCACTTCCCTGAGCCTCCATGTCCTAATTTGTACAGTCTGAGGTGACTGAAGTAGACAGCTTCTGATGTGCCTTGTAGCTCTAGCTCTGGGATTCTGTGACTCTGAGTATATGGGATAATAGGGGGCAGGGATGGGCTCTTCAGATGGCCCGGGAGCTTGGGCTCCAATCTCCTCAGCCACCATACATGAAGGCCCACTTCCTTCTACCCTTACCTTTGGTGCACAGAAGCAGGGGACGCCATCATGGGACCAGAGAAGGAACCTCCACTTCCAGGGACAGACAGCCAGGTGTCTGGAGAGCTGGGGCCTCTCAAGTCTCCTCCCTCTGTTTTAATGATGTCTCCAAGTGCTGCTGAATATCCAAGGTGTTCTGAGCTTTGAAATGACTGCTCTGTGCCAAATACCCATAATTCATTCTTGTTAGTCTAGCTGGTTAGTAGACACACAACAGGAAGAAGAATGCTCTTTGGGCTAACCTTGTAAACACTAATTACCTGTTAAAGTCTCCGGTATTTGTTTACTTGAGTGCAGCTGTCCTCTCAGTCAAGTACTGAGGGAATGAACCCATCCCTCGGATCTGTCCTCCACACAGCCGCCCAAGTGATGATCTGAAAGTGCAGTTACAGCCCTGCTCAGGAAGCTCTGGCCTCCCTCTTGTTTTAGGAGCAAATACAACTTCCTTGGTGACTTTTTAAAGTCCTTCCTGATCTGGCTTCAGCCCTTGGGCATTCCAGGTCCAAACAAACAGACCTGCTTCCAGCACCTTGTAAACGACATTCCAGCTTCAATAGCCATGCCTTTGCATCCTCCATGCACATGATGCACTTCCTTGCCCTTTCACAGTTGAATTTCAATTTTCCTTCCACACTCACATCAAATGCCACTACCACTGTTTTTTGGCATCTCTGTCTCTGTCCCTGTCTGTCTGTCTGTCTGTCTGTCTCTCTCTGTGTCTCTGTCTCTCTCCCTCTGAAAATTACATTTTTGTATGCTTAATTTTTTTTTGGTGAATACATACCCCTTGCCTCTCCCCTCCCCCTCCCCCAGAATGTAATCTCCTTGAGGTTGGGGTCAGTTTTATTTTTAGCTTGTATCCCCATTGCTGACCCATAGTAGATATTTAGTAAATGTTTGATAAATGAATGAATGAATCTCCTTTTTAAAAATTGGAAGATCTTGTTGAAAATGTTGGGGCAGCTAGGTGGTGCAGTGGATAGAGCACCGGCCCTGGATTCAGGAGGACCTGAGTTCAAATCCGGTCTCAGACACTTATCACTTACTAGCTGTGTGACCCTGAGCAAGTCACTTAACCCCAACTGCCCTGCAAAAAAAAAAAGAAAAGAAAAGAAAAGAAAATGTTAAAGTGTACTATGCATGACCCCAGTGACCAGCTCACTGGAGCTGTGTTTGTTATATTTCAAACCATTAGTGCTTTTCCACTGAGAATCTAAGATTGACTGTTTATGTCAGCATCTCCAAAAATCCCATTTCCATTACTTGCTACCTGTGTGGTGTTGGGCAAATTGCTTAACTTCTCTGGACGCCAGTTATCTCATATGTAAAATGAAAGGGTTGACAGCAAATTAGCAAAGATGACAAAAGACAGGAATAATCAATATTGGAGAGGTTGTAGAAGGATGGGCACACAAATGCATTGTGGGTGGAGCTTGAATTGATGCAACCATTCCAGAAGGCAATTTGTAACTATTTGAAGAGAGTAACTAAAATGGCCATACACTTTGACACAGTGATTCAACCATTAGGCAATATGCCCCAAAGGTCAATGACGAAAACAAGGGTCTCATACAGAGGCATACCTCAGAGATACTGCAGTTTGGTTCCAGATCACCTTAATAAAACGAATATCACAATAGAGCAAGTCACAGAATTCTTTTTTGTTTCCCAGTGCATATTAACGTTGTTTACATTATAATATAATCCATTAAGTGTGCGACATGTTGCTGCTGCTGTTGTTGGGCAGCTTCGTGGCGCAGTGGACAGAGTGCCAGGCCTGAAGTCCAGAAGATTCTTCTTCCTGAGTTCAAATCTGACCGCAGACACTTAGTCAATGTGTGATCCTAGGCAAGCCACTTAACTCTGTTTGCTTCATTCTCTGTAAAATGAGCTGAAGAAGCAAATGGCAAGTCACTCCAATATCTTTGCCAAGAATATCTCAAATGGGGTCACAATGAGTTGGACACAATTTGTTTTTTCACTTCCCAGTGCATATAAAAGTGGTTTACACTATAATGTAGTATATTAACTATTCAATAGTATTATGTCTAAAAATGACCCCAGTGTACATACCTTTAAAAATACTTTATTACTCAAAAATGCTAACCAGCCTCTGAGCCTTCAGTTAATAGTAATCTTTTTGCTGGTGGAGGGTCTTGCCTCAGTGTCGATGGCTGCTGACTGCTCAGGGTGGTGGTTGTTGAAGGTCAGAGTGGCTGAGGCAATTTCTTACAGTAAGATAACAAGGAGATTTGTAGCACAGATTGACTCTTCCTTTCACTTGATCACTTTAAAGTCCATTGTAAGGTTACTAATTGGCCTAATTTCAATACTGTTGTGCTGAAGAAATAGGAAAGCCCAAGGTTGGGAGAGGGATGGAGGGACAGCCCCAATGAAGCAATCAGAACACATCCAACATTTATCAGATAAATTTATCATCTTATATAGGCACGGCTTGTGATGCCCCAAAACAATTACAACAGCAACACCAAAGATCATTCATCACAGATCACCAAAACAGATATAATAATGATGAAAAAGTTTGAAATAGTGCATGAATCACCAAAATGTGACAGAACAACACAATGTAAGCACATGCTATGGGAAAAATGGCATTGATAGACTTGTTCAACACAGAGTTGGCACAAACCAATTTGTAAAAAAAAAAATGCCATATCTGTGAATTGCAATAAAATGAAGTGTGCCTGTAAAGCCAAATATTTATAGCAACACTTTTTAATAGTAGCAAGAGAACTGAAAACTGTCAATGCCCATCAATTGGGGAATGGCCAGATTGTGGTATTGCTGTATGGGTAGTGGAAGGCAGGAAGTTATAGGAAAGAGATGAGGCTGTGGCAACTTCTGTTCTCTGCCACAGAGTTTTAACTATAATGATGGGAGCCAGGGACTACAAGCTGAAGTAAGCCTCTTAAAGGACCTTCCTGGGGCAGAAGTGTTAACCCTACCTACCCCCACAACTTATCAGTCCCCTGGGGCAACACTCAGTTTGCCTAGGTCTAGTTATGACTCACCTCTTTGGGAATACTGCCTTTTGTCTCTACCTACCTACTAGCTGAGAAATCCATAGTGAACTTATTTGGAGAAGAAAATTGCAAGGAGGGACTTGAGGGAAGGGATAGGTTCAGTATTACCACTATTTTTAAAAAATTGGGTAGTTTGTTTAGCAAATGTTAAGCTTGGTTAACCAAACTATGGTCTTGTAGGACTGAGTGGTAATTACCCAAGTGCCTTAGTGCCACTGGGGCCTTCTAGGTCCTCAGTTTCCTCATCTGTAAAATGAGGAGATTGTAGTAAATATTCTTTAAAGTCCTTTTAAGTCTAAAATTCTACTAATTATCCAGTTCTCATCTCCTTTGCCCTGGCTGCCTCCAAGCCTGGAATGCTCTCACTCCTTACCTCACAGTGTCTTAGGTGCACTACCCCCCACACCAGTGAGATTACTTTCTATCCGCCCTGTTTCTATTTTGTTTGTTCCTAGTTATTGCATCATGTCTCCTCCTGTAGAAGGTAAAAGAGCACTTGCTATAGATTCAGAGGACCTGGGTTCAAATCCCAGCTCAGCCTCTGATTGAGTACCTATGTGACTTCAGGCAAATTGCTTCACCTCCTAGGCCTCAGTTTCCCCATCTTTAAAATGAAGTGGTTGGATTCCTTGTTCTCTGAGGGCCCTTCTGCCTCTGGACCTGTGTGACTTTTATCTCTTTCAATTCTAAATTCTATGCTTGCTAATATGGCTTTATGTTCCACATGGTGAATGCACCAATATTAGAATTAAAAATGGGGCATTAGTTGCCTACTTCCTTCTCAATCTGTGCCACATTGAGCCCAAAGATACTTGTGAAAATGCAAAGAAAACAATTGCAATATTTGTTTTCTGTATCTATTGACCACCATACACTTAAAATTTCATAATAATATTCTCTCTTTTTTTCTCTCTCTGTCTCACCTTCTCTCTCTCTTTTTCTCTCTGTCTCTCCTTCTGACTCTCTGTTTCTCTGTCTCTGTGTGTTTCTCTGTGTCTGTCTCTCTCTTCTCTTTCTCCCTCTCTGTCTCTCTTCTCTTTCTCTCTCTCTGTCTCTGTCTCTGTGTGTCTCTCTCTTCTCTCTTTCTCCCTCTCTGTCTCTGTCCCTGTGTGTCTCTCTGTGTCTGTCTCTCTTCTCTCTTTCTCTCTTTCTCTTTCTCCTTCTCTGTCTCTCTGTCTCTGTCTATCTCTCTGTATGTGTGTCTCTCTGTCTGCCTCAGTAGCTTTTTGGTTTCATACTGTTTTGTTTTTTTATCATTAGATCTCCATAAAAAATATCTCCATGCTTTTTCATATTAAAGGCATATGATCAACAAAGGGAATATTCCCTTTCCTCTACATACCTGCACAGTGATTAAATATTGATCAGCAGACAAGAGGTGACAGTCAGAGGCCTGGGCCATGGTAAATCCTGATGTGTTCAGCAGAAAGTAAATACCGAAAGCCTTCCCTGCAGAGAAATGGCTTTTTGTTTGGAGGCAGAGAGAGACAGTAAATATCTCGCACGTCAACTTTCAGAGCTGGATTAAATGAAAACAATCTACAACAACAAATGATTGCCGTCAATGCCACCTATTTCAACTTAACCAAAGATATATTTTGTTGATTAATTTGGATAATAAAGAGAGTGTTTCTTAGAAATGGCAACAAAACCCCCAGTGTGTGCTCCCAGGGCTTCTGGCTCTTTGCAGACACAAAAGAGCCTTGTGTTGTCTTGCTGTGGAAGAGCTCATACTTTCTTTCACAAAAGAATGAATATTGTGTTTATAGAAAATTAATCAGTTGGAATTATCAGATTCATTTTTAGGACGCACTCTTGGAATGTTTTATAGCCTTCTCCTGATTTTTTTTCTATAACAAACTGATAGTTTTAGGTTTCATTTTCTATAAAACTTTTTCCCCTTTTTTCCTGGTATGGTCTGGGTAGTCCCTGAAAGCAAACCATGTTTTTTTCATTTTTCTCTGTTACTAAGGTACCGTCCAGATTGAAATATGAGGTTTATTTTTGTCTAGTACAAACCTTGAATTAAATGCCGGGAAAATACATTCAAATATGTGTGTTATTGCAGTTATAGTCATTGAAGATCAATGACTACATACAAGCCAAAAAAATCTAAGTGCACATCATTTTTTATGATAAATGTTGGTCAAAAAGTGCCCAGTTGTCCTCAGAGCACCAGCGGGTTCTCATAGAGTTATCAAAGTCTCCTTATGGTGCCATCTAGAATGAACTCATTTTGTGGGTGTATAGAGGGGAGTGGTGGGGGGATGATAAGAAAAGAGAGAGGACTGAGAAAAGACAGAAATGGGAGAAGAGTAGAGAGAAGAGGGGAAGAAAGGGGAGAAAAGGAATAGAAGAGAACAAAAGGAGGAGAGAAAAAGGGAGAAAGATGGGAGAAGAGGAATAGGAGAAGAGAGGAAAGAGGGGAATGGGGAGGAGAAGAAAGGGGAAGGAGGTGAGGAGAGAGGAAGAATAAGGAAGGAGAGGGGAGGAATAGGGGAGGAGAAAGGAGAGGAGAGAGAATAAGAGATGAGAGGGGAGGGGAAGGGGGAGAGAGAAGGAGAGGAATAGGGGTGGAGAAAGGTTAAGGAACTGGGCTAATGCCACACAGCCAGGGAGGATTTGAAACCAAGCCTTCTATACTTTATACTCTGCTACATACCTAGTGCACAAACACCACAGTCTTCAAAGCCCTCAGAAGATCTGAGATGCTTCTTGAGTTTGTGGTGAATCTCAAGGAAGAACTACTTCACTCAACAAATTTAAATAGTTTCAAGCTTACTGCAAACTTGGAGCCCAAATTAATTACTTTGCATGGGATTTCAGCAGAATCTAATCCCAGTGATATATCGAATCCTTTGCCTATAAAGTTCCACTGGTGAAGCTCCAGAGCTGCCAATAACAATATTCACCTTTTGCTGCCCCTTCCTTGAAAAATTCTGGAAGCTACTCGCAGGCCTACACTTGTGCTGCTACTCTTAACTAATGTCATTTCTATTTATCATATTAATGCCTTTTATTTTTACACCATACACAGCAGCTTCGCACAAATGCACTCCCAAGCACTGCCCTGAATTTTACCTTATAACAAAGACAAACAAGAGCAGTCAGTTGGCACATCAACCTGTCAAACAGGGTATGCCATACTATGTACCTGTGGGCCTCCACCTTTCTATGGCAAGGTAGAGGTAGAGTTTCATCCTCTGTTTTCTGGGCCCGAAGAGGGTCATTACTTCTTTTGTGTGTGTATGTGTGTATGTGTGTGTGTGTGTGTGTGTGTGTGTGTGTGTGTGTGTGTGTGTGTGTGTGTGAGAGAGAGAGGCAATTGGGGTTAAGTGACTTGCCTAGGGTCACACAGCTAGTAAGTGTTAAGTGTCTGAGGCCGGATTTGAATTCAGGTCCTCCTGACTCCAGGGCTGGTGCTCTATCTACTGCGCCACCTAGCTGCCCCGGGTCATTACTTCTTCTTTTTTTTGTTTTTGTTTTTTTTTTTTTCCGCAGGGCAGTGGGGGTTAAGTAACTTGCCCAGGGTCACATAGCTAGTAAGTATCAAGTGTTTGAGGCCGGATTTGAACTCAGGTACTCCTGAATCCAGGGCCGGTGCTTTATCCACTGTGCCACCTAGCTGCCCCGAGGGTCATTACTTCTTATCAGGATTTTCATTCTGTTTCAATGCACATTATTGTGGTCATTGTGTAGATTGTTTTTCTGGCTCAGTTTGCTTTCTTCCATATCAGTTTATCTCGATGTTCCCTCGTTTCTTCTCAGTTCCTTATCTTTATTGCTTTCTGTGGTCCAGTTGGGTTCAATTTTTCAAGCAGTGGACTGGGAGTATGATAATAATGGCCACTGATATTTATATAGCACTTTAAGGATTGCCAAGTGTTTTCCAAGCACTATTCCCTTTTTGCTTCACAACAACCCTAGTAAACAGAAATTACAGGACTCTGTTATCCCCATTGTATAGGGGAGGAAACTGAGGTCCAGAGAATTTGGCCATAGTCAAAGTTTAGAAGTATCACAGGCAGAATTTGAACCCAGAACTTTCCAAACCCAAGTCAAACTCTAGCTCCTCAATCAACAAGAGTTTATTAAAGCATGTACTCTAATAAATACAAGCTATGAAATAATCCCTACTCACAAGGACCTTACATTTCAATGAGGTGATAGCACAGACACATATAAGTCTATACAGAGTAAATAGAAAAAGAATAAACTAATGCATATAAATAAATATAAGATAGTTTGGTTAGTTTTAGCAGTTGGGAAAACCAGCAAAGATTTCATGTAGAAGATGGTACTTACAGGCCACTAGGTGGCGCTGCAGCAGATAGTGCTGAACCTGGAGTCCGGAAGACTCATCTTCCTAAATTCAAATCTGGCCTCAGTTTCTTATTAGCTATGTGACCCTGGGCAAGTCACTTAACCCTATTTGCCTCAGTTTTCTTAGCTGTAAAAAGAGCAGGAGAAGGAAATGGCAAACCACTGCAGTATCTTTGCCAAGAAAACCCCAAATGGGGTCACAAAGAGTTGGACATGACCAAAACAACTAAACAACAACAATATGGTGCTTGCATTGTTTCTCAAAGGAAGAGAGGGATTCTATAGGGCAGATATGAAGCAGAGGTGAGGGAAGGGGGATTGAAATGAGCAAGTTGGTATCATGTGTGAGGAACAAAGAGAAGAAGGGATTTGGAGTCAGGGAAACATGAATTCAAATTTTGCCTCAGGCACTTAATCAGGGTGTGACTATGGACGAACCACGCAATCTCTATCTGCCTTAGTTTCTTCATCTGTAAAGTGAGGACATAATAATAGTACCTACTCCTCAGAGTTGTTGTGAGGATGAAATGAGACAGTATTTCAAAATTGCTTTGCAATTTTGAACAAATGTTAGCTATGGTTATAAGGAGGCTGGAAAGATATGCACTGTGCTGTATGGCCCCTCAGATATTCAGTGGGGGACGTGCTGATGGTTCCTTTTTCCTTTTTTGGTGATGACCTGTGATATAGAAAGCTCCTGAGGAGCAACACCTTCAAATAATGCCAGAAAGCAGTTCTTCTGTATCTTTGAGTTTGCAGAGTTTTCTGGGGTCACCACTATTGCCATGCAATTACACCTTCATAAAAGGATTATTGGTTTACCATGTTGTGTCGGAAATATAGAACTGACTCTGGATGAAACAGAGGAAGCAAAGTCAATTGTCCAAGAGACTAGAAGTCAGCTGCCAAACCAAGGTCAAGATTATGGGGGGGTGCATCTAAGTGACACAGTGGATAGAACACCTGCCCTGGATTCAGGAGGACCTGAGTTCAAATCCAAGTCACTTAACCCTCATTGCCCTGCAAACAAACAAACAAACAAAAAACCCAAAAAGATTAGGGGGTAGGGACAGTGCTCAGAGGGAGTCTAGTGGATCTGGCAAATAGATGAGAGAAAGCAGCCAAGTCTACTACCCAACATTTCAGTACCAGGAAAATCAGGAAGCAGAAAGCATAAAGGGGCTTGGACCACTATAATAGTTGCTGAGGAGGGGGGGAGTCTGCCTGTGTTGTCTCCCCGCAGTCCAGTCCATCCTTCATTCAGCCACTAAAGTGATTTTCTAAAACACGATTCTGAGCATGCCACCCCCCCCCCCACTCAACAAACTCTGATGGCTCCCTATTGCCTCTGGAATCAAATTACAGAATTCTATGTGTGGCATTCAAAGCCTTTCATAACCTGGTCCTCTCCTACCTTTCCAGTCTTCTTACACCTCACTCCCTGACACACACTCCTTTCAATCAAGTGGCACTGGCCTCCTGTCTGTTGCTTGAACAAGACCCTCCATCTCTCAGCTCTGAACATTTTCTTTGACTGCCCCCCATGCCTGGAATGCTCTCTACCTACTGACCTCCCTTGGCTTCCTTTGGGTCCCAATGAAAATCCCACCTCCTGCAGGAAGCCTTCCTGACCCCTCTTAATCCCAGTGCCTTCTCTCTGTTAATTAGTTCCTCTTTCTCCTGTGTATAGTTCTCTTTGTATATACGTGTTTGTTGTCTCACGAACTGCATCTCTGGCTGGTTGGCAAAGAACAACAATCCCCAGAATTAAAAGAAAAACCAACAGTGGTTAATTTTGATTTTAGCCCAACCTGAAAATTGATTCCATTTTCTCAAAAGTGAGTGTCACTTGGGTCGAGGACCCAGCTCTGTCTCCTTTCCTTTAAGCAGACCCATCAAACACCCCATTCTCCTGGCAAAACATGGTTCAACTCCATACCAAGGCTGAGGCTCCACTGAGAATTGAAATGCTTTTAGTGAGTTATTAAAAATTTAGTTTTTACAGCAACTTTTCATTCGATGGAATGATGCACTGAATTTATAAAAAGGGGGTCTGGGGAGCTTTAGAATTCCATTTGTTAATGTGGACCCAGCCTTTTTTCCTTCCTCTTTCCCTTTGAGGTTATCATTTGCAAAATTCCCTCAAAGACTTGTTTCCATCTGCTTTTGTGCATTTAGGGAGCGTGGCCTTGGCGAAAGGATTTACAAAGCCCTTGCTTTCAAAAAATTTAATGTTTTTGAATGATTTTTGATCAAATTGTAGCTCCTTGCCCTATTTTTCTAACCCACACTATTTATAAGGTAAAGGAAGAAAATGGCTTTCCCCATACCAGTGGTGGACTCATGGGGAAAGAATTCCAGCCAAGCTCATAACAAAAAATTGTTTAGGGAGAGGGAAGGAAAGGGAGGTGAGGTTACACTTTTTAGGGTATGCTTTAATGCTAATTGTCTCAGTGAATAAGAGCCATGGACCTAGAGTGAGGAAGACCTGAGTTCAAATCCAACCTCAGACACTTACTAATTGTGATGCTGGGTGAGTCACTTGTTTGGCTCAGTTTCCTCATCTATAAAATGGGAATAATAATAGCATCCACCTCCCAGGGTTATTATGAAAATCAGGTGAGAGAATATTGGTAAAGTGCTTACAATAGTACATAGCACAGAGTAAGCATTACATAAATATTAGCTATTATTATTATTCTATAAATGTGTCTTATAAAAGCTAGTTGAGGCTACTTCCTGATAATCAATAGGAAGTCCACTGGTGGTGGATTGTGAGCAAACAGTACAGAAATCCCAGTATCTTTGGGTTATCTGATAGAACCTTGAGTAAGTGTGATAGCTGCTCTCTGAGGACCTGGCCCACCAGTGAGAATGAGACTTAAGGAGGTATGCCTAGAGGCAGATAATGAGGAGGGAGAGGAGGAGGAGGAAGAAAATGAGGACCAATAGGCACTTTCCAAATACCTCATTTTTTCCTCACAATGAGCCTGGGAAGCACATGCCATTATTTCCCCCATTTGGCAGATAAGGAAACTGAAGTTGGGAGAGATCAGGTGACATGACCAGAATCAGTGTCTAAATCCAGATTTGAACTCGGGTCTTCCTGACTCTGTCCACTCCACCACAAAGCTACCTAGCCATGATCTCATAAAATTTCATAGGATCATAAATGTCAAGAACCTCAGAGACCACCTATCCAACCCCTCATTTTACAGATAAGGACAAGGCCTGGGAGGTTTCATGACTTGCCCAACTTTACACAGGTAGAAAGTGACAGCTGCTGGATCTGCCCCTGGGTCCTCTGACTCCCAAAGCTCCTTCTCTTGGGCAATGGGTTTTCAAAGTAAACTTTTGAGAAGAGGTCAGGGAAATATATATATTGTTTATGGGCTTTCTCTCCTTGAATGAACTGATGAATACTCGCTCCATCTGAACATACCTATAACTCCTCAGGATTTAAACATTTTCCAAATTGAACAGGTACATAAAATGCTGAGGAGGAAGATTGTGTGGGAGCAAATAGCGTGTCCTCCCTTCCGAGGATCTGAACTGATCTTGTGGCTTAAAACACTTTCTAACAGTTCTTAGGCATCCAAGGCAGGCTCAAGGTAGTGAGCCAGACCTGTCTATCCTTAAGTTAACAGAAAGGAACTAGGATGATGGTTTAGCCCAAGTATCCTGGAACTGAGAGCCTGAAGGAAGAAGTGCTGAACCATAGCCCTCCACAGCTTGGCGATGAAATCAGGAACAAAGAAATGTGGTTTCCCCTTCCTCACTGATTGGAGGAATATTCTTTAAAAACTCTTAATACTCTTCATATTTTATTTCATTTTGTCCTTAAGATTTCACTTCTTCCCAGTTCTTGTCAAACATTTGTTTTATTTTATTTTTAAAATTTCATTCACTTCAATTTAATTTTTTTCCCAATTACATGTAAAGATATTTTTTTTGAGTTCCAAATTTTTCTCCCACCCTCCCTTCCCTCCCCACTCCTGAGGCCAGCAAGCAATCTGATGTAGATTATACATTACAAGGATATTAAACATTTGTTTTAAGTGAAGGCAGCAGGGTTTGCTTAACTGTTAGAATTATTCAAGAAATTCTCCAATAAAATATATTTCCCATAGATATAGAATAGAATTCTAGTCATATGAAATTATGAGAGTATAAAACTTAATCATTACTTGTTTTTTTGTTTTTGTTTTTTATTCTGTTTCCAAGAGCAGTACAAAGTACTTGTATCCTATCTGCATTTCATGTTGGGGAATTCCCTAACATTTATATACGTGCCTCCATATGGATTTATCATTGTTGTAACTATTGCTGTTTCTGAATAATGAGAGCTTAAGGTTAAGGCAATTTACAAAGGAATGTGGCCCTTCTGCCCTCCAAGAATAGATATCTCAGTAAGCCCTAGCAGTCTCCCTCACCTTTCCTCCACACAGCTGTCCAAATAGTCTTCCTCAAGCATAAATCTGACCACATCCCCCCAGCGCAAGAAGATTCCATAGGTCCCTTTTGCCCCTAGGATAAAATGTAAACTCCTCAACTTGCCATTTCAAAATCTCTCCCATCTGGCAGCCACCTCCCTTTCCTGCCTGTCACATTACCCCCATTTATATGCTTTATGTTCCAGCCAAACTGGCCTACTTTCTGTTACTCATATTGGGCATTCCATCACCTGCCTCCTTATTTTTGCATAGATTGTACCTCTAGAGCTCTGAACATTGTCTTCTGCCTTCCAATGCACCCCAAGAACCCCCTGGGCTTTCCCGTTCATGCTACCTCTGAAACCTAAGGACTACTGGGACTCCCCACCCCCTCCCCCTGCTGCTGACCTCCCTATCTATCTCTCTTCTTTATCCCACCCCAACCATATTAGAACATAAGCTCGTTGAGAACACAAGCCATCTCAACTGTGTTCCAAGTGCTTGTTACAGAGCTGGTCAAATAATAAGCATTTGTTTAATTGAATTATTAGAGCAATTTTACAGGTGAGAAAATTGGGGGAGGGAGTCAGAGGATCATAGATTCGGAGCTAGAAGGGACCTTACAGGTCATCTAGTTCAACCTATGTATTCTACAGGTGAGGAAACTGAGCCACAGACAGGTATTGAGTGACCTGTCTGTGGGTGTGAAGGTGGGATTTAAAGCTCGGTCCCCAACTCCAAAGCTAGTGTATCTTTCCACTTATTGCCTCCTTATAGCACAGGTATGCACCATCTCTCCCCATGTGATTCTTAATAGAAGCCAAGTGAGATGCCCAGTACTGAAGAGAAAACTGGCTTCGGACTCTGGAGAACCTGGGTTCTAGTCCTGCCTCTGATACATACTGGCTGGCTGACCCTCTCGGTGCCTCAGAAAATCCCCTAAAACTACAGATTGCAGAGCAGGTGCCATGCTACATTAGTAGAAGGAATTTTCTCAGTGGGAGTACCTTAAACTGATTAAACCATATGTCTGGGCAATTTTGATTTTGACACAACTTTGTGGGACTCTATAGAGGCTCCCCAGTTTTTTAAAAAAACACAAATATTCTGGATGTTTATTACTTATGTGACCTGGTGCTAAGTCACTTACTCTCCCAGGGCCCCCGCGAACCCATCTGTAAAATGAGACACATTGGACCTCCAGTGTCTCCTCCAGTTCCCGTCTAGGATCCTGTGACATCTGGGGAACTTGTTTCTCTAATAAAGCATGAGATCTAGCTCCAGGAAGATGTGTTTACTAAGGTATCGTCCATTCTGCCCTCCTCTCTTCTCATCTATTAACAAATATTAGAAAGCCTGGCACACACTAAAGTTGGCATCCACTGAAACTGTGTGCCAACATGGTCTTGAAGCTCCTTGGAGTCTTATACTCTATGAAGAGATAATGATGTTGACCTGGTAATTACTATTGAAGATGCCAAAAGGTGCACCCCAGGAAAACTGAGGAAAAAGCCCAAACTCTGGACGCTAAATATAGAGATAAACAAGTCAGAAATCTTCTGGACTAGAGGCCCAGTCCATTTCTCCCAAGTGAGGTCATTTAGTCTGAACAAAGACCCATGAACAGTGCATGTATAATTCCCTCTTTCCATGACTAACGCTGGATTTTCCTGTTGTTTTTGGCTCTTGGCATCCCGTTGCCCAGTAGGCCCACACCCACGGCTCAACCTCAAACCTTCCTTCAGGAAGGTTTCAAACAGGCCCTGAAAGAACTGCTTCTGAGTCCTAGGAGAAGGCATTGGTCGTATCCCTCATCACATGGAAGAAGATCTCAGATTTGGGGCCAGAAGGGGGCTCAGAGATCACCTAGTCCAGTCATCTCATGTTAGAGTTTGGGAAACTGAGCCCTGGAATGAGGCCCAAAGTCACCCAAGAGCAAGTGCCCAAAACAGGATTCAACCCAAATTCAGACATTTCCACTGCACCAAATTGATGCACTCTAGTGTCAGAATCTCCACGGGATGGTCCTGGAATGCTTGGGAAGGTGAGGAATTTTCCCTTTCCTGCTGGTAACCGTCTCCATCATTCCAGTCAGTACAAAACCTAATTTGATGATGTGGTTTAATCTCTATGGCTTGTTATTTGAGACCCTGTTCCCCATAATTTTCTAGGCCTCTGCATTCTGCCTCCTTAGTTTTCGTTAGCTTTTCCTTGTTGTCTCATGAAACATTTTCAATGAAAGGGTAAAGTATTACTTAAATGTTGACATTCATTCATTCATTCATTTAGCATTCATCAAAGCTTTATTAAGAAGCTACTATTTGGGGCAGCTAGGTGGCACAGTGGATCGAGCATGGGCCCTGGATTCAGAAGGACCTGAGTTCAAATCCGACCTCAGACACTTAACAATTACTAGCTGTGTGACCCTGGGCAAGTCACTTAACCCCAATTGCCTCACCCAAAAAGAAAAAGAAGAAGAAGAAGCTACTATTTGCCAGAAATGTCTAAGCCCTGGGAATACCAAGGGAAGGTGAGAGAATAAGCATTTATTTAGAACCTACTGTTTGCCAGTTACTGCGCTAAGTGCTTTGCTAGTATTATATCATTTGATCCTCACAACAACCCTCTGAGGAAGGTGGTATTGTTTCTGCCATTTTATAGGTGAGTAAATTAAGACAAACAGAGTTTAAGGGACTTGCCCAGGATCATACACTACTAAGTGTCTGAGGCTGGATTTGAACTCAGGTCTTGCTGACTCTAAGCGCAGTGCTCTTTCCTTTGTGATTACCTAGCTGATCTCTGTATAAAGACAAAGAACAAGACAAATCCTAACTTCAAAGAGCTTTCATTCTGTGTAGCACTTTGATTACATTGTATGCACTCAGTAAAGCAATTTCAAATGGATCTGTGATCTCCCTCATCCATTTAAATGTTCCTCCCAGTGATATGGATTCTAAACCATCTTGTGCAGCCATTCTGTGTCTTTCCACCACTGGGAGTTCACCCTGAGTACTTTTCTCCCGGGTTTCTCCCAACATCTTGTTGATACTATTAGTACCGTTGGGCTGATGGTGTTAGCCACTTATAGACCATATTTTCAAATGAAAATTCTCATCCAAACGAAAGGTCCCTGAGGACAGGGATGACAATTCCTTTTTATTGCTAGCACCGTGCCTGCCTCTTAGTAGGTACTTAATAACTTACTGAAAGAGACAGAATGAATGAATGGAATGAAACTCTCAGGGAAAACCTACTTTCTGTTTGTCCCCCTCCCCCATCTTTATTCCAGTTTCAGAACAACCTAGTATTCAAAAACAATTAGTAAACAGCGAAAGTTTCCAGGACAATAGTCTACAATAAAAATGGGATTGTGGTGCCTACAAGGCTGAACTTTTCCCTGGAATACACATTTTCTTTTTCTTTCTTTTTTTTTTTAAACTGCTGTTAGGAAGCCATTGGGATTTGCCATTTCACTGTCTTTTGCTAGTCAAGCCCAACCTCCTTTGGGGTAATACCCAAGGGCTATTAGCCAGGACAATGGATTGACCTACATCCCCTTATCTCTGTCTTTAGGAGTCTTTCTTTCCTTACCTTTGTACCCTGTTGAGTAACCAACAGAAGGATTCCATTCCCTCAGCTAGTTGCCCCTAGGTGATGGATGTAGGTGAACAGCCCATGCTTTCCAGACCACAGGTATGTCTAGCGTCCTGGCTGCTTGCCACATCCGAGGAGGGTTAAGTAAGGAATCCGATTTCTTTTTATCTATGGCCATAGCGCAAGAATAAGCCGGGGCACACTGGGGCGTAGGAGAGCAAGATAACATGTAGTAGCAATAAAGGGACAGGTATGCTCGCCTGAAATTCAATTCAGCAAATATTAAATACCTGCTCCATCCTGGGTGCATACACAAAGGCAAAGGCAGCAGAGTCCTTGCCTTCAGTGGGGGTAACGCTAGGTACCCAAATGAGAAAATGCAAAGTATCCACACGGTGACGCAAAGTGTTTATGAACCGACCAGAACTGGCCGGCTGGGGCCTCCATTAGGTGGTGGCTATGGTTTTTTGAAGGAAGAGAAGGGAGTGAATTCCAGGCAAGAAGGACAGACTGTGGAAGGTCCCAGAAGCAGGGGGTGGAACGCCATACACAGAGAACAGCTGCTGGGCTCATTTGACAGGAACACAGGGTGATCGAGAAGGAAGCTGTAGGAGCAAACAAGACCAGGAAGGTAGGTGGGGACCAGATTGTGGAGGATTTCAAATATAAGGCCAAGGAGGATTTCAGCATTTGTCTCAAAGGCGAGAAGGAAGCACAAAAGATTTTTTAAAGTAAGGGCGAGGCGTTGTTTTGAGAATAGCCCATTGACGACTATGGGAAGATTGATTTGGAGACGGGAGACATTGGAAGCTCCAAGTAGGAATCTAATGAAATAATACAGGAGAGAGCTAGTGAGGCCCTGGATTAAGGTGGAGAGAAGAGGGTGGATGTGAGAAAGGTTATGGAGGCAGAATGAATCGTACTTGCAACTAGGCAGGTGGCCGGGAAAAGGGCAAGGGAAGGTCTGAGATGACTCCTAGACTGATTCAACTCTAAGAACGTTGGCTTTGGCAAAACTTGTTCCGTGTAGTTATCTGGATAGGTAGGAGTGTGTGCAGGCATTCCCTGAGCTGAGTGCGATCTTGCAAAAGCTCCAGTTGCACATTCTGCTCCTCTTCCTGCCCCCACCCCCACCCCAGTGTCATAGGCTCATAGCTTTAGATTTGGAAGGGAGGGTCTACTCCTTTCATTTTACAGAAGAGGAAACTGAGCCCCAGAAAGGCTAAATGATTTGTCCGGGTCGCCCAGGTTATAAGAAGCAGAGACGGGATTTGAACCTCTGTCCTCCGCCTGCAAATCCCCCCTTCTTTCGACAGCATCGTGCTCTCCTGAATCAGCAGCACCACCTAGTGGCCAGCTCTTCAAGAACCCTTTCTGTCTCAACATTTCCCATCTCTTAACCTCAGAATCCTGGTTCTCTGATCTGTAAAATAAGGGTACTAGACTTAATCATGGGTAGGTAGGTGGTTCCATAGTGCACAGAGCGCCAGGCCTAGAATCAGAAAAACTCATCTTCCTGAGTTCAAATCTGGCCTCAGACCCTTACCAGATGTGTGGTCCTGGGCAAGTCACTTAACCCTGTTTGCCTCAGTTTCCCCATCTATAAAATGAAAGGATTAGACTCTCCCTTCCAATTCTAAATCTATGAACCTATGACATTGGAAAGAAATGGCAAACCACTCCAGTGTCTTTGCCAAGAAAACCCCAAATGGGATCACAAAGATGAAACAACTGAACAACAGCAAGACTCGATCAGTGGTTCCCAATCTTCTTGAGTATAAAGACCCATTTAAACAATCAAAACAATTTTCCATACCCCCATGTGATAGTAGTTGTACCATTAATTTCTAATGATTAAGAAAATACATAAAGTCTAAATAAAGGCTACCATGAATTTATTTGTGATTTAAAAGGAATTTATATTATTAATCATAATAACATCTATATAAATTTAAAAATAATTGTAATATGTATATACAAGTATGTTAAACAGTCTACAGAAATTGTTTCCTTATCTATGATACTAAGCCACATTGCACATTTTGAGTTAAATGAAGATCCAAATTACAATCCTTTGGGTTTCGTGGATCAGTAACTGGGGCCTCCCAGGAGTCATTAGCCCACAACTTGTGAATGATTGGACTTCTTTATCTCTCAATTCCTTTCCACAGCTGTTTCCTTTCTTTGTAATAAGAGAATTGGGGGCTTCCCACTCCCCATGTTTTTGCCCATCTGCATATCAGATTCATTTCACTTCACCCAATCTCTTACTCATTTTACTAATGTGAGATCAACGCCTTATTCCTTTACCTTGCTCTCTTATTCTTTCCATAACCTGCATAGGGCACAGGGCAGACAAAATGGGCAAACAGTTAGTGATGGGCTTATATTAAGGAAAGAAAAAAAAACTTTAAGTAGAATTAGATACAATAAGGAACTAATATCATAGAATCGTTGATTTAGATCTGAAGGAAATGAGCATCTTTCAGTCCAACCCTCTCATTTTCACAGCTCTAAAGCCAAGAGGAGTAATTTGCTAAGTGTCTGGGGCAAAATTTGAACTCAGGTCTTCCTGATTCCAGATTCAGGGCTCTATCCACAGTGCCATCTAGCTGTCTCTTTTAAGCATCTCCTCGTGATTTTTATTCATTCAGATCTTCTGTTGCATGACAAATGAGTGCCTTCGACGTGCACTGTTTTGTGCTAAGTATCAGAGGATAGAAAGGTAAGACTTGATCCTTGCCCGCAGGACGTTTCCAGTTTCGTAGTTTCTGTGTTCTTCCTTCTTTAATTCTTACCATGAAAAGGAAACCAGAGCAGTTGAGCTGTGGTAGCTTTAGCCATGAGCCGCAGGGCTTCACCAGTCTCGGGTTCCATGCTAGGATTGTCCTCTATGAAGACAATACAAGCTGGTGCCAGTGGTGCTCTTGGCTGATCATGTTAGGAGGTGGGAGAGCTAACAAGCCGCCTGACATTTCTTCCTACTGAAGCCGCATGGCTGGAGCCTCTGGTTATCCTGGGCACCTTTCCCAGAGCCCATCTGCTTGTGATCCCCTAGAAGGTGTCCCTAGGAAGTCTTCTGGTTCATGCTGGGCAATAGGAAGCTATCCTAGGTACAAAGAAGCCAAGACGATTCTGTATCTGGACGTCAGTGACATCTGTATCTCCTTGAAAACCCCATATGAGCCATCTGCTACTCTGAGCTTCAGAGGGCAGAGGACCCTAATACTCAGGGGACAGAACTTCCTCATAGTTGGGCTTTAAACTTGCTTTTCTTCAAGTACCAGTTCTTTTTAAAGTGGTAGGTTCTTAAATTTTATTATCTATTTTGTATTCCATTTTCTTGGTGATATTTAATAACCTGGGGCAGCTAGGTGGCGCAGTGGACAGAGCACCAGCTCTGGAGTCAGGAGGACCTGAGTTCAAATTTGACCTCAGACACTTAACACTTACTAGCTGTGTGACCCTGGGCAAGTCACTTAACCCCAATTGCCTCACAAAAAAAGAAAAAGATATTTAATAACCTATTGGCCTATGTAATAACTAGTATTGGGATGAAATTGCTTTCTGCTATTTTTTGCCATTGAAAATGTACCATATGGGGCAGCTAGGTGGCGCAGTGGATAGAGCACCGGCCCTGGATTCAGGAGTACCTGGGTTCAAATCCAGCCTCAGACACTTAACACTTACTAGCTGTGTGACCTTGGGCAAGTCACTTAACCCCAATTGCCTCACTAAAAAAAAAAAAAGAAAGAAAAAGAAAATGTACCATATTTTTAACTCAATAAAATAGGCTTTGGGGGACTAGCTTAGGAACTCAATCATTATTTATAACATAGTTTCTATGGGAAAATGCATCCCAAGTTCCAAACTACCAACTTTCAAACTTTTTTTTTTTGGGGGGGGGCCGGGCAGTGAGGGTTAAGTGACTTGCCCAGGGTCACACAGCTAGCAAGTGTCAAGTGTCTGAGGTCAGATTTGAACTCAGGTACTCCTGAATGCAGGGCCAATGGTTTATCCACTGCGCCACCTAGCTGCCCCCAAACTTTCAAACTTTTGAAGGACAATTCTTTATAAGTTAGGGATGTGTGTGTGTGTGTGTGTGTGTGTATGTGTGTGTGTATTCATCACACAGAAAAAGAAAACATTACATTAGATGGGTTTTCATGTTCCATAGGTATTAAGGAGTTCCACCAGACAGATGTTACAGGATACTTCTTTTTAGATCTTCACAAACCTCATTTCTTTCCTTCTCCCTTCCTTCATCCCTTTCATTTTCTCTTTTTTCACTTTCTCCTTCCTTCTTGATAATCCTTTTCTCCCTTCTTGTCTCCTTTCCTGCTTTTCTTTCTTCCTTTTTCTTACTCCCTCCCTTCCTTTCTTCATTCTTTCACCCTTTGCTTCCTTCTTCCTTCCCTCCTTTTCCCCTTTTCTTCCCTTTTCCCTTATTCCTGTCCTTTCTGTCATCCCCTCCTCTCTTTCCTTCTTTCCCTCTTCCCTCCCTCTTTACTTTACATCCTCCCTTCCTTCCTTCTTTCCTTCCTCTCTTTCTTCCCTTCTTTCCCTCCTCCCTCCTTCCCTTCCTTTCTTTTCACCTCCTTCTCCAAGAATTGCTCCTCCACAGAGTGATGTCGGGGGAACAAAATGATGAGTGAGTCACTCACAACCCACCAGGAATTTCCTTTAAAAACCCTTATCTGAAGGATGTGTGACTGGGCTTTGAATCTCCGGTTTGACTCAACCCTAGGCTATAGAAATACACACAATGCAATGGGAATATTATCAGCCTTCCACAGTGGATCTTTTTTAATTGCATTAAAATCCCAGCAATTCTGCTGAGCAGCCAAACAAACACCGAGGGACTCTTGCTGTGGGTGGGAAGCAGTCGTTAGCATTGGGAATATGAAGGGAGCTGGCTATGCTCATGGCTTCCTTCTGTTCTAGTTCTCTTTCCTCCTAAGGAAAAAATGGAACTGGATGGATACCAAGGAAGCCTCTCTCCCACCCCAAAGCCTCCCTCTTATAGCTAACGTAGGAAAGCAGAATGATGGAAGTAATTTACTAATCAGCCTTGGAATGGGATTAGATCCCACTTCTTAGACTGTTGCTAGTGAATTGCTGGAAATAGCTAATAATGGTGATAATCCATAAGGAATCTGCTGGATTTGACCTGGAAGGGACCTTGGTAATCTTCGAGCCCGGCTCCCTCCTGTGGTCTAGAGAGGTTAGGGGATTCTTTCAAGGTCACAGAGCTAACAGTGACCTCCATTCTTCTTCTGACCACACATGGCACTGTGGTATTTATTGCATTGGGAGTTTAGTTTCACTTTCTAAGGTTACCTGATGTCTGTTTTGTATGGTTTTTGCATATACTGACACATATGAAGCAATGTAGTGAGTAGAGAGCAGCCTCAGAGCCAAAAGGACCTGGGTCCAAGTCATGCCTTTGACTCATCCTGACTGTGTGACCCTGCACAAGTCATTTAACCTCTAGAAAACTCTGAGACTATAGTTTGCAGTTAGATGGCACTGCATTGGATAGAGTGCTGGGCCTGGAGTCTGGAAGATTCATCTTCCTGAGTTCAAACCTGGCCTCAGACACTTACTAGCTTGTGACCTTGGCTAGACAAGTCACTTAACCCTGTTTGCCTCAGTTTCCTCGTCTATAAAATGAGCAGGAGAAGGAAAGGGCAAAGCACTCCAGTATCTTTGCCAAGAAAACTCCAAATGGGATCAAGAAGAGTTGGACATGACTGAAAAACAGCTGAACACACCAAACATAATTTGCAGAGAAGGTACCGGCTTGCACTAGTAGAGGGGGTTCCTTATCCAGGAGTTCCCTATACCAGTGAAATCAAAGGCCCATTTTATACATATACATAGATATAGACACATGCATATACATATATATCTATAAACATATAATTAATATATACACATACTTCAGTATACATGTATATGGAAAATATATGTGCACACATGTATGTGTATGTATATAAGCACACGTCTTTGTGTGGCTATACATGTTTGAATAAGCTTGTGTGCATTTATAATATATTTTCTTCCCCATTAGAATATAAGCTCATTGAGGGCCAGCATCTAGCACAGTGCCTGGTTCTTAGTAGGCATTTAATAAATGATTGGTTGATTGGTGGATTACACTGATTAAATTTGGAGAAATCAAATTCTGGGTTTTCTGGACTGAAAAAAGAAACAGCTGAAGCTTGGTCTTTTTGTATAGAACAAACAAATGGTGGGGAAAAAACTAAATTCTTCAAAACTAGTTGGGAAGAGAGAAGAGGAGACTCCCATGGCCATAACACCCCACCTCTTTCTTTTACTTCCCAAGATTTTGCAATCCTGGGGTACGCAGGCACTTTATTTCCTTCATGGTTGAAAATAGCCAAGAAATTCCTAGCCAAGCGGCCAGTCTCCTGGTGATGAACCTGTTCAAACTCAACAGGACTGGCCTTTAGAACACACAGACACAATCTGTTGCTAAGACTATACTCAAATCCTTTGCACTCTGGCAGAATTTGCCAGTAGATTGTGTTCTGTTCATCAGACCCCTAAGAACTCAGTATCACCTTCATATGTCATATGGGATGAGTAGACATGGTTGAATTCTGATCTACATTGCTAGGGGAAGCATTCACATCCATGAACTCACAGATAATTTAAATATTTCAGAGAAACACAGACATAGAATAAGAGGCATAGAGATAGTGAGAGAGATACAAAAAGAGATAGGGAGACAGGGAGTTGGGTAACTTGAGATTGGATATTTAGTTTTACTTTGTGTTTGTCTTGTTTTGTTTGTGGGGGGTGGGATTCTTGGATGCTAGATCTAAGCTGGTAGGCACATTAGAAGTCATTGAATTTGCCCCCTTTCGATTACTATGTGGAAATTGAAGCCATAAAGGGAAAGTGACTTCTCCAAAATGATGCAAGTAGTGAGGGTCAGAGACAGGATCTGAATTCAGGTCCCATGGCCCCAATTCCCATCTCTTTACATTACAAACTAGTAGAATTGCAGAAGAGTAGCCTGACACCCAGTTCCTGTCAAATCATTTCCTTCCCAAATGGCAGCTCAGAGAGCTGCCACTCACTGGCCAACCCACCTGCATCACATTTGCATAGCCCTTTTAATTATGATAATGATAAAATGAGATAATTGATGTGAAAGGGCCCAGAAAAATTAGCATGGAGATACAAATGTGAGCTGTTATTTTTACAACAATACAAACAATACATAATCAAGTATTTTTGTTCAGTAGAATAGCAACTATTAGGGATAGGCACCAGGGGAAGCATTTGTTGTACAGGATAATTGGTTGGGAATCACTTTGTGGAACTAGATCAACCAGCACCTTTTGGCCATTTTGTGAAGTTAGGGAGATAGCTTTATTCTAGAGAACCTCTCTTGAGAGTAATCTTTTCTGTAATCATGAGAATAATAGCTAATAGTATTATAGCTTTAAGGATTTAGCTGGAATCAGGATCATCAGCCCCCACATAGCACAGATAAAGAAGCAAAGACCCAGAGAGGTTAAGGGAATTGTCTAATGGTGCACAGACAGTGCTGGTCCAAATATCAAACCCGAGAGAAGACCATCTACAATTGATGCTTCCCCTTCCTTCCCTCTCAGTCTGTCTCCTAACCTCATAAGTTAACTGAAACTGCTCTTTCTGTAGTTACTAACAATCTCTTAACTGCCACATCTAATGGCTTCTTCTCAATCCCCATCCTTCTTGACCTCTCTGCAGCCTTTGAGACTATCAATCACCCTCTTTTCCTTAATATTCTCTGTCTCTGTCTCTCTCTCATACACACACACACACAGTTTCCCTGGTCTCTTCTTACCTATCTGACTGCTCCTTTTCAGTCACCATAACTGTATTTTCATCCAGATCACCCCCATTAACAATGGATGTTCCAATATCTCTTTCCTGGACCCTTTTCTCTTCTCCCTCTGTATTGTAGGGGGTGGGGGGGCAGTTCAGGAGGACTGGCACCTCTATTGTGAGAGCTGCTCATCCACTTATGGTGTCCACTTGATTCATGCCACTCTAATCTATGGCTCCAAGAAGTTGTAGCATGTGCAGCAGCCATCCCCCTGTAAAACTGTCTCAGAAGAGGGCTAAATCAGGTTGAGGGAAACCAATAGGCCTCAAATCCATCACTGAGTTAGGGTGGGCATCTACCCTCACCATGTGAAGACTTCCCCCGGCATAATGGATGGATGAGAATTGGTGGCCATGGAAGCAGCTGAAGCAAGAGCTATGGAGACATCCAAGATACCAAGGTCATCCATTGCATCTTGGCCATCACCAGTCATCCTGACTTTTGTCCTGCCACTGGACTTCAATGACTCTGGAAGAGAAACTTGGGCTGATGACTTTGTGCAACTCTGCCTCACTTAAATCTAAGTCATCCATGAGGTCATTGGTCCTCTTCAGAATGAAGGAGAAACCTCCCTTCACCTCCCATGAACTTGACTGTCATCTCAATGCAGTTCATTCTTAGATTTATTAGTCCAGCACTAACCTCTCTCCTGACCTTTTCATCTATTTTGGCATTACAACAAACCTATGAGATAGTCAAGCCAGGCATTTTAAATCCTCATTTCTTTTCACCAGACCTACAAGGCATGAGGAATTGTATTAGCGTAAAGACCTCCCAGGTGAGAAAATTCCCTCCATCAGTGTCAATCAGTACTTCTCTGCAACTAATCATTTTCCACACAATCGCCTAGACAGTGATCACAATCCAATATGTGTGAGCAGCAGCAGTTAGATCCCAGTCTGCCTGCCTCTGAAGCCAGCTCCCCATCTCCTCTGCCCTCATCTCTCAAAATGTGGGAAGTACAGTCTATAGTAGAAAGAATGTGGAGCTTATATAGGCAGAAAAGATCTAAGTTCCAGTCTCCACAGCCTGGTAGCCCAGGACTTTGGACAAATCCTTTAGCAGCTTTGGGCCTCAGATCTGTGATCTATAAAAGGGAGAGTGTAAGAGATTCTCTCCACCACAAAATTGTTAGGAGTTTAAAATGAAGTCAAAGACAATGTTTATGAAAACACACCGGGAATTTTAAGGTTCTAGGTAAATTTTAAGTAGGGAATTATTATGATTATCATCATCATGATTTTGCCTATATTTCATGCTTCGTAGCTATAAAAATGAAGGCTCACCATAGGGGACAAAATTGAAATAGTCAAATAAGCATTGATTGAGGGGCCCTGTACTGGGCCTGGAACTGGGGAGCAGAGACGATAGTGACACCTTGAGTGAAAGGGGCAGACCATTTCAGATAAGGTCCTTTCCATATCTGAGAACATAGCAGTTTCTAGAAAGTGGGGGTGGGATGAGGAGAATGACTTGGAGACTGAGAATTTCTAGAACTGTGTGTCTCCATCTGGGGTCTAAGAGAGAGATGATTTCTAAGAAGTGGTGGCAGCCTGAGCCACAGGACTCCAAAGAGCTGTTTATCAAGAGGAAATTGAGTGTGAGGCTGCCTTCCTCACTCCCCACACTTCTCCTGCCCTCCCAGCTGGTGAGATGGGCTGCCGGGCCAGGAGAATAATTAACAATGGATTTTGTCTTTTGAAGGGAGAAAGGAAGGAGGTGGGTTCACTTCAGAGATGGTGAAGACAGTGTAATAAGAAAAAGAAAGAAAAGAAAATCTCAATTCAAGGGTGATTGAAGGCACAAGATATGAAAGGGATTTAAGGACTCCCCTCTGAAGGGGAAGGGGGTGTTTTAGAAGCTCAGTCTTGATGTTTTAATTAAAGGGGACAAATGGCATTAAGCTATTACCTTGATTATCAGGCCCTGGTGGTAAATTGGTTTAATGAAGGCAGTTTAGTATAAGGGTTAGAGCGCTAGATGCTGAGCCCGGAGGCCTGGGGTCAAACCTAACACTGACACCTAGTACAAACGGGGATATCATTTGATCCTCATGACTGTATGAGGCAGGTGATGTTATTATCCCAATTTTCCAAATGTAGAAACTGAAGTTGAGAGAGGTTAAAGGACTTGCCCACATCGCCCTTATTAGCTTTTGGATCATCAGAAAGCCATTTAACCTCTCACAGCCTTAGTTTCCATCTGTGAAATGGGAGTAAATATGTATTCTTTACTTTTTGGCAGAATAGACATAGGCACAGCATATCAATACCTTCAAATATGACTAACAAGCCTTTATTATTATTCTTTGTCCTTCATTATCTAGGAGGACCATGGCATTGGGTTGACTTCATGACTTGCAGTGAATTGGATTGAAGTAAGGGAGGGCTGTGCAAGGTCACCAACCTCACTTTCTCCTCCAGAGCCATCTGGGTCCAGTAGGAAGATACAGAACAGGCGGACTGGAGATGGTCCCGGATGTTTAAGGCAATTGGGGTTAAGTGACTTGCCCAGGGTCACTCAGCTAGTAAGTGTCTGAGGTGATATTTGAACTCAGGTCCTCCCAACTTCAGGGCCAGTTGCTATATCCACGTCTCCCCCTAGCTGCCGCAACAACCCTTTATTAAGCACCTGCTGTGTACCAGGCACACAGTGATGCAATCAATCAACTGTGTTTTCTGGGACAAAGTAGCTGCTTTTATTTGCAATAGCAAGCACTTCTGATAACACAGACTCATTATGCTCAACACCAACAGTTTGCCCAAACTATCAGCCCAAGATCCTTTTGTCATCAGACAAAACTGAAAACACCAAGAAACCCACTGCCTGTGGGCCAGTCTTGAAAGTGCTTCAGCTTTCCACTAACAGTTGTGCCTCCGGAAGAAAGGGAGTTTTCTTTGGGGTTCTATTGAGCTGATGTATAAATAGATGAGTAATGAACGGCATGGAGTATATGCCAGCTAACCCTCCGGCACACCTGCTTTCAAAAGTCTTAATGTTTCTCCCCCATCCTTCTTCCCTGGGTGCCAAGTATATAAATGATGTTGCCGTGTTTTTCTGAAGTTTCAGATGCTGTGAGGAGGGAGTGTCAGGTAGCTAGAAGGTGACTGCTGTTTGGTGGGCGCCGGCTTAGTGTGACATTTGGACAACGGAATCTTAGCTTTAGAAGGAAATCTTCTGGTCCATTTGTGTTAATTTCCTACCCAACATCCATCTTTAAGTGAATGAGGTGGACACTGGTTACATGCCTCGGCACACTGAGGAATGTGGTGTATGCTCTCAGGCTTGGTCTCCATTAGCCAGTCTGGCTTCAATGTTTTTCTTGGTTACTAGGGAGGATTCGGTGGGAACGGTGGAGTCAGGCAGACAGGATTGGGTATAACGACAAAAAGAAACCAGAATAAAAGATAAAATAAGCTGTCAAAGAAAGATCTGCTGGAAGTGAAGTCCGGAGATGGGTTCAAATAGAGGACCCGCCATCGCCGTTGTTCTCTGGGCCTCAGTTTCCCCAGTTGTAAAATGCGGACAGCGATCTCAGCGGGGTGCTGCGAGGTTGAATATTCTATGCCTGCTTGAGTTGCTGTTGTTTTGCGGGTTGCTGCAGGGAAGGCTGAGCAACATGTTCAATCAGCCATCACGATTCTCAAGCACACTGCTGGCCGGCACTGCCGGGCTCTGTGGGGGACAGCAGGAAGGGAAAAAGCCTCCCAACTGACAAATGGGCTGCACTTCCAAAGAGCCTGGGGAAGACAGCTTTTTGGAAGGTGGAACGACGTTTCCCAGAGAATCTATGTTATACACAGTGGTTCTGGGTATTAACCCATAATGTGAAGCCAGCCAGTGTGTCTATTAGATTTCCTGTAACGAAATGCTTTTGGGCTGCTCCCTGCCCCGCCCCCCCTCCCCCTCCCTCGGCAGCCATGTGTATCGTGGGAAGAGGGATGAGCTTGTCCCAGGATTGGAGTTCAAATCCTAGCTCAGCAACTTATCTGTGTGGCCTGGGCCTTTCAATTCAGAGAATCACAGATTTAGAGATGGGGGGCCCTAGAGGCCCCTTATTTTACACCAGATGGGGAAACTGAAGCCAAGATTCGGGTTAAGTGACTTGTCCAGGATCACATAGCTAGTAAGAGACTGAGAGAGAATTTGAACTCATGTCTTCCTGACTCTTTGACCAGTGCCTTGGATCCACTGTGCCACCCGACTGCCTGAGTGATCTTAGACAAATCGTTTCAACTCTTATGGGCTTCATCTGCATAATGAGGGGGTTGGAGTAGCTGACTTTTAAGGCTCTTTCCAACCCAGCAGTAGACCTAGGATCTTGTGAAAATCTATTTTAGGGTGAGAAACCAGTTGAGAATGCACTTTAAGATCCCAGAAGGTTCACCAATAATAGCCTGCATTTCTAAACTGCATTAAGATTTGAGGCGTTTTCCTCACCTTGTGAGGCAAAAGATGCAAGAAAGTGAGGTTCACAAAGGTGAGGTGACCTTCCTAGAATCATAGGTGTAGACTTAGACTGCACCCCACCTCTGTCATAGGTATTCCCCGCCAGAGTGGTAGCTCCTGGGACACGAGACTGCTTCATCTTGTTTGGTTGGTTTAAATCAATAAACATTTATTAAACACCAACTGTGTACCAGTCACTGTGCTAAGTGCTGGTTTGGGGGTTTGGATCCCCAAGGCTTAGCACAGTGCCGGATTTCTAGTAAGTGCCTGTCAAATACTTCTTAATTGAATCAGTTAATTGTCAAAGCCAAGACTGGAACCCAGTCAATCAAAACTCAATCAACAAACATTTAATGAATGCTCCTGTGTGCATCCTCCTGCTAACCCAGTTCTTTTGACTCTAATCCAGCATTGGACACATTGCTTATGGTGCCCCATAATTAAGTGCTAAATGGTGGGGTGTAGTCACTGTAAGTGCCAAGGTGTTCAGAGAGAAGGAAGAAAATGCCGCTGGCAGCCTGGGGAAGCTGTCAGGGAGGAGTCGAGACTTGAACTAGAGGGTGTCATCAAAGGCAGCAGAAAGTGCTTGCCAGGAGAATAATTAACAAGAGATTTTCCCCCCTTTCTTTTGAGAGGGAAAGGAAGGGAGGAAGGCAGAATATAGAGGTGATGAAAATGGTGGAGTGGAAAAAAAAATCACAGTCACCGCGAGATCGCGCGCCCGAACTTACCACAGCCCCGAGGCGGAAGGTTTTGGAAGCACTTACCTGGTTTTTAATTGAAGGGAAATAAATCAGTAGCTTCAAATACTATTTACCACCAAGGCTATTGTCTTAATTATTAGTTCCTGGTGGTGTATTTGCTGATTAGAGGCACTGCGGTATTGGGACAAAGCCTCAGCCTGAGAGTCGGAGGCTCCATCAATTGTTTGTGGGATCTCCTTGGATAAGTCACTTCCTTCTGTAACTCAAACGAGTCACCCCACATCCCCACCTGCATTTCTACCGGCTGTTTCCCATGATCGGCAGGTTCTTCCTTGCCTCAGCCTCTTGGCTTTCCCGGCTTCCTTCAGGATTCAGCTAACATCCCAACTTCTAGCTGAACCTCTTTCCCGGTCATCTTGAATTCTAGATACCTCCCTCTAAGATTTTCTCCAATTTACCCGATCTAGAGCTTGTTTGTCAGTAGCTGTTTTCATGTTGTCTCCCTCTTTGGATTGTAAGCTCCTTGAGGGCAGGGACCAATTTTGCCTGACATTGCACCCCCTGCATTTAGCGCGCTACCTGACACATAGTAGGACCTGAATAAATGCCCTAAATGCCTTGGCCACGAAATAATCTTGGTTCTGGTTTTCCCCCACCTTTTCCTGTTCCTTGGCTTTGTTTTCATGCTCAGGAAAGGAGTATTGTAAAATTTGGTAAATTGGTTTAATTTCCCTGACTAGGACCAATGGATGTCTAATGACTTTGAGAATAAGGATAACAATTAAAATAATAATAATAATGTCTCCCAGTTAAGTTTACAAAGCACTTTGCTCAGATGACCATATTTGATCCTCACAAAGACCCTGAAAGGTTACAGATGAAGAAACTAAGTCCGGAAGTGGTTAAGTGAGTGGTTCCTGGTGAGACAGCTAGCCAGAGTTGGAGGTGGGATTAGACCCCAGGCCTAGTCTCTAACCCTTGCACCATGCTGGGGTCTTGACAACAAAAACCTTCAGAGGCTGGGTCAGCCCCACCTGAGTCTGCATAAGCGACTTGATTAGGGCTCAGCAAGGTATTGCCCTCAGAGTTCATTACTATGAAATCGAACTCTCCATTGAAGTCAGATACTGCAGATAGACTAGTCACCTAAGGTTCGACCTCATTTAACCAAAACAAGAACAACAAATGAAGTGACAATGTGACACAGCACTTACTTCCTATGAAGAATTTTTCTTCAAGCATTAGAAATGACTCCAATAACCAGCTGGGAAGGCTTGGGGGACTTAAGAAGGGGAAAAAAGCCACAGGGAGTTTTTGACAGAGAACTGAGAACTGAATAGATTTTTAATAACCTTAAGCCTGATATAAAGCAACGTAGACTTTGAATTGTGTCTGTTTTCCACCAGAAGAAAATTGCTTTGGAAAGTCCTTAACCAGGTCTAAAGCAATAATTTTCCTATTAGTGTGAAGATGTTTTTGAGTGTTGACTGGTCGCTTCCTCTCCGGCTTACATCAAAGAAACAATTAGACACGTTCTCTGAAGGGTCTCTTTAAGAAGATATTTGCTTGTTACTGATTAGATCAGATTTGCATCAACTCATGCTGACCTGAAGGTGAATTCTTTTTACTGCATTAGTACTGTTTTCAAATAAAGGGTTCTATATGACAACATTGTGGGGATTTAATGCAAGCTGTCAATTTCTGCTTAAGACCCTCATTCTACTCTTGTGTTGGAGTGTTCATTTCTGCCATTTAGAAGACTCCAACCTGGCACAGGCTTCCGACCTTATTCTTCAGTGAGGGGGGTAGCTGCATAGTGTGCTACTGGGGAGTCAAACTCAATAGGGAAAAAAAAAGCCTCTAATCCCTACCTAAGGATCCCTAAGGGCATATACTGACTTCTTTGAAAATGTAATGTTGTCTATGTATTATTGTTCTTCTTTATTTTGTGAATTATTTCCCAGTTACATTTTAATTTTATTCAAGCTACATTTGGGGATGTGTGTTTGACATCTCTAATGTAGTTCAAATACTGCCTCAGACACTTGTGTGATCCTGAACAAATCCCTCAATTGCTCTCTGCCTCAGTTTCTTCATCTCCAAAATAGGAATGATAATAATAGCACTTACTCCACAGGTTTGCTGTGAGGATCAAAGGAGATAATGTATATAAATTGCTTTGCAAACCTTGAAGCACTTTATTAATGTTTACCTCTATTATTATTAATATTGCATTGTGGAAATCCACCTAACTGCTTCTGTTTAACTTTTCTCACACGTTTACAGAGGTGCTCTACTTTATTAGATAACATATAAAAGAGAAAGTAATACATCATTTTTCTGTCACCTAGATTTTGTGTGCCAGGAAGCCAATTTCACTATGCTCCAGTTTTATAGAAACTTCACTAGTCTAGAAGGCATCACACCCCCACAGCCCCACACCCCTTATGATCTGAGATATATACAGCTTTAGATGGATACTAGGCTGGAAATTTTCCCCCTAAAATCAGTCGCAAGGTAATGTTTCTGGGAGTGATCCCTTCCTGAGGGAACTCCAAAGATCTGGGAATAAAGAGTAGTCCAAAAGCTGGGGGAAATGATTAACTATCACATTAGCATTACAAAGGACAGTAAATAAGAGGTGGTAACGCACTGAAGTTTACAGACCAAGGGAAGAAAAGCCTGGTAAAAGAAGCATTTATTTCTCCTAAGGCTTCAGAACCTTTTAAATCTCTGAGTCTCCCCCCACCCTCCCATTTTCTCTCCCAAAGATGTTCTTGGCGTCTCCCACCTGGCAGTTGTTTGCTAACTTCTCCTCCTCTCTTTTCTCCACTCTCCCTTTCCCTTTGTTCTCACTTTATTCATCCCAGCAGCCCTTGTTTTCCACATTCAACTTCTCCAAAACTGAACTCATTTTCTTACTCCCCATCTTCACCCTTCTTCCAAACTTCCCTGTTTCCATCCACCATCCTCCTAGTCACCCAGCCTCCCAACCTAGATGTCGTTCTCAATTCCTTGTTCTCTCTTACCCTACACATCTAACAGTGGCCACACCCTGTCTACCTTTTTTTCTACTTTTGCAACATCTCTCTCTCTCTCTTTTTTTTTTTTTTTGGTGGGGCAATGAGGGTTAAGTGACTTACCCAGGGTCACACAGCTAGCAAATGTCAAGTGTTCCAGGCTGGACTTGAACTTGGGTCTTCCTGAATCAGGGGCCGGTGCTTTATCCGCTATGCCATGTAGCTGCCCCTTGCAACATCTCTTGGAAATGCCCCCTTCTCTCTCCTGAATGCCACCATCCTAGGCATTCTCCTGATTGCCACCATCCTGGCCATCTTCTCATGCCTGGAACTCTCTCACTCTGCCTACTGACTTCCCTGGCTTCCTTTAAGTGCCAAGTAAAATCCCCTCTTCTACAGGAAGCCGTCTGTAACCTTTCTTAATTCCAGTGTTTTCCCCTCTAAATTATTTCTTATTCATCCTGTACAAAGCTTGCTTTATATATATTTGCTTACATGTTGTCTCCTCCATTAAACTGTAAGCTCCTCAAAGACACTGACTATCTTTTGCCTATTTTTGTATCCCAGAGTTTAGCACAGTGCCTGGAACATAAATGTTGGTTGTTGCAGGTTTTCATCTCCTTATGCCTATACTAGGGTGTGTCTCCCTGCTTCAAATCCATACTCCACTACATCCTCCACTCGGCTGTCAGATTACTCCTCCTTAAGTACATGTTTGACCGTGTCCCCCATTCAATGAGCTCCAGTGGTTCCCTATCCCCTTTGGGATCAAATACAAAATTCTCTGGCCTTCATAACCTGACCCCCTCCTCTTTGTCCAGTGCTCTTACACCTTACTCTTCTCCCTCTCCACAATGTACTCTGCAATCTAGGGATACTCCTTTTCAGAGGTCTTTTCAGAGTACCTCCTACCTGGGCAGCTAGGTGGCGCTGCAGTGGATAGTGTGCTGAGCCTGAAATCAAGTTCAAATCCCACCTCAGACACTAGCTGTGTGACCCTGAGGAACTTCGCCCAATTGGCCTCAGTTTTCTTATCTGGAAGACTGAGCTAAAGAAGGAAATGGAGCTAGAAAACTCCAAATGGAGTCATAGAGAGTAGGACATGACTAAAAAAACCACTGAACCATCTCCAACCTGGAATGTCCTCCCCCTTCACCTTTGCCTCCTGCCTTCCCTCAAGTCCCAACTAAAATCCCACCTTCTACAGAAAGGCTTTCATGATCCCCCTTAATTTGAGTGCTTTTCTGTACTTGATTATCCCAAATGCATCTTTTTTCAGAGCTGTTTGCCTATTGTCTCCCCGACTGGATGGTAAATTCAGATCAGGGACTACCTTCTGCCTTTTGCCTTCTTTTGTATTCCCAGCACTTGGCACAGTCCCTGGCACAGAGAAGGTGATGAATAAATTCTTGACCACTGCTATTCATGGGTTTAATGTATACATGTGTATGTGTGTATATGTATATTTAAGATATGTATATATATGTATATGTAAGATTAAAAAATTTAATCTTAATTACTGGATGGCTGAAGGACTGAACCATAGCATACGGTTTCCAAATTACATTCCTGATTTTTAATTAAAGCCAAAAAAATTGCTTACTTCACTTTTGCCTTTTAATGCCCAGATTAGCTCAGTGACTGGCACATGGTAAGCATTTAATAAATGTATATTAATTGAGTCTTTATTATTGAGGCTGTTATCTTGGTTATTGGATCCAGAAAGGATTTTTTTGAATGTGGCCCAGGGACAGGGGTCTGGGTAGATAACGCTAGAGAATCCCTCCAAGTGTTCACATGAATTCCAAGGGAAAGATGCTGAATGTTTTTGCAATAGGATTTTTCTGTAGAGGTCAATGGGCCAAAGCAAATGAAACTAGAAGAATAATATGAATAAAAGAGAAAGGAATGTGACTTTCATTTTTTATGTCCTTGTTACATATTTTATGTTTTTGTTTACATCTGGCAGTAGCTTTCACAGGAATGCCACACTTTGGTTAGACCCTGGGTGATTGGCCCAGATATGGGAAATCTTTACACCTCAGATCATTATCTGTATTATTCTCCTTCCTGATCATACATGTCCAATAGCCCAATCATTTTAAGTCCAGGTTGCTCTATTGCTGGTCATTTGTAAATTATCTTAATCCTTCCTCGACAGGATTCATTTCACTAGTTGTTGCTGGGTTTTTTCCCCTCTCATTAAGTAAAATTATTTTTCTCTTCCAGAACTCCAATGCCAAAGAATTACAGTCTTTTTCCATCTAAATTTTTAGGGAATGGCTACAGTTCATGAAGTGAATCTCGTTCTGATTTCTTTCATCCTTTTCTTCTCTCCCTTCTTCCTTTCCAAAGGAGGGAGGGGGGAGAGAAATTAACTATTCATGCAAACAAGGTAATTGATGGAAGCTGATTGCAGTGGAGGAAGGTAATTTAGTTTATCATCAGATTTCAGTTTCAAGCTTTTAGCTGATGATGGGAATTTTCAAAATAATGAAAAACATCTTAACCATGTCATTTGTAAATAAAGAAATAATTGAGAGCATCAAAAACCCGGTGAACTACTCAATTTCTGTCTGATTTTTTTCTTATTTGCGTGAAGGGCATATCACAAGGTTGTTGTGGGGAAAAGCATTTTGGAAACCTGAAAACAAGATGAATGGAAGTTAGAAGCCAGTATTATTGTTCCTCTTGGTTTTAGAAAGGTTTAAACTATTAGGAGAATTTTATTTATTATACAGAAATTGGAGGAATGTAGAAATGTGTCACCAAAAAGAAAAGAAGATTGAAGCTTGAAGCCATAGCCTGATTTGATTATTTTGGTCTTTTAATTGTTTTTTCCTTCCTTCTTTCCTCCTTCCATTTTCCCTTCTTCCTTCTCTTCTTCCCTCCCTCTCTCTTTCCATCTTTCCTTTCCTTCTTTTTGTTTCTTTCTTCCCAGTTTTATTATGTAGAGCCCCCTCTGGGATTATTCCCCCACCCAACCCCCACTTATCTCTCAAAGGCTGTTAATCTAAAAATAAAGTAATTTTTTAAAAAAGATGTCATCAAATGAAAAGGAGCTTCAAAAGTACCCCATCAGAAACTCAGAGTACACTCTTCTGAAAATGAGTACAGTGTCAGCACATAGATTGGGCACATACATAGAATCCAATTGTTGATAATCACATCTCCCGTGGGACAGGGCTCCGGTATCCTTTCTCATCTCTTGATGTGCTCATTCTGCTCTCTGTCTCACCCTCCCTTCAGGGTCTCTTCAGGGTAGGGTGATTAGCAGGCCACCCTCTGGCTTCTCCTCTCCATAGATCAGTTCTTGACTTCCATGGCTAGCTCAGCTCTCAGAGTTCTTCCACTGGGCCCCCTGCTGGCTCCCCGCTGGGCATAGTCTCCAACTGGGAGAGTAACTCCCATTCGAGATTCCATGGACAATGAGAGTGAGGAGAGAGAATTGCTCCCCCCCCCATACTGACCCAAGCTCCCACCTCAATAGGCCCTGAGCAATTCTCTCCCAAGAGTGGGATTATTCTTCCATAGCTGGCTCTCTTCCAAGCTGCCAGAGCTCACAGTCCTCTCTCTTGCCTTGACTTACTCCCTAGAGAATGTGTCTTGAATTTTAAAGGACCCACAAGGTCTTGGCTGAGCCTTCCACCAGTCAATGACCAGTAGCCTTCTATTAACATAAGTTTTTATTCAAGACTTTTTTCATGCTTTGCAAAGGGTAACAAATTTTGTTCCCACTTTAACACCTAGGGGTTATTTCTGTTACCTGCCCTTTATGTTCTATAATTTCATCCGCTGAGTTGGAGGGAGGGATCAGGGAAAATCTGATAAATTTCTCCTGCTCTCCAATACTATTGATATCTATTGCCTTTCTATCGAAATCATTTCTGGGAATACACCTCCCTGACTCTGGAATGATCACTCTCTGGTGACAAAGAAAAACAATGAAGCAAATTCACTAGTGGCCCCTGCCAATGTATGCAGCATCTTATTCTGACTGTTCACCATTGTCCTTCAGTGGTGAAGGGGATAGGTTCAGAAGATCACAGATCAAAGGGTTGATGCCATTGAAAGCAGAGCCTTCATTTTATAGATGAGGGAAATAAAATGAATTATCTGTTTCTTGGGACCTTCATTGGTTTTTTGAATACTAAGAGTTCAACTTATGGTGGCAGCTAAGTGGCACAGTGGATAGAGCACCGGCCCTGGATTCAGGAGGACCTGAATTCAAATCCAGCCTCAGACACTTGACACTCACTAGCTGTGTGATCCTGGGCAAGTCACTTAACCCTCATTGCCTGAGAGAGAGAGAGAGAGAGAGAGAGAGAGAGAGCGCTCAACTTCCTTTTAGTGATTATTTCATTCATTTCCATTGCTGTTGTTAATTGTGTATATTGGTCTTCAGGGTGTGCCTATTTCTTTCTGCATCAATTCCTACAACTCCTTCTATTTCTCATGTGTCCTCATATGCATTTGTTTTTTGCTGTATGATGTCATTCCATTACATGCATACCATAGTTTGGCTTTTTAAGCCATTCTTCTTTTATCATTTCTCAGAGCTGTTTATTTTGCTCCTGAAAAAAATCCCACAAGTTGCATTTAGCTCCCAATTGAAACAGGAGCAGATTAGTGTCATTCATGTCAAACAGAGGCATTTTCTATTTCCTTGAAAGTATTTCTGTGCATAGAAGTAAGTCTGTGCTTGTTTTTCCACTGTTTGGAGAGCTGACATGACCTTTCAGGTGTACTTGGGGGAATTATAGCCTCTAGGCAAAGAAAGAATCCCAACTCATGGGCAGTAATGCATGCCAGAGAGAGAAGCAGCACCTTCTGAAATAGGGATTATGTAGCTACCTCTTTCTACCAGGCATCTACATGCTGGCACTAGTCACATGAAGTATCTGTGGATATGATGTCACCCAACAAACATGGGGGAATAGTGCTACAAATAATCAATACTGATTCAATAGAAGAACCCTATGAGATGGGAGCCCTAGTACCCAAATTCTGATGGGGTTGACTAAAATAACATGGTGACCAAGTTACGAGAACATTAGTGGCTGGTTCATTGGGAGACATCACCTTTAGAATCCAAAGACAACAGTATAACACAATCTCCATTTTCTTTAAGAGTTACAGTAAGTTAAATCTCTTATAAGAATTATTTTTATTGTTCAGAAATCAGAGTAACTTAGAAATGAGAAATAATCGACCCACAAATGTTCATCGAGCACACACCATGTACCAGGCATTGAGCTAGGTGCTGGGAATACAAAGACAAGAGTAAAACAGTTCCTCACCTCAAGGAACTTACAGTCAACTAGGGGAAGAAAGCAGTAACATTTTTTGGGTATATACAAAATAGATTTCTAAATGGCAACAAAGAGAGGTGACTAACAAGGGGAGAGACCAGGAAGGACTTTATGTAAAAAGTGATGCTTGTGCTGAGTTATAAAGGAATACAGGGATTTGGCAAGATGGAAGTGAAGGAGAGAGGGCATTCTAGCAAGAGGCACAGCCAGAGTGAAGGCACAAAATCAAGGGATGGAGCATCCTGTGTCTAGCTGCCCGTGCCTAGAGTGTTCTCTCTCTTCATCATTGGTCCTCTTTGAAAAAGGACTAACAACAAGGTGAGTCAATAGACTACAAAGGGGAGAAAGAAGCCACAGCCTGAATAGTTGGGTTGTTTTCATTCATTGTTTTTAAAAGCTATTTAGTATTTTCCGTTTCCAATCCAATTAGGGTTTATTAAGGCCTTGTTAATGCACCAGGCACTGTGTTAAGCACTAGGACTACAAAGACAAAATAAAAAAATATCCCCAAGCTTCAAAGGACCTTATATTCCACTGGAGTCAAACCAGCTTGTAAAGATAATAGTAAAAGGCAGGTCATTTAAGGAGAAAGGGGGCACTCACAATGCAGGGGGTCCAAGAAGCCTTTCCTTAGGAAATTGATGCATCATCTGAGTCTCGTAAGAAGCCAGGGATTCTGCCAGAAGCAGTGTGCGTCAGGAGAAAGTACTTTCCAGACATGGGGGGAAGACATGAAGGAGAGAGATTGTCAGATTTAGGAAATAGCTAATGATTTGGTCAGACTTTCTTCCAAAAAAGACAAACTTGCGGCAACAAAAACTCTCATTTGCTATTTTGATCTCTCTAGTCCTTATCTTCACAGTATGACAAATGTCATAACTAACTCACGTTATTCTTTCTGAAATCACAGAATTAGAGAATGTTAATGTGAGGAAAGACCATGGACATCCTATAGTCCAACTTCATAATTTTACAGAGAAGGAAACTGAGGCCTAGAGATATTTAGTGACTTACCCAAGGTGCTTTGTGATCTTTGGCAAAGTGATTGATCCGCAAGCTTTTATTCAGAGCTTCCTGTGTGTCAGACACTAGGCTAAGTATTCACTGGATTCATTGGACCTCAGTTTCCTCATTTGTATAAGGGGGGCGGGGTGCAGAGGCAACGCTATTCACTAAGGTTCCTTCCTTCCAAGCGCTATGAAATCTACTCATTTAAACAGTCTATGAAATCTACTCATTTAAACAATCTATGAAATCTACTCATTTAAACAGTCTATGAAATCTACTCATTTAAACAATCTATGAAATCTACTTATTTAAACAGTCTATGAAATCGACTTTCTTAAACAGTTAAAAAGAGGTAAAAGGGGATGACACAAAAATAATGACCTCAGAGCCTAGTTCAGTTGCATATGTCATTATTTTTTCATGAGATCATAGATTTATAACTGTAAGAGACCTTAGAGGTCAGGGAGTCCAACCTCTTCCTTTTACATGGGAGGGAACTGTGGCCCAGAGAGATTATATGACTGGTCACATGTCATCCTCCAATTCCTAGTTCGGGATGTGCTCTTGGACACCAAGAAAATGGAGTTGTTTAATAAACTTTTTCCTTTGTTTATTCATTCCTTTATTTGTTTGTCTACTTGTATGTGTATATATAGTTAGTGGTTAGTTAGCTGTGTCCAGACCAGTAATTTCTTTAACATTAAAATCTCCCCATTGAGGAAAGTCTCTCCATAGGTGCAAAGTCTGCACCTCTCCTACAGTGGACAGTTTTAAGTAGCCACCTGTGGCTCTGAGACATTGACATGTCCAGGGTCATACAGCCAGCTTCCATGTCAGAAGCATTACTTGACCCCTGCTTGTCCTGACTGAGGGGGCCTCCCAGTCCTCTGCCATAGCTACCTCAATTAGAAAGTTGAATGTATATAATTGGCAAAGAGAGAAAGCCCCAAGGGTTCTTAACTTTTCTGTATGTCCTGGATCTCTCTGGCCATCGGTCTGGTAAAGCCTGTGGACCCCTTCTCACAATCACTTTTAAATGCATAAAATACATACAACCTCAAAGGAAACCAATTATATTGAAATAAAGCTGCCATTTTCCCTCATCCAAGTTAATGGACCTCCTGAAATCTAACCATGGACCCCAGGTTAAGAACCTCTTCTGTAAAGCTTTGTTAATTTAGCGTCAATGATTGGTTTGACTTCAAAGAGGGGCAGCACAGCATGGTGACCAGAGACCTAGCCTTGCAGTGATGGCTTGGATACCATGCCTGTTGCTTCCCACATGCTAGTTGTGTGGCCATTGGTAAGGGACACTTCTCTAAACTTCTACTGCACCCCAGTGTTGGCAACCTGTATCAGTGAAAAGAGTTTCTACCCTGGGAGCTCCCAACACAGCTAAAAATCACAGGTTCAGAATTACCGAATAAACAAATTCCATCATATGTGTCTGTACAAAAATGTACAGCTGAGGTTTGTTACATTAAAATGTCCTGGAAAGCAAGTCAATTTTCAGGAAAACATACCCTTTTTATCTATGAATAGCAAGGCATAGTAAAAAATAAGATTGCTTGCATCTGCAGTCAGAGGACCTGGGTTCAAATCTTGGTTCTGCCATATATTATCTGTGGGATCTTTTCCAGGTCACATTACCTCTGTGAGCCTCAGTCTCCACATTTCTATATTAGAGGGAAAGACGTAGATTAAATATCCACTGAGCTTTTCCAGCTCCAGAGAAGTCAGTTGGTTTACCCTTCAATGTGGAAACTGATTGAAAACACTTATCCACTAGGGGGCACCTTTTTACAAGATGAAGGTCAATTGTTTCCCTTAAAAGTCTGCCTACCAAGTTTCATCTTCCATAAACTAATAAACCTTTTTTTCTAGTAAAGATAGATTGATAGATGGATAGATAGATAGATAGATAGATAGATAGATGGGTGGATGGATGGATAGATAGATGATAGATAGATGGGTGGATGGGTGGATAGATAGATGATAGATGGGTGGATGGATGGGTGGATAGATAGATGATAGATGGGTGGATGGATGGAGAGATAGATAGATGATGGATAGATGATAATAGATAGATAGATAATAGGTAGGTAAGATGGATGGATGGCTATCAGAATTTTATGCTACATGTCTTTGAATCGCTATACATACTTAAGTATTTATATACACACCTCTGTGTGTGTGTGTGTGTGTGTGTGTGTGTGCATGTTTGTGTGTACCCATGTTATCCAAAAGGAATAAGAATGGGGTGAACCTAGATCATGGTTGTCCATTACGATCACATTAAACATTTATTTTCATTCAGAACCTTCCTCATTTCCCTGGGCGTGTTTAAACTACTTTTAGTCTCTTCTGTTCCCTGGTTTGGGATTAATGCTTTGTGTTCAGAGCCACAGCCTAACAAACAGCCCCATGAAAAGGACTGTGCCTTAGAAGTTGACACAAATTTGGAACAGAAACATGCAAACTTTGCCCAAATTAGCCTTTGAATCCATCTCCATTTCCAACTCTGTGGGAATTTCAATCAGCTTTGGGCAGAATATAGGGTGTTGGGCTGGGAAGGGGCGGAGGTGGCTTCAGACCATAGCCAATCAATGAGGATTTGGGCATATGCTGTTGAGACAAAGTTTCTGATTAATGGCAGGGAGGGGAGGAGGGAATGGGGAGGGGGAAGAGATAGTGACGGGCCTGGGACACAATAGAGCTGTCCAAAGTATTGAGTTTCAGCCTATGTCTGAGGAAACCTAGAATTCCCCAGAGAATTTGTAGTGACTCCTGCCTTCTCCATCCTGTCTGTACTCCATCCCTCCAACCACCCCAGAGATGAAGGCTTTAAGTTATGAAAAAACACATAGAAGACTTCAAAGAATGGCTTCAAAGACTTAAAAGTCACTGGATCTCAGCAAAAGAGGGTCTCTGGGCACTAGTCCCAGTTGGGCCTGACATAAACAATAGTCTTTTTTTCAGTATTAAAGTAAGCATCTCAGCTGATGTTAGATTATAGGTTTCAAGCTGAAAATGACTTTGGAGGCCACTTAATCCTGCACACTTTGTTTGCAGATAAGGAAACTGAGACCCATAGAATTTAAGTGACTTGTCCAAGGTTAGACTGGTATTATGTGACATTCAGTATTTGAACCCAGGTCCTCAGACTCCAAAGGGAGCACTATGCTGTATCTCTAATGGCAGCTGGCATCCAGTAGCTTGTTCGATCTAATCAAAATAATTTTTTTTAAATAAATTTTAAGCAATTTCTCTTATTTTAGCATCACCTACATGCCACCTACAACCCTCCTCCCACAAACACATCTCAAGACAGATTTTCCATAAAATAATCCTGTCTCCATCGTAAAAATAAAGAAATTCAGGCTCACAGAGATGAAGTGATTTTACCAAGGTCACTTGGTTAGTAAGAACTTGAATCCAGCTCATTCTGGGGCCAGTATTTGTTCTCTGCTGCCATCAAACCTTGCTGCCTTGCAGTTAGCTAAGCTACCTCTCCATTATAAGTATAATGCAAGTGTAAATGAGCTAATGAGGAAGCTTACTGTGAATCCTGTTATTATGCAGATAAGAAAATTGAAGCCCAGAAAGCTCAGGGTGGTTTGTCCAGGGCCACACAGTTTGAAAGTGGGAGAATCTGAACTTGAAATCTTATGCGCGGTTTGCAAGTACATGAATGAATGACCCCGAGCATTTTGATGTTCAGGGAATCCAAGCTAGATGCGGTATAAGAACAAGATGAATAAAACTCTTCAGATTTGCAAAGTATGTTACTGCTCTTTTCTTATTTGATCTTCACCACAGCCCATAGAGACAAGTGAAGAACAAATAGGTTAAGTGACTTGCCCAGGGCCATACAGCTAATAAAAGGCTGGAAACATAATTTGAATTCAGGTCTTAGTGACACCAGGTCCAATGCTCTATCCACTGCACCACCTGGCTACTTTTGTCATGTCAGGCTAAAGTAGACTTTACTCCTCAACCTATGGAATATACTTCCAAGTATCTTGAAAGCTTTTGAATTCCTTGAGATGAGAATTTAGCCAACATTTAAGGAAAAGGATAGTGAAGTGTGAAAGGAAATCTTGAAATCAGGAGTGGTGGTAATGCTATTAATAGTATTATTTACTGTTTAATAATAATAGTTAGATTATTTATTATGAAGCATCTAGGTGGTGCAGTAGATAGAACATTGGACTTGGAGTCTGGAAAACTTGAGTTCAAATTCAGCCTTAGACATTTACTAGCTGGGTGACCATAGGCAAATCATTTGGCCTCTGCCTCATTTTCTTCATCAGTAGAATGGGGGTCATAATAACCCCTAAACCCCAAGGTTGCTGTGAGGATAAAGGGAATAATATCTGTAAAATGCTTTAAAAATCTTAAATTATTATCAATATTATTATTGATATTAATAAATTCCTTCTTGCATTTATGGAGTGTTCTTAGCTTTATCAAAGCACTTTCACACTTCCCTCCCTACTCTCCAGCCATCTTTTCCTTGCTAGCCATCTCACTATCCCAGAGGAGCTACTACCCTGAGTTATTTCCCCCTGCACCCCCTGCCCACTCAATCCTAACTGAGGACTGCCACTTTCCTACCATCTCCTTTTATCTAACTGCCTTTCCCCAGCACCTACCATTTACTCTCCAACCCTCCATCCTTCCACCTCCCACTCTTTCCCCCTTTTTATTTTTTATTTCCAGTTCCAAATGCTTTCCCTTTCTTCACCTATCTCTACCACCCATTGAGAAGGGTGAAGAAAAGAGAAGAAATACAATTTCCATTATATATGTGAAGTCATGAAAAACATTTCCCCATCAACCATCTTTGGGGGTGGGCAGGGAAATGAAGTAAAATTAGGAAGGGGGTGGGGAGTCTGCTTCAGTTTTCACTCAGAGCTCATCAGTTCTTTCTGTGGAGGAAGGATAAAGGATAACATTTTTCATCATGGGTCCTTTGGAATTTTCACATATTGTATTGATCAGAGCAGCTAAGCTTTCCACAGTTGATCATTGTTATATTGCTGTTAACTGTGTACAGTGTTATGGTTCCAGTTACCTAATTTCGCATCAGTTCATATAAGTCTCCCCAGGTTTTTCTGAAACCATCCCCCTTGTCTTTTCTTGCAGCACAAAGGTATTACATCACAGTCATATAAAAGTGCAACTTGTTCAACCATTCCTCAACTAATGGGTATGACCTCAATTTCCAATTATTTGCCACCACAGAAAGAGCTCCTATAAATATTTTTGTACACATGGATCGTTTTCATTTTCCTTTGGTCTCTTTGGAATATAGACCTAGTAGCAGTATAGCTGCCTCAAAGTATACAGTTTTATAGCACTTCAGGCATAGGTCTAAATTGTTCTCTATAATGGTTGAACCATTTCACAACTCCATCAATGATGCACTAGTGTCATTGCTTTTCCCCATACCCTCCAGCAATTTGTCATTTTCTTTTCCTGTCCCATTTCTCAATCTGATCAGTATGAGGTGATACCTAAGAGTTGTTTTAATTTTCATTTCTCCAATTACTAGTGATTTAGAGTATTTTTCTATGACTATTGATAACTTTGATTTCTTCTTCTGAAAACTGCCCATTGACCATTAATCCTTTCCTCTTGATTCTGGAATCATGAACCATGGTCAAATCAACTCTGCAATTGTTCAGGGATAGAGTGTATCAATGTACTCCCCTATGGACCCATGCATCATTCCTCTAACTTTCTGCACCAAAGATCTCCCTGGATACTACTTCTGCCAGAGTGTCATGTCCCCCATTAAAATGTAAGCTCTTTGAAGACAGAGATTGTCTTGGCTTTTATATTCCTATTCAATTTAGCACAGTACTTGGCACATAGTAGAACTTAATAAATCCTTTTATATTCATTCATCTATCCATCTATTTCTCATTTGTCCTCATGACAAATTTGTAAGTTGAGTGAGGTCATTCTTCTACCAGTTGACAAATGAAGAGACTGAGGCCTGAGGTTATTTCTTTAAAGTCATACAGTCAGTTTGCGACTGTGCTGGGACAAGATGTAGGACTTGATTCATGTAGTCAATGAAAAATATGGACTTATTTTTTTAAAACAATCCCAGAAACCCACTTTTCTGTTCACCAAGAAGAGCTCATAGAAGCTCATGAAGCAAGAGAGACTGTATGAAGTGGCCACTTCTTGAGTGGGCCTGATCTTCCTACTGAATCTCAATCATACACTCCAATGGTGGAGGCCGCAGGGGAGGTAGTGTTCACCTATGTTGTTCCATGCTTGTGCTTTTTATTAGCCTAAGAAACTAGTTGTTAAACTCTATACCCATGTACATTAGCAACTAGTACACAACTTGGGTCCTAGGTTAGGGATTTGCTCAAGGTTACACAGACATATTTCCAGAAGCAGAACTGGAACCCAGGGCCTGACTCCAAGGTCAGCTCTCCATCTTCTGACAAGGAAACCCTTTTATATTAAAACTGACCCTTCCAAAATCATGCTTAGTGGTATTACTGTGCAGCATGCAACTCCCCAGAAAAGCCCCCTCTCCTCTCTGCAGTCTGGGTCCATGCATTGCTGCATTCAATACAAGTAGCTCCTCTTCTACAGTAATATATATATATAAGGGGAAAAGCCCAGTGGAAAAGAGGGCTGGGTTTTAGAGGTAGGAGAGACCTTAGGTTCTCATCCCAGCTGTGACGTACACTGGCTGTGTGACTTGAGGAAGGTCACTTGACCTCTCAGTACCCTGGGGAAAATAGAAGAATAGTTGCTGATCTTGTGAGCAATGAATATTTCTCTCATATTTAATAACTAACTATTGTATTAGCACCAAGGTTTTTCCTCTTTTCCACTTCCTCATCCAGAAATCAACCAGTGTGAGAAATCTCTCTTAGAGATTTACTCAGGCTAAGATCTAATCAGCCAGTAAAAGAAAGTCTAAGTTTATGCTAAAGGATGTATTCCTGCTCATTATGTTTGCTCAGACAGGCCTGGTAAAAGGTGGATTCTCCCTATTAGGAAGACAGATGATATGGAAATTGATGTCTCTTTGACCAAGATTGGAGTGACCTAAGTCACATACCCCAAAACCTTCATCTTAATATAGCCCACATCCGTCTTTGTGTTAACCAATCCTAGTTGATTGCCACCCCCTCAGGAGTACTTCCTCTTTGAAGGGCATATAAACTGTGACCCCACTGCCATTAGGGGTCTTTGGTCTAAAAGAGATGGCCATGTCCCATCCTTTTATTAATAACCCACTGGCCTTATTAATAAAATGATTAAATTACCCAGAAACTATGTCTCTCAAACTTTTTTTTTTTAGTGAGGCAATTGGGGTTAAGGGTCACACAGCTAGTGTTAAGTATCTGAGGCCGGATTTGAACTCAGGTCCTCATGACTCCAGGGTCGGTGCTCTATCCACTGTGCCACCTAGCTGCCCCTTCTCAAACTTTTTAATTGTCTCAATCTGCAGTGATCAAGGATGATAGTGGTGATGATTGCAACAATAACATATGTGTTAATAAGTTATATATTAACATATTATAATGTTCTCATTTTGTTGTCATTCAGTCATTTCATTAGTGTTAGAATCTTCATGACCCCATATGGGGTCTTCTTGGCAAAGATACTGAAGTAGTTTGTCATTTCCTTCTCCAGTTCATTTTACAGATGAAGGAACTGAAGCAAACAAGGTTAAATGACTTGCCCAGGGTCACACAGCTAGTAAATGTCTGAGGCCAGATGTGAACTCAATTCTTCCTGACTCCAGGCCTGGTGCTTTATTCACTGTACTACCTATGCTTCCCTAATAATATGATATGTAATATCATAGAACATAATATAGACATCATTAATACTAGCATTTATATAACATTTTAAGCTTTGAAAGTGCTTTATAAATATTATTTCATTTTTTCCTCACATTCTATTATTACCCCCTATTTAACAGATAACTTAGGTAGTCAAAGAAGTGACATGATAGCTAATAAAGTATCTGAGGCTGGATTTGAACTCAGGCCTTTCCAACTCCAGATTTGTTGCTTTATCCACCATGCCACCTAGCTGCTTCATAAGAAAGAATTATATAGTGTGCCACCTGGCATTACATCATACCCAATTTCCTTCTCTTTACCATATACTGACTTTTTGCCTATGTAGACAGCTAGGTGAGCTCAGACACTTACTAGTTGTTGACTATGGGCAAGTTACTTAACCTCTGGGGACCTCAGTTTCCTCATTTGTAAAATGGGAATAATAATGAGTCCACCTTACAAGGCTGTTGTAACTATCAAATGAGATAACACATGTAAAATCCTTTGTAAACCTTAAAGTGCCATATACATGCTTGTTGTTATTGTTGTTATTCTCTCTTGCTCCTGTCAAAACAGGAAGGGATCTGAGGGAAGCCTTGTAAATTGTTGGGTGATTGAGTAATTATGCTTTAAAGTGAATGAGTTTTATTCTAAGTGAAGAAATCTGTTCTCAGCCTCTGCTTCCTTAGGGGTGGATGAGCTAGGGATGCCGATCTCCTGAGAATTGGTAGTTTGCCCCAGACAGAGTCTGAATTGTGGAATCATTTTTTTTTTCAACGAATTTCTATCATTAGCAAACAAATGGACAGAAGAGCTGAGCCCACCTCACCCAGCTTTAATTTCCTCATCTCTAAAATAACTAGATGATCCCCAAGGTCCCTCTCAGCTCCAATAATCAGTGACCTCCTGAGATACTGGGGATGAGTACACCTCATTGTGCTCACTTGGGAAACTGACCATAGAGGTAAGATTGGTTTGTTCCTTTCCAGAGTGAATGCCATGAAGGAAGATAGAAGATACCTCCCTTATCTCCTCCTCCCTGCTGGTCCCTGCACCTGGTCTGGCTGGTCTGGCTGTGGCGGTGACTGCTGGAAGCTCCCAGGATTCACCAGGGATAGACAAAAATTGTGGGAAAGTATCTTTTAGGACCCAAAGATGTCTCTGCCATCACCCAGAGACTCCTTCTAGGTCAAAGATGCTTTACCTGGATCCATGAACCTATTAAAAATATTTTTGAAGGGGCAGCTAGGTGGCACAGTGGATAAAGCACTGGCCTTGGATTCAGGAGTTCAAATCCAGCCTCAGACACTTGACACTGACTAACTGTGTGACCCTGGGCACGTCACTTAACCCTCATTGCCCTGAAAAAATTTTATATATATACACACACACACACACACACACACACACATATGTATATATGTATATTTATGAAACCATATTTTGATATATGGAGTACCTTTGTAATCCTAAGTATTTGATTTTATGCCTAGAGCCATTATTCTGAGAAGGGGTCCTCGGCTTCATCTCACTAAGAACCTGTCCACTGATATCCTTGGTCTTCCCTACTTTCCTTCTGCTCTTTCAGTCTTTTCTTTCAGCCAACAGAGATGTTCAGGTCCTCCCATCCTTAAAAAACAAAACAAAGCAAAACAAAAACACCTTCTACTCAACCCCTTTTCCCTCTAAAGCTGATGCCCTTTCTGCCTCTGACATTTGTCTCCACTCACTGCCATCCAGCTCCTCACACTGCTGATTCCTCACTCCTTTGAAATCTGGTGTCCATCACCACCACCTCACTGAAATAGCTCCCTTTGAGGTCACTAACTGCTTCGCTGTCACCAAATCTAATGACCTCAATTTTCCTGTTCTCATCCTCCCACACCTCAGACAATCCAGACTTGAGCACATGGATCAGTTGTGGTCTGCATTATCAGAAGAATACCCACATCAAGGAGTTGCTGGCTCCATTTGCCTAATGGGCTATCTTCCTTAGCCTGTTTCATCCAGCAATGATGCAATTATATTGTTGTTCACCACTACTCCATTCTTGAAACTGTCTTCTCCCTTCATTTCTGTAAGACTGTGCTCCTGTGAGAAATGGTTACACAAGTTGTGTTGCATGAATATAATGCAATATATTACTGAATTGTAAGAAGTGATGAACTTGAGGAATTCAGAGAAGCATAGGAAGACATAGGATCAGATGCAAAATCAATAACCAGGAGCAGGGAAAGAATACACACTGACTACAACAATGTAAATGGAAAGAACAATAACAACAACAACACAATTCTGACTGCTTCAGTAATTTTAATGACCAATCCTGATGCTGAAGAAGAGTGGGGAAAATATAGCCCATCCTTTCTTTGCCAAGGTGGGAGATCATATTGTCAGCCTCTGTTTTAGTGAAGATTTGTTTGCCAGAACTGGGGGGGGGGTCCACATTTTTTGTCACAAAGGTTCACTCATTGGGTAAATAAAGTAGGAAGGATATATTTGGAAGTGAAGGTTATGAAAAGGCAAGATAGCAATAAAAAGTATTTGATGAGAATTAGGCAAGTCATTTCCTTATCTTCTCCATCTGTGAAAGAAGATATTTGAACCAAACAATCTCCTTGGTCCCTCCCAGTTCTAAAATTCTATCCTCCCATTGCCTCAAAGGGAAAGTAATGAAAAAAATCACCCAAATCCTTGTTGAAGTTTGCTCCCCAACACACAAAGTAAAATTTCGTTGATATACTTCACTTAGTTAAAAATATCATCTAGTGTTATTTTGGGAAATATTTCTGGCTTAAATAATCTTTAAACATCTGGTTTCCCTTCAAAAGTTTTCTGCATTAGCAAGCCACAGGGTGAGCTAGTGCACAAAGTCCTTTTCGATGAATGACTATAAAAGGAAGGAAGTTTGAGATCTTTTTTAATCTTGTTTACACCTTGTGTGTTTTTTGACAAGATTGGGGCTACAGTGTTCAGAAATCTGTTCTCTCCCAAGCAGTTTCTGAGTCACCTCCACTATTCATAGAATAGCAAGTGTGAAGAGTGGGGGAACATTGGGGCTCAAGGCAATGACTCATGATAAATGTCTTTAAGAACTTATGTAATATACACAAGTGCCCTCCTCCTTCAGTGGGGGTTGGGTGGGGGGGGGCAGGGACCCTATTTGTGAGGCTCCTGGCCCTCTTTCCTCTTCTCTGAGGGAATGCTATATACAGGGCTTTTCTTTTGAAAAGGGAACTGACTGGGGCAGTGGAAAAAGCACTGACCCTGGATTCAGGAGGACCTGAGTTCAAATCCAGCCCCAGACCCTTGACACTTACTAGCTGTGTGACCCTGGACAAGTCACTTAACTCTCATTGCCCTGAAAAAAAAAGCTGACTGGGACATTTCCCATAGAACTGGGCAAGCATCTAGCCCTGGCCCCTTGTTAAAAGACATGCACAGCCTTCAACACAGGGGCCGAGGAACCATTCAGGAGAGTCTGAACACTGCATTTCCTTTAGCAAGAGGCCACACATGTCCCTGAAGGAGGGAGTTAGAGAACATGTCTTCCTCTTTGGGAAGTGCTACTGTCTAATTCCCCATACATTTTGTCAAAAAGAAGGGTTTGGTAGTGGGGGCAGTTTTGGGGACTGTGGTAACAATGCAAAAACCAAAAACAACAATAAAAATAATGATTTTTTAAAAAAAGATTTGAAAACACTTACATGCTACAGGACATGTTCATAGATCACAGGACTACAGATTTAGAAACAGATAGTCCCTCAGAGGCCCTAAGTCCTACCTGGTCATATTACTGATGAGAAAATTAAGTCCTAGGGAGATGGTGACTTGCTCAGAATAACACAGCTAATACATGTCTAAGGTAGGATTTGAATCCAGAACCTCCCAATGGCAAATTTAGTGCTCTATCCTGGTGTGGATAAAGTCATGGGGTTTATACTCTGCAGTGAACTGAGTTACCACTGGATAGATTTGATGGTGAAGACAGAAGGAGTTTGGAAATTATACCATATGTAACAATCATGGAATGGTTACTGCATTTAATTAATTCAAGACCTATTCCGGTGACTCGATATAGCATAAGAGTGATGTGAGATGTCACCAAGGTGATAGCAGCCAAACAGCAGCTCTGGTAGATCCTGCCCCTCTGAAGTCACTGAACACATGCAGGCTCAGAGCCAGACCATGTGTGTATGCCTTGATGTCTAAGGAACAGCCTCACGTGGATCAGTGAGGTTCATCACCATCAAGTGATGGCCTTTTTCAGCTATAGCACCTTGTGAAGACTGCTGGCATGTGGAGGGTCAGGGCCTGCAAGAACAATGGGAGAACCTGCATTAAGTGCTGAGTGCTGGGTCTGGAGCCCAAGGAACCCTGTGCAAATCTTCCCTCTGCTACTTACTGCCTCTGTGTGACCATTCAAAAGTCTCTTCATCTCTCTGGGGCTCAGTCTCTTCACCTGTAGAATGAGAGGTGGAGGCTACATGTCTTTTGAGGGCCCTTCTGATGACCCTGAGTAAATTCTTATAGACTTTAAGAGGGACTGTTCTTCTTTGAACTGCTGTTCTTAAGCACACTTAGAATTTCTTAGTCCAGAACCCAGATACTAAGGTATTCAGGTAGCAGAGAGACATGTTGTGGTTATGTGTAGTGTGAGTTGGCCATGGAGTCAGGAAGTGCCATGTTGGACCACTGACACCCCACTGGCTATATGACCCTGGGCCAGTCACATACCCTTTCTCCATGCTCTGTCTAGGAAGCTCTCCAAGACTAAAAATTACTGAGAAGGTGTCATTCATCATTGGTAGAAGGACCTTCCTCACCCAGGGATTCTCTGTATTCATGAAATGGCGGGTCTAGCCCCATCAAAGCAGAAAGGGACAACAGACCACCATTTATTATTTAGTCTGCTATGGTAGTTAGTCTGAGAAAGATGGGATTGGGTAAGTGTCTCTTTTCTCTAACTAATGTATTTCTTTCAAGTTCATTGAAGGCAGGTACTGTGAATGAATGAATGAATGAATGAATGAATGAATGAATGAGAATGTTTTAAGCACTAAGGATATATTTTTTTAAATCCATGCTCTCATTTGGAATTATGCCCAAAGGGCTATAAAGCTGTGTATACCTTTGACCCAGCAATACCACTTTTGGGTCTTTTTCCCAAAGAGATCATGGGAAAGGGAAAAGGAACCACATGTACAAAAATATTTGTAGCTGCTCTTTTTGTGGTGGCAAGGAATTGGAAGTTAAGGAGATGCCCTTCAATTGAGGAATGGCTGGACAAGTTGTGGTATATGAATGTAATAGAATACTATTGTGCTGTAAGAAACGATGAGCAGGAGGAGTTCAGAGAAACCTGGAGGGTCTTGCGTGGGCTGATGATGAGTGGGATGAGCAGAACCAGGAGAACATTGTGCACAGTATCATCAACATTGAGTGTTGATCAACTGTGATAGACTAGATTCTTCTCACCAATCCAATGGTACAAGAAAGTTCCAAAGGACTCATGATGGAAAAGGCTCTCTAAATCCAGGAAAAAAAAAGGGAACTGTGGAATATGGACGCTGATTGGACCATATTATTTCTTTTGTTTTTGGTGCTGTTGTTTTTCTTTTTTTGAGGTTTTTCCTTCTTGCTCTGATTCTTCTTGTATAACATGACTAATGCAGAAATATGTTTAATGTTATTATATATATACATATGTATGTATGTGTGTATGTGTATGTGTATATGTATGTATGTATGTGTATATGTGTGTATGTGTGTGTATATATATACATATATATATATATAAAACCTATATCAGATTACCTGCTGTCTAAGGGAGGGGGGGAGAAAATTTTGAAATTGGAAATCTTATCTAAACAAAGGTTGAAAACTTAAACAAACAAACAAACAAATAAATAAATAAATAAAATCCATGCTCCCAAGGACTTCACACTCTAATGGCAGAGATAACACAGACAAATGTGTACATTTGTATGTAAAACACACCCGTGTTGATATATATATATACATATACATGTTCATTGTGTACACATGTATGTGTACAAATATGTATTTATAAGATGTATTGTACATCTGTGTTATATGTACAAATGTGTGTATATACGTTATGTGTATATAAATATACATACAAAGGGGGGGTAGAGGGAGAGTTTTGCTAGTAAATCCGATGAGAAAGTCACAGTGGTCCTCAGGGTTCAGTGACTAATCAGTGGGTGATACATCTTCATTATTGTCACTTCTGCTGATAAGAGCCTATCGGCTGAGCCATCTGACAGTGCCAAGGACTTTGGTAATGAGGACTTTCTTTTCCTGGCCTTCAGTAGCTGTGGCTGATGTGGAAGGTTCCCAGAGGGCAGGGGCTGCCTTTGGTCTCTTCATATCCCCAGCACTTTGCACAGTGTCCAGCACATAATAGGTGCTTAATAAATGCTGGTTGGTCACTTGACTGAAGGCAGGGAGCCCAACCCACATCTTTGAAAGAGTTGCTTCCCAGGACTAGCGGCTGTAGGGGCTCGGCAGAAGCGAGTGGGGGTAGGAAAGGTCTCTTGGATTTAGGTCCCTATTGAGGGCAGTTGGTATTGGTGAATGCAGATATGGCTAGTCCATTCCCCATACATATCTTCTACACCTGAATTTCATTTATATTTCCCCTACAAATGGCCCAGTGGCCTAACATTTGGGGACTGTATCGGTGATTTTATCTATCTAGGGAATTCCCTGTGAGTTAAATTCCCTCCAGGAATGGGAGTTGCACCTGCTCTGTACTGTATAGTCTTGGAGAGTTGTCTGGGGTACCTAGAGGTTATGTGACTTGTCCAAAGTCACACAGCCAGTACGTCTTGGTGGGGAATCTTGAACCCAGGACTTCCTGGGGACTCTGGGGTTAACATCAATCCACTGTGCCATGGCTGCAATTGCATCATTCCCTGACCACAATGGGAACCTAATCAATGTTTGTGGAATGGAATAAAAATCTCGGTTCTTCTTGTTTTCCACTCACCACTCATTGACATTCACCTTTTTGACTCTGATACCTTGTTTTCTCTGTGCCCTCTTAAAATGGGCAGGATTAAAAGGCAGAAAGAGACAGATGTGGTAGTGGAGAAAGATGGGCTGAGAATGCCTGTGGGATCTTTTTTTTGGAGGGGGGAGATTTTCTGGGCAGGGGATGCTCGGCATGTCTTGTAAGAAGAGAATTTCTTCCTCTTCCAGGCTCATTTTAAGACTTCTTCACTAACCAGCCAGCAATGGTGGTGAGCCATGACCAAACTCAGGTGGAATGTTAAAAATTAGAATGGAGACACAGTGCACAATAAACAAACAAATAATAAATAAAATAATAACAAATAAATAAGAAAATGAATGAATGAAGGTTTACACATTTATTTGCATTCCATTGCACTTTTGGGGGGTACATCTGGGTCTCCATTTCCACCTGAGTTTCAATATTTTGGGCTGTGAATTTCTATTTTCTTTCAGGGAAACTTAGAAAATTGCTTTAAAATTAAAAACACATTAACCAAAATTCCTAGCGTGAGTTCATAACAATCTGTCAGATTGTTCTTGATATGGAGACTTGTCAAACATGCTGATTTTATTTAGGAGGGCTTTGTCTTCCTTCACTAGCAGCTAACTGGGGAAGACATGGCTTTTTCCAATCCTTTGGTTTCTATTGATTGTGAGATAGGTCAATGGATACTTTTGTTCAGTAACACAACTTATGGACAATATCCTTTTTGAAGAATGGGGGTGGGGGAGTAGTCTTTTAATCAATCAGTGTACAAATACTGAGTACCCATAAGTCAACACTATAAATAAAGCTCTTTGGTGCTGTGAGAAAATTGAAGAATTTTCTATTTAATATATTTTCATTTTTCAAGAGAAAATATCACCTAATTTGGTCCTTTTCTCTCAGAAGATTTTGGGTCTAGTTGTTTCCTACGTCCAAAAAAAAGGGATTAAAATGTTTTAGAAATTGACTCTGCGGGGGTGGGGGGGTGGGGGGTGGAGTCAGGTATAGTGTATATTTGCACAAATGTATTGTAGAAATACAGAAACTTGTGTTATCTTTGATGGCTGCCTGGGTTGTTATATTGCATGTTTTGCCATGGTAATAAGTCCAGTAGGGCAGGGCAGGGGAGGGACTTCCTATCTTTACTAATTATTCTTTTTAACTAGATGCCAAGCCCTATTGTTTATAGCTATGGAAAGATGGCAAATGTCATCCGTTCCCTCAAAATTCAGTGCCCTGGGGGAAAGCCCAGGTAACTCTGCCTTAGTTACTGGCTCCCATTGTTGAGCCTTTCTTTTATTATAAAGTTTTAGGTATAATTGTTATCTGTTTCAAGGTCCGGAGAAACACAGTTTCTCATGTGGCATTTTCCAGTTTCCAATTAAGCAAACATAGATGTAAAAAGCAGGAGTCCCCCAAAGCTTGAGTTAGAAGAATTTGCATATTGAAAATGAACAAACTACAGTTATTTTCATCCAATGGAATAATTACCACTGTAATTTGGGTAAGGAAAGCCCAGTAGCTGTTTACTGTTGTAAAAACAAAAGCCCATATGCAAGCAGGAATTTAATAAATTGCAAAATAGTATTTTATGAGTACAGACATATCATGGCTCTTGGCTTTGAAAGAGCTTGTAGCAGTTTTTAAAACACCACCACCCATAATACTTATCTCTGCGGGACCAAATCCAGAATGGATTTTTCCCCCCTCCATATGTTAAAACTTCAAAAAATATTTTTTGAGGCATCTTTTTATGAATGTCATTTTATGGACAACTGTTTTGTTCCAGTAGGATGCCACCAGAGGTCAAAGTGGTCAGCAACAACAGGGAGGTGCCTATGGATCTCTTTGATTTGGCCTTTTTTCTTCCTTTTAATGAGGGCTAGCACATTTCCACATTAGTTGGCTGCCTTCATAAAGCACCCGAAGGTCACAGCAGGCCGGGCCTGATCCTTTTCTTTGTGCCTATAATATAATTGGCTGATTGTGCCAGTGATGAGTGAGCCCCCTCCCCCAGCACAGCCCTGGCTCATGTTATTAAAGCCTCGTTGCTGGTTTCTCGGGGAGAGTGCCTCGCCTCGCCTCGGCTCAGCTCGGCTCTGCTCTGCCCTGCTCGGCTCTGCTCGGGCTCTGCTCTTGGGGAAGGCAGGCAGGCAGGCAGGCAAGTACCACTGCCGCAGTGCGAGCCACAGAAACAGCATCCATTTTAAGGAAGGCAGGAAGGAAGGAAGGCAAGGCTCTCTCCCTGTCCTCTCTCCTCTCCTCCAGTGGATGCTCAGCGCTCCCACTCACTCCGCGCCCATTCCTCCGCGTTGGTGTCTGCCCTCTATGATGCACTGAGATGGTACACCAGGAAAACTGCTCGTACCAGGTAAGAGGACAAGCATCCTCAGGGAGGAGAGAGAGGCCTGCCTGCCTTTCCCCAGAGCAGCAGGTTGCCCCCCTTTTGCCCGTTTTCCCAGGGATCTTGCAGCCCTCTGCTTTCTCCTTTCTAGCATAACAACCTCTGAATTGTAATTAGGTTTTTCTGGGAGTAATGTAGCAGAAAATACTGCTTCTTTGGCCTTTCAAGTGCTGGGGAAATCCATAGAGGTGATCAGTTTCCGCACATTCTATGTGCCTGGGGGAGGGGGGAGACTTTAAATGTAATTGAATTTTAGAGAAGGGGGTACAGAGGGGGAAATATTCTGTTCAGCATTATATAATGCCAAAATTTATGGCCTTGCCTTCTCGGGTTCAAGTGTGGGAATGGGTCCACTCCCCCACCCCCCACGTTTGGAGTCAAATCTTTGCTAATTACAGGGAGAGGGGCCAATAATTGAAACTAGGCGTTTACAAAATGATCTGTGTTTTGCATTCTACGGTCTTGTACTTGTCTCAAGTTGCATCTGTGTTTTTTTCTGGACTCCTTTTATTTTTTTTTTTAAACAAGGATGTTGCCTTGAAATGGGAATAGACGTAGCAGGAAAATCTCAGGCTTTAGAACCCAACGCAAACTACCCTGCTTTTTTTTTAGTCGATTCGCGGCTGGTGCCCATGTTAGTTTGATGTTTGGAGTTATGAAACGAGTTGGATTCAGTCTATTTTGTAGAGCTTGGCTCTCGGTTCAGAGCCATTCCTTCTGGATTTCCTGGATTCTTACGGTAGCCTGAACAGTGCAGTGATCACAAATAATGAGCTAAGCTGTATTTTTATTTTTATTTTTTAATTGTGGCATTAAGCAGCTGGCCACGCTGCCAATCGAGTGCTGGCAGTTGATTGGTGGGGGTATGATTTCATTTGACAGAGTGTTACCCAGACACGAAGTGTGTAATTCCATAACTTGGGCTGTGCCTTCTTCCATGGGACCTGTTACTTGAGCAGAGCAGGTGTTTCTCTCAGGAGATGGGGTTTCAGGTGCAGGAGGTATGTGGCAGGGGGTCCTCCCCTCATGGAGATGAAGAAAAATATTATTCTGTCTTCGGAGTGGTGCTTCTAGCATTTGGGATTCTGTGCATTCATTGACTAGGATGGAAGTGACAGGGGAGGAGGGATCCCCAAAGAGGGCAAGGCTGAAATACCTGGATTTACAATCCATATAATTATGCCTTGCCATAGAAAATGTTTTCTCCATTTTCATTGCATAGGGATCATGTAATGGAAAAGAGCACTCGACTTGAAATCAGGAAGGACCTGGGTTCAAATCCTGACACTTCCACTTAGTAATCCTGTGACTATGGACAAGTCCCTTAATGTCTCTGAAATCAGTTTCCTCCTCAGTGAAATAGGAGCCATCATGCAGCCCACCTCACAAGGCTATTAGGAAGCATTAGAGAAATGTTTTTGTTTTTTTAAATATTGATGTTGACTTAGCATCGTTGTTTCCAATTTGGAAGATAGGATCATAACTCAAGAGCTTGAACGGTTTTCAGAAGCCACCTATTTTACAGTTAAGGAAACCGAGGCCCAGGGAGCTTAAGTGAATTCCCACGGGGTTAAGCCTCAGCCATGGGATCGGACTCGCTGCTGTGCCACTTGCTCCTGAAGACAAGGTCTGTTTTGCCTTTCTATGCCCTCTACTGAGCACAGTACTTGGCACAAAGCAAGTTCTTAGTAAATAAATACTGGTTGAGTTGGTGTATTGATTTGTAACATCCTAATGGCAATAGCGGTTCCTCCAGACCCACCACTGGGAGTTGTGGGGTCAGTGGGAGCACATGCCCATTGTTCCTCTCTGGCATCTGGGCTGAGTGATGGGAAGTGATTAGACCATTAGGCTTTAGTCTTAAAGAACTCCAGCTTGTCCATTAACATGGTCCCTCTAATAATGCCGCTCAGCCCTTCCCAAGAAAAAGAATTGCAGAAGTGGGTCATTACTAAGAGGATGGGCACTGGATTCTGCATCTTAATGATATTCTTCAGTTAGAAGTGTCATGAAAGGGGAGTTTCTTTTAAGGCCCCCTCTGCTGTTTGGGTACATGGAGCGGGGAGGGGGCACGGTGGGGGGGAAGTCCATTCTCCTTGAAGGAGAATACAAATTCATCTAAAAAATCCAGGCCTTACAGTCAAACCAGAGGCCATGAATGACTGGGTTTGGGGAAGGAATGCTTTCCTAAGCCATCATTGACATGACGGGGAGAAGGCAAGGCCAGGTAAGGCTGCCTTAGTCAGCTGCGAGATCAGCAATTCAATGCCTTTCAGAAACTCTCCTGGTTTTATATTACTCCACTTTCTGCACTCTGCATTCCAGTGAAACTGGCCATTGCCCGGCCTCTGCTTTCTGACCCCTGACTCTGTTTCTCTGTAGAGGCAGTCCCTCCCTCCCAAACTTGGAAAACACTCCCTCTTCATCTCCATCTCAGAATCCTTAGCTTCTTTCAAGACTCACTTGTGTACGGACTCCTACTGGGATGCTAGGACACCTTCTCCATCCTCCCCCAAATTATAGTGCTCTGGCTAGCCTTCCTCAAATGATTAGGTGCATATTTATCTCTTTCCATACTGACTCTCACCCTGTAGACTGTAAGCTTCTTGGGGACTGTAACTGTCTTTGTTTTGTCTTCAAATCTACCATGTTTAACTCACCGGGTGCCCGACTGATGTATGTTGGGTTGGATGCTTTTGGTGCAGGCTTTCCTCCTTCCAGAAGTAGAAGACTGCCAAATCCCTTGGTTTAAAAATAAAAACACTTGCATTGGTATTAGTATCAATAATTCACATTTCTATCCAGCACATTTCTACTTCTTCTGTCTCTATCACTCCGTGAAGCTGGTATCATTCTTATTTGACAGATGAGGAAACTGAGGGCACACATCTTTTCTTCCTTCCTTCCTTCCTTCCTTCTTTCCATCTTTCTTTCTTTCCTTCTTTCTTTCTTTCTTTCTTTCTTTCTTTCTTTCTTTCTTTCTTTCTTTCTTCCTTCCTTCCTTCCTTCCTTCCTTCCTTCCTTCCTTCCTTCCTTCCTTCCTTCCTTCCTTCCTTCCTTCCTTCCTTCCTTCCTTCCTTCCTTCCTTCCTTCCTTTCTTTCTTGGATTTGAACTCAGGTCCTCTTGAATACAGGGTTGATGCTTTATCCACTGCACCACCTAGCTGCCCCCCATACATACGCGCACGCACACACACATACACACACACACACACACACACACACACACACACACACACACACATCTTTTAATAGGGAAGGCTCAGACTTAAGTTTTCTAACTTCAAGGCCAGCATGCTTTGACTAGAGGCAAGTTCATTTTCAGAGCTGTCTTCTACAGCATCCATTTGTGGCCCACACTCAAAGGATAGAAATAAAAGGAGAAATGCTCTCTTTAATGCAAAACTTTTATTTATCAAGTCCCTTCGGAAGGCAGCAGTTATTCATACTCACTATAAAAATATTTGATGTGTTATTTTCCAAAGTAACCAATGACTAACCATTGGATTAGTCTTGTTGCTTTGATGTTGTCAGGTCATATGAATAGGAGCTACATTCCTAGACCCTGAGAAATGGCAAATGGCCTTTTGTGGGTTTTGTTTTTTTATGCATCTGTTTTATGGGGATCAGATTAAGAGCAACTAGGGACCTCAGAGAACATCTAGTTCATCCTCCCTATTTTTTTACAGTTAAGGAAACTGAGGTTCCTAGAACAATTTATCCAAGGTCACACAGATAGCAAATCTATGGTAGGTCAAGTTTCAAACCTGGCTTCACCCGATTCCAAATTGAGGATTTTTTCCCATTGTACTCAATCTATTATATATGTATGTCTGATTATTTATTTGTCTGAACACATCTTTATGTCCTAAAATATTTAATTAGTAAAACTTAAGAGGCCCACAATAGAATCTTTCTTCCCCCCCCTCCTTCCCTTCTCTTTCCTAAAAGATTAAACATTGGTTATAAGATATAGCCCCCAAAATGAGCTTAGAGCAAATGTCACCTGCAAACCTCTTCTGTGATGAATGAATGAGCGAATAAATTAATGAAAATGGATTTATTAAATGCTTTTTATGTGTCCAGAAAGCATTTTCCAGTGCCGATGGTGTTCGAAATATTCAACAACAACAACAACAAAGATCAGGCACCACAAAAATGGAATTTCTGCTTCACTAAAGGAAAATATCTACATATTTAAAATTTTTAAATATTTTTAATTGATGAATATGAAATAACTCATAAAAAGAAGGGAAATTTTATAACTGATATGCTTAGCAGATGCCAGGCCTAGAAAACTTAATGTTAGTCCTAAATTATTGATTCAAAACAAAAAAAAATAAGAAAAATTTAAAAAATCTTTTTAAAAATAGTCAACACAAAAACATTAATGCTTTTTAGATCTAGGAAGAATTTTCAGTAGACTATGGACATTTAAAACATGCTTAAGAACTGGGAATACAAATAGTCTCTGTTCTCAAGGAATTCACACTAATGAGGAAGACAGTTCATCTGAAGGGTGGCTAGAAAGTCCCAGAAGTTCTACTGGTATGATGGAGGGGCAGATGGGAGGGCCCAGGGGTTCTCAGAGTGTACCTAGGTGTCCAGCAGGACAGGGAGTCTGAAGGGGACTGGCCTACTGCCCTTGGGAAGTGGGATGGTGATTTTGGCTTCCTCCTAGAAGAGGAGTGATGTGGGGACAATAGCCTCCAGCCAGGAAAGAAGAGGAAAGAATTCATTGTTGGGAAGCCTGGGGGTGGGATTTGGGCAGCCTGGGATATGGGAGGGGAAGACAGCTTCTGCTTGGCACCAGCTCTAGTTCATTACAGGAATGCTTAGAAAACCTGGGCCTAGGATGCAGAGGCCTTGCAACTTTTGACCAGACTCGGAGGCCATTAGATGAGCCTCCAGCATTTCTTTATAAACCTTAGTGACTGCAGAACAGTCAGAGAGGGGGTTTTAAGTCCTCCAATATCATATTGTTGTCTATTAAGGACTAAGATTTTGCTTTCTGCATTTTTACATCCCTCACAGGGCCTATCCAGTGCTTTTTTGTGGAACACAGAACTGTTGGTTGAGCAATTCACTCATTCAATAAATATTTCTTAGGTATTTAAGTATTTATAAGACACAGTGAAGAGGCAAAGTTGTATAAAACCTGGTCCTTGGAGCTTACTGTCTAGGAGTGAAGATGAGGTAAGGGGCTAAATGCCTCTAATATGATCGATAAATGCCATGAGAAGAAGAGAACAAACCAAATTATATCCTCAAGCTTGGGGATCTGAGTGGACTTCATGGAGGAGGTGGTGTTTGAGCTGGGCCTTGAACAGATGGGTCAAAGAGAAAGCTAGGGGAGTGTTCTAGATGAAGAGAATGGCTTACACCAATATATGCAGGCCTAGGCCCACTAGAGGATCCTTCAATGTAGAGTAGAACATTACTCTTCCCCGTTGTGGGGGGGAGTGGGAGGCCAAGTTGGAAGAGAGTCACAGAATAATAAGAGTCTAAACACAGTGCATGCAGGAGAAAAGATGGCAGCAGCTTGGGGAATAAAGAAGGGGGATGCCAGGGAGGCATTCATTGCCAGGGAGACCTTGGCCAGGTGTAGAGGCTAAGTGGTTGTAAAGATTTGATGGGGAAGAAATCCAGTGAATTCCCATCCAGGCTTACCTCCTGTCTATTCATGCTCATTCTGCCAGTGTCCATGGTGTCTCCTCGTGGGGAATCAGCTCCTTGAGGCCAGGGACTGTTTCACTCCAGCACTAACCATAGTTCCTGGCATGCATCAGGTGATTAATAAATGCTTGTTGGTTAACTGATTGAAGTTCAAGACTGAGGTTGGGTATCTTAACTACCAAAACTCAGTGCCTTCTCCATGCTGAACTTACTGTGATCAGGAGGTTGTGCTAGACACTGGGAAAAATGGTAACTTTGGATGAGGTGCCATCTCCTTCCTCCCTCACCTAAAGTTTATGGCATCTAGTGTGGATGGATGGGTGGATGGAAAAAGAGAAGGCAGGGAAAGAAAGGAGAGAGACAGGAGCAGCTAGGGGGCACAGTGGATAGAGCACCGGCCCTGGATTCAGGAAGACCTGAGTCCAAATCCTGCCTCAGACACTTAACACTTACTAGCTGTGTGACCCTGGGCAAGTCACTTAACCCCAATTGTCTCACCCCCCCCCCCAAAAAAAAAGAAAAAGAAAGGAGAGAGAGAAATTATCACATTCTTACTATGTTTCAGGCATGATGCTAAGTGCTGTGTATACAAATTTAAGCAAACAAGACAATCCATCCCCTCAAGGAGCTTATATTCCAAAGGGGGTAAGACAACAAATGGAGCTGGAAAGGGAGGGAGGAAGACAGAGGGGGCAAGGTGGAGAAGTCTTCCTGGGAGTGAATTGAGCATATACTATTATAATAATAACAACAACAACAACACACTATTGCATGATTAGTGTATTAGAGAGTTCAAAACAAAGCACAATGTGAGGGCATAAAATTATAAACTTAGGGCTGAAGGGCCTGGGGGTAAGTGATTCCTGAGCCAGGGCATCAGAGAAGGCTTCCCAGAGAAGGAGGCATTTTAAATGAGCTTTGGGGGATGATTAGGGATTCAACAAGAGCAAGTCAGAGGACCTGACTTCAGATTCTGCCTCAGATGCTTACTAGGGGTATCCATGAGACCTTGGACAAGTCACTGCATTTCCTTGGGCCTCAGGTTCCTCACTTATAAAATAGGGAAAGGGGTTGAATTAGCCCCTCTTATAGCCCCAGCTCTATGATTCTAAGGTGAAGAGTTGGAAGAAAAGAGATCCTGGGTGTGGGAGGGGGGAAGGAAGAGGAGTGTTTGAGGAAGGGAGAAATAGAACTTATAGCTGGAAAGGTGAGGCAAGACCAGATCGTGGAGGGCCTGGAAAGCCAGGGTAGAGGAGAAATTTGGACTGCTTTGGGGCAATAGGCAGCCACTGATGGGGTCTTGTTTTGGTGTGTTGGTTTTTTTTTTTTTTGTCAAAAGAACGGCAGCGGGGCAGCTAGGTGGTGCAGTGGATAAGCACTGGCCCTGGAGTCAGGAGGACCTGAGTTCAAATCCTGCCTCAGACACTTAACACTTACTAGCTGTGTGACCCTGGGCAAGTCACTTAACCCCAATTGCATCACCAAAATAAATAAATAAATACAATTTTTAAAAAAGGAATGGCAGGACAGGAAAATGTCTAGAAAACTACAAAGGTTATTTTGGGGGTAGCAGCAGCAGGAAATTAAAAAGGGAAGAGGATGGTCAGAAGACCTGTAAAGAGGTTGCTTTGGCAGCAAGGTGGGAGGCTCAGTGGATGGAGCGCAGCAGCTTTTGTGTTGCTGGGTAAGTCATTCGATCTCTTTCAGCCTCAATTTCCTCATCCACAAATCACAGACTTCACCGGGTCTGTGGATCAAGTGTGAGAACACAGGAACCTCCATTTAAAAAATCAGTGTTATTAGGATCACAAAAACCCAGAGAGATCATTAGAACCTGTACTCAGGTGTTAGCCCTGAGAATAGAGAAGGGGGAGGTCCTCTCTTGGCTTCTAGCCTATTTCTACACCTCGTATTGTTGAGGAGGGAACAGAGAATAATTCCAAAGCAATCTGGGTGATTCAGAGTATTCCAGAGCCCCTGAATCCCTGGGTTTGGGAGCTGGCGCAAAGTGGCTCACTCCTTATTTCCCCACCCCCACCCCTTAGGAATATATTAGAGATGAGGAGGTTATTGAGGGCCATGTCATTTACGGTTGGAGCTGTGTTAAGAGATGGAGCTATCGACCTCCTTTCTCCACTCTTGGAATGGAGCCAATCTCTTCAGGGAAGAGCATTGTCCTCAGAATCCATCTTGGCACCTTTTAAGAGGCTGTCCCTTCCAAATAATTCCCTACACCTTAGAAAAATAACATCAACCTGGAAGTTAGGGGGAAGGGTATAATTTACATTTTAAAATTTTTTTTTATTTTCCCAAAGTTGGATGTAGGTACACGTGTTTGGAAATTATTCTCTAACACCATCCCTTCCCCCAAGCCCCCAGCCACTATTGCTTTTGTTTATTGTTGTTTTAAAGTCCCACATTATTCTGGCACAGAATTGGCTCTTGGCTAATGGCAGAGTGGGTGTTGGGAAGGGGCTACGGCCCTGTCTCTCCTCTCTTCAGGAGGCCTGCTGGGCTCTGCTGTGAAGGGGCTGCCAAGGAGTCATCCTCGGAGTCTGGAATTCCAAACCCCACCCAGAGAGATGCTCCCCAAACAGCCCCCAGCACTTTCACATTCTGAGCTGCTCCGGTCTGTGGCCCCATCCCAGCGCACTGGGCAGGACAGTAAGGCTTTGTAGCAAAACTGGGGCATTGGAAATCAGCTGGTTTGCCAATGAATTGCCTGGAAAAAGCTTGTAGCCGTCCACTGAGGAGGGCTTTTGGCCCACATACAAACTGGGCATTGTGACATGGTGGAAAGAACACAGAATGTAAGGGTGAAGGATCCAGGTTCAAATCCTGACTGTACTGCGTCCTATCCCTGGGGTTTTGGGCCTCAAGTTCCTGATCGATAAAATGAGGGGGTGGGGTCAGACCACCTGACTAATATTCTTGCCCAGTTATTCATCCCACTGAGTACTGGCCTCCTCAGCCATTGTGGTTTTTTTCTTTTCCCTAACGATTCCTCTGGCTATTATAAAAAGTTTTACTTGATTCGCTTAATTTCCCAAGAGCGTCAGAATGTTACAAGAGTATCCAAGGAAGTTCTCTGCCCAGATCTGACACCATACCCCCAAAGGATTGTTCTTTTCCATTCTGGGGACCACAGTTTGGGGAGGAGAGTGAGATGCTGAGAGTTTCCAGGTGAGGCCAAATAATCTGGCCCTGAGTCCAAGTCATGTGGGGATTGCTCAAAGGAAGCAGAAAAGGGGAGACTTGGGGGAGACACAACAACTGAAGCAGGAGCAAGGGTGAAAGGTGCCCCAGGAGACAATGCACTCCCCTCACCAGAGTCTTTTGGGTAGGGCCCAGATGACCATTGGCTGGTTTGTGGTAGCATGAATCCTTTGGGAGTCAGGGATTGGCACGAATATCTTTGAGGGTCCCTTCCAACTTTACAATTCCATCAATAACCAACTCCCCTCTGAAATACCAAACCCCCAGGGAGAAGGGGGAGGCATTTACCATTTTCTAAACTGATGATTGAAATGTTGTGCTCAGACTTAGTAAATGAATTAGAGGTCTGTAAACTAGGTCACAGATGGGGAAAACTGGGTCGAGTGTGATGACACCAGTTTAATTTAGAGCAGGACACCCTAGGTCTTTTTGGCTGCTTACTGCAAAGAATCCCCAGCCTGCAATGGTTAAAAATAGAAAGGGGGAGGGGAAGGAGAGAAGATTTGAGATGCCAAGCTCCTTCTTCAGACCCATCTTCTGTGTATCTGCATTATCCCACCTTTCACATACGGCATCACATTCCAGTTATTGCAAATCCTGACCGTTTCATTTCCACTGTCATTGATGGTGACAAAACTAGCTGAATGGAATATTCTAGGCTTCCCTCACATTGTTTACCTGCTAAAGGCCAGTGGCTCCCTGTGAACTTTAGGATAAAATACATTAAATACACCTGGTATTTAAAGCCCTTCACATCCTGACTATAACCTCCCATCCCAGACTTATAGCCCATTTCTCCCCTACTCCCTCCAGACACTGGTTGGTCCAAAATGATATTTTTGTTATCCCCCAACAAAAGATACCACATCCCATGTCCATGGCTTTGCCTTGAATACTGCCCCCCCGCCCCTGACCATGTCCACCACTCACTCTTTTGCCTCTTAGAATTCATGTTTTTGTGGATAAAGCACCAGCCCTGGATTCAGGAGAACCTGAGTTCAAATCTGGCCTCAGACATTTGTCACTTATTAGCTGTGTGACCTTCGTCGAGTCACTTAACCCTCATTGCCCTGAAGAAGAAGAAAAAAAAGAACTCATCGTTTTTATTAAAGCATAGTGCTTTCTGCCTAAGACTTTTCCTGATCTGCCCAAATGCCAGGACTTCGACCCCAAATTCCCTTGTTATTTATTATGTATCTGTTTTGTATAGAAAGAGGCAGTGACTAAACCAAAAAGATTTGAGTTCTAGTCCTACCCCTGACACATAGTGACCATGTGAAATCACTTGGAGAAATCCCTTACCTCTCAATGTTTTGTGCAACTGTCTGACCCTAGAAGTTCAGAGCAGGCACCAGCTTTCATTGGTAGAGGGCGTTTCCCCTCCTGGGAGTTCTGGATACAAATAAATCACCGGTCCTTTCTGTATTCCTGGTATATACTTATTCAGCCCTTGGTCCGTTGTCTTCCACCATAGGACAGAAGCTCCATAGACCCTTTCATTCTTGTCTTGGTATCTCTGGAACCTGACACATGGAAGGCACTTAGGAAATAAGTTATTTGGTAGACTGATCACCACAACTTTCAGTTACTTCATTACATTAGAACCAAACCCAGGGAGAACTTCTGTTTGGCCTCTTGCCCATTTTATAGATTGCTTTGTTTCCATGGAACTGACTGCCTCTCATAACACCATTTCACCCAACATCACATTTTCACAGACCAGTTAATGGTATTATTTGAGCCCTGCTTGTGTGACATTTCATGTTATTGGCCCATATGGTACATGTGATAACACAGTCTTTTAATACAAGTTCTAATAAAACAGTCTGCATTTTATTCTGTAGAGATAACATTTGTGTTTCAAGCTGGATTAAAAAAGAAAAGCAAAATGTTTCCAGTTTACACAGTTTGTAAGGTCAGAAACTACCTATTTGTCATTCTTCCTTTGTTGTTTGGAATTGTGAAAGTGTGTAGCTTGCTTTTGGGAAAAGATACACTTGTAGGATCTTGTATAGACCACAGGTTCAGCCACGTGTCACTTTGGGCCAGACATTTAAATATCTTGAGGCTTCAGGTGCCCCTCTGTACATGGAAAGGTTGGACTAAATAACCCCGAGATCCCTCCCACTTCCAAGTGTATAATCATGTGACAGGACACCAAAAAATGTATTCATGTGGTGTACCTCAAAGAGGGGCTTCAAAAAAAGTACATGTATATTCTAGCACCAAGTAACACATCAGGAACTAGATGGATGCTGAAATCAATGAAACGGACTTTCTGCTGGACTTGGCTCCATAGCCAGATGTGAGATAGGGATCCAGCTGGTACTCATCCCTTGATCATACTGAGATCATACTTGGGCTTTATCCGGACCCAGACCCCAGGGATTAAAAAACAACATCCATGCTAACAGAAGCTGAACTTTAAAGAATCTGTCTCCTTCTGGAAGAGGATGGTGATGGGGGAAGGGAAGGAAATGCGACAGCTGGATCAGAATAAATCCCTGCACAGATGCTTTAGGGGGCAAGAGAGGTTTCACAATCTCTGTAAAACAATCCCCCTTTTTCTCAGCCACAGGGTAAGAGATCACAGCTTCACACACAAAAACTCAACATCACAAGAGATGAGCCTGGCTGATTTGTTGGCTTTCTTTCTTTCTTTCTTTCTTTCTTTCTTTCTTTCTTTCTTTCTTTCTTTCTTTCTTTCTTTCTTTCTTTCTTTCTTTCTTTCTTTCTTTCTTTCTTTCTTTCTTTCTTTCTTTCTTTCTTTCTTTCTTTCTTTCTTTCTTTCTTCCTTCCTTCCTTCCTTCCTTCCTTCCTTCCTTCCTTCCTTCCTTAATCATCTATTTATCTCTATTATCACATTTATAATTTACCTATGTCATCTATCTATATCACCATATCTATCATTTATCTATTTACTTGCACATTTGCTTGTTTATTTGTGTTTCTCCTCTCTGGCCAAGGAGAAAACTGAAAATGCACAGAGGGAAGGAAGGAATAGAAGCTACGACTAAGATCTTTTAAAGGAAATGGCAACTTTTGACAAAATGTGTAACTTTAGGAGATGAACATCAATGGAAGCTTTAGAACATATGTCACCCATTGAGGTGGAAGGTGTGGTAACTTGACTGGGGGACATAATTCCTAAGGGATTATTCTGGAGACCACTTTCCCCCCATGGCTTATATTAAAGCACTCTCCATTCCCATCTCTCTGGTCAGCTGAGCTGTTCTCCACATAGAACATGACATCTCTACCTTCATGTCTTTGCACACATGGACCTCCCTGTCAAGAATGCTCTCTCTCTCCTCACCTCTGCCTCTCAGAGATCCTAGCTTTCCTCACATCAATCAGACCATCAATAAGCATCAATTAAGCACTGATTGTGTGCCAGCCTGTGTGCTTGGCCATACAAAGGCAGCTCCATTGGGGAAACAAGCAGAGCTCATGACCCACCTCCTCCCTCAGTTCTTTCTTGATTCCTCCCAGGGGTTAATGGTCTCTCCCTCTTGAAATGTCTTTGCATCCCTTTGTTTATTTGCACTTATTGACTTATCCATATATGAATCAGATTCTCCCAGTAGAATGTAACCTCCTTGAGGGCAGAGACTATTTCATGTTTCTCTTCTTTTGGGGAGGTTCTGCGATAGGGGCTTAATTAATGAGTTTGTGTGTGCTGAGTCTCAGCAGATTTGGCAGCACTGTTTGTAGCGCTGCTTCTCAGATGGTATCTGGAGCCTATCTGCAGATGGTGTCATGTGGCCCATTTGCCTAAGCCACCATACCAGAGCCACCCCTTAAGACTATGGTCTTCCATATTTTTACTTAACTGAGATGTTGCAGTGGAAGATAAATGATCTCCAACTTTTCTGGACTTCTATGTCTGGAACGTGTGTCATTTTGAGCCAACCAAGGGTTTTAAACTGGAAATGACTGATCTGTTATTCATCAGGCTGCGCTCAAATGGGTGTTTTAAAATGTGGTTTATTGGAAAACAGAGCTGCAGATCTGATGTCAGCTTATACAACAAATGGAATTGGGGTATTAACAGTGGAGGGGAGAAGACTGGGCCAACAGAATGGAAAGGCAGAAATGCAGTTTATGGAGTCATAGTGCTGTAGTCAAAGGGGATCTTAGAGGTCATCTATTCAACACTGTGAATTTAAAATGGGGAAACTGAGGCACGGGTTACTCAAAATACATAAACATTGCTCTGACAGTGTTTTGGGTGATTTAATTTGAGCCTCACTGGCTTAACTAGGAACAATAAGTGGACTTACAAAGGGGTGATTTAAGCTCAGTACTCAGAAAAACTTAATAATATTCAAGTTCCTTGAGGGAAGAGGTTGTTAGGGTTTAGTGTTTGTAACCCAGAGTCTGGATCATGGGTGGTATGAGAAGCATTCAAGAAGTTGGTATTAATTTACGTTATATTGTTATTCAGTCATACCCAACTCTTCTTGACCCAATCTGGGGTTTTCATGGGAGAGATACTAGAGTGGTTTGCTGTTTCCTTCTTCAGATCATTTTACAGATAAGGAAACTGAGGCAAACAGAGCTAAGTGATTTGCCACGGGTCACACAGCTAGGAAGTATCTGAGGTCAGATTTGAACTCTAATCCTCCTGACTCCAGGGCTAGCACTCTATCTATCCACTTTATCATGGAGCTGTTCAAATATCAACAGTACTGCCTTGGGAAGATGTGAATTTCCAACCCTAAAAGTCTTCAAAGGGAGGCCAAATGGTAAATTGAGGGAAAAATCCATCCATTGAGTCACCTTAGCTGCCTCAATTATTATTATTGCTACCATTTGTATAGTACTTTCAAATTTGCCAGATGATTTACACGTTCACTCATTTGATCCTCACAACAACCCTGTTGAGAGCGGTTGTATTATTCCCATTTTATAAATGAGGAAACTAAGGCAAACAGAGGTTAAGTGACTTGCCCATGTTAACGTAGCTAATTAATGTTTCAGGCTGGATTTGAACTCAGGTCTTCCAAACTCCCAGCTCTTTATCCTCTGTACCACCTAGTTCTGATTTTGGCTTACAAGTTTAAGAATACCCTAGGCTGTTTGGCTCTTCTAAAATTTAAGCACATTTGAGAAGCATTGATTCAAGGAAGGATGACATTTTAAGATTTCATTGTAATTTGATTTTAAAAACAACCTACCTCCTACCAAGGTAGGATTGGGGAAACTGTCTTTAATGTATACAAAGATCACATATGGCCTTTGTCTTCATATGGCTCAGAAATGATCAGAACAGCTCAGTTTCCCATAGCGACAGTCAACAAAGAGAGCATCCTGCTTCCCCACTTGGTGTTACTTTTTCTATGAAAACAGAATTCTTCATTAAAACAAACAAACAAACAAACAACAACCTCTGAGAATAAGCACTAACTTGGGCCAGGGAAATAGAAAGAAAATCTGATTCAAACAAGTCACTTTTCCTGCTTAAGATCAACCCTGGTAAAGAAATCATCAGCTAAAGAAAGTATGTGTTGATGTACATGCGAACACTTAATAACAGTCACTTACTCAGCCAGGCACTAAGGATAGAAGGCCTAAAAAAAAAAAAAGAAAGAAAGAAAACTGTGCCTGCCGTCAAAGAACTTACATTCTATTGGGGGGAAACAGTATGGATATAGATAGGAAAATACCAAGTAAGAGATTGAGAGAAGGGGAGAGAAAAGGTGAGGGGAGGAGAGAACGAGGAGGTCAACTAATGCCCTCTGAGGTCCCTTCTGGCTCTGGGCCCACACTGTGACCTATCTCTGTTCCCTTTTCCTCCAAAGACTGGCTGAGGCTCTCTGGGGACTGAGCTTTCATCTGGTCTGGATTCAGAGATTCAGAGTGAGTTTCCCTCCGTATTGAACCGAGATGTCTGCTCCAGTGAGATAGCATATGCAAAGTGCATTAGAAATCTTAAAAGGTTATATATGCCCACTAGCTTAATCCTATAAGATGTTTAGGACTGTTGTTTTCTTAATATTTGAGGAGGGGGAAGGAAAGGGAGTCAAAGTGGAGCAGTATGATTTTTTCCCCATTTTTTCTTCTTCTTGTTACTTGGAATATGTTCAACAGTTCAACAGTGGCCTCGAAGGAGAATTTGAACGAGAATGTCTCCAGTAAATCTCTCTCTCTTTTTTTTCTTTACTTTTCTTTTTTGTTGTTGTTGTTGAGAGACCTCCCTCTGTTTCCAGTGGTTGGTTAATGTGCAGAGTTACCCAAATTAAAAAGAAAAAAGCAGAGAGTGGTCATTAGCAAGGTGCAGCAATTAGATTCCATTGCCTTGCTCCAGGCCTATTGCAGAGGCCTGAAATCTTTCTCAGGCTTCCTTAATGTTCGTGCTTTTCCTCTGTTGATTATCAAACAACAAATTCCATAGATGTGTGTGTGTGTGTGTACACATACACACACACACACACACACACACACACACACACACACATATATATATATATATATATATATATATATACACTGTATCTATCTATAGAGCTATCTCTGTATCTATAGATAGATACAGTATCTATAGAGGATAGATACAGGATTTAGATAGAGAGAGATACAGTGTATAGTTTGTTCATGCATAGACATTTGCATGTTGTCTTCCCTATTAGAAGGTGAGCCCCTTGAGGGCAGGCCCAGCATTTATGCTTTTCTTTGTATTCCCCAGCAGTTAGCACAATGCCTGGCAAGTGAAAGGAGCTTATTAATGCTGGTTGAGAAAGAACCGTAACCTCTCCAGCTCCAAGACACTGTCCAACCTACCCATCACTGCCTTCGACAATCCCCATTCCATTTCCCTCGTTGTTTAGATCAATCAAGCATTTATTAAACACTACTATGTGCCAAGCACTTCGCTAGGCAGTGGGGATTTAAAGCCAAAAATAAAGCCACCCCTGACCTCAAGGAGTTTACATTTTATCAGGGAAAAATCATGGACAACTACAAGTATATTGACCAATCAATCAAAAAAACATTTATTAAATATAGGCAAAGTAAAGACGTGCCGTGTAAAAAAATAAATACAAGGTAATTTGGATGACATAAATCCTTAAAGGCAGCTGGCATTTGTGACAGGCCAAGCCAGTGAAATCAGATCAGGGATACAGAGCTGGCAGGAACCTCAGAGGCCTCCTCCCCCGCCCCCCAATATTATCCAGCCTGGCCAGCCTAAAACACAGGAAAGAATTTTTCAAGAATGTTAGGAGCTATTTGAGGGGAGTGTGTGTGTGTGTGTGTGTGTGTGTGTGTGTCCTTTGCTTCTTGCACCAAAACATCCTCCAGCTGTGGAATTCTTTCCTCTGGATCTAGTCAGTAAACAGAGTGGGAAGCCATGGGAAAAGGTTCAAGTGAGCAACAGCAAGATGAGACCTCTATTGTGACAAGGCAGGGCCAGCCTGAATGTGAAAGAAAAGCTGACGGCTCCTCTCCCTCTCTTCCCCAAGCCCCTTGCCCTCCTGCCCCAGCCCCTGACTCTATTAGTGAAACAAGGGCCTGGCTCTGGGAGCAAAGGGCTTCCCTCTGCTAGAAATCAATGTTTAAATTGTTCCGGCCTGCTACAGGGAGAGGGGTGTTGACATCTGTCTGATTTGGAAACATGCTGCTTGAGATAGACAGAGCTGTAGCCCCTCTCTCCCAGCCCCAAAGACTTCAGTCATGCCAATTCGGTTTTGTCATAAGATACCCGGCCGGCTCACCCCACACGGGGGAAGTCGGGGAGGCAAGTTTCTGGCTATTTTTATCCTGCTCTGCCATCAGTTCAGAGCACGGTTGCTCTCTTGCTCCAACCCACAGTTAGTGTTGAACTGAGGAGTCAGCTGGCCCTAGCCTGGAAGCTCTCATTTCCTATATCAGGGGCAGGGAAGGTGCTTCGGAGAGGCTGACTTCTTCGGAGGGAGGTGATAGCCGATGGTGGCAAGAACAGACACTCAACAGGCCCAGGTGTCAGGAAGGAGTCGGCTTGGAACTGTGTCCGGTGACCAGCAGCTGTCCCCATGCCAGCATGAGGAACATAGGCAGGGAAGTCAGTGTGGGCTGGCGTCCCTGGTAGACCCAACCACAAGGACACCAGCCACAGTTTAGTCTTCTCCTGGTTCTTGATGTTCAAAGGATGAAAAGTCGGAAAGATGCTTGGACTCTGGGCACGGCAATAAGCCTCTCGGGATACTGGGGGTTTTCTCTCTCCTGGGAGGTTTTTAAGAGTTAAAGAATGAATTTGGACAGTGATGGAATGGCTGACATCATCGGCAAAGTGTCCACGATGGACATGGAGGGGAATTATAAAAAGGTAAGAGACGGGAAAAGAGCCCATTGAACTCTTTGTCATGGCATGATTTTTTCCCTAGCTGAGAGAGAGCTAAAATTTATGGAGGCCCAAGTGCACCCTTGGTAAGTAGCTTGACCTGTGACATCCAGCAAGGCCAAATGAAGTTCATGAGTGAATTACATGCCTGATCTCAGGTGGGCATGGGGGTGAGGGAAAACCCTTCTTTTTTCTTCGGCTTCTAGACTTTTTTTCATTACATTTTACAGAAAAAAAAGTAGGCAATATGTGTTGGGTACCATCTCCATGGTTCATCAGTGGAAGTCTGGAAAATGTTGCCTGAGCACTTATCAGCAAAGTTTTCTCATAAGATGTTATGACAAATTTCACCTGCAGTAAATTCATCCTGGAAAGTTTTGTTTCCTCTTCTGTATTTGAGATAGGTGATATTTATTGTCCAGAATATGACAGTCACTATTGTGGAAAGGTGATTGTGGTGGGGGGGGGCAGCTTTTGGGGAGGGGGAGCATAATTGATAAGTTAAGTCTTTCTAATGTTAGCTAGTATATTTTGGGAACTTTAAATATGGTAATTGTCGGGTAATAACAGACCCAAGTAAAAATAGCTTTAGTTATATGGCTGAGGTCATGACATTTAACTTCGAGTATAGGCTTGTCTGTCCACAGACACTTGCCACGTCCCTTTTCCCCCTTCTAATTTTTCAGAAGTCAACTAGAGTTCACAGGGTGGGGTGAGGGATGTGGTTGGATTGGAGTCCTGCCCCAGTAGGTCTAGAAATTACTTTTCATGGAATAAATTACCCACTTGAATTTGAACATTGATTTTATGGGTTCCCCCTTCACAAATGCAGATAATCTGCTAGCCTATGACCTAAAATCATAGATTTGCCTGCACCACTAAGAGATTAAGTGATTTACCTATAGTCACATGGCTTATATGTGTCAGAAACAGGATTTGAACCCATGTCGATCTGACTTTATTCATTACCCCTCTGTCAATCGAACATATCACAAAGATTTGTAAAGAGACCAAATGTTCTTATTTTGTGGGTTGAACTTCTTTTGAAGATTGAAATGCTGAAAATAGAGAAGTGTTTGTCTTCTGCTTTTGTCTGCCCTCACCTCATGGTCCTTAAACCTGACTTTGTAGAATGTAATTTTTTCTATATTGCAAAACTATTTGTGGGCAAATGGGGGTTTTAAGGTCTATTTTATGTATTTTGAGTAACCTTTACTCGAAAATATTAAAAATGTTTGGGACAGAGTAAGGCCCAACAGAAAAAAACATTTCAGTTTTCCTTTTCACTTCTTTCCTGGGCTCCAAATAGGGAGTGAATGTAGAAAGAAGTACAGATTTTTCAGAGCAGAAAGGAGCCTTTGGGAATCTTGCATTATACAGAACAGCAACGTGAGACCAAGAGAGGGTGACAGGTTCCCAAGTCACAAAACCTGAACACCTCTTGGCTGCTACCTTCCTGTGGGGAAGAAGTCTGGGAGAGCAGACAATCAGTAGAATCCATATCCTGTGGACCCCTTCAAAAAACACCCCTGGGATTAATTTCCATGATACTTACAATGCTGACAGGTGATATTTTTGTTCTTGAACTTCATTCCTTCATTGGCCCTGAACACACAAAGTAGACATCGAGATGGGCTTGTGAAAATGTAAGCGGTTCTTATCAATGCCGAGGAGATCAAGTATTGATTTGTGTTGACTTTCTGAGACTTAGAAAAGTCAGTTCCAGGTTTCTGGAACAAGTGAACAGTATGCCAGTAATCTGAAACATCGAAAAGAAAAGCAGGAAACCAAGTCTGAAATAGCCTTACCCCCCCCAAAAAAAAAAAAAAAGGCAAACAAAACAGAGTTGCATTGTTGAACCATTATCTCATTCTAACTAAGGAATGTTCAGGCTGATTTCAAAGGAAATGGAGGCTGATGGTTAATACAAAGGACCAATAGATGAGGCTCCCAGGACATGTCCCTGGCCAGAGATTTCCAGAATACATTTATATCCCTTGCTCTGTTCTTAATAATGAGAAATGTCATGTATGTGGTATCCATATAACTGGTATGTTTTTCTCCCTTAACTACAAGTATGCCCACCTTTTCAGGCAAAGGGAGTTCAGATTCCTGGTTTGAATCGCTATTCCAATAGCACCCTAGCTGGGTGCTGGTCCCATTCTAAAAGGTGCCACTAGGCTGGAGGCCTCTGATGAGTTGCCAGGGAAATACACATGACAAAAACAGAATTTATCAGATGAGAAAGAGGATCTAATAAAACATGGAGAATTTACTATTGTCATTTTCTAACAGCTTCTCCCCTGATATCTTGCTATCTTCTTGCCTACGGCAAAAATGAGATACTCCTCAGATGTGTGAATGAGCACATCTGTTGGTTGTGCATAGAGTTGTACAGACCAGTTGTATTGATGGACAAGGCATTGACGGATGTCTTTAGTTGATTTTTACCAGGAGCATTTGGAAAGCAAACAAAGCAGTCCTCTAGTCAAGGTCACTTCCCTGTAATTAAAATTAGATTCTCTGGTGGCAGAGGAAGGAAAAGGTGATGTAACTGCTCCCTTTCCTGAAGGAAAGGCCTAATGGCCGACAAGATGGAACAGCACTGTTGTCTGGTAATAATGGGGATATGGTAATAAAAAAATGTGGCTTCTAAAAACTCATTTCCAGCCAGATGGGATGCTGAAGGAGACAGCTGGCTTTCCAGAGTCTTCCATCTACAATATCCAGACCATCTTTCTCCTTTCTTTACTACTTAACATCTCTTAATTTGTTTTTAGCAACTCCCCATGAAATAGATGGGTTTCAGGCCATAGCCAGCAGACACTAGAAAGCCAATCTCATGGGCTTATCAAATCAAATATCACTGTACGTACCCAGTAGACTTGCAAAATTGAGCGGATATGCAGCCGTTGTTGGACAGTAAATCAAATTATACTGAGTGAGGAAGATGGAAGAAAATGATGGAAATTATGTACAAAGTAGCCTCTGATTTTTTTCAGCAAAGAAAGTAGGTATAAGTTAGAAAACAAAACCCCCAAAAGGTCATTCTGAGTTACATTAAAGGGATGTTGATGGGCTCTGTTGATCAGGCAAAAAAGGTTCACCTGCACTATTTTTAAAAAATATATATACATAAATGTGTGTATAAATATCTAAATAAAAAATTACAGTTGGCCTGGGTAAAGCTAGAAAGAACAATATTTAAGATATACTCACTCACAGCTGTGCTTTTGTTCTTTTGAAGATGAATAGAAATGAGTGTTTTTTAGAAGCCACAATAAATAGTAGCCATCATAGCTAAGGATTCCTCTTACCATAAAATTAGAAGGGAGAAAGAAGTAGGAGTCTCCTCTCTTAGCTCTCACAGGTTCCCATCCTTATAGTGCTGAAGGGACTTTGAGTTACTTGAAACATTGTCATTGTTTGTTCTTGGTTCTGGAAGAGGACCATGACACTGGGGAGGTGATGTCATGACTTGCCCTGAATTGGATTTAAGTGAGGGAGGGCTGTGGAAGGTCACCAACCTCACTCTCTCCACCAGAGTCATCTGGCAGCTGGGTGGTAAAGTAGATTGCATGTATGACTTGGAGTCAGAAAGACCTGCATTCAAATCCTACCTCAGACACTTGCTAGCTACGGGACTATGAACAAATCGCTTGATCATTATCTGCCTCGGTTTCCTTGTCTGTAAAATGGAGATAATAATAACACCTACTCATAGGGATATTTAAAAGCACCGAATTATAAGTGCCTGGCAAACATTAAAGTGTTATAGAAATGAGAGCTATCACCACCACCACCACCATCATCATCTTTCACATGGACTTTGCTATTATCTCTGAGCTGGTCTCATTGTTTTTGTGCTCTCCCCACCCCCTCTATTTTCACCACCACTCAATCTTTTTGTTAAAAGGGGGGGGTGTTCTTTTACATTACAAACATGTACGGATTGCTCCTCCTTTATGAGAAGTCTCTTGAAACAAAGAAAGACAGTTCAATAAAATTAATACTACGGTGACATCATCTGAAATTGTATACAATTGTATACAACATTTCACAGTAAGAACCTACACACACACACACACACACACACACACACACACACACACATTCCCCATTGGGGGAATAAAAGAAAGAAAAACAAATTTCTCATAACAAATATCCATCATCAAATAAAACAAATTGTACCAATGGCTATATACAAAATGTGTTTGTGTGTGTGTATATGCATACATGTGTATACCTGTATCTATCATCCTGTGCCTTAACTTTAAGGCACACCCATCACCTCTCTGTAATGGAAAGCATGTTTTCATCGTCAGTCCTCTGCAGCCATGGATGGGCATTGTATTGATCATAGTCCTTACAGCTCTGAGATTTGTCTGTTTTTACAGGACTGTTGTCTTTGTATACATTGTTGTCCCTGGTTCTGCTCATTTCTTTCTTCATTAGTTCATAAAAGTCGGCAACATTGTCCATTTTTAGGATATTGATGCTATAGCCTATCTGCCACATGGCTGCCTAATTGATATTGCTGCAGCACAGACCCGATCTTGTCACTTGCCCAGACAGAAATCTCCAGGGGCTCCTCCCTGACTCTAGGATAAAATATAAACTCCTCGGTCTGGCATTCGAAGCCCTCAATAGTCGGCCTCCCACCTACATTTTGAATCGGACTAGCCATTCAAACTCCCATCCCCCACTACTGTTTTCTTGCCTTCTTGAAATGACTTTGTATAGACTTTGTTGTTATCACGCACCCTTTGATGGCAGCGGCTGCTAAAAGGCAAGGACAGTTGCATGTTTTAGGCAATTATTAAGTTGTCGAGTGAATTATAATTCCAAAGTTGGTCTCAGTTTTTTCACATTGTACCTGTCTTTTCCCCATCTTTCCATCTTCCCTTTCTCCCTCATTTGCCTTCTTCTCCCTTTTCTTGATCCCCCCCATTCTGTTTTCTCTTTCAGGTAAGTTGGTGGCACAGTGGGTAGAGGGCTATACTTGGAGGCAGGAAGACCTAAGTTCAAATCTTGCCCCCAGACAAGTGTCTGATGAGACAAGTGTGTGATGGCCAAATTGGGTTCAGTTTCATCTGTAAAATGGGAGTAACAGTGCCTATAGAACTAGGTTGTTGTGAAGATTAAGTGAGATAGCATAAATAAAGCTCTTTGGGAGCCTTACAGTGCCATATAAATGCTAATTATCATTATTATTGTTATTGTTATCATATCTCCCAGGATCCTTACAGGCTACTCACAGGCCTGCTTCCTTTGATTTTACATCTTCAACTATTGGACTTGACTTTGATGTTGGATTTGCCTGGGTGCTGAGCAGCCAAAACTTTAATGAACAGTTAGGATGTGTTTTGCAGCATCAGTGTTGGCTGTGGTGTGGATGCTGGGATGGTGGTGGTGATGGGCAGACTCTCCTTTATACTTCAAAGATATCCCAGTGGATAAGATAGAGATGACCTCAGTAGCAGAGACTGTCTGGCAATGTGAAATTATGTCTTAGGGCTGGGAGGAGGGGATGAATTAGAAAGTTGAGACTGGCCTTGAAGAGTTGTTTATGCAGGAAGTCCCAGAGGTAAACAAGATGACCTCAGAGGTTCCTAGCACCCAGTCTGACATTTGATCCTGGTCTTGTCTTACAGGAGGAAAACTTGGCCTGTCTTTGATTTTCATATCCCCATTTTAGGATCTGATACTGAACCTTGTGATTGCTTGCTTTCTTGGTTCCTTCATTTAACCCCTAAATTCCCCTAAGTAGACCCTAATCCTGTCAGTTGGATATGCCAGCATCCTGAGCCTGGACCCCATGAATACCTGTTACGATGGTGGCCACTTCATGTCTTTGGCCACCACCCGTCCCCAACCTTGACAAACATGTTTCCTTTCCTGCATCCTGTATGCCAGCCAAACTAGCAACTAAGGGTGGGTGAATATTTATTAGGCACTTACTTTGGGTACTGAACAGGTGCTAAGAGTTAAAGCAGAAAAGTAAGACAGCCCCTGCCCTCCACATTCTAATAAAGGAAGACAACACATAAAGGAGAGTCACACTTAGGGAAGGGTGAAGGCTCAGGACTGGCGAGTGAAACAGAGCAAGAGGAGAAATGCAAGGGAAGGATGGAACGGGTGACAAGACTCTGAGGTGGATGGGAGGATTGGATAGGAATCACGGTCTGGGCCCCGCTCTTGATGGTGGTTTGAGGGCATTTTCGCGCGCCCACCAATCAGGATGGCTCAGCCCCAGCACAGTTCCAAAACTGAATGATTTCGATCCCCCTGGATCAGGGGAGAAGGTGCTCCCTGGACATCCCAGATTACTAGATATTGCTTGTTCCTGCCATGGCTTCCTGCAAGTCACTCCCTTCCCCAGCTAAAAGGCATTTTCTCCTCATCTCTGCCTTGCAAACAATCCTTCTCTTCCTTCAAAGCTGACATAAGGAGCTGCCTCCTTCATCAAGCCTTCCCTGATTTCCCAACAACCCCTGAAAGTGGTACTCTAACCCTCCTTGAGAATTCTCCTAGAGAACACTTTGCCTTCATCTCTCTTAGCAACCCTCTCACCCCCTTTTCTGAAATATGCTCCTTCTCATACAAACCTTTCTAGGTTGTAAGTGCCTCACTATTAGAGATGGTGCCATTTTTCAATTGTGTATCCCCTCTGCCCATCACAACACCTTGTGGAGGGGGTCCTTGCTTAATGGCTTTGTTTTATGGTGTTGGAATAAAATATTTTATTTCAATAAGCCTATACATAGTACTCATAGAGTAATGTCGTATCTGGCCCAATTTGGCAGTGGCTACCCCATGCAAAGGTATTTTATATTTAAGGATGCATAGTGAAAAAAACAGTTCTCACCCTTCTGCTTATTAAAAATCAGTTGGGCTGTGTCCAAGGTCCCCATTCCTCTGCTGGGCCTGGGAACATGCCAGCACTCTGCAAAACTCTCCAAACTAAAAAAGGAGCAGGGCACCTGCCACAGGCCCTCGAACCCCCTCTCTCGGGCTCTTCAGTTTCCCCAACTTCATCAGGTCTTCTGTGGGCTGGCACAGGGGACTCCTGGCTCCCCTGCCCTTATGGGATATGTGAAGCCTGGTGGTAGATTGGAAAAAATGCTGAGCAGGGAGCTGGGGGACTCAAATTCTACCTCTGGCTCTGGCATGAACTAGCTAAGGGACCTTGGGCAAAGGAATGAGCTTCTCTGAGCCTCAATTTCCTCATCTGTAAAATAAGGAAGTTCAACCAAGTTCTGAGCTCCCTTCTCCCCTTTCAACAATTCCATTCCAAAGGATCATGTTTGTACATCTTGGACCAACGAAGCCACAACAGTGAATCTCTCAGGAAGCCTGTTCTTGGATTACAGGAGCCAACATTAGGTACCCCTTGGTGCACCCTCAGATCCATGTACCCTGGCTCCTCACAAATGACACTGTCTCCCAGCCACACCTTTGCCCTGGCTGTTCCTGATGCCTGGCATGCCCTCCCTCTTCACCTCTGCCTCCTGTCTTCTTCCCCTGCTTCAAGAATCAGCTCACTTCCCATCTTCAGCAAGAGGCCTTTTCCAGGCTTCCCCTTGCTAACCAGTTAGTTCCTAAGTGTCTAGTATGGGGACTTACGATTCAGAGATCAGAAAGAATCATAAATAGTAAAGACTGGACAAGTGTCTAATCGATGACAGCAAAGGAAAAGAAGAAACCTTATAGTTATTGGTCGTGCTTTAGATCCAGAAGGGACCTCACTCTCCCCAGTCTTACAGATGAGGCAGCCAGGGGGGCTGCCCAAGGTCGCACAGGATTCTGGTCCCTCACATTCTCTACTTCTTCTAGCCCAACCGTGCGCCATTATTGTCCACTCACACAACATTCTTTGTCCAGCCATTCTCCAGATGATGGGCACCCACTTTGTTTCCAAAGTTGTGCTCCCACAAAGGGAGTTGTTGTGGACAGGTATTTTTGTCATTGCCCTCCTGGGGGAGGGTCCTTGTAGCATGGGGCTGCTTTGTCTAAGGGTATAAATGGTTTGGTGACATCTTCCCCATGATTCCAGATGATTTTTCAGATGGGTAGCCCATGACTTAAGTAAAATGCTCTACTCCTACCGGGCTGCCTTCACATGGCCAAGGAAGGGAACAAGAGGAACCTTCTTTTATTAGAGAATAGCATTGTGCATCAGGGGATCCGGATTCACATCCTTATGCCCTGCAGCTTCTGCCGAGGGTGAGGATGCCAGAAATCACGAGGCTGGAGATCCCAGGGAGGCCGGGGGCTCATGCTAATTGCTTCAAAACAGACCATATGGCAAAACCTGGGAAGAACACAAACAACTTACGAACTAAATTAGCCTCGTTCTGGGACCTATTGGGAATGTGCCACGTGAAGTCAATTCAAATGGAAGGGTGTGTGTGTGTGTGTGTGTGTGTGTGTGTGTGTGAGAGAGAGAGAGAGAGAGAGAGAGAGAGAGAGAGAGAGAGAGAGAGAGAGAGAGAGAGAGAGAGAGAATATATGTCTATGTGGATAACATTTTCGTCCACATATAGCTATTTAAACCTTACATTTGTATCAATAAATTTGTGGGGGGAAAGGATAGTATCAGCTTCCTAAAAAGCAATTCTGAGCATAGGCCAAAGCATCATGGAAGATGCTCTCAAAACAACTTTGTAAAATGAATTCAGCCAAGGGTGGGGGAAAGAAACTTTGGGCCTTGGAATGGCCCAATGGGGTAGGGAGTGACTGTTAGGAAGCCATGCCCTGGGGTACCAGGAGGCCTTTGCTGGAGGACTAGGGAGCCGGCTGTGTGGGGCCAACTGGAGGTGGGAGAGCTCACCTGAACTGAATTAGTCACTGGGGGGGAGGAAGGGCCCCAACTGGTAGCTTCCTAATTTAACTAATTATTCTTGTTAACTAATGCTAGGTTCACTTGTTTTTCTACCTGCTGAGGAGCATCCTGTTCTCTGAATGTGGACACTCTGGGACAGAGGTCCAGTTGACCCACCTTAGGGATGGCTCTAGTGATCAGTATGCCACTCTAGGGTGGGATCTGATGTCCTCTCAGGTCCCTTCTAGCTGGGCCAAGCTATAGAACCAGGAAGCGGTGGGGCTTGCACCAAAGAGACCTAAAGAGGCTTCTCTGAGGGGTTCAGGGAAGCCCTCTTGGACATCGTGAAGGGAGAAAACAAACATTGGATCTCTAAGGTAGGACTAGACTAGTTTGAGGAATTAGGATTTGATCTGATGAAGCAAAGTAAGGAACTCTTTCCTGATCTTCCCCAAGGGCTGATGCGCCCCCTCTCCCCAAATGATCCTTGAAGTGAATTATTTATTTATTCCTATCGTTTCTCTTCTTATTTATTTTGTATATATCTTGTAAAACTCTTAGCACGGTGCCTGGTGCATAGTAGGTGCTTAATGCTTATTTACTGCTTTGGAGGGGAGGAGCACCTGAGGGCCTGTGGAAAAACAACCTAATGTGCAATTAAAGGAATTAAGGATTAAGGGAGAAAAAGAAAACCTTCTTTGGACCTGATTTAACATATATCCATTAAGACCCGACAGTTCAAAACACTATTAGCATTCACCTCTCTGAGCCTCAGTTTACTCATCTGTAATGCAGCTGAGGTCCCTTCTAGCTCTAATTCTATGTTAAGCGTGAAGTCTGTGTTGTGACCACCACGAAGCACTCTATCTCCAGAACTAGTGCTCTGCCCAGCGGCCACACTTCCTCCAGACCCTTGGGAGCTGGGGGACTGTGGGTGAAGCACTAGACCTCGGAGGCTGACAGTTTTCTCCTCCTGTTTATTTCAACCAAGTTCTTATTGAGCACTTATGGGCCAGGCCTCGCGCTAGGAGCAGAGGATGCAGAAACAAACAGGTCCTGTCCTCCAGTATAACCTTCTGCTACTAAGGGTATACAGCAAAATATAGATAATTAATGTGATGTAATCTGGCAGGGGGCACAGAGGGGCACCAAGAACTGGGTGAATCTGGAAAGTTCTTGTAGTAGAGGGCACCTGACCTAGGCCTTGAAGGGAGCTAAGGGTTCTAAGAGTCAAAGGGAAGTCAGAGTCAGGAAGACCTGAGTTCTAATCCTGCCTCAGATACTTAGTAGCTGTGTGACCCTGGACAAGTCCCTTCTGGGACAAGTTAGGAATCTTCCAGTTCTGAGATTCTTGGGCTACATCCCATGCATAAAGGTAGGACACAGAAGGTGATGTGTAAGAAGCAACTAGGAGGTCACAGGTGGAGGATGTGGGGGAGCCTGCCAAGATGGATGGGAGCCAAATCTGGAAAATGGAGAGCTTGGATGTCTTCAGTCCTGTGAAATGGGGCCTATGATTGTGGGCAGCTTCCCTTGCATCATGATTGGAGGGGTGGTCCTCCCTCAGACTCCCCAGGCTGCCTGGGTCCCACCCTTTGATGTATTTCAGGAGTCTCTTCTCCATGGCTTTGAAGGTCCTTTCCAGGGCAAAGTTGTCCCATTCCTTAGTAAAAAGGCAGCTTGGGAGTGGAGAAAGGCCCCTGGACTGAGAGTCAGGATGCCTGAGCCCGAGATCTGGCCCTACTGCTCACTAGCCCAATGACTTGGGGCAAGGTCCTCAACCTCTCCGATCCTCATTTCCTTACCTATAAAATAATACATTATAATACCTGCTCTACTTACCTTGTAGGTAACTGTGAGCATCAGAGGAGGGTAGATTTAAAGCTACAAAGGACTTGAAAGTCCATTTACCCCAACCACCTCTTTTTGCAGATGAAGAAACTGTGGCTCAAAAAAGTTGAGTGACTTCCCAGGGTTGGTAAGTATCAGGGGCAGGATTAGAATTCAGGTCTCCCTGACTCCAAGCCCAGAACTCTAGCCACTGCATCACCTAGCTGCCTCCAAGAAATCAAGCAAATTAGCTAACATATATGAAAGTGCCTCGAATTTTACTAAAGAAATTATCAGGGTACTGCTATTATTAATAATATTCATGTATGGGGACAGCTAGGTGGCGGGGTGGATAAAGCACTGGCCTTGGATTCAGGAGGACCTGAGTTCAAATCCGGCTTGAAACATTTGACACTTACTAACTGTGTGACCCTGGGCAAGTCACTTAATGCTCATTGCCCTGCAAAAAAAATATATTCATGTGCATATATATTTATGTTCATAATCGATTATGAAAATAGTCCATCAGAAGTCGTTGTGGGTGCCTGAGGAGGAGAGAGACAGGCTGAGAACAGAGCTTGGTGGTGGTCATCGAGTCGCGGGGATGAGGGAAAGGTTGATGTTCTTATCCAACCATGAGGAGGTGAAGCCTGAATGAGGCTGTTGATGCTCATGAAAGCCAAGAGGAAGGACCCAGTGAAAAAGGCATCTGTTACTGGGATAAAAGAAGCACCCAGAGATCTAAGAGCAGGAAGGGCATCTGGGAAAGGGGAAGAGGCCATGAGGAGGAAGTGGGGCCATCTAGATCGGCACAGTGGACATAACGCTGGCTCAGAGTCTGAAGACCTTGGTTCAAATTCTGCTCCTGCCACTGACTTTCGGCCAGTCATTTAACACATGGGGACTTCTTTTTCTTCACATAAAATTGGAAAGAAGCCTGTAGAAGGAGCTCTGGCTCTGGGATCAGAGCCTGGGTCCCAATGCTACCTCTGTGACTTTGGGCATACATCCAGATATGTGCAATACTTAGACACATATGTATATATGTCTATGCGTATCTACAGATGGATGGAGGGAGGGACAGACAGATGGATGGAGAGAGGGACAGACAGATGGATGACCTGGGTCTCAGCTTCCTCATCTGGCAAACAAGATGGTTGCATTAGATCTCCTTTGGAGTCCCTTCCAGCTCCAACCTGATGATCCCCATTTTGTAGTTGAGAAAACAAGCTGAGAAAAGTTAAGGGCCTTTCCCAGGGTCACACAGCTAGTACGTGTCCGAAGTAAAATTTTAACTCAGATCTTCCTGACTCAAATCCTCTGTTCTACGCTGCCCCACCTAGCTGACTACAAATATAAGCATGGGGGAGGGGAGTGGGGTGGGGAAGGAGCAGTGGGGGAATTGGATTGTTTCCGAAAGGTTCTTGGGCTCTTACAGCCCTACCGTTAAGCATTATAGTGGCCAGACCTCTGCCTGGGCAATTGTATTTGAAAGCAGGAATTCAGTGGCTGCTGGAGTGGGGATGAGGGGTCATCATGTCCCATGACTTTTCAGGACTATGAAGTAAGGGGTGGAGATGGAGATAGATAGGAGGAAGGATTCCCTTTCCTCCCCTTCCCCCACCATGTTGGTGCCCTGTGGCAAAGCTCTGTTAGCCAGGGGCAAGTTCCAGTTTTGCTCCTGTTAGTCATTGTGAGCTCTGGCAGTCTTGCTACAGAAAGTGGCACAGGGGAATTCAGCAGGAAGATATGGGCAGTGATAGCCCAGGGCTAAATACAGCTGAATCCAAAGATGATTTTTGTTTTGGGGGGTTTTGAACTGCTTTCCTGCTTCATAAAGACGAGACTCTGCACCTCAATTACAGTGGAAAGAAGGGATTTGGAACCAGAGGGTAGAGAATCCATTCCACCTCTGATGCTTACTGCCGGCTTGACGTCGGACAAGTGACTCAACCTCTCCTGGCCTCCCTAAATGAGGGGGTTGAACGAGGCAGCCTCTGAGACACCTTCCGACTCTCAGGAGGGGAATCAGTGATTCTTTGCTTTTCATGATCACAACCAGCCTGAAGATGCCCCCCACCCCCGTGTGTGTTTAGAGTACTTCGAAAAGTTGATTTTTCAGAGTTGAAATGGGCACAGCTTGTTCCAGCCACAGCCAAAAAAGAGATTTGCCAAAGCTCCCCATGTTCTGGGGAGATTCATGGGCGATGTGCAGCTGTTCCCCTCCCTGCCTCATTGATTTGGGCTCATGGGGTCAGAGGAGGGAAGAACCCAGAGGATGCTATTCCTGGGGAAACAATGGGGCTTTGAAACTTACAAATGCATATAGATGCCCACGGGCTCACTCAGGAAAAAATAGATTCATCTGGCCCCGGCTGCAGCACTTGCGTAATAAGTGATGCTAAGTTTGGCCTCAACCCATTATTTGAAATGTTTGGAATTGTATTTGCCCCCAATGGAATTGTCCAAGAGAAAAGAAAGAAAGAAATTACAATATATAATGATATATTTGGGACTGGTCTTATAGATGAGGTCAGCATCCTTACAGAGAGAGTTGGCTAATGGCTTTCATAGACGAAAGCCCCCGAAAAAGATGTAGGAGCACGTGAGAATCTAAAGAGAGGGTCTTTAAGGGCCGGAGGCAGTGAGCTTGGTGGGAAGATATGATGTGGGTACTGTGAATATGAATGGATTTTGTCTGGCCTTGACAAATAGATGAGGAAGCTGAGACCCAGGTCATCCATCTATCTATCTATACATATATACCTATAGATAAATAAGTGTGTATATATGTACATCTATATTGGGCCAGGTTTTTTAGTTTTATTTGTTTTTTTAAAAGCTTCCATCATTTCTAAATCACATATTAATTTAAGGCTTATAAAATGTACCAGTCGGGGGAGTCTCCGTCCTCACAAAATCATAGATCTTTGAAATGTTGTGGTTTTTTTAGTCATAAGCATCCTGCTATACTCAGAAAACGGCCTTAGAATAGGATAAGCAACAACAATAAGGATGATAATAATAAAGAGCAAGCACTTCCGTAGCATTTTAGCATGTGTACAATACTTGGTGAAACACTTTCCATACATTTCTCCAATTGCTCCAGTGAGGTGGGTGTTATTGTTTATCCTCATTATATGGAGCAGGAAACAAGCTCATTAAAGGAAAGTGACATATCGAGCACCACACAGGTAATTAAGTTTCAGAGGTACAATTTGAACCCAGGTACTCATAACTTCAAGACTGTTCCACTTTCCACTCTACTGCTTTGCCTCACAGTAGGAGGACATGGTTATAGAGTGGAGCCAAGTGTTAGCTTTGAGGGACTGACTAATTAATGCTCAGTGTAAATTAAAATATAGAAATCTGGGGGAAGCTAGGTGGCTCGGCTGATAAAAACACCAGCCCTGGATTCAGGGGGACCTGAGTTCAAATTCTACCTCAGACACTTGACACTAGCTGTGTGACCCTGGGCAAGTCACTTAACCCCAATTTTCTCACCAAAAAAAAAAAAAAAAAGAAAAAAGAAAAGAAAAGAAAAGAAAAAAAGAAAAAATATCTAGAAATCTGCCCCACTGTCAGATTAAATCTTACAAATCATGAAATCAAAGGCGTATTCCTGAATCTTTTTTTTCTTGGTCTTTTAACTTCTAGAGGATATTAGCCAACTTTTTCAATAAGAATGTCATCCTGGGGCGGCTAAGTGGCACAGTAGATAAAGCACTGGCCCTGCATTCAGGAAAGCCTGAGTTCAAATCTGGCCTCAGACACTTGACACTTACTAGCTGTGTGACCCTGGGCAAGTCACTTAACCCTCATTGCCCCACAGAAAAACAAAACAAAACAAAACAAAATAAGAATATTGTCCTTAGCTACACCATCGGTGCCAAATATATCATTGGGAATTTTATTTTCTTATTTAACAAATATTTATTTGAATTCTTACATTGAATAGCAGGGTAGTGGTGAGTTGCCCAGGGTCACCCAGCTAGTAAGTGCTAGGGCAGGATTTGAACTCTGCTCTTCCTGACTCCAGGCCCAGCTTTACTCACTCTGCTACCTACCTGCTTTAAATAGCAAATCACCTGTGTTCTATAAAGTGCTATGTAAATGCTAATGATTATCCTTTTCCTATATTCCAAACCTTGCAACGTCAGGATGGGTCTTCAGGAGGGTGGAAGGAGTGCCTGGTGCAATGTGGGGACTTAATGAATGCATGTTGGTTAGTTGATTAGAGGAGAGAATGTTGGGGCAGGGAGAAGGGGTTGATATGCAAGATGGCAGCTTGGAAATGGAAGTGACTGGGAATCAGAAGACTCGGTTAGAGTCTGGTTCCACCCTTTATGTCTGTGTGACCTTAACTCTCCCAAGCCTCAGTTTCCCTCCCTGTAAAATGGGGGCATTGGGTCAGATGACCTCTGAGGTCCCTTTCTGATCTAAATCCATGACTCCATGTCATTGACACAAAGACCTCTTGGTTTGGAGGGAATCCCTTCCCCATTTAACTTTATTTAGACAAGTTGACAAGTAAAGGGAATTCCTCATAGTCCCGTCAATCAATGAATCAGCAAACATTGATCAAGCACCTACTATGTGCCAGGTAATCTTGTGAGTGTTGGCGGCCTGCCTTCAAGGAGTTTACATTCCAATGGGAAAGCTTCCATGTAAATTAGCAGGTGCATGCAAGATATCTCCCATGTAGATGGAATGCCATCTGAGAAAGGCAGAATCACCTTGTCCCCTCCTACCAGACTGGGCCAAGAGAATGAATAACAGGCATTCCAGAGAAAGGCTGAAATGAAATGAAAAATTAAAATGGATTGCAGAGAGAGGAGCAGCCCAGGGCACTGAGCCAGAGCACCTCCTAGTTCACTTCAGCCTCCCGCAAATGTCCCTGCTACCTTTGTTATAAGCCCGCCACGTGGGCATAATCCCTTCTAGTGTTACAGACCTAAGAAACAGCAGTGAAGGCAGACATGGCGCACTTATCGGTACCTTTGCTTCTGTTCCCGAAATTTTAGGCACAGAAGAATGAGAGAGAATCCATCAGGCAGAAGTTGGCACTTGGGAGTTTCTTTGATGATGGTCCAGGAATTTATACCAGCTGCAGCAAAAGTGGGAAACCGAGCCTTTCTTCCCGGTGAGTCAACTGTTGCTTGGAGTCCTCATCCTTGATATGCCTGTGTGCACGTGTACAGCTGCCTAATTGTTCTTTACATCTGCCTAAAGTCGGACTCAGTATGTCCTAAATGAAGCATGACTTTGTAAAAGCTTGGGGTAATGGTGTCCTTCCAGTGGTCATCTAAATACAAAGTAGTTTACTGAGTTGTTACTGGGTTGTTTTTTAAATTTTTCTTTTCCAGTGGCCAAGCTGTCTGAGGTCAGCTTTCTATCTTTCACTTTTTTAGACCCATTTCAGTTATGACTTAGCATTTGCCAGAATGGAATTGAGCCACCCCCAAAGCAGCCAAGGCAAGGTGGCAGCCCACCAACATTTCCATTAAGCCCTCCCAAAGCTGCCAGCATCGTCCTTATGATGCCCATGGATGGTGAGGATTGAAGGTGGTTCTAAGAACTCCAGGTCCACACTCAGAGTTCCATTGTGACTCTCTTTCTCACTTGTCCCCAGGTGGATTTTCTTGTAGGAGTGTTTAAATTTATTTTAGGTTTTAAGGCCCTTAGGGAGCAGTCGGTACAAAGAGGGCAGAGCAGCTGGGGTGAGGGCACCGACATCACCTGTACTCCTTCAGCAGAGTGGAAACAAATGATCTCAGCAACTAATTCACAAGAGTAAACCATTAAAATGAGCAGCTATCCTATGGTGTGGCTCACCACCCCCATTCCCAGCTGTCTCTTGGTATCCCTGGGGTTCCCCAGGGTCCTTGTGCCCTGCGGTCTCTCTCCTCACCCACACTCCCCAGTTGAATTTATAAACCCATATCAGTTATGATTTTGTATTTGAAAGGGTAGGATTGAGTCACCCTGTTCAAGTGTTGATTGGATAAGGCCCTGCATGCCTTTTTTTTTTTAGGGGCAATTGATGTGACTAGCCCAGGGTCACACAGCTAATAAGTGTCAGAGGCAGGGGCAGCTAGGTGGCACAGTGGATAGAGCACTGACCCTGGAGTCAGGAATACCTGAGTTCAAATCCGGCCTCAGACACTTGAGACTTACTAGCTGTGTGACCCTGGGCAAGTCACTTAACCCTCATTGCCCTGAAAAAAAAATCTAAACTCTGGTTATAATAAGAATAACTAGCCTTATGTAGTACTCCAAGGTTGGCAGTATGCTCTACAAATATTATCTCATTTAGAGTTTCTAAATAAAGGGGAATTTGGAAGCTCAAGGTGAGACCATTACTAGCTATAACTTACCACTTGTGTGGGTACAGTTAGGTGGAACAGTGGATAGAGTGCCAGGCCCGGAGTCAAGAAGACTCATCTTCCTGAGTTCAAATTTGCCCTCAGACACTAGCTGTGTGATCCAAGGCAAATCACTTCACCTGGTTTTCCTCAATTTCCTCCTCTGTAAAATGGGCCAGAGAAGGAAATAGCAAACCACTGTAGCATTTTTGCCAAGAAAACTCCAAATGGAGTCACCAAGAGGCAGATACAACCAAAAAACAGCTGGACAACAACAAAATCACTTGCATTTTGCTATAAGCAACCTGTACTTTTATTCCAAAGGGGAAAAGAGTAATACAGTATCAGTACCTAGGAAAATTATAGCCAGGAAGAGCTATAACTAGGAATTTGGCTTCTAGATCCAGATTCACAATGGTCTCAAAGCCCCCATCAAGTCACCTTGTATCCTCGCAGATTTTCATGGACCATTGGGTCACTTCAGTTTTGAATCTTCTGAGATTATGATAATATCACTGGGAAAATATTGGTGATTTTTTTTAAAAGGACCTTGGTAGCCGGGAATGATATGTAATTTCCCAGATATAATCTAGCACACTCTTATACCCTTATTCTGTTCTAGACCTACCCCATTATTCATCTGTCATTCCTGTTCAAGAAAATTAGAATGTTTTGATGTAGTAATTGAGTGAATTAGGTTCCCAAACATGTATCTTGATCTAGATTTCATGTACCGGTCATCCACTTGGTTTGTTCTGTGTGTACTGTTAGGCTGGTCTTCTGAGTAGCTTAGGTCTTAGTAAGGAGGCCAATGGTACTCTGAAGTTTAATTCAATGCACAGGAGGAGCCTCCCTCACTTGAAAATTCCACTTCTATCTGTATTTCACAGGGGACATCCTCCATGACCCTGCCTTTGGCAAGTGGATGTCTCTCTGTCTTACATTTCACCTGACAACGAGGCAATCTCTGAATTCAAACTCTCTGACTGTATCTGTGATCTTTGATTCATGGGAGACATCTTGTTTAAGGAGAACCTTGAAGATGATAGTTAGTTTTTACAAGTCAGATGGTTTTAGCAAACCACAGAGACTATAATCTCTACACCTTCCAGTCAGTTAAAGATGTGGTCTGTGAGAAAATCACCTGGAGAAGCCAGCCTGTCTCCTCCTCATACCTTCATCAAGGGTACCCTTACTAAATACGCAGACCACCGTCATGAAGATTTTATGGAGAAGAGAAAGTAGTATATGGATTAGTTGCTTATATCTTCTAGTTCATCTTTTTTCCCCAATAATACTATTCATGATCTGTTCCATTCTTTTGGAATCTTTGCCTCTTTTAAATATATTAAAAATAAATTCCTGACAGGCTTAAAAATGGTCATCTCTTTTTTTGTTTGTTTGTTTGTTGTTGGGGTTTTTTTTGGTGAGGCAATTGGGGTTAAGTAACTTGCCCAGGGTCACACAGCTAGTAAGCGTCAAGGGTCTGAGGCCAGATTTGAACTCAGGTACTCCCGACTCCTGACTCTATCCACTGCACCACCTAGCTGCCCCAAAATGGTCATCTATTAAACAAATTCCTTCCATGTCAATCGATCTAGCTGCTCTTCCAGACAGTATCTTCATGTACCATTCCAAAGGCAGAGGTATTAAGAGTTCAATTGTAGCTGCTCTATGACCATCATGGATGATGAAGCTGGATAATTACAAACATTCTGACAAATTAGTTTTGTTTCAGAATCTCTAGTCACACATTCATAGATTTCATGCTGAAGAACACCTCCAGCATCATTTGCTCCACCCCTTTCATTTGTAGTTGAGAGTTTAAAGAGGGCAAGTAACAGCCAAGACTACACACACAATGGCAGTGCTAGCCTTGAACCCAAGTCTTCTGACTCCAAATCCAGTGTTCTTTCCATCACACCACTTTCACTACATGTCTTGAGAATAAATTAACCTCTTTGGATCTCTTTCAGGATAAACTGTCCCATGTTCTGAGTTATTTATCTTCCTTGAATTATTTCCACCCTCCAGAAGCAGGGTTTAGTTACACTCTCACCATCCAGCAACCGAACATATCAAAGATTTCACATGGCCTTCTTAGACAATCCAACAAAGTCATTACCTTTAAATCTTATATCATTAGCTCTGCATTGGCTCTTTGTGTTACAGCATCTGTAAAGAACATAAGGGGCTCTTGTGCTCCAACTTTGTTCGGGATCAGGCAGAATTGCATTCAACGAGTGGAAATTATAGTTAATAACCCCCAATGACAATACCTGGGCTTTTCCATACTTAGGGGTAATTCTTCTATCTTGTGGGTGTAAGTTAAGCATTTTAAGGAATATTAACACTTTTAGTTTACTTTTTGGGCAAAACCTGGGAAATACACTAATGTCATATATGACTGAATCTCTTTCCAGAGGCCTGGAAGAACTCATTGGAAACTTGAAGCTTTGTATGAGTCATAACCACCTATGTGTAAACACATAGAGAGAGACAGCCAACTATTCTGAAGGCAATAGTTCACACAGAGAAACTAATGGTCAATAAATTGATAACTTACTTGGGTCTCCCTAGGACACTTGTAAAATGAGTGGGTTGGATTAGAATAGTGGTTCCCAAAGTTTTTTGGTCTAAGGACTCCTAAAAATAATTGAGCCCTCCAAGAGAGAACTTTTGTTTATGTAGGTTATATGGACCATATCAAAAATTAAAATGCCTCAGAATTATTATGAAAGGGTCTGGGGACTCCTGTGGGTCCCCAGACCAGACTTTGCAAAGCACTGGATAAGTCAAGATCTGGTCATTCTTCTGATGAAATGTGCCCAATCAAGAACAGGCATATTCTCTTGGATAGTGACTTGAGCAAGATGGCAGATATCATACTGCTGTGCCTAATTTAGCTTTCCAAGAACAAGGTTTATTTTACCTTTAAAAAAATGTGCTATCAATGGCATTTGTTTTGCCATCACCTTCATTTCCAGACACATCCCTCTTCCCCAGTCAGAGAGCTTTATCTTACAATAAAGAAGAAACAAAGCTTCTCAGCAAAAGTAAGCAAGCCAGTCTTCAGATACACCAGGATATGTAGTACTCCACATCTCTACAAAAAAAAGAAGGGGCATACATTTCCTTATCTGTTTTGTAGATCCAAGCTTGGTCATTATACAATATTCAGTTTGGGTTCCTATTGCCATTCTTTCCATTTCTGTCGTTGGCATCTGCTATAGATTTTCCCCTTTGTTTTGATTACTTCACTCTAGTATTTATACAAATTGCATTAACTGTTGTAAGTAAACTTTGTATCAATAAGAATCATATTCAAACAGCATCAGGGGCTTAGAGAGCAGCTATTTCCTGTTTCTCTGGTCTGTGATGGCCTCTCAGTTGGTTTCTCTGATCACTAGGCTCTCCAGGATGCTGTGGGCTCACCAAGTTGCTTTTCTGTCAAGTCTAACAGGTTGCATAATATAAGTGGAAGTGAAACTTACAATAACCTCCAGAAGGACTTTGAATGTCCTACCGATGCTTGAGGGATTGGTTCTTTCTCCATTCCTTTCCCCCATATCTTCCTTGCTCATCCTTCTGGCTGCTCCCTGAGTGAGGCTTTACCTGAAAGGGAGAAAATACAGGCATTTTTTTTAATTCAAAAAGCTATTCACAAATAGCCTCAGCCAGGCCTTTTCAAAAAAATATGCTTTGGCCTTAGTCATGCTTTTTAAAAAAAAATAAACAGCAAAATTTTAAAGAAGAAAAAAGGGCCAAAAAATCAGCAAAGAAAAAACCCCCTGAAGAAAGGTCTCTCCAAATCAGGAAGGCAGGCATGGTGATTGGAGAGGTGGGCACCACCCTGACCATCAAGTCCTGCCCCAACATCGTGTGACTTCCCTCCCTCATCAAGCCCCTCAACTTCTAGTGTCTCCATTGATTGAACAAGTTGTAAAGGATGTACTAATGAGCATTGATAGAGTTTCTTTACTGGAAGCTTTGTGTGCCAAAAAAATCACAATCCACCCCCAAAACAGAAATATGTTTAGTTATACTTTTTTAAAATCAGGTTTACAGATACTTTAGCACAACTTTCTGTTTATCCTTTTGTTAATCTAAAGGACGGAAACTTTCAGTACTAAAATAACACAGGACGGGATGAGCCTTTATCTTATAAACATGGAAGTTTTGCCTTATATTGTGGGTCTGTGGCATTTGGGGGAAAATTAATGTTGTCAAAAAGCCCCTTTAATGAGTAAGATTTTCTCCTGTCTTCTCGTATCTCACCCCAGCCCTCATGTTCACTTGTGTGTCTGGGGCATCCATACTCATAAAGTATAAATGTAATTAATGGGGTTGTGCTCTGAGAAGAGGAAATGTTGCAATTCTCCAGGCACTGAGGGTGATTGTCAGTAACAGAGATACCCCAGGGGCCTGGGGTGTGTTAGCAGCTGCTTTGGTGGGGATCACAGCTTACATGTCACTACAATTCTAACATCCTTCAAATCTAGACTCCCTTGTCTTTCTTATCCTTTTCCAAAGCTGGAATATACAAGTAGAATACTCAATATTTAAAGTCAAATAAAAAAAGATTTTTTTAAAAGTCCTTTCAGATTCTTTGGATACAGTATTATCAACAGCATGTTCATGGGTAGGAGAGTGTGTGGTATATAGATAAAACCAAACCCAAGCCTCCATGACTAGGTTTACCTGGCCAATCAAAACAAAGTGATTTTTGGAGAAAGAAAAGGATTTGCTTTTCAGTATCAGCAGTAAGGTATGTGTGCTTTCCTATAAGGAATGGGACCAGAATGGTTTCATTCACCTGCAAGTGGAGTGTGGAAAACTTAGCTTTGTTTCAAAGCTGTATGATAGCTTAGTCTGGCAAACCATGGAAAGAAAAGGGTGCTCACCCTAACACATCTTCTATAGGAGCCCTACATAGAATCTTTAGGAACTTATCATTGTTTTATTTATATAATTAGTTTCCTGGATTAAGGTATAAACTTGAGTTATATCCAAATGGTCACGTGTTCCAAATAAGACAGCTGAATGAAGGACTTTTTTGGAGAATTCACAATGATTATTAAGCTGTTTCATCCCCAGATGTCCAAGGCCTACCCCCTGATGCTCTCAAATATTGCCCTTTTGAAAGATAACTTTTTTGCAGAGGGGAGGGAGGAGATATAAGAAATTCAATCTGATCAAAACCAAATGAATTATGAAAAGTAATTTTATTCCTTTTCCAGAGCTGAAAGAGAAGCAAATTGCTATTAGGGAGCATTCCTTTGTCTAATAAATAGCTGTCTTTAAAGCAATGTCACTGGCCCCCGTTTAATTACGTACAATTAATTTTGTGCCAGCTCATTTTGACACGCAGTTAACAGCCTCACCAGCTGGACCCTCCCTTGTGATTTTTTTCTTTTTGGTCACCCATGAGGACTAAATTGCCTGCATTTATTATAAGGGAGTGGGAAGCAGAGAAAAAAGGGCCAGAGGGCTGCTTTTTATATTTTTTAATGGCTACACTGGACAGGAGAATGTTAATTAAAGTATCTTCTAAGAAGTATCCATCTTTAAAGATGAAGATGCATCATCAGTGGGTGGCCCTGGGGATTTTATCACCAAAGCCCTAAATCCCATTGTGTGCTGGTTGCATATGAGGCTGGGTGTGTGCCCAGCAGATGGAAGGAGAAGCAGCATCCCTTAACATCCACCATCCATCCATCATTATTGGGGGGGATGGGGGAACCAACAATGATAGTCAACATTTATTTAGCCCCTTAATGTTTGCAAAAAAAGGAGGGAGGTGAGGATACAGGAAGAGAAGCTGTCAAGTCAACAAGCATTTATTGAATATTTACCATGTGCCAGACAGGCACTGTGCTAAGAGCTGGGGGCACAAAGAGGCAAAAGATGGTCCCTGCCCTCAGGGAGCCTACAATCTAATAGAAGCAACATGCAAATAACTCGGGCCAAACAATATAAAGACAGGATATACTGGGGCCAATCACAGAGGGAAGGCCCTAGAATGGAGGGGATCAAGAAAGACTTCTTGTTGAAGGTGAGATTTTATCTGGGAATTGAAAGAAACTGATTTAGGCTTTCATACAGCCATGATCAATTACTACCACTGCCATATAACTAGCTGCCAACTTAACAGGGCCTCTCCATGGCACCTCCCTAAGAGTCTGCATTGGTGGAGGGAATTTCCCCACTGGGAAAACCCTATAGGTCTGAGCCAGAAAATGAAAAATGGCTTGTCATATGCTTGGAATATTTACTCGCTTGATCCATTTGATTGTTTTTTGGTTTTTTTTTTTTTTTTTTGCGGGGCAATGGGGGTTAAGTGACTTGCCCAGGGTCACACAGCTAGTAAGTGTTAAGTGTCTGAGGCCGGATTTGAACTCAGGTACTCCTGAATCCAGGGCCGGTGCCTTAACCACTGCGCCATCTAGCTGCCCCCGATCCATTTGATTGTAAACAAAAAGAGGGTGGGGGGACAACTGGGGTGGAGTTGGATTTTGTGACCTTGAAGGTCCTTTCCAGCTCTGAGTCTGAGGATCTCACCACAGCCCTACAAGGTAAGGGATTCGATCATCTCCATTTTACAGTGGGATGAGAAAGATCCACGCTAATAATGATCCAAATCTAAGGCCCTTGCCATTGCACCACACTTCCTCTAAGACCAAGAGTTCTTTTTTTAAAATTAATAAATGTTTTAATTGAAAGTTTTGAGTTCTGATTTTTATTCCTCCTTCCCTCCCTCTCCTCCCCCCCACCCCTAGGCAGTAAGTAGATATAGGTTATATATGTGTAGTTACATAAAACAGTTCCATATTACAAATTTTGTATAAGAAGACTCAGATAAAAGGAAAAAAATGAAAGTGAAAGATAGCATGCTTCAGTCTGTGTCCAATCAATATCAGTTCTTTCTTTGGCAGTAGATAGTATGCTTCATCATTAGTCTTTTGGGATTGTCTTGGATCATTGTATTGCTGAGAATAGTTGTCACTGACTGTTCTTCATTGAACAATATTGCTGTCACTGTGCACAACATTCTCCTAGTTCTGCTCACTTCACTATATATCAGTTCATATAAGTGTTTCCAGGTTTTTCTGAAATCATCCTGCTTATCATTTCTTATTGCATAATAATATTTTATTACAAACACATACCACAGCTTGTTCAGCCATTCCCCAACTGATGGACATTCCTTTGATTTCCAATTCTTTAGCCACCACAAAAAGAGCTGCTATAAATATTTTTTGTACAAATTGGTGTTTTTCTCTTTGGGGGTATCTCTTTGGGATATCCAGCTGTATTGATGGATCAAAGGGTATGCACAGTTTTATTGCCTTTTGGGAATAGTTCCAAACTGGTCTCCAGAATGGCTGGATCAGTTCACGATTACACCAACAGTGGATCAGCATCCCAGTTTTCCCACATCCCCTCCAACATCCAACATTTTTCTTTTCATTATTTTTGACACTCTGATAGGAGTAAGGTGATACCTCAGAGTTGTTTTAATTTTCATTTCTCTAATTAATAATGATTTAGAACACTTTTTCATATGACTATGGATAGTTTTGATTATCTTTGTCTGAAAACTACCTATTTCACTATTCATCAATTGGAGAATGACTTGTAATTTTATAAAATTGACTCAGCTCTCTATATATTTGAGAAATGAGGCTTTTATCAGAATACTTGTTGCAACAATTTTTTCCCAATTTTCTGCTTTCCTTATAATTTTGGTTGCATTGGCTTTGGGTGTGCCAGAGCTTTTTAATTTTATATAATCAAAATTGTCTATTTTACATTTTGTAATGCTCTCTGTATCTTCTTTGGTCCTAAATTCTTCCCCTGTTCATAAATCTGGCAGATAAACTATTCCCATTCTCTTAATTTGCTTATGATATCACCCTTTATGTGCAAATCATATACCCATTTTGATCTTATTTTACTATATGCTGTGAGATGTTGGTCTATACCTAGTTTTTGCCATACTGTTTCCCAGTTTTCCCAGCAATTTTTGTCAAATAATGAGTTTTTGTTCCAAAGCTTGAATCTTTGGGTTTATCATACAGTAGATTACTTTAGTCATTTCCTATAGTGTAATTCATACCTATTCTATTTCACTGGTCTTCCTCTCTACTTCTTAGCCAGTACGAGATTGTTTTGATATAAAACCCAGAATTCTTACCCTTTTTTGTGTCCTGGACCCCTTCATCAGTCTAGTGAAGCCCATGCAGCCCTTCTCAGAAGAATACTTTTTAAACAAAATACATCAAATTATAAAGGAAACCAATTATCTTAAAATAGTTATTGTAATATTTTAATAAAAATTCATGGCCCCTAGATTAAGAACTCCAGCTCTAAACAAAGCCAACACCTTCCTAACAATAAATAATAGCTCAGTCCAGGCCTACTGGCAGGATGATCCATAGTAATTCCAGTCAAGCCTGCCAGAAAAATCTCAGTCTCACTTTTCTGTTTATTTGAAATGCAGGCAACTCCACAGGTATCAAAGATCCTGAATACATTCAGATGGAGAAGGGAATCCACCTACATTGCCTTATTATGTGGCTCAACCATAGAGAGCCCACAGATCCCTAAAAGGACAAAGGCTCACAGATTAGCTTAATGACATAAAAATGTACTTTGGGTGGCTTAAGGAGGGGAGAAGTCTATAAATGGCTGCCCTGTAGATCAACCAAGCCAAGCAAATGTGTGTGTGTGTGTGTGTGTGTGTGTGTATGTACACACACAAAAAAATCAAGTTAATATGATAGGGTGTGCGAGGGTCTAGTAGCTGGAGGGACAAGGAAAGTCCTCGTGTAAAAGATAGCATTTTGAAGAGTCATGAAAGAAACCAATGATTACAAAAAGTGAGGAGGTAGACTATTCACTATGGACAGTGACCACTGCAAAGGCATGGAGATGAGAGAAGAAGAAATGGTAGCAAGGTCAGTTTGTCTAGAAAGGAGTGTGTGTGAGGGAGTGTATCAGATTGGGGTCAGGCTGAGAAGGAATTTATTTGTGATCTTAGAGGAAGTAGGGAGCCATTGCAGTTCATTGAGTAGAGGGCATAGCTGTCCTTTGGCAGCAGTGTGGGGGATGGATTGGAATAGGGAGTGACTTAGAGCAGATAAACCAATTGGGAGGCTATTGTAATAAATCTGGGGAGAGAGGATGAGGTCCTGAACTAGGGTTGTGGCTGTACAAGTGGAGAGAAGGGGAGGTATACAAAAGATGGGCTTAAAGGGAAAGATGAACTCTGTCCTGGGCATGCTGAAATTTGAGATGCCTTAGAGAAATCCATTGTGAAATGTCTGATAGGCAGTTTGTGATGTGACACGTGGGAGAAAGACTAGGGCTGACTATATGGATTTGGGGTCAGCTGCAGAGAAATGATTCTTAAACTCATGGGAGCTAATGGAATCCCCATGAAGAGACTGTAGAAATAAGGAGGGCCCAGCACAGACCCTTGATACATCCACAGATATAGAACATTACATGAATGATGAATGAACAAATAAGACTGAGATAGGTCAAACAAGGTAGAAGGAGAAACGAGAGAACGGTGTCAGGAAAACTCAGAGAGGAGGGAGAATCCAGGAGAATATAGTGGTCAGAAGTGTCTGGGATCTCAGAAGTTGAGTAATATGAGTAGCTTTGGCCAATAAGAGCTCATTGGGCACTTTGCAGAGTTAGGTGCATGATGAAAATGATGTTGAATAATTTCATAGTCATGAGGTCGCCTACACTGGTCATTAAGGCTTTGGCTTGAGATCATCGCATTTGGAGTTGGAACGAGAAACAACCTCAGTGCCATTCAGGACAGCCCCTTCATTTTACAGACAGAAAACTGAGGCCCACAGAGGCTCATGAGTTCCCCACGGCCACATGGGTACTGTCAGAGGCAGGGCTCCCCAGAGCACTGGTTCTTTCCATGCTGCCTCATATTGTGGTTTCTGCTGACCACCTTTCCCTATTCCCTCTCTTCTTCTCCTGTCCCCTACATTTCCTTCCTTCCCTCTTTTTTAAACTTCCACTGGCATCCTTATAGTTTTACAAAATGTGTGCTGCTTGAGTTCTATTTTGCTCTTCCTTTAAGTTAAGAGAAACAGAAATTGTTTAATAAGGAGCCAGGATGCATAAGAGGGTGATGCTTCTTTCCTGGTACCAGGAAAGAAGCATCACTCAAGGCAAAGAATTTCCCAGCATGCTCTCTAACCCTACCCCCCCCCACACACACACATTAGCATCCTGTGATTCCAAGTGTAATCATGTGTGAGTTCTTGTTAGTGATGGAAATGGACCCAGGCATATAGCCGAGCAGTCATGGCCCTCAAGAGGACCATAGGGAAGGCGTGCAGGCTGAGGCTCCATAGATGAAAAGCTTTTGTCCTTTCCAAACTTTCATAATTATCCTAAAAGTGGCTTCTGTGGTGATGTTTGAGCCAAACCTGGCAAGCTCTCAGAACCACAACCGGCTTGTTTTTCGAGCAGTGAGAGGGTTTTATGGCCACTTAACAGTGCTAGCTGGATTCCCAGCATCACTCAGCTTGTGCATGTGTCAGAATCCAGACTTTAATTCTTACTCTAAAAAGGAACAAGAGGAGAAAAGGATGTGGGGCATCATAAGAGCTGAGAACTGAAGCTGGAAGGGACCTTGGAGGTTAACTTGCCACTCCCCTCATTTTACAGTTGGGGAAACTGAGGCCTGTGGAGATTAAGTGAATTGTCCAAGGTCATGCAATGAGGAGGAATCAGAAACAGGATTTCAACCTAGGACCTCTGATTCCAGAGCCAGTGCCCTCTCGATTGTGTCACACTGTCTCCAAAGAAGCCCCAAAGGAGAAAGGGATATTTCATTCTACTACCTCCATGGCCTTCATTTCTTTGCATCTGGGCATTTGTTCAAGGAGGTTAAGGAAGTTTTCTAATTTGAACCACAAGATAGAGAGTTAGGGAGGGAGACCATTTCCCCTATCCAATTCCTAAAGTATCCTTCCCCAAATTAGGGTCTCAAGGCTGCCGCTGAATGGCATGGTGGAAAGAAAACTGGATGTAGAATCAGAATCTGACTCTTATTGGAAATGAAGCCCAGCTCACACAAGAGCACATAGATGGAAGATGGAATGCAGTGTGTAAGGATCGTCAAGAAGTTGGTTTGGGGGCAGCTAGGTGGTGCAGTGGATAGAACACCATCCCTGGAGTCAGGAGTACCTGAGTTCAAATACGGCCTCAGACACTTAACACTTACTAGCTGTGTGACCCTGGGCAAGTCACTTAACCCCAATTGCCCTGCAAGAAGAAGAAGAAGAAGAAGAAGAAGAAGAAGAAGAAGAAGAAGAAGAAGAAGAAGAAGTTGGTCTGATTGAATTCTAGAGCAATTCTTAGCATAATAATAATAACAACTGATTTTTATAGCACCTTAGGGTTGGCAAAGCACTTTACAAATATTACCTTGTTTTAGCCACATAACAACCCCAGGAGATAGGTGCTATTAAGATTCCCCCTTTTGTAGCTGAAGAACCTGAGGCAGACAGAGGTCAAGTGACTTGCCCAGGGTCACATAGCTAGTAAGCTACAGGACTTCCTAACTTCAGATCCAGTGCTCTATCACTGTACCACCAAACTCTGTGGGCATGCTTCCTGGAGGGCTGGATTGTGAAGGAACTATATCATCAGGCAGAGATGGAAGGAGAAAGAGGAGTGGGGGATAGTTGAAGAAGAAAGTACCTGGGATGGAAAACCCAAATTAAGAAACTATTCCAGTAGTCCCTGTATAATATGAAGAATGGCCAAACAATTAATCAGCATGCATTTATTAAGTGACCGCTTTATGCCGAGCACTGTGAGAATGGGAAGGAGAAGATGCACATGAAGAGATCATCTAGAGATGAAATCTCCAACACTTGGGATGGAATGGGATTGGACGTGGGGACAGGAGAAAGGGAAAGTCAAAGACGTTTCACACCCATGTGATTGGGAAGATGGTGGCGCCATCAGCAGGAGAAGCCTGTTTTGTGGGAGCGTATGATGGATGCAACTTTGCACATGTGGAGCTTGAGGCACTGATGAAACAGCCAGCCACAGATACTTGCAAGGCCATTGAAAATGAGAAACTAATGATCCGGGGATGAGAGAGAGACATGGGAGTCTTCTGTAGAGATATGATTATTGGAGCCAATTAATGAAATCCCTAAAGGAGAAAAGTGAGAGAAGAAAGGGGGAGCCAAGGCAGAGTAGGTCTACTTGGACACTATTAGAGAGACACCCACTTAGGGAACACCTGTAGCCAAGGAACCACATGTCTAATGAGGCAGTACTCCAGTGTTCTTTCTTTTCTCTTGGTATCCTCATCCACCCCCACAAGTGCCCAAGAGCTAGTCCACTGGGCTCCCAGAACCTATTCCCTCTGCAACTCAACTCTAGACTGTCATGGCTGACTCAGCCCGTCATGACTCACTCCAGAAAGGTCTCTGTTCCTTTGGATGCTAACATGAGAGGGGAAGAAATCTCTTCCCCCTCCCTGCCTTGTCAAACTCTGCTGGAACCTCTCTTGTGGTGACTTAGCAAGATTTGCTTTTTTTTTTTTTTTTTTTTTTGCAGGGCAATGAGGGTTAAGTGAGTTGCCCAGGGTCACACAGCTAGATGATTTGTTTTTTTTAAAGGCCACCAGGGATGTGGCTGATTCTTCAGCCAGCCCCTAAAGAGCTACAACTCCTAATATACTAGAGGAACTTCCTAAAGGAACAAAGAAACTTAAACATTTCCTGTACAGGTTATGCATGGATCATCCTCATATAGGCAGTAAATGACCCACTCACAAGGTACAAAATAAAATAAGTAAAAAGGATTCCCATGCTGCTATTAGGGCACAGTTGGACTTGGATAGTAGACTATAGTAGCAGAGTTAGCACTGTCTTCATAATTTACTCCAGGATTGTTTCATCACTGAATTCATCTACAAGCACCTACTGTGTGCTAGGCAAACAGCTCCTGCCCTCAAGAAGCTTATATTCTAAAGGGGAAGAAAATGTCAAATTAAACAGGAGCTAGCAGAGGGGGCCACTAGGTGGCACAGTGGATGGAGTACTGGGGCTTGGAATCTCATCTTCCTGAGTTCAAATCTCGCCTCAGACACTTACTAGCTTACTACCCTGTTTGCCTTAGTTTCCTCATCTGTAAAACTGAGCTGGAGAAGGAAATGGCAAACCACTTCAGTATCTCTGCCCCCCCCCAAAAAAAAACACACAAGAAAACAACAAATAGCGTCACAAAGAATCAGACATGACTTAAAAATGACTGAACAACAAGCTAAGAGACAGGAGTTACCTAGAGCTGGGGGGCAGCAGAGACCAGAAAATGGTGAAGAGACAAGGGATCCAAAGGGAGAAAGAATGGAATAGAGACTGAAGTATAATTCGAGCTCCCCCCACTTCTGACTTCCTCCTTTGCTTTCCTTCCTCCCACCCTCAGTGATCAGAGCTGTTCGTTTTCCTAAACAAAGCATCCGTTCATTTGGCTGCAGTCATAAAAGAAAAAGAGTACATTTCACTGTAACAACTTTATGCCAAGTAGTGGGGAAGATACCGGGGATATGCAGACCAAAATTTAAACACTGTTCACTCTCACAGAGCTTCTTTTCTCCTGGGGAAAATACCATGGACACAGATAAGTAAATAGAAAACAGATGTTCTAATTTGATGGGGATAGCTGCTCTGGATGTCTTGTCCTTCATTCTCAAAGAGAACATAACATCGGGAAGTGATGGCATGATTTGCACAGAATTAGATTGAAGTGAAGGAGGCTGTGCAGGGTCACTACCCTCACTCTCTCCTCCAGAGCCATCTGGGTCCAGTGGCAAGAGAATGTATCAGAATGACTGGACATGGCCCTGGATGTTTAAGGCACTTGGGTTTAAGTGACTTGCCCAGGGTCATACAGCTAGTGATTGTCTGAGGTAATATTTGAACTCAGGTCCTCCAAACTTCAGGACCAGTGCTCTATCCACTGCAGCACCACCTAGCTGCCCCAGGGAATAGCGGAAGCATTAGCAAATGAGGGAAGGGTGGAGGAAGGCTTATGAGAGGAGGTGGCACTTAAGCTGAGCCCTTAAAGGAGGCAGTTGGTTCTAAGACGCGAGGTGGGAGTTGGAATATCTTGGACAAGGAATCTCCAGGAGGCCAGGCCCGCCAGCGGATAGGATTTGCGAGGAGGAATACTGTGTGTCATCCAGTCTGGAAAGACTAACCAGAGCCAGATTCTGTAAGCACATAGTCAGCAATTTAACACATTATGTCCCAATACAAATCGGCATCTAGATTCTGGTGCCTGTCCTCTCTTGTTTCAGGATAATTGAGGTTTGCTAGAGAGGCGAGGCACAAAAGAAAGCTAGCTTCTGATTCAGAAGACCTGAGTTCAGGTCTTTGCCACATTCTCAATGTGTGATCCTGGGCAAGTCACTTCCTTCACTTGACCCTCTCAGTGCTTCTTGGAGACTCCCTAAGACCATGACTTGTGGAGAAGGCACTGACCTGCATTGCTAGAGGGAGTTTCCTTATCTGGAAGATTGAAATATCAATTCCCACACATCTAAATCTCTATCCTATCTATCATCTATCTAATCAAATCCATAATATTTGTAAAGCATTATCACAGTATCTGGTACACACTAGAGTTAGAGGCAGCTAAGTGACATAGGGGCTAGAGCCCTGGGACTGGAGTCAAAAAGACCTGAGTTCAAACCTAGCCTCATACAATAGCTGTATGACCCTGAGTAGATCACCTAATGTCTGTCTGCCTCAGTTTCCTCAACTGTAAAATAGGGATAACAGCACCTACCTCCTGAGGCTATTGTAGGGATCAAATGAGATGATATTTGTAAAGCACTTAGCACAGTGACTGGCACATAGTAGGCACTATTATTATTATTATTGTTTTCTTCCCTCCCCTTATCTGTTTATCTGTAGAATAGGTATAATAGAGGGCAGCTAGGTGGCGCAGTGGATAAAGCACTGGCCCTGGATTCAGGAGGTCCTGAGTTCAAATCTGGCCTCAGACACTTAACCCATCCTAGCTGTGTGACCCTGGGCAAGTCACTTATACCCTCATTGCCCTGCCAAAAAAAAAATAGGGATAATAACACCTCTACCTCCCAGGACTGTCAAGAGGATCAAATAAAATAATATTTGTAAAGTGCTTAGCACAGTGTTTGGCACATAGTAGGCACTTCATAAAGGCTTTCCCCCCTTTCCTCATGGTAGGCATTTAATCAATACTTATTTCCTTCTCCCCCATCTACCTAATACACACACACACACACACACACACACACATCTCAAGTGATCCAGTCTATAGTTAATCACCCATCACATTTTATTGTACATTTTTTTCTCAATTTCATTTTACTGACTATGTCTCATTTCAAAATCCAAAGCTGCATTTCTCTATCAGCTTGTGTGTGTATATAATGCACATGAAGGTACTTTCAAATAGACATAATGACAAGCCCATCTTGCACAAACCCAAACATTTCCCATATTCTTTCCAAGCAACAAGTTTTAAGAAACAATTGCATGTGTTTACAGCTGCCCTTGGATAGTGGTAATTCATATTTTATGCCCCATCCCCTCTGAAATCCTCATGAAATAGAAAAAAGATGTGGCATAAAAATAGGGGTGATTATTCATTATATATGCTGCTTATGAATAATGCATCAAAGATCCATTAAAATAAATGGAAAATAATGTATTTTAATGGCCTGTCCCAGAAAGAGCGAGGAATATTGAGTCAAGAATAACAGAGTTGGGCATGTGGCTTTTGGAATCATGGTCTCACAGGCTGATAATGCAAAATGCATTTATGGAAGCCAAACACAGGGACACTTCCACCTGTGGTGGTTTTACAATGAAGACTGTGACTGCCTTCCAAGAAGAAGCAAAGAATCACAACCTGCCTTTGTAATGATTTGTTATTCTTGGGCATCCATTAAAGTTCAACTCTGATGCCTTTTTTTGACATCAGGTGAGACTGGATTTTCAAAAGCAGGGGCAGCAGGACTCAGTCTTACCAAGCAAAGCTTACCAAGGACTTTTTTTTTAATTATTTTTTATTTTTTGTTGTTGTTGTTGTTAAATTACTTTTTTATTTTTTAAATTTATTTTTTTATTTTCAATTTTTCCCAATTACATGTAAAGATATTTTTTGACTTCCAAATTTTTCTCCCATCCTCCCTTCCCTCCCCCTTCCCGAGGCCAGTAAGCAATTTGATATAGGTTATATGTTACAATCATGTTAAACATTTTAGGAGGGCTTTTAGCACAGGAATTTATTTATACCTGCTGTCTGAGGACCAGGCCAGCCAAAGCAAGCAAGTTTCATCCTTAGAAGGGTGGCCATTGGTGGGTGAATTCATTTCATAAAAGGATCTCATAAGGTAAGTGTCAGGGTTCTGATCTGGACCCAAGGAAAGAGCATCCACACTGGCAAGAAACAAAGAGTAGAAATACCAGTGGATTCTGAGTCCAAGAGGGTCGAGATCTGAATTTTGGATGTATTGCTTACTACATGTGTGTGACTTTGGGGAAAGTCTGTCTATTCTTGTCTCTCTGTCTTTCATTCTCTGTTTCTTTCTGTCTCTGTCTCCTTCCCTCCCTCTTTCTCTTCTCTTCTCTTCTCTTCTCTTCTCTTCTCTTCTCTTCTCTTCTCTTCTCTTCTCTTCTCTTCTCTTCTCTTCTCTCTCTCTCTCTCTCTCTCTCTCTCTCTCTCTCTCTCTCTCTCTCTCTCTCACACACACACACACACACACACACACACTCACACATCTCTGTCTCTGTCTCTATCCTTGTCTCTCTCTGGCTATCTTTTGTTCTGTTTCTATCTCTGCCTCTAGTCTCTCTCCATCTCTCCCCTCCCCCACCTCCACACTCTCCATTCCCTCTTCTCTTTCCCTCCCTATCTTCCTGTCACTCTAAATCTCTCTCCATTCTCCCCCACCCTTTTTGATGGCTAGGACTCTATCATTAGAATACAGAAAGCTCCTTGGAGGTCCTCTAAATTCTCCAAAAGACTCAATGATCATTTCTCATTTCATGCTCACTGAGCCTTCTCCATGGAGAATATCTCCTGATTTCAGGCCCCTGATCCTCACTGCCAGTGACTCTGAGACTTCATCTTTTCTTGTTCATGGCTGGATGGTGCATAGGTAACGAGCAGTTTCTTAGGTAACCAGAAAGCCGACCTTTGGGAAGAATCCCCAGCCAGCAAGTCCACATAAGACTCACCATAGGGCAAATGATAATTGAGTAACCTGAGTTGGATTCAGAGGGGTGCTGTAGCCAGAGCTGATAGTTAAATTTTCAGCGTGAGCATTTATACCTCAAAAGTTGGCAAACACTATAAATCAAGGTTTGATTTATTACTTTGTGTTTGTCTAGACTTAAGAAAGAGATGGGCAAAATGTTAATAATGCAGATTAAACTGAAAAGCCTATTGTTCCTTCAGAGAGCTGGTTGTTAAATATTGGCCACTGGTTTAGATTCCTTGGAACTCTCCCCTGATTAAGTGGATCCTCCACAACAAGCCTGTTTCTGATGCCTCATTGTAGCAGAGAGCTGACCTTGGGCTCTTGAAAGCTCTGCCAATAGAATATAAGCCCTGACAAGTCCCACCGAGCTGGAAAGACTTTGAATGTGAACCTGGCAATAGGCTGGGCACCTATCACCTAAAGACCAGCCTAGGAAAGTTCTGAGGGATTCCTCAACAGAAGATGATTTTTTCCAACTGCAACAGTTCATGAAACCATCTACAAAAGTATATTGGAGGGGGCAGCTAGGTGACGCTGCAGTGGATAGAGCACTGGCCTTGGAGTCAGGAGGACCTGAGTTCAAATCCGGCCTCAGACCCTTGACACTAGCTGTGTGACCCTGGGCAAGTCACTTAACCCTAATTGCCCTGCAGAAAGCAAAAGAAAGGAGAGGGGAGGGGAGGGGAGGGGAGGGGAGGGGAGGGGAGGGGAGGGAAGGGAAGGGAAGGGAAGGGAAGGGAAGGGAAGGGAAGGGAAGGGAAGGGAAGGGAAGGGAAGGGAAGGGAAAAAAGTATATAGCAGGTAGAGTCTGTATCAGGGAAAGGTCTGGGTACCCTCACCCAAATCCTAAATTCTCCAAGCATTGGCTTCCCCCTGGTGGTCACTGCTCTCCTCCCACCAGATGATTCTGTGTTTATTTCCCATATTTATTTATATTTTCTTTCTTATGTGCACATTATTCCCCCTCCCCAGTAAAATGTAAATTTTGTGAGATCAAAATTCTATTTTTTGTTGTCTTTAAATTGATGGCAAACAGCACATAGAAGGCATTCAATAAATCCTTGTTGAATGAATGAATGAATGAATGAGGCTGAAAGTATTTCTTTATTTTGCCTAGAACTACTTTCAAAGTTCCAAATAACTTGGACTTATTACTGCATTCATTTTTTTTTTTTTGCGGGGCAATGGGGGTTAAGTGACTTGCCCAGGGTCACACAGCTAGTAAGTGTCAAGTGTCTGAGGCCGGATTTGAACTCAGGTACTCCTGAATCCAGGGCCGGTGCTTTATCCACTGCGCCACCTAGCTGCCCCTGCATTCATTTTTAATACTTTATTTATGCCTTTGCATTTTTTTAACCAGTCATTTACTGCTCCCTGCCATTGAATCTTTCCATATAACAACAAAACAAAAAAAAAAAAACACCTCTTAAGCAAAACTAGGAAAGTTTGCAACATTCCCCAGCCTCTTAGGAAGCATTCTGGGACAAGAAGGGACCCTGAGAGGTTATGTAGTCCATTACCCTGCGCCAGGCAGGCCAGAAGCTCCAGCAAGAGGACTGAGCTGTCCACTTACTTCAAGTAGCTGCTCCCAGAGCCTAGCCGGGAATTTGTGTGCAGTCTCTTTCGTCTTAATCCATGCTCAGAGCTCTGCGAAAAGCAAACGAATCCCTCTTGAAATCTGAGCCCATTGTAAGGTATTTTTACTACAATCCCTTCTGAACCATTCGCTGTCATGTCACATAATTTCCTTTTCCAGAGAGTCACATTCTTGGTGATTAGTTCTGTAAGGAATTATGGGTCTCACCCTATAAAAAGGTCTATCCAGTTTCCCACGGCGATAAAGAAATACTAAGGCGATTTCCTGAATTTCTACCCAAGGGGGCTTTCTTATTTCATTCCCTCTGACTGCTAAATCTTGCCCACTTCCCTTTGGACTCTTTCTTCCCTTAGAAGTATTAGATTGGATAAACATTCTGGTTTGGTCTTCACTGCTAAATCGTCATCCCCTGGGAGGAATCCCTTGGGACAGGATTGTAGAACTTATTATCAGAATTAACAATGGTTCAAGAGGAAAACCTACAACCCTTAGAAGACTTAGCTGTGGTGATGGGGAAAGAGCACTGTCTGGTGTCAAAGGGTCTGGGTTCAAATCACACTTCTGATATGTACTGCCCTTGTAACCTCAGGCAAGTCCCTTAATCTTCCTGTGTCCTCAGATTCCTCATTTTACAAGTGAAAAGGGTTGGGAAAGATGGTCTCTGAAGTGCCTTCCAGATCTAGATCTTGGGTCTTATGCTATTATGTATGAAACAGTCCTTCTCTATGTGCATTCTGTGTGTGTGTGTGTTTCTATCTTTGTCTCTCTCTGTCTTTGTCTCTCTTGTTTCTCTGTCTCTTACTCTGTCTCTCTCCTTTCTCTCTTTCTTTGTCTCCTTTCTCTGTATATCACTGCTTCTGTCTCTTTTCTTTCACTGTGTCTCTCTGTCTCCCTCCTTTCTCTCTCTTTTTCTGTCTCTGTGTCTTGATAGATGCATCAAAGCATAAGCTAGTCTCATGCAAAAGAAGTATGTCCCCAGGAGAAGACTTGTCATGGGTAGACCAATTTTCTTTTCTTTTTTTTTGCAGGGCAATGAGGGTTAAGTGACTTGTCCAGGGTCACACAGTTAGTGTCAAGTGTCTGAGGTCAGATTTGAACTCAGGTCCTTCTGAATCCAGGGCTGGTGCTTTATGCACCAGCTGCCCCCATAGACCAATTTTCTTAAAGACACCAGGGCAGCTTTCCCCCTCTTCCTAGAAGCCATAGGTTTGACAATGCCTGGAACATAGGAAGCACTCCATCCATGCTTGTTGACTGATGGACATCCATATTCCTTAGCGCTCACCTCTGACCAAGGGCAGAAGAGAGCACCGTGAACTCAAGGGAGCCCAGATGTGTTCTAGAGTAAAAGGTGCTCAAAACCTTCATTAATCACTGATTTCAACAATAGGTGGCACTAGACTGCTGTTGCTGCTGTGTTGTCTGGCAACTTGGATCACTTTATGTTTGTTCCTTATTGCTTTGAGTCAAAGGAAGTATCTTAAGTAAGTGCCATGAGAACTGGTGCTTTAGCATTTATGCTATTTGGGAATAAAATTTCATAGGTACTGGACAGGTTGCTGCTGGCCATAGAGAAGAGACTAATGCTAGTGGGAGTCCAATCCCGTCATCCTCTAGACCCTGTGACCTGGCTCAAATTAGTTCAATAAGCACTTCTTGGAAAGCTGGGGGGAAGTTCACTAGACAGTGTCAGTGTTAAAGAACTGGCCTTGAAGCCAAGAAGACCTGAGTTCAAGCCCCACCTTGGACTCATATGGTGTGACATTGGGAAAATCACTTAACTTTTCAGGGATCTGGGCAACTTTTTAAGACTAAAGTTGCAGAAAGTTGACTCCCTAAATTGATCAGAATGCCCACACTCAGAAATTCCTGTTACCAATAAAAGCACTGATCTAATTTCTCTCCCTTCTTGAAGATCAAATATAGACTAGGGCTAATAGTAGTACTATGGGAAATGTTCTTTTCAACTAATTATCAAATGGCATTGATCATAGACTTAAAGCTGGAAGCAGCCTTCAAGGATATCTACTCCAAGCCCTTGATGGGGAAACTGAGTCCCTAAGACTTTGAGAATTGCCCAAGGTCACGCAGGAAGTAAGTGACAAAATCAGAATCTGAACCTGGGGCCTTCTGACTTCAAATCCAGCACTCTTGAAGAATACCACGTACACTTCAAGTCCCAGAATAAGATCCTGGTAGGGGCTTAAGTGCACATGGACAGTACCATGCTACAACTGTATTTTAAGTAACCTTTGGAGACTAAACTCCCAGAGGCATGAAGTTCTAATACAGACAGAGCTGCCTGGAGATTTGTGGAGAACCAGCTGCCTGTGGCCCAAGGGCTTTTCTGGTCTTCCAGCCTCTGTGGGCCAAGCATGCAACACCAAATATCTCAGCAGTGATTCTTTGTAGAGCAAGAGTTCTTGACTTCATGTGTCAAAGCCTTTTTGCAGGCATATGAAACCCTTGGAGCCCTTCTCAAAAGAATGGTTTTAAATCATTCCTGTTAGAGGTTAGCAAAAATAGAGCTATTTTTTCCAAGTATATGAACCCCCTGATATCCATCAATGGAACCCTATGGGGTCCACAAATCCCAAGTTAAGAACTGCTCTTTCAGAGTTCCAACTTCCAGTGTTTGAGGGCCCCTGTACTTGTGGGTACTGGTCCCTTTTTTTTCCAAAAAGGACATAAACAAGCTCCCAATGGTGGTAGTTGGCAAATATTCTCAAGCAAGGCCCCCTAAGACATTCCTATAATAAATTACTTGAAAAAAACAATTGTCCATGTTTTCCTCCTTAAGGCTTTTCCCTCCAGGTGAGGTGGCATTTGCTATGGGCTATTTAGCTGTATGTAACCTACTGCAGGAATGTAGGGTCCAAGCCAAGAAAGCACCCAGGTCAGTAATAGCCATCTTTGACCTTCTAAAGACTCTGGCAAATCTGATTGTGGCTGGGAGTGGAAATCAATTAGAAAGTGGTTCATCATCTCCAGCTCCAGGCAAGATGGTGGAAGATGAGGCTTTCCCCATTCATTTCATGTGGATGTCTCTGAAACAGATTACCAGGATTAAGAAAATAAAAAATAACAAAGCTAACTTTTGCCTAGCACTTTGAGGTTTGTGAAAGCACATGCTACTTAGGTAGTGTCCCAAAATCCTTTGCTGCAGTTTGAAGCTATTAATGTTTCCTAACGCCAAATCTAGCCCTCCTTTTCACTTTGCCAACACAGAGGATGAAAATAAGGGTCATGACTTAGTGAGCATTTGCATGGGATTCAAACCCACACATACAGGGTCAAACATGTACAATGTGTCAGCAGTTACACCTAGTTCTTCCTGATTCAAAAGCCAATACTTGTTAGTGCGCTCTCTCGTGCTCGCTCTCTCTCTCTCTCTCTCTCTCTCTCTCTCTCTCTCTTTCTCTCTTTCGCTCTCGCTCTATCTCATTCTGTCTCTCTGTCTGTATCACCACATAGTCACTGCCTTTCTGTTGGAAGTACTTTCCTGAAAAACTTTTTCTCAAGGAAATGATATGATTGCAGCAGAAGAAGAAAACCACAAAATTACATCTCAATGTGCTTTTTTTTTTTTTTTTGGTCCAGGCTACAAAGCGGGATGAACTTGCAAATTTGTTTTGTGAATGACAGCGGCAGTGACAAAGACAGTGACGCAGATGACAGTAAGACAGAAACAAGCCTGGATACCCCTTTGTCACCTATGGTAAGCCCATGGAGATTCTTAACCCCCAATGTGTCCTCTTCCTGAGCTCATTAAGCTATTGAGTTCATTCGTAGACAAGAGTTGTGGCAGAAAAATTGGGTGAAATTTCTCACATTTTTAAACTCTTGGAAAATTATAATTAGTGAGGAAGGAAATTATGATCCATTAAAAGTACAAATGCAATAACTTTGAAATAAATAGAAGGCAAATGTTCCTATGGAAGAAATATGAGGCAGTGTTTTCTTCCTGATGGGCTTTTAAGTACAAACTCTAACCATCATGGTTGCCACCAAAAAGACCATCAGGTTAGTAGAGTGTTGGAGTTGGAATCAGGAAGGCCTGGGTTCAAATCCTGCCTCTGACATTTATTGTGTGACCCTGAGCAAGTCACTTGAACCCGCTGAGCCTCCACTTCCTCCTTAATAGAAAGAAGAGTTTGGACTAGATGGACTATGAAGTCTGTTTCAGCTCTAAATTTACAATGTGATGCTCAATACAAAGACACCTAAATACAAAATGCAGAGCAGTTAAAGTACAGTAGGTTTATAGGAGAGCGATAATACTGGTAAGACTGAGAAAGGCTTCATGTAGATAATCCCTGAGCTGAATCTTATAGGGTAATGAGGAATCCAAAAGGGGCAGGTGAGAAGGCAGAGCAGTGGAGGCCTGGGGAGACCCTATTCAAAGGTGATCTCTCTATTAGTGATCAGACCTGGAGATGGTTGGCTCATTTCTGCCCGTTGAGTGTCACAGTTTCATTTGCTCCACAAAGTGTGGTCCTTCCTGCTGTGCCCCAGATTACATAAATTTTGGATTAAATTTGAGAGTGACCTTTCAATTCTTTTTTATTTTGTCTGGCCACTCAACAAAAAAAAGTTTGAGTCAAGGGAAGCTTGAATTTTACAAATTCAAATCTCTCTTATAATTCATTGCATCATATTCCTCATATTTTACTCATACTGAAATCAGAAAGTTTCATTTTCTTCTCCTCCTGACATTGACTGAAAAGACATTTGGGGGGCTGCCTTCAGCACCAAGGACACCGAAATCATGTCATGAGATATAGGAATGGACAAGTGAGCATCAATTCAAACCCAAAGCACTCAGGCATACAGAGCTGTTGTAGAAGAGAAGAGAGATTCTGCTGTTCCCTAGCAGGCATCCACTTTCTGGAGCATGGAAAAAGTAAAGAAGTTCTTGATTGTTGTGTTCTCGTCCCCCCACAGAGTAAGCAGAGCTCTTCCTACTCGGACAGAGACACAACCGAAGAGGAGTCGGAATCCCTGGATGACATGGATTTCCTTACCAGACAAAGGAAGCTGCAGGCAGAGGCCAAGATGGCACTTGCTATGGCCAAACCAATGGCAAAGATGCAAGTAGAAGTGGAGAAACAAAACAGGAAAAAATCTCCAGTGGCCGATCTTGTAAGTGACCATGCAAACATTTAGAAAGCTGCCAAGTGGCCAATGTGATCTCAGTCCTTCCCTACTCAGAGTTACACAATCCTGGATTTCTCAATGGCATTTTTTAGAAAAGTACCCAGTGTCATTGGGAAACGGGTCACTGTGATTCTTTTTGTTCCCAGGACTTAGTCTCTTGCTATATGATAGCTATAGAAGCAAAAGATTTCTCAAAAGGGAAACTGACATTAGGAAGAGGACCTTAAGAACTAGAAGGAACCTTGGACATAATAGCATCCAATCTCTCCTCTCCCCATTTTAAAGATAAAAACTTGAGGCCAAGAGAGATAACAAACTCACTATGGGGTCTTGAAACAAACATTATTTCAAGACCCCATAGTGAGTTAGTAATAAAATTTTATTTTCAACCAGCTTCCTCATCCCAAGCCAGTGCCCTTTCTTCTATCCTACCAAACTTCCAATTTTTCTTGTACAAATTACTGAATTTTTCTTAATATGTAATATGTATTGCTTAATATGCAACTAAGGCATAATTGGTTTTCCTAGGTCCCATTAGCCATATGTTCAGAAACTCTTGAACCCCAAGGAATTTCAAAAATTCAGTCTCTTAAAAATGACTTAGTCATGGGGCAGCTAGATGGTGCAGTGGATAGAGCACCGGCCCTGGAGTCAGGAGTACCTGAGTTCAAAATCCGGCCTCAGACACTTAACACTTACTAGCTGTGTGACCCTGGGCAAGTCACTTAACCCCAACTGCCTCACTAAAAAAAAAAAAAAAAAAAAAAACAACACAAAAATGACTTAATCATAGACCTAGGCCAAAAGTTATCATTATTTGCAGTCAGGGAGATACTAGAAGCTTTCCCTACAAATGCAGGAGTAAAGCAAGGATGTTCCTTTTCCCCACTGTTATTCACATAGGTCTAGAAATGCTTAGTAATAGCAGTAAGATGAGAAAAAAACTAAAGGCATAAACATAGATAAAGAAAAGACAAAAGTGGGGGCAGCTACGTGGCACAGTGGATAAAGCACCAACCCTGGATTCGGGGGGACCTGAGTTCAAATCTAGTTTCAGACACTTGACATTTACTATCTGTGTGACCCTGGGTAAGTCACTTGACCCCAATTACCCTGCAAAAAAAGGTATACTTCCTAAGTTAATAGTGACTGAATAGCAATAAATGTTCTTCTCTTTTGATGGAAGAATGAACAGTGCCTTGACCTTGGGAGTAGGAAGTCTGAATTTGAATCCCCTCTTACTAAGTTCCTTGCAGTATGACTAAGTTTCAAGTTAGTTCATCTACAAAATAGGGATTATAATCTCAATCATAGGATTGCTGAGAGTAAAGAACTTTTTAAACCTTGAATGTCATATAAATGTGAATCACGATGGTGGTGCTGGTGGTGCTCATGGTAAGGGTGAGGAGGAGGAGGAGGAGGATTAATTGATTATGATGATTTGATTGAGTGTTATTGTTGCTGTTGCTGGTGGTGGTGGTGGTGGTGGTGATGATGGGTGGATCTCTTGGGGCAGCTGAACCTTGAGTTTGATCAAGCCATCCTATTTAAGTCTTTTTCCCCTTTCCTTCCCAATTTTAGCTGCCACACATGCCTCATATAAGTGAATGTTTGATGAAAAGAAGTTTAAAACCTACTGACCTGAGAGACATGACCATTGGGCAGCTACAAGTGATAGTCAACGATCTCCACTCCCAAATAGAGAGTAAGTATAAGACATCTCATTTTGTCCAACTGAATTCAACAAACATTTTTAAGCACCTAGTATATGCAGTGGACTACTAGTATATGCAGTGCAGTGGCTAGGTGCTAGCAGAAAGATAAGCTTTAGACAAATCCCAGTCCTGATCTTCCCAGAGCTTATGGTCTATTAGAGGGAATTGACATAGAAATAAGTAATTATGCCTTGAGTTAATCATGTGATAAAACATTGAGTGTTTTAAAACGGAGCATGAAAATAACCTGGATATCTTTCTTCATAATAATTCAACAAGTGAGTACCCACTTAGGTATTTATCTGCTCATATGGAGGGAATAGGAACTTCTGGCTAAGAGGAGGGTGTGAAAATCTCCCAGCTCTAGACCACTTCTGCTTAAGAGATCTCAAAAGGGCAGGAGACCGACCAATGACCAAGAAATCCAAAGAGATCTATCAGTAAGTGCTGTCATCCAACCCAAGACTACATAAAAACAAAGCAAGAGGCTTTGACTGCTGAAAGACAGCACAAAATCAGATGAGTAGGTCATTGGTCTGTGGCAGAATTCTGACTGGGGAAGCCCTTGGGGGCGGGCGGTATGGATGATCATGGCAACGTCCCAACCAAGGAAGCCCCCAGGGTGGGGGTGGAGGACACCAAAGCAGGACCCTGAGCAGAGATAACCAACCACAAATCTCTGACCAAGTATATGGTACTTGGACTTTACTCAGAGCAAACATGACCAAAGTGGGAACCAGAGGCAAGAACCCAGGAAAATAGGGTCAGAGCCAAAGACCTGACCACCTCGTGCAAGACTGTAGGAGTTAGGTGGAGGCCCTGGCAAAAAGTCCTAAATCAGGAGCTGAGGCTAGACATCCGATTAAACCCAAGAATACTCACTGAACGCTATTAAGAAATGTTATAGGTCAAGATACAATGAAGATATAAACCCAGAAGAGGATAATGCCACAACACTGATGATATGATGGAAAAGAAAGAGAAAAATATTCTATTAGAATCCTAATGATTTCAAAGGTCACAGTGGAGATTAAGTAGGAAAAAACAGAGGTAATGAGTTGTTTTTTCTGCTTTGATGACCTTAACAGAGGAAATAAAAGGGAAGGATGTGTGAATATCTGAGGAAAGAAATGAGGAAGAGAGATGTGGTACTTACTATTTCTTATAATTGGAGTGTGTAAGAAGAATAGACGCAATGTAAGAAGGGGTGAGGTGCGGGAATAACATTAACCTCATTCTTATCTAGACCAAACAAAAGACAATTGAACACACACACACACAAGTTTAGTGTATTACTACATTAAATTCAAAAAGGAAACAAGTCTAAGGAAAAGTAAGAATAATTTAAAAATTAAGAGGAAAAATAAAGTTGGAGGGCCCATAGCCACAAGTAAAATAAATTTCAATTTTGGTAAATAGATAATAACAAGGAAAATAAAAGGGGAACAGGGGTATAAAAACCAGGGAATAATTGAAGTCTGGGCCAGGGAATTAGGTGGTACAGTGGATAGAGTTCCAGGCCTGATGTCAGGAAGACTTATTTTCCTGAGATCAAATCTAGTCTCAAACACTTACTAGCTGTGTGACCCTGGGCAAGTCACTTAACCCTATGTGCCTTAGTTTCCTCATCTGTCAAATGAGCTGAAGAAGGAAATAGCAAATCAATCCAGAATCTTTGCTAAGAAAACCCCAAATAAAGTCACAAAGAGTGAAACACCACTGAAAATGACTGGACAACAACAATGGAATGAAAATAAATAATTTAAACATTTAGAGAAATATTTATTATTCGTGGTTGGGCCATGCCAATACAATAAAATGACAATATTACCTAAATTCATTTTTTTAATGCTATGTCAACTGAACTACCAAAGGGTTACTTTATAGGTCTAAAAAAAATAATAACAAAATTCATCTAGAGAAACATACAATCAAAAATCTCATGGGAAAATGGGAAAAATGGGAAAAAAGAGGACTTAGCAGTCCCCAAAAGTAATTATTATGAAAACTATTTAGTACTGGTTACAAATAACAAAGTAGATCAGTGGGACAGATCAGAAACACAAGATGTAGAAGTGCATTAATATGATAACACAGAGTGATGAAAAATAAAGTTCCCAATTACTGGGGGAAGAACTTATTATTCAATAAAAAACTATGGGGAAAACTGAAAAGCAGTGTGGCAGAAATTAGATTCACATACCATATCCCACAATCAGCCTAAAAAAGATACCTGACCTAGATACAAATAAATTAATAGATACAGTTATGGATAAGAAAAGAGTTCTTGACCAAACAAGGGATTAAGAGAGAAAGCTTTGCCTTAGTACAATTATTCTGAAAAGCAATTTGGAATTAGTTCCAAAAAGTTGCTAACTTGCGCATCTTCTTTGACCCAGCAATACTACTACGTTTATATCCCAAAGAGTTCAAAGAAAGAAAGAGAATCCCCATCGGTACGAAAATATAGAAACACTTTTTCATATGGTAAAGAACAGGAAACTAAGTGTCCATCAGTTGGGGAATGGCTAACCAAATTCTAGCATATGAACATAATGGAATGTTTTTGTGCTATAAGAAAAGGGACCAATTCAGAGAACCCTGGGAAGACTTGTAGGAAATCATGGAGAGTTAAGTGAGAAAACCAGAACAAAAGCTCATACAAAATCTGGGATATTGTTTTTAAAAATTGTTAAAATACTTAAGAACTCTCATCAAGGCAACGCTAGGGGAGTGTTCTTGTCAAGCACAACTTCAGAGGAAGGGTGATGAAATCTGCTTCCTACCTCTTTACATCAATAAACTATTTGGAGCTCAGGACACAAAGAATTTGGTTCTATAAAATTTATGTAAGTAAAGCTGCTCATTCTCTACCTGGGGATGATCTTTCCTTAAATTAAAAAAAAGTCCACAGTTCCTTTTCATAGAAAATAAATGTTTACGAATGCTAGTCACAGAAGAGCTTGAAAGTGCATTTCATCATTTTATTGTTCATTTCGTTGCTGTTCTTGAGAACACAAATTTGCTATCCGGTAGTTTTTGAAGGATCAACTTGAAGTTCTAATTCATAGGCTCTCCAGAGGGATCGCAGAGTCCAATCTATTCCAAACCCATGCCTGGCCAAGAATCCCAACTATGACAAAGCCAACAAGTGGCCATCCAGTCTTTTCCTAAAGGCCTCCAAAGAGGGGGAACCCATTACCTCCAGTGGCAGCCCCTTCTTCTTTGGGGTAGCTCACATTGGGTCTTTTTTTTGGTTTTTTGTTTTGTTTTGTTTTGTTGTAGGGCAATGAGGGTTAAGTGACTTGCCCAGGGTCACATAGCTAGTAAGTGTCTGAGGCTGGATTTGAACTCAGGTCCTCCTGAATCCAGGGCTGGTGCTTTATCCACTGTGCCACCTAGCTGCCCCCACATTGGATCTTGAATTAATGCTGATGCGATTTATAATTTTAGCAGCAGGAAGCCAGTCTACTAGTATTTATTATGTTCCTGGTTTGTGCTAGACACAGAATGCTAAACCATGAATGAATGAGTGAATGAATGAATGAATGAATGAATGAAAAAGTTATATGCAAAACACTATTCTAAATGTGGAAGATACAAGCAGAAAAACAAGACAGTCCCTGCCCTCCGGGAGGCTGTCTAATATAGGGAAACAACAAATACAGATGGTCTGGGGGCATCATTCTCCTCCCTTGGCATGTGATGTCCCTATTCTTTCCTTCCGGGGGCCTTGATGCTTTAGCCAGGTCAGCCTGTCTATGCCAAACTATAAGGATACAAAGAAAGCCCAAAACAGTCTCTGCCCTCAAAGAACATACCTCCCAATGGGAGAGACAAAATGTAAATAAATAGGTACATGCAAGATGTATACAGAGTGGGTGGGAACCTGGGAGGAGAAGGCACCTGGGGAACCCCAGAAAGGCCTCCTCAAGATAGCAGCATCTGGTCTGAGTCTTAATTTTGAGGATGTCTGGGATTCTAAGAGGCAGAAATATGTACTACTTTTTGGGGGGGGGGCAGGGCATTGAGGGTTAAGTGTCTTGCCCAGGGTCACACAGCTAGTAAGTGTCAAGTGTCTGAGGTCAGATTTGAACGCAGGTCCTCCAGAATCCAGGGCCAGTACTTTATCCACTGCTGCCCCCTGTACTACTTTTTAGATGGTGGCACATAGTTAGAGTGGGGACTCCAGGGGTCCCTATGTTCTTTGGGCCCCCTACCATACTGAGCACCGCAGGTGGAAGTTAAACCTACAAGCCTAATTCTACTGAGGCAAAACCCCAAGGTTCCCTGGGAGAATTCTCATTATGGAAAGAGAAAAACATGCCACTTACCCACCCTTTCCGGCAACACTGGCCAAATAAGCACATGTGACTGACTTCATAAGGGTTGGAGTTATTCCCATAGATGTAGCTTTTATCCCAGGTCTTTGCTGTTGTTTTTCTTTCTGGCATACCTTCTCCCCAGAGGCTAATTAAGTCCTTCCTGTTGTATCTCCAGTTTCAGATGGCACCACTAATCTGGTACTTCTTATTTCTTTATAAAATCATTCTTGCTGGGAAGCTGGCTATGGGCACCTTTCCCCAGGGTGATTTTAAGGATTATGAGCAGTGGGTCTTGATAGAAGACCATGGGACATGATTTAGCAGCGTAAGACTATCATCGTGAAAGTCCTTTTCTAAGTTACATTCTGCTTCTCTCTCTCCCAACTTGATATGCTCGTTCTAGTGATGCAACTTCCATATTTCTTATATTAGACTCAGTCAACACAACGAGTAATGATGCTTAAACATTCAACAAATCAAGAAATGTGAAGTTTTGCAAAATCACCTCAAAGCAAATTGACTAGAGAAGGTACACACACTAGAAAAACCAACTGTACAATTATAGCCATTTATATATATATATATATATATATATATATATACACACACACATGGAGAGGGATGGATGGATGGATGGATGGAAAGAGAGAGAGAGAGAGATTGCTAATTGTTCTAAGATCCCCAAAACTAGAGTATCCAAAAATGAAAGTCCTGGGTAAATCATCTCTTGCGGGGTCCCTGTAAATGAGAAATGCCCAATTTTATCCCAGACTAGGCCTCCTTATGTAATGAGTCATTGTTTTCCTCTCTCAGAACCAGGATGCCCCAACTGACCCTCAGGATTCTAAGGGACCCTGAGGGTTTTGGGGGTGTCTCTTTTTCTACTATGATTAGCTCAAGCCTCCACCAGCCATGTTCCCTTCATTATTAGGGGGCCAATGGCCAACACTGAGGTCCATTGAACTAAAACATCAGATAGCTATAACAAGAGGAATATTTACTTAAAAGACAGCAAGAACAAACACACAAATATGCCCCGTGAGCATGTCAGGGTCATACTCTCCCCTGTACCACCTTGGTCTCTCATGAGAAGTAAGCTCATAATTTAGCTCAGTTGCTGGGTAGCATTAGTCCCACCAAGCTGAGGTCCCTCTTTGCTTCTCAGAACATCAATGCTTTACTGGGTCTGGAACCTGGATCCTGGAGTTCTGGGATGGTCAAGCACCCTCTTGAACCCTTTGAACTCACAAGGTGTATTCACTCCCTTCACCTAGAACCAAAAAGAATAAACACAGATGCCAAGACCAAGGCCTTTTGGCCAGATGGCTTCAGAGGGAGAAGGCCCAACACCTTTCTTCTTACAGCTTGGTCTCTTTCCAGATACTGTGAATAAGAGTTAACAAGATTCCCCAAGAGCAACAATGATGCTCTGAACACCAGGTTGCTTGAAACCCATAATGCTGTCTTAGCTCTTTTTGAAACCAAATTCCACCTGTTTTGCTTAACAGAAATTTCTCTTCCCACCCTAGTGGCACTGTAATTTTTTTAAATCTCCTGACTCCTTTTTTTTTTTCAACATTGTTACTTAGCATGCAGTTTTCTGGTTGGGGGAAATGGCCATGTATTGTGAAAATAAAAATGCCAGACCAGTCCAGAGCAGATCAGACCAGATCAGAGGAAACCAGATTAGACCAAACATTATAACAGACCACATCAGATCAGATTAGAGCAGATCAGACCAGACCAGACTAGAACAGAACAGACCAGATTAGTCCAGACCAGTTAAGACTAGACCAGATCACATCAGACAAGACTAGACTAGAACAGAACCCAACAAAACAGACAAGACCAGATCAGATCAAACCGTATCAGTCTATACCAGTCCATAATATATCAGACCAGACAACACAACCCAAGACAATATTTATTAAATGCCTCCTGTGTACAGAGCAGACAGAATATGTAAATCGTTAATATTCTTGCCATGCTTGAACCCACTTTGATACATTTCAAATCTAATTTTTGACTATATCAGGAATAATTCAATATAGTCCCAGAAGCATTTACTAAGCACTTAGTTGGTATTCATGTAATGAGCTTAACTCTGGGGAGAGAAAAGACAAAAATGAAACTGCTCAACCTCACAAAGCTTACTTTCTCCTGGGTAAACTGTAGAGTTTATGTTCTACGGCTACACAGATAAGTAAATATAAGAAGTTAAAAGTGGTTTGGGGATCACTTAGCACTTGGGAAAATCAGGAAAGTCTCTGGGCTTAACCTTGAAGGGAGCCAGGGTTCCAAGAGTCTGAGGTCAGTATGGGCAGCATTTCCCGAAGGAAGACAGCCTCATTTACACAATTGAATTGACTAAAATTATATAAATGAAGAAACATACTAAAAACTAACTGAAGTCAAGTCTGTTGCAATGATCCATGTTAGTTCCATATGACTGATATAAAAGCATTCTTGCTTGCTTTTATGGGAGGGGTTAGCAAAACACGATTCAGGGACCACATCCAGCCCCCTGCCTGTTTTTGTACCTTCAACTGCCTGTTTTTCTCCATCCCACAACCTAAGTATGGCTTTTCATTTTAAAATTCAACAAAATTTTATTTTAAAATGTTTGCTGATGGGGGCAGCTAGGTGGCACAGTGGATAAAGCACCAGCCCTGGATTCAGGGGTACCTGAGTTCAAATCCGGCCTCAGACACTTGACACTTACTAGCTGTGTGACCCTGGGCAAGTCACTTAAGCCCTGGAAAAAAAAAAAAAGAAAAAAAAAGTTTGCTGACTCTCGTTTGGAGACCTGGTCAGCTATCACTTTGGGATATTATGACCTCCGCCATTCCCAGTTACTACATCAGATATTTGTCTAACTGTTGTTCATCGGTTTATCTGGCTGTGTTAAGGGAGTGGGGTATTAGAAAGGAACTGTTGTGTCAAAACAAGATACATCAATAAAACTGTCTTACAATGTGATGGCCCCAGAAAGGCCCCAGAAGCCTGGCCAGCCAGATCATTACAGCTACTTTGAAAACCATGCTGGTGCTCGCTTTGGCAGCACATACACTAAAATTGGAACGATACAGAGGTTAGCATGGCTCCCTGCGCAAGGATGACACGCAAATTCGTGAAGTGAAAACCATGCTGAAAGCGAAAGTCGGTGGCTCGAGGACAGAGAGCAGTGAAGCCTGCAGAAACCTCTGGCTTTGATAAATGATGGCCAGCCATTCTCTTCTTCTGACACAGTCAGGGCCTCCGGGCTTACATAGCTTTTCACATCTTGATGTTAGTCTGTCTTTGCATTGGTCTCAGGCTTGAATGAAGAGTTGGTGCAGCTGCTTCTCATCCGAGATGAATTGCACACGGAGCAAGACGCCATGCTGGTCGACATAGAAGATTTGACTAGGTGAGTGTTGTGATTTCTAGCATGTATTCTATGGACTTGCTGTACCACCAGCACCGACCCCAGGAGACAGTAAGTTCCTTGAGGGCAGGCACGATTTTGTTGTTTGTCTTGTGTCCTGAGAACCTAAAATGATATCTGGTACAGAGGTGGTACTTGGTTAATCAGTGATTAATCAGTTTCTTGGATGGACTGGATTAAATTAGGGAATCTCAGAATTCCTTCTCTAATAGTAGTAGTAGTAGTAGTAGTAGTAGTAGTAGTAGCAGCAGCAGCAGTGTAGTAGTAGTGCTCTTGTAGTAGTAGTAGTAGCAGCAGCAGTGTAGTAGTAGTGCTCTTGTAGTAGTAGTAGTAATAGCAGCAGTGTAGTAGTAGTGCTCTTGTAGTAGTAGTAGTAGTAGTAGCAGCTGCAGTAGCAGTAGTATAATAGTAGTGTAGTAGTAACAGCAGCAGCAGTAGTGCTCTTGTTGTAGTAGTAGTAATAGTAGTAGTAGTAGCAGCGGCAGAAGCAGCAATTGTTTGTAAAGCACTGAGAATGTGCCAGGCACAGTGCTAAGCACTTTAAGAATATTTTCACATTGACCCTTAAAATAACCCTGAAAAATAAGTGCTATTATCATCACCATTTTTTCATTGTTTTGTTTTTGGCAGGGCAATGAGAGTTAAGTGACTTGCCCAGGGTCACATAGCTACGTGAGCATAAATGTCTGAGGCTGGATTTGAACTCAGGTCCTCCTGAATCCAGGGCCAGTGCTTTATCCACTGCACCACCTAGCTGCCCCCTATCATCACCATTTTACAGATGGGGAAACAGGGACAAACAGAGTTAAGTGACTCACCCAGGGTCACACAGCTAGTAAATGTCTGAGGCCAGATTTGAACCCAGGTCTTCCTGACTCCAAATCCAACACTCTAGCCACTGTGGCACCCTGCTCAGGTGTGTGTGTGTGTGTGTGTGTGTGTGTGTGTGTGTGGTATATGACAGTGTTGGCTAATTCTCTACAGAATTGGCAGATTTTTAAAAAAGGCCCCATAAAAATCATCCCATCCAATCCATGACCACCATTTTCAGCTCCCTGTCCTGCTAAATGCATTGCTTTCTTAGCCACCACAGAAGCTCTGTCCATTTTCTCTGAATCACAACCTTTTAGGCAGCCCTACTGTGATATCTAAAGACAGACTCCCCAGTGGGGCCTCCAAATAGAGCTGTAGACAATGGGGAAGGAAGACCATGGAGGCCACTCTCCGCCTCCTCCTTCCCCATTCGTGGGAGGTAGCCTTGGAAAGAGCCCTTCCTGGCTCTGGCTTCCCCCATGCCCAGTGCCTGCTGACAGATTGCTCTCCCTTTGTGGCAAATAACAAACTAGAGTTTCTCATTTGGCCTGAGCTCCACCAGCCTCCCTGCCAAGGGGTAGCCAATCCCTTCCTCCCTCAGACACAAACTAGGTCAAAGTTGGTCAGATGGCACAGTTCTCCAGTTCACCCACAAGACAAATGACTAATGCAGGGAACATATGAGAATGAAATGCCCCAAAAGACTATTTGGGCAGTGCATGCTAAGTGTCCTTCCCCAGGGACCTAGAAGAGGAGGCATCGCAAGGAGCCCACGACTGGCAGAACTTCTCCGATGACCACTGTAGACTTACAATCTGCCACCAAACAAACAGCTGCCATCTGACTCCCGCCCCTCACTTTATGGATGAGGAAACAAGGGGATTAGATAGTAGAACAAAGACTAAAAGTTCAGGCCCCCTAGATCCTTAGCCAAGGGCTATTTCTGCTGACAAGGGTTCAGGCAAGTGGAAATAGTGGGCAGCAAGGGGTACTGGAAAGAGCTCCAAACTCAGAGACAGAAAACCTGGCTTCTATTTCTTATTATGCCCTTACTGGACATGTGACCTTGGGCAGGTATCTATAAAATGAAGGACTGGGATGAGGTGTCTACATGGAGCAGTGGATAGAGCCCTAGGTTTGAAGTCAGAAAGATCTGAGTTCAAATCCTGCCTCAGATCCTTACTAGCTATGTGACCCTGGGCAAGTCACTTCATGCTTCTGTCTCAGTTTTCTCACCTGTCAAATGAAGGAGTTAGACATCATGGCTTCTGAGGTCCCTTTGAGCTTTGATCTATAGCTCCAGCCTGATCCAACGAGCCTACCACTGTACCAGGCACTGTTGTAAGAACCAGTGACACAAATAAAGCATTGGGGTGGGGGGGGGGGGAAATGACACAAACACACATGTCTAGATGTGTTAATTCAGGGAGAATGAGAGCACCAACAGCAAGGGGGATGAGGTGGAGGGGCTATTGAGGGAACTGGTCTGAGCTTTGAAGGAAAGCAGCAAAGTCAAAGAGAGGGCATGCCTGGCACTGGGCACAGCTTGGGCAAAGATGCTGAGGCAGGAAATAGGTAGTTCCATTTGTCGGGGAAAATGTTGTGTGAAGTGGACAGTAAGTTTGGAAAGATAGGCAGGAGCCAGATTGTGAAGGACTTTAAATGCCGTACCCAAGAAGTGTGCGCTTGTCCTAAAGGCGATGGGCAATGGGTGAGCAGGGAGAGAGATGATCAGACTAAGTGGCTTTCTGAGGATTATACATATGGTGGCTGGATTAGGAAGGAGAGAGATTGGAAGTCAAGGGTTCAATCAGGAGACTTTTGCATAGTCCATGTGAGAGGATAAATATAACATTTGTCAGGAGCACTTATCTAAGTAATTTATGTGACCTAGAATTCTCTCAGGGAAGAGAGGAGAAGATAATGCTTAGGGTGCTGACCCTCGTATCTCTTCTTTGACTGTTAAACTTGTTAAATTAATTTTTGCTAATAATGACAACTCGAGTAACCTCCTATTCCCTGGCCTCGGGTGCTATGGAGAGGATTCTGGATTCTTAAAGACTGCACTCATGGTTCTGCCTACTAAAAAGGCTTCAGGGATCATCCTGGCAGGGGACTGTAGGCTTGGCATTCAAGGACCAGCCTAAGGCAGATGAGATGGACTTGTTATTTGGACATCTGCAGGGTGTTGAAGGTTTGGGCCACAGCAATTCCCCAGGACAGGTTGCAGAATCAGTCCCCATACCTACAGGTACCCAGATCCTTAAGTTAACTGAAGGATTAGAGAAAGCTATGTAAATACAGGGTGGGCCAGAAGTCATTATGTTTTAATAACTTTTTGAATATTTTTTCTTTATTTTTTGCCATTTATGAGATTTGATTTTTTTACACATAATGTAAATTCATTTCCTATATATACTGTATATGATGTTATGGTATTATAAATTAAAAACAAAATAAAGGAGTTATTAAATATCAGAATCCTTTGTGACCCCACCCTGTATAATGTGGATAGCCAAAGACTGGTGATATACCTTTGTCCTGATTTTCACTAGGATAAACTGAAAAGTCCTTCCTTTTGTATGCTTCACACTTCTCATGACCTTAGCTTTAATAGTAAAGTAGAGAAGAGTTTTTCCTAGTTCCCTTTTCTTGACTTTGCCAGAGTGCTTAATCCCAGGATATAACAATAATAACAACAACAACAACAACAACAACAACAACAACAACACTTATTTTTAACATTTTGAGATTTGCAAAGTACTTTAAACATGCTCTCATTTGATCCTCATAACAGCCCTTGGAGGTAGGTGTTATTATTATTTTTTATTAATTAATTAATTTATTTGTTTAAGTTTTCATCCTTTGTTTAGATAAGATTTCCAATTTCAAATTTTTTCTCCCTCCCTCCCCTCCCTGCCCCCCTCCCCTAGACAGCAAGTAATCTGATATATAACATTAAACATATTTCTGCATTAGTCATGTTATACAAGAAGAATCAGAGCAAGAAGGAAAAACCTTAAAAAAGAAAAACAACAGCACCAAAAACAAAAGAAATAATATGGTCCAATCAGCGTCCATATTCCACAGTTCCCTTTTTTTTTCCTGGATTTAGAGAGCCTTTTCCATCATGAGTCCTTTGGAACTTTCTTGTACCATTGGATTGGTGAGAAGAATCTAGTCTATCACAGTTGATCAACACATAATGCTGATGATACTGTGCACAATGTTCTCCTGGTTCTGCTCATCTCACTCATCATCAGCCCACGCAAGACCCTCCAGGTTTCTCTGAACTCCTCCTGCTCATCGTTTCTTACAGCACAATAGTATTCCATTACATTCATATGGTGGGTGTTATTATTTCCCCCACTTTACAGATGAGGAGACTGAGGCAGGAAAAAGTTAAATAATCACACAGCTAGTAAGTAACTGAGGATGGATTTTTACTCAAATCTCTCAGACTCCACGTCCAGCGTTTTGTCCACTGTACCACCTCCCTGCCTCACAATAAAATAGAATCATTCCTTTCAATCAGTCAGGTATTTATAAAGTGCCAACAGTGTGCCAGGGGATACGAGTGCAAAGAATGGCACAGTCAAATGGATAGTGAGCTTCCATTTATGGCACAAATCTATAACTAAGAACTGCAAAGATTCCTGTTTACTGATTTAATTTTATTGGCAGAACATTTCCTTATCACCCACTATGGGCCAGGCAATGTGCTAGGTGCTAGGGTTAGAGAGACAAAAATAAGATTACCTGTCCTCAAGGAATTTACAATCTTCTGGGGCGGGACAGGGCAGGGAGATAGAACATGCATTTTTAAGTAGGAGGAACCTTCTGAAAGAGGCAGGACCTGAGCCCTGCTCAAAATCTAAGAGCAGAAGGAAACGACACAAATGCTGAGAAGGAAACAATTCATTGGTGCCGTATAGACCCAGAACCTCAGGATCATTATTTCTTTTTTAAAAATTTATAATTGAGGGGGCAACTAAGTGATGCAGTGGATAAAGCACCGGCCCTGGATTCAGGAGGACCTGAGTTCAAATCCAACCTCAGACACTTGACACTTACTAGCTATGTGACCTTGGGCAAGTCACTTAACCCTCATTGCCCCACTCCACCCCCCACCCCCCAAAATGGAATAGAGTCCTGGACCTGGAGTTAGGAAGACCTGAGTTCCAATCTAGTATCAGATACTTAATAGCCATCTGACCTTGAAGCAGCTGGGTGGCATGCTGGATAGAGCACTGGGCCTATAGTCAGAAAGACATAAGTTCAAATCTAGACTCAGTGACTTACCAGCTACATCCCCCTGAATAAGTCCCCTGACTACTGTCTGCCTCAGTTTCCTCAACCGTAAAATGGAGATAATAATAATATCACCTATCTTCCAGAGTTGTTGGAGCAAATGAGATAATATTTATGAAGTTCTTTGTAAACCTTATTATTACTACTAAGTATTATTAATAATTACATAGCAATTATATGTACTATAAAATACATTCTATTTATTGTTCATCATTATGTTATTACATATTATATAATTATGAATAATACTTTTCAACAATACAGCTGTTTCTAGATATAGACCCACAACACCCTTACCATCCCCACTGTGAGTGACTTTCCCCCAAAACAAAGATAGTGATGTCAACTTAACCATCACAGAGGCTGCTGCCTTCTAAAAGATACACGTGCACAGATACACATGGACTCTCTCAACTGCTGATGAATTCTGTCGGTGAAAATAAAGACCACTTCTCTATGACTCGGAAGAGCAATACTATTTTCTAATTTCAAAAAGTAGATTGGGAGATGAGCAATATTCTTTTCCCAGCTATTCATAGTTGCAAAATATTTCATGCTCACTTCTCAACAGAAAGTGCTGGAGAAACCACAGGCTAAAGATATTTGTTATAATGGCACTGGGACAGAGGTGTCCTGTTAAGCTAAATATATGCCTCTGATTTATCAATTACATTCTGCAAACCTATTAATTATATTATTATATTTGTATAATACTAATGTATTGATTGCTATACTATATTGATTAATTATGTTAATATATTTTATTATGTATTGCTTATTATAACAGTATATAACACTATGCTACATTTTAATATATTATGACTATATCATTATTATACCATATTTTAATATAGTATAACTATCATTACTATACTATATTGCAATATAGTATAATTATATTATTCTTATACTATATTGCAATCTACTATATTATAATTCTGTATCATATAATGCTATATTTGAATATATTTAAATTATCATTAATTATTATTCAACTTTAATATATAATGTAATAAATATGTCATTATAAATTTACAAGGCACTAGGGATAGAAAGATAAAGAAACAATTCACTCTCCCAAGGACATTCCATTAGGAGGGTTGTGACATACATGGTGCCAAGTATGATACAATGTGGCAATTGCAGGGAGAAGGGTTGGCAAGGAGAGACCAAGTCAAGGCACTGTGGGAATATTTGAGGAGGAAGAAGGGATCCGGGAAGGTTTCACAGAGGAGGTAACTCCTGAGGTGAGACCTGAAGGAAAAGAGGATCCTGAAAGGTAGAGTTAAGAACGAACCAAGGGGAGGGAATGGCCTTTGCAAACATACAGAGGTGGGAGATGATGTGAGATCATTGATTTACAGCTGAAGAGAACAAAAGTGATCTTATCCAAATCCCTCATTGTGTACCTGAGGAAAATGAAGTGCAGAGAGGTTCATCCACAGTCACACACGGTAAATAGAGGAGCCCCTAATCCTCTGACTTCAGAGCCAACCCTCCCCACTGGACCACCCTGCCTTTTTAAGTTCATGTTGAGTCCATGAAACCACTAGTGGTCCAGTGTGGCTGGAATCCAAAGGGCATGAAGGGGTATAATGTAAAATAAACAAGAAAAGTGGATTGGAGCCATACTGTGGAGCACTGTAAGTGCAAAACCGTCTGTAGTTTATCCTAGAAGCAATAGGGAGCCACCAGCAGTTCCAGGGGAAGGGAATGACCTCATCAGATCTGTGGCTTAAGAAAATTGGACAGCTGTATGGAAGATAGATTGGAAAGGGGAGAAACTGGGGGTAGGGAGACCCACCAAGAGATGATTACAATAATCCAGATGAGGTCCCAATAGACATTCAAAATAGAGCATGGGGACAGATCACAGATACGTAATTTTAAGGGATTTTAAAAATCATCTAATTCAACCTCTTCATTTTACAGATGAAGAAACTGAGACTCAGACAAGTTAGATGATTTGCCCAACATCACACAGAGAATAAGAGTCAGAGCTGGCATTTGAACCCATGCACTCTGGTTCCAAGACCAGTGTTTTCCCCACTGTATATACTACCTTCCTCCCAGCCCATGTGAGAGATGGTGGGGAGGGAGGGGTCAAGGATTACTCTCTGAACTTCAGTCACTGAGGATGAGGGGTGCCCTCAGCAAACAGGAAAGCCCAAAGGAAAGACAAGTCCTAAGGGAAAGATGGGGAGTTCTTTTGGGGATGCAAGAAGTTTGATGCCACGGATGTGGAGGTGTCCAGCAGGCAGCTGGGGAGGTGGACTCGAATGCAGGGCTCACGTTAGTTCTGGGCACATAGCTTTGGAGATGATCTGTTTGCAGAGAATCATCCAAGCCTTTGGATGCTACTGAGATCACCGTGAAGGAAAGTGTGAAGAGAACAGAGGAGAGAGTCCAGGAAAGAGCCTCCAGAGACATCCGTGCATTGGTGGTTAGGACGCAGGAGAGTGGAGGGTGGCCTAGCAAAGCTGGCTGAACAGCAGTGGTCAGGCTGGTCAGAGGAGAGGCAGGAGAGAGCAGTGTCACAGAAACCAAGGAAGGAGAAAGTGTGCAGGGCCGATCAGTGGTATCACAGCTGCTGGTGAGGAGGGTGAAGCCTGAGAAAATAGTCAAGGATTCAGCAATTGAGCTTTTCATGAAAAGAACAACATATTTTAAGTGGTGACTATTGCCCTATTCCCAACACCCTCAAAAATTCACTCACACACACACACACACACACACACACACACATACACACTAACAAGGGTACATTAGTACCTTTGGTGTTGAGGTCAAAGAACACTGTATCTGGAATAAGGGGTCTTCCTTTGATTCCTGGCTCTGATGCTTACTAGATGTATGACCTTGGGTAAGTCACCATCTCTAGGCCCATAAAAATGAGGAGGTTGGACTCTACCTCTAATATCCCCTTTGGGTCTAAATCTATGGTCCTATATGTTTGTTGAATTGAATTAAATTGAATTGAATTGGCTAAGTCACTGTTGGCTTGGCACATTGCCTGGCACGTAGTAGACACTTGCTATAGGGTTATTATCTTGACTTCCTGGCACCGAAGTCTCAGAAATGGTAGCTCATTGGGCATCTTACCGTTTCTAGTGCCAGACTTTCAGGAGTCAGGCCCACTAGGGCAGGCTCTGTGTGCACACACAGGCGACATTGGAATGGATGGGATGAAGGGATCATTCCTTCCTTCCAGATGTCTTTTCTTGGCATATGATGACTGAAGTCTTTGCCCACTTCTCTGCCTGGCTTCTGGCTTCTGTTGTCCTGATCTGTGATTGCCCCCAGAGCCATGAGCTCTGCACAGGGGAGGGAGACTTTGTGCCGGGCCATCTTCTCTAAAGAGTATTTCTCCAGAGATGACAATCTCCTTAAAGTTTTTCTATCTGAGCTTCACACCAATTCAGCAGCATCTGTGAAATCCCTCCCCAACCATTCAAAAGCTGGGAAATAGGCTGTGTCTCCCCTGCCCAGGACGGAGGAGAGCTTGCATTTCCCTTCTCGGGCCAGCCTGGCCATTTCCAAAAACCATCTGGGTGGACCCATTGTGTTTTGCTATCCTTGAGCACATTTTTTCCAAACAACATGTTTAATTAGTGCTCGTTAGCATGAGGCAAACCTTGCACTTGGCCATTCTGCCTTCCTGTGCCCGCTGTTCAGCCTGCTGTCACACTGGGCAGCCTCAGGCTCCCTGCTCATGTGAGAGGCTTCCTGGGATGGACACACTCCAGAGCAGGGCCTCCTGGTCATCTTGCTTGTGTGCATGACAAGACCATCCATGACCCTTTGAGCCCTACAGAGCCCTGAAATTAGGGGACTGGGGGTGGGAGGGGGTTGGGGTTTTACATAAAAATGAAGGTGATTGGAAACAATATTCAGGAATGACTTTGATAATTTGATTGGAGTTAAGGAGGCCAAAATTCAGTCACTTGACCCTGGAATCTGCATTGTAATTTGTAAGGCCCTGAAAAGGTCAATGACTTGTCCAGGGTCACACAGCCAGGATGCATCAGAGGCAGGTCTTGAACCCAAGTCTCCCTGGCTCCAAGGCCAGCTCTCTATCCACAAAGCCACACAGCCAAGAGGTTCAAACTTTAAAGTAATACACAAATGTTAATTATTATTGCTGTTATTAATCTTGGTAAAAGGAAGGATAACATACTGACCTCAAATTCCTATCATGTGCCTTAGACCATTTGATTCTTTCAGTTTATTTAATTTATTTGCAATTGGATTTTGTTTCTCCTTGTTCTTCCCAGCACCTCCCAACAAAGTCAATTTTTTTTCTTGTTGTTTTTAATATTATTGACACTTCCCAATGACCAATCTCTTAGGTTATAGACCAAGGGTTCTTAACCTGGGATATATGAACTTGGGTTTTTAAAAATATTTTAACAGAGAGCAACTAGGTGGCACAGTTGATAAAGCACCAGCCCTGGATTCAGGAAGACCTGAGTTCAAATGTGGCCTCAAACACTTAACACTTACTAGCTGTGTCACCCTGGGAAAGTCATTTAACCTTCATTGCCCCATAAAAAAAATCAAAAACTATATTTCAATATAATTGGTGACCTTAGTAATCCTGTGAAATGTATGTATTTAAAAACATGATTCTGAGAAGGGGCCCATTGGTTTCTTCAGGCTGACTGCCAAAGGTTGGCCAGGGCACAAAGAAAGGTAAAGAAGCCATTACAGACACCCTAATTAGTGACTAGGACCCCACAGTTGAATTAGCTGCTTATTCAAGTACATTTAATTGTATGAAATGGAAACATTCCAAAAATTGAATTGATTTACATAGACTGAAGTTCAGCAACTCTAGGGAATGTATTTCTTCATGAGCTGATCTGACCCTTTGTTCAACTGGTGCCGTGTCTGGAAAATCAGAGGGCAGCAGAGACTCTTCCTCTCAGAGTTAAAGTAACGAATCTTGTCATTAATTTTACAGACATGCCGAAAGCCAGCAAAAGCACTTGGCCGAGAAAATGCCAGCCAAATGAAGCCGGCAGCCCACACCAGGAGACCAAGCTTGAAAACTATTGTGCTTCTGTGGTTGTAAAATGCTGATACGCCCTCGGAGGGGTGCACCAAGAAACAAAAAAAAAAAAAATCAGTGTTAGTCATTGATGATGTCCGAAGCTTCATGTCCAGTGATTGGCCTTTGCTTCTTAATTTATTTTCATTTTAACTCGTGCCACTAAATAGCCGGCATTTTAAGAAAATACAGTTATGAGAAGAAAATGTGCAGTTGCCATGCTGTTACGAACCATGGTTGGGAACAGAGGGTAGTTGAACTTTCTTTTTTATTTGTTTAGAGACTTTCAGTTGGACCCGTCCTTTCTCATTGCCTACTTTTACTCCTCACTGTAGTTCACTCTAAAGAAGAAGCTGTCAAAGCCGGTGCTATTCAAGTTCAAACCATACCTGCCTGCCTCGTCGTGAAGTTGTAGCTTTCTGTCATCTGGATATTTTAATCAGTTTTCAACATTTTGTGAATGTTGACTACCTGACCTTCATTTTTAGATGTGCTATTAACATTCAGCTGGATTCAGAGAGTTGCCCTGGAACGTTTTATGTATAAATATGTAAAATAAAAATTGAAAATTTGTTTCATAGGATATGTCTTTTTGTTCAGCGGTAGATGTGGCGCTGTTCCTTCCCCTTTGCTTTCCAAGGGAGAAATCATACAGCCGCTGGTTTTTACTACAGAGAGGTTTCATTGCATGTGGTTCCATGAGCAACTTGCAATGAGCTTGTATTGTAAGACATCACAAGCCTTGTAAGTTGCTCTGAGCTCAAAGAAGAACTATTTCTTTGTCCAGAAGGATAGAATTGCAGAGTTGGAAGCAACCTCACTGGTTATCATTCCCAACCAATTCCCCCAAAAGAATCTCCATAATAATAACCTAGAATTTATGTAGAACTTTAAAGATTACAAAGTACTTTTTTTTTTAAAGTACTTTTTTGTTTTGTTTTGTTTTTGATTTTTTTTTAGTGAGGCAACTGGTGTTAAGTGACTTGCCCAAGGTCATACAGCTAGTAAGTGTTAAGTGTCTGAGGCCGGATTTGAACTCAGGTACTCCTGAATCCAGGGCCAGTGCTCTATCCACTGCGCCACCTAGCTGCCCCTACAAAGTACTTTAAAAACATTATTTAATTTCCTTACAACAACCTTGGAATGTAAGTGCTATAATAATCCCCATTTTACATATAAAGAAATTGAGGTAAACAGATTAAGTGAGTTGCTCATGATCTCATTGCTTGCTAGTATCTGAGACTAGATTTAAACTCAGGTCTTCTTGACTCCAAGTCCAGTGATCTCTCCACCAGGCCACATAGCATTAAAACTTATCCAAAGAGTAGTCGTCCAGTTTCTGCTCGAACACCACCAAGGGGTGGGGACCAACTATTCCTGGGCCCATTCTACTTTTGGAAAGTTGTAATCTATACATCCTGTCTGTGTGACCCTTGGCCAGTCAGTGCCCCTAGCACTAAGACTGATGAAATCATAGACTCCATCCCAAAACACAAAGCTTAAGTAATCTCTAATGAGGACAACAGCCATCAGATAAACATTCCCCCTGAGAAACAGCACCGTCAACAGAGGCATGATCTACTAAGTTACTAACGTTCAGTGGATGTTAGACACATACCCTCCAATTGATTATTGTTGATCCTTTGTTTTCGAAGAGGACTAATGACATCATAGAATGATGTCTTGCACATGAACTGGATTTAAGGGAGGCAGAGCTGCACACAATCATCAGCTTCACTCTCCGAGTCATTGGAATCCAGTGGCAAGAGATGACTGGCAATGAGCTGCTAAGCAGTGGGTGGCCTTCAACGTGCTGACCATGCTATAAGCACACACAGCTCCCACTTCAGCTGCCTTCAAGGACATTGGAGCAAGTTGTCCTCATCTTCCCATTCTGACAGAAGTCTTCATATGCTTGGGGTAGACATCCCCCTAACTCACCAGTGGGTGCGAGGCCCATCTGCCAAGATGGTTTTGCCAGGGTATGGCTGCTGTGCATGCTCCAGCTTCTTGGAGCCTCAGGTGGGAAAATAATACCTCTCACCTTTTGTTGACAAATCAGTTCCAAAAGCAAAATGTTAGTTTGCCAGACCTTTTACCTTGACCAAGATGTTTTTATATGAAAAGTGACAACTGAACTCCTTCCCCTATCCCTGATCCCATTTGACATGTGAAAGTCAAACAGTATAGTTTCATTAGGAATATAAAACTCATGTATTGCATGCATGTGAATGATTAGATGTACATAAGTCCTTTGGGAAACATAACATTTTACTCAGGGTCACTCAGAGAGAGAACAAAGAGCAGAAATTTCAAAGAGGCAAATGTTGGCCTTATGTCAACATAACTTCCTAACTCAGAGAGCAGTGAAAAAGTGGAAAGGGCTGGAGAGTGGGGAGTGAGGTTCCTCCCATTGAAGGTCTTCAAGTATCAGTTAGATGACCACTAGTCACAAATGTTGGAGGAAGGTAGGGAAGGGATGGACTAGACAAATGCCGAGGTACCCTCCAACTATGAAATTCTATATTTTCAAACGTTTGGCCACTGACTTGAACCCAAAGTCTAACCATGGGCTAGCACAGACAGTAGGCACTTCATAAATGCTGAGTTGAACTGGCATACCTTTGTTGACCTGGGCAGCTGGGTGTTTCAGTGGATAGATCACTGGGCTTGGACTCAGGAAGACTCACCTTCCTGAGTTCAAATACTGCTTCAGACACTAGCTGTATGACCCTGGGCAAGTCACTTAACCCTGGTTGCCTCAGTTTCTTCATCTGTAAAATGAGCTGGAGAAGGAAATAGAAAACCACTCCAGTATCTTTGCCAAGAAAACCCCAAATGGGGTCACAAAGACTCAGATGCAACTGAATAACAACCACCATTGTTGTTCATGGGGAATAGTGATTTCCAGCACTCAGTCTCCCTGCTTTTCTCTATGACAAAGCCTTTTTTATAGTTTAGTGACTCTTGAGCTTTTTCATCCCAAGGTAAAAGATCCTTTGGGCTACCTTCCTCTCCCTCAGTCTCATATGTCAGTAGTGGCCAAGGGTGAGGGGAAATCAACCAAACGATAAATACTATGTGCCTGGCAGATAGTAGGAAAAGAATACCCAGGGCAGAGTGTCCATGGTGGGGAATTTGAAGACCTGCATTCTAGTCCTGGCCCTGCCATGAAATCACCATATGACTTTGGACAAACCACTTCAACTTTCTAGGTCTGAAAGCATGAGTCTTGGGATCTCTAAATCCCCATCTACCTACCTCTGTCATCCTCTCCCTTTTTTTTTAGTGAGGCAGTTGGGGTTAAGTGACTTGCCCAGGGTCACACAGCTAGTAAGTGTTAAGTGTCTGAGGCTGGATTTGAACTCAGGTACTCCTGAATCCAGGGCCAGTGCTCTATCCACTGCTCCACCTAGCTGCCCCTGATCCTCTCCCTTTTTAACAGAATGAATGGAACACTGGACTTGGAGTCAGGAAGACATGAGTTCTAATCTGGCCTCAGACCCTTACTAACTGGGTAACTCTAGGCAAGTCACTTAACCTCTGTCTGCCTCAGTTTACCCATCTGTAAAATGGGAATGATAATAGGCTTTGCCTCACAAGAGCTAATGTGAGAACCAATGAAGGCAATATATGTGAAGTACTTAGCAAACATTAAAGAATTCTATAAATGTTAGCTATTCTTGTTAGCTCACTGGTCCACAATCATGGGATTGTACTTAGAGAACCATGCTCTTGACAGATCTTAAAACCTGGAAGGAACAGACTCCCTTCTGTATTTACATTCATTTCTCCATGAACGAAATGTACCATTCATCCCAAGGTAGGCTGATGGATAATGAATCTTTCAGGATACTTTTATAGAGGCATATATTCAGTTGTCAGTGTCAATTAATATGATATTAAATTATGTAAGTTAATGTTCTGGCTCAGCACTGATTAAATGACCTTTTAATTACCAAGAGATGACCCCAAAATGATCTTGCTTCAGAGGACTGATAAGAAAGCATTCACCAAGGCTAATTGATTGTAAGAAACGAGCCACAGAGCAGATAGAAAGAATAGAGAGACCTCAGTTCAAATCTTGTGCACTTAATAGTTATATGACCCTGGGCAAGTCACTTAACCACCACCTGCCTCAGTTTCCTCAACTATAAAATGGGGATAATAATAGCCCCTATCTCAAAGGGTTGCCATGAAGATCAAAGGAGAGAAGATTTGTCAAGTTCTTAGCACTGCATGGTTGGTGCTTGATAAACCTTTGTTCCCTTTCCATTCTGGCTTGGAAGGAGGGGAAATGGAGTCCCTGTGTTCTAGATACTCATATAGGTGGCATAGGGGATTGAAGTCATGAGACTGGGCTTGCATCCTGGCTCAACGGAGTACTGCTCATGGGTCTTTGTCATTCAGACTCAGGGAGGATCCTGGAATCTGGACCTGGAGGGATGTGGGAGGGACCTTAGAGGGGCCTCCTCTCCTTCCCATTTTATAGATGAGGAAACAGCTGCCAGGAGAAGTTAATTGACCCATCTACTACCCATGAGTCATCAGGCAGGTGACCGAGATCCAGAGAATGGGAAGGTTATGAGTTCCAACCTACTTCAGTGCCTCCCAGGCCTCAGTTTCCTTATCCACAAAATAAGGAAATTGAAATAGGTGCTCCCTAAGAGCACTTCTAGGGCTCCTAGATGTGACAGTGGAAAAGGCCTGGAGTCAGGAAGACCTGAGTTCAAATCTGTCCTCAGACACTTAGTAGCTGTGTGATCCTGGTCAAGTCACTTAACCCTGTTTGCCTCAGTTTCCTCTCTCAAATGATCCAGAGAAGGAAATTGCAAACAACTCTGGTATCTTTGCCAGGAAAAACCCAAGGAGGGTCCTGAAGAGTTGCTCATGACTAAAAAGTAGCTTAAGAACAACAAAGGGTACTTCTGCCTCCAAAATGCTATGACTCTGTTTCCCTAACCCAAATATAAAGAAAGAGTTGAGCAACGTGCTGATTAATCAAAACACCCATTTTCCCCTTTACTGTGGTTAGGACTTTTTTTATTACTTCACATTTTTTCCCTCTTTAATAAGAAATAAATACTTTGTCATTGGGCAATTTTGAAAGCAAAAATGGTAAGTGGCTCTGGTGTGAGCAGAGATGACAACGATCTTGTGTTTTTTGCTTCCTCACCCAGACATAGGTGCCCATCCGTAGAGACACGGAGCCCTAACTGGACCTCTCTCTAACTGGGTCAAAAACAGTCAATTGACAGAATGCATAGCTGCAGTGGCAGAGAAAGAAGACGCAAGTACAGTCATGCCAAGAGGGGACAACACAGTCCCCACTCCTGTAAAGGTTAGAGGAGAAAACAAACCCCAGAAGAGGAGATCTCAGTGGTGGGACCCTGGCTATGGTGCAGTACCCCAAAGGACGACAGTGCTAGCCCCGCCCCCAAGAGACTGCCCCTTTCCATGGAGAAAACATGTCCCCCCAAATGTCTGTCTCCTGGAACAAAGTCTTGTTCACCCTATGATAGTTACAGCTCTGAGGCTAATGCCCCAACCCACACTTTGACTCTGGTTAGTAATTCAGTAGAAAAGCAACCCTTTGCATCAAGAACAATTTAATTGGGAAGCTAGGAGGAGGCACCTGAGGCTTAAAAGGGGTGGAAAGTCTCTTTAAACTAAGAGCATCCTTCTCCTTTTCAATGAAGTCAAGGACTCTCATCTGTGCTGCAAGACCGCCACTAATGTCTGTTGTCATGTGAGATACAAATGCTTGTTCCTTTGTGGGAAAGCAAGTCCACAGTAAGCAAATTTTTTTTTAGGGAAGTAATTGTAGGCCACAAGAAGAAGGATTAGGGGTGTGCCTGCTTTATACATGGCAATGAACCTGCCTTTCAAATGGTAAGTCAGGAGGAGAAGCCCAGCCTCCCAGCACTTTATGGGGGGACCTAATGGTAGAAGGCTTTCATCTGTAGCTGCAGCTCTGACCTTGGGCAAATCACTACCCCTCTTTAGGACTCTCTTTCCTCAGCTGTAGACTAGGTGACTGGCACCAGTTCAGGGCTTCTTAACCTAGGGTCAGTTTTTGAGTCACATTCAATTCTTCGTGACCCCATTTGGTGTTTTCTTGGCAAAGATATTGGAGTTCTTAGCCATATTTGGGGGAGGGGGAAGCTAGGTGGCACAGTGGATAGAGCAACAGTACTGGAGTCCATAAGACCTGATTTCAAATACAGGCTTAAACATTTACTAGTTATATGACCCTGGGCAAGTCACTTAACCCTATTTGCCTCAGTTTCCTCATCTGTAAAATGAGCTAGAGAAGGAATGGTAAACCACTTCAGTACCTCTACCAAGAAAACTCCAGATGGGTCCATGAAGAGTCAGACACAACTGAAACAACTGAGCTTGACATAGTTTGATAACTATGTCAATATAATTGATGTCTTTTGTGATGCTTTTAAAGGCAAGGAGAAATTTAAAGACTCCTTCTCAGAAGGAGTTGGGTTCCACCAACCTGCCAAAGAGGAGAAAATGACACAAAACAGACAAGGAAGCCCCTGGACTAGATGTGTCTAAAACCTCTTCCAGGTCTAATTCATCTAAGGGCTACAGTATATCAAACACTGGGCATGGAATCAAGAAGACCTGAGTTCAGATCCTGCATCAGACATTTTAGCTCCATAAATCTGAGTAAACCAATTTGGCCACTTTCACCCTGAGTTTCCTCATCTATAAAATGGGGGTAATAATAGCACAAGGTTTTTGTGAGGATCAGTGAGCTAGAAACTTTAAAGTGTTATATAAATGCAATCTATTATTATAAAGGCTCTTTTATGATCATATCTCTAGATCTGGAAAAAACCTTGGAAGCCATCTATTCCAACTCCCCCATTTTACAAATGAAGAAACTGAGACCCAAGGAGGTTAAGTGGTTTGTCCAAGTGCATAAAGGTAGAAAATGTCAAAGGGGAGATTTGAACCCAAGTCATCTAACTCCACAGCCATAACCTCTGCCTACCCTGACCCTAGCTACTGACCCCTCCACCTCCACTTCCTTGTCTGTCTTTGTCCCCTGGACCAAGCCCAACCTTGATTTCTAGTAAGAAGCCGCCATTTTAAGAATGGATAAGATAAATGGGGCAGCTAGTCTTATCAGCTTGATCTGTTTCCATGGTTAATTGATGGGAGTTGTTAAGAAATGCTTTTGTGGGCTCTTGGGAGAAAGAAAGAGATGACAGATAGGATGAGAACCACAGAGCTAACACCACAATTGCTATTCACAAGGCGGGGGAAAATCACTGAAAATCTTCTGGTCTGTGGGTTCTTGGGTCCTCCTTTGGGATGATTAAGATGGAGCGAAAACATATAGATGATGTTTATTAGATATGCATGAGCTGAATTTGATGAGTTTCATTAGCTCACTCTTTTCCCCCACATATGATCAACTTGGACTTATTCAGTCCTGGTTTATGCACCTTGGGGCTTGTCATAGACACTTCTTACTCCCTAGATGACTTTTCCCTGGTACCTAATGAGCTTTTCAGTTCTCTCTCCCTGCTGCCCAGCTGGGTGCTCAGGTAATGTAAATTACTATTACTTGAAGCCAGCATAATTCACACTGTAGTCGAATGTAAGCTCAGTACAGGAAAGAGGTGTTTTGTATTGGTGTTTTTCTCTTTATGTAGATTTGTCCTAGCACCTATCACAGGGATTGCATACATTAAGCACTTAATAAATGTTTGTTGAATTGGAAGAAATCAAAAAGTGAGGGGATTCAAATTTGGCACATCGCAGACCATTTCAGTCTCCACTTGCAGAGCTTCAGTGAGGAGGAGCTCACAAGAACAGTGTCATCACTCTACTAGGTTACTGTCAAATATCTGAAGATTGATATCATGTCACTGAATCACAGAATCTTGGAACAGGAAAGACCTCTGAGGTCATGTCACCCAACCCTTCTCACTACAAGGAACCCACCAAGTAATCTCCAGGTGCTGTCTACAGAACAGCCAGGGAGGGGAACCAGGTGCTGTCTACAGAACAGCCAGGGAGGGGAAAACCACTTCCTCTAAAGGTAATCCATTCCAATTTTGAGTAGTTTAGGTGGTACATCAGATAGAGTAACAGGCCTGAAGTCAGCAAGACTCATTTTCCTGAGTTAAAATCCAGCCTTGGATACTTACTAGCTGTGTGACCCTGGACAAGTCACTTAATCCCATTTGCCTCAGTTTCCTCAACTGTAAAATGAGTTGGAGAAGGAAATGGCAAACCACCACAGTATCTCTGCCAAGAAAACCCCAGATGGGGTCACAAAGAGTAAGACACAACTGAAATGACTGAACAACATCAAAATCCTTAAGAATTTCCCCAAAAAAACATTTAAATAAACAAATAGATAAATAAATAGATCTCCCCCGCCCACTACTGAGCCTTAAATTTGGCTCCAAAATTAAAAACAAAAGAGTTCGAACCTGGCCAGACAATTTTTCCTCCAACAATTAATCAATCAGCAAGCATACATTAAGTGCCTAATGTATGCCAAGACTGTGTTAGATACCACGGAATACAAGTTAGCATTTAAAAAATGAGAATTAAATAGACTTTGAAAGTTTCTGCCCTTTATTTTCAGACAAAAAGTCCTAGACATTTTTTGTCTTCCTCAAAATCATCTGAAGTGTGGGCCAGTTTTCATTTCCATCCCCCATCCTCTGCCTGTTTCCTTCCAAGGAACCTTCCCCAAGAGGTTTGGGCCAGGACTGATTTGCATAGCAGCTGCTCCAGCCTGAGAGCAAAGACACTCTGCCCTGTCCCATTGAATCAAGAGTCAAGATGCCCACTTCCCCTTTTAACGTACACAGATGGGTATCGCTTCCTAAAAGAAACACCACTGTCAAGTGAGTTGGGCTGAGAAAACCTCAAAGCTCCAATCCCATTTCCTCAGCACCAAGGAGTCTGGACAGCTGGCGGGGTGCTGGTCACTAATAACCAAAAGCTGGGGGCTTTAAACCAGTGCTGGCCTCCCAAAGGATTGTGGATTTGGGGGAAGGCAGGAAGCTTGTCAAGTGACTTTGGTATCAGGTAAATGTGGAGGATTTTCCTTCCATGCTAATGAACCAGACCAGGGACATTCATTTTCACAGAGCATCAGAAAATGAAAGTCACACCTTGGTTGGTGCTTGTAATCCCTGGGACTCCAAAGAATCAGAGGCTGTGGTCATTCCCAACTCCAAACCCCTGACATCATTGGAGGTACTCCCCCTCCCACCTTCCAGGGTCTGTCTCTGTCTCTCTCTGTCTCTCTCTGACTCTCTCTCTCTGTCTTTCTCTGTCTCTCTGTCTCTCTCTGTCTCTCTCTGTCTCTCTGTCTCTCTCTGTTTCTCTGCCTCTCTGTCTCTCTCTGTCTGTCTCTCTGTCTCTCTGTGTCTCTCTGTCTCTGTCTCTCTCTGTCTCTTTCTGTCTCTCTCTCTGTCTCTCTCTCTGTCTCTCTCTCTGTCTCTCTCTCTCTCTGTCTCTCTCTCTCTCTCTGTCTCTCTCTCTGACTCTCTCTCTTTCTCTCTCTCTCTCTCTGCCTCCCTCCCACAACTTAGAATTGTAGAGCCTTTTTGTAACTTGGTCCTTAATGGGGAAACCTCGGCCAGCCTTCCTATCAGTGGTAGGAGGGTTGAAGCCCAAAGTCAAGCAATCTCAATTCAGTTTGATTTCTCCCCTCTGAGGCAAGTGTCTCAGCCTCTCTGGGCTTCAACTACCTCATGTGTAAAATGAGGGGCTTAGATTACCTGGTCACTAAAATGTCTTTCCATTGGAAAGCTGGAATCCCTTGCTAAGAACTGAAAATTAATGACATTTCCCAAGTTGTCTGTCTTCTTGCCAAAGGATCCCTTGGACCCAGAGAGAATGATTCCAGCATTGCTTTTGGCCTCCTGGATTAGTTGGTGAGTCTGAGGAAAAAGAGCAGGTGGGATCCCCATTTCACAGACAAACTCACAGACACAGGGATGGCATTCTCTCAGACCTACCATCCCACTGGAGCTGGGCTTAGCTAGAACTCAGGCCTCCCCATACCCCATCTGCTGATGCTTCCACTGCCAACCTTTCTTTAAACAGATTCTTTCCCATTTTCTCTTTTCTCATTAGAGAAGGGAGTGTAGTAGAGTGGGAAAAGCATATCCCATGGAGAGCTGGATTCAAATTGCATCTCCCACACTTACTAGCCAAGGACCTAGGGTAGGATCGGAGAGAAAGAATAATAAAAGAATAGACTTAGAGCTGGAAAGGACCTTGAAGGCCATTCAGTCCAACCCCCTTATTTTGCCAATGAGGAAACCGAGGCAGAGCTGAAGTGACTTGCTACACAGTTAATAAATATTTGAGACCAGATCTGAACCCATATCTTCCTAACTCCAATCCTAAATCCCAATAGCTAGTTTAAAGTTTTCAAAATGCTTTAAATATATCATCTCATTTGATCGTCACCAAAACCCTGTGAGGTGGCTATTAACATTAACCCCATTTTACAGAGGAAGAAACTGAGATGCAAATAAATTAAACGATTCACTCATTGTCTTCCAGCTAGTAGCCATGGGAGGTGGGATTTGAACTCAGATCTTCCAGGCTCCTATAACCACCAAACTAAACTGCCTTGATTTTTCATTTTACTAATGAATAAAACAAGGCCCCCTCCCTCAAGCAGTTTTTGACATGAGTACATAATTTCAAAGTAATTATTTGGTACCAAAGTATAAGAAGGAATAAATATCATTAAGGCAACCTGGGATGGTATAGTTTGGTATGGTCAGAGTCCTGGCTTTGGAATCAGAAGAGACCAGATTTGAACCCTGGTTATTCCACTTACTAGCCACATGTCCTTGGGCAGGTTACTTGGTTTGCTCTAGAGAATGGGGGAGTACAAGTACCACCTAACTCACAGGGTTTTGAGAGGAAGATCAAACGAGATCATGTACAGAAAATGCTTTATAAACTTGCCAGAGTATAAAATGCCATGTAAATATTGACTATTATCTAAATGGATTTCTTATGTCACCTGTGTGACTATTCCCTCCACCAGTGCAGATAGCTTCCTTGCTGTTCCTCTAACAAGATACATCTCCCCGCATGTTCACTGAGCAACCCCACCACCACCACCACCTCCCACCACCATACCTGGAATATTCTCCCTCTTCATTTCAGCCTCTTGGCTTCCCTGGCCCCCTTCAAGGCTCAACTGATATCCCACCTCCTACAAGAAGCCATTCCCAATGCCCCTTAATGTTAATGCCTTCTTTTTGTCAATTATCTCCAACTTACTTGGTCCCAGTCTTGTTGCCTGTGGTTGTCCACATGTCATCTCCCCCATTAGAATGTCAGCTCCTTGAATTTACAGATTTGTCCTTTCTTTGCATCCCCAGCTGTTCAACCCAGTGCTTAGGTGGTGTTTAAGAAATCTTCACTGGATGCCTGATTTTTTTCCCAGTGGGAATTCAGTAATGGGAAAAGTCATTATCCTACTATTATCATTTAATGTTTATAATTGTATTTTCAATATAATTAGGGGGATTTCCCTTCCCTTTCCCACCTACCTATAGCCCAACTACCAATGGGGGCTGTTGAAGGAAAAACTTAGAGGAAGCCAGCCTGTTCCCCTCCCCTGGGATCACCTGCCCTGCTCCCAAGGTCTGCACAACTGACCATCTGCCCTATACCTGATCACTCCCATGTGTGTCAATGAGGGGATGAGCTTCCTGAAAGCAGGGCCAACCTTATTCTTCTATTTGCATTCCCAGCATTTAGCACAGTCCTTGTAAATAGTAAGTGCTTAATAAATGCTATTTCCTTCCAGTAGTAGTGGTAACAGCAAAGCACAACAGATAAAGGATCAGTCCTGAAGCCAGGAAAGACCTAGACTGTAGTCCTGTTTGAGCCACACACTCAGCTGTGTGACCCTAGGCAAGTCACAACCTCTCAGTGTTCTAAGCAAATCAAGTCGGTTAAGTCAATAAAGTAGAGGACATGTAGTAGGTGCTTTATTAAGCATTCACTACATGCTGGGGATACAAAGAGAGGCAAAGCCAGTTCCTGCCTTCAAGGAGTTTACAATCTAAAAGCAATCCTGGAGTAGAAGAGAAGGGAACAATGTTTTTGAATTATTGAAGGAAATGCTAAATTTCTGTTAGAAATCAGTGAAAATAAAGATGTAATTTTTTTCACCATCCAAGTTAATAGACCCATTGAAATCTACCCACAGACCCCTTCATGATGACTCCCGAGTTAAAAACCCCTCCTTTGAGATGACTTGAAAAGGTATCAACCTGCATTGGGAGGAGTTTCCTCATGTGGGAGTCCCCTCTACCAATGACATCATAGGTCCAGTCCCTATACCTCCCCCTAGCTCCCATTTGTAGCCAGTGCTAACATGGCAGACTTCAGAGAAAGGATTGCCTCACATCCATAGTAGTGTGGAGGTGTGATCTCACAGCCACAGCCTCATTCTTATGACAAGACCCACTTAGTTACACTGAAAAGTCTCTCTCATGATGGCCTCCAGTAGAATTCACAGGAGACACACTGCATCACTGGAGCTACAATTCTTTTGTCTATTTTTAGAACAGAGTGCCTCTCTTGATTGCTTAAAAATCAAAGCTGGGAATGATGAAACAAGGTGTAATATACAAATGTAGCAGAATAGTACTGTGCTATAAGAAACAATGAACGTAACGAATACAGGGAAGCATGGGAAGACTTCCATGAACTGATGCAGAGTGAAGTAAGCAGAACCAGGAGAACAACATGAACAACAACTACAACCATGTAAATGGAGGGGGGAATTCACCACAAAACTATCACAAGTAAATGTTGCAAACTTCAAAAGAACAAATGGTCCAAAAGAAAAGATATGCGATGAGACCCTCTAGTCCAACCTCATTCCTTTACAGAGGTGAGAGGTCCAAAGTATGGAACATTGCATATATTTTCAATATTTGAGTAATGTATTCATCATTTTTGCTGGGGTTTCTTTCTACTCTTTTTTCTTTTAAAAAAATATTCTTGGGGCAGCTACGTGGCACAGTGGATAAACAGCAGCCCTGGATTCAGGAGGACCTGAGTTCAAATCCGGCCTCAGATATTTGACACTTACTAGCTGTGTGACCCTAGGCAAGTCACTTAACCTTCATTGCCCGGTAAAAAAATAATAATAAAATAAAGTAAATTCTTTGTTACATGGCATGGCTCCCTGGGAGGGGTGAGAAGGAGGGATACAGGGGGAAATTTGAGCAATATAAAAACAAAATTATCAATAAAAATTTGTTTGTGAAAAAAACAAAGCTGGAGTTTCTTCTCCTTGACTTCAATCTTAAGAATGGGATTTTTTTTCTTAAATGAATGGGAGTCTTCCCCAGTTTCACTGTGAATTTAAAGACAATAAGTGGAACCAGGAGGCTAGATTTCCCATAAAAGCTTGGGGGGAATGGGGTTGGTGATTGGTCACAAACAAGCTAAGAACAATATGAATGTCAAGGCAGCAGCTTCTGCTCTAATTGATCCTGGTTTAGCCCATGACTTGGGCCTTCGGGCAATCCCTAGAAGCCAAGAGGAAATGGGTAGACTCAAAGATGGTCAGTAGCTTCTGTCTGAATTGAAAATGAATGTTAGGCTCTGCTGGGGAAAGGAGTAGAGAACTGTGTTTGTGTTGTGGCTTAGTTTTTGAGCCAATCCAAAGCCCTTTCACTTTTGATTTCTGCATCACTAGCCAGGCCTGTGAAGTTTCCATCTGAACAACCGGGGGAACATTGGAAATACATAGTTGGGTGGAGGGGCAGCCAAGAGGTAAAACCAGAGACAAATTCAGGTGTCATCATTCACGAATAGTAGAGGAGGAAGGGACTTTAGAGATGGTCAGGCAGTCAATAAATATTCATTAAGCCCCTCCTGTGTGCCAAGCACTGAGTTAAGTTTTGAGGATGCAAAAAAAAAAGGTAAAATGCAATCCCTGCTCTCGAGTAGCCCACAGTCTGATGGGATTGACAGCAAGCAAACAAATATGTATAAACAAGCTCATACAGAATAAATAGGAAATAATTAAGAAAGAGAATGGTATTCGGATTAAGAAAGATTGGGACGTGGGGGCAGCTAGGTGGTACAATGGATAGAGCACCAGCCCTAGATTCAGGAGGATCTAAGTTCAAATCCAGCCTCAGACACTTGACACTTACTAGTTGTGCGACCCTGGGCAAGTCACTTAAGCCTTGTTGCCCTGCAACCAAAAAAACAAAAAAAAAAGAATTGGGACAGTCTTCCCTTATAAAGTGGGATTTAATCTGTGATTTGAAGGAAGAAAGGAGGCACTGATGAGGAAGGAGAGCATTCCAGACATGGAGTATGGATGGCCAGTGAAAATTCCCAGAGTACGGAGATGGGAGTGTCTTGTTCAAGAACAGCAGGGAGTAGCTCCAAATACTGCTGGGTCAAAGAGCACATGGTGGGTGGGAGAGAGGTAATAAGACTGAAAGGTCAGGAATGTGGCAAATTATGAAGGGTTTCGAACACCATACTGAGGGTTTCACGTTTGGTCCTAGAGGTAATAGGGAGCCACAGGAGTTTATTGAGCATGAGGAGTGACGTGGTCAGACCCACCTGAGCTTTGGAAAATGACTTAAACAGTTGGTATAGAGGAGACTTGAGGCAGGCAGACCCACCAGCAGGGTGTGAGGTGATGAGAGCCTGCACCAGGGTGATGGCAATGGCAGAGGAAAGAAGGGGGCATTTTGGGGTCTGGGCTGCTTCACTTTCTTTGGGTAAGCAGCCCTTGCAGCTAGGACCAGAGGCCTTTGGGTGTACAGTGGAGTTGCTGCCCTCCTGTCTTGACCTAGTGTAAGTAGGAGAGCAGGTGAGTATGGGGTGCTGGGATCTCAGAGGGACTCAGAGATGAATAAGTGAGGTGGGTAGTGGAGAGGGCCAGAAGGAGGGGGGATGACAGAAATGCAGGTTTGTCCAGGGATGAGACCTCAAAGGAAGCAGAGTGTAATGTCTGCTGAGGATAAGGAGAACCGGAGAATGGGTCTCGGGTAGCTCTAGGACAATGGACAAGAGAAACTGCAGATTAAAAAGCAGCCCAGCAACAACCACCACCACCAACACCCAAAGCTTACCAGAAAATTGGATCCAAGTACTATAAGAACAATGAAAACAATAAATAATTTATAGAGTGCTTTAAGGTTTGCCAAATACTCACTATAAATGTGTTATTTTGTTTGATCTTCACAACCCCAGGGAAGCAGATGCTATTATCATCCCCACTGAAGAGGAAATTCAGAATGAAAAAAGCCAAATGACTTGCCCAGGATAACAAAACTAGTAAGTATCTGAGGCAGGATTTAAATTCAGGCCTTCTTGAATCCAAACACAAATTTGATCAGCATGCAATATTAGGCACCTACTATATGCCAGGTACCGTGCTAAGAGGCTGGGGATACATAGATAGAAATGAAACAGTCCTTGCATTCAAAACATGTTCCTGTAATAGAACATGACCTCAGGTTTTTCAGTAACTCCATGCTTCGGTATTGCTCCCTGAAAACAAAGAGCCACATTCTTCTGATGCTGTTGTATGGTCCAGATTTAAGGAACCATGAGATGTGACCCAAAGGGCAACAGGGAGATGCGGGAGGGGGCAGGGCAAAAGCTGGCCTCCAAAGCACTGTATTGATGAAGCAGACAATGGCTGGTCATAGAGCCGGAACAAAGGATGACGGACAAGTTACGTGCTCCCCTGGGATGCTCACAAAGTCAGCACAACTCATGGAAGGCCTTGACCCTCTTGGTAAATGTATGTGTTCGAAGCCCATCATGTGGACAGTCATGGGTTTATTTGCTTCCTTGAAGGGCATGGCCACCCAGTGGGACAGACTACAAACCCACTAGAGATTTGGGGCATTTGTTCAGCCTTTTTAAAGCAAATGTTCCTCCTTATACCTGATGCTGTGTGTGTGTGTGTGTGTGTGTGTGTGTGTGTATCTCTGTGTGTATCTCTGTGTATGTCTGTCTGTGTGTGTGTCTGTATCCGTGTGTGTGTGTCTGTATCCGTGTGTGTGTCTGTGTGTATGTCTGTGTGTATCTCTGTGTATGTCTGTCTGTGTCTGTGTGTGTGTCTATATCCGTATGTGTGTGTGTGTGTGTGTGTGTGTGTGTGTAGGCCAGGTGTGATGGAGAAAATAAAGCAAATTGAGCTTAAACACATGTCGTGGGTAATTTTTTTTTCCTCAAGAGTGATTGTTTACCATTTACCATCACTGCCTGTGCGGAGGTGACCTTGACTTTCTGTAAACAACAACAGCGGAGGGAAATCTTGGCGGGTTTGGCCGAGGCTGGAAAGCCTTCACACACATCCTGGCAGCAACCTGTGTGCTGCCTGTCATCAGAAGCCTGGGAGTTGTAGTCAGCATGGAGGGCTTCAGCACCAGAGGGCAGCCACCCGGGGTGAATATTTCTGCCACGGCAATCAGTCGTTATTAATGGGCAGCTAGGTGGTGCCATAGTGCACAGAGCACTCTCTGGTATCTACTCACTTCATTCTTCATCAGTCCATACAGGGTGCCATCATGCTTCTCAGAATCCCTCCCATTTGTTGCATCTTCCAGTGTGGCAGTATCCCATGCTGCCCCATTCACATAGAACATTCAGTCTTTTCCTAAATGTTAGCCATTTCCTCTCGTTCCAGCTCTTTGCTATCACAAATGTATTGCTATGAATCTTTGGTTATACCTTTCCCTCCTTTCCAAGCTATCTCATTTTATGGTTGTGGTCTACAGTCAGGGACAGTCCATATCTAGACCAACGCCTTACTGTAAACTCTTAGTCCATTTCTTTTTTCTTTTCTTTTCTTTCTTTTTTTTTTTTTTTGCAGGGCAATGAGGGTTAAGTGATTTGCCCAGGGTCACACAGCTAGTAAGTGTCAAGTGTCTGAGGCTGGATTTGAACTCAGGTCCTCCTGAATCCAAGGCCAATGCTTTATCCACTGCACCACCTAGCTGCCCCCTTCCATTTCTTTTTAAGGGAAAGCTTCCTAACCAAAATTGTGTAAATCCCACAGCACCTGGAGCCATGTCCTTTGCCTTGTAATTGCCACTCGGTGGTGCCCCCAAAACACAGGTCCATTTTTAAGGCATAATCTTCAAGCCACTATTCGTTCCTAAGCTCATGGGGTCCAGAACTTAAATGGCCCTCAAAAGTCCCCTGCCCCCTTCCCTGTAGACAGAGGCTGGAGGGAGTCACTGAAGATGAGCAGCCTCCATCATCATCAGCAGCAGCAGCCGCCCTCATCCCTCCCCTGAGGGGTTTTTATGCCACAGTATTTCCTGTGGCATAAAATATAGAAGACTGTCCTTCAAAGCTTTCTTTCATCTCAATTATCTGAACCCTGGAGCTCAACATTGCCTGTCCTCTTTGCTAGTCCATCACCAGCAGTGACCACCAGCAGCAACATTCAGTGATGTGGACAAGATTGCACAGCAGAGTCATCTGTGAAGCTTCCCCCTCCCTCGCCTCCCTCACCACTCCATCAGTTGCCAAGTCCTGTCAATCCCACTTCTACAATATCTTCCCCATCTGTTCCTCTCTTTCCACTCGCAGCCCTCACCACCGCCCTGACTCAGACAATCCTCACCTCTCAAGGAGACAGTTCTGTAGCAGCCTTCCAGCTGGTTTCCTTCACTCCTGTCTTTCTCGTTTTCCTTTATCTTTTTCTTTCTTTTTTCTTTTTTTGCAGGGCAATGAGGGCTAAGTCACTTGCCCAGGATCACACAGCTAGTAAATGTCAAGTGTCTGAGGCTGGATTTGAACTCAGGTCCTCCTGAATCCAGGACCAGTGCTCTATCCATTTCACCAACTAGCCACCCCCACTGTCTTTCTCTTTTTCAAACCTTCTTTCACACAGTTGCCAAAATGAGCTATGAACATGTTATTCCTCTGCTCAAGAGTCTTCAATGGCTCCCTACAGCTCCTAGAACAAAAGACAAATTCCTTGGCCTGGCATTTAAGGACTTCTGCTATCTAGCACCAACCTACCTTTCAGTCAGAGCTCACTTTACTCCTCTTCACATGCTCAACATTCCAATGAAACTAAACTACCAGCTATTCCCAAATCCCATCCCACCTTCTTGAACATCCATGCATGTACACAATGTACTCCTGGCCATATCACTAACATTCTAGGTTTTTGCTGAGAAAGACCACTCTCACACAGCACAGTCATTGGTATCACCATTTGATAGAAAACTAGGAAGGATGGAACATGGCTCTGCCATAAAACTGCATTTTTAATGCATGCCCAGAGTTCAATTATGGAGGGAGTTATAGAGGCTCATGCATACATATGTATGTGTGTGTTTACATTTGTATAAGGGGGAGGGAGAAGCAGATATAGCTCTCCCACTGACATCAGATAGAGTTCTCCTGCTGTTTTGCCTCAGGGAAGCCACTTTAACTCATCTGCTCATCTGTGAAAGAAGGGCATTGAACTCTTTGATCTTTAAGGTCTCTGGCTGGAGAATTCTAAATCAATAATCATCTAAACAAATTTCTGCCCTCATTGTGACAGGGTTTTGTCTTTCCGATAAGCAAAAATACAAGCAACAGCTCTTCGCTTTCATGAAAGCTCATTGCCCCAGGCCCTTATCTGTCTCCTGAGTGTCTACCAAAACTTTGTTAGGAACTGAGCTACATCCCTAAACAATTTAGTAGGACCACTTATCCTCCTGGCCTGAGAAAAAAGACAACAAAGACTTGAGAGGTGGACAGGTTGAGAAAGAGAACATGGCATATTTGGGGGGGGCAATGAGAATTAAGTGACTTACCCAGGGTCCCACAGCTAGTAAGTGTCAAGTGTCTGAGGCTGGATTTGAACTTAGGTCCTCCTGAATCCAGGGCCAGTGCTTTATCTACTGTGCCATCTAGCTGCCCCCTGGACATGGTATAATTTTCATTATAATGTTTTATCATCAATAAAATCATAATATCATAGAATTAGAACTGAGAGGAACCTTACAGGTGATCAAGTCCAAATTCCTCATTTTACAGATAGAAAAACTGAGGTCCAGAACATGACTCAGCCAAGGTTTAGTGGGTAGTAAATTGCAAAGTCAGTATTTGAACCCAGTACTTTAGTTCTTGGCATGAAGCATTGGAGCTGAACTCTGATTGTTCGAGACTCACCTGGCATCTCAAGTCAACATCAAATGTGTGCACTTTCTAAATAATCGATCAACAAGCATTTATTAAGTACCCACCGTGTTCTAGGCACGATGCTAGGCAATGGAGATAACAGAAAGAATGAAAAAATGCCTAGTGTCAAGGAGTTTATGTTCTAGTGGGAGAAACAACAGGGTGTATAAAAATACATGCAGCCTCGATGTAAAATTAATAAATATGTGTACATATCTGTGCACACAATGCATACACATACATATATAAATATTTATTTTATATTTATGCTGAATCTTTTTACATCTTTGAAGACCCACAAAGGGTGAGTGCTCCACTTTCCCTGTCTTCTCTTTCCATCTCACTGTCTCCAGAAGGGGTGTTTCCATTTCTAGAACCTGACCTCTGTCACTAATTTTAGTTTTCTGTATACTTTGTCTTTTTTTTTTTTTTTTGGTAAGGCAATTGGGGTTAAGTGACTTGCCCAGGGTCACACAGCTAGTAAGTGTTAAGTGTCTGAGGCCAGATTTGAACTCAGGTACTCCTGACTCCAGGGCCGGTGCTCTATCCACTTCGCCACCCAGCTGCCCCTATACTTTGTCTTTTTAGTCTAAAAATTGTACTAAGTCATTTCATTGCTCACCCATGTCGGTGCTTACTGGAATGTAGCAGAGGTGTCATAAAGAAGCACCCAAAAAAGGAGCGACAACCTTGATCCATTGTTAGCTCCCATCCGTTCTCTGGATGGGAGCTCAGAACTGTGAGAAAGAATTATTTAATCTTTTTTTTTTTTTTGTCAATTCCCCAAAGGGAAAAGGAACATCCATTCTGAGGCTTCTGGTAAGCCATGAATGAATGAGTCAGCAGTTTGGCTGAGGACTTGGGACCAGCTGGACTGCTTCTGGAGAGGAGTATATGCCTTTTTCCTCCCCATTGTTTTCCCAGAGATGAATTTGGAAGGAAAACCTCTCCACTCACAGTGCTTGTGGAAAGACATACCTTCAGAAAGGGGTAAAGAGAGTGGTGGGGTGGAGTACCCCAGCCCATACAAAGGACAGCTGGCTAACCCTGCTTATTACCACCATACCACAGCTTCAGTAAACTTGCATAAATTCCCTGGGGGCATGAATTATTTCCTTTTTTTGTCTTTGTATAATCAACATCTAGTACAGTGTCCCACATATAGTAGATGCTCAACAAATACCTGTTTATTGATTGAATGATTGATTGGCTGGCTAATCGGACTTGTAATACTAGAAGAAAATGACCAAATGTGTTTGTCCAAGTGTCTCTCTCGGGCTCTAATTAGCTCATGGATATCAGACCAAACAATGAGAACCCCATAAAGAAAGACCTAGCACTCTGAAAAAAGAAAAAGGATCCTTGGACATTGGTTTGGGGAAAAATCTTTGACCTTTCCTCCCCTCCCCTCCTGCAGAAATTACTAGACGAATTAGCAAAAAAGCTTCAAGCATTTTATAGAATTACATGATCTTAAGCTTTGAAGTAATATTATAATTGATCTAAGTGAAGAGGAAAAGGCAATGGAAAGAACATTTGGTTTGGGGGTGGAGAAACTGGATTCCAATCCCATTTCTGTCTCCTTGCTGTGTGACTTTGGTCAAGTCACTGCTCTGAGAGTCCCAGATTCCTGATCTATAAGGTTTGGCCTCAAAGATGGAACACGTAGGTCTTTGTGAGAAATCAAAGGATTTTCTTTATTTAAGCTAAACACCTAAAGGGAAAAGAATGCTTTGCTTTTCCTCTACATTTTTGTTATCAATTTCATTTAGAAGGGCACATTATATTTTTTTTCTTAAAAATAAATGTTATTGATATATTTTGTTTTTACAGAATTTCTCCTAGTATTCTTCCATCTCCTATCATGTATAACAAATATTGAGGGGGGATTTTAAAAATCAAGGAAAAACCATCAATACAGGGTGCCTCAAAGTCTTCACTGCTTAAAAATGTACTGACATTTGGGACACACTGTACATTGAAAAAAAAGTGAAAATAAAGTCAACATATTACCCCCAGCCTCTGTGAATCTCTCACCTCTACCAAGGAGTCAGGTGGTTTTGTCTTTTCTTGTCTTTTCCTTGGGACCAGGCTTGTTCTTTGTAATTTTGCATCATTCATTTTTATCATTTCATGGTTATTTACATTGCAGGCATGGCAGATATTGTTTTCTTGACTCTGTTTAGGAAGGGCACTTTATTTTGTTGCACAAGGAATCCAAAATTATATTTGTATTTTCTGCAAAAGCACTCAGAATTCCCTTAATGTCCCTTGATCTTTATGGAGTAGAGTGATATCTTATGAAAAAGAGCACAAGATTTGAACTCTGATGATCGAGGCTCAAACCCAGGCTTGATCCTTCTGATTGGGGTGATCTAGGACCACTCTCCAACTTCTCTCGGCCTCAGTTTCCTCCAGTGTAAAATGAAGGGCTTAGATGAGCTCATGACCTTGTGTCTGTAAATGCTTTCTTTAAATGAACTATATTTCAATATAGCTGGTTTCCTTTGTAACTCTACATATTTTATGTTATGAATTTAAAAACATTATCCTAAGAAAGGGTCATTGGCCTCACCATATGACTGCCAAAGGAGTCCAGGACAGGCAAAAAAATCAAGAACCCCAGAATTAAAATCATGAAGTTCCTTCCCACTCTCAATCCAATGATTCCCATCCTGGTTCTAATGAGAACTTTGCCCCAAAGTTGGCAAGTCACTTTTCACTTTCCTTGTTAAATCAACAAACAGTTATTAAACCCCTGCTGTGCAAAGAAAGGCAGAAGACAGTCCCTGCTCTCAAGGAGTTCACAGTCTAATGGGATAGACAACATCCAGCCAACTATGTACAAACAAGTAAGTCAGGGCGATGGCATTAGCATGCAGGGAAATTGAGCCAGGGAAGGCAGGAGGTGGAGATGAGGAGGAAGAGCATTCCAGGCATGGGTGGGGGAGGGGTAGCCAGAGAAAATGGCCAGAGCCAAGAGGTGAGTAAGGCGTAAGAATTCTGGAGAGGTAAGAAGCCATCAGGCGGAGGAGGGCTTTAAAAGCCAAAAAAATACTTTATATTGGATCTCGGAGGTAATAGAGAGGCACTGGAGTTTGCTGAATTGGTTGGGGGGTGGGGCGGGGATAGGGGGAGGTCAGGTGAAATAGCCAGACCTGAACTTGAGGGAGATCAGTGATGACTTTGTATTTGACCTCACTGTATTGATGAATTGGAACTTTCCTGTAGGGAGGAGGTTTGATCTGGAAAACCCTTCTCTTTCTTTAACATTTCAGTGGTCCAGGAAGGAATCAAGGTCTTCCTCCCCTCCCTTATAGACTGTTGTGGAAGAAAATCCTTTAGAACCTTCTTGATGGGGCGATGGGATTCTAGGCTCCCTACTCTGGTTTTCACAATGATCCCCCCTACAGAAAACGCTAGCGCTTAGAAGACCAGCTTTCTCTTAGCACTTCGGCAGATAGAAACAACTAAGCTTAGCACCTAACTTACACGTACAATTAGTTAAAATAGAAAGCTATCAGATGGTCCTCTTCTTCCTGGTGACCGGGACCCCAGGTGAGCTTTCCCCTGGCCCAGGTCTGCCCTAAGGTGCAGCCAATCTTGGGCAGTTAGGTGGCACAGTGGATAGAGTGCCGGGTCTGAAGTCAGGAAGACTCATCTTCCTGAGTTCACATCTGGCTCATGTAACGATTGGAATAACGCCACCTGCTGGATACTTACTGTAGAAGAGTTCTGCCCATGAAGCGAAGGTCTTTGAGGGCAAGACCAGGAGTCAGGAAGTGACGCGGGCTAGTGGGAGGAGGAAGGAAGAGACTGGCGCTCAGTCTCGCTCTCTTTTCCTCTGGACTCTGGTGGAGAAGGGAGCTAGAAATGTGCTCTCCCTTTAATAGATAGAAATCTAGGCCTTTCTCTCTCTTTACCAAATTCTTATTCTCCTTAATAAATGCTTAAAAGTCTAACTCTTGCTAAAGCTTATAATTTATTGGTGACCACTCATTAGATATTTTAGACAGTTTAGCTAGAATTTTAGCCTTAACAGATGGCTGACCACGAAGAGGAAAGCTAACCCTCAGTCTTCTTCTGATCTTCTGGTTGGGTAAGAAATTTCCCCTCCCTCTCCCTTTAACTGCTAAGTACTGGCTGTGTTCTCCTTTGAATTTTTTCGAATGGACCTTTTAAACTCCCTAATTACCCTATTTTTGATTTTAGTCTGTTTAACCAGACAAATGGGAGATAAGATCATGTTAATGCTTTGTTTTTGTGGATTTTCTATTTTTCTTTTTATTTTTGTTAAAAGAGCCAGCAACTTACTCACACAAGGAAATATCTCTCCCTCTCCCAACCATGCTTTTTCAGAGAAACCTGAAGAGATTCCCGCAGCTTTTCCCAGTTCTAACACTAATTGTTGCTTTAATTTTGCATGCCTGGAGGCAATGACCCACCCTCTAGAAGCTTTTAATCCCCTAGCACCTGGAGGCAAAGTGGGGGAAGAGGAATCCAGGCCTGAGTTCAAAATCAAGTCTGATTCAAATTGTGCTGGTCCCTCCCCTCCTCTCCAGACCCCACCCTCTACTCCTCCCATGGCCAAGCCCTTTGCTTCCCCTGCCCGGGAAGTCCAAAGATCTAATGCGCATGCTCAACTTTTTCTACCTGCATTTGCAGCTTCAGGCTCAGCCCTTCCCCAGCCTGGCTGTGCTTCTGAGACAACCTTAAAAAGCCCTTTAAATTCCAGATATGCTCGTTTTGTTCATAATTTTGCTAACCTGCTTTTGTCTTTAATTAGTAATCTTATAAAGCATTTGTATGGTGAAAAGACTGACAGACAATATAGAGGGGTTAAAGAAGAAAAACTTAAGCCGAATAAGAATGACAATCATCAACATAGTTCAAGACTCCGATTCTTTTGCCATGGAAGGGTATATATTTTACAGAAATGTAGAAGTAAGCAGCAAGGTATTGATATGAGTATTGGGGATTTTAGATACCGGAATCAAAAGTGTTCTGAATTCACTCAGAGTAATAGTATCAGTTCAGAGGTTACATAGGATTTCTATGCTATTACATATACATTTTGAAATTAATGGTATGGGTTTATTTTCATAGAGATTTTCATGCTTTTGAGATTGTGTCATGCTTAGTTTTTAAAACAAGGAGAATATTTGTAAAAGCTTTTTATAGTCATGTGATCAAGTTTATATTTTATAGTACTCTTATTAATATTAAGTTCATGCTCATTTAGATTTCCTTAGTTTGAATTTCACTGTCTTTTATTGTTCCACGTGTATTTTCTTCTATTCATTCATCTATCTAATTTTGAAACATGGTTTTGATTTCATAATACAATGTTAATTCTAGGAGTATTGTGCTCCCATATTCTGAGTTGTTTGTTTTTGTTATTTTTTCTCAACTGATTATTTGATCAAACTCTTTAAAGCATTTCCCTGGCAAATTGTTTGCCATGGCAAGTGTAAATTGATTCTAGAAGTATTATTTTTGATAAGCATATTCCAAAAAAAAAAAAAGAGGGGAACATTTGTAAAAGTTTTCTTTGAGATTGTGTTGTGCTTTAACTTGTATTTAAATATGTTCAGAATTTTCAAAAAAAGTAATTGTATACTAAGTTTAAAAAAAGGGGTATTATTTGAAATTGTTGCATAATTATATATTGTTCTGAGTTAAGATGTATTCACATTTTTTGCAATCATTTATTATCCTCAATTTTTAAATCCATATGAGACTTGGATTATGGGAACTTATCATTTAAGACATTAATTGCCTTTATTCTGAGTTATCAGATGCCAGTTGGCCAAGATGCCATCCAGTCACAAGAGGAATACATGCAAGAGCAGACACTGAACTGTCACATGAGGGGAGACATGCATGAAGTCAAGGTATGGCCGAGGGAACGGCTTTTGACAAATGTTGAGGTTGGATTCTCTTGGTTTAATATTTTATTTTATTTTTCCCCACAATATTGTACAGATGGCTGGAAGTATCCATCCCACCCATCTCACTCCTACATCTGGCTTCTATGCTCCCTCCTATATGCCTGATGCCATGGACATCTCAATCCCATGCATCTGATTAAGTCTGACTCAGTTTCCTCCAATGTGTTCAGTGGCATGGACATATATTCCATCCACCTATTTTAAGCCTGGCATACTGCATGGACAGTACATATTGCTCAAGTGTGGGAATACTCATATCCCATCATTTCTCTGTTCTTTTATGGTAACCCCCATAATTATCTCAGGTGTCATGATAAATACAGTGTTGAATTTGGCCTTGACACCTGTTACCAATTATATTAGATTTTTTAATTTCTCATAATGGCATGAGGATAATTAGGCAGATGATGCAAAAAGTGATGAAACAAAGATAAAAATTATTTTTAAAAATTAATATCACAGCAATTGTCTTCTCAAATACCCTCCATAAGGGGGGACTATAGTAATATTATAATTTTAAAGAATGTTTCAATTTTTGTTTTATTATATGTTTCATGTGTAACAACTAAGATTATGAATTCCCTTAGACATGTTTTTGAGAACTTTCATTGTTTGATTTGATTATTGACAAAGCTATTTTAAAGTTGTGTTAAGCTCAATTTTGTAGGAAATTTCCTGGCTGATTACCAGTATCCACACCTCAACCCCTGAAAAGACTTCCATTCCACGACTACACCTAGAGGACATCTGAGAAAAGACTTTCAGAGACTTTAAATGAACAGTTTTGATTTGTTGTTTTTGTTGTTTTTTTTCTCTTTCTGTTATAATATATACCATCTGTAACATGTATTCTCTGCAGAGGCCCTCCCTTTGCAAGACTAATGTCAAAGCGTCGGTTCATGAGGACAAAAAAAAATCGCCCCTCTGGACAAAACTTTCCTCTCTTCCTTTTCTATATTGTTGTTCACATATTATTGGTTAGCAATAGTTATTATATTCTTTTTACTGTTCCGTCAAGGAAACATTTTGTTTCTTGAGGAACAACAGGGGGGACTGTAACGATTGGAATAACGCCACCTGCTGGATACTTACTGTAGAAGAGTTCTGCCCATGAAGCGAAGGTCTTTGAGGGCAAGACCAGGAGTCAGGAAGTGACGCGGGCTAGTGGGAGGAGGAAGGAAGAGACTGGCGCTCAGTCTCGTGCTCTTTCCTTTGGACTCTGGTGGAGAGCGGAGCTAGAAATGTGCTCTCCCTTTAATAGATAGGAATCTAGGCCTTTCTCTCTCTTTACCAAATTCTTATTCTCCTTAATAAATGCTTAAAAGTCTAACTCTTGCTAAAGCTTATAATTTATTGGCGACCACTCATTAGATATTTTAGACAGTTTAGCTAGAATTTTAGCCTTAACACTCATCTGTGTGATACTGGGCAAGTCACTTATTGCTATTTGCCTCCATTCCTCACCCATAAGATGAGCTGGAAAAGAAAATGGCAAACCACTTTAGTATTTTTGTTCGTAGATGATTCACCTACTGATTCATTTCTTCATTCACTAAGCATCAAGGGCTGTATTCTATTCATAGACCCCCCCAAAAAAAAGACTTTTGAATTGGAGGGAAGGAGAGGGGCTTTCTCTTCCCAAGTATGGTCCACCTAGACAAGATGGAAGCCCATGATTAGCCCTATCATCCATAGTCAGGGGATCTCTTGGCAACAGTTATGTCTTTGCTCCTTTGGAGTCTTTAGAGTCAAAGTTATATGTCTCATTTCACAAATTCTCTTTCTCTTGCTTCTTTCTCTGACTTTGTGACACTCTTGTGGGATGAACTGAGCTTCGGGAGGAAGAAAATCCAAATCTCCCTTTACTCTAACTGATATTGGCTTTGCCTACATTGTTATACTAAGGAGCATAGAAGAAGCTGGTGAGCAAGGAGTTGGGAAGCAAAAAAGGGAAAGCCAGATAGAAAACCAGGTGGGGAGAACATGAAAACTTGTTATAATTACATACTTCCCTTTTTTTTGAGGCTGGGTTCACACAGCTAGTAAGTGTTAAGTGTCCGAGCCCAGATTTGAACTCAGGTCATCCTGACTCCAGATTCCTAATGAGCAATTGAGTCACCTGGGAAATGTCATATAAAAGATATCCTCAAATCAACATTTTAAGACAAATTCAACCAGGTTGGTGGGTGGGGTGGGGTGGGCTGGTATTGTGGTGGAAAGGACACAAGATCCCATGTTGGGGGAAATTCGTAGATTCTCTTTGTATCCCCTGGGGCTTAGCACAATTTATGACACACAGTAGATACTGAATAAATGCTTGTTGACTGAATAATTCACTTCCTTGTTGTTCAGTCAATTTTCAGTTGTATCCAAATCTGGCTCAACCCCATTCATTTTTATTTTTATTTTTGGCAAAAATAAATAAAAATGTAATAAGCTCCTATCATATCAGGTACAATGCAAGGTACTGAGGACACAAAGGCAAAATGCAAAATGGTCCCCACCCTTTGGAGCTTACATAAATTTCAGCTTGGTGAAATGGAAGGAATGTTGGATTTGGGTTCAGAGTCAAAAGAATTTGGGTTCAAATCACTTCATGTCTCTGGGTCTCATTTTTCCTCATCTGTAAAATGAGAGGACTGAATTAGATGGCCTCTGAGATCTTTTCCCATTCTGATTCTATAATTCTATACAAACATATAAGTATCAACTTAGGTAGCATAATTGCTAGAGTGTTAGACTTGCTATCAGGTAGACCTGAATTCAAATCTTGCCTTAGACATTTATTGAAAGATAGTTACTGTGGAAGCACAGGAAAGTAACATAACTTGTCTGAACTTGAGTTGCCTTATCTGTAAAATGGGATAACAGTAATAGCACCTACCTCACTAGATTTTTGTGAGGATGAAATGAGAGAACAATTGTAATTGATTGTCATCGAGTTGTTTCAGTCATATCCAACTGTTTGTGACCCATTTGGGGGTTTTCTTGGCAAAGATACTGGAGTAGTTTGCCATTTCCTTTTCCGGTTCATTTCTTTTTTTTACAGATGAGGAACTGAGGCAAATAGGGTTAAGTGACTTGCCCAGGGTCACACAACTAGTAAGTGTCTGAGGTTGGATTTGAATTTATGAAGATGAATCTTCCTCATTCCAAGCCTAGTACTCTATCCTCTGCACCTAGCTGCCCCAATAATTGTAAAGTGCTTTACAAAACTTAATGTGTTATGTTACTTATTGCTATTATACACAACAATATACAAAGTAGATACAAGGTAATTTTGCTTCCAGGACTCACTATTCGAGGTACAGCATGGCCCAGGGGCTGATTGGGCTTCTTCTCAGCCTGCCATGGCCGCTTTCTCTTTTTCAATACAAGGCAATTTTGAGGGAGTACTAGAAGGATCAGGAAAAGCCTAATATGGGAAGATGTGACTGAGCTGGGCTTTGAAGGAAGCTCGAAAGTGAATGAATAGAAATGAATAGAAAAATGAATGACAGCTCACAGCCAGGGTTCCAAAGTTTAGCTATGTATCCTAAAAGCCAGAGCATCTCTTCTTGAACCCAAGATGTGGTTCTCAACAACCAGAATCACTTACCAGAATCTTGGACCCTACACCTAATTCCTCGTTGGTCTAGAACACAAAGATACTCCCAACAGATCCAGAGTATGTATGTATGTTCAAGAAAGGAGTTGATACATTTCGGAGCTTTCTTCAGTCCCCCTCTCTACCCCTCCCCATTTTGTGATCAGCCAGAGAGAATGGCTTCCATGCACTTCTGAAGTCACACTGAAGTCCCCAAAGACACAGAACAGCTCGACAGACAACTGTGCTTCCTGACAGCTGTGCTCTGTGTCTATTCCTCTAGAGGCCCGGGGCCTCGGTTGCCCTTTTCCTGACTTTGAAGGAATAAGCCATCAATCTCCGGTTAGGGTTGAGATTTGAGGAAGGAAAAGGAAACAGATGGGGAGGGACATTTCTGGTGATTGGATCCAGGGGGCTCATGAGACATGATGATAAACAACCAGTTCTCTCTCTCTCTCATAGACACACACACACATACATGCACTAATCTCTGTCTCTTTTTTGTCTGTCTCCTGTCACTCTGTCTTTGTTTCTCTGTCTCTGTCTTTGTTTCTCTCTCTGTGTCTCTGTCTCTCTCTGTCTCTGTCTCTCTCTGTCTCTGTCTCTGTCTCTCTCTCTCTCTCTCTCTCTCTCTCTCTCTCTCTCACACACACACACACACACGATCTCTGTCTCTTTTTTGTCTGTCGCCCTATCTATCTTTCTCTGTCTCTGTCTCTCTCACATACACACAGATAAGCATTCTCACTTTCTCTCTTCCTTTCTCTGTCTCTGTCTACATCTTTCTCTATCTCCTTTTTGTCTGTCTCCTGTCTCTCTGTCTGTCTCTCTGCCTTTGTCTCTGTCTGTGTCTGTCTGTCTGTCTGTCTCTGACTCTCTCTCTCTCTCTCTCTCTCTCTCTCTCTCTCTCTCTCTCTCACACACACACACACACACACACACACACACGTACCCTATTTCTCTGTCTCTTTTTTGTCTCAGTCTCCCTATCTCTCTCTTTGTCTATATCTCACAAACACACATACAATCACTCTCACTTTCTCTCTTCCTTTCTCTGTCTCTGTCTCCATCTTTCTGTCTCCTTTTTTTCTGTCTCTGTCTCTCTGTCTCTGTCTGTCTCCCTCTCCCTCCCTCCCTGCCCCACACAAGAACATAAACATACATATGTAAACCCTCTCTCCTTGACTCTCTTTCTCTGTCTCTCTCTGTCTCTTTCTCTTTGTCTTTGTCCTCCTGTCTCTTCCTCCGTCTCTCTCAGACACACATACACTCCAACTGGGCCAATAGTAAGTTTACCAGTAAAGTGAATGTTGCCTCAGGGGCCCCTGTAGAGGCTGGGCTAGATAGATATCACTCTGGAGGTAACCCCTGAGCTTTTACTGCAAGGGAAATTCCTGACCCCTTTCCTAAATCTAATCAGCCAATTCCTGCTGCCAGAGGAGGCCAGGAAGGAGTCTGCCTTTGATTCTCTGAGTCCCCTGATAAGTGCGCCGTGCTTCACCAAATGGGCATTGCCAAATCTACTCTCTCCTGGGAGTGTCTTCTGGCTGTCTGCTTATCTTAGAGCCACACACCAGCCTGGGGAGCCATTCACTGATGGGGAATAAACTAAGTGCTCATTCTGGTTCATTTTTTTGCAATACAACACCCTCTTCCCCCACTTCAGGCCCTTTTAATTTTTTATTCACACTAGTGGAGCACCACAATCACCCCCCCAAAACTTGGGGAGATGCTGAGGCAAAGCCCCATGGCTGAACACCACCTTTACACCCAGCTCCCATGAACACCAGACCCTTCTTTCATGGGAGGCACTTCACCTAGGACCTCCCACCATGTGGTAGATATCTACCATTGCTTAGCTCCATTGGCATTCACACCTGGGCAGCACCAAGGGGTATTTGTCCTGATCATTCCTGGCAAAGCTGACAGGAATTCATCAAGTATTCACTGAGTGCCTACTATGTGCGATCTTTCCTCACCACCACCTTTGATTCATACTGGCTGTGTGACCATGGGTAAATCATTTCACCTCTCACTTTCTAAAACAACTTTCTAAAATGAGTTGCCAACAGCATTAGGAGAAGAAGTTCCCCCTCTGGGAGTCCCTTAACCCATGAAAATCTCAGGAATGGAAACCCCATCTCCTCCAGAAGTTCAATCCCTTTGCTGGGTGCTGGTGATGGAAGAATAACACGGTCCCTGCTCTCAAATAGTTTGGAAAGGGTACAGGTTATAAAATTATACCATTAAGTGTAATTAAAAAGTGAAAGGGAGAGCTGACAAAGGGGGTTGGTAGGAGAATGTTTATGTCTGAGGGAACAAGACGGACACCAAGCAGAAGTGGTATCTGGGCCAAAGGTCAAAGTTTAAAAACCAGATTCTGGAGCTGGGAAAAGGGAGTAAACATCAAGTGGCACCCAGAAATGGGGACCAACAAGCCTTCAGGAACACACCCAGAAGAAGCAGGAAGTAATAGAAGGTCAAGTTCAAGGAACAGTCAGTGGTCTGTTCTACATAAACCAACAAGCATTTATTGAGCCCCTACTACTAACAATAACAGCATTTATGGAGCACTTTAAGACTGGCAAATTGCTTTACAAATACTGTCTAATTTACATCTCACAACAAATCTGGGAAGTAGGTACCATTATTATCCTTATCATAAGGAAACCAGGGCAGGTGGAAGCTAAGTGACTTGTCCAAAGCTAAACATCCAGTAAGTGCCTGAAGCTGGATTGGAACTCAGGTCTATCTGAGTCCATGTTCAACACTCTGTCTCCCTTACCATCTAGTTGCCATTACACTGTGCCAAGAGCCAGGGGGAAGAAAGAAAAGCAAAAGCACAATCCCTGGCCTCAGGGAGCTTATATTCTAATGAGGGGAAAAGGGTAAGAGCCTGGAAAGGTAGGGAAGGGCCAAATTGTGAGAAGACTTCCAAGTCACACAAAGGATGCTATATTTAGTTCTGGAGGTAATTGAGAACCACTGGAATTTATTCATCAAGGACATGCCATGGTTAGACCTACACTTTATTTTTTTAAATAATGAACATTTTTATTTAAAGTTTTGAGTTCCAAATTCTATCCCTCCTCTCCCCACTCCCTGAGGTGATAAGCAATCAGATATAGGTTATACATGTGCAGTTATGAAAAACATGACCACATTAGTCATTTTGTATAAGAAAACTTGAATAAAAGAAAAAAATGAAAGAAAATAAAAAATAGCATGCTTCAGTCAATATCAGTTCTTTCTTTGGAGGTGGATAGTATATTTCATCAATAGTCCCTTGCGATTGTTTTGGATCATTGTATTGCTGAGAATACTTAAGTAATTCACAGTTCTTCATCAATATTGTTGTCACTGTACACAACATTCTCGTGGTTCTGCTCACTTCACTATACATCAGTTTATATGAGTCTTTCCAGACCTTTCTGAAATCATCCTGCTTGTCATTTCTTATAGCACAATAATATTCCATCACCATCATATACCACAGCTTGTTTAACCATTCCCCAACTGATGGGCATTCCTTTGATTCCCAATTCTTAGCCATCACAAAAAGAGCTGCTATAAATATTTTTGCACAGAGAGGTCTTTTTCTCTTTTTAGGGATGTCTTTGGGATATAATCCTAGTAGTGGTATTGCTGTATCATAGGGTATGCACAGTTCTATAGCCCTTTGGGCATAGTTCCAAATTGTTCTCCAGAATGGTTGGATCTTTTCACAACTCCACCAACAGTGGATTAGTGTCCCAGCTTCCCCACATGCCCTCCAACATCCAATATTTTCCATTTTTGCTATATCTGCCACTATGATAGGTGTGAAGTGATACCTCAGAGTTGTTTTGATTTTCATTTCTCTGATCAAAAGTTATCTAGAGCATTTTTTCATATGATTGTAGATAGCTTTAATTTCTTTGTCTGAAAACTGCCCCCCCCACCAAAAAAAGAAAAAAATGCCTATTCATATCCTTTCACCATTTATCAATTGGGGAATGACTTGTATTTTTACAAATTTGACTTAGTTCTCCATATAATTGAGAAATGAGACCTTTATCAGAGATATTTGTTTCAAAAATTCTTTCCCAGTTTTCAGCTTTCCTTGTAATCTTAGTTGCATTAGTTTTGTTTGTGTAAAACCTTTTTAGTTTTATATAATCAAAATGATCTATTTTATATATTTTTTGCTCTCTATATCTTCTTTGGTTCTAAATTTTTTCCTCTGCCCATAAATCTGACAGATAAACAATTCCAATTTCATTGTTTTTAATAAGAAAATTGGCCTGCACCTTAGGAAGAGTATTTCTGGCGTATCACAGAGGACAGATTAGAAAGAGAATGACTGGTAACAAAGAGACCAATTAAGAAGTTATTGCAATAGTCCAAATGAGAGGTGATAAGGACCTAAAGTGGGGCAGTGACAGAGTGAGCCAAGAGAAAATAGATGAGACAGGTGCCAGGGAAGAGAGAATCACCAGGACTTGGTGCCTGCTTAGATATGAGGGGGTGAATGAAAGGAAAGAGGATTTACCAATCTGTGAGCTTGGGTGATTTGCAGGATCATGATCTCAACAAAAATAGGAGAAAAGGGGAGAAGGAAGAAAGGAAATGACAAGTCCAAGATGATGGAGGAAATGGAGCTAAGGGTAATAGTACATCATCAGTAGGGTGAAGGAAGTCATGGAAATTGAAAAATACTTAGGGGAAAGGAATAAGAGTATTAATCTGGGGGCAGGGGTGGGGAGAGAGTCTGTTAAAGAGCAGTCAGACAGTTTGGATGAGGAACAGGTAAGGACACCATTACAGAGGCCACCAAGGGAGAGAATATTTAGGTTAAGGGTGTCCTGTTTAGAGTCATTAATGGTATAAAGATCAAGGATAATGAGACTTTAGAAAAACTGATCAGATGAAAAGATAATCAGACATGTGACACTTACCAGCTGTGTGACCCTGGACAAGTCACTTAACCCTCATTGCCCTTTAAAAAAAAAGAAGAAAAAAGAAAAAAAGGGAAAAAAAGAAAAGATCAATGTGTCATTTTTGTCTTTGTATCCCTGAGGCTTAGTACAGTATGTGGCACAGAGTAGGCATATAATAGTCACAACCTCTATTTGCCTCGGTTTCCTCATTAATAAAATGAGGATAATAACAGAACGTACATGTGAGGATCAGATGAAATATGTAAAGTGCTTAGCCCAGTGCCTGGCACATAATAGGTGATGCATCCCTGTTAGCTAAGCTGATAGTTTAGCTGTTATTATTGTCGATGGTTGAATTAGAAGTAGCAGATATTTGTTGCAAGAAATATCTCACGTAGCAACACAAGCGTCCTCAATAGTATATAAACTCCTTGAGAGCAGGTATTTTCTTGGTATTTTTATCTTGGTAGTCTCAGTACCCTGGACAGGGATTGGCCTATAGTAGCAATGTAAGAAATGCCTCTCACTGATTGACTGATTTATTGGTAACCTGTTAAGCGAAGAGCTTCAACTCAATGGCTGAATCGGGAGCCAGATTCCAAGAGGTTGAGAAGGGAGTGATAAGTAAAGGAGTACTGGCGGTGAGGGGATCATAGGATACAGGACTATAAGGCCTTGAAGGCAAATTGGTTTGGTTTGTGGGACTTTTCTGGATTCCTTAGGAAAGACCTTATTGGGTTGGTTCATTATCAATATTGAAGCCCCCAGGAGAGGCAAAGGTAAAGCGAAAGACTGTGGGCCAAATCCTGAACTCCTTAAAGAAGGGAAGAGAAGGGCTTGGTTTCTGGGAGGTGAGAGCAACAAGGACATAGAGAGAGTGAATAGAGATAGATGAAAGTTGGTGGCAGTCGTGGAGGGGAGGAGTGAGGAGAGTATGCAGGCTCCTCCTCCTGATCCAGGGGGTTGTACAACAGGAAAAGGAGTGCCCAGCTCTCAAGCAGATGTCAAGTGATGGGCTGCCTTCCAGAAGAATATAGGCTTCTATGAGGACCAGAAGATGGAATGAGTGTGAAAAGAAGATGTTGAATGTTGAAACCTCCCACTCCTCCCAGGCTCAAGAGAACATGCAGTGCCATCCTCCAGTCTGTCCCTGTTCCCAAACACGTCAGGACTTAAAGTATGACCTAAAAGGCAGATGGTTAAATCTTGGAGAAGGAGATAACAAGTCGGATGATAGACTAAGGATTTCAAAGTCTATACAAGGACTAAGACATCTCATCTACCCTGATAAGATGAAATAATCCAATAGGCTGAGTCATCTTGGCAAGTGATATAGTAGTTAGGGAACATACTTGAGTCAGGAAGACCTGAGTTCAAGTTCTACTTGATAGATGTTGTTTGTGTGATCCTAGACACATCATTTAACCTTTCAGTATCCCCAGGCAGTTTTTTAAGATATGGCTGTGTCTTAAATCCCTTTGGCAATTTAAAGACCCCACTTCTCACCCCAAAATGCCTTTTTTTAAATCCTAAAACAAAATATAAAGGATTACAAAAACCCATTTCTGCTGAAATATGCTTATCCAGATTAAAAAAAAAAACAACTCATAGACCCAAAGTTAAGAAGCCCTGATTTAAGACTCTATTTTTTTTTTTGCGGGGCAATGGGGGTTAAGCGACTTGCCCAGGGTCACACAGCTAGTAAGTGTCAAGTGTCTGAGGCTGGATTTGAACTCAGGTACTCCTGAATCCAGGGCCAGCACTTTAACCACTGCACCATCTAGGTGCCCCTAAGACTGTAAATTGAAAGATGGTTGATAATATGCAATCAGTAGAAGAAGGTTCTCATGGAGAACTCTATGTACCAATGAAATCTCAGGTCTGTTCATAAAAATGTTACCTTACAGGTTCACAAAATCAACTCCACAAGTGCAAGATGGGGACAGCTAGGTGGCACAGTGGATAAAGCACCAGCCCTGGATTCAGGAAGACCTGAGTTCAAATCTGGCCTCAGACACTTGACACTTACTAGCTGTGTACCCCTGGGCAAGTCACCTAACCCTCATTGCCCTAAAAACAGACACTAGCTGTGTGACCCCGGGTAAATAACACTATTTTCCTTAGTTTCCTCATCAAAATGGAGAAGAAAATAGCAAACTGCTCCAGTAACTTTGCCAAGAAAACCCAAATGGGGTCATGAAGTTGGACACAACTGAAATGACTAACGTCTTCGTGAACCAAATCCAGTTGATTAGATTCTAACAAAGACACACAAAGTCACACACTCAGCCAGGGAAACGATAGATCCCAAAACACTGAAAAAGTTTCTACACATCCCTTGATGCTGCTTTAGTTTCCACGTATGAAATCACATCCCTTCTTACCCTATAATCAATTGTCTCACCTAGGATAGTCTGATGACTATGATGAAAAGCACCACTCAGAGGCTCTTATTCAAGATCCAACCTTTATCTAAGAATTGGCAGGAGTAAATCCTATGACCACAGAGGGTAATTTTTAATTTTTTTTTTACTGTGAACTTCACTTTTGTTTAGAGGAATGCGTCCTGGCCTTTGATTTCATCAATGTATCAGTGTAAAAATTTTCTCCACCAGGCAAATGAACAACCGGACTCCAACTTTTTTTAAAGTTAAGTCTTAGAGACTTACCTGGGGCATCAATAGGTTAAATGATTTACTCCACGGTCACACAATGATAATATTTAGTACTAATCTACCTCTCTACCAAGCCAGGCAGAGAAGTAATGGTAAAGGTCACAAGCATTTGTTAAGTCCTTACTCGTGTTCCAAGCACTGTGCTAAATGCCAGAGATGCAAAGAAAAGCAAAAGACAATCCAGGCTCTAAAGGAGCTCATAGTCTTATTGGATAGACAGCATGAAAACAACTATGGACAAATGAGCTATGGACAGGATCAACTGAAGATAACCACGGAGGGAAGGCACTAGCAATAGGAGATTCTGGGAAAAGCTTCTTGTAGAAGGTAAAATTTTAAGTGAGACTTGAAGAAAATGAGGGAAGTTGGGAGGAAGCAAAGACAAGTAGGGAGAGAATTTTGGGTATTCCAGAGAGCAAGTGAATATGCAGTCCAGAGATGGAGTGTATTGTGCAAAGACCAGCAGGGAGGCCCAAAGTCACTGGATCTTAGACTCTATGGAGGGAAGCCTAGAATGGTAGGAAATAGCAGGGTCAGGAAGGGCTTTAAAAGTCAGAGAATTTTGTGTTTGATCCTGAAAGTCACTTTGGTTGATTGAACAAGGATGGGATATGGACAAACTCATACTTCAGGAAGATCACTTTTATAGCTGAGTGGAGGAGAATAGACTGGAGACTTAAAGGAATGACATTAGCCAAAAGGCTATTATAATAATCAAGAAATAACAGGATGGGGGCCTGTATTAGGGTGGTATTGTCAGAGGAAAGAAGAGGGCACATATGGAAGATGTATAATGGGTAGGATCAACAAATGTTGGCAATAGATTGGATATGAGGGGATGAAAGAGAGGCAGGGCAAATCATTGAATCAGAGAGAATGACACCTGGGTTGGGAGTCTGGGCATTTGGGAAGATGGTACTGTCCTCAACAGTTATAGAGAAGCTAGGAAGAGAAAGGGTTTGAAGAGAAGATAAAGAGTTCCATTTCAGACATGCTGAGAGACTTTGAATTCAAGATGTCCAATAGGCTGTTGGTAATAAAGGATTCAGGAAAAAGACTAGCGCTGGATAAAGAGATATGCAAGTCATCTGAAAAAACGTGATCATGGAATCCATGGGGTCTGATGAGATCACCAAATGAAATAGTATAAAGGTATGGAAAATAGGGCCCAAGCCAGAACCCTGAGAGAGGTCTGGGTTCAAATCCTGCCTCTGACCCTTCTTGTATGTGTGATGACAGGAAATCTGCTGAACCTTTCTGAGCAACATGGGGGTGATAAAAATATAGCATTTAACCTCACAGAACCACTATCAAGATCAAATGAGATACCACACATAAAGTATGTGGCAATACTCTTAATGGTGATCTATAATAGACAGTCATTATCATTAGAGTGGGAGCTATGCATGTTCTCTTCCCTTAGTGTTCATGACAATCTTTGTTCTTTCTTTTCTAATGCCCCCTTCCCTGGAAGGGCTTAATGAATGAAGCCAGACTAGGAAGACTACTCCCAACATCCTCCCTCTTGAGGATTGTAACTATGCAGCTCTGGAAGACAAATGAAAAAGCAATTAGGTGGTAAACCAAAGACCAGTCTAGGCTATTCACATATAAAATCAAATTGTACTCTTTCTTTTTTTTGGGGGGGGGGGTTACACTATTATCTTATTTTATTTTATTTTATTTTATTATTTTCCAGTTATATATTACATATAAGGATAGTTTTCAACATTTGTTTTCACTTGATTTTTAGTTCCAAATTTTTCTTTTCTCCCACCCTCCCTCCCCTTCCTCCTCCCCAAGGTGGAAAGCAGTCTGATATAGTTTGTATATATCAAATTGTACTCTTTCAAAGCAGAATTATAGATTTGTAAACTCTTCTTAAATTCATAGGGTCCTGGGAAGAAGAGCCAGAAGAGGCCTTAAAGGTAATCTCCAAATCCTTTCTTTTATCAATGGGGAAACTGAGGCCCAGAGAGTACAGTGTCTTGCTCAAGGTCACATAGAAAATAAGAACTGATATTTGAATCCAGATTCTCTGACACAAGCTCCATAGCCTATGTTACTCTCTCCCAATGAAACTGTCATGCACCTTTACAGAGCAGCCCTAACTTCATTTTTGTAGCCTTGTCTGTTGCTCAAGTGTTTAATAGCATATCCTTCTTTACCCAGTTTATGAAGCCAGTTGGCCCAATGCCAATTGGCCTATTGCTGGACCACAGAGATTGTCATTAGTTCTTTTCTCTGCAGGTTTAGTTACCATTTCCCCTTTGGATCTCTGCCTTCACAAAACCAACATGAGGAAACAAAAAGGAGTACAGTGTGGAGTCGAGATAAGGGGTCATGGAACTAGCTAGATTAGCTAGGATCCAAAGCAGACAACAAAACTGAAGAGTCTACTGAGTGATTGATCTGAAGCAAGATTTGTTCCCCAAGAGCCAATATTCAGTGAAATGAAAAGGATTCTGAGTTCCTAGGGTAGCTCCAAAGGCAATTTCATGTAGAGTCAACTCCAAAGATTTAGAAACTTTTGTAATTGATAAATGATTTCTACCAATTTAAAAAGTCAAAGGTGAGGGGCAGTTAGGTGGCTCAGTGGATAGAGCACCGTCCCTGGAGTCAGGAGTACCTGAGTTCAAATCCGGCCTCAGACACTTAACACTTACAAGCTGTGTGACCCTGGGCAAGTCACTTAACCCCAATTGCCTCCCTAAAAAAAAAAAAGTCAAAGGTGAGATAGGGTCAAAGCAGGTCCTATTGTTCAAAAACAGATGAATGAGGAAAGAATAAGCATCAGGTATCAGAAGATTTGTATTGTGCATTCCTAGTTTCAAAATCATTTTTGGGCAGACCATCTAATTATTCTGTTCCTCCCAACCCACCGAAATACCATGATCCTAAATGCCTTTGTAGGAAGACATCTAACCCTATTCAGTAGTAAAGTACTTTCATAGACATACATCTCTCCTTGCTATTCTTAGCACCAAATGTCAGAAAATGATCTGGGGAAAACATCAAGCTCTCTCTGATTCTCAGAGAGTTGACTGTCTCTATCCCTTTAAATTATTTCCAATGGTAGGTAGTATTACTCTTCTCATTAGTCTTGGGCTAATTTGTGTTGACTACCCAATAATTTTGTCTTGAACTCCATCCTGCTAGGGAAATTCTACTTTGTTATGTCACTGGCTGAGTGCTTCATTGATTTCACCTCTAACTCAAGGACATGTTGTATAAACTTTAATCAAAATGTAGGAAATTAGTAAAATAAATAATACCAAGGTCCATCCAGAGAAGGTTTCCTGCCTCCAAACTCACCACCCTTAGCACAATAATTGACACATAGTAGGTGTTTAATAAAGAATTGTTCCCTTCCTCCAAGATACCTTTCTCAGATCATCTCAGTCCACAAACATTTATTAAGTACCTACTATGTGCCAGGTGCTGTCCTAAGTGCTAAGGATGCAAAGAAAGTCAAAAGACAGTCCCTGTCCTCAAGGAACTTACAATCTAATCTGAGAGACAACATGCAAACAACTATGTACAAACAAGTTAAATACAAGATAAACTGGAGATAATTAACAGTTAGCCAATAAGCATTTGGCTATGTGCCAGACTAAGAAATTAGTATACAAAAAAAATGCAAATCCATTCCCTGTCTTGAGGGAGCTCACATTATGATAGGAGAGACAACATGGAAGTTGACTACATAAGTAAGTAACATGTAAGTTACTACACACAAACCAGGCAAGCCAAAACCTAAAAGCTCAGTCCTTTCCAATGTGCTCCTGTGAAAATCTGGCAAGGTTTTTTCTCCTCATAACAAGTCAACAAACATTTATTATATATTTGCTTATTAGGTGCCCAGCACTGTGATACACACTAAAAAGAAAGCCTTTGGAGAGAAGGTGTAATGGGAGGGGTCAATGTTCAGACCCATAATACAGGTACTCTTCTTCAGATCTCTACTAAGGCATAATGGGCTCTGCAGATAGATAGCATTAGGTGCTATTTGGCCACTGTCCCTGCTCCCCCATCACATCCTTTGTAATGGTGTATTTTTTTAAACAAAGCACACTCATGGAATTGGCATCAAAAAAGCAAGACTGAGGGATTGGTGCCTGGCTGGTGTGTGTGTGTGTGTGTGTGTGTGTGTGAGAGAGAGAGAGAGAGAGAGAGAGAGAGAGAGAGAGAGAGAGAGAGAGAGAGAGAGAGAGAGAGAAACCTGTATGCTCTTCCTCTCTCCTTGTGTAGTACTTCTGACCTAGCCCATTTACTCACTAGTGGGAAAAGTCCATCTCGTCTCTCTCCCCACTACCATTCTCTTTTTCCCCACCCCTACACTTCACTTTGGAGTATGAAAGGGGAAGAGATGCCAATTCCATGAGTGTGCTTTGTTTAAAAAAATACACCATTACCTTTGACCCTTTCTGACCTCATCTAACTCCTAAGCTTTGTGGACAAATTAGAGGGTGTGTGAGAGGCCCCCTTTCCTAGAAGACATAAGACTATGAAAAAGATTATTTTTGTCCCTGAATTAATCAATCTTTGTAAATAGCTGCTGCTTCATACTGAATGAGATTAGCTTCAAGCTACAGGAAATGGCCTTGTTCTGTTGTGATAAACACCAGAGGGAACCAAACTCAGAGAGCTTCGTAAGATGATCAGGAAAAGGGACACTATAGACAAGAGGAGACCTGGAGATCTGATTTTTCTCCATTCCTGGACCAGTGAGTATTTATACCCTAAAATAAAATAACTTTTTATAACAAAAACAAGCATTCAACCATTTACCACAGAGCATTATTTAGATGAGACAGTACCTGACCTTGGAGAATTTGCAGAGAAACATTACTTCCACAAGAAACCCATGCAACATGGAAGAAGGAAACTTAGCTCAACTCCAGGTATTTTCAATGGGTAACCTTGATTTGGCCTCAGTTTTCTTCTTTGTGAAATGTCAGGTTCTTAGGACCCTTCTAGCCCTGAGTCTAAGATTCCATGAAATGAAACTCAAGAGAAAATGTGACCAATAGATTAAAAATCTATGTATTTTAAATGCCAAAGAGACTTGGTGGTAACGAGTGCCAGAAGTGAGAGAGGGGGAAGACCTATGATGTCATTCCTCAGCCAATGTGCTTATGGAGAGTGCAGGGATCCAGCCCCACCCCCACAACCAGAGCCCCTTGTCAATGAGGCTTCTATTGGAATTTCTAAGTCATAGTGAGATTGGACAGTCATTCTGGAATTCACAATCAAGAAGGGTAGGTGGCCCAAATCTCACACCTGGTAGAGTCATAACAATTGTAAGAAGAAAAAGGAACCCAAAAAACCCCAGAAGTGCTTGGGGCAGTGGAAAGATTGCTGGATTTGGAAACAGGACATGAATTTGAATTCCACCTTGGCCATTCACTTAACCTGGGTGACCCCTGAGACTTCAATTCTCTGGCTCTCAGTTTTATGAGCTGTAAAATGGAGGGATTGGACTAGATAGAATCCAAGTTTCCTTTTAGCTCTAAATCTATGATTTCTTTCTTACTACATAGGACAATTGCTTCTCTCCAGAGGAGAGGAGAGGAGAGGAGTTCTATAAACATGATGAAGCATTAACAAGGATTTTGTGCCAATATACTCTAGCTTTGTCCCCATATTCACTCCAGTAGCAGAAATGTTTCTATCAAAAATAAGGCATCTATACACAATAGGATATGGTAACCCTATCACTGAAATGTTATTCTTGAATTCCTAAATGCAACATGGCTTGTCAGATCATTGGGTCATCTTGCATTCTGTGACATTCATTGGAACCTAATTTTAGAGGTAGAGGGGGTCTCACAGAGACCGTCTGCTCTAATCCCTAACTCCCCAGGGTTATTTCCATTGTGCCACAATGTTTCCTCAGTATATGGAAACCAAGGCTCATAGAAATGAGGTCACACAGGTGGTATATTGCAGGGCCAAGCACATAGTAGTCCCTATAAAATGCTTATTCTCTTTGTTCCTCTTCCCCTTTTGCTAAAATTATCAGCACCAGATGGAAGCAAACTCAGAGAGGTGAGTAACATGATCAGGAAAAAGGACGCCATAGAAAACAGGAAACCTAGAAATCCAACCTTCCTTCACACCTGAGCTAGTAGATGTCTACATTCCAAAGAATTCCTTCATATAACAAAACAAGCATTCATCAAACCTTTCTATAGGGACTACTGTGTGCCAGGCACAGTGTTAAAAGCTTTACCAGTATTACCTCATTTGATTCTCTCATTTATTATGGCTAAATAGAAGTAAATGGCCATCTGACATATCTAGGGACTAAAAGGAATATGGGCTGCGGCCAAGCTAGCTGCATTTTTGGTCTTTTTTTAAGCTCAAGGACCTTAAAGCAAATCCTTCCTCCCCACTTCAGACCCCTTCCACCATCCCACTCACCCAGACAGAAGTCAGTGGGGCACAAGCTCAGGTGAGTCCAAAGGCACTGGAAAAGCTGCAACTTCGTTCCTGCCGCAACCTGACTAGGACTAGCCATGCTAAGCATGGGAGAAATCACCACAGAGAAGGAGGTGAAATGCTGGTCTTCAGCTACTCACCAATAGACCTTGGGCTCCGTTCTTGATGTTCTTAGGCAGCTGGGGAAGCAGTATGTCATAGTGGAAGGAGCAAGGTTTTTGAATACAAAAACTCTGGTTTGAGTCCTAGCTCTGTGGCTTGGGGGGAATCATTTCACCTCCCCAGGCCTCAGTTTCTTTCTTTGTAAAATAAATCTTCACAATGCTTTGTATGTCGTAGGTGCTTGGATGGTATTTGTTATGCTTCCCGCAATAGATGTCTCTCCAGCAGAAGAAAATGATCAAGAAATGATCGCCAACTTTGAGATTTGGCAGTTTCAGTTGAACTATGGGTGCAGAGCGTTAAGAACCAAGGAAGATTGTGTACCATATACCCAGTCACCATAGTGTTGTGGTTTTTTTTCCTAGCGTTCAGTGACACTTGAATAGGAATAAAGGAAGAAGATTGGGGAAATAGTTGGGATGTGTCAGAGCATGATTGGAGACCAAGGATAAGGCTGAGTCGATGCAACAATAAAAAGTTATGATTAGATAAATGAAGTCCAAAATTGATGACCTCTGCCCAAGCCTTTCTTCATAGGTTAGTATCCTCCCACCTTCTCTTACTCTCTGGATTCTAAGGGTTCTCAAACCCCCTGACCGTCACTATATAAAGTGCATTGCTCAAGCTTTACTGCCTCATCTCTAACTCCCATCTCCCTCAACTCTTGCTATCATTATTCCATTCCAGTTCTTCCTGATCTTTCTATGCAATGTCTTCACCTTAAGTAACAAATATCTTAAACCCTTTCCTTTGTCAATCCCTTGATCTTCTGGCTCTTGGTTAGACCTGGTGCCACCTAATGACACAACTTTCTGGGCTACCCTTTCTAATACTGGTAGCACTTTCACTCATCCTGCAAATGTCTGGTCTTGGTTGGTAAGTTGGGATCCTCAGCCACTATCACTCAGCAATCTCTCCTCCTCTGTAGTTCAGTCAATCCAAATTTATCACTCAACTGGCAGTTATTATTAACTGGAACCCCAGTATTCTTTCTTTTTCATTGAATTCAACTTGTGACTCGCAGAATTCCTTGTTACCTCAACTCCTTCCACCATACTGAGGTCCTGCAACATACACACCGATACACTCTCAATTCCCTTGACTTCCAGGTTCCTCCATCTGCTTAATTACCTTGTCCTCCTTCTCCATTCCACCCCAACTACATACAAAGATGGTCATATACTGATCCTGCCCACAAGTGTTCCACTTCCTGTTCATCAAGTCTGAACTTCATTTATCTGATCCTAACTTTTTATTGTTGCATCATTGACTCAGCCTTATGACCCCTCAAAATATTCTTCATCCTCCTCATGATCTCTAATCCCTCCAATCCTCTGTCTATCCCCAGGTCAACACATTGAACTGGCTCTACTCTCTTCCTCCCCCTTTTCAACCCCTTGGTGACCAGTTCAACTCTACACTAACCTCTGCACATGACCCTCTTATCCCTTGGTCTCCAATCATGCTTTGCCAAATCCCAAATATTTCCCCAATCTTCTTCCTTTATTCCTATTCAAGTGCCACTGAAGGCTAGAAAAAAAATCACAACACTATGGTAAGTGGGTATATGGTACACAATCTCCCTTGGTTCTTAACACCCTGCACCCATAGTTCAACTTAAACTGCCAAATCCCAAAGTTGGCAATCATTTCTTGATTGCCTATTCTAATGGCCTTTTCCCATCCTCATTTCATTATTCTTGACTTCTCTATTGATCATTTTCTTCTGCTCGCTACTCTCTCCCCTCTAGGTTTTGGTCACTCTACTCTCTTATGGTTCTCCTTTTACCTCTCAGATCGATCCTTGTCAATCTCCTTTGCTGAATCTTCATATAGGTTGCCCCCACTAACCATAGTTGTCCCCCTAGATTCTGCCCTAGGTACTCTTCCCTTCTCCCTCTACACTATCTTCCTTGACAACCTCATCAACTCCTATGGGTTCAACTACCCTCTCTACATAGACGATTCCTCAGTTAGCCTCTTTCCAGCATCACCAACTGCCTCTCGAGCATATTGAGCTGGTTTCACATAAGCAGTTCAAAGTCAACATGTTCAAAACAGAATTTAATACCTCCTCTCTCCAAAAAAAATCATGTCCCCTTCCAAATATTTCTTTTACTGTTGAGAGTACCATCATTTTTCCAATCATCCAAGCTCATACCCTTGGTGTCATCATCTGCCTCTCACCCACCTCACATAGTCAATCTCTTGCCATATTGTTTCATTTTTACTTTCACAATATTTCTCTTATCTGTCCCCTTCTCTGTCCTCACATAGCCACCACCATGATATAGAGTCTCATCACCTCTTCCCTGGACTATTGCAATAGGCTTCTTTCTGCCTTCTCTGCCTCAAGTCTCTCCTCATTCCAGTCCATCTTCCACTCATGCACTGGTGATGTTGTTGCCATACTCAAAAAACTCCAGTGGCTTTTTATTCCCACCAAGATCAGATATAAAACCCTCTAATTCCTTTTAAAGCCCTTTACCATCTGTCCCCTTCCTACCTTCTTTGGTAGGAAGATTCTTACCCTTTTTTCCATCCAGTGACACCAGCCTACTTGTCATTCCTTGAACATGCACTAAATTTCCAGACTCCAGACATTTGCATTAGCTGTCTCTCCCTTCCAGGGATGCTCTCTAGCCTCACCTCTACCTCCTAGCTTTCCTGGATTTCTTCAAGACTCAGCTCAAATCCTATCCTGTGCAGAAGGCCTTTCCTATATCCATCCTGACCTGTGCCTTCCCTCTGGTATTGCCTTCCATCTACTTGAAATCTAGCATGTATATACAATTTTTTTCATCTTTTCTGCCCCATTTGAATGTAAACTCCTTGGGGGCTTCATCTGGTTTTGTCTCCCATTGTAATACCCAAAACTGAGCACATGATCTGGCAGAAAAAAAATGTTTAATAAATGCTCATCTGACAGATGGACTTTTGTTCAGGAGACTGTTCAAAGACAATGATAAAATGGTGCCTGACCTCAAGAAGCTTATGTTCTACTAAGTGGATACAATGAGTCCAGAGATCAGTGAGTGCAATTTGTATACAAAGTAATACAGAATTATTTCAAGAGGAAGTTATTGCTAAGGACTGGAGGGATGATGGAAAGCCTCATGTAGGAGGCAGCATCTAAGCTGCACTTTAAAAAGTTTGAGAATTGAAGAGCTGGAGGTGAATAGGAAGTGGGACATTCAGACATGGGGGACTATTTGTGCAAAAGAGCCAAGACAGGAGGTGGACACTGACCCAGCCACTTTGCCTGGAGCATAGAGACTTTGAGGGATGGTCATGGGAAAAACCTGCCAAGGTAAACTGGAAGAAGACTGTGATGGCCTTTAAGTGCCAAATCCTCGCCCTTTGGTTTCAAAGTGTGGGATCAGAAGAAATGAGTGGAAATTCCAAAGAGGAAAACTTAAGTTTGCTTGATATCTGCTAAAGCTTCCTAACAATAGCAGCCATCCTCAGTGCCCTGACCTTCGAGTAGAGGCTGATCAACCATTTGCTGGATATGTTATAGTGAGGATTCCTTGGGTATAGGTTGGACCAGATGGTCCATTCCCACTCTCAATTTCTGAGATTTTTAAGTTTTTTGGGTCCCTTCCCAGTCTATGGTTCATTATTATATGTGTATTATTTGATAATAATTTTTTCACCTCTACCAGGAACTACCTGTACTGTGTTGTGATGATGTTGGGGGAATAACTAAAATAATCACCTAAACAGTTTCCAGACCCTGAAATGACACTTCCTAAAGAAGCTGAAGAACTTCAACCCATGGTACCTAGGGTGTTTCCTAAGAAGCCTAGAGAATAGGAGAAATGAAAATACAGAGAAGCCTGGATGGCACACTCGATCTCAGCTCTGATAACAGTATTTCTGGATTGCAAACCACAGAAGCTCCAAAACCAGATATTATGACTGGTGCTATACCAAGGAAATACCCCCCAAAATCTGAAGTGGCATTGCTTGGGAGTTTCCCTCTGAAGCCAATGAGCAGTTCACAGATGCGGAATCAATCATTCTTCTTCGCTTTGCGTAGCCAAGACAAACAAACCACTTGAAGCAACAATAAGTTGGACTGACTCATAGTGGAACCCTATTATGGGAGGGAAGGATGGTGAGTGGGACCCAGGCCTTTTGAACTGAATGTATCATTCATTAAGTTAAGTGGGGAAAAGAGATCTTTTCATGAGCCAGCTCCAATCCTAAGGATTTTCCCTTTGCAATGAGATGTTAGAGGCAATGAAATGTATTTTTTATGGATAGAAGGTAACGCATATGTAAATACCAGGGAAAGATGTATATCAGAGTCAGGATGTGGTTGAGAGGCATGGGGAAAAGTCTCCTCTAAAAAGTCCCTGAAATCCCAAGTCCTTCAAATTCCTGAGATTTCAGATACTAGCAGAGGAAACTTCCGTGACTCAATCTCTCACTCACTCTCTTCAAAATCCTCTGCCAATTCCAAAAGACTTATGATGAAAAATGCTCTCCACATCCAGAAGAACTATAGAGTCTGAATTCAGATCAAAGTATACTATTTTCATTTTTTTGTTGTTATTTTTTTCTTTCTTGTGGTTTTTCCCTTTTGTTCGGATTCTTTTTTGTAACATGACTAATATATAAATATGTATAACATGATTGTATATATATATATAACTATGTTATACATACATATACATATACAACTTATACACATACATATGCATAGATAGATATAATACCTGTATCTGATTGCTTGTCATCTTGGGGAAAGGGGAGAGAAGGGAGGAAGGGAGAAATATTTGGAACTCAAAATCTTACAAAAATGAATGTTGAAAACAATATTTACATGTAATCAGAAATAAAATACTACCCAAAAAAACCCTCTGCCATCTGGTTTCCAATATCATCATTCAAATGAAACTGCTCTAAAACAAAAAAACAAACAAAAAATAAGGGGGCAGCTAGGTGGCACAGTGGATAAAGCACTGGCCCTGGATTCAGGAGGACCTGAGTTCAAATCCACTCTCAGACACTTGACACTTACCAGCTGTTTGACCCTGGGCAAGTCACTTAACCCTCATTGCCCAGCCCAAAAATCAAAACCAAAAACAAACAAATTAAACTGCTCTCTTTAAAGTTACTCATTTTCTCATTTACCAAATCCAATGGACCTTTTTCAATGCTCATCCTTCTTTACCCCTCTACAAAATTGCACATGGCTGGTCATCTTCTTCTTCTAGATACTGTTTCCTCTCACTAGGTTTTCATAACACTGCTCTCTTTTAGTTCTCTTAACTATTCAAATGCTCTTTCTTAGTCTACTGTTTCCTCATCTATGACCTACCCACTAAGCATTTCCTAAGGCCCCATCATAAGTTCCTTTCTCTTCTCCTTAATTATCAGAAATCCTTAACCTAGATTTCAAGGGGATCTATGAATCTGGCATATAGTTAGCACTTAATAAATGATTGTTGACGTGGCTTGACTTTTAGTACTCAGACCTTCTCTATCCTTACTCAGAAGTTCCTTTTTCCTACTGCTCACCTGAAGAGTGAAGAAAGGTGGGGTGAACTGTATTCATAGAATATTAAAGCTGGAAAGAGGTCATGTCCAACACTTACTTGAATGAGGAAACAAGGACCCCCACCAGAACATCCTTAAAGGTGGTCAGCTGGCCTCTACTTGAAGACCAGGTGTGTATGGATGTCCAAGGAAGACTAGCAGCTCTGGTGTGAGGGCTGAACCCTTTTCAAGGCTGTATATCCACCCTTGGTGTCCACCTGGCACTTAACTCTCACCTGAAGCTCCAAGAAGTTGTAAGATGTGCAGCAGCCACACTCCAGTAAAATCATCTTGGCAGATGGACTGAGTCAGGTTGAGGGGAACTGATGGTCCTCAAACCATTTGGTGGGTTAGGGGCATATCTATCCTAAGTATGTGAAGAATTCCCCCAATGGAATGGGTAGATGAGAATAATTAGTTCCAACAGCCATGAAGGTGACTGAGGAAATTTTTCCTTATGTCAAGCCTAACATCTTTCAATTTCAACTCTTATTCAGAAAAGTTCAGGCTTCAGAAACCTTGCCAAACAAGTCCAATTCTTCACTACTGTGACAGTCATTCAAAGACTTAAAAGCAACTATTGTGCTGCAGCAGAATAAATATCCCCAATTCGTTCGACCTATCCTTATGCAACCAATAGATCATAGTGAAAATTGTTTAGACGAAACAGGTTATAACAATAAGGAAAAAGGCAAGTAGAAAACACTGAACACTCATAAGCTCGGGTGTACTCATCCTTTTCCTAAGATGAAACCAGTACGGATGACCTGTATTATTCCCTCAAGCAATAGCCACAGTCCACCTTACTTCACACACACCCATACATATAGTCCTTCATTAGAGATTATCCAAGGACCAGTCCAAAGGATGTCCATCTCCAAGGCCAGCTGAAATAATACACTTCTATTGAAAGGTCACACGTGTGACCTTTCAATAGAAGAATGAATCTGCTTAGTTCAGGACTAGCTTTTCTTTCGCTAAAGTTTCATACCATCCAAAGCCTTTTGGTTGAAGGCTTTCATTGTCAATAGGAAAGTAGACAAATAAAAGCAAATCTAACTCCATGGTTCTACCCAGTAGTATCATGTAGCAGCTTGAACAAACTACCATGTCTCAATCTGGATGTTTGTCCATATTATGAAGTGATTCTTCCTCTTTTCCTTTCCCTTCTCCTTCCAAATGACCACCTTTGGCCACTTCACTATTTAATGGCATGTCCATCAGATGAGATAAATCAAACCAGTCTCTTTACTATATGTTGGTAACTGACAAAAGATTAGATGGGAAAGGATTCAATCATTTCATTCCCAAGAAAAGCAATTCACAAGAGAGCAGCCTAACAATATACAAAGGAAAAACAAAAGGGATGAAAAATTCAGTTGCACGTGGCTTTTAATGATACTCATGCACTCATACCAAACCCTCTTCATATTCTTTAGTTATTTTTCTGTCATATGGTTGTGTATCCTAAAATCTGAGCCACTTTTTACCTTCTCCCCTCCTCTTCTGAGCACAGGTCAGAGAAAAAAAGACCTGAGAATGGACTTTCCCAGACCAAGAGATGCATATACTTAACCATTTTAGTGTTGTAAATCACCCAGTTATCTTCTTGAGAGCAGCCACTGCTTTGCAGTTTGTCCTTGTACCTTCAGCACCTGGGATAGAGCCTTGCATCTTTTTTTCCCCTTTGAACTATGCCTGTGATTTCATTGGTATAGGGAGCTCCAAGTGAAGAAATTCCCTTTATCATTGCACATTGGTACCTGTTTACAATGTATAGACTTCAAGAATTGTCCACTTACAGGCCAAGTGTCATAGTATGTGTCAGAGAGAAGACTTGAACCCAGATCTTTCTTACTCAGGGGCCAGTTCTCTATTATGCCATACTGCTTTACATACAAAGTATGTACTTGATAAATATTTGGTGGATTTCATTCAATTAGAATACCAAAGTCTACAGAGAATCAAATTTACAGGTGGTTAAAAAAGGCAGTGGAGAGACACATTGTGAGTGTGAGCCAGCTGCAACAACTTTCCAACAATGCCCTACACAACGGATGTCATCTAGGAAATGAATGATAAGAAGAGAAGGTGAATTAATCATGGGGTAGTAGAAAGGTTCAGAAGTTCTTAGATCTAGAACTGAGAGGGATTTCAGAGGCTACCTCAACCAAGCCCACAGCATGTACAAAGATCTAAAGACTGAAACCACGTTGGATAAATCTTTCAGGGCTTGGAGGTAAAAGGAAAAAGAAATCCAGTTTTCTTTATATTCCCAGCAATCAGCACAGTACCTGACACAGAGATACCTCAGTGGCTCAGTAAGTAAAGCACTTTGCCTGGCATCAGGATGATGAATTCCAATTCAATCCCAAATACTTACTATCTGTGTGACCCTGGGCAGCTTTGCCTCAGAATTAGAGTTAAAGAAACCTTTCCTCATCCCCCTTAATGCTAGTCCTTTCCCCTCTGATGATTTCCTCCATTTTCTCCTGTTTATACCTTGTTTACACATAGTTCTTTTCATGTTACCTAGCACATTAGGCTATGGATTCCTTAAGAGCAAGGACTAGCTTTTGCCTTTTGTTTGTATCCCCAGGAATATACCAATATCCCTATACCAATTCTTGACACATGTTGTTCTTGTTCAGTCATCTGCAGCCACATCAGACTCTTCCTGACCCCATCTGGGGTTTTCTTAGTCTGCCATGTCCTCCTCCAGCTCATTTTACAGATGAGGACACTGAGGCAAACAGTGTTAAGTGACTTGCCCACAGTCTCACAGTTAGTAAGTGTCTGAGGCCAGACTTGAACTCAGGAAGATTAGTCTTCCTGACTCTAGGCTAGGTGCTCAATGCACTGTGCCACCTGACTGCCCCTGTCTCACTTAATAAATGCTCATAAACTGACACCGTTTCCTCATCTATAAAATGGGGATAATAATAACCCTGTCTCCCAGAGTTATTTTGAGGATAAAATGATATAATATTTGTAAGGCATTTTTACAAACCTTAAAGTGATATATAAAGGCTAGCTATTATTAATGGTACTAGTAATCATACTAGTAAGTTCTTAATAAATGTTTGTTGATTGTTTAATAGGATAAAAAAACTATAGCCAAGTTGCTATATGAACCAATGGAGGGAAATACTGACATGGATGAGCTCATGAAGACATTGCGTTATTGACATATTATTGTTAAACTTTTTATCTCAACTTGGTTGCAGGTTTGATCTTATAACTTCATGCAATCCTCAACCTTGCCCTTATAGGTGAATCAAGCTAATCCAATATATATTTATTAAATGCTCTCTAGATAGGCAGTATGGTATATTGAATAGGGAGTCACCTAGTTTCACATCCTGCTTCTGACATTTACTAGCTATGTGACCACAGGCAAGTCATTTTACCCCTCGCTGCCCCTCCCAAAGGCATCTCCCTAAATCCAAAAGTTAGGGAGACGTTGCTGATCTGTGTCAGTAGAGGGACTTTCCACAACAGAAGTTACCTATCCTGCTGAAAACACAGGTCTAGGGACCCCTCAGAGTACCCCCCTAAAAACTGAGGCATTTTCCTGGACCCTAGAGATATAAAGACCAAACAAAAAAACAGTGTGCCCACAAGGAACTTATAATGTATTGGAGAATGACTGTGCTTTGGACTCTCACTGCTCCCAGCCCATCTTCTCACCAACTGCCTTGCCACTTCAGATTTACTCTTTACTTTATCCCTACCCCACTTCCGGTTCTGTAGCCAGGACCAAATCAACTCATCCATTGCTCCTGGAAGGAAGGATTGTATCAAGCTACTCCCCTAGATATTTTCACCATATCTAGTGTACCTCCTTGCCCACCATTTCTCTCTGTGTCATCTCCCTCTTAGAAAGTAAACTCCCTAAGGGCAATGACCATCTTTGCTTTTGCAGGGCTTGGCACATAGAAAACATTTGAATTTATTCATTCACCTAACACAGTGCCCATAGCACATAGTAGGTACTCAATAAATCTGTTAAATGTTATTTGTATAGAATATTCAAATATGAATTATTTCATTCAATCCTTATTGAATATAATAGGAATTTGGGGCCTAATTAATATCATTTGATCCAAATATTGGAAGACATAAAGGTATTGAAATAGTTCAGTTAATCAGTCAGGCTACAAATATTTATTAAGTGCTTACTATGTGCCAGGCAATGTTCTAAGGACTCAGACTACAAAGAAAGGCAAAAAACACCTCAATTTAGTCATTAATAATCTCTTACAGAGAGGGCAGCCCCCAAGAAAATTTGAATGAAAACACTTATGGGAAATCTGTGTTCTAGCACATTAGCTTACGTGTCCCCTGCAAAGAGTTTCTCTTCCTTGTTATTGTAAAACTCTCGTCCTTCATTCAATAAATGAATGATGAGAGACCCAAGGAGGAAGAGGGAAAAAAAGCAGTTGGAAAGGTCTCACTATGTCAAGTATCTACAGTCAGACTCAGCACCATGAGATGACTTTACTGGAACCATCTGTGTTCTGTCTGAACACAAGAAAAGAAGCTTGATGTGAAAAAAATTAGGGTGAGAAGAAGAGGGAGGAGTGTGAGGAAAAAGTAGAAATTAAGGTGATGGCAAAACAAAATATACCAATTAAAACCCTGGCGGCATTTTTAAAGGATGCCCAATGGGAGCATTATATGAGACCCTACATGGATTTTGAAATTGTGTTGCAAAAAAACAAAACCACAGTCCTTCCTGTCTTTGCCTTTCTACTTCTTCTTATTCCCCTTTACAATTCTCCATTCCCATCTAACTGCCTTATGTATTGTTGCCCTTACATGAAATTCCATCTCCCATCCAAGTCTCTCCCTCAGGCATTTGGTTATGTCTACAATGTGATCTCTCTCCTCACCTTTGCCTGATAATTAATCTATAGCTTCCTTGGAGGCACGGGTCAGTTGTCATCACCTAGCAGATGTCTTCCCCTCCCCCCACCCCAGGTATTAGCACTCTTTCTACTTGGAAATGTTCTATTTTGGACTGGCTTCTATATGGGATGTTTCTCCCAGTAGAATACAAACTCCATGAGGACAGAAAATGTTTCATTTTTTACTTTGTATTCCAAGTACTTTGGAAGAAGTAAGTATGTATTTATTGGATGGATGAGTGGATGGATGGATGGATGGATGGATGGATGGATGGATGGATGGATGGATGGATGGATGGATGGATGGATGGATGGATGGGTGGATGGATGGATGGATGGATGGATGGATGGATGGGTGGATGGGTGGATGGATGGATGGGTGGATGGGTGGATGGATGGATGGATGGGTGGATGGATGGATGGATGGATGGATGGATGGATGGATGGATGAATTAAGATCTCCAGGAAGCCCTGAGAATTATATTATATTCATGCTGATTCATCTCCTAGGGCTTCCCCTGAGGCCAATGCTTCATGCTTTATCAACCATTAAAAAAATAATAACCAATTCAGCTCTTGGTGCCCTAAGGTAAACATTTCTTTCCAACCCCAGCACTTGTATAGCCTCAACAGCTGAGTTTTAATTACCTTTCCTGTTCTCAAGATCTTCAAAGCTATTATTTGATTTCAAAATCACCTGGCTGTTCAGAGGGGCCTCACCTCTGACCCTGAGTTTTGGATTAGACACATTCTCCCTGCTTGAACTATTACAGATGAAATATCTCCTAGGTCTATAAGGAAGCTGGACCCCGCAGGCAGGAGTCATTGCCCTCTAACACTTTATATTCCCCTGAATCTGGCTCCCAGCTAGGAACAGACAGAATAGTTTAGAGAAAAGAATAGAAAAGCATCAGGACTAGACCTGACCTGTAATTTCCTTGGTATTGGGAACTCACAGAAGAGGAAATACCCTCTACCAATGTCTATTTGCAACTTCCAGTCTTAGAGAGTTATCTGGGGCATCAAGAACTTAAGTCACCAGTCTATGTCAGAGGTTGTTTTATTACTGTTACTTCTTGTTTTTATTATTAAGTTATATCTTGGCACTTTTATTCAATTATAAAACAACAACAACAACAACATTTTAGCCACTGTGAAATTGTTTGCTGAACATTAGATCAAAAAGAATAATAATAGGAAGGTAACATGTCCCAGGATAGCTACAACCTATCAAATATAGAAAGAAAAGAGAGAGAACAATAAGAATATCAGGAAAAACAAACTCACATTCTAGTGCCTTAAGGGTTACCAACAAATGTACATTATCTCAGTTTATTATCACATCAACCTTGGGAAGTAGGTACTACTATTAGGTCCATTTTACATATGAGCAAACTGAAATTCAGATGGATGAAATAATTTGTCTATTAGGGTCACATAATAAGTCTCCAGGATGAGATTTGAGCCTTAGATCAGAACCCTAGATTTGGAGTCACAATGACCTGTATTTGAATCCTGACTCTCCATCACCCAACAAGTCATTTTCTTCCCTCTCTGAGACTCAGTTTCTTCATCTGTAAAATGAGAGAGACTGCACTAGATGATATCTAAGGTCCCTTCCAGCCCTACATCTCTGATCCTGTGAACCATAAAATGTTTGGTTTAGTTTTGATAACCTCTAAGGTCCCTTTCAGCCCCCAATCTATGACCCTAAGAAGCCTAGAGTAATATGTCTTTAAAATAACATACCTTCAAAGGGTATAGCCTATTTTTAAGGCTTACTCTTAGAAATGGAGTCACTTCTAAATAGAACTTAGAACTGAGTTCTGAATCGTTGCAGGTTGTTAGCTTGAAACTGCGTTTTTTCTCTGCTAAACAAGGAGAGTAGACTTCAAACTATTTTCAGTCTCAGAGCGCTATTTTGGGGTTGCCTGGGAATCTTACTATAGTATTTGTAATTTATTCACTGCATGACATAAGACAATGGACTAGTACCACCTAACACCAGTTGAGATTCAGTCTTGCTGATGAAAAAAGAATTATCCGCTCACAGACTAAATACACAGCTTTAACCCAAGTAAAAATTAACCTCTATTTCACCTCATACCCAGAAAATTAGCAAAGATAACAAAAAATGGAAATAGTCAATGGTGAAGGGGCTATAGAAAGACAGGTGCACTAATGTATTGATAGTGGAGCTGTGAATTAGTTCTACCACTTTGAAAAGCAATTGGGAATTATGCTTTAAAAAGTGACAAGAGTATCTTTGACCCAAAGCTCCAGGTACTAGATATATTTGCCTATGGAGATCAAAGAGAGAAAGGTATCATATATACTGAAATATAATAACAGAAATTTTTATGTTAACCAAAAAATAGAAATGAAGTAGATGCCCAAGGTTTGAGGAATGGCAAAACTAATTATGTTATAAAGGAATATTCCTTAATCACACACACACACACACACACACACACAGATAAACATGAAGAACTCAGAAAAAATATGAGATTTTCATGAAGAGAATCAAAGTGAACAGAAACAGAAAAACAATATGCACACAATGACTACTACAATGTAAATGGGAAGAATGACCCTCCGAAACCTGAACACTCTACAGTTTTATTAAGCAAGCTCGGCCCTGAGGAGAGTTGATTAAATTAATTTCTCTTTCTTCTTTGCATAAGTTGTGGACTACAGGTGTGGACTATTGCATATGGTATCTGATGCAGTCGAAGTATTGGTTGGTTTTGCTAAATTGCTTTTTTTCCCTCTCTTTTTAAAAAATAGCCTGTGTTACAAGAAATGGTTCATTGGGTAGTGGGAGGAAAAAAGACATATTTGAAAATGAAGGTTATGTGAAAACAAAAGACATACTTTTTTAAAAAATTTGTTTATGCCTCCCAATACCACTGTGAAAGTTCAACTCTAGAAATTGTGGACTATCCTCAAGACTTCTCCAGAATGCTCTGGAGAATCCAGCTGAGCCCTTACCTGTTCCTCTTTCTCTCTTTAAGGTGGTGGGGGAGGGCTCACACAACTCCACAGAATTTGGCATCTTCTAGAGAGGAGAAATTTCTGTGATGTCACAGAAATCTCTTCTGAAATGACAGCTTTGTACTGCCCCGTTTTGCTCCCTCTCCTTTTGTTCCTATTCAGATTTCACATCGGCTCACTGACAACTTGTACTGAAACACCCAGCAATGTGTAGGCTGAGAAATTTTCCCAGGTGTGAGTTCGACACCACCAGAGTGTGGAAGTGTCTCCCACAGAGCAAGACGGCACTTGACTGATAGTTTCTGAGAGCAGAAGCAGCCGGTCTTCTGACTTCCTGAAAATGAAGATCAGAGAGAAATGAATTCATTCATAGCTTGCCCTAATGTTTACATTTTATGCATCCTCAGAAAGATGGAGAAGGGAATATGGATGCCTGTAAATGAAGAGAAAAATACAGCATATGTATATTTAATATTTGTCCTTCCATACTATAGAGTAGAAGAAAAATTTTCCTTCCGCCAGATCTGAGGCATTTCTACTAACCAAATGCAGCGAGAAGGGCACTGGATCTAGAATGAGAAAACCTATGTTCTGCCACTTACTACCGTGTGACCTTTGGAGCATCCCATTATTTCTGTGGGCCTTAGTCTCCCAGTCAGCAAAATTAGGAGGCTGGACTAGATGACCTCTGAGGTTGCTTCCAACCCTGGTGCTATGCTACTGGGGTGTGAGTATGAGAGCAGAGAACTAAGCACCCTTTTAATTGGATTAGCCTGGAGTGGAGGGAGGCTGACTGCAAGAGCCTTCCCTTTTGTGGGATAGTGAGCAAAACCCAGGGGATACAGTATCACGATCCCTGGCTCTCATGGGGGAACATTTCAGGCTCCACAGTCCAACCTGATACATACTGCAGTAACATTCAAAACCAGGGCAAGGGGGCAGCTAGGTGGCACAGTGGATAGAGCACCGGCCCTGGATTCAGGAGGACCTGAGTTCAAATCCATCTCAGACACAACACTTACTAGCTGTGTGACCCTGGGCAAGTCACTTAACCCTCATTGCCCTGCCCCCCCCAAAAAAAAACAGGGGCAGGAGAATAGAAAGAGCACCAGATAGAAAATATAAAGACCTAGGCTCCAGCCCCAGGTACTTACTAGCATTGTGACCCTTGCTGGGAGAATCACAGAACCCCAGGCTTGAAAGGACAGACCTCAAAGGGCCATAGAATAACAGTTAACATTTATATGAAGCTTTATGGTTTGTAAAACACTTTACAAATATCATGCTGTTTGATCCCCACAATAATTCTGGACTTGGGTCATTAAGTGCACTAAGAGAATTTCTTCATTAATTCCCTTGATATTCTTGACCTTTTGTTCTACCAGATACATTTTGTTATTTTTTTCTAGCTCTAAAAAACAATGTTTTGTTGGTTTGATTATATGTCACTGAATAAGTAAATTAATTTAGGTAGAATTGTTATTTTTATTATATTGGCTCAGCCTACCCATGAGCAATTGATATTTATCTGTGCAAAAAAGCATTTTATAATTGTATCCATATAGTTCCTGGGTTTGTCTTGACAGGTAGTCTCTCAAATATTTTATATTGTCTATATTTATTTTAAATGGAATTTCATTTTCTATCTCTTACTACTGGGCTTTATTGGTAACATACAGAAATACTGATGATTTCTTTGGGTTTATTTTATATCCTGCAATTTTGCTGAAGTTGTTAAATATTTCAAGTAGTTTTTTAGTTAATTCACTGAGAGAATTTCTTGACTATCCTTGAAATACCCAGAGTCATCCAAGGAAGGACATCACTTTCCTAGATGTTTGGGGCTTAATACACCATTTTCAAGGGAGTGTAACAGGGCTATAATCCTATTGAGGCATCTGAGGTAATTTCTCCATCCGGACAGCTCCAAAAACCGTCTAGTTCCTAGAACTAGATTTAAAACTGGAAGGGGCCTTAAAATACATTGGTTCCAACACTCTTGTTTTACATGAAGAAACTAGGATCTAGAGAGGTGCCATGATTTGACCAAAGTCACACAGTAGTAAATTAAAGAGCTGGAATTCAAACTCAGGTCCTGTGACTCCAAGTTCAGTGTTCTTGGAATCTCCTCCCTTTCAATTACTTACATTTTTGTGAAACTTCTCCCTGACTATTTCAAAGGTCCCATTTGGACAACTCTTCCTTGAAATCTTGTTTCAACAGAGAATCCAAAAAATGTCAAAGTTTAAGGAATAGAGAGCCTCTGAGAGATGTCAGGAAAAAACTTCCTAATAATTAAAACCATCCCAAAGTGGAATGGGATGCCTTGAAAGGAGGTGGGCTCCCCTACAACAGAGGTCTTCAAACACAGGCTTGTTGGTAGGTTATAGATTGGTGTTCTTTTCACATGGAGGTTGGACTGGGTAGCCACTGCAGGCCCCTCCAACTCTCAAATTCTATGATTCTATGAAGGTTTTCTGAAGAGTAAACTATGGGGCTGAGAAAAGTTGGTTAAATAATATGTTAGGGGGAAATTTTTTCCAATGGTCTCTTTCCTCTCTACAAAGTATAATGTCCTTTAAGACCTAGAACTGGAAAGGTCCTCAATGGTCCTCTAGTTCGGGGCAGCTAGGTGGCACAGTGGATAGAGCACTGGCCCTGGATTCAGGAGGACCCGAGTTCAAATCCAGCCTCAGACACTTAACACTTACTAGCTGTGTGACCCTGGGCAAATCACTTAACCCCAATTGCCTCTCTCTCTCTCTCTCTCTCTCTCTCTCTCTCTCTCTCTCTCTCTCTCTCTCTCTCTCTCTCTCTCACACACACACACACACACACACACACACACACACACAAAAGGTCATCTAGTCCAACCTCTTCACTTTATAGATGAGAAAACAGAGGCTCAGAAGAGTGAGGTAATATATTACCTTATTTACCTCCTTTATTAACTGACTGATCAGGTCAGGCTAAAGTCTGGAATGTGCCTGAAGTTGGGCCTCTTCCAATGTTACATGTGCTGTCTGTCCTTAGGTCTGTGGCCTTTCCAGTGATACATTTGCCTTGGCGCTTTCCCATGGGCCAGGTGTGGTGGCTCAGTGCTGAAAGACAATGCTTTGGGATGAGAACAACAAGAGGACAGCAGTCTTTAAAAAATAAAAAATTAAGGCCTTTTCGAGAGGGGCTCCCTCCGAACCTGCTGAGCTCCTCCGTCAGTGCCAGCTGAGCTTTGGGAGACATCTACCTCAGCGGAGACAAAAACCAACCAAAAAGAACAAGTCCAGATCCCGGGCTAGCTTGCCAGAAGATATTGACTTTGCGGGGCAATGCAGACCCAAGATGAAGTCCAAAGGCCTCTTCAACAGTAGCACTAAATGCTTCATATTCTCCTCCCAGGAGAGTATAATAATAGGCATAAGCAGCTACTTCATATTTAAGTCTTTGGGGATGTGCACTTATGGGGTTTGCGTGTGTGTATGTGTGTGTGTGTGTGTGTGTGTGTGTGTGTGTGTGTGTGCCTTTCTTCTGTGGAGGAAATAAATAGCTATAGTATACCTAGAAGACATATATTTGATGCCTTTCTACTTCCCTTTAGGGGAGACCGTACATCTGAGCCAAACCTAAATTTGGACTCCATGGTGAGGTTCTAAACAGCCACAGACAATAAGGAAAAGGACCCTGACCTCTCTTTGGAGGTTAGCTGCCCCACTTAGGACTTTGCCCTTAGTGAGAGGGGATGAGCAACCCAGGCCCGAGGAGCCAGCAGTTTCTGCTGTTACACTCTAAGCACATCCACCAACACTCTGCTATGTGTGATGTACTTGAAGGGGGATGGCAGGAGTCTGGAAAATACACATTGCAAATACAGGAGTGGGCATCTCCGAGGTTTGATTACTCAGTCAAAAAGAATCTTGTTAATGTAGGGATTTGAAATGCCAGAATTAAAGGAAGCAAGTTGACAGAAAGGAAATTTAGAACTTCCTCAGCAACCCAATCTGCCTTCCTGTCATTTCTATATTGAAACAGACATATTAACACCGAGCATGTTCATAGAAAAGAAAACTAGAAAGCCCAAGAAGGAGTTAGCAATAGGTGTAGAGATCGAATGCAAAATGTCACTGGTATATAAAATGTCCATAACTGTGATTTGAGTCCATTAGCCAAATCTAAGCGAAAATTCCCTTACATCTATTTTGTAACTGAAGTAACCCAAACAAAACATGGCTGACCACATCTGTAATTTCACCTGCTTTCCAAACATCTGTAGGAGCTGGTCAGAAGAATCACAAATCTTGAACTGAGAGAGACCTCAGAGCTGATCAAGCCCCCGCCCCCCATTTAAAAAAAAATTTTTTTTGTAAGGCAGTTGGGGTTAAGTGACTTACCCAGGGTCACACAGCTAGTAAGTGTCAAGTGTCTGAGGCCAGATTTGAACTCAGGTCTTCCTGAATCCAGGGCTGGTACTCTATCCACTGCGCCACCTAGCCGCCCCCCTCCCCTCATTTTGCAAATTAAAAAGCTGAGGCCCAGAATTGTGAAGGGATATCACACAGCTAGGAAATGTCTCAAGAAAGATTTGCAACCAAGTCTTCCTGACATTAAGCCCAGTGCTCCATCCATCAGACTAAGCTCTCTTAAGGTACAGTTAAACCTTCCACATTGTGGGGGTTAGGGACATGGCACCTTGGCAATCTGGAAAATCTGTGTAAAATTTTTTGGCTCTCTCTTTGTTACAAAGAAGAAATTGCGTATATTTATGGTATCAAAAGAGAATTTTTTTTTTTTTAGTGAGGCAATTGGGGTTAAGTGACTTGCCGAGGGCCACACAGCTAGTAAGTGTCAAATGTCTGAGGCCAGATTTGAACTCAGGTACTCCTGACTCCAGGGCCGGTGCTCTATCCACTGCGCCACCTAGCTGCCCGAGAAAATATTTTGATATTATAGAATACTCTACTCTAAGCATTTCTGAGTTACTAACCTTTTTCTGTATCATCTGCTAACCTTCACATGACATCTGAGGGTCCAACAAAATTCCCAAAGAATTCCCATTTAATTTTTTATGCCGACCTTTGATATATCAAAATCACAATGGGGAAAGTCGTAATGTGGAAGGAATAACTGTATAAACAGCTGAGTCAACACCTCATTTCCTTCTTGCTTAACAAACTCCATTCATAAAAATCCAGAAAGCAATCATCAGAGGTGGTCTCCAGTTTTGCACAGGCCTTAAAAATAAAGCTGAAGTTTGGAAGGGGCAAAAGACAGACACTGAAATGTAAAGGAAAAGAAAACCTTTGAGATGTCAAGGAAGCAAGAAGACTCTAGAAAAGGTCTGAAGAAGTTATAGCTCAACAGCGTATGAAAAGGCCAGCTGTTGGGAGCAACTAGGTGGCACAGTGGATAGAGCACCGGCCCTGGAGTCAGGAGGACCAGAGTTCAAATCCGGCCTCAGACACTTAACACTTACTAGCTGTGTGACCCTAGGCAAGTCACTTAACCTCCATTGCCTCACCAAAAAACAAAAAAAAAAGGCCAGCTGTCAGTCAGTCAACCTTCAGTCCCCAGATATCCCACTTCTAAATCTTTGACGATGCTATTTTCCATGCCTATAATGTCCTTGCTCCACCTTTCTCAGGGGGAGCATCTTTCCCAGGAAAACTTCCCTGATTGCCTCCAGTTTGGTTACAGCCTCTTTCCCCAAGACCTCCCAATGATTTACTTCAATGGTGTTTATTGTCTCATCCCTCTAGTGTTCTGTACACAGCAGACTCTCAAATTGGACTGAGCTAGATTTCAAAGGAGGGTAGGTAGGGTTGAAGGTGATGAACATGGAGTGACAGAGAGGAAGAGAGAACTGTATTACATAAGGACTTTGTAAACCTAGGTTAACCCAATAAACTCAGAAAATGGGAAGAAGCCTATAGATTTGGATTGCATGGCAATGGGAAAATGTTAATCCCCATTTGCTCCCATTCAAGGAACTCTATCCATTCAGGATCAAACATCATAGGCTAAGAACTGCAAGAGCCTTTAGCGTTCATCTGGTCCAGCCTTCTCCTCTTATACAGAGGAGAGACAGCAATGACAAACTGGTCCATTACCACTGACTTCCTTCACAGTGTAATTGACCACTAACAAAAACCCTTCCCATGAGCTGATTTCCTCTTAGTTCATCTTCATGGCTCCTTCTGGCCGCTTTCCTATCCTAATGGTGGCTTCTGTTCTTCCTGTCCTCTCATCTGTCAAAGAGATAGAACTGGGAATGGGGAGGTAGGGAGTGCTTCTCAGGAATTGGCCCCGGGAGGAGCAGGGAACATTCAAGTTCTGACATACTGTCTGGAATGGCACACGCTATCTGAAATATCACACAGCCCTCCAACAAGTTGCCTGCAATGGGTAATTGTCAACATTGGACAGAAAAGTGATAGCTTCCTGGGGCTACGGGGAGATGTGAACAAACAAATTGGACTGTCATTATCTCTACCCCGGAGAGCCCTATATCTATGGCAGCTCCCACAGTTTATTTGGAGAAAGAAGAGGTCAGGAGGTTATCTTGAGCATTCACACTCTAAACTAAGCTGCAGCAGGAAGATCATTTGGCTGGTTATTAATGAGATGGAGCAAGCATTCTCCACTCTTCCAGCCCCAGAAATAAGCCAAGAGCCTTCGCTTATCAGAAGGATTGGTTGGTTGGTTTGCTTTAATGTAACATACATACAGTGAGGACTCTAACTTCCTCTTCATTGAAGATGTTCTCCTGCTCCTTTGGCCTTTGCTGAAAGATGGAGAGTTCTGGGCATCTCTATGATCCTCCCATCTCCCTACCTGAGACCTCCCCACTCCTGGAGCCTCCCTCACACCCCTATTCCCCAAAATTCCATTTCTTCAGGGTCTTGCAATAGGCAATAAACTCAAATCTATAACTTCCCTGAAGGCAGAGCCTTTCCTTTTTTGGCATATTTAACAAACATTTATTGAATTAATTTGAATTAAATTGAAGGATGTACCAAACCGCCTTCCCTCAAATAACCCCAATAATCAACCGTCTTCTGAAAGTCAATTCGACTCTCCTTGCCACAACCAAGTCAAATGAAATCATTTCATCATCCTGCCTTTTCCACCTAGGAAAACTTATTATCAATAATAAAAAACTGGCATATGTGGCGTGTTGGGTTCTGCAAGCCCTTCCAGCCCCAGAGCTTTGAGTCTATGAAACTAGGAGCTTCTTTTCATCCAAATGATGAAGCATTAAGAGTTTATTCTGTATCTTGGCCAAGAAAACCCCAAGTGGGGCCATGGAGAGTCAGACACAACTGGAAAATATGACTGAACAAAACAAAAGCACCTACTATTCATCAGATCCTGGAGATGCAATGATCAATTGGAAAGAAAGGGCCTGACTTCTGGCACCATTTTACAGAAGAAGAAACAAATGCTCAGGGTTCTTCCATGATTCATCCAGTCGCCTAGCAGTAAGTAAGAAAGAATACAAGAGCCTAGAGGGCAGGGAATGTTTCACTTTAGGTTTTGTCTCTCCCCCTTTGAGAGGGAGGGTGTTACATGGTGCTTTGGCTTGTGGAAGGAGCTTAAAAATTATCGTTAATTCATCAATTGAGAGGCATGAAGGATAGAGACTAGATTTGGAGCCAGGATCCCCTGGGTTCAAGTGATGCCCCTAGCACACACTGTCCGGATGACCTTGGGCAAGTCAACCTCTCAGTATGAGTCTAGGAAGCTCTCTAAAATAAGCTGCCGGGGCGGCTAGGTGGCGCAGTGGATAAAGCACCGGCCCTGGATTCAGGAGTACCTGAGTTCAAATCCGGCCTCAGACACTTAACACTAGCTGTGTGACCCTGGGCAAGTCACTTAACCCCAATTGCCTCACTTAAAAAAATAAAATAAAATAAGCTGCCAAAGAGGTGCCCAGTTGCATTGGTAGAGGGAGTTTCCTCATCTGGGAATCCCCTATGTCAATAAAATCACAGATCTAGTTCCTATTCCAGTTGGTTGATTGAGATGAGTTTCTACCATTGGTCTCCTCTATAACATACTCTTTTTGCTAACTTTTGCTCAGCCCATTCATTCATTCATTCATTCAACGAGCCTTTATTAAAGCAACTGTTATATGCACACTATTAGGCTAGGTTTCTCGAAAGCAATTGGAAACTATGTCCATAATGTCATGAAACTGCTTTCCTTTTGACCTTTACAAAAATATTTATAGCATCTCTTTGTCACAGTGGCAAAGAACTGGAGACTAGGAGGTGCCCATCTGTTGGAAAGTGAGTGAACAAATGATGGTATAGAGATATGAGTCATTTGTTTTCAGTTGTGTCCAACTCTTCATGACCCCATTTGGGGTTTTCTTGGCAGAGATACTGGAGTGGTTTGCCATTTCCTTCTCCAGTTCATTTACAGATGAGGAAACTGAAGCAAACCAGGTGAAGTGACTTACCCAGGATCACACACCTAGTAAGTGTCTGAGGACAGATTTGAACTCATGAAGATGAGTCTCTCTGACTCCGAGCACAGTGCTCTATCCACTGTGCTACCTAGCTGCACTGTATATTAATATAATGGGATATTATCGCACTATTTGAAATGATGAAATGTGCAGCTTCAGAGAAAACCGATAAAGAATTAAAAAATAATAACATGGAGGTCAATGTAGACAATAGCAACATTATAAATAAGAACAATTTTGAAAGGTTTGAGACTTCTGCTCCCAATTCTGGAGGACAGAAGATGACCTCCTGACAAAGATGTAGAATGAATTATGGTTTTGGATGTGGCTGACACAAGAATTTCTTTACTTGTTACAAAGGCTTTATTTATCTTTTGGTTTTGTTGTTGCTCAATTAGGGGAAGGGGAAGAAGGAGAAAATAAATTTGTTCATTTAAAAAAAGGTGGAGGTTGGGGGAACTCTATGCTAGCTCGGGGGAACTCTATGCTAGCTGGGAAAAGAAAAACCCACTAGACTCTAAGGAAAGTCAAAGATGAGACAGCCCATTTAGAAGTTTTTATTCTAGTAGACACAAAAGGCTGCTGTCCTCATTCCTCCCAGGCAAGAGCAGCCAGAAACTATCCTTTGACCTCCTGCTACCTCCCTCGCTTGGGATTCAGTCAGTAGGTCTGGAACTGCCCACCACCAGACTCTTGACAAGTCCTTTGTTGAAATGGGGCTCGTGAGAGGGAAGGGGATCCAGCACTTTCCTTTTTACATGACAATTCTGGCTAAGAGTGACTTCACACAATGTTCTCAACCACAAATTATAGGGGAAGTACTTTGCAAGTTGATGACATCCCGGAAAGAGCCCCCTCAGAGAATTCCTCTCAGCCTCCACATCCCTCAATCTCAGCCCAGCCCCGTTTGGGAGCAGGTTGGTGCCTTCTTAATGCATGCACTGGGTTTGGCATCCTTCTCTGGGCAGAAGAATAAAGAGCATGAAGGAGTAAGCATCTAGTCAGCATCGGACCAGCTTCTTGCAGAAATAGAAAGGAATGTAAAACGGAGGCTCTGCACTCATTTCACTTGGCAGAGAATAGGACCTGGGTTCAAATTCTAATTCAGTCATTTACTTGATCCTCGGACAATTGCCATCCTCAGTTTCCTCATTTATAAAATGAAGACACCAGGCTAGGGGATCTCTAAGGTCTTTTCTAACTCTAAATCCTATTTCCCAAGTATAGTTGTCTTAAGTGAATAATATACAATAAGCTTAGGAAAAGGGAGTCGAATTTGTCAACAAGCATTTCTTAGGCATTCATGATTACCATGCATTGTGCTGAGCATTGGAAAGAGTCCTCAATTTGGGTTCAGAGAACATGGACTCAGACCTTAGATCCATTAGTGGATTTTGGATTTTAGGCATCACTTCTATCCAGACATCAATTTCCTCACTGTAAAATGAGAATATTCTGTTTTCTAAAATAGATTCATGATGTCAAATATAGAGGAAGAAATCACCAGAGGTGCTGGAAGACTCTCTAGAACACAAAGTTTGCCCAACTCAGAAAAGATTGCAAATCAATAAAATAGGATATGGGGAAGTGGTCCATTTTCTTTTCTGAAAAACAATTTGGAATTAGCCCAAGAATATGTCTTCTAGTAGTAACCCTATAGCCCTAAAGAATCATCTTAGAAGCAACTGAACTGGTCTCACTCTTTGACACATAAATTCTGGCACTCTAGGTCAGTTCAAAACACCATTAATGTCCCATGTATACGAACATATCCAGAGCAGCATATTTTGTGGTAGCAAAACTGGAGACAAAATGGTTGCCCACTGATTAGGAAATCACTAAGTAAATCATGGCATGGGATCGTTGCACTGGAAGAAATGATGAATGTTCAGAATTCCAAAAAATGAGATTTGAAAAAAAAAACTTGAATGAAAAAATATAATGAAGAAAAAAGAACCAGGAAAGGATATTCCCAATGTCTACCACAATGTCAAACAGACCCCCAAAAAGAGAAACATCTAAGCTCAGATTAATTGCAATGACTGAGGCTGGTCGTGAAGTGCAACTCAATTCAACAAACTTTTGTTAAGCACCTTCGAAGTGTTGTACCTTCGTGCTGAGTTGTTTAGAGCATCGAATAAGTTGATGTATGTAAGTTGTTTTGTAAAGTTAGTGATGCACTTGGGCTGGCCTTAGGACTTTATTTCCCACAGTGTTTGGGTGAGTGGAAGGGATTGGTTGAGTATTCAGTCAGAAGAGGGCTACGTGGAACATTGTGGCCATGGAATAATTGAACCCAGGAACTATAATTAGAACCTGATGACTCCAGAGATGGGAGAGGATTTAGCCATTCTTATTTATTTTTTTTAATTTTTATTTACTTACTTACTTATTTATTTATCATGAGCTAACTTCTAGGTGTAAATACCAAATATGAAATAGTTCCTCTCCTCAAAGGGCTTACTGTTCTAATGGTGAGAATTCACTATCTTCACAGAAAAATAAGTGCAAGATATAGACAAGATAAATACAAAGTGATTTCAGAGAGCTGGGGATCAACAATGAATGGGGTGAGAAATCAGCAAAGGCCTTTGGAGGAAGTGGAATTTAATGTGAGGCTTCCAAGAGGCAGAAGTGTCAGTCTACATAAAAGTGCAGGGGAAGCAGCAGGCTAGCTAGTTCAACTGGTATTCTACCAGACTTACTAGAAAGAAATTCTAAGAGGCAGATATCCTAAGCACTTACCACTGTCTGTGAGCTCTGAAGTGACTCCATCTTACCTCTCTACTGAGGAATCAGAGGGATTAAAGGGAAATTTGATTATAACTCCTCTGGAGGTATAGGGTATAGGTTCCAAGAATCTGTGTTTGCCTCCTTGTTATTTACATCATTTTCATTAAAGGCTTTTGCCATTGGGTTTATCTGACTGGAAATAGTGAACTATTGGATGGGGACTCAAGTCATAAATTACATAATTAATTACTCCCAAGATGGTTGTTGAACTTTGTAATCCGAGAGAACCAAAATGACATCACTATATCAGGGTCAGACACAGTGTGACTGTGGTTGATCAGACCAGTATGAGCTCAGAAGGATCTACCACAGGTCAGGCACAAATAATTCATATGATCATTTAAAATGGATGTCTAAATTTGTGCATCTCATGTTTCTTTTGAGCTACTGCAAAAGTACTCCAAAGATAGTCATTGAACCTAAGGGTAGCAAGGGATTCTAGAGACGTGGACTTGTAGAACATGTCCATATATAAATATCAGTCAATCAATCAATAAGCACTTATTTAGTGCTTACTATGTACCAGACACTGAGATAAGTGCTAGAGATACAAAAAGGTTAAAAAGCAGTCCCAGCCCTCAAAGAACTTACAATCTAATGTCAGACATTATTGTTATAGTATAATTACATGACAAGAAAATTTTTAGCATTAATATTTTTTGGCAGGGCAATGGGGCTTAAGTGACTTGCCCAAGGTCACATAGCATTCATTTTTACAAGATTTTGAGTTCCAAATTTTTCTCCTTCCCTCACTCCCTCCCCTCCCCTCTTCCAAAACTGGTAGGCAAAATGATATGCATTATATTTGTGCTATCAGGCAAAGCATATTTCCATATTAATCGCAGTTGTAAAAGAAGACAGATCAAAAGGAAACAAACCATGAAAAAGAAAAAATTAAGTGAAAAGAATATGCTTCAATCTGCATTCAGAGTCCATCAGTTCTTTATCAGGATGTGGATAGCATTTTCCTACATGAAACCTTTGTACTTGTCTTGGATCATTGTGTTGCTGAGAAGAGCTGAGTCATTCCTGGTTGACCATACAGTGTTGCTGATACTGTGTACAATGTTTTCCTGGTTCTGCTCATTTTACTTTGCATCAGTTCACACAAGTCTTTTCAGGATTTTCTGAAATCTTGTCAAGTATTAGTATAAGAAGGGCAATTTAACAGTTTCCATTTCCATTAAGGATTGAGTGACAGAAGACGGCTCGATTTTAAGTTATATGGAAGGAAAATTTTCTACTGGTTAAATTATGGGTAGATACATTATAGAAGTTATGCAATTTGATTTACTGAAGCTTTATCATGACTGCCTTTTTTGCAGAGTTTAGTGATCTGGTGACTCCATGGAGTCTTCTCTGGTCTTAGAGTCTTTGTCATCCTATTCCTTGGCTCCTTCAGTTTCAGTTGGTATCTACACTTCTAATGCACCCTCGTGTTTAGGTCTCACTGGTGCTGAAAGGGAATCTCACATCAATACAGAATGTCATTCATGTGTCCCCCAAAAAATATGGTGACACCAGTATCCAGTGGAGAATTGCACCAAAAGATTTTAGCTTCTGTTGGCACCTTCAGTAGGGTGTGATAGAAGGAGATAGATCTTGAAACTCCTCTGCTTCTATTTGAAGGCTTCAGCAAGCCACTTAACTTCCATTTTCCAGCCTATAGAATAGAAGTACAGGCCAGGACTGGGAAAACCAGCATGAGAAATTTGTCAGTCAGTGCTTGTACAGGGAGGAGAAATCCAAGAGAGTCATCTGAGAGTTGAGTCTGGTTTCTGTCAGCTAGGAGCCATCTGTTTTTATGGGATTGGCTTTTTGTTCAGTGAGAAATTCCCCATTATGTAAATGCCTCCAACCCAAATCAATCAGTCTCCATTTTGCTTCTGTGATGGTGAGCTCCTGGGGCTGGCTGCGAAGAAAACAGAGTCAAGGTTGTATTTTTAATGCCTATTTTAAATGCATGACTTGAAATAAGTCCCCTATGTATAATGCATGACTCCACTTATCAGGCTTTGGGGGACTTCTTTAAGGGGTAACTAAAGACAGACCTCCCCCTTTCTGCAGACAACTCACTCTTGGGAGCCTGTGGATTAGCAAAGGGTTGAGCTCGTTGAGGTGTGAGGGAACTTTTCTCCTGGTATAACACAGCCTACATCAACTTATTTGTAACCAAGAAGAACTAGACAATGTAAATATGGATAGATTGAGGATTATGTCTCTTGAGGTGATGGAAAGAATGTTTGTATATTTGTTCTTGCTATAGCTTCTAAGTAAATATTCTTTTGTAAAAGTGATCCAATACTAATTGGCTAAATGGAATTGGGATGCTAGTCACTGAGCCCCTAAAAATGAGAGGATACATCCAAGGGTGGGGGGGGAGTTTAAATGATGGCACAGAAAAGAGAGACCCCAGATCCTTCAGGATACCTGAGAATCCTATGGTAAGATATAACTCCCCAGCTCTCTGAGAATGGTACCAGTCAACCATGTTACATGTGGGGTCTCCTGCAAAATAAAATTAAGCCCTTTATATTTAAGAGGTTGACTAGAAAGATGCTCTCCCTTGGAATTGAAGTTTTTGATATCCTAATTTGTGAGAAATTGACCAGAAAAAATAGACCATAATTGTACAGTTGATTTTTCCCCTAGGGCAGTTAGGTAGCACAGAGTGTAGAACACAGGAAGACCCAAGTTCAAATCCAGGCTCAGACATTTAGTAGTTGCATGAACCAGTTATTTAACCTCTTTGCCTCAGTTTTCTCATCTGTGACATGGGGATAATGATAACACTTGCTTCCCAAGGTTGTGAGGATCAAATGAGATAATAATTATAAAGCACTTAACACAATGCCCATTACATAGAAAGTGCTATATAAATGTTAGCTATCATTATACCAGGATGTGTTCCCTCTCAATCTAGTTCTATCAAGGTAATTTTGTAAATTTTCCATTTATTGATTCCTTGAGTGATACTTGCCATATTCATTAATCTTGTGTAAATATTTATATAGATTCTAATATGAGAAATATGGAGTTTGTATCACTAGAATTCTGGTGCCTGGTTGAGAAATTTGGGGGGGCGGTTCTTTTCACATTTAAACAGACCTACACTGCTTATCCTATTGTGAAACCAATATTCCTTAAATCTTCATAGAGTAAAGTCTGCCTATGTTCTGAGAAACTCCAAGAACTTGACTTTGTCAGTTTCCTAACTGAACTTGTTGGGTAAACCTGCAGTTCTATTTAGATTACCCTGAAATCGCAGGAATTTATTGGAAGAAATTTGAGGCACCCTTTGGAATAGGACCCAGGGGAAATTCGCCTGCACCTCTTAGAAGGTTGCATTATGGTACAGGTGCTTCTAGAGAAATTTTGGCATACCCTATGTAAAAATCCCTAGAAAATGTTGTTCAGACCCCATTTTCATGGCCTTATGTATGAAGGAAATGATGGAAGAGTTTCTACCCAAGATAGCTGGCTTCTTATTTCAGAGAAAGGGAATGATGCCTAGTCAATTCCATGTCTTAAATCCTTGTGGGCAGAATTCCACTTGGTCTGGGAAGCTCTGGATTTCTAAGACAGAAAATAGATTTTCTTTATCTTTGCTTTTTCTTTTGTTTTCTTTTTTGTTTTTGGCCTGAGAAAGGCCATTCAAGCAAAATCAGGTATTTGTTGATTACCAAGCAAGCAGTAATCTTTGGTAAATCATTTTTGTCAAACTTGCAAAAGTTCTTATTGGGGGCATAATTGGGATTTTCACCAAAATATGTGGGACTGCTTATAAGTTCACACTCCATCAGCTGTTTTCAGTCAGTCAGTCAATAAACATTTATTAAGTGCATACTATGTTCCAGGCTCTATATGGTAGGTGTTGTAGCTGCAAAGAAAGGCAAAAGAGAGTCCCTGCCCTCAAGGAGCTGACATTCTAGTGGGGAAAATGACATGTAGAATGAAACTGAAAAGAAGGGGAGGGGAGATGATATGGGAGGAGCTCTCCACTCTCCAGCCTCCACCCTCTCCAATTAGAGACAGGAAGGGGCCCTGGGGCAAAGGGTAGTGATGAGGCATAAGTTTCAAGGTGATGTAATCTTGTGGGATGATGAGACTCCAGAGATCATGATGAAGTTCAGAGATGTGCAGACAGGTGGAAAATTAGACTTTCCTGTATGACACTGGTGAATCAAATGAAAGAACAAGGCTTATGCAACTTCAGAGACCCAAGAAGACTATTCTAGATTGTATTCAAAGTATACCCCTGTCCTAAAGAGTCAACTAAAAAAATAGTTGAAACAATTAACAACTAGGGGCAGCTAGGTGGAGCAGTAGATAGAGCACCAGCCCTGGATTCAGGAGGACCTGAGTTCAAATCCAGCCTCAGACACTTGACACTTACTAGCTGTGTGACCCTGGGCAAGTCATTTAACCCTCATTGCCCCACAAAGTAAATAAATAACAATTTTAGCAAAGTTTCCAGATATAAAAATAAACCCACATAAATCATCAGCATTTCTATATATGAACAACAAAGCCCAGCAGCAAAAGATAGAAAGAGAAATTCAATTTAAAATAACTGTAGACAATATAAAATATTTGGGAGTCTACCTGCCAAGCCAAACCCAGGGATTATATGAACACAATTATAAAACACTTTTCACACAAATAAAATCAGAACTAAACAATTGGAAAAATATCAATTGCTCATGGGTAGGCTGGGCTAATATAATAAAAATGACAATTCTACCTAAATTAATTTATTCAGTGCCATACCAATCAAACCATCAAAAATTATTTTATAGAGCTAGAAAAAAATAGCAAAATTCATCAGAAAGAACAAAAGGTCAAGGATATTAAGGGAATTAATTTTTTTAATGCAAAAGAAGGTGGCCTAACCATACCATATGTAAAACTATATTATAGGGGCAGCTAGGTGGCACAGTGGATAACGCACCAACCTTGGATTCAGGAGAACCTGTGTTCAAATCCAGCCTCAGACAATTGACACTTGCTAGCTGTGTGACCCTGGGCTAGTCACTTAACCCCCATTGCCCCACAAAAAAACAAAACAAAATAAACTATATTATAAAGTGGCAATCATTAAAAACTATTTTGTACAGGCTAAGAAATAGAGTGGCAGATCAGTGGAATAGGCAAGGCACACAAGACACCATAGTAAATGACTAGTAAATGACATAGTAAATGATTCCAGCTTCTGGGATAAAAACTCACTATTTGACAAAAATTGATGGGAAAACTGGAAAATGGTATGGCAGAAACTAGGCATGGTTTACACCAACATCCATACAACCATACACCATATACCAAAATAAGGTCAAAAACATGTATATGATTTAGATATAAAGGGTGATACCATAGGCAAATTAGGAGACAAAGGGACAGTTTACCTTTCAGATCTATGGAAAAGGGAAGAATTTAAAACCAAATAAGAGATAGAGAACATTATGAAATACAAATTAAATTAAAAAGGGTTTGCACAAACAAAACCAATGCAACCCATATTATAAGGAAAACAGAAAGCTTGGAAACAATTTTTACAGCCAGTGTTTCTGATAAAGGCCACAGTTCTAAAATATATAGAGAACTGTATCAAATTTATAAGAATACAAGTCATTCTACAATTGAAAAATGGTCAAAGGATATGAACAGGAAGTTTTCAGATGAAGAAATTAAAGCTATCTATAGTCATATGAAAAAATGTCCTCAATCACTATTGATTAGAGAAATACAAATTAAAACTACTCTGAGGTACCACCTCACACCTATCAGATTGGCTAATAAGACAAAAAAAGAAAATGACAAATGTTGGAGAAGACGTGGGAAAATTGGGACACTAATGCATTGTTGGTTGAGTTGTAAATTGATCCAACCATCCTGAATGAAAATTTGGAACTATGCCCAAATGGCTATAAAACTGTGCATACTCTCTGACACAGCAATACCACTACTGGGTCTATATCCCAAAAAGATCATAAAAAGGGGGAAAGGATTCACATGTACAAAAATATTTATAGCAGCTTTCTTTGTAGTGGCAAAGAATTGGAAATTGAGGGAATGTTCATTTAACTGGGGAATATCTAAACAAGTTTTGGTATATGTAATGGAATACTATTCTGCTATAAGAATGATGATCAGGTGGATTTCAGAAAAACCTTACATGAACTGATGCTGAGTGAAGTGAGCAGAACCAAGAGAACATTGTACACAGTAACAGCAGCACTGTGCAATGATCAACTATGATGAACTTAGCTCTTCTAATCAATGCAATGATCCAAGACAATTCCAAAAGATTCATGATGGAAAATGTTCCTGGCATCCAGGAAAAGAACTATGGAGTCTGAAGGCAGATTGAAGCAGACTATTTTCACATTTTTTATTTGTTTGTTTTTTGTTTTTTTCTTTTTTGTGGTTTTTCTCTTTTGTTCTGATTTTTCTTTCACAACATGACTAATGTGGAAATATGTTTAACATGATTATGCTGTATAACCTATATCAGATTGCTTGCTGTCTTAGGGAGGGGGAGAATAGAGAGGGAGGGAGAAAAATTTGGAACTCAAAATCTTACAAAAATGAATGTTGAAAACTATCTTTACATGTAATTGGGGAAAATAAAATACTATTTCTTAAAGAAGGAAAATAACAATGAAGGATTTCCTGACTTGGATCCATGCAAGTTTTCAATAATTATTTCAGAGGACTGATGGCTAAATATTTGGTTCCTGCCTCCTAGCAGAGGGTGCTAGGCTGTTGGCTGCAGAATAAATCATAAATTTTCAGAAGAAAAAAAGCCCAAAGTATACCCCTGACTATTTGCCAGTGATGGAAAATTTTTCACATGGGGAAGAGTGTTGGGGGTCTGGCAAATGTGCAAATACCATCTGTTTGCAAAGAAGGTATTACCCATTGCAAGATACTAGAGAGCTGTTTCTGGGATAATCACAAGGACTGGAGTATGAGTGGACATTCTTCATTGACCTACCATGCAACTGGAAGGAGTCTTTCCATTAGCAGAATGAATAGAAGGAACTGTCGGTGTCTTCAAATTGGCCTGAGCTTCAGAAAGTCAAGCTTGGGTCAACCATATTACTTATTTATGGTGTATATATTTGTATATGTACAAATCTCCCATAAAATGTAAGTTCCTTTTGAGTCCTTGCATTTGTATCCCTACCTCCTAAAACTGTCTGGTACATAGTAGACATGTAATAAATGTTTAATTGAAAAATTGAGTCTGCATTGGACATCCTTCATGACAACAGAGTACACCTTGTTTTATAGCTTTCATAACAATTTAATCTTCAAAGTTATCTTTGTTACAGTATCTTTCAAAGAATAACAATAGCCATTTTATATAGTTTTGTGGTTTACCAACCATTTTGTACAAGCACTCTCTCAAATCCTCACAATAATACTTTAATCTGAAGGCTTGATTCAAAGGGTACCAATTTCTGGGTCTCCAGAAAAGCTTATGGAGATTTCGTTTAGACCTACTTGGCTTTGGGGCAACCTTCTGAACAAAACCATATCAGTGATGACTCCCTTTGCCGTGTGCATTTTTTTGTTAACGTGCATTCTTGTACATCAAATGAGTGTTGATATGTTCAAGGCAGTCCCTGAAAGGGGGACTTTTTTACATACTTTCTATATAGTTATATTTTAGATGCCTTTTTAAAGGTTTTGCTATTGCTTAAAGCATGTTTAACACTTCCCTTTGAAAACTTCTTTCCAAGCCTGCAATGCAATACAATCATTTGAATATTTTCACTCCATGGGAACATCCAAAAGTCATTTGAGGTCATCTGATAAATAAAATGGACAGTGAAGCTAACTAATGCTGGTTTGGTTTTAAATTGTTTTTTCTTACTGTAAGGGAATGAGTCTGATTTTCTTGATTATCTCTGAAATACTGTGATCTGAAATTTTCTAACACAGTTCTCATTTGAATAAGACATGTCCTCATATATAGATTTAGAGCAAAAGGTGTGGGGGGGGGGATGATAGATCATCTAATTCCATATTTTAAAGAGAAGGAAACTAAGGCCCAGAGACATGAAATTCCTAACTCAAGATCATATGTTATTAAATGGTATGAGATGGGATTTTAATACAATTCCTCTACTCCAAGTATTTGAGATTGTTTATTTACTTTTAATGGTCATGATATAGTCACATCTCCTAAATAGGGATGGCCCTGTTCAGGTCTTTTGACAAGCTTTAACAAGAAATTAGAGAGGACATCATGCAAAGTCATGGTCTGTGGTATGAACAGAAACATAACCACTGAAGAATACTTTCTGAAAGTAGGACCACTGTCCCCCCCCCTTTCTTCCCTCCCCCTCAAGGATTTCTCTTTGTCAGATCCAGTAAGTAGAGAGAGATTAAAGAGTAGAGATACTGTTGGTGGAGCTATGAATTGGTCCAGCCATTCAGGAAAGTAATTTGGAACTATATCCAAAAGGTTACTAAACCAAACATGTCCTTTAACTCAGAGATACTATTTCTAGGCCTGTACTCAAAAGAGATCAAAGGAAAAGTTAAAGAACCCATGTGCACAAAAAATATTTATAACGGCACTCTTTTTTAGTAAAGAGTTGGAAATTAAGGAAGCGACTATAAATTGGGGAATAGATAAACAAATTATGGTATATAAATATAATGGAATACTATAGTATTGTAAGTAATGATGAAAAGGATGTTTTCAGAAAAGATTTTATGAACCAATGCAGAGTGAAGTGAGAAGAATGGGGAAACTAATTTATAATATCAATATCATAAAAACAAGCAATTCTCAGAAATTTAAGACCATTATTCCCAAGGACTGATGATGAATGATGCCCACTTCATGACCAAGAGATGATAAAGTAATATGCAAAGAGAGATGCACATTTTTTACCATGGCCAATGTGGGAATTTGTTTTGCTTGACTATCCTCATGTGTAACAAGGACTTTGTATTTCTTTTTTTTTCCAGAGTGGAAGAAAGAAGAAATTCTGGATAATTGAATTAAAAAAATTAAGATTAGAAGGTGATGGTCATGGAGGATGGTGGATATGGGATGAAATAGTTTGTTGTTATTATTGTGTTACTGGGTGTGTGTTTTTTCAAATTTCTGTTATTTCCCAATGACACTCCCTAAAATAAAAGCAACAAAGAAGTAATCAAACAAAACAAATCATCGCATTAGCTGTAGCTACAACTTATTCCATAAGTCCTCTACTAAGAGGCTGTTTCTCTATCTTGTTAGACAGAAAATGCTAAAATGATTATTTTGAATACTCATTTATATTCATAATTATGACCCAGATGCTTTTAAAAAAGTCAAATTATGCCAGCATTATTATTGTTGTTAAGTGTATCTGTTATCGATGAGCAAGCTGAAGCCAAAACGGGAAGAGATTTGCTCGATTTTGCACAAATGAGACGTTGCAGAGCTAAGGATTGAGCTCAGGTTCTCTGACCCCAACCCAGTGCTCCTTCTTTCCTCCCAAGAGTTGCTAACCAAATTAAAGATTTCTTTGAATTTAATTTTCTAATGATAGAATATCAAAGTTGGAAGGACCTATCCAGTTATCTTCCAACCAAAGTTAGAAGGTTATCCAGTTATCTAGTCCAACACCCTCCTTTTTGCTTTTTTGAAGAGAATATTCAACTGTTTATTGGATTTTAAGGCAGCAGAGTTTCTCTCTATTAGTCCAAAACACAAATCAACACTCAAGAACATACAACAAAGGAGCCCATAATACTGGAAATTAAGTTATGCCAACCTGGTTGGGCGTTACCATCAACTAAGGCTAATGGGGAAAAAACCTACCCCTACAAGTCCCTTGGAGAAAAACAAATCACTAGATAATACTTCAGAAAGAATTTAGGTCTTTCTTTGAAATAACAGGACAGGAAATATATGAAATAAATACAAAACTTCAATATAGGTGGTAAAAGGAGGGGACTGAATAATCTACTGAACCCTGACCAAACATGTCTTTTGTTATAAGTATATTCTATCAGAGACAGTTAAGCACCACCTGAAAGCAAACTCCTTCATTTTTCATAGAGGAAACTGAGGTCCAGCATAGTTAAGCGACTTCCACTCAATTAGTCACACCAGGGTCTAAATCCAACTACCACCATACTACTAAATATGTGGAGCACTATATGAAACAATCAACATTTATTAAGCACCTACGGTATGCCAGGCACCAGGGAAGCAAAGACAATACCAAAACATCCCTTGCCCTCAAGAAGTTGACAAGAAATCATTCCCTTTGGAGAAGAGGCATATAACACAAAAGGTATAATTTGAGGAAAATGCCCAACCCCCAATGCCATCTTGTCTAAAGGCATATGAAACATGAGGAGTGGAAGGACTTGTGACATCACAAGCAAGGCCAGATCCATGTGACACTTTCAGGATCCAGAAGACACATGGTGTTGTAGCACTCTTGGGCCACAACATCTTTATTTAGAAGCCAATGTGAAGATCAGCCATGGTCCATTGCTATTCTTCCCATTGCTTTAGCTTCTCTCTTTTCATTTCCAAAAGCTGTGGGAACCTCTCAGGTCACTTCATCTGTCATTGTTTATCAACAGCATGACAGAGAAGATGCACCTGTGAAATGGCAGAGATTAAATAATCAAAACTGACATAAAAGCTTTTTACCCTGATGCTTTTCCATATCATTGATTGGCAATCCAATCCTGTTTAACTACATGAACCTTCCTCTGGAAAATGCTAGGACACTGCCTTGATTCTATTTCATGCAGGTTTTTGGCAGGCAAAAGAATTCACTTTCTGTGTGATTTTTTTTACAGATCTGAACCTTAGTTTACTCCTGTGTAAAACTAAGGAGTTAGATTTTTCAAATGAAGGTTCTTTAGAATAAAAATATTTCCTGGCCCATGTTTCTCCTTCCCCAAAATATGCCAATGTATGATCTCATTATCTGTTCATGTAATATCATGAGATATTAGAATAGGTCTTCATCATGGATGGATGAATGAATGAATAAACAAATGAATAATGAATGAATAAATGAACTAATGAATGAACTCCTAGCTCCATTAGAGTTACTAAATTCCATTCTCCTTTCCAACTCCTACCATCTCCCACCCCCACTTCAGTAATGAAGATAAGGCCCTTCAAATTATGTTGAAGCCTAGAGAGACCTCAGGAAAGCACTAGAAAAGAGGGTGAGGAAAAAGGGAAGCTGGTGGCAACTGTCCAAAACCCTGCTGGATTAGATTAGTTAGAGGGATGTCTACCCCAAGAATGTGAAGACGTCCCCCAGTGGAATGGGTGAATGAGAACAATTTGTTCCAGCAGCCATCAAGGCAGATGAATCGGGTGCTGTGGAGTGCTTAAAGTTTGGTCAGACATCATAGACATCAAGGTTATCTACTGCACCCTGGGCCATAGCCAGTTGTCTTGACTTTGTCTTGCTGTTGGACTTCAGTGAATCAGGAAGAGAAAGTGAGGCTGATGACTTTGTATAATTCTACCTCATTTAAATCCACTTCACAAGCAAATCGCCACCCGGTCCCTGGGTGAACAACGACAACACTCAGGAGTTCTTAGGCTGGGATCCATGAACTTTATTTTTAAAGGAAGAGAGGGAGGGGAAGGAGGGTGAGTATCTATGGAGAAAATGCTAAGTTAGGCAGGAAGATTAAGGTTCTGACATTTACCAGCTGAACCACTCGGGAAAGTCAATTTCACCTCCCTGTGCCTGAGGCAACTCCCCAGCATTTAAAGTTTCTGCCAATCTGTGTTGGGAAATCCCAAAAGGAGTTCACCGCTGCAGAGCAAACCCTCTATGATTTAATGGATTGCGGCATAGGGGGTTACCTGAGGCACTCAGAGGTTAGTTACATCAATCAATCCAAGTATTTATTAAGTGTACAGGCCTGAGGATTCAAGTAAAAAGAATAAAGCAATCCCTGTTCACAAGGAGTTTACCTTCTAATGGGGAGAGGCAAGTACAAAAATATAGAGAGAATAAATATAAAGTCGATATAGACATATATTTATATGTGCTCATATCGACATATATAATATATATAGTTGTGTATGTGTGTGGAGAAAAAAATTAAGTTGGAGCCAGGTTTTAAAGGACTTTAGAAGCTAAGGAGAGGAGTTTGCATTCGATCCTAAAAGCAATAGAGAACCAATGGGAGTTTTGAAGTATAAGAGTCACAGAGTGGGGCAGCTCGGTGGCGCAGTGGATAGCGCACCAGCCCTGGATTCAGGAGGACCTGAGTTCAAATCCGGCCTCAGACACAACACTTAAACACTTACTAGCTGTGTGACCCTGGGCAAGTCACTTAACCCCAATTGCCTTGCAAAAGAAAAAAAAAAGAGTCACAGAGCTCTGAACCTAAGGAAAAATGATGGGCATTTTTTATGTCAGAAGGACTGGAGTGGGGAGAGACTTGAGTCAGTGGGATCACTGAGAAGGCTCTTGCAATAATCTTCATAGGAGGCAATGAGAGAATGGATTAAGACCATAGCCATGGGAGTGGAGAGAAGGGCTAAGATCTGTGAAGCATTGTAAGGGTAGAGATGACAAGACTTGGCAACAGATTGGGAATGTGATATGAAGGTGAACGTGAAGTCTGGGATAAGGCCAAGCAGATGAGATTACACAGAGTTGACGAGCATCAAATCAGATCTTCTAGACTCCAAGGCTATTATTCTATTTTGATGAGTTGCTACCATTCATGAGTATGTCTGTATATACTTGTATATTATAACATGGATGTATATGCGCGTTGTATAATTGAGGACATGAGCCTTCATTGTTACAGCAAGGTGGCAGCAGTCACATGCCTTACCCATCTCCTTCCCTTATCTCTTCTAGGGCTTTCTTTAGGCTTCTCTGAGCCTCAGAGCAATTTAACAGGATCCAGAATATACACATACATATATTATACTGTGTTATAATCAGTAAAGACAGAGAAAAAAAGAAATGGGAATGGGAGGGAAAAAACTAGGCATGTCAGAGAGTCAGATAAATTCAGGGAAAGGAGAAAGATAATATGCACAAGGGTGTATCTATATCCATACACATTTAAATATATGTAAAGCACATACATGTAATGTATATTGTGCATTGTGTGTGCACACCATGTATGCATGCTTGTACGTGTGGTTCACATACATGTAAAATACAATGAGTTTATGTGGTTGCCTAGATCCGACAATTTGGAGAGTTGAGGCATCATGTTCCTGGCCAACAGGCAGTGAATCAGAATGTCAGCTAGAAAGAAGGCTGGCAGTGGCTCAATAGCTAAGACTAAGAAAAGATAGGAGATGCATAAGCAACAAAATTCAGCCCTTAAAAATACCATCATGATCACCATCAACAACAGCAAAGATGGAAGTGACTCCCCACCCTGTCTATTACACACATATCCTTAAGTTGCAAGATTTTGTGGTATATTTTCTCCTTTCAAGTGTTCCTGAACTTCATTTTAGTCTGATTTCACTTGAACAAAAATATCTGGGGGAGGTGGGAAGGGGAGAAGAGAGAAAAGGAGGAGATAGTGTAGTCTGTCTCTCCAATGGTTCACTAAGAAGCTCTGTTTTTTCATATCTGGTATAATTGTTCAAGTGTCTGAGGCCGAATTTGAACTCAGGTCCTCCTGAATCCAGGGCTGGTGCTTTATCCACTGCACCACCTAGAGTCCCATGCTCGAAAAGCGTGTCTGGGCAAACAGTAAACTGGCAAGACAAACCAAATTTGCCATCTATAGAGCAAGTGTCCTGAGTACCTTACTCTATGGCAGCGAAACATGGACTACATACACTAGACAAGAGAAGAAGCTTAACAGCTTCTACATGCGCTGCCTTCGGTGCATCCTTGGCATATCTTGGTCAGATAGGATCACCAACACAGAAGTGCTCCAATGCGCACAGCTTCCAAGCATCTATATGCTACTGAAACAAAGACGGCTGCCCTGGCTCGGTCATGTGCACCTCATACAAGACGGGCGCATTACTAAAGACCTACTCTATGGTAAGTTAGTCTCAGGCCAAAGACCTGCTGGACACCCCCAGCTTCGCTACAGAGATGTATGCAAGTGAGACTTGAGGGCTCTGGGAATAGACACCAGCAGCTGGGAGGAGATGGCCAAGGCTCTTCAAGGTGCTGATCCATGGGTCTGCAACTGGCAGAAGCCTACTGATATAATTGTTGATTGGTTTGATATCTCATTATCTTCCCCTCCTCCAGCCTCCTCCTCTTCCTAGCTTCCTTGTTACTGTCAAAGCCATCAGTATTCTCCCAATCATCCCTAGACTCCCCTCTCACTCACTCCATACATCCAATGTGTTGATGGGTTTTGTCATCTCTATCTTTATGCCAAATTTGGTATACATCCCTGTCTCTCCACTCACTCAGCTACTACATAAGTACACTCTCATTAGTTTTTGCATAGCTTGTTATGACAGCCTTCTATTTGGTTTTCCTGCCTCAAGTCTTTCCAAAGTGATTTTCCTAAAGTACAGCTCTGAGCAGATTACACTCCCAACCCCCAACATCTCCCTCTCCCACTCAGAAAACTCCATTGATTCCCTATTACCTCCATGATCAAATATGAAATACCCTGGGTTTTTAAGCCTTTCTCAATTCTCAACCTGGCTCCTTCCTCCCTCCCAGTCTTCCCATCCCTTACTCCCTTCCACTTTGGCTGTGATCCAGAAACACTGACCTTCTTGCTGTAGCCCTCATATAACACTCCAACTCTGAGCCTTTTCACCATCTCTTATAGCTGGAATGTCCCCCCTGCTCACCTCCACTTACTGACTTCCTACTTTCTTCAAGAGGCCTTTACTAGGCTCTCTCTCTCTCTCTCTCTCTCTCTCTCTCTCTCTCTCTCTCTCTCTCTCTCTCTCTCTCTGTCTCTCTCTCTGTCTCTGTCTCTCTCTCTCTCTCTCTCTCTCTGTCTCTCTCTCTCTCTCTCTCTCTCTATATATATATATATATATATATATATATGCACACACATACATATGAATATACAGCTATATGTAATTATCATTATAGATATACTTATTTGCATTAGAATGTGAGTTTCTTGGGGGCAGGGACCCTGTTTTTGCCTTTCTCTGCATTGCCATTGCTAAGCACATTACAATTAATAAATGCTTGTTGATTGACAACTTCTCAGTGCCCCAGACAAGTTTGTAAGACTGAGTTCCAGAACAGCTGGAGGTCTATCTGTGTAAAATGAGTTTACACAATGTGAGCTCCTTAGACCAATGAAATCACACATATTATTGAAAAAATACTCAGATGAAAGAAGCAAAGTCATTTTTATTGTGTGCTTCTCAATTAATCATGGGCCGGCAGACCTAGACTTTTAAAAATTATCCACCCTTAACTTATCTATTATTTTATGTTACAATTACTTTAAATGTTTAGTAGAATATGTGATTGGGTGAAATGTATTCACTACATGCTAACAGAAATGCTACAAATTTCTTTCTGTAATCTTCAAGATTTTTACTTAAATGCCTAAAAAAGAATTGGTCTTAGAATAAAGCCAAGATTATTTGGCTATTGTGATCAATTTATCATTTCTGGGTAAGGAATTTCTGGCCAAATATTAAATATTATCTCCTATGAATCAGAAACAGACAGCTAAGCATCTTATTGTTTGCTATGCACTCCTCTAATCAGTTTAAAATTAGCTAAAGTTTTAACCAGAGCAATGGGTATGTAGGGTATTCCCTAACCACAATGACTCATTCCTATATTTTCCAGCGTAAGCAAAGCTACTCTTCGTTAATTGATGATTAGTCAGCAAAAAGGACGTGGTTTTTTTTTCTAGGGAGATACATATAGCAAAAGCTACTTTGGCTAAAGAAGTTTGGTTTCTAAACTGCATCCTTTCAGGTGGAGGCATTTACTTTGGTCAACAAGCTGAACTTACTATGATACCCATAAATTAAGTAAGGAAATGTGTCTGAGGTAAATCATAAATTACTGCCTCAAAGTTGCAAAGAAGCGAATTTAGCCACATGTCAGGAAAAGCTTCCTAATAGCAGAGTTGTCAAAAGTGGCCCAGGCTGCCTCAGGAGGGGGTGGATTCCCTCTACCAAGGGTCTTCAAGCATAGATTACACGGCCATTTGTCTGTCAGGATTCTTGGTTAAGCACAGGTTGGACTAGATAACCTCTGATGTTCTTTCCTATTCTGATGTTTGTCTACTGCTGTACCCATTCTGAACTAGCTTCAAAGCAGTCACCCTGAATAGAAGCAATTAACCTAAACCAGGATTGAATAACCAACTAATCAATCAATAAGTATTTATTAAATATCTCCCTTATGGGGGCGGCTAGGTGGTACAGTGGATAAAGCGCCGGCCCTGGATTCAGGAGTTCCTGAGTTCAAATCTGGCCTCAGACACTTGACACTTACTGGCTGTGTGACCCTGGGCGAGTCACTTAACCCCCATTGCCCTGCAAATAGATAGATAGATAGATAGATAGATAGATAGATAGATAGATAGATAGATAGATAGATAGATAGATAAACAGATAGATAGACAAATAAATAAGTAAATAGATAAACAAATAGATAAATATCTCCCTTACGCCTTGCATTGTGGTAAACACTAGAGAGGTAAAGATAAAGATAAAATAGAACGTGCCCTCAAGGACTTTACCTCCTATAAGAGAAGGAAAATGTATACACAGAAATATACACTGTTCTCCTCCCTTGAAGTAGATAAAAACAAAAACTCCTTCTGAACCACAAGTTTCTTTCCTTTTTCTGTTCTGCCACCTCAGAGAGTGGGATGGCTGGAAAGAAGGGGAAGTCACTTAAAGGTGATTCTCATTTCTCTTGACAAAGAATCAATCCGCAGAGTTTTGAGAACACGTGCTTCCTTGTGGTCCATGAATGTCATAGAATATCATTGTGCTGAGAGAAGCCACAAATGTGAAGAATTCAGAGAGACACGGAAAAACTTACATCATTGGAGGCAGAATGAAGTAAGCAAAAGCAGGAAAAAAAGATGCATAATGACCACGACAGTGCAAAGGAAAAGGATGAAAGAAAAAAAGAAAGAGAAAACAACATTTTGCAAATTAGAATGCCCAATCTCAGTCCTGGAAAAGAATTTGGAAAAATGCACCTCCGTCCCTTCCTTGCACAAGTGGACAACTATGGGCTTGGAATCTTGTATACACTGCCCATGTGGCTGATACATAGGTTGGTTTGGCTGAACTATAAAGATGTCTTTTTGTTTTTTGTTACAAGGGATGGCTTTCTGGAAAGAGGCAGGGAGAGGGGAGAGAGATTTTGAAATAAAGGTGGTATTTTTTAAGTTTATGATAAAAAATTTCCAAAAAATATTTTCTTTCTTTGGTCTTTGGTTACTGAAGATAATATTGTCTAGAGAAAACTATGCCAATTTCCTTATGGAAAAAAATAATCCAGCATGAAATAAACTTATACAACCAATTAAATAAGGGAGGGAAATAATATAGGAATATATGTGTGTTCAATATAAAGGATGACATTTAATGAAAGTTTCATTAAAAAGTTAGCTATTGAGGGTCGGCTAGGTGGTGCAGTGGATAAAGCACCAGCCCTGGAGTCAGAAGGACCTGAGTTCAAATCTGGTCTCAGACACTTAACACTTACTGGCTGTGTGACCCTAGGCAAGTCACTTAACCCCAATTGCCTCACCAAAAACACCAAACAAACAAAAATTTAGCTACTAACCAAATTTCTCTGTAGCCAATACATTTTGTCAGAGTAGCTCAAATGTGGAAATAAAAAACTCTGGATATGGACTCTCACACATACACACAAAAATTACCACCAGTGCCTTTTACAGTTTAAGCTAAAAGCAATTTAATTTCATCAGCATTTTTTTGAGGGAGATTAACTAAAGTTATGTGTGTGTGTGTGTGTACATGCATTCGTGTGTGTATGTGTGTGTGTATGGGGGGAAGGAAGGAGAGACGGAAAGAGAAAGACAGAGAGAGACAAAGGATAAAATTTCATTTTAAAATTCACAATATCAAACAAAGTTTATTCAAAATACAACAAATAATTTTTAATATATTCTGATTGCAAATTGGGACCAGCTAATCAGAGAAACAGAAGAGAAAAGAAGAAACAGGAGAAAAAAAGAGAGAGAAAGGAGGAAAGGAAAAAATCCGATAGGAGCAGGAGAGGGAGAATAAATAAACTGCCAAAGAAAGAGAAGAGAAGAGAAATAAGGAGACATAGACAGAAAGAGTAGGAAAATGAGAGGGAGACAAAAGAAGAGAGGAAGAAAAATGGGCAAAGTGAATTTAGCTCAGGATAATGCTGAATATCAGTCAAAATAAATTGCTTTTGTCATATATTCTAAGGTTCACTCAGTCACGGATGTCAAAATAGGATAATCAGTTATCACTGCTCTTGGAAATTGTCATCAGTTTACTAACAGCTGATGCTGGGTCTTCAATACAGTCTTGACCTTTAAGCCTGGTAGGTGCCACTCTGAATGGGTTAGTTGTATTAAATTCTTCTTTTCTGGTCTTTGTTGGCCATAGACCAAGGTAATAGACCATAGATGGCCCAGAGAGGGCTCTCCTGCTGGGAGCTGGAACTAGATTGCACACAAGAGGTTCTCATTCCTTCCTTAAACCATGTCCCTTTGCCCCATAAGGCTATTTGAAAATTCTCTAATTATACATACCTAAAGAAAAGAGTACCCTGACACCCTCAAAAAGAAGGAATGTAACTGACAGTAAAGTGACAGAGCTCAAAGAACCAGAACTCAGCTCCCTTTCCACCCCAGCCTGTTGCCTCTCTGTGTGTCACATAATCACACAAGGTAATTCTTAAGGATGCCTTTGATTCCCCTTTTCTAAAAAAACTGTTTCAGGTTTTATTTTAGAATTTATAAATTCCAGTGTCATCCATATCCATTAGCTTTTTTACATGTTTGCACATCATTTCCAAATTCCAAAGTTCAGGACCCTTTCAATCCTAGAGTTCTAGATAAGAAAATGAGAGGCCCATAGGAGTTGTGACTTCCCACCCACCCCCACCTTGGTCAAATAGCTATTTGGTAACAAAAGTAGATTTAAACTCAGATTTTATCTGTCTTCTATATTAAATAAGGATCATCATTAATATGCAAAACTTCAGACATGCTTTGAAAACTTTTGGAACTAACACAAGCCGAATTTTTTAAAGGCAAAGGTGAACTCCATATAGTCTTTGCTTTTCTATGTTATGTTGCTAAATGCATTATAATCTGAAAAAGATTTTTTTGGTTTATATTTAGGTTCAAAAAAGATTAGGTCATATTCATTCAAAAGGAGGGAGAATTTTTAGCATGAAGAAAAATGGGGCTCTTAAACAATCAACTCCCAACGATATCTGCCAAATCATTGTTGTATCTCTGGTCTCTTTCTTCTTTCCTTCCCTTAATTGGATATATCACTGGAGATACTCATAACCTATCAAATTAACTAATTCTTTGATAACAGACTCAGAATCCAAAAAGATCTCCACAAGCTAGAACACTGTCCTGTTTTTAATAAAAATTATGTTTAGTGGAGATACATGTACTTGGGTTCCAAAAAACAATCACAAAACAAGATGAGATTTGAGGGACTAGCTAGACAACAGTCGATGTGTAAAAGATCTGGATGTCTAAGTGGACTGAAAGCTCAATATGAGTCAATGATGTAATATAATAGCTTTTTTCCAATCTTAATAGTATTTTATTTTTCCAGTTACATGAAAAGATAGTTTTCAACATTTGTTTTTATAAGATTTTTAGTTCCAATTTTTTCTCCCTCTCTCCTTTCCCTTTCCCTTCCCCAAGACAGAAAGCAATCTGATAAAGGTTATGCATGTACAATCACATTTAACACATTTTTGCATTAGTCATCTTGTGAAAGAAGAATCAGAACAAAAAGGGAAAACCTCAAAAAACAAAAGAGTAGGAATAGTATGATTCAATCCGTATTCAGATCCCACAATTCTTGGGGGCAGCTAGGTGGTGCAGTGGATAGAGCACTGGTCCTGGATTCAGGAAGAGCCTGAGTTCAAATCTGGCCTCAGACACTTAACACTTACTAGCTGTGTGACCCTGGGCAAATCACTTAACCCCAACTGCCTCACCAAAAAAAAAAAAAAAAAAAGGTACTCTCCTTTACAAATTCCACAGTTCTTTTTCTGGGTGTGGAGAGCATTTTCCATCATGAATCCTTTGGAATTGGCTTGGATCATTGTATTGCTGAGAAGAGCTGAGTCTATCACAGCTGATCATCACACAATGTTACTGTTACTGTGTACAATGTTCTCCTGGTTCTGCTTACTTCACTTGGCATCAGTCCACTTAAGTCTTCCCAGGTTTTTTCTGAAATCTGCCTGCTCATCATTTCTTATAGAACAACAGTATTTCATTACATTCATATACCACAACTTGTTCAGCCATTCCTCAATTGATTGGTATCCCCTCAATTTCCAATTCTTTGCCACCACAAAGAAAGCTGCTATAAATATTTTGTGCATGTGGGTCCTTTTCCATTTTTATAATCTCTTTGGAATACAGACCTAGTAGTGCTATTACTGGGTCAAAGGGTATGAACAGCCCCATAGCCCTTTGGACATAGTTCCCAAATTGCTCTCCAGATATAATAGCTTTTTGTTTTTTGTGGGGCAATGAGGGTTAAGTGACTTGCCCAGGGTCACACAGCTAGTAAGTGTCAAGTGTCTGATGCTGTATTTGAACTCAGGTCCTCCTGAATCCAGGGCCAGTGCTTTATCCACTGCACCACCTAGCTGCCCCCCAGACATAATAGCTTTTTTAAAATTACTAGCACAATCATAGGCTGCATCGTATCCAGAATGGAGGGGATAGTCATATTGCTCACTTCTTGAATATTGCATTTCTTTCTGGTGCCACACCTTAGGGGACACTCTGATTTCATCCAGAAAAAAGTTAGTAGAGTAAGGGGCCTTGAAACCTTGACATATGTAGATTGCTTGAAAGAATTGAGGGTATTTAGTAGAGAGGAGAGTCAATGTGGGGCAAGGACATGGTAGCCAGCTTCAAAATTTGGGGGGCAGGGTTCAAAAGAGTCTAGGTTCTCTTATATTGAGGTTAGAGGAGTTAGGCCGACCTTTGCCAAAAGGGAAGGGAATAGTCCAGGAGAGATAACACACAACCAGCTCTGAGAAAATGAAATCAGCTTGTGAAAGTAGAGCTGGGCAGAATGTCCTTGTGGGACAAGCGCCCAAGCCCACCCAGAGCTGTAGCTAAGCCGTACATCCACTTTCTGAATACCAGCTCTTGGTAGGCTTCTCTGGGACTGCCTCCGATAAGAACATCCATGACAGTGGAATTCACCACACCTTGTCTTTGGGGACTTCAATTTAATTGGCACCATCTTCTGTTTTTACATCTTCATTTCTGGATGGATTTCTCCCCTCCCTCTACACAGTGAGCCATCTCTTGTAACAAAGAATAAAAAAGAAAGATGGAAAAAAAGAGTTCAACAAAACGTAACCAAGTCTCACAGCACGAATGGTGTTCCCCAACCATAGGTTCCCACCCCTGCAAACAAAGGCGGGGAAGGCATTTATTTCCTCATACTTTCATCCTCTTTAGGTACATAGTAGGTAATAGCTAAATACTCATTCCCTTCCCTTCCCCATTGAGAGCAAGGATGATGTTGCATTCATCCTTCTATAGTCAGGAGCAGCTAGGTGTCACAGTGGATACAGCACCTGCCCTGGATTCAGGAGGACCTGAGTTCAAATTCAGCCTCAGACACTTGACACTGGCTGTGTAACCCTGGGCAAGTCACTTAACCCTTACTGCCCCACTAAAAAAAATCCTTCTAGAGTCAACTGAGTGCCTGGCAATACACTTAGGAGACACTAAGCAAATGTGTGTTTGTGTGTGTGTGTGTGTGTGTGTGTGTTCACTGTACCTTGAAGCGACATAGTGTAATAGATAGAGAGGTAGCCTCTGACCCATACTTGCTATGTGATACTGTGTAAGGAACATAACCTCTCAGTGCTCTAGGCACTGGATATGCTTAAATGTCCAGTGCTCCAAGACTATAAATGGCAAAAAGAATGTCAACCTGCATTGGTAGAGGGACTTTCCTCATCTGGGAGTTTCCCATACCAATGAGATCACAGGTGCAGCCCCTGTTACTCTTCCAAACAGCGCGATGATCCAAGCCCTAGATCATTAAGAGCTGCCCACAGGACTTTAAGGCTCATCGGAACTCTTCATTTTACACTTGAGAAAAAGGAGGTTTCTTTGCACTATACCTTTCCAGGTAAGGGCAACTAGGTGACAATGCAGTGGATAGAGCACTGGCCCTGAAGTTAGGAGGACCTGAATCCAAATCTCACCTCAGATGCTTACTAGCTGTGTGACCCTGGGCAACTCACTTAACCCCAATTGCCTTAAACATCCAGGGCCATCTCCAGTCATCCTGATATCTATCTTGCCACTGGACCCAGATGGCTCTGAAGGAGAGAGTGAGGCTAGTGACTTTTCCCAATCCTCCCTCACTTAAATCCAATTCACTGCAAGTCATGATATTGCCCTAGTGTCATGGCTCTTCGAGATAGAAGGACAAAAAATAGACCAACAACTATCATTCCAGGTATTCGCCCAAAGTTTGACACAATGGCAGAGCCTAAATAATTCACAACCAAGACCTTTGACTCTAAACCAGCATCCCATCTTAGCTGCCTTTTGTCCTTTGTAACCTGGCCCTCTTCCTCTCCCTCCCTCTCCCCTCTTTCTCTCTCTATACACACAAATATATATTTGTTAACATATATTTGGCCTCTATATTTTGATATATACTTGCCCTTCCCTCTATTAGACTATAAGCACACAGAAAACAGGATAGGTCACCTAGCAGAGTGGAGAGCATGATAGCTGGGGGCGTTCCAGGCCTGCCTTTGCCTCAAGCTACCTCTATGACCACTGTGTGAGCTCCACAACAAGTAACCTCACCAGGGTGTGCCTCAGATTCTCCAGCTCACAGATGGGGATAAAGACACCAGTAAGTCCCTATCTCCAGGGCTTGGAATGAGATAGTGTATATTGAAGAGTTCTAGCAAGTCAGAGTTGGAAGGAATAGCAGTATCCTTCCAGTTCAACCCATCTGCCCCAAGGAATCCCCCAATGACGGGTCCTTCACCCACTGCTCCAGTTGGGGTGAGCCCTCCACCTCCCACAACAGCTCAATTTGGCAGGAAGTTGTTCCTAGAATTAAGTCTCAATTTGTCTTTTCATAATTGCTACGGGTTCTGCTTTCCCAACTCAAACAAAACCCAAGGAATCCCTTCTGCTCATGACAGAGAGACACAAGTGGACCACGTGATCCCTTTTCGATTGCTTCTTAGAGGACACACACCCTTAACCATCCGTGTTGACGTTCTCTGGACACTTCGACCCTCATTAATCTCTTTCCGCTTCAGCAGTCATAAGGGAAGCACAAGACTACAGGTGTGCAATGACTGGGACAAAATACTCAGAGACGATCACTTCCTTCTTTCTGGACGCGTGGCCTCTCCTACACTCTCCAAGACTAAGTGGCAGAAAAGGGGCTGACCTGCATTGGTGAAGGGAATTTCCCCATCTAGGAGTTCCCTACCCAATGAAATCACAGTTCCAGCTTCTCCCTAGCCGAGATCTCTTTGACCCACGAAGTACTCCAATGGGGTTTTAGGTGGCGCCATCGGCCCAGAGTGTCAGGCCTGGTGTCAGGAAGACTTATTTTTGTGAATTCAAATCTGATCTCAGATACTTAACTGTGTGACCCTGGGCAAGTCACTTAACCCAGTTTACCTCATCTGCCAAACGGAGCAGGAGAAGGAAATGGGAAACCCCTCTTGGCTCTTTGCCAAGAAAACCCCAAACAGGGTCAGGAAGAGTCAGATTTGACTAAACAACAAATTCACACCAATGATTCATATTAAGCTTAGTGCATGAACCCCCTAGATGTTGTTATTGTTGTATCAAACAATTGCTCTCTAAGCATACCTCCCCCATCTCGAATTTGCTACGCTGATTTTTTGAACCTAATCCTCAACCTTTGCATTTCTGCCTGCTGGATTTCAGTCCAAAAGCCAGTGTAGATCTTTTTGGATCCTTGTTCTACAATATAAGCATATTATATTTGCAAATCACAAAGCCAGTTCCCAACCCTTCTGCGATAACATATGGATCTGACTTCCCCCTCCCCCTTGCACGTAGTGAGGCCACAAGATCAGTGGTCTAAAACAGGCAAAAAAAAAAAGTGGAAAAGGGGCGGGGGGGGGGGGGAGCAGCTAGGAGATGCAGTGGATAAAGCACCGGCCCTGGATTCAGGAGCACCTGAGTTCAAATCCGACCTCAGACACTTGACACTTAGCTGTGTGACCCTGGGCAAGTCACTTAACCCTCATTTCCCTGCAAAACAAAACAAAACAAAAAGTGTTGGTCTAACGGGTAAAACCTGCTCTTAGCTTTGCCAATGCCCCTTTGGCATTTGGTGCTGCCTATGAACCCTTTCTCAGGAGAAAAAAAAAATGTTTTAACTGCATAAAATACATAGGATTACGAAGATGACCAATTACATTGAATAGTTATCAAAATATTTGATTAAAAAACAAAAACAAGTTCATTGACACTCCCCACACACACCCCTAATGAAATTCAGTTACAGGTTCCAATAGGATCGTAGATTTAAAACTGGCACAAACTCCCTAGAAACTGAGGCTAAGAAAGGGATTTGGATGCAGGTCTTCTCGACCCAGAGACTGCTAATGCTGAGACCCTTCAGTCTGCGGGTCCAGGTGGCTCTTGGCCCCAGCAGCTGTGCGCCCCCTGGCAAGCGCCTTACCCTCTCTGGACTCCGTGTCCTGGTGTCCTCCAGAGCCAGGTACCCTCCAGCCCCACCCCCAACCCCGGGACGCGCTTTCGGTTTTGCCCGGGGGCGGCGGCGGTGGATCCCGGGCGAGCTGCGGGACAGAACCGGACGGGGCGGGACGAGGCGGGGCGGGGAGGGGTGGCCCGAGCTGGGCTTGGTCTCGGGATGAGTGAGATGGGCGGCTCGGGGACTTAATCCGAAAGAGTCCCGCTCAAGCCGGCTCCACGTGAGACCGAGAGGCTGATGTAGAGAAAGACGGGGCTTGGGAGAGAATGACAGAAAGAAGAGAGCAGGGGACAAGGGGGACAAGGGAGGAGAAGAGGGGGAGGGGGACGCGAAGAGTCCGGGGCCCCAGGGGCCCCAGGAAAGTCCCGATGGTCGGTATAAAAGGGGCTGCCCCCGTCTACCTTCCAAACGGCTCCCACCTGCACCGCCGCTCCCAGCTCAGTCCCGCCAGTCACCGCTGCGCTCCCATCATGGGCCCACGCCGCGACGCTAGCCTCCAACGTGAGTAACTAACGGGACCCGCGCCCCTCGCCCCGCCCTGCAGCCCGCCGGCTTCAGCCTAAGGAGAGGAGGCAGGCAAAGGGGGCAGAGAGGACGGGCGTGGAGGGGGTGAGGGAGTGAGATTTGGGAGATCTGATGGCAGAAACAGGGCGCTGTAATGGGCCCCAATGGAGCTGGAATAGGAGAGAGCTGAGTTCTAATGTCACGATTTAGTATCCATGTGACCTTGGGTATCTCTTTGGGCTCTCGGTTTCCTTATTTGTTAAAGGGGGGGGTGGGGGGAAGGGAGTTGATGAATGGTAGAGTTAGGGAAAATGCTGAATCGGGAGTGAGACAACGTGGGTTCAAGTCCTTACTCTGCTTCTTAACTTGGACTAATCACTTGATGTCCCTGAGCCTCAGTTTACCCAACTGGGAAATGAGGGAGTTGAACTTGATAGGCTCTTTATCTGTGATCTTCTGATAAGGGGAAAGATTGGTAGATCCGGAGTCTGAAGGTAGCTCCAAAGGACTTTAGTTTCCTTGTGTGTAAAATGAGAGGATTGGATCTGATGACCTTTTAAGATCCTTTCTTAGCCTATGACTGAACGTCTTCCGTAGCTGGATGAGGACCTAGCAAATCGAAATCCTTTGGCTGGAGAGCCCAATCGTGGGGGGGGGGGGGGGGGGTGGAAATAAGACCGAAATGAATCGGCTTCATTCAAATCCTTGACTTTGCCACATGGTGTCAGTGTCCACAGGGATGCTCCCCTCTAACAGGGGAAACATATAGCAAAGAATCTTTCTCTCTTTTTTGGAGAAAAGAGATTTGAAGAATAGAATGGGGCTAGGGGAGAGAGTATCGAGGGAAAGGAAGATGGGATAGAAAGAAGGCAGCTCACAGAAGAGGAGATCTGGCAGGCTGGGCTGCGAGAGAAGTAGGAAAGTTAATGACATGAACCGGGCAGAGATCTTCCTGAACCGGCTGGTTTAGGGGTGGAGGTGGGGAGGAGGGGTTGGGGAAGGAAGTAGTAAATAAGGTATGAAAGAGCTCTGGGTCCAAAAGAATGAAAGTAGATTCCCTGCTGAGGCAAATGCCAAGTGCCTCTTAGTGAGGAGCAAAAGATAGCTTGAGATGAACACCTTCCCTTCCAGATATCTTCCTCCTTGCCACACTTATTGGCCTCAGCCAAGTCGACTGGGCCAAGAGTCTGCCTGTAACTCAGCCTGAACCCAACATGCACCCTTGTCTCAGAGGCTCCAAGAACCTGTTGGAGGCTGTAAGCAACACTCTTCAAAAGGTAAAGCAAAGATTCTTTTCCTATATGATATTTAGGGTCTTGTAGCTTTAAAATGTGCCTCTACTTGTCAGTACCTAAATGGGCCAAAATAATGTTTAAAGTTTTTAACTTTTTCCAACTAGAAAAAAAAAACAACATTTATCTTTCTCTCCTTCCCTGCCCCCACTGGGAAGGGGGGAATAAAGGAAAACCAAAACTTTATAAATAACATGTATAGCTAAGCAAAACACACTTCCATGTTGGCCATTTCAAAAAATGTCCAGAAATGTCTTTTTCTGCTCCTTGAGTCTGTCATCTCTCTGTTGGATGTGGGTAGCCTGCTTCCTCATTGGTCCTCTGGAATTGCGATTGGTCTTGCCTCTGATCAGAGTTCTTAAGTCTTACAAAGTCCCAGGTGGTGGTCAGCAAGATTAAAAAAAATTTTTTTTCATTTCCCCCACTCTTAAAAGAGTGATTAGGAAATTGGTTAACTATCATTAAGGGAGAGAATAGTGAACAGCACCAATTGATCAATTGCTTGTTTAAGAATTGCCCTGAAATTGGCCAAGAGGAGGGTGCTGCTGAATTTGTACTATCATTGTGGAAGCGGCAGGTAGAGTGACAAGGGTGTTTGCAATGTCTCATGGCCAGCAGCAACATGGGTGGCTAATTCAGAGCAGAAATTCTATTTTGCCTTGTGTTTCCTTGACGTGGTTCGTCTCCTGCTGACAGCACTTACATCAGACCTGTGAACTGGGAAATCTTGTAAGTGAAATTGCCTGTTTTCCCCAAGTTTAAATATATCTAAGAAGCATCAAGACACAGTGAATTGAGGGAGCCCCTTAAAGGAAGGAAGACCTTGGTCTTCTAAGACATGAAACTCTAAGATTTAGAGGGCCTTAGGGCAGCTAGGTGACATGGTAGATAAAGCACCAGCCCTGGATTCAGGAGGACCTGAGTTCAAATTCAGCCTCAGACACTTGACACTTACTAGCTGTGTGACCCTGGGCAAGTCACTTAACCCTCATTGCCCCACCAAAAAAAAGGAAAAAAGAAAGAAAGAAAAAAGATTTAGAGGACCTTAGAGACTCTCCAACTTAGAATTTGTAGCTTCGAAGCTACAGAGGGGATTTCCATACAATTAAATCATAGACCACACATACACATACACACTCCAGTGTTATTTCCCGCTCTTTTTTTTTTTTTTTTAGTGAGGCAATTGGGGTTAAGTGACTTGCCCAGGATCACACAGCTAGTAAGTGTTAAGTGTCTGAGGCTGGATTTGAACTCAGGTCCTCCTGAATTCAGGGCCGGTGCTTTATCCACTGCGCCACCTAGCTGCCCCTCCGGCTCTTTTTAATATCTGAATTTCTCATTTTAAAATACAAGAGCAAGCCATATCTTTTTGGAAGTGCTCAATCTGGTCTGTTGCAGAAGAACTGCCATTTCTGTATGTGTTCCAGACACTGTATTAAACCTTTCCTTGGGTATTTTCTTGCTGCTTGTTGTATAATTGCCTTTCAATCTCACTTCCGTACCATGAGGTCCCTTTCGAACCCAGGCTTTCTCCTTTAACATTTCTTAGTGTATGTAGTGAACCTGTCATTGAGTCCAAACTTGAATAAAAATAAGAATAATAGCTAATACTTATACGGCACCATCACAACTTTACAATTATTATCTCATTTGATTCTCCCAACAACTCTTAAGAGGTAGATGCTATTATTAAGTGACTTGCCCAGGCTCATGTAGCTAGGAAGTATCTGAGGCTGGATTTGAACCCAAGTCTTTCTGATTCCAGGCCTGGTGTTTTAGCCACTGTGCTAATGATGCTAGCCATTTCAGAGTATTCAATAGCATTTGGGGGGGGGAGCAGGAAATGTTTTGATTGAATTTATCATATATTGCTTGGATTTTCTCCAAATCCAATCAAGACAAGCCATTTTGTTTCCAGTTAAGAGAAAAATATGTTCCAAGTAAAAGAGTTGTCAGTTTACACTGAGTAACAGTAATTGGGTTGGAAAGGCTCTGGTATTCAGTCTCAGGTTGGTCACAGCATTCACTTTGTCAAACTCACTGGAGCAGTGTTACAAGGAGCAGCAGTGTAACTTTGAAAAGGAAGTTGGTTTCTACCTTTTTGATATAAAACGCCTGTACTGTGTGATCTCTATGGTTCTTTCCAGGCCTAAATGAATGATTCAATTGACAGTTGGCTTCCAATCCCATGAAGTTAAAAACAAATGCCAATCTGCTTCGTTGGAGGGAATTTCCATAGCTGAAGTTCCCTACACACATGAAATCATCGGTCAAAACAAAAAAAAAGCAATTTTAGTGTTTCCTTCTTTGAAAGTTACCCTTGGGGGCAGCTAGGTGGCTCAGTGGATAGAGAACTAGCCCTGGAGTCAGGAGGACCTGAATTCAAATCTGGCCTCAGACACTTAACACTTACTAACTGTGTGACCCTGGGCAAGTCACTTAACCCCAAATGCCTCACCAAAAAAAAAAAAAGAAAAGAAAAGAAAGTTACCCTTGAAAAAAGCTTTATCTCGGGGAAAATATTATTTGCCATAAGTATCACAGCAGGGTAGGTACTGATTAGCGTGGTTTGTTGAAATGATTTATGGTGTTTGTGTAATGGAAAACATGTCACTGAAAGAAGCATGTCTGCCGAAGTGGAGGGAAAAAAGGAAGGTACACATGGCTGAAAGGGGCTGCTTCTTGTGGTTGAACAAAACTTGAAACAGGGCAAGAGGATGGTAGCCAGAGCAGTCGGATCTGTCCCAAGCTGGTCCACCATGACCTACTCCCCTAATGCTCTAGTGAAATTCGACAAATGGGTCATTTGGAAAGGCTGATCTATCTGGTGCCTTTTTTCTACAGGCAAGACAAAAGCTTGAACTTTACTCTTGTTCTTCGGAAGAAATCGATCATGAAGACATCACCGAGGTCAGAACCAGCACATTGAGGGCCTGCTTACCCCCAGAACTAGCCAAGGTAGAGATGACATTTGTCTTTTGTTTTCCTCTTCCAATGAACTTAATTTCTAACCCAGTGGGGCAAAACTTGATCACTAATATCTGACTTCTCTCATTCTAGAATGAAAGTTGCCTGGTTTCCAGAGAGACACTTAAGGTAAAACAGGAAACTCTCCCCTGTTGTGATTTTATTTTAAAGTTCTTGGTAAATTTCTGTATTTCCTTAAACCTTACATTATATCCTGCAGGAATTGTGCCTTAGAAGCATCTATGAGGACCTGGAGACATATAAGGCTGAATTTAATTCGATCAAGGAAACTCTTGCAAAGGACCCCACAAGGCAGATTTCTCTGGACCAAAATATGTTGGCTTCTGTTGATGAGATGATGCAGGTAGAAATCTTTTTATTGCTTGTGTTTATCTGCTTGTATTATATGTCAGTCAGTCAAAAAGCCTTTATTAAATGAGTACTCCTGCCAGACACTCTGCTAAATTCTGGGGATACAAAAACTGAAAAGACAGTCCCTAATCATCCAGGAACTTACAGATGACAAGAGAACGGGGGTCCTTGATATATTAGTACTCACAGGGATTTATTGAATGATACTCAGCTGAGCCCAGCACTGGAGTAGAGAGGAGAAAAATACTTCAAATGCCATGTCTTCATAAGATTCCATCCAATGTTCTTGTTCAGCCATTTTTTAGTCATGTCAGACTCTTCATGGCCCCATTAGGGGTTTTCTTGACAGAGATAATGAAGAGGTCTGTCATTTCCTTCTCCAGTTCATTTTACAAATGAGGAACTGAGGCAATGACTTTCCTAGGATCACACAGCTAATAAGTACCTGAGGTCAAATCTGAACTCAGGTCTCCCTGAATTCAGGGCCAGCACTGTATCTGCTGCACCACCTAGCTGCCCTTTTACTTCATGTGCAAGGCTGTGCTAGGTTCTGAAGGTGCAAAGGCAAAATTACCTTGTCTTCAAGGACCTTGGAGTCCACTGGTATGGGTTAGGGAGGAGGGAGGGAATTCAGTTGTTTAGTCATTTTCATTCATGTCCCATTTTGTAGTTTTCTTGGCAAAGATATTGGAACAATTTGCCATTTCCTTTCCCAGCTTGTTTTACAGATGATGAAACTGAGGCAAATAGCATTAAGTGACTTGCTCAGGGTCGAACAACTAGTGTCTGAGGTCAGATTTGATCAGGAATATGAATCTTTCTGACTTCAAGCCCAGGACTCTATCCACCACAGTGCCACATAGCTGCCTGGAAGGGAATACAACTTGTAAACAGATAAGGCAGTGTGGTACAAAGGAAAGAGCACTGGCTGTGCAGTCAGGTGGTGTGGGTTAGAGTCTGACCTCTGAAACAAACTGTGTAACCATGGGAAAGTCCCTCAGCCTGTGACCCAGCTTTTCTTTTCTTTTTTTTTTGAAGGGCAATGAGGGTTAAGTGACTTGCCCAGGGTCACACAGCTAGTAAGTGTCAAGTATCTGAGGTCAGATTTGAACTCATGTCCTCCTGAGTCCAGGGCTGGTGCTTTATCCACTGTACCACCTATCTGCCCCTTCAGCCAGCATTTATTAAGTGCTTACTATGTGCTATTGACCACAGGCAAGTCATTTAAGCTGTAACCCAGCATTTATTAAGTGCCTACTATGTGCTAGGCACTGGAGATACAAAGACAAAAACAAAACAGTCCCTGCCCTTAAGGAGCTTGTAGACTACTAGGAAGGGATTTAACATGTATTCCAACTCTCCCATCTACTAATGCCATCCCCTCTCAAAATACCTTCTATTATTCTCTCTCTCTGTATATATGTGTGTGTGTGTGTGTGTGTGTGTGTGTGTGTGTGTGTATATATATATATATATATGTATATATATATATATAATCTTGAAGCTAGCCAAGTTATTGGCATGTAGTCTCCTACCATTACAGTATAAGCTCCCTGAAGACAAGGGTTGCCTTTCTTTGTATTTTCAGTGCTTAGCACTGCCTGGCACATAGCAGGCACTTATAAATGCTTTTTGACTTGACTTGTTGACTTAGGAAAACTAGGTATATATAAAGCCATTTGAAATGGGATGAAGAGTCTGGGGGAAAAACTGAATGGAGAATCACCAGTGACAGGAGATTATTAAGATAGACAGCTCTGATCAGTTACATGAATCAATTCTGATTCTAATATGAGCATAATTCTTAATGTAACACATATAAGAATACTCAAGAGAGAATTGTAGCAAATACCATCTTTACTGATGGTTACCAAATGGCTTCTAGAGACTTTTCAAAGTTCTCTAATGGTCCTTGTCCCTGGATAATGTCTTCTCTTCTGTCTAGCCATCTGGTTGGAAGTCAGTTAGGGGACCAAGTTTGGGATTTGGGAAATCAATAAAAAGGTAGCATAGTATGGGGGAAAGTGCAGTGGTTTAGAAGTCAGGGGATCTGGGTTGAAATCTTGGCTCTGCTACTTCCTATGTGCATGACCTTGAACAAGTAGGGGCAGGTAGGTTGCACAGTGGATAGAGCACTGACCCTGAAGTTGGGAGAATCTGAGTTTAAATCTCACCTCAGACACTTACTACCTGTGTGACTGTGGGTAAGTCATTCAACTCCAATTGCCTTAAATATCTGAGGCCATCTCCAGTCCTCCTGATATATATCTTGCCACTGGACCTAGATGGCTCTGGAGGAGAGAGTGAGGTTGGTTACCTTGCATAGTACTCCACTTAAATTCAATTCACTGCAAGTTATGACATCACCTCAATGTCATGGTCCTCTTCAGGAATGAAGGACAAACAACAACAACCTTGAACAAGTCAATTCCTTTTTCTAGACTTTAGTTTCCTTATATACAAAATGAGGGGAGTTGGACTAGATGGATTCAGATCCCATCCAGTTCTAGCTATAAAATGCTAAGTAGGATGGAGGATCTGAACTGAGCACTGGCTTCTCCCATTTCTCCTGTTGGATTTATTTTCCTCTTAGAATGCATTCTATGTCTTGCTCTGTTTTTTACTGTCCTAGGCCCTGAATTTCAACAGTGAAAATGTGCCACTGACCTCTTCACCCAAAGAACCTGACTTTTACAAGACTAAAGTCCAGCTCTGCATCCTCCTTCATGCTTTTAGAATCCGGGCTGTGACCATTGATAGAATGATGAACTACTTGGCTCATCACCCAATGGCTTCATGATCTTTGAGTTAAGAGTAAAGCTTAAATACTGAAAACCATCACCATCATTGAAATTCCAAAGGAATTTCCATGAGATATTTACCAATAGCAGTTTTTACTGGGAATGGGGTTGGGAAAGGAGGGAAGGGGTGGGATTGTCTGGGTTCTATTTCATCTTGCTTAAGTTATTCTATTTATATTGCCTTTGTTTACATTCTGCATTGCCCAGTCCATGAAGAATATGGTTGTTCTCAATATGAATTATTAAGTCAATCAGTGTACTTCACTAAGCTTACAATAGATGGAATATCTTGGTTTTTGTGACCAGAATTACCAATGACTGTGAATGTTCTGACTAAACATCTTCCTTTCTCTTACTTCGATAGAAAAAACAAGTATTTATAAGCTATTTCTGTATGTAAATGCTGTCTGAAACGTGGAACACTTGAATGTATTCAGAAATATTTATTCAGAAATATTTATTTAGAAATATTTATTTATGCCTTTTTAAGTTGTGGAAGCATGTTGAAAAGTAACTTATATTTATTTATATTTATTCAAGTATTTATTATCTAATAAATTTAAGACCCTTGTGAAGTTTTGTTCTTGTATTTGAATAAAGTTTTGATGATACAGATATTGTGATGTCCTGTGCTTTGAAGCCATAGAATATCACCAGGAGGCAATATTTTCTTTTTGTGCAATGTGAGCCTGTGATTTCAAAGTTGTAGGGAGCTCCCTTTGTGAAAACTCTCTCCATCAATACAGGTCAGAATTCACCTGTGAAGCACAGGATTTGAGAGTTAGCTGGGACTCTAATAGTGATAAAACAATCTATGATCTTGAGACTTGAACTTCCTCGTTCCATTTTCCATGCCATCTCTAGACCAGAATAATTTTTACTTTTTATTTTTTTGGACCAGACCTTTGATTTCATTGGTGTAAGGAATTCCCTTCAAGTAAACTCCCTCCACCAATGCTAGTCAGCACCTACTCACCAGCTTGTAGAGCTGTCAGGAATGCCTGAGAGCACTGAGAGGTCCAGTGATTTGCCTTGGGTCTCACAATTGGTGTCAGAAGTGGTATTCTGGCCTTCTCCATTATTCTATGTCACCTCTTGTACTAGGAAGGTATAAGAACACCAGAAGGATACCAGCATTAAAATGATACTTTGCAGGGCAGCTAGGTGGCGTAGTGGATAAAGCACCAGTCCTGGATTCAGGAGGACCTGAGTTCAAATCCGGCCTCAGACACTTGACACTTACTAGCTGTGTGACCCTGGGCAAGTCACCTAACCCCCATTGCCCTGCAAAAAATAAAAATAAAATAAAATAAAATGATATTTTGCTTTGTGCTGGAGGGAACCATGGGATCACTGGAAGCTCTTCATGCTTTTCCATACATGCCCTTGGGAGACTCCCCTCAACCTCCTATTCAGTCCAGGACCCATTATGCATCTGCAGAACTATATTCTGGAAGTCCTCCTATTTGGAAGTAGTAAAAAAGCAAATTAAGGTTAGAAAAGCTTCCTAACAATGAGAGCTGTCCAAACTTGTATAGATCCAAACACACCTCATGGTGAAGTGGGTTCCTTCTCACTTCAGATTTTCCATTTGGAGAACTTTTCAAGCTGGATTGCCTTTCTACGTTGAGAATCTATTCTTAATTTAGGTGTGGGTTGGACCAGATGGTGGCCAAGGCCCCTTCTAACCCCAAAGATTCTGTTTGTGTGACTGATGGTCACACCTTTGCCCTGCCATCACCCACAAATGCTCCACTTTCATGTTCATGAACTCTGAAGTTTTGTTATCTGATCAGCTATCTTCTCACCTCTCCCTGGGACTTGAAACTTCAAACCTTCTTAATTCTCACTATGACAGCCAATACCATAAACTCTCTGTTCTTTCCTAGATTATCACCACTGCACTAACTGTGCTCTTCTCCCTTACCTCTCTTGGCCCCTTGGTGAGCCAGTTAGAACTCTATACCATCTTGGGACAGCTAGGTGGTGCAGTGGATAAAGCATCTTCCCTGGATTCAGGAGGACCTGAGTTTGAATCCAGCCTCAGACACTTTACACTTACTAGCTTTGTGTCCTTGGGCAAGTCACTTAACCCTCATTGCCCCACAAAAAACCAAGACAAAGCAAAAAAACCCTCTATACCATCCTCTTCTCTCAAGTATCTTGCCCCTTAGCCTAACAAAGATCTTGTATTACAAAAGCCTCAGCCTTGGGTTATTCCCATCATCCACTGATTTTACTCATCATGTTCAACTGAATGAAGCTGGAGAAAATCATCTGAGTCCTATATAAATTTGTTTCATAATCCCAACTGGGCCTCACTGCCATGAGGCAGTTCATTTACACCTCCCTAATTAAATTAATTAGCTAGGGGCACAGTGGATAGAGCTCCAGGCCTGTAGTCAAGAAGAACCGAGTTCAAATCTGGCCTCAGATACTTACTAGATGTGTGACCCTGGGCAAGTTACTCAACCCTGATTGCCTCAGCTTCCTTATCTGTAAAATAAGCTGGAGAAAGAAATGTCAAACCAAAAAATTTGCCAAGAAAATCCCAAATGGGGTCACAAAGAGTTAGACACTACTGAAAAACAATTATATAATAACAATGAACTCACTCTCCTACTCACCACAGCAGCTTCTCCAAACTTTTTCATCCCTCCTCAATCTTCTGTGGTTCCCCTTCTCCCCACCCTCTCAACGGAGAACCTTGTCTCATGCTTCACTGAAAAAAGTGGGGCTATTCATCTAAAAGATCCTCTTCTCCCTTCTTGCTCCACCTCTCAAATTACCTAGATGCCTTCTGTCACGATCTCCTCCTTCATCCCTATCTCACATGAAAAACTGGTCCTTCTCCTTGCCAAGCCCAACCTCTCTCTACATGCATGAGTAAGCCTTTACTTCCTGTCTTCTCCAGCAGATTGGCCCTTTATCATCATGTCCCACTTCTCTTCATTCTCTCCATATCATCTGGCTGCTTCCCTACTGCCTATATACATCCCTAGGTCTCTCCTATCTTCAAAACTCCTCATATAATCTGTCCATTCCCACTAGCCTGACTCTACAAATTTTCCTTGATCTAATCATTTAGTGACCACACCAAAAGCAAGCAAGCCTGGCATGACTCATATTGGATTAAGCCATACTGGCTCATCGGGCTCAATATTTCCTTCGCCTATTTGCTCACAACCTATCCCTTTAATAAAATATCATGCTCAAGTTCATTGACCTATATTTTGAATGCTTCTGTCATTTTTTAAACATTTAATCTTTATTTTATTTTTTCTCAATTACAAGTAAACAAAAGTTTTTAACATTTGTTTCTTTAAATTTTTGAGTTCTAAATTCTCTCCTTCTCTCTCTTCCCCACTCCTAGAGAAGGCAAGAAATTTGGTACAGGCTATACATGTACAGTTATGCAAAGCATTTCCATAATCTTTTTTTTTTAATCAGGACAATCCCCTTCCTCCAATCTTGAAGTATCTTTCCCATCAAATAAATGTTTGTCGACTTACTGGCTTCTCTAAGGTCTTTCAAAAGTGGCTGGTGGTGTCTCAGCCATCACATTTTCCAGGTCTTCCAGTTCTCAAAGCTGGAGTTCTTCTGGATCAGGTGACCTGGACCCATCAAGGACAGCTAGATGTTCTCTTGGTACCCCTTCTGTAGCTTGAGTATAAACTCCCTATTAACCATCTTTGTTCTGTCCCAGTTCAAAGATAATTTTTCTTAGCAGAGTAAACAAGCAAAATACAAATTGAGAAGATATTCTGTCTCTCTTGTTAATTATCATCCTATCCATCCCAAGAAATATTGTTATCTCTTCTTTGATTTTTTTAAAATTTCCCCAAATTAGATTTTACATAAAACCATTATGTTGGGGCTTCTTGGTTTTCCTATTCTAAGCTGTGAGTCTCCTAACATTACTCTTACAGGATGATCAGATGATTCTTTATTCAGCCTTACTTGCTGAATCTTGCTTCCATCTTGTTTTTAAAGAAACAAAAAATGTCTTTAAAGAAAAAAGAAAAGACCTATTGGTTGGTGTGTTCTCTATTTATGCACATCAATATGTTTAGACAATGTCCAATTTTCCCTTCTCATCAGCATCGTTTTTCTTTGTAATTTCAGAATTTTATTGTTGAGAGCTTCTATCTGGCTCCCTCTATAAAATTTTAATCCAAGGGGCAGCTAGGTGGTGCAGTGGATAGAGTACCGGCCCTGGAGTCAGGAGTACCTGAGTTCAAATCCAGCCTCAGACACTTAACACTTATTAGCTGTGTGACCCTGGGCAAGTCACTTAACCCCAATAGCCTCACTAAAAACAATAAAATAAAATAAAATAAAATTTAATCCATAGGGTCCTACCTATCTTTCCTACAAATCCTTTGAAATGTTTCCTCAAAATCAAATGTGTGCAAGACTGGATTTCCTCTCATTCTCAATCACAAACTCTTAGATGAAATGTTCCCTTCTTCTCAAAGTTCCCATCATCTCCACCCCATCAGTCAGTTCCACCCTGTTGGTTGGGAGTAGGTCTATAATGGTATTCCCTTTGTTGGTTTCTCCACCTTTCAAAGGATGAAATCAGCATGGAAGCAAATCAAGCATTTATTAGCTTCTCTACATTTGGAAGAATTCTGGCAGTTATTTGGATACATGAAGTCCCTTAACACTATATTTCCCATCACACAGGCTTAGTATTTATCTCCCGCACTCCTCGTTCTTTCCCCTTTTGTGTAAAAATGGTCTGCAGAAATCTCCAATGACAATGACTCTTATTTCTGCTTCCATTGACCTCCACCATGCTTCCCTCCTGGACTTTGTCATGAGAAGACCTTCTGAAGATGTGCAACCACCCTTCCCCTCCCCACAATAACCTATCTTGTTTCTTTTGAATGAGAAACATCCTTCCAGAGCTATGTTCCAGTGAAGGGCCCATCCAACCAAGTCTCAGTGAGAGATTTGTGTTCACTCCTCCCCTCTGTCTTTTACAACCCTTTGTTTTCTTTAAAGCAAAGCCTGGGCTCCACCTTCTACATGAGGCCTTACTTTATCCCTCCAGTTGTGTGATGAAATAATGGGATTTAGCAGATACTCAAAGACCCACCTGGAGATTAATCTAGACTGATTGAATCAAGTGAGAGTGATTGACTGCTGATTAGCCTACTTCAAGTTAACTGGATTGTAATCACACCTGGCTATCCCTTAAGAAGGTATTGTTCTCAGAAGCTAGACTGTGAACTCAACTTGAGAACACCTTCAAAGCCAATGGATTTGGATGACGCCAACCAATCAGCTTTTCACAGTTGCTACTTCCATCTTCCCCAGATAGATGCTGGCACTCAAGCAAGACTCCCTGGTGAGGCCCAACTGTATTAAAGTGTATTTGGAGAATATTTAACAAAATAAATAAAAATACAACAGAACATACATAATGCTAATATGTGGTTTTCTAAGTCAATATGCAACCTGAGGATCCTTATTATATCTTAGTGGCCTTATCTCTATTTGATTTTGACAATCCTGATCTAGGCCTCCCAGAATTACATAAATTAGGGTTTGGTGTGTGGAACACCTTCCCCTCTTATGGATTGATGAGGAAACTGAGGTGCAAAAAAGGAAGTGATTTTTACACAATCATCCAGGTATGAAATAGTGCAACTGAGAGTTGAACCCAGATCCTTTTTTTTCTATTATAAGAATAAACAAGGAGGAAGACTGAGTTAACTACATTCAATTTCCAATGGGCAAAATATACTAATTTTTGAAGGAAAAACATCTCACGTAGCCAAAATAATAATGTTTTAAAGGAAATAATGTTTTAATGTTAAATACTGCTTTGAAGAAAAAAATTTCCCACTTATAATTAAAATGGGTAAAAATTCAAAATTGCATGTTTGCTTGTTTCATTTCAACGTAATTATGTGTTTGTGGAAGAAAAGATCTGGAATCTATGAGCTTATTGTTTTGGTTAAATAAAATAATATAAATACGACTTAAGTAATTGCTGTCCTTCAAATACGATATGCCTCCCCCCATCTCCCTTAACTGGAGATGATTGCCTTCACAATAATTTACTTCAAATCATAATTTCAGAGCTGAAAAGAAACTTCGAAGTTAAAACCCCTCTGCAGGTTGTCTTTTACAAGGACAATAGCTACTTATTTTGAAGGAACAGGACAGAAAGAATATGGTATAAAGGACCATAAAATCCCAGACGTGGAGCTGGAAGAGACCTTAGAAGCCATCTGGTCCAATATCCTCATTTTACAGATGAGGAAATAATAAGTAAAATGACTTGCCCAAAATCACACAGGTAGGAAACGCCTAAATCAGGATTTCAATCTAGGTCCCTTGTCTCCAAAGCCAGTATTCCTTCCATAGAACCTTGATGCCTTTGACTTAGGGAATTGCTTTAGGAAAATATGGGTAAAAATAACTTCATCAGGCTGAAACAGTAGGTGTCAAGGGAGTCTTTAAACCTAGGTCTTCTGGCTGCAAATATAACTCTATTTCCACTTTGCCAATCAAGTCATTGGAAGAAGTTACTTAAATAATGATTAAAATTCCTTCAATCCTCCAAAGATCTAGGATTCCATTGGCATTAGTCTTCCCTCCACCAATAGAGATTTCAATCCTTTTATGTCTTAGCTGAGCAAGTTTTCATGAGTTGATGTGGCTGAAAATGTCCTTATCCTATGGCCAACTTCATGATGAGCCTGTCAGACAAGAGGTACATCATGTCACTGGGCACCAACTCAGTGACAAAGTATGACCAACAAAAGTTTACATTTCCCCTAGTCCAAGTTTCAATGACCAAGTCACCTCCACTCTAGGAAGACTTTGGTCTAGTTTAAACTAATTTGATTTAATTGAAACCTATCCTGCTCTAAGGGCTGTAAGATTATAGCCATTGGTCATGACAGAGGTGTAAATTGGGTGACTTTGGACAAGTCGATTCTCATCCCTGTTCCTACAGATTATTTGGCTATAAAAATCATAGGGTTGGACTCAAGTGTATTCCCCAGTACTGATATCTTAAATCATCCCAGAAATCCAAACACAGTACGAGTATTTAGTCCTACCAGAAGGGGGACCACTAGCAGACAATTTTGAGCTATAGCTTATGGGATGGGAATGAGGGGCCCTTCTTTGAACTTAATGCCTATGATTACAGTGCTAAATCCCTCAATATCCTGCCAGGATGAGACCCAGTAGCAAATCATTTGACATGTTTAAATGGGTATTTAGCCCCAAAGAGAGATTTCCAGCTATGGGGAACATAAACTACACCAACTGTTGAAAACTGAGCTCTCCCTTGGGGACACTTTATTTTATTTTATTATGATTATTCTTTTAAATCAGTGAACCCTGTGGTCTCCTAATGAGAAAATGGACTGAAAACTTACAACCTCATGAAAAAGCAAGAAGGAGGCATTTTGTTTCTCATTGAATACATTGGGCAAATTTACAGAGCATACTCCCTGATGCCATGGGGAGAAACCAATCAGCAAGATGCACTTTGGAGGGCCAGAGATCCATCAGCCTGTTTATAATTAGTAACACATTCTGAGACACAGAGGAGAGAAGTCTCTAAGTTAGGATCGCATTTGGGGTAGGTTATGAGAAAACAAACCAAAAAAACCCAATATTCTATACTACTTTTCTGTAAACTTTCAGAGGACTACTTACATTAACTTGCCTGGAGCTGAACTAGAGAAAGTGACTCATATTATCAAAGAAACCCCAGGATATGAGAGATAGAAATGACCTTAGAAGTCACCTAACACATGGGGTCCTTAACTTCTTTGGTGTCATGGAGTCCTTTGGTGGCCAATCTGGTGAAGACTATATGCTTCATAGAATAATATTTTTTAAGTTCATAAAATACCACATAGGAATATAACAGAAACCAATCATATTGAAATAGTTTGATAGATAGATAGATAGATAGATAGATAGATAGATAGATAGATAGATAGATAGATAGATAGATAGATAGATAATGTTCAGGGAACCCAGGTTAATAAAGCCTGAATTTTTGCTAATTTGCCCACACCCTACACACACTCCTCCTTTTTAAAGATAATACTCAGACCCAGAAAGGGAAGTGGATTAATAAATTAGGAACAACCATTAAGTCCTGGTTTTTATCTATAACTTTAGGGTTTACAAAAGCCAAAAAAAAAAAAAGTTTACCAAAAATTCATTCCATACCTGTTCCTATTTGATCCTCACAGACAACGTGGGCAGGCCTGCTAAGTATCTGCCCGTTTACAGCTGAGAAAACAGAACCACCGAAAGTCAGAGTTGGAGGAGGGCAGGGTTATTGCAACGAAGCCATGCTGACCTTAGCATCCTCAAATTGCAAAGATTCCGAGGAGGAAGGGGCCTCACAGGCCGTCCAGAATAACCCCCTCAGGTTTGCCTTCTGCAAATGGTCACCTTCATCTGGAGACTCCCAGCAAAGGGGAGCCCGCTGTCCAGTCCTCTTCTGAACAGCTCTGGCTATGAAGAAAATGTTCCTTCTATCAAGCCAATAGACTTCCATGCCCTTTCAGCTACTATTCCTAATTCTGGCCTCTGAGGCCAAGCAAAAAGTCAGGCTTTGGTGTTTGTGTTTTTGTTTTTGAAATGATCATAGTTTTAAATGTTAGTGAGAAAGTATAAGAGGTAACACAGCCTGGTAGATGGAGTATGAGGTATGATAGAATCTGAGTTCAAACACTGGCACTAAGGCATATAACTTCTACATGATTGCTTATTTTCTCAGGGAGAGAAGGAGGGATAGAATCTGAAACTCAAAACTTTTTTTAAAAAATTTTAAAAGTTGTTTTAACATGTAACTGGGGTGGGGGAAGTAAAAGATGTGTGTGTGTGTGTGTGTGTGTGTGTGTGTGTGTATTTTAAAACCCCAAAACAAAACAAAACTGGCACTGACACTTCCTGCCTGGGTGCTCTTGGTTAAGGCATTGAACTCCAGTATCCAAATGATTCTTTAAGATAAGATGTAGAATGGTGGTTGCCTGTTCACTTGGATCGAGGTAGTTTCCTCACCAAGGGCATCCATATGTGAATGAAATCACAAATCCCAACAAGGTTTATTATCTGAGGGTCAGGAAAAGTTAAGTGACTTTGCACATTGTCATTTAACCTGGATGCTCCAGACTCCAAAACTGTGTCCCTCTGAAGTGTACTTCATGCTATTTCCCATTAATAACAGGAGCAGAAGATGAGAGATCATCATCTAGATACCAATATATCCAGTCAGCATAAAAATATATGGGAAGGAGGAGACAGACACTTCTATACATAAGCAGATTTATTTTTCTCCTTCCCTATCTGTGGACAAATTGCAGATAAAAACAGAGGAAATTATTACATTATTTCATTCTGCAAAGGTTCATTGAAATCAACATTTCTTATTTAGTATATTTATTTAAAAAACCTCTCAAAATAAAAACTAAACTAAGTCCATTTACATATCATAAAAAGCCTACCCTCCCCACCCACCCCCATCCTTTTTTTCTAGGCTACATCACATATAAAAAAGAAACTCACAGAGATTCCAAATGGATTCCAGAATATTAAAAATAATCCTGACCCACAGGCAAGAATAGTTTTTTGAACAAGCAAGAATGTTATCTTTAATAGTGTATGGGGGCGGCTAGGTGGCGCAGTGGATAGAGCACCGGTCAGGAGTACCTGAGTTCAAATCCGGCCTCAGACACTTAATACTTACTAGCTGTGTGACCCTGGTCAAGTCACTTAACCCCAATTGCCTCACTAAAAAAAAAAAATAGTGTATGAAACACTGTAGGTGAAAGTTGTATTTCACTTCTGTTGAGGTCCTGTTGACATTGGTCTCCACTTTTCCAGCTCTATACAAAAAAAAAAAGATTTCCTAGTCATTCCTGTTTCTCATACATGATTGTAGATAATACGATTGTCAATATTTCAGTCCCTTTCAAATAACCAGATTCTGAGGGCCAATGGGCTTTACAATAATATCACACAAAAGAACAGATCAATAAGTAAAGAAGGCCAATGTGGCCTTTAATTCCTTGAGGAATGTCTTCCACAAGAAGAGATGACAATTTTTCCTTGGATTCACTCAGGTGTCAGTGTCTTGCTCCTGGCAAGGCAGGAATTTCAACTTGAAAGTTACGCGACTGTAGTGGTTGGCTTGTGTGCACACCCTTTGGAAATAAACAACCTGAAAGTCTTTGACAGAAGAAAATAATTTTTTAATCTGTACATGGTCATGAAGGTAAAAGGGAATTCCATTCCTTTCCATTCACCCTGAGTGAGGATGAACATGATTCAACAATTTAAAGCAAGTGGGCTGTCTGCCATCCAATCAATCTCAAGGCTTAGCCATGGTACAGGTGAAGATAAAATCCCATTTAAAAAATACACACTATCCAGGGTAGAAGGAATCCCAGGACAAATAGGAGACCATGTGCATGTGCATGCATGCATGTGTGTGTGTACATGCATGCCAGGTTCTTATTAAATAATGGAAAGAAGGTGCATTTGTTATTAATGCCAGTAAGAAAGCTAGCCCAAATTAACACCAGAGCACAACCAGTACTTTTAGCAAAACAGGCTCAAAATGCCCAAAGCAGATTTCTTGGTTCAAGGTTCTCTAAGGAAAAGGATCACATTATTGTATATATCACTAATATATTCTCAGTTATGCAGCATAGCACACATTTTTACCATCATATTGTCTTTGGTGAAATTAATGAGATTTCAGAAATATGGAAACTTATCATTTCAGAGACTAACTTGCTGTGAACTCTGATGCAGGCCCTGGAGAGAATATATGTGCAACAAAAGGAGAGACAGGTATACATAAGTCCATGGTTTGCTTATGATGGTGACTATGTAGAGCACAATTACTAGGCACAGTCCAGTATTCATCCTCTCTCCCTCCTAATTTAACCTAATTTAACTGAACTTACTTATCTTTTTATCTCACTCAGTTGAATTCACCTGTGGCCTAGCACAATCACTGGCTGTCTCGGAACCATGAGATATGGTATGATAACCTTTCCATAACATTTTCAGGTGTCATGAACACATACTAAATTTGACTTTGATCCAGACACATGGTGGTAAAAAGTGTTACTGATTGCAAAATGCTATGCTAAGGTTTAGTAAAAAAAAAAAAATACAGCAATTCAAACAGTTAAAGAAGAAATCCAGCTTTCCAGACCAGAGTCCAGAGTCCAGAATCCAGACCAGAGTCCAGAATCCAGTTTTCCAGACCAGAATCCAGTTTCCTCCTGATGACATCTTACCACTTCAAGAAGACAAGAGAACTCAGAGACTTTATATGAACTGTTTTGCTTTATTAGCTTTTACTATCTCCTTTCTGTTATATACTATCTGTAACATGTACTCTCTGCAGAGGCTCTCCCTTTGCAAGACTAATGTCAAAGCGTCGGTTCATGAGGAAAGAAAAAAAAAAAATCGCCCCTCTGGACAAAACTTTCCTCTCTTCTTTTTCTGTATTGTTGTTCGCATATTATTAGTCAGCAAAAGTTATTATATTCTTTTTACTGTTCCATCAAGGAAACATTCCATTTCTTGAGGAAGCAAAGGGGGGAAATGTGGTAAAATATGAAAGTTTTTAACAGTCGGTTAGGATAACTGAAAGACGCCAGTTTTTCAAGGACCACCCTTTTGGGGAGGAGATGAACAGTCCGCCTGCTGCGCATGTCAGACTGCCTGCCGGGTACAGTCCGCCTGCTGCGCATGTCAGACTGCCTGCCGGGTACAGTCCGCCTGCTGCGCATGTCAGACTGCCTGCCGGGTTTTTTGACTTCCGGGGTGGAGAGAACGAGGGTAGGCCTTTTTGCGTGCTTGGCGGGACTCCTGGCGGTGCGGCACAGACGGTCTCCCTCACTCCAAAGGTGGCCTTTTTGGTTTGGTGAGTTTTTATAAGAAATATAGACTAAGCCTAGATTTAAGACGATTTCTACTGTATTTCTACTTTCCTATCCTTCTAATCAACAACACCTTATATACAATAAAGGCTCTATCTAGAAAACCAGAAGCTTCTTCCATTTACTAGTCTGGGAGATAAATTAAGGGAAAAGTTAAGTAGGGGAGATTTATGATCTAATATCCAATTTTAAATTTCACACCCTGAAGGATTATATTCAGTTTTGCTGAGTAGGTGATTCTTGGTTATAATCCCAGTTATTTTCCCTTTGGAATATCATATCCCATGCCCTCCTATCCTTTAATGTAGAAGCTACTAGGTCTTGTGTTATCCTGACTGTGGCTCCACAATACTTGAATTGTTTCTTTCTGGTTGTTTGCAGTATTTTCTCCTTTCAATTTATATTTTACCTTCTGCTTCTAGAATATCAGGGCAATTTTCCCTGACAATCTCTTGGAAGATGATATCTAAGGTTTTTATTTTTTTCAGGTATTCCAATAATTTTCAAATTATCTCCTCTGGATCTATTTTCCAGGTCAGCTGTTTTTCCAAGGAGATATTTCACATTGCCCTCTATTTTTTCATTCTTTTGGTTTAGCTTTATTTTGTGTTGATTTCTCATAAAGTCATTAGCTTCCATTTGCTCAATCCTTATTCTTAAACAATTATTTTCTTAAGAAAGCTTTTGTATCTCCTTTTACATTTGGCTTTTCAAGCTGTTGACTTTTTTCATGACCCTCCTGCATCACTTTCATTTCTCTTTCCATTTTTTCCTCTACATTTCTCACCTTACCTTCAAAGTCCTTTTTGAGCACTTCCATGGACTGAGACCAATTCATAATGTTCTTAGAAGCTTTGGGATGTAGGAGCTTTGACTTTGTTATCTTCTTCTGAGTGTGTATTTTGATCTTCCTTGTCACCAAAGAAACTTTCTAGTGTTTGCATTTTTCTGTCTGCTCACTGGCCAGCCTATATTTTTTTTTTTACTTTTAATTCCTTCTTAAAGTGGGGCACTGCTTCTAGGGCACACTGTCCCAAGCTTCGGGGGGGCCCCAGTGATACTATTTAAGGAGAGGCATGTTCTCCACTCCCCTGGACTATGCTCTGGTATGTAAGTAACCACAGGCCTGCTTGTTCTTTAACCAGGGAACAGAATTCTGTTTCACTGTGGTTGCAAGCTCCAGTGTGCCTGTGCTCTTCCCCAACCTGGGCCACCGCTCAAGACTACTTCCTGGTTCCAAGTATGGGCAACACAACAGAGTTCCACATCAGCACCAGCAGAGACCCCTGCTATCTCCCCCCAGCCAACTACTAAACCCCCTCACCAATCTGTGAGCTGTTCCAGAAGTAGCCACTGTGGAACTCAAGTCCTCCTGAATCCAGGGCCAGTGCTTTATCCACTACACCACCTAGTTGCTACCTGTCAGATTATTCTTATTGCTGTTTTTCACACATCATGCCTTTCCACTGGATGTCTCCCATGCCTGGAATAGACTCCTCTCCTCCCTGCTCTTAGAATATCTTGTTTCCGACACAATCGCTCCAAAAAACATCCAAATAAAGTCATAGGAAAATGCCCAGAGCAGCAAAACTCACAGAAGAATGTGCTAAAATCATCTTCTAACCAAGAATGGCTTGGAAGGTCAGAAGAAGGGAGATGCTGTGCTAATTCAGGAGTCCAGCCCAACCCCACAGTCATCCTGACACAGATCCAGTCTCAGGAAGTCCTCACCAGAGAAGAAGACCCCCAGAGCCTCTGAATCAGCTGAAGCACCAGTGTCTTCTGGAACTAAGCTCACAGTCTGGTGAGTGGGCTGAGCCCTGGGCAAGGGAGAGACTACACGGGTCTATGCTGGTGCTAAGGCAGAACTTGGATTTCACACCCCTACTGAGAACCAGGTGGTAGGCTCTAATAGAAGTGGCCCAGGTGGGGGAGGGGCACAGGCTCATCGGAGCTGACAACCACAACACACAAAGCTGGTTGATTGGCAAGTTGGTCTGGGGTCATCTAGGACCAGGAAACAGGCCAGGTGAGGGAAGAACCTGATTCTCCTTAAATCATACCACCTGAAACTTCTTAAGCTTGGGATACTGCAGCCTGGAAACAGTGCCCCACTTTAAGGAGCTAAAAGTCTAGTAAAAGAAAGGCAAGATGAGCCGACAGAGAAAGGAGGGGACCATAGAAAGTTTCTTCAGTAACAAAGAAGACCAAGGGGCACCCTCAGAGGAAGATGTCAACATCAGGGCCCCTGTATCTAAAACTTCCAAGAAAAATATGAATTGGTCTCAGGCCATAGAGGTGCTCAAAAAGGACTTTGAAGATAAAAATGGAAAGAGAAATGAGAGTTATGCAGGAAAGACATGAGAAAAAAGTCAACAATTTGAAAAGTCAAATGGAAAAGGAGGTACAAAAGCTCTCTGATGAAAATAATTGCCTAAGAATTAGGATAGAACAAGTGGAAGCCAGTGACTTTATGAGAAACCAAGACACAATAAAGCAAATCCAAATGAATAAAAAAATAGAAGACAATGTGAAATATCTTCTGGGAAAAACTGCCGACCTGGAAAATAGGTCCAGGAGAGATAATTTGAAAATTATTGGTCTACCTGAAAACCATGATCAAGGAAAGAGCTTAGACACCATCTTCCAAGATATTCTCAGGGAAAATTGCCCTGAAATTCTAGAAGAAGAAGCTAAAATAGAAATTGAAAGAATCCACCAATCACCTCCAGAAAGAGATCCCAAAAAGAAAACTCCTAGGAATATTATAGCCGAATTCCAGAGCTCTCAGGTCAAGGAGAAAATATTGCAAGCTGCCAAAAAGAAAGAATTCAAGTACTGTGGAGCCCCAGTCAGGATAGCACAAGATCTAGCAGCTTCTACATTAAAGGACCGGAGGGCATGGAATATGATATTCCAAAGGGCAAAGGAAATGGGATTACAACCAAGAATCACCTACCCAGCAAAACTCAGCATTATCTTTCAGCAGAAAAAATGGGACTTTAATGAAAAAGAAGACTTTCAGATATTTGGGATGAAAAGACCTGAACTGAATAGCAAATTTGACTTTCAAATACAAGACCCTAGAGAACCATTTAAAAAATGAAGCAGAAGTAGCCACTGCATCAGCTGATTCAAAGGTTCTGGTGGACTGATTTTCTGGGACTGGGGTTGGGTGTGCATGGTGCAGCCCTGATCTGCACTCCACTCTCAACCCAGTATAACAGACCTTTCCTGCCAAACTTCTAAGTCACCTTTGGCTGGAAAATGATCTCATCCTGTCATTTTATAGGTTCTGCTGCCCCAGGAATTGTCTTATGGCATTATTTGAAGGGATTTGGGGGGAATCTCCCAGGAGTCACTGCCTATCCTTCACCATCTTGGCTCACCCAGGAAATTATGCCCAACTCTTTGTAACCCCATTTGAGGTTTTCTTGGCAAAGGTACTGGGGTGCTTTGCCATTTCCTTCTCCAGTTCATTTGACAGATGAAGAACTGAGCTAAACAGGGTTAAGCAACTTGCTCATGGTACAGAGTGAAATAAACAGAACTAGGTGAAAAATAGATGAGAAACATGCAATAATATAAATGAAAATAACAGCAACAGCCAGTCAAACCCTTAGTGACTGTGAAGAGACCAATCTGGGCCTCTTTCCCATGTCCTTCCCTCCTTCAACATGTCTCCTTCCTCTCTGAAGAGAGGTGTGAGCATATGGGAATATTACCATGCATATAGCAGGAGAAGTGGTCACAGTATAAGTTAATTTTGTCCAGTGATTTTTATTGGCTACAAGGGAAGGTTCAGTGCTGCTGGGGATATATCTGGGAATTAATGGGATTTAAAAAACCAAATCAGTGGAGGGAGCCCCCTATTAGCATACACCAGTCCCTTCTCTGCAGTGTAAAATACCCTGACAAGCTTCAAGGATGAGTGGCCTCCCAGACATTAATGGCTCTTCACAGTCTGACCTCTTCTACCTTTTCAATTTTCTTGCTACCCCCTCCTCCTCCACACCTTCTCCAATCCACTGATGCCAACCTTCTTGTTCTTTGCTAATGACACTCTATCCTCCACCTCCTCGTATTTTCATCTGCTGTCCCCTACATCTGAAAGGTTCTCCTCCCTGGCCTCTTCCTCTTGACATCTCTAGGTTCTTCCAAGACTCAGCTCAAAGGCATTCTATTCAGGAAGCCTTCCCCCATCCTCTAAGGCTTACCTGCCAACTACACTGGATCACTCTTTTTTTGCGGGGCAATGAGGGTTAAGTGACTTGCCCAGGGTCGCACAGCCAATAAGTGTCAAGTGTCTGAGGCTGGATTTGAACTGAGGTCCTCCTGAATCCAAGGCCAGTGCTTTATCCACTGTGCCACCTAGTTGCCCCTCTGGATCACTCTTTATGTACATATTTCTCCTATTAGAATGGAAGCTCCCTGCAGGCAGGGGTTGTTTGTGTGGTTTTGCCTCTCTGTGTATCTTCAGTGCTTGGCCCTAGTGCTTACACACTTCTGGAATGCTTAATCAATAGAATGATTATCTCAGAGATGTCTTTTTTGGGGGTTTTTTTGTTTTTCTTTTTCTTTTTGCGGGGCAATGAGGGTTAAGTGACTTGCCAAGGGTCACACAGCTAGTGTCAAGTATCTGAGGCTGTATTCGAACTCAGGTCCTCCTGAATCCAGGGTTGAGGCATTATCCACTTCAGAGGTGCCTTCTAAAGTAAGTTTGTGTTCTGGATCCCTTGGGCAGTCAGTACACTAAAGCCTATAGACCCTTTCTCTGAACCAAGGTTTTAAATATATAAAATAGAATGCATAGAATCACAAAGGAAATCAATTTTCTTTAAATGCAATATTCTCTCTCTTTCTCTATCTCTGTATCTGTGTGTGTGTGTGTGTATTTAATTCAGCGTCCACCTTCCCTATTACCTCTCCTCAACAAGGTCCTATGTGTCACCCAAGGCAAGGAACAATGCCTTGGTGCTCCAGGCAAGTTTCTAACTTCCAGAAGAGGTACAGATAAGTCTTGCTACTCAAAGATGGGCCCCTTCACTGAAGAACCCACATGCAGAAATCAAAAAAGAAAAAATGAGGTAAAATATACTTGTGTGCAATATATACATATGGGTGCACGCATACATGATCAATTTTAAGTGGATGTTTGTTGGAGGGAAAAGAAAAATCCATTCCAAATTTCAAATCAAACCCACTCCCACTTACTTTATGATGTGAAAGGCTTCTGTGTTCCCCAGGTTCCATCACTACCAGGCTGTTCTAAATCTATTTGGTGCCCAAGGATGAAATAACAAAATAATGGACCAGATGGCTCTAACGTCATCCATCACCACAAAGATGAGGGAAATAAAGGAAGGAGCAACATGGTGCTCTGAAATGTTTGTTTGGTGTCCTAATGTAACCCAAAAAAGAATAAGTGAGGGGAGAAGTATCTTTTGGTCTATCTTCATCGAAAGGAGTAATTAATCTAAATGTTTTACTCTATATTGTATAAAGGGGAAATTAGGGAAAATATGATGAATCTGTAACTGGAAACCAGGGGTAGGAGATCTTTTTGGTTATCCTTGACTGTTCTGGTAGTCAGTCTGGGAAAGCCTATGGACATTCTCTTAGAGAAAGATTTTTAAATACTTAAAACACTTAGGAAAGCATATTGAATTTGAATTTATCCATATGTGTACAATGTGCATCATGCACTTGTGTGTGTGTGTACATATATATGTAATGTTTTTTAAAACCCATGTTTCAAAACTTCTGGTTGGGAAGCGTTCTTCTGGGGTTGGGGAACAGGGGTTGATGCCTGATGCTATTGTTGTCACCATACCTCGTCATACTATTGTTCCCCCTTTCTTTCTCTTTTCTTTTTTTTTTTTGTGGGGCAATAAGGGTTAAGAGACTTGTCCAAGGTCACACAGCTAATAAGTGTCAAGTATCTGGGGCCAGATTTGAATTCAGGTCCTACTGAATCCAGGGCCAGTGCTTTCTGCACTGTACTACCTAGCTGCCCCCTCTTTCTCTTTTCTGTGGTTATGAACAAGGTAGGCAAAGAAAATATATTTATGAAATAAATGTTACATTTCCAAATTTTACAAATATCTACCCTGCAAATAAAATTGAAGAAAGCAAAGAGCCCACTGATTATGTGGCTGGATAGCACAATCTCAAGAACTTCTATAGCAACAATTATTTTATTTTAAAGACCTTGAGCTTTTTAATATGAACTGACAAGAAGCCCATTTGTCAGGGACAAATATGATGATGAGCTTTTCTGCTCTGGCTCTTAAAAAGACAGTATATTGATCTCAATTATAAGCTGAAGCAGAATTAGCAGGATCTGTGACACCAACATTAGTTCTGAAACACTCTGTGCCATAAACAAGCTTATTCATCTCATTACTGTTATTATTATAGTTATTATCTTTATAGGTAACAAATATGAAAAATGTAAAGGATTTTATCAATAAATATCGACTTTTTTGTATTTTTGAAGTTTGTTAGAACATTGTAATACAATTTTTAGGAGAATAAATGATGAGCTAACATATAGATGGATGTGTGGATCAAGCATTTATTAAGTGTTTACCATTTCTCAGGCTGGAATACATGCTGGGATTACAAACATAAGCAAACAGAGACAGTCTATATGTTCAAGGAGTTTTACATTATGGTGGGAGAAGATGACATTGAAAAAGGCAAGGCTGGTAGAGGAGTCTCAAGAATGAGGGCTAATTCTGGAGAGCAATTTGAATTATGCCCAAAGCACTATAAAGTTATGCATACCCTTTGACCTAGCAATACCACTTTTGGGTCTTTTTCCCAAAGAGATCATAAAAAGGAAAAAGGACCCACATGTACAAAAATACTCATAGCTGCTCTTTTTGTGGTGGCAAAGAATTGGAAATTGAGGGGCTGCCCATCAATTGGGGAATGGCTGAAAAAGTTATGGTATATGAATGTAATGGAATTCTATTGTGCTATAAGAAATGATGAGCAGGAGGGTTTCAGAGAAACCTTGAAGGACTTGCATGAACTGATGATGAGTGAGATGAGCAGAACCAGGAGAACAATGTCCGCAGTATCAACAACATTGTGTGTTGATCAACTGTGATAGACTTGATTCTTCTCAGCAACACAATGGTATAAGATAGTTCCAAAGGATTCATGATGGAAAAGGCTCTCCAAATCCAGAAAAAAAGAACTGTGGAATATGGATGCAGATTAAACCATAATATTTCTTTTGTTGGTGGTTCTGTTTTTCTTTTTTGAGGGTTTTTTTCCTTTTTGCTCTGATTCTTCTCTTATAACATGACTAATGCAGAAATATGTTTAATGTTATTGTACATATATAACCTATATCAAATTTCTTGCTGTCTTCGGGAGGGGGATAGTGAGGGTGGGTGAGATGGGAAGTATACCCACTGACCCCTGTAATCGAGACTCGAGGAGAAAGGAGGCCAAAGCACTGATTTTATTTCTTTCAAAAGAAAAGTGTACCACACTCACTGGGACAACCAGGAGGTGTGACACACTGAGATTCAGAAACCAAGCAGTTTTTATACTCTTTACAGACATCTAATTTGAGCAAAATGTGGTAATTGGGTTAATACTATATGTTCAGCAATAAATCTTTCTCCTGGGATGTTCAGCAATAAGTCTCTCTGCTGGGTTGTTCAGAGATAAGTCTCTCTCCTGGGTCAGAGTGCCCCAACCTCAGGGGTTCAGCCATAAGTTATTTTGCAAAATTTCCTGTTTCAGGAACAATTTATCATATCTACCTAATGTCTCAGTACAGACCCTATGAAGCAATTTTTAAGTTGATATGCCTATATTTAGAAAGGGGGATATTAGCTTCCTGTTATTGCCTCTCTCTAGAGAAAAAACAGAGAGAGAAATAGGGGGCTCTAAGGGGCTTTAAGACTTTGAGATCAGATCACTAGGCCAAAGGCGGGGGCACTATCCATCTCAGTGGAGGGCCATATCTCTATGTCCCTCTCAAGGGGAAGAAGAGAAAAAATTTGAAACTATAAATCTTATAAAAACAAATGTTGAAAACTATCTCCACATGTAACTGGAAAATAATAAAATACTTTTATAATTAAAAAAAAAAGAATGAGGGCTAGTCCCAGGAATGAGATGAGCATTACCTGGGAGCTCCAGGCCAGGCACTCACCAATTGGCAGAGGTGTCCACAGGGAGAAGCATCTCAAAACTCTGGTCAGCGAGGTGAAGAAATCCAGAAAGTGAGGCATAAAACTCTCTGTATATTTGTAATGAAAGTCAGGGAGGGCCATGCCAATTTTTCTATAAAAAGGGGAGGAGGGTGGAGCTGCATAGTTTAGAAACCAACATGATGATCTATAGATCAGAGGAATTAGGAAGGTGTAACCAAAACAAATATGTGTGTATATGTGTGTGCTCCAAGGTACACAACTTCCTAGCAGCTACACACTACTGAAACAAAGACGGCTGCGCTGGCTCGGTCACATGCACCACATCCAAGACAAGCGCATTCCTAAAGACCTACTCTATGTCGAGTTAGCCTCAGGCCAAAGACCTGCTGGACGCCCCCAGCTTCCCTACAGAGATGTATGCAAGTGAGACTTGAGGGCTCTGGGAGTAGACACCGGCAGCTGGGAGGAGATGGCCAAGGACCATGCCTGATGGAATTCAGTACTCAGGGGCAGCTTGCGCACAGCTGAGATGGGCCTTCAAGCTCTGGAGGAAGAAAAACAAATGAGTCGCAGGAACTGACGGGGCAACAGAGAGCACAACTTTCCGATGTCCTCCTTGCGGCAGGAACTGCGGCTCCCGTATTGGACTGCACAGCCACACTGTGGCCTGCGGCTCTTCAAGGCACTGATCCATGGTCGTCCGCAACTGGCAGAAGTCTACTATATGTAGGTCATGTCTATAACCCCACAGTATGTCCTGTACTATAGAGCCCAGTCATGTTTGATCAAAGAGGTCAGATCTTTGATTAAAGTCCAGTTATCCCTTCCACATTGCAACCTTCCCCACTGCAGTTTTGATATATCACAGGTCAGCATAAGAAATTAAATGAGATTGAAGAAAAAATAAAATTCTAAATAAATGGAAAAAAATTAAATGAGAATTTTGGGAAACTTTCGCAGAAGCCCCAGATGACAAGCAAAGGTCAGCTGATGACAACAGAAAAGGTTTAGAAACTCAGAAAAGCATAAAATATATGTATGGTATTGTATAATATCGACATATCATCTTTTCATACCATAACAATTCAAACTTCTGCTGTGGTAGGAAGGGAGGGCCAAAGAATTTTCCAGATCCTTTTTTTTTGTTTTTGGCCACCATGCTCTTAGCCTCACCCCATCCCCCAGAATGTGTAATTTCTGGATCTTTTCCACATACCTTTCAAGATATCATGGATCTGGGGCAGCTAGATGGCGCAGTGGATAGAGCACCAGCCCTGGATTCAGGAGGACCTGAGTTCAAATCCAGCTTCGAGCACTTAACACTTACTACCTGTGTGACCCTGGGCAAGTCACTTAACCCCACCTGCCTCACAAAAAAAAAAAAAAAAAGATATCACGGATCTCCAAAGAAGCATCACTTTCTAGGCAGTTGTAGAGGTTCCTGGCTGTGGCGTTATCCCATTCTTTCTCTTGCCACTTCTTCAGCATACTGAACTTGCAAACCGTGATGTCTTCATACTTTTCCTGAATGGCATCGATGTCAGCAATTTCTAATCCCAAGTTGGCAATGGCAACTTGAATCCATTCCTTCCCAAATTTCTTAGCAAGATTCATCAATTGCTTATCTGATAGCGCTTCCTTCTTGGGGGCATCTGAAAACAGAGGAGGCTTTTGGCAATTAGTTCTGACTGTAGTCTGATCACTTGTAATCATTTAGAATGAAAAGAGAGACCTCTGACGTCAGTCAATAAACATTTACTAAGCATCTAGTATAGACCAGGAACTGTGCCAAGTGCGAAGAAAGTCAAAAGACAGTCCCTGCCCTAGAGGAGCTCACAGTCTAAAGGAAGAGACAACATGCAAACAAGATGTAAACAGGATAAATGGGAATTGGGAAAGGAAGCTATCAAGTGGTACATTGTCACTGTGAGAATGCTTTCATTGTGCTACAGTGGGAAAAGCACTAGACTGGGAGTGAGGTGTGCCTCTGATACCAGCTGTGTAGCTGTTTTCTGGCCCTCAGTATCCTCATCTGTAAAATGGGGCAATAACAGGACCTACTTCATAGTGTTACTGTGAGGATAAAACATCATAAGTGGACATAAATCTCTTTGCAAACTGTAAAGCACCAGATAAATATTGGCTGGTATTTTTTAGACTCCCCAGAATATTAGCTTTCCAACCTATATGTTGAAGTAATAGGAAGATAGTCACCATTTAGGGGTCATCCATTTTCCACATCTTATAGTCAAGGAAACTGAGGTCCGGGAGGGTTAAATGACTTGCCCAAGGCAATCAATGAATAAACATTTAGTAAGCACCTACTATGTGCCAAGTACTCTTCTAGGTGCTAGGGATACAAAAAGAAACAAAAGACAGTCCCTGCCCTCAAGCAGCTTACTGTCTAATGGGGGAGACAACAAGCAAACATATACAAAGCAAGCTCTATACAGAATAAATAAGATGTCATTAATGGAGGGAAAGCACTAGCATTAAGAGGGGTTGGAGAGGCTTCCTGCAGAAGGTGGGATTTTAATTGGGACTTAAAGGAAGCCAGGGATGTTAGTAGTCAGAGCAGAGAAGAAAGAGAGTTCAAGACATGTGGAAAGGTCAGTGAGAATGCCCAGAGCAAAAGTTGGAGCTTCTTGTTCCAGGAACAGCCAAGAGATCAATCAGTGTCACTGGATTAAAGAGTATATGTGGGGGGGGCAGCTAGGTAGTGCAGTGGATAAAGCACTGGCCCTGGATTCAGGAGTACCTGAGCTCAAATCCGGCTCAGACACTTGACACTTGCTAGCTGTGTGACCCTGGGCAAGTCACTCAACCCCCATTGCCCCACAAAAAAAAAAAAAAAAGAGTATATGGGGAGAGAAGTAATAGGTACTAAGTAAGAGAGCCAGGTCATAAAAGGCCTCAAATGCCAACCAGAGCATTTTGTATTTGATCCTAAAGGCAATACAGAGCCACTGGATTTGATCGAGTAAGACATGACATGATCAGACTTCACTTTAGGAAAATCACTTTAGCAGCTAAGTGGAGGATGGACTGAGAGGGGGAGAGACTTGAGGCAGGCAGATGCCCCAATGGCTATGACAATAATTCAGGTGATAAGGGTCTGCACCATGGTGGGTGCAGTGTCAAAGGAGAGAAGGTGGTATATTTGAGAGAAGCTGCAGAGGTGAACTCTACAAGAGATGCTGCAGAGGTGAAATCTACAAGAGAAGCTGCAGAGGTGAACTCTACAAGAGATACTCCAGAGGTGAAATCTACAAGAGATGCTGCAGAGGTGAAATCTACAAGAGATGCTGCAGAGGTGAAATGGACAGGCCTTGGCAATAGCTTGGATATGGGAAGAGGAGCCCAGTATGACTTCTAGGTTGGGAGCCTTAGGAACTAGGAGGATGGTGTTGCTCTCTACACTAATTGGGGGAGGAGGCTTAGAAGGAAAGACAATGAGTTCCACTTTGGACATGTTGAGTTGCTTAGGATGTCTACTAGATGTACAATTTGAGATTTCTGAGAAGCAGGTGGAGTTGTGAGACTGGAGACCAGCAGAGAGACTGGGCAGGAACAGGTAGATATGAGAATCATCAGCATAGAGAAGGCAATTAAATTCATGGGAGCTGATGAGATCACCAAGGGCAGTACTATAGAGGGAGAAACAAAGAGGGCCCAGAACAGAACCCTGAGGGATATCTATTGATAGAAGGCATGATCTGGAGGAGGAGCTAGCAAAGGAGTCAGAGAGTGGTCAGAGAGGTAGGAGAAGAATCTGGAGAGAGGGGTGCTCCAAAAACCTAGAGAAAAGAAAGTATCAAAAGAGGGGATGATCAGCAGTGTCAAAGGCTGCAGAGAGATCAATGAGAAGGAGGAGAGAGAAAAAGTGGCAGACCAGGGGTCTGCCTCCAGGTTCTCAGAGTCTCAATGCACTACTCTTCCCACCACACCAAGCCTATAAAATAAAATCATCATGAAAACAAGAACCCCAAACTCTCCAATGGTGAAGACATTCCATAAGATCATTCTTTCCATTTGTACTGGATTACTTGATTGGGGGGGGGGGGAACAAGAATTAACTCAACTCAAAAAGAAAATTCTTCACTAGGTCCCTTTCTCCCCAAGCATGTCCAACTGCCCTCCACAGCACCCCAGTCTTGTATGGAGGCATTAGCACTGCTGGGTCTCATCTTCACAAAGCACATCTCCACATTAAAAGAAGATCTTCCTGTGGAAGAATGTGAGGATTCACAGGAAAACAACTATCGTTTCTTTGTGTTCCTGCAAACAGTATTACCAACTTGTAAGAGAATGGAGATTTCCCAGAGATCTTGAAAAAATGAGAAATTGAGATGAATCTAGGAAGATGGTGTGATCCAGTGAAAAGGATTTGGGTTCAAATATCACCTCTGATGATTATGACCTGTGTGATGCTGGGAAAGTCATTTAACTTCCCTGAGCCTCAGTTTGAACATTTATCAAATGAGGGGGTTGGACCAGATGGCCACTGGGGCCTCTCCCAGCTCTAGGTCTAGAATCCAATGAACTTGAGAGAATATGATACAGTGGCCTGAACAGCGGAGAGAAGATTGGGAGAATCTCTCAGAATTACACATCTTGCTTCACAGCATGTATTGCATATTATACCAATTTTTATATAACATACATACTACATATAGTTTGACATGTTGTATGTTATAGTTCATTCATCCCATACGGTTTATCTATTTTACTATATGCGTGCATAGATAGATAGATAGATAATATGTCACATGTATATAATTGTTATCACATCTAAGTATCACAAGAACCCTGTAAGGTAAGTGCTATTAGTTTCATCCACATTTTACAAATAAGGAAACAGAGTTTTAGAGAGGATGCCTGACTTGCCCAGGGTCACAAAGATAGAAAGAGCCTGAGGAGGAATTTGAACTCAGGTCTTCCCAGCTCTAGCATGCTCCTCTTTAAGATACAAGGGCAAGACTAAGTAGCCCAGGCCTTCTTGCCCTAGTCCCCTCCCTGCAATCTCACACCCATCAGGTGGTCACCTCAACTATGTAGTACCCCAGCATTTTGAACAAGTGTGACCTAACACTAGGTGAGCAATGGAAGGCTTTTCTCAGACACTCATGGTAACCACAAGATCAGATGTGTGTGCCAGGGATGAAACAAATTCACTGTACCAAGTGGAGAGTAAGTCATCAGGCCAACCAGTCTGCTGAGATGCTGCCTGCTCTGTCAAATGAGAGGGGCATATTAGATCAAAAGATCTTAAGCTGGGGTTCTAAAATGTATTTTTTAAAAATATTTTAGGGGGAGGCTAGGTGGCGGAGTGGATAAAGCACCGGCCCTGGATTTAGGAATACCTGAGTTCAAATCCGGCCTCAGACACTTGACACTTACTAGCTGTGTGACCCTGGGCAAGTCACTTAACCTCCATTGCCCCGCAAAAAAAAAAAATTTAGTAACTCTAGTATAATTGGGTACCTCTCCTTATTTTATTTTAAATATTTTTAAAACATTCCTGCAGTCCTCCCTGCTGCCAAAGGGATCCATGACACCAAAAAGATGAAGAATCCCTGCATGGAGAATCTTGAAAGTCCCTCCCAGCTGTGGAGCACCATGATCTGAAAAATGCCACAGTGGAGGAAGGCAACATCATAGTGGCATCCTTTCTGTCCAGATGCTCTCCAATATTCCCAGAATTTACCAGAATGCCTGGCACAGAGCGGGCACTAAGTAAATGCTTGTTGACTTGTAAACCAAAGGATATTCCCAATGTCATTTTCCTTAAAACCTGTGTTGGTACCAGGGGACTCTCAAGGGGATCCACTTTCCTTGGGGGCTGCAGCATGAAAAGGAAGCAAGATCAGACACTCCCCATCACTAATCTCTGTAGAAAACTATCCCTGAATAGGAATTGAAGTGGGGAAAGGAGGTGGGCATCTGTCCCCGCTGCCAATCTTCTTCCCGTCTTCTTGGTCAACTTTGAAAAGATGAGCTATAAAAGAGAGCACAGTGCCCTCTAGTGGCTCCTTAATTCTCAGCAAGTGAATTTGCACTTGAACCTGGGACATTTTCAAAAATGCTCAAAACACCACCAGTCTATGATGACCAAGGCTGGCCTCAAAGAAGAGGTACAAAAATCCACCTCCAAACACACCTTTGCAGAAGTGGGGGCTAATGCCGGGAACATCAGACTGGGGTCGGGGAGAAATGTTTGGGTTTATGGAGATGTTTTTCTTCATTCTCCCTTTCTTTATATTTTATATGGACTGGCTCTCTGGGGGAAGACAATGGGAAATATAGGTGATATCAAACCAAAATATATTAATAAAATTGATTCTAAATAGTGTTAGTGAAAAAATCACTTTCACTTGTATGTATACATATAAGTATACCTATACAGAATTCAGAGTCAGGAAGACCTACAATCACATCCCACCTCATACACGCAGTCTGTGTGACCCTAGGCAAGTCCCTTTACCTGCCTGTTCTCTCTGTCTCTGTCGCTGTCTCTGTCTCTCTGTCTCCCTGCTTTTCCCCTGCCCCACCTGCATTTAGTAGAGATTCATTATGTGGGAGCTGCTTCAACCAATGAAATTACAGACCTGCATATATAGGGATATACCTGCACATACCTTCACACATAGACCCAGACATGCATACATATGTGCCCATGTAATTACACATGGTATCCCAAAAGTCTCAGTGCATTCTTAAGGTTGAATTGCTTAAAACTGCACTAAAGGGGCAGCTAGATGGCGCAGCGGATAGAGCACTGGCCCTGGATTCAGGAGGACCTGAGTTCAAATAAAGCTTCAGATACGTAACACTTACCAGCTGTGTGACCCTGGGCAAGTCACTTAACTCCAACTGACTCACCAAAAAAAAAAACTGCACTAAAGCTTTTAGGACACGTGTGTGTGTGTGTGTGTGTGTGTGTGTGTGTGTGTGTGTGTGTGTGTGGTGGATCTGTGAGTTCCCTGTTAAGGGTCTCCCAGTGAGGAACCTCCTCTAGCAACGTAGCTCATACCTGATGTGCTGCTTCTTAAAGAGTTGGGGGGGAGCAGGTAAGTGACTTGACCAGGGGCACATAGCCAGTATGTGGCAAAAATGACATTTGAACCCAAGTCTTTTTTATTTTAAGGCCATCTGTGCATTCCCTGTGTACCCTGCTATCTTTTCATCCATACAAAGACCCTGGTGTTGGGGTCAGACTCTACTTACCCCATGTAGAGCTATAAGCCCATCTTGCCCAAACCCCTCATCTTCCAGATGAGGACATTTGTGAAACGAACCAAGGGAGCTCAGTAACATAAGGTGGCTTCCAGCAGATCTCACTGATTGTGGACCATAAGGCCTGCTGATCTCAAGGCCAGTGGGGCCTGTTGTGGGGCTTCAGAGGAGAATGTATGTGGGAAAGGAGGTGAGGAGGCACTTACGGCCTCCTGTCCAAGCAGGTACGGCCTCAACTTGACAACTAGTTCATTTCACAGAATGTCAGTCACATTCCTAGAAACTAAGCAAGCTTTTCTCTCTGTTTTTTAGAGTTGGGCATTCCTCTCATGCATTGTGAACACTGCATCGCTGAAAATGTAAGTGGACTCATGATCAAAGGGGCTTTTTTACAGAGGAGCCTCAACCAATGGTTGATCACTGTGCATTTATCTTCTTATCTTTAGAAGCAGAATGAGCAGGTGATGCCCAGGCTGCTGTCCAGGGGACAATTTTTGTAAGTGATCTTGATTGTATATTAGGGCGACTTCATGTTATTTAAGGCTTTTAATCCCTATCCCAAACTAGAGTCTCTAACTACTCATTTTCAGATTGTTCTGTGGTGTTGCATGTGATAGTGAATGTTACTTGAGGGTAGACACTGGGCTGCCCCCTTCCCTCCTCATCTCTGCTTTTGGAAATCCTAGCTCACCTTCAAAGGTCAGCCCAAATGCCCCCTTGCCCCTGAAGCCTTCTCTCATCCTTCCAGCCTAGAGTGATCTTTTCTTCTTTGTGTCACCAGTGGCCCTTTGGGGTAGCTATTTCTCTCTTCTATTTTAGTCTCATCCTGTCCTGATTCTAGTCTAGTGTACTCTGTAATTACTCAACAGATGGATCTTTAGTTTGGTACTGTATACCTCCTTGTGAGGCAGCATGGCAGCACAAGAAATGGAGAGGTTGGGCCTTTGAGTTAGGACTATCTCTGTTTGAGTCCAGGGCCTGCCTGCCTCTGACAGATACTGGCTGTGTGACCCTAGGTGTGTCCATGAGGCCCAGGTATCGCTCTAAGACCAAAAGGGACAGAAGAGCTGCCCATCTGTATCATGAGGTTCTTAACCTGGAGTCTGTGGAGTCTGTGTGTGTGTGTGTGTGCGTGAGCGCGTGTGTGCACATGCATGCATGCATGGTGCATTTGCATATGTGAGTATATGTGTCTTACACACATGCATGCATGTTCTTTGTGTGGGTGTGTGGGTGTGCATATGCGTGTGTGCACATATGTGCATGTGCACCATTCATTGTGTGGGTATGCATGTGCCTCTGAGTGCACATGCATGAGTGCATGTTCTATTTGTATGTGTATTTGTTGTGCATATGTAGTGTGTTTAATTGACCTGTTTGAATGCAGTGTCTTTCCTTCATGTTACTGTTTTTTATTTTCTCTATCTTGAAATATTCTGAGAAGGGTTCCGTTGGCCTCATCATGCTGTCACAAAGCTTAAGAACATCGGTTGTAGAGGGAGTTTTCACACTGGGAAATTACTGCACTGACCATATTTCAGGGCTGGATCCCACTTATTCCCCACAAATGATCTACTCTCCTGCTAGAACATCAGTTCTGTGACTTTGTTATTTTGGGGTATGTCTTCCAAGTACTAGCATGTACATTGACCATAGTAGGTGCTTTTTCTGTGATTATATCCAGTTTCTCTTGCTTACACTATGGATGTTTGCTTGTTTCCTTCTTTAGATGGTGAGCCCCTCAAGAGCAATGACATTATTTTTTGCCTTTCTTTGCAATCCCATCACTTAACACAGTGCCTAACACATTGTAAGTACTTCATAAACACTTGTTGAATGATTGGCTAACTTTTTTGGGTGTGCAGACCATCATTTCATTGATGAATGGAACTCCCAGTGAAGAAACTCCCCTAGCCAATGCAGATTAGCCCCTGTTGTACTTGTGGTCTTGGGGTATTGCCTGGAGGGGCTCAGAGGTGGTGCCTAAAATCACACAGCTCAATATTTCAGAAGCAGGATTTGAACACAGGTCTCTCTGACTCTGAGGCTGTCTCTTCTCTACTTTATACTACCTCTAGTAGGCACTTTGAAATGGTTATGGAAAGGGGGAATGAGAGAATGAATGGGAATGAGACCATTCTTTCTCTTAGTGTTTTTGAAGTAGGTTAAAAACTTCAAGAGCTTTGAAGCCACCATCTCATGAATAATAGGGACACAGTTTTAAAAAGCTCAGGATTAACATAAAACATCTAATGCAGGTTGAAGGTGGACTGTGAAGGAACGTACCAGTGTGCCCGGACAAGCCTGGTTTTTGAAGTCAACAAGAAGACTGACATCAAGTATTCCATCTTGTCCTGGAGCAAATATGCTGATTTGGTGGTCAAGCCCTGGATTGTTGGAGGGCCCTTATTTGATGTGAAATGTGACCCAGCCATTCTCGTCTCCATCCAGTTTCCACACTCCCTTTGCCTGGGCCATAAGTGTCCTTGAGCCTTCTCTGCCAGCTTAGAGCTCTCCTCTCTGTGCTAGCCCAGCAGCCTCATAATTGTCTCTTTGTGTGTCTTTGCAGACCATGAATCCTCAATGACCTTCAAAGTGTTTCACATCACTAAATCTGGTCCCACCCTCGAATCCACCATAGATCACTCTACCACCCATGTCAAGTGGCATGTGAGCTCCCTTTCTCCAATGGGGCCAGTCATTCAAACCCAGGAAACTGTGCAACATCATGGCGCAGTGATTTTATACAAAGTTATTGATAACCATCCATCCTTGTCCTTTCGCGTTTACATAGCCACCAATAATGATTCCTTCATCAGGGTAAGACTATTTAGTGTCTTCAAAATTCACCTCTACTTGGCCTTCAAGGGCCCAATTCACCTTTTAGATGCTACTGTAAAGTTCAGCTTTATTGATTTGGGGATCCTAATACCAAACTTCTGAGGGGAAGAGGCTGAGTGTCCAAGTACAGAGTCCTTAAGCCCTTAGGAAAACAGAGTTTGCTTAGGCGGATCAACGTGAAAAAGAATGTGGGCAATTCACTGGTGGAGGAAAAGACCCCTTTTTCCCCAGCCGGGGCAGGTTTCATGAGGTCAGGGTCTGGACATTGGTAGACCCATGAGAGAGAGTTCTGAGCCAAGTGCACTCTAGGCAGAAGTCCAGGGTCAGAATTTATTCCGATTAAATCAGTGAGGAAGATAACAAAACAAAAAAAAAAGCAAACCCAAACTCTTTTACTAGATAAACAACAGCAAAAAGACATCCATACACTGAACAAAGATTGCAAAAAATCGTCATATGGGTTCAGGAGTCAAACAGTGGGTTGGGAGGCAGTTTGATATATTTCCAGGGACAAGAGGCAAACTTTATATTCTGTTTATTGTTGGATCCCAGAATCTGAGACAGGACAGATTGTCTTTTTGATGTACCTGTATGAGGACTGGGGTAAAGGAGAGACAAACCCAGGGCTTAGATTCAAGATGGCTCATATCAGGTAGTATCTAGGTGGTAGAGTGAATAGAGCACCAGCCCTGGAGTCAGGAGGACCTGCGTTCAAATCCAGCCTCAGATACTTGATACTTACTAGCTGTGTGACCTTGGGCAAGTCACTTAACCCCAATTGCCTCACCAAAAAAAAAAAGACTGCTTATATCCTTTCAGTTCACACCTAATTGGAGTCTTCTTCTAACTTGGCCTATATCTTTTTTTTTTTTTAATAAAAAGAGATTTATTAGGAGCCAGGAAACAGATCACCTTATTCCACCGGAATAAGAGACCTGTCTTTGTATCTTTGTATCTTTACAAAACAAAAGGGAGAGAAGGGCATTACAAAGCAACAACAGGGAGGGGATTTTGGAATAATGGGGCATCGGTAAGATATGCAGTACCCATCCATATATTGTATATCATCTTGAAGACCATGATATTGCTTATCAGCATGCTGGGGTCATGTCCTGTCACATTTCATTCCTGAGATGGGAGAGAGCTGCTTTCCCCTAGGCTAAGAGGGTTTGAATCTTTTGAATTTCTTGAGTGTCCCACTACATTTCCCCCATCTTATTTCTGGGGAGAAAGGGGCAAAGGTCCATCTTCTGTAGCTTCTTCAAGGCTGAAAAATGGGGCATAGAGATGTCCCTGTCGATTAAGAAGAGAGGGAGAGGTTGTTGTTGTTTTTAATATTTAGAATTTTATGTTTTTTCCCAAATTACATGTAAAAACAAATTTTATCAATTTTTAAAACTGTATTCCAAATTCTCTTCCTCCCTACCTTCCCACTCAACCCCCACCTTAAGAATTTAAGCAATTCTGGGGGCAGCTAGGTGGCGCGGTGGATAGAGCACCAGCCCTGGAGTCAGGAGGACGTAAGTTCAAATCCAGCCTCAGACACTTGACACTGTGTGACCCTGGGCAAGTCACTTAACCCCAATTGCCTCAAGGAAAAAAAAAGATTTTAAGCAATTACATATAAGTTATACATGTGCAGTCATGCAAAACATTTCTACATTAGTGAGGTTATTAAAGAAAACAGACAAAAAACTTTAGAAAAAGGAACTAACAAAAAAATTATGCTTCAATCTATACTCAGATACCATCAGTTCTTTCTCTGGAGATGGACTGCATTTTTCATAAGTCTTTCAGAGTTGTCTTGGATCATTGTATTGCTGAAAATAACCAAGTCATTCACAACAAATCATCTTACAATATTGCTGTTATTTTGTATACAGTACATTTCACTTTCCATCAGTTCATGTAACTCTTTCCAGGTTTTTCTGATAGCATCCTGCTCATCATTCCTTATAGCACAATAGTGTTTCATCAAAATCTCATCCCACAATTTATTCAGCCATTCCCCAATTGATAGACATCTCCCCAATTTCAAATTCAACTTTTTGCATTTTGTTTTTTTAATTTCTTTTTGGATACCAACTTAGTGTAAGGAGCTAAAATTCTAGTTAGTCTGTCTAAAATAGCTAATGAGTGGTCGCCAAGAAATTAGAAGCTTTAGCAAGACTTTTAAGCATTTATTAAGGAGAATAAGGATTTGGTGAAGAGAAAGAAAGGCCTAGATTCATCTAGCTATCAAAGGGAGAGTGCATTTTTAGCTCCACTCTCCACCAGAGTCCTGAAGAAAGAGAGTGAGCCACACCTTCTTCAGCCTCACAAGCCTCCTGTGAAAAATGGAAATGTCCTGTCCCCACACATAAAGCTCCAAGCTAATTAGCTGATAGCTTTGATTAACAGTACCCACGAGCAAACGTCATTTCCTGACGCCAAGGACCTGACCCCATAGCTTGCCCTCAGACACCTTCTCCTCATGGAGGAGCTTTCCTACAATAGCTCTCCAGCAGGTGGTGTCATTCCAATCATTACATTAGTAGGGGTTTTCCCAGGTCAAACAGTATACATGGTTTTATAGATCTTTGGCCATAGTTCCAAACTACTATACAGAATGTTTGGCTGGGAAACAGATCACCTTGGTGAATGTCCCTAACTTTACCTAAATCAAGAAGGGGGAGATGTGGGGCCCTCCTCTCTCTGCAGAGGCAGCAGAGTGAGTGAGCCCCCTGTAGAGTTGGTGCCTGTCCAGACAACTGTGGGTGGGTGCTTCCTCCTGCACTCCACCATTATCCTCAGTGCTATTGTGATAAGAGACACAAGGATGGGGAGAACAGAAACAGAAAAGATGAGCAGCAGTGCCCTGTAAATGATTCACTGCAGCCAGTATTTCCTGAAAGCTGCCCATGTGGGAAATGTGCTCTGCCAGGCTCTTCCTCAGGTCAATTTCACAGATTTTGGTTTCTTCTGTTGTTTCAGTTCTGAATATGTTCTTCCTCTCTCCCCTGTCTAGGGAGCTGTGCCTTCTAACAAGGATTAAAAAATAGGGGGGAAAAGACACTTCAGCAGCACCAATCAGTGGTTCAGTCCAGCCCTGGGGCCTCAGCTGCTCTGACTCCATTCTTGTAGATGGCATCATATATTAGAGAATATGTGTCTTCCACCCCAGAATTCCTTTGGGCACCTCTGTAAGTGAGGAGGGGAGGGAGATCTGCTTGCTCAGCTCCTCCTCCAGGCTTGGTTCCTCATTCTCATTACAAACATTCAGTGTCATTTGGTTTATTCTTTCCATTTACATGCTTCTAGTAGCATAGATTGTTTTTTTCTAATTCTGCTCACCTCACTTTGCTTTAGTTCAGACAAATCTTCCTATACCTCTCTGAATTCTTCTTCCTCTTTTTTTTTTCAGAACGGATTTTTATTCTTATCTTTTGCTTTATGTAGGTTTCCCCTTGTATGCTTCATGGAGAACTATCCCTTACAAGGAAATAAAAATAAGAAGAAGGAAAAGTAATTCAGCAAAACTGATCATCACTCTTGAAAGAAACCTGATGGTAGATGTCACACTCTACACCCATGGGCCCCCAAGTTCTGCTGAGAAGTCAGGAGAGGCATCTCCTCTTTGGGGCCAAGGTTGTTCTTAACAGTTTCCAGCATTCACTCTCAATGGTTTTGTGGTTCTTGTTCTTTCTGTTTACGTTGTCATTGTGAATATGGTTTTCCTCCTTCCACATATGTCGCTTTGTTTCAGTTCACTGCAGTCTTCCCACGTTTCTTTGTATTCATTATGTTTATCATTCCTTATAGCACAATTACATTCATCTGTCATCCAGGGGCAGCTAGGTGGTGCAGTGGATAGAGCACTGGCCCTGGAGTCAGGAGGACCCAAGTTCAAATCCAGTCTCAGACACTTGATACTTACCAGCTGTGTGACCCTGGGCAAGTCACTTAAGCCTCATTAACCTACAAACAAAACAAAACAAAACATTCATCTGGCATCCTTGGGGTAGCCATTCTCCACTCAATGGCTGTTTACTTTGTTTCCACTTCTTTGCCCTCATAGAAAGTGCTGCTAGGAACATCTTCTTCTGTGTGGAGACTGTATCTTTCATCTCCTGCGAGTCTGTGCCTAGCAGTAAGAAATCTGGATTAAAGGGGTATGGACATTTTATATACTTTTTTTTTAAAAAAAAGCATCATTCCAACTTGCTTTCCAGAATGATTGGGCCCATTGCTGACCCCCCACCCGCCCTACAACACCCCCCTATACCCTCCAGTGCCTCCCTTTCCACAGCCCTTCTAGTACCAACCATTTCTATTCTTTGTTTACTTTGCTATATGAAATGCCAAAGACATTTATGAAGCACTCACTGGCCATGAGGCATCTGCCCTCTTCATCACTCATCCTTGATGCATATGTAGCTTTTGTCTTTTTAACCTCTAAATCACATGTTGAAAACCAAACATACTTTTTGTGACATCTGAGGTAAGGGCAGGAAATAAAGATTTGACTTTAAAAACCAAAGCAAACCAAAGCAAAAAGACCAGAATCAAGTGATTTAAGCTCCAAATGAGACTCTACCTCTCTGACCCTGGTCTGCAGTTAAAAATATATTTTTTTAATTTGTCAGAAAATTATAAGTATTTTTTCTTTTTTTTAAATTTAGTTTAATTTTTTATATTTTTGAGGGGCAATGAGGGTTAAGTGACTTGCCCAGGGTCACACAGCTAGTAAGTGTCAAGTGTCTGAGGCCAAATTTGAACTCAGGTCCTCCTGAATCCAGGGCCAGTGCTTTTTCCACTGTGCCACCTAGCTGCCCCCTATTTTTTTTCTTAAAAGCTCACTAGTTTAAATGAAATGGGGAATCATTTGGGTTAATTAAAGATATGAATTAAAGAAGTTTTCCTTAAAATTGTGGCTTTGGGACCCATGTAATTAATAACAATCAAGTTTGTCTATGAAGAAGAGAAGAACAACTTCTCTCCTTTGCAAAGGGTTGGGGAGAGAAGGTGTAGGACACCGCATGTTTGGACAAACTCTTGTCCAGCTGGTGTTGCTAAACTGGATTTTTACTCTAATATTCTTTATTTTTTATTCTAATAATAAAGATAATAGGAAGCAGTGATATTGTGCTTGAAAGTTTGCAAATCACCTCACAAATATGATCTCGTTTGAACCTCACAACAACCCTGAGAGGTTGGGGCTGTTGTTATCTCTATATTTTTCTACAGTTGAGGAAACTGAGGCAGACAGTGATTTAGTTGGAGGAGAAGAGGAGGAATAGATTTGAGAATGAAGGCTATGTGAAAACAAAAGCTAGTAATAACTATTTTAAAAGAAAATAAATGAACATGTATTTATTAAAAACAGCACCAAAAATAGCATCATTCTCTTATTTTCAAGTGCATGTGGTCATTTGGATTTGTGGCTCCCAGGTGTTTCTTTGCTGACTGTCTCCTACTCTCTGTCTTGTACAGAGCTAGTTATTTTTGTTGTATACCCCTTTAGAATGCATGCACCTGGAGGGCAGGATTTCTGTGTGTTTTGTCTTTCTTGGCATTTCCAGTGCTTAGGACAACGAATGCCAGGTTATCCAACTGGCCCTTGGTGATTAGGCCCGGCCCTTAGCACTTACACAGATAGTGTGCTAGAAATGTTTTAAAACACTTTCCCTTTTAAATCAGGTTAATGAAGCCAGCTCTGTCTTCTGATTTGCAGAGTGATTTACTCTGGGAATCTTTGTTCTCTGATAACATGGCTGGATACTGCAAACCTTCCAAGGCAGAATTCCCACAGATTTGAATTTGTGACTTTGGGAATAATAAGGTGTTTCCCTAATAATTACCTATGAAAAACAAGGAAATGAGCCTTTTTCAAACCAGCCAAAGGAAACTTTGATGAAATTGAGGCCCCATCGAATAGAGGCCAACAGGAGAGGTCTGGTTTTTTAAAGGAAGACAATACACTGAGGAAGGAAGTGCCTTTCATCTGTTATTTTTAGGGTCTGTGGTTTGGGGGCGCCCTTTTTTCCTGTTTGACAGAGAGGGAAAGATAGACCTGACCTCTGCACTCAGGAAACCTGGCTGGGTGCTAGTTCTGGCTCCAGAGCTGCCTCCTGTGACCTTGAACCACTTCCTCATTTGTGATCTTGGAATAATACTCTCCTCTGTCAGCCCCACTCCCTCCCCTCACCCCCAATAAACAGCTAGGTGGTGCAGTGAATGGAATGCCTGCTCTGGAGTCAGGAAGACCTGAGTTCAAATTTGGCCTCAGACACTTACTAGCTGTGTAACCCTGGACAAGTCACTTAACCCTGTTTGCCTCAGTTTCCTCATCTGTAATATGAGCTGGAGAAGGAAGTGGCAAACTGCCCCAGTATCTTTGCCAGGAAAACCCCAAATAGGGTCACAAAGAGTTGGGCCTGACTGAAATTACTGAACGACAGCCACCCCCAACCCCAGCCCTTCTGCCAGATATGACAGGAAAATGAAAGGAGAGATCAATTTCTGAGTAGAAACAGACCCAGAAATAAAGGTAATAGAATTAGTCTGTCTGGTACCTGCCACCCTGAGAGTCCACAGTAAATAGATACTAATCAGGCTGAGAAGCAGTCTGACCCAGGAGAGAAAGAACTACTGGGCAGCCTGCAAGGCCCTAATGGGAATCTTGCCTCTGACCCATCCTGGCTGTTTGATGCTGGGCCAGGAAGGCCCACAGCCTGTCAGGGTTCTAGGCAGCACCTCCAAAATAATAAATTACAGAGAAGGGACTAGTGTGCATTGGGGGATTAGCTCTAAATCACAAGCCTACATGGATCAGAATCAAAAATGGTACCCAATGCTCATTCACTCCACACTGTAGGGAATGAAAGGCTTTCAAAATGGAGACCCAGGGAAAGAAATCAAAGCCATGGGGATAATCCTTCCTTCCTTCCTAGCCTGTGGGCTTGGAGCTCTCCCAAACATCCTTTCAGCAAGCTGAAGATGAGTTTGCATCCCAATACTTTTATCCATTGGCGTCCAGAGAACTGCAGACAGCAGGAATCCCACTGTAATTGCTACTTGCCTGCCCTTGGAGTGTTTCTCTCTAAACTCCACTGAAAAACACAACAACAATGGAGGTAGGATCATGATAATGATAGAGACCATGGTAATGGAATTTTTCCCAGCTCACTCAAGGATATCTATAAATGGCTGTGGTGTCCCCAGGCAGACCCCCAGGGGGATCCTGCTTCTTTTTCCTGAGTTCCTGGTCAGGGTCAGCAGCCTTTCTAACTTCAGAAAATGCAGCTAAGAGCCAGGCTGGTGGGGCAGGTGCCCAATGACTCTGGTCTTCCTTTAGACTTCCTCTCAGGGTTGTCTCTGATGAATTTCAGGTTAATCTCTGTGTTTGCTTCTAGGATGTCGCCAAAGCTGTCAAACACTCTTCCAAGAAGTTCATGAAGATCAACAAGCCTCCAGGTTGCCTGAAACCGCTAGAGAATGGGAAACGGTACCGCCTGGTCAGTGAGCCAGAAGTCGAGATCAACCCAGAGGTTGGTGGCACCTTTGGGTTCCATAAAGCACCTGAAATGAGCAATGTGCATGGGTCACTTTGGGGTCTGGCATACAATGGGAATTTGGGGTAACTGCTTGTGGCCCCCTCTCCCACAACCAAAAAAAAAAAAGATTGCTCCTCTTGGAAAGTTAATTGTTTTGAAAAGCAGAGTGTGAAAGAGCAGACTGAGAGCTGATCTCCAAACCAGGAAGAAACCCTGGGTTTGAGTTCCAGCTCTGACACATTCTGGCTTTGTGTTCTAGGCAATCACATGACCTGGGGGTTCTAGATAATCCCCCAAGACAGGGGTTCTTAGCCTAGAGTTCTTGACTTAAATTGGGGGGGGGGAATTACATCTTTAACTTTTGACTAACCTCTAATGAAAATTTAGCATTTCCTTCCCTTGTGATTACAAAAAATTATGCTGAGAATGTTACACAGAGGCTTTTAGTTCCCAGGCGAGTTCATTTGTTTAATGCATAATAGAGAATCAATTTCCTTTGGAATCCTATGTATTTTATTTTCTGTATTTTAAATCGGGAATCTGAGAAAAGGTCCAAAAGACTACAGCATCAAGCATGGTTAACAGGATTAGCTAATATCAAGTCTCTTTATAATTTCAGTAACGCACTCCCAATGTCCATTCAGTTAGCAGTTTCATCTTGGATCTCAGATGTCCCATATAGTTGTCTGGTCTCTGGAACTCTTTTTGGGGGACAGTTTGGAAGATGTCTTGTCTCCAGGACAAGCCTTCAGTAGATTTACTTCTCGGGTTTCAAATTACTTGTAGAGACTCCTCCGATGTCCCTGTTAAAATCTCTTACAAAACAGATCTCAATACAAATTGGTACACTCTCTCAAATTCTACTTCCCTAATAACTATTCCATGCAGTAAAAACTACCTCAGACTTTATGGGTCTGATCTTATTAATGATAGGACAATAAGAGGAATATCAAAATCAAGATCTCATAGTTTACCTGAACTTAAAGAATTTATAACATGAGTGCCCCATACTGTTTACAGCTTTGTCTAATTCTATCTCTAACAAACATTATTAACAACAGGCACAAGGTTTACCACTACCTTGATACCTGCAAGCCATAACCTAAATGCTTCAAAATACCACAGAAAGCAGAACTCTTAACTTATTAAGCTGTTAAAATGGCACTAAGGCATGGCCGGACACCTGGCTTCTGAATACTATTCGCCCCCGCCGGGCGGTGGCGGGGCTGGAGGGTCCGAACCTACGTGGAATTGGCCCGGCTTTCAAGGCCCACCCGGTGGGACCGGGACAGGACCAGGACCCGACGGATGGGGAATGGCCCCGTGCCACCCCTTGTACGATATGTGGGGAGGAGGTGTCTACTGTGAACCTCAGCCCAATGTGGGAGTGATGGCTCAGCCTGCTCAGGAGATCGCGGTCCCCGACGGCGATACAGGTCCCGGGGTAGAGAGCCCTTCCGAGGACAGTTCCCCAGAGCCCGGCGCTACAGCTCAAGTCACCAAGATTGAGCCGGTGGAGAGTGGAGACGAGCAGCCACAAGAGACCCCTTCCCCAGAGGAACTGGAGCAGTTTGCCAAGGAGCTAAAGCGGAAGAGGATCACTCTGGGTTATACCCAGGCTGATGTGGGGATAACCTTGGGGGCTCTCTTTGGCAAGGTTTTTAGCCAGACTACCATCTGTCGCTTTGAGGCACTACAACTCAGCTTCAAGAACATGTGTAAGCTCAGACCTCTGCTACAGAAGTGGCTAGAAGCAGCTAATGACAATGACCACCTTCAGGAGCTTTGCAAGGCTGAGACAGTCCTTCAGCAAGCCAGAAAGAGGAAGCGTACAAGCATTGAGAACGGAGTTCGGGGAAACTTGGAGAGCATGTTTCTCCAGTGCCCCAAGCCCACACTTCAACAGATCAGCAATATTGCTGAGGAGCTGGGACTTGAGAAAGATGTTGTCCGGGTTTGGTTCTGTAACCGGCGTCAGAAGGGCAAGCGCAGCAACAGCAACTCACCCCGAGAGGATTTTGAGGCAGCTGGGTCCTTCCCTGGGGGACCTATGCCTTTTCCCCTAGCTCCCGGCCCTCCTTTCAGTCATCCTAGCTATGGGGGCCCTCATTTCACTACTCTTTATTCCCCAGCTCCCTTCACAGAGGGTGATGCATTCTCCCCTCTCCCTGTTTCCTCTCTGGGCTCCACCATGCATTCAAGCTGAAGGGCAAGCCCATCCTTGGGCAGAGGAGGTGAGAGAATAGAGAGATGAGGAACCCAACAAATTGTTTTCAGGTCTAGGAGTTGGTTGACTGAGCTCTCTATATCCAGGGAGTATTATGGAACAGGGAAGGATGGAACCAAGATTTCAGATATTCATAAACAGATTTTTGAGGGAAATAGGTGGGAGGGAAATTAGGAAGTTTGTTGTTTGTTAGTTCCACATCTCTTTCATCTCCCAACTCTTAAATAAAGCAATCTAAAGCAAGTCTAATCGAATCAAAGCCCTGAAAATATTTAAAGACCTGTCTTGTGTTTCCCCCATGTCTTCTCCAAATTAAACATCCCTAGTTGCTTCAAACCATTCATTATATATAAAAAAAAAAAATGGCACTAAGACTTTTGGGACATCCAATTTGTGTGTGTGTGTGTGTGTGTGTGTACAACTAGTACACACACACACACACATATATATATGCACACACACACATACATACAGGTGGGGGATTACTACACCTTCTCTTAAATATTTCTGCAATTTGTTTCTTTCTGAATATTGAAACACACACACATATTCTGTGCTTAGAAATGGTATAAGCTTTAATGTAACTGAAGTGATGCTCATCAGCCCTTCACTCTCACAGCTACTGTTTGTTAAGATTGATTAGAAATTGTACACATGTGTTGGTGGGGGGAGGGGGAAGGAAGGGGAAGGTTACAGATCCATGTTTTATTTCTTCCTGGGACCTAGAGGAAGGTGCAGCCCAGAGCTCTGTGCTGCCCATCTCCCTTCCAACTCTTTGGACAGTATAGATGTATGAAAGCCTAGTCCTCACTCTTCCATTCTCAAAGCTTTTCTAAAGCCACGACCCACTCTGAGACTTGCATCCTTCAGTTTTTCTAAACAGACCTTGCAAAGTTCAATATTACCAGGCAGAGAAATGTATTGTTTTTCTTCTTATTCCTGGATTTGCATAAGTCAATAAGCCTTAGAGTAAATGACTTATTACTTAGAGTAAATGCAATGCTATGACTATGGAAATAATATGCATGAACCTATACAGTAATAGTAACAATAGTATGAAGAAAAACGATGAGATTTCATTCCTTATTCAGTGGGTAATGGCTTTTAAGTTTTTGCAGGGTAGAGGTAGGGATAGAGGGAACTTGGATAAGACCATTTCTTAATGCTGAGATGTGAACAGTATCCACCCCATTCTTTTTGTCCAAAGTCAGCTCATTCCTAAGGGTTTTCTAAAACTGTTAGGACATTTCTATCAGAAGTACTCAGGGAAAAGGGTTGAATTGAAAGCTTGAATCAAAATAGAATGTCCTGCCTATTTCCACGTGAGAGGCGAAAAGAAATTGAGAATTGTGGGTAAGGGAGTTGATTTTCAGGGAAATTTCAAGGAAGCAAGAAGGTTTTAGGAGACCTGTTCCAAAAGCTGTTGCCTATATCTTAGCTCCAGATCCCCAAACCCAGCTCCTATATGGTGGCCTTGTCCCTGCAGGTAGGGGCCACAGCCAGGAAGCAGATGAGGTAGCTGGAAATGTGCTAGCCCTTAGCAGATGACTGCTGAGAGGGAATTGATAAGCTCCTGGAAAATGGAGGCAGAGCATTTCAAGCATTTCATTCCATTTTAGGAATCAAACCAGTTCAAAGGTCAAACCAAGGACTACAGGAAATATCAGATGCAGAGGCTGGGCAGGAAAGTGTGGTCTAGGTTTGGGGGTAACAGGACCAAAGTCAAGGAGAGGTCCACAGAGAGCAAGATCAAGAAAATGACCCAAGGGGTGAGTGGGATGCTCACTATAACTCAGTTCCATTCACTAGACATTGATGAAGGAGGGCCCACTGTGTGCAGAACACAATGATGCCTGGGTGTTTCCTGCAGAGTCAAGCCAAGGCCAGCTGTGTGGGAGCTATACCCCATAATGGCAATCCAGTGGTGGGTTTCCTGGACATGCTGCCCACAAACCAAGCCCAGATTGTCATTCTTCTGGTGGGAGCATAGGATTACTTCTCTTCCCCTGGCATCCCCTAGTTCTCCTGTTATCTTCTTCTCCAAAATACCTTTTATTTCCCTTTCAAAGATATTCCTCTTTGGATGTTTTAACAGGTGACTGGGTCCAACATGATCAGAACCAGAATATTCAGAAAAACAGCAGCAACAGTAAATTGCCACAATTGGCATTTATTGGGCATGATAAACAGAGTGAACCTCCCCCCCCCCTCAGTCAACAGATTTATATACATTCTGCCACCCTCTGTCTGCAGCTTTTGGTCTTTCACTCCAATACCAAAGCATTCGAAACATCTGTTGAGTTGGGGGGGGGGAACACTTTCTGCATCTTGAATCATCGGTAGTTTGTTTTCTGTCTGAATATCGACTCTTTCTACATTCTGGGAGGAAGAAGGGCTGGGGATGAAGATGAAAGAAGTTAAAGGTCATTTGTTTTCTCTCTTCTTTAGTTACCAGAAGAAGGAAAAGAAATGACAGTTTATCTGAAGAGGACTTGTACAGGAAAAGAAAAAAGCAGACTGATACTTCAGGTGTGTAAAATGGTCTGTTTGGTTTCAGTGCCTGTGCTCACACCAGCAGTAGGAGTGCTCACTTAACCTGCCTCCTTGCCTGGAATTCCTCTGTCCATCTCAGGCTGCCCTTCCCACTTCTGCCCCAGTAACCATCAGTCTGACAGTATTCTGGCTTGAAAATTCTCTCACCCCATCCTTTTGTGGTTTCTGCTGCTTCTGGAATTCTTATGGCATTATTTGAAGAAATTTGGAGGGGTTTAAGGGGATAGCTCTGGGAAGTCAGAGCCTTTCATCCACTATCTTGCCTCTGCCCCCCAGAAGTCCTAGTATTTAGTATCAATTTTATTAATATATTTTGGTTTGATATCACCTATATTTCCTATTGTCTTCCCCCAAACAGTTAGCCCTTATCATAAAATGTAAAGAAAGAAAGAAAGAAGAAAAAACATCTCCATAAACCCAGACATTTCTCCCTGCCCCCAATGTGATGTTCTCAGCAGTAGCCCCCACGTCTGCAAAGACGTGGTTGGGGTGGATTTTGGTACCTCTTCTTTGAGGCCAGCCTAGGTGGTCACAGACCAGCATTGTTTGGATCGTTCTTGAAAATGTCTCCAGTCCTCCTGATGTAGATCTTGCCACTGGACCCAGATGGCTCTGGGGGAGAGAGTGAGGTTGGTTACCTTGCATAGTACTCCACTTAAATTCAATTCACTGCAAGCTATGACATCACCTCAATGTCATGGTCCTCTTCAGGAATGAAGGACAAACAACAACCTTGAACAAGTCAATTCCTTTTTCTAGACTTTAGTTTCCTTATATACAAAATGAGGGGAGTTGGACTAAATGGATTCAGATCCCATCCAGTTCTAGCTATAAAATGCTAAGTAGGATGGAGGATCTGAACTGAGCACTGGCTTCTCCCATTTCTCCTGTTGGATTTGTTTTCCTCTTAGATGCATTCTATGTCTTGCTCTGTTTTTTACTGTCCTAGGCCCTGAATTTCAACAGTGAAAATGTGCCACTGACCTCTTCACCCAAAGAACCTGACTTTTACAAGACTAAAGTCCAGCTCTGCATCCTCCTTCATGCTTTTAGAATCCGGGCTGTGACCATTGATAGAATGATGAACTACTTGGCTCATCACCCAATGGCTTCATGATCTTTGAGTTAAGAGTAAAGCTTAGGGGGCAGCTAGATGGCGCAGTGGTTAAAGCACCGGCCCTGGATTCAGGAGTAGCTGAGTTCAAATCCGGCCTCAGACACTTGACACTTACTAGCTGTGTGACCATGGGCAAGTCACTTAACCCCCATTGCCTAAAAAAAAAAAAAAAAAAAAAAAAGAGTAAAGCTTAAATACTGAAAACCATCACCATCACTGAAATTCCAAAGGAATTTCCCAGTTTTTACTGGGAATGGTTTGGGGAAGGAGGGAAGGGGTGGGATTGTCTGGGTTCTATTTCATCTTGCTTAAGTTATTCTATTTATATTGCCTTTGTTTACATTCTGCATTGCCCAGTCCATGAAGAATATGGTTGTTCTCAATATGAACTATTCAATCAGTGTACTTCACTAAGCTTACAATAGATGGAATATCTTGGTTTTCGTGACCAGAATTACCAATGACTGTGAATGTTCTGACTAAACATCTTCCTTTCTCTTACTTTGATAGAAAAAACAAGTCATTTATAAGCTATTTCTGTATGTAAATGCCATGTGAAATGTGGAACACTTGAATGTATTCAGAAATATTTAATTATATGCCTTTTTTAGTTGTCGTGGAAGGATGTTGAAAAGTAACTTGTATTTATTATCTAATAAATTGGAGACTCTCTTGTGACAGATGCACTTTGGAGGGCTAGCTATCCATCAGCCTGTTTATAATTAGTAGCACATGCTCTGAGACACAGAGGAGAGATATCTCTAAGATGGGCTTGCATTTGGGGTAGGTTATGAGAAAACAAACAAAAAGATTCTAAACTACTTTTTATAAATGTTCAGAGGACTGTTTACAATAACTTTCCTGGAGTTGAGCTAGAGAAAGTGGCTCATGTTATCAAAGAAATCCCAGGATATAAGAGGTAGGAATTACCTTAGAGGTCACCTGGGACAGCTAGGTGGTGCAGTGGATAAAGCACTGGCCCTGGATTCGGGAGGACCTGAGTTCAAATCTGGCCTCAGACACTTGACACTTACTAGCTGTGTGACCCTGGGCAAGTCACTTAACCCCCATTGCCCTGCGCAAAACAAAAAAAGAAAAAAGAAAAGAAGTCACCTAACATATGGGGTTCTTAACTTCTTTGGTGTCATGGAGCCCTTTGGTGGCCAATCTGGTGAAGCCTATGTGCTTCTGAGAATAATGTTTTAAGTCCATAAAATACCACATAGGGTTACAAAGGAAACCAATTATAAAAAACTACATATGCACACACATGTATGTATATAAAGTGTGTTCGTGCATATACACATACATGCATGTTCATGGACACCAGGTTAATAAGGCCTGAATTTTTGTTAATTTGCCCACACCCTACACACACTCCTCCTTTTTAAAGATAATACTCAGACCCAGAAAGGGAAGTGAATGAATAAATTAGGAACAACTATTTAGTGCTGACTTTTATCTATAACTTTAAGGTTTACAAAAGAAAAGAAAAAAGTTTACTAAAACAAGTTTACATAAAGTTTACAAAAGACAAAAGTTTACCAAAAATTCATTCCATCCCTACTCCTATTTGATCCTCACAGATAACGTGGGCAGGCCTGCTAAGTATCTGCCCATTTACAGCTGATAAAACAGAACCACCGAAAGTCAGAGTTGGAGGAGGGCAGGGTTATTGCAACGAAGCCATACTGACCTGAGCATCCTCAAATTGCAAAGATTCCGAGGAGGAAGGGACTTCACAGGCCATCCAGAATAACCCCCTCAGGTTTGCCTTCTGCAAACGGTCACCTTCATCTGGAGACTCCCAGCAAATGGGAGCCTGCTGTCCAGTCCTCTTCTGAACAGCTCTGGCTATTAAGAAAATGTTCCTTCTATCAAGCCAATAGACTTCCATGCCCTTTCAGCTACTATTCCTAATTCTGGACTCTGGGGCCAAGGAATTTATGTTAAAGTCATCCTTTGGTGTTTGTGTTTTTGAAATGATCATATTTTTATTTTTGGTTTGGTTTTCTTTTTTGGTAGAGCAATGAGGGTTAAGTGACTTGCCCAGGGTCACACAGCTAGTAAGTGTCAAGTGTCTGAGGCCAGAATTAAACTCAGGTACTCCTGAATCAAAGGCTGGTGCTTTTTCCACTATGCCACCTAGCTGCCCCCAATGATCATATTTTTAAATGTTAGTGAGAGGGGCAGCTAGATGGCGCTGTGGTTAAAGCACTGGCCCTGGATTCAGGAGTACCTGAGTTCAATTCTGGCCTCAGACACTTGACACTTACTAGCTGTGTGACCCTGGGCAAGTCACTTAACCCCCATTGCCTGCAAAAAAAAAAAAGTTAGTGAGAAAGTATAAGAGGTAACACAGACTGGTAGATGGAGTATCAGGTGTGATAGAATCTGAATTCAAACACTGGCACAAGGCATATAACCTCTATCTGATTGCTTATTATCTCAGGGAGAGGAGGGATAGAATCTGAAAATCAAAACTTTTTTAAAAATTGTTAAAAAGTTGTTTTAACGGGGCAGCTAGATGGCTCAGTGGATAGAGCACCGGCCCTGGATTCAGGAGTACCTGAGTTCAAATCCAGCCTCAGACACTTAACACTTACTAGCTGTGTGACCCTGGGCAAGTCACTTAACCCCAATTGCCTTACTAAAAAAAAAAAAAAAAACCCAAAACAAAAAAGTTGTTTTAACATGTAACTGGGGTGGGGGAAGTAAAAAACACGCGTGTGTATTTTAAAACCCCAAAACAAACAAAAAACTTGGACCTAGAGGTCTCTCATTATTTTCTGAACCCAATATTACGGTAAGTCACCCAATTAACTCCCCATATTAAATTTGGCATATATATATATATATATATATATATATATATATCCCAAAACAAACAAAAAACTGGCACTGACACTTCCTGCCTGTGTGCTCTTGGGTAAGGCATTGAACTCCAGTACCCAAATGATTCTTTAAGATAAGCTATAGAATCGTTTCCTGTTTACGTGGATCGAGGTAGTTTCCTCACCAAGGGCATCCATATGTGAAAGAAATCACAAATCCCAATAAGGTTTATTATCTGAGGGTCAGGAAAAGTTAAGTGACTTTGCACACTGTCATTTAACCTGGTTGCTCCAGACTCCAAAACTGTGTCCCTCTGAAGTGTATTTCATGCTATTTCTCATTAATAACAGGAGCAAAAGATGAGACATCACCACCTAGATACTGTTAGGGCTAAATTCAGGATGGGGAGAGTTAATTGGGCAGCTCACGGTAATATTGGGTTCAGATAATAATGAGAGACCTCTAGGTCCAGAGTTTCCCCTTCTCCAAACTGCCTTTTTCAGTTGTCTCCCAGACTGATAAGAAAGGAGATTAATAGCCTCTTTTCCACAAACAAATCAGGTTTTATTAATGGGAACAATAATACAACACAAGTGGAGTTAATAAAGCCAGGTACAATGAGAAAGGGGATAGAGAAAGAGAAAAATATTACCCTCTTCCCAGATAGTTAGAACCTAAATCTCTAGGGTAAAAAGGCCCCCAGGTACCTCAAATAAGCTCTATTTCCTCAACCACTCAGAACAGCTTGGGTCTGGCAAAAACTAACTCAAACTCTAAACTTGTTTCCAGCTCAGCTGGCTTAATGAGCCAGCTTTGCTTCAACAACACAAACTCACCACCACCTGTCTCTGTCTCTGTCTCTGTCTCTGTCTCTCTCTCTCTTTCTCTCCCTTCCCCCCCCCCCATTATAATTTGGCCACATCCATATGGTCATGGGGGAACTTCTAGATGAGGCTTAAGTACTTAGTTTGATACTTTGACTCAATAAATGTTTTTTGTGTTGTTTGTTCTATAACCTCTTAAAGTACACACCCATCTTCTCGTAGCCTTTTAAAGCTTGTATCTTTTCAGTCTGACCAAGATGAAGCAAAGATGGGGTTATAAAAACTCCAAATCACAATTAATTCCTTACAATACCAATGTATACAATCAGCATAAATATATATGGGAATAAGGAGACACACACTTCTATACATAAGCAGATTTATTTTTCTCCTCTCCCATCTGTGAACAAATTGCAGACAAAACCAGAGGAAATTATTACATTATTTCATTCTTCAAATGAACATTTCTTATTTAGTTTATTTAAAAAACTCTCAAAATAAAAATTAAACTTAGCCCATTCACATAGTATAAAAAGCCTACCATCCCCTTCCTGCCCCCCATCCTTGTTTTCTAGCTACATCACATATCAAAAAGAAACAGATTCCAAATGGATTCCTGAATATTAAAAATAATCCAGATCCATAGGCAAGAATTGTTTTTTTGAACAGCCAAGAGTGTTATCTTTAATACAGTGTATGAAACAGTGTAGGTGAAAGTCGTATTTCACTTCTGTTGAGGTCCTGTTGACATTGGCCTCCTCTTTTCCAGTTCTATACAGACCAAAGATCTCTTAGTCATTCCTGTTTCTCACACATGATTGTAGATAATACAATTGGCAATACTCTAGACCCCTCAAATAACCAGATTCAGAGGGCCAATGGGCTTTGCAATAGTATCACACAAAAGAACAGATCAATAAGTAAAGAGGGCCAATGTGGCCTTTAATTCCTTGGGGAATGTCTTCCACAAGAAGAGATGACAATTTTTCCTTGGATTCACTCAGGTGTCAGTGTCTTGCTCCTGGCAAGGCAGGAATTTCAGCTTGAAAGTTAAGTGACTGTAGTGGTTGACTTGTACACACCCTTTGGAAATAAACAGCCTGAAAGTCTTTGACAGAAGAAAATCATTTTTTAATCTGTACATGGTCATGAAGGTAAAAGGGAATTCCATTCCTTTCCATTCACCCTGAGTGAGGATGAACACGATTCAACAATTTAAAGCAAGTGGGCTGTTTGCCATCCAATCAATCTCAAGGCTTAGCCATGGTACAGGTGAAAATGAAATCCCATTTAAAAAATACACACTATCCAGGGTAGAAGGAATCCCAGGACAAATAGGAGACAGTGTGCATGTGTATGCATGCATGTGTGTGTGTGTGTGTGTGTGTGTGTGAGAGTGTGTGTGAGTGTGTGCCAAAGTGCATGTCAGGTTCTGTATTAAATAACAGAAGGAAGGTGCATTTGTGTTAATTTGGGCTAGCTTTCTTACTGGCATTAATAACAAATGCATCAAATAATGGCCACTTTGAATGGTCTAAACTCTTCAGAAAGCTTCCTGAGGTTCCTGTTTTTGTAGCTCCTCTTCTGAGACCTCATATCTACTCCAAGAAACCTGTGAAAAAAGAAAGACACATGTGAATGCAAGGAAATATAGCTGTGTCATTAGATTGTGAGCTCCTTGAGGGCAGGGACTGTCTCTTGTCTCTTTTGATTTCTGAAGCACTTAGCACAGTGCCTGGGACCTGCTAGGTGCTTAAGAAATGTTTATTGATTAACTGAAAGAAGTTGTGAATGTGAGGAATTAATCGACTTTGTGAACAGGTTTTTGTTGTTCCATCATTTCTTGGCAAAGATACTGGAGTACTTTGCCATCTCCTTCTCCAGTTCATTTGGCAGATGAGGAAACTGAGGCAAACGGGGTTAAGCAATTTGCTCATGGTACAGAGTGGAAAAAAAACAGAACTAGAGGAGATACCTGCAAGACTTGCAAGTCAAATCCTGAGTGACTATGCAGAGACCAATCTGCGCCTCTTTCCAATGTGCTTCCCTCCTTCAACATGTCTCCTTCCTCTCTGAAGAGAGGCGTGAGCATATGGGGATACTACTGTGCATACCGCAGAAGTGGTCACAGTATTGGTTAATTTTGTCCAATGATTTTTATTGGCTACAAGGGAAGGTCCAGTGCTGCTGGGGATATACCTGGGAATGAATGGGATTTAAATACCAGATCAGTGGAGAGAGCCCCCTATTAGCATACACCAGCCCCTTCTCTGCAGCATGAAATACCCTGACAAGCTTCAAGATAAGTGGCCTCACAGATATTAATGGCTCTTCACAGTCTGACCTCTGCCTCCTTTTCAATTTCCTTGCTACCCCCTCCTCCTCCACACCTTCTCCAATCCACTGATGCCAACCTTCTTGTTCTTTGCTAATGACACTCTATCCTCTACCTCCTTGTATTTTCATTTGCTGTCCCCTATATCTGAAAGGTTCTCCTCCCTGGTCTCTTCCTCTTGACATCTCTGGGTTCTTCCAAGACTCAGCTCAAAGGCATTCTGTTCAGGAAGCCTTCCCCACTCCTCTAAGGCTTACCTGTCATCTACTATGGCTAACTTTTTTTTTTTTTTAGTGAGGCAGTTGGGGTTAAGTGACTTGCCCAGGGTCACACAGCTAGTAAGTGTTAAGTGTCTGAGGCCAGATTTGAACTCAGGTACTCCTGACTCCAGGGCCGGTGCTCTATCCACTGGGCCATCTAGCTGCCTGGATCACTCTTTATGTACATATTTGTCCTATTAGCATGGAAGCTCCCTGCAGACAAGGGTTGTTTGTATGGTTTTGCCTCTCTGTGTATCTTCAGTGTTTGGTCCTAGTGCTCAGATGCTTGTGGATTGCTTAAATTAATGGACTGATTATCTCAGAGAGGCTTTTTTTGTTTTTGTTTTTTGCTGGGCAGTGAGGGTTAAGTGACTTGCTCAGGGTCACACATCTAGTAAGCGTCAAGTATCTGAGGCTGTATTCAACTCAGGTCCTCCTGAATTCAGGGCCCATGCATTATCCACTTCAGAGGTGCCTTCTAAAAAAAAGTTTGTGTTCTGGATCCCTTGGGCAGTCAGTCCATTAAAGCCTATGGACCCTTATTGTGAACCAAGGTTTTAAATGTATAAAATAGAACAAATAGGATCACAAAAGAAATCAATTCTATTGAAATGCAGTATTATCGGGGGCAGCTAGGTGGTGCAATGGATAAAGCACTGGCCCTGGGATTCAGGAGGACCTGAGTTCAAATACAGGCTCAGATACTTGACACTTACTAGCTGTGTGACCCTGGGCAAGTCACCTAACCCTCATTGCCCTGCAAAAAAACAATATTATCTAGCTATCTATCTTTTAAATTCAGTGTCCACCCTCCCTTTTACGTCTCTCCTCAGCAAGGTCCTATTTGTCACCCAAGGCAAGGAACAACTCCTTGGTGCTCCAGGCAAGTTTCTAACTTCCAGAAGAAGTACAGATAAGTCCTGCTACTCAAAGATGGGCCCCTTTACTGAAGAACCCATATGCAGAAAACAATGAAGTAATATATACATGTATGTACACATACATGATCAATTTCAAGTGCATGTTTGTTGGAGGGAAAAGAAAAATCCATTCCAAATTTCAAATCAAACCCAGCCCCACTTAGTTTATGATATGAAAGGCTTCTGTCTTCTCCAAGATCCATCACTACCAGGCTGTTCTAAATCTATTTGGTGCCCAAGGATGAAATAACAAAATAATGGGCCAGATGGCTCTAACGTCATCCATCACCACAAAGATGAGGGAAATAAAGGAAGGAGCAACATGGTGCTCACCACATGGCCCTGAAATGTTTGTTTGGTTTCCTAATGTAACCCAAAAAAGAGTAAGTGAGGGGAGAAGTATCTTTTGGTCTGTCTTCATTGAAAGGAGTAATTAATCTAAATGTTTTACTCTATATTGTATAAAGGGGAAATTAGGGAAAATATGATGAATCTGTAACTGGAAACCAGGGGTAGGAGATCTTTTTGGTTATCCTTGACTGTTCTGGTAGTCAGCCTGGGGAAGCCTATGGACATGCTCTCAGAGAAATATTTTTAAATACTTAAAACACATAAGAAAGCATGATATTGACTATTAATGTATGCGTTATCCATCATGCACTTGTATGTACATATACATGTAATGTTTTTTAAAACCGAAGTTTCAAAACATCTGGTTGGGAAGCCTTCTTCTGGGGTTGGGGAACAGGGGTTGATGCCTGATGCTACTGTTGTCAACACACCTCATCATACTATCGTTCCCCCTTTCTTTCTCTTTTCTATGGTTGTGAACAAGGTAGGAAAAGAAAATTAATTTATGAAATGTTATGTTTCCTAATTTTACAAAGATCTACCCTGCAAATAAAATTGAAGAAAGTAAAGAGCCCACTAACTATGTGGTTGGGCAGCACCATCTCAAGAGCTTCTATAGCAACAATTATAATTTTATTTTAAAGACCTTGAGCTTTCTAAATATGAACTGACAAGAAGCCTATTTGTCAGGGACAAATATGATGAGCTTTTCTGCTCTGGCTCTTAAAAAGACAGCATATTGATCTCAATTATAAGCTGAGGCAGAATTAGCAGGATCTCTGACACCAACATTAGCTTTGAAACACTCTGTGCCATAAACAAGCTTATTCATCTCATTACAAATATTATTATGGTTATTATCTTTATAGGTAACATATGAAAAGTGTAAAGGATTTTGTCAATAAATATCGACTTTCTTGTATTTTTGAAGTTTGTTAGAACATTGTAATAAAATTTTTAGGAGAATAAATGATGAGCTAACATATAGATGGATGTGTGGATCGAGAATTTATTAAGCATTTACCATTTGTCAGGCTGGAATACATGCCAAGATTACAAATATAAGCAAACAGAGACAGTCTATACGCTCAAGGAGTCTTACATTATAGTAGGAGAAGACAGCATTGAAAAAGGCAAGGCTGGTAGAGAAGTCTCAAGAATGAGGGCTAGTCCCAGGAATGAGGTGAGCATTACCTGGGAGCTCCGGGCCAGGCACTCACCAATAGGCAGAGGTGGCCACGGGGAGAAGCATCTCAAAACTCTGGTCAGTGAGGTGAAGAAATCCAGAAAGTGGGGCATAAAACTCTCTGGATATTTGTAATGAAAGTCAGGTAGGGCCATGCCAATTTTTCTATAAAAAGGGGAGGAGGGTGGAGCTGCATAGTTTAGAAAGCCACATGATGATCTATAGATCAAAGGAATTAGGAAGATGTAACTAACACAAATATGTATGTATATGTGTGTATATGCATGTCATGTCTATAACCCCACAGTATGTCCTGTCCTATAGAGCCCAGTCATGTTTGATCAAAGAGGTCAGATCTTTGATTAAAGTCCAGTTATCCCTTCCACATCGCAACCTTCCCCATTGGAGTTTTGATATATCACAGGTTCAGCATAAGAAATTAAATGAGATTGAGGAAAAAATTAAATTCTAAATAAATAGAAAAAAAATAAAATGAGAATCTGGGGGGATTTTTGCAGAAGACCCAGATGACAAGCAAAGGTCAGCTGATGACAACAGAAAAGGTTTAGAAACTCAGAAATGCATAAAATATATGTATGGTATTGTATAATATCAACATATCATCTTTTCATATCAGAATAATTCAAACTTCTTCTCTGATAGAAAGGGAGGACCAAAGAATTTTACAAAGATTTTCTTAGATCCTTTTTTTTTTGGCCACCATGCTCCGAGCCTCACCCCACCCCCTAAAATGTGGAAGGGATCGCTGTAATTTCTGGATCTTTTCCACATACCTTTCAAGATACCAAGGATCTCCAAAGAAGCATCGCTTTCTAGGCAGTTGTAGAGATTCCTGGCAGTGGCGTTATCCCGTTCTTTCTCTTGCCATTTCTTCAGCATCCTGAACTTGCAAACCGTGATGTCTTCATACTTTTCCTGAATGGCATCGATGTCAGCAATTTCTAATCCCAAGTTGGCAATGGCAACTTGAATCCACTCCTTCCCGAATTTCTTAGCAAGATTCATCAATTGCTTATCTAATAGCGCGTCCTTCTTGGGGGCATCTGAAAACAGAGGAGGCTTTTGGCAATTAGTTCTGACTGCAATCTGATCACTTATAATCATTTATAATGAAAAGAGAGACCTCTGACGTCAGTCAATAAACATTTACTAAGCGTCTAGTATGGGCCAGGAACTGTGCCAAGTGCAAAGAAAGTCAAAAGACAGTCCCTGCCCTAGAGGAGCTCACAGTCTAAAGGAGGAGACAACATGCAAACAAGATGTAAACAGGATAAATGGGAATTGGGAAAGGAAGCTATCAAGTGGTACATTGTCACTGTGAGAATGCTTTCATTGTGCTACAGTGGGAAAAGCACTAGACTGGGAGTGAGGTGTGCCTCTGATACCAGCTGTGTAGCTGTTTTCTGGCCCTCAGTATCCTCATCTGTAAAATGGGGCAATAACAGGACCTACTTCATAGTGTTACTGTGAGGATAAAACATGATAAGTGGACATAAATCTCTTTGCAAACTGTAAAGCACCAGATAAACACTGGCTTGGTATTTTCTAGACTCCCCAGAATATTAGCTTTCCAACCTATATGTTGAAGTAATAGGAAGACAGTCACCATTTAGGAGTCATCTATTTTCCACATCTTATATTCAAGGAAACTGAGATCCAGCAGGGTTAAATGACTTGCCCAAGGCAATCAATGAATAAACATTTAGTAAGCACCTACTATGTGCCAAGTACTCTTCTAGGTGCTAGGGATACAAAAAGAAACAAAAGACAGTCCCTGCCCTCAAGCAGCTTACTATCTAATGGGGGAGACAACAAGCAAAAGTTGGAGCTTCTTGTTCCAGGAACAGCCAAGAGGTCAATCAGTGTCACTGGATTAAAGAGTATATGGGGAGAGAAGTAATAGGTACTAAGTAAGAGAGCCAGGTCATAAAAGGCCTCAAATGCCAACCAGAGCATTTTGTATTTGATCCTAAAGGCAATACAGAGCCACTGGATTTGATCGAGTAAGACATGACATGATCAGACTTCACTTTAGGAAAATCACTTTAGCAGCTAAGTGGAGGATGGACTGAGAGGGGGAGAGACTTGAGGCAGGCAGATGCCCCAATGGCTATGACAATAATCCAGGTGATAAGGGTCTGCACCATGGTGGGTGCAGTGTCAAAGGAGAGAAGGTGGTATATTTGAGAGAAGCTGCAGAGGTGAACTCTACAAGAGATGCTGCAGAGGTGAAATCTACAAGAGATGCTGCAGAGGTGAAATCTACAAGAGATGCTGCAGAGGTGAACTCTACAAGAGATGCTGCAGAGGTGAACTCTACAAGAGATGCTGCAGAGGTGAAATCTACAAGAGAAGCTGCAGAGGTGAACTCTACAAGAGATACTCCAGAGGTGAAATCTACAAGAGATGCTGCAGAGGTGAAATCTACAAGAGATGCTGCAGAGGTGAAATGGACAGGCCTTGGCAATAGCTTGGATATGGGAAGAGGAGCCCAGTATGACTTCTAGGTTGGGAGCCTTAGGAACTAGGAGGATGGTGTTGCTCTCTACACTAATTGGGGGAGGAGGCTTAGAAGGAAAGACAATGAGTTCCACTTTGGACATGTTGAGTTGCTTAGGATGTCTACTAGATGTACAATTTGAGATTTCTGAGAAGCAGGTGGAGTTGTGAGACTGGAGACCAGCAGAGAGACTGGGGCAGGAACAGGTAGATATGAGAATCATCAGCATAGAGAAGGCAATTAAATTCATGGGAGCTGATGAGATCACCAAGGGCAGTACTATAGAGGGAGAAACAAAGAGGGCCCAGAACAGAACCCTGAGGGATATCTATTGATAGAAGGCATGATCTGGAGGAGGAGCTAGCAAAGGAGTCAGAGAGTGGTCAGAGAGGTAGGAGAAGAATCTGGAGAGAGGGGTGCTCCAAAAACCTAGAGAAAAGAAAGTATCAAAAGAGGGGATGATCAGCAGTGTCAAAGGCTGCAGAGAGATCAGTGAGAAGGAGGAGAGAGAAAAAGTGGCAGACCAGGGGTCTGCCTCCAGGTTCTCAGAGTCTCAATGCACTACTCTTCCCACCACACCAAGCCTATAAAATAAAATCATCATGAAAACAAGAACCCCAAACTCTCCAATGGTGAAGACATTCCATAAGATCATTCTTTCCATTTGTACTGGATTACTTGATTGGGGGGGGGGGGGGAACAAGAATTAACTCAACTCAAAAAGAAAATTCTTCACTAGGTCCCTTTCTCCCCAAGCATGTCCAACTGCCCTCCACAGCACCCCAGTCTTGTATGGAGGCATTAGCACTGCTGGGTCTCATCTTCACAAAGCACATCTCCACATTAAAAGAAGATCTTCCTGTGGAAGAATGTGAGGATTCACAGGAAAACAACTATCGTTTCTTTGTGTTCCTGCAAACAGTATTACCAACTTGTAAGAGAATGGAGATTTCCCAGAGATCTTGAAAAAATGAGAAATTGAGATGAATCTAGGAAGATGGTGTGATCCAGTGAAAAGGATTTGGGTTCAAATGTCACCTCTGATGATTATGACCTGTGTGATGCTGGGAAAGTCATTTAACTTCCCTGAGCCTCAGTTAGACCATTTGTCAAACTAAGAGGGCAGAGGAGGGGAGAGGAGGAGGAGGAGGAGGGGAAGAGGAGGGAGGGGAAGGGGAAAGAAAAGGATAGGGTAGAGGCATGGGAGGAGGAGGAAAAGGAGAAGGAGGAAGAGGAGGAGGAGGAAGAGGAAGAGGAGGAGGAGGGAGATACAAGGGGGAGGGGAGGAGTAGAAGGAAAAGAGGAGGAGGAAGAGTAAGACAACAAGGAGGAGAAGTGGCATTTATGAAATATTAAAGTTTGCAGAGCACTTTACATCTGAATCTCCTTTGCTCCTCACAACAACCCTAGGAGGTAGGTGCTACTATAATCCCCATTTTACAGATAAGGATACAGGCTGAGGGTGGTTAGGTGATTTGTCCAGGGTCACATAGCCAGTGAGTGTCTGAAGCCAGAACTGAATTCAGTACTTACTGACTTCAGATCCGACAATCAATCCACTATACCCAGGGGTATGCTGGAGTGAGCTCAGACTGGGGAGATGAATGTTAAATTTCCAATGGGAACATTTTACACTGCAGAAACTGGCAATTGCTACAAATTAGGACTTGATTTGTTTTGTTGATCGTCCAGATTTAAGAAAGTGATGGAGAATAAGTAAATAATGAAGATAATCTTAGCTGTGTGACCCTGGGCAAGTCACTTAGCCCTCATTGCCCCACAAAAAGTTTTTTTAAAAAAATTTTTAAAATAATAATGCAGGGCAGCTATATGGCGTAGTGGATAGAGCACCGGCGCTGGAGTCAGGAGTACCTGAGTTCAAATCCGGCCTCAGACACTTAATACTTACTAGCTGTGTGACCCTGGGCAAGTCACTTAACCCTCATTGCCCTTCAAAAAAAAGGAAAAAAAATAATAATGCAGATAGACTTTAAAGTCTGTCAGGTGTACATTTCGGGGAAGGTAGAGAGCCAGCATACCACTGACTAGACCTCCTAATGTTTCTTGAATTATTTGTTAAAATAATAAAAACAGGGGGCAGCTAGGTGGTGCAATGGATAAAGTAGTGACCCTGGATTCAGGGGGACCTGAGTTCAAATTTGGCCTCAGACACTTGACACTAGCTGTCTGACCCTGGTCAAGTCACTTAACCCTCACTGCCCCACAAAAAAATAAAATAAAATAAAATAACAAAAATAATAAGTCCCGGGGCAGCTAGGTGGCGCAGTGGATAGAGCACCGCCCTGGAGTCAGGAGGACCTCAGACACTTAACACTTACTAGCTGTGTGACCCTGGGCAAGTCACTTAACCCCAATTGCCTCACCAAAAAAATAAATAAATAAAAAATAAGAAGTCCCTTTTACTCAAGAGACTCAGATACTAATCAGCAAAAGATGTATACAAAGAACCTTGACACAAAATAAAATCTGGTTAAGTGGGCTACTAGGTGGCACCACAGTGCACAGAGTTTGGGGGTCTAGAGTCAGGAAGACTCATCTTCATGAGTTCAAATCTGGCTTCAGACAATTATTAGCTGTGTGACCCTGAGCAAGTCACTTAACCCTGTTTGTCTCAGCTTCCTCGTCTGTAAAATGAGCTGGAGAAGAAAATGGCACATTCTTATAGTATCTCTGCTAAGAAACCCTCAAAAGGGGTCAGAAAGAGTCAGACATGACCAAAATGAATGAACTAAAAGCGCCACAAGAGACATAAGATACTGACAAAGAGCTTGGGGAGCCCAAAGTGGGAAATTTGGAGTGGGAAGTGGAAGAAAGAGAGGGAGAGAGAGAGAGAGAAGAGGGAGCAGGAGAAGAGATGGTGAAAAGGAAGGAGGGAAAGAGAGAAGGAGAAGGAGAAAGAGGGGAGAGGGGAGGGGGGGAGAGAGACATAGAGAGAGAGAGAGAACTCTGGCGGAGGAGAGAGGGAGAGGGAGGGAGAAAGGGAGAGAGGGGGGATGAGAGAGAGAGAACGAGAACCAGCCAGCCAGCCTCTGCGGGGATTGAAGGGTAAGAGAAGGCTTTCTGAAACAGGTAGCATTTGAGAAGAGCAGGATTTCAACAGACAGAGACACAGAAGCAGGAGAAAGGCAGAGATTTCTCAGAGGACTGGTGGGGGCCTTGACTGGCAAGAGGGCAGGGCCTGGTGGGGGCCACAGTGAATAAACTGGGGCCATCTCGTGGAGGGCCTAGACTGCCAAGCTGAGGAATCCAGACTGTATTTGGAGGCAGTGGGTAGGGTGGTGGGGGGGGGGGTGCTGCTGGGTTTTGTGCAGAAAAAGAATACTGTCAGACTGATGGTTACTGGGGCAGAAGTGGGAAGGGCAGCCTGAGATGGACAGAGGAATTCCAGGCAAGGAGGCAGGTTAAGTGAGCACTCCTACTGCTGGTGTGAGCACAGGCACTAAAACCAAACAGACCATTTTACACACCTGAAGTATCAGTCTGCTTTTTTCTTTTCCTGTACAAGTCCTCTTCAGATAAACTGTCATTTCTTTTCCTTCTTCTGGTAACTAAAGAAGAGAGAAAACAAATGACCTTTAACTTCTTTCATCTTCATCCCCAGCCCTTCTTCCTCCCAGAATGCAGAAAGAGTCGATATTCAGACAGAAAACAAACTACAGATGATTCAAGATGCAGAAAGTGTCCCCCCACCCCCACCCCAGGCCCCAACTCAACAGATGTTTCAAATGCTTTGGTATTGGGGTGAAAGACCAAAAGCTACAGACAGAGGGTGGCAGAATGTATATAAATCTGTTGACTGAGGGGGGGGAGGTTCACTCTGTTTATCATGCCCAATAAATGCCAATTGTGGTAACTTACTGTTGCTGCTGTTTTTCTGAATATTCTGGTTCTGATCATGTTGGACCCAGTCACCTGTTAAAACATCCAAAGATGAATATCTTTGAAAGGGAAATAAAAGGTATTTTGGAGAAGAAGATAACAGGAGAACTAGGGGATGCCAGGGGAAGAGAAGTAATCCTATGCTCCCACCAGAAGAATGACAATCTGGGCTTGGTTTGTGGGCAGCATGTCCAGGAAACCCACCACTGGATTGCCATTATGGGGTATAGCTCCCACACAGCTGGCCTTGGCTTGACTCTGCAGGAAACACCCAGGCATCATTGTGTTCTGCACACAGTGGGCCCTCCTTCATCAATGTCTAGTGAATGGAACTGAGTTATAGTGAGCATCCCACTCACCCCTTGGGTCATTTTCTTGATCTTGCTCTCTGTGAACCCCTCCTTGACTTTGGACCTGTTACCCCCAAACCTAGACCACACTTTCCTGCCCAGCCTCTGCATCTGATATTTCCTGTAGTCCTTGGTTTGACCTTTGAACTGGTTTGATTCCTAAAATGGAATGAAATGCTTGAAATGCTCTGCCTCCATTTTCCAGGAGCTTATCAATTCCCTCTCAGCAGTCATCTGCTTCCTGGCTGTGGCCCCTTCCTGCAAGGACAAGGCCACCATATAGGAGCTGGGTTTGGGGATCTGGAGCTAAGATATAGGCAACAGCTTTTGGAACAGGTCTCCTAAAACCTTCTTGCTTCTTTGAAATTTCCCTGAAAACCAACTCCCTTACCCACAATTCTCAATTTCTTTTCGCCTCTCACATGGAAATAGGCAGGACATTCTATTTTGATTCAAGCTTTCAATTCAACCCTTTTCCCTGAGTACTTCTGATAGAAATGTCCTAACAGTTTTAGAAAACCCTTAGGAATGAGCTGACTTTGGACAAAAAGAATGGGGTGGATACTGTTCACATCTCAGCATTAAGAAATGGTCTTATCCAAGTTCCCTCTATCCCTACCTCTACCCTGCAAAAACTTAAAAGCCATTACCCACTGAATAAGGAATGAAATCTCATCGTTTTTCTTCATACTATTGTTACTATTACTGTATAGGTTCATGCATATTATTTCCATAGTCATAGCATTGCATGATAAAGTCATTTACTCTAAGGCTTATTGACTTATGCAAATCCAGGAATAAGAAGAAAAACAATACATTTCTCTGCCTGGTAATATTGAACTTTGCAAGGTCTGTTTAGAAAAACTGAAGGATGCAAGTCTCAGAGTGGGTCGTGGCTGTAGAAAAGCTTTGAGAATGGAAGAGTGAGGACTAGGCTTTCATACATCAATACTGTCCAAAGAGTTGGAAGGGAGATGGGCAGCACAGAGCTCTGGGCTGCACCTTCCTCTAGGTCCCAGGAAGAAATAAAACATGGATCTGTAACCTTCCCCTTCCTTCCCCCTCCCCCCACCAACACATGTGTACAATTTCTAATCAATCTTAACAAACAGTAACTGTGAGAGTGAAGGGCTGGCTGATGAGTATCACCACAGTTACACTAAAGCCTATACCATTTCTAAGTTCAGAGAGATGTGTGTATTCACAAAGAAATATTCAGAAAGAAACAAATTACAGAAGGATTTAATGCCCTGCCTGTATGTATATGTGCATGTATATATGTGTGTATATATTCCCTGTATACACACACACACACACACACACACACACACACACACACAAATCTGATGTCCAAAAAGTCTTAGTGCCATTTTAACAGCTTAAAATGGCACTGACTTTTTTTGGTATTGAATAGAATTTTATTTTCCAAAATATATGTAAAAACAAATTTTAACATCAATTTTTTAAAACTTTGTATTCCAACTTCTCTTCTTCCCTCTATTCTCACCCCCCACGGCACTAAGACTTTTGAGATGCTCTGTGTATAATTAATCAACTGAGTTATTTGCAAAAATAGAAGAGAATCACTCACACCAGTATCACTCACCTAACATACATATAAGACCCAAATCAGAGGCAGTGAGGTACAATAGAATGAACTGACTCTGGAGTCAGAGGAGCTGAGTTCAAACCCAGTTTCTGATGCTACCTGTGTGACCTCCCTGGGACTCAGTCTCATCTGTAAAATATAGGGAGCTGAGGGGCAGCTAGGTGGCGCAGTGGATAAAGCACCGGTCCTGAATTCAGGAGTTCCTGAGTTCAAATCCGGCCTCAGACACTTGACACTTACTAGCTGTGTGACCCTGGGCAAGTCACTTAACCCCCATTGCCCCGCAAAAAAAAAAAAAAAAAATATATATATATATATATATATATATATATATATATATATATATATATATATATATATATATATATATATATATATATATATATAGGGAGCTGAACTAGAGATTAATTCTAAGGTCCCCCCTAGCTCTGAATTCTGATGCTATTTGACTTTAGAATGTCTTCTTATAGTAACATTTCTATATACCCAGGCCTGATGTTCTGAAACTAGACTGAAATGACATATTTCCAATGTTCTGTGTGACTTCACATTTGTCTATTGTTGTTGAGTCATTTCTGTTATGTCAGACTCTTTAGCACCCCATTTGGGGTTTTCTTGGAAAAGATACTAGAATGGTTTACCATTTCCTTCTCCAGCTTATTTTTCATAAGAGGAAACTGAAGCAAACAGGATTAAGTGATGTGTTCAAGGTTACACAGCTAATTAAATATCTGAGGCAGGATTTGAACTCAAGATGAGTCTTCCTGATTTCAAGCCCCGTGCTCTATCTACTGTTCCACCTAGCTGCCCCAAATATACACATGTATAATCAATATCAAATTGCTTGCCTTCTCTACAAGAGAGAGGGAGAGAATTTGGAACTCAAAAAAATTTTTTAATGAATGTAAAAAATATTTGTTTACATGCACTTGAGAAAAAACAAAACCCATAATGTTTCTGCAATGCAGACACAATTAGGTGGTGCGTCTTAAGCAAGAAAGCAGGAGCTGCTGTCATACTTCCTATGTGGGCTACCCCCACCAGGCTCTCTCCCTCATGGGGCTGTCTAGAAACAGTAGACAAAGAAAACTCATAACTCCTAAACTGATCGTGACTTGGTGCCTGTGCATGCCTGTATGTAGTGGCAGTGCCTGATTAACAGCTTCAGGGTAAAGCAATGTGGCTTTGAGAGCCCTAGTATCTCTTGAAAAGACTTCCCCTGAATGCTGTTGTTTGTATTCAGCTGGGAAAATCCAGGGCATCAGCCTGTGCTGCAAGCTGCATGAGGTTTTAGGCACAGATAACTAACGAAGAGCTGGCAGTGATAGCTTTATGGAGGAAGAGGGGGATTTCACGATAATATCAACAAGTGTTCAACTGATCAACTAATCGAGTATATAAACACTGTCCATGAAAATAAAAGAAATTGAAATTCAGAGATTCTATATTGTTCTAATCATTTGCTATATGAATTAAGACCAAAAGACCAAGTAGTTAAAAAATAGGTTATTTGCTAGAACACGAAAAGAAGTGAGTTTGTTGACTAATTACCTCATGTTTTTTGTATCATAAAAGGATTTGATCAGTAAACATGGGTTTGAAGGGAAGGGTCTCTAAAAATCACAATTGGCTGCTTTCTCAAAATCACAGACTCTTTAACAAGTTAGAAGGGGCCTCAGAGATCATGAAATGCAAGCTCAAATGCAAGCTCTATGTAATGATGAATCTGTTATATAATATCCTGTCCAGCGCTTACTGTCCACCACTCACCTCCACTCCAACTTCCAGCAAGAAGTGCTTAACCTCCTCAAATAAGCCAATTCCCTTTTCAACAGATCCACTCATATTCAAAGCAAAGGGCTATTTATGTTCTCTGGGATGGGTTCTGATTGCCTCATCTAAAGACCAGAATTCTAAATATTACAAGGAGAGGTCATGAAGAGGGACAGGGATAGGGACAGGGCCTTTCATTTCACCGGAGTAGGGAATTTTCAGGTGATGAAATGTCCTCCACCAATGCAAGTCAATGCCTTTTCTACAACTTAAAATCTTAGGAACTGCCGAGAACACTGAGAACTCAAGTCACCTGCCCAGGGTCACACAGCCAGTATTCACCAGGAGCTGTATTTGAACCAAGATTAATACAAGCACTACTTCACTTCAGCATAAGCAAAGAAACCTTGTCCAACATGAGGAACACTCACATTCTCGGAGTTTGGCTTTCCATACAATTTCCTCCGAATCCAGTTCAACTAAAGACAACTTAAACTCCAAAGGTTGCTCCAAAAAGACTTCGATGTAACTTTTCAACTTTAGAAGGGAACCATCAACAAATTCAATTTCCTTTAAGAGAAAAGATTTAAAAAATAATGCATAAGTTACTGATGGCAGAACACCTTAGCACCAAGGGCATCATGAAGCAGGAAGAGAAGATGGCAAACGTGGAGTCACAGATGCACATTGCCCAAAGTGCTGGAATTTTAGCAAAGCTGATAAAATGCTAAGAGTCAGTGCTGGTAGGGCTGTGGGAAGAAATGCCCATTAAACTGGTGGGTGCAGCTGAGCATGACTGCTCCAACCATTCAGGAAGACAATTTGTCATTAGGAGAGGAAATTGCCTCCATTGTCCCACTTCTTTTTATCATGTCACTTTCCCACAAAGGTTCCTCTCCTTTTTTGTGTCATGTACTCCCCTTTAGGAGCCCGGGAAACCCAATGGACCTCTTCTCAGATTCCCGATTTAAAATACAGAAAATAAAATACATAGGATTCCAAAGGAAATTGATTCTCTATTATGCATTAAACAAATGAACTCACCTGGGAACTAAAAGCCTCTGTGTAACATTCTCAGCATAATTTTTTGGAATCACAAGGGAAGGAAATGCTAAATTTTCATTAGAGGTTAGTCAAAAGTTAAAGATGTAATTCCCCCCCCCCAATTTAAGTCAAGAACTCTAGGCTAAGAACCCCTGTCTTGGGGGATTATCTAGAACCCCCAGGTCATGTGATTGCCTAGAACACAAAGCCAGAATGTGTCAGAGCTGGAACTCAAACCCAGGGTTTCTTCCTGGTTTGGAGATCAGCTCTCAGTCTGCTCTTTCACACTCTGCTTTTCAAAACAATTAACTTTCCAAGAGGAGCAATCTTTTTTTTTTTTTTTTTGGTTGTGGGAGAGGGGGCCACAAGCAGTTACCCCAAATTCCCATTGTATGCCAGACCCCAAAGTGACCCATGCACATTGCTCATTTCAGGTGTTTTATGGAACCCAAAGGTGCCACCAACCTCTGGGTTGATCTCGACTTCTGGCTCACTGACCAGGCGGTACCGTTTCCCATTCTCTAGCAGTTTCAGGCAACCTGGAGGCTTGTCGATCTTCATGAACTTCTTGGAAGAGTGTTTGACAGCTTTGGCGATATCCTAGAAGCAAACACAGAGATTAACCTGAAATTCATCAGAGACAACCCTGAGAGGAAGTCTAAAGGAAGACCAGAGTCATTGGGCACCTGCCCCACCAGCCTGGCTCTTAGCTGCATTTTCTGAAGTTAGAAAGGCTGCTGACCCTGACCAGGAACTCAGGAAAAAGAAGCAGGATCCCCCTGGGGGTCTGCCTGGGGACACCACAGCCATTTATAGATATCCTTGAGTGAGCTGGGAAAAATTCCATTACCATGGTCTCTATCATTATCATGATCCTACCTCCATTGTTGTTGTGTTTTTCAGTGGAGTTTAGAGAGAAACACTCCAAGGGCAGGCAAGTAGCAATTACAGTGGGATTCCTGCTGTCTGCAGTTCTCTGGACGCCAATGGATAAAAGTATTGGGATGCAAACTCATCTTCAGCTTGCTGAAAGGATGTTTGGGAGAGCTCCAAGCCCACAGGCCAGGAAGGAAGGAAGGATTATCCCCATGGCTTTGATTTCTTTCCCTGGGTCTCCATTTTGAAAGCCTTTCATTCCCTACAGTGTGGAGTGAATGAGCATTGGGTACCATTTTTGATTCTGATCCATGTAGGCTTGTGATTTAGAGCTATTCCCCCAATGCACACTGGTCTCTTCTCTGTAATTTATCATCTTGGAGGTGCTGCCTAGAACCCAGACATGCTATGGGCCTTCCTGGCCCAGCATCAAACAGCCAGGATGGGTCAGGGGCAAGATTCCCATTAGGGACTTGCAGGCTGCCCAGCAGTTCTTTCTCTCCTGGGTCAGACTGCTTCTCAGCCTGATTAATATCTATTTACTGTGGACTCTCAGGGTGGCAGGTACCAGACAGACTAATTCTATTACCTTTATTTCTGGGTCTGTTTCTACTCAGAAATTGATATCTCGGGCAGCTAGGTGGCGCAGTGCATAGCGCACCGGCCCTGAGTCAGGAGTACCTGAGTTCAAATCCGGCCTCAGACACTTAACACTTACTAGCTGTGTGACCCTGGGCAAGTCACTTAACCCCCATTTCCCCCAAAAAAAACAAAAACAGAAATTGATCTCTCCTTTCATTTTCCTGTCATATCTGGCAGAAGGGCTGGGGTTGGGGGTGGCTGTCGTTCAGTCATTTCAGTCAGGCCCAACTCTTTGTGACCCTATTTGGGGTTTTCCTGGCAAAGATACTGGGGCAGTTTGCCACTTCCTTCTCCAGCTCATATTACAGATGAGGAAACTGAGGCAAACAGGGTTAAGTGACTTGTCCAGGGTCACACAGCTAGTAAGTGTCTGAGGCCAAATTTGGACTCAGGTCTTCCTGACTCCAAAGCAGGCATTCCATTCACTGTACCACCTAGCTGTTTATTGGGGGTGAGGGGAGGGGGTGGGGCTGACAGAGGAGACTATTATTCCAAGATCACAAATGAGGAAATGGTTCAAGGTCACAGAAGGCAGCTCTGGAGCCAGAACTAGCACCCAGCCAGGTTTCCTGAGTGCAGAGGTCAGGTCTATCTTTCCCTCTCTGTCAAACAGGAAAAAAGGGCGCCCCCAAACCACAGACCCTAAAAATAACAGATGAAAGGCACTTCCTTCCTCAGTGTATTGTCTTCCTTTAAAAAACCAGACCTCTCCTGTTGGCCTCTATTCGATGGGGCCTCAATTTCATCAAAGTTTCCTTTGGCTGGTTTGAAAAAGGCTCATTTCCTTGTTTTTCTTAGGTAATGATTAGGGAAACACCTTATTAATCCCAAAGTCACAAATTCAAATCTGTGGGAATTCTGCCTTGGAAGGTTTGCAGTATCCAGCCATGTTATCAGAGAACAAAGATTCCCAGAGTAAATCACTCTGCAAATCAGAAGACAGAGCTGGCTTCATTAACCTGATTTAAAAGGGAAAGTGTTTTAAAACATTTCTAGCACACTATCTGTGTAAGTGCTAAGGGCCAGGCCTAATCACCAAGGGCCAGTTGGACAACCTGGCATTCGTTGTCCTAAGCACTGGAAATGCCAAGAAAGACAAAACACACAGAAGTCCTGTCCTCCAGGTGCATGCATTCTAAAGAGGTATACAACATAAATAACTAGCTCTGTACAAGACAGAGAGTAGGAGACAGTCAGCAAAGAAACACTTGGAAGCCATAAATCCAAAGAACCTTGTACACTTGAAAAAAACAGAACAATGTTCTTTTTTGGTGTTGTTTTTAATAAATACATGCTCATTTATTTTCTTTTTAAATTGTTATTACTAATTTTTGTTTTCACATCACCTTCATTCTCAAATCTATTCCTCCTCTTCCCCTCCTACTAAAAACCACTGTCTGCCTCAGTTCCCTCAACTGCAAAAAATAGGGGGTAGCTAGGTGGTGCATTCAGGAGAACCCAAGTGCAAATCCAGCCTCAGACACTTAACACTTACTAGCTGTGTGACCCTGGGCAAGTCATTTAACCCTCATTGCCCCACAAAAAAAATTTTTTTTAAATAGAGATAACAACAGCCCCCACCTCTCAGGGTTGTTGTGAGGAACAAATGAGGTCACATTTGTGAGGTGATTTGCAAATTTTCAAGCACAATATCAATGCTTGCTTTTACTATTGTTATTAGAATAAAAATAAAGAATATTAGAGTAAAAACGCAGTTTATCAACACCAGCTGATGGACAAGAGTTTCCAAACATGCAGTGTCCCACACCTTCTCTCCCCAACCCTTTGCAAAGGAGAGAAGTTGTTTTCTTCTTCATAGAAAAACTTGATTGTTATAATTACATGGGGCCCAAAGCCACAATTTTAAGGAAAACGTCTATAATTCATATCTTTAATTAATCCATATGATTGCCCGTCTCATTTAAACTACTGAGCTTTTAATGGTTTTGTAGGGCTTTTATGAAAAAAATAAACGTATAATGCTCTGACAAATATTTAAACATATTTTTAACGGCAGACCAGTTCAGAGAGGTGGAGTCTCATTTAGAGCTTAAATCACTTGATTCTGGTCTTTTTGCTTTGGTTTGCTTTGGTTTTTAAAGTCAAATCTTTCTTTCCTGTCCTTACCTCAGTTGTCACAAAAAGTATGTTTGGTTTTCAACATGTGATTTAGAGGTTAAAAAGACAAAAGCTACATATGCATCAAGGATGAGTGATGAAGAGGGCAGATGCCTCATGGCCAGTGAGTGCTTCATAAATGTCTTTAGCATTTCATATAGCAAAGTAAACAAAGAATGGAAATGGTCAGTACTAGAAGGACTGTGGAAAGGGGGGCACTGGAGGGTGTAGGGGAGGTGTTAGGGGGGTCAGCAATGAGCCCAGCCATTCTGGAAAGCCATTTGGAATTATGCTTTTTTAAAAAAAGTATATGAAATGTCCATAACCCCTTCAATGGGGAGTTCCTACTGCTAGGCACAGACTCGCAGGAGATGAAAGATACAGTCTCCACACAGAAGAAGATGTCCCTAGCAGCACTTTCTATGAGGGCAAAGAAGTGGAAACAAAGTAAACAGCCATTGAGTGGAGAATGGCTACCTCAAGGACGCCAGATGAATGTAATGGGACCTTCTTGGGCTATAAGGAATGACAAACATGATGAATACAAAGAAACATGGGAAGACTGCAGTGAACTGAAACAAAGCGACATATGTGGAATGAGGAAAACCATATTCACAAGGACAACGTAAACAGAAAGAACAAGAACCACAAAACCATCGAGAGTGAATGCTGGAAACTGTTAAGAACAACCTTGGCCCCAAAGAGGAGACGCCTCTCCTGACTCCTCGGCAGAACTTGGGGGCCCGTGGTTGTAGAGTGTGGGCATCTACCATCAGGTTTCTTTCCACTATTGTGCTGTAAGAAATGATGAGCAGGCAGATTTCAAAAAGTCCTGGAAAGACTTCAGTGGATGGAGGCTGAGTGAAGTGAGCAGAACCCGGAGAACACTGTATACAGTAACAGCAACATTGTGTGATGAACAACTGTGCTAGACTTGGATCTTCTCAGCAATGCAATGACCCGAGACAATTCCAAAGAACTTGTGATGGAAAATGTTCTCCACATCCAGAAAAAAAGAACTGTGGATTCTGAATGTGGATTGAACCGTACTGTTTCTACTTTTTTTTTCTTTTTTGAGGTTTTTCCCTCGTGTTCTGATTCTTCTTTCACAACATGACTAATGCAGAAATATGTTTAATGTGATTGTACATATATAACCTATATCAGATTGATTTCTGTTTGGGGGAGGGGGGAGGGAAGGGAGGAAGGGAAATTTGGAACTCAAAATCTTATGAAAACAAATGTTGAAAACTATCTTTACATGTAACTGGAAAATAATAAAATACTTTTATGATTAAAAAAGAGGGCTGATTAGTTTTGCTGAATTTTCCCTCTTCTTAAGTGTTTTTTTTTCCTTGTAAGGGATGATTCTCACTGAAGGATACAAGGAGAAACCTACATGATGCAAAAGCAAAAGATAAGAATAAAAATCTATTTTTAAAAAAAAGATGAAGAATTCAGAGAGGTATAGGAAGATTCGTTTGAACTAAGGCAAAGCGAGGTGAGCAGAATTAGAAAAAAACAATTTTTTTTTTGGTGAGGCAATTGGTGTTACGTGACTTGCCCAGGGTCACACAGCTGGTAAGTATCAAGTGTTTGAAACCTGCTTTGAACTCAGATCCTCCTGACTCCAGGGCCGGTGCTCTATCCACTGCGCCACCTAGCTACCCCAGAAAAAAAAAACAATTTATGCTACTAGAAGCATGTCAATGGAAAGAATAAACCAAATGATACTGAATGTTTGTATGAGAATGAGGAACCTAGGCCTGGAGAAGGAGCTGAGCAAGCAGATCTCCCTCCCCTCCTCACTTTACAAAGGTGCCCAAAGGAATTCTGGGGTGGAAGACACATATTCTCTAAAATGTGATGCCATCTACAAGAATGGAGTCAGAGCAGCTGAAGCCCCAGGGCTGGACTGAACCACTGATTGGTGCTGAAGTGTCTTTTTCCCCCCTATTTTTTAATCCTTGTTAGAAGGCACAGCTCCCTAGATAGGGGAGAGGGGAAGAACATATTCAGAACTGAAACAACAGAAGAAACCAAAATCTGTGAAATTGACCTGAGGAAGAGCCTGGCAGAGCACATTTCCCACATGGGCATCTTTAAGGAAATACTGGCTGCAGTGAATCATTTACTGGGCACTGCAGCTCATCTTTTCTGTTTCTGTTCTCCCCATCCATGTGTCTCTTATCACAATAGCACCGAGGATAATGGTGGAGTGCAGGAGGAGCCACCCACCCACAATGGTCTAGACGGGCACCAACTCTACAAGGGGCTCCCTTGCTCACTCTGTGGTCTCTGCAGAGAGAGGAGGGCCTCACATCTTCCCCTTCTTGATATGGGCCAGGTTAGAAGAAGCCTCCGATTTGGTGGGAACTGAAGGGATATGGGCAGTCTCGCATCTAAGTTCTGGGTTTTTCTCTCCTTTACCCCAGTCCTTGTCCAACTACTGCACCATCTGGCCACCTTTATGCCAACCAACGTTTCTCCCTGTTTTGGCTTGTAGTTAGGGACAAAATCCAGCCTTTTACTGAATTGTAGCCTAAACTGTGGATCTCTTTGCTGTTGTTTATCTAGTAAAAGAGTTTGGGTTTGCTTTTCATTGCCATCTTCCTCACTGACTCAGTAAATTCTGAGCCTAGACTTCTGCTTAGAGAGGGCACTTGGCTCAGAACTCCCTTTCACAGGCCTACCAATATCTAGATCATGATCTCATGAAACATGCCCCGGCTGGAGAAAAGGGGGGCTTTTCCTCCACCACTAAACTGCCCACATTCTTGTTTGTTTGTTTGTTGTTTTTTGGTGAGGCAAATGAGGTTAAGTGACTTGCCCAGGGTCACACAGCTAGTAAGTGTCAAGTGTCTGAGGTCAAATTTGAACTCAGGTCCTCCTGAATCCAGGGCCGGTGCTCTATCCACTGTGCCACCTAGCTGCCCCTACATTCTTTTTCATGTCAATCCACCTAAGCAAACTCTGTTTTCCCAAGGTCTTAAGGACTCTGTACTTGGACACTCAGCCTCTTTCCCTCAGAGGTTTGGTATTAGGAGCCCCAAATCAATAAAGCTGAACTTTACAGTAGCATCTAAAAGCTGAATTGGGCCCTTGAAGGCCAAGTAGAAGTGAATTTTGAAGACACTTTAAATAGCCTTACCTTGATGAAGGAGTCGTTATTGGTGGCAACGTAAACGCGAAAGGACAAGGATGGATGGTCATCAATAACTTTGTATAAAATCACCGCCCCATGATGTTGCACAGTTTCCTGGGTTTGAATGACTGGCCCCACTGGAGAAAGGGAGCTCACATGCCACTTGACATGGGTGGTAGAGTGATCTATGGTGGATTCGAGGGCAGGACCAGACTTTGTGATGTGGAACACTTTGAAGGTCATTGAGGATTCATGGTCTGCAAAGACACACAAAGAGACAATTATGAGGCTGCTGGGCTAGCACAGAGAGGAGAGCTCTAAGCTGGCAGAGAAGGCTCAAGGACACTTACAGCCCAGGCAAAGGGAGTGTGGAAACTGGATGGAGACGAGAATGGCTGGGTCACATTTCACATCAAATAAGGGCCCTCCAACAATCCAGGGCTTGACCACCAAGTCAGCATATTTGCTCCAGGACAAGATGGAATACTTGATGTCAGTCTTCTTGTTGACTTCAAAGACCAGGCCTGTCCGGACACACTGGTACGTTCCTTCACAGTCCACCTTCAACCTACATTAGATGTTTAAGTTAATCATTGAGTTGTTTAAAACTGTGTCTATATTATTCATGAGATGGTGGCTTCAAAGCTCTTGAAGTTTTTAACCTACTTCAAAAACACTAAGAGAAAGAATGGTCTCATTCCCCCTTTCCATAGCCATTTCAAAGTGCCTACTAGAGGCAGTATAAAGTAGAGAAGAGACAGCCTCAGAGTCAGAGAGACCTGTGTTCAAGTTCTACTTCTGAAATATCAAGCTGTGTGACTCTAGGCACAACCTCTGAGCCCGTCCAGGCAATACCCCAAGTCCACAAGGGGCTAATCTGCACTGGTTAGGGGAGTTTCTTCACTGGGAGTTCCCATCAATGAAATGATGGTCTGCACACCCAAAATAGTCAGTCAATCAGCAAGCATTTATGAAGTGCTTATGATGTGTCAGGCACTGTGTTAAGTGATGGGAATGCAAAGAAAGACAAAAAATTGACAGTCACTGCTCTCGAGGGGCTCATGGTCTAACGGAAGATGACAAGCAAACAACCATAGTGTAAGAAAGAGAAACTGGAGATAATCAGAGAAAAAGCACCTACTATGTTCAATGTACATGCTAGCACTTAGAAGATGTACCAAAATAATGAATTCCTGGTCCCTGCCCTCACAGAGCTGACAGTGCAGATAATTTGGGAGGGAATAAGTGGGATCTGACCCTGAAATGTGGTCAGCGAAGTAATATCCCACTGTGAAGATTCCCTCTACTACTGATGCTCTTAAGCTTTGTCTGTGACAGGGCAGTGAGGCCAATGGAGCCTGTCTCAGAAGAATATTTCTAGATGGAGAAAAGGAACATGAAAGAAAGCAAATTCATTCACACCCATTTAAATACACACATACATACACATACAAATAGAACATGCACTCATGCATGTGCACTCAGAGGCACATGCATACCCACACAATGAATGGTGCACATGCAAATATGTGCACACATAGACCCATGCAAATATGCATACACACAGAGAACACATGTGCATGTATATGGGCACACATATCCACATGCTCACACACAGAGAGACTCCACGGACTCCAGGTTAAGAACCTCGTGATACAGATGGGCAGCTCTTCTGTCCCTTTTGGTCTTTGAGAGACACCTGGGCCTCATGGACATACCTAGGGTCACACAGCCAGTATCTGTCAGAGGCAGGCAGGCCCTGGACTCAAACAGAGATAGTCCTAACTCAAAGGCCCAACCTCTCCATTTCTTGTGCTGCCATGCTGCCTCACAAGGAGGTAGCAAAGTAAAGATCCATCTGTTGAGTAATTACAGAGCACACCAGACTAGAATCAGGACAGGATGAGACTAAAGAGAGAAATAGCTACCCCAAAGGGCCACTGGTGACACAAAGAAGAAAAGATCACTCTAGGCTGGAAGGATGAGAGAAGACTTCAGGGGCAAGGGGGCATTTGGGCAGGCCTTTGAAGGTGGGCTAGGGTTTCCAAAAGCAGAGATGAGGAGGGAAGGGGGCAGCCCAGTGTCTACCCTCAAGTAACATTCACTATCACATGCAACACCACAGAACAATCTGAAAATGAGTAGTTAGAGACTCTAGTTTGGGATAGGGATTAAAAGCCTTAAATAACATGAAGTCGCCCTAATATACAATCAGGATCACTTACAAAAATTGTCCCCTGGACAGCAGCCTGGGCATCACCTGCTCATTCTGCTTCTAAAGATAAGAAGATAAATGCACAGTGATCAACCATTGGTTGAGGCTCCTCTGTAAAAAAGCCCCTTTGATCATGAGTCCACTTACATTTTCAGCAATGCAGTGTTCACAATGCACGGGAGGAATGCCAAACTCTAAAAAACAGAGAGAAAAGCTTGCTTAGTTTCTAGGAATGTGACTGACATTCTGTGAAATGAACCAGTTGTGAAGTTGAGGCCGTACCTTCTTGGAAAGGAGGCTGAAAGTCTTCTTTGGTAAAGTCTTCCACTGTAAAGGAACATACCGTGTAAATGGAAAGCCAACAAGAGCTTCTGTAGACAATCAAACACTCAGAGCACAATGGCAAGTTTTTAAATGGACAGCAAAGTGAAATGTGCAGAACCAAGAAAACGTTGTACACAGTAACAGCAACATTGTATGATGATCTACTGTGAATAACTTCGTTGGGGGGGGGCGGTCTGTGTTTTCTTTCACAGCATGACTTACATGGAAATGTGTTTTGCATGATCACACATGTATAACCTATGTCAAATTGTTTGCCTTCTCAATGGTGGGGGGGAGGGAGAAAATGGAAAACTCAAAATTTGAAGGAAAAAATGTTTAAAAAATTGTTTTTATACATAACGGGAGGAAAAATGCATTAAAATTAAATTAAAAGATAAATGGTCAGCAGACTGAGGCACAGGTGTCAGCCACTATAAGATGTCCAAGTCACTCCAAATGGCAGAAAACCATTTCTATGAATTCCATTCTGCATCTCAGGCAACCTAGTGAAGCTTCAAGCCAGGAAGACCTGGGTTCCAGCTTTACTGCATGCTAGCTATGTGACCCTCTGGCAAGTTATTTCAGTGACCCAAGCCATCCCTTAAAGCTTTATCATGAGGTGATGTACATTGGTGAAGGGAGTTTCCATACTCACAGTTCCCTAAAGGAATAAAATCATGATCTGGGTCCAAAAATAAAAAAAAATGTCTATATCACAATCATGGATATAAGTTAAAATGTAGTTTTCAAAATGGTTGCTTTTTAATAATACCTTTTATTTTATAGCAGTTTATAGATTACAAAGCATTGTAAAACTGTAGATTTAGAAGTGGAAGAGACCTTAAAGATATTCTAATCCCATTTTACAGAGGAGAAAATTGAGACCAGAAGATGAAGTGACTGTCCAAGGTCACGCAGCAAAATAAAAGAGATAGCATTTGAACCCAAGTCCTGACTGTATGTCTGTCTGTTGTCCCACATTCCCCTCTTGACTTCTGACTTCCTAGTCCTTGCCCCCATGCCTCAGCTGCCTCCCACCCTGGACCTCCCCAAACTGCCTAGGGGAGAACAGCTCTCCACCCCTGCAGCCTTATCATCCTGGAGCATCCCTCTGCCACGCTGGTACCTTCTTCCTCGGGGCCAGCCAACCTTCATTCTGTTTTTCTGGACCCTCTTGGTACCTCAAAGATACCTGACGCCCAGCTTTTCAACTCCCTTTTGTATGCTGCCACCACCCCCACTTAGAACGCAAGCTCTTTTGCCTGTATTTGTATGCCCCATGCTTAGCCCAGTGCCTGGCACATAGTAGGTGGTTAATAAATGCTTGCTGCCTGCCCACACTGCCTCCTCACCTCCTTTCCCACATACATTCTCCTCTGAAGCCCCACAACATGCCCCACTGGTCTAGAGACAAGCTGGCCTTATGGTCCACAGTCGGTGAGATCTGCTGGAAGCCACCTTATGTCACTGAGCTCCCTTGGCTCCTTTCACAAATCGGGAAACTGAGGCTCAAGAAGGTACAGGATGTGCCCAGTTTAAAAGGGCGACTCCTGACTGGCCCCCAGGCCTGGAACCCTCTCCTCCTTCCTCATCTCTGCCTCCCACTTCACAGGCTTCCTTCTAGCACCAAACACTCACCTGATGCAGGAAGCCTTTCCCCATTCTCCTCCATCTCCTTACCTCCCCTGAGATTACCCCCAATTCATCCTGGATGTGTCTTGTTGGTATGGAGTCACTTGTAGGCTGTCTTCTCCATTAGCCTGAGGACAGGGACTGTCTTTTGTCTTTCCTTGTGTCCCCAGTGCTTAGCATGGTGCCTGACACACAGTAGGTGTTTCATTAATACTTGCTGACTCAGGGCAGCTAGGTAGCACAGTGGATAAAGCACCAGCCCTGGATTCAGGAGGACCTGAGTTCAAATGCAGCCTCAGACACTTGACACTTACTAGCTGTGTGACGCTGGGCAAGTCACTTAACCCCCATTGCCCCGCAAAAAAAAAAAAAAAGCACAGACCTGAGTTCAAATCCGGCCTCAGACATTCGACACTTACTATCTGTGTGACCCTGGGCAAGTCACTTAACCCTCATTGCCCCTCAAAAAAAAAATACTTGCTGACTGACTGAGTGCAATACGGACCCTATTCTGCAACCCAGTTTTCCATATCACCCTCTCCAAAGCCACTCCCACCAGGAACATTAACTCTCCACTACTCTGCTCAAGCTCAACCCCAATCCTTGTTTCACTCATCCTAACAAGTTCTGGATCAGAACCTTCCAAGGAAGAGGGCTCCTCATGGGCAGCGGAGGTAGCAAAGGGAGGACTTCATGTTACCTTGGCAGAACAAAGACTCCTCAGTGGAAGACTCCTCAGTGGGAGACTCCTCAGTGGAAGACTCAGTGTGCTCCTCACCTGTGGGGACAACAAGCAAGTCATCAAACATCGGGCAGTAGCAATCTCCATGACCGAGTCCAGCATGCATCAGCAAGGCCAGTGTCATTCAACCCAGCCACAGCAGCCCCCAGAGCTGGGTCAGAGGGCTGTACAGATTAGGAGCCAATGAAAAATGAACGAGAAAGTACTTATGAAGTGCTCACTACCGGGTGCCAGGCGCTAGGGATATAAATAGTCAAACAGACCGTCCCTGCTTTTGAGGACCTCACACTCTAGACTGAGAGAGACAACACATACAAGAGAGCTCTGTGGCCAGGCAGGGTCTGGTGGTCTCGAGGGAGCAGCTGCAGGGCAAATGGCAAGGCTCAGGAGGTTGAGGGCAGCATTGGCAGGGCAGGTGGCAATGCCTAGAGGTGTGCAAGGTGTTCTTAAACTTTGTCATCGGGGCAGCTAGGTGGCGCAGTAGATAGAGCACTGGCCCTGGATTCAGGAGGACCTGAGTTCAAATCCGGCCTCAGACACTTAACACTTACTAGCTGTGTGACCCTAGGCAAGTCACTTAACCCCAATTGCCTCACAAAAAAAAAAAAACAAAAAAAGAAACTTATGTCATCAACTCCCCTTTGACAGCCTGGAGACCCCTGAACCCCTCCCCAGATTCCATACAGAATGTAAGCACAAGTTCCCTTAGAAATGAATGCAAATTAAGATGGAATTGTTTTTTTCCCATCCAAGTTCACAGATCCTCTGAAATCCCTATCCATAGATCCCCAGCTTATGAACCCCCAGTACAGAAGGGGTCAGATGGATAGTAAAGCCCAGGGGACCTTGGGACACAGTGACAGGGAAGAAGGACCCTGGTGCCTGGCTTATCTAGGCTAACGAGTGTCAAGGCCAAGTTCACTTATAGCAAGAGAACAGATTCTCTTGCTTCACTGTTACCTCTTTCGCAATAGCTATTGAGTCAACAATGGTTGGGTGGTTGCCCATCTGTTTTACCTTAACATGACCTTAACTGTTCTCTGCCTCCAGCCAGAATTCTTGTTGTCAGTCAGTTTTCTTGGTCTCTGGATCCCTGTACTATGACATCTACTTCTAAATGAGGACATGCAATTCGGCTATTTGGTCCAATTCAACCAGCATTTGTTAAGACCTTCCTATGGGCCAGGTGTCAGCCCATCGATTGAAAAGAATGAGGACTTAAGAAAGGACCATCAGTTTTGATAGTTAATAAGAGATCACTGGTAACTCTGGAGAAGGCAAGTAATGAGGTCAGAAGAGGTCAGAAGCCAAATTGCAAAGGACTGAATACAAGAGGAAGAAGTGGCAGCAAGCTTAGACAGCTGTCTTCTATGATTTCAGGTGAGGAGAGATACAGGATGACAGCTTGAGGAGATGGCAAAGTCTGGACAAGACTGTTTAAGGATTACTATATTTATGGGCACCTAGGTGGCACCACGGACAGAGCACTGGCCTCCTTATCAAGAAGAATCATCTTCATGAGTTCAAATCCAGCCTCAAAAACCTACTAGCTGTGTGATCCTGGACAAGTCACTTAACCTTGTGTGCCTCATCTGTAAATGAGCAGGAGAAGGAAATGGCAAAATAAATTTGCCAAAAAAAATTCCAAATAAAGTCACAAAGAGTTGGACACTACTGAAACACAACAACATTATACAAAACTATTATAATGAGGGTGGATCATAAGATCAGTTCTAAATCACTTAAGAGCTTGCTATCCAGGAGCTACACTAGCTCCCTCCTTTTTGGTACCTTGCATTTTGGCTACTTTGTCAGGGGAAAGAAGAATAGAGAATGAAAGTTCTAATCAGTCAAAAGCCAAAAAATATTGGAAATATTATACCATGGAAATGGTACAAAACATGGTTAAAATCTAATTTTGTATTACTTGTGGATTTAATTTATTTGTGCCACCCCCCCACCCCCGGCCAAGTCAGAGGTACCTGACAGATAGTTAACTTCATGTAAGATAGACAATCAAAAAAAAACCAAACCTCAACCATTTCCATTCAATGTAGGACATTGTTGACAAATAAATGACATGTTTGTAAGGAGTGAAGACAGTAGCTATCGCTGTTCCCTGATGAAGAGCTCATAGTGCTGCTCACCCCACCCCCACCCCGAATTCCCATCAGCTCAGTCCCATGGACCAGCTCCAAGCTCTTCTTCAGAAGTGCCTGAGGTCTGCCCATATCATTCCTCAACTTCTTCCAGATCTTTCCTGCTCTTAAGCCCCCAATGACCTCCCTGTCCTGTAGCCAATGTCCTTGTCCCTTGTTTTCCAGAGAATCACCGAAGCACAGACTTGAGGCTACAGAAGGCCTCTGAGGTCAGAGTCCAACCTCCACATTCTACCTCAGGGGAGCCTGAGGGCCACAAAGGTTCATTGTCCAAGGTCACAGAGGTATTAAGTGGCAAAGCCAGGATTTAAACCAGGTCCTATAACTCCAGCATCCACTTTCTTTCCACTCAACTGCCTAGCCCCAGGGGATGGGCCAAGGTTTTCCCTCAACAAGAACATGCTTTTTTTGATTTCTGACTCACTATGGCATACTGTGCTAATTCTGGGCAAAGAGTCTATTATCACAAGGAAAATAAGAGCATAGTTACCTGGCCCTTTATGCATTACAAAGGCATTTATTTATAGTACCTCATTTGATCCAACTTCCAACTACAAAGGAAGGCAGGCAGAGCAAGTATTAAAGCTAGGGAAACTGAGGCTCAGAGAAGGAATGGCTCACTCTGGGCCACACAGGTAGGATCACACATTCAGAGTTAGGAGAGAGCTTTGTGGTCCCAACCCCTGGCTTAGAACCCAGGCCGACTCCAGATGGAGTATTCTTTCCAGGGCACCTTGCTGCCTCTCAAGATGGCAGCCATTGGTAAGATACTTCCTCATCCACTGGGCCTGACCTTCTGGGGCAGGGATCGATCACTCTTGGGATATCATCAGTATAGGGAACTCCCAGAAGAGGAAACTCACTCCACCAATGCAGGTCACTTACTTTCTATGCATTTCACAGGCTTAGAGAGTTGCCTCCTGACTTGCCCAGACCTGCCCCTAGTATGTGTCCCATTTTTTTGAATCTGGGTCTGACTCCAAAGCCAGCCTTCTAGTCACAATGTCACAGAAAAAGCTTAATAAATACTAATGGATGATTACTTCAAAATGTCTCCTTGTTGGGGCAGCTAGGTGGCGCAGTGGATAGAGCACCGGCCCTGAATTCAGGAGGACCTGAGTTCAAATCGGGCCTCAGGCACTTGACACTTACTAGCTGTGTGACCCTGGGCAAGTCACTTAACCCCAATTGCCTCACTTAAAAAAAAATATTTGAAATGAAAAAAACATTTGAAATGGTCAATGACAGTACAATGACAGTACAATGACAGATGAACCAGAAAACTTTAAGCCTGAAGCTTCTCAAGGTTTCTAGTTATTTTTAACAGTGAAAAATAAAATAAAATAAAAGTAAGAAACAGTGTGCACTTACTTGACTTTCCTATTTCCAGCCTTGACTCTTCACTCTCTACAAAAGCAAAACATCCTAATTAGTTTCAGAATGGCACCAACCATGAAACACAAACATGGGCCGCTGTGAACACGGGCCAATAAAAACAGAGGTCTACCTGTTCCCATAGCAACGTTTCCTATCATTCTTCATCGCATCATCCTGTTTTGCCACTTCCTTTTGCCAATTACAAGCCTATCTGCTGTGTGAACCCCTGGAGGGCCTTCCCTACACCAACAGTCCTTCCCAGATGGCAAAGTGTCCATGACAACAATCTCCTGATCGGTAAGCCCCAGAGGGCATGACTTTGGTTTAAAAAGAGATGGCATGCCCACTTATTCTGAATAATCATAGAAAAGAATGGTGTCCATCAAATAAGAATGAAGTGGGAATCACAATCACCTCTGCGTATCAGACATTTGAGGATCCCTGGGTCTTGAAAGATCTAAAGTCATTTGATTAAGTCATTTAACTGATTAAGAATAATTTATTGTTAATAGGTTTTTTCCCCATAAATATCGTTTGAAACTCACCAGACTCTGTTTCAGTACTGCTCTCGGAACTATCTTCTCCTAAATAAAAATCACATAACACATATTCATCAAAAAATTTTTAAAAGAACATTTGAAGACAACTTAAAGTTCATTTAATTAATGCCAAATTTTCTGTTTGGTTGTGTTAGTTTATTAAACTCCTACACAAGTCAGAAGCATGCCTTGCAAGAACAGAAGACTCCCACTAAACTGTTCACACACCCCCAATCCCACTAACTAGCTCCAAACCCCAAGAAGATCTAAGGTCCCATACATACCAAAATCTTCATAGCAATAACTTTTTATGGTAACAACAAACCCTAAAACAACTGGAAACAATATGTATGCCCATGTATCTCCATAGTTTGGAGATTAGGAAAATAAATTGTGACATGTAAATGAATTTGAATATTACTGTGCACTTAATAAAGAAGAAATATGAAGAATTCTGGGGAAAAAAAGGGGGGACTCATAGGAACTGAGGTAGTGGGAAGAGAGAAGACAGTGACTGCAAAAACATAACTGAAAACAACCCCAAACTTTGAACTTTGGCCAAAGGCAATGACTAACATTATTCCAAGAGGGTGGATGATGAAAACATCTCTCCCTCCTCTCAGCTGAGAAGGGGGTGGGGGACTGCAGGTGCCAAATGGGTCATACATAGATAGTTTTGCTTGACCCTTTTTCTTGAACACAATAGAGGGTTGCTATAGAAGAGTACATCAAGAAATAACTCTAATATTTAAAAAATCAATAAAAATTGTAAAGAATTCTTACTCCTTGGCAGCAAGGAGAGAGAAATATCTTTGTTCTTTGGTCAAAATTTCAAATAATGACTTTGGATGAAATGGTGCCACCTTATCTTGTCTCCAAGATAATCTAAGTTTCCCTCCTCCCCAAGGCAAAAATAGAGGAAACATTTCCCATCCAAGATCATGCCCTATGTGGCAGCTAGGTGGCGCAGTGGATAGAGCACCGGCCCTGGATTCAGAAGGACCTGAGTTCAAATCCAGCCTCAGACCCTTGACACTTACTAACTGTGTGACCCTGGACAAGTCACTTAACCCCAATTGCCTCACCAAACAAAAAAAAAAAAACCCAAGATCATGCCCTGATTTTTTTTTTCCACTCTGAGGAAAAGTTCAGAGCTTGGGATCCTCCAGTCTACTGCTATTTCATATGCAGCTGAGGTGAATTACAAAGGCAGTTTCTATTGCTCAGGCCTGTACAAGTTTAGAGTATATATAACTAAGGCTATCCTCTCCTCTCCCCTCCCACTCCTACCCCACCCCCCAAACCTGGCATACCAGATCCAGCTGGCTATCTCCACTAGTCCCTAACCTTGCTCTCTAGTTATCTAGCCAGATAATTTCCATCTCCAATCCCAAAATGTGCTATTGTCTTCAGCCCCTTTCTCTTTGCTGGAAGGAATAAGATCACTGGGAGGAGAAGCTACTGAAGCAGTTTCTCTACCCTGGAAGGGTCACACAGACCCCACCCTCCCCCTCTGCTGCTCACAGGATGACTTTAAGCAAGTCATATCACCTGGATGGGCCTCATTTACCTCATCTGAAAAATAAAAAATTTCCCAATGGAGAAGCAGGGGACCAGGGAGGTGGGAGAGAAAAAGATTTTTGTTTTTAAAAAAGCCCACTCTTGGGGCAGCTAGGTGGTGCAGTGGATAAAGCACCGGCCCTGGATTCAGGAGAACCTGAGTTCAAATCCAGCCTCAGACACTTGACACTTACTAGCTGTGTGACCTTGGGCAAGTCACTTAACCCTCATTGCCCCACGCAAAAAAACAAAAAAAAAGCCCACTCTCCCCAGTGAACTGTAAGCTCCTTGAGAGTAGGGACTATCTTTTGCCTCTTTCACTATCCTTAGCACTTAGCAAAGTGCCTGGCACATAGTAGGTGATTAATAAATGTTTATTGACTTACTGATTGAGACTGGAGCCATGTTAGTCAGACCCCATTACATTTCCTTGATTGACTTTATACTAAAGAGTTAACAATGAAGTGTTTATAGTTAAGCTTATCTATTTTTGCTTGTGATGTAGATGTTATTATACAATAGTCTTATATAACTAGGGCTCATTTAAGGTGGGCCTTCCTGTTGGAAGCGGGGTTCAGAGTTACTCTGATCACATAAATCTAAACTAACCACATCCTTTAGAATAGCAGGTCAAGAGAGGCTCCTCAAAGAAAGACAGAGTTTATGAATTAAAGGCCGCTAGTTCTTGAGAACCATAGCGAGCTTAGGTCTTCCTGCCAGCTCCCTGTAGCGTTGGGAGTTGACCATAACTACCATGCAAGGGACTTTCCAGGGCCTGAGTCTTTTGATGAATAGGATCAGGTCAGTGGCTAGCAGTGCCACCTGGTGGTTGAACTGCATACCAGGGGAAGCTGATGCTAAGAAGTAAGGGAAGAAAGCTGGTTAGGTGGGAGGAGCACAAGACACAGCCAACCCATTTTCTCCCAACACCAAACACTGGCAAGTATGTGGCACAGTGGATACAGCACTGGGCCTGGAGTCTGAAAGACCAGAGTTCAAATCTGGACTCAGTCACTTACTAGCTGTGTGACCCTGAGCAAGTCACTTAACCCCCATTGCCAAGCCAAAAAAACTATGAAAGGTTATTGGAAAAGTCCCATGGTGTGTAGGAACCAGCAGCAAAGCAAATGCTCATGCTTCCTCTTTCTTCTTCTTTTTTTTAAGGCAATTGGGGTTAAGTGACCTACCCAGGGCCACACAGTCAGTAAGTATCAAGTGTCTGAGGCTGGATCTGAACTCAGGTCCTGCTGAATCCAGGGCCGGCGCCCCATCCACTGCGCCCCCTAGCTGCCCCCCTTCCTCTTTCTTTGATGTCATTATTTAATGTCATTTTATATATATATATATATATATATATATATATATATATATATATATATATATATATATTATTTTTGTGGGGCAATGAGCGTTAAGTGACTTGCCCAGGGTCACACAGCTAGTGAGTGTCAAGTCTCTGGGGCCAGATTTGAACTTAGGTCTTCCTGAATCTAGGGCTGGTGCTTTAACCACTGTGCCACCTAGCTGCCCCTACTATAATTTTAATAACATTTTCACATAACCTTCTGAGTTCTTGTTCATCTATATAACTTTTCCATGAGGATTTTGTTTTGCCAAGGGTCAGGAAGACCTGGGTTCAAAGACCAACCTTGACACATACTGTCAGAGATCCCGGGTATGTATGCTGGGCCAGTTCTTTTCCTTTAAAGTTTCTGAGGACAGGGGGCAGCTAGGTGGTGCCATGGATAAAGCACCAGCCCTGGATTCAGGAGGACCTGAGTTCAAAGCTGGCCTCAGACACTTAAGACTTATTAGCTGTGTGACCCTGGGCAAGTCACTTAACCCCCATTGCCTCTCAAAAAAAAATTACAACAAAAAAAAAGTTTCTGAGGACATCCTCAGGTTGCCTGAGAACCAAAAACCACAAGGGATATGTCTTTAGGTCCTCTTGCCAGTTACCAGGAAGCTGAACTACCAACTGAGTGACAACAAAGAGGTGGGGAGCAGTGTTGAGGTGAATCATAATGGTCTCCTTCCCCTGCTGTGGTTAATTAAATCCCCTTTGGTTAACTGTCCAATCTTTTGCAAATTTTGCATTTCATTTCAGTATCAAACCTAAACTCCCAAAGGGCCTGGCCAGACTCTTGCTTTTTCTACAGTAATGGGCAAGCTACAACCTCTGGTGCTCTAGATGACTCTCTAGAAGGACTCGGGAAAATGTACTCATTTCTATTGGCCAAAGGAGCTTTCTCATCTGGACATTCCCAGTGTCAGCAAAATAACAAGTCCCAGCCCAATCCCTATTATTTGTATTCGCTGTTTATATTGTGCTTCTTATTCTGCCCTCTCTAATCAGCATGACTGAGGGTCACAGGATTTAGGACGTATAGTGCAATCTGCCCATTTTACAGATAAGGAAAGTAAGGCCTAAAGAAGTAAAATGGTTTTTCCTGAGATTACCCAAGTAGTCATTGTCAGAGCCAGGAGGAGACATTCAGGCTCCAAATTCAGCATCCTTCTCATTTTTAATTTTAGCCTTCATCTTTGCCATATGTTAAGGTGCAAAAATATTGCATTGTGTTTAAATCCCACAGTCTGATTTGCTCTTCTCCAGTTACTGAGCATTGTTTCCCTTTTCTTTGCCATTACACTGTTATGAAGATTTTTATTCAGATCTATTTTCCCCCTTTAACAACATCCTTCACTTAGCCCAACAAATTCAGGGCATACCCTTTAAGCATGTCTTACATCAGCCAGGATAGAGTTGGTTCACTACCTCAATAGTACCTGTTAGCCCTTTTATTTCACTAGGAGCTTGGAAAAGAAGGCACTATAAAATGTCCATCTGAAACGACAACCAACCATAGAAAATCATTTTTGAGGGAGAAATGGCAAATGTGCCACCTCCAAAATAGATGCAATCACGCTGGCCTGCAGAGATGTTTGGCCACCTCATTGCTAGCCTCCCTTCCACAGTGTAAGCAGTTTGCACGTGCCAAGGAAGAGCTGGGATTTCCTCAATGAGGAAATACTGGGGCAGGTTACAAGCCTAGGAAACTGCACAAGGCACAGAAACGCTAACAGAAATGCCCGGGATCACCCAGCCAGTGTCACAGACAGGATTGGAACCCCAAATCTTCCTAACTAGAAACGCGACACTCTCTCCACTAAGGCTATGCCACCTCAATACAAGAAAGCCAACAAAAGAAATTACAGTACCCTCTGTTGCCTTGGCTATGCTGAATCATGACTTGTCAGGCATAATCACTGGCTACTTGCAAAGCAACACCCCAGGATTTAGACCAATTATATCTGGGAAGAGTTTTGGTGTCCCTCCATCAGGCACAAGTGTGAGCCTGGTGCTTCCTGGAAGGAAAGGGCCAGCCTGGAATAAAGGCCTAACTCACGCATAAGCTTCTGAAAGCTTGGACAGCAGATAATGCAATTCAATTTAGGAAACTGAATTCAATCCAGTACCTACTATAGGCAATAAGAAACAATTAGACCAAAAGGAAACATGTCTGCCCTAGAGAAACTTCTGTTCCATGGCAGAGATACAACCTAGGCACAGAGAAGAAAACATGAAGCATATGCAACAACAAAATACAAAGTAATTGGGTAGGGAGGGCAAAAACAATGAGGCAAAGCCAGAAGCAGCCTCTGAAGTGAGTCCCAAATGATGGCATAGATTCCAAGCCCACAATAAAGGATTTATAATTAGTAACTTTGAAAACATTTTACAGGTAACAAAATGTTGCCTTTTTTAAAAAACAGTCACACTTTGGCTGTGTCTACAGAGTATAGAATAAAACCATAAGCAGGCAACACAACAAACCTCCAGGGCCAGTAGGGTTAATTCTGCCCAACACAGGACTCATCAAGCAATCTGCTCAGGTGTTTTGACTGACCTCCATTATAGCAAGCTCTAGTACGAAACAATAAAAGTCGCTTCCATACCTGGTTGGAGCTCTGGAGAAGCATCCTCAGAAGAATCAAGACTCTCTGATATACTTTCTAAATTTGGGAAAGAAAGAAAATTCAAAATACAAGAATAAAAACAAAGATGAGTAAGCCAGGTATAAACCCTCAAATTCATGTCATTTTAACCCAACAAGCCACAACCCGACTATGGCATCTATTACGTTCAGAATCCAATCACTGATTTTTATCTAACACCAATCTCAAACCCTCTACATCGACTATTTCATGTCATAAAAACAAGGTTTGGATTTCAAACTGATGCCTTTAAAATATAGTTGGCTTACATTGTGGCAAGGAAATTATTTTAGGTAGAAGCAGTCTAAAAAATCATCACACACTCAAAAAAAAAAAACCACAACAGGGCAGGGCAGGGCAGTGTTTGACTTGGTTCCTTAGTCACCAGACTCTACTTTAAACAAAAGAAACTGTACTGTTTGCTTTGTGTGGCCAGCCTGGAGCTCACATTCACAGTTACTGAGGAAGCAATAAAGCAGACAAAAGAACACCTGTTTTTAGACCTATTGTGGAACTTAGAGAGCAGACAAGAGCTCCTATACCAAGAGTCTGGCAGGGCCCAGAGCCAACAGCCAATTTAACCACACAATCAGCCCAACGTTTTTCTCTTTTATCTTGATGGACTGTTTGTGCTAGTAGTGAATTGTTCAGTCTTTCTGAGACTCAATTTCCCCCTCTGGAAAATGAGGACATCAGCCTAGATAATTTCTGAGGTAGCTGGCAAAACAGTTATTGTTCTGCAGCTAGAGAATAATACAAGATGAGGTTGGGCAAATAAGGCGGGGCCACCATGTGGAGGGAAACACTCCTGATTTGACAAGGAGTTTATCCTTGATACACTGGTCCAACAAGGAGATGTGATGGCTTCCTTTTGTTTGTTTGGAAAAAAAGAAAACTATAAAAGTAACCATTTCCTTTTTTTTTTTTTTTTTTGGCAAAGCAATGAGGGTTAAGTGACTTTCCCAGGGTCACACGGCTAGTAAGTGTCAAGTGTCTGAAGCCGGATTTGTACCCAGGTACTCCTGAATCCAGGGCCCATGCTTTACCACTGCGCCATCTAGCTACCCAAAAGTAACCATTTCAATAACAACGAAAAATCTCCAAGGAACTCAACATGATTATATAACCTGAATGGCTTGGTTTTTTAACAGTAAAAGCAACATTGCTTTAATAACAACAATGAAAGAATAAGTAATTTTGACTATTATAAATACCCAAATTAAGTACAAAGGACCTATGAAGGAAGATGAGTCTGCACCCAAAGAGAAACTAATAAACAGAAGTATGTATAGAATGATATTATATATACACACACACATATATACATATCTGTGTCTAATGTTAACCATCTCTAAGGTGGGAGTGGGGAGGAAAGAAAAAAGGAAAACAAGAAATGTATATGATAATTTTAATGTATATTTAAAAGGAATAGGGAGTTGTACTTGACAGATTTGCTGTTTCATGTTCAATCTTTTTTATTATGCTACATTATAAAAATGCTTGCTTTATTCCATAAATTAAAATAAAATAAACATTTTTCCAAAGTTAAAAAATCCAAATTGAGCTACCTAGCACAGGTGGTCTGTGATGAAATTCATGCTACTGACTCTACTTGAATCCTATGTTGGTGTCACTCTTCCTTACCAGCTTCTGGCCAGTTGCCACCAATGGGGTAGTTGTACTGGCCTGAGGCAGCATGTACCATGATAGTCAAACCACCCTCCCTTCACCTTAACTACCACTGCCTCTTAGAGCCCAATAGAGATAGCCCAGGACCATAAACCCCAAACCCTTGGGAATAGTAGTGTTCTCCATACCACCAGTCCTGCTTTTAGTGGGGCCCTGCAGTCATCCTTGGGAGAATCATTGAGGAAAAGGCGCTACCTTCTTGGCCACCACCAACACGAACTGTTCTACAATTGCTGCTTACTTTTTTTTTTTACCTGAATGACTTATAATAAAAAAATTCCTTGATAAACAAATATCGACAACATGTTCATTCTGTTTTTCTCAGGGCTCTTGTCCTTTCACATCTGTATGCGTGAAAATACATATGAATACATAAATAGACTTGTTTGCTTTTTAAGATAGAAAATCTGTCTGTTCATGGTACTCTTGTCATCCTTTACTGAGAATTATTTCATGATCATTTCATTTGTCTCCATATTCCCTGGAAATCCTCACACATTTGTCACTTTAAATGAGGTGGGCATGTCACATCCCACTAACTTGTTTCAGGATAGTTTGTTTGTTACTCCCCATCCTTTGGATATTACATTTATATCTGTTTTTTCCTCCTTTACAAATAAATTATGAAAAATTTTGTATGGCTATTTTTAAATTTTTTCAATTACATGCTTAGGATATACTCTAGTTAATGAGATCTTTGTGTCATGAGTTACAGAAGATCTGTTTCATAACTCTTCTACTGTACAGCCAGACTGACCTCCAAAAAAAAGCAATTCTCCCAGCTGTTTCAGATTATACCTTCTTCCCTATAGTCTCACCAAAAAAAAAAAAAAAGAGTTCTCACTTGTGTTTATTTTTTTTTGACAATTTAATGAGAACAACATAGTGATGTTCTGGAATCAGTTCTTATAAGCTCAAAAAAATCAAGTGTTAAGTTTTCAGTGTGAGAATTTCCACCTTGGAAATTGACAGATAGAACCAATCAGGGCTTGATTTATTGTTGATTGTCTAGATTTTAAGAAATCGATGAGGAAAATGGTAACAATGAAGAAACTTAAAAGTGTGTTGTACATATATTTTTTTCATATCAGAGAGCCAGCTGTTAAAATTTTACCAGCATACCCCTGACACAAGATGTATTTATTATTTTTCAAATTAGGATAATCAATTTCACTAAGGAAGGGTCCCAAAACTTCCTTACTTTCCATTTTACTCTTGGAGTCCAAAAGACCTGAGTTCAACTCCAGCATTAGAAACTGACCCTGGGCAAGTAACTTAAACTCTGTCTGACCCAGTTTCCTCATATGTAAAACAGAGTAAATAATACCTACTTCCTAGGATTGTCATGGGAGTAAATGAGATATTTGTAAAGTATTTTGTGAATCTTAAGGCACTATACAAATTATTATTATTTTACAGATGAGAAAACTGAAGACAAGAGATGTGACTTGCCCAAGGTCACTGTATTAACATACAGTAAATAAGTGGCAGAGCCAGAATCCAAATCCCATTTCTCTGACTTCCAATTCATCACTCTTTATACTATACTGGGATTTCACCTCTTTCATTGTTCATTTTGGTCACCTCAGTTCTATTGTTTTACTGACCAAGTAGCTATTTAATGAGTGTTCAAACAATCAGCTCTTGATATTATTTCCCATTTCCATTATTCTAACTTTTACATACTGATTTTTTTCATTTCTACCATCACTTTTATTGCATCCTTTAAAAAAAAATTACTTGATTTTTCATCAGGTTTCTTTTCCAACTTCTTTAGGGAGCCTCAGTTGACTTCATATTTCTTTCTATCTTTAAAAATTGACCAAGGACTGTTCATTTCTAATTTTCAAGTAACCACAAAGGACATTTTTGTTGGGAGCTATATTAATATGACGTTGCAAATAGGCTCAGGTTGACAAAACATTGTCTTTGTCCAAGAAAAAGCAAATCAGTTACCAAAAAGATGGAGACTGATGTTGTACAGTTTCAGCTTTCAAACAAATACACATCGCTTTAAAATGACCATACCTCTTTCTTGTGAAGAGAGAGTTTCGTAACCGCTAGAAAGGGAGGAGAAACAGCTAGAACTGGGGAGAAAAGAGAGAAGATGTTAAATTGGAATGTTTTCTAGATGAGATAGTTATACTACTCTTCAAGATGCCCATTATAAAATGTTCTCCCCAAAATTTGTTGTGTCACTTTTCAGTCATGTCCAACTCTCCAAGACCCCATTTGGGGTTTTCTTGCCAAAGATACTGGACTGGTTTGCCATTTCCTTCTCCAGCTAATTTTACAAAGGAGGGAACTGAAGCCCAGGGTCACACAGCTAGTAAACTGGATTTGAACTCAGGAAGATGAGTCTTCCTGACTCCAGGCCCAGCACTCTATGCACAATGATGCCACCTAGCCAGGCTTTCCTAAAAATACTGAAAATAAATTCCCAGAATAGTAAATACAATTACCAAGAATGTTGCTTACAAAGAAGATGTTTTCCTTTGGATGGTCCACAGAAATGGAGTGTTAACATGGTTAACAATGAATAAAGTCTAAATAATTACTCTCCATCATGGAAAGAGAAGTAACCTGGAGAACACATTCACCATTGCAGTGGGAAGTCACTTTATTACTTGTAATAAAGGGACTGGACTAGCCAATCTAAGATATCTCCCAGGTCTAAATCCTAGGAACTTCTTCTAGGTCAAAGCTCTCTTGTAATAACTTTTGGGGGCAGCTAGGTGGCGCAGTGGATAGAGCACCAGCCCTGGAGTCAGGAGGACCTGAGTTCAAATCCGGCCTCAGACACTTAACACTTACTAGCTGTGTGACCCTGGGCAAGTCACTTAACCCCAAATGCCTCACAAAAAAAAAAAAAAAGTTGCCTAGGGATAATAACTTTTTTATGACTGGGACTAGATGACTATGATTCTAAATCTTTTTTTGTTTCCTTTTTGTGGTCCCAATACATTTCTCTCAGATGTAGCGGTAAGAGTATTCAGTTTGGACTCAATAAAGCCTGGCTTCAAGTATCTCAACCTGTGTATGCCTCGGCTTCCTGGGGCATAGTTCCCAAGTCACAGATGGGATACAATCTTTGTTGGTGGAGGGCATTTCTAGCCTGATGGACTGTTTGGTTTGGTTTGGTTTCTTTAACCTATAAACTGAACCATTTCAACAACAATAAAAAAAACCCTCCTCAGACTTCCCAATGTGGCCATATAACCTGAACTATATCTAATACAGAGTATAATTACCTAATGACAACAACAACACATTCACTGTATATTTTTGTCTCTATCCTTTTACATGCTTGTGAGAGGTTCTATGCCATGTCTTTTTTTTTAATCAAAAAAAAAAATCAGTCTAGTTAGGCTGCTTGTGTAGTAACATCGTTCCAACATCACTTCCCATTTCTTTCCATATTTCCTGATGATCCCTGCATTTTTTGCTTTTAAGGGTGTAATCAGCTCACATCCTGCTCACATCATGTTTTAGCCAATTTTTTACTCTCATAAAGAAGCTATGGAAATGTTTGTAGAAACAGGTTTTTTTGTTTGTTTTCGTCCATTCTCTCTAGATAACAGATGAATTTCTGCTCACCTAGTGGTTTTGCCCTTCTTCCCAGCCAGAGCTGGAGTAAACCTCAGAGGTCATCTAGTTCAAGTCCTCATTTTTCAGATGAGGAAACAGCGTATTCAGTGACTTGCCCTAAGGTCATATGGGATTTGAACTCAGGACCTCATTTGAGAACCAGTACTGTTTCCGGGGAACCATCTTTAGCACCTATAGAGATAGCATAACTCTCTCCCTTGTCCCTGATCATTTGATTCTAGGTAATGATAATAAAATTAGCATTTAATACAGAACTGCAAAGTTTGCAAACCACTTTGTATATGTTATCTCATTTGATCTTCACAAGTCAGAGGTGGTACTTATTATTGTTCCCATTTTGCAGATGAGAAAAATGAGGCTAACTAGTCACACAGCTGTAGGGTCTGAGGCAGGAGGTAAACTCAGCTCTTCCTGCCTCCAAATATAGCACTTTTTGCATTAAGCCACCCAGATGCAAATACAGAATCATTGTTCTGTTCTTATTTATCTGCTCTACTCCTGGCTCTCAGAGCTCTAGGTCATTAGAACTCTGACTGTCCCACCTGGTACAACACAGCCTGGCTGCCAATCTCCTCATTCCATTCCCACTGCTCTCTCCAAGATCACCAGCGATCCCTTAGTCGCCAAATCCAATGGTCTTTTCTCAATCCTCATGCTTCTTGACTTCTCTTGGAGCCTTTGACAATGGCCATCACCCCTTTCTCCTTAATACTCTCTTCTCTCTAGGTTTTCAGGACACTCCTCTCTCTGGCTTCTCCTCCTACCTCTCTGACCCCTCCTCAGTCTCCTTTTCTGGATCTTCTTCCAGGTCAAGCCCACTAATCATGGGAGTCCCATCCCAGGCTCTCTTCTCTCTTTCCTCTCTACTATTTCAGTTTCCATGAATTCAATAATCATCTCAATGCTAATGATTCTCAACTATACTTATCCCATTTACCCAGCCCTCACCTGTCCAGTCTCACATCTCCAACTGCCTGTTGGACATCTGCTGTCTCATAGGCACCTTAAACTCAACCTGTCCAAAACTAAGATCACTATCTTACTCCCAAATCCTCCCTCCTTCCAAACTTCCCTATTGACATTCTTGTTGTTGTTTAAGTCGTGTCTGACTCTTCATGACCCCATTCAGGGTTTTCTTGGCAAAGATACTGAAGTGGTTTGCCATTTACTTCTCCAGCTCATTTTGCAAATGGGGAAACTGAGGCCACCAGGGTTAAGTGACTTGCCCAGGGTCACACAACTAGTATGTGTCTGAAGCTGGATTTGAACCCAGGTCTTTCTGACTCCAGGCTGTGTGCTATCCGCTACACCACCAAGCTGCCCACATTTTGTACACCACTATCCTCCCAGGCACCCGGTCTTAAAACCTAGGTGTCATCCTCAATTTATCACTTCCCCTCTTGGCAACCCCCCCATACACATATCCAATCTACTGTCGAGGCCTTTAGATTTTAACTTTGCAACATTTCTCGGATACTCTCCCTTCTCTCTTCTGACGTTCACATCACCCTCATCACCTCATGCCTGGAATACTGCAACACCCTGTTGGTTGGAATGCTTGCCACAAGTGTCTCCTCTCACCAATACATCCTCTTGTCAGCTGTCAAAGTGATCTTCCTAAAAGATAGAGCCAACCATGCCACCTTCTCCCCACCAACTCAATAAGCTCTCGAGGTTCCCTATCACCTTCTACAAGAAGCCTTTCCTGGTTCTTCTTCATTCTAGTCCCTTCCATCTGTTGCTTATTTCCAATTTGTCCTATAGTTTGTTTGTACACAATTGTCTGTGAGTTTTCTTCCTGTTAGTCTCTGATCTCCTCGAGAGTGGGACCATCTTTTCTCTTTGTATCCACAGAGGTGGTGACTAATAAATGTTTACTGACTGACATGAGGAGAGTCCAACAAATTCTCATTTAATGAGTAGGCAAAATACAATAAAGATGCTAGTGGTGGCCAGAAGAGGTCACTGTGCTGCTCAGAGATGCTTGTTTGGTTGTCTGGGTGAACTAGATGATCCTTGTACCTACCAGTACCTATCAGTCTCAATCTGTAATTAACAAATAAATAAACTAAAAAGAATTAATAAATGAATGACTAAACAAAAGCATGAATGAAAGAATGAATGAATGAATGGATAGAGAAATGAATGAATGAATGCATACATGCATGCATGCATGAATGAATGGTTATGTGATCTGTACATGGGAGAAATTCAGCAAGGAACAAGAAGAGATTCTAGGAGAGGAGTCGCTTCTGGCTGGGAGGCTGAAGAAGAGGCTGCCCGGGGAAATGACATCCAAGATGGACTTTACATTCTAATCCCTCTTTCACATACCAGCCCTTCAAACATCTGAACCCTGCTATCAAGTCTCACAGAGTCGTCTCTTCTCTAAATATTCCCAGCTCTTTCAAGAAATTATCACATGGCAGGGACTCAAAGCTCTTTGTTATCCTGGTCCAGGATCTGATTCCAAAAGGCAGAGCATGGAGAAAATGCCTCTCTGCTCTGGAGGGCTCTTTCATAGAAGCATCGAGATCGGCAAATAGCCAGAACATCAGAGTACAAGAAGAATAGGAACGGGAACCAAGGTAGGAAAGGCGGTTAGAAATCAGCCAGGAAAGGCCCTTGAAGAGGAAATGGGGGAGAACAACGGTTGGTGTGTGGATGCAAATTGGGCCATAAGCACTGATGGAAAGTCCCATCTGTATGAAGTTGGCATACAGTGTACTTGTATGAACTGAGGGCAGAGAGAAGTGAGCAGAAGCAGGACAATAATGTATATAATAATGATATAGTGGGAAAATGGGTACGGGTTGGGGTTGGGGTTCTTGGGAATTCCTCTTTAAAGAATTACACCCTCTTGCACACAAAACTTAGTTAGAACAAGGTGATAGTTTATTTAGGAGCAAGGGAAGGGAAGGGTGGGGGGAGGGAAACCATGAAAGAAATCCTTAGACTTTTCATGGGGAGATTGGCATAAAGCACATGGCTCAGAGGTACCAAATCTCCTCGAACAGGAGACTGGAAGGTACTTTTATAGAGGACTGATGGGGGTGGACCATCTGCCCGTGAAAAGTTCCTTTAGTGAGAGAGGACCATCCCCCACTGGTGGTAGCTGGGGGAATTGGGTGAGCAGTGGAGGACCATCCCCCACTGTTAGTGACTAAAGGAATTGGGTGAGGGGTGGCCACACCCAAACTTATCTCCCCAGGATAAGGGAGACCGGAATGAAGGGTAGGAATCCCAAGCTAGCTCAGTCCGATTTGGTTCCTCTAGGCGTTATCTGTCCTCTGGTTTAGTTTCTCAAGGAGAAGATTCCTCGGTGTGCCCCAGAGAACTTCTGGGGTGCTCTGCGCCCCATGACAGTAACAACATCTTAAAGATACGTGTTTGAAAGACCTAAAACTCTTCTTGTTTGATCTAGGTCTTCTTAAACTGCTCCCACTGGCAACCCCTTTTCACCTGAGAAATTTGTATGCGACCCCAGACACATAGATCCATAAAACAGGTATACACGACCTTTTACTGCGGCCAAATTTTTCACAACCTCCACATTCAGTTACAGGACCCTATATGAGGTCACAACCCACAGTTTAAGAAGCTTTGGTTTAGTTGATTGGTCATGTCTGACTCTTCATGGCCCCACTTGGGGTTTTCTTGGCAAAGATACTGGAGTGGTTTACCATCTCCTTCTCCAGCTCATTTTACAGATGAGGAAACTGGGGCAAACAGGGTTAAGTAACTTGCCCAGGGTCACACAGCTAGTAAGTGTCTGAGGCTGGATTTGAACTCAGGAAAATGAGTCTTCCTGACTCCAGGCCCTGCACTCTATGAACTATGGTGCCACTCTAACTGCCCTCTAAGAACTCCAATTGACATGATTATCAGTCCTGACTCAAGGACCATGAAGAAGCATACTACTTCCTGACAAAGAGGTGATAGACGGAATGAGACACCCAGACATGGGCAATATGGAAATTTGTTTTAATGAACTATACGTATTTGTTACAATGGCTTTGTCTCTCCACACACACACCTGCCCAAACTAGAGGGAGGGGAAGAGAAAGGGAAGGAGGGAGGAAGAGATTTTTGGTAAAAATTAAATTTTTTAAATTTAAATAGGCAATGAGGTGCACATCAAAGGAAATAATTAGACATTATATATTGGGAAGATTACTTTGGTTTGGGGGTGAAGGCCCCATTGGGGATGGGAGACACTGGAGACAGAGAAACCAAAAAGAGGCTATTTCAAGCAATTGTCCAAGAAAGAGGGAATTAAGAAGTGAAGGGGAGGGGGGGGAAGGGGCAGCTAGATGGCACAGTGGTTAAAGCACCAGCCCTGGATTCAGGAGTACCTAAATTCAAATCCGGCCTCAGACACTTGACACTTACTAGCTGTGTGACCCTGGGCAAGTCATTTAACCCCAATTGCCTCACTAAAAAAAAAAAAAAAAAAGAAGTGAAGGGGTTGGGGTGGGGGGGGTGGCGGGGAAGACAGGGGGAAGGGAGGAGTATATTGCAGTGAGATGATGTTGCTGGTGTAGAATTTACTTGATGACTTAGTCCCTGACCAGAACTGAGGGGCAGAGGAAGAATTCAAAGATGAGTCTGAGGAATCGTTCTGGGTGACACCATTAAGAGACCCAGAGAAGGTCCAGAAAGGGAGGAAGTCTGGGAGGTGATGAGGGGCTCCATATTAAACATGTTCAGTTTGAGGAGTTGGTGGAGTCACTGAGGAGGCAGTTGTAGATGCTGGCCAGGGGATCAGAGGAGAAATTGGGAGATGTCCACAAAGAGGTCACCGATAAAGCCCTGGGAGAGGGCCAAGCCATTATCCTCTGCTCCTCTGGGACTCTGCACAAGCTCACATTTCCTTGCCCTAGCAGCTGACTCACCTGCCCCATCTTCCCCACTCTCCTCTTCAAGAGACTGCTGAGAACACTCAGCAGTCTACAAACAGGGGAAGCATACCACTGACTCATTTCATGGTCCTAGGGATTCCCAAGTTTGTTAACACACTCCAATTTCTAAGAACTACCAGCATGCTCACTTTCTAATATCAACCTTGAATCCTGAACTCACACCTCGATCAATGGTGGTGGTGGTTCTGACATCTTGGGATGCCAGGCATGACAACCAGTACCAGCTTGGCTTGTTGGTCCCTAATTGTCTTATGCAACAAATGGAACTGAATGATTCTTTTGTTTTAAATTGAAGGATCAGGGCAGCTAGGTGGTGCAGTGGATAGAGCACTGGCCCTAGATTCAGGAGGACCTGAGTTCAAATATGACCTCAGACACTTAATACTTACTAGCTGTGTGACCCCAGGCAAGTCACTTAACCCCAATTGCCTCAGCAAAAAAAAAAAAAAAAAAAGGAGCAAATAGCTCATGCACAATCTGTACAGAACAGGTCAGCTTAAAACCTGTGTCAGTACAGATAGAGAAACACAAATGCCACCTCTAGCAGAGAAGCAGGGGCTACAGGGGCAGAACAGTGTATACAGAGGGGCAGCTAGGTGGCACAATGGATAAACCACCAGCCCTGGATTCAGGAAGACCTGAGTTCAAACCCAGCCTCAGACACTTGATACTTACTAGCTGTGACCCTGAGCAACTCACTTAACCCTCATTGACCCGCAAAAACCAAAGCCAAAAAACAGTATATACAAATGCAGAATGTGTAATCTGAGTGAGTGCATTTGGGGAATTGCTCTTCTTTATTATGTGTTTTCAACCTGGACATGAAACTCCCCAGAAATGAAGTGTGGTATAAAGACAAACGGAATTAATGAAGACATTGGATTTTTTTTTAAGTTCCAGGAATCCCATCACCAAAATGCAGTGCTCCCACATCAGTCTCCCGACAGATATAGTTTGTGAAATGCCCTTTCCTGCTTGTTACAAGGGTTTGCTTTTTTTTTCTCCTTCTTCCTCTAGGTTTTTTAGTGGGAGGGTAGAGGTGGAGGAAGGGAATTAACAACAGAGATAGTCAAAAAACAGGGCCACTGTAACATTTCTTTAAAATGCCCAGAAAAGAACAGAAGGAAGCACAGTCAAGCAGGACAGTTTTGAAAGTAACATAGATAAAGGCAAGCAGCCTGAAACAGAGATTGATGGGTTCCCATAGAACCATCTTTTGTGTCCTGCTGCCTATATGAAAATGCTCCTTTTTGGTTTTTATGTTTGGGTTATCATCACTGTTGTTTCAATCCTCTTCATCTAGAAAGTCAGTCACAATTGTTTAGCTGCTGACTCTGTTTCACACATCCAGGTTGTCAGCTTCCCTGGCTGCACAGAGAGAAAATGCAACAGAAACTCTCTGGCCTCCCAGGGTAGAACACTTTCATTTTGAAAATGGGAAACTCTCAATGAGACAGAATGGCATACTGGATAGAAGGCTAGACCTGCAGTCAAGAACAGGTGGGTTCAAATCCCACCTCAAACAATTTCAAGTTAAATGACTCTGGGCAAATCACTTAACCACCCATCTGTGCCTCAGTTTCCTCATCTGAGGAAATGATAAATGAGGGTGTTGGACTCCATGGCTTGTAAGATCCTTTCTGGTTCCCATCTCATAATTCTATAATACTTGTATAATGTATTTGCTAAATGCAAAGATGAGGCAGCAAGGGAGAAATAAAATGGGGCTGGGGGAAGGAGTCACCTGACTTCCTACCAAGTATCTTTGGTTGTTTTAGCCACTACCTTTGCTCTCTGAGTAATCTCTTTTTTCTTGCTGCCTGCAAAGATTCGAAACTTGAAATGAGGAAGTAAATTAGATCCACTGAATCTGCTCCATAATGATGTCTTTGCAGAGTCTGTATTTGAGTCAAAGCCACCTTATAACTAGGGCGTTGGAGACCACTCACTCTCCAAGGGACCACTGGACGGGGGTCAGTTTAGAGGCCTCAGAATTAACAAAGCTGGTAAATTTGAAGAGGATCCAGTGGCCACCAAGTCCCAAACACAGCCCAAAATGAATGTCAACTATAACCTATGTGATGTTAATATGAATATATGGATCACCTGGATTGGATGGAGGTAACTTATTATTCAAAAGTATTTGTTATGAAACCCTGGGTTAATAGGAGCAAAATGTCCTTCAACTGAACTCCAAACCTGAACCCAGATAGCTAGCAGATAAAAGACTCTACCTAGTGGCTTCTTTTCAGGATAGTAAGTCCCTATCTTATGGTGACATCTTGGCGTCCTCATCCTTGCCAAACCCTTTTTTGGAATCCTGTAGTCTTATCATGATGCTTCTGTATTTCCTCCATACTTATTATAACTGAAATTGTTAAACTGCTTTTTGCTTCTGGGTTGATTTCTGTATTATACTATTGAAACTGGACTAAAGCCATATATACCCTCAGAAATGGGGAGTCCCCCAAGCTTCTCTCTTAGGAGGGAAGTCTCCACATGATCATGTTGTGTTATCTTTCTTCTTGGGGCAAAATATTAAATTGATATTATGTTTCTCTGTCTCTGATCTGTTTCATACAAGGACAGGTATCATGTTCTCTGATCTAGTTCATTTTGTAGGAGATATTTTAAGATATTATAATTTCTCTGATCTGTTTCTTAATTTTGTAGGAGAAATTAAACATTATTTCTCTGATCTGTTTGTAGGAGACAGACAGATACAAAAACTATATTTTAATATTTGACAGTGATGAGTGGACATTGAGCCTCTGTAGACCCATGGGAGCTAGAATCCACACCCCACCCCCAGAGGCAGTCCACTCTACCTTGGACATCTCTAATGGTTAGCCAGATAGCAAGTCTACTTTGCCTCTGCAACTTCTATTGACTATTCCCTAGGGTCAATAGAACTAAACTAATCCCTTGCCCACCAGACAGGTCTTCAGATCCAACTATCGTTCACCACCACCACCCCTTTTCCCCACCAGTCTTCTCTTCTTCAAGCTAAACACCCCCAGTTCCTTCAACAGACAGATCTTCATATGGTATGAAGCCAAAGACTTTCACCATACTGACTGTCCTTCAGTGGACACCCCCCCACCTGATCGATGTCTTTCTTAAACCATGTTGCCCAATACTTCCATGCTACATACTGGGGTTTACTTACTGGCCAGACCCATAGTTGGGAGCAGAAAACATAATGTACCTAAAGTCTTGTATTTTATTACCACTAAAGAGCCTAATGGGAAAAGAGCTCGAGTGTCCTACCATGGGATGATGCCCTAGCAACAGAACAGTGGGGTTCCTTCTTTACCCCATCCTCCCTTTCTGTCCCTCACCAACCACACACCCCAATCTGCCAGGCAATAAGTGGGAAAAAACACTCTCCCAACTCCAAGTCCTACATTCCTCCATACTTATTATAACTGAAATTGTTAAACTGCTTTTTGGCCTAGATGTAGGCCATGGCCTGAGGCAAGCTGTGTGACTGGGGAGGGAGGAGTGGACAAAGACAGAATGGCAGGGGATAGGATGAGGGCTTGGGGGAGGGGGAGGAGCCACAGACAGAGAGGGGTTATGGCAAACTGGAAATCTGCCAGAATAAATTGTCTCGTTTCCATCAGTGGTCATCATCATGTCATCATCACCATCGTCGATGGCATTCATAGGGCTGCTTTTAACATTTACTAAAACACTTCACACCCATGATCTCCACTGATCCCCCGAGCCAACCAGAGGAGGGTACCAGAAGTGTGATTTACTCTTTTTTAAAGATGAGAAACTAAGCATAAGGAAGGTTAAATGGACTGTCCATGGTCACCCAGAGAGGGAGGCTTTGAACCCAGTACTTCCCGACTCCAATGGGAAGAGAAGGGAATAAGCATTTATTAAACACCCAACAAGTACCTTGCACTGTGCTAAGCAAAGTGTGTGAGTGTGTGAGTGTGTGTGTGTGTGTGTGTGTGTGTGTGTAATTTCATGATCACAACCCTGGGAGGTAGACTATTGTTAGACCCATTTTACAGTTGAAGAAACTGAGGCAGACAGCAGTTAAATTACTTACCTTAAGGTTTATTAGCACTAAATGTCACAGAGCTGCTGGCCAAGACCACATCTGAACCTAGGTCTTCCTGACTTCAGGCCCCATCTTGCTCCATGACAAGCACTGCACCCACTATCCCCATGCTATTTCCCAAACCACCTCACCTGTTATTCATTGTTTTTGGAGGGAGGGGAGTGTCTAGGGATGCTAATCCCACTAGCTCTGGAGTTAGGAAATAGAAGTGAGAGTAGGGGAGAAAGAAGAAGTTCTGGTCACGTCCCTCTTCCCTCCTTTTTCCCCTTGTCACTGCAAAGCAGGCCTGCCACTAGACAGGCATCATCAGAGAGAGGATTAAAAGGGTGGGTGGTGGGGGGAGAAAGAGGCCAGAGCTCAGGGTCTACAGCAGCCAAAGAAAGACAAGAGCACCTGCCCCAGCAGCAGCCTCAGCTGTAGGGGAGGGCAGCTCCCATTTGTATACACAGGACATAGATAAACTAAAGATTTCCTCTATTTGTGTATAAACGTTCATTCTGGTAAATATGTACACCAAAGCATCCGTTTCTTAAAAAAACAAATCCTGATCTGAAAAATGTGTTTTTTCTTCCACTCACCCTGTAGATTCACTTCGTATTTCCTACAGCATGTTACGTGGGAAAGAAAATTTGTTGTGTTGGATTCAAGACCTCACTCTGACACTTATCTCCTCTGCGACACTGATAAGTCACCTCCCCTCCAGGGGCCTCAGTTTCCCCTAAAATGAGAGGATTGAACTGGATGACCTCTTCACTCTATAGAAGGGGGAGACTAACAAAGGGCCAGAGATCCTTTGCAGGTGTAAATCAATCAACAACCTTATCTCCCCAAAGCCACGTGAGGCTCCCTTGTTCTCCAAAGTCAAACTCTCACCGGAATTTGCAAATAATCTTGTACCTCCCTCAGCCGGAGAGGAGCAGGAAGGATCAAGTCCCTAGAGGAAGACATCCAAGAAAGAAGTAAACATTGCCTTCAGAAAGCCTGTGGTTGAATCAGCTCTCTTCATTTATGTGTCAAATACATTTTGATGGCGGAGGGGGGCAAAAGAATTCGTTTCAATTCAACAAGGATCTAAATAGGTCTTGAGAGCACAAGGGCCAAAAGATGACCAGCCTCTGTCCTCAAGACAGAAATGTTAGGAAAGTCTGGCAGCAGGAAATTCTGAGCAGGCACTGGCTACTTGAGGGTGCAGAAGGATGCAGACCACAGACTAACTAACTCTGCCTGGGACCAGCGTGGGCTTTTGTGAACCACATACCACAATATTTAGGTCATTTTTTATGTTTTCAAACACTTGCCAAACATTTTTATCACTTGTTTAATGCCCCCACTTTAAATTCCCCTCTGGGACTGCCTTTTATCTCCTCTCAGAATCTAGTCATTTACTTCAAATCTTCCCAGCTAGAATATAATCTCTCTGAGGGGAGAGGCTGTTTTCGCAGGTCTTTACATCCTCAGAGTTTAGCAGTAGAGACAGAATGACTCATCTCACTATGGATACAGAAAAACTCCCTTTTCAAGTCTCGTGTATGTTGATCCGGGAAAATCCCATTAGCCTTGAGCTCCTCCCAAGAGGCAGAAGCCACAGCAAACACGCTCTACTCAATAACAAAGGCTGAAGCTTCTGGCTCTCCCTCTTTGGGGAGGAGCTAGCCAAAGCCATCTCGGGAGAGTGTCAATGCTGTCAAGAGAATCCATCTGTTCAATGAGCCATGTTCTCAGCCTCAGCCTCCTTTGGCCTCTTACCTAGACAATGCAGTGACCAAATTCTCCAGTCTGAAAGTCAAGATTCTTGGCTTCTGAAGCTGGCTTTGGTCAGGGTCTTTGCAATGCAGGAGATGCACTTCTCAAGAGATGCTCCAGATTAAGGGCAGCCAGAAGAAAGAGCTATATAAGGCTGCCTCTGATGACAAGGAGAATCTTGTCTGAAGACATTCAACTCAACAGTTATTCAATCAATCAATCAGCATGAATTAAGCACCTAGCGTATGTCATGAATAGTTCTAGGTACTGGGAATACAAAGGCAAAAATGAAACTGGCCCTGTTGTTAAAAGACAGAAGACAACAAGCACACATATACTGCTCTGGAGGACAGGGTGCACTAGAAGTCAGGTAGACCTGGGTTCAAATCTCACCTGACACTACCTTTGGGAGACCCTGGACAAGGCACTTTTCTCATCTATTAAATGACAGGTGGGAGCAGATAGTCTCTGCCATAACTTTCAGCTCCAAATCTACCATCCTATATACATGTACACACACATTCCATCTCAAAAGCCAACAGGTATATAGGCAGCTAGGTAGCCCAGTGGATGGAGAGATCTAGGGTTCAAATCTAGCCACAGACACTGACTGGCTATGTGACCCTAGGATGTCCTTTAACCACTGACACACAGTAGGTGCCACGTAAAAACATTTATACCCTTTTCTGTCCTTACCCTGCCTTTCCCTTCCCAGGGTGCTAGACCCTAAAAGGAAATACAAAGTTCAGACAAGACTCACACTTCAAAGAACCAATTAAAAGAAAAGTGGGGGGGCAGCTAGGTGGCGCAGTGGATAGAGCACCGGCCCTGGAGTCAGAGTACCTGAGTTCAAATCCGGCCTCAGACACTTAACACTTACTAGCTGTGTGACCTTGGGCAAGTCACTTAACCCCAATTGCCTCACTAAAAAAAGAAAAGAAAAAAGAAAAGTGAACTATCCAAACTACTGTCACAATAACATGCTGTACTCAGGAGCCAAGACAGTTTGCCAACGATGGCGGTGCCAGATTGAGTGTACAGGTCCGATACGTACAGGTGAATTAGAACAGGTTCCTCCAAATCAGTTTCTTAACCCAGAGTCCAATGGGTATCCTCACCCTCATCGTCATACCTGTATTTTGATGTAATTGGTTTCCTTTGTAATGTTATATATTTAAATGAATTTTTTATTAAATTTAAATTTTATTAAATTCATTTTATGCATTTACAAATGTGATGCTGGGAATGGGTCCACAGGCTTCACCAGCCTGCCCAGTGGGTCCATGATACAAATTCCATGAACAAGTCCTGCTCTAAATGATACTCTCTCTTTGTATCCCCCATGCTTAGCATAGGTTAGCACACAATAATCACTTAATAAAGGCCTGCCAAGTGTTGACTGATCACTGCCTTCCCGAAATCAAATGTTCCCATAGGCTATCCACAATTACATGCCAAGACACAAAATTTTGGAAGAGGGTAAGAGCCAATGAGTTTAATTCAATTCAATAAGCATTTATCAAGTGAAGGGACAGCTAGGTGGCAGTGGATAGAAGGCTGTACCTGGAGTCAAGAGGACCTGAATTCAAATTCAGCCTCAGACGATAGCTGTGTGACCCTAGGCAAGTCACTTAGCCCTGTCTGACTCAGTTTCCTCATCTGTATAATGAGCTGGAGAAGGAAATGGCAAACCACTCCCATATCTTTGCCAAGAAAAACCCAAATGAAGTCAGGAAGAGTCAGACGCGACTGAAACGAACAACGAAAAAAGTGAGGCGTTTGGGGATACAAGGACAAAATTTCAGGTTAGATCCAAAAGGGGTTAATGAGTTAATTTTTAAAGCCTTTCTATTTAAAATAATCTCCCTATTTAGAAATGCTGTGGGTTACAGAAAATAGGAAGCTGATTTCAAGTAAAAACCCCTGTAAGGACGGCCTTAAACACCAGCTCTCTTGGGGCACTGGCCAAGGCTGTTTCCGTGCGGTCGGAGTAAACCTGGTTAGCCTCAGGAAAAGGGGAAGGAAGGCTGGAGCCTCACAAGCAAGAGTTTATGCAGACTGAGTGTAAGACTTTGGGTCGCCATCAAGGGCGCCCTACTAGCCCTTGGGGAACAAATCTCGCAGATTCTAATCCCAGGGATGGCCTCCCATCAGCAAAAGTGGCGAGGTGGCTTGGGAGCCGCAGGGTGCCCGGGGCCCAGCTGAGCGGGGAGCGCGATTCCTCGGTAGAAGGAGGGAGCGGGAGTGAAGATGGGGTTTAGCTGGATGGGGGTAGGGATGAATAAGGTGTGAGGGGGGGGGGAAGGGTGACGGCAGAGTCCTGCCTGGGGCTCAGGAAGCCAGCTCGGGGGCCCCGGCCCCTTGGCTCACCACCCCCACCCACCCCACCCCCAACCTCATCCCTGGTCCAGAGAGCCGGCGCGCTCTCTTTAATTTTCCCGCCCCGACTAGAGGGTGGGTCGGCACCCCCGGGCCAATGGCGGCGGAGGAGAAAAAGGCCAGGGTAAACAAAGTCTGGGCGCCCAGGCCAGGCCCCTCCCCACGCCCCGCCTCCAAACCCCAGGGAGATCAAGCAGTAGGAGCACCCGGCTGGAACCCGGGGGCGGAGGGGGGCGGAGGGGGGCGGGGTAAAAGGGATCCGAGAGGGGAGAAAGGAGGATACCAAGCGTCCTCCACCCCGCTCCTCCTGCAGCCCCTCAGAACGATCTGCCTCCATCCCCGGACCACGGGAGCCGAAGAGAGCGCCCGTGTGGGGACCGGGCGCACGATCGAGGCAGCCGTGAGGCCCCGGGCGCGCTCATCCTCCCCCAGCACCCCGCGCTGCCCGTCCGCCCCCGCCCCTTCAATGGGCACAAAGCGTCCCCCTCACACGCGGCCACACCAGCCCCATCGTCCGATCTCCCCCATCCCCGGGCCAATCCCGGGGGCAGGCGATTGGTGGGGGGGGGCAGGCGACTGGTGGGGAGCCAGGTGGGCCCGCCGCGTGCCCCTCTACGTGCCCCGGGCGCCCGCGCGCCTCACCTGCTCACTTCTTCCTGGCTCTCGCTCTCCAGGCTCATGGTTACTGCCCCGGGGAAGGGGGGGGGGGTGCTCAGAGCCTGACCCCCGACACTCTGCAGCCTGGGACTGGGGGGACCCCTGGAAGGGAAAGGGGGGGCCACGGCGAGGGAGAACCGAGCTCGAATGCTGGCGGAGGAGACCGCTCTGCGTCCGCCCGAGGATGGCGGGAGGGAGAAATGAGCGGAGGAGCCCAGAGAGGGGAGGGGGGAAGAGGGAGGGGATGAAAGAGAGAGTGGGGCGGGCGTGCATCCACAGCTGTGCTGAGCCCCAATCTGGAGCTGTAGGGCGCCCAGAGCGGAAACCCCCGCTACACACACACACACACACACACACACACACACACACACACACACACACACGCGCGCGCGCGCGCCCACAGTATTACTGCAGCGCGCCAGGCTTTATGCATTTCGGAAAACAGAAAGAATCCATGGCCGATTTCTAAGGTCTCGGCTCCATTTCTCCTTCCCCAACAATCAAGCCTTGCTTTCTAATGCAGCTACCACTTCCTTAGGAACACAATCAGAGTTTTATGCCTGGAGGGACCTAGTCCCACCTTCTGTTTGTTTGTTGGTTTTAACCAATCCCGTGATTTGGTCACCTCTCCATCACCTGCTGAGGAAACCTGCGCGCGAGCACGCAGTCTCTAAACCTTAGTTTCCTTTGTAAAATGAGGGAGCTGGATCCCAATGCTTTATGGCACCTGCTTTGCCATTTACAACCTGAGCAGTAGAAGTTGTAGTGACCCATATTTACAAGGCTTGGGGGGGGGGGACTGTGAACTGGAACCCACTTCTTTGGGATTCTAAGGCCACCATGCAGCTGGGGGGGGGGGAGGGGAGGTACCACTCAGTAGAGTAAATTGAAGGCCGGGAATTTGAACTATTTTTTCCATTATACCAACTCTAACTATGCATGACTTCCACTGAATTCTATCGAATGACTTCTTGTATTTCAGAGAGCACTAGACTGGAATTGAGAATGCCTGGGCTCAAGGTGGGCCCTATCAACCTTACTTCCCTGTTAATCATGTGACAGTAGACACCTAAAAGCTCTGCAGTTGTTTCGTCTTCTGTAAAATGAAAGCGTTAGACCAAGGTCCTTTCCAGTTGCGAAGCTCCTTGATTCACTGGAACTTAACAGATGTGTTTTCTAGACCCTCCTACCTACACTTCCATTGTCCCATGCAACTTGTAACTTCTCACTGGAGACCCCATTGAGTCACTGTGGCTTACAGTGCAGGAAGATGGGAATGATCCTCAAAGCCTGCCAGTGTTCATCCTTCCTTCTCACAAGCACTGGACCACTGGGCCAACTCTGCAAATGGCTACATAAATAAAATGTGTGTTCATGAGTATGTTGGTGTATACAAGCAGGTGCCTTCTTTGCCGAATAGGCCCTTTGGATTACTCATAGGCCAAGCATTATTTAAAAGTATACAAACACAGATCAATGCTTTTATCTGGATGATTTGAGAATCTCTCTCTCTCTCTCTCCCACACATACACACCTTTCCACCTTTCCCTCCCTCCTTTCTTCTTTTTCTCCTTCCCTCCCATTACTGGACAACAAACACTTTTTAAAGTACCGGTTTGTAGTCAACAGATTAGCATATATTTCAGGGGTCCCTGAACTTGGATTTGGACCCAAAATGGCATATTTGTTCATCAGTAACCTCTAACTGAAATATAGCTGTTCCTTCAGTTATGAATGTAGACAAACCATTCGGCCCAAAAGGGTTCATAGGCTTCTGCAGAGTGCCAAAGGGCAGACACCAGGAAGGGCATTTGAGATACTTGAAACAGCTCCTGCCCCTAGGAGGTGATCTTGGGGTGAGGGGGAAGGTAAGAGGAAGGAGACCAGCAGCTGTGAATGGCCTGAGAAATTTCCCCTTGCTCAGGTACCCCACATCCCACATATCCTGATAAATTTCAAGGCAGATTCTCTGTTATGTCAGGTTGTATATAAAATGGACACAAACACATACACCTCTAATGTTATACAAAATAAATACAAGGTGACTGGGAAGGGAGGGGAGGCACTAGCATCGAGGGGGGTCAGATAAGGCCTTGAGTAGGAGGTAATGCTTAAGCTAAGCCTTGAAGGAAAGTAGGAATTCTTGGTGGGCAACTAGGTGGTGTCACTGATAGAGCGCCAGGCCTAGAATCAGGATGACTCATCTTCCTGAGTTCAAATCTGATTTCATATACTTTCTAGCTCTGTCACTTAACCCTGTTTGCTTCTGTTTCCTTATCTATAAAATGAACTGGAGAAATGGCAAATCACTCCAGTGTCTTTGCAAAAAAATTTAAAAATCCAAATGGGGTCATGAATAATTGGACGTGACTAATCAACTAAAGCAAAACTTAAACTGAGTCACAATCCCAAATGGGGTGGTATAACTGAATGTGGGGTTTGCCAAAAAGTGGTAATAGTAAAAGGTTATATATACCTATTTTCTATACTTATACACCCTGGGGTGGTGTAAAAATTTCTCTGGTGAAAAGGGGTGGTGAGTGGGAAAAGTTTAAGAATCCCTGGACAACAACAGTAGCAACAATCTAAAGGCTACAAGAAATCTATCTTGGGAGGGGTGGGGAGGGAGCTAGGTGTCACCGTAGATAAAGTGCCAAACTGTAGTCAGGAAGTTCCATTTTCCTGAGTTCAAATCCAGTCTCAGACAACTTACTAGCTGTGTGACCCCAAGCAAATCACTTAACCCTGTTGGCCTCAGTTTCCCCATCTGTAAAATGAGCTGGGAAAGGAAATGACAAAGCGCTCCAGCATCTTTGCCAAGAAAATACCTAATGGGATCAAGAAGAGAACCACTGAAATGAGGGAGGTTAGAAGGCAGTGTATTCTAAGTTTGGGGGCTAGATCGCCCAAGCTCCAGAGACCAGAGCTAAATAGCCCATCCTTGGTGAGGAATGAGGCCAGTTTGACTAAAATGAAGAATGTTAGGAGGGGTTTTATGTATTGCAGTGGAAAGGTGGGTTGGAGCCAGGTTTGAAAAGGGCTTAAATGCCAAACACAGGACTAAAGCTAATAGGTTCAGTGGAGCGTACTGAGCTTGGAAATGGCTCAGTCCCACCTGTGCTTTGGGAATTCCACTTTTTGTAGCAGTTGCATGGAGGATGGATTAGAGAAGAGAACTGCATCCGGGAGACCAAATGGGGGCCACTGCAGGGCCCCAACTAGGGTAGTAGCTGTCTGAGCAGAGAGAACAGGACATATCCCAGAGTTGTGAGGGAAGAAAAGTAATTTCGCAAAAAACAAATTGTGGTGAGTGAGGGAGAGGAAGGAGTCCAGGGCTGAAAATATAGGTGATGGCTGTGGGGGTAGTGCCCTCAGTAGTAACAGGGAGTTACTCAATCAGGTCTCATGGGCACCAGAAAGGCAGTTAAAAGGAAGGAAGAGTTGTATCCAATTAACCTTCAAACCTTGAGAGAAGAGAATTAAAGGCTGGATTTTTTTTCTTCTTTTGGCCAACTTTAGTTAGAAGTAATTTAATTTTATACCTGAATATCTGATAGTGACTCCATTATAAAAGATCACAGCAATATTTAACATATAGCTGGAAATCAGGAAACAAATGGAAAAAGCCCTTTGTGGTCCCTAAAGTGGTCATAGCATCTCTTCATTTAATTGGTCTTGGTTCCTCACTCACAGCAGGATTGCTGTGAATCTTAATACAAAATTCTTATCAAAATCAGTTAACCTGGTTCCTCAGATCATAACAAATCATGGACTAGAGAAAAATCTAGGTATGATGAGAGCAGAATTGACAAAAGAATCACAAGGAAGATACAGAAGGAAAATACACCAGAAAATTATCACAATACTGTATGATAGGGGGCAGCTAGGTGGTACAGTGGATAAAGCACCAGCCCTGGATTCAGGAAGACCTGAGTTCAAATTCAGCCTCAGACACTTGACACTAACTAGCTGTGTGACCTTGGGCAAGTCACTTAACCCTCATTGCCCTGCAAAAAACACACACACACACACAAAAATCTGACTGCTATGCCTTAAAAAAAAGACTATGATAATGGATATTCATAAAGAAGACAATTATCAAAAAAAAGCTGAAATTATGTCAACTTATTCTTTGTTTGAGGCAGGACAGCAGCCATCTAAAATTATTCAAATGAAATAAGTATAGGCACTTTAAGGGCAGCTAGGGGGCGCTGCAGTGGATATAGTACCCAGACTAGAGTCAGGAAGACTTACCTTCCTGAGTTCAAATCTAGCCTCAGACATTTACTAGCTATGTGACTCTAAGCAAGTCATTTAACCGCTGTTTGCCTCAGTTTCCTCATATGTAAAATGAGATGGAGAAGGAAATGGCAAACCATTTCAGCCTCTTTGCCAAAAAACCCCAAATGGGCTCATGAAGAAGCAGATACAACTGAAAACAAATGAACAAAGGTACTTTAAACTTGTTATCTGGAAAATTCAGTATTGTATATTACTGCATTTCCCATTTGTGCTTGATTTTGGCAGGGGGGGGGTGGTGGCAATGAGGGTTAAGTGACTTGCCTAGGGTCACACAACTAGTGTCAAGTATCTGAGGCCAGATTTGAACTCAGGTCCTCCTGAATCCAGGACTGGTGCTTTATCCATTGCACCACCTAGCTGCCCCCCAATTTTTTTAAAGTACTAGTTCTCTCTATGTGCGCACACCACCAGTCAGTTTCTGCCTTTCCAATAAACCAAGAACTTATTAAGTATAAATATCATTCAGGATGTACACACAACATTTGGGGGTGGTAAGATTCAAATATATAGAAAAGTTACTTCTGTGGAATATATCAAACATATAAGTCAATTCCCCCATTACCTTTTTAATTGACAAAATGTTTCCATATACAACTAATCACCTTTACAGTAAGCCTGGAGATATATATAGATACAGATATAGATTTAGATATAGATAGATGTATATATAGATACAGATACAAATACATATAGAGAAATGCTGATACAAATATAGATGATATAGTGGCATTTAAAATTGTATGTGGTTGCCTTATTTCTGTCCCCAGTTTAGGGAAAATTAGCTGGGGTTTCTAATATATTTGTTATATATAAATTAGAAGCTTTAGCACCAGTTTAGGGCATTAAGCATCTATTATAGCATACCAAATATTAGTAAAGAGAGAACACTTTGCTCAAAAAGTTAAGAAAAGGCCGATCTAGCCTAGAGCTCAGCCTGGCCTGCTTCTTCCTCCAAGTTCTCCTCCACAAGCTCATCGGAGAGCCTAACTGAGAATGGAAGCTTCCTCTGGGTCCAGAGGAGAGGTGACCCTTCCACACTGCTCCAAGCTAATTGGTTTGCATCATTCAAGTCTATTGGTTTACTGAACTTGAGGGTGATCCATGAGCAGAATATGCTGAGGTCAGAGTTCAGAGAACACACCCACCTTGAGGGCCAGGCTCTCAAGTAGGTATGGTTTCAATCAAGTCAACTTTAAGTGAGTTAGTCAGCAAAGTCAATCCAATCAATCCCAATATTATCCTCTTGAGTGGGGCCTCTGGGCAACCCAAAACCCATTATTTTCTCACAATATAGATAAAGATTGTATATGTGTGTATATATATATATAATCTTTATATTTTGTGTATGTATATATATATATATATACACACACACACACACACACACACACACATATAGATTAGATAGATAGATATAGGGGTTTTGGTTTGGGAGGTTTTTTGCCCAAGTGTCTCTCCCTGGTGTTAATTTCATTTGCTAAATTCACAGGTCCATGGTGTTAGCTGTAAGAATGTACAGCCTCAGGGGCAGCTAGGTGGTACAGTGGAAAAAGCACCAACCCTAGATTCAGGAGGACCTGAGTTTGAATATGACCTCAGACACTTGACACTTACTAGCTATGTGACCCTTGGCAAGTCACTTAACCCTCATTGCCCTGCAAAAAAACACAAAACAAAATTTAAAAAAACCAACCAAACAAAAAAAAAAACCCCATACAGCCTCTATGTTAGAAAGAGAAACAAGAAAACAACATGTCTGGGCATCCTGGCGGAAATCACCTCATTGCCCTGGGCCTCAGTTTCTTCAACTGTAAAATGGGGTTGGAAGGGATGATTTCTAAAGTCTCTTCCAGCCCTAAAATTCTTCCATTTGGATTCATCCAGTCATTTGCATGTGTTGATACAATGTTGTCCTCACAGATAACAAATTGCGTTAAAGTAGCTGGATTTATTTTTTTTTAATATTTTCTAATCTTTTGATCAGAGATTATCAATTTCTGAGCACATCAGTTTGGGTGTCCTTGGGGCCTATTATTCAGGCCCTAAGGTTCCCAGCAAGACAGGACCCAATTATTCAAAGAATTAGAAGAACGTCTCCACTGTGTTGGGTGTGTGTTTTCACGAAGGCCAAGACATAGAGAAAGCCATAAATTGAACTGCTATAAAAGCAAATATTGCAGGGGCAGCTAGGTGGCACAGTGGATATAGCACCAGCTCTGGAGTCAGGAAGACCTGAGTTCAAATCCGGCCCCAGACACTTGACACTTACTAGCTGTGTGACCCTGGGCAAGTCACTTAACTCTGATCACCTCACCAAAAAAAAAAAAAAAAAAAAAAGAGCAAATATTTGCTACAGCTTGGGATAAGAAATTAACCTTTTCCCAGGCAATAAAAACTAGGAGAGCCATAGTCATTCAAGCCTAAAAATTTTATTAATTTCTGAGAGTTGAGGGTCATCAGTTGAGGCATGTCATGTCATGTCATGTCAACAAACATTTATTAGCTCTTACTAAGTACCAGGCCTTCTACCTATGCCATATAGAATTCTTCCTTTTTTCCTAAACTCTGACCATTCAAATTCTACCCATCCAAAAATCCTCTGGTTGGGGGTGGAGACTAATATTTTTTTAAATAAATAATAGTTATTTCTAGAAATTCTCCTTCCCAGCTTTTCTGTGTCAGCCTTCTCCCCACCAGCTAAGCAAAAACAGCAATACAGGGACCTCTGCCCTAATTGGTCAGCTAGATGGCACAGTGGATAGAGCACTGGGCTTGGACTCATCTTCCTGATTTCACTGGCCTCAGACACTAGCTTTGTGACCCCGATCAAGTCATTTAACCCTGCTTTGCCTCAGTTTCCTTATCTCTAAAATTAACTAGAAAAGAAATGGCAAACCACTCCAGTGTCTTTGCCAAGAAAATCCCAAATGGGGTCACAAAGAGTCAGACAGGACTCACTAATTGTCCCCTGTCCCTCTGGGAGAAGGTGTCTCTGGGAAAGATATATCTCTTTAACCAATGTTGAGGTTTTCAATTACTCAGAGCTGGGCTTCCTTTTAGTGGTCTTTTCATTTATATCATTGTAAATAGTTTGGATTATTTTTATGATTTTGCTTATTTCATTCTGCATCAGTTGTTTCTCTGAAATCCTCATATTATTTCTTGCTGCGCAATACTATTCTATGGGGTTTTTTTTTTTTTGGTTTTGGGGTGTTTTTTTTTTGTGAGGCAATTGGGGTTAAGTGGCTTGCCCAGGGTCACACAGCTAGTAAGTGTTAAGTGTCTGAGGCCGGATTTGAACTCAGGTACTCCAGGGCCGGTGCTCTATCCACTGGGCCACCTAGCTGCCCCTATTCTATTGTTTTTTAATGCCTCTGTTTGTTGACTCATTTCCCAAACAGCATTCAAGGACCTATTTTGTCTCCAGTTCTTGGAGACCACAAAAAACAAATCTGCTCTGATTCTTTTGTCACATATTGGAATTTTGTTTCTGCCTTTGACAACTTTGAGGTACATGCATAAAAATGAGAATGCTGGAGCAGCTAGGTGGCACAGTGGATGGAGCGCGGGCCCTGGAGTCAGGAGGACCTGAGTTCAAGTCCAGCCTCAGACACTTAACACTTGCTGGCTGTGTGACCCTGGACAAGTCACTTAACCCCAATTGCCTCACTAAAAAAAAAACAATTTTTTTTTTAATGAGAATGCTGGTTCAAAGTATGTGAACAGCTTAGTCACTCTTCTTACATCATTCCATATTAATTAATACCTGGAGCAATCCCACTAACATTTCTATAAGTGTCCCCCCATAGTCCTTCTAACATTGACTATTCTAAGTTTGTGTCATCTTTCCAGATTGGATGAGTATAAGGTAAAACCTCAGAATTTTTTAAATTCACATTTCTCTTATGAGTGAGTTGGAGCAGGTTTTCATATGGTTGCTGATAGTATGCAATTTTTATTTTGAAAATGGTTCATATCCTTATGGTCCTTCATCTTAAATACTTATGTTAATTCCTTACAGGTCTTAGAGACCAGACATATCGGTGAGATTGGATCAAAGATATTTTCCTACTCTATAATTTCTCCTCTAATTGCATTAGTATTGATTTTGTTCGTATAAAAGCTTTTTGGTTTTATTTATATAATTAACATTATCTATTTTGGAAGGGAACAAGCATTTGTTTGCTAAGTGCTTTAGAATATTGTCTGTTGATCCTCATAGGAAGACCTAGGTCCTAGTCCTCCCCAACACATACTTGCAAAGTGATTCTGGGTGTAGGGGGAGGAGTATTTTCCAGAGCCCTGCCTCATTCTTTTCCTTCAAAAGCATTGAATGCATCCTTAAGATGTGATAGGTCACCTGACTCAAAAAAAAATTTTTAAATATAGGACAAAGACCTTTCCCCTGAAGCTTGATTGTTACAGTGAACAAAGAGATAGGGGAGCAGACTCAGCTGAAGCAAGCAGGTGCCCTCCCTGGATATCCTTCCTGTGCTCTGGCTGATTGTTTCTTTTTGTTACATCTCAGCTCTTCTACAGATTGCATGTTTTATTCCAGTAACAAACCTCAGCTATCAAAAGACTGGTCTGAGACAGTCCTTTCCTACAATAATGGGCAAATCACTTTATGTCTCAGTGCTCTAAGTGTAGTACTTCTCCATTGGCCAAAGGAGCTGTCTCACCAGGACGTGCCCTAAATCACTGAAATCACAGGGCCAGGCCCCATTCTTCTTATTATTATTATTATTTCGTTTGGTTGGTTTTTTGGTTTGTTTTTGCGGGCCAATGAGGGTTAAGTGACTTGCCCAGGGTCACACAGCTAGTAAGTGTCAAGTGTCTGAGGCCAGATTTGAACTCAGGTCCTCCTGAATCCAGGGCCGGTGCTTTATCCACTGTGCCACCTAGCTGCCCCCATTCTTATTATTTTGAATGACTATATATTTCTGATTCTGCTTTCTCTAATCTGCATTACTGAGGATCACAGGACAATAGATTTAGGACCTGGGGGGTAATCTATTCTTTGCCGTTCAGTAGTTTTTCAGTTGTGCCCTTTAAGTCCCTGTTTGAGGGTTTTCTTGGCAGAAATACTGGAGTAGTTTGCCATTTCCTTCTCCATCTCATTTTACATATGAGGAAACTGAGGCAAACAGGGTGAAGTGACTTGTCCAGGGTCACACAGCTAGTAAATGTGGGGGAGAGGGGGAGGGGGAGGGGGGAGAAACAGTAACCTCTCTCTGGACTTCAGTTACCTCCTCTGTGAAGTGAAATATGTGGGCCAAGTCTGAGGTCCCTCCCAGCTCAAAATCTGTGATCCCGTCTTTGCTCTGTTTATGAGTCTGGACTTTTCATCTGCTGGGCATTGGCCGATGTGGCTAGAAAATGCTAATTTCCCATGAAGCCCGTCAGAATTGGGCCTCAGCCCCCTTTCCACACATCATCCCCTCTCCCACTGTCCCCATTCCAGCCTAACTAGACCTTCCAATTCCTTTGTCTAAGCCTTTTCATGGACTGCCCAGCTTTCCTAAAATACTTTCCCCTCTGTACCTCTTAAAACACCTAGATCTTTTCAAAGTGCAGAGCAAAGGCCACCTTCTATGAAGTCTTTCCTGATTCCCTTACTTCCTAAAGCTGTGTCCCCTTCCCCCTCAAAAAATACTTTGCATTGAAATAACTAACTAAATAATGTTTCAGTGATTGTTTGAATAAAGAAATAAATAAATGGGGGTGGGGGGTTGATTTATCTGTGTACATGTTGTTTCCTCCTAAAAAAAGGTCCATTTGAGGGTGATTGTCTTGAGTTTTTATATCCCTGCTCCCTAATACTGAGCACATTTGCCTAAGAAGGTGCTTGATAATTATTTTCTGGACGACTGAATGAATATTTCTTATCTTCTCAAACACAATCTGTTTGCTCCAAAGCTACTTGGTATCTCCTTTCCGTTACACCAGAAGTCCCTTAAAAGCAATAGCTTTTCATCTGTTTTCTTTAAGATACATTTTCTCTATATTGTGGGCAGGGCAGGAGAGTTGTTTCCCCAGCTCACTCCCCAAGCCCTGTTCATTTAAGCACAGGGGGGAAAAAAAGGAGCCGGGAACTAATATGTTAAAAGATGTTTTAAAAAATCTATCTAGCCCTCGTCCCCATTTCGAAAGTGTAAAGTTTTCCATTGTCTAACCAAATATCGTCCAAACTCTGGGTGGCCCTTCAAATCAAACTTGCTGCTACCTCCAAGAGACAGGTAACACAACGGAGATGTGAAGCTATTTTGTGGAGTGTGGGCCATGGACTTCTACCAGAGGGTTAGAGAGGCACGGGGAGGGGATTTCTTCACAGTAAAGCCTCAGAGTCCTCCCTGAATGGGAGACTCTGCATCCTGCAGGGAGTAGAGAGAGACAGTAGAGGGAGTAAGGATATGTATATATAAGCTTTGAGATAATCTATTATAGTATGTAACATATATAATATATAGTGCATGTACTATATACTATAATGCATGTTGCTGCATAATATAATATGTAACAATTCTACTAATATTATACAATATATTCTATATTATACAACACTTATATATAATAAATCTATTTGGGGCAGTTGGGTCATATCCAATTTTTTGCAACCCCATTTGGGATTTTCCTGGCAAAGATACTGGAGTGGTTAGCCATTTCCTTCTCCACCTCATTTTACAGATGAGGAAACTGAGGCAAACAAGGTTAAGTGGCTTACCCAGGGTCACACAGCTAGTAAGTGTTTGAAACCTGATTTAAACTCAGGAAGATGAGTCTTCCTGACTCCAGACTGGCACTCTATCCAGTGCATCACCTAGCTGCCGATGGATAAATATCTAGATGGCTAGATGACTAAATGACTAGATGGCTAGATAGATAGAGAGGGAGGGAGATAAACAGACAGAGACAGACAGATGGATAGATAGGAAGAAACAGATGATAGATAGATAGATAAATAGATAGACAGATAGATGGATACATAGATAGAGGTAGACATTTCCCAATTTGAAAAATCACAGAACCTCAGAGCCCATCCGGTCTAACCAGTACTGATGCAAGGATCCCTTCTGTAACTTCAATAACAGGCAGTTATCAAGTTATCAAGCCTCTGCTTAAATACCTCTGGTAACAGGGAGCTCACTATATCAAATCTTCATCTATGTGAGAACTCCCTTCCCTGAGTCAAAATACAACCATCTATTACTTAGAAAATCTAACTTAGAGAGCATCCTGAGCCTCATAGAGGTTACACAGCTTGCCCAGGAGAGGGGGGAATTGAAACTTAGGTCTTTTCAGAGTGTTCTCTGACCATTATTTATCACTGCCTTTAGGAGCTCCAGTAGAGATACATTTGTTTGTTTGTGGTGCAATGAGGGTTAAGTGACTTGCCTAGGATCACACAACTAGTAAGTGTTAAGGGTCTAAGGCCGGATTTGAACTCAGGTACTCCTGACTCCAGGGCCAGTGCTTTATCCACTGTGCCACCTAGCTGCCCCAAGTAAGGATACATTTAGAACTGGAAGTTATCTTACAGGTCATCTAGTCCAGCTTCTTTTTACAGATGAAGAAACTGAGTCCCAGAGAGGGTTAAGTGACTTGCCTAACATCAAATAGCTAGTAAGAGGCAGAGGAATGATTATGAATCTAAGCCCTCTGCTTCTAATGCTATTATCTTTTCCATTATGCAATGCTGCTTCACAGGGATCTGTGAATTCAGTCACATCTAAATCTTCATGACCCCATTTGGGAATTTTCTTACCAATGATAGTGGGGTGTCAAAGGACTACTGAGGAAACATACTATTCACCTTCAAAGAAAGAACTGATATTGATGGAACAGACTGAAGCATGCTCTTTTTCACTTTCTTTCATTTTTTCCTTTTAATCGAGTTTGCAGAAAAATGACAAATATGGTCATGTTTTACATAATCATACATGTGTAACCCATATCTGATTGTTTGCTGCATCAGGGAAGGGAGAGGGGAGGGAGGGAAAGAGGGATAAACATTTAAAAATTGGAACCCCAAACTATAAATAAAAGTTTTATTATTAAAGAAAAGATATTGGGATGCTTTGCTGTATACTTCTTCATTTTATTTTACAAATGAGGAAACTGAGGCAAACAGGGGTAAGTGACTTGTTCACAATCACACAGCTAATAAGTGTCTGAGGCTGGATTTGAACTCACAAAGATGTGTCTTCCTGACTCCAAGTCCCAGGCTCTGTGCACATGGTGCCACTTGGCTGTCCTAACTCCTCAGTGAGCTGACTACTGGATAAACATTCAGCCCCCGTTGAAAGTACTGGCTGTAATGTAGCTAAGGCTTAGAAGATTCTGCCGAAGCATTTTGCCATATGGTGGAGAGAAGAGAAAGTGAATGTGACTGCTGGATAACCACAGAGTCATTATTGAGTTTAAGAGCAGGCAGGATGTTTCCCTCTGTAGTCATTTTCCTGGAACATTTAACATCTCCAGTCAGATGGGACTTGGCCTCTCCTTAGGTCTGATCAGATTTTGCCTGGCTAATTGAATTCAACTCAACAAGTCCTGACAACCATTGTGGACGCTCTGGAAAGCTATGCCAAGTTGGAAAGACTTGAAGAAGGGGCAGGCCATGGACTGTGTATCCGCTACAGGAGAAACATGAAAAACTAGAAAGGGACCCAGCACTCTGAGATCATGGATTCCTGAACTTTGGAGGTAATGTGGCCTACCGGAGGAAAGGCTGCATTTGAAGTCAGGAAGTCCCAAGTCTTCTGACATTTTTTGAGGGGGGGGGGCCATGAGGGTTAGGTGACTTGCCCAGGGTCACACAGGTATTAAGTGTCAAGTGTCTGAGGCTGGATTTGAACTCAGGTACTCCTGAATCCAGGACCAGTGCTTTATCTACTGCACCACCTAGCTGCCCCATCTTCTGACATTTTTGTTAGAGGCTAAACTTACAATGTTATTGGAGTAGGGATTTTACTTGGAAGGGACTCCCCTCAGCCAATGCAGATCAGCATCTGTTTGGCAACTCCTAATCTTTGAGAGGTGTCTGAAGGCATTTAAATGCACAATGACTTGCCCAAAGGTCATATAGGCAGAATGCAAACCCAGCTCTTCCCCACTCGGAGGCTATTTGTCATCACTGCCTCTCATACTCTCCATATTACCCTGTGTAAATCACAACCTCCCTGAACCTCTGGCAAGTCTGCAAAATTACAAAGTCGAGTTCTGATAACTGGCAAAGGGTTCTGAAGCAAGGGTGTACGTCAACACTACACGTGATGTATATAGAATTGGGTATGATGATACTGCCCAATGATTTCTTCTTGGAACCTCCTCAGTTAGAAAAACTCAATGAAGCACCTGACCAGATCCCTACAAGTTCATGACACTAATTTTTAGTTATGTAGCCTACATAATATATTACACTTAATTTACTTTAAATGTCATGGAATGGGGTGACTAGATAGAGCTCTGGGCCTGAAATCAGGAAGATTCATCTTGCTGAGTTCAAATCTGGCCTCAGATACTTTTACTAGTTGTGTGACTCTGGGCAAATCACTTCACCCTGTTTGCCTCAGTTTCCTCATTTGTAAAATAAACTGGAGAAGGAAATGGCAAATCATTCAAGTATCTTTGCCAAAAAAACCCACGTATGAGGTCAGGAAGAGTCTGGACATGACTGAACAACAATATCATGGAATGTTAGAGCTGAAAGGGACCATAGAAATGATTTAGTACAATGAAGAAATTAAGAGCCAGAGAGGAGAAAGTTGTTGCGACCATTAGTCTTCAAAGATGGTTTTTACTGGATGGAAAAGGCAACACTTCTCCCCTAAAACCAAAGATAATTTTAGGCAATTTGCTCAGTGACTCACAAATAGCATAGTCAGGACTAGAAGCCAGGTCTCCTAAAGGGAAGTCCTATTCTCTTTCCAAGGTCACACAGTATTAGGTATGAGGTGTTAGGTACCATATCCTGGAGAGTCAAGTCCTAGTCTTCTTTGGTGAATGATTTATTTTCTAAGATTCTGGATATTTTTAACACTCCATTTGGACAAAGAAGTAAATTTAGATGGAAGGCCAAAATCTGGTCTGAGCCACCTTTACCCCAGCTTGTGTTCTTAATTACCCAACTGAATGTTTTAGAAGGTAAAAGCCAAAGCTACAATATCTGTCTAGAGCTTAGCATCTTGGAAGTCTAGGGCATTAGCAACTGAGTGAGGGGAAGTAACAAATAATCTTGGGCTTGGCTCTCACAGATCCTGATTGATGACACCCTGAGTTTGCAAATTTGATCAGGTTTTTGGGTGGGGAGAGGTTGACTGTTGACTTTGCCAATGGTTTCTTTGATTCAACTTTTAATAATTAAAGAGATGAGTGGTAGCTAGATGGCACAGTGGATAGAGCACCGGCCCTGGAGTCGGGAGGTCCTGAGTTCAAATGCGGCCTCAGACACTTAAGACTTACCAGCTGTGTGACCCTAGGCAAGTCATTTAACCCCAATTGCCCCACCAAAATAAATAAATAAATGGATAGGAACAATTAAAGTGATGAGCTTTAACTATGTATGTAAAAAATATAATTCTATTTCAATTCAGAGGACCTAGGACTGGCCATACTACTTGCTAGCTGTGTGACCTTGCACAAGTCACTTTATTCTTCTTTGCCTAAGTTTCCTATTTGTAAAATGCAGGAGTTAAACTAACTGATCTCTAAGGTCCCTTCCAGCTCTAATTCTATAATCCCAATATCTGATTTAAAAGTAACTTCTTGAAAATAAGTAAGCTTTGAGTTGGTTTCCCCCACTCTGAGGCTAGTTGTCCATTCATTAGGCTTCACTGCCTCTCATCCTCTCTGTATTACCCTGGGGAAATCTCTTAACATCCCAGCACCATCCTCAGGGATGAAAGCATAAAACTACAATAAAAATTTCAAATGCTAATAGCTAGCATTTATATAGTGCTTTAAGATTTGCAAAATGCTTTACAAATATGTCATTTGATCCCCATAACGACCTTGGGAAATAGGTGCTATTATTATCCTCCATTTTACAGATGAGGAAATTGAGGCAGATAGATGTTAAGTGATATAGCCAAAGTCACATGGCTATTAAGTGTATGATAGGATTTGAACTCACTTCTTCCTTATGCCAAGTTCAGTGCCTTAGCCAACCATCCCTCTCTGCTTCTCTGACTACTCACTTCCTCAAAACTGTAATCCCTTGTAAGTCTGAGCCCAAGAAAAATTCCGCTTTGTGAACTTTTTTTCTGAAGTCACAAGCCTTCATGTGGATGTGGAGAATTTTCTGGGCTTGGGATTTTAAAAGGAGACAGACTAATTGGATGCTAACTGTGCAAAGTGCTTTACAAATGTTATCTCATTTGATCTTTTTTTTTCCAGGGCAATGAGGGTTATGTGACTTGCCCAGGGTCACACAGCTAGTAAGTGTCAAGTGTCTGAGGCCACATTTGAACTCAGGTCCTCCTGAATTCAGGGCCAGTGCTTTATCCACTGTGCCACCTAGATGCTCCTCATTTGATCTTCATAACAACCTTGAGAGAAAGCTGTTGTTTTTATTTTTATTCAGTCATTTTTCAGTCATGTCTGACTCATCATGCATGACCCCATTTGGGATTTTCTTGGCAAAGCCACAGGAGTGCTTTTCTCTTTCCTTCTCCAGCTCATTTTACAGATGAGGAAACTGAGGCAAACAGAGTTAAGTGACTTACCCAGGGTCACACAGCTAGTAAGTGTCAAGATTTGAACTTAGGAAGATGAGTCTTTCTGCTTCCAGGCTGGGCACTCTATCCTCTGAAGAACCACCCTGCTACTCATAGATGCCATTATTATCTTCCATTTCATAGATGAGGAAACAGAGGTAGGTAGAACTTATGTGACATGCCCAAGGTCACATAGCTATTGAGTGTATGAGGCAGGAATGAACTCAGGTCTTTATGACTCTAGGGTACAATGCTCCATCCACTGCACCACACTGGGGCTCCATGATAGACCACTGCTAAAGTCATAATCATGACTCATCATGGTATGAATATGACCCCAGGGTCTTGAAGACTATGCCGGTGGAAGACAAATGTGGAAACACTTTGAGCATCAGTGTAATGAAAGGCCCTGCAAGGACCAGCCTAGCAAAGTCCAGAGAGTCTCATAACCAAAAAGTTGGCTATTTTTTGTTCACAAAAACTCATGAGCTCATCTACTGAAATCTGGAGGGTGGAGTCTGCTTTGGTGAAGGCAGTGACCACATATGCAGCCAGAAGATGATTTGGAATACTGGCAAAACACAGCTAAAGCAAATTAGGAGATTCCTAAAGAGGGGTGTTGGGGGGGAGGGAGCAGCTGACACTTGTTGAATGTTAATTGAGCCTGCAACCAATTAAGGCCAATAGACAAGTAAAACGACAAAGACTCCCAAGTTCCAAAATAAATTCCAAAAAAACCCTCCATCTTATTTCATATATAGAAGGCAAAAATCTTTGGGATTCCAGGGGAAAAAAAAAACCTTTAGAATTTGTCTCAAAAATAATCTCTGGATTAAGAAAAAAGAAAGAGCTTGTCCCCCTGTTGTTGTGGAATCACCTCAGTCCTGGCTGTTCATGCAATCAATTCAGTTAAGAAGCAATTATTGGGGGGCAGCTAGGTGGCGCAGTGGACAGAGAACCGGCCCTGGAGTCAGGAGGACCTGAGTTCAAATCCAGCCTCAGACACTGAACACTTAGTAGCTGTGTGATCCTGGGCAAGTCACTTAACTCCAATTGCCTCACTAAAAAAAAAAAAAAAATTTAAAAAAAAAAAAGAAGCAATTATTAGGGGCAGCTAGGTGATGCAGTGGATAAAGCACAGGCCCTGGATTCAGGAGGACCTGAGTTCGAATCCAGTCTCAGACACTTAACACTTAGCTGTCTATCCACCTGTGTGACCCTGGGCAAGTCACTTAACCCCCATTGCCCCCCCAAAAAAAGCAATTATTAAAGGCCTACTATGTGTCATGTGCTGTGCTAACTGTAAAGAATATAAATAAGCAAATATATAAAGCAATATATATTATGTTTAGTATATAAAGCAAATTTATTATGGGTTTTGTAGGGGTTATTTATTTTATTTTTTATTCATATAAGTATTTTATTATTTTCCAGTTATATGTAAAGATAGTTTTTTTCAACATTTGTTTTATAAGATTTTGAGATCCAAATTTTTCTTCCTCCCTCCCTTCCATCCCCCCTCGTCAAGACAAAAAGCAATCTGATATAGGTTATATATGTACAATGGCATTAAACACACAAATTTATTATGTTTAGAATTTTAGAATATTTATCATATTTAGAATATAAAGCAAGAGGATAGTTCCCACCCTCCAGCAGCTTACATTCTAATGCACAGGTAACACAGGAAAGAAAGAGGAAAAGCTGCCCACCTGGGGGCCTGGTGAAGCCAGAAGTCCAGGGGATGAAGCCCATAGCCCAGAGAGGAACAAAGGAGAGTACCTACGTCCCACTGGGGATGGTAGAGAGGCTCTGATATGGAAGTGTGCAGCCAGCCTCAACAAGCTTTATAAAAGCAAATTTTGGAAGGTCCTGACAGGAGTGGCAGGGTGGGTGCAGTGGGATGAATATGAAAGGACTTGGGAGTCAGGAAGACCTGTGTTCAAATCCCACCTCAGACCCAGGACGATCTCCTCCACAGTTGGCAGTTTTCTCATCTGTAAAAGGAGGGGATGGACTCTGACTTCAAACATCCCTTTGGGGGATGGAAGGGGATGCTTGTTCTGCCTGGCCTAAGATGGCAGGAGTTGGAGTCTCAAGGAGGGATATCAAGGCTTGCTTTTCAGTGATTCCTCAGTGCTTAAGACAATGCCTGGCCCATAGTAGGCACCTAATAAATGCTTATAGTAATGATAGCTATAATGACTAATGTTTACATATTGCTTACTTGTGTGCCTAGTGCTGTGTTTGAGCACTTTTCAATTATCATCTGATTTGATCTGCACCATAATCCTGGAAGGTAGATAGTATTATTATCCTCACTTTTTTAAAACAATTTTTTTTCAGGGCAATGAGGGTTAAGTGACTTGCCCAGGCTCACACAGCTAGTAAGTGTCTAGTGTCTGAGGTCGGATTTGAACTCAGGTCCTCCTGAATCCAGGGCCGGTGCTTTATCCACTGCGCCACCTAGCTGCCCCCTATTATGCTCATTTTACAGATGAGAAAACTGAGACAGAGGTTAAGTGACTTGCCCAGGGTCACACAGCTAGTAAGTATCTGAGGCAGGATATGAACTTGGGTCTTCCTGATTCCAAGCCAAGTTTGATATCCACTGCACCACCTAGCTTACTGACTGATATGAAAGGGGGGAAACCTATCTACTAGTCAGAACTACCCCAAAGAAGAATAGGCTATCCCACTGGGCTATGGATCTTCCCTTGTTGTAGGCTTTCAAGCCTAGGCTGGATGGCCACTTGTCTGCCTTCTTGTTCAGGTATGGGCTGGGAAAGATGGCCATTGAGCTCCCCTCCAATGAAGACATTCTATGGTCCCTAGAGGGGCTGAGCCCCAGATCCAGGACCTCCAGATAGCTGGGAGGTGAAAGTGACAAATTGAGACTGTCCTGGCAAGACCCAAAGGTCTGTGAGTTTACTAGTGAAGCAGTGGCACATGGCAGGTGGTTAGTAAATGTTCATTGACTAATAATAATAATTATATATGTGTGTGTATATATATGTGTATATGCATGTATATATGTATGTGTATATACATATATGTATGTGTGTATGCGTGTGTGTATGTGTATATGTATATATATATATATATGAAGAAGAAGGAGGAGGAGGACTGGGGCCAGATCTTGACATGACCTTGGTCAGTCATTTTCCTCTTAACAAAGGAAATCCAAGGTGTTGCCATGACTGGGGACAGACTTACCCAAAGGCAGAGCAGGAGGGCACTTAATGATGTCTGAGGAAATAGCACCCTCTTCTTCTGCCCTGCCATTGCATCTTTGAGCTGCTCCTGACGAATCTGGCTTGTTAGCCTTTTGTAAACATCTCTGGGGACTGGTTGGCTGCATCTCTCTCCTCTGCTTTGCTGGACGTGGCTTGGCCGCAGCCTCCATCACCAGCAGGCTGAAATCTCCTGGCCTGCTCTTTCAGAAAGAATACCAACCTTCAATCAGGTCTGGCTTCCTTGGAGGCACACACACACACACACACACACACACACACACACACACACACACACACCTCAAGCTGTCTGAAATGTTAAGGAACAGAGTCATCTTAGCAAAGTGATAAAGCTTTCAATTATCCTTCTGGGTACAGAATTCTGTCCCTCCAGTTAGAGACCCAAGCTTACCAAATAAATCAATCAACAAGCATTTGTTAAGCATTTACTATGTGCCGGGTACAATGCAAAATTTCAGACAACTAGGTGGTGCAGTGGTTAGAGCAACCAGTCCTGAGTAAGGATGACCTAAGTTCAAATCTGGTCTCAGACACTTACTAGCTGTGTGTCTCTGGGCAAGTCACTTAACCCTCATTGCCCCACCAGAAAAAAAAAAAAAAGCAAAAACAGTTCCTGCCTTCGGGGAGTTTCCATTCTAATGGAAGAGGCAACATATATATCAGTATAGACAAGATAAACTTAGACTAGAACAAATGGAAGGTATCCATAGGGGATGACAAGGTTCCCCTCGGAGACCAGGAAAGGACTCCCAGAGGAGATTGAGCCCAGGCAGCTCACGAAGCAGAAGTGAGGAGGGAGGCTATGGTAAATCTAGGGAGCCAGCTGGGCCAGATTATGCTAAAGGCACAGAGATGGGGATGGAGCCCCTTGTGGGAAGAATAGCAAGTTGAGCTGGACCACAGAGAATGGAAGGGAACCACATAAGAGGCCAGGCTGGAAAGGGCTTTAACTGCCAGATAGAGGACATTATCTTCGATCCTAGAAGTAATAGGGAGCCATTGTTTATTGAAGGAGAGTAGCAGAGCAACGTGATCAGATCTGCACTTTAGGAAAATCTGTTCAGCAACAGCATGGAGGATGGATGGAAGTGGAGAGAAATTTGATTCAGGAGGTCCAGTTAGGAGGCTGCTGGGATAGTCTGGCCAGAGGTCTGAAGCCTTGAGGGTCTGGTGGCTATTGCAATGGAGAGGTGACTTCTATGAGAAATAGAGATTTGCTTCTTTGAAGGCAAAGCTATAAACCAGATGGTACCTATTTGACTAATAATGATCAAACTGCTCTGGGATTCAGGTTTTTCTAGGTTTAAAACACTTAAGTGGGTAGAAAACCTGATAGAAGGTCCTGAATGCTCAGGGGAAAAGTTCATTGTCTTTGCTAATTGTTCATGTGGCATTTCAGAAAATAGGACCCTTCTGAGAGGGCTTTCAGCCAGCTGTACCCTTACAAATCTCAAATTGGCCACTCAAAGTCTGAAAAGAATGGATACTTACATCTCATAATCTCTGTAACCTGTTCCTTTCAAGAGCAAATTGGGCCACTTAAAGCCTAAAACACTTTCCTTCTCCTTGGCTCTCTTATCTGCCCCTTGGGTCTGGCCAAAGTGGCCACTTCAAGACTAAAAGGGGAATATGCTTACTTACACAACCAATAGGCCTGAGAGAGAACAGCCCTACCAACCTTCCATTCACCATCTATTTTTATCAGTGACAGTTTGGGAAGTGTTGCATTTGCATCCTACCTCCGAGGGAACTGATGCCCTATGTTGGCACTCAAGAAAATGAAGTCTGGAAAGCTAAGGAACCTGTCCAGATATAATCAGAAGAAAGTGATCATTTTAGCTAGTATCCATCTATTGTATATGTATGTCTATATTTCTGCAAATATAGACATATATTTGTATATGTCTACATGCATATCCATACACATATAGAGCACAGTTGTTTTCCATGTTGTCTTCCCCACTAGAATATGATCTTCTTTAGGGAAAGAACTGTTTTTTTTAATCTTTCCTTATGTCCCCAGCACTTAGTAAAGTGCCTAGAACATAGGAGACGTTTAAGACATGCTTGTTGACTGACTGGAACACTTCAGTGCCATCATTTTTTTTTTTTTAGTGAGGCAATTGGGGTTAAGTGACTTGCCCAGGGTCACACAGCTAGTAAGTGTCAAGTATCTGAGGCTGGATTTGAACTCAAGTCCTCCTGAATCCAGGGTTGGAGCTTTATCCACTGTGCCACCTAGCTGTCCCTGAGCCAATCTTAAAGGACTGTAAATCTCTTTAAGATGGCACTGAAGAGGGGGCAGCTAGGTGGTGCAGTGGATAGAGCACTAGCCCTGGAGTCAGGAGTACCTGAGTTCAAATCCGGCCTCAGACACTTAACACTTACTAGCTGTGTGACCCTGGGCAAGTCACTTAACCCTCATTGCCCCACCAAAAAACAAAAAAACAACCAACCAACAAACAAAAAAGATTGGCTCAGCAATATACACTACAAAACAAAGTGGATGAAAGATACATATTATTCCAGTTATGATGCAATTCAGTGGCCAGGCCACTTGAGTTAGAACATCAAGACATTTCTTGAATTACTACTGACCTAGACCCAGAATTGAAAAGGAAGAGAAAAGACATAGCATGGTATGCATAGTAAATAGAGGACTAGACTTGTAGTCAGGAGACCTAGGTTTGATTCCTACCTCATACACTCAGGAGCTGTGTGATCATTGGGAAAATCACTTAACTACCTCAAAGTGTACTATCTGTCTACTTCACAGGACTGTTGTAGAGAAAATACTTTTTAAGCCTAAAGTAGAAGAGAAATATTAATTATTAGAATGATTGGGCTGAATTGAATTTGGGGAAAGTGCAAAACTTGGGATAACCTCAACCTAATCAATGCTTCAACGCCACCCACACCCCCAACACAAATATTCACTCACAAAGCTACATGATTGAGAAGCATGGAACACTGTGATCTGTGGGGTAGGAAGATGAGCCCCAGAGGAATGTGAAGGCAAACCTGAGTCACAGAGTGAAAGATCAGTTACTCAATTCTCAATGGAACACAAGGAAACTGAGCAGCTGCTGCAAGGAATTGTTGGATTTGATGTCATGAATGCTGGGGCCATGGAAGTAATGTGTTAGCAAAGGTTAAAAACATCTATTGGGGTCAAACACCCTAAGAGTTATTCCCCTATAATACAGATTTACCGAGCATAATATGTATGGGTATAATGTTACATATTGCTACATAAACATGCATATGTATCTATGTATGGCTGTAAGTATGTATGTATATGTGAGCAGCAATGGAGAACATTATACACTTGTGTATATGCATATCTCCATATCCATCCATCCATCGATCATCTATCTATTAGGGGACATCACACAGAGCATGCACATTAGGAGGTGCAGTGAATAGAGCTCTAGACCTGACATGAGGAAGAGCTGAGTTCAAATCCAGAATCATTAAGTGATTCTGGGCAAGTCACTTAAATTCTGTCTGCCTCAGTTTCCTCATCTGTAAAATAGGGATAATAATAGCACCCTCTCAGGGTTGTGGTGAGGATCAAATGAGACAATATTTATAAAGCACTTTGCAGACCTTAAAGCACTATATAAATGCTCTTTATTGTTGTTGTTGTTATAATTTTTAGTTTGTACCCTAACCTTTTTTGGTCAGCCACATATGCTCTGGACCCTGGCTAAGGGCACAGGAGACCAAAAGGTCCTAGTTGGTTCCTTGGTTCACATGACTTTCCTGTTGAACATGACTGATGATTGAGCCAAAAAGAACTGTCCACTCAGTAGGAGATACATGTATATGCGCATGATTCACAAACATGTGCATGTGTGTACACACGTGTATGATATACCACACATAGATTTTATTATAATTAACATATCTCCTATCTACATGTACACACATTTATACATACAAATACAGATATATTTATCTCTGTGTATGTGGATGGGAGAGACACACACAAAGAGAGACAAATAGGTTCAAGTCTTGCTTCTGACAGATGCTGTTTTATGACCTTCAGTAAGTCATTTAACCCCTCAAATGTCCCAGCTAGCTTTTAAAAAAAAAATAAACATTTTTATTTAAAGTTTTGAGTACTGGGGCAGCTAGATGGCTCAGTGGTTAGAGCACCAGCCCTAGATTCAGGAGGAACTGAGTTCAAATCTGGCCTCATACAATTGACATTTACTAGCTGTGTGACCCTGGGCAAGTCACTTAACCCCAATTAACTCACCAAAAACAAAAAAAAAAGTTTTTAATTCCAAAATTTTATCCCTCCTTCCCTCCCTCCCTCCCTCCTCTCACCCCTCCCTGAAGTGGCAAGCAATCAGATGTAGGTTATACCTGTACAATTATGTAAAACATTTCCATATTAGTAATTTTGTAGATGAAAACTCAAATAAAAGAAAAAATGAAAGGAAGAAAGTGAAAAATAGCATGCTTCAGTTTGCATTCAATCACTATCAGCTCTTTCTTTGGAGGTGGATAGTGTCCTTCCTCATTAGTCCTTTGGGATTGTCTTGGATCGTTGCATTGCTAAGAAGAGTTGAGTTCATTCACAGTCTTCACTGAACAATATTGTTGTCACTGTGTACATCATTCTCCTCCCGGCCATCTAACTCTAAGACTGTAGATTATGGGCCAATGCTGGTCTGCGTTACTAAGGGGAGTTTCCTTACCTGAAGTTCCATTACACCAAAGGACTCCCAGATATAGGAAAATTTTGTATAGAGATACACACACACACACACATATATATAAATACATATGTGTATTGTGTATATATTCTGAAATTTATATAATAGTCAACTGGCATTTGTAACACATCTATTATATTCCAGTCATTGCTCTATAACAAAAAAACAGGCCCTGCCCTCAAGGAGCTCCAGTCTAATGGGGGACCCAATATGTAAACAACTGTGTACAAACAAGCTACTAGGCTGGATAAGGAGGGGGTGATCAACAGAGGGAAAGCCCTAAAATGAAGAAGGACTGAAGAAGGTCTCTGGAAGACACCAGGATTTGAAGGAAGCCATAGGAGCTGGGAGGTGGTGATAGGGAGGGAGAACATTCCAGGGAAAATGCACAGGATTGGACATGTCTTGTGGATGGAACCTTTTGGAAGATGGAATGTCGAGCAAGGAACAGCCAGGAGGCTAGTGTCGCTGGATCGAAGAGTACAGAAGATTATAAATAGGTTAGGTTAGAGTCAGTTATGAAGGGCTTTGAAAGCCATCGGATTTTATATTTGATCCAGAAGGTGAAAGACAGCCACTGGAATGTATTGAAGAGTGGGGTGATATGATCAGACCTGAGCTCTGCGTCATCTTTCAGAGGCCTTCTTCAGTCCTTCTTCATTTTAGTACTTTCTCTCTGTTGATTACAAAGCCCTATATAAGTGCCAATCACCACCACCACCACAACAACAACACAACAACAACAACAATTATAACAACAACAATAGCTTTCAGTCACCAGGCCTCCAGTTGGGTGATGACTTCATTCCCTGAACCTTTTCCTATCCTCCTGCTGAGTTCATGCACTGTCTATAGAGCAATAAAGGTATGTTCTAGTAAATGTTTAACCACCAGGTTCTCTGGGGGAAACATGTATGCACATATACCTTTAAGTTTAATATGAATATTAAGACTTTTTAAAAGTCTAAACAATGAACAAAATAATAAATCAAGCCAATTACTGTGATATAAATGCTCACACTGAAAATTAAACAATTGGCTTTCTGGTTAGAACTGGTTCTATCATCCTTATCCATGTACTTACCTCTTTCTCCTGGTTAGATTGTAAACTCCTTAGGAGAGACTGTGTCACTTTTGACAGTGTCTAAGTGTATACTTTGAGTTTATGTTGGCAGAAGAGATTTCAGAGATCATTTAATCCAACCTTCTCCTTTTATATATGTCTTCTTACTGGCAAGTGGGCTGATGGGAAGTGAATTTTTTTTCAGCTAGGTGGACAAACTGAAGGAGCATGGGAGTCAGGAGCCCTGGGGCTTCATGGACACAAGCCAGAGCCAATGGTCAATTTGAACTTCAAACTGAATATAATCATGAGTAGTGGGAGCCTTGTCTGGTAAATAGTGATCTGCCTGGACGGAATTTGTTGTAGCATTCACTCTCCAGACCTTTCCACCATCACCCCATTTGGGTACCTGTCCACAACCCAAATCCCTCTATCTCCCAACCCCCCCACCCCTCACCCTGGGTGATTTCCCTTTTATGTGTTGTTACATTAAAATGTAAGTTCTTTGAGGACAGAGACTCGTTTTGCTTTAATAATATTTCCTGTTTAACACAGTAATAGAATAGTAATCTCTGAGTAAACATTGAATAGGTGCTCGATGATTTGGTGACTTGATTTTAGGAGCAGGTGAATTTATCTCTTCTCTACTTCCTCCCCTCCTCTTTCTCACTGCTGCCTGGCAAACTAGCTTTGCTTATTTTGCTTATTCGTTGTAAGTACCTTTAGAATGGGTTTTATTTCAATAGCAAAATATGCTGATTTTTACTGTCTTTTTAGTGTTTGTTGTAAAGGAGGGGACCATGCTATAGGGGGAGTGGTGGAGACAAAGGGAACCTAGAAGGGAAACATCTAAACAAAGAGCTCTAGATTTAATTAACACCAAACCTATATGGGTTCTCTCTCTGTGTCTCTCTGTCTCTCTCTCTCTCTGTGTCTTTCCCCCCCACCCTCTCTCTCCTCCTCCTTCTCTCCATATCTCTCCCTTCCTCCTCCTCCTCCTCCTCCTCCTCCTCCTCCTCTTCTTTTTCTTCTTCTTCTTCTTCTTCTTCTTCTTCTTCTACTACTACTACTACTTCTCCTCCTCCTCCTCCTCTTCCTCCTCCTTCTCCTCCTCCTTTTCCTCCTTCTTCCTCCTCTTCCTCCTCCTCCTTCCCTCCCTCCCTAACTCCCCACAAAGAGGGGCTTCATACAGATGAGGGAACTGAGGCCCATTGAAATAAAGTGACTTGGGGCAGCTAGATGGCTCAGTGGATAGAGCACTGGCCCTGGAGTCAGGAGTACCTGAGTTCAAGTCCAGCCTCAGACACTTAATACTTACTAGTTGTGTGACCCTGGGCAAGTCACTTAACCCCAATTGCCTCACTAAAAAAAAAAAGAAAAAAAAAAAGAAAAAAAAAAAGAAAGAAAGTGACTTGTCCAGGCCATTGGAGTAATCAGTGGCAGAGCTAGAATTCAATTTCTGGCCCTGTGCCTCCAAGTTCAGTTTTCTTTCCATTGTCCCCTCTGCCCTTAATGTGCTTACTAAATGTTGAATTAAAGGAAATTTTTCCAGAGGATCTGGCACTGAAGGCAACAGGAAGGGCCTTCAGTTAGGTTACAGAAAATATAGGAGGTTGGTCTTAGCTTTTCCGTTTGGAAGGCAGAATAATAAGTTGCCCAAACCAACTGGGGCATGATTTTGCAATCTTGTAATCTGTTGGATTCATATTTGTTTTTCAAGCTCAGAGGTGGAGCTTACATAAAGCTTTCAACAGGCTCTTAGGAAATGGTAAGTTCATGCCTTGCTAACATTAGTTCCCACATAAGGAAAGTTAAGCTTTGTCCAGAGGAGGGAAATGCTGCAACTTAACACAATAAGGGAAATGGTGAGTGCTAATTGGGTCATCTCAAAGTATATTTTTAACTGACTGCAGAGGTCACATATTAAATCAGATGAGCTTTAAAAATCCAAGAAAATGAGTACTTGTACATTGCACCTGAAATTTGCCTTTTACAACCACCACAGCTGCCATTTCTAAAATCCTTTAAGGGGGGGGTAGTTCTTGACCTGGAGTCTTTGAATTTGCTTTTAAAAATAGTTTTGACAATTGCACTTTGATTCAATTGCTTTCCTTTGCAATCCTATGTATTTTATTTTACATTTACAATCATTATTCTGGCTTCACTGTATTGAAAGAGGGGTCCGTGATTCACCTCATTGAGAAGGTCTGTTTAAGGTTCAAAAAAGTATATTTTTAGTGTAGTGGATCCTTATGATAGCCCCATGAGGTACAATAATAGTGCTGGTATTAACCTTTTACGGATGGGGAAACTGAGGAACAGAGAGGGAAGTGAATTGCCAATGATTACACAGCTAAAGACTGCCTAAGGCTAATGTAGAAATATGTTTAATGTGATTGTACATGTATAACCTATATCAGACTGCTTTCTGTCTTGGGGAGAGGGGAGGAAAGGAAGGGTGGGAGAAAAATTTGGAACTAAAAATCCTATGAAAACAAATGTTGAAAACTATCTTTACATGTAACTGGAAAATAATAAAATGCTTTTGTGATTAATTTTTTTAAAAGACTGTCTAAGGTAGATTCAAAACGAGTTCTTTGCCACCACGTTAATGCTATCTCTCAAAGAACACGTACATCAAAAGGAAATGGTGATTTTCCTGAGTTCAAATAATCTACCATCTGAATTTGAGGAGAATGAGAAGAAAACAATACCTCAAAGCTCCAGTCGCTGACTTTCAAATAATTAATGCCAGTTTAGTTCCCTCCCCTGGAAGAACTGGGCATATGGGCACTGGCCAAAATGAGCCCCACAAATGAGCTGGGTCAGGCTCCTCCGATTTTCAAAAAAGAGCCCGAGTTGGGGCTCCAGGAAGGAGCAGCAGCCAAGGCTGAAGGAGCAAGGAAAGGAAGAGACAAGACAGGGCCTTTCTATGAAAGGAAAAAAGGAATAAAGGCAGCGCGGGAAAGGGAGCGGAGAGTTGTTTGTTATGAGAGATGGTGGGGGAAAAGCCAAGGCCTGCCAAAGACACACACACACACACACACACACACACACACACACACACACACACACACTGGATTTGGGACACCTGCCAACATGGAGAACTGTAAGAAACGAGATACAGCCCGCCCAAGCCCCGACAGAATGAATTTGACACAGACACAGGGGCTGGGCTGGGCAGTGGCAAGACTCCGGCTACAGGGCCAGAGAGAACCTGCACTTCTTCCTGTCTCTGAGGCTTAGCATGCAAACTTGGGCGAGTCTCTTAACCCTTGGCTTCCTAAAAAAGGGTGGGTGGGATGGTGATTCTTCAAGGATTTATTAAGTGCCTGCCTATGCACTGTGTAAGGGAGTGAGGATGTAGGCATGAAAATTAAACAGTCTGCCCTCAAAGAGGTCCTGGACACAGATAAATCCCTCCCTCCCTCTCTCTCTGTGTCTCTCTCTGTCTATCTCTCTGTCTCTGTGTCTGTGTCTATATCTGTCTCTGTCTGTATCTGTCTTTCTCTTTCTCCTCCTCTCTTTATTCTTTCTCCACCTCTCTGTCCCTCTCCCTCTCCTTCCCTCCTTCTCTCTCTCTTTCTGTGTCTTCTCTGTGTCTCTGTCTCTTTCCCACCTCTCTCTCCACACAGACACACACACACACGTGTTGTATGTGTGTATTTGCACAGATACCTACACATATAAACACACATGCATGTTGACATATATATAATTATATGATATCTTATACATGCATATATGGTTATAGGTATGTATGTATAAAAGCAATTACAACACTAGGAGAGTCAGCAGGTCCTTTTACCTTTTTTCTTTTTCTTTTTTTGGGTGCATATGAAGAGCAGCATGGCCTCTGTTTATTTAAGAGATCTTTTTTCTTTTCTTTCTTTTTTTTTGTGGGGCAATGAGGGTTAAGTGACTTGCCCAGGGTCACACAGCTTGTAAGTGTCAAGTGTCTGAGGCTGGGTTTGAACTGAAGTCCTCCTGAATCCAGGGCCAGTGCTTTATCTATTGCGCCACCCAGGCCCCAGTGGACCATGGAAATCCTGAGGCAGCATATGGGGATGTGGATAGAGTTGCTGGCTAGATGATATTTCGTGTCCCCAGGACACAGGGGAGGCCCGTGACAAAGTAGGGACCAGGAAAGTGTTCTGAGCTAGGGCTGCTACTCCTGGATCCTAACAGCCACTTCCCCCCAACCTTGGATCACATTTTGCTGAGCCCCTGAAGCAGGTGGAGCAGCAGGTGGAAGTGTATCAGGGACATTCATTGCAGCTACCCTAACTGAAGAGGAAGGAGCACTTAGGGTTTCCTCCTCATTTGTGCATTTCAGAGATATGTCATGAACTCTACCAGCCACATTTTCTAAGGAAAGAGTGAAAAATACTGGGAAAAATAATCAAAAGTAGTGGGGTGCTCCTTGAACTGAACCTTTAAAGGCAATACGGGTTCTGAGAGTTGGAAGTAAGGAGGGAGAACATTTCAGGCGTGAGAGTCTCTGCAAAGACATGGAGGTGGGAGATGGCATATCATGTGTGGGTGGGCAGCAAATAGGACATTTGGATCAAATATAGAGTCATGAGGGAAAATATAGTGCAATCAATCCAGAAAGATTGTAAAGGGCTTCAAGTGTTAACAGAGTTTGTAATTTATCCTAAAGGCAACAGAGGGCTTTATGTGCAAGGGAATGACATACACAGTCAGACTCATGTTTTAAGAATACTAAATTTGTGGGGGCAGCTAGGTGGTACAGTGGATTCAGGAGGACCTGAGTTCAAATCCAACCTCAGACACTTGACATTTATTAGCTGTGTGACCCTAGGCAAGTCACTTAACTCTCATTGCCCCCTTCCCTAACAAAAAACCCAATAACAACAAAACCCCAAAAGAATACTAATTCATCAGCTCTGTGGAAGATGGACTGGACATAGGAGAAGATGGTTGCTGGGAAGTCAAACGAGGCACTATTACAATAGTCCACACAAAAGGCACTGAAGGTTTAAACTAGGTTGGTGGCCATGTGTGTATAGAGAGGAACATGGATTTAGGAGAAGTCGTGACAGTAAGAGATAAGGTTTGGAAACTCACTGGCTAAGGAGAGCAAATGAAAGTGAGAAGACAAGGATGACTCCCAGGTTGAGAGCCTGGACAATTCGAAGAACAAGGGTACCCTCATCAGAAACTGGAGCATTAGGATGAAGCTAGGGTAGAGTGGAAAGATAATGAGTTCTGTTTTGGACATGTTGAGTTTGAGGTACCTTTGGGACCTCCAGATGTAGATATCCAGCAGGTGATGGAGCCTGAAGCTCAGAAGAGAGACTGGGCCTGGATGTATAGCTAGCTCTTTGAGTCATCTGTATCCAGAAGGAAATTGAACCCAGGGCAGCTGATGAGAATACCAAGAAAGGGAATAGAGAGAGAGGAGTGCCTCTAGTAGAACCTTGAGAATATTTTTTTACCCACCTCACAGGGCTTTTGTAGGGAAATCACTATAAGACTATAGAAATGAGTATTATTAAAACACCTAAAAGGTTTTATAGTCAACACACAATATAGGGGGCAGTTAGGTGGTACAGTGGATAAAGCACTGGCCCTGGATCCAGGAGGACCTGAGTTCAAATCTGGCCTCAGGCACTTGACGCTTACTAGCTGTGTGACTTTGGGCAACTCACTTAACCCTCATTGCCCTGTCCAAAAATAAAACAGCATAAAAATCAACAAGTCACCAAGTAATCCTCATAAAGTAATCAGGAAGGCAGGCAAAAAAAAGAGGAAAAATTACATGATATAGTCCTCGCAGGGGTTTTGTTTGTCAAATAAGCACTTTAGGTAAGGAAACAGAGGGTGGCTAGGTGGCACTCCTGGTGGGAGTCCTCAAGATGCATCTTCATGAGTTCAAATCCAGCTTCAGACACTTTGTAGCTATGTGATCCTGGGCAAGTCACATTTGCCTCAGTTTCCTCATCTATAAAAATGAGCTGGAGAAGGAAATGGCAAACCACTATAGTATCTTTACCAAGAAAACCTCAAATTGGGCCATGAAGAGTCACAACAAAAATGAAACAGAAAATAGGCTGGCATTAAAATATTACTGGTGATGTAATTCGAGAGTGCAGTTCCTCACTACCAGAGAAGATTGATCTTACTTAGGGCATAGATTTGAATGTAGCCATAGAAATGTAGAACAAAAGTTTCCAGTTCCACCTTAACCCTCCAGTGCAGTTAGAAAGAAGCCTGGGGAAAAGGACCCACATGTACAACAGTATTTATAGCAGCTCTCTTTGTGGTGGCAAAGAATTGGAAATCAAGGGAATGCCCATCAATTGGGGAATAGCTGAACAAGTTGTGGTATATGAATGTATTGCAATACTATTGTGCTGTAGGGGATGATGGGCAGGCAGATTTCAGAAAAACCTGGAAAGACTTGGGTGGACTGGTGCTGAGTGAGGTGGGCAGAACCAGGAGAACATTGTGCAAAGCAGCAGCAGCATTGTGGGATGATCAACTGTGGTGGACTTGGCTCTTCTCATCGGTGCAGTGATTCAGGACAAATCCAAGAAACTCATGGTGGAGAATGTTCTCCATGTCCAGAAGGAGGAACTGTGGATTCTGAATGCAGATCGAATCATACTGTTTCTACTTTTGTTTTTGTTTTTTCTTTTTTGAGGTTTTTTTTTTCCTTTTTTCTGATTCTTCTTTCACTGCATGACTAGTGCAGAGATATGTTTGATATGATTTTACATATGTAACCTATATAAAACTCCTTTCTGTCTTGGGGAGGAGGGGAAAGGAGGGAGAAAAGTTTGGAACTGAAAATCTTGTGGAGGCAGATGTTGGGAACTATTTTTACATGTAACCAGAAAATAGTGGAATACTTTGAGGAGGAGGAGGAGGAGGAGGAGGAGGAGGAGGAGGAGGAGGAGGAGGAGGAGGAGGAGGAGAAGAAGAAGGAGAAGAAGAAGAAGAAGAAGAAGAAGAAGAAGAAGAAGAAGAGGAGGAGGAGGAGGAGGAGGAGGAGGAGGAGGAGGAGGAGGAAGAGGAGGAGGAGGAAGAGAAGAAGAAGAAGAGGAGGAGGAGGAGGAGGAGGAAACCACCCAGGACCAATCTTAAGGATGCTACTGCTAGCTGCTAGGAATATGATGGGGGCATTATAATGAATTTACTCACAGACAATGAACCATGTAGTAAGCATTCTAAATCCAACCCCAAATAATGGAAAGCTGGTATAATAATAGCATCTGTGAATTTTTCTCCATTTGGGGATATGTTCTCTTCTTTAAGATAGCTTTGAAATTAATCTTTGAGTAATTTTCAAATTGTGTTACCTTTGGCATGGATTTCTTTTCTGTGTAATTGGTCAGGTACAGTTATTCCTACATTCCAATTTCTTACATACCATTCCCACAGCCTGGTCTAGCACATTAGGAATTGAAATGTCAGATTCCAAATATGGTGGCTCAACTGTCATGAACAAGAATAGCTCTCTATATTAATGTTTATAAAAACCATTCATTTTTGCTCTTCTTTGTTGCCTGTCTTCCTGGTTTACTTTTAAATGCTCTTGAGATAATCTGGCTTAGATGATTCTCATCCCAAATTTTCTATGCACCCATTTTCCCTTCCTCCCTTTCTTGGCTGCTATGGAGGATGGATAATAGGCTTTCAGTGTTCTATCATCCCACTAATAATGTTTTAAAATGAGCTTGTGTTCCAAATGGAAGTTGCCCCAAGAGTTCTGTGTTTTTCTACTTGGCAAGGAGAATAAATGTTTGCTGCCTAAGGCAGCTTCTGACCTCTTTTTTTTTTTTTTGGACAAGGCAATAAGGGTTAAGTGACTTACCCAGGGTCACACAGCTAGTAAGTGTCAAGTGTCTGAGACCAGATTTGAACTCGGGTCCTCCTGAATCCAGAGTTGATGCTTTATCTACTGTACCACCTAACTGCCCCCTTCTGACCTCTTTTGACCTCCCTATTATAGTGACTATTTTACATCAGTTAAAATTTCTAAGAAATGATGATTACTGGAGAAAATATATTCTTTTGTCTATTTTCCACTTTGCAGTCAATAGTTTGTTTAAATTGGTCAGATTGATTTTAATGCGGTAGTTGTAAACTTTTATTCTTATCTTTTATTCTTTATTATTTAATATAATTTACAATGATATTAAAAGCATAATTCTAATTTAATATAATAGCCAATATAATCTAAGTAATTAATTAAAATTCTAATCTTCTTCCTTCCAATATGATATTGACCTTTGCTCTAATTGATAATCAGACCACATACAGTTGATCCAGGAATAATTCCCACACAAGAAACCAGTGATTTCCGATTTTCATTTCTGTTAAGATGTAGTCAGTTTCTTTTTCCTGGGGTTTTTGGGGTGTTGTTTTCTTTCCTGTTTGAGGTTTGGGTTTGGGTTTGGTTTGCTTTCCTTCCTCGGTGATGATGCCAAGGGCTCATCATGTCTGCCACCTTTTGATTCACTTATTAAAGAAAATATTCACGATATATAGACAAGAAACTTCCGAGTCCTCAGCAGGCTCTGGCTTCCTTTCATCACTTTATCATGGAGCACATTTTCCAAGAGACTTTTGTTTCTTGTTTGTTTTTTTACCATCCTTCCCTATGCCCTATGACATTGAAGTCAGCAAGTTCTGAGATTGCCTTAGTCAGGTTCATTGTAGACTTTCCCTATTTCTTCATTCTCTACAATTATTGATGCTAATCTACACTTATCTTCATGGTGGTCTTTTCCTTAAGTTCATCATAAGACCATAGATTTAGAGCCAGAAGGAACTTCCAAGGTCATCTAGCCCAGCCTACTCAGAGGCAGCTGGGTGGTATAGTGGATGGAGTACCCAACCTCAGTCCGGAAAACCTGAGTTCAAATCCTGTCTCAGCCACTTACTAGCTTTGTGACCCTGGATAAGTCACAATCTCGGGATACTGCAGTTTCCTCATCTGTAAAATGGGGGTAATAATAGTTTCTCCCTCTCATGGTTACTGTAAGGCTCAAATGAGATAATATGTAAAGCATTCTATAAACTTTAAAGTGTCATATGAATGCTAGCTATCATTTTTAGATAAGGAAATTATGTTTCATAAAGGATAAACAAATTGTCTAAGGTCCCGCAAGTGGCAAAGCTAAGATCCAAACCTAAATCTAGCAGTCTTTCTCCTGTGCCACCCAATCCTGCTTCCCAGTTGACTGCTGACACCATGAACACTAAAAGGCCAAGTGATTATGTGTCCCATGAAATGGTGATTCCTGCTGACTTTCAGTGAACAATGCAAGCCCTTTATTAGCCACCCCAAGGAGAACTTCAGTCATCCTCCCTTTCTTATTTCTTCAGATTTCTTTTTAGTGAGAAGGTGAATCTGGCCTCAGTTTCCATAGTAGCGTGGCGGCTCACTTTCTATAGTAGTGCGTCTCCTCTTCGGTTGTGGGGCAGATCTCCCAGTTCAATTAATATCAAAGCCTCCCCAGCCTAGTAGAGTTTGTTATAGGTTTTATTCCACAGCCATAACTTCAGAGAATCCAGTCACCTCCCTGCCGTTGGTGAGGCAGCAGTCAGTCATTTAAGCAACAAGCATTTATTATGGGCTGACTGTTCCTACTGTGCTAAGGGCTAGTAAGGCAAACAAAACAAAACAAAAACAAAAACCACAGATGAACTTTGATAGAGGGTAGAACTTTGGGGGAAGTATATTGTGCAAGTATTATCACCTCCCATCCCCCATACTCCCCACAGGTGAGGAAAAGTGATGCTCAGATAGACCACAATCCCACAACTGTTTTAGGGTCTAGATTTGAAGCCAAGTTTCCTGATTCCAAGTGTGTATTGTGCTGCTTCCCTGCCACCTATCGCACGGCGCTACTCAGATATTTGTTGTACATTGTAAAAGTTTATAAAGAAAACACATATGATAGAGGACTGGTCAAGAAGCCAACTCCCCGTGAAGATGCTTGGAGTGATGTTGATGAAACTCCCCATAAGGAATACTGGGAACCTGCTTCTGGAAGGTCGTGATTACTGTAATGGGAACACCTTGAAGAGACCTTGGAGTGCATCTACATTGTGTGACTGGTTCTATCTGCTAACCACAAGGTGGATGTTAGCCTCTTTGGTTGTCTGCAGTTGAGGAACTGAAATTAGAGGTGCCTTTAAAAGGCCTGATCAGCTCTGGCCTTTTCTTCTCTCTTGGTTTGATTTTTTTTCTCAACAGTTCCTTCCTGCAAGATGACATTGAGTGAGCGACAGTGCTATGAAGGGAGAGGCTTTGGGCTCTCTGCTAGTGAAACTTTTTCAACTCCTTGCCTGCCTCAGAGCTTTTCTTTTTTTGTTTCAGGTGTAGAAAGTTGGGGGCTGTGACCCTGTGAGCTTCAAAAGGCCAAGAGAACTAGTCCTCTGGGAGTCTGAGAGTTCAGGATTCTAGGAGTTGAGTCCATGATGGGTTTTACAGCCAGACCAACACCAACTGAGGGGCAACTTTAGAGTCATAGTGATGAAACATTTGCACAGTGAACTTGGTGGAAACAGTGCTATGGGGAAACCATGCTAAGTCTGAACCTGTTGTCCCCAGAGAATTGGGTGGTATGGAAGAGTATGCCCCTAAGATGTTGGGGGCAAATGTTTGTGCTTATGTCCTTGCTATCTTGAGGAAATAAGAATGCCTTTGTAAGAGCTAACTGATTAGGGGCAGCTAGATGGCACAGTGGATAAAGCACCTGCCCTGGATTCAGTAGGACATGAATTCAAATCCAACCTCAGACACTTACTAGCTGTGTGATCCTAGGCAAGTCACTTAACCCTCATTGCCCCACCAAAAAAAAAAAGAGCTAATTGATTAAAGGGAACTGCTAGTCACTCATTAGTAGCTAACAGTGTGGGTGGGGGAGAGGATACATTTGTTGGGGGCTTAAGTTGATGGCAATAGTGGACAACAGTGACCTTTCAAGGGAATCCTGAGAACCTGATTCTGGGATAGTGGTTACACATGCAAGAATTTGCCGTCAGCAAAGCGTTTCTTCACTACACTTTGATTCCCTTTTCTTTATGCTACCTTGTACCCGTAGACTGCCATCCCTGACCCCAGAGGGTTGGTTATATTCTTCATCTACTCCTGTAGCTTCAAACAAAAATTGGATCTGACATCTGAGTACAAACAAATTTTGAGGTGTGACCATTCCCAGGAGAATTTGCATTTTGAACCAGGTCCCCGTAGGCCTACTTTACAGGGGAGGAAGCCAAAGGAACAAAGTTCCAATGATGACTAAGCCACTGTGGAGTTTTGCCAAGCATGGAGTTCCAACCCTGAGCAGCTGGGAGGTAAAATTCTCCACTTGAGAAAAGTAAAGTGAAAAGATAACTGAAGATACTTTTGCCAGCTGGATTATCTCAACTTTCATTAAAATTTTTTTTGGAAAAACTTTTAAAATCTACATAAGGAATGACCAAGGCACACTTCCCAAGGAGTTCTTTTCTTCAGTGAAGTTTTGTGCCTCTTTTACCATTTGACCAATTCTAATTTTTAAGGTAGTATTTTCTTCAGTATTTTTTGTGCCTTTTTAAAAACAGGTTTTTAATTCTCTTTTCATAATGATCTTGGTTGCTCTCATGTCTTTTCCAATTTTCCTGTTTTCTTTTTCTTTCTTTTTTTTGTGGAGCAATGAGAATTAAGTGACTTGCCCAGGGTCACACAGCTAGTAAGTGTCAAGTGTCAAGTGTCTGAGGTCAAATTTCAACTCAGGTCTTCCTGAATCCAGGGCCAGTGCTTTATCCACTGAAACTTTTGCTCCTTTTTTTTTTAAGTTCTTCCAGGAATTCTTGTTGGGCTTGTATCCCATCTGCACTTGCGTGAGGGGAACCAAGGCTTTGCTTGTAATTGTTTTTACTTTGTTGTCTTCTGAGTTTATGTCTTGATCTTCCCTGACACCAAAGTAGCTTCTTATGGCCAGGTTCTTTTTTTTTTCTTGTTTGCTCATTTTTCTAGCCCATTTCTTGATTTTGAACTTGTGCTAATGTTGGGCTCTGCTCACCTTGGGGTTGGGAGGCACTATCCCAAGCTTCAGGCTTTTGGGTGATGCTCTTTTCAGAACTATTTGGGGGAAGGGATATAAGTTTTTCATTGCTTCTAAAGCAATGCCATCTGGGGAGAGGGGTAGTCATTTCTCTCCTGGTTTTTGCTCTGGTTCTTACTGAGGAAGGGTTCTTGCTCTCCTGCAGCCATAAGCGCTAATGTTCCTCTCTTCCCTGGAACTATGACCCAAAAGTGGGTTTAGGCAAGGCAGTTGCCAAACAAAACCCTCTCCTGGTCCCAGTGCCAGCTGAAGGTCTCCTGGAATCTCTTTCTGACCAGTTGTCCAATCCCCTTGCCATCTCTGGGCTGAGAGCTCTGGAAGCTGTTGTTTTTGTGGGCTGCTGCTGCTGCTGCTGCTGTTCCAGCTGTTCCTGCTGCTGCTGTTTACCAGATGCCACCAAGGCTTATTGATAGTCCTACCACCATATGCGCTCCCAGCTGACCCCCAAGCCAGTGTCACAGACCTCTCATGCTCACCTCTTAAGTTGTCTTGGGTTAGAAAATGTCTCATCCTGACCTTTTGTAGGTACTGCTGCTGCAGAATTAGATGTGTACCCTTTTGGCAGTCCAGTTAAATTCATGAAAACCCATCTCAGAATAATGTTTTTAGTTTGTTCAGTGGGTAGAGCACCAGACTTGGCAGTCAGAAACACCTGAGATCCAACTGGGCCTCATATACTTACTAGCTGTGTGACTCTGGGCAAGTCACTTAACCTCTTTTTACCTCAGTTTCCATATCTGTAAAGTGGGGATAATAATAGTACCTACCTCCCAGGGTCATTATGAGTACAAAACATCAGTAAAGTTTTTTGCAAACCTTAAAAACTCTATCTCAAAACTGGAAAAGAATATGGCAGAAACTAGACATAGAGTAACATCTTATACCATATACAAAAATAAGGTCAAAATGGGTGTGTAATTTTGACATAAAAGGTGATACTATTGGCAAATCAGAAGAGGAAGGAATAGTTTACCTCTCAGATCTATGGAGAGGAGAAGAATTTATGACCAAATAAGAGAAAAAGAATATTACAAAATTCAAAATGGATCATTTTGATTACATTAAATGAAAAAAGTTTTTGTACAAACAGAAATAACACAGCCAAGATTAGAAGGAAAGCAGAAACCTAGGAAACAATTTTTATAGCCAGTGTTTCTGGTAAAGGCCTCATTTCTAAAATATATAGAGAACTGAATCAAATTTATAAGAATACAAGCCATTCTCCAATTGACAAATGGTCAAAGGATATGAACGGGTAGTTTTCAGTTGAAGAAATCAAAGCTATCTATTGCCATATGAAAAAATGTTCTCAATCACTATTTTTTTTTGCAGGACGATGAGGGTTAAGTGACTTGCCCAGGGTCACATAGCTAGTAGGTGTCTAGTGTCTGAGGTCGGATTTGAACTCAGGTCCTGAATTCAGGGCTGGTGCTTTATCCACTGTGCCACCCAGCTGCCCCAACAATCACTATTGATTAGAGAAATGCATATTAAAACAACTCTGGGGGCAGCTAGGTGGCGCAGTGGATAGAGCATCGGCCCTGAATTCAGGAGGACCTGAGTTCAAATCCGGCATCAGACACTTAACACTCACTAGCTATGTGACCCTGGGCAAGTCACTTAACCTCAATTGCCTCACCAAAAAAAAACCCAAAACAAAACCAAAAAACCCAACTCTGGGGTGCCACCTCACATCTATCAGATTGGCTAATATGAGAAAAAAAGAAAATAATAAATGTTGGAGAAGCTGTGGAAAAATTGGAACACTAATGCATTGTTGGTGGAGTTGTGAACTAATCCAGCCATTCTGGAGAGCAGTTTGGAACTATGCCCAAAGAGCTATGTGACTGTGTATAACATTTGACCTAGTAATACCCCTACTAGGTCTGTTTCCCAAAGAAATCATGAAAAAGGGGAAAGGACCCACATGTACAAAAATATTTATAGCAGCTCTCTTTGTGGTGACAAAGAATTGGAAATTGAGGGGATGGCCATCAATTGGAGAATGGCTGAACAAGTTGTAATATATGAATGTAATGGAATACTATTCTGCTTTAAGAAATGGTGAGCAGGCAGATTTCAGAAAAACCTGGAAAGAATTAAGTGGACTGATGCTGAGTGAAGTGAGCAGAACCAGAACATTGTACATAGTAAGAGCAACATTGTGTGATGATTGACTGTGATAGACTTAACTCTTCTCCACACTACAATGATCCAAGACAATTCCAAAGGACTCACGATGGAAAATGCTCACCACATCCAGAAAAAGAACTGTAGAATCTGAATGCAGATTGAACCATACTATTTTTTACTTTTTTTTTTCTTTCTTGAGGTTTTCCCCTTTTGTTCTGATGCTTCTTTCACAACATGACTTATGTGGAAATATGTTTAATGTGATTATACATATATAACCTATATCAGATTGGTTGCCATCTTGGGGAAGAGGGAGGAAAGGGAGGGAGGAAGAAAAATTTGGAACTCAAAATCTTATAAACATAGTCAAATATTAAAATATAGTTTTTTTATCTGCCTGTCTCCTACAGACATATCAGAGAAATAATGTTTAATTTCTCCTACAAATCAGAGACAGACAGAAAAAACATATCTGTCCTCCTATGAAAAGAGATCAGAGACAGACAGAAAAAACATAATATCAATTTAATATATTTTTGTCCCAAAAAGAAAGATAACAAAACACATGATCATGTGGAGACTTCCCTCCTAAGAGAGAAGATTGGGGGACTCCCCATTTCTAAGGGTATATATGGCTTTAGTTCACTGATTACAGGGCATTGTCAGTTTCAATAGTATGATACAGAAATCAACCCAGAAGCAAAAAGCAGTTTAACAATTTCAGTTATAACAAGTATGCAGGAAACACAGAAGCATCATGATAAGACTACAGGATTCCAAAAGAGGGTTTGGCAAGGATGAGGACACTCAGATGTTACCACAAGATAGAGACTTACTATTCTGAGGAAAAAGAAGTCACTAGGTAGGGTCTTTTATCTGCTAACTATCTGAGCTCAGCCTGGAGTTCATTTGAAGGACATTTTGCTCCTATTACTCCCATTAATGCAGGGTTTCATAAAACTCCTTTTGGATAATAAGGGACCTGCATTAAATCCAGGTGATCTATATAATCATATTAACAACATAAATGCTGAAAACTATCTTTACATGTAACTGGAAAAAATACTATTAAAATTGAAAGGAAAAAATCTTTATCTTAGTTCAAAGCATTCTAGTGTCTCAGTGTTGTTGTTTTTTATAGTGCCCCTAGGTCAAAAGAAATACCTGGGGGCAGCTAGGTGGTACAGTGGATAGAGCACCGGCCCTGGATTCAGAAGGACCTGAGTTCAAATCTGGCCTCAGACACTTGACACTTACTAGCTGTGTGACCCTGGACAAGTCACTTAACTCTCATTGCCCCACCAAAAAATAAATAAATAAATACCTAACAGTTCTTTGTATAAAGTAGTTAGGTAAGTATTTTTTTATCCCTCTGTACCTCTATGGATTCTCTGTGTTGCCCTGGGGTGCATTAGTGCACAGTCTAGGAACTGTAGTGCTATGGGAGCTGTGTTATTATTATTAATTAATCATTAATAAAAATGATCATTAAATACATAAAGTAAAATACATAGAATTATAAAGGAAAAAAATTATATTGAAACACATGAGACGTAATTATTCAAGGATTAAGAAAACAAGTTCTGGGGCAGCTAGGTGGCGCAGTGGATAGAGCACCGGGCCTGAAGTCAGGAGGACCTGAGTTCAAATCCAGCCTCAGACACTTAACACTTACTAGCTGTGTGACCCTAGGCAAGTCACTTAACCCCAATTGCCTCACCAAAAAAAAAAAAAAAGAAGAAGAAAGAAAACAAGTTCAAGGGATCCAGGTAAAGAACCTATATTCTAACTAGGCTCATGAGAAGTGCTGTTGCTAGTGAGATACCCTATGCCCAGATGCTGGGGAAAACTATGAGTGGTTATAGTTTTATGTAAAATATCATTAATTATCTAATCATTAAATTAATCATAAATGAACAATACAGAGAAATTTGGATGTACGTCTCTGCCCTCTGCTCCAAGTCATTTTTCAGCCACACCCCATTCTCTTTGGATCTGGGGAGAGGCCTAGCCATATTCATACCCCAGCTTTAGTCTCCACTCAAAGGCCTCAGTGGAGGCCAAGTAGGAAACAATGAGCATGTTGAATCATGAAGTGATCAGGTGAAGGACCTGGGGCTGGTTAACCTGTAGAAGAATAGACTGATAAGGTGCAGGATGGCTCAGATCATGGATTAGAAGGGATGTCATATAGAAAATGGGTATTTCCTTGGCCCCAGATGGTGGAATCAACCAATGTAGGATTCACCTAAGGAAAGATTACCTAACAATTACAGCCATCCCAGAGTAGGATGAGCCGTCTCTGGAAGAAGTGGGTAACACAGGCTAGATACACATTCGTTGGATATATTTTGATGATCTTCTTGTTCAGGTAAAGGTTGGCCAAGAGAACCTTTGAAGTTCCATCCAACTCCGAGATTTGTTTCTTCTTTCAGCCTGCCCTGACTCATCTCTGAAGGGTTTTCTCTACCAAGCCTTAGAAACCTCTCCATTGTGGAAGCTCCCTCCACCCCTGTGCTGCTTCTGGTATTGGAAGTGCCTTCTCCTTCCCAGTCTCTCCCTCGGATTGACTGGCTCTTCCCAAACCTCCAGCTCATTTATATCTGCATTCCTCTTACATATCTCTGAACAGGACCTGCTCCACCATACTCTAGAAAGCTCTTCACCCTGGAAGCTCATTCTACTCCTAGGCTACTTCCCACATTAGAAGTACCCTCCCTTCTCAGCCTCTCCCTCTGACTGGATTGTCTAAGAACTTCCATTTTGAGGACGAGGCAAAGACCAAGGATGTTTTCATTCCTCTTCCTGGGGCACTTGTGTCTCCACAGGACTTTCTCTAGGCTTCCAGCACCTTCGTGTCTACCCCAACCAACCCCTTTCTCTCTTTGATGTATTATTATCTTACCACATTTGAATGGAGGCTCCTTGAGGACAGGAATTGTTTTTCTTCCTTCTTGTATTGGTATTTCTTGAATTTAGCAAGGCAGGAGGTCAGGTCAACAATTGACTTGCTAAAAGGTGATGATAGTTGGATACAGGCTGAAGCTTCCAGTGGACTCCTTGAGGAAGCAGTTGCCATTAGAGAGGAGGATCCTGCACCTCACTTTCCAGATCTAATAATAATAATAACAATAATAATAATAATAATAGCTGGCATTCATATAGTCCTTTACACTCTACAGATAATATCTCATTTCGTCCTAACAAAATCCCTGGAACAAAGGTATTTTTATTATGCTCATTTTACAGTTGAGGAAACTGAGGCATACAGAGCTTCAGTAACTTCACACAAATAATAAGTGTCTCAAACTGGATTTAAACTCAAGAATTCCTTCCTCCATATCCCGTGTTCTGCTGGGACCTCATCTGTTGGTTTTTGGAGGTTTGTTTATGGCAGAGAAGGCAAGGAATTAGACTTTGCCGTGACTTTGCCAACTAAACTTGGGGACAAGTTCAACTTAGGTTAATCACATTCTTGCTAGATCTGCTTTATGTAGGGGATGGAGTGAGAGCAATGAATCCTCCCTTAGGGAGACCTAGAAATGAACGAGATTCAGATGGTTTCCAGAGTTCTGGGTGGGGGCATGCTATTAGAGGGTAGTTTTCCAAGATTGAACTTAGTCCATCTGCCAAGAGGAGAGGAGTCTAGGCTCCTTTCCACTGGAAACATGGGTCACATGAGTAATATTCATTTTATTCATAAAGATACTAAGGCTTCCTTACAGAAGTTGTTACTGACTCCCACAGCTTCAACCAAGCTAGTTGGGATTCACATTCATGGATTTTCATTTCAAGTCCATTATGCTTTTCCAAACACTACACTCCCTCCCTTGTCTAAAATGGAGCCTATAAATTATGATGACCCTTCAATATGAAACAGGCAGGATTTCTCCATGGACATTATGGATATCCATTTAGTGCATCACACACCAATAGTCTTTTCTTTGCTGGTATATTTGGGTTGGAAAGGAAGACAAAGAGAGAAAGAATAGGAAAACATGTCTAAGGTATAGATTCCTCTCTTCCCTACTCCCCCCCCCCCCCTTGCATCCTCTCCTCCCACAAAAGTTTTGGTTTTGGTTTAGTTTTTTGGTTGAAGAGAAGATTGAAATCAGTAGTGGTTTGGATCATTTCCTTTCCTTCACGACATCAATATATTCTAAACAGCCCATCTCCCCATCTTCTCTGGCTTTCTGAACTCACACAGGATGTGTTGAGTTTCTATTTCATTGGTTTTAGTTGGTTTTTTTTTTTTGCAAAGAAAACACTTAAATTCTCTGGACAGATGATTACAATTCATTACTGGCTTAAGATAAATTAAGATTTATTACAAGATTTCTTTAAACCAAGCCATCTGCTTTATAGAGACCCAGGCCAATTCTATGTTTTGCTCCAGCTTAACATCCTCTGAACACTTAGAAACATTGACCAAGCGGCCTTGATTCTCCCATTGTTTTTCTGCCAGGAGGTTACTGTCCCAAATGAAAAAGAGGAAATCCTCTGTGTTTCCCCTCCTGTGTTCTCTCTCTTCTCACTTGTACAAGTCACTGTCCCCAAACACTCATGAGCCGAAGTTTATAATATCTTGGAGGGTAGGGACCAATTCTTCTACCTTTTTTAATCACCCCAAATGCCCTGTAAAACTATCTATTTGGTAGGCATGCAATTAACTCTAGTTGACTCATTCCAGCATAACCAGAAAACGACACCCCCAGTTGCAGAGGATTAATTAATCCATCAATCCAATATTTAATAAACACTTAAGACGTGTCCATTGTACCCCCTATGCTGGACCCTTGGGTTCCAAAAGAAGAATAAAGGCAGGATTGATGATCATAAGGATCTCCAATTGTACTACACTGGTCTAGATATAGATTATATGCTTAAAGTTAAAGACACAGGGTTCAGTGGACATAAAATGAGTCCTGCCTCCAACACTTCCTGGCTGTGTGACCCTCGGTAAGTCATTTAACCTCACAGTGCTCCCAGGCTACCCTGAAACTAAGGGGCAGAAAAGAAATTAATCTGTTTTAGCAGAGGAAATTTCCTTACCAAAGTGTTGTTTATTCTTTTTTCCATATAAACATTTTATTATTTTCCAGTTACATTTAGAGATAGTTTTCAACATTTGTTTATATAAGATTTCTAGTTCCAAATTTTTCTCCCTCCCTCCCCCTCCCCAAGACAGCAAGTAATCTAATATAGGTTATATATATACAATCACATTAAACATATTTCTGCATTAGCCATGTTACGAGAGAAGAATCAGAGCAAAAAGGAAAAACCTCAAAAAAGAAAAACGAGTGTTGTTTATTCTAATGAAATCATAGGTCCAATTCTCTATGCCTAAAGTTAAATTTCTGCAAAACGAAAAACAAAAGTCAGATATGGAAAAAAATTACTTACTATAAAACTAAGGGCAACTAGGTGGCTCGGTGGAAAGAGGGCTGAGCTTGGAGTCAGTAAGAGTTGAGTTCAAATCCAGCCTCAGACAGTTATTAGCTTTTTTTGCTTCAGTTTCTTAAAACAGTAAAGTAGGGATAACAATAGCACCTATTTTCCATAATTTATATGGATTTCAAGTCCATAGAATGGGGCTTCCCTGATGGCCTAGTAATCCTGAGCACTTTCTCTTTGGGGAGAGAAGCTTTAGCACCAGAGGGTAAGCTGTTGTGTTCCCATCAACCTCAGTTTCCCTTGAGATCTCTAGTTTGGATTGTTTCGGGTACTAAAGAGATCATTGGAAGAAATGGGTTTTTCACTCGAGAGCCAAGGATTAGCCTCCATTTGTCTCCAAGCTCCAAATTCACACAGAGAGAGTTGCACATGTCTTGTGAGCTGATTTGGTACTGGACTTTCCCTCTGGTGAAGGAAGCTTAGTTTCCTTTTCCCTTTTCCTTTTGTTTATTGATCTTCCTGTTTTTACTTGTTTGTTTTATTTTTGACCTTTTTAATCCGAGGAGTCCCTGGGGAGCATTGTCTGCAGGTGCTCTCCTCATTTTCTCTTCCCAGCCACAAAGGAGAAGAGGTAAAAATCCTCGAAGACCTTGCCAGCAGGACTAGGTCTGAGATAGAAGTTTTTGTAGCTGCCTCTTCCCTCCAAGGCAGTAGAATGTTTCCTCTGGGATACCAGGGCACCATGGCACATGTTCAGTGGCACCGGGGGCTCTGTTAGGCTCATCCTTCCAGGGAAAATCTAGGTGAGCCCTAAGTTCAAGTTTTAGGGCTCTTCTTGGAAAAGTTATAAAACTAGCCAGCTCCTACCCCTAGGGTCTTTTAACTGCCCACACCAGACCATAGACTGAGAAGTAAAAAAAATCCCTCGAGGACATTGTCCAATACTCCAAAGACACAGATGACAGGAACAAATAAAAAAGAATGCAGTTTAACCACCATTGGTTGTGTAGGACAAAATAATAGGACATGTTTTTTGTTGTTATGATTATTTCTGTTTTTAGCTCAACCTAAACATTGTCCGCCTTTCCCCATTTTTATCCCTTGATAAACGAGTTCAATTCTACACTTTCCTCTTCTCTCCAGTCCCTTCCCCCCTTTTCCCATTATCGTTTTTGCCCTGGTATGCCTCGGTCTTGCATCATTTCCCACAGCTGCTGCCTTTGCTCCTTCACACAAACTGGCTGACTTGGGGCCACTACAGATTTATATTACGTAATCTCAACTAGAGTTTTCACTACAACATGGCAGTTCTCTTACATCTCCCTTATTGATTCTCATTCTATGCAGCAGCTTTTCCCAATCCTTTTCATCTCTCCTCAAACATCTTATGCCTTTTCCACACCTCCCTCCCACCCCCAACTTTTTCAGCTAAGAGACTTAAATCATACTTCAGTGAAAAAATTAAGGCAGGTAGGTGGGGCAGTGGATCGAGCATGGGACCTGGACTTAGGAAGAACTGAGTTCAAATCCTACTTCAAACACTTACCTGTGTGACTCTGGGCAACTCTTTTAATTGCTATCAGTCTCAATTTCCTCATCTGTAAAATGGGGATAATAGCACCTACCTCCCACAATTGTGAGGAAAAAATGAGATATTTGTAAAAATGACTTGCAAACATCAAAGTGCTATAGAAATGCTAACTATTTATGATTATCCTCCCCTCCTCTTCATCTCCTATCACTAATCTGCCACCGTCTCCTCCTTCCCTCTTGTTTCTTGTGAAGGGATAGCCCTCCTTGCAAACTCTTCTATATGCACAAATGATCACATCCCATCCCACCTCTCCAGCATCAGCCCCACTCTCTCTATTACCTTCTGTCACCCCTGTTACTGCCTATAAACACACCCATGTCTCTCCATCTCACTTGATCCATCCTTCCCTGCTACCTATCATTTCGTATCTCTTCTCTCTTTTCTGGCTAAACTCCTTAAGAAAGTGTCTCCCGGGGCAGCTAGGTGGCGCAGTGGATAGAGCACCAGCCCTGAAGTCAGGAGGACCTGAGTTCAAATCCAGCCTCAGACACTTGACACTTAACTACCTGTGTGACCCTGGGCAAGTCACTTAACCCCATTGCCCCTTGCAAAAAAAAAAGAAGAAAAAAAAAGAAAGTGTCTCCCACCATACCTCCACTTCCTTTCCTCTCACTCCCTTTCTAACTCTGTAGTGTGGCTTCTGACCTCATCATTAAACAGAAACTGCTCTCTCCAAAGTTACCCACGATTTCCCAATCAACAGAACCAACGGCCTTTTCTCAGTCTTCATCCTTCTTGACCTCTCTGCAGCCTTTGATACTGTTGATTTCCAACAGGGTTGGTCACCCCCTTCTTGGTACTCTCTTCTTTCTAGGTTTCCATGACACTGCTTTCCCGTGGTTCTCCTCCTCCCTCTAACCATTCCTTTTCAAGCTCCACAGATGGATTTTCATCTAGTTCACTCTAATAGACCATGGATGTCCCCCAAGGCTCTGTCCTGAATCCTTTTCCTGCAACCTCTATACTATTATTTCTATGCAGATGATTTTCTGGCTTGTTTGTGCAGCCTTAAGCCATTTTCTGACCTCCAGTCTCTCATCTCTAACTGCCTATTGGACATTGCAACCTGAATCTATCCAAACTCAATCTATCCAAAATGAAATTTATTTTCTTTCTTTCCCAAATCCTCCTCTTTTCCTAATTTCCCGGTTACTATATAGAGTGCCCCCATCCTCTCAGCCACCTGGGCTCAAAACCTAGAAGCCATCCTGAACTCTTCAACCCCTTTCACCCCTTCATATTTGATCAGTCGGTAAGTCCTACCCCTCCGGTTGGTCTTTCTGCCTCAAGTCTCTCCCCTCTCCAGTCCATTTTCTACTTAGCTGTCAATTAGATCTTCCTAAAGCACAGGTCACTCCCCCTACACCCCCCTCCCCCATCCAATCAACTCCTAATTATGACTTCCCAATCTAAGACCATGTTCAATTCAGTAAACATTTATTAGGTGCCTACTCTGTGCAAGGTGCTATGCTAAGCAAGCATATATAATATTGTCTATTTGGCTCCATGGGACAGCTACGTGGTGCGGTGGATAGGGATAGTGCCGGGCCTGGAGTCAGGAAGTGTGGGATGGCTGGGTAGAGATGCCTCAGAGAATCTAGACAAGAGGTACAAATGACTCACTGTGACCTTTTTTAGATTTCCCTATTAGGATTTGATCCGGTGCATTTTCTAGGTCTGTTTGGAGGAGTCTGTGGAGTAGAGCACACCCTGTGCTTCCAATCGCTTCACTGTTTTTGGATCCACTATGCTCAGTTTCATCAGCATAGCTTCTACTCCAGCGGAACTGTTGAAAATAACCCTGTTGCCTTAGATCTGTTCATCCATAACTATTTGGGATATGTGGTCTCAGTCAATTTTGAAAACAATTTGACCACACTTAGCACCACGTCCACCTTGTGCTTATTGACATTGCCTTCCTTCCCTTCCCTTAAATCTTGGCCAGATTCATCACTGGGGTTGGTTTTGCCCCTAACATACCACCAATCGATCTACACTCTCCAAATATCAAATGTTATTCTTTCCTTTGGAGCCTGGCATCCTGCTCAGAACTGACATGCCATATCTTGGCCACTATGATTTTGAGGGATTGTCTTGCCTTGACTTATGTATGATACTCAAACCTCTTGTAATAGCACAGGAAGCCTTCTGAGCAGAAAATGACAATTCCCAACTGTGCAAATGCTTTTCAGGATATTTGCTGCCTCTGCCTCTCGCTGCCTCCCACAAACCCCATGTTCTTTTCTCCAGTGATTTCCCCCAGACAGAATCATTCTATTTCCTACCCAGGCTTGCTTATTTTCCATTTCCAAAGAATAGAACTAATGTTAAGGGCTAAAATTCTAGCTATTCTGTCTAAAATATCTAATGAGTGGTCGCCAATAAATTATAAGCTTTAGCAAGAGTTAGGCTTTTAAGCATTTATTAAGGAGAATAAGAATTTGGTAAAGAGAGAAGAAAATGCCTAGATTCCTATCTATTAAAGGGAGAGTGTATTTCTAGCTCCCTTCTCCACCAGCGTCCTCAGGAAAGAGACCCAGTCAAAGCGCCAGGTTCCTCCCTTCTTCCACCCACAAGCAGACATCACTTCCTGACGCCAAAGAAAAGACTCCTGGTCTTGCCCTCAAAGACCTTCACTTCATCGAGGAGCTTTTCTACAGTAAGTCTCCAGCAGGTGGCGTCATTCCAATCATTACACTAACATCTAATTAGAAAGTGCTTCTTGACTGACTCTTGACATGAAAGTATTCTACATCATCTAGTTCAACCCCCTCAATTTATAGATGAGCAAAGTGAGGCCCAGAGAGACGAACAGATTTGGACAAAGCCACACAGCTAGTTAAGTGACAGAGATAGGTTTTGATCCCAAGTCCTCTGTCTCCAGCTATTAAGTGGCAGAGTTAACTGAGTCCAAATTCTACGGCAGTCTTACCCATAAGCAATGGAGGCAGTCACCTCTGTGGGATAATTTAAGGTAAGTTAAGACACCTTATCTAAAAAATAATTTCCCTACCTAGGCACCATGCCATTAAGAAAGTCATGACTGGGGCAGCTAGGTGACACAGTGGATAGAGCACTGGCCCTGAAGTCAGGAGGACCTGAGTTCAAATTCAGCCCCAGACACTTAACACTAGCCGTGTGACCCTAGGCAAGTCACTTAACCCCAATTGCCTCACAAAAACAAACAAAAAAAAGAAAGTCATGACTTCGGGTTTCTACTACTAGTATTACGACTACTACTACCAACACCACTACCACCACCACTAATAACAATAACAATAATAATAATAGCATTTAAGTAGCCCTTGAAGTTTTGCAAATTACTTTGCATATCTGAACTCATTTGCACCTCACAACAATTCTGTGAGGTAGGTACTATTATTATCCCTGTTTTACAAAAGAGGAAACTGAGTCACAGAGAAGTCAAGTGACTTGCCCTGGGTCACACATCCACCTGGTTAGTAAATGTCTGAAACAGAATTCAAACTCATGTCTTTATGATTGACAGTCCTGCATTCCATCCACTAGCTACACATTTAATTTAAATGGCAATTGCTCCTGATAGGGATAACATTTTGATCCACTAGCCCCTCACCCCTTAGAGGGAATTAGTCCCCAGTGCCAAGTTCTGTGTCTTTAACATGGGATACACAGAACTTTGTGTCAGGAATCCTTGGATTCAAATCCTAACCAAAATCCTTAATAATTAGTAGGGTACATCTCTAAATTTCAGCCTCAGTTTGCTTATTTATAAAATGACAATAATATCTGTACGATTTCATAGAGTCGCTGTAAGGATCAAGTGAGATCAAGTACGCAGAAGGTTTTGCAAACTATTATGTAAATGAGAGATGGGATTATTATTAAGAGAGAGGTATAGTGGCACTTTGGACAGAGAGGGCTGACCTTGTAGCTTTCACATACAAACTGTGTGACCCTGGGCAAGTCACTTAGCCTCTTTGTGCCCAAGGTAAGTTCTCTAAGATTGTAAATTGCAAAAAATTATAATTTGCATTGGTAGTAGGAGTTTCCTCAATGGGAATTAGCTATACCAATGAAATCAGTTATTCCTACTAGTAATTGTAATAACGATTGGTTCATGAATGAGCAGAATCCTCCTTCAGGAGAGACCAAAAACTACTGGTGCTCAAAGGGTCAGGGCAGGTCAAAGAAAGATTTTTGGTAGCAAAAATAAAGATAAACCATTGAAGGCATAGATTAGAGTGAACCTTAGTGACCTCTGCTGGGGGACAGAGGAAAGTGCAGAGTGAACCACAGCACCCAAGCTGCCATAGGACAATTAAGTACAGTGGGAAGAGAGCATCCCCCAAAGGCACTTAACTAGGAACCACAGACAGGAAACTTGTATTTGGACTGGAAATTTACACAGATCTGTGGGAGAAGGCTGTTCATTGGCGAGATTCTGTCCCCTACTCCCAAAGGTTCTGTTCATTTTTCTTTATTCATGCAATAAAACTTGCTTCCTTCTGTAATTTATGAGCTCCAATTTCCTACTTTCTGGAAAACTATATGCCCTCTACTTAAATAGGGAGTGGGCCTCGGTATACTAGGGGTGCCGTGCAGAGAGTTTCCAAGGTTTCTTGAAGGTAAACACATAAGAGGCAACATGATACAGTAGAGTCCTGACCTTGAAATCAGGAGAAAGCTGGATTCAATTCTTGCCTCAGATACTTATTAGCCATGTCACCATGGGCAAGTTATGAATCTCTTTGAAGAGAGATGTTGTTTTCTCATCAGTTAAATGAGGTGCTTGGGCTAGACGGTATCAAAGTTCCCTTTCAAATCTAAATCTGTTCCTATGACCATAAGACACAAAAGAATCCCCCAAGCTATACTTAGCCCTTTCTGTCAGGAGAATGTGAGAGACACAAGGGTGACATATACATTAAATAAGGGTAAGATTGGGATATACAATGATCTATCTTGAGTTTACTTGCTATGTAGAATTTATCAGGTATCATAATGATCCCAAATGTCCTGTGATTGAAAAAGTCATTCTCACATTTGCCCAGTGATGGTATATGATTGGGACCATGGGGCAGCAGCATCCCAGAAGACTCAAAATGGCAGGTGCTTCATAGGGAAATGAAAAGATGTGAAGAAGGAATGAATAGGCAGGAGCAGCATGCACCCTATATTGGAGAAGCAATAGTCGAAGACCTGATCATTGGTATGTATATTTAGAAAATGAAATCTTGGCCATTGTTAAGAAAGGCAGAGATCTGAGGAATAGAGAGGTGATTTTCCTATTTCACGCTACCCTGACCAAAGAGTATTAGGTTCCATTCTGGGTGCCACAGTTTAGGAAGGGTGATGAAATGTTGGATAGTATCCAAACAGGGCAGACAGGATGCCAAAGAGTCTAGCACCCACACCATGATGACCAGGGATATTTCGCTGGGGGGAAAGAAGACTCAAGGAGAATATCGGTTCTGTACAAGCACTCAACTGGCTGTCCATTGGAAGAGGGATTAACCTTTTTCTGGCTTGGCTCCAGAGATCCAAAGTAAAAGCAGCAACTCATGGAAGTTACAAAGAGACTTGATGTCATAGAAAGGCAGCCACAGTGGAATGGGCTATATCTGGAGGTGATGGGTTCTCCTTGACTAGACGCTTATGAGTAGAGGTTGCATGACTGCTTGTCACAGCTGTAGCAAAGGGGGTTCTTGGTCAGGTAAAGGCTAGAAAAGTTGACCTCTGGGATCCCGGCCAAAGAATTTGGGGATTCTGTAATATACTAGTACTCCTGATGGACTAGTGAATCTGATGAAAGATTGCTAACATAGAGAATAGATCCTCCATAGCACATTTATGTGAGAATTAGAGCACTACCAACCTGTTGAGAAAGGCATTGCAGGGAAGCTCCGCCATGAGGAGGAAGCATGTGATTTAGAAACCATGTGACTTTAGCATCCAAAAGTTGCCCAGCGTCTGGAAGTTACATCTAATAGAACCACTTGTGGAACCTGTCAATCAGAGCTACCAGCCAATTAGCTTGGAACTGTGTGTGTGTGTGTACGGCCCTGTTTCTGGTTTCTCAGGAGGCTTCTGGGAGAAGCCATGGAGCAAGCAGGCCTTTGGGGTTGGAGACTTTGGCTGGGCGGCAGGGGAGGCAGATTAGGGAGAGGAAGCAGATCTAATTCTTTATCCACATGTTTCTCTTTACTAACCCTTAATGTACTTTAATAAATACTAAATGCCCAAAGATTGGATACGTTTTCTAATTTAAGGAGACTACTCATTAGATTTTAGATATCATAGCTAGAATTTTAGCCCCTTACATTTAAGAGGAAACATGAATAATAATTTTTCAGGATCAGCAACAATGGAAGGACTGAGATCTCAGTCAATGAAACACCTACAATATTAAAACAGGGAGTCCTTCAAAGCAAACTTTTTTCTAGAAAAATCTATTAGGGGGCAGCTAGGTGGCGCAGTGGATAAAGCACCGGCCCTGGAGTCAGGAGGTCCTGAGTTCAAATCCAGCCTCAGACACTTGACACTTACTAGCTGTGTGACCTTGGGCAAGTCACTTAACCTTCATTGCCCCACCAAAAACCAAAAAAAAAAAAATCTTAAAAAAAAATCTATTAGAATACACACACCGGGGCAGCTGGGTGGCGCAGTGAATAGAGCACCGGCCCTGAAGTTAGGAGTACCTGAGTTCAAATCCAGCCTCAGACACTTAACACTTACTAGCTGTGTGACCCTGGGCAAGTCACTTAACCCCAATTGCCTCACTAAAAAAAAAAAAAAAGAATACACACACCCCATATATACACATATGTACACATATATACCCATTATACCCATGTGTATGAGTTATGTGTGTGTGTATGTATGTATAATTTTGCTAGGGAAGTGACAAGAGGTCCATTTCTCATCTGCTATGGCTGAAAATAACTTTGAATACACATAACCGTCACTTACTCAAGAGTTGGTTTGTGGGTCAGTCAAGTTCCTCAGGGATCCTCCTTTGTTGGACATCTGTTATTACACTGCTTTTTGGCACCATTCCAGTGGGCCAAAGAAATAAAAAGTAAACAACACAGTTTGGCTGTAAGATTTAGCAAGCAGTTCTGGTGAAAGGTTTTATGGGGAAAAAAGAGGAAGTGAAATACCCAAACCATGATATCTTACTTCCAAACTAAAGTTCTTTGAGAGTCCTGAGCTCCAGATGAAAGAACTGTGTGCACATAATAGGTATAGGGATTTTCCAGCACATGGAATTTACCAGTCGTGTTCCAGATTTGTGAAACTAACAGGGATATATGTATTTCTGTATTTATCCTTGTCCCCCAAACAAATAAAAGGGCAGCTAGGTGGTGCAATGGATAAAGTGCTAGGTCTGGAGTCAGGAATACTCATCTTCCCTAGTTCAAATCTGGCCTCAGACATGTACTAGCTATGTTACCCTGGACAAGTCACTTAACCCATGTTTGCCTCAGTTTCCCCATCTATAAAATAAGCTGGAGGGGCAGCTAGGTGGTGCAGTGGATAGAGCACTGGCCCTGAATTCAAGAGGACCTGAGTTTGGGGCAGCTAGGTGGCACAGTGGATAAAGCACCAGCCCTGGATTCAGGAGTACCTGAGTTCAAATCCGGCCTCAGACACTTGACACTTACTAGCTGTGTGACCCTGGGCAAGTCACTTAACCCCCATTGCCCTGCAGGGAAAAAAAAAAAGCTGGAGAAGGAAATGGCAAACTAATATAGTATCTTTACCAAGAAAGCCCCAAATGGGGTCATGAAGGGTCAGGCATAATTGGAATGACTGAGCAACAACAACAAATCACTTGAGCTTTCTGTGATCCAGACCAGAAGAGTCCAAGTCATACAGCCCAGCAAATACAGGAACCATTTTGGACATGTTTAACAAAACAAATAAAAATATAATATAGCATATTTGGAACCATACTCCCCAAAAAACCAATCACCAAATTGTGGGTACCTTTTGCCTTACTACTACTACTACTACTACTACTACTGCTGCTGCTGCTGCTACTGCTACCAGCTAACACATAGCATCTACTATGTGCCAGATACTATGCTAAGCACTTTACAAATTTATTTTCCATCCGGGCCTCACAACAACCCTGGAAGTAGATGCTGTTATTATCCCTGTTTTACAGATGAGGAAACTGAGGCATATTGGGCTAAAATGGCATTTCCAGGGTCACACAGCTAGTGAGTATCTGATGCCAATTTGAACTCATATCTTCCTGATTCCGGGCTGAGTGCTGTATCCACTGGATGACCTAAATGCTTCTACTAGAGTCATGCACCAAAAAGATCAAAGAAAGAGGGAAAGGAGACCCATGGACAAGAGTATTTATGGCAGTGCTTTATGTTTAGCAAAGAGCTTTAAACTAGAAAAAAAAACTAGAAAAAAACTTTGAAAACCTAAAAAAGATGTCCCAGCAAATGGAGAATGCTGACAGAATTTATTCGCCACTAGCTGCTCTGTTTTGTCCCTTGTGGGTCTCCTTTCCCTCTTTCTGCTCTGACATCCCATCTCCTCCATTTCCTTTTGTGTATTATCTTCCCCCATTAGGTTGTTAGCTCCTTGAGGGTAGGGATTGCCTTTCTTTTTCTTTTCTTTAATATGCACCCCCCCACCCCCGCCCAGTGCTTAACACTGTACCTGGCACAAAAGAGGTCCTTAATAAATGTTTATCATAAAATAGTCGTAAATTAATGAAATGAAATATGGAAAATAGCTCCAAATTGCTCCATAAGAAATTACAAATGAAATGGATTCAGAGAAATCAGAGAAGACTTGAATATACTGATACAGAGTGAAATGAAAATAACTAGAAGAACAGTGTATACAATGACTACAACATCATAAAGGAAAACCACTTTGGAAACCTTCAGAACTCATCCATTTGAGGAACAACCATGAGTATAGAAGACTGATGATGAATCACCCTTTCCTTCCTCTTGATAGAGGAATGAGCAATATGTTGTTAGAGATGGCCAATGTGTGGATCTGTTTTGCTTGACTCTACTTATTGTTACCAGAGGGAATTCATTTGTGGGAAGACTGAGAGTCAAGGGGCAAGGGGACTTCAACTTCCTTTATATGGATCCTCTCCTCCTGTTAGAATGTAAGATTCTTGAGGATAGGGAAAGACGTCTTTTGTTTTTCTACCCCTAGAGTTCAGGAATGTCTGGTACTTAATAAAGCACTTGATAAATGTTTTTTCATTCATTCATTTCTTCATTGTTGATGGAAATAAGTCCCAGCATCCAACTTTTCTATCCAATGAGGATAGAGACTCACAATCAGTAGAAAAACACAATAGAACTAGAAAGAGGAGGTAATGATGGTGAGGGGGGTGAAAGAAAGAGGGAGAGAAAGAAAGAGAGAAAAAGAAAGAAAAAAGGAAGGAAGGAAGGAAGGAAGGAAGGAAGGAAGGAAGGAAGGAAGGAAGGAAGGAAGGAAGGAAGGAAGGAAGGAAGGAAGGAAGGAAGGAAGGAAGAATGTCAATGAAAATCATGAAATAAATAGATGAGAACAAAAGAAAGTTTAAAAAGAGACAGACTAGCAAGACAGTATTAGAATTACTATGTTAAATCTATAACGTGCTTTTAAAAACCTGAAATAGGGGGCAGCTAGGTGGCGCAGTGGATAAACCACCGGCCCTGGAGTCAGGAGGACCTGAGTTCAAATCTGGTCTCAGACACTTAACACTTACTAGCTGTGTGACCCTGGGCAAGTCACTTAACCCCCATTGCCCCGCAAAAAAAAAAAAAAAACAAACCCTGAAATAACAGAGATTCATGGTTTCATATACAATTTGGTTTTTGTACATGGAAAGAGCATGTTTGTTGATGTTTTTAAGTCCATAATAAAAGTAATTTCTTTACAGTGAGTTTAGGATTTGGAGCTTTTAGCAGAAAAGAAGGATGTGGAATGGACCACAGAGCTAAGCTGTGGACTCAGATTGGGGAGGAGCCAACATAAGAGCAGTCAATCCATTCCTTGGTGGTTTCAGTGAATTCACCAGAGGAGACTGCCAGTGGTAGCATATTCTGCCATAGCCCCTCCACCCAACAGATTCACATCTGTAGTAGTTAGAAAAGATAAATGCAGAAATGAAAAAGAGTGTTCTCTAAGCAAGGTTGGACGACTGAGTAACAAAGGGATGGAAAAAGGAACCCCAAAGGATTGCATAATTCCATAAAGATTTGATTTCAGGCCAAAACCCATGTTTAATAATGATCACACTAAGATTTCTCTCAAAGTTAATAACAAACTCCAATTAACCCTGCCAATTTCCAGTTTCCTAAATTTCTGATGTTTTCACATGGTTTATAACTGCTTCTGGAATGCCATCAAAAATCTCCTTCAGTTTGAACCCTAGTAAATTTAAGGGAGGCAGATCTGGGCTAGATATAAGGAAAAACTTCTGAGCAATTTGAGCTGTCCAAGAGTGTGATTGGCTTCCTCTGGGAATCGTGAGCCCTAGCATCACTTGCAGTCTTCAGGTAGGAGCCAGGTAACCACTTGCCAAGGATTCTGTAGAGGGGATGCCTATTTCAGTGAACATCGTCCTAAATTATTGCTGACATTCCTTCTATCGCTATCTTTCTATCCAATGAGGAGAGAGATTTACAAATAATCCAATAAAAAAAACACAATAGAACTAGAAAGGTTTAAGATTCACTTGATGGTTCTTTTTAAACCAAATTACTTTCAACCTTCTCCCCCACCCCCAACCCTTTTCTGAGCTAGAAATATTAGAGTCCAAAATGTTGGGCTTAATTTACTTGGGAAAATGGAGCAAGTTTAGAGTATTTAAAGTGGTAGACTTTAGTGGACCATTTCTAGAAACAAATTGAGTTTCCTTCATTCAAATTATAAATTAACTCTGTCCTTTAATGGTTTCATATTCAATTAGGCAACAGTTGAAAGGAGCTGTCTAGCAAAAAAAAAAATTCTAGATAACAGGATTAACTTAATTTCCCTTGGCCTGATCCTGTTTTTTCCTCCTAGTAGAATGTTAGCAAAAGTTCTAACATTCCCTTTCATCATAACATTTTTTTCCTTTCTCTGTCTGAATAACAATATTGCTGCCAAAGGAAATGTGATCCTCTCATTTCCAATCAGGCAAGATCTAATTGTAAATAAAGAATGTCTGGTTTATGATTAATCTATGAAGGCAAAGGCAGATTTTTTTTTGCATGTTATTAAGAGACTAGAGTGGAGTGAAGTAATTTTCCCCTTTTAGGTATTCAAGATCCTTATAACTTCTTTCTACTTTTCTTTAATAACATTTTATTTTTTCACAATTACATGTAAAAACAATTTTTAACATTCATTTTTTTAAATTTTGACTTCCAAATTATTTCTTCCCTTTTCTCCTCCCTCCCTAAGATAGTAAGAAATATGATATAAGTTATACATGTGCAATCTTGCAAAACCTATTTCCATATTTGTCATGTTGTGAAAGAAAACACCAACCACCCCCTCCCCACAAACAACCCATGAAAAACGTCAAGTGAAAAATAGTAGGCTTCAATTTTCATTCAGACTTCATCAGTTTTTCTCTGGAGGCGGATAACATTTTTCATCATGAGTCTTTTGGAATTATCTTGGATCATTGTGCTGCTGAGAATAGCTAAGTCATTCACAATTCATCACAGGACAATATTCTTGTTACTGTGTTCAATGTTCTCCTGATTCTGCTCACTTCACTTTGCATCAGTTCATTTAAGTCTTTCCAGGTTTTTCTGAAAGTATCCTGCATGTCATTTTTTTTTCCCTTTGGTGAGGCAGCTGGGGTTAAGTGACTTGCCCAGGGTCACACAGCTAGTAAGTGTTAAGTGTCTGAGGCTGGATTTGAACTCAGGTCCTCCTGAATCCAGGGCTGGTGCTTTATCTACTGTGCCACCTAGCTGCCCTTGCATGTCATTTCTTATAGCAAAATAGTATCCCATCACAATCATATACCATAACTTGTCCAGCCATTCTCCAATTGATGGGCCTCCCCTCAATTTCCAATTCTTTGCCACCACAAAAAGAGCTGCTATAAAATTTTTGTACAGACAAGTCCCTTCCCTCTCTTTTTTTCTCTTGGGGTACAGGCCTAGTAGTCTTTCCACTCTTATACCTTACTCCTCAATCCAGTGATACTAACCTCCTGGATGTTCCATGAACAAGACAGCTCTGGGTGGGGGCGGCTAGGTGGTGCAGTGGATAGAGCACTGGCCCTGGATTCAGGAGGACCTGAGTTCAAATCTGGCTTCAGACACTTGACACTTAACTAGCTGTGTGACCCTGGGTAAGTCACTTAACCCTCATTGCCCCACCCCACCCCCCCAAAAAAAGACAGCTCTGGGCATTTTCTCTGGCTGTCTTCTAAGGCTAGAATACTCTCCCTATAACTAGAATACTCTGCCTACAGACCTCCCTGGATTCCTTTAAAATCCCATCTTTTACAGGAAGCTTTCCTCAAACCCTCTTAATTCTAGTGTCTTCACAGTCAATTATTTCTTATTTATCCTGCAAATAGCCTGTTTGTATATATTTGTTTGCATATTAGGTGGTAAACTTATGGAGGACAAGGACTGTCTTTTCCTCCTCTTGTATCTATGGAACAGCACAGTTCTGGGCATATTGTAGACATGAATATTTATTTGTTTTTTCCTTTTTTTTCTTTTTCTTTTTTGTTGTTTTTTTTTGTTTTGTTTTGGGGTTGTTTTTTTTTTTTGGTGAAGCAATTGGGGTTAAGTGACTTGCCCAGGGTCACACAGCTAGTAAGTGTCAAGGGTCTGAGGCTGGATTTGAACTCAGGTCTTCCTGAATCCAAGGCCGGTGTGCTCTATCCACTGAGCCACCTAGCTGCCCCATGAATATTTATTTGTTGATGATTGATTCACCAATGGAGCCAGGGAATTGTTACGAGACACATACAAAAGTGACAGAATGTAGAGAGGGCCCCCACAACATGCTGGGCCGAGTCATTTCCAAGTAGGCGCACTGCCCCAGTGGGAGTCCGGCCCCAGGAGATACTATAATAGCAAAAGGTTTAATTCGTCATCTGAACAGGAGCTCTACCCAGCAGGGAGTTGGTCCCAAGTGGCCTCAAGAGGCTTGAATTTCTTATTATGGTGGGTTGTTTTTACTGCTTTGTTCCACCCTTGGGATAAATTTACTTGGGAAAATGGAGGGAAAATGGTATATTGTGGTGGGGAAAGTGGCACACTCTGCCCAGCCTCACCCTTGAGGTTGTTTGGTATCTTTTTTTGTATACACGCATGTCCACATACACACACATACATATACATACAAACACACATGCATATGCATGTTCTATCTCCTATTAAAATGTAAGGTCCTTGAAGGCTGGGACTTTTTTGTCTTTGTCGTTGTATCTTCAGTGCCTAGCCAGGGTCTGGCACACATATACACATATACACACATACACATACACATACATATATCCCCAGTGCTTAGCACAGTGCCTGGCACATAGTAAGAACTTAATAAATGCTTCCTTCCTCTATCTCTCCTGCTTTCTTTTCCTTCCTTCCTCCCTCCCTTGCCCCCTCCCTCCTTCCTTCCTTCCTTCCTTCCTTCCTTCCTTCCTTCCCTCTTTCCCTCTCAAGGCTCAGTTTTTGCTTTCTTTTCTCCTATGATGCTGTGAATGGGCACAGCATTAAACAACCCCTGAGTAGAGCAGCTGAGTCCAATGACCTTCCACCTTCTGGGAGAAAGTGGGGTGGGAATTTTCCCTGGCAGATGCAAATGAAGTCCAGCTGCTGGACACTCCAACTTAGGAGGAAGAGTTGAAGACATTAGTCACTAACCTATGTCCTCATTCTCCTTCTCTTGGCAGGAAAGAATCTCTTCTTTCTGGTTCCTAAAAGAACAGCAGCCACTGCTATGGAAGAAATTTCACAGAATATGGAGGAAAATAAACAACCCAAGGAGGAGAGCTTTGTCGAGGGAGGGGAAACAGACCCACAATAAAGCAAACTGTTCTCATCTACAACCAGTCAACCGAGGCCAGTGCTCTCATGCTGAAGAGGTGCCAAAGTTCACTAGAAATCATGTTGCAGAATCAGCTGCTGTGTTTATCCATATTCCAAGGCCCTTTGGGGGATGCCAGATTGCTTTCTAACTGTGTCCACTCACTCCCTTTACCCAACTTTCTGATTTGTGGCAGCTTAAAACAAAGTGCCTTGGGGGTCGGGGGGAGAGGATGAACAACCTTCATCTCATTAGTTAATTCCCAGCATGCTCCTTAGAACCTGCAACTGGAAGAGCTGGATAGAAATGTGGCTCAGGCCAAAACACAGGAATGAGCCATGCTGGGGAAAAGACAATAGGATGGCTTGCAGATCTTCGGTGGGCAACCAGAAAAAGTAAAAGGGATAAGGTAGACACAGTGTGGTACCATGGAAAGGCTGTTAACGGCCTCTGGAGTCAGAGAACCAGGTTGCTCGCTATAGAACTTTGAACAAGTCACAACCCCCCAAAACCTCAGTTTCTTTGTAAAATAAAGGAGGTTTTGCTAGATGGTGCCTAAGGTCCCTGCCAACTCTAGAGCTAGGATCTTATTAGGAAAAAAATGTTTTAGTCCAAATCCTGCATTTTACAGGTAAGGAAACAGAGGCCCAGAGAGGCAAACAATTTGTCCATTGTCCCAATGGCTAATTCATTAGTGGTAGAAGTGAGTGGTAGAAGGCAAGGATCCTGATTCTAAACCCTATGTCTTTCAATATAAATGTCAATATTTCATCCTTATTTCATCAGTGGAGGCACTTCATTCACTAACCCTGATTGCCACCTTCAATGCCTTGTTAGAATATTTTCACAAGTTGTTGTAGTTGACAAATGCTTAAGAGTGAACCTCTTAGAACTTAACTCCATTGGCCCATCAGACACCAGGTACATGGTCCTTTGTCAGACCTATCCTTAAAACCTTTACTCATTCAAGTTTACGCTGTATTGGACCTCTCTTCAAGAATCCAGGGTCACTTCCATGCAATCATGAGGTCTCCAGGTAGGACATTGCTGGAAGATAGTAAATGCACATACAGCTAGTAAGACTCCAAGGCCAGATTTTAATACAACTAATAGGAAAGAGGTTGTCTCCCAGTAAAATTCACCAAGGCACATGGGTTTTCCAATAAGTGCTTTACCCTTCTGGGACCTTCCAATATTTGAGATTATGAAGTCCTGGACCAGAAAGAAATTAAAGGCATTAGGGGCACATGATAGTTTGTGAATTTCTCAATGCTGACAAATGAAGGTAAGGTATTTGGGAGAGAAAGACATTTGGGAAATGAATGATTGGCTGAGAAAATGGCTTCTGAAAGGAGCATTTGGATTTCTTCTGGTCACGGTTGGTTAGCAGTTAGTGGTGATAGTGGTGATGGTGGTGGTGGTGGGACACTCCTCCACAAGGGTTGCTCCCCTTGATGGCTGCAGGGGATTCCTGGGAAGCAAGGCTGCTGTTCCCAAGGCATATGTTGATCCTCTAGTCATACTCTCTGTCTCTCTCTGTCTCTCTCTATCTGTCTCTCTCTCTCCCTCCATTTATTAAGCGCCTTTTATGGGCCAGGAACCTCTATGTTGTTCTTCAAAGGGCTCATCAATTCCCCTATAACCACAACATGGAATGACCCCCAAATCCATATGTCTCAACTATGAGCCCACAGTCAAGTCAGGGGTAGCTGAGACAGGAGGAAGTATCACATCTCCCACTGCCCTAGGCCACCTGGCACCTTCCTGGGCAAGCAGTATTTATCCAAAAGAGAACTCTGAAGTGGACCAGAAATCTCTAATTTAGACATCCAGTCTCATGGTGTATTCCATACTGGTAAATACCATCTGTAGGGCAATAGCAACCTCAGAATGAAGGTTATCCCGACCTCCACACAATGTTTATTTCACATTCATTCACAGGCCACTTCCGCTGTTCTTTCACCAGTTCCCAAGGACATCAGCATAGCTCCTGAACTCCACATTCATACTCGGAACAAACTCTCCCCAGTACCATAGTGCCTCCTCCCAAGCTATGATTTCACGGCTCTGATCCTGGACGCCAATCAATATATACTTGTCCTGAGGTTATTCCAAGGTACTCCTCAATACCTCCAGAAGAATAGCTGTTCCTTGTCTCAATGGCAGTGGTGTTGTTTGTCCTTCCTTCAATGACGTCAAGAAGGCTATGTCTGGACCTGTGGGTGAATAGGATTGAAGTGAGGGAGGGCTGTGCAAAGTCATCAGCCTCACTCTCTCCTCTAAAGCCATCTGAGTCCAGTGGCAAGATATGGATCTGGACAGCTGGAGATGACCCCAGATGATGGGAGACTTTGGCTTTTAAAAGTTAACATCTTTCCTAGTTCTCCATTTGTCTGAGGCCGTGCCGTTCTATGATTAGGCTAGATAAGAAAGAGGCAAAGAATACCCTTTGACCCAGCAATCCCACTTTTAGGTCTTTTGCCCAAAGAAATCATGGAAGGGGGAAAGGGATCCACATGTACAAAAATATTTATAGCTGCTCTTTACGTGGTAGCAAGGAATTGGAAGTTGAGGGGGTGCCCATCAGTTGGGGAATGGCTGGACAAGTTGTGGTATATGAATACAATGGAATACTATTGTGCTGTAAGAAATGATGAGCAGGAGGAGTTCAGAGAAACCTGGAGGGTCTTACATGAGCTGATGATGAGTGAGATGAGCAGAACCAGAAGAACATTGTACACAGTATCATCAACATTGAGTGTTGACCTACTGTGATGGACTATATTCTTCTCACCAATGCAATGGTACAGAAGAGTTCCAGGGAACTCATGATGGAAGAGGATCTCCAAATCCAAGAAAAAAAAAAGAAAGAACTGTGGAGTATAGATGCTGATTGAACCATATTATTTCTTTTGTTTTGGGTGCTGTTGGTTTTTTTTTCTTTCTATTTGAGGTTTTGCATCACTGCTCTGATTCTTCTCTTGTAACAGGATTAATGCAGAAATAGAATTAATGTTATTATGTGTATATATATATGTGTGTGTATATATATATATATGTATATGTATAGAGATATATAGATATAACCTATATCAGATTACCTGCTGTCTAGGGGAGGGGGGAGGGAGGGGTGGGAGGGAGAAAAAACTGAAATTGCAAAGCATGTATAAACAAAAGTTGAGAACTATCTTTACATGTAATGGAAAAAATAAAATACCTCATACATTAAAATAAATAAATAAATAGAAAGAGGCAAAGAATGGCCTCTTTTACCTACTCAAAAAAAAAAAAAACAATCTGGGAGAGGGAGACCCTCAGGGTTTCCGGCCTAAACAGAAACAATTGCTATTTACAATCACTCTGAAGACACCCTAAGACCCCACACAACTGGATCTCCCCTTTCCCCTAAGTACTCTAAGCTCCAGACAGAAGGCATGGACCTGCCTATTGTCCTGCTGCTATTTAGTGCCTGCAGGGGGAGGAGAGGAATCCCAATTTTTGCTACAACAAACAAGGCTGAAGTTTCAGAGAATATGAATCTTTTTTTAATCCAGGTAGGCAGAAGACTTCCCCAAATCCATAGACTAGTGAAAGTCATTTAGGGACCTTAATGAGAAAGGCTAACAAAGAAAGGTCATAGGTCATAAACTTATGTATTTAGGGCAGGCAGCCACCTTATACTCACACTGTGCAATACCCTTAACTTAAAGCTGAGGAAACTGAGGCTGAGAGGTTAAGTCATTTGCCCAGTGTCAGAGACAAGATTATAACTCAGGTGGTTTCACGAATTCAGTGTCATACTCGAGCTTCACTTGTATTCACCCTACGTATTCTGCCTGTTGCCATGTCATCTTTCTACTTTTATGTAATTTCATATATATAATGTATATATGTGTGTATGTATACACATAAGTATATATGTATATTATGTGTATATATGGGGGCAGCTAGGTGGTATAATGGATAGATGGAAGAACCTGGAGTCAGGAAGATCTGAGTTCAAATCTGACAGACACTTGGCTGTATGACACTGGGCAAGTCACTTAATCTTATTTGCCTCAGTTTCCTCAGCTATAAAATGAGATGGCAAAGGAATTGGCAAACAACTCCAGTATTTTACCAAGAAAACCCCAAGTGGGGTCATAGAAGAGTTTGGACACAACTGAAAATGACTGAACATCAGAAGCAAATGCCCTTTGAGAAGGAATAGGGTGAAAGAAGCTAGATAATAGAGCAAATATCATGGGGAAGGGAATAGGATGGAGGGAAACAGTTAACAATAGTAACTGTGAAAAAGAGGAAAGGAAAAAAATTGTACGAAAATATAATTATGGCAACTCTTTGTGGTAGCTAGGAATTGGAAATTGAAGGAATGCCCATTAAGTGGGGAATGACTAAACAAGTTGTGGCATATGATTGTAATGGAATATTATTGTGCTATAAGAAATGTCAAGCAGGATGATTTCAGAAAAACCTGGAAAGACTTATATGAACTGATAAAGTGAGCAGAATTGGGAGAACATTGTGCACAGTGACAGCATTATTGTTCTATAAGCAATTGTGAATGACTTAACTACTTTCAGCAATACAATGAACCAAGATAATCCTAAAGAACTATTGATAAAGCATACTATCCACCTCAAGAGAAAGAACTGATATTGATTAAACACAGACTGAAGCATACTGTTTTGCAGTTTCTTTTTTTTTACTTGAGTCTTTTTATAAAAAGTGACTAATATGGTAATGTTTTACATAATTGCAAATGTATTACCTATATCTGATTGCTTACCACCTCAGGGAGTGGGGAGGGGAGGGAGGGAGGGAATAAGAGAGGGATAGAATTTGGAACTCAGAACTTTAAACAGACAAACAAATAAATAAATAAATAGAAAATGACTGGAAAATGTATATATTTGTATGTGTATGCCTCATGGTGTCCCAAAAGTCTTAGTGCCTTAATAAGCGGGCATTTTGGCTGAACCAGAGAGTAGATGAAGGAGAATAATGAATCACATTCTATCAACAATATGTGGGAGCTGGGTTATTATGTGTTATTGTATTGAATTATACTGTCTCGTAGTTATAATGTAATAGATTGCATTGTATTTTTGTGTTGTCAATGTATAACCGCTTCTGGCAAGAGCCTAAAAATAACTGGATGTTAACATGTATCCTCTGGTGCCATGTTTAATTGTTTGATTATTTCAGCTAGTTACTCCTGATTCCCTTCGTGTGTTGTCGACTCCTTGATAGTAAGTATCACGTCTTCTATCTTGGTATCTCCTATAGTGCTCAGCACAGGCCTAGGCACACAAGGAGTCTTTAACAAATACTTCCTGATTGTCCAACCTCTTGGGCTGATGAGTTTCCAAAGTTTACTGCCTCTTTCCTTGAGCAGCCACTCCTCTCTTCCCCAATCCCAGTGTCTAATAAGTGTACGTTCATAGCTCACCATCCAAAGGCAATTCCTTCTTTTGGTTTTGCCTTCCCAGTATGCAGTTAGATGTGAAGGAGCATGATTCCTATGGAATTGTTTATTAACTGTAATATGGTTTATAGTGACTATGTCAATTGACACAATTACAGGGTATGACAAGGAGGCTTAGAGCATGATTTTAGGTAAAGCCTAAACACAAATGAAGGCCAGAAATGAAAACTAAACCCTCCTGATCCTTTAAAGTATTCTTCATTTTTGAGCTTTTGAAGATGTCTTACCCTCCGTGTAAAGTGGCATCTAGAATCTGTGTTAAGAAGTTCTCTGCCAGCCTAACTGGGAAATCCATTCAACAAGCAAGTATCAAGGCTGGGTTTAGAATTCTGTGTTCAATGCTGAGGAAGATCCAAAGTTCAGATCATTGTGGCCTTCACAGAGCTCCCAGGCCAGTAACTAATCTTCTGTATTTACGTGATAACTCAAATGGTCTAGTAGGCATAAGGACTGGAACTCTAAACTAACCCACATCTTAACTAAATCCAGCCTAGATGACCCTTTCCTTGTGGGAGAATCCGAATATCCATTTTAATTCTCAAAGCTATCACTCATTTCCTCAGTGTTGCTGTCAGCACATGTATGCTGCCAATAGATTTCTATATAGAGAAATATACATGCCAACAAGTGAACATTCTAATTGTACATTTGCTTCTACTGTTTCACACACACACACACACACACACACACCCTGGGACTGCCACACAGTGAGCAATTGGTGACCATCCCTCCTTTCTATTATTTTATTTTTTGTTTTGTTTTGTTTTTACAGGGCAATGAGGGTTAAGTGACTTGCCCAGGGTCACACAGCTAGTAAGTGTCAAGTGTCTGAGGCCGCATTTGAACTCAGGTCCTCCTGAATCCAGGGCTGGTGCTTTATCCACTGTGCCACCCAGCTGCCCCCATCCCTCCTTTCTATCGGTATACTATCATCTCTCTTCTAGGAGAGCAGAAACTGGTGGTGAGGTCTGTACCAGGAACCAAGGACGTATTTGATACAATTCCTTGGCTCTATCAAAGCCCAGCAAAGAAATCTCTTGGGGAACTTCTTGAGCACATTACAAGGGTGGGGTTGGGATGGGGGTGAGGGGAGGAAAGGACATGAAGTGATGAGGACCTACAAGTTACTTCTAAGCCTGAGCTCACTTTCTCTTAGACTCTGTATACACTTGTAGAAGAATGTGGCAAAGGGGCAGCTAGGTGGCACAGTGGATAGAGCACCAGCCCTGGAGTCAGGAGGACCTGAGTTCAAATCCGGCCTCAGACACTTAACACTTACTAGCTGTGTGACCCTGGGCAAGTCACTTAACCCCAATTGCCTCACTAAAAGAAGAAGAAGAAGAAGAAGAAGAAGAAGAAGAAGAAGAAGACAAACATTCAGCGGGGGCAGAGAGAGCATTGGGCTAACAAGACCACCTTGGTAGCTAATATCTCTTTCTAGTATCTACCTAAGTGCAGATGACAACCAGTAGGGGCTCATGAGCTGTAACACTAGTGAAGATGACCTACAACCCCTCAGTGGTACTCCTAGAGCCCTGAGGGATAGACTAGCTAGGCTCTTGAGGACCTTCCTCATCAGGGTGAGCAGGAATTGGGATAAGCACCTCAGACCATGGGCCATACACAGATAGAGCCCAAGATGCATAGCTCAGAAATTCTACTGGTCTTGGAATTAGGAGGTACCTGGCTTCAAATCCTGTCTCTGACCCATACTAGCTGTGTGACCACAGACAAATCATCTGACCTGAATCGCCGATGAGGTCATTGAATTAAATGGCCTCTAGGATCCCTTCCTGCCCTAAATCGAGGATACAATGATCCGTAATATTATGAGATTCTAGCTCTGATACTTTCTCATTGTGTGACTAGGAGCAAATCACTTAGACCCCGTGAACCTCATTTTCCTCATTATAAACTGGGGACAATCCCTGTAAGATTCCCTATGGATCTCCTTTGGTGAACTTAGGGGAGAAATTGGAAAAGAGCAGGCATTGTGGATGAGTTCTGATTTGCATAGTTGGAAGGAATATCCACATTGATGAGATCACAGAGCAGTTTTTAGTATGTGAGTATCCCCCAGGGTCATCATGATGATCGAATGACATAATGTATACAAAGCTCTTTAACAAAGAATATGTCAGCTATTATTAGCTGAGCTCAGTGAGGACTGCAGAAGTGCCTCATTCTCTGGGAACCTCATCCTTAGCTTGAGAAATGATGCTTTGATCCATTACAGTAGGACATTTGATGAGCTCTACTAAGACAAAATATTAAATGGATGATTTCTCTACAAATCAGCTAAACATGAAACTGATGTATTCACATCCTTTGAAGCTATCTATTGGAAGTGGGGGCTGGATGTTTTGACTAGAATTGTGTTACTGTATTTAAATCAAGCAACTTACCATAAAATTCCTTCCCCTTTTCTCCCTTGTCCTGACCTTTTCTTCTTTCTTAAATTTATAGCTACAAAATGATAAAACTTTTCTCCAACCTGTTATTCCAACGTCATGATTCAAATTTCCTGTCTCCTTTCCTCTTTTGTTCCCAAACCACTTTGACCTTTGTGTCCTTTTCCTCTCAGAGTGTTCCAGACCTCTTTTCTGCCTAAGATGCAAATTTTCAGTAAAGCTCTAATCTCCTATCCCTTGGAGAATATCAAAGAACAGCAAAAGTGCTGAGTGCATTAAAGGGGGTGGGGGTGGGGAGGAAGATGGGCAGACAGTGGCAAGGTCAGAAAGAGCTGAGCTGACAGAAATGCCAGGGTAAGAATCCTTCTGGGGAGAGGGTTGTGGGCAGGAGAGTCTAGTATAATGATAAGGCGAGCAAACCAGAAAAAGATCCACTAAAAGCAAGAGCCTCAGGTTTAAGAGAGGAAGAGGATAGACTTCCTAATTTCATGTTTAGCGTTTACTGGATGGGGAGATTCACATTGGCCAAAGCGTATGTCCTATAGAGATAGAGGATGTTTTCATTGTCATTGGAAACTCCAGGATGAGGAGACTGCATGGTCCTGTTGCTGGACTGTTCCCTGAAATTTATACTCTTAGAAGTCACCTGAATATTGAGAGATTAAAGTGCCTTATCCTGGTTCACACAGCCAGCATGTGTCAGAAGTGGCTCTTGCCAGTGCTGAGGCAAGAGGCATTGAAAATGGTCGGCTAGGGGGCAGCTGGGTGGCGCAGTGGATAGAGCACCAGCCCTGGAGTCAGGAGTACCTGAGTTCAAATCTGGCCTCAGACACTTAACACTTACTAGCTGTGTGACCCTGGGCAAGTCACTTAACCCCAATTGCCTCACTAAAAAAAAAAAGAAAGAAAGAAAATGGTCGGCTGCCTCTCAGTATTGACATCTCAAACCCAGCATGGTCAAATCAGAATCCTTTATCTTTCCCCGCTAGACCCACCCCTCTTCTGAAATCCCCTCTTTCTGTTGTGGGTACCACCATTGTTGTAGTCACCAGGATGAAGTTGGTCTTAGAGAGGATTTCAAGAGATGTAGTGTCTTCAGAAGAAATCTAGGATTCATATACTCCAGAAGATGGAAGGAAGGTAAAAGAGAATGATCTAGGATTCTAGGGAGTTTGTTAACAATAGAAGATGGTTTCAGTGGGAATGGGGTGGGGGGAGGAAAGGAGGAAGGAGAATAGGGAGGACGAGGGTTTAGCCTACTATAGTGAGTGAAAAGGATGTCTGCCTTTGCCACTGATTCCCCTCACTGTCACCAAACTGGCTTGATCAGGAAAGAGTCCCTGACTGACCTTCTAAAGCTATATACTGCCCCCTACACTCATAAGCAGGAATACATAGCACTCAACCTTGACCCTGGTATTTAATTCATGTTCATGTTTGTTTAGTACTTTACAATTTACAAAGGGATCATGTGACTTAGGGCTAAAGGGTTTGCACTTTGATGTGACAAAGAGTGTCCTTATCAATGCATATAGAAAAGAGAGCCACCTACTAGTCTCTTTCTTCCTTTCCATTTGTGAATCAGGTCAGGACTGCTTCCTGAGGAGAAGGTAGGGTTGGCTAACTGGCCTTATCCCTGACCCCACCACCCCCCTTAGACTCCATACAACCATGAGTAATTAGCATCTAAAGCACATGCCCTTTCCTTGTCAGGTATGAGCTGGGGTTTGGGCTATTTCTTTTGTGTTTGTTCTTTTCTTTTCTTTTGTGGGGCAATGAGGATTAAGTGACTTGCCCAAGGTCATACAGCTAGTAAGTTGTTCTTTTCTGATCTTAAGAAACCCTATCATGAGACAGCAATGTATAGGCTTGTAAGTTTGAGAAATCCAGAGGTATTGGGCACAACTAGATGTAATTGGCAGGGAAAAGCTTCTTATTGGAGAAGGTGGCTACTGACAAGAAGGATTGGCCCAAGAATGACCACTTTTATCAGTAGATGTGCTGGAAGTTATTTGGAAATTGCAGAGGTGGAGTGAAATATAGAATGCATAATTAGCAATCATGAAAACAGCTTTATTTTCTGATGGAGTTTAAGTACCAGCTTCCTGGAAAATTATAACATTAGTTATAAGCTAAATTGTTGAACTCTGCCTTCAGTTTATTTTTTGTGAAATGTGCTACTGTGAATGTCCTGTGTTTGACATTCCTTTTGTGTGTAGGAATAAATTACCTGTCCCATAACTGATTCATGTTGTACACTAGCTACCTTTATTTTTTTTTATTACTGCTTCCCTTTTGGCCTAGCAATGAATTAAACTAAGTTTTAAATAATTTGTCCCCACAGTGGCATGGTAGAAGTTTAATGAGTCAAAGAGTGTGAGAAAAGGAAGTCAATTCATTTCATTAGAAGTCAGGATCCCCTTGAACTGAATTCAGTCCAAACTGCATACCTGGATTCAGGGCAGGGGGCCCCTTGGGTGGCAAAGGCCACCTCACCTCCTATGGACCCAGCAGTAGTTCTTCAAGGGGAGACAAATGTTGTTATCTCTGTTTCATAGATGAGAAAACTTGAACCTCAAGGAGGTTCAAGCGATTTGCTTAAGACCACACAATTGATGAATAGTGAAGCCAAACTTAAAACCCAAGAATTCCATCTCCAAATCTGGTATTCTTTCCATTCTATCACATTGCCTCAAAGGTTCCCACTCCCAAGTGCTCAGCAGTATCGCTCACTCCCCTAGCCACATACGTTCTAGAGCTGAAGGCACTCAGAGGATCAGAGACTGAACACTGGAAGGGACAACAGAGGCTATTTAGTAAAATTGCCTCATTTGACAGATGAGAAAACAGCCCCACGGATTTACCCATGGTTTCCTAGATAATAAGTAGAAGAGACAAGAACTGGACACAGGTCTTCTGAGTCCAAATCTGGGATTTCTTCCTTCACACCAGACTGACTTCTTGGAGGTCATTATTGGAAAGATTCTTCTCCAAAGTTTACAGGACCCATCCCAAGGGGCTAAGGACCATCGCAGGATGTATAAACAGCAGAGATGTCAAACTCAAGGCATAGGGGACACATAAATTAAAATTAGCCTCAGGCTCCCCGAGCAGAGCTCCCCCTCCCGCTCCATTTCAGCTGGGGGGTGGGGTGTCTCTGAACCGGGCTAAGCTGTGCAGACAAAAAGCCCCAGGTGTGCCATGGCTTGGCCTGTTTGGTGGTCCCCAGCGCACAGCAGGGGGCACAGCCCCCTCGAGCCCTGGGTATGGTACTCATGGCTTACTTGAGCCCTCCAGCCGGGGCGCTAGTGTAGCCAGCAAATTAGCTTAGGTGGTCAGCCTGAGTTTCACCTGAGAGAGGAAATTAATAAAAAGAGACGCTGGGGGTTCTCAAGGGGCTGACAGAGAGGATGGAGAAAGAGCTAGCGAGAAGGTAGAGAGATGCCAGAGGAACAAGGATGCTAAGGAGACACAGGGGGCTTTTCAGTGAGGGGGGGGGGGTTGCTATGGTAGAAAAGAGAGAAGAAAAAAGGGGGACTGACAGAGCAAGTAGAAAAGCCATAAAGGGGGGTCACTACAATACAGAGAGGGAAGTTAGACGGTAAGGGCGGGGTTGACAAAGTGAAGGGGGCTTGGAGTTAGAAGAAAGGAGCAGAGCAATGAAGCAGGGGGCCTTTCAGTGAAGGGGACACTAGAAGGTCGGTCGGTACAGAGGACGCTAAGGAGATGCAGGGTCGAGAGAGATACCCCAGGAAGCAGACGAAGTTTCAGGGCACATAACTTTGCATTTCTTTACCCTTATCGTTTACATTTATTTTTATAAATAAACCCTGCTTTGATTATTTTAAATAAAAGAGGCTGTTTGCTTATCAATTTGGGAGGAGCAGTGTGGGATTTTATAAACAGCCCATATTATATTACTAGCAGTCAGATACCCAGACAAAAGTCCACAGATTAGGCACCCCAAGTTAATTAAAATATTTTTACATTTGAATGGCTACCACAAAGGGACTTATGACCCACTTGTAATTTTTCATATAGATATAATTTTTCATATAGCCCACAGTTATAAAATTTACAGATTAGTTATAGTTAATATTTTTACACTACCCAGATGAAAATGTAATTGGAAAATGTTTAATGAGATAAAGAAAAGTACAATGTGACATGGATAATGTTAATTTGTGCCTTTCTAAGTCAATATGCAGCAGCAGGGATCCATTTCTATTTCACTGGACATCGTCTGATAAGTTTCACCAAATATCTCCAGTTCATTCGTTCCTCTTTCACACAAGACTAGCAGAACAGAATATTGTATCCATTTTAGATGGTTTGGCTTAATTGTTTTTCTTTGTCATAAGAGAAGGTTCAACTGGAAAGGACAAGGGAGTGATAAAGGAGTATGACAAGGCAAAAAAGCTCAATATAATGGATAAAAATAAAATAAACATTTGCCCAGTTCCCAGAATCACAAAACCTCACCTGGAAGGGGTCTTAGAGGGTACCTATTCCAACTGATATCTGAACAAGCACTTCCTCTACCCCAACAAGAAGTCACCTGGACTTGGCTTGAAGATTTTCAGTGAGGGGGAGCTCACCACCTTCTAGGACAGCCCATTCTACTTTGGGACACCTCTAATTTGTACAAAATTTTTTGCCTCTTCGTAACTTTCAAAGGAAAGGGGTTAGGGGCAGCTAGGTGGCTCAGTAGATAAAGCACCAGCCCTGGATTCAGGAGGACCTGAGTTCAAATCCAGCCTCAGACACTTGACACTAGCTGTGTGACCCTGGGCAAGTCACTTAACCCTCATTGCCCCACAAAACAAACAAAACAAGACAAAATGAAAAAAATGAAAGGGGTCCACTGGCTTCCTGCCCCTTTGGTGTAGTGGACTATCCTACCTCTACTCATTAGCACTAAAGGCCTCAGAGTGATGATCCACTAGCAATCTCCATTCCCTTGAGGGTAGCTAGGTGACAGTGGATAGAGCACTGGTCCTAAAGTTGGGAGGACCTGAGTTCAAATCTCACCTCAGGCACTTACTAGCTGTGTGACCCTGGGAAAGTCATTTAATTCCAATTGCCTTAAATATCTGGGGCCATCTCCAGTCCTCCTGATTTCTCTCTCTCTCTCTCTCTCTCTCTCTCTCTCTCTCTCTCTCTCTCTCTCATCTATCTATCCAGATTGGCTCTGGAGGAGAGAGTAAGGTTGGTGACCTTGCAAAGTCCTCCCTCACTTAAATCTAATTCAGTGCAAGTCATGACATCGCCCCACATGTCATGCATGCTCCTCTTTGAGAATGAAGAACAACCAACAACAACAAATGGTTTCCTTCAGGAGCATCACCCAAACTTCCCACCTGGTGTGCATTTCTTATAGTTAATTACAGTCTTAGACAGTGATATAACAAGGCGAGAGGGCACCACTAACCTTTCCATATCAACTTTAAACTGATCACATGTACACAGCTGTAATTAGGTGTAGTCCTGGGCAAGGAACATGGCAGAGCAAAAAATGAGAAACCAGCCCTTCAAATCAACTTTGTAATTGACAGTGTGAAAATAATACAAAAGTAATTAAGACAAATTCAGTCGAGCAACAATCAGGATTAAGTTGCTATACTGGCTCAAGGATTGGTGTGTACCAACCGATATCCTCCTGCTTTAGCAACTATTCCTGCTAGCTAGGTGCTAAGCTGAGTTAATTCTAGACTACTAAGGGAGTATATGCACTCTCTCTATGTAAACGTAGCAAATTAAAATTATTATTTCATATTTTTGTACCCTATACATTTAGTGCCCCAGAACTAAATCCCACATGCCCTGTCTTCCTTCCAATTCTTCCCATCCATGTATAAAAACCAATTTGGCTCAGCAAGTATTTATTGAGCACCTGTTCTTTGCCTACCACTGTTCTTGGCCTGCCAGAGATCAGAATACAAGCAGTCTATTCTCATGATCTAAAAAGGAAAACTATCCTGGAAGTAATGAAAGCTGATCAATAGCAAGTTGCTTTGGGGCAATGCCCTATTCTGTTACTAATAGGGCTTCCTTTGATGTCCCTGCCATACCAGATGTCACCTCCCCCTCCCCCAACACCAACCATTTAAACAAGATGCTTTGACAAGCTCCAAACAAATCCAAGGGAGGATATTTTTATGAGTTCTGCACCTCTACCCTAAACCTTTCCATCTGCCCATCTAAAGCACAAGGTTTGCCTTCAGCCGCTAGGATGTTATTTTTAGCACCTGTAAGATCTTTGTGAGTTTCAGAGTGTATTTACGACTTCCCTTTTCACATAGAACTCTGTTCATTATTTTCTCTTTTTTCATTACAATTCAACAAGCACAAATGCATACAGCATGTAGGGATGGATATTCTGTGTCTAAGGCTGGGTAGTGGAATGACACTCACTACTGCCTCTTGAGTAAGAAGATATGAGTTCAAATCCTGACTCTACCTTTTACTACACTGGGGGAGGTCACATCCCCTTCCAAACCTAATCAAAAGGGCTATAAACTAAAAAAGGAAGGGTGACCAAGAAAACTTGAGTTGAATGGATAGGGGCTAAGAACTGGACCTGTAATTTCATTACTACCAAGAACTCTCAGACAAGGAACTCCCTCTGTGGAGGAGGTCTATAAAAGAACTGTAATAAGGAATGAAACTGATTTATCATCTGCATTTTATAAGGACCTCTCAGAAGAGGAAACACCCTTCACTAGTTCACATCAGTATGTTCTCTACAACTTACAGTTTTAAAGAATTTGCCAAAAGTAGTGGTGTCAGGGCAGCTAGGTGGCGCAGTGGATAAAGCACTGGCCTTGGATTCAGGAGGACCTGAGTTCAAACCCAGCCTCAGACACTTGACACTTACTAGCTGTGTGACCCTGGGCAAGTCACTTAACCCTCATTGCCCTGCCCCCCCCCCAAAAAAAGTAGTGGTGTTAGATGCAAATAGTAAGGGATCCCTGTGGGCCACAAATTGACTTAAGAAAACCACAAATGAACATTATGTTGTATTGTATTTTTGTTTCTTTTGTTAAACTTTTCTCAATTACATTTTAATCTTGTTTAGGTTTAGCTGATTTGCAGGTCACCTGCAGTTCACAGAGAAATGAAAGGATTTAGCTAGAATCCTTCTCTATTAGAGACAGGATTTGAACCCAGGCCTTGATGTTGCCAAGGTGAGCTTTGGATCCGCTGCTTGAAAGTTGCCTCTGAAGAAATATGTCAGGGGAAGCGGGGAGGGTTATTGAATAGTATGAGAAAGCACAGAGGAGTAGGAGGCACCAATGGAGGGCATATCCACATTGATGAAATCTCTGCCCTCCTGAAATACTAATAGCTAGCATTTACATATTACTTCAACAACTGTCAGCATTTATATAGTGTTTTAAGGTTTGCAAAATACTTTACAAATATTATCTCATTTGATCCTTACAACAACCCTGGGAGGTACTATGATTAACCCAGTTTTACAGATGAGGAAACTGAAGCAGACCATAAGTGACTTGTCCAGGATCACATTGTTGGTCAGTTAGTTATCTGAGGATAGATTTGAATTCAGGGCTTCCTGACTCCAATCTGATACTGTATGCACTATGTCATCTAGCTGACTCATGGATTGCAAAAGGGAGAATGCCATGGTTCTAGCTCACTGTGATGGTAACTTCTTCAAGACCTTGCTGTCTGTGTCCCATTTTGGGGCCATTTGATTATTCAATCTCTTTTGTCATGCTTCATTGTTTCAGGTATATGTCTACTCTCCCCAGTGAGATTGAAAAATCCTTGGGGGTAGGAATCATGGTTGATGCTTCCTTTGAGTACCCACCATACTCCAATAAATCCTAGACACTTAATGGGCCTGCATCAAACAATCAAGCATTTGAGGGTGCCAGGGGAGCATGGGCATTGTTCATTCTTTACACTCTCTGCATGACTGAATCGTCTCCTCTTCCCATCATACATTTCCTCAATAACATTCCTTTAAGCCACTTCTTAAACACAGGGTATCATTGGAAATCTGTTCTCATTATGTACCTCTCTCTGTTGCCCTTTGGGTCACCCACAGCTTGGATTCTGTGGAGACTATGCTACTCCAAGATGGCAACTACTCAGCATTGTAAGGAGAACATTCGTGTTTTGTTTTGTTTTGTTTTTTAATGGCTTTATGCTTGGGAGCAAATCTCAGGTAGCCTCCAACTTTAGATCTGTTATCCCAGGGCTTATGACCCCCTTAGACCAAGGCTATTTGGTGGCTTCATGAACAACAGTTTCTAGTTGGTCATCAGTTTGCATGTGTGGAGATGGAAGTAAATTTAATAATTTATTTCTTCTCCACTCTGGAAATCAGGATGGTTTACTTCCTCCAGAACAGGAAGGAGTTAGAATAAACACCATCTCCCCCAGAGACCCATTCTTCTTTGGAGACTCATGAAACTTTTCCTTCCTGATGCCTCAGTAATCCATCTGCTGTGAATTGATGCTCAGTGATGGGCAGCAATGAAAATCCCAACCTATTGCCAGGTCCCCAACAATAGGCATCCCAGCTCACTATCGGGACTGTGTTGGGATTGTGACAAAGTTCCCAGCACTTAGTGGTGAAATAGCTCATTGACAGCTTCCCTGTGCCCAGTCTTTTAGAAAACCCAGCTGCATAGAGCCAAGATTTAAAGGAACACTATCAGCCTAATGGGCAAAGCTCCGAGCTGTGAAATGAGCTCTTTGTCTTCAAATTCCAAACACACAAAAAAGAGACAGAAAGAAGTCTCTTTCCTGAAAAGAGAAAAGTCATTTTGGATTGAGTTGCCCTCAGAAGGGTGAAAGGTCATCACCAACTACCAACTAGAAGACTGAATGGACAGGGCCTTTTCTCTGAAGAAGGCTTCTCTTTAGAGTATTACTCCTGGAACAAACCCAGCATTTGTGTTGTCCTTGTCATGGGTCCAAGGAGCATCCACACAATGCCATTTGCTGTTGAAGACTTTTGGTAGAGACTTGTCACAAAGCCACCCTTGTTTCAAAGCAATGGGAACTTGCTTTTCCTTAGAAATTTTTTTTAGGAAAAATTCTTTATGGAATGAAGAAATCCCAATGCTTCAGTGCTGCCATTCCAACTTTCAAGACATTCCTAGAGCCAAGAATTTTAATTCCCACAACAATGAAACCTTTAATATGTGCCTAAGGTTGATTTTTCAGCAACTGTTTTTTTTTTCTTTAGGAGTAAGATTATAAGAAATAAAGAGGCCACAGGTTGTGGGTATGAAGACTAGCTGAGGCAAATGTGGCAAAAGGGGTTATTCCACTCTCAGAGTCAATTTTTGTGGCTTGCAAAATGTCTCCAGAGCTTCCCAAAAGGAAGCATAGAGAGGCACAGAAAAGGGACTTCTAAACTTCAGACCACAAATGTAGCCCTTGTCATGGCCAAAACTGGAAGTGCAACCATCTGATACTCCCAACCTCTGCAGCTCTCTCTCTCCAAGTGGGAATTTTTATTTTTTGTTTTCATCTCTTTAAAAAGTTGAATTAATATTTTGTGTTCCTATCTCGAAGTCATTTCTGTATATACCTTTCTCCATCTTCAGTGATCCTTTCCTTAATATAAAAGAAAATAAAATAACAAAGCAAAAAAAAGCAGCTATTTAAGCCAAACCAATCAATATTCTCACCAAGCCTGACAGCAGGCAGAGCTCTCCCAACTCTGAAACAAAATCACCTCCACTCACTCAGAAGGTGTTAGAGTTTCTTGCCCTTTCTCTGGAGCCAAGATCAGTTATTCTAATTACAGGACATTGATCTTATTGTCCTTTTCATTTACATTGTCATAGTCATTATATAAATTGTTTTCCTAGTTTTCTTTTCTTTTCTCAGCATTAACTCAGACAAAGCTTCCTGTTTCATTAAGTTCTTTATATTTGTCCTTTCCCAGAGCACAATGATATTCCATTATTCCCTTTTCACCTAGACACAGTTCCTGGCGCAGAATAAATGCTTAATCAATGTTGGGTTTTTTAAAGTTTGATGTGCTCGTTCATTCACATACTGTATGTTGTTTAGCTGTTCCTAAATCAATGGATACTGATTTGATTTTTCTCTTTTTTTTCTATCCCAAAAAGTGCTGCTAGGAAGATGTTGGTCTATATAGGACCTTTTTATCCATGTTTGATCTCTTTGGGGTTTTCCATGCAACCCTTTCTCTCCATTCACATAGCCACCACCTTGGTTCAGGCCTTAATGACCTCTCCCTTCCATTACTGTACCAGCCTCCTCATTGGACTCCAGTATCACGTCTCCTCATTCTACTCCATCTCACACAATGTTGCTAAAATCATTTTCCTTAAGCACAAATCGGATCATGTAACACCTTTATTCAATGCCCGTGGCTTCCTGTTACCTTCATAATAAAATACACACTCCTTTGTTTAGCTTTGAAAGTCCTTCTCAATTTGGGCCCATCCTCTCTTTCCAGCTTCATCAGAAATGGCTCCACACTGGGGAATGTGGCCAAATTGGCCTTCCCAGTGATCTCTCTTCCTCACACAGGTGGGCCATCTCCAATGTTCTTGTCTTTGTACTAGCCTTCCCACATGTCTGGAAGGGACTCCTTCCTTGACCTTCTGCTTGAGTCCCTCCATTCCTTTCAGATGCCATTGAAACCTGAAGCCTTTCCTGCTCGTTACAAATACTGGGGTACTTGTAGGATACTATGTACTAGTGTATCGACCCCTACAAGTGCCAAACATATGAGTACCTCTCTTCCTAGTTTTTCACTAACTTGCATTTGCGTCTATTTATTCTCTTTATCTCTATGCTGTAAATATTTATATACATACTTGTTATCTCCCCCATTAGTTGTAGGCTTCTTCCAAGTACTTGAACTTTTATCTCCAACACCTAGCATAGAGTCTGGCACATTGTAGTAGGTGATTACTGATTAATTAAGGGAAAAGATTTTTGACTCTTTAGTAACCTGGGGTTCTTCTGCAAAGGGAAAGGGAACATCCAAAGGACTTTATGAATCCCTGTGGATGGTGGAATCCCAAGGAGAGATTAACTGGAGTTTCCCTGAAATGCAAGATGGCCCCAGCTTCCCTTAGCCCTTCCTTCCTACTCTTCTTATTGCTGTTCAGTCATGTTTGTCTCTTTGTGTCTCTGTGGACCATACTGTCCATGAGAGTTTTCTTGGCAAAGCTACTGGAGTGGTTTGCCAATTCCTTCTCCAGTGGATTAAGGCAAAAAGAGATGAAGTGACTTGCCCAGGATCACACAACTAGTAAATGTCTGAGGTCAGATTTGAACTTAGGTCTTCCTGACTCCAGGCCCAGGCTCTATCCACTGAACCGTCTAGTTGCCTCTTCTTCCTACTTCCTGGTGCTTAATCTCATATTACATCATGATTAGTACCTACTGGTAGATAGTGGGCTTACATAATGAGAGATAGAAGGAGAGTTGACTTGATCATTTATGGGTTTGGGAAAGAGCTCTTTTTTTTTTCCTACCAGGGAAAATAAAACCTACCCTATAGTTGACATTTTGTTTGCCTGCGTGCTTATAAAATAACTGCATGTCCTTTTAAAGTAAGACATGAGGGGGCAGCTAGGTGGCACAGTGGATAAAGCACCAGCCCTGGATTCAGGACTTCCTGAGTTCAAATCTGGCCTCAGACACTTGACACTTACTAACTGTGTGACCCTGGGCAAGTCATTTAACCCTCTTTGCCCCAGAAAAAATATAAAGACACAAGAGAGATATTAATGTTCCCAAGGTGAACCTGAGTGGAGGGAAAACTGGTTTTGAGTTTTTTATTAAAAAGTTCCCTAGGTTGAAAGTAGCTTGACCTAATCTTGACCCCAGTTGTCTTGTTGAAAGCGCTAGGCCACAACTATTGGTGTAGTTGTGAAATGATCCAATAATTCTGGAGAGCAATTTGGAACTATGCCCAAAGAGCCATAAAACTACTCTTACTCTTTGATCCAGAAATACCACTGCTAGGTCTGTATCCCAAAGACATTTTTAAAAAGGGAAAAGAACCTATTTGTACAAAAAAATTATAGCAACTCTTTTTGTGGTAGCTAAGAATTGGAAACTGAGGGAATGCCTATCAATTGGAAAATGGCTGAACAAGTTATGATATGTGATTGTAATGGAATATTATGCTATAAGAAATGACAGAGATGATTTCAGAAAAACCTAGAAAGACTTAAATGAATTGATGCTGAGTAAAGTGAGCAGAACCAGGAAAACATTATACACAGTAACGGCAATATAGTACAATGAAGGATTGTGAATGACTTAATTATTCTCAGGCACACAATGATCCAAGAGAATCCCAAAGGACTCATGAAAAAAATATTATTTGCCTCCAGAGAAAGAACTGATGTTTGAATACAAACTGAAACATACTAATTTTCATCTTTCTTTTTCTTTCTTTCTTTTGTCTTTCTCTCTCTTTTCCTTCCTTCCTTCCTCTTTCTTCTTGCACAAAATGACTAATATAGAAATGTTTTACATGATTGCACATGCATAACCTATATTAGGAAGGGGCGAGGGGAGGGAAGAAGGAATAGAATTTGGAACTCAAATTAAAAAAAACATAAGGGGCAGCTAGGTGGTGCAGTGGATAGAGCACCGGCCCTGTAGTCAGGAAGATGGACCTGAGTTCAAATCCAGCCTCAGACACTTGACACTTACTAGCTGTGTGACCCTGGGCAAGTCACTTAACCCCCATTGCCCCACAAAAAACCCAAAACAAAAACAACATAAATGTTTATAATTGTTTTACATGTAATTGGGAGAAATAAAATATTTTTAAAAGAACAAGATATATAATGTATGTATATGTGTTATAGGAATATGTGGAGGGAGAGGGAAAAAGAGGGAGAGAGAGGGAAAGAGGTGGGGGAAAGAGAGGGAGAAAGAGGGAGAAGGGAAGAAGAAGAAGGGGAGGAAGAGAGAGGAAGAGATGGAGACACATAGATGGAAAGGGGAGTGGGTTGGCTCCAGCAGAAGAATCTCAAGTCTTCCATATGTAACAATTGGAATGATGCCACCTGCTGGAGATTTACTGCAGGATGCTCTGCCATGAGGAGAAGGCCTCTGAGGGCAAGACATGTGGCTCTTTGGCATCAGGAAGTGACGTTTGCTTGTGGAAGGAAGAGGGGGCGAGGCTGGTGTTCTTGCTCTTTTTCGTCAGGACTCTGGTTGAGAGTAGAGCTAGGAATGCGCTCTCCCTTTAATAGATAGCTGAATCTAGGCCTCTCTCTCTCTCTCTTCACCAAATTCTTATTCTCCTTAATAAATGCTTAAAAGTCTAACTGTTGCTAAAGCTTATAATTTATTGGCGACCACTCATTAGATATTTTAGACAGACTAGCTAGAATTTTAGCCCCTTACACATAGCACCAGCTGCTAGCGATGCCTTCCCCCAAGAACAATTCTCTGATCCATTGCTCAACTCTATTCATCTGGTCTGCATAACAACTGTGGTTCCCAAAGCCATAGGCTACTAGCAATTATACTGGAGACCACTCTAGCCAAAGAGACAAAGAACAGGAAGACCCAGATTGATTCCAACAAGTTATTTCTGAGACAGTCTGCCTTGAAAAGGCCCTTTTTTGTGCCACTTTAGAGTCTTGATGTTCCAGGTCCCAGGGGAGATTAACTGGAGTTTCCCTGAGATACAAGATGGCTCCAGCTTCCCTTAGCCCTTCCCTCCTACTCTCTAGTGCTTGTTCTCAAATTACATTATGATCACCACCTGCAAGCAGACCATGGACTCCCATAATGAGAGCTGGAAAAAACCTTGCAGAGCAGCTGGTCCATGCCTCCTTTTACAGATGAGCAAACAAAGGTCTAGAAATAGGAAATAGCTTGCTCAAGTCCATCTCAGAATCATATTTTTAAATAAATGACAGAAATACTAAATTTCAGTTAAAGCTTAGTAAAATTAAGAATGGGCTTATTTTCCCAACCAATTTCACAAACCCTTTGAAATCAGTCTATGGATCTTTGTGGGTCCCAGGTTAAGGACCTGGCTCCAGAACATTCTAGTTTGCATATATATCTAATTTGTTGCCACCTGTGATTCTCCTGTGTGCTTTATGAAAGACATGAAGTGCGTCTTCTGAGATTTAAGTCTATACCTGGAGAGAATACTCAAATAAAGCAAGAGGGGGCACTCTTGTCCTATTTTCCTGTGGCAAACCCAACTCCAAACTTTGGCTCCTGTTTACTCATAACTAACCAATGAGGAAGTTTTCATTTATTCAGTCAACAAATCTTTAATGTGCAAAGCCCCATGCTAGGTACCCCAGACACAAAGATGGGGGGAAACAGTTCCTGCCCTCCAAATACTTTCATTCTCCTAGGAAGATACAACCTGTACATATTACTAAGCCTAACCCCAAATCATTTCAAGAAAGCCAAAGTGCTAATGACTGAGGTAAGATGAATCAGGACTCCTCTGTGAAGCTCTGCTAGGAACTAACTTTTAGGATTATCTTTTGAGGGGAGAGGGAGATGTGGGGGAAGGGATCAGTGTGAGCTCTGCTCAAATGCCAACACAGCCCCCAAATAAGGCATCCCTGAAGTCCAACACTCATTTAATTACTAGTTACAGCCAGCAGATGGGGATAGTTCTTTATAAGTGAAACATGTTACAAGCCAGCCTGGGCACACTTTCCCAAAGAGTAACTTCATGGAGAATTCACAGGAGGGATGAAGTGAACATCCCCATTATCTGTCCAGACACACACTCCCCGCTGAAGGATGGAAGAGGATTCTAATTTACCACTCCAGTATCTAAGCACAGGAAAACATCCCTTAAAGAAAAGTAGACTTGTCCTTTTCTGGATCAATGATTTTCCATCTTCCCCCCACACACAACATGCCTCCCCACACCCCCAACGATTTCTATTTGTCATGAAAGGCATCAAGAAGAAAGGATAGAGATGCTTGGAGTTGGGAAAACTTAGTCTAACTAAGGGTGGGGAGAGCATCAACCAAATTGAACAGCAAGTTCTTTTTTTAGGATAATATTGAAGATGATGAGTTCATAATAAAGAAAAGCCATACATTTTCAACTCCTCCTTAATGGTTCTGATGAGATGTCCCAAATTATTTTTTCATTTATGCATCTTAATAAATAATTGCTATTTATCAACAGCCAAGGCTCTGTACCTGGATTCAAGTCTCACCTCTGATACTAATTAGCTCGGTGGCTATGTGCAAGAGACTTAAACCTCCTTTCTCTGAGTCTTGGATAACTCCTCATAGATTAGGGCTGCACAGGAACTCAGAGATCATCTAGTCATAGTTGAGGGAACTGAGGCCCATGGAAGGGTTATGACTTGTCCCAGTTCAGGAGTCAGCCCTCTCTGATACTTCTTACAAGTGTGACTCTAGGGAGAGCTAGATGGCGCAGTGGATAGAGCACCGGCCCTGGAGTCAGGAGGACCTGAGTTCAAATTTGACCTCAGACACTTAACACTTACTAGATGTGTGATCCTGGGCAAGTCACTTAACCCCAATTGCCTCACTAAAAAACAAAAAAGAGGTATCAGAGGCTGAATTTGAACTCAGGTCTTCCCGACTCCAAGCCCAGTGCTCTATTCACTGAGCCACCTTATCTTTGTACCACTTTTCCCAGAGGTCTATTATGAAGTAAGTGCTTTATCATCTTTAAGGTGCTATAGCAAGGTGAGCTCTTATTCGGGAGTGGGGAGAAAAGGGATTTCTATAGCCAATAGCATTTTTACTTGATGATTCCTACAGAATATTGATTTTATATTGATTTAAGTTACACTTTCTTCTCCTGGGCATTAATCTTGCTAAATTTTTGAATGCTAATAACTAACAAATGTTTGGAGTTTGCAGGTCTGTGTGTGTGTGTGTGTGTGTGTGTGTGTGTGTGAAAGAGAGAGAGAGAAAGAGAGGGGGAAGAGGAGAAGAGGAGAGAGAGAGAAGAGGTCAAGAAAGAGAGAAGAGAAAGAGAAAGAGAAGAGACAGAGAGAGAGAGAGTGATTGCATTTTGTAAATGATTTGTTTCAATGTCGAAGGGCAGTGTGACTTCATGATCAGGAGAGTCACCCTTAGGATCATGTCCTGTGTCTGTCACATTCTGGTTAGGTGACCCTGGGCAAGTCATGTAACCTGTTAGAACCCCCAGGCAGATCTCCAAGACTCTAAATTCCAGAGCAGGGGCCATAGGTAGAAGAAGTTTTCTCACTCATAATTTTCCACACTGATGAAATCCCTGGCCTAGTCCATACTGCCCCATTCCCAAATCACTGTTAGTGTTATTGATTATGATTAAGTCTATAATATAAAGGGGAAAAAGGTGTTTTGGGTTTGTTTTTTTTTAGTATTGCAGCCAACAACAAGCACAGGCTCTCCCATTTCTAAAATGGTGTCTTTTCATAAGGTCCAATTTTCTAAGACTTTGAATCCATTTAGTGTTTTACAGGCAATTCCTTCCCTCTTGATTGGTCTCCCTTGAACCAATCCACCACTAAGCCTTCAAGAAGCCATTTTCTAGAGGCATCAGTTAACATTGATTGGCTACCAGCTGTGGGGAAACATCCTGAGGCATGGTTCTCTGATTCGGGGTCTGTTCCTGTGGATTTTCCTGCTCTGGCCCAGTACTCCCCCCAACTGGCCATAAATGTCTGTCTGTGGTCAATTCTGCACAAGGAAGTTCAGATGTGAACTTTGCTTCTACGAATAGACTTCAGAGCCTTGAGATCTGCTGAGTCATAGCAGTGGCAGAAGCAAAAAAAAAATAAATAAAATCTATTTAAAAGCTCTAACTACTGGAAGGAACTTGAGTTTTACCATCATTTTGCCTTCTGGGGGCCAACTTTTATGATTATTTTATCATTATTGTCAGTACTGTGATATCAGATTATCCTCCCGGGTCTTGGGCACTGAAGGATCACGGAGTGCTTTTCAAGTCCTGGAGGCTTCCACCACAAGTCCAATGAGCTGGAGCAGCACAAGGAAAAGTGGGGGGTGACAGAGAAACTTAGAAAAACAGATGGGGGTGGGAAACTTCACTTCCCATCCATCGGCAAGACTGGGTGAGAAGCCAGGTTGTGACACCATGGATAGACCAAGAGCAGTCTTTCTCATATCCCCCATCTTGCTACCCTAATAAAGGGTAGCATTTCACTCCTTTATATAAGCAATCACCTCATCTCCAAGCTGGAAAGAATCCGATCAGAGGCAAACCTCACAGAATAAAAAATTAAAGGAAGCAGCACACCATCCAACTCTGAGGATTTTCTGTACTTGGATCTTTTCTCCATTGCAAGGCTCATTTGTCTAACAAACCCATGGAGAAAAGTGGGGGGTGGCAGAGAGACATCACAACAGCAGAGGAGAGTATTGACTTTTTTCCTATTTCTTTTTTTTCTTTCAAAATTAACTGCAGCTATAGTGAGAGTGAACATTTACACCTCCTCACCAAGGCTTTTAAGCCTGGACCTCATAAGACGAGGCTTGAATATGCTGCCATCACATCTTCTTCCTGCTGCCACTGAAGTTAGTGGGTTAGATGAAATCTAATTCCATGTCCTAAATGGTGATATTGGTGCCTACCAGGTAATTTGGTCCTCTGTCCCAGTGGAAAGTGGGCAGAAAATTCATCCCTGACTTCAAGAACTCTTTGGTTGAACAGGAAGCTTGTTTCTATAGGAATGATCCTAGGTCAAAGACTTATCTGAACTGATGCAAAGTGAAGGAAGCAGAATCGGAAAAGTGATATATACAATGATGACAACAATGTAAGTGGAAAGAACAACAAGGAAACAATTGAAAGTGAATGCTACAAAATTATTGTGATGAAATTTATGATATCCAACTTTTCAATATGTTGATTAGATTTGCTGGACTTTTTTATTTTTTTAAATTCTTTGTTATAAGAGATAACAATAATGATGGTAATAGCTAACATTTATATGGTGCCTACTTTGTGCCAGGGTGCTGTGCTAACCACTTTACAATTATTATCTCATTTTTCTTCACAACAACCCTGGAAGGTAGATGCTACTATTATCCCCATTTTACAGATAAGGAAATTGAGGCAGACAAGGGTTAAGTGACTTGCTATATTTGAATTCAGGTCTTCCTGATGAGTCCTGTACTTTATTTACCGAGCTAACTAGCTGATCTCTGGGAAAGGAGGAAGGGGAAGAGGTGATATGAAAACAAAAAATTTAATAAAATTTTATCTTTAAAAAATGTTCTAGGGGCAGCTAGGTGGCACAGTGGATAAAGCACTGGTCCTGGATTCAGGAAAACCTGAGTTCAAATCTGGCCTCAGACACTTGACACTTACTAGCTGTGTGACCCTGAGCAAGTCACTTAACCTTCATTGCCCTGCAAGCAACAACAACAACAACAAATGTTCCCAGGGAGAAAACTTATATGAATTATAGAATTGAAGAGTCAGCAGGGACCTCAGTGACCCTATAGTCTAGCCTGTACACGAAAGGAATTCCCACTAAGACTTGCCCAGCAAGTAGTCATCAAGGAAGGGCAATCCGAGAATGAAGTAAGTAGAACCAGAACAAGTATATAGACAAGGTCTATACCAGTGTCATTGGGAGCAACAACAGAAAGGACAAATTGAAACCAAATATGCAGTGATTAAAATGACCTTGAAAAGAGGAAGGAAGCATTTATCTCCCTTCTTTCTTTGCAGAGATGGGGAAATGTGGATATGATTCATCGTATATACTGTCTCTTTTCTTTTTTGGTCTACACTGTCTCAACTGGTGATCTCATCAACTCCTATGGGTTCCATGACCATCTCTATGCAGATGATTCCCAGATCCATCCATCTAAGCCTAGTCTTTCTTCTGAACTCTCATCCTGCACCATCAGTTGCCTTTTGTACCTTTAAAACTGCTTGTCCCTACCTGGGGTCATACAGTGGGCGACTGTCTTGTGTCTGAGGCCGGGTTTTGGCTGGGATCCCCCTGGGTCCAGGGGTGATGATTTGTCCACTGTGTCACTTAACTAGATGATAACATCTTTAGGGTTAAATTGAGGGGTGAAGGGAATTCATTGGGGGAGGGGGAAGGGCAGAAGTGAAATCCTACAGGAAAGTAACAGGAAAAGGCTTATGGAGTGGGGGGAAGAGATGGGAGAGGAACAGGGCAGTAAATGAATTTTACACTCATCAGAAAAGGCTCAAAGATCTTAAACTCATCAGAGCTGCCTCAAGGAGGGACTAATAGACACACCCAACTGTGTGGAGTAATCTATTTAATCTGGGCAGTAAATGAGCCTAACACTCATTAAAATTGGCTCAAAGACCTCAATCTCATTAGAATTGGCTCAAGGAGGGACTAATGTACCCACTCAAAGGGTAGAGTAATCTCTCTAACCCCGCAGGAAAATAGGAGGGGAAGGGGATAAAGAGAGAGGGGCAAAAGAAGGAAGGGCAGAGTGATAGGATGAAAGAAGATGGATAATAGAATAAATATCATGGGGAAGGGAATAGGATGGAAGGGAAACAGTTAACAATAGTAATCATGAAAAAGAGAAAAGGGGGAAAAATTGTACAAAAACTATTTATAGCAACTCTTGGTGGAGGCTAAGAATTGAGAATCAAGGGAATGCCCATCAATTGAGGAATGATGGAAAAAGCTGTTATATGATTGTAGTGGAATGGACTTGTGCTACAGGAAATGACAAACAGGATGATCCCCGAAAAACCTTGAAAGACTAATGAACATCGATGTATGGTGAAGTGAGCAGAGCTGAGAGGACATTGTGCGCAGTGACAGCAGTATTGTTCAGTGAGTAATTGTGAATGACTTAGCTACTCTCAGCAGTACAATGATCCAGAACAATCCCAAAGAACTAATGAGAAAGCATACTATGCACTGCTATAGAAAGAACTGATAAAAAGAACACTTGTGGATTGTACATATATAACCTGATTGTGATCTTGTGGAGGGGGGAGGAAAGGGAGGGAGGGAGGGAGGGAGAAAAATTTGGAACTCTAAATCTTATGAAAATGAATGTTGAAAACTACCCTTACATGTAAATGGAAAATAAAATAAATGTTTGTTGAGAAAAATAAAATAAAATAAAAAACAAAAACAAAAAAACTGCTTGTCCCATCTAAGGACCTCAAATTCAGCATTTCCAAAACAAAACTCTTGATTTTTCTCCCCAAACCTTTCTCTCTTCCAGACTTCCTCATTACTGTCAAGTCACTATCCACTCACCCAGGCTTGGGGTCATTCTTGACTCCTCACTCACATTCACCCCACCTATGGAATCTGCTGCCAAAGCAGGTTGCTTTATTCCTTCTCACAATTCCCTCCTGTCCACTCACTCAGCTCACAGATTAGTTCAAGCTCTCATCACCTCTTGCCTGGACTACTACAATAGTTTTCTGCCCTGCTCTGCTTCCTCCAATGTATATCTTCTCCAATACAGCTTTCACTCATCTGCCCACAAAATATCAAGCTCTTGCTTAATATACTCCAATGCCTCTATTGCCTCCAGGATTTTATAAAGTCCTCTGGCTTTTAAAGCTTTTCCTGTCCTATCCCTTTTGGATCTTTCCAATCTTCTTACACTTTACTCTTGTCCACACACTCTTGCAATCCTGCTACATTCACCTCCACATCCCTGGCTTCCTTCAAGTCTTTGCTAAAATTTTACTTGTAGCAGGAAGTCTCTCCCAGCGCCCCCAGCTGCTAGTGCCTTATCCTTCTAAGATTACCTTACAATTTTTCTGTATATCTCTTCAATTGTTAAAAAATATGAATTTAAACACCAAGAAAAGAGAATATTTTCCTACATAGCAGAACACCAAAAAAAGATTCCACATGAAACAGTGAATCTTCATTTCAGACTGCTTGCTTTAAAATTTTTTGTTTTGCAGGGCAATGGGGGTTAAGTGACTTGCCCAGGGTCACACAGCTAGTAAGTGTCAAGTGTCTGATCCAGATTTGAACTCAGGTCCTCCTGAATCCAGGGCCGGTGCTTTATCCACTGCACCACCTAGCCACCCCCGCAGACTGCTTGCTTTTTTTTTTTTAAAGTATGTAATAAATTCTACACATTACTTTCAAAACTGTCCTGCTTTTCTGTGCTTCTTTCTGTTCTCTTTGGTGTGTTTTTTTTAAATGTCACAGTGGCTTTCTTTTTGGTCTCATTACTGCTATCTTCCCTCTTCTCATGCTCCCCATCCCCTTAATCCAGAGAAAAAGGGGGGGGGGACTCTTTGTAATAAATAAACATAGTTAAGCAAAACAAATGAACATAGTGGCCATGTCTGAAATTGCATATCTCTGTACTTTGTGTCCACCAGAGTCTTCTCAGGATATAAATAACATGCATCATCATGGGTCCTCTGGAGAAATGATTGGTTGTCGTTTCGCTCAGCATTCTTAAATCTGTCAAAGTTGTTTTGCTTTACAATGTTTAAATTGTTCTTGCTGTCTCATGGAGTCAAGGATTTCTAGTTTTTAAAGATTCAATTTCTTGAATAAGATTTACTACTCCTTCTAATCTACTTATGATTCTCTAATTCTTTCCTCAAGAGTTTATTTCATTTTTATCTCTTGTTTCAAGGTTTCATTCATGTAAAATTCATGTAGTCTTTATGGAAAATCCATTTTTTTCTTTTGAGTTTCTGCTTAAAGTAGTTATGGAATTGGATTTACAATTTTTTTTATAATTGTGGGTATTTTCTTTGGCCTATTGTCCTATCCGGCCTTTGTTCCTAAACTGGGGCTTTTGGGCCAGGGCCAGGCTGTCCCCTGCTGTGCTTTTAGGCAGGGTGGTCAGTCCTGCTTGGTCTTGTTTTGATTCCCTTGGGATCTTGTCCTAACCTCCACCTCACAGGTCCCCACCCCCTTGAATCTTCAGAGTCCTCTTTGGCATCTTGGGATAAAGTGTTACAGACCTCAGTTCAACTGGGACTGGGCTATTCCTGTCTGAGCAGCTGGGTCTGAATGCTGAAATCCCAGTCTGCATACATCTTATCTGTATTTAGTTATCTATATGTTTCTCCCTCATTAGAATGTAATCTCATTGAGGGCAGAAACTATTTTTACTTTTCTTTGTATTCCCAGGGCTTGGCATAGTGCCTCACTCTTGGTAAGAGTTTAATAAAAAAAATTTTTACTGACTGGTTGGTGTAGTTAGTTTTGCTCAACTGCTTTACCCCTTTTCTTCTTTTCTTCTTTGCTGGCTCTTTGGGTGTGGAAGTAGCAAGGGATATAATGGGAAATTAAAGTGATATAAAAACAAAATCTAGCAATGTAATTTTTTTTTCAAAAAAGAATGATGCTGGATAAAATATCTGTTCTTTTCTTCCTTTTGGGACAATGCTTTGGCCCATCATGAAGCATCTGGGGGGTGGGGTGGCATTTGAATTCCTCTTGAGAGAATCAAATGTGCTCTCCACATTGTTCAAGGGGCTTCTCCCCCTCACCACCATTCCTTCCTTTTCCTACTGAGTTAATAGTTAACCATTAGAGGATGCTCCTCTCAGAGAAGAACAGACTACATTATTCAAACCCCAGGGGCTTATCTCCTTCCCCAAATTTCTTTTCCTTTTCCTACTAAGTTAGCAGTAGTTATCTAAAGCTAGATATTTTTTTAAAATTCTAGTTGTCCCATAGGGAAGGGGGGGGGGATACATATTTAGAAGTGTCTGGAAGAATGTGCATCCAGAGTAGCCAGATAGGAGAAATGAGAGAGGGAATCTGCATTTAGGAAACCTATATAAACTTGCTGAGATGAGCATGCTTTGCACAACTTCTTTGGAAGTAAGTATATATCCTTTCTTGAAAGGTCATAATGAAATGGCCTTCCTTCTTTACATCAGACCAGGATATGTGCCTCAGTTTAGCTGTTTCTAGCACTAAGATGACTTATCTGTTTTGAAATAGTTCACGTTTCCTAAGAGACAGTTTGGGATTTTGAATTAGGAAGACCTGGGTTCAAATTTTACCTCAGATACTAATTAGTTGTGTGACCCTGGCCAAGTCAATTTATTTCTCTGGCCCTTAGGTTGAACTTAATGACCTCCAGGGTCCCTTCCTAACCTATTCTGCCTTTCTTTTAACAAAAGGTCTTTGCAGCATATTACCATTAGATCTTAAATTGCCTCATGGATTCTTCCAGATTTCTGGGTCAGGTCCAAGTTAAAGTATATCTCTCCTGCAAGATAACTTGGGGTCTAGCAGACACAAGGGACCCATTACTGTTCCAACTATCAGAGCCCCACTAAGGCCAGTGAATTTTGGATTCCTTCTAACACTAAGGGATGAACAGTGAGTAGCCTTTTCCATCCTGGTGATAAAATCAAGGAGACTTTTGCAGCTCAGGGTAGAAAAACACTTAATAATGAGATGCGGCTGATGTAACAGGGACTTCATGGGAAAGGCCAAAATCAGACTTGGATTTTTCCAACTTCTCTCACCCACAGAGCAGTTTTTAAAATTCCTGAGGTTTCTATGAGAGAGGAAATGTCTATTAGTTAATGATGAGTTTATGCTTTTTGAATTTTTTTGGAGTAAGCTTCCAAAATGCTCCCACATTCATAAATTGGAGCCAAGGTTTTATCATAGACTTCCAGGCTTAATCCTCAGCATCTGGGAGACAGACTCTCAGCAACGGCTCAGGTTCATGGACCTGCTTCCTCTCTATCCAAGCCCTTCCAAGCCCTGCCAAGCCTGTCTCCAGAAGGGTCATAAAACTGTCCCATATAAAGGTGTCTTTTCTTAGAAAGATTTCTTCTGAGAGTGGATTTCATGGATCCAAAGTTGTAGCCAGAAGACCTCCGAAGACAATTAAAATACAGGGAAGAAAGGTCTTGTTTTCAATCCATCAACAAGCTTTTATTAAATGCCTGCTACATGCCAGGCACTATGCTAGACATTGTGGATGCAAAGACAACCAAGGAAATATCCCTGCTCTCGATGAAACAACAAGCATTTATTAAGCACCTACTATGGATCAGGCATTGTGCTACACACTGGTGACTCAAGTATAAAAAATTAAGCAATTCCGGGGCAGCTAGGTAGCACAGTGGATAGAGCACCGGCCCTGGAGTCAGGATTACCTGAGTTCAAATCCGCCCTAAGACACTTAACACTTACTAGCTGTGTGACCTTGGGCAAGCCACTTAACCCTCATTACCCAGCCCCCCCAAAAAAAGAAAAAAAATTATAAGTTAAAAAAAAAAAGAATTAAGCAATCCCTTCTCTCATACCTCAACATGTAATATGTATATAAACTATTATTAATTCAGTAGGCAAAGAGGAGAAGAAAGGGCATTCTGGTTTAATATTTCTCTATGCCAAGAATGAGAAACTGCTTAAGACCCAGGAGGCACATAACATATTGAGGAGACAGAGAGAAGTCTAGTTTGGACAGGAATAACATAAGATACAGCTGGAAAATTAGGGTGGTGCTAGGTTTTTGAATAACCCTGATTGTCAAGAAAATAAATGCGAATTTTACTTAAAAATCAGGAGGATGTTACTGGCCATTTTTGAGCTGAAAAGTGGTTTGACTTGTGCAGAAGAAATAATTCTAACAGCTCTCTAGATTGTTTGGACAGTAATTTTGCCTTATTTATCTAAGTCTTGGTCAGAAAAAGGACTGATTCATTGCACCATTTTGCTTAGGCCATTGGGTTTTAAAGTCAATGAGAATTATGCTTTCTAATTAACAAACAATGAGGTATGTATATGTAGAGCAGCCAGAAAGATCGAACAGATAGAGATTTGTTTAGGCCATTGGACTTTAAAGTCAATGAGAATTATGCTTTCTAATTAACAAACAATGTTATATGTACATGTAGAGAGGCCAGAAAGATAGAAGAGATAAGAGATTTGTTCCTGCTGGGAACTGGGAAAAAGACAACAGCCATTTCAGCCTCCGCTCAGCTCAACCCTTCTGCAAATGTGAATAGAACAGAGCATCTTGAGAAGAGCTTCTTTCCAGTTTGAGGAGGACCATATCCCTTAGGGATATTTGCTTATGTGGGGATATGTTAAGACCTAAGGACTGAAATGGATTTCTGATCCTAAATCAAATAAGAGTTGAACTGAGGAACTCAGTGGACAGAGTAAGAGGTTAGTTTGTTGTTGTTGTTGTTGTTTTTAATGGGTGAAAGAACAAATGTGACCTTAGCCTATGCAGCTGCTATCTATGGTAGTTAGCTAGGCTAAGGAGTGCTTCATAGCCATTGACTGTGAAAGCAACTGAGGAAGGATATAAATGTTTCACTGCAGGGAGAAGCTTACAAACCACAACATTTCCCCAATGGAGAGTAAAAGTGACTGACAAGAGCTGCAGCCCTCCCCTTAAGGGAGTGGTTTACTCCCTATTGGATATTAGACAGGGTATGAGCTGACTGAAAAATAACTACATTGTTACAAACCATCTGGAGAGAGATTCAATATCTAGTGCAGAATAGCAGAGATGGAAAGCTCACCAGGGAGCAGCAATGCCCATTGGGGAGCAGGCAACGCAAAGAGACACATGATGTCATCCTCAGAAGACTGGGTTAGAAACTGGGTTTAAAAAAAGAAAAGAAATGGCTGTGTGATTCCACCCTTCAAGGAACCAAGGTGGTATGGATAGAGTTGTGTCCACAAGTGTTGGGAGGAAATGTTTGTAATTCTATTCTTGCTATCTCTGTGAAGTAAATATCCCTTTGTAAAAGGGATCCAATGTTAATTGACTAAATGAAATAGGAAAGTTCACTTCTGGTGGTTAACAGTGAAGAGACCATACCAGATTGGGAGCTTGAGCTAGGGGCTTTAGAGCAGAAATATCCCCAAACCCTCAGGAATATCCCGAGAACCCTGAGGGGGAGCTAGAGTCAGGCTAGCTCTGAGTAAAGTTAAAGTATTCTTTTCTTTTGGATTAATAAGCATCCTCTTTTAAAATTGGTTGATAAGGTAACACACAAATCTGTTATTAATCCTATAGACCTTAGTTTATTTTTGTTCTGATAGCTAGCTGATAATAGGGCACTAAGGGAATAGGAGTTTTGATAGAGGGGGAAGAGTTAGGAGATATTTTGGAGCCTAGTGTTGTGGGACCAAAGTCCCCCAGAAGTTCTCTGGGGCACATTGAGGAATCTTTTCCTTGAGAAACTAAACCAGAGGACAGATACGCCTAGAGAGATAAGTGGAACCAAATCTGACTGAGCTAACTTTGGAATCTCCACCCTTCATTCTGATCTCCCTTACCTCTGGGGAGATAAATTTGGGCGTGGCTGTGGCCTTTGTGTCCTGAAGAGAGATCCCTAGCCACCCCTCACCCAATTCCTCTAGTCACTACCAGCGGGGGATGGTCCTCCACTCCTCACCCAATTCCCCCAGCTACCACCAGTGGGGGATGGTCCTCCCTCACTAAAGGAACTTTCCACAGGCAGATGGTTCACCCCATCAGCCCCCTATAAAAGTACCTGCCAGTCTCCTGCTCGAGGAGATTGGTACCTCTGATGCTCCTGCTTTGTGCCTATCTCCCCATGAGAAGTTCAAGGATTTCTTTCATGGTTTCCCTTCCCTCCCCCCTTCCCTTCCCTTGCCCCTAAATAAACTACCATCTTATTCTAACTGCTTTTGTGTGCAAGAGGGTGTAATTCTTTAAAGAGGAATTCCTAAGAGCCCCAACCCCTAACACCTAATCCATACCCCCATTTTCCCCCATAACACTAGGAACTGCCTAGAGAGAGCAGAGCCAGGTAAGGTATTGGTTTTTTTTGGGGGGGCGGGGTGCTTGTGACCTGGATTGGGGTGGGAGCTAACTCACCCAAAGAATTAGAGGCTCATCATGAATCTTATAAAATAAAAAGATATTTATTAGAAGAGAGTAACATATGGCTGGAGGACAGATCACTATGGAGAATTGTCCTACTGGAGTAAGAGAAAACCTGGTCTTTTATATGTACAAAACAAAGAAAGGGGAGGGAATTATAAAGCAAGAGGAAATGCAAAAACTGGGGCCAGATAACTAAGAGGGGTGGCATCCATCCATATCCCACACATCCTCTTGCAGACCTTACTATTGCTTACAGTGTACTAGAGTCATGTCCTGTCACACCTCGTACCTGAGGTGGGAGAGCTGTTTCCCCCTTGGCCTGGGGGGTTTGAATATTTTAGATTTCTTGGGGTCCCACTGCAATATCCCATCAGAGTGCCCCAGGAATGAGAGGAAAAAGGATACAATCAATAAATACCATATGATTCCCCTTCACACACTATTTTCCAAACTCATTGTTTACTCAATCTTGTCCCAGTTGGCCCTATTCTGTCTCTATACCTAGAAAACATTCCTTCTTCATCTCTATTTATTGAAATCCTTCTTTGCCCTCAAGACCCAACTCCTGTCACTTCTTGCTCAAAGCCTTCCATGATTACCCTAAACAAAAGTATTATCATTTGCTTCTAATTTTCATAGAGTACTTGGGGTTTGCCTCTCTCATAGTCTTATTTCTATAGGTTGTGTCCCATTTGGGTTATAAACTGCTTAAGATCAAGAACCATATTACTTTTCATCTTTGAATTCTCATGTGGGGGCCAAATTTAATATATGAAGAGTTAATTGGGTGGCTCGCCTAAACATTGGGGTCCCAGAGATAATGAGGGACCTCTAGGTTTAAAGGTCCCTCCCCTCAGAAACTGCCTTTTTAGATATTTCTCCTAGGCCAATAAGAAAGGAGCTTTACAGCCTCTGTTCCACAGATATTTTATTAGGAAGAATAAAGTAAACAGCAAAGGTGAAATTAATAAAATCAAAGACAAGGAAATAGGGAAAAGGAAATACAGTTAATCCTCCTAGCTCTAACCTAAGTCTATTCAAAAGAGCAGAGTACCTTACCACCTGGAGCTTGTAGCTTCAATGGAAAGCACAACTTACAACCAGGCTTGAATGACTCGGCTGCTGCTGCTCCTGCTCACGCCACCCGAAGAGAGGAAGAGGGAATAAGAGAGCATGCTCTGGAAGAGCCTCAGCCTCCCCTCACTGAGCTTCCAATTTTTCTCCCCCAAAAGGGGAGGTCCTTCAAAAACCACCTATGGAGAGAGGCTTCTCCTTCTGACCTCAGTAGCATATGTAACTTCAGGACGGGCCAGGTGTGGCCCCTCCCAAATGAGTCAGCTGAATCCTAATAATTTTACCATACTCATTACCTAGTTCAGTACCTTGCACACAGTAGGCACCTAATAAATGTTCATTGAACTCAGTAAAGAAGAGATCATTGAAAATTCATTAAAGAACTCTGTGAGTTCCAACTCTAATTCCATGAGGTATAAACTTTAATTCATTCACCAGTTGCTATGGGCAGGGGCTCTAAACTTTAGGTTCAGAAACCTATTTTTTAAAAATATCTTGATAACTGTACTTCACTAGAATTTGGTTTCCTTTGTAATATTGTGAAAAAATGTTAATGCATTTAAAACATTTTTACAACCCCAATGAAGGGCAATCCTTTTTCAATTCACAAACTCCAGTTTGTCTAGGCACCTTCCTGTCCAAACCACACTATATTTGTGAATTCACCACATTCTTAAGTCTGAGGATAGACATCAGACCTAATTTCTCCCAAAGCCTTCCCTGGGAGGGAGGGGAGCTGAAGAGGGGAACAGAAGCAAAGCAAGTTTAGAGAAAAGATTCACCCAAACAGGCAGTGAGGGAGAAAGGGACTGGCTCTGTACATTTGAAGGCACTGATGTCCAAGTGATCAAAATATTCCAGGAAAACTCTAGGTACTTTGTCTGATAGACCACAGCCTGGGCATCTGCTGGCTTGCAGAAGATGCCTGAATCCCTTTGGCTTACATCATGGGAGCCTGGACAAATTTTTCTCAGCAGTGTCCCTTAAAGCTAGGTTTAGATGGGATGCAACAAACTTCAACTGCATCTCCTTGATTCTGCACCCACAAGTTTTCTAAAGGAAACAGATTGGTGCAAGGGTATGTGAGTAACCAAAGGGAAGAGGAAGGAGGATCCAAAGACAGGAAATGCTGATTTTCTGTGTTCAGGCACGGAGGCCATATCTAGGAGGCACTCAGGTAAACCAAAGATTAGTCCTCAGTAGAGAGCCCTACTATTCTAGAGCTCAGACAAGAAAATGCAAGTACCATCATCTGGCAATGTGGTAAGAAGGAAAAGGCACTGACCCTGGAAAGAGAACCTGATCCAAATTCCTCCTCATTAACCACCTGTATGACAAGTCATTTAATCTCTCTGGTCCTCAGTTTCCTCTTCTGTCAAATCAAGTGGGACTTGATAATCACTAAGGTCACCAAAATTTTTAATTCAGCCAAAAAGTACTTTAAACTAAAAAGGATATAGGAGGGAGATCATTTATTCATATTTCCTAAGTTAGATATAGTCACAAAGAAGGAAGAATGATAGCTGAGATATCCAGAAATTCATGGGAGGCATATATAAGACAAGAGAAAGTAACAAAACCCATGGCTGCAAATGTCTACAAATATGTGTCTAAAGTTTAGGTAACCAACAAAATGGGCAAAGCTAACCCCAAAAATTCATCACTGAGGCTTTGTGGGATGAACCCCAGGCCTGGTCTATGGTTCTAGATTGACCAAACTCATTCAAAACAAACAGGATGGAGAAAAGGTACTACAGGGTGTCATCATCAATCCAGAAATTGATGGGTGGGGGATGACAGAATATTAGGATGATGGTCAAAGCAAAGGAGAATAGAAGTGATTTTATTGTCAGAGTAAACTACATACCACCTGGACTGAAAAAGGAACTAGATGAGGAATTTGGGAAATAGATCAAATTCCTGGCACATGTAGTAGACAGTGATATAGTAGTGGAAAAACTTCAACTCTCCAGACATCCGAGGAACTTTCTCTTTCTCTTTGCCAAAAGCAGAGGAACTAATAACTTTTTGACTTGCTTAGTGATCATTTCATTTTTCAAAAAGTGGGGGGATCAACAAGAGAAAATTCTATTTGGAATATGATTCTCACTAACTGGGACAGAAATGATGGGAAATTAGGTAGGGAGTAAACACACCGTTCAAGGCTTTGTGATAGAGGAGAAGAAATCTAGGCATAGTTTGACATGCAGATTTGGGGAAAGTTTAGAGGAAAGATAGGTAGGAGTCCAGAGGCTAAAATGCTTCTGAGGACTCATGAAGCCCAGGAGGAGTGGTAAGTACTCAAGGATGACTTTCTGATGACACAAAAGGAAATAATTTCAACAAGAAGGAAAAATGAAATGTATCTAAAGAGATTGATGTAGATGCACAGGGAATTCATCAAACAATTTAGATCTTATAAAGAAATTCAGGAGCAAGGCCAAGTAACCGAAGATTAATATGAATGCTACACAGTGCCATAAAATTATGTCTGAATGACCTGAGGCTGGCAAAGAAAGCTAGAACAAAAAGGGAGGGTTATTTTTTTTTTCCTATGGAGAGAAAAAGAAGGACCACAGAAGAGATAGAACCATTGCTTGTGGCAGATGGTATAATGATAATGAACACCAAAGAGAAGGCAGAGCTGCCAAACTCCGTTGTCTCTGCAAAGGGTAATGACCTTTATGATGGAAATGATAGAGCAAAATGGACAGATGGGGTGGGGGGTAATGCCCAAGATAACCAAAGAAATAATAAGAATGGCCAGATGACCTCCACGAATTCAAGCAAAATACATGCTTGAGTACTAAAAGAACTACCAGGCACAATTGCTGAGCCATTGGCCAGATTCAAAGAGTTGTTATTAGTTCAACATCCACTTGGCATGAGGCCTCCAGTGGAGTACCCCAGAGATCTGTAATTGGCTCCATGATGCTTATCACCACTTTTATCAATTATTTGGATAAATGCAGTAAGAGATGCTATAAGAAGTGAGTTAAGACAGAATAAGTAGATTTGAAATTATACGTACGGAGTAGGCACTCAGGCCTTGCCCTGGGGCCTCATTGCCACCCCATATTGAGGACTAACTTCTGAAATTTGAGGTGCTTCCTTAGACACGGTGGAAACATTCATATTGATATCAAATTTGAGGATGACAGATTGAATCATAATTAGCTATACACCTGAAGGTCAGCCTTGGCTTTGGACTTCACCTTTAAAAAGTAGAACAGGAGGGCAGCTAGGTGACACAGTGGATAGAGCACTGGCCCTGGATTCAGGAGGACCTGAGTTCAAATCTGGATTCAAACACTTAACACTTACTAGCTGTGTGACCCTGGTCTAGTCACTTAACCCCAATCACCTCACCAAAATAAATAAATAAATAAACAAAATAAAATAAAAAGTAGAACAGACACAGGTTTGAGGAACTAGAGACCACTTTAGTTGAAGCAGTCATGGAGAAGCTAAATAGACACAAGCAGATTTGGGCTCCCCAGGGAGAAGCCTACACCATGGCCCATAGATCCTTCCAGGAAACTATGTGCTTTGGGTGGCTGTGTAGCGACAGATATAATAACAGCCCAAAGCAAAGGCAAAGCTGCTCCTGGATAGATGTAGGAATTCTGGGACCCAGCCTCCTAATAGAAGAGGAGGAATCCCTGGTCAAGGGCCAAATTTCTTAATCGAAAACAGGTTTCTGGGACCAAGTACAAGCCCCAAAGCAGCAAAAACCAGATCAACAGCGTGAGGAAGTAAACCTTGGCCCTTCGGTATGTTACGGGCCCAGCACCCCAGAAGTTCTCTGGGGCACATCAAAGAACCTCCTCCTTGAGAAACTGAACCAAAGGACAGACACACCTAAAGCGATAAGTGGCACCAGATCTGGACTGAGCTAGTTCCAGGACCACCACCCTTCATTCCAGTCTCCCCGACCCCTGGGGAGATGAGATTAGGTGTAGCTGCTGCCTTTGTGTCTGGAGGAGGAGAGAGATGGCTTCAGAGATCTGCAGCCACTCCTCACCCAACTCCCCCAGCCACCACCAGGGGGGATGGTCCTCCCTCAATAGGGGAACTTTCCACAGTCAGACAATCACCTCATCCGACCACCATCCGACCTCTATAAAAGTATCTGCCTGTCTCCTGCTGGAGGAGATTGGTATCTCAGAGCCATGCTTCTGTGCTATGCCTTCTCCCCATGAGAAGTCCAAGGATTTCTCTCTTGGTTTCCTTTCCCTAGCCCCTAAATAAACTATTATCTTATTCTACTGGATTTGTGTGCAAGAGGATGTAATTCTTTAAAAAGGAATTCCTAAGAACCCCAAACCCCTACCCCATACCCCCCACCTATTTCCCCATAACAGGTACACAACTACTGTGGACTATGAAGGACTGGAAGAAGGGTGCTAACCTCCTAATGACCCCAATCCTTTTCCTAGTGAGAGGATCCCCAACCACAGAGTAGCAGTAAAATTCTGGGGGTGACTGTATATCACTGGGAAAAGGTGGGGGTTCTTAGGTTTCCTTCCATAAAGAATTACACTCTTGCACACAATCAAATTAGAATTAAAGTGGTCTTTTTATCTGGCACTAGGGTAGGTTACCGAAGTCAAAGACTTCACCTCAAGGGGAGAAGAGCTTAAAAATATTCTCCTCACAGAAAAGAGGGAAGGCAAAAACCTCTATGAAGGATAGATGGGGTATCTACCTGAAAGTGGAAAGTTCCTTTTGGGGGAGAGATGGGGAAAGCCCCGATGTTTTTAATATTCCTGAAAGTCAAGGGGGATTTTTTCTGAAATGACGGCCTTGACCTTTGGGGTTATCTCTGTCTCCTATCTCTGGTCATATAGTAGCCATGCCTAATTGACTTTCCCGCTATAGAATTTTATCTCCCCTTACTTCTTAGGTGTGTTGTCCCGATATGTAGTTGGTCAGTCTAAACTTTAATAGTCCCTTGATTCCTTGATATGTCTGTCCTATTATCTGGTCATCTTTGGTTTTGCTTTTTCACTGGAGAAACTTCTAATTTATCCTAAGCCCCATGTCACTGTACAATTCCTTTGAAAAAGTAGGTCTCACTCCTTGCAAAGGGGTTAAAAATCTCTATTTCTTGGCTTAAATACTACCTCCTACATGAAGCCTTTCCTGGTCGCCCTAGCTGCTAGTACCCTTCCTCCAAAATCACCTTGTAACTACTTGGTTTATACATACAGTCAATCCTCAAAATTTGCCTTTAACTTTCGCGACTTTGAGAATTTGCATGATTTTATTAGTAACCTCATTTTCACTTTCACATTGACAACCACACACATTCAAGGCTTTGTGTAGCAGAGAAAAAAAAATGAGAGGTGCAATGCACAGGTTTGTGGAGTGGCTAGTATCCTACTGGGTGCTTCAATGCTCTTGTTCACCCTTGTAGAGTAAAAATCTCCTCCATGCATTTACTACATATTTCCAATGTTTGTCTTTAAACTCAATTTTTGTGTTGCAAATATGCCACCCCCACCCCCACCCCCAATGTAATGTAATTCCTTTGAATTCTAAGCCCAAGGGAGAAAAGTCAATGTTAAAGAACCAACAATTTGTTATATCCACAAAAAGGAGTAAAGTATTTGTAAAAGTCTTCCTGAATCCACTCTAGAAAGTGCATAATGAGGGAATTGGAAAAAATGGAAAAGTAGCTGTTTGTGGGAAAGTAAGATGGTGGTCGCCCCCACCCTTTCACTAGAACTCCAAGCAAATCCCCTCACCCCCAGGCTTCCTACCAGCAGAGAGCCTGACTGGGTTGGGTTGAACTGAGCTTTCCTGGATTGGAGTTCTGGGCCAACAGGGGCCGTGGACTCATCCCAAGGCCATGTGCTTTTCATCAAGGAGCAGTTCAACCACAGAGCCAGAAGGAAGATTAGAAATGGCAACTTCCCCCTTTCATTTTTTTTTACCTCTGGATTATTCTGACACCCCCGGCCTCTCTCTTCCCTCCTTGCCTCTCCTCTCCCCTGCATTTTATGAGTTATTTCATGGTTACAGTGTTAGAAAAAGTGCATGTCATCAGAATTAATGTTTGGTTATAAGGAATTCTATGCAGAAAAGTGTATTTTCAGCAATCTCTAGGGAAAGATTACAATTTTTAGTGGTTGTGGGAATCTAACCCCTATTTCCCATAGGTTCAATGATTCAACATTTTGTGTTTTTTACTTTCCCCCTTAGTAGATGTTTGTCCAATCAAGTCAACAATTACTGAACATCTACTGTGGGCCAGGTGGTGTGCTAAGATACCAAGAAAGGGAAAAACAGTTCCTGCTCTCAAGGAGCTCATGTTGTTGTTCTTTGTCCAGGAAGAAGACCGATGACATCATGAGGGGGAGGTTTTGACTTACAGATAAATTGGATATGAGCGGGACAGAGCTGTGCAAAGTTGTCAGGCTCACTCTCTCCTCCAGAGTCATCAATTCCAGTGGCAAGACAAAGGTCAAGAAAACCAGGATGATCCAGGATGCAGTGTATGACCTCGGTATTTCAGAATTAAGGCTTTTCCCAGGTCTCAGTTTGTCTAAGGGAGGGCTGGGTAAAAGTTGGGACAAAATTCGCCATCAAAAAGATATCAATTTGCTAGGGGAAGACCCTTCAAAGTTTCTGGCCAGAACAGAAAACAACTGCTATTTACATTCATTCTAAGCCATCAAAACCTAAACAATGACCCACTGAGGTTTGGGTTAGGACTATTCTGGCCATTCTTGGAGAGCCAAAGTAATTTGGGTTCTAAGGTGGAGTCAAGTAGCTTTATTTTAAACACATGGGCTTTTTGTTTGTTTGTTTTTGTTGTTGTTGTTTTTATTTTTTTGGTGAGGCAATTGGGGTTAAGCAACTTGTCCAGGGTCACATAGCTAGTAAGTGTCAAGTGTCTGAGGCCGGATTTGAACTCAGGTTTTTCTGACTCCAGGGGTGGTGCTCTATCCACTTCGCCACCTAGCTGCCCCAACACAATGGGCTTTTAAAAGCCTATGGTTTCAGAGCTATATTTCAAGAAATCAAAAAATGAAAACCATGTAGCTGCCCCCTATTTATTTTTATTAACTGTTTTTTGAGAAGCTGGGACAATATACTTTTTGTCCTACATGGTTTTCATTTTTTGATTTCTTGAACTATAGCTCTGAAAATATAGGCTTTTAAAAGCCCATTGTGTCGGGGCAGCTAGATGGCAAGGGGCAGCTAGGTGGCGCAGTGGATAGAGAGCACCACCCCTGGAGTCAGGAGGACCTGAGTTCAAATGTGACCTCAGACCCTTGACACTTACTAGCTCTGTGACCCTGGGCAAGTCACTTAACCCTCAGTGCCCCACCAAAAAATTAAAATTAAATTTAAAAAAAATTTTTAAAATAAATAAATAAATAAATAAATAAATAGGGGACAGCTGGATTCAGGAGGGCCTGAGTTCAAATCTGGCCTCAGACACTTGACACTTAGTAGCTGTGTGACCTTGGGAATGTCTCTTTAAAGAATTACACCCTCTTGCACACAAATCCAATAGAATAAGATAATAGTTTATTTAGGGGCTGGGTAAGGGAAACCAAGAGAGAAATCCTTGGACTTCTTCTCATGGGGAGCAGGCATGGCACAGAGGGTGGCTTTGAGATACCAATCTCCTTGAGCAGAAGACAGGCAGATACTTTTATAGAGGACTGATGGGGGTGATCATCTGACTGTGGAAAGTTCCCTTATTGAGGGAGGACCATCCCCTACTGGTGGTGGCTGGGGGAGTTGGGTGAGGGCCAGGGATCTCTCAAGCCATCTCTCTCCTCCTCCTGGTACAAAGGCAGCAGCCACACCTAATTTTATCTCTCCAGGGGTGGGGAAGACTGGAATGAAGGGTGGTGGTCCTGGAACTAGCTCAGTCCAGATCTGGTGCCACTTATCTCTTTAGGTGTATCTGTCCTTTGGTTTAGTTTCTCAAGGAGAAGTTTCTTTAATGTACCCCAGAAAACTTCTGGGGTGGCCTGGGCCCATAACAGGGAGGAGGAGGAAAAAGGAGAAGGAAGAAGAAAGAGAAGGAAGAAGGAGGAGGAGCAACAGCAACATTCCCCAACTTCTGCTCCAGTTGGAAGATTGGGTCCCCAGAGAACAATGGCTACCTACTCTTAGATAACATGGTAGACAGTAGAAAACATTCACCTGAGACCCTAGTTCCCTCCTTCCCACAAATACAGCTTCCATAGAAAGTCCTCTTAACCTTAGACCACCATCAGTGAGGCGTATGTTTGAGAAATGTGTGTGACAAGGTTAACTCACAATACCTGCTCTGGAAGTCCTAATCTCCATGTACATTCAGAACCCTTGTCGTTTGGTCTTCATTTTCAAAGAGGACTAACGGGGACAGCATGGGGACAGCTATGTACAAACTATATACATGATCAATTGGAAATAATCAACAGAGGGAAGGCAGTCACATTAAAAAGGGCTAGGAAAGGCTTCTTGCAGAAGGTGGGATTTTTTTATTTTGGGGAGGTGGGGCAATGAGGGTTAAGTGACTTGCCCAGGGTCACACGGCTAGTAAATGTCAAGTGTCTGAGGCCAGATTTGAACTCAGTTCCTCCTGAATCCAGGGCCAGGGCTTTATCCATTTCAACACTTGGCTGCCCTCATAAAGGGTTTTAAAGCTTACAACAGAAACTTTTACATTTGATCCTAGAAGTCACAGGGAATTTTAGAGTTTATTGAGGAAGGGGCTTGAGTGACAGGGTCACACCTGCACTTTAGGAAAATTACTTTAGCAGCTGAGTGTGTTGTGGGACAAGGGACCCCCAACCCCAAGGAATCCTTAAACTTTCCCAAGGGAAAAGCAACTCTACCTCCCACCTCAGGAATTCGGTGTGGCAGAGCACAAAAACCCGGGTCTGCAAGGAACAGAAATGATAAATTGATATGGATGGGTGCTATTCACACCCAGGTACTCCTTCCCAGTGGTTTCCCTTCCAGCTGTTTTGTATACAGTTTTTGTTTGTAAACAAACAAAAGACCAGTTTTTCTCTTACTCATCATGACAGTCTCCATAGTGATTCTGTCTCCCGGCCATATATTCCTCTCTCCTAATAAATCTCTTTATTTTACAAGATTTGCTATGAGCCTCCAATTCTTTGGGTGAGCTAGCCCCCCAGCTCCATCCAAGTCAAAAGTCCCTCCAACAAGTGGAGGATAGACTAGAGGGGAGAGATTGAGGAAGGCAGGCAAGTTAAATAGAAGGCTAATTGCAAAAATCCAGGCATGTGTTGATGAGTACCTACACCAGGGTGGGTTGTCTTTCATGCTTGAAGAGACCCTAAATAATATCACTATGTTGGGGTCAACTTGGAATATGTGTGACTGGCTGATCAGATCAACATGAGCTCAGAAGGCTCTACCACAGGTTGGGCACAAATAGTCCATATGAACATTTGGAGTGGAGATGACTCTAAATTTATCTCATGTTTCTTTTGAGCCACTAGAATTCTGCTTTGCTCATAGAGCACAGCACCTTTTTGATGTGGGTTCTGTGCCAGTGTCTCCCCATGACTTACAATTTATTCCAAAATATCAATTCATCTGACCTCTGTGTGAGCTTTTGCCTTATATGATTTCACCATAGTCTTTTAGGGAAACATATGTTTGGGATTGAAAAATGTGTCCAGCCCATCAGAGTTGCTCCCTCTGCAGTAGAGCTTGAATGCTGGACAGTTTAGCTCAAGAAAGGACATCAGTGTCTGCTTCTTTATCTTGCCAAGTGATCTTCAAAATCTTCCTAAGACAAAACAGATAGTAGTGGTTCCACTTCCTGGTATGGTACACTAGGGCAATGGCAACGTCAGAGGAGAGAAGGAAACATATGCAAGAGATGTTTCAATGGTAAATTGAACACTTAACCCCAAATATATTCTCAATCCTAAAATAATACCACAAATTTAGAGGATTGAATGGGGGGGGGGGAGAGGGCAGGGCTCACAGAAGAGGGGAAAAAAGTTATTCTGTTTTTTCTAGTTTTCTTTTTGTTGTTCCCAGATATCATCAAGTTGATCCGATATTCAACGCATCCATCTGAGCACCTCCAAGTGAGCTAAGACTCTGTTAGCTTTTGTACAGTGTAGAGAATTAATTGTTATTTGAGGTTTTTATGCCTCGGTGTGCACTGGCCTGGGGCTCCGCAAACCGCAGGGCGCTCCACCCACTGGTTGTAGCTGTTGCCAGGTCTCTGGCACCTCATGTCATCACCACTCACTGATGCCTACATGGGCCTGGCAAAATTATAATGATTGGAAGCCTAGTGAGGGCAGTCATGTGACTGTCAGAGCGGCCATCCCATTGGCTGGGGCTGTGTGGGGTGTTTTCTAGGTTTGGGGGAGGAGAATTGGGCATTCTAGGTGGAAGCTGGAAAGCGACAGGAATTCTGCTGTATATTTTCAGCTGATTCCTGGCCGGTGGTATTTTTTCAGGTATTATAATTTCCCTTTCCCCATTTTATTTCCTTTCCCTTGATCCTACTGATCCTGTTTGTGGTGTTTTTTTTTTAAGTTCGTTCTTGTTAAAATAAATCTTGTTCTGTTTTGAGGGAGGCTGCCAATATCCTTCCTTGCCCCAATATTGCAGCAAGCTGCTTAGCTAGCACTCCCCAATTAAAAATTGGTCCCCACAGTTTTTGGTGAGCCAGTTATATTACCATTTTTCCAGAGGAAACTCTGGGTGGGACAAACGGAGCCAATCTGTGATGTTTTCAAGACAAAGAGAAGCTTGTAAAAATAACTGTGTGATTGGAACTGGTCTTTTGTAATGTTCTAAGACATGTTGGATAGATCAAATGCCTACAAATGGGATTTAAACTTTCTAGATCTGCTGGTTCCTTACTTTTCTCCCAAAATGGCATTTCCATTACAACAGTATCACTGAAAATGAAGATTTTTATTGTAAAGGTTTTCTGGGCTAACATGACTAGTGAGTGTTAGATCCAAGAACTGGAGGCCTGTCTTTTGACTCAAGAGAGATTGTTAATTGAAGACTGGATGACTCAGGACTTGTGGTTACTGAGGGATCCCATGACTGAGTTCCCAGGTGGCAGTCATCAGCTGCTGAATGTGTCTCTGGGTAAGAGATCAAAAGGTTTGGAAAACATGGTGTGAAATGTGCTTCATGGCATTCAATAAAGCTCCTTCTTTTCTCATTTTCCCAACTCCAGTGACAGAAGCTGAAATAGAAATAGTCCAGTGTGGTGAATTTGATGGGTTCTCAATAAATACTCATTGGTGAGGCTAGGAGGGCAGTGATAAGCTAGAAAAAAGTCAAGTACAGTCACCTGACAAAGGCAGGTCTGGAGGTTCAGCAGAACCCTATTGCTTCTAGGATCAAATAAAGCTCCTCTGTTTGGCATCTAAATACTTGAACAATTTGTCTCCAGACTTTTATTCCAGACCAATTTCATATTACTAACCCCCTCACATACTCTACATTCTAGGCAAACCTGTCTAGTTCCTGTTCTCACAGAGCTCAGTACAAATACCACCTCCTACATGAAGCTTTCCTTGATTTCTCCCATCGCCTGCTGCTGCATCCATAAAAAGTATCCTCCCATAATGCCCCTCCCCCATAAACAACTATTTGGTGTTTATTTTGTACAATCTCATTTATTAATGTGTTTTCTTCTTCGATACAATGGAACTGCTTGAGGGCAAGGATGTTTCCCCTTTAGGTTTGTATTCCCAGCACTAGTATAGTACCTGGCAACATAGTAGGCACTTAGTAAATTGATTCTCCATTCTTTTAGAATCCATGACTCCCTTCAGGCTCAACTCAAGTACCATTTCCTACAAGAAGTCCATCCCAATCCCCATTATTGCTAGTGCTTTCCTATTGCCTACCTCTAGAAAAAAAACTACTCTGTATTTATTTTTCATAAACAAAAATAGGTGACTCAGTAGAGTATGGAGTGTTGAATCTCCTTGACCTTAAGGAGTTGAGAAGACTTGAGTTAAAATTCTCTCTCAGACACTGTGTGACCCTGGCCAGGTCACTTAATTTCTGTCTGTCTCAGTTTCCTCATCTATAAAATTGGGATAATAATATCTACTTCCCACAATCTCTGTGAAGATCTAATGTGAAGATATATGTAAAGTGATTTGTAAATCTTAAATCCCTATATAAACGATAACCATTATTGCTTTATTCATTCATTTGTTTATTCATTGATTCATCCAGCATTCATTTTTTTTTAGTGAGGCAATTGGGGTTAAGTGACTTGCCCAGGGTCACACAGCTAGTAAGTGTTAAGTGTCTGAGGCCGGATTTGAACTCAGGTACTCCTGACTCCAGGGCCAGTGATCTATCCACTGCGTCATCTAGCTGCCCCATCCAGCATTCATTTATACATTTATTTGTTTGTTTAATTGTGGTCATTTTTTCTTCTCTATAGGAGAAGAATTCTATAGGAACTTAACAAGGACTATTGTGGAGGTTTTTTGTTTTGTTTTAGTTTTTGTTGTTTGGCTTTGTATCCCCCCAGTGCCTGGCACAACCACATGGCTCACTAGATAGAGCACTGGGATTTTGAGTCAAAAAAAAAAAAAGCCTGAGTTAAGATCCAACCTTAGACACTTATTAGCTGTGTGACCCTGGCCAAGTCACTTAACCTACTTCAGTTTCCTCATCTTTTAGAGTGAGATAATAATAGCATCTGCCTCTCAGATTTGTTATGAGACTAAAATGAGATAATATTTGTAAAGGACTTTGCAAACCTTAAAGTGCTATAAAAATGCTAGCCACTACTATTATTATTGGTTGTGGTAATAACAATAGTAACAGTAAATTGAAATTTTTTCAACTTTTCAGGGATGGATACTGGTAGATCACTTGTAGCAGCTAAGTGGGAAGAAGTAACTTCATGCTCCCTCCTCCCCTGAGCTCCAGCCGTGAGGGAGAAAAGAAAATCCACTTAGCTACCTTCTCTGTTAGCTGCCATCCCAGTGACAACCCTCATCATTTCACACCTGGATGCTGCCTCAAGTCTCTCCCCACTCCAGTCTATCCTCGACTCAACTGTCAAAGTGATCTTCCTAAAATGTAGGTTTGACCAGGTCACCTTCCCCTTCCACAATACTATTTGGCTCCCTATCACTTCCATGACCGAATATAAAATGGTATGGGTTTGAAAGCCTTTCACAACTTAGTCCTCTTCTGCTTTTCCTGACACCATCCTCCTTGTTGTTCTTTGAAAAGGAAAACAGAGTTAAGTGACTTACATATAGTCAAATAACCATTAAGTGTCCAAGGCCAGATTTGAACTCAGGAAATTGAGTCATCCTGACTCCAAGCCCAGTGCTCTATTCACGGTGGCACCTAACTGCCATAAATACACCCCCACATATATGCAAATAATGATAGAAGATAATATGCAAATAACTATATATAACTTACGTAACTATATATAATTGTCATATATTATTTGCATATTATCTTATGTATAGCATATATATCTTATATATTCAAATAACTATATATATAAAACTATATATAGTTATTTGCATATTATCTCACTCATTAGCCTGAGAGTTCCTTGTGAGCAGGGACCATATTTGCCTTTATTATATACAAAGTGTCAGACAGATAGTAAGAACTAATTAAATGCCTATTAATGGATTGAATTGAATTCTCAAGGGCTCCACCACAACCATACAGGGTAGAATCGCTTTGAAGATTCGTTTGCCATAACATCCCCTGACTTTTGGCTTCTTGCTATCCACCCCAAACTACTTCCAAGACTCAGTCATTTTATTTTAGGTAAATCAAAGTAGGGCTCACAATTTACATTTTTTAAAACACCTCTGCCAAAAAAAAAATTGGTTATTTGATAAAACTCATGCCCTTCCAAATTTAGAGGCTAAAAATGGGAAATGTATAAGAGACAGTCTCCGGTCTAGTCAAACACATCACTGCCACAGGAGGAAAATAGAGTGCTCCTGATGTTCAAATCATACATTTATGAAACATATTAAAAACAGGATACCCATAATAAGAGAATGTTTTGGACTCTCAGAGTTGCAAGCCCCCTCAGAAGGAGTTTGGTATGGTGGATAGGGTACTACAAGACATGGGTTCAAATCCTTCCTCAGATACTTACTACTATGGAACCCTGGATGAGCAACTTAATTTCTGTCTCGATTTCCTCATCTTTGAAATTAGGAGAATGCAGTACCTACCTCACGGGGTGGGGGTGGGGGGTGGAGGGGCGGTGGTAAGGTCAAATGAAATGGCCTTGCAGGGGTCTTCAAAGTCCAAATCTGTGATATTATGATGCATATTTTTTTACAAATCTTAAAGAGTTATATACATATATTAGTTATTACTGATACCTAGTTCTAGCTGGAAGAATCTTGGAAATCATCTTTAAGTCCAACCCCTCATTTTTTCCATAGCATTTGATATGACACCCATAGCCCAGACAAGACAAGTAACTTGCCTAAGGTCACACAGCTTGTTAGTTTCAGAAGCAGGACCCTTTTGTCCCCCAGGCTTTCTACTGCCAAAGGACTTTCTCCAGTTCTTGTTCCATTCATGTCTCTGCAGCATCTGACACTGTGCCCTGGTGCCTTCCCAGGACTGTGGTGTCCAGAGGCACCCAATGCAAAGTCACACAGCTAATTAGTGGCAGAACCAACCCTCAGGTGTCCTTCCTTCCAGGCCAGAACTCTGTCCACTAGCTCATTCTCCCTCCTTTTTAAATCAAAGAAAACTTTCCTGGGATCCTCCTGTTTGGGAGGAGGGTGCGCCACCTTCCAAAAATTACTCTCCCGATCATATTTTCCAGTTCTCTAGTCAGACCATAGATCTTCATGCCTCCATGACAATAGTGCACCTGCGAGCCTTATTTCCATTCCAGAAGGATTGCAGCCGAGTGTAAAGGTACAGGCCAAGGTCAAATTCATTCATTGTTCTATGTTAATGGTCTTAGCCAAGAGGGGAAGCATAAAGAAAGTTAAAACACCGGCACTGCACCACTCACCAGATCAAAAATGAAGTCTAGGGGGCAGCTAGGTGGCACAGTGGATAAAGCACCGGCCCTGGATTCAGGAGTACCTGAGTTCAAATCCGGCCTCGGACACTTGACACTTACTAGCTGTGTGACCTTGAGCAAGTCACTTAACCCTCATTGCCTCGCCAAAAAAATAAAATAAAATAAAATAAAATATAAAAAAAAATGAAGTCTAATTTCTCTCATGGTAATCCTTCTGGTGCTTACACTGAGCTATTAAGTTGCCCCCTTCTCCAATCCATCAATAAGCATTTATTAATCACCTACTTACTACAGTGCTAGGCACTGTGTGAAGCTGGGGATACAAAAAGAGGCAAAAGACAACCTGGGCCCTCAGAGGAGTTCACAGTCCAATGGGGGAGACGACGAGAAAGGCTCTCCAGGTTTAATTACCCCAGTCCTTGACACCCACTCAAAGTCCTTCACCATCTAGCTTCTTAAACTTTTCCCACTCATGACCCCTTTTTACCCAAGAAATTTTGACACTACCCCAGGTATATAGGTATATAAAATAGGTATACATAACCTTTGACTGTTGACAGATTTTTTGGGACCCCCCCACAATCAGTTATGTGACCCCTTACGAGGGAGCAACCTACAGTTTAAGAAGCTTTGATTTAGGTCACCACTCTCCACAGCACCTTAACCTTACCAGGGTCGTCCTTATACTGTAGTGCCCAGCATTCAACATCATACTCTCCATGCAATCTGAGGAGGGCAGAGCACAGCAGGACCAACATCACTCTTCACATTGCCCAAGATGCTATTTGCTTTTGTGGTTGCCAATTTATACTGCTGATTCCAGTGGACCTTGTGGGTCACTAAAACTCCTGGATATTTTTCAAACAAACTAATTCCTCACCATGCTTCCCACCCCATCTTGTACTTGGGTAATTGATTTATTTTTTGTGCCCAACGCGTAAGACTTTACATTTGTCCCCAGTGAATTTGATCTCATTAAATTCAGCCCAGGGGGCAGCTAGGTGGCACAGTGGATAGAGCACAGGCCCTGGAGTCAGGAGGACCTGAGTTCAAATCCGGCCTCAGACACTTAACACTTACTAGCTGTGTGACCCTGGGCAAGTCCCTTAACCCCAATTGCCTCACTAAAAAAAAAAAAAAAAATTCAGCCCGGCCCCTCTAGTCTGTCAAGATTTGTTTAGAGCCTGACTCTATCATCCATCATGTTAATAATCTATCTCAGATTACTGCCAGCTCCCAGTTTGATGAACATGACATCTATGCCTTTATTCAAGTCATCGATAAATGCTACCTAGCCCAACCTCATCATTTAAAAGATGAGGAAGTCGAAGCTCAGAGAGGAAAGTGACTTGCCTGAGGTCCCACAAGTAGTGAGCGGCAGAGCAGGATTCCAGTTCAGATTCACTAACACCAAATGTAGCATCTTGCCCAGCAAGTCACGCCATTGTCTCAGTTGTCCAAACATTTCCTGGCATGCTTCGGGTTAAATGAATGAAGTTCTTTCTCTCCTGTCCGTCCATCCGGCTGCTGAGGAAAACACAACACCCAGCCAGCTGCCTGGTTGTCATGTTGCAGCTGCATGTCTGGGTAGAGTAAGGAGAGAGGGCTTAGAGGGCTGAACTCTTTGTCCAAAGCTGCGCAGAGAATAAGGAGCCAAGGTGGGCTTTGAGTTCACAGGATCCAAATCACAAAATTGTTGTTTTTCATCTTTCATTTTTGAAGAAAACTCAATGCCATCATGGGGTGATGTCTTGACTTGCACATGAATTGGATTTTAAGTGAGGCAGAGTTGTACAAAGTCATCAACCTCATGCTCTCCCCCAGAATCATCAAAGTCCAGTGGCAAGATCAAAATCCAGATGACTAATCTTAGAATATCAGAATTTGGGAGGATGGATCTGAACAAGTTATTGAATGAGTGACCATGAAATCTTTGCAGAAAACCTTTTGGGGGGAAGCCCTCTCCCTTCCTATTCCTTCCCCTCCACCAGAACCCATTCCTCTCAGTATCCCTGATTCCCAGTTCTGCAAGCCTTCCACTTTATTGAGCTGAACTGGGGAAAATACTATTGAGCACACTGATTCTCCCACTATGGGAGTGAAGAGAGCTGCAGGGTCTGGATATATGAGGCACAGTGATGTTGTAATAGGACAGCCTGCAGCCCCTTGAGTCCACCTCTGCCTTACACTCTAACAAAAGGGGAAGCTGGAGATACCGTAGCTAGTGAGAGCTGATCTAGGACAGGACCCAGATTACCACACACAGTTCAGGGGCCTTTCCCTGACTCCATGAATATTCTTGGAGACAACATCCTGCAACCTCTACTTGTACCCTGAGCATCCAGCACAGCACCAGGTACACAGTAAGTGCTTCATAAATGCTTGTTGATTGATCGAGTGATCAGCTCCCTTCTCTTGAACCTAAAGTGGAATGGGAGTGGTTAGTGAATGAATGATTTCGAAGATCCCTAAAATTCTGAACAACTATGAATCCCAACAGGGTGACAAAGTGGGGCAAGGGGGACCCAAACCTTGAATAATTTCCTTTGGAGCCAAAGGGGTCATTATTCTCTCCTTAAGGATGAGGAAGTTTCTTTCCCTCCAGCTGAGGGATTGATACTATTTCACTCAGCCCTTTCAACTCAGTGCTCCCATTGTTTAAGCTGCCTCACAGTGAGAAAGTGTTCCTCCCATTGTTACAAAAGTCTATTTTGCCTTGATCTTTAGCAGGTTCCCCAATATATTGTGCCTGTGTGGCACCTTTTGTGAATCTATTGATTGCACTACTCCTTCCCTCCCTTTTCCCCCACATGATCCCCCTGAATGCTCAAGTGGGTTTTGGCTTAGATTTTTTTTTTTTGGTATGTAAAGTTTACTATTTCTTAAACAAGTTTTATATACTTGAAGTTTCATTTCAACTTGGCTACTGGACAACTTACTTTTGGGTGGTCAGAGGGGCCAGCCAGATGTTACTTAGTCAATCAGCATATGGCTGAGTTTACTTAAACTGTACATGGCAATCCTATTGTGAAAAGCCTGTTCGAAATGACAAAAGGTTTACAATTAGTCTTTTTTTCTCTCTCTCTTGGTTATCATGTGTTTTTGAGAAATCAGTTAAGTTCTTATCCATGTTATTTTTTATAAATAATTTTTTGGTTATTGTTGTTGCTCCCCAAGTTTGAACTAACATTTAAAGCTTTGAAAAACAAAGATTCCTGATGACCAATTTTGGTTTCAGAGAACAGATGATGAAATACAATTCCTTTCTCTTGCTACAGAAACGGGACTGGGGGGGTGAGAATAGTGCATACATGGATAGATGTGGTCACTGGTTTGCTGTGCTTAGCTATTTTTAAGTTTTATTGTTGCCTTTTGTTTTTTAGGTCATATTCATTTTGCATACATCTATTTCTTTGCGTATATACACATACATATATATGTGTGTATGTGTATGTGTCTGTGTGTACACACACACACACACACACACACACACTTCAAACTGAGCCAATAAATCATCCTTTATAACCAAGAAAAACAATCTACCTCTCCCACCCCTTTTTCTTGAAAAAGTAGGGGACTATGGATGCAGAATGTTGCATACACTGTCAGATGTGGTCACCATGTTGGTTCATTCTGTTTAACGATTTATCATAAGTACAAAGGAGGGTTCAATAGTGAAGGAGCACTTATAGAAAGACACAAAAAAGGCATCCATAATATACTTCAAAGGACATGCCATTTAGAAGGGGTGACCAATCGCAGTAGATTTTCACTATCAATCAATTAATTAAAAATCATTAAGGACCTACTGTGTGTACATGTATGCATCTGTGTTTGTGTGAATAAGGAATGATGTGCTAAGTGCTAGGTCTACAAAAAAGAGGGAAAAGCAGTCCCTTCCTTCAAGGAGCTCACACTCTAAAGGGGGAGACCCCACGTAAATAACTAGGTACAGAGTAAGTAGGCAATGGTCTCAAAGGAGAAGGGACTAATAGATGAAGGGGTTGAGAAAAGCCAACTGCAGAAAGTAAGAGAAAAATAAATCTAATTGAGCCCTCTTAGTAGGGAAGGAGACTAGTAATAATAACATTTATTTAGTGATTAAGGTTTGCAAAGTATTTTACAAATATTATTTTATCCTCACAACTAACTTGATTTATTATTATCCCCATTTTACAGATGTGGAAACTGAGGCTGAGAGCTTAAGTAACCTGCCCATTATCACACAGCTAAGTAAGTGGGGTTTTTTGGTTTTTTTGGTTTGTTTGTTTTTGTGGGGCAATGAAGGTTAAGTGATTTGCCCAGGGTCACACAGCTAGTAAGTGTCAAGTATCTGAGGCCGGATTTGAACTCAGGTCCTCCTGAATCCAGGGCCAGTGCTTTATCCACTGAGCCACCTAGCTGCCCCCCTAAGTAAGTGTTTAAGGCAGGATTTGAACTCAGGTTTTCCTGACTCCAAGCCTAGCACTAAATACAACCCTTCTACTTTTATTATCTTGAATTTTTGCCAGACAATGTTACAAGGAAAATGTTAGTAAGATCAAGTTGTGATCTCCATCATTCTTTTTTGTTTTGTTTTTGTTTGTTTTTTTTTGGTGGGGCAATGGGGGTTAAGTGACTTGCCCAGGGTCACACAGCTAGTAAGTGTCAGGTGTCTGAGGCTGGATTTGAACTCAGGTACTCCTGAATCCAGGGCCAGTGCTTTAACCACTGTGCCATCTAGCCGCCCCCGATCTCCATCATTCTTATACTTAGTAAATGTAGTCAATTCTAGCTAATGAGAACAATAGTTTAATGCACGCTAATCAAATTAATTTGTCCAGTGATGGTTTTTAAAGTCTTATCTGTGATGTTTCTTTAAGTATCAAGTTCACCAAAAAAGGGAAAAAATATTTTTTTGTTTATTCCTTTTTAGAGTTCTAAAATGGAGACACCATCACCAGGCCGTAGGGACTCAAGTTCAGTAAAAATTCTTTGCAGAGGCTCAGAGTAAAGTGCTAGGAACCTCACCTCTACAGAGCAACCCCGAAGCTACAAGCAGCCAAGGGCGGGAATGCTGATGGCTGTAGATCAACCTTTATCTGATCATTCGTCATCTTGGGTCATTTGGGTTGAATGGAACTTCCCTGCTGGTAATCAATTCTGTCTCTTTGCATCACAGGACAGAATTCATTATCTATAATTGAACCCTGGTCCCTGGGGACTGAGTTTAACATTGAATATCTTCACGGAAGATGATTCCATAACCAGGCTGACAGCTCCCTCCACTGCCTAAATGCTTGTCTGTTTACTGTCCATACGATTCGCTGGGGAGGAAGTGGGGAGGAAAGACCACAACCTAACCACCCAATATCTATATAACATTTCCATCAACTCTGTGTGTGCATGCATATATATGTCTAGGTTTTGCAGGTATGTATGCATGCAAGTATGTATGAATTGTGAAAAACATTTTGTGAAATTAGAACATTGTTATAAAGACACGGTGCCAAATTTTTTTTTTTTATTTCCGAGCATTTGGTCTGGAGTTCAGACAGGCACTAGTTCACCTTCTGGATCTGAACTGACCTTGAAAAGTCGCCAAAGAGTGCTCTTGCCAGACAGGGGCCTCTCATTCTCATGGTCTCACTTAGGACTCTGGGATTTGTGTGGGTGGCCAAATAAAGAAAGAAACTCCCAAGAGGAGAAATGAACAGGCAAGAATGAGCTTCTATATTTAACAATAAATAATGGAAGGCAGCTTGAGTCTGGGGGTTAAGTTGTAAATAACAGTGAAAATATGAAATCATCTCTTCAGAATTCATGACCATATCATTACTGTCTCTTGAGAAAGTGCATGACTAACCCAAAATGTGGTCTGGAAAAACTCCCCCCACCACCACACACACCCCAGGAAAAAAAGAGCCTTTTTTATTACTCTGGGCCCTTCCACTGAATTTCTGGAATGTTCCAAGGGTAATGATTGGTCTTCTTTCTGAATCTTAGACATTATAGCAAATGCTATAATGTGATTTGAAGTGAACTCTATTTAATATTCAAATCTCTGCTAATGATTGTTTGGGCAGATGGACTGAAAAAAGAACAAGGAAATTTTTACCCTTTTTTTTTTTTAACAAGTCACTGCACAGACATGTTTATTATCTTAGACATTAAGCAGAGCTATTGTTATGACAAGGAAAATATTATTAGGATCAAATCCTAATCTTTATCATTCTTACACCCACCAGCAGCAGAGAGAGGGAAGATGTTAAATACAGTCTCCACGGTTGGAATCTGGGAACTCTGACAGCTTTGGGCTCTTGATATGATTTCATTGCAGCGTTTCAAGGTTTAATTTAGTTGAAGAAATGATTTTGTTTCTGGGTGTGTTCCAAGCTTGTTAGCAGAAGAAATGACCTCGTCTAGGAAGGAATTACAGTCATATGTCAGCACGGGAACCTCCTTTCTTTATGGTCGACAAGAAAGTATTTGCAAGTCGCAGAAAGTTTTGTAGCCCTGGTTTGTGGCTTTTCTGATACCAGACCTTTGGGCTTTGAGCTTTTCCTATGGTTTTAGAGCTACTGATGGAAGGCGTCCAAATGTTGAAAGGGGCTCCCGCTCAGTGCTCATTATTTGCTTTTTTTTTTTTTTTTAGTGCTGAAGTTGGGAAAGAGAGAAAAGACAGGGAAAGAAGGAAATATTCTTCCCAGACCAAAAAAAAAATGCTTCCTTTCATAAACCAATGTTTTCTAAGGTTTACATTTATACATATAAGTATGTGTGTACACACATATATATGTGACTTTTTCTACTATCCTTTTAAATTATTTTAAATCACTAGTAAATATTATAACCTTCACTGAGGTCCTACACTAATGCTTCATCATGGGGTCAACGAGTCACAGGTTCTCCAAGGCTACCCTTGCACAACGCATCTCTGACAGATCTTGACCAGCTGGAAGTCATTGAGTATTGATAATGCACATATGCCATCTGCAATGCCACCTTGCTAAGTGTGGAGAAGTTCTTCACCAGTGTGGCTGAAAGATGACTTTTTCAGTCATTGTCATTCACTCGTTCAGTCATGTACAACTCTTTACGACCCCATATGGAGTTTTCTTGGCAAACATACTGGAGTGGCTTGCCATTTCCTTCTCCAGTTCATTTTACAGATGAGAAAATTGAGGCAAAGTGAAAGTGACTTGCCAAGGGTCACACAGCTAATGAGTGTCCGAGGCCAGATTGGAACTCAAGATGAGTCTTCCTGACTCTAAGCCTGGATCTCTACCCCTAGCACCATCTAGTTGCCCCATTTTACATATTGTAATGATTGGAATGACGCCACCTGCTGGAGACTTACTGTAGAAAAGCTCTGCCATGAAAGGAAGGTCTTTGAGGGCAAGACCATGCGTCTTTTCTTTGGCATCAGGAAGTGACGTTTGCTGGTGGGAGGAGGAAGGGGGAGCCGGGAGCTCTGTCTTGCTCTCGCAGGTGGCATCATTCCAATGATTACAATATGAAGAAACTAAGGCCGACAGAGACAAACTGATTTATTAGCCTGGTAGCATATGGGCCAGAGCAAGTCTTCTAAACTCTCTCAGCCTCAGTTTCTTTATTTGTAAAAACAAAACTAATAACAGTTACTCCCTCTCAGGGTTGTCATTAGGATCAAATGAGATAAGATATATAAACATCCTTTATAAGCTGTACCATGTTATATCAGTGTAGTTATACTTTAATGTTGTTTTTAGGAGTGTTGCTATGACCAGATGAAACAAATACAGTGACTTCCATAGTTCCTGCAAGGCCAAGGTGGCACTTTCTCTAGTGATTAGGCCACATAAAGATAAGTCCCTCAGAAAAGAGAGCAGCAAAGTGGGATGAGACATTGCTAGTTCCATGGGCACTGAGCCTGGAGTCAGGAAGACCTGAATTCAAATCCAGTATCAGACACTTACTCGCTGTATGATCCTAGCAAGTCACTTCACCCTGTTTGCCTCAGTTTCCTCATCTGTAAAATGAGCTGGAGAAGGAAATGGCAAAGCACTCCAGGCTCTTTGCTAAGAAATCTTTAAACAGGGTCATAGGGAGTCAGACACGACTAAAAGCAACTGAACATCAAAGCTATTGATGCCTCCTCCTCTCACCCACATTACCTTGTATTAATTTTGTTTATTTTTTTTCTATATATGTGCATGTAGTCTCCCCAAAAGAATGTAAGTTCCTTGAGGACAGGGACTGTTTGTTATTTGTGTCTATAGTTTGAGCACCTAGTACAATGCCTGGCACCTAACAGGTGCTTAATAGAGTCCTCTTGCTTGATTGATGGATATGCACAGAGATCTGTTTCTGCTAATTCAGTACAACTTTAAAGAGTAGACAGAGAAGCTAATTTATTATAAATATTATTATTATAAGCTAATTTGTTATAAATATTATTATGAATACTGTCCCCTCTGAGAGTCAGCTTAGTGAGGCAGATACAGTGCCAGGCTTAGAACCAGGAAGAGCTGAGTTCAAATCCTACTTCTGACATACACTGGCTGTGGGACCCTGGTCAGGTCCCTTACCCTCTTAATGCCCCCAGATAATTCTCTGAGACTGTTTGCTGAAAGTAACATGCTGAAGGAGTTTCTACACCCAGACTATAAAGATACAAGCTCAGCTATAGAGGTCCCACCAAAGAAAATGCATTGTGGCTTCTTAATGATATGTAAAGGACTTTAGAGTATCCAAGAAGACCTTGATTCAGATCCTGATAGTCGAACCTCTTCTCTTCCCAGACTACTCTGTGACATTACAATTTGAACAGTTGGTGGGGCCACATCACATCAGTGCTCCTCATACCAAGGAAATCACAGGTCCAGATCTCAAAAAGGGCACCTGTTCACTACTTGAAGTTGAACCTAGGTCAAAAATCAGAGATTTATGGGGCAGCTAGGTGGATAGAGCACCGGCCCTGGAGTCAGGAATACCTGAGTTCAAATCCGGCCTCAGACACTTGACACGTACTAGCTGTGTGACCCTGGGCAAGTCACTTAACCCCCATTGCCTCACTTAAAAAAAAAAAAGTCAGAGATTTCTTTTTTTTCGGGGCAATGGGGGTTAAGTGACTTGCCCAGGGTCACACAGCTAGTACGTGTCAAGTGTCTGAGGCCGGATTTGAACTCAGGTACTCCTGACTCCAGGGCCGGTGCTTTATCCACTATGCCACCTAGCTGCTCCCCAAGTCAGAGATTTCTTATGAAGCCTCCCTTAAGGGGAAGGAATGGATCAGAGGACTAGGCAAGAAAAAGACGCAAATTCTGGCGACGGGTAAATTGAGAGAAGTTTCCCCCATCCAAGGATGCTGCCCCTGCTGTGCCTGATTCTAAGACTGAACTGTCTGAGCCAGAGACTCCTTATCTCTCCAGGGCAGAAAAAGTCTCCGAGGTTCAGGAAATCGGCCGCATTTGCCTAGAGGAGAGTGTGGAGGAGGGAGAGAAGAGAGGGCTGGCTTGAGGGTATCTATACATTGGAATTTGTTTGAGAAAGTACAGAGCCCTGAGACGATGAACTGTTGGGCCAGGAAGGGACCATGAGATCACAGCATTGGTGGGGGGAGGGCTTCTGGAAATGATCTAGCCCAACCTCCTTATTTTATAGATTAGGAAAATTGAGATTCAGAGAAGGTAGATCATTTACCCAAGGTTATCCAGCTAGAGAGAGGCCTGTCACCTATAGGAGAGGGAAAGACCAAAAGAAAGTGTAAACTAATTCCGGTTTTGAGTTAGAGGGATTTAGAGGCACAAACTCCAGTTGGTCTGAATTCCAGAATATCAGAGGGATAAAAAAAATATCGGATGCCATCTACTTCTGCCTCTTCATTCTGTCTTATCTTATCTTATTTTAACAAATATGCAACATCAAGCAAGACAAATTTTCACATTGGCTGGGTCCAAAAACATACATCTTATGCATCTTGACACTATTAACCTCTCTCAAAAAGTGGGCTCATTTTACAGATGAGTAAACTGAGACTGAGAGAAGGTAAATCAATTTCCCAAGGTCTTTGCAGCTAGTCAGTGACAGAGTCAGGATTGGAAACCATGTGTCCTGCCTCTCTGCCCAGTAAAGGCATGACTGTCCCTCTAACTGAGCTGAAGTTGCCAGAGTTAGAGTCGGCTGGGACAAGTATGGGGACGGGGGAAAGGCTTAGGACACAGCAGCTGGGATATCGTTGAATGATATCTCCATGTTCTACATGAGCTTTGCAGGAAAGTCTGAGCAAAGCAGGGTGTGGGGAGAATAGGGGTGGCATGAGGGATGTTGCAGTTCTTTCCAGAAAGCTAGACCACCCACAAAGTTAAAGATCTGTCACCACTGAGGGATTCTGAAGAAGGAGATGCAGGAGGCTCTATGAAGTCTTCTGCGCTCCTCCTCGTCTGGGGCACAAAAACAGATATTTTACCACCCCCAACTTGGGTCTGTTTTCTTGGAAAACAATTAGATCCCAGTGATTCTGTAATCAATTGATCAATTAATAAACATTAAGCACCTAATATGTGTCAGGCATTCTGCTAAGTGTTGAGGATACCAAAAGAGGCAAAAGAGAGTCCCTGCCCTCAAGGAGCGCATAATTTAATGGGGGGAGACAACACGAAAGTTATATACAAGTTGTTGTGTGTCCTTCATTCTTGAAGAGGACCATGACACTGGGGTGATTTCATGACTTGCAGTGAATTGGATTTAAGTGGGAGAGGACCGTACAAGGTTACCAACCTCACTCTCTCCTTCAGAGCCATCTGGATCCAGTGGCAAGATATACATCAGGACAATGGGAGATGGCCCCAGATGTTTAAGTCAATTAGGGTTAAGTGACTTGCCCATGGTCACACAGCTAGTAAACATCTGAGGTGAGATTTGAACTCAGGTCCTCCCAACTTCTGAGCCAGTGCTCTATCCACTGCACCACCGAGCTGCCAGTACACAAGTAAGCAATATACAAGGAAATACAGGAAATTATTGAGAGGGAAAGCACTAAAATGAAGAGGAGTTGAGAAAGGCTTCCAGTGAAAAATGGGATTTTAGTTGGGACTCAAAGAAGTCATGGAAGTCATTAGGTAGAGTTGAGAAGGGAAAGTGTTCCAGGCATGAGGGACAGGTAGGAGCAAATGCTCTCTATATGGAATAAATAAGCCTCAGTTTATTCATCTGTAAAATGAGAAGGTAACCCAGCTTTTGATGGACAGATTATAGATTGGACGCAGGCAATAAAAGATTTTGTGTTGCTTGAATATTCTTATTGGTTACAATGGCAAAATAAAATAAAATGAGGGGCTGGGAAAAGATGACTTTTAATGGGTGAGTTCTTTTTCTTTTTTATTATGAACTTAACAAACAACAAATACAAATATTTCAATATAAAAAGAGGTACAAAAAGGCAATTGCATCTGAAGCAGTAAACTTGTTATGTACAATTAACTGTAGATTAAATTTAATACAGCAGTAACAAAATTGTCCTGATACCCCACTTCTGAATTTGTTTTCAGCTGTGTATTTTTGGTTTCATTGGTATTATTGCATTTCTACCCGTGCCTGCTAATTCTTCCCCCTGCCCCTTCAAAAAAGTTAGAAGCTGCAGTGGATAGAGCACCAGCCCTGGATTCAGGAGTACCTGAGTTCAATTCTAATTTCAGACATTTAACACTTACTAGCTGTGTGACCCTGGGCAAGTCACTTAACCCCAATTGCCTCACCAAAAAAAAAAAAAAAGAAGAAGCTGTGGAGGCAGAAAGAATCAGATCTCAGTGAAGCCAGTAGAAATGTTACTAAGGGAGCATGGACAAGACAGACAAACTTGCACATGAGCACAGGACTCCTTGGGTAGCCTTTCCCCCAGAGGGCTCTAGGTTTGGAGAAATCTTCGATATTCCTCAGCTACTTTCTCTTAGCATAAAACCTGCTAATCTTGGCTAATCTACATTTTAGCCTTGATGTAGAACTTTATCATTATCAAGCAGAAATAGGACTGTTTTATCTATCTAGAGGCAAGGTCAGAAGTGAAGAGGGCCTAACTGAACCAAGACAAAGAAAAATGTGACTATTTTGACTGTAATAGAGGCCAGTCTCTAAGATTCATGTCCAAAGAGGAAATAGGCAGGTCCCCTCTTTCTTTAACTACATAAAGCCCTTGCTTACGATTAGTAAACTATAGTCAAGCAAACAACAACTGCAACACATGAGCCATGTCTGATCATTGGTCTCCTGAAGTCACAATTAATCAGAGTGCACAGTGGAGAATGTATAGGACCTGGAGTCAGGAAGCCCTGAGTTCAAATTCAGTCTTAGACACTTACTACCTGTGTGACCCCAGGCAAGTCGCTTGACCTCTGGCTGATTCAGTGTCCTCATCTGTAAAATGGGGATAATGATAGCATCTCCCCAGGGGCAGCTAGGTGGCGCAGTGGATAAAGTATAGGCCCTGGATTCAGGAGTTCCTGAGTTCAAATCTGGCCTCAGACACATGACACTAGCTGTGTAACCCTGGGCAAGTCACTTAACCCTCGTTGCCCTAAAAATTAAAAAAAAATGACAGCATCTCCCTCCCTCCAGGGTTGTTGTGAAGATCAAATGAGATAACATATGGAAAGCTGTTTGCAAACCTTAAAGGGATATATAAATGAGAGTTATCTATAAACTTTCTTTTGGGGGGGGCGGGCAGGGCAATGAAGGTTAAGTGACTTCCCAAAGTCACACAGCTAGTAAGTGTCAAGTGTCTGAGGCCACATTTGAACTCAGGTCCTCCTGAATCCAGGGCCGGTGTTCTATCCACTGCGCCACCTAGCTGCCCCCCTATCTATGGTCTTTCAAAGTTTTTTTCTCTCCTTTACATGATTGAGGTCATTAAGTAAGTTTTTTCTTAGTTCTTATCTATCTCTGCATCAATTCTTTTTTTTTTTAAGTGAGGCAATTGGGGTTAAGTGACTTGCCCAGGGTCACACAGCTGGTAAGTGTCTGAGGCCGGATTTGAATTCAGGTCCTCCTGACTCCAGGGCCAGTGCTCTATCCACTGCGCCACCGAGCTGCCCCTCTGCATCAATTCTTATAAGTTCTTTAAATTTGTCATTCTTTTCATTTTTTATGGAGCAGTGATATTTCAGTCACTCATAAAAACCTTGAGATGGGAGCTGTGATTTCACTGATATAGGGAACCCCCAAGTGAAGAAACTCTCTCTGGCAGTACAAATCAGCACCCTTCTCATCAACTTATAGTCTTAGTGTATTGCTTACTTCACTAAAAAGTTAACTGACCTCTTTAGGTGAGACCAGCTTTCTATTCACTGGACCCATGCTTCTCATTACATTCAATATGTACCATAATTTATTCAACTATTCCCCAATTGATGGACACCCACTTTTCCTGGTTATTCACTACAAAAAAAGTCTGCTATAAGTATTTTTATACATAAGGGTCTGTTTAATGAATGAGTTTTTCCTTTAAAAGGTAGCTTGGAAAATGGGTAGCTAGGTAACACAGTAGATAGAGTTCTAGGCCTGGAGTCAGGAAAACTCATCTTCCTGAGTTTAAATCTGGCCTCAGACACTTCCTATCTGTCTGACACTGGGCAAATAACTTCACCCTCTTTGCTTAGTTTCCTTATCTGAAAATGAGCTGGAGAAGGAAATGACGAACCGCTCCATTAACTATGTCAAGAAAACCCCAAATAGAGTCACAATGAGTAAAACACAACTGAAACAACTGAACAATGGAAAATGAGGAAAGAAAGAATTGGAATCAGAAAGCAGGTTTCAGGTCTGGTTTTGCCGTTTATTTATTAGCTTTGTGGCCTGACCACATTGACCACATCTAAAAATGTGTTTCTCCTTCTGCCTAGCAGTCCTTCATCTCTTTGTCATGAGGTGGGTAGCAATCTTCATCATCAGTCCTTTGGACTCATGGTTGATCGTTGTGTTGCTCAGAGTTCTTAAAGTCTTTCAGAACTGCTCATTATTAAAATATTAATGGCATAGCAGAAATTGTTCTCTGGGTTCTGCTCATTTCATTGTCCATCAGTTCATACAAGTTTTCCCAGGTTTCTCTGAAAACATCTTTCTTCATATTTTTATAGTACAATGTATTCCACTACATTCAGATACTGTAATTCGTTCAGCTGGTCCCTAATCGATGGGTACCCCTTAGTTTCCAGGTCTTTGCCACCACAAAAAGTGCTGCTATAAATATTTTTTGTACATATGGGACCTTTTCCTATGCAAGGTACAGCCCTAATAAGATTGATGAGCTTATTTTCTAATTGGAGGAAAATACATATAAAATATGTAGTATAAATATAAAGGTAATAAATTCAAATATATTCAAAATAGTTAAATACAAGGTAGTATTGGAGGGAGGGCACTAAGTGTTAGAGGGATTAGGGAAAATTTCAACAGAACACCTTTAAATGTTAAAATTTGAATTTATCATATGCTTAAAAGGAAAAGAAAACTGTACATAATATTCATGGCTATGTATATAATATTTTTGGCTGCCTTATAAATTCTAATGCTTATTTTATTGGGTTTCAGTTCAGAATAAAAATAAGTTTTAAAAATGTTTTTTTTTTTTTATAAATGTACCTCTCTCCTCTCTTTGTGATAGGGGGGTGGGACCTATGGATGTGGCAAAATGCACATACTATCAGACTATTGATGTGCTGATCTGGTTTTTTATTTGTTTTTTTTTTCTTTTATGAGGAATAAATAGAGAAGGGGAAGGATATGTTCAGAAAAGAAGGTGGATTCAAAACAAACACTATTGATAAAGACAATTTAAAACCCCTAAAAATTCATATTGCATGATGTTCTTACCCTGGAAAATGGAAAAAAGGAAAAGATATTGACCTTGATTATCTTTGTTTCCTGCAAAAGTTTAGCTGATATAAAATATCTGCCCAAAGTGTCAAGAAATTGCCTTAGCCAGTAAACACTTGATCTCCTTGCTAAACAGAGATGGGAGTCAAGGGCAACCCAAGAAAAGAGTATAAACTTGTTTGTTAAACACTTTGCAAGAGAACAGTGGAAGGTTATGAGCCATATCACCTCCTAAAAGATTGAAGAGTAGTATAAGCAAAAGCAATGTGTTTAGAAACACACAGGGTGTCACTCAAATAAGACACATCATCCTGAGAGCACTCTTAAATGAAACTGGCAAGAAGACAACAAATAGATACAAAATGGAACAGATTTCACAAAGTGTTTGTAGCCTAGGCTCCTCTTAAGCATGTGCCTCCTAAAAGCTACATCTGTGTTTAAGGCATTTGGATTTGGTTCAAGCATCTATTTGGGGATAAGCATCTATTCAGAAGCCCTTCTCCTCTTCCTCCTCTTCCTCCTCCTCTTCCTTCTTTTTTTTTTTTTTTTTTAGTGAGGCAATTGGGGTTAAGTGACTTGCCCAGGGTCACACAGCTAGTAAGTGTTAAGTGTCTGAGGCCGGATTTGAACTCAGGTACTCCTGACTCCAGGGCCGGTGCTCTATCCACTGTGCCACCTAGCTGCCCCCCTCCTCTTCCTTCTAAGGAGAAATTATCTGGAAGACAAATGAACACAGAGCAAAGTTATTTAATCAAAACAGCAAAGTAAGGAGCAGTTAGGTGGCGCAGTGGATAAAGCACCAGCCCTGGATTCAGGAGTACCTGAGTTAAAATCCAGCCTCAGACACTTGACACTTACTAGCTGTGTGACCCTGGGCAAATCACTTAACCCCTCTTGCCCTGCAAAAAAAAAAAAAAAAAAAAAAAAAAGAGGGGCATCTAGGTGGCGCAGTGGATAGAGCACCAGCCCTAGATTCAGAAGGACCTGAGTTCAAATCTGGCCTCAGACACTTGACACTTACTGGCTGTGTGACCCTGGGCAAGTCACTTAAACCCAATTACCTCACCAAAAAACAAACAAACAAAAAAACCCCAGCAAAGTAGATAGCAAAGGAAATTCTCCCATGCACACAGGAGTATGTTCTGCCATAAGCGACCATGCCACCCACAGGAGTAAGAACATGTGTAATTGGTATTATATTGTTTGCCTTCTCAGTGGGTGGGGAAGGACCTGGAGGGAGGGAGAGATTTTGGAACTCAATTTTTTTAAATGGTAAAGATAAATATTTTTAAATAGAAATATTTCTTATTTTACATCTCAGGGTGATGGAGATAAGAAAATACTAGAAAACATCATGGGTACTATAACTATTCAAAAAGGAACACTGAGGAGATGTCAACAGCTAAAAGTTCACATGCTTATTTTCTTATCTTTATTAAACCTTTATGAAAATAATGCTCACATGTATCAAGGACAGCCAATTCCATTTTTGGACAACCCTAATTATCACGAGTTTTTTTCCAGACCATGCTTCACATCCTACATAGCCATCTCCACCACCACCCCTGCAGCCCCGCCATCTTTTTGCCATCCTCCCTGCCTTCTGTCCTCTCAGATTATCAGACCTCTGGACCTCCAGAGATCATGCTCTGGGACTGAATCTATTCAGCTTTCAACCTTCCTGTCCTGGGGCTGAGCTGTCCTGATTGATGAGTGGGTGAATACAAACTAACAGAGGTCACCATGTCTAGCCTACTCTAGGTGAGATCTCCCCTGATGATGCTTCACTCATCCAGTCCTCCACTTTGCTACCTCATACCTATCTCACACCTTCTTCTTGGTTTGGGAAATATGGGTGATCAATACAGCCATTGCTAAGGAAGGAGTGGGTTAATCAATTCTCCTATGGTTCCACTTATCATCCCTGTGACTTAGCAGACCAAAACACCCCTGCCTGGTAACTACTCTTCCATATGTGTTATCTCATCCTTTTAGAGGGTAGATTCCCTAAAGATAGAAACTGTCTCAATTCCATATCTATATCCTCAGTGGTTAGCACAGTAATTGGAAAATAATAAGCACTTAGTAAATGCATTTTATTCATTCATTTATTCCTCATGTTGAGCCAAAATGTGCTACTTGGAAATGTTGATGCCTTGCTTCTAACAGCCATGTTTGCCCCCTAGGGTCCCCTAGGGCCAAGCAAAACAAGCCTAATCTCTCTATCACGTGACAGCCCTTCACATACTTGGAGTCAGTCATCATGTTGCACCCCCTCAACCTCATCTTTCCCCTGCTAAGCATCTTCAATGATTTTCTAATGGCATGGTTTCACCTCACCTCACCATCATGGCCCCACTTCTTTGGATGCCTTCCAGCTTGTCAATACCTTTCCTTAAGATGTGGCAACTGGAGCTGACTATAATGACCCAGCTGTGGTCTTACCAGGACGAAGGACAGTGGGGCTGTCTATCATCTTCCTGCCTCTGTCAATGCAGCCCCTCATCATGGCAGCTCTTTTTGGCTGCCTCTCAGGGTATGTCTCAGCCAATGACTCTATTCCCAGATAAATGCCCTTTCCCTTCATAATATCCAGCGATAGTTTCTGCTGCACAACACATACCCTCAGCCATTTACAAGTACACATACAAATGATATTCTAGGGATAGCATTTATTCACAGAATAGAGAAATACCCCATCTCCTATGACTCCATTAGTCTGCCATGGCCTAATCATTCCTCTTCAGGAATGTTATCCCTAGAATCAGGAAGACTTGAGTTTTAATCCAGTCTCAGATAACTACTTGCTGTGTGGCCCTAAGCAAGCCAATCAACCCCTCTGAGCCACAGTTTCTTCATCTGTATAATGGGGGTGATGATACCACCTTCCTCTTGTGGTTGCTATGAGGATAAAATGAGATAATATGTGTAAAAAACTTCGAAAACCTTAAAGTACCATAGAAGTGTCAGTCATCTTTAGCGGTTGTTGTGATTATTTAGGGATTCTTCTATGTCATGTCCCAGGTAGACCAGTTCTCCCAATAATTCATACACTTTTTTCAGTCATTATTCTTTCTTGGTAGTTCACTCTTACCTACTATTTCCACTCTACAGCTTAACTATTTCTTCTTTTTAAGTTTAATTGATGCCTCTTTCTATATAGATAGAAAGATAGATGGATAGATATAGATAGATAGATAGATAGATAGATAGATAGATAGATAGATAGATAGATAGATAGGCACATGTATGTGTGTATGTATGCATGTATCAGTAATTTCCAGCTGGTGCCCCTCCATATCCTCCCACCCCTGACCCAAGAAAAGTTCTCTTGAAACCAAGAAAAAAGTCAAGTAGAACCAAGTCAACCCATCCACTGCATTTGACAACATATGTCACATTCTATACCCCTAATTCCTCACTTTCTAAGGAAAAGAAGGAAGTGTATTTCTTCATCTCTTTTCCAAGGCCAAGGTTAATCATTTTAATTACCCTGAGTTCAACTTTTATTATTTTGGTTCACCTTGATGTAGTTATTGTGTATATTTTTCCTGATCCTGCCTAATTAATTTTGCATCAGTTCATATAAGTCTTTCCAAGTTTCTTTGAATCCCTCTCTTTGTAATTTCTTGCCGTACAAAAATACCCTATTTACCTTTTGTATCATGATTTCCAAGTTGCAAGACCATTTCTGGGTCTCCTCCAATACTCCTCAGCTCCTTCTTTATGGCCCTAATGATGCCAGGTCCTTTTCTGTCCAGAGGCTGGTTCAGCTCTCAGCTTTGGAATGTTCCTTTGTTGTTGGTATCTGGGGGTTCCTGTCAGATGATATTTCTGACCTAGCCTGTATACATGTTTTGGATGCATGGCCCCCTGCTCAGACACCTCTACTTCCACCCCAACAGGGGATAGAAGCCTACATTTGGAGTCACCTGGGCCCCATTCCCAGCTCCATCATGTTCTAACATCCTAGAGCTAAAGGTGGAAAGGACCTAAGAGGCCACTGATTCTAAACCTCTTATTTTGCAAATGGGGAAACCAAGGCTCACAGAGGGGAAGTGACTCACCCAAGGTAGGATTTGAACCTTGCTATCTCTGACTCCAAATTTAGTGCTCTTACCTTTATACCATTCAGTCACTTCCCTTCTCAGTTCTCTTTCCCATTAAATGATGGCTGGGGTTGGATTAAATTAGGCTCCTTGAGACCAGGGACTGTTTTTTGCCTTTCTTTGTATCTTCAACACTTGACCTAGTGCCTTGTACATGGAAGGTGTTGAATAAATGTTTATTGACTTGACTGAACTGAATGGCCTCTAAAATATCTAACCCTGCATTTGTCATTTCCCCTAAAAGCTTTGAGCTCTTTTATAGCTCTATCTACAAGGGTCACTATCCCAGGGCCCCCAGACCCATTCCATGGGGTCTCCCAGAATCCCCTCTTCAGATCCTAATCTCTGAGCAATTTTCTCTTAAGAATGATTAATATCAAGAACTCAATTATACTTTAATTCCTCTGGACCCACTCAAAATGGGGGTGTTCCCAAATGCACATTTGAATCTTAGGTACAGTGGAGTTATTCTAACCAGAATCCCTCCAGATCAGAAGGAACTAATTAGGGTCAAGGGGATTGCCTTTAAATTCAAGGGATGAGAAGCTGAGAAGAGAAAATGGAAATGATCATTTTTGTGGCAAAGGTAAACTGAGGTCAGCAGCTGAACTGGGGGTGGGGGAAAGAGTAGAGGCAGACATGTACATACATACACACACACACATCTGTACTGTTATCCTGTACATGCCCCAAAGTCCACAAGAAGCTTCACTAAGAAGGGTTCATGGGTCACATCTCACAATAACACCCCAAACATCCAATCATTTGCCAAGTTCCCTTTTCTCACCTCCAGTAGCCACTTATGTGTTAGAAGTAGAAACAACTCACATAGAAAAGTCACTACAAGAAAGATACAAAGTTAGTTTCCATGTAATTTCTTAGGGTAGGGAACTAGCAATTTAAGGATAATAGATAGCTCTTGGATTGAACTTTGTACAAAGCTATGGAATATATGAGTCAGAGGTAAAGAGGAATATATTTTAGGCAGAGGGCACAGCCTATACAAAGGCTTGGAGATGGGAAATTTAAAAAACCTACAGTGATCAGTTTGGCTAGAATGTAGAGCATATGAAGGGCAGGATTGTGCAATATACCTAGAAGCGTAGCATGAAGTCAGTTTGTGAAGGACTTTAAAAGCCAGAATGTACTTAGAGTCCAGAGGAAACCATTCCATTTTCCCCTACTATCCAAGAGATTGAACTTGGATTTGGGAGACCTGAGTTCTGTTCCTGTCTTGGCTACTTTCTACTTGTGTGACCTTGGGCAACCCACTTTCCTTTTCTGTCCCTCAGTTTCCTCCTCTCTAAAACGAGAAGTTGGGATTAGATATTGGCAAAGGCCCTTCACAGCCTGACTCTCCACACTTCTAGGACTGCATCTTTATTTAGAATAAGCCATTCAATGAAAGCAGGTCAGGCAGCATGGCCCATATTTTTATTTTTTATTTTTTGTATCTCTGAAGCTTATGAATGAGCATCCGTGTGATCAGAAGGAAAATAAAGGAAGGAAAAACTTTCAATTCCACTAACTGTATGGAATGCTTTCTGCTTAGTCGACTCCTTTTAAAACATTTTAGAGATTTTAAGATCAAAAATTAATGGTTTGCTCACTTCAAAGGAATCAATTTATTTCTTCAGGGTTCGTTTTCAGGATCAATCACTATGCGTCACCCAGAGAACTTCTGGAGTCTATTACCGTAAAACACTCATCAGCTTCTAGGAGACTTCGAGCTGCTCCAAGTCGTTGTCACATAAATGCCAAAGAGTTGACTTTTGGGGCCTTCCTCTTAAGTGTAGCAGCTTCTAATAATGTCTTCACGTAGAGCTCTATAACATGGAGTCGAGTGGAGGGCTGGCCACCATCCAGGGAATTGGGGCAGTGAACCGAGCCAGTCCAGGTCATTTGGAGGGGGAGGGAACCCCTACTTTCTTTTGCCTCCATTTTGTAAATAATTCAGGCCAAGAGTAACGGTTTTGTCTTGAATAATGACTGGGTAGTTTTCTCCTGGGGATGGTGGTTCCAGTGATTTATTATGTCCCCAATTTGTCTTTGCTCATATGTGCCATTTCTCTAAGGCTGCATCTCGGCTGTGCCAAAATATCTGGTCAGTTTCATCTGGAGACTGGGGTTCTAGTCCATTTAGCTTTCTAACTCAGGCAAGTCGTTCAACCTCAAGGTGACTCAGTTTCCTCACCTGCAAAATGGAGTTGAATGAAATAACCTCTAAGAGTCTTCCCAAATCTAAAACTCTACAGGTTGGTGCCTATGGAACCTTGGAGTCAGGGTCCCCTCCTATCTCAGGGCAACAACAACCACTGGTCATCCCTCTTTGGCAGTACCAGATCCCCTTACAAACATTCAGGTCTACAAAGTGACATAGAATGGGTTTTATTTAACAAGCCAAGTCAAGAAATCAACTAGTATTTACCAAGCACCTACTATGAGCCATGTATGATGTGAAACGGAGGACACAAAGAAAGGTAAAAACAGATCCTGAACTGAAGGAGCTCACAGACTATTTAGGGAGATCACATGCAACCAACTCGGTGGCATAGGAAGTATATGCAGGGTAAATTAGAAGGAATCTCAGGAGGAAGATGGAGCATTGTTGTTTTTTAAACACATTAAAACACAGAAATAACCAGTATCCAAATACATATAAAGTCACGAGATTGCTTTCAAGTAGGTCACCCCCTCCCAGGGTCCTATATTGTGACCCTATGCATTACCCAGGGTTTACTTCTCCAGTGGCAGCTCAGTTCCTCTCTAGTCTTGTTATGCTGGCCTCCCATCTTCCTCTTGACCATTGAGATGTCTTTTTCTCTTATGTAATATTGCCTCCTAAAGAAAATAAAAAGACTGGGAATGGAAAAGTGGTAGAGTGAACAGAACCACTTGTGCTGAAGGATTCCTTACTACATGAATGAATGCCTGATCTCATGGGTGTGAGGGTAGATGCTTTCACACATTGTTCAATTCATGCCTTCATAGAAATGCTCCATGGAAGACCATTCTGAAAACTCTAGAGGCCATTTTTCTGGTTCTTTTAAAAGTTCATGTATAACAGTGCACCATTTGGACCACTCATCTATTATTCAATTTCTGTAGCATTGGCCCCATCATACCTGCTCACGACTCTAGGAACTCTTGCCATTTTCTAAGTTAAAGCTGTGGCTTTAGGTCAGTAAATATTCAACATCCTGATTCAAGACCTCATACAATGTATTTATTTGATCACAAACCAAAAGAGTGTGACATATCAAATTATTAGTAAAAGTCATTTAAAGAAAATAGGGGGGAAGCTAGGTGGCACAGTGGATAAAGCACTGGCCCTGCAGTCAGGAGTACCTGAGTTCAAATCCAGCCTCAGACACTTAACACTTACTAGCTGTGTGACCCTGGGCAAGTCACTTAACCCCAATTACCTCACTTAAAAAGAAAAAAGAAAATAGGGTAGCCAATTACATCAATGATATTTATTTCTTTTTTTAATTTTTTTTTTTAGTGAGGCAATTGGGGTTAAGTGACTTGCCCAGGGTCTCACAGCTATGTCTGAGGCCGGATTTGAACTCAGGTACTCCTGACTCCAGGACCGGTGTTCTATCCACTGTGCCACCTAGCTGCCCTACATCAATGATATTGAATTAAACAGCCACACTATTTTCTTCTCAGGTAGCATTGGCATCAGCTAGCTGTTCTATCTCCATAATGCATAGGGAACAACAAATATCATCATTCAAAATATGGCTTTAGCTCAGGGACCAGGAAATGTTTCTCTCAACTTGGGAGCTGAAGAGTATTATAAAGAGAGAATGATTGCTTCTCCTTCCGATAGGGACTTAATGATCACTGGAATTTAGAACGCCACTTCTATTTTTCTTTTCACTTCTCTCTATATAACCCTCCTGTTTCCCCTAACCACACATTTCAACCATTGTGATACTTTCCCCAGCACCTCTAAAAATGCACAGCCTTCTGAGGAATGTAGTCTTCCCAGAGAACATGGGACCCATGCCTCCTACCACTCCTCTTTATACTCTCCAATAACCAGCTCACTTCCTTTTCTGTTTATATGCATCTCAATGGTGACTTAAAAGAACAACTTCATTTGTAACATACTTCAGTTGACTTTTATATACAAATTATCTGAAGGGAGGAAAGATACCAAAAGCATAGAAATACTTAATAATCTAACTACTATCCCTAAAAACTACCTAAAAGAACCTATCAACCTATGTGCCAATTCTTCCCATATATGCAAAATCTTTATGAGGGTCAGCTACAAATAGATCTAGGGTAGAGTTGATTAGGGTATTAGTAGGGAACAAACACATTTCTGTAAGTGAAATTCAATAATAAACTACATATTTGCCATTTCACAATTACCTGAATCATGTAGAGAGTCGAAAATCGAAAATCTGTTTATTTACTGCAAAAACATTTGATTATTTTATAACAAGGTGTCTCTTATCTATACATCAAAATCATTCAAAATTCATAGAAAGAGGAGGCAGCTAGGTGTCACAGTGGATAAAGTACCGGCCCTGGATTCAGTAGGACCTAAGTTCAAATCTGGCCTCAGACACTTGACACTTACTAGCTGTGTGACCCTGGGTAAGTCACTTAACCCTCACTGCCCTGCAAAAAAAAAAATCATAGAAAGAACTGTGATAGACTTAACTCTTCTCAGCAATACAATGATCCAAGAAAATGCCAAAAGACTTATGATGGGAAATGCAGATTGAAGCATACTATTTTCACTTTTGTTGTTGCTTTTTTGTTACTGTTGTTATTGTTCTTGTTTATTTTTACTTGCTTCCCCCCCATTTTCTTCTGATTAATGTGAAAATATGTTTAACATGATTGTAATGTATAACCTATATAAAATCGCTTTCTGGACTCTGGAGGGTGGAGGGAAAGGAGGGTGGGAGACAAATTTGGAACTCAAAAAATATCTTTACATGTAATTGAGAAAATTTAACAATAAAAATAAAATTCAAAAAAATTCATAGAAAGATACAATACAGAGGGGCAGCTAGGTGGCGCAGTGGATAACGCGCCGGCCCTGGATTCAGGAGTACCTGAGTTCAAATCCAGCCTCAGACCCTTGACACTTACTAGCTGTGTGACCCTGGGCAAGTCACTTAACCCCCCACTGACCTGCCAAAAAAAAAAAGAAAAAAGAAAAAAAAAGAAATATACAATACAGAAATAACTTTATGCATTGATTTTCCCACCATGAACTACCCAAAATGTTCTCTGCTGTGATAGAGGAGAGTCCAAGGTGAAGAGGGTATACTCCTTTTTAAGGATGACATTGTGTTGATTACATCAAGCCCCAGAACGCTGTAAAGCTCTCTAAAAAGACATTTGTAACTACTCAAAGGAATAAGACCTGATCACTCACATTGGGAAGACCAAGTAGATGAAGGATATCTTTTGCTCAAATTATAATATATTTATTCAAATGCATGTTATATCTGGGACAGACAGAATGGATGGACATTGATTTGGGCCCAGAATTGTACAGGTGTGAGATAGCAGGCTGACTTTCTCTTGGAAAATTTCAAGGTTTCTTTATGGCCCCTACACATCCCATGAAAACAAAAACCCTATCTTTTTAGTAGTAACATTTACTAGTATTGCTAAATGGCAGATGGAAAGAGAATGATGCAGTCTCCTAAGAATTAAAAAATGAGTCATTCTGAACAGAAAGGAACATGGTGGATGTGAGGATGCTGTAATGTGCAACCAAAGAACTTCAAAGAACAAGAGTAAAAGATGTCATCAAGGAATTATATGATGAGAAGAGGAGATGGGCCAGTCATGTGGTGAAGGACAATGGTGGCTAGCCAGAGAACTCCAGTGTTTCCCCTGAGATGTTAGGAGGAAAGGCATACATTGAGTGGACCTCCTGTGGCAAACTTATGGGAAGACATGGACAAAAGCCCCACAACTTGGGCAGTCCTGGAGGCTTCATTATCTGAGTCATTGGAGGGAACTTCCAAACTCAAGAGATCACATTTCCATTACCATCTTTGATTAGCTAAATCAAGGAGTCTGACCCAGGTTTCAAGCCTGAGAGCTGCTGCTTAAGGAAGGCCCCCTAATTTGTTGTAAAGAACGTCAGACTCAATACTATATGCATGAGTTGGGGAAAAGACAATGCTAGAGTTCTCAAGGGGAGAGGCATCTTTCATTCCTGCTTCAAGAGACACATGTGGTTCTAGACTCTTTTTGGAAAGAAAGCAGTGGAGATTTTTAAAAAGGCTTTGGGGGGCAGCTAGGTGGTGCAGTGGATAGAGCACCGGCCCTGGAGTCAGGAGTACCTGAGTTCAAATCCGGCCTCAGACACTTAACACTTACTAGCTGTGTGACCCTGGGCAAGTCACTTAACCCTAATTGTCTCACTAAAAAAAAAAAAAAAAGGGCTTTGGGAAGTGGCAGACATGCAGAGCAGCCACTGCCTAATATTTTCCTGATTCTCCCCCCCCCCACTTCCCTGAAGGCTTTGGAGAATTTCTCTTTGAGTGAGATTGGTGCCTCCTGGTCGAGCCAAGCTATATGGTTCTCATCTAAAGAATTCAGTCACTTTATTTTCTGGGCTATTCTAATCTACAGAACTCAAATGAAAGTTTGGATACATGGGTTTATCCATTTATCCATATTTGTGATGGGCTTTTGTATAACTAACCTGTGATGGGAAGGCATCAAGCCTATAGGTATAAGCATAGAGTTACGTCCTTCCCCCTCAAGGAAGTGACCAAGAAAGTAGCCTGAAACTAAAAGCCGTCATTCCCCTAGATCAGTAATATTTAACATGGAAGATGGATATAATTCTAGTCTAGTATGTCTTCTCTTAGATGAGAACAGAATAGCCGGTCCTATGGGCTCCTCTCCTCCTCCTTTCCAGGAATCAAGTCTCCCTTGGAGAGAGGGGGACAAGATTCCAGAAGTAATTATCCATGTCTCTCTGCAACGCACATTTAGATACCCTATGTTGGCTTAGGCATCTCACATGAACAACACCTACCATACTCAGGCATTTATGAAATGTCTACTATGTTCCAAGCACTCTGCTAGGAGCTGCAGCTGTCAAGACACAGATGAGAGTCTGCCCTCAGAAAGGTGCACAACATGTAGCCAGATGGATATCCAGGGGAAAATAGAGAAAGGAGAAAGATATATCTCTTCTTTGATGAAATAAACTTCTGAGTCTTTTAGTTGACTCTGACTGTGAAGATACGGGCTACTGTGGAAAATCACCCATGAAAGTCAGTTTTCTTCTCTTATGTATGTTATGATGATGACAAGCCATTCTTATAAAGATTTTTCTAGAGATGAAAAGGCAAACCTGTGGCTCAGTAGTTGCTGATGTGCTCTTGGTGGTTCTTTTTCCTCCTTTTTTTCTTTTGTAATAGCAATAGGATCTTTCCCGTGCTTTTGGAATCTTTCCCTTTTTTAGATATCTTGAAAAATCAATCCCTGAGTGCCTTTAAAATCTGTGTTGTCTCCAGCACAGATTCCTTAATAATCAATACCATAAAAAATTCAGCCAAATCAGGTTTTTAGCATCATGTAGACAAAAGCTCCCAGATGGTTGAATGACTTAAATACACACACACACACACACACACACACACACACACACACACACACACACGCATACAAGCCTGACCACAGAGAAGCAGGACTCTGGGGTCTCAACAATTCGAGATACATTAAGAAGCAGTCACTCAGTTTCCCATTTGCTGAAAAGTGGCTCTGGATTAAATGAACATTGAAATTACACACTCCTTCCAAATTGAATTTCAGGCTGAGAATGATGATTACAGGGAGGGAGAGGCAGCTGTGCTACAGGCTCCCTGGTTTGCTTCAACCTTCAGGACTGATTAGAACAAGGTTGAAGTGGCAAAGGGGAGTTGCCAAGTAGTCGCAGACAGCCCTGTATCAGACCTTTGCCTGGAGCCTATTTTTCCAGTCAGATTTATTTGACTGGTAGAAATTTCACTGTGTGCCACCACCCCACAGAATGATTTTTTGAGTACAAAATCAATGACTTAGCAATTTTTAAAAAGTCACAGGGGCAGCTAGTGGCACAGTGGATAGAGCACCAGCCCTGGAGTCAGGAGTACCTGAGTTCAAATCTGGCCTCAGACACTTAACACTTACTAGCTGTGTGACCCTGGGCAAGTCACTTAACCCCAATTGCCTCACTAGGGGAAAAAAAAAGAAAAGAAAAAAAGTCACAAAAGGCTAGTCATTTTCAGCCTGAGATTTTCATGGCAAGAAATCCTCTATTCTCCCCCTGCCCATGTATTTTATGGGAGAGATCTATAGCCACATATCCATATATCAGAAAAAGATCCGGGGGTCAAGGTAGTCTGCAAGCTAAATATGAGTTAACAGTGTGCTATGGCAGACAGGCAGAGTAGCTAGGAATAAGGTAGTAGCCATCTTGCTGTCCTCTGCCTGGTCAGAGCTCATGTGGAGGATTGAGTTACATTATAGATGTCACATTTAAGGAGATACATATCAAAGCTGGAGACCATACAGGGGATGGGGGAAAAGCAGAATGGTAAAGGAACTGGAATGATAATAGAAGATTTAGGAAGGATGCAATGGCAACCTTTGACTACTGGGATGGCTACCAAGTAGAAGGGTAACCCTCTCTCCTTAGTCCCACCTTGGTGGGAAATGCAAAGAGGTAAATAAAGGCTTGATGTAAGACAAAGATTTGTCTTACATCAAATGAGTGGAACAGACTGCAGTGGGGGGCAGGTCAGGGGAGATTTTTAATGAGTATTTGTGGAAGACATTGGAAAAAGGCATCCTGTTCAAAGAGGAGCTGGACTGCGTGTCCTTGGAGGTCCTTTCTAACTCTGACCCCGTGGTTCTGAGCTCTTTCCCTTTGGCATTTCCATCCCACAGGAAACTGGGCTTCCACTTCTGACTAATATAGCCGGGACCAGCCACCATCCTTCCTGCAGGCTCCTCACCATGCTCTAGTGCTGGTACCTCCCCCGTCCCCACAACCTCCACACTTTCCAACTCTCCTTCATGTGTTGTCTTCCCCATTAGAATGTAAATTCTTTGTGGTCAGGCACTGCCTGCATCTTTACTCTATATCCCCAGTTTGCCATAGTGCCTGGTACATATTAAATTCCTAATAAATTCTCTCTCTCTCTCTCTCTCTGTCTCTCTCTCTGTCTCTCTCTCTCTCCCCCCTTTCCTCCATCTTCTCTCTCTCAATTTATCTATATATCTATCCCTTCATCTACCTATCTTCTATCTATTCCTCTATCTATCCAGTTATCCATCTATGACCCCGTAGAAGGAGGCAGGGGGACACTGCTGTGCATATCATTAAGTGAAAGTTTCCCATTTTCACTAATACTGAAAAGAGAACCAGATTTAGAATTCAAGGACCCAGGCTCATCCCCTAGTTCAGCTACTTAATTTATCTGTGTAATTTGGGCAAATCACTTGACCCCTGTAAGTCTGTTTTCTCACCTTAGATGAACCCTAAGGAGCATTTTAGTAACAACAACAACAACAAAAATCCCATAATCTGTGACCTGGATGGGCTCCTAACTCACCTGCCAGTGTGGACAAAGGAGCACCCTAAAAACCCATAGGGTTTAAAGCTGGAAGAGAGCGTAGAAATCACTGGAGAAAATCACCTCCTTCTGAAAACAAGGGAACCAGACCCAAATAGCTGAAATGGTGAGAGGGGACATTCACCTAGATGGTAAGTGGCAGAGCTGGTACACAAACCTTCCTCTGGCTCCAAAAGTCTTTTGGATTCCCTATGACTGCTTATGCTCCTCCTTTCTACAGAAAGCATCCCAAATGAATCATTCCTGATCCTCTCCCTCTCCCATCCTGTTCTGCAGACATTGTCTCTTAGTCCGCTGGAGGAAACAAACAGGGTCCATCCAGAGCCCCAAGAGCAAATGTCGACTTGAACCAAATTTCTCAATGAGGCCATGATCTAGCAAGGAACAGAGCACTCTTTGGAAAGCCTCTCGTTGCAGCCAAAAGATGAGTTTTTGTCCTTCTGAGGGAGACAATATAGACATATATACAGATATTGACATCATTCTGGAGGAATGCCCTAGGGGCTGATGGGATCAAGAAAAGGCTTCATGAAAGAGGGGGCCCTTGAGCTGAGCTTGGAAGGAAGTGGAGGTGAAGAGGGAGTGTGCTCTGGGAATGGAGGGCAGTCTGTACAAAGGCTCTGGAAGGTCCTATCTGAGAAGCAGCAAGAAGCTCAGTTCAGAAAGGACAGAACAAAATGACTAATAGTGACTTGAGACTTGAGATAATGAAACCAACTGGCTGTCCTCAGTGAGTGTATGTCACCAGGCTCAGATAAATCTCTACCTGGGAGTTTAAAGAATTGGAAAAAAGTGTTGCTGAGCCACCATCAGGGATCTTTAAAAGATAATAAGTGGGGCAGCTAGGTGGCTCAGTGGATAAAGCACCAGCCCTGGATTCAAGAGGACCTGAGTTCAAATCCAGTCTCAGAAACTTAACACTTACTAGCTGTGTGACTCCGAGCAAGTCACTTAACCCTCATTGCCCTGCAAAAATAAAAATAAAAAAAAAAGATAATAGGGAGGGGTACAGCCAAACTTCCTTTACTTCCCCTACCCTCCTCTCCCCTCCCTTTACCACTCTTTCCCTTCCCTTCACTGGGTCTCCCTATTTTCCTCAACCAGGCTGGAAGAACAATGGTCACTCATGGGCACAGAACCTTTGACCTGCTCTGTTTCCAGCCTATGGTGGTTTGCCCCTCCTTGGGCAGCCTGGTGGCAGCCTGCTCCCAGGAGCTTACCCTATCGGCACCAGACTTCATTTGGACACCTGATTCGCTTTTGCCTGACTACAAAGCATAAGAGATCCATTAGCCTTAGCCTCCCTGGGAGCAGGGATTGCAGCTGTAGACCACCACACATGACCTGCTTATTTTTTTAAAAAAAGTTAATAGCATAGAATCTGCAAACTATAGACCAGGGAGCTGAGCTTCAATTCTTCACAAAACCCTTGGATGTATTATTAAAGAGATGATTGGAGAACATGTAGTAAAGAAAGAGGTAATTACCAGAACAAGTATGCTTTCATAAAGAATGGGTCGTTTCAGAATAACCTCATTTTCTATTTTGATAGGGTTACTAGACTGGGAGATAAATTGTGTTTACCTAGAACTGAGCAAACACTTTGATAAATAGTTTCTTATGCTATTGTGACAGGTGACTGACCAATGAGGACTAAATCCAGGGAGTGAGTCTCTTCCTGCTGCCACCAGACATGCATGCTTGGTGAGCCTGCCTTGGGAAGATGACATAGTAAGAAGGGTACCCTGTCCCTCATTCAGAGCATGAGATATACTGGGGCTGTTTCTTGTCTGCTACGATATGATGAAGAAAAGCTTTTAGATGGATCATGGAGACAGACCTGAGGGTTCATACAAGACACAGTAATTGGTCAGATCTCTACTCTGGTAGTGAGGCAAGAACTGTCATGAGCCTCTTGGAGGGAGAAGGGCATCAAGCCCTGGGTGCCCGGTGGCCTGAAACATATGGTACCTATATTCCTTTCATTTCACTGTGTCTATTATTTTCTGGTCTTAGATGAAGGAATATGGGTGATAGAATGACCATGTGAGCTCTGAGAGGTCAGAAAAGCCAGCAGATTTTTCTTGCAGCTGTAACCACCATATCCCCGAAGGGCAACCTGCTCAAGCCAGCCCATCAGTGTACTGACCCAGCAGCCCAGACCCCATGTCATGCAAGCAGGCTGTCCCAGTAATACTACCAGAATCCATGCTTGGCTCTGTACTATTGGCCATTGGTATCCATCACTTACATAAAAGCACCAATGACAGGGTTATCAGCTTAAACTTATCATGGCCCCTCATACACTGACTTCTTATTGTCTCCCCTACCAGGAGAAATGTGCTCATATCTACTATAGGAACTAAATCCTTTTTCTCTTCTCTTCTCCCAAGCAGGTCTTTCCATAGTACCCTGGTGATGAGTTAGGAAGAAGGGGGAACAAATCTGAAGGATGAGGCTGAGGAAGAGGGCAAGACTCTTGTATTTCATTTCAGTGAAACAGCCCAGCCTTTGATTTTTCTCTTTTTTCTTCCTGTCTTCCTCTCTCTCTCTCTCTCTCTCTCTCTCTCTCTCTCTCTCTCTCTCTCTCTCTCTCTCTCCCTCCCTCCCTCCTTCCTTCCTTCCCTTTTCTTTCTTTCTCTTTTTCTTTTTCTTTTTCAGTAGAGCATTAGCCAGGTAAGTAGAGGAGAGAGCATAATAGAATACCCATGACAGGGTAGGAGTAAGCTCCATCGCGGATAACAAATCCAGGCTCCTGACACTGAAATGTGGCAACAGAGACAAAGCCGAAGAGGCCAGAGAACAGTCTTGAGCTCTCCTGAGAACCATCGTAGCTCAGAAACCGTGGGAGGCTCAGGGAGGATTGTTGTGTTACTGCAGCCTGGCTCTCACTCAGCTCACGTTTTCCTCACCATAGCCCTGGGGAGATGAACTGGTCCGACTCCCTCCTCTGGAATATGGAGGACCTATGGCTATGCATTTGTTATCATCACCCTTATTTTTCAGATAAGGAAAATGACCTTGAACAGCTTAACAATGATTTTCACTCCACAAATGTTGCCAGGGGGTGTAGATTGTGAAGAGTAAGAACCAGGAGCCACACATTAGGCCCTCATCCCCACCTGCTATGCACACCTGTCAACACAAGGTTGAGCTGGGGAGGGGGGAGAGGGAGGCGTAACTGCCAAGTGTGCTCTCTCTCTCTCTCTCTCTCTCTCTCTCTCTCTCTCCCCCTCTCTCCCCCCCTCCCTCTCTCTCTCTCTCCCTCCCTCCCTCCCTTCCATCCCTCCCTTCCTCCTTCTCTCTCTCTCTCCCTCTCTCTCTCTCTCTCTCCTTCTCTCTCTCTCCCTCCCTACCTCCCTTCCATCCCTCCCTGCCTCCTTCTCTCCCTCTCTCTCTCTCTCTCTCTCTCCCTCCCTCCCTCCCTCCCTCTCTCTCTCTCTCTCTCTCTCTCTCTCTCTCTCTCCCTCTCCCTCCTTCCTTCCTCCCTCCTCCCCCCCCTTTCCTTCCCTCCCGCTCTCTGCTTTCCCCTTAGCTCTACCCTTTTCTGGGTGGAAAACTTGTCTCCTTGGCACAAGGAATTGCTTTCATGCGTTTGCATTCAGCCAACTAGACATTGGCTTCAGCTCCCATCCTATTAAAAAAAAGTCCTCCTCAATCCAAAGTCTTCTCCATTCCCTCCTTCCTTAATTATTCTCGCCTTAATGGGCAGTAGAATAAAAATTTAACCCAGTTGATACAGACATAAAGCTAGAGCATCACTGAGGGCCAGCATTAACCCTCATTCATCAACTCACACTGAAGAATTTAAAACTTTACATTTTAAGATGAAAATGAGATTTGGTTTTCCAGCCCTACGCCACTTGATTAGGTCTCCACCACCACCCCCCCTGGGGATGGGAATGGAGCAAATTCAGAAAGAAGGGAGTGGGTTCTAGGAAATCTGCTTGCCTTCTCACTGTGAAATACCCAATATTTTGTCACTTGCCTGGTCCAGTAACTGAGCTCTCTGTAGATTCCAGCCTAGGTCCACCTCTTGCTTGTTCTCCTACTCTGTTGCTGTTTGCTCATCAGAAATCCCTTCAGTTCTTCCATAAGCCTCCTTCTCCAGGTATAAGAAACTCCAGAATGGGACCACATGGCTGGCACCTTCATCCCTCAAACAGGGACCCAGGAGCCTTGGTTTTCTCTCTGCGTCTGCCTCTTCTTCTCTCAAAAGTTCATGTTGTGGGGGCGGCTAGGTGGCGCAGTGGATAGAGCACCAGCCCTGGAGTCAGGAGTACCTGAGTTCAAATCCGGCCTCAGACACTTAACACTTACTAGCTGTGTGACCCTGGGCAAGTCACTTAACCCCAATTGCCTCACTAAAAAAAAAAAGTTCATGTTGTGGGGGCAGCTAGGTGATGCAGTGGATAAAGCACTGGCCCTGGATTCAGGAGGACCTGAGTTCAAATCTGGCCTCAGATACTTGACACTTATTAGCTGTGTGACCCTGGGCAAGTCACTTAATCCTGTTTGCCTCAGTTCCTCATCTGTGAAATAAGCTGGAGAAGGAAATGGCAAACCCACTCTAGTGTCTTTGCCAAGAAAACCCTCAGTGGGGTTGCAAAGAGTTGGACATGACTAAAACAAATGAACAACAAAATCAACCACAAACTGAAGCTAAATGAGAAGTCCAATTACTTGACCAGTGCCACACGCCCGGCAAGAGTCAGAAACGGGAACTGAACTGAGGCTCCAAGGTCCAAACTCTATTTGCTACAGTCAGCTACCGAGAGTTTCTGTTTAAATTTGATTTCAATTGCTTTAAAATAATGGTGGGAAGCACAGAATGCACTCTCCCCTGATCTCACAATTGCCTGCGAATGGTTCTGCTCTCCTCTTCCTGTCCAAGTACCTCAGGATGATATAATACGGTAACCCAGGCCCATCCTGGAATGCACTTTTAGGCCATTACTGACCACAGAATTTGTTAGGAGTTTGAGGCCATCCTTCATAGTTATGGTGACTATTTTTCCAAATCAAAAATTATATCTGATTGTCTAATGAACAATAACTCTTTTACAGAGTCCTGTTAAAAGTAGACTTTCTTTTCTTGGAACCAGGACTCTGTTGGAAAATCCAGGGCATGCAGTCAATGAATTATTACATCACTGTTTGCTTCTGCATTTCCATTCAAGGCTCTTAACCCATAAAGAGGAAAGTAAACAATGATGGTGGTCTCTGAACATCCTTATTCCACTGGCCCAGGAACAATCCAAAAGAAGTCAGCTCATTGACGAGCCCTGCATGGTTGGAGGGACCTTTTCCTCACCCACTTGCCCCACCTCACCCTGCCAAATTCCCCGGACACACACACACACACACACACACACACACACACACACACACACACACACACGGAGCCACACACCCAGATCTGGCTGCATGCCCCTCCCAGTGTGACATACATAGGAATCCCCAACCACCATCAAGCATGAGAACTAAATCTCTCTCCCAGCTGCTGCTTCTCCCCCTCAAAAATAGGTCAATGGTCAACAACCATTTATTAAGCACTTACTGAGTACCAGGAAGTGGGCTGCGTTGACAGGGGTTCAAAGTAAAGCAAAAACAGTCCCTGTCCTCAGAAATCTCAAAGCCTAACAAGGAGCAGACTAGGGATACTTAAAACAGAGAATGGAAGGGTTCAGAATAGCCAATGGGTGCTGGGCAATGATGCACCCACACCTCAAGCATCCGGCAGGTTTGGAAGCAATAAGTTGAAGTTGCAGCAGAATTGAATGAAGGATCAATGGATGTTTAACCAAGTGAAACAAAGACTTATGGGAGAGGAAGGGAATAAATTGCTTTGGTCAAGTATTTGAAGGTCTGTTACAGGAAAGAAGAATTGTTTAAACTCATTCTGGTAGGAGATGGCTGAAGTTGCAATGAGGCAGATGACTTGCATAGGAAAAGCTCCATAGAGTTCTGTGGCCACTTCCTAGAAGTAGAAGAAGCCATGTCTAGAAGTGGTGGCTTCTCCCTTCCTGGAGGTCTTTGAGAAAAGGCCTGATTACTGCTCATCATCAGGGGGCCACTTGGTCCCTGCCAAGGCAGAGATTTGGTGCAGAACAGGTCTTGTGGTGCAGCCTGGACTTGACCTCAGAAGACCTGACTTCAAACCTGACCTCTGCCACTTACTACCTGTGTGACCCTGGGCAGGTCCCTTTACCCTCTGTTTCTATCACCTTGAAAATTAAAGGATTGGATTAGATAATTACTAAGAGAGCTCCCAAATCCCAGGGTAGAGCACTTTCCTCCCAGGGTCCATCACCCCATCAAACTCCCATCTGACCAATGCAGGACTCATGGGGGACACAGGTTATCCCCTTTTCCAGCACCCAAGATCTGATTGCCTTCTATGCTGCTCTCTCACAACTGAATTTGCTATCTCCAGGCAGCATGCATGTTATAATGAAAAGTGCCCTAAAAGAAACACCTGGGTTTAAATCCTGGTTTTGACACTTCTTAGCTGTGTAAACTTGGACAAATGCCTATGAATTTCAGTTTCTTCTTTTGTAATATGGAGATGATAATCGTGGTCCACCTACTGGACCTTACAGGAGGAGCCTCTCAGAACCCCTGACTTTCCTTTAGGTACAACTCAAATGACCCTTTTTACAAGATCCTATCCTGCTTCCAACCCCCAACCCCCACTTGCTGGTACCACCTCATCTCAAGTTATTTTGTATATAATTTTGTTTACTTATCTGTGTATAGGTCTCTACCCAGTGGAATTGAGGCTCTTTGAAGCAGGATTTTTGTCTCCAGAACCCTAGAATCTAGCACAGTGCTTGGCTCATTGGCCCCACCCCCAATCATTCCACATTCTACCTTTTCAGCCACTTTCATGATCCTCCCCTTGGTGAGCTCCTATTATTCATATTCCATCACTAGAGTATTAAACAAATGTTTTCCTCTCCAGTCTCCATCCCCAGCAAACCTCCAAGTCATTTCCTTATCCAGCAGAAATGATTGTGATGAAACCTAGTTCCTACTTCATGGAATCTGAGGCACCTTTGTCCCAAATCTCTCTCCTAAACAGACCAGAACTTTCAATAAAGCAGGGATGGAATGTATACAGTCAACCTAAAAGACAAAATGAAGAGTTACGGAACCAAAGTCTGCCGGGTCCCCAGTGCTGTATTCCCATTTGCCTGAAGAGTAGTCCTGCTTCTATGTCCTTCCGACTCCAACAATTTCACTCAACCTTTCTTCCCCTTTCCCTGTTTCTGTTGATGGTACTGCCATCTTTCCAACCACCCAGGCTTTAAAATGCAGTAAGCTCTTTGATTCTCCCCACTCTGTTGTCCACACATATTGTCAATTGCTAAATCCCTTCCCACTGTGACCAACCAACTGTAGTCTGGGCCCTCAATAGCTTACACCTAGACTTTTTTTTTTAAATCATAAAAGTATTTTATTATTTTCCACTTACATGTAAAGATAATTTTCAATATTTGTGTTCATAAGATTTTTAGTTCCAAATTTTTCTCCCTTCCTCCTTTCTCTCCCCTCTCCCCAAGACAGAAAGCAATCTGACATAGGTTTATTTGTGCACTCACATTAAACATATTTCTGCATTAGTCATGTTGTGAAAGAAAAATCAGAACAAAAGGGAAAAACCTCAAAAAAAACAAAAACAAAAGTAGAAATAGTATGGTTCAATCTGCATTGAGAATCCACGGTTCTTTTTTCTGGATGTGGAGAACATTTTTCATCATGAGTTTTGGAATTGTCTTGGATCATTGTATTGCTGAGCTATATCTATCACAGTTGATCATCACACAATGTTGCCATTACTGTGTACAATGTCCTCCTGGTTCTGCTCACTTCACTCAGCATCAGTCCACTTAATTCTTTCCAGGTTTTTCTGAAATCTGCACGCTCATCATTTCTTACAATACAATAGTATTCCATTACATTCATATACTACAACTTGTTCAGCCATTCCCCAACTGATGGGCATTCCCTCAATTTCCAATTCTTTGCCACCACAAAGAGAGCTGCTATAAATATTTTTGTACATATAACACCTAGACTTTCACAATCACCTCCTAACTGGACTTTCTATCTCCAGTTGCTCCTCTCTCTGATCCACCTGCCCTCTTCGGGGCTACCAAAGTCATCTTCCTATCACATCATTCTGAAATTGCTACTCCTATCATCAAAGATCTTTTTGGCTTCTCCTGACTATAGAACAAAGTACAAACTCATGGTCTCCATGGAATTCAAGGGCCCCCCCACCCCCAATCATTCCACATTCTACCTTTTCAGCCACTTTCATGATCCTCCCCTTGGTGAGCTCTATTTTCCATCTAAACTGGACTATTGCCATGGGATCTCCTCCTGCCCAATCACATCTGTTGTTTTTATACACACTGTCCTCCAATCTGAAACAGACTTTCTCTCCATTCCAATTCACCAGATAAAATCCTTCCATCAAAGGCCCAGCACAGGTGCAACTTTCTCCATACTGCTTTGCTTGTTCTTCCCAACTAGAAGTGTATATGTCTCACCTCCTTATTAGATTATAACCTCCTTGAGGGAAGGAACTATGTCTTGGGTCACATACCAAAGGCATGTGATAAATATTTGAATTACATTGAAGTGGATTAGTCTGCAAGAGGCATCCTTTATGTAACACAACCCTATTTCTTTCCCTCTAAACATCATTCTTCTTCTCCCCTAGTCCCCACATTCTACTCTCTTACACAATATTCTCTTTTACCTGCTGCCCCTTCCAATGAAATTCAGTGGGTTACTATTGGCTCACTGGGATACCTGGAACAGTCTTCCTTCTCAAATGGTCTTTTGTCAGAATCACATTCGAAAATCAGGCCAAGAGTCCCATTTGCTCTGCCCTATTCAATGTTCTTCTACATTAACCTGGCTTTCCATTAATGACGCCAGTTTTAGAGTTTGAGCATGATGACTGGAAGAAATAAAGAGCTTATGATATGCAGTCTCCTAAAGAGATGCTTGTTATCACTACTAAGATCTGAAATTCTATTCTCCCCCATTTGGGAGATCATTAATCTTTGTTTTCCAATGGGAATTGTACCAAGTGAGTGCAGAACTACTCAGCCTGCAGGTTCATAATGGCTCTACTGATATTAACATGGTCCAAATGCAACATCATCAACCATACCCATCAAAGTCATGATCCATTGGGGGAGGGGAAGTATCTGAAGGCTTGAGCTAATCAAAATCCAAAGTTCCTTCAGCTTTTACTGACATAATGTTAAAATATATTGCCACTTTTCCTAGTATGATGACTATTTTCTGTATTGATTGGCAAAAGACTCAGTCTCAGAGCTCATTTATCAAAATGGTTGAAACTGGTGAAAAGTTGGCTTTTCAAAGCTGATGTAATTAACTGCTTTCATGGTCTCTGCTTAAAAGCACTCCACATATTGAGTCGCAGGCTTCAAACAGGAAGCCCTTCCTTGCCTCGGTTGCTCCTGTGCTGAGATTTTCCGTTTGCCCATTTAACAATGACCTTCTAAATGTTTCCTTCTCTCTGATCATTAGCTGTATGCTGATGACTGTCATTACTGCTTATACCTAATCAACAGATGTACAGAAACTGATTTTAATCATATTTTTCCTGCCCATAAATTAGCAGATGAGTGATAATTACCAAATAGCTCCAAAGCCATGATTCGTCGCTTCCTGTGAAACATCTAAGATATGAAATGGAAATTCAAAGATGGGTGCTTTGCTGTCATTTTTACTTTTCAAACTTTAGTCATTTCTTCTGGGTCTATTTCTACAGGAGAACCAGGGCAGAGTGGGGGGAGGAATGATCATCCTGACAAGGAACGTATGGGGGTGGTAGTCTCTTGGAATGGGATACACACTTGATGGAGAGTCACAGAATCTCAGAGCTGGACAGGACCTCAGAGACTCATAGTTAGAACTAGAAGGGACCTTAAAGGTGATCTAGTCCATGGCCTTCATTTTACAAATGAGAAAACTGAGGCCAGAGAGGTGAAATGCCTTGCCTGACATTACACAGGTGGTAGATAGCAGGATTGGTACTTGAAATCATGTCTTATGGGGGCAGCTAGGTGGCACGGTGGATAAAGCACTGGCCTTGGATTTAGGAGGACCTGAGTTCAAATCCAGCTCAGTCACTTGACACATTACTAGCTGTGTGACCCTGGGCAAGTCACTTAACCCTCATTGCCTCGCCAAAAAGAAAAGAAAAGAAATCATGTCTTTGGGCTCAAAAGCCAGACCTCTTTCCCACCATACCACAGTTGCCTCTCAAGCCACTTAGTCCAACTTGGACAAGAATCTCCTCTATGACATCCAATAAATAGCGATGATCCATTCTTTGCTTGATAGTGTATAGATTCAGAAGACCTGCCTTTAAGTCTTGGATCCAATATCTACCAGCCAAGTGACCTTAGACAATTTACTTAAACTCTTTTAACCTCAGTTTGTTCACATTTGGTAATAATACTTGCACCTTAGAGGGTTGTTTATGAAGGCATTACATAAATGTTGTTTTGTATACAATAATAATTATTACAATAATATTATTCTTGTCCACAAAGACTCTCATTGTTTTTTTAAATTATATTTTTAATCAACAAAAATACACCTCTTCCTCCCATTGCAACTACTGCCCAATTGAGAACAAAAAGAAAACAAAAAACCTGCTACAAACATATGTGGTCAAGTAAAACAAATTTCCCCATTGGCAATGTCCAAAAGAAATATATTTGATTCTAAACTGAGTCCTTCACCTCTCTATCAGGAAATGGGTAGCATGCTTAGCCATTAGACTTCAGGAATAATGGTTGGTGATAAGAATAATCAGAGTTCATAATTTTTTCAAAGTTACTTGTCTTAACAATATTCTTGCCATTGTACAAATTTTTTTGTTTCTGCTCACTTCACTCTGCATCAGTTCATATAAGTTTTCCTAGGTTCCTCGAAACTATCCCTTTTCAATATTTCTTACAGAACGATAGTATTGAACAGATTTATAAACTATAATCTATTCAGTTATTTCCCAATTTGTGAGTCCCTCCTCAGATTCCCATTTTCTTTGAAAAGAGTATAAATGGGGCAGCTAGGTGGCACAGTGGATAGAGCACTGGCCCTGGATTCAGGAGGACCTGAGTTCAAATCTGGCCTCAGATGCTTGACACTTACTAGCTGTGTGACCCTGGGCAAGTCATTTAACCCCAATTGCCTCACTAAAAAAAAAGAAAGAAAGAAAGAAAAGAGTATAAATATTTTTGTACATCCTTAGAATTTATTTTTCTTAGGACTAATCCCTCCTTTAGACTGCCCTCCCTCCAATTCCACCTTTTCTCTTCTCCCCTTTTCCTCCTATTTCCCTATTGAGTGAAGTGTACTTTTCTCCCAACTCTGTGTGTGTATTCTTCCCTCCTTTGAACATTTTAAATGAGAGTGGGGTTCAAGTGCCAACCCCTTCTCCCCCATCCTCTTCTCCTTATTTGTACTGCTATTTGTGAAGTCTGATTATTTGATATAATCTTCCTTTACCTTCTTTTCTCTCTCCCTCCCTTTCTCCCATTACATATTCTACTTCATTTCCATTGTTCTCTTATGAGCCCAAGACAAACTGTCAAAATTTTCAGTCTAATTAGAGTCCCTTCATGACTCCTGATTATAATTGTGTTCAAGAAACACATGTATGATCTCCTTATATTATAATATAAGAAGTTTATTCTTGTTTAATCTTTTATCCTTATTTCTACTCATATTTTAATGTTTCTCTTAGTTCCTGTGTTTGAATTTCAAACTTTCTGCACAACTCTGGCTTTTTCATCGAGAATGCTTAGTTCTCATTTCATTAAAAACCCACTTTCGGGGGCAGCTAGGTGGCACAGTGGATAAAGCACCAGCCCTGGATTCAGGAGGACCTCAGTTCAAATCTGGCCTCAGATATTTGACACTTACTAACTGTGTGACCCTGGGCAAGTCACTTAACCCTCATTGCCCTGCAAAAAAAATCCACTTTCCCCATAGGGTTATATTCAGTTTTTTAAGGTAAGTTATTCTTTGCTTTAAGTTTATCACCTTTGCCTTCTAGAATATTGTATTCCTAGCTCTTAATTCCTTTATAGTTGTGGTCACTTAAATCATGTGTTATTCTGATTGTGACTACTTGATACTTGAATTTATTCTCTATGACTGGTTGCTGTATTTTTATTTGACCTGGAAGCTCTGGATTTTGACTATAATATTCCTGTGAATTTTCATCTAGGGGTTTCTTTCAGATGATGAACAATGGATTTTTCTAATTCTACTTTGCTCTCTATTTCTAAGAGATCTGGGCAATTTCCTTTTAAGATTCCTTGAAATACATCTAGACTTTTGTTTTGATAATAATGTTCAACTTCCAATGCTGCTTGTTATTTCTCTTTGATCTGTTTTTCAGGCCAATTGTTTTTGTTATGAGATACCTTAAATTTTCTTCTCAGAATAAGATGTTACATTTATCCCTACCAAATTTTATTTTATTACTTTGTTAAAAAAGTGAGTCAAGGGGCAGCTAGATGGCACAGTGGTTAAAGCACCGGCCCTGGATTCAGGAGGACCTGAGTTCAAATCCGGCCTCAGACACTTGACACTTACTAGCTGTGTGACCGTGGGCAAGTCACTTAACCCCCATTGCCTAAAAAAAAAAAAAAAAAAAAAAAGTGAGTCAATCATTTCAGGATACCACATCCTTATGAATCTTGATCCTGTCATTCAACTTATCAGCCATGCCCACATCTCTATATCACTTACAAATTTGATAAACAGTTTGTCTAGAAGGTGCAGGAAATAGAGATCCATATCTGGAATCAGGGAGACCTGAGTTCAAACCTGCCTCATACACTTCCTAGCTGTGTTACCCTAGGCAAGTCACTGATCTCAGCTTCAATTCCCTGATCTGTAAAATGGTAATGATAGTACCATCTTCACAGGATTGTTGTGAGGATCAAATAAGATAGCATATGTAAATAGTTTTTGCAAACTGTAAAGTGCTGCATAAATGCTAGTTATTATTATCTTTGAGCAAAGAAACCTGTGATGAATTTAAATCAGGAAGCATTTATTAAGTGAATAGCTTAGTATAGTGAATAATCTGTGCAAAACACTGTGTAGGTAGGGGGCAGCTAGGTGGCACAGTGGATAAAGCACCACCCCTGGATTCAGGAGGACCTAAGTTCAAATCTAGCCTCAGACACTTGACACTTACTAGCTGTGTGACCCAGGGCAAGTCACTTGACCCTTATTGCCCTGGGGAAAAAAAGAAAAAAAGACACTGTGTAGGTGCTAGAGATACAGAGAAAACATGAAAAACAGTCCCTGCACTCAAAAGGCTTACAATCTGCAAATAAACTATGTGAATAGTGTATTTCCACTATATAAATACAAGAGAGGGGCAGCTAGGTGGTGCAGTGGATAGAGAACTGGCCCTGGATTCAGGAGGACCTGAGTTCAAATCTGGCCTCAGACACTTAACACTTACTAGCTGTGTGACCCTGGGCAAGTCACTTAACCCCAATTGCCTTACCATATATATATATAAAGAGAAATAAAAATCCAAGATTATTTGAAGAGGGAGGAAGCACTAACAACTAAAAGGATGAAAAAGGACTTTCCTAAGAGGTAGAGATTGATTTGAGCCTTGAAGGAGGCTAAGGATTCTGAAAGTCAAAGCTGATGAGGGTATGCATTTCACATGGAGGGGAGAGCCCGCGCTAAGCCCTGGACATAGGGTAGGTAGTAAGTCAAATTCATGAAACAGCAAGCAAGATAGTTTGGCCGGAATATAGTGTAGAAAACAGAGTAATGCAAAATAAGTCTGCAAAGGTAACTTGGAGCTCTATTGTGGAAGGTTTCAAATGTCAACCTGAATGGACTTAATCTTGTCCCAGAGGCATTAGGAAGCTACTGAACATTCTTTTTTTTTTTTTGGTGAGGCAATTGGGGTTAAGTGACTTGCCCAGGGTCACACAGCTAGTAAGTGTTAAGTGTCTGAGGCTGGATTTGAACTCAGGTCCTCTGAATCCCTGGCCAGTGATCTATCCACTGTGCCACCTAGCTGCCCCTACTACCGAACATTCTTGATTATGGTTAGATCCATGCTCAAGGAAGAATTTTTAGCTGTTGTATGAAGGATAATTTAGAGAAAAAAGAGTCTGGAAGTTGAGAGAGTAGGTAGGAGGCCACTGGTCATCAAGCTAAGATGTGATGAGAGATTAATGTAGAATAGGATAATGATATGAGTAGAGAGAGGGGAAATGAAAGAGGTATGGAGGCAGAACGAACAAGTCTTGGCAATTGATTGGATAAAGGATGAAACTACTTCCTTTATCAAGGTTGCCCCCTACATTTGCTGTTAGTAATCTGGATTCTGTACCTATCACTTGACGTGAACTGATCTCTGAAAGGCCATCAGTGATTTCCTAATCATTGCCAGATGCGCTGGAATTTGTCAAAGCCTCCTTGGCCTTCATGCAGCTCTTGACATTATGGACTGTCCTCTTCTACTGGCCACTATCTACTCTCTTGACTTCAGAGACACCTTATTCTCTTTGCTCACCTTCGTCCATGACTCTGTACCTGTGCTCTCTGTTTCATTGGCTCCTCATCCTTTTTTTGGTGCCAGACTAACCTCACTTCCTCTTTTTGCCAAGGTTACTACACTATAATAATACTATCATGTCATTCTCCTAGATTTTAGCAGATGATATTGGTCCTCTTTGAAAACGAAGGACGGGGGCTGCTAGGTGGCGCAGTGGATAGAGCACCAGCCCTGGAATCAGGAGGACCTGAGTTCAAATCCGACCTCAGACACTTAACACTTACTAGCTGTGCAACTTTGGGCAAGTCGCTTAACCCCAATTGCCTCACAAAAAAAAAGAAAGAAAGAAAAGAAAAAAAGAAAACGAAGGACAAACAACTCCCTCGTGCTAGCTTTGGGGGAAGGATGGAGAAGGGTGGGGTCGATGCTAATACAATTAGATGCTTTTAGACCTGGTTGAATAACTGGATCCAAAGAGTAGTCATTCATCTTTCTCAGCTTTTCCCAGACATTTAAGTGGTGCAGTGGCCAGGGTGCTAGACTTGGAGACAAGAAGAACCAAATTCAAATCCTGTCTCAGAAATCTACTCAGACATACAACTATGTGAGGCTAAAGAAGTCAATTTACCTCTCTCATACTCAGTTTCCCCACATATATAGTCGGTATATTAATGGCACCTAGCCCCCAAGGTTGTTGTGGGGATTATACCAGATAACTATGTGAAGCACTTTGCAAACTTTAAGGTGTTCTATAAGTGCTAGCTATCATTATTATCATCATCATCATCTTTCAGTCTTAACCTGGAAGGAAGTCAATTGGTCAGTAAGTGTTTACTAAGTAAGCACCTACTAAGGGGGCAGCTAGGTGGTGCAGTTGATAGAGTGCTTGGTTTTGGCTCAGGAAGACCTGAGTTCAAATCCAGTCTCAGACACTTACTAGCTGTGTTACACTGGGAAAGTCACTTAACCTCATTCACCTCAGTTTCCTCATCTGTAAAACCTCTATCAAGAAAATACCAAATGGGGTTAGCAAGAGTCAGCCCCAACTGAAGATGAAACAACAACACTATGTTCCAGGTGCTATGCTAAGCACTGAGGAAACCCCAAAAGGCAAAAGGCAGTGTCTACCCTCAATGACCTGATAGTCTAACAGGGGAGACTGTACAAATATGTCCAAACTACAGGATAAATTGGAAATGATCGACAGAGGGAAGACCCTATAATTAAGAAGGCTCAAGAAAGGCTTTCTATAGAAGGAGGGATTTTAGCTGGAACTTGAAGGAAGCCACAGAAACCTGGCAGCAGAGATGAAGAGGAAGAGTACTCCAGGCACAGGGATTGGACAGCCAATGAAAGTCCCCAAAGTCTGGAGATAAGATGGCAGTCAGTGTCACTGGCTTGTGGAGTATGTGATGGGAGTATAAAGTACAAGCTGACTGGAAATGTGGGGGAGGGGTCATGAAGAGCTTTAAACAATAGAGGATTTTTAAAAATATTGATTCTGGGGCTTATAAGGAGCTCCTGGAGTTGATTATTTATTGGATAGAATTGCACTTTGGGAAAATCACCTGGACAGCTGTGTGAAGGATCGCCTGAAATTGGGGAAAGACTGGTCACAGTGAGACTAACAAGCAAACCTTGGCAGTAACCCAGGTATGACATGATGAAGGCCCACACCACGGTGGTGACAGTGTCAGAGGAGAGAAGGGTATGTGTGTGAGAGATGTCACCGAGGTAGAATCTGCAGGACTTAGCAACACATTGAATATGGGGGAGGGAGGGAGGGAAGAGAGTGAAGAGGTGAGGATGACACTTAAGTTGCAAGGCTGGGTGACTGGGAAGGTGGTGGTGCCCTGAATAGCAATAGGTAAGTTTGGAAGAAGGGAGGGTTTTGGGGGAAAGATAATGAGTTCCATTTTGGACATGATGAATTTAAGATGTCTATGGATATCCAGTACAAGATGTCCAATAGGCAATTAAAGATGTGAGATTGGAGGTCAGCAAAGAGGTTAGGGATGGATAATTAGATCTGAGAATCATCAGCAGAGAGATGATAATTAAATCCATGGGAACTGATGAGATCACTAGTGGAGTCTCCTGTGGAATACCCCAGGAATCTTTGCTTAGCCTGGTGCAGGTTGACATTTTTATCATTGACTTGGCTAAAGACCTAGACAGATAGTACTTTAGTGAAAGAGAAATTTCTACTTGGATATACCACAAAGTGCAGAATCACAGAGTTAGTGAATACACTAAATGACAGTCAGTATCCAAAACTATGTTCATAAACTGGACCATCAAATTGTGTCTAATAAGATTAAATTCACTAGGGATAAATGCAAAGTCATACCCTTGGATTTGAAAGTACCAAAAGGGGCTTCCCAAGTACAAAATGAGGACAGCATGGACAGCAATTTTTTCTGAAAAAGGTCAGAGGATTTTAGTATGCCACAAGCCCCAAAGAAGTCTACAGTATTATATGGCAGTCACAAAAATAAATGAGAGCTGGGATCTATGACTTACAGAAATAAAGCAGCAATGAATCTGCTACACTCTGTCCTACTCTGGCCACAGCTTAAGTATGGTGTTTGTTCTGGGCAATACAATAGCAATTCATTCCAGGTCAGATATTGATAAACTGGCAAATTCCCAAGGGAAGGCAATAGGAATGGTGGAGGGCTTGGGTTTATGAGGTTATGTTGGAGAAACATGTCGTGTTTACTCTGGAGAAGACAACTCAGAGCGTCTTATTGTTAACTGTCTTCTGTTACACGGAAGACTTGATTTACTTGGCCCCAGGGGGTGGAACTGGGAACAATGGATGGAAGTGACAAAGAGACAAATTTAGGCTTGATTTCAAGAAAATCTTACCATTTACAGCTGTCTACAAGTGATATGGACTGCCTGAGGAGACGATGGTTTCTAAGGAAGAGCTGGATGTCCATTCACATCAAGTATATTGTAATGGGGATTTGGGCGGGGGGTATAGGTTAGACTACATGGCTGCTGAGGTTCAGTCCAACTCTGAAATTTGGAGATCCTAAAATTCTATCTGTCCCCCAGGGATATAGATCTTGGCTTCTTCTTGGGCTTCTTCTTTCTCTACCTTTTCTCTTTTACACATCTTGTTCTTGTCCATGGCTTCAACCGTCAATCATTTCTATACAAAATTGCTTTCTGAACTCCTAACCCATATCTCTGGCTACCTATAGGACATTTCTTTTTTCCTTTTTTTTTTTTTTGGTGAGACAATTGGGGTTAAGTGACTTGCCTAGGGTCACACAGCTTGAAAGTGTCAAGTATCTGAGGCCAGATTTGAACTCAGGTCCTCTTGACTCCAGGGCTGGTATTCTATCCACTGTGCCACCTAGCTGCTCCCCTATTAGACATTTCTACCTGGATATCTGGTGCCTCAAATCTATGCACCTGAATCAGAAGTTATATTTCCCACTAACTCTGTTCCTTCATCTCACTTCACTTGGGGCGGGGGGGGGGGGGGGGTCAATGGCACCACCATTCACTCATTGTCCCATGTTCCTTATCTCAGACTCTTTCCTCTGCTCCACATCTTATATCTAAGCTGTCACCTATTCTGAATTTTACTTCCCTAACACCTCTTGAATTTGTTCCCTCTTTCCTACTTTCTCTGCCACCATTCTAGTTGTCTCTCATTTCAGTCTGCCTAGACTATTCAGATGGTCTCAAATATGTCTTTCTGCCTCTTATCTCTTCTCTTTTTAATACATCATGCACCATCCCCCACCCTGGCCAGAATAATCATCCTTAAGCAGAGTGGTAGGCATGTCATTTCTCCTCTCTGAAATTTCTATCATTTCTCTTTATAGCACTAAAATAAAGTTCAGATGTTACTCTTATCTGTCAATGTTCCCTGCTTTTTAGCCTTACCTCTATAGGAGAGTATATCTTTGACTAACCTCCTATCTCAGAGAGCTCAGGTAATTATAGGAAGTAAAGGGATAACTGACTGCAAAGATATGGCCCCATCTCATGATTCCTTTAAGAAGTCTGAACAAGTTCCTAGATTCAATTAGAAGGAGAGCCAGGCCATTAGCTGGGCCAAAAAATGGGTTAGTCAAAGATCAGCCTATTATTTCATATTATCCTCTTTCACATTCTTTCCAGGTTGTGTGTATGTTTGTGGGGTGTGTGTGTGTGTGTGTGTGTGTGTGTGTGTGTGTGTGTGTGTGTGCTTAGAGGCAGTGTAGCATAATGGAGAGTATGCTGGACTTGAAGGCAGGAAGGTATAGGTTCTTGTATTGTTTCAAACACTTACCTTGAATATATCATTTAGCCTCTCAAATCCTCAGTTTCTTCTTCTGTAAAATGTAGATAATAATAGCTCCTACCTCACAGTGTTCTTGTGAGAATAGAGTGAGGTAACATATGTAAAGCATTTTGCAAACCTTAAGGCTCTGTATGAAAGTACGCCATCATTGTTGTCATTGTCATGGCCATATTGGATATGCTCAGTGATGCTTTCATTTCTGTTATTTCATTGCCCCCTTTCAGACTATAAAATTAAAAACAGAAGATTAAGCTTAAAATTCAGAAACGAGTTTTATACCTCACCTTGACACTCTAAAAGGGAATGGGTGCACCCCAAAAGGCATTAGATTTGGAGTCCTAAGTGATGTTGGTTCCAGTCCCATTTCTGACAGCTCCCAGATATATGATCATGAACAAATTACTTCACTTCAGCTAGTCCTATTTTCCTCGTCTGCAAAATGGACTGTATCTCCCTCACAGATCCATTGTGAGGATGAAGAGACATAATTTAGGCAAAGAGCTTCACAGACTTCAACATGCTCAATTATTATTATTAATTATTCATATTGCTGACACTTTACTCCGGACACAATAGCTATTCAGAAAGTCCCTTTCACTGACTGCCTAAGCCAGCAGCTATATTTTTTAGTTATTGCTGCTGAATTGATAACAACTTTCATGTAACACTTTATTGCTTAAATAAGTCCAAATCAATGCCAGCGTCCAATATTTCAATATAGACTCCAAATTACGTTTAAATGTTCATATTGACTTACTGTAATTCTAACCCAAAGATGCAGTAAACATGGTCTAGAGAGCTTGCCAAAACATCACTTTGAAAGACCTATTAACGAGCTTTAATATTTTATTTTTGATTATGCAGATAAAGATTCCTGTGACTCATAGCAATTTTGAGATGGAAGAAGAGATTTCAGATGCCACACGATCCCATCAATCCCTGAACAGGCGTCCCCTTGATAACCTATCAGACCGGGGTAATACAGATTATCCTTAAGGGCTTCCAGTGATGGGGTCCTGGGACCTCCCAAAGTACCCCATGGTGCTGCTGGACAGCTCTCTTCTCAGGAACTTTCTCTTTCTGTGGAGGCAGACCTCAGACCAACTTTCATTCATTTCTTTAGGCCAGACAGAACAAGTTAAATCTCTTTTTAATTATAAGGATGATATTAATAGCTGGTATTTTTATAGGCTCGAAAGTTTGTGAAGCAAAATATAGCACCTCACTTGGCACCTAGCAACAATTCTGAGAGGTAGGTGCTCAAAGTGATTCAGTGATTTGTCCAGGATCACAATTGTCTGAGGCGGGATTTGAACTTGCATCTTTCTGATTCCAAGAACAGTGCTCTATCCACTATGTCATTCTCCCTCTCTTTCTCCTTCATATTATAGCCCTCCAAAAACCTGAAGACAGGTATCATCCCCATCTTCCCCCCCGCCCCCCACCCCACACCACCAAATTTTCTCTTTTTTGGTTTAAAGAGCCCTGATTCTTCTCCAATACCCACCTAAGTCTCCACCCCATCCTAGTCATATCCTCAGCATACAGTCCCTCTTCTCAGTGTCCTTCCTTAAGAAGCCTGGGCTGCTTGGGTATCAAGGATATTAAAAAGATATTAATTGGTTAACTGACATTGGAGCAGTAATCACTTTGTTAGCTTATATAAAGGAGCAATCAACTGTCAAACTAATATTAAGGAGATGGTAACTAGATAAATTACTTGCGGGCTCATACAATCCCCCTACCCTTTAGAATTACCCCTAGAACCCTAAGGATGAGAAGCAGCTACATTCTGAGGACATGATCTGCCAGGATGAGTTGGGGTGGGAAGAGTAACTCTATACACTAAAGGGGTCCGAATTTTCCCTTCTGTTACCCAAAGCCTGTCTAGTACTCAGGACAGTCCAATCCATCAGCAAGCATTTATTAAGCACTTACAAGGTGCCAACCAATTGGGCTCAACTCTTACTAACATAACAGAAGGCAGGTTTTTTTTTAATCTGCAAAAGTAGTGGAAGGACTGGGATTTAAGAATAAATTGAAGGACCAAGTAGCTTCAAGTGACACAGTACATTTATTTTTATCCAGAAGGTACAAGAAATAAGAATAGTAGAATGAGCATTTTTAGATCAAAGTAAAATTAGAGTATCTGTTATAATTGTTTGCATTTAAAGCATATTTGCACAGAGTACAAAGAAAATATTTATCATCAATTTCCTTGTCAATAACTCCCCCAAGAGTTTCTCTATGAAGGCAGTGAAGCACAAAGTTAATTTTCCCAGAGTTACTATCACCCTACTGAACTTGTAATTGATCTTACTACATCAGCAAAAACAAATTGAAGCCCATTAAGCTTGTAGTGTGAGTATAGTGAGCTGTAAATTGTCCTTGAACACATTACATGACATCAAATTAGCAATTAGCAAAAATATAGTCTCAGTGTATAAAGTGCATATCCTAATCTAACCGGGTTTTCTCTGTGTGCCCACACATAATAGGAATGATAGACAAATGTCATTTGTTGATCGGTTTCATTTTTGGCATAGATTACAACCCTCTCCTTTGCAGGTCTGATGCTCATTGCTTACACAAGCAAATTCCCCAGAGAGTATGGTTTTGCCTGCATAATGTTGGCATGACCAAGCTTTTCATGAAGGTTTATGGCTTACAGGAGACTGGCTGAGAAGACTGCTCACGAGGGAACCAGCTACTCAGTATGAGCCAGGGGAGAAAAGGCATCAGGAAAGAAATATGTCCATCATATTGAACAAAAATAGCTCATTACTGTTGAAGGAAACGTTTGAGTTTGATGGCAAGAAACTCATTGTTTTTGCTTAAAGCCTACTGGTCTAAATGGAAATTTAAAAATCAATGATTGTGTTACTAATGCGACATTTGAGCTGCCCGATATCATATCCCCACAGTTTCACTTTAGACACGGTCAGATCAGAAATCAATCTAAAAATAGGTTTAAAGGGATCAAGATATGCAGCTAAGCAGTGTTTTAGGGGGTGGTTGTTTTGTTTTGATTTTTATGCTTAGGCAGAGAAAGTAATTGTTTTTAAATGCTTTTCCATGTCTATAAATCTGAAATATAGATTAAGACAAACAAAAACTAATCTATGATGAAAGCAGTTCAGAAAGATAGTGACATGATGGCCAACTATTTGTTGTTGATGTTTTAGAACAAAATGGAAAGAAAAATATCAAAGGACAGTATACACATAGAAATATAATAACACAGCCTGCTAATTATTTCCCTTTTGTTTTAGATATTATAATAGTTTGTCCTTTGGAGACCTAGATTATACTCATGCCTGCTGAAAGAAGAAAATTCTCTGTGGGTCTTTGGAAGCCTTGAATGTCCCTGAAAATCACAGAATCTGAGAGTTGGAAGGAATTTCACTGATCTCTAGTACAATTGTACATGAAGGGAATTCCTTTTACAACTCCCTTGACAAGTGATCATCCAGCTTCTGATTGAAGGTTAAAGGATGAGACCTCTCTGCCCTGCCTTTGAAGACAGCTCATTACAGAAACAGCAAACACTCAGGTCATAGCTGCTGTCGATCTGAGCATCCTTGGGTCCAGGATTATAAAATGGAACAAACAGATCTGCATGAGATTAGAGAACCAAGACTAAACCCAAGGCCAGAAGTGAAAAAGGGACTACACATAGAAAGTAGACTTGGGTCTCTGGGAGATGACTTTTATGCATCTCCACAGCTCCAGTGATGGCAGCCATGAAGAGTCAATAGGAGAGTGGCCAAGGCTTTTCCATAAGGGGAAGGGTATCATGTGACCCCATAAAATGGCAGTTATGGAGAGCCAATGGGAGAGTGGCCAAGCAATTCCCATAAAGAGTAGGCACCATGTAGGGACAAAAATGGTCCCAGAGTTTGCAGTAGCCAGAGACGATGGCAGGACCATAACAAATGGAACAAAGAGTAGAGGAAGAGTTCTGCTCCAGCTCCTGAATGAAGGCCCTTTTGAAGGAGAGCAGCTACCCCATGTCCCCACTAGCTAGAAGAGAAGCAAAGAACACCATGATGTGAGATCATGGCCTGGACAACTATTGGGAATTATTTAGAATATGAAGATTTACTCTCTAGCAATTCCAAGAGCAAAATTTCTTTTGGGGGAATTCCAAACTCTAATGTAGCCCATAAGTATGAAGAACTGAAGAGGTCCTTGGAGGAGAGTTGGGCTCTGTGAAGCATCAGGGTGATCTCTCACTCAGGCTCAAAGCCCCATCTTTCTACCAGCCTTTTTATCATCCTGGTTCCTTTCCTAGAAGAGTCTCAACCATCACATGGTGTCTTCAGTCTATGTGAATCTCTGTGGTGGAAGGTGGGACTCATCTGAGAGGGAAAGACAATTATCTGAACTATTTGTGGCTTCTTAGGAGGCCTTTGTAGTTTTGTTTTGTTTTACATTTTTCTCTGGGGTAAAATAAGGGGTGTCCAGTATTATAGATGTTGATAGGTATAGTATATGTGTATATGCATATGCAATACATATTTAGCTTGAGTGCTCATATGGGAGTTAAAGACCCATTTTATCCATATCAGCAGAGACAGATATGACTATGCTTTCATGCCTCCCAAGGGAGACTCTGGATGGGGACAAATGAGCCGAATTTTGAGTGAGAACATGAGCCAAAAGAGAATGATTTATGAGATCTTCCCCTCTACCCTCCTCCTCCACCAAGGATTGCACCCAGTCTGTGTAAACTCAGAGCTGAGGTTTGGGGCCTCAGAGAGGCCTTTCCTTCCTCCTGATCCCCAAAGGGGCTCCTAGAAGCAAAGACCATTTAAAATGTTTCTCATCCTAAAACTACTAGAGGGACTCTATGCCAGTGTCTGAGCTTTGGCCATTAAGGAAAATGGTGTAGACCCATAGTCTACCTTCTCAGATTTGATGGTTTTGAAAAGGTCAAACAGTGAGGGGAGAATGCAGCCGATTTGGAAAGAGAGTTGATTTCCTATCTCCTCTAGGCTTCATTGTATCTTCTTTAGCAACACTAAGGATTCTGGACTCTCTGGTCAGTCAGTCCACAAGTGTTTATCAAGTGCCTACTATGTGCCAGGCACTGTGCTAAGCACTGGGGATACAAAGAAAGTCCTAAAAAGAATTGCTCTTCCCAAGGAGCTTCCAGCCTTACAGCTGTAAGTGGGAAACACCAACCCAGCCCACAAGGTGATGATGAAAAGCTGACAAATTGTGGCAAAGCCATTCCCATGAGAGGACATTATGTAAGTGACAAAAAATGCTGCCAATTGGGTTTGGTGATTTGGAGCTAAATATATCTTCATTTCCCTAGGATAGGCATGTTCACATATTGATGGCATTGAGATGACTCAACTCAAGTGTGAAAATCAGATGTAGATGAAGGAGGAAAATGTTTCTTGATTCACAGAAATCTCACCAAAACTCCACGTTGGAGGAGACCTTGAAGGACATTGAGGACCTGTACCTGACCAGGAATGACTGCTCTAGTGTCCCTGGTACATGGTCATCCAGCCCTGGGCTGAACACTTTCAGTGAGGACATACCCTGCCCCTCCCCACACCCCATTCCAATCTGGGATAGTTATAATCATCTGCAAGTTTTCCCTCCCATCAAGCCCGAATTTCCCTCTTTGCAATTTCCACCCATTAGTCTGTCATAAAAGAACTTTTTAATGTAATTATTTAGCAATATTTTATTGCACACCTTCAGCACCAGGCACTGAGAATATAGACAGAAGAGTCAAATGTCTGTCCTCTGGGAGCTTACATTCTAGGAAGGGGTAGGGAGCGGAAAGGAGAGAAACACCATGTACATGGATAAATCAATACAAAATTGGGCACCTAGGTGGCACAGTGGATAGAGCACTGGCTGTGGAATCCGGAGGACCTGAGTTCAAATTTTACCTCAGACACTTGACACTTACTAGCTGTGTGACCCTGGGCAAGTCATTTAACCCCAATTGCTTCACAAAAAAATCAATATAAAGTACTGTCACCTTTTGGCGGGGGGGGGGGGGTGTAGTCTGGAAGTACTAAAAGGATGTGAAGCTTGAGCAGAGCTTTGAAGGAAGCTGAGCATTCCAAGAGCAGAGGTGAGGAGGGAGATCACTTTAGGCATGGAGGACAGCCAGCCAGCAAGAAGGCATGGAGGCATTGTTGGTGGAGCTGCGAACTGATCCAGCCTTTCTGGAGAGCAATTTGGAACTATGCCCAAAGGGCTATGGGACTGTGCATACCCTTTGACCCAGCAGTACCACTATTAGGTCTTTATCCCAAAGATCATAGAAAAGGGAAAAGGACCACGTGTATAAAAATATTTATAGCAGCTCTTTTGGGGGCAAAGAATTGGTAATTGAGGGGATGCCCATCAACTGGGGAATGGCTGAACAAGTTGTGGTATATGAATGTAATGGAATACTATTGTGCTGTAAGAAACGATGAGCAGGCAGATTTCAGAGACCCAGAGGACTTACATGAACTGATGCTGAGTAAGATGAGCAGAACCAGGAGAACATTGTAAACAGTATCAACAATATTGTGTGATGATCAACTGTGATAGACTTAACTCTTCTCAGCAACACAATGGTCCAAGATAATTCTTTTAAATTTTTTTCATTTATTTATTTACTGATTTATTTCTTTATCTATCTATTCATTCATCTGTTCATTTATCTTTCTTTCTATCTATCTTTATTTATTTATAATTTTTCCCCACCTTACATGTAAAAAACCAAATTGTAACATCAATTTTTGAAACTTTGTGCTCCAAATTCTCATCCTTCCTCCCTATCCCCCCTTAAGAACTCAAGCAATTCAATATAAGTTGTACATGTGCATTTGTGCAAAACATAGCTGCCAAAAATCTTTAGAAAAAGGAACTAACAACAACAACAAAATATACTTCCATCTGTATTCAGGTGTCATCAGTTCTTTCTCTGTAGGTGGATTGCATTTTTCACAAGTCCTTCAGAGTTGTCTTGGATCATTGCATTGATGAAAAGAACGGTCATTCTCAGCAGATCATCTTACAATATTGCTGTTATTTTGTATAAAGTACATTTCACTTTGCATCAGCCCATGTAAGTCTTTCCAGGTTTTTCTGATAGCATCCTGCTCATCTTTTTTTTAATAGTAAACCACATTTATATAGTACTTTAAAGGGAGATTTCCTTACAAAACACCCATGAAGTTGATTATTGTAACAACAATAATAGCTAACATTTATATAGAACCTTATACCTGACAAAGAATTTCCTTCACAATAGGGCAGCAAAGTACAAGATAATTCCAAAGGACTCTTGATGGAAAATGTTTTCCACATCCAGAAAAAAAGAACTGTGGAATCTAGATACAGATTGAACCATACTCTTTCTACTTTTTTGTTTTTGCTTTTTCTTTTGAGGGGTTTCCCTTTTGTTTTGATTATTTTCACAACACATGACTAATGCAAAAATATGATTAATTCTATTGTACATATATAACCTATATCAGATTGCTTACTGGCTTGGGAAGGGAGGAGGGAAGGAAGGAAGGGAGAAAAATTTGGAACTAGAAATCTTATGAAAACAAATGTTGAAAACTATCACTACATGAAACTAGAAAATACTAAAATACTTTGATGATTTAAAAAATGAAGGGATGGAGAACAGACAGCCTACATGAAGGCATGGAGAGACATTTTTCTCCTCAGTGGAATTATTACTCTTGGTGTCTTCACAGTTTTATCCTTGAGAACTAATTACTCTTTCTGGGATGACCTAGAGAATTTTGGTCATGGGATCCCAAAGCATATAAAACTATTCCCAGTCCCACTGTGACCTTAGCTTGTTCACTCTAATGAAAAAAAAAGTGTTGACCCAATTAACAATAATATAGGGTTTATTTATGATTATTCATAAAAATAATAGCTTGTCTCCATATAGCATGTCTTTACAGCTATACTGGGAGATAAATAGCTTGTGTATTGATTCCCATTTCACAGATTTGGAAAATTGAAGAGGTAGCAAAAGATGAAGTGGTTTGCCCAAAGTCTCTCTACCAAATGTCAGAACCAGGATTTAACCTGCAAGCTCCTTCATAAAAATGGCCTTAGGAATTTGATGATGGGTGCTGAAAAGGGGCCGAGTACATCTGAACCCTCAAATAGGCTCCTTTGGCTGCTTCGGAAACAACCCCAGTCTTGCTGAGAAGGTGAGGGGCTAAGGAGGCGGAATGAACTGTGACATCATTCTAATCCTTTTCACTTTGCTTAGACAGAGGGGACTTGGGTTCTAGTCCAGGTTCTGTTCCTACTTTTCTGTGTGGCTTTGGAATAGTCCCTTAACTACCCTGAGGTTCAGTTTCCTTATCTCTAAAAAGAATTCCTAATTATCTTGGAGGAATGATTTTTTGTTGTTGGTGGTGGTGGTTTTTTAATTTAAAAAAATTTTTGTTGTTTTTGTTTTCTTCTGAAGGAATGGTTTTACAATGAAAAGAGCACTTCAAGGGGGCTCAGAAAGGTTAAAGGGACAGTGTGAAATTGGGGTATTATTATTTTTTACCTTTAGAGGAACATGGAACTCAGTTACTTATTTTTCTCTCATTTTGAGCATTAGAAAAATGCTATTCGTTGGCTGAACAAATTGTGGGATGAGATTAGGATGGAATACTATTGTGCTGTAAGAAATGATGAACAGGATGCTATCAGAAGGACTTATGAAAAATGCAATCCATCTACAGAGAAAGAACTGATGTTATCTGAATACAGATTGAAGTATATTTTTTTGTTAGTTCCTCTTTCTAAAGTTTTTTGTCTGTTTTTTTCACAACCTGCCTAATGTGGAAATGTTTTGCATGACTGCACATGTATAACTTATATTAAATTGCTTGATTTCTTACAGGGTGGGTGGGGAGGGAGGAAGGAAGAGAATTTGAAACACAAAGTTTTAAAAATCAATGTAAAAATTTATCTATACATGTAACTTGGGGAAAATTCTAAATAAAAAAAGAAAAGAAAAGAAAAATGCTATTCCTATTTTCATTTTCTATCACTTGGGCGGAGGGAAATCAGACAAAACCTAGAGGCAGCTTGTTATAGTGGAAAGAATATAGGACCTGGGTTCAAATCCTGATGTCTTGTCTGTGACTTCATCTCCCTGAACCTCAGTTTCTTCAACTCTAAAATTATGGGAATAAACTAGATGGGACCAGGATACCATCCTCCTACTTCCTGACTTCTTTTTTTCCCTTTTTTTTTGTGGGGGGGCAGGGCAATGGGGGTTAAGTGATTTGCCCAGGATCACACAGCTAGTAAGTATCAAGTGTCTGAGGTTGGATTTGAACTCAGGTCCTCCTGAATCCAGGGCCAGTGCTCTATCCACACTTCCTGAATTCTTACTGAGCAGAGTAGCATCATGGAGACATCGCTTGACCTGGAGCCAAGGAGATCTGAAACTTGGCTTTGAATTGTGGCTCCTATGATTGTTAGTTATGCGACTACAAGCATGTTCCATGACCTCTCTAAGGGTCAGTTATGAAATGAGAACAATGTAATTCTATTACTTACCTCTCACAAGCTGATTGAATAGCATGAGTGAAAGATAACACAAGAAGAAAAGCCAAGGCCTGGACTGTTACCCACAAAATTTGAAGAGACCAGGAGGAACTCTGCACAGTTTCAAGCAGATCTCTTGTGTAGGATTCTTGGGAGGACATGGACAGAACTCATAGGCTGAGAAGGGGTGGATGGGTTGCCATCTTGGATTGATCATCAAAAGTTGTTGTTTAGTCATGTCCTACTCTTTGTGACCCCATTTGTGATTTTCTTGGCAAAGATATGGGAGTGGTTTGCCATTTCCTTCTCCAGCTCATTTTACAAATGAAGAAACTGAAACAAACAGGGTGAAGTAACTTGCCCATAGTCCTATAGCTAGCAAGTATCTGAGGCTCGGTTTGAATTTAGGTCTTCCTGACTCTGTTCTTGTTTGTCCTTCATTTTCTAAGAGGACCATGACATTGGGATGATGTCATGACTTGCACTGAATTGGACTTTTTTTAAGTGAGGGAGGGCTGTGCAAAGTCACCAGCCTCACTCTCTCCTCTAGAACTCTTTGGGTCCAGTGGCAAGATATTCATCAGGATGACTGGAGATGCCCCTGGATGCTTAAGGCAATTGGGATTAAGTGACTTGCTCAAGGTCACATAGTAAGTGTCTGACCTGAAATTTGAACTCAGGTCCTCTTGACTACAGGACCAGTGCTTTATCTACTGTGCTATCTAGCTGGGTTAAAATCCCATTTCCATCAAGCATAATACAGTAGAAAGAAGTGGCTCTACAGTCAAAGAATCTGGATTAAAATTCCACCTCTGATGCTTACTACCTTTCTTGGGCCTCAGGTTCTTTATTTGTAAAATTCAGGAGCTGGAGCTAATCAATGAACTGATACTTATTAAGGTCTTGCTAAGTGTTAAGGATATAAAGGGAAAAGGAATGGTGGTCCTCTCCATTAAAGAGCTTACATTCTGATGGTCCTGGGTCCCTTACAACTCAAACTTTGAGATCGTGGGTGTGGAGACCTCACGTTCCCTAAGGTATTTTCCTCATGAGATCATTGGGAGCAAAGTGCTTTGAAAGCCTCAAAAGTCTCCCAGAACTGAGCCATGACCACCCTTTGACCCTCACTTCAAGCCCAGATCGTCCTGAAAATGTTAGCTGGCAGCAACCTCAGCTACAGCAGGGAGGAAACTGATCTTCCCCTGGGTCAGTCATCAAGCCTGGCAGGTGAATCCAATCTCCCCTCGGGATCCAGTAGGGCTGGCTCTTGGAGTGGCCCCAAATACAAAGGGAGGGAAATGAGCCAAAGAAGATGGAGCCAAGACTGCAGAAGAAATACTAAGCATCTCCCAGATCACCCTCAAGCCTCTCAAAGCCATAGGACTTTGGGAAAGGAGGCATGGACGTAGAATGGCGATCAACCTCAGAGTCAGGAAAAAAACTGGTTACAAATAAGCTCTCGGTGCCACAGACAATTCTTCCAGACTCTCAGTTGCTTATCTTCAGGATGTTCCTGTCTGCACCCAGGGAGGGACTTTCCACACCAGGATTTCCCCAATGAAATCCAGGTCTGAATGTTAAAAAAATAATATAATTAAAAGAAATAAAGAAGAAGATTTGGGGTAGTGCTAGAATAGCATTAAAAGGTACCCTAGAGGGAAACATTCCTTGCTCTATTTGGGGATGTTGGAAATGTGCAATATTTGCACCTAACTGCTCAAGGATGATTTGTGAATCGATTAAGTAATGTCTGGAAAGAGCTCGGAGGCTTTCAGAGAAAGGTGCTAAGTACATTCATGTTGTTGCTGTTAATGGACTCTATCCTGGGTCCCTACTCCAAGTATTACTAACCTGTGACTGTTTAACAGCTTCTAAATAGCTCCCTTGGTTCTGATTATACTGTGGGCAACCACAGATTGGAGCCAATTATTGTTATCATGCAGATTATCCCACACCATAAGTCACTGAGATGGTCGGCACTTTGGGAGGGGGATGCCTTAACGCTTTGCTATGGGAAGATACTTTATGTATTTAGTATAGGAGAGATCAGAGGTTTCCCTGATTGGCTGGAATGAGGCACTTCCCATGGAGCTGGATATGGGCTCTGGCTTGGGAGGTGCCCTAGTTCAGTCAATCAGGGGTTTCTTTGATCATCATCACCTTTCATACACACAGGGAGAGAGAGAGAGAGAGAGAGAGAGAGAGAGAGAGAGAGAGAGAGAGAGAGAGAGAGAGAGAGAGAGAGAGAGAGAAGAAAACTTTCTGTTATGCTTTTCTAGGGGCTGAAGGGAAATTTATAAATGCAAGAAATGTACAAAATGAGGAAATCATGATTCTTAACATGATATACTCACATTTTTGTGACACCTTAATGTTTACACTGTAATTTAGCAAGTGAGAATATTGCTTTAACAGTGGCTGAAATAGACTCTATTCTAAGCCCTGGGAAGCAGGATGATAGGAATGGAAGTAGGATGGCAGAAATTGAACTTTGACTCAGAAGATCAATGTTCAAATCCTGGCTCTGCTTTTATTATTGTGTGACTTTGGGCAAGTCACTCAACCTCTTTATGAGTTTTCTGTAAAAGGAGGATAATGGTCCTCAGAATACATTCTTCACAGGATTACTTTAAGGAAAGTTATTTGCAAATCTTTAAATGTTATGTAAATATGATTTTGATTTTTTAGTAACATGTCATTATATAATATCGAGAATATGATTTGCAAGGCCTCAAATTTGAAAAAATTGAAAAGCTGCCAAACTGGTTCAGATCTATAAACTCATCAATGTAGGAAACTCAGTGTGGAAATTCTTTTTATACCCAAGTCATAGTCTTAGAGAGATACCCAGGGCATTGAGAGGTTGAGTGATTTGTTCAGCCAGTATTGGGCAAAGGGAATACCTTGAAATTGAGTCTTTATGATACCAAGGCTAGATCTCTATCTACTAGTCAACATGATCTCTCCATCCTATTTTTACCAGAGAGGAATTTCCTAAGGGAGACTCTTTGGGGAAACCACATAGGTTGTCTCTTTTTAAGCTTTTAGAAATTGTCCGTCTTTTCCCAGACTTCTCCAGAGCTACCATGATTTCCTTGGTGGGATTTTTTCACCCTTAATGCAGTATCTGGATTTGATTTCTTTCTTATATTTTTAGACTTATTACTTGTTTAGACATCTAGTGCTAAAAGGACAAAATGATTTGGAATAAGATAAGAAAAACCACCAGCAAGACCAATAGCAGAGGGAGATGAGAGAAAAAAAGACATATGTATAATTCCACTGCTGGAGGACACAAGCAGATTGCTCACCGATATTAGGAGGACATTTCCTCCTATGGACTCAATATCAAATTACAGAAGAGCAGGCCACATCATGGGTTTAGCTGCCTTCCTCCTCTCAGGGGCTATGTTGCATAAAGCAGAGCAATCATCTGTCTGGGGGTGTGCTAATTATTTTCTTCTGTGCCCACACTTTTAAAAGCCTCTATGTATGAAAGAGGGGGGGAGGTAGGGAGAGAGGGAAAGAGAGAGAGAAAGAGAGAAGAGGAAAGAGGAGAGAGGAAAGAAAGAGAAAGAAGTAAAGAGACAAGAAAGAAGAGAGAAGGGGAGGAGTAAAGAGACAGAAAGAGAGAGAAAGAGAGGAGAGAGAGAGCAAGCAAGAGAGAGAGAGAGAGAGAGAGAGAGAGAGAGAGAGAGAGATTTGAATATACGAGGAAGAATTACAAACAAGACATTGAAGGGACTTCAGGAACAAACCAAAATAGTCCAGATCCATCATCTTTAGAAAGCTTTGCTGTAATTGATAATGATGGACAAATATCCATTTCCTGCCCAATTCCACTTGATTCTTTGTCTCAGTATTTCTGTATTCATCTCACAGGGTGTCCAATTTTAGTCTCAGTTCATTTTTGTACTTAACCAGCATTCTTCCTTTCCCTTTCAAACTGATTAGGGAATGTGGCATGAGCGCCAGCCTCCCTCCCTGAGTCACTCCGATTTATGGTTTTCTCAGAGATAAAGCCACCTCATTCATATGTGCTTTAAGCAAACATGAGGGCGGGCAATGAGAACTCAGAGGAAGGGAGATCGTGTATTCATTCCCTAGAGTATTTCAAGCCAACAAATTTTTTTCTTTCCTCAAAATGTTGCTCACAATAAATTGCACTGAAAATAAAAATGAATCAAGGGAAACTGAGATCAAAAGGTGAAATGATGGGGCAGCAGCTCTGGCACAGATATTTCAAAGAGTATGCTTAAGGACTGTTAAGTAGGAAAGAAAAGACATCTAGTGAAAACCCAGTCTCCCCTGGGATTCCAGCTCTTACCCTTTCCTTTAATAGGTTGGAATCAATTACTCTTCATTCACCCCAGGTTTCTACTTTGAGGGTGACAAGATGTTCTGTGGAAATTCTTCTAATTCCTTTTTTTTGAAAAGAAAAGACAGGACACTTTATTTGGGGGGGGGATAATAAACATTTTTATTTAAAGTTTTGAATTCCAAATTCTATCCCTCCTTCCTTCCCTCCCTTCTCCCCTCCCTGAAGTGGTGAGCAATCAGTTATGGGTTATACATGTAGAATTATGTAAAACATTACAAATTAATTATTTTGTACAAGAAAACTTGAATAAAAGAAAAATAAGAAAGTAAAAAATATGCTTCAGTCTGTGTTCAATCAATATTAGTTCTTTCTTTGGAGGCAGATAGTATGCTTCATCATTAGTCCTTTGGGATTGTCTTGTATCATTGCATTGCTGAAAATAGTTAAGTTCATTCACAATTCTTCATCAAGCAATATTGCTGTCTATGTGCACAATGTTCTCTCGGTTCTGCTCACTTCACTATACATCAGTTCATACAAGTCTTTCCATGCCTTTCTGAAATAATCCTGTTTGTCATTTCTTATAGAACAATAATATTCCATCACCATCATATACCACAGCTTGTTTAGCCATTGCCCAACTGATGGGCATCCCTTTGATTTCCAATTCTTAGCCACCACAAAAGAGCTGCTAGAAATATTTGTGTACAAATAAGTCTTTTTCTCTTTTGGGGGATGTCTTTGGGATATAGACCTAGCAATGGTATTGTTGGATCAAAGGTTATGCACAGTTCTATAGCCCTTTGGGTATAGTTCCAAATTGCTCTCCAGAATGGTTGGATCAGTTCACAACTCCACCAACAGTGGATTAGTGTCCCAGTTTTGCCACATCCCCTCCAACATCCAACATTTTCCTTTTTTGTTCAATTAACCACTCTGATACGTGTGAGATGGTACCTCAGAGTTGAAAAAATACTTCTAATACATTTTTATCACAGCACATAAAGCCCTTCCAATCTGCTCCTAGTATCCCTTTACAGGTTTATTTCAAATAACTCCCATTAGAATATGAGTTCCTTAAAAGCAGGAACTGTTTTTACTTTTTTTTTTTTGATACCTAGAACTTATCAAGGTACCTGACCCATAATAACTGCTTAATAAATGTTTGTCAACCATGCCTAAAGGGCAATAAAACTGTGCATACACTTTGATCCAGCAATACCACCACTAGATCTGTTTCCCAGGGAGAACATAAAAAAGGGAAAATGACCCACATGTACAAATATATGTAAGCAGTTCTTTCTGTGGTGGCAAAGAATTGTAAATTGAGGGGATGCCCATCAGTTGGAAAATGGCTGAACAAGTTGTGATATATTAATGTAATGGAATACTATTGTGCTGTAAGAAATGATGAGCTGGCTGACTTCAGAAAAAACCTGGAAAGACTTACATGAACTGATGCAAAGTGAAGTGAGCAGAACCAGGAGAATATTGTACATAGTATCAGGATCATTGTGCAATGATCAATGATGATAGTCTTATCTCTTCTCAACAACACAACAATCCAAGACAATTCCAAAAGATTCATGATGAAAAATGCTCTCCACATCCAGAGAAAGAATTATGGAGTTTGAATGAAGACTGAAGCTGACTATTTTCACTTTCTTTGGTTTTTTATGTTTGTTTTCCTTTTTCTCTGTTTCTTCTTTTACAACATGACTAACGCCTAAATATGAAAAAATAAAATAAATCTTTGTCAACTGACTCCTGAGCTTTCCATTCCAACCAAACTGGTTTATGTGCTTGCCATTCCCTGAACTCACTCAGAATTCCACCTCCCACTTTTGTGACTTTGTACTTGCTGTCCCCCTAAAAGAGAATTCCCTCCCTACTCATTTCTGCCCTAAGAATTCCTGTCTTCCCTCAAGGTTCAGGTCATGCATTGTGGGAAGTTTTTACTAAAACCTGAGCCATTAGTACTTTCTCCCTCCAATAATCACATGCATCTTTATGCGTTTAGATGTTGTACCTCCCTACCAGAATGCTTCTTCATTTATCTTTATACCTCCAGTGTCTTACATGAAGTATGTGTTTAATAAATGCCTCATATTGGATTGTACTGTATTTTATTTCATTTGCTTAAGTTTCATGGTTACTTGAGACACAATGGGTAGATCACTCCTTCCTAGTCTCCCTCATATTCTCCCATAAGTACCTGGTTGTACTTGCACTGGAAAAGCAGATAATAAATGGGAACTTTTAGCAAGTAATCTTTCTCTGTAATGCCACACCAGAACCCACCACCAGTTACATAGGCTGTCCTAGGAAACTGATCATTTGTCTTCACAAGTTGATTTTTTTCCCTTTAGGATCATAAAAACAAAGCTAGTTCACAAGCAAGAGTTTTAACCTCCACTGGTCAAATTTGTCCAGAACCCATTGGTAGGACATGAAAAAAATGAACTTCCTCAGAAGGGAGTGTAGAAGAGATTTATTTCAAACACTAAACAATAAAGGATAAATTTATGTTATACTATTTATAGTTTCCTCTATATTCCTCCTTTATTTCCTTCCTTTGTTTCTTTTTCCCTTCCTTCAACAAATATTTCTTTTATTTACATACCTCTTGTGTGCAGAATATAGTGTGAGGTGTTGGGGGAGGTACAAAATTGAGATAAGCTACAGTCTCTGCCTTCATTGGACCTACTCTTTTAAAAGTGCCTTGCAATGGTAGTATGAACATAAAAATTAGTTGAATAGATAAATTTGGCAACTGTAACCTTGCAATCAAACAATGACTTTATCCAAGTAGCTTGAGATGCTTGATATAAAGTCTTTAGCTAATCAGGATTAACAATACCAAATGTAGATGAGCCAAAGAGAAATTAAGAATAATAACCTATATCACAACAAACTATTGACTGAGTCCATCATGGAGTCTTGGAAAACGGATGAAGCCTTGAAAACTGAAAGCAACAGCCAAGAATTTCAAATAGGAAACCTTTATTATAAATGTTATTATAGTAAGACAGTATGGCATGGTGGATAACATGATGATCTTGGAATCAAGAAGATATGTTCAAATCCTTATTCTACTACTAACTACTTCAATAACTTCAGACAAGACACTTTCTTGGACTCAGTATCATGAGGGGTTAGACTTGGTGGCCTCTCAGATTCCATAATTCCATAATTCCATGCCCTTGGCTATCATAGTACACACTTCCTTCAGTCTGTCCTAATGCACAGTGAGGCTGCACAAATCATTCTCCTGCCCAAAAAAACCAACACCTCATTACCCAGGATGCAACTCAAAGTCCATAGTCTGGCATTCAAGAGCCTCTGTGGTCTGCCACCAACTTATATTTCCTAGCTTATTTCATGTTATTCCTCTTCATGAACTTTGTGCTCCACTCAGACTGAACTGGGAGCCATTCTTCAACCCTGAATGTGTTTCCTAGGGACAGCCTCCATTCCTAGAATACTCTTCTTTGGAATCTCTATGTACCAGAGTCCTTCTCTTCTTTGAAGGCAGAACTCAAATGCCACCTGCTCCATAAAGCCCTCTCTGATCCCTCCTGTTAGAGTGTCACCCACCCCTCTCCAATTTCTTTAATCTCTGACCTTTCACATGCTTTTTCTCACTCTCACTCATTTGGTATTTATTTGTGTGCATATCTCCCTTGACACTAAAAGATTCTTGAGGGCACAACTGTACCATTTTTCATCTTTATATCCCATACCTGTAGCATAGGGTCTTACATTACACACAACAGGCATTTAATCAATGTTTGTTAAACTGAGGGAGGAAAGTGAGACCTGGAGAATTGAGGTGACTTCCCCAGATTCACATAGCCAGAATGGGAGGGAGGCAAGTCTAGATCCTAGGTAACCTGGTTCTAAGACCAGATACCATACACTTCCCCACTGCCTTTCTTATTTTATTCCAAGGGAAATCTTTGCTTCTCACCCCCAACTAAAAGTTGAATCTTTTATGTTTTCTCCTCCTCAGTCAAAAAAAAAAAGAAGAAGAAGAAGAAGCCTGGTTGTCCCCCTTGCCTTAAATGCTCTTCTTCTTCACCTCTTGTTTCCCAAATTCCCTCTTTCTTCTAAGACTCAGCTCAAGAGGAGGTCTCCTCCCCTCCTTAATCCCAACCCCAGTGCCTTCCCTCTGAGATGACCTTCTTTCTAGGCCCACCTCCAGTCATCCCGATCCATACCTTGCCACTGGACCCAGATGACTCAGGATGAGAGAGTGATGCTGGTGACTTTGCACAGCCCTGCCTCACTTCAATCCAATTCAGTGCAAATCTTGACATCACCCTCCTGATGTCATTGATTCTCTTCAAGAATGGAGGACAAACAGGAGCAGCTAGGTGGCACAGTAGTTAAAGCACTGGCCCTGCATTCAGGAGGACCTGAGTTCAAATCTGGCCTCAGACACTTGATACTTACTAGCTGTGTGACCCTGCGCAAGTCACTTAACCCCCACTGCCCCCCAAAAAAAGAAAAAAAGAAAGAAAAAAGAATGGAGGACAAACAACAATACCTTCTGAATACTTTGAATTTCTCTTTCCTGCACAAAGAGCTATACTTATTTGCATCTTGTCTCTCCTGTTAGAATGTGATTTCCTAGTGGGCAAGGACTGTTTTTGCCTTTCTTTTTATCCCTGGGGCTTAGTACAGGACTCGGTATGTAGTCAATGCTTAGTAAATGCTTGTTGACTGACTGAGTCTTACTTCTCTCCATAACCACATTTCTTCTTCCAATTCTAATCAATGTAGCCTATAAAATTCCAAAAAACCAAAATTGTTTTTATATTTCAATCTGTGTTAATAAGCATCATAACCTTCTGGGCTGTTAGAGCTGGAAGGGATTTTAGAGATTATCTAATCTAATCCCTCCATTTCACAGATAAGGAAACTGAGCCCTCTAAAAATTACAATTCAAAACACAATCCAAACCCAGGCCTCTTTCCACTAAGTCATACATAGTAGAGTTTCTGGCTAATCCCTTTTTTCCAAGGCCTACCCATTTGGGAAGTGGGGCAGCTAGGTGCCACAATGGATTGTGCCACACTTGGAGTCAGGAAGATTCATCTTCCTGAGTTTAAATCTGACCTCAGACTCTTCCTAGCTGTGTGACCCTGGGTAAGTCATTTCACTCTGTTTGCTGGAGCTGGAGAAGGAAATGGCAAACCACTCCAGTATCTCTGCCAAGAAAACCCCAAATGGAATCATAAAGTGACTCTTTGAGACACTCCTGAACAACAAAAACTCTTCAGGAAACCTCTCCTGGTCCCCAGGTTTTCAATCTTTTCTGTCTCCTCAGAATCATTGATGTTTACCCATATCTCCACCAGGAGACTCTAAGCTCCTTAAGAGCAAAACTGCTTTCATTTCTCAGCTCTTAGCAGAGTGCCTGGCACCAGGCACCCATCATCAAGTTGCCATATCTGACTATTTAGTTATGAAGGGTCTTGTGGTCATTGGCAATTTAGCACAGTCCACACTGAGAATGTTAGGCTTAACCTCACTGCTGACTGCCCCGTGTCATAAATGGAAAAGACAGAGGATTTTTCAAGGAAAATCTTTGGAGCAATAATAACCTTGAAATGGACCCTTTAGCCTTAGATCAATGTTACATGGCCCTCAGGCTGCTGCCTATAGTTGCTCCCTCTGTCACGCCCATGGAGGTGGTATTTGTTGTAAAGGATCTGTCATCTTCCCAGGCATCTATCTAGGTGGCCAAAATGGATAGAGTGCTGCTGGGTCTGCAGTCAGGAAGACTCATCTTACAGAGTTCAAATCTGGCCTCAGACACTTCCTAGCTGTGTGACCCTGGGCAAGTCACTTCACCTTGTTTGTCTCAGTTCTTCATCTGTAAAATGAGCTGGAGAAGGAAATGGCAAACCACTCCAGTATCTTGGCCAAGGAAACACTAAATAGGATCACAGAGAGTCAGACATGACTTCAAAAAACAAAAAACAAAAACAAAAACGACTGAACATGAAGTCTTCCATCCAGATTCCCAGATTTATCTTTCTGACCTCTGATTAGGATTCCTCTTCAACTTTCTGGCTAGTCTCTTAGCAAGATCTTTTTTTCTCCTGCAGCTATTTCTCGTTGTGCATCTGCAGAGAGAGACCTGGGCAAAACATGACTGTTTCATGTCGAGCTGGGCTGGCTGTCTCTGAACAAATGAACAGAGAACTCTCACTCAGCGCCTCACTGCTCCAGGACCTACCCCGCAAGTCCCTTCCTCCCAGCTCCCTGATGGACCAAGAGCTGCATTAAGCCCATTAACATCCACTAAATGGTCACCATCAATTTTTAATCAGAAAGAAAACCAGAAGTATGGTAAGCGAATCCCAGTAGCAAGTAAATTTAAATAACGGTCACGGGGAAATCCAATCACTTAAACGCAGAAACCTACACAAGTCCAAGCCCCGGGTGTGTTTGACAGGAGGAGAGGAAGACAGATATATTAATAAAGATTAAAGGCCCGCGGACTGAGCGCGGATTCATTAACCCTTCCCGCTCCGGGAGAGGTCGGGAGAGGGAGGAGAGAAGGAGGTGAAGGAGGATAGTGACACTGGAGATGGTGCCCCCGGCTGCCGGATTCTCCTTGTTCCCCAGGCAGCTCAGCGCAGACTGCCTTAGCTATTTTGGGCGGTACAAGACGTCGCTGGGCCGGCAGGGTTAAGGTCACCCGATTTTTCTACGCGGCGATCAGGGCTTTGGAAGGAGAGCTCACAAGAGCCCCGCATTCCGGCCGCCTCCTCTTCCTCCTCCTCCTCTTTCTACTCCTCCTCCTCCAGTCAGTCCCTGGAGATGTGAGTCGAGCTCTGGCAGGTAGCGCTGCCCAGAGAGAAGCAGCGAGAGAACGAGGGCGAGGAGACACGAGAGTGAGAGTGAGACACGGGGGAGACAGGGAGACACAGGGAGAGAGGGAGACAGAGGAAGCGAGCGACAGAGGGAGAGCAAACCAAGCCGAGCTGAGCTCCTCCCGGGGGTGGGTGTGGGTGGGGGGAACCGGTGGACAGACTGACTTCCAGGCGAGCACACGGGACAGGCAGACAGGGTCAGACAGTCAGACAGACAAAGGACACACGGACGGACAGACGGCGGGGTGGCAAGGCTGACAGCCTGCCAATTTCTTCTCCCTTGGGCGGGTGGGGCCGGAGGAGGCGGAAGGGGTGGGGTGCGGCAGGGGGCGGGAGCGGGGGGGGGGGGGCTGGAGGGCGATGTGGTCGCCCTGGGCAGCGGCAGGATTCGGGGGGCCCGGCGCCTCCTCACTGCTGCCGCTGCTGCTGCCGCTGCTGCTACCGCCTTCGCAGGGCTGGAGTTGCGGGGGCCTGACCTGCGGGGACAAGGAGCGCTGCTGCGACTTCGGCAATGTCACGTACACGGAGGTCAAGTGCTGCAAGCTGCCCTTTCACACGTTCCTGGACAACGTGGGCTGGTTCGTGAGGAAGCTCTCGGGGCTCCTCATCCTGCTCGTGCTCTTCGCCATTGGCTACTTCCTGCAGAGGATCATCTGCCCGAGCCCCCGCAGGTACAACCGGCGCCAGCCGGCCCAGCCGCAGCAGCAGCAGCAGCCCCCCCAGCAGCTGGCGGCCGCTCCGGGAGGCCGGCGACCGCAGCCGGACGACGCCCCGGCGCTGCTCCACGAGACTGCTGCCACGTCTCAGGACTCGTTGCTGGACAGCAGCAGCAGCAGCGGACGCTGGGGCGCCTCGTCCGAGCACGAGCTGCACGCCGTGTCCTCACCCCTCTTCCTGCAGCTACCCAGCTACGAGGAGGTCAAATACCTGCCCACCTACGAGGAGTCCATCCTGCTGCAGGAGCAGCCGCCGCCCAGCCCCAAGGACTTCGTCTTGCCCGTGGCCGTACTGGACCAGCCCCGAGGGGGCGACCCGGGCCGTGCCCAGGGAAGATACCCGCTCATCTGAGCACCCGGACTCTGGACCTGCGAACTGTCCCTCCCCGCCTCCGGGCCAAGCCTAGCCCGTGCCAAAGTCCCTTGCTTTGGCTGAGGCGGTAAAGGCTAGAGACCCCCTTCCTCGGCTGGTGCCGAGTAAGATGCCGGGGCAGAGGGCGTCCAGAGATCTAGGAGCTGCCCACCACCACCACCACCCCCAACGGCTACAGCACTAGAGGAGGCGAGGGGCGTCCAGAAACCTAGTGACTGCTCCCACACACAACGGCTGCTGCTCTAGAAAGGGCAAGGTACCAGGGCGAGAGACGTGCAGAGACCTAGCTGTCCCCCGCCCCACCCAGTGACTATTACTCTGGGGGGCAAGATGCCAGGGCGAGGGGCGGCCTGGGAGTTGTCCCCATCCCCATCCCCGCAGCAGCTGCTTAGGGGAGCAATGTGACTGAGGGGTTATCAAAAATTCCCGCCGCCTCTGCTTTCTTTACTAACCCCAGCTTTACACCTTAGTTTTCCTGCTCCACCTTACAGAGACACGCGTGACGTGAAAGGATTGGCGAAGGGGGAGCACCCCCACCCCTTCCCTGGGATCTGAAGTTTCCCCGATTTCATTCTGTCCAGTGAATAGATCTTTAACACCATCAGTGTGGCCCAGGACCTCGGAGAGCAGCTCTGAGAACGACCCACTTCCCTTAAGCCTTTACTATTAATTGTATTTATCGTAAGTGCCTGGTTACTACAGCATCACAGTGTCAAGTTAAAAGACCTGAATCTCCTCACAGCCTTGCAGAGCTTTCCTACAGGACCGAAGAAGAAAGGGATGGAATGAATGTCTCCCTACCTCCTCCCCCAAACCCCACCTCCAAGATTTAAATCTGGGTTTAGGATTGCAGGGTGATGAGTGACTAGTCTTCTCTGTGAGTAAATCCTTCTCTGCCAGGATGCAAAAGTTTTTTCTAAAAATGGTGTCTTTAGTAAATCATGTCAAATTAGCTAATGTTGCTAGCCAGAAGAGGGCGGGGTGGAAGGAGGGAAGAAATGAAAGAAAAAAGCCTAAGGAGACAGAAGAGAAAGAAAGGTGGAGGAAGAGGGAGGGGGGGGAGAGAAAGGGGGAGATGAAAGAAAGAGGAGAGAGGAAGGTGATAAAGGGAAGAAAGTGGATAGAGAGGGAGAGAAAGAGCAGGAGAAGAGAGAAAGTGAAGGGGAGAGGAGGAAGAGAGGAGATGGAGAAAGGGGATTCTTAGTGAACAAATCCATGTTTGGGATAGTAAAATACCTCCTACAAATGAAACACACACAAAAAAGTGTCATGGGACATTAACTAAGTAAACATGGCAGATTGTTACTGTTTGTGCATTGAAATCCATATGATTTTTTTTCTAATTTACTTCATCATTACAGAGGAAGACCAGTTACTGTATATTTCCAAGATTGTATTCAAAATAAGATACAGTTGGCCTTTTCATTTCTCAATACCTGAAAAAGCAAATTACCTTCATTTGCCCTTTATTATTTATGTTTTTATAATTTATTTAATGCAAGAGGAGGGTATTTCTGCTACTTAAATACTAGCTAATGCTAATCTCCTCCCTTAAGCCACTGACTGCCAGGAACTTGCCTTTCCAGGCTGTCATGATTACTTCAGGAATACATTGGGTTTTGGTTCATTAGGAAAAAGAAAGCTTTAGGACAAAAAAAAATGAACAAGAGATAAGTATGTGACACAAATGTTGAGGATAATACCTTATTTTCACTATTTGAGAGGAATATATTTTATTTTTAGTACTGTGGGTATAATATATAACTTTTATAGCAACTGTACATATTATATAGTCTACTATAGGCCTCCACTGCTCCCACCATCCCATAGGTTAGATTATAAAGATAACAGCTGTATTTATGCCCTACCATGGAGCTTCCTTCTATCATTTCTCATTTGGAATACATTCCACAAACTTCATCACAACACCTCTTACTGTGTGATACAGAATCTCATAAAACACACACACTAATTGCTCTGTGGTCTAACATTTGTGAATAACAAAATAAACAATCTTATAAGTATAAAATTTGCACCATTGCATCAACTCTTTCATTCTGTGGAATGTCTTACAAATAAGTGGTAATATACAATGCCACTATAGGCTGGATGCACTGTGTATGCTGTATATATACATATTGTCTATGTACAGTATACACTTAGAATAATGTATGCTTGTATGTTCAAATTATGATATTGAGCCTCATGAATGGACAAATGAGGGTAAAGTTCCTCTCCTTTTGAAAAAAAAGGGTAATGCTATCCCAAGAAAGAGTAATTATCAAGTCCAACATATATATATATATATCTAGAAATGTTGTTCTTTGTATTAAAAAATTCTGTTAGAGGAATTTGTAAAATGTCATGAATGTATTTGCAAAGAATGGTCTGATTACTTTGAAACTCCTACATGTTTATGCATTTGTCATCATTTGCAAAACATTGGAAGTGTGCTAAATATAGTAAACCATTAAAGTCTCTCTCTACACATATTTTATACATGTATGAATGTATGATGTAACTGAATTTTAACATTTGCAAACACCTTTGCAGTTTAAAAGCAGTTTTAACCAGTAAACTGTCTAAACTTCCTGTAGTTGTATTTATGCTGGGCAAAAATAATACAGGATTTAAGAAAACCACATAAGCATAGATGTTACTTTGTTACAACTTGCCCTTTTGTGATTTTAGCAATATCCTTTCATCAATCCTTATTTTCATCTCTACCTCTACCCTGAGAATGAATCAATCAATGAATAAACATTCATAAGAAGACTACTAGGTGATGGGTATGTGCTGGATACTTCAGATGAAAAGAAAAAAATCAAAATAGTCTATGTCCTCAGGAATCTTTTCGTTTTGCTAGGGAGACAAGAGGTATATATTGAGGTGTATGCAAAAAAAAAAAAGATTATTAGAACGGAAAGCCAAAGGCTTCTGTGGGGATCAGGAAAGGTTTCATGGAGAAGGTGGCACTTGGTGGCACTTAATCTGAGTCTTGAAAGGTACTAAGGATGCTAAGGGCCAAACGTAAGGAGAGACTGTGCTTCAGGCACGAGGCACAGCCAGTGCTAAGACATAGAGGTAGAAGATGGGTAAGACCAGTTTGCCTTACTATATAGTAAGTGTGCAGGAGAATGATGCATGATAACTCAGGAATGGTAAGCTGGGGAAGACTTTAAATATCGAGGGATTCTATAGTTAATAAAGAGCTACTGGAGTTTATTGAGTTGGGGTGTGAAATGGTCAGAGATGGAAAATAAATGAGTAGGGCCAGACGAGCCAGGGAGGCCAGTTAGAAGGCTGCTCCACTAGTCCAGGGGAGGTGATGAGGGCTTGAAATGGTGTAAGAGATGTCCTGGAAGTAGAAAGTAGAAAAGCTGGAACTGGACTGGATATGTGGGATGAGTGGAATTGAAGAGGCAGGAATGGCACTTGCTGACTGGAAGAAATTCCCAATAGAAATAGGAAACTTTGAAAGAAGGATAGATAATGGGGTGAGGTGAGGAAGAGGAGTTCAGTTTTGGATTTGTTGGGTTCGAGATGTCTACAGATGTCCAGTTTGAAATGTCCGCTAGGCAGTTGGTAACGGACAACTGCAGCTCAGGAGAAATACTAGGTCTGGCTATATGATATGGGAGTCATCTGAATAGATATAATCATTAAACCCATGAACATTACTGAGGTTACTGAGAGAAAGAAGAAGTCCCAGAATAGCATCTTGGCCTATCTCTAGAGTTAGGAGACAGGATATTAATTATCTAGTAAAGAAAAGAACATCATTTTTTAATGTTCAAGTTACAATATTCTTCAAAATGCTGCAGTATCTGGGACAAATATGGACACAGCTTTAGAAACATCTCAAATACTTAGTCATAATAATAAAGTACTGTGTGTATGAAGAGAATTGAAAAGTTGTTATTGAATAACTCGAATTACAGTAAAACCCTGAGGAAAACCTTGGCATAAATGCAAGACTAGGGAAATGATGATCCCACTGTAGCTGGCTCTGATCAGACCATGTATGGAGTATTGTTTTCAGTTCTGGGCACCAGTTTTTAGGAAGGACATTGATAAGGGGAGAGCATGCAGGGGAGAGTGACCAAGATAGTTCAGGGCCAGTGGAGTATTGGTTGAAGGAATTGGATAACTACACACTGGAGAAGAGAAGATTCAGAGTGGGACATAACTGGTATCAAATAGTTCAAATGTTTGAAGGCATCTCATGTGAAAGAAGGGTTCGAACTGGCTCCAAAGGACATTACTGGCAACGATGAGGGGAATTTTTAGAGAAGCAAAGTTGACTGCCATATAAGGAAAAATTTCCTAATGATTAGACCTGTCCAAAGGCACAATGCACCTCAGGGAGCAGTGAGTTTTCTTTCACTAGAGGCATTCAAACCAAGGTTGGTTGACTACTTTTCAGGGACTCATTTATTAAGAGCCTACTATGTTAAAGCACTGAGCTAGGGATAGAGAAACCAAGATGAAACAAAAATACAGTCTCTGTTCCCCAGAAGCTTATGTTATATGGGAAGGATTTCACATTTGAACTGATAAAGAAATACATTATAACTGCAGAGGAAGCATATTACTCATTAGAGGATGAGGAAAGGTATGTTGTACAGAGGATTCTTATCCAGGCATAAAAATAATAACAACAACAGGTACCTAAGGTGATACAGTGGATAGAGTGCCAGGCCTGAAGTCAGGAAGACTCATCTTCTTGAGTTCAAATCTAGCCTCAGGCACTTACTAGCTGTGTGACCCCGAGCAAGTCACTTAACCCTATTTGCCTGCAGAGGAAAATGAGCTGGAGAGGAAAATGGCAAACCAATCCAGTACCTTTGGCAAGGAAACTCCAAATGAGAACATAACTGAAGCAACTAAACAACACCAATGACAGACACCCAACATCTATCTAGCACTTTGCAAAAGACTTTACAAATATCTCATTTGATCCTTGCAATTACCCTGAGAGGTAAGTGTTATTAATGCCCTTATTCTGCAGATGAGGAAATGGAACTGTCTGAAGCTGGATTTGAACTCAGGTTTTCCTGCCTTCAGGTCCAGAGCACTATGCACTGTGGTGCCCCCAGCTGCAATATCTGTTGGCTCAGATGACCTCTCGGGGAGTCTCTATAATTCTGGGATAGAGCACTTCAGTTATTCCACAGACCCTATGGGGTTATGATGAGCCAGGTCAACAGTGGTGTGGAAAGAACCTTGGATTTGGAGCGAGAACCCTTGGCCTGGTCCTCTTTGTCCAGGTGATTTTAGGCAAGATCCTGAGCTTCCTTGGGTGTGAAAAGGTGAAGGTGGGACAAGGGGGGAGGGTTGTACCTGGGGAATTCTAAGTCCCACGATCTTATGTTCCTCCATATAAATAGTCATACAGACGGTGGCTAGGCATCCCAGTGGGTAGAGCACTGGGGCTGGAGTCAGGAAAACAACATAGAAAGGGCAGGAAGAGCAAAGGGGGGCATCAGGCATGAATGTTAGCAAGGTTCTATTCTCTGGTCCATGTGGCCCCATCCCATTGCAACTCCTTCCCCACTTTTATACTTGTAACATTATGGATTTGGTGCTGAAAGGAACCTCAGAGCATGGCTAGTCCAATCAATACTCTTATTTTGCAAATGAAAAAAATGTGGCCCAGGTAAAAGTGACTTGCCTAGGGTCACACCTCCTCTTAGATCTGGCGTGGAGCTCACAAATCACCTAAACTTATGACAGTGACAGTGAATCAGCACATCTGGTACCACCATGAAAAGACATAAGGAGGAAGCATTTCAGGCATCCACCATCCAAGCAAGCCACTTCACTTCCTCAGAACTCTGAAGGGATGTGCTTCCACTCTCTTGCCACTTCTGAGAGGGAAAGAAAAACCAGACTACCAATAAGTCTGCCATAAATCTCTCAGTCGTTCACCACAGTGGAAAAGGAGACTTCCCAGTCACTCAGGGTGCTAACATTCCTACCTGATGCCCTGCCTTTGCTCTTTCCTGCCCTTTCTATGTTGTCTGCACCTCTAGAACGTAAGCTCCCTGAGGGTAGGACTTGTTTCACTTTTGTATTTAGATCCCCAAAGCCACAGTGTAATTGCTTGGCACATAGTAATTGCTTAATAAATGTTACTCATTCATCCATCCATCCACTCATTCATTCATTCATCTATCCATTTCCTCCTCTGGACAGGATGGCACATACTGATTTCCATGAATCCAACACCTCAGACCACTTTCTTATTTGCCAGCTGCACACCATCTGTTCTCAATGCCCTCTGGCCATATGCTTGACTGCTTGAGCCAGGGTCCAGCTCAGTTCTACACTAAATTCTAGATTTAATTAGCATAAAACTCCACAGGCAGGCACTACAGAATTAGAAACTGCATTGCAAAGACTGAGGAGACTCTGAAGGAAAGGTCTTCTCTTTACATTTGAAAGGGCAGAAGGTTAGTATCTCCTATCTGTCCTGTTCTCTCCATTCACTTTCCATCCATCTAGTTCAGACCCTCGTTATCTGCTCTGTTGCAACAACCTTCTGATTGGCCTCTCTGCCTCAAACCTATCCCCATGACTATCCTCCAGGACACTGCCAAATTGCAATTACTAAAGCAAAGGTCTGATGGTGTCACTCCCCAACTTGATAAAGTCCAGTCACTTCCTTTTGCCTCAAGAATCCAAGACAGACTCCTCTACTTGGCTTTTAGAGCCTTTCACACAATCTTTTTCCAAACTACCACCAGGGGCATTACACATTTCTCCCCCTCGTGTTCTATAATCCATTCAAGCCTGCCTTTTGTTACTCCTTCATGATATTCTGTCTCCCATCTTTGTGCCTCTACCTACTCAGTCTGTGCCCCCCCCAATCTTAGAATATATTTTTCTCATCTCCACTACTTAGAATCTTCAACTTTCTTCAAAGCTTACCTCAGGTGGGTTTAACTGTACATGTTCAGCCATTTTTCAGTCATATCCACCTCTTTGTAACCCCATTTGGGGTTTTCTTGGCCAAGATACTGGAGTACTTTGCCATTTCCTTTTCTTACTCATTTGACACATGAGGAAACTGAGGCAAATAGGGTAAAGTGACTTGCCCAGGGTCACACAGCTAGTAAGTGTCTGAGGCCAGATTTGAACTCAGGACGATGAGTCTTCTTGACTCCATGACCTGTACTCTATCCAGTATGGCACCACCTAACTGCCTACATAAAGCTTACCCTGCTTTGGCCAGCTCTTAGCATTCCCCCCAACCCCCTGGCCTTCCATTACCCTTCACTTGCATTTTGAATTTCTTATGTAACATGCGATGGGCCAGTGACAGCCCAGCGCTCAGAGCATGCCCCAATATCCACATGGATGTGTGGAAACCCTATTTCTGGAAGTTCATAATAGTGTGGGATGGAGGGGCTCAGTCCTCTCCTTAGAGCATCTACAGGTATTTGCTGGTTGGTTCCTATCTGTTTACTAAATGATGATGAAAAGGCCTTTTAGCTACCATCAAGGGAGAAATGAGAGGGAGGCTCTAATGGAGAAATGACTGTTCTTTCCTTCCTGATGCCCACATGTGTAAGAATGATTCTCTGAGCTCTGGAGGGACAGTGAGGGTGGTGCTCCTTCCCTCAACAGGAGAGCTAATGAGTGCAGCGGCCTCTGGGGCAAGGCTGTGTTGGGGACATGGTTTTCTTTCCTTTGGTCTTGTGAGAGCCCAACTTTTTTTTTTTTTTTTAGTGAGGCAATTGGGGTTAAGTGACTTGCCCAGGGTCACACAGTTAGTAAGTGTTAAGTGTCTGAGGTCGGATTTGAACTCAGGTACTCCTGACTCCAGGGCCAGTGTTCTATCCACTGTGCCATCTAGCTGCCCCAAGAGAGCCCAACTTTTAAGGAATTTAATTCCAACTCCTACTTTTTACTTTTTTTGGGGGGGGGCGGGACAACGAGGGTTAAGTGACTTGCCCAGGGTCACACAACTAGTAAGTGTCAAGTGTTTGAGGTCAGATTTGAACTCAGGTCCTCCTGAATCCAGGGCCAGTGCTTTAGCCACTATGTCACCTAGCTGCCCCAATTTAATTCCATCTCAAAGTTTGCTAGCAGCTGAGGCCAAGTAAGGAGCTTGGCCCCAAGGAGTGACCTTCAGGATATAGCTCATCAGGGTATTGACTAAGACCCATTGTCACTTCCAAGTAAAGGAGGGAGTCTGACTATCGGTGATGCTGCATTTAAAAGTAAACTTGGTGGCCAAATGTTTTGTAGCTTTTTAAGTTTGAACCCACTTTCCCCAGGGTATGGAGGGTAGAGTGTACCCCCAGGCCCAGGAGAGATATTTTGTACTCCTATTCTTGCTATGTCTTTTCAGTTACTATTCCTTTGTAAAAGCTAATTAACATTAACTGGTTAAATTGATCATGGGGAACATTCAATGGCATCAGTGATATTGAAATATTAACTTGACTAGAAATTGAATTTGAGGTGAAACATCTTGGAATAAGAGCTCAAACTTATTAGAAAGATGCTCACCTCCTCAGGGGTGCCCCTAGAACCCTGAATTGGAAATGTATCCAACCATGCTCTAGGGATCTGACCACTGTGAGATTAAAATTGGATATTAGATCATAAATCTCCCCTACTTAACCTTTCCCTTAATTTATCTCCCAGACTAGTAAATGGAAGAAGTTTCTGGTTTTCTAGATAGAGCTTTTATTGTATGGTAGTCACAAGGTGATGTTGATTAGAAGGATAGGAAAGTAGAAATACAATACAAATGGTCTTAAGTCTAGGCTTAGTCTATATTCCGTATAAAACTCACCAAAAGTGGAAGGCCATCTTTGGGGCAAGAGACCGAGTCAAGCGCGTGCTGTTAACCGAGAGCCGGGCCGAGTCAAACTCCAGTCCCCGTCTGTCTGTGCAGCGCAGCCAGGAGACCAGTGGAGCAGGAAAAAAGGCCCCACTTCCGTTCTCTCCTTGCCTTTTAAGCTCGCACCCCAGAAGTCGAGTGCTCAGCAGGCAATCTGGCCTGCATCGCAGGCGGACTGGTGTGCGTAGCTCATGCTGTTGGTCTCCTCCCCAAAAGGGTGGTCCTAAAAAAAAACTGGCGTCTCTCCATTATCTAACTGACTGTTAAAACTTTTTACCACACCACTGAGTACTCACATATGTGAGTTGAGAGTAAATCCAAAAATCTGCCACACTTATAGTTTCCCCTGATAGAATGTAAGCTTCTTAAGGACAGGTCTGCTTTGTTCATTCATTCGTTTGTTCATTCGTTCATTCATTTCTTTGTTCATTCATTTATTCATTAGTTCCTTCATCTGTTTGTTCGTTTGTTTTTACCACCGCCCCCCCCCCGCCCCGCCCAGTGCCTAAACATAGTTTTTGGCATACAGCAGGTGCTTAAGAAGTGTTGAATGGTTGATCAATGCTCTTCCTTATGTATAGTTTCTCCCAAGTGGAGGTAAACTTGAAATCGGAGAAGAAAAGCGCCGATTTGAAAATATATCTTTTTTAACCTTGCTGTGCTTTCTAGATAAACACAATGTTCTGTGATGGATTTTTAATGCTACCACAATATCCCCCAGTAAATTCAATTTGATTCTCTAATCAAAAGAAACAAGAACATAAAAGTTGCATTTTCCTTTTTAATATTTAGTTCTGTTGATGTTCTGGTGCCCTTTTGCAGCTCCATGTACTTATCCATTGATCAAGTGATCCATCTCATCAACACAAGACACCCTTCAAATAGGAAATACTAAATAAAAGCCCTGAGTTAGTCTGTTTATCATACTTATACTGAGGGGGCGGCTAGGTGGCGCAGTGGATAAAGCACCGGCCCTGGATTCAGGAGTTCCTGAGTTCAAATCCGGCCTCAGACACTTGACACTTACTAGCTGTGTGACCGTGGGCAAGTCACTTAACCCCCACTGCCCCGCAAAAAAAAAAAAAAAAAAAAAAAAAAAAAAAAAAAAAACTTATACTGAGAGCAAGCTTCAGGCACAGATTCTTATCTTTTTTCTTTTCTTTTTTGGAGCAATGAGGGTTAAGTGACTTGCCCAGGGTCATACAGCTAATAAGTGTCACTTGTCTAAGGCCGGATTTGAACTCAGGTCCTCCTGAATCCAGGGCTGGTGCTCTATCCACTGCACCACCTAGCCACCCCTCAGGCATAGATTCTTAATGTGGGTAGATTTCAGGGAGTCTGTGAAGTTGATTGGAAAAAATGACAACTTTATTTCAATATAATGGGTTTCCTTTCTATAGTCTTATGTATTTTATTTTATGCAATTAAAAACATTCCTCTGAGAAGGGGTCCATCTTTCACCCCACCAACAGAGGGGTCCATGAAACAACAAACAAAAATATTGAGAACCCCTTCTTTAGAATGTAGAGATTGCCTTAGAGCCAGGAAGACCAGAGTTCAAGTCCTCCCTCACAGACACTAACCATGTGACTTTTTCTGTTGTTAAATTGTTTTTCAGGCATGTTCAACAATCTGTAACCCAATTTGCATTTTCTTGGCAAAGATACTGGAGTGGTTTTGCCTTTCCCTTCTACAGTTCCTTTTACAGATGAGGAAACTGAGGCAAGCAGGGGTAAGTGATTTGTCCAGGGTCAGACACCTAGTAAGTGTTTGAGGCCAGATTTGAACTCAGAAAGAAGAGTCTTCCTGACTCCAGGTCCAGCACTCTATCCATTGAACCACTTCACTGTCTCAATACACAATATACATACACATAAATTATAAGTGCATATGTGTGTGTATTATGTGTGTACACACATGTGTATATATAGGTATGTGTATTTATGAATATGTGTGTGCATGTATACACAAACACGTGTGTGATCTGAAGATGCTGACAATGCGTGGCACAGATGGTTAGTATAAGATTAAGCCTACAGATCAAAGCAAAATACATTCCTCAAAGAAAACCCACCACACCTGTGTCTTTGGCCTTTGGCCCATCTCGTGGGCCTTGGCTGACTCAGAGATGCCACCCACTGAGTTTCTTGAGGGTGCCTAAGTTTTGTGCATAGATTTTCTTGTAGGGTCGCTGGCTTTCCATGAAATCACTCATTTCTAGAATACTAGTCCTAAGTGGTGGGTCAAGTAATCTGGAAAGTTCACTCACTTCTTTTGGCCCACAGAGTCCTCCAATCTGAGTCAATGAAATATCTTGTCAAGGTCAAAGTTTTCAAGAAGTATTCAGTTCTTGGGGGCAGCTAGGTGGTGCAGTGGATAGAGCACCAGCCCTGGATTCAGGAGGACCTGAGTTCAAATCTGGCCTCAGACACTAGCTGTGTGACTTTGGGCAAGTCACTTAACCTTCATTGCCCTGCCAAACAACAAAAAAGTTATTTGATTCTAAAGCATTTGGCAAGTCCACTTCGGAAGCTTAATTGGTTTTGAATTTTATCTTGGTTCTCATATGTAAGAGACATAATGAGAGGTAAACCAAAAAAAATTAAATTAAATTAAAAAGAAGAAAAAGAGGTCAAGCAAAGGTTATTCAGTCTGTTATCCAAACCATAAAGAACCAACTGACTTTTATTTCATGTGGTTAATGACAGGAAAGAGATAACAATAGTTTAGTTAGAAGGAAAGGTAAAGTGAAATTTCTTTTTATGATCTTGCTTACACAAGTAATAAAATTGAAATGAGGCCAGTACAAAGATCATAAATCAATATAATTATTACATAGTTTCATTTTAATTTTTTTATTTTTGCAGGGCAATGAGGGTTAAGTGACTTGCCCAGGGTCACACAGCTAGTAAGTGTCAAGTATCTGAGGTCAGATTTTAACTCAGGTCCTCCTGAATCCAGGGCCAGTGTTATATTCACAGCCACCTAGATGCCACTATGTAATTTCACTTTATACTGCCATAATCTATTTAGAAGTTTCATATAATTCAACTGAATTCAGCACTTATTAAGTTACTACTGAGGACAGACAACTGTGATAGCTCTTGGGGTGAGGGTGGAGGGGCCATACGATGGTAATATAAGATGTCATCCTGAGTAAACAGAGCTTACAATCAATTGGGCACATACACAAATAGCTATGAATACACCAGAGACGTCTAAGTAAAAAGTGTGTGCAAAGCACCGGCCCTGGATTCAGGAGTACCTGAGTTCAAATCCGGCCTCAGACACTTGACACTTACTAGCTGTGTGACCCTGGGCAAGTCACTTAACCCCCATTGCCCTGCCCAAAAAAAAAAAAAAAAAAAGTGTGTGCAGCTCAAGGAGAGGGAAGAGAAAGGCCGTTCGCATCTGGAGGATTAGGGAAGACCTAATAAGAAAGGTCTTACAATGCCACTGGTCTTCAAAGAGTGGACAGGAATTCAGCAGGTAGTGAGCCAGATAGATTGTGTTCTAAGCATGGGCTGTTACAGCAGAATAGCTCCATTATTCATATAACTCTGCATTCTGGTGCCCAGAACAAATTCTTCTGAAGAGAACGGGGCCTGGAGAAGAAAATCTAGCCCAGTCAGGTGCTGTGACATCAGGAGGAGGAGTGGCTGGTCCTTTCCAGGGTCCAGGCTGTTAACTCTGGAAATATGGGATGGGAGTGTCAAGGAGGAGGGGAAACAGTATCCAGGAAAAGAAGTGGGGAAGGCAAAAGGCAGGTCCAAATCGAGAGGTAGGATATCACATGGTGTGAGGTTGGTATAAACTATGAAGCATAAACATGGACAGCAGAAAGACATTCAGAGACAAGAAGTGCATTTCCCCAACAGATGTTGGTAACCTGGGGCAAAGTTCCAGTTGCCCTGCCCTGGTTACAGCTCTGGGAAATGATATGAGCAAAGACACGAGAGTAGAAAAGCAAAGACAATATGTAAATATGGTAAATAGGCCAGTCTGCCTGAAGTATAGTATGCATGGAAGGAGTCAATGTAAGTGACAGATAGAAAGGTAGTCTATAAACAAATGGTGAAGGGCATTGGATGCCAGGCAAAGGGATTTGAACCTTATTTGGTTGACAAGAGAGAGTCATTTAAAGGCTGTAAGCAGGAGAGTGACACGTCCAGAACCATCGATAGGAAAGACAAGTTTGGCAGTTAAGTGAGGAATGGGCTGGAGGAGGAGAAGACTGGGATCAGGCCAATTTATTAGGAAACTACTGCAATCACATAGGAGAATGAGTAGTAATGGGGGCTTGTATCAATTCAATTCAATGTGTCAAACATTTACTAAGCACTTACTATGTTCCAGGCACTGTGCTAAGTGTGGGGATACAAATACGATAGACAGTCCCTGCCCTCACGGGGCTTACAATCTAAACCAGGGTGTCAGGGTAACAAAGGGGGGTCATAGGGAGGAGGGGGTGCACACAGGAGATCTTGCAGAAGCAAAACTGCTAGAACTTGGAAACTTTTCTGGATGGGAGAGGCGAAGAAGAGGGACAGTCTTGGGTAACCCCAAAGTTTCAAGGATGGGGCAAGGGGCAAATGGTACCACTGACAGCAATTGTGACACCAGAAAGATGAGTTTCTTTGAGGCAAAAGCTTGGCTTAGATGTTTTGAATTTTAGGAGCCAATGGGAGATGGAGATGGAGGGTCACATGTTGACTTAAAATAACATATATTAATATTATCTATGTCTCACTCTATTTTTATTTATTTTGTTAAATGTTTCCCAGTTACATTTTAGTCTGGTTCAAGCTTAAGGTGTTGTGGGCTGTGTACTTGACACCTCTGATCTAGAACCTTGAGAAGTGAAGTGACTAACCCAGGGTCACATAGCTAGTATGTGTCAGAGGAAGGATTTGAAGCCAGGTCTTTCTGACTCCAAGGATGTCTCTCTATTCACTACCTCAAGCTGCTTCTCAATAAAATAATAATGCTCTGCTTAGAATTTTACAGTTTACAACATGTTATCACACATTATTTTATCCTCAAAACAACAGCCTTGTGAGAAAGAGGAAGAAGAGAAGAGAATCATGATTCTTATTTGGGGGATGAGGATGAGACCATGTGACTGAACCAAGATTTCACATTGGACCCATTGAATCATCGATGTAAAGGGGAACTCCAGAAATGGAGGCCCCTGGAGATTGTATCTTTCCCAAGTCAAGGGCCTCCAGGGCCCTCGTCTGTTCTTCACACTGCCCTCTACTACTAAGCTCAAGCTTCATGCGGTGCGCCCCACACTAGCCCATATGCCCTCCGTGCTGTTTGTATGTTTGGTAAATCCTGGTGCTTTATTTTTTTCAGTCACAGGATTTTGGATCTGAAAAGGTCCTTAGAGACAATCTAATCTAACCCACTCATTTTACAGATGGGGAAACTGAGGACGCGAGCAAAATGGCTTGTTCAAACAAGGCCACTCAGAGAGGATCATCCATTGACAATGAGAAAGACTGGCTCTGACGTCATATGGGAAGAAAGCAACCTAGTCCATGTTTGAACTCTCATTTTCCAATTCCAAGACCAGCACCCTTTGCTTTGTGCCCTGCTGCCTGAAGGAACAGAGTCGTTTTTCAAACCCAGGTACTATGGCTTATTTTTCCTATTTCTAGGGATGCAAGTTTAATAACAAGTCAATTTCCATTTCATCCCCTCCTTTTCAGAGATGGGAACATTCCCCTGATGTGATAGCTCTAAATGTCATCAGCTTCTCAAATGCCTCCTGGTGTCATTCCCACTTATTCTCACCGGCTACTCAACCTTTTGGAATGAAGACCTAATTGCTTCCCATTTGTGCCCAGGAGTTACGTTTGTTGTACAAGCCTCAGCATCAATTCTTGTTTTCTGTGTGCTAAATGAGGGAGCTATTAGTCATGATCAGTTGCTTTTTAAAGGAACCACTATCAATAATACAACAGCACCTTGGTTGGAGACCTACATAATTTAAAAAAAATAAAAAGTATTTCTGCATGTGGAAACTCTCCACAGATGAAATGGCGCTCATAGGTGTCTCAGAAAATCGTTTCCTGCCACTACCCACATCATCAGAAGTGCCTCTTTCCTGACTTAGCTTCATTGCCTTTAAAGAGCAGAAAACATTTTGTAAAGAAATGCTGGGACATCATGCACATTATAGATATTGTATTTCTTGCCTTCTCAGTGGGTGGGGGAGAGAGTGGAGAGAGGGAGAGAATTTGGAATTGGAAATAAAAATTTTAAATATAGAAAAGTGAAATGCTGGACAGCTTTTCTACTCCAACAAGGGAACACTGACTCTGCAATGAGAGGACCCAGGTTCAAAACCTGACATTTTCCACCTGCGTGTCCTTAGGCAATTCACACAACCTTCCTAGTTTCCTCCTCTTTAGGGGGCTTGGATATATGGCCTCTGAATTACCTTCTGGATCTACATTTATGTTACTTTGTAAGGGAAAGAGTTTGCGTTTCTGCCCCCAATTAATGTAAACAGAGACAACCTGGGCTTCCCCATTGAATCTATCACTCAAAGATACAAACCAGGTGAAAACCAGGTGAAAATCAGGCTGATTACTTTGGGAGGAATGAAGTATTTGGATCATTCAATGAAAGGTGATGCCACACAGGAGAGATTTTGTGGTTGACTGAAAGAATTGACACATACCCCCTCCCCACATACATGCACAAGACGATTTGAAATCTCATGTTCCATCAGCAGGCCAGTCTGGTGATGCAGTAGGTCTAGCCAAGCCCCCAAGAGGGAATCTCTTTGGCTGGGGATGAGGAGAGGAAGAGAGAGTCTCTCTCTCTCTCTCTCTCTCTCTCTCTCTCTCTCTCTCTCTCTCTCTCTCTCTCTCTCTCTCTCTCTCTCTCTCTCTCTCTCTCTCTCTCTCTCTCTCTCTCTCTCTCTCTCTCTCTCTCTCTCTCTCTCTCTCTCTCTCTCCCCTCCCCTCTCAAGTCCCTCCTCCCCCTACCTCCTACAGACAACTATGGGAATTCAGGAGATCCATTAAAAGCAATCAGAGGGGCAGCTAGGTGGCGCAGTGGATAGAGCACAGGCCCTGGATTCAGGAGGACCTGAGTTCAAATCCGGCCTCAGACACTTAACATGTACTAGCTGTGTGACCCTGGGCAAGTCACTTAACCCCAATTGCCTCACCAAAAAAATAAAATAAAATAAAAATTTAAAAAGCAATCACAAAGGTTCTACTGGTGACTGGAACTGGGAACAGTGTCTCTGGAGCAACTGGCTGAAGGCCACTGAAAGCTGACACATACCAAGGGCAAATTAGGCACAATGAGAAAGGCAGCTTCAGGACCCTGCAAGGGCACCAACCCTTAGAGCCCACCGGACACACAAGCTAAGGACAAGCAGGTAGGTACAAAGACAGCCACCCAAGGGAATAAGTAGCTTCAAGACACCCGACCCCCTGAACCAGAAAAGAAAGCTGGCCATGGACTCAAGAAAGGAACTCCAGTCACCAGGAGTTATGAGTTTACTTTTTGGCTAAACATGTCCTCTACATGTGCCTCACTACCTGATAATACTATATAAAGTGAAGCCCTCTCTTCCCTCCTATACTTTTCTTTCTTTCTTTCTTTTCTTTTTTTTTTGGGGGGGGGGGGAGGCAGGGCAATGAGGGTTAAGTGACTTGCCCAGGGTCACACAGCTAGCAAGTATCAAGTGTCTGGGGTCGGAATTGAACTCAGGTCCTCCTGAATCCAGAGCCAGTGCTCTATCCACTGTGCCACCTAGCTGTCCCATGATCCATTCTTTTTTTTTTTTTTTTAGTGAGGCAATTGGGGTTAAGTGACTTGCCCAGGGTCACACAGCTAGTTAAGTGTCTGAGGCCAGATTTGAACTCAGGTACTCTTGACTCCAGGGCCAGTGCTCTATCCACTGCGCCACCTAGATGCACCCCCATGATCCATTCTTAAAAGAAAATTTTCAATCTAAGGATAAAAATGAATTGTCTAGCTTATTGAATTTGTGGTTGTCAGTGGTATTTGTTCCTTTGTGACCTTGAGCAAGTCACTGCCCCTCATCTGTAAAATGAGGGAGGTTGAACTTAATTCTATGGCTTTATGATCTGTGACATAAAAAGTCCAAGCACATGACAGGAAAGAAAATTATCAAATTAAAGAATTAGGATTCTGTTATGACTTCTGTTTTGGAAAATAATATTATCTTAAACTAAATACTATTTTATGCCTTAATACAAATTTTTGATATACACTGGCCTTATAAATCTTGGAGCCCCGCTATGGAATTCAAATTTCAGTGGAAATTCAAACGTCATTTTATGTACTCATAGGGATTAATGAAAGAACATTTTCCTTCCATTATAAATTAGTCTCAATAACCGAAGCATAAATTAGATCTCTGTCATGATTTTGATCATTGCTTTTCCATAATGCCCACTCTTGCTGTTAATTGACCCATGACTATATAGTTGATTTTCCCTGTCTTCACATTTGTACAAGTCACAATATCTTAACTACTCATGCAGTGATACTTGGCAGTTGGTGTAATTCCATTGTTTTGTGCACTCCCTTTTTTTCTTTTTCTTTTTCTTTTTTTTTTTTTTTTGCGGGGCAATGGGGGTTAAGTGACTTGCCCAGGGTCACACAGCTAGTAAGTGTTAAGTGTCTGAGGCTGGATTTGAACTCAGGTACTCCTGAATCCAGGGCCAGTGCTCTATCCACTGCGCCATCTAGCTGCCCCTGTGCACTCCCACTATGCCTTCTCATCATATGGGATTCTTTTTTCTTTCCAACATATTTTTATTTCATTAATATTTCTCAATTACATGTAAAATTTTTTAGCATTCTTTTAAAAAAAAATTCTAAGTTCCAGATTATCTCCCCCCCTTGCCTTCCCTTCTTTTGAGAAAGCAAGCAATTTTATATAGATTATACATGTGAAGCCATACAAAAACATATTCCTGTATTAGCCATATTGTTTACAAAACAGATGATTTTTGAAACCCCCAAGAAATACAAAGAACGTTTTTAAAAAGCATGTTTTGATCTGCATTCTGACTCCATTAGTTCTTTCTCTGGAAATGAATAATAGCATTTTTCATCACAAGTCCTTTGGAATTGTCTTGGATCGTTGTATCAATCAGAATAGCTAAGTCATTCCTAGATGGTCTTCAAACAATACTGCTGTTACTGTGTACACTTCTCTCCTGGTTCTACTTACTTTATTCTGCATCAGTTCATGGAAGTCTTCCTGAAACTATCGTGTTCCTCTTAAAGTGCAATAGTATTCCATGATAATCATATGCCACAACTTGTTCAGCCATTGTCCAAATGACAGGCATCTCCTCAATTTCCAATATTTTGCCACCAGAACAAGAGCTGCTATAAATATGCTTGTACACATAGGTCCTTTCATTTTTTCTCTTATCTCTTTGTGATATAAATCGAGTAGTGGTATTGCTGGATCAAAGGGTATGCAGAGTTTTATAGCACTTTGGCATAGCTCCAAATTGCCCTCCAGAATGGCTGGATCAGTTCCATATGTGATTCTTATCTGTTTTCCCATTAATCCTACATAGAAGACCCTTCCAATGTAGTGAAGGTCTTGTTCTCTTAGTATCCTGAGAATACCAAGGTACCACTAAAGTTGTCTATCTGTTGTCTCATTCTTGCTATATGATTGGCCCTTCTTTTCTAGTCCTTCCTCACCTCACAAGTCACCTTTTGGACTTCCTGCTACCTATTTGCACCTGTCATGTAGCTTCCCTTTGCTTCCTGGGTTACCTTTAATTTTATTTTCCCCAAGATCATGCTGTTCCATAAGTCACAACCATATAACATTGCCATAGAAGAATGTCAGTATTAGAAAGATGGATTTTAATCAGTTGGAGGATAGATAAACAATTTGTGGTAATGAATATACCATGCTGTAAGAAATATGCTTATCTGACCATAATCTATTGGCTTTTCGCTTCTCTCTCTGCTTTCCTTTTCATGATCCTACTCTTCATCTGCATCATGACCCCCAATCCCTTGACCCCTCACTTCTCTCCCAGGCCATCTTCCCTGCACTAGATACTCTCTTTTTCCCATCTTGACTCTATACTCTCTTTCTCTCTTGAATTCCTAGCCCCCTTAACATATCACTGATTACTCCTAGCCAATCCTCAGCCTTGGATCATTCCCAACATGCTTCACCTTCATGCCTAAACACATGATGCTGAATGGAACTGGAGAAAATCATACAATTTTCTGAGTACGCTACAAATTGATGTTACACAACCATAGCTGGCTCCTCATTGCTGTGAGGCAATTCAACTATACCTCCCTTCTCAACTCACTGTCCCTTCCTGCAGCAATTCTTCCAAACCTTTCCATCCCTTTTCCAACCTTCCATGGCTTCCCATTTCCCCACTCTCTCAACTGAGAACTTTCTTCGCATTTTACAGGAAAAAAATGAGGCCATTTGCCCTGAACTCCCTCTTCTCCCCTCTTCCTCATCTCCCAGCAATCGGATGCCTTCTTCTACCCCTCCTTCATCCCTGTCTCACATGCTAAGATGGCCCTGCTCCTTACAAAGGCTAATGCTCTACCTGCACGAGTGATCCCATTCTGTCTTATTTCCTTTAACAGACAGTCTCCTCTTATTCCCACTCTTACTTATTTTCAATATCTCCCTGTCTACTGGCTCATTCTCTACTGCCTACAAACATGCCTTTGCCTCACTTTAATCCAATCCACTTCCAAGTCAAGACATTACCTACCAATGTCATCTTCAAGAATGAACACATATGTCCATGTCTCTCTCATCTTGAAAAAATCCTTAACTTGATCCTTCCCTCTCTATCATCTTATATCTCTTCAGCCCATTGTAACTAAACTTCTTTTTTGTAACCAAACTTCTTAAATAGGTGCCTCCACATTCTTTCTTTTCACTCTCTTAATCCCTAATAATATGGCTTCTGATCTTATCATTCCACTAAAACTGCTTTCTCCAAAGTCACTAATGATCTCTTAGTTGAGAGATTTAATGAATTTATCTCAATCCTAATTCTCCTTGACTTCTCTGCAGTCGTAGAAACTATAGATTTTCAGGACACCCCTTTCTCCTGATTCCCTTTGTTTTTGTTGTTGTTTTTTTTTTAGTGAGGCAATTGGGGTTAAGTGACTTGCCCAGGGTCACACAGCTAGTAAGTGTTAAGTGTCTGAGGCCAGATTTGAACTCAGGTACTCCTGACTCCAGGGCCAGTGCTCTATCCACTGCACTAGCTACCTGACCCTCCTGGTTCCCTTTGAAGTGTAGATGGAGATAAATAAGTAATGTAAAACACTGGTGTCAAACAAACAGAAATGGGAGTCACTAAACTATACCTAAAGATGTAGGTTGCATCTTGACTTAGAAAACCACATATTAGCATTATCTATGTTTTATTATATTTTTATTTATCTGGATAAATATTTCCCAATTATACTTTAAATTAGTTCAGGCAGTATGGGAGAGTAGCTTAGGCCTCTAAGTTTGACATGTGATGCAAGCCACTACATTTGACATCTCTGACATCTCTAGAGGATAAAATGATGAACTTAGAGTCAAAAAGATCTGAGTTCAAATTTTGCCTCAGGCACTTACCAACTGTTTGACATTTAGCAAATCACTTAATCTCTCAGTTTCTTCATTTGTAAAATGGGGAGTTTATGGAGTCGTTGGGAGGATCAAAAGAAATAACATATGTAAAACTCTTTGTACATGCCAGCTATTATTGTTATATTGCTGCCTTGGGCATGGTAAGCACTTAAATGAATTTTTTAAAAATTTACTGTCCTCTTCCCTTGCCTTCCATATTCAATCAGTCTTGCTATCACTCCACAGCAAGGAAATGTTTGAACTGTGGAGAGGTGGAAGACTGGGGGTCAATCCAAGTGGGCATCTGGATGCTGTGTGTGTGAAGCTGGTGAACCTCACTCCAACTGTATCAAAGACATCCATCATGCCCTCTCTATACCAGAGAACAATTATATTGGGGGAGAGTTTTCTGCATGATTTCCTTGGGAATGAGATTTTAATCCCTAGCAAGTGTTCTGAGTGTTTCCAATTTCTTTACTAATTATCTCATTCCTGATGAAAGGTTTTACTTTTAAAATGCATGTCCCTTTTCTAAGCTAAGAGTAAGGTAAATATTGAGTTCAGGTGGTTTTATAGGATCTTAGCTCAATTCAATAAGATCTTCACTCAAGTGAGTTACAAATATTTCCAAAGAGCTCTCCCGAAATGAACTCAGTCGTTTGTGGATTTGAGTGAAATGAGGGACACACAACTGCATTAAAGTTAGAAGGTTGGACTATAGGATTCCTGGTCAAAGTGAGGCTCAGGACTCTCATCTATTTGTTTTTTGTTTTTTTTCCAACATGTACTGATACCAGAGAGACAAGCAGCAGATTGCTTCATAATCCCCATTTGTAGCCCCTTTCTTAGCAGGAAAAGGTATAAGAATGTGGCCTCACACTGCTTCCAGCTATCACTATTAGCTCCTTGCTGGAACTGCTCATGGACTAATTTACTTCAGCCATGACCTGTGATGAATCAAAGTATTTGAAAATTGTGACTATATTTCCCTAGCACAATAGGCCAGTTTCGAACAACAAAAGTAGCTCGAGCATTATGATTGGCAAAAGGAAATAGGTGAACTCTCCATCTCCATTCCACAGAGCCAAAAAACAGAAGGCAGTGTGGATGCAGAGGAGAGGAGCTTGGGTCTGGTGCCCTGGATGACCTCGAAGTCTCTTCCAGGTCTAAATGATCTCAGAGTTGGGAAAAACTTCAGGGTCCGTCTGGTCGAAGCCATGCCTGACAAATCCTTACTACATTATCTCCACAAGAGATTACTCAGCTGTGCTTGACCTGCAATGAGGGGAAGCCACTGCCTCCTGTGGCAGCCAACTAAATAATCCTCATTTCACAAATGGAGAATCATGACAAACACTGCCCCATGCTATGTGAACCTCAGTAAGTGAAAGCAGGAATTCCAAGGCACGGAGTTGTGAGATCCAGATTTGAAGTCAGATGAGCTGGGGGAAAGTCTTGCTCTACTACTTGCTAACTATAATTCATCCTCAGTTTTTCCATCTGTAAAATGGGGAAACTACCACCACACGGATGAACTCACAGGGTTGTTGTGAAGAATGTGCTTTGTAAGCTGCATAGAGTTAAAGAAATGTCATTTATTATTTATGCCTGTTACTCTTCTAATTGATTAGTCATGAGGAAAACCACATAGAATTATTTTGCTTTAAGCAATTTCAAATGAGGTGAGGGATGGGATGATGACACAATTCTACTCCTATTTTTTTTCTTCTTTCCACACTAGACCTTTTAGAAATTATTTTTTTGTCTCATTCTGCATTATGAATCCTTCACCTCTCTATCAGGAGGTATCATGTTTCATTATTAACCCTCTGGAATTCTGGAATTAAGAGTTTAGCACTGTAACGATTGGAATGACGCCACCTGCTGGAGACTTACTGTAGAAGAGTTCCTGCCCATGAAGCGAAGGTCTTTGAGGGCAAGACCAGGAGTCTTTTCTTTGGCATCAGGAAGTGACACGGGCTAGTGGGAGGAGGAAGGAAGAGACTGGCGCTCAGTCTCGGTCTCTTTCCTGAGGATGCTGGTGGAGAGCGGAGCTAGAAATGTGCTCTCCCTTTAATAGATAGGAATCTAGGCCTTTCTTCTCTCTTTACCAAATTCTTATTCTCCTTAATAAATGCTTAAAAGTCTAACTCTTGCTAAAGCTTATAATTTATTGGCGACCACTCATTAGATATTTTAGAGAGTTTAGCTAGAATTTTAGCCCTTAACAGCACAATAATATTTCATTAAGATATGAGAACCAAGGGGCGCAGTGGATAGAGCACCGGCCCTGGAGTCAGGAGTACCTGAGTTCAAATCTGGCCTCAGACACTTAACACTTACTAGCTGTGTGACCCTGGGCAAGTCACTTAACCCCAATTGCCTAGCGCAAAAAAAAAAAAAAATATATATATATATATATATATATATATATATATATATATATATACCTAAAGATATGAGAACCACTCCCAGACTTTGTCTAATAGTATTCCTGCTATGAATTGATTAATGATAGAGTATCCTCTCCCCATATTGGAAAAGAAGCAGTTTATCCTTGTTAATTCCTTGATCATTGTTCATTCCCGTTTACTTTTGTCTGCTTCACTTCCCTCCTGTGTTTGAAGTTCAAAGTTTCTCTGCACCTCTGATCTTTTGACTAGGAATACTTGGAACTCCTCTGTTTAATAAAAGATCCATCTTTTTCTTCATAAGATTATAGTTTGTGTTGCTGGCAAGTTGTTCTTGTCTGTAAGGCCACATCTATTACCTTCGAGGGTTTTGTATTCCAAGTTCTCTGCTTCTTTAGAGTGGTGGCTACTAAATCTTGTGTGATTCTGACTGTTGAATCTTCAGTACTTGCATTCTTTCTTTCTGGCTTGCAGTATTTTTTCTTTGACCTGAAACTTCTGGGTTTCATTATGATATTCCTGTGAGTTTCTATTCTGAGGTTTCTTTCAAGAGGTGACCAGGGGGTTCTTTCTATTTCCACTTTGCCCTTTGGTTTTAAGGGGATCTTGGCAGTTTTCTGTTAAGATTTCTTGAAATAAGATGTCTAGGTTCTTGTTTTGGTTATGGTGTTCATAGAGTCTAGTGATTCTTTTTTTAAAATTTTTTTGTGGGGCAATGAGGGTTAAGTGACTTGCTCAGAGTCACACAGCTAGTAAGTGTCAAGTGTCTGAGGCTGTCAAGTGGCAAGTGTCAGGTCCTCCCGAATCCAGGACCAGTGCTTTATCCACTGCACCACCTAACTGCGCCCGTGTCTAGTGATTCTTAAATATTTTCTCCTCGATTCATTTTCTTTTCCTTTTTTTTTTTTTGGTGAGGCAATTGGGGTTAAGTGACTTGCCTAGGGTCACACAGCTAGTAATTGTTAAGTGTCTGAGGCCGGATTTGAACTCAGGTCCTCCTGACTCCAGGGCCAGTGCTCTATCCACTCTCGATCCATTTTCTAAGACAATTGTTTTTGCTATGAGCTATTTTACATTTTCTTCCATTTTTTAGCCTTTTGACTTTGTTTTAATATTTCTTGTTGCCTCTTGCAGTCATTGGCTTCTATTTGGTCCCTTTGAATTTTCAGGGATTTTGTGGCTTGGACAAGGTTTTATGCTTCTATCAATGCGTTTATTCCCTTTTAAATTTTCTGGAATCATTGGAAACTTGCAGCAAGGAGGCCAGATAGACATTTACTGTAATGATCCAGAAATGAGAATTGTAATCTATAAACTACTACATGAAAGATTATTCCATATCATTAATAAGAGGAATGCCAATCAATTTTTACCTCGCACCTAGCAAATTGGCAAAGATGAAAAAAGAGAGGTGGTCAACATTGGAGGGACTGTGAGAAGACAGGCCACTGATATATCATTGGTGGAGATACAAATTAGACCAACCATTCTGGATAACAATTTGGAATTATATCCCTCCCAGCACCACCAAAGTGGATAAAATGTCCATATTCTCTGATCCCAGAGATCCAACTGCTAAGTGAAAATCTCATTTTCTGCAACCCCATGCACCCCAAACACCAGCTGTCAGTGCCTCCCCCTCTGATTACCTTCCAACTATTCTGGATATATATTGTATATACCCAATTATTTGCATGTTACGCCCCATATTAAAGTGTACACTCCATGAAGGCAAGGACTATTTTTGCCTCTTTTAAAATTTTATTTTTGCCTTTCTTTATTTTTGCCCAGAACTTACCAGTGTTTTGAAACATTGTAAATGCTTGTTAACTGGCTGACTAAGCAAAGAGCTCCCAGAGTGAGTCTCCACATAGAACAAAATATTTATGGCAGCAAACAGCTGAAAACAAAGTCAATGTTCATTGGTTGGGGGCTGGCCAAACACATTATGGCCCATAAATGCAATGCATATTTCTGTTACCTAAGAAATGATGGAAATGAAGCATGGGATGCTTCTCTGTTTCTTCCCTTCTTTGAAGGGATGCTGAATGGAAGAAACAAAAACAAAATGGAATGCCATGTAATTATACGAATCAAGTTTGGCCTTGGAGAAGAGGGGAGAGACTATACCTTGTTTCCTCTATTGCACGGGTGAGGGGAGCATTGGTATGGAATCTCATCTATGCTGGAAAGCAAGGTCCATGCATTGGTAAGTATGCCTAACTGCTTTTTCTCTCTTTCAATCTTTGTTACAGAGGATGGCACATTGGTAAGATCCAGAGAAGTGTGGAGACAAAATGTGCAGCTAAAACAGAAGATGTCAATAAAAATAACCTAAAGCATTTAAAAAAGATGTCTCCTCAAGAGGAATTATATTTTTGGATTGCACTGCAAGTACTTTCAACCCTTTTCTCTTATAATCTGGGGGAAAAAGGTTCTTCCCAGCTAACCTGATTGTTAGACTGAATTTGAGTCTCTATTCTAAAAAATATATAAATTTGGTGAATTTTCCAGCACACAATTCTTCATAATTTTCCAAACATGGAAAATCACCAGATTTCAATGTACCATCAACAGTGGGCACTGCCTTGAGCAGTAGAATGTCATTACAGGTTAGAAGATCAACGAAGTACTGTAGCTACACTATAAACACAAATGGAAAGAAACGAAAGAGGGAGGGAGGGATGGAGGGAGGGACAAAGGAATAAAGGAATGAATGGAGGGAAGGAGAGGGAATGAGCATTTATTAAGCACTTATTAATGTGCTAAGTACTTTAACAAATATTATCTCATTTAATCCTATAGCCACTCTGGGACATAGGTGCTATTATTATCCTTTTAAAGTTGAGGAAACTAATTAAAACAGCTCTGAGGTACCACCTCACACCTATCAGAGTGGCTAATATGACAAAAAAGGAAAATATTGGATGTTGGAGGGGATCTGAGAAAACTGGGATACTAAACCACTGTTGGTGGAGTTGTGAACTGATACAACCATTCTGGAAAGCAATTTGGAAGTATGCCCAAAGGACTATCAAACTGTGAATACCCTTTGATCCAGCAATACCACTGCTAGGTTTATATCCCAAAGACATCCCGAAAAAGAGAAAAATACCTACTGGTACAAAAGATATTAATAGCAGCTCTTTTTGTGGTGGCTAAGAATTGGAAATCAAAGGGATGTCCATCTATTGGGAAATGGCTAAACAAGCTGTGGTATATGATTGTAATGGAATATTATTGTGCTATAAGAAATAACAAGTAGGATGACATCAGAAAAACCTGGAAAGACTTACATGAACTGATTGATGTACATTGAAGTGAACAGAACCAGGAGAACATTGTACATAATGACAGAAATATTGTTCAATCAAGAACTGTGAATGATTTAACTATTCTCAGCAATACAACGATCCAAGATAATCCCAAAGGACTAATGATGAAGCAGACTATCCACCTCCAAAGAAAGAATTGATATTGATTGAACATAGACTGAAGCATGCTGTTTTTCACTTTCATTTTTTTCTTTTATTTGAGTCTTATACAAAATGACTAATATGGAAATGTTTTAAATCATTGTACATGAATAACCTATATCTGATTGTTTACTGCCTCAGGGAGGGAGGCAGGGAAGGAAGAATGGACAGAATTTGAAACTCAAAACTTTAAATAAAAATGTTAATAAGAGAAAAAATATTTAAATATGATAATGGGGCAGCTAGGTGGTGCAGAAGATAAAGCACTGGCCCTGGATTCAGGAGTACCTGAGTTCAAATCCAGCCTCAGACACTCAACACTTACTAGCTGTGTGACCCTGGGCAAGTCACTTAATCCTCATTGCCCCACAAAAAAAAATTATATATATATATATATATATATATATATATATATAAAGTTGAGGAAACCAAGAAAGCCAGAAATGCAGTGGCTTACTAAGGGTTACAGCCAGTGTATCTGAGCTCTATGCATTGTGGCGCCCTCCGGCTGCCTTTATTAATGTTTACCATATGCCAGGTACTATGATAATTCCTGAGATACAAACAGAATAAAAACGACAGCCCCTGCCTTCAAGGAGCTTACATTCTAGTGGGGGAAGACAACGCACAAGAGGGAGCTGAAAAGATGTAGGAGAAGAAGAGATGGAGACAGAGATAAAGAGCTGGAGAAACCCACAGTTTTCAAGTTGGAAGAGCTGGAAGGGAAATGAATAAAGGCTGGCAGGCCAGGGCTCCCCCCATGGGAAAAGGGGATGGGGCCTTGCAAAGGGCTGTCCCAGAGTGAGAAGGGCTCATGAGGTGGTTGCAGTGAGGCCCCAGGTGCTGAGGGAAATTCGGGGATGAGACAGCTGCAGAGGCAGACTGGAGTCTACCAAGTCAGCAACAGGGCCAAGAGGGGAGCAGGAACCCCAAGGTGGCAGAGAAGTGACTCGGGAGACAATGAAGTTCAATCTGCATCATATGTAAGCACAACAACTCAATCCCCCTTTTTAAGGAGCTCACTTTGGGGGGGGGGGTTATACTAGAAATATGTGAAATGTCTCGGACTTCTAATCTGTTGACACATTTCTTTTGATACAGAAACAGCTGTCACTGATTAACTATGTCAGCTGCACAAGGCTTCTGTGATACTACATTCGGTATTTTAACACCATTCATTATCTCCATTTTTAAAATATATTTTTTTAATTTTAGTGAGGCAATTGGGGTTAAGGGACTTGCCCAGGGTCACACAGCTAGTAAGTGTTAAGTGTCTGAGGCCGGATTTGAACTCAGGTCCTCCTGACTCCAGGGCCAGTGCTCTATCCACTGCACCACCTAGCTGCCCCAACATCATTCATTATCAAGCTTTCAGAAAATGAATCCTACAGATACTTTGCTAGAGTAGCGTAGGCCTCTGATGAAAGCACCAAGTGATAAGTATAAATACACTTTATTGGATAAACTCATCTTTTATTTAATAAACTTGGAAGAAATATTTGTGTTTAACAGTATTTGCAATCATTACTTCACATTTAAATTCACAAAAGGTACAAAACTATTGGGTGTCAACATAGGAAATAAGCATGTAAAGACTTATTTATATAAATTTTAACAACTGATAGACCATAATAATTGAAGAATGCTACTGATAGGTTAATAAAAAATAGTTCACTGTAAAATCCCACTTAAAGAGGCAAGACAGCTTCTTTCAAATAGTGCCAAATTAGCAGCATTGTCATTCCCGACACTTTCCAAAGCATTCTAACATCTTGCATGGAAACAATGATGGAAATTATACTGAATCCCAAATCTTGGGCAACCATGGTGTAGGCCATCTCACAAAGTCCCAGATTTGGGAATCCTGGAACACATGAACTTAGTCAAGGCAGCTTCAGAGCTCAGTCATACCCCTTCTTGATGACTTCAATAAGAACTTTGTGTGTGAGAAAAATTCTACGATAGACACTCTCTTTACTTTAGAGGAAAACCTAAGCAGCAATGCTAATGACCCACCCGGCACTTTCACAAATCCATCTGCGTTTATTTTCACTCTAACGACAATTTGGAAGATTGTTGAACGAGCAAGCTCATGATAGTTCTTTTCAAAGAGTTCAGACCCTGGAGAACAGCTCAGAGACAGTCAGGAAGGGCAGTAGAGAGAAGACCGATTGCCCAACCAGTCCCCCGCTAACAGGACAGGGAGGACGCCTCTGCTAACCTGCTGAGCTCACAGGAAACAGGAAGCCTCCCGCTGGCCAGCCTCCCCACCATGGACAGCGACCGGGACAGAGGCGTTCAGTGCTTGGCTGTCTGGCTTTTGCCCATGAGGCTGGAGGACCTCTCTCTCTCTTTAGTAATCTCCATCTCGATCTTGGCTTTGATTTTGTCCCAGTCTACCTGAAGCTACAGAAACACAAAGGAGAAAAATGTTCATGTTAATGTTGCCTTTGGTGACAACCACCAACCATCTGAGGGGTCCCAGGGAGAGCAGCCCCTTCAGTGCAGCTGCACTGCAAGGGGAACTCGTACCTCAAAATAACAAATCTCTTGGGAATAAGAGTCATTTGTACCAAGTTGGCCTCGGCTGGGGGCGGCCAGGGAGGCAGAGGTCATTGTGACTCTTCAGATCATGTCCTCCCAAGGCTGGACCAGAGGCCAGGTCCAGTGTAGGGAAAGCCACACTCCAGAGACACTCCCCACATCATGGGGAGAGATTGGGGTTTTTTTGTTTGTTTTAGTGAGGCAATTGGGGTTAAGTGACTTGCCCAGGGTCATACAGCTAATAAGTGTTAAGTGTCTGAGGCCAGATTTGAACTCAGGTCCTCCTGACTCCAGGGCCGGTGCTCTATCCACTGCGCCATCTAGCTGCCCCGAGAGATTGTTTTTAAAAAATAAAATGTTTTGTTGAAGATACCGTAATGCTGAATATTAGTCCAACCCACTAATATTGCTTTTTACACTTCAATTAATTTTAGTGAATAAAGCACCACACAACTTTCCAGTGGCTTCCCTCCTGCCGGGATTCTATCCAGATGAATGTTTTCATCTGTTTTTCCTCTCTGATTGCACAGGCCACACTTCCTTCAGCCAGTCTGGTGTGTACTTTCCATTATTTCCTGACAGTCTTTCCACACCTTTTTACATTCCTGAAACTTGTCCATCTTGATGGCATCACGGGTCCCTGTGACGTTGGGGTAGAGCTTCCTCTGATCTCATGCCACGGGACAAGCCAATGAGACTAAGAAGCCATAGGCAGGAAGAAAGGCATCCCCCAGGAAGATGGAGCAGGCTAAAAGTGCTCTTGTGATGAGAAGAGGAGCCATGGGAGGTGTGAGGAGGGAGGAAAAGGCTTGGAGGAGGCTCTGGGGAGACCCAGACAGTGAGCTGATAGGGGAGGCATGGCAGGATTGCTCAGCAGCAGTGAGGACCCAGCTGAGGTGGTGTGTCCTAAATCTGTAGTGGATTCATCTTTACCTCGATGTAAATGAACCTACCCAAACCTAATGTTCCTTGGTGGGCCCCTTTGTGCCATCTCTGTACTTGCTCAGTCTCTCCACGGACAAAGCAGAGGTTTGTGGGCAAGTGTACGAGTCATGTGACCTCTGCCTCAGTTTCCTCTTCTGTAAAGTGAGATGATAATAGCACCAGCCTTCCAGGTTGTGTGAGGATTAAATGAGATGGCAATTGTATGGCTCTTAGCACAGGGCAGGTATTTAACACATGCTTATTTCCTTCCTTCCTTCCTGGTTGGTGAGAAATGCTCTTGTGTAAATCTTCTCACTGTGCTTTCCAGGAAATGTCTTTGCTTTGAGCTAATTTGATCCTCCAGCCAGTAAGTGAAAGGTAGAGTTCAAATCCCACCTCCTACACCCACTAGCTGGGCGACCCTCGGCAGCCACTTGACTTCGGTCCGCCTCAGTTTCTTCGGTTGTCCAATGGGGGTGATGATAGCACCGCTTTGCAAACCCTGAAGCCCTGTGTAAATGGTAGGGCTGGTGTACTCGAGTGTGAGGTGGACAGGCACACGAGGACCGCTGTCCACTGGAGAACCCCTCCTGCAAACGGGGGACAGACCACGGGAGGCGGCACTTCTACCGTCCCACGCCATTATTTGGCCAGTGTCATCTTTCTTGGGCTTGAGTCTGACTTAGACCTGGTCTCAAAAGCCCTCAAAGGCCTGGCTCCATTCTACCTCTTCAGCCTGATCTCATGCTGCTCCCCTGATGACACTGTGTTACCTTCAAATTAGACTTGTTCCTTGTGCTCAACATTCTGTCTCTAGCCCATGCCGAGAACACATTCGCTCCTCAATCTGTCTCTCCACATCCTTCAAGGCTCAGCTCAGGTGTCACTGCCTCAATTAGTCTTCTCTGACTCCCCTCAGTTGTACCATCCTTAACCCACCTTGTGTTTACTTATGTCAACTGGATGCCATATCGCCCAGGCCTAGCAGAATATAAGCTTTTTGAGGGGAAGGAGTTTTTGATTCTGCATCCCTAGTGCTCAGCATGCCCTATGGAGAGCAGATGCTTAATAAATACTTGCTTAACTGAATTTCTCAATTTTAATAATGAGTATGAGACTCATTTATGATAGCCGGGGGTTGTTTGCAGATTCTCTCTTATTACTTTTTCAAGATGCCTGGGAAGGTGTTTCCCAATTCTAATTATTAATCGCCCAAAGCTGAACAAATTAGGAATGTTTGGCAGATGGACTCCAGGTAGGGGGAAAAGGGGAGAATCAGGATAACTTTTTAAGAGTTACATTCTAAGATGAGCAGGATGCTCTCAGAAAAACCTGGAAAGACTTACATGAGCTGATGCAAAGTGAAATTCATTGTGTACAAAGAAATAGCAATATTGTAAGATGATCATCTGTAATTAACTTAGCTATTCTCAGTAATACAATGATCCAAGACAACTCTGAAGGACTTATGAAAAATGTGATCCATCTCCAAAGAAAGAACTGATGGTATCTGAATACAGATTGAAGCATATTTTTGAGTCTCTTTTTCTTAAGTTTTTTTTAATCTGTTTTCTTTCACAATCTGACTAATATGGAAATGTTTTGCATGATTACATAGGTATAGCTTATACTGAATTGTTTGCATTCTTAAGGGGGCTGGGGAGGGAGGAAGGGCAGGAGGAAGAGAATTTGGAACACAAAGTTTTAAAAATGGATGTTAAAATTGTTTCTACTTGTAATTGGGGGGGAATTCTAAATAAATGAAAAAAAGTGTTACATTCTAAACTCTCACTTGAATAGGATCACATATTTAATATAGGATTAGTTCAACTCATTCATTTTATAGAAAACTGAGTGCTTGGTGAAGGAGAAGGAATTGCCCATGGTCACACAGGAGTTGTAGAGTAGAGAAGATTCAAATTTGGGTCTGCTGACTCCAAACCTAGCACTTTCTCTAGGGCAGAGGAGACCAACACGGAGCCCACATCAAAGGAACCAAATTAAAATGTGATTGGAAAATAATGAATAAAATTAATAAGAGACATAACGCAGGCATTTTAAGACTAAGTTAATGTGTGGCTGCGGGGATCATTTTGATTTGTGGGACACCCCTGCCCTAGTCCCCAAACTTGGCAGCATCTCAGTGGACGAGGGGCAGCCAACGCTAGCAATGGGAATATTAAGAAGGGCCACGAAGAGCTGGGGGTCCACCCGAGAGCCCTCCTCTTTCTTCACCAGGAGGTTCTCGGTCCCAGTGACCTGCCAAGCTTGTCTTCCCGCTGGAAGAACCGCAAACTCCCAGGAACCAGTCAGTACGAAGGTGCAGAAAGGAAGATGCCTGCTTCGGTAGGTAAGCATGCGGACTGGGTATCTCGTGCTTGCTCTTCTGATGCACAAGTACCCTGCCAAGAACAACCCAGCTGTGGACACGGATTGCAGGAAGAGAACATTAGAATTAGCTTTCCTGTTCTTTCCTGGCCTTTTTCGTCTCCTCCCCCCTGGCAGAGTCACCAAACAGGATTTCCCCTGGAGAATACAGCAGAAGGCATGGTCAAAGATGGTATCTGCCATCACTCAGTTTCCTGAGCATTGGGCTGGTGCCCACCTAGCACTGTGAACAGCTCCTGGTTTGTTCTGGACAGAGGACAAGGCAGGGCTCTCAAGGAGGAAGAGACTGGAGGTCCTATGCTTCCTTGGTCTGATGTGAAAGCATTATGAGGGCAGGGGAGCCCATCACTTTGCTGAGCCTCAGGTTCCGGATCAATAAAACAGAAAAGATAACACCTGTACCCTCCCTGGGCTGTTGGAAGAAAGTGCCTTCTAAACCCGGAAGTGCCACAGAAATGTAAGCTGTTATTACAAATTCATCATTCATTAACTAAATAAGCTGAACTGATGTGTCTGTTGTTCATAATAAGACTGAATTCTGCTGGCAAAGCACCTTGCAAATCCGGCCCTCCTCCTATTTAAGGAGATTTAATTATCACAGCAACATCAAGACAATCATAATGATGCTACATCCATAAACTTGATCTAGTGGTTCTCTATCTATCTGCGTGTATGTGTGTACAGGTGGATAGACAGACCGACAGACAGTTCTGCTTGGCTACTACTCCTATTTTCTACTTAGGACTGGAGGGTTCTTTGTTAGGAATGTGTCAACGTTCTGTTAGTGAGAGAAAGTTCTTATATGCTGGATTTACTACATCTGAAAAACTGAGGTCTTTATAGGACATCTAGGAAACCAAGATGATGTGGTCTGTTCATTCTATTGCAGACTGTTTTCCCTTTGCTTTTGTAATCGAGATTGCACTGACTTCCTTCCATCGGACCTGCCTCAAAAGGCTTTAAACGTCCTGTTTCAGTCTGAATATTTCCCTGGAGTCTATTTATTAAGGAAGGCTATCAGCAAATATCAAAGATGACCAGCTAAATGGCCTTGTGGGAGAGGCTCCCCACCATTCATTTCATCTTCATCTATCATCTTCAAGCTTAAGGTTCTAAGAGAGGCCCAGGAATCCACTCAGTTTTGGAGGCACTAGAATGAGACTTGGCCCAGTTTTGAAGTGATTCCAGCACAGAGGGCACACATAGGGCTGAGTCAATTCTGGGGTCAACCTGGCAGGATGTGTCCTAGACAGAGCAAGACAAATAAGAGTTCAGATCCTAAAATGGACTGGGAGCCATCTTTGATGGAAAAAAAGCAATGCCTAGACCCAAGTCAAAAGTGAACCAGACTGGGGCAGCTAGGTGGCGCAGTGGATAGAGCACCGGCCCTGGAGTCAGGAGGATCTGAGTTCAGATCCGGCCTCAGACACTTGACACTTGCTAGCTGTGTGACTTTGGGCAAGTCCCTTAACCCCAATTGCCTCACCCCCCCCAAAAAAAAGGTCTTAAAAAAAGTGAACCAGACTTCTAGTGTGTATGGAGGGACAGCATGGTGGAAGCGTGATAACATGGGATGGAGGTGCCACTTGCTATTATCCTACATCTGGCTCCAAATGTGAAAATCTGGGGTAATTACATGTTCAGGATTCTTATAAATCATTCACACATATAAATATATGGTGTATGTGGATGGAACCAAGTTCATTAAAAGTTAATCGTTTTGGGGCAATTAGGTGGTGCAGTGGATAAAGCACCAGCCTTGGATTCAGAAGGACCTGAGTTCAAATCCAGCCTAAGACACTTGACACTTACTAGCTGTGTGACCCTGGGCAAGTCACTTAACCCTCATTGCCCCACAAAATAAAAGAAAAAAAAAGTTAATATCTTTCCCTTTTGTGAGACAAAAAATATTCTTCATCAGCCTTATGCATATTATATTTGATGAAGGGAATTAGAAGGATTCCATTATGGGCTGTGCCATGATGTAAGTGCCAACTCATGGAAAGGTACAACAAGCAGTCAAGCATTTGAAGGGTTTGTTTTTCACTGAGGTCATAACAATTATTCTTTAAAACAGCAAAAATAACTTTTGTTCACGGCAAACAAAGGTAGTTGTGAGAGGAAGACAAAGTCAGATGAGCCTCTCGGTCCTCCTCCAGACTACGTGAGCTCATGGATGTTTCTGAAATCAATCACAATAAAACCATTTCTTGATGGCTGGCCAGACACCTGTCGCTCCCCAGAAGTCACAGTCAATCGCCTGTGCCCACATGAGGCGCTTCATAGCCTCCAAATAAGACTGCCAGCTGAGAGCTATCGTCTGACCAACAACGACAATGAAGGTCTTGCTTCGGCAGCCATCCAGTTTGTGAAAATGGTTTTCACTGACACTGAAGACCAGCGGACTCCCAGTGTTTTTGCTCACTGACCATTATCATTAAATGTTTTTGAGCACATACCTCTAATCTGTATATTATTTATGCTTCCACATAAATTATACACACGTCCTACTGGACTGATAATTATGTACATTAGAAACCTTACACAAAATAGAAAGTGCAGAAGGATGACATGAAGATGAAATAATACTCAATCCTATGGTCAGTAGGGAGTGTGGACTCCCTACTGAGAGTATGATGGATAAAGCTGCAGTTGACCAAGCAGACGAATGATGTGGTCAGACCTACACTTTAGAAAGATCCCTTTGGCAGCTGAGTGGAGGATGGAATGGAGAGGGAAATAACTTGAGGCAGAAAGACCCATCTGTGAGGCTACTACAATGGTCCCGGTGTGAGGCCCCTGATAAGGGCACACACCAGGGGGTGCAGTGTCAGACGAGGGGTGTATAGGAGAGATGTTGCAAAGACAGAAGCAGCAAGATTTGCTAATAGGATGGATATGACACGGAGGCTGAAAAAACCTGGGTGACCAGGAGGACAGTGGGGCCCTTGATGCTTATGGGGATGTTTGGAAGACGGGAAGGCTTTGGGAGGAAAAGACAATGTGATGACATTGGTGGTCCGGTCCACAATCCATTCAAACCTGTTCATCTTGTGTGGTTTTCTCTATGCTACCCAAAACAAACAAACAAAAAGGAGTAGGGTTCTTACTCACTGGTCACTACCACCATGCCCACTTCAGTTATGAGGTGATGTGGGGGTAGAGGGTTGTGACACAATGCTCCCAATAAGACCTGAGCAACTGCTGTCTATGGGCAGTGATCAGTTCAGGGGTCCATAGCTGGCTCAGAAGTGGGGAGACGGGAGGAAGTAGAAGGGTGGAGTGTTTGGGGGATGGATACAGGTAGATATAGTTATGCTGAAGGGAGGGTAGGATGGGACCTCTCTTCTTCTCACCCTCTGACTGGCTGATCCCCACTTGGGATCAGACCATAACCCCCCAGGGGTGGCTTGATGGACCCCTTCTGGATCACTGCTAAAGACCACAGAGAAGGGAATCTTGTTGATGGTAAATTCTAGAGAAGTCACAGTTACATCCGCACACCTTTCCATAGGATTTCACACTTTATAAAGGACTAATCTCACAAGTCTTCTTTGAAAGAGATAGTACAACTATTATCATGTCTACTATACAGATAAGGAAAAGAAAGTTGAGACAGGTGAGATGATGTGTTCAGAGCCAAAGCCAGGCAGAAGCACCGAGGCTGGGACCCCAAGCTGGCCTTCTGACTCTAAGGCCAACACATTCTCTACGTGTCACATAATAATCATTAGCAAGACCAGAGAGGGGACTGACCTGTGCCAAACCCAGACTCTGCTGTCATGGGTGCCATTGACCCAAATGGAGAAGTACAGAGAGCTTCTAAGATGCAGCTCCTAGTGTTAGGAGCTCATTAGGAAAGAAACAAAAACTCTCTAGTTTGTTATTGATGAATTTCAAGTCCACGTGACAGAGATTCGTCCTCTCCTCCACGTTCTTCCATAATTCCTTTTTTGCAGGTCAGATGAAATCACCTACTCATGTCCACCTTGAAAGCACGTAAGCGGCATAAACAAAAAACCAAGTCCAGGCTGCTTCTCAGACGGTGTCTTTGAAATGGACTGTAATTCCAAAGTTAATTTCAGAATTATCTGAGTTTCAATTTGGGTTCTAATATGAAAGAAAATCTTAAGAAATGAGCTGACCAGAAAGGAGGTGTGTTTATTCTTCTGTCTCACAGTGCGCCCTGGAGCAAGCCTCACTTCTGTTGCCTATGAAGTACTCATCGTCCTAGGCTGAGAAACTTAATAAATAAGCCATGGGGATGATGATCTAATTACCGACTTTCAGGTTATACTCCCAATTTTTTGCAATATCTCGCTGATTCGGGATAACCAGAGTTAATCCATTCAGCTTTGGAAGTCTCACCCTGGGCTTTGGCTGCCCGAGTGAAGTACAAATTCCATGACACCACTAGTTCTAACTGGCCCCCAGCCCCCAGTCACACCATGCTTCACAGCCTGTCCATTCCAGTAGAGAGTCCTGCTCCCACTGCCTCCTCTTGCTCTGGGAAGGGAGATCAGATTCATACCACTGCTCCCAGGAGGGGCCTGCCTGGACCCACATTCCCCATCCCTGGGCAGGAAGTGCCTCAATTGCGTGTGTGCATCCTCAGAACTTGTGCCCGTTCATCCCTCATCTGTGCCTTTTCCCTTGCCAAGGAGGACCAGGAGCTAAGCCGGTTTGAGCATCACAGAGATCTCTGTGGGAGGATTTGGGCTCTCAAGTGTCTTCCCTTCATGAGATCTCCCACATTCCTGGGAATCGAGAATCGGCGGGCTCCCCCCGAGCACTCTGTGCTCTCTTCTCGAGCTCTCCAAGGCTTTCACAATCCATCGTCACCGAGACGCTTCTATCAACACCGAAGCTATACTCCTGCAAAGCCCACAGTTTTAGAACACAAATGGTCATTTAAAGGAAAATCCCCCAAACTCTGAATTCCAGTAGGTTTCCAACAGCATAACCACTGAAGACGTCTTCAACTTCATGCAATCCGCGAGATGCTCTCGAGGTTTTTCTGATGCAGAATAGGAAAAATCTGGGGTTCTAGGCAGATATGTGGCTTCCCTAGAACAGTGCAGAACAAGAAAAATCCACTGGGGAAAAGAGAAAGATGAGGGGAGCAGTAAGAAGAGAAGGGAGAGGCAGCATGATGGTGAGAGAGGGATGCCTTTGGATTCAGAAGACCTGACTCCCTCTGACAGTCACTGCTGTATGACCCTGGACAAGTCACTTTCCTCCTCCGTAAAATAAGAGGGGCCCTTATGGCTCCTAATCCATGATCCTAAGACAAGTGTAGAAATTGCAAGTAGTGGAAGGAAAGAGATGTCAAAGTCCAAAATAACAAGTGAGTTTTCAGGAAATAAAGTAACAGAATAAAATGCAATCAAAGAATGGAGAACAGAGCCCAAAAAGAAAGCCACAGAGTGCCAGCGGCTGCCCAAACCTTCCTCCAAGGCTTGAGGACGGTCCCACTGATGCAGCTGCAAAGCCCACGACGGTGGCTGAAGACAAATCAGCCACGCAGCCTGGCAAGAGGGGCTCTGGGAGCTCAGCTTTCTGACATCCCAGTCCCAGCGTGGGTGTCGCCCTCCAGCCACCTCCTTTGCCATGAGCCAATGACCCCTACATTACCAGGGGGCCCAAGACCAACAGGCTCCCTGACCCGTGGGGAGACTGGCTTCCTCTGCAGACCACTGCACATGATTGTGAGTGACTGAGCCACAAGTCCTCCTGACTTTGATAGAGACAGCATGACAGAGTAGACAGGGTTCAGAGGGCCTAGCCCCAGACACCTCCGCGCTGTGAGACCCTGGGCAAGGGTCCTAACTTCTTACAGCCTCAGTTTTCTCCTCTCTGAAATGGGGATGGTAATCCTAGCACCCACCTCCCAGGGCTGTCATAAGGAACAAACGAGATTGATATTATTCATAATAGGTAGCAACGTCCTAAGTTTAGAATCACAGAACACGTGACCTTTAGTATTTCTCTATGAAAAGCAGTTACCTTAAACAATAACACTTTCCATGGTTGATGCTGATATTCGGTATTCCCTCAAAAGGGAGGGAAACAGCCTTTGCTCATTAGCTAAGTCTCCAATTACTTTACCCTTCACAAGAAGAACTAGAGACCATACGGGAACATGGAAAGCAAACTGGATCAAGGATCAGGAGCCCTGAGTTCGAGGTTGCCACTTGTGATCTCGGGCAAATCTCATTCGCTGTCTCTGGGTCTCAGTTTTCTCCAATAGGAAACAAGGAGATGGGGAAGATAAGAAGCCTGAGACAACATCTATTTCTGAAATTTTTGTGAAGAAATAGGAACTTGAAACATAATGGTAGAAAGAACGAGAGTAACACATACTTAAAAAGATTTGGAGACAGAAGATAAAGATACTCCTTGTGTTAAAATTTTCCCTCCTAATTTCTCATTTGACTTACTAACGATAAATACTAAATCCTTGATACTAAGAAGCTCTCTATTTGCAAAGAGTTTTCAGTGCCATGAATCAGAAAACTATGTAAGAACGTAAGCTTCTGCTAGATATAATACAATTTCCTGGAAGGTAAAGACTGTCTTCTCATCATAGTCATCTGAATATAGGCTACGTGCACTAAAATGGAATCTCTGAAAGGAAAAAATAACATAAATGATAGGGGGCATTCAGGTTTTAGACAAGCCAAATTTGGGGGGAAGGAGTCTCCTCTGTATTCAGACAATATGGTAATGAATGCTGATGATCATGAAAAAGAAGAAGAGCAATGCACACAGGAGCTAGATTATAGAACCCTCCCCCCATCAAGGGGGAGGTGCCCTTCTATCCCCCTGCTCCCTGCAGCCTGCAGGTCAGACTACTTGGCACTGCAGTGCAACAAGGAACTTTGTTCTACCTGAAGGGTTAGGAAGTGGCAGCGAGGTGGCACAGTGGATAGAGCACTGGCCCTGGAGTCAGGAGGACCTGAGTTCAAATCCAGCCTCAGACACTTGACACTTGCTAGCTGTGTGACCCTGGGCAAGTCACTTAACCCCCATTGCCTCACTTAAAAAACAAAAATAAAAGATAACACAGTATAGTGGAGATTCCAAAAGTATCAAGGGAAACCAGCCAAATTGGGTATAATAAATTGAAAGACAATTATAACAAGATAAGAAAAATTCTCTTTTAGCCTGATTATGACATTCATATAAGATATTATTACTATCAGCATTTTAATTTGTACTAATACTTACCCCTTCTGCATACTGCAAATATCGTTTATTAGTTTCCTGTTTGCCAAATGTCTCCAAAAACTTTTGCCGGTACGCAAGAACCGTGTCAACGTGTGTCTTGTGTTTTACAGCCAACTCAAGGGCCCTGTGAGAAGAAACAGAAAGGGAGGATGAAGGGCCCAGGCCAAGCCTGCCACAGGGGTAGCCCCTGTCCACACTGGCCCTGTTGTCTTCACTTTGACTCTTACCAGGCTGGAATACACAATGGATCACCTGGCTCTTGGATCACTTTGATAAATAATGCAAACAATCTGAGCCAATTTCAAAAGCCAGTCAGGGATTTCTCCTGCTGAGTGGACAGCTGAACTAAATTCAGGACTACAATAACCATACTTTTTTCACCAACCTCTCGCCACCAGCCTATAAATGTAGCAACAATCAGGCAGCAGCTGCAAAGACTTTTTGGAAGCAAGCAAATTACAAACTTTTTCAAGTCTTAATAGTTTAAAATGGACACAGCAGAAACGTCCTTCTAAATCCTCATCTAAATTCTTTGAAAAAGAATAAATAATCACTCTTTCAAGTTAATATAATCTCATCTAGAATAAGTGAACACCCACGTTACTTCTCTAAGGGATATTTTAGCAAACAAAAACTGGGGCCCTCAATGGATTGTGGGATAATAGATTTTGGCAGGAAGGGACCTTGTAAGGTACAGCCCACTGATCATCTAATTCAATCACCCTCATTTTACAGATAAGGAAACTGAGACTTGGCAAAGTTAGGAGACATGTCTGAGGCCACACGGGTCATATCAGAGGGGGGATCTGAGTCAGAACTAGTGTTCTTTCCACTGAGACCCTGAGTTTGGGCCTTGGTCAACATTCGGAATGGTGCTGCCTGTGTGAAAAGTAAAGAACCGATTACAATTCCACACAACCCTATGGTCTACAGATTGTTAGCACTGCTCACTAGCATCTTCTTTATCAATTAATACTATACAATACTAGAAACACCCCAGCACTTCTCAAATGTCGGCAAACCCTTATGTAAGCATGCTTTTCTTTCTATCCTCAGAAGTCACTGTTATATTTTCTTATCACATTTGGTCTCCCAGAAGTCCCTAGACCTAAAGTGTCTATTAAAACACAACAGTTGGGCAGCTATGTGGCACAATGGATAAAGAAGCGGCCCTGGATTCAGGAGGACCTGAGTTCAAATCCTGCCTCAGACACTTGACTCTTACTAGCTGTGTGACCCTGGGCAAGTCACTTAACCCTCATTACCCCACCAAAAAACAAAAAAAACCCTCAACAGCCAAGAGTTTGCAGCCAAGATCATCTCAGGCAGGCTGCCCTTTTTATAGATGGGATAAGTGAGGCTCAGAGAGATTAATGACCAACCCACAGCCCACAGCCAACGAGCAGCAGAAATGGGATTTAAATCCCAATTCTCACACTCTTAGCCCACCACACACACAAAGCTCTTGAGCTGGAAGAACTGGGGTGCAGATCCTGCCTGAACAAAGGCTTCCTACTGGTGTGATCACACCCTGCAGGTCACACCCTCATTCATTAAACAAGGAGACTGGATGAGTTAAGATCTTAAACTCTCTTCCATCTAAAATTCTGTGACTTATGATTTAAAAAACATTTATGAAATAGGAAGAATAAAGGCCTGGCTCCAGAGATATACTCTATATAAGACAAGTACTTGCTAGGCAACTCACTCATGAAAAGAAATCTCATGAACTAAATGCCCCAAATCTGGGCATTTCATTAGTGGAACACACACACACACACACACACACACACACACACACACACACACACACACACACACACTTCACTCATCATTTCTTGCTGCAAATTATTTCTGGCAGCATGGCCAGTCAGATAAAACATTTTTATTCATTCCCCCAAACCTTCATCAGGTCCCTTTGATGGGCAGGACTCTGTACAGGGTGTTTGGGATATAAAGAAAAAAAAGACCCCTGTCCTCAGGGAGCTTACATTTTGCTAATATGAATTCATGAATAAATACACATCCCCTCAAGGGCATTTGATCTGGGAGTTGCTCCACAAACCCCATCCATCCAGCACTTGAGCAAAGGGCAAGGGCTGCCCGTGAGGACTGAGGGGAGCCTGACATTGGCGATGCCAGGCCACAAACCTCCCTCCTGCCCACTTCACACAGTGGGATCAGGAGTCCGGCCCTATGGTTCCCGCCCTTTGTGAACTTTGGGATTCCGGATTCTCACGGGCTCCACTCTCTACTCTGCCTCTACTGTTCTGAGGGGGAGTGAGGGAGAGTTCTGGATGGAACAAAGCGTTAGCCGCAGCGTCCCCTTAGGGAGACCCCGCATCCAACCAACTTTCCAGACCAGAGATATGGATTGGTGGTGTTCCTCTGAGCCCAGCATTTAGACAGCTGTCACAAAGGGATAGTGTGTGTGGTGTGGACACAAAGTATCCGGGATTGGATGGAATATTCTTTTCGTGCTGGACGGCTACTTCCAAAGTGCTCTTCAAGTCTAGCTTGGGTTGACGACGATACCTTACCACACTTAGGAGACAACGAACTCCAAAATTATGTGGGAGTCACAGAAACAGTCTGTCTGTGATTCTAAAATGGTTATTTGGCAGCTAAACAAATGCGACATTAGGCTCTGAATTTGGAAGAAGTCCACGGGTCTCTGTGTTCATTTTAATAGGCTGCATATAAAGTTATTTCAAAATATGATCTTTTAAATACCCTGATCAAACCCCAAGCACTTTGTTTAACCCAGACAGCGTCAGAGAGGAGTTAAGTGCTGAAGGTGCTGCTCTCCCTGCAGCCTCTCCCTTCTGAAGGCCTCAAGGAAGCTCCTTCAGCTCCGAGCTTGTCCCCAGGGCTTCTAAGGGGCCTCCATCAGGCACAATCTGCATGAGAAGCACAGATACCTGGGGGAGAGAGTCTGCTTCTCAATAGGAGCCCAGGGTGGGAAGGGGCTTCTGATCATCTCATCTGACCTCCCCATATGAGAGACGCCTCACTTGCCTTCAGCCCCAGCTCCCGGACCTTCTACTAGAGGCCAAGGCCCTTCCTCGTGTGGATGGCTGACTGAACCACCACGTATGGGGGAAAGAGCCCTGATTATTGGCGGCATAACTGGGGGCAAACCTCTCGGCCTCTGAAGGCCTCCATTTCTGCAGCCCTGAAATGAGCAGGTGGGACTAGATGACTTCAGAGGGCTCCCTTCCAGCCCTAAATGTAGGATTTTAAAGTTTGGGGGATCGTATAGTTTTTTTAACAAAGAAAATGTCCACAGAATATCAAAATGTCGTTATTCTTTTTAAAAATCTGTATAATTTGCTAATGGAGACACAACAAAAATGTCTCAAATACCTTCAGTTGCTGCACCATTATTCCACACTGACCTCCAATGTTCTGGCTAACCCATCCCTAGAATTACAGTCCTCAGTCCTTGGTCTGATGTTGAAAGCCCTCTACAATAGGGCTACAATAGACCTTTCAGTCTAATTTCTTTTGGCGTCCCTTAGGAGATGCCATTCATGCTGGCTATCAGGCTTTCCCCACAGGTGACACACAGTATGCTCTCTCCCCCTCGGTGACCCTCTGCATGTGCCATGTATCGTCCCTTCTAAGACTTCCTTCCAAGCACCACTCGGGCACAGAGACATTCATAACCCACCAACTGTTGGCACTCTTTTTTTTTTTTTTGCGGGGCAATGGGGGTTAAGTGACTTGCCCAGGGTCACACAGCTAGTAAGTGTCAAGTGTCCGAGGCCGGATTTGAACCCAGGTCCCCCTGAATCCAGCGCCGGTGCTTAATCCACTGCGCCACCCAGCCGCCCCCAACTGTTGGCACTCTTGTCCACTGGAAACTATGTGGTGCTATCTGGCATGTACTTATGTTGGTACAGCACCTGCCCTGGAACTAGGGCCCAACCTTTATATTGCTCCTGACATCCTGACCGCTGGGTTCCTCAGCCGGCTCCCTTCCATGACCTCCTCCTCCACGCCACTTTGGCCCTTGATCTCACCATCACCTAAAAATAGCTCCACTTCTGGGTCCATGAACTCTGAAACTCCCTTATCGGATAAAGCCTGTCATTCGTCCTCCTCATCACGACCTCTAATCGCTTGACCCCTCCCTGTGCTTGACCCCTTAGGGTACCAGTTCAACCTCTCGAGTTCCTTGTTCCCCCGTCCTGTTGCCGATTGTGTCCGGCCAAGTGTCTCCCCTTTCACCCTTCACTCCTACTCACGCGCTTCCAAATGAAGCTGGGGAAAATCACAAAATCAGACTGACCAGATCCATGACAAATTAATGCTGTGTGTGTAACCTCTACTGGGCCCTAACTGCTGACCCTATCCCACCCCTCCAGGGGCTTTTCCCTGACCTCCCTCACACATCTGCCTCCTCCCCTACCTTCGTGATGTGGTGACCCTTCTCCTTACCAAGACAGACCCAGAACATAACTGATATGGAAATTTGTTTTTTGTAACTATACATCTGTACTGGGTTCTATTTTTTTTTTTTTTGCCTTCCCAATGAGTGAGAGAGGGGGAGAAGGAAACAATTTGGAACTGAAAATGAAATAAAACTGAATTTTTACAAATAGAAAGTGAGCTCCGTGAGGAGGGACTCTCACTTTTCAATCTGTATCCTTAGTACTTGTTACAGTAATAGTAAATACATGCTTCATTCGTCCGTCCGTCCATCCATCCAATCCCTTCTCAGTGCCCTAGGTGACATTCCAAGACTAGGAGGTTGCAGAGGACATGCTGACCTGCATTGGTGGAAGGCTTTGAAAGACTGGTATGGACAGAGAAGAACCAGAACAGGAAAACCCTTGGGTTGGGGAAGGAACCTCAGAGGGATCAACCCGTGTCTGAATGAGAATTCCTTCTCCAACATGCCTGGCAGAGGTTATTCGGCAATTGCTCACAAGTCTTTCGTTAATCAGTCAGTCAACAAGCGGCAGCCAGGAGCAATGAAGTGAATGAGGTGCTGAGCCTGGAGTCAAGAAGACCTGAGCTGAAATTCAGCCTCAGACCCTGGCTGGCTGCATGGCTTTGGGCAAGTCACCGAAAAAAAACCAAAAAACCCAAGCCTCTGTTTGCCTCAGTTTCCTCCTCTGTAAAATGAGGACAACATGAGCAACTGCCTCCCGGGGTGGCTGTGAGGATAAAATGAAACGATATTTCTAAAGCACTTAGCGCCATGCCTGGAACACAGTAGGTACTTTAAACATGTTAACAGCTATCCTCATTATTGTCGTCACATGCCGGCTATGGAGCTTAGAAAGGGCAACCCATGCTCTCACAACAGGGGGCCTCTGGTAATAATAATAATAATGTTCTGACACTCCCCCCAGCGCTTCATTAGGAAACAGAGTGGGACTCAGCCAGCTTGGGAAGGTCCTTTCCAGGTATTGCTAACGACGACTGCCATTAAAATCAGAGAGAAGGACTCGTGCATCCATTGCTCCCACATAAAACTGGTACCAGCACATGTAGACCACTGGATTTCATTGTCTCTTATTTTTCCATGTGTACTTTGTTCTATTCATCTATCTCTCTATTTTTTTTTTGGGGGGGGGCAGGGCAATGCCGGTCAAGTGACTTGCCCAGGGTCACACAGCTAGTAAGTGTCGAGTGTCTGAGGCCGCATTTGAACTCAGGGATGTTAGGAAGGGGGAGAGCTTGGGAGAGACAGACCGAGTTAAGTTTCAGGCAGGTGAGTTTTCAGTTCTGTGGGACATTTGATCTGAGATGTCCAACCGACAGCTGGAGCCGAGATCAGAACCAACAAAGAGTTAATTAAGTACCTAGCAGGTCTAAGAACCGTCATCAACCTGGAGATGCTAAGCGGTGTCGACTTTGGGATCCGTCTGATTGTTAGGAAAGGCTGTTACGAGTGGAGGTCCAAAGGCAGAAATGAGCTGGGTGGGAGGAAGAAGACTTGAGGGGTGTTCTGGACAGTGGGGGAAATGAGGCTGAGTCAGTCAAAGAGGCAGCCCAACAGAGTGGACAGAAAGCTGGCCTCGGAGTCAGGGTTCAAATTATGGATGAAATCTGTTGGCTGTGTGATGCTGAGCAAGTGAACGAACCTCTAAGCCCCGCTAGGCAGTGGCTGAAATGGATAAACTGCAGAGCAGCTGTACATCTTCACTAGCACAGTTTCTTCACCCGGAGATCCCTGCATCAATGAAATCGTATCCTCAGGCCCCCACAAAAGTCAGAGAGAGATGATGGAGCACTCTAATGCCACACTGAGGAATTCTGGGAGCTCACGGGCCACCCAAGGCCATACAGGTGCCGGGGGCACAGCTGGGATTCAAACCCAAGTTCCTCTGACTCCAAATAGGACCTACATTCCACAGCACCTTTAGCTACGAAATACTGTCCACCTGCAAAGAACCAGTAAAATACCTCCCCAAAAACACGGTTTCTGATTTTCTTTTTAAGCTAATAGTGTTTCCTTCTGATGGGTAGAAGGATTGGAGACCCACATTTATCTAAGATATAGTCTACACTTGGACTGACAGCTGTCTGGTCCAAATAATTTACAGATTTAATTAAATAAACCTAAGTCCTGTCTATTATAAATGCACGTGATTTTCAGGTATTAGCAAGAAAAAAAGATTTCTTTTATCAGTCACTCCTGTATATTAAATAATCATCAAAAAGTAATCATCATCAACTCTATGTGACTTTTTCCATCTTTCTCTTACTCAATATAAGCAGTTTTAAAAATAAAATTTGAAGTATTTTTCCCATTACAACAAAAGTCCAGTTCTCACATTTTAAGAAAATGAGGAGTGAAAGCAGAAGCATTGATTGGGGAGGTACTCCTGAGACCCAGGACAGTGCCAAAGGAATGAAACAACAGCTTTAAACTTTAAAGAGCTATTATACCCAGAGATTCAATAGTGCTTATCCAGCAATTCAGATTGCTTGCGTTACATATTTTATTTTAAAAATTAAAGCAAGTTTTTCCAATATTCTAAATTTAGTTTATTTGCAAACTGTCAAATTACCAAAAGGAACATTTAAATGCCTTTCTCTATTGAGTGATTGTGAATTAAGGTCAGTAAGGTCTCGGCTGACCAAATACAAGCTGACAGATGCATCTTTATGGATATCGTCCATATATGAATTGTACATGTAGGATATGTATTTCCTCCCTCTCAGCACTGAAACCAACTGCTAAAAAGGAGTTGGAATGCTTTAAAATGAGAGGACGATTAGCCATGTGAATGTGAAGTTTCTGGCCCCTACGTAAAAACCACCAAACAAAACTGTGAAACCTTAAGATTTTGAAAACGTAGCTTCCATGAGTCAGAAATTGAGAGAAAAGCAGAAGAGCTGCTCCCTGCCAAGAGGTTTGTTTATCCTGCAAATCTGCAGTCAGAGCCAACCATCCTAATGGTTCTGAAAGGCCCTAAATGCGATTTGCGTTTGAGTAGGATCATCTTGCCCATCTGCAGCTGGGCAAGAGGCACATTACCAGCCAGACTTTCCACAAACAGACCATAACCCATATTGCAGCAAAGGACTTATAGGGGGGAAAAATTCTTAGCAGAAAATCTGGGAGCAATAAGTAACTTCTATTTGTGCGTTAAATATCCTTAAGTAACTAATACCTTATTTTTTGTCTGCTCACAGGAATACAAAAAACCAAACAGAACACCCCTACACCAAGGTTGTCTTTGAGAAGCTGAACAGCAGAGGACCAGAGGAGGAAGAGAAGACAAGGGCGTGATACAGGACGGGAAAAGAAAAATGGAGAAGGGTAGAATTAATGGGGTTAACATTTGAAACTAGAACAAGCCAACGCAGGGCTACAAGCGTGTGAGTAGGAGAGAGAAGAAAGTTCACCGGGAAAGGATCAGGTGAGAGCTGCAACCAGAAGGTAAAGAGAGAAAAGAACCAAAAGATAAAACATCTGAAAAAGAACACAGGGCAGAGATGAGGGGACACAAGATAGGAAGGCCCAACAAGGAGGAACCTTGGGAGATGGCTGTGTATCAGAGAAAAAAGGCAAGACAGAAAAAAGCTACCAATTAGGGAGCTCTGAGCCCAGGTACTAGTGACAGTGACGGTGGCAGTCAATTTGGGAGTCCCCAAAAGAAATATGAAGGGGGCGGCTAGGTGGCGCAATGGATAAAGCACCGGCCCTGGATTCAGGAGTACCTGAGTTCAAATCCGGCCTCAGACACTTGACACTTACTAGCTGTGTAACCCTGGGCAAGTCACTTAACTCCCACTGCCCCGCAAAAAAAAAAAAAAAGAAAAAAAAAGAAATATGAAGAGGGGACGTTTAGATTTTTGGTGAGTGAATTACCTGTGACATTTTCAGGTTAGTCAGTCGGTCAATAAATATTTCTCAAGCACCTACTGTGTGTCAGACACCCTGCTGTGGCCTCAGGATACAAAGGAAGGTAAAAGATAGCCCTTCCCTCAAGGGTCTCAGAATCACAAATGGGGGACAACTTTGTACAACAAGCTCCAGGCAGAAGTTGGAAAGAGTCCACAGACAGAAGGCCCTAGGACTCCGAGGGGCCAGGCAAGGCCTCCTGCAGAAGGAGGCTTTTTAGCTAGGCCTGGAAAAGAAGCCAGGGATGGCAGGAGGTGGAGAGGAAGTGGGGGAGTGCTGCAGGCGTGGGGAGGCCAGACAGGGTCAGGAAACGGGAGCACAGAGCAGTTCACCCCGGCCCGGGGTCTGGGCTCCATCGTAGCTGATAAAGTACACGGTGATAAAGCTAGAAAGTGATATGGGAGTCAGACTGTGGAGACCACCAATGAACCGCCACATTCGCGGTACAGGTAAGAAGCACTGTCACCTTCAGTGCCGAAATCCCAAATCTTCATCACTAATTCGGCCACTTCTCCCGGATGGTGCCACTCAGATTGACTCCTTCAAGCTCAAAATAACTAAAACTGAACTTAGCACTTTCTCCTGAAAACTCATCCCCCATCCTTGTTCCTGTCCGGGTCCTGGTCACTTGTGCTCAAAACCTCAGAGTCATCAAGACTAGGGCTCAGACCCCTGGCCTTTACCTGAGCCTCTTCCCCTTGTTACTCTCCATCCCAATCTACCCTCAGCTGCCTACGATGTTAGGAGCATTATCACCTCCCTGCTCAAAGACTGTCCGTAGCCCCCCACTGCCGAGCAGCTAAGGCCTAAAACCAGAGACAGGGGGCTCAGTGGCGCTGGGCCTGGAATTAGGAAGACACAAGTTCAAATGTGACCTCAGACGCTACTGGCTGTGTGACTTAGGCCAAGTCACTTAACCTGTTTTCCTCAGTCTCTTCAACTGTAAAATGAAGATATCAGCACCTCCCTCCCTCCCAGGTTTGTGGTGAGGATCACTTGAGACAATAATTGTAAAGCCCAGTGCTTGGCACACAGTAAGCCTTATATAAATGTGAGCTGTTATTAGCTATTAAATCTGTTGCCCGAATGGTGATAAAGATTCTGCCTCCTAGAGTTGCCTATAGGACGTCTATAGGATGCCTACGGAATTAATTGTATTTTATGTTAAAAGTACAGGGAACAGCATGACAAAGTGGATCATGAGTCAGGAAGGCCTGGATTCGAGTCTTGCTTCTGATGCATTGCAAGACACTGACCTAGGCATGCCCTTGGCAAGTTGCAGAGGAGGTGCCAACCTGCTGTTGTTAGGCTCTCCCTCATGCCATCACCCCCTTCAAGTCCATGACAACAAACCATGACCGTGGGGTCTGACTCATGGATGGTCAGCTGTCCAAACACATCCCACAGAGTGGCCCATTCCTGCGAGGACACCGGGCCGCATCCAAGACTCTGGGAGGACCCACGTCAGGCCAGCCTGGCCCAGCTCTCTCATCGCTAGGGTCAGTACCTTTCCCAGTTGTAAAGATTGATGTTGATCTGGATGGCCTGATAAATGAGGCCTGCCTGCAGGAGGACCATCTCAGCCTCCTGGATGTTGCCACTGAACATCAGCATGTGGGCCATCTTGGACTCTTTGGACGGAAGGTCTTTGATGGAATTGATGTACTGCACCTTGTCAATCTGGAAAAAGAGAAGAAGACAGCTTTGAAACGGGGAAGAAGAGATGGACGGTTTAAATCAGGCTTAAAAACACAAAGGCGCGTCATTAGCTTACTTCCCCGATGGCGGCATAGGCTATTTCTGCAGTCGCCATGTCTCTGTTGGCCACTGACATGGCTGCCAGGCAAGCCCACATTGTCTGCTCCTACAGTGAAACAGGAGAATAAGAATCCCAGAAGATATTTAGCTTTTTACGGCTGAGCTGTATTAAAACAAACAACTGAAGAACCCAAACTGAAATAATAGCTGTAATTCTGTTTTAGTTTTAAAAGTAAACTCTCTAACAAAGCGTGCTAAAGGGCTAACTTCAAAATAGCTTGAGTTCATGGAGAGTCTCTTTGGATAGGTGCAGAAACACCAAATACAGATCTAATTTTAATTAAGCGTGTTTTTGCTTTTTTCCAAATTACCAAAGAAACTAATTTAGGGAATTGAAAATAAACCCTCGTGCCAAAGTTAGGTTGAAGGCCTGCGGGATGCGCATGTCGTCGGGAGTTCCTAGGAGTCACCCAAGCGACCCTAAGGACTAGCAGGGCACGTGGGCTTCTCGCAAATGTCGCCTTCCCCGTGGGGGCTCTGAGGGCCTTGTCCCCAGTGCTATCTCGCCACCCCAAAGGACTGCAAGAAGAAGCGCCCTGGGGGAAGGAAAACACGATGACACCTGCCCCAACTATCTCTTGCCCCTCCACCCTTAGCTGCACCCTGGCCCTGAGAGTTCTGCTGGTCGCCGACAACTCAACATCAATTTAAGACAACGTCCAGGTTCATTTCAACTTGAGTAAACTGAACACACCTTAACAAAGCGGCACAGTCTTAAGGCATCTTCCCATTTTGAACTGCTAACATACTCGTGAAGGATCGCGGGGTACGGCGACATGCTCACGTGAACCAGAGAGCCGTCTGCTCTTCTTATGGTGACCTGATTCCCAACAAAACTCACAATGTGGGGATTTTTACTGAACTCACTGTTAAAAGAGTAAATGCTAAGTTACTTCAAAATTTTAAAAATGAGCACTGTATTCCAAGAACAATTTTTTCTACAGACTATTACAGGTTTTCAGTAATTGCATATCTTACCCTATCTGAGCCCTCAAACTCAAAGGTGAAAAGAAATTTTTATAGTAAAAATGAACTGTGCCTTACTGTATGTACTTGCACATAAATGTATAGTATATCAAAAGTCATTGCATATTTGAGGTTTAGCCTGAGTAGTATTTGGAATTATAGACTCTAAACAGTTTCTGAGCTTCTACTTTGTCAACACTAAATCATTCAACTTCCAGAAAAATGTAGTCCTTAAAATGTGAATAAAAATAAAAGGGCAAAACTTTATGTTATTCTTATAATAAGAGATGGACAAGAGTAGCCTTAATGATTCTCGACTAATACTGCACAAGACTCTTCAGAGATAAGTATTTTAAAAGGTGAAGTTCAATAGGAGTTTCAGTAACTGCCACAATTTTTTGGTTGTTTATCAATCATTTCTGTTTTATCCAACTCTTTGTGACCCCATTTGGGGTTTTCTTGGCAAAAATACTAGAGTGGTTTGCCATTTCCTTCTCCAGATCATTTTATAGATGAGGAAACTGAGGAAAGAAGGATTAAAAGACTTGCCCAGGATCACCCAGCTACTAAGTGTCTGAGGTCAGATTTGAACTCCAGGCCCAGCACCTAGCCACCTAGCTGCCCAACTTAAAAAATACGCTGAAACAAATTAAGACATTTTAGTGAGTTCTACTAATAAATGGAATTTTGAAGTGAAAACCAGACTAGAAACCAGATTGAAAAAAATCTGTGTTTTTTGAAAGAGGAGTTTTGGGGTAAAAAGGTATTTTTATTAGTATTTCTTATGACCAAATGGCTAAACTTAAAAGATTTGGGGAATCTAGATAGTTATGCTCCTCATCTCAGTGGGGGGAAAAAGGAACTCTATTAGTGTATATCTATATGTACCTCCCTATACATGGTGATATTGTCTCTATCTAGACACGTGTTACATGCACCCATGGCATGTTTGCATGTAAACAAATAATACCCAATACTTTCCAATTCAATAGTCACAAAACAATATCCTTTACCCAAGTCAGATAATGCTGGGTGGAGCTGAACAATTTCACTGAATCTGACCGGTGGAATATTTTCCCCAGTTAAAATTCTAAGTCAAGAAACAGGTTCAGCCCTTTTGTGTATGTTCATTAGCCACAACAAATATGGCTTCATGCAAAAGAGATATTACCTTGCATCCCTTTCAAACAACGTTTTGGGCAAAATGTCTCGATCGACATAAACTGTATTGGGATAATACCAAACTGTGAAACGAGTATCCTGAAGTCCACAAAGTATGTTAGATGTGTCACACCATGCCAGAGTATGTACCATTGTACCTGCACATGAAAAGGTGATTAGATTTTTACTGACACTACGTAAAATATGGTGATAACTTACATGTTAGCAAACCATTAAGAACATTCCTACTAGAAATGTTGGTGAAATAAATTCTTCAAAGCAACTTCATGAAAAAATTTCAGAGTCACTTAAAATGATCCAGCACCTTCCTTGCAGAGGAAGGTCTGTGGGGGAGGCAGAGGTGCGGGGATAAGGATGAGGCCTGGGCTTCACAGTCTCACTGGCATGAGAACTTTCAGCTAAGGCCACATACCCCAGGACCTCGGGCTGGCACCTCCTCTGCCATGGTGTGTCTTAGAAAGTTACCTAGAGCGGGAGGAGCCTAAGCAACTCACCCAGGATCACCGAGGCCATATATGGCAGATGTAAGATCCAGAGCTGGGCTTTGTGTGTGGGAGTGTACGTGTGTGAACATGTGCATGCCCGTGTGTGTGTGTGTGTGTGCTGGGGTGTGTGGTGTGTGTGCAGGTGTATACGTGTGTGAACATGTGCATGTATGTGCCTGTATGCAGGAATGTGGTGTGCGCATGTGCAGTTGGGGTGCGGTGCATGCTGGGGTGTGTCTTTCTAAATCCAGTGAAGTCAGTGACATCCTGATCCCCTAGTATTTTTTTGGAAAGCAACAGGTTGAATTTATTATATCCTCAAAAGAAAACCCAGCTATCCACAAGAGATATATACTATCTGCCTTCTCAACTCCAACCCTCACCCTCTCCCCATCCCATCCTATTATAGAGCTCCTTAAGTCTTCTGGTTACCTGATAAATGAAACATAAACTTTTGGAATAATCCCTCCTAAAAATTTGGAATAAGAGTTAATAGAGCTGTTTTAGCTCAATTGGCAAGGCCAAACTCTGGGACACACAAGCAGAAAACAAACCTTGTGAATTGAGCCAAATGCCTTCGTTAAAATTCCCATACTTATCTGAACAAGCCCAATATTAACACATGCTTTTCAACATTCACAAAGTTTTTATTCTGTGTCAGGCACAAGCTATCATAAAAGTCTCTGCCCTCCAGAAGTTTATGTTCCATATGTTGAGAGAATGGAAACAACTTTATATTACCAAGTTTAATAATTTGTTCTTCCTTCCCAAATCGTTTAACGGAAGTAATATAAAGATCTCTATTTTTGTCAATAAAAGCAATTTTTCTTTCATTCGTAAGTCCTTTTTGATCCAAAGCAATTTCCAAGATTTCATTCTAAGATGAAAAATGGGAAAAAAAAGTATGATTAGAGTTTTCCCCCCAAGGATAAATGTCAATTTAAGAATACTCCAAACGTACGCTATATATAATGTCAGATTTCTAATTTAATGTTAGTTTAGGGAGAGTTCTCTGGGAGGAGGCGGGTGGGTGGATACAATAAGAAGTGCAAGTGATGTAAAAATAAAAGAGATAAATAAAAATTTTTTTAAAAAACTTTTTTAATTTTACATAGAAGAAAATTTCATTGACTTTCTACTTATAAACATCTTTCAAGAATCCTGGAGCTCACTGATATAGACACTTTTCCACTGAAAGGGTGTGTATCTTAACTTCATTAGAATTTGGTAGAAAATCTTCCATAATTTCTAAGACCAAAAAATCCATGGCTCTGGTCATGTGACCAATCTGATCCTGAGCCTCTCTGTTCCTCAGATACCAGGCAGTCTACCTTCAGCCCTGTACTTGAAGCCTTCCCAGCTTAGTAGAGTTTGTCAAACCCAGGGTCACCTGCACATCACAATTAGGCAACAAAGCAGGACTTTAGTGGAAAAATCACAATCACAACCCAATTAAACATATGAGCACCTAGATGTTACTTCATTATTCATACTCATGAGAAATCCATCAAATAATTTTTAGTACGGCTAGCATTTTAATTCTGTCCAATTCAATAAATGTGTTAACGTGGTCAGGAACTGGAGCTGCGGTATGAAAAACAAAATGGCACCCGCCCTCAGGGACCGCCTTAAAGTCTAAAGGAGCTTGATAGTGAGAGGGGGTACACAGAGCAGTTTGATACAAAGTAGGATGTGAAATGGGTGACTTCGGAGTCCAGAAATGTTAGAAGGGATGAGCTCTCTTTCAGCCAGGGGGCCAGGGAAGGCTTCATGGAGATGGTTAGACTTGAGTCAAACGGTGGGGAGAGCTGCTGGGTCATTCAACGACTAAGCTGCACCATTAATGAAGAGCTGTGTCTTAGGGAGCAAGACAAGCAAGTCCGGACCCAGGACACAACCCTTCCAACAAGTGGCACAGGTCCTGTGGAGGGCCGGCAGTGGCAGGCCGGTGTGCAGTGAGCCTGTGCTCACCACAGTGCTAGGCTAAGTTCTCTCCAGTGCACCTGCGACCACTGGAGATGTCCGACTTTGAGGACCTACAGTCTGGTTCTGGGGCTGGCACAGACAAATTCCAGGCTGGGAAAAGAAATCTCCATCCATCCAAGAACAGCTGAGAGCCTGCTCTTCCTTGCTCTTGGGTCCTGGCACCCAAATCTCTGCTGGAAAGCTTCTCCTTCATTTCTGCCTCCAGCTTTCTGACAAAAAAGGAAGTGGTTATAGGGCTGGAAGGTAGAAGTCTGTGTCCCCATGGGCCTCTGAGACCAGCAACCAGTGAAAAATCCTGTGAATCACCAAGTGTTGTAAGTTTCAGGTGAAAACCACCTTTTGGGAATGACCCGCTGAATGGCCTTGCCCTTCAGACTGAAAGGTGGCCAGTGAGAAAAATTTGGAGTTGATAAGCAAGCCCATCCAGGTCCAAGGGGACTTTGAGGGGTCTGCTGGCAGTCAGGGGCCTATTTGTATGCAGTTGTAAAGCTGTCCAGACCAGTCTCCAATTGCATCTGATTGACCTTCAGCTCCAGGGAGCAGTCAAGAAGAAGGGTGGTGCTTGTGAGGGATGGAAAGAATCAATAGCAAAATCTATAGGTTGAATAAAAACGGCATGTTTTGCAGTGTTCAGTGGAGTCTGGGCTTGTTCGTCCCAGTGGGAGTATATGGTCTGACCTTGATGCAGATCAGCTAGGGAATGGCTAAATAAACTGTGGTATATGAAGATTAGGAATACGACTGTGCTGTAAGAAATAAGGAAAAAGTTTCTAAGAGACATGGAAAGATGAATGTAGGAATTCAGGCAGTGGGAAGCGAGCAGACCAAAAGAACAGTTTATATTATGATATTAATATGATTGAAGAATCAGCTAAATGTCTGACTCCATTCCAGAGAACAGATAAGAAAGAGTGCTGCCCACCTCATGACAGATGGATGAATGCACAGAATGAGAAAGGCGCATGGGGTGCTTGGCTGTGCTCATGATTCAGGGTTCTTCATTTCTCTTTGTCTCTGACGCTTTTTCCCCAGTGGGTGGAGTCAAGTAGGAGAGAGGAAAAAGAAGATTCTTGGTAATTGAACATTTTTTTAAATGAAAAGGACTTGCATGATCATTGTAAGCTCACTCCAAGTTAGACACTGACTCGGTTTCCAAAGTGTTAGAACATCTGCCACTGAGACTGCTTGTGTTTGGGCTTGAGTTGCTATGAATAGCTTGGGAAAACATGGGGTTTTCAAAAGCTTGCTTGAGGTTCAAGATAAATTTTTTTAATCACTGCAGCAAAGGACAGTTTATAATTGACCGATGATGATACCCACCAAGTACCTGCCTGGATAATTGTGACGTGACAAGTTTTGGGGAGGCAAAATGATACAGTGGACAAGAGTGATGGCTCAGAGCTGTGGGGGGGGGGGGCCTCTGTCCTTGTGTGACCTTCACTTTGATGAGATGAAGGTGCAGGTTTTAATGGCCAAAGTCGCTTCCACCTCTAGATCCAGGACCATAAATCCCATCCTGGTGTGACGGGGAGCAGAGCCGTGGGTCCAGTTTGGAGAGTCAGACGCAGTCTCCCAATCTGGCACCTCTTCAGCCTGAGTGGATACTTTCTCTGGCAGAATCACTCAACGGGCTGTGAGACTGAAAGGTGCTTCAGCTATTGCTGGGGTCAGAGCCTTTGTCTTTCGTGGCTAAAACTTGATCCTGCAGACTAGTATACTCCATTTGGAGATGGTCCAGCTCAGTCCACAGACAGAGCCCAGCAAGCACCTGCCCTGCCTAGGAAGGGATAGAGGTGGGGGAGGGGTCAAGGCCTCCACCTTGAATGGTTCAGTGGGGAGGGACATCTAAGGGAAAATTAACGACACAAAGAAGGTGAGGTTACTGACAGGAAGGAGGGGAGAGGGGTTCAAGAGGAATAGGAGTCAGGAGACAGGAGAAAGGCCAATGGGAGTTGGCAATAGCCAGGACTGTGCATTGAGCCCCTCTCCGTGTGATGCATATACTCAGCTGCGGGAGGGGGGGGGGCACGGGTGTCATCTCATAGGTAATATTGAAGCTACCGAGATGTTCAGGATAGAAATTAAATGCCTTTGGGAGATCTGCAATTTCATGAGTGTTGCTATTTGCTCACAACCGCTACAATCTTTCTTCACATTCACATCAAATTAAACAATTGTTTAAACAATGATATAAGTGTTAGATTTGTGACTTCCTTCCTGTAGGATATGAAGAACTGCTTGAGAAGGGGTCCTTACCAATGCAGGTCAACATCTGCTCTGGAAGTGAAGTGACTTGCCCAGGGTCACACAGAGCCAAGCCTCAAATCCAGGTCCTTCTTGCTTGGAGGCTGGCTTCCTAGTCACTATGTGACATCACCATGTAAAGTGATAAGCAAGTAAGAATTGCTTAAAAATAAATGATATGCCAGTGAGTAAAGGGGCATAAAAGCATTAATGGAGTTAAGTGAGGAATGAACCGAGGACTTCATTTTTCCAACTAGTTGGGGGAAACTCCCTCAAAGAGATCAGACGCTGAAGTTTGTAATACAAATACACATCATTAACACTTTCCAATGAGAATACAATTCATCTTTTAACTCAACCCTAACAGCCTCGAAGAATTACTAGTTCTGCTCCTCCACAATCAGCTTTATAAACAAAGCCAGAGGAAACACAACTTTGATGAAGGCTGGGAGGCAGCCCAGGGGAGTTAAAGAGACTGAGGAGAGAGAGCCTGGCCTATAAACCTCTGCTCTGTCATTCCCTATAGGCCAAGTGTCCTTACCTGGGAAATGAGAGGGATGGGCCCAGGTGATGTCTAGGTCGGCCCTAGCTCTAAATCTAGGGTCCTGTGCATGAACATCCTGCCTTCTACTAGAGGAATCCCTCAAGAGAACAAATGACTTTTCTTATCATCCTTAGTTTTCCAGAGCCGGACCAACTTTTACCAAGCCAGAAAGTCACCCAATGAGGACTCATCAACAGGACGTGTGTCTTCTGTCTGAGGGCCACTCTAGCTAGGGAGGGAACAGCTTATCCCCAGAAAATTCCTGAGTTCTATTTTAGCTACGGTGACCTCTCAAATGCACAAAAATACACACTAACGCTCACTCTTTGTGGTTCTGTTCCACTCTACAGCGGATAAGAGGAAAATGGAGAAAAGGGGGCATGAGCACTAAGTCTCGCACAGCTCCTATACCACCCAGAAACATCAAATTAACTGCTAGTACTCAACGTGGTGGGCATAAGTGTGCCAAATCCTATTACCAACAAGGACATCTAGCTGAAAATGTGCAGGACAGGAAAGGGCTAAAGGGAAAGAAAGGGAAGGAAAACAGACTCCAGAAAGGCTCCCCACACCTTGGTGGGGTTTTCTGCCAGGATCTGCGGAGATGGAGAGGCGAATTCCCCTGTGCTCTCAATCTAGGGGAAACACCGCTCAAATGGAATCAGATCCATCAGAGTGCACAGTCATACAGGAACAGAACTAGAGGCAATCGCCAAGGTCATTTAGTCCAATGGGTCCCTTTTACATATGAGGAAACTGAATCCCTGAGAAGAACAGGGCCTGAGGTCACACAACAGTGGCACATCATCCAGAGTCTGGAGAAACTAAGTAACAGTAAATTCATCAATATTGGTGTTCTGCGGGGGCAGCGAGGTGGCACAGTGGAGAGAGCACTGGCCCTGCATTCAGGAGGACCTGAGTTCAAATCCGGCCTCAGACACTTGACACTTACTAGCTGTGTGACCCTGGGCAAGTCACTTAACCCCAATTGCCTCACACACGCAAAAAGAAAAAAAAGAGAGAGAAATATTGGTGTTTTGCTCTTCTGTTGAGGAAGATACTTTCTACTTTAAATGCACTTTTACATAGTATGGAACTGAAGTCTGAGGGATGTTAAGATATACTGAAATCCAAACAGCTTCATTTGCTCATGGCTATCAACTACTTTAATCAAGGCAAGAATACCTCACTTACATGAAACATGATAAGCCCAGACAACAGAAGTATAAATTCTTTAATTTCTTATTTGTTTTCCCTATTACAGCCATTGGTCAGCGACTTTTTTTTTTTTTTTGGTGAGGCAATTGGGGTTAAGTGACTTGCCCAAGGTCACACAGCTAGTAAGTATCAAGTGTCTGAGGCTGGATTTGAACTCAGGTCCTCCTGACTCCAGGGCCGGTGCTCTATCCACCACGCCACCTAGCTGCCCCTCGGTCAGTGACATTTTTTTTTTTTTAGAGAGGCAATTGGGGTTAAGTGACTTGCCCAGGGTCACACAGCTAGTAAGTGTTAAGTGTCTGAGGCCGGATTTGAACTCAGGTACTCCTGACTCCAGGGCCGGTGCTCTATCCACTGCGCCACCTAGCTGCCCCTCGGTCAGTGACATTTTAAACTGAGATATTTCTCTAAGTAAAACAGTTCATATAAAGGTAACACTAACTATAATTGTATAGTTAAACTATATTCCTTTTACTTTGTAAAACTGTTAGTATTTTAAACATTCAAGTATATAAACAAGACATTATTTAGAGAAGAATTTTTCAACACCCCTTACCTTATGGGAAAGAATTTTTCCATCACCTAGGGGTTTTCCTGATGATGCCTCAAATAAGAAGATAACTAAAAAAAATCATAACATCAATTAATGTGTCATATAACATTTCTTATACTTGTAAGTTTCCATAACTTACTATATTCTTAATGAAAACTGTCATAATTCACTCTAGACACAAAAGAATTTTGAATTCACTGCTCAAATTTACCAATATAGTCCAAATCTTCACATAAAAATGAGAGATGGGTTGAATATTCTTTCCTAAAACATAACATTCCCCTGAATTAAGACTATTTTCTAAAAACTAGGGTGCCAGTGTTTCACGAGGAAGGCAGCAGATAATCCAAATCTGTCTTGTGAACTATGCTGTGTTTAAGAGAAATTATTTTTAAAAAACCAAAAATCCCATATCCTAATGGTGAGGATGAGTTAAATTATCACCCAAATTATCTAACAAAACCCAGAGAAAAGAACAGTCCCTCCTTCACTATGTTTTTATCTCACATAAAGTACATTAATTATCATTCTTCAGGCTATAGCCAGAAGACACTTATAACTTTCTATTATTTCTCCACAGTCATTTTTCACAAACAAAAATTCAGCTACAAAAGAATGATCGATATTAAACAAAGTTTTCTTAATGCTGACTTTTCCTTATTGAAGGGAGGGACAGGGGCTGGACGCTAGCACAGTGAGGGGTCTTGTCCTTTCCTGGGGAGGACAGACTTTTGATTTCACCAGGGTAGAAGATGCCAGATGTGGAAGGTTCCACCTCCCAAAGCTGATTAACAATACAGCTGTCATTTATAGCCTTTGAGAGTAGCCTGAGGCCCCTACAAGGTAAGGCGCTAGTCCAAGTTCACACAGCTAGGGCTTGAGGTAGAATCTGAACCCAGATCATCCTGACTCCAAAGCGAGTCCCCTAGCCACTCAGCCGTACTGACTGACCTCTGGTGGATTGGCAACATTGGCAAATTGGGCTGAATAGATGGAACCTGAAAGTCGTTGGCCTGGTGGGGAAGGGGGAACAAGGGTTTCGTTAGGTTTGGTTTGGTTTTCCCTTTGTTAAGGGGGTTACAGGGAAGTGGGAGGGAGAGAATAGATTTCTGTTATTTAAAAAAAATATAAATTTAAAAGGTACTGTAGAATTAGACATGGTTGAATATTTTGATTCTCAAAGAAGAGAAGCTAATGAAATTTGTAAACTAAAGGACAGTGAGTTTAATTAGCTACCTAGCAAAATTCAACAATGTATTATTAAAGGGGTGGAGAACCCCTTGAAAAGGAAGCAGTGACCACAAAGAGCCAACGTGGATTCTATAAACACAGGTTATACCAGATTCACTTCGTTTTTTGACAATTAGCAGAGATAATGAACAGAGGCATGCCATAGAGCTAACCTAAATTTTAGCAAAGCATTTAACCAAGTCTCTTTTATTATTCTTGTGGGAAAGATGGTGAGGCGTTGGCCAAAGGATGGACAATTAGAAGGATGTTAAACTAGTTGAATACTCTGACCCAAAGTGTAGGCGCATTAATGGTTTGCTACTGACTTTGAAGGAGGTTTCCACTGGAGGGCCCCGGAAACAGTGTCTGACTATGTATTATTTCACATTCTTACCAATGGGTTAGATAGGGACATAACTGGCATGCTGTTCAAATGGGTAAATAACAAACTTGGGAAGACACATGCACACTGTATGACAGAGTCTGGATCCAAAAAGACCTGGACAGGCCAGAATGTTGGACTGAATCTAATCATATTTAAGAGGGATACAAAAAAAAGTTTACATTTGAGTTTCAGGGTCTTTTTCTTTTAAAATAACGTTCCTAAGTCCAAGGTAAGAGATGCCACTGGATGGCTGGCCTGCGGTCAGTGGCCTGCGAGCTCATTCTGAACCAACAGCAAGAGGAGGCAGCCAACAAAGAGAAGGTGCTCTCAGGCTTCCCTGTCAGAGGAGGAGTGCTGAGGACCAAGGAGCTCGCACTCCCACTCTGCTTTGCTCTGGAAAATTGTGTCAAGTCCTGGCACCGTGTTTGAAGAACCCAAATGGATGCACTGAAGAGAATCCAGAGGAACACAGTCAATGACTGGCCTGAGGCCTGGAGAGAAGCTGTCTCCAAGTATGTGAAGGGTGGAGGAATTAGGAAGGAAGGGGGATTAGATCGGCTCCACCTGACCCAAGAGGGGGGAAGTGCGCAGGGGCAAAGGTAGTCTTGAGGCCGGGAAAAGCTTGCTAACAACCAAACCGGTCCCAAAGGGAAGGGCTGCCTCAGAGACTTGTCAGGTGCATGGCAGATTCCAATGTCTTGGGCTCCTTTCGGAGGGATCTGTGATTCTCTGTGCTCCCTGAGCATGGTTTTCATTGGTTCTTATGTATTTCAATTCCTACACACACTGAAGCTCATCAGGAAGGTATATCAAAGCCAGATCACCTCAAGACCTGACTCCCACTTAAAAAGGAAGCTGGAAGGCAGCTATGAGCGGGGCTTCTCTCCACATCATGGGGGGAGACACAAGGCCGTGGCCAGGCACTTTCTAACTCTTTTTGGAGTCAGGGCCCCACAACACAGTTTAAGATTCCATCTGAAGATCCCCTTTATAATATTAGCCGGCTTGGCTGACCACATTAACATTCACACGAGACATTTTTTTCTGCTGCACTAACAGCCACATGTTGCAAAATAAATGAGACACCAGTTAGTCCACAACATATCTACTCTCTGGTATAGTGAAGCCCCTTGCAAAATAGTTTTACTATGCTGTAGATTCCCCAAATATCTAACAAATATAAAACCCTTACATATATTTAAGTGCCAGTATATTTCAAAGTCAAACAGGAATGACTTAAAAATTCAACATCCAGTGGTCAGCCCAGTGGTGCTCCCCATTGTTTCGTTAGGCTGGTCTCTGGACATGTGATCCGTTGCCAGGTCTACACATCCCTTTCCAAGCTAACAGAACGACCCAGCATTTGGCAGAACCTTCATCAATCTCTGGTTACCGCCACACTAAGGCTGGCGAGGGAACAAGGTTTATCTTTGTTCCAAACCAATCCAAGTCAACAAGTAGTGATTTTAGTGAGAGTTGTAATATAAGCATTTATATTTGAAAATTAATCTATTTTAAACCCAAATCAAGAAAATTATTCTCACTGTTGTTGCCTATGACTCAAGTCCAAACTTGAGGGTTTTTTCTGAAAATAATACTTTCACTTATTTGTATTTTTTAAAGATGATACGCAGGTCTATTGTCCAAGGGCCCACCGAGCTAAATGTGGAGAGGTTGGCCACAGCAAGTCATCACAAAGTATCTACGATCTGTGGATACTTGTGCAGGTCCTTGGAACTCAAGAAGTAATTCTTCAGTGGTAACAACACATTTGCATGAAACTTCCTTACAAATAGGTAAGCAACGAAAATATACATACTTTTCTCATCTGCTTTGTCTTTTATTGCTATAGTATCATTACTTAAAGATACTGTCTGGGCATTCAGAATATCTGTTCTCATCCCCGGAAATTTTGGAGAGGAAATGAATCGTCCTTCGTAAGAATATAAGTAGATGCCTCCTCCATCTACAAGAAGAAATTGCCTACAAATACAAAAAATAACAAATTAATTTTCCAAATCTCTCCTTGGATGCTGTTCTTTTACTTCATTTGGAACTGGTTTTGGCAGCTTTGAAATGATGAGAAGTAGCTGGGTTTAGGAATGACAATTCACTTGGCCCTATTCATAGGAGTCCCCTTAGTATTGTGCCCTTGTTCCCATGGCTCCTGCTCCAATATCTTCCTTTACAGCCTCACCCTTCTTCTAAAGAGCATTTTATGATACTGACCACTATCTCCTCCTGGCCACTCTCTCTTCCCTTGATTTCTTTCTTTTTTCCTGTTTAGAATTTTATTTTCTGGGGCAGCTAGGTGGCACAGTGGATAAAGCACTGGCCCTGGATTCAGGAGTAACTGAGTTCAAATCTGGCCTCAGACACTTGACACTTACTAGCTGTGTGACCCTGGGCAAGTCACTTAACCCCAATTGCCTCACCAAAAAAAAAAAAAAAGAATTTTATTTTCCAAAATATATGTAAAAACAAAATTTGACATCAATTTTTTAAAACTTTGTGTTCCGACTTCTCTTCCTCCCTCCCTTCCCACCTCCCCACCCCACAAAACTCAAGCAATTCAATATAAGTTATACATCCCCACATTAGAAAACACATAAGAAAACATCCCCACATTAGCTGGGTTGTGAGAGAAAACAGTTAAAAAACAAAACTTCAGATTAAGGAATTGTCAAAGAAAAAAAATCAAGGGTGGCAATAGGGAATCGTTGAAGGTTTCTGAGCAGAGGCTTTTCCTGGAGGATAGTGCTTTCAAAAAACACCCTTTTACTTGATTAATATTAGCACTGCCAGTGCCCAAGAGCAACCCTCACCTCCCAACCCTGAAACAAGAACAGAAGCTGTCGCCAAAGACAGAGGCCGACAGGGACAGAGAGAGGCCTGGGACACAAATCACTGAATATGAGCCACACTGGACAAGGAAGCAAAAGTTAAATACAATCTTGTTACTCTGGCAGAAGCTTAAAAAGGAAAACCGTGAGCTCATGTGAATGGGGCAAGGAAACGAAAGAACAGCACTATTATTTTAAAGTACAATAGGCGTGGAGGGCAGAAACAATCACATAGAACAAGTTTCCGTCAAGGAGCCGGGAGTCCAGGGTGCGGTCTCAGGGGGTGAGCCAGAGCAGGGCTCATGAGGGTGGAAGGAAAGGGACAGGGATGGACACATGACCCGTCACAGAGGCAGCGGATCAGATATGTTAGGAGGAAAAACTTGGAGGCTGCAAATATGGGTGAGGTTGCTACCTGACCTCCTCCCTCCTTTGCTTACACTGATCCCTGGACTCACGTTCCATGGTCCCTTTCCCGACCCTTGGACAGTGCTTCAGAGAACAGCAGCTTATGCAACCCCTTAAAATTACACGAGGCCCGGAAAAGCCAAGGCACTTGCCCACAGTCACACAGAGACAGGATCTGAACTCAGGTCTTCTGGGCAGCCTCTCCTGGTGAATGATCTGTTAATGCAGTTATTTGTGCCGGTCCTGTTCCCCTGCATTCAAATAACCTTGTCTCATCTAAAAGGGTGTAATTCCCCGTGGTGCTCAATAAACATTCTAACTACCCTCATGGTGCTCGTTCAATGTAGGGTTGGTAATGGTCAAACATCTGAACCATACGTGTGATGGGTCTGCAGAGCGTGGGCTTCAGTCCCAAAGTGGGAACAGCCAGAAAATGAAACAACATCCCATTTCTCCTTACACTGGGAAGCCCAATGATTGACTTTCCTTCTGCCAAGCCCTTCACCCATGATGGTATGACTGCTGGCTTTCCACTGTTGTTCACAACAGCTACCCACTCACCTAACGCTTTCATGTAAAGCTTTTTAACTTTACTCAAAGCACAAGGTCGTCCATCACCCTGACCCCAGGTAACAGAAGCTGTCTTCACCTGAGAATGGCTCCTCCTCCCCTAGGCCTTTAGTAGGACATGTGTGTGCACACAAACACCACTCATCATTGCAGAGATGACCGGGAATTGTCCCCAACGTGTGGCCCTTCCCTTACTCTGTACAAACCAGTTAGGACGACAGCAGGTCTTCCCACCCTGTGAGCCTTCACCATACAGGGCAGGGGGCCCTAAGGGAGTCCGGGGTCTTTATCAGATTGAGGTATCTCGGGCTTTTATCACAGGATAGGTGCCCCTGCTGTTCACATCATACATCTCCTGAATAAGGTCCTTCATGCTATTCCTTTTGGAGAGAAAGTCACTAAAAACACACTACATTCATGGCTATGTGTGTGCCACAGCAGCCCTGATTCCCCAAAGATTGTGTCAGGCCAAAAACCACCACCATGTGGGATCACTGAGAGTGCATTTTTGTTAAATAGGTAGCTTTTTGCTCTAGGGCACAGCTTGGCATAGTTAAAAGTATTGTGTTTTCTTTCTCCTTATTACTTATTTTTAGCATACTTTTATTTTTAAATTTTGAGTCCCAGATTCTCTCCTTCCCCCCACCCATTAATAAGGAACACAGGAAGATATCAATTATACATGTAAAATCAGGCAAAACATATTTCCATATCAGATATATCACAAAACAAAGCAAAACAAGAAAAGTGTACTTCAAAATTGCATTGAGTTCATCTTTTTTTATTAAAAAATAAGTTTTAATTATTAGTACTTTGTTTTGAGAAACCAACCTCAAAGTGAAGTTTTATAGAGAACATTTTTGAAACATTAATTCAGCATGATGGAATACAATAAGTCAAATTTGTGATTTTCAAAGAAATTCATTTTTTCACCTTGTACTTTCAGAATTCAGCCTTTAACTTCCAACATATAATGATCCCTTCAAAAGGAGTCCTGAAGAATCTACTAAAATTAGTTCTGTATATAGTAAATGAGTCATTTTTTTCCTTGAAGACATTTCTCAAAACCCGTTTCATCTGAAGAGCTCCCCAAATCCTTTCAAATATTGTTGTAAGGGGACAGACTATCCGGCCCTAATTATGACAATTGTCGGGTGAAACCCTCTGAGAGAATATTGAGATACTAAAGAAAGAGGGGCTCACACCAGCTCGGTTATTAACAGGTTTTATATGGTTAATTAATGAGGTTGACTAGGGTGTTTATGGGGGTTTACTCACAAGTGGCCAGTCATCCCGGGTCAAGGTAACATCATGGATCCTCACACTAATCCCAGGCCAGCTCAGGTATTTTACAGAAACAGAACAAATAAGGCTTAGTGCCAGGATGGCCCAGAGTCACTTGCGAGTTTTCCCATAGGGTAGTTGGAACTTCTTTGGCTGTTTGCATTTACTCAAGGCAGTTTATACTCTGTGAGCTCTAGCCCACCCTCTGTACACTCATGACCTGTTACTATGCACAACTTTCTCACTTTCTCGCTTCACTTTGCATCAGTTCATACAGGTCTTGCCAAGCTTTTCTGAAACCATTCACCTCGCCATTGCTTAAAGCAGTATTCCGTCACTACCATATACCACAACTTGATCAGCTCCTCCTCAACTGATGAGCATCATCTCAATTTCTAATCTTTGGTGCCACAAAAAGAGCTGCTACAATTGTTTTTGTACAAATAGGTCTTTTTCCTTTTCCTTTGATCTTTTTAGGGTAAAGACGAAGTAGTGGCACTGCTCATTCAAAGGCTATAGACAGTTTGATAGCTGTTTGAATGGTTGGTCCAGTTCACTACTCCACCAACAATTCACTAATGTACCTATTTTCCTTCATCCCCTCCAGCATTTGTCATTTCTGATAGGTGCGAGGTGGTACCTCAGAGCTGTCTAATTAACAGTAATTTAGAGCACTTTTATATGACTATAGGTATCTTTTTTAAAAAATATTTTTATTTAACGTTTTGAGTTCCAAATTCTATCTCTCCTTTCTTCCCTCCCCTGCCTCCTCCCTAAAGCAGTAAGCAATCAGATAAAAGTTATACACGTGCAATTATGTAAAACACCTCCATATTAGTCACTGACTACAAATATCTTTTATTTCTTTTGAAAACTGCCTGTTCATATCCTTTGACCATTTATCAGTCGGGGAATGGCTCTTATTTTTACAAATTTGACTGAGTTCCCTACATATTTGAGAAATAAGGCCTTTATCAGAGAAATTTGCCATAAAAAATTTTATAGCATTTCACTGTCTATGACAATTTTTAGCAAAAAAAGTAGTTTCCTTGATTATCTCTTTTAATTAGGTCTATTTTTTTTTTTTTGCTTTGTCTGAGATCATGACTACTACCCCTGCATTTTACTTCAGCCGAAGCATAACAGATTCTGCTCCACCTCCTTATTTTAATTCTTGTGTCTTTGGCATCTTGTGTCTCTTACACAACATATTGGTAGATTCTGGTTTCTAATCCATTCTATCATCTGCTTCTGTTTTATGGTTCGGCTCATCCCATTCACATTCTCTGTTATGATTATGAACTGAGTATTTCCTGTTATCCTATTTTCTTCTGTTTATCCTTCTTTCTCTTTTCATCCGGTCCCTCCTCAATTGACCACTGCTTCCCTTAACCCACTCTCTCTCTTATTAGCCCCTTCCTTTCTTTAATTCCTTTCCCCTTCCACTTTCTTCTTGGTTAAGATAGATTTCTATATCCAACTAAATGTAATTATATAATATTCCCTCTCTGGATCAATCCAGATGAGAGTCAAGTTCAAGCACTGCCTGCCACTTCTGCCACTCCATTTTCCCCTCCACTATAAAAGTTCTTTCTGGCAGGCCTCATTTATGTGAGTAAATTTGTCCCCTTCTGCTTCTCCCTTGCTTCTTCTCCCCACGCGTCCCTATTTTTTGGATCATGCCATGCCCTCTGTCTATGTAGACTCCTTCTGACTGCCCTGATAATGATAAAGTTATTAGGAGTTTATATATATAATCTAACTATCGAGGAATGCAAACAGTTTAACCTCATTAAGTCCCTTAAAATTACCCTTTTATGCTTCTCTGGAGTTTTATTATATTTGAAAGTCAAATTTCCTATTCAGCTCTGGCCTTTTCATCAAGAATGCTTGTCCATTTTGCCCCTGGAGGACTGCACTCAATTTTGCTGGGTAAGTGATTCTTGGCTGTACTCCTAACTCTTTTGCCCTCTGGAATATCATATTCTAAGCCCACCCGTTTTCTTGACTGTGGCTCCATGATATTTGAATTGTTTCTTTTTGGCTGCTTACAATCGCTTCTCCCTGACCCAGGAGCTCTGGAATTTGGCTATCCTATTTCTGGGAGTTTTCACTTGGAGATCTCTTTCAGGAGGAGATCGGTGGATTCTTTTAATTTTTATCTTACCAGCTAGATCTAAGATATTGGGGGCAGTTTTCCTTGAAAATTTCCTGAAATATGATGTCTAGTTTCTTTTTTTATCATGACTTTCAGATTCCTCAATAATTCTTAAATTATCTCTCCTCATTCTATTTTCTAAGTCAGCTGCTTTTCCAATGAGACATTTCACATTTTCATCTACTTTTTCATTCTTTTTGCTGTTTTATTGTTTATTGACATCTTATGGAGTCATTAGCTTCCACTTGCCCAATTCTAATTTTTAAGGAATTGTTTTCTTCAGTAAGCTTTCGTACCTCTTTTTCCATTTGGCCAATTCTGCTTTTTGAGGAGTGCTTTTCTTCAGTGAATTTTTGTTACCATTAATCCAATTCTATTTTTAAGGCATTATTTCCTTTTCTTTTTTCTTTTTCTTTGTTGTGCCTCTTTTACCAAGCTATTAATGCTCTTTTCATAATTTTCTGGCATCACTCTCATTTCTTCTCACAATTTTTCCTCTGCCACTCATCTTTTTCTTGAACTCTTCCAGGAGTTCTTGCTGGGCTTGGCTCCAATTAGCATTTTTCTTGAGGAGGGGTGTTTTCTTGTAGTCACATTGTTTTCTTCCTCTAAGTCTATGTCTTGGTCTTCTCTGTCACCATAGCATCAAGCTCCAATTCTGTTGTTCATTCATTTTTTTCCAGCCTATCTCTTGACTTTGAACTTTATGTTAAAGTTGGGCTCTGCTCATCTGGGGAGGGGAGACATTGTCCCAAACTTCTGGCTTTTTCGTGCTGCTATTTTCCAAGCTAGTTCTGAGGATCTACAAGTTTTCAGGGCTTTCGAGTTGGTGTGATCTGGGGAGAGGTGTGGTCTGCACTGTGGTCTTTACCTAAAAGAGCCCCTGGACCCCTGCACGTGCTAACTAACTGTATCCTTCTCTTCCCTAGAACTGTGACTCAGAAATGTTTGCGGGCAACAGAGTTTCTAATCAGTGCCAGCTGAGAACTCCCAAAGCTGCTGCTGCTGTCGCTGCCACCTCCAAGGCCCACCACTGCTATTCCTGCTATACTCCAAGCCTGCACCCACCCCAGTGTCACAGAGCTCTCCTGAGGCCCTCCTACACTGACCTTCTGCTGTCTCTGCCACTCTAAGACCTGATGTGAGGCATTGTTTTAAAGCTGTTTGAAGGGGAATGTTGGGAGAGTTCAGTTGGGCCCTGGCCTGTACTCCCCCATCTTGGTTCTATCTCTTCCAGCCTCTATTGTGTGTGTTCTTAAATGAAATCTAACATGTTCTCCTTCCTGAATTCAATTTTGCGCCCAACTTGTCATCTTAGGGTGAATATTCCAGATATATTTATTGATATACTCTTACCTCAATGAATTAACTTCCAGCCACATGTCACAATCTGAACAAAAGGTTTTTTTTAATCATTTAGTTTTCTGGTATAGATTGTTAGTAACTTTTTTGAATAATTACAGATGGGTTTGATGTAACCAGTGTGTCACGCCACAAAAAGAAAATCAATTTCTACACAAAACTCTGAACGATATTACAATCAGGACCATGTTGTAAAGACTATTTAATTGACAACTACTGACTAAAAGTACAGAAACACAAAAGTTCTATGCACTGATTACAGTTGTGAGAAATAATTAATAACTAATATCTCGGGGAAATTCAGAGCCTCCCCCGCCTTCTTCTAGAGTCCTGACAATCCAGTTTTACTTCTAGGACATTACTGATGAGATTGTATTGACTCTCCTCATCTTACTCAGACCTCACCCAACCTTGAAAGAAATTTAATCTGGAGTGGGGATGTTCATTGGGTTCTCAAGCTTGAGTGGAGGCAGATCCTTTTGTCTAGATAATCAAAGGCTCCTCTGTCCTGGGAAGGGGGGTAATCACTCGAGGGGTTCCCCCATAGAAGAGGGGATACAGTCTTGAATTGATAGCCCAAGGCTGGGGGTGATCTGGGTGGAGATAATCTCTCTGTGCAGGAGTCAACTCTCAGCCCCATTGACCACCTACCATTTCAAAGGTATATAAGCTGTGAGCCCTGCCACTATGATTGTCTTTGGTCTGAGAGAGATAGCCAAATGACCATTCTTTTATTAATAACCAGATGACCTTATTAATAAAACGATTAAATTATCTAGAATCTATGTCTCTCAACTTTTTATCATCACACAGTCACAACTCAATTATCAATTTAGCAGAATACAAAATCTTTTGAGGACAAAAAGTTTCATATTTGCTTTTGTGATAAATGCTTGTTAATTTGAACTGAATTCATCATCATTTCCACATAAATGAAATTTCCAGATAAATGAAATGTATTTCTTTATTTTAATCACATTTGATGGGCATAAACTCTGTGACAAACAGCTCATTCAATAATCCGGTTCCATCTCTCCTTTCTACTCTCTCAAGCCATTTATAAGAAACTTCTATGAAACCAAATTGCTCCCTTTTTCAGGAGCTTATCCCACCTCTCCCTTTCTACACCTTTGCCAAGATAGTTCCCTGTGATGAAAATACACTGTGCCATTCTCGAGAAATTCCTCACAATCCTCTTCTTCTAGACTGGTACTTCCCATATAGTAGAGGAGGGAAAATCAAACAGTCCAGTCTGTTAAGAATTCCCAGAATTGGTGATGTGACTTTAAAGCAAGGGCTAGATGAGAGCAAATTTCAGCCTGAAGAGGCCTTTTTCACATCTGCCCAAGGTCACTGATAACCTCCAGGTAATAGGGTTACTCCTACACTTGGCCTCTGACTCTTTGATAAACTGATATCCTGAGTGCATATTGTTCAAGAACAATAATGAATTCATGTTAGATAGAACTTTTGGAGTCCTATGTAAATTAGAGGTTAACATAGAAAGTATATTTTCTTGATTGAGAAAACTTTTCCCTGAAAATTTTTTCTTGTATTTCCAAGCGTAGTGTTTTAAAGTTAAAGATCCTGAATTGGGTTTTTTTGGAAAGCATAAAGTAAAAACACACCACATACAGTTTAAAATAAAAACAATGACTTATTCTGTGTATTTTCTGTTTCACAGTATCTTATTTTAAGCTTTTATCAAAATAACCAGCTACCTAAATGAAATCATGCTCTTTTCTAATGCAGTATGTTAAAAGCAAAGGCCAATAGCTCTGAGGAACTTATTTTCTTTCCTTGTAAAAATACATTCTGCTAGAAATATGTTTAATGTTGTTATATATGTGTATATGTGTGTGTGTGTGTGTGTGTGTGTGTGTGTGTGTGTGTGTGTGTGTGTATAAAAAACCTATATCGGGTTGCCTGCTGTCTGGGGGAAGGGAGGAGGGAGGGGAGGGCGGGAGAAAAACTTGAAATTGGAAATCTTATGTAAACAAATGCTGAAAGCTATCTCTATGTGTAACTGGAAAATAATAAAATACTTTTATTAAAAAAAAAACATTCTGCTAGGAAAACTATACCATGCTCAATAAAATATTCACAGAGCAGTCTATCAAATTTAATTAAAACTTGTAAAACCGTATGTTGTTTCTGATTTGATCCTAGTGTTAATGAACCATACTGTCTTAGAAGAATGCTGGGAATTTGTATATTTAGCCCAAATCTGAATGATCAAATATTAAAATAAATAACCTACCTTTCAGCCTGTAGAATTAAGCTAACGGTTCCTTCTTTCAGGTCAAATATAAGTGGTGTATTCCAGTTCTTTGTACTAAAAGAGAAATAAAACATATGTTTATTAACATTTCAAAGATACAAAATATTAATTAATTCACTTAGATGTTTTATGTAAGGTTACATTTTATAAAACTTTTTCTAGCATGTTGAAGTAATAGATTATTTTGAGGGTACAATTTTAAAATGTAGTGCTTTTGGTTGCACATTGGTATTTCCTTTTCAAAATGGTCCTCAATTCCATTTTTATCTAGCCTCACAAAAAATATGGCAAAATGATGTTCATCTAAGAGATAGTCAGTCCAAATTTCTTAAGGTCAATGACTTCCCTCATTTGATCTGCTTGGCACTTTGTTCAGCACAATTTTACAGTGTATACTTTGGTGATGACAACCAGCCTATGTTCAAAAGAAGAGTTTTCACCCTAGCACATTAGAGCATGTAAGAATAAATCAGAACCCATAAGTCATTTTTAAATGAATCATCTACAAGCATTCTGCACCCACCAAACAGACTCAAAGCTTCCTGACCACAGAACACACCCAGGGTAGATAGAGCCTGGAGTACAGCAGGCACTAAAGCATTGGGACGAGTGGAAGTCCAGTCAGAAAATTCGGCTCAAAGCCATCAAAGGGATGCCTGCTTTCAGGAAGAAGCTGAACTTGACCTCTTTGGTCTCCTTACATCCTCCTGACTTCATCCCCAGCAGTTACAAGCCCCGACGGCTGTCTCATGGGAACTCAAGTTTTATTGCCAAGGTGACTACTACTATGGGCTGGGCTAGGATAGTATTAAAACATAAGTCATCAACTTCCCAGTGGCCAAGGTTACCCAAGTTGCATCCCTGGAAGTGCAGCAGGTTTGTTGTAACACAACATGCAAATGTATCGCTATACAACAAAGGCTGCGTTTGATGCAGTCATAGTACTTATCTATTGGTTCTGATAATAGATTTAAATGCTATTTGGGGTAACGTTGGACTCTAGGAAAAAGAGAAGTCATTTTTTTCAATTTATGAAATTATTAAGATTATTACAATAATGACAAAAGTGTCACAAGTATAAAAATGTAATTACAACTCAACTATGTTTAAGATAAAGCTTATTAGTACAAATTCCTATATCAAAATAAAGCTTTAGATTATTAGGAAATTCAAGATGCTCACGAGAACACGTAACACTGAAGAGATGTTGAAACAACCAAGTGTCCGTAGTTCAAAGATGCTTTGATGACCCTATCACGGAATTCCAATAAATCCACTGCATCATTAAGAACATTCCGAACCTACATGTGTAAAACAAAATAAATTTCATTAAAGAACACGCACCGTGCATCAAATGTGCAAATAATACTTGATTAGGAAGGGTTTGTAACAAAATTGGAAGATAGTGGAAAATTCTAAATGACCACAATAATTTGGGAAAATCGCCATCTAAGAACATGAGGAAATTCAGTAGGGAACAATAAAAAACAAACAATAAGAATACAGGAAACTGGAAAACTTCCCAGGCATAATGACATGTAGCAGAAGCCTGAGCTAGAAGTCATCAACGATCACAAGGGAAAAAAGCATCCCCAAAATAATGCCCCTGGAGAAAAAAGCCAAGATGACACTTTGGAATACGACACATAAGGCCTGGGAAGTTTGATATTTTGGAGAAGCCCCGTTATATCTCTTTTTAGAAAGCACACTGAATTCTGCTTCAGTGTGTTTAAAATGGTATTCCTTGGAAAAAACTGTATGGACCCTTTAAAAATGAAAAGGTTTGAGAGGGAAGCCAGTTAATCAGTGACCACATGGCAGCCAAATCCCCAGTGGAAGAAGGACAAACCCTTCTCCTTTTAGAGTAGAATGTGACTGACTGGACTTCATGCTGCCCACAGGCCTCGATCTTGCTTCTGGCTTTGGTGAAACCACACAGGCTTCTTCCTAGTACCAAGGCACTGAGGAGGACTGGGGACTTTGATTGTGAGAGTGCTGGAGTGACAAAAGTTGTGACCACCAAGGCTCTCCGAAAGCCAAAGCTCTTAATGATGGGCAGTCTGTGAATCTGGGTGTGAAAAAAAGACGACGGCATTATTTTCATGAATGCCTGTTTCCCTTGGACGTCCTAGATATTTTATGCATTTAGGAATATTACTCTGAGAAAAGGTCCATACGTTTCACCAGACTGACTGCCCGAAGGGTGCAGGAAACAAAATGGGCGGAAAACCCCTGACTTAAAAGTGGCTTTTAAGAGTTTTCACCCTGGCCAGAGATAGCTTCAAAGTCTGAGATGCAGAGAGGCTCCATCAGACCAAAAACATTCAGGGCTGGTTATATTTACTAAAATGAAAACCAGGGTTGGGTGGGTCATGATTGGTTACAGTTGGAAATGAGTTATAAAAGCACCAACTTGCATTTATTTATGACTAACTTTAATCAATCAGCAATTCAATTTGGTTTAGCAAACACTTTTAGAGCAACCTACTATTTGCAGAGCACTATCCTTTTAACTACAATAAAATTCTTTACAGTTGGAATAGATTGTCGTATGTTTTAACTGGAGAAAAAAATGTGATTACAAAAGAAAGATAACAATAACCTCTGCTCATGAAGCCATTCTCCCAGCAATGGAGTTCACGAGGAAATGTAGCTAGTTCTAATCTACAAAAGGCTGAGTTCCTGTCCGTCAGGCCTTCTCTGTTCCCCAACGCAGAATCAGCTGCATTGCACTTTAGAACTTTTAGAGAATCTAGGGGGGAGGGAAGAAGCTTAGGAAACCTGGATTTGGGGGGCTGCTACAAGGTTAGACAAATACATCTCCAAATGGTTTTCTTGGCCAAATATCTCTGACTTTATGTTGCCCCAACCTTTTCTCTTCATTTTAGTAGAATGTCTGAAATCCCACCAGTTAGAGACTTTCATTAAGATGCATCCTTTCATAAAACCAAAAGTTTGTTTAGAAAGTTCAAAAAGCCATCAGTCATTGATAGCCTGGTTTTAATTAATTTGTATATTTTCTTCTTATATAGAGCTGAAACAGCTATACTGAGGGAATGCGAGTTCTGAATGGAGAGGGAGGGAAATCAAATGCCCTTTGAGGGGCAGAGAATGCCCGTCGTGCCTCAGCAACAGAGCAAGAGCCCCACAGTGAAAGAGCACCATGGAGGGCCAGAGGAGTAGAGGACAGGGCACAGGCTAGGGGCAGCACAGGAGGGAGAGCAGAGCCGTCATCTGTTCATAGGGATAATTTACTAGTAAGTGAATTACACTTATTGTGAAAATGCAAGGACTGGTGCATGTGAACATAGTAAGCAAGTATATCAATTGTGTATAAAGTAGATCTTTGGAAAAACCATTGTATTTTCAGTGTACAAGTGAAGTACATGAAAATGTAACTGCTTGCGTAAAATGTCATTTACAGGTTTTCTGAAGCCAGTCTGTTTTGTGAACTGCGCCAGTCATCTTTTCTTAAACAAATGTTTTGCAGACATTTCTATGAACACCAATGTGTCCCCCCACCCCCCAGGGAATGCACACCCCAACCCCAATCCTGCAGAGAAGAGCTCGACCCCTCCCTTATGTCTGATAACGCCTTGAGGATTCTGTACCATGTGTCCTTCAGAATCTTCACTGGTCACTGCTCGGGCCCAAGTGCTGATGTCTTAAGACCCACATCATGGAACAGTTCAATAACCCAAAAGCCAAGCCCTCCAAGCAATCACAAGCGCATACTTGCATGGTCCTTCTCTTGGTTAAGGTCACTTCAACGTTCTTCCACTCCCAACGCTGCTCCACCACATGGGCAAAAACGACCTGTCCATTTCCACACGCGCCAGCAATCTGAGTGCCATCGATGGACCAAGCAATATTGAATATGCTGCCGGTATTTGGTTTCTCCAAAGCGTATGACCACTAAGGAGCAGAAAGCCAAAGAAACACTATTAGTTAGGGACCTGCCATGTGGCAAGTCTGTCAGGAAAATAATCCAAGTGATGAAAATATCTTCCCTTGGGCATCATTTTGTTAAAGAAAAAGATGTCATCATGTCATGTTTGTAAAGTACTAAAATGAAAAAATATAGAAACAGTACAAGTGCTCAAGAACAAGAAAAAAAAGGAAAATACTTTTAATTACAAATTGTAATATTGTCCAGAGAAATACAAAGTTTCTACAGTTAAAAAAAACCCATTGATATTAATTTTAAAATACTGTGCTTCTCTAAGTTGTTTTCATCCTTACTTTAGTACTTTAATTAAAATAAGACTCAGGGGGCAGCTAGGTGGCGCAGTGGATAAAGCACTGGCCCTGGATTCAGGAGGACCTGAGTTCAAATCCAGCCTCAGACACTTGACACGTACTAGCTGTGTGACCCTGGGCAAGTCACTTAACCCCCATTGCCCCACAAAAACAAAAAACAAAAAAAACCAAACAACAACAAAAAAATAAGACCCAACTCGGCCAGTTCACACTAACGGTATCTGAAATAGAAAAGGGAAGACCAAGAGACACATAATTGAACTGATTTCAACAAACAAAAAACCATTAAGAATCTACCATAGTGGGGGCAGCTAGGCAGCTCAGTGGATAGAGTACTGGCCCTGGATTCAGGAGAACCTGAGTTCAAATCTGGCCTCAGACACTTGACACTTACTAGCTGTGTGACCCTGGGCAAGTCACTTAACCCTCATTGGAGGAGGAGAAGGAGGAGGAGGAGAAGGAGGAAGAAGAAGAAGAAGGATACAGCAAGTTCCCAGACAAATACACAACATTTACACAATAAATGCAAAGAAAAAAATGAATAGATAAAATTTTTAAAAATTAAAAAAAAATAAATGCCAAGAGTTCAGCCTTTTGAGAGAGGGCTAGGAAAAGCCAGTCAATCAGCAGAATCAGGCAAGTCTTCTGGAAGGCCAGAGCCGTGAGGACAATGCCAAGGCTGCCTTGGGCCTTGATATCCCTAGTACTTAGCAGAGTGCAGAGCACAGATGACATAAAACAACACTTGAACAATATCACTGTTGAAAATACTGGTCTTACTCCAGAGAGAAGCACAGAGCATTAGAAAGCACCCTATTCAGCCAAACGTGAAATCAGCTCCTATCTTCTGTTCAATGCTGGGTGCTGTTCACTGTCCATGGGCAGCAGCTCAAAGATTTAGAGCCGAATAGAAACTGGGAGGTCACTGAGTCCAATCCTCTCTTTTTCCAATGAGGAACCTGAGGGATCCTGACTCAGCCGAGATCCGCCAAAGATTCACAACCAGGTCTGGCTCTGCGACCATTCCACTCTCCCTGGCTGTGCCCTGAGGGACCGGTTCTGTGGCATGGCCATCCAAGAGCAGAGCAGAGTCTGGGCATTTTTTTTGGTGAGGCACTAAGGGTTAAGTGACTTGACCAGGGTCACACAGCTAGTAAGTGTCTGAGGCCGAATTTGAACTCAGGTCCTCCTGAATCCAGGACCAGTGCTATATCCACTGTGCCACCTAGCTGCTCAGTCTGGGCATTTTTTTTGGTCCTTCTGTACGTAATTAAGCCTAATGCTTTTGAACCATAGGGTTTCTCCCGACAGAAGTGCTGCTGGGGGCCTCGGCTGGATGCACAAACAGCAGCATCTGCGGGAGGCTTCATCTCTAAGTAATTCCTATGCCACCTGGCCTCTGCACAGGACATCCTGGTAAACACCTTCACACACACACATCCTTGCTCAGATAACACCCACCATCCGATATCAACCCCAGCCTTCACAGACAAATACTCATCCTGACTGGGCAGGTACAGCACTGACCCTGAGTTCTGTAGGAACTGGATGACCTTCACAGACTTTCTGACCATCATTCATACATTCTCATCCCTCTTCCTGCCCTCCTCCACAGCAGGATTGCTCTATGATAGCTTACTCCTCTGCCAGTTCCTAACCTAAGATCCATGAGCCTGCTTGTTTTTGTTTTTTTTAGTGAAGCAATTGGGGTTAAGTGACTTGCTCAGGGTCACACAGCTAGTAAGTGTCAAGTGTCTGAGGTCAGATTTGAACTCAGGTACTCCTGACTCCAGGGCCGGTACTCTATCCACTGCACCACCTAGCTGCCCCGAGCCTGCGTGTTTTTTTAAATATATTTTGAAAACAGTCTCTCAACAGAAGTGTATGCTATGTAACGTTTTATCTTAGACATTAAACCACATTATTCTAAGGGGTCTCCCGGCTTCACCAGGCTGCCAAAAGGGCTCATGACACAGAGCTAAAAATCCCTGATCTACACCTCTTCTCTCCATCCCTTGCTGAACATCAGTGACTCACACAAATAGCCCCATTCTTCTAGAGTTAACTTCACTCCTGCAGGTGTGTTTGCTGTTTGCAGCTGTATTTGTCAGCCCCTGTGATATTGCTGGTGTAAGGAATGACCACAGAGGACTCTTGGTCTAACACCATAGACTATTTTGCCATTTCTACCATCCTAGAGGGGACCAGGCCTGAGAGATGCAAGAACCGACTCAGGGCTGTCCAGACAAACAAGGCAGAGGCAAGGTTTGATCCCAGGTTTTCCTCACTCTACAACCAGCTTTCTCTCCATCGGATCATGACATTGCCCATTTTATCAATAAGCATATTGATATAACTGATTTAGGGATCACTTCCTCCACCCCCAAACCACCAGGGAGGGCCTGGAGACAGAGGACCAACCCCCTGCTTGCTCGTGAATCCCCAGGTTTGGGACTGAGTTACTCCTCTCTCACGTTCCTTTGCAAAATTAGGGGTTTGAACTAAACAATTTCTTTTTTTTTTTTTTTTTTGGTTAGGTAATTGGAATTAAGTGACTTGCCCAGGGTCACACAGCTAGTAAGTGTCAAGTGTCTGAGCCCGGATTTGAACTCAGGTCCTCCTGACTCCAGGGCTGGTGCTCTATCCACTGCACCATCTAGCTGCCCCTGAACTAAACAATTTCTAAAGGCTCTTACAAATCTGAATCTATGGCCCTATCTATCATTCAAGGCAATTTTGCCATTAGGCACCTGTCAATCCAGTCAAAAACTGCTGTGTTTGCCTGCTCCTCTAGTCTGTTCCACTGGTCACCTTGGCTATTTTCTAAATAGTATCGGAAGGCTTGGATGGTTACTACTTTATAATATACTTTGAAGTAAAGAAATTCTTTGCTCCCTCAAATTCTATTTTTTCCTCTATTATTTCCTTTGAGATTCTAGAGTCTTTTGTTCCTGCAAATGAACCACTATTATTTTGTTCAGTTCTATTAAAGTATCCCACTTATACTGAGTGGTATAACAATAACCCAGTATACCAATATAAAAAAGTATTACCATTGATAAAATTGAACTTTTTGTTTTTTAATAAATACTTTTATAATATTTAACTGTCCCTATATTCCTAGTATGATGTATCAATTAACTACATTCTATAAATTTGGGTATGTTATCTCATTCTTATCATTTGCTTCATAATTATGTTATTTCTATGTTTTTCTTTTGGTCCACTCACTTTTATTTTTTCAAAGAAATAAACATTTTTACTTACAGTTTTGGGTTCCAATATTTATCCCTCCTTCCTTCCCTCCCCTTTTCCCTCCCTGAGGCAGTAAGCAATCAGATATGGGTTATATAAGAATGATTATGTAAAATGTTACCATATTAGTCATTTTATACAAGAAAACTTGAATAAAAGAAAAAAATGAAAGAAAGTGGAAAATAGCATGCTTCAGTCTGTGTTTCATCAATGCCATTATATACTACAACTTGTTTAGCTATTCCCCAATGTTGAGGCATTCCTTTGATTTCCAATTCTTACCCTCCACGAAAAGAGCTGCTAGAAATATTTTTGTACAAATAGGTCTTTTTCTCTTTTTGGGGACGGCTGGGCCACTAATTTTAAATATTACTTAATCTCTATTTGTTAATACTGTGTTATTGATTAGTATTTTTATTATGTTATCATCTATAATGGAATGTCTTTCTTATTTCTGCATTTTTACATTTACATATGACTGCTTTATTCTCCCACATGATTCACTAGTAAAAGTACCACATGATGTTAAGAAACATGTATGATCTTTAAATTTCTATGCTGAAGTCACCACAGATCTTTCAAATAAGAAATTTCCATCAATTTTCTGAATCTATGTATTTCTTATTTTTTATTAGATTCATCCAGCTCTGAAAAACAGAATGTTAAAGTCTCTTATATCAATGTGTCTTTGCAAATGCAGCTAGTTTTTCCCTTAAAAGCTGAAGGTATTATGCCACTTGGTGCATATATAGTTAATAATAATACTTTTAATAACAGCAATAATGTACTATGATCAATTGTGAATGACTCATTGTCAGCAAGACAACTCTTTAGAACTTATGATGAAAAATGCTATCCACCTCCAGAGAAAGAACTGATGAATCTGAATGCAGATCAAAGCACACTTTTTTCCATTTTAAAAAATTTTTTGTCTCTGTTTTCTTTCACAAAATGATCAATTTGGAAACATGTTTTGCACAACTCCACATGTATAATTGATATCAAACTGCCTGCCTTCTCAATGAAAGGGGGAAGAAAGGGAGGGAGGATGAGACTCTGGAACTCAAACTTGTAAAAAATGAATGTTGAAAATTGTTTTTAAATGATGCCTTTAAATAAAATGTAGTTTTTCCATTTGTCTTTCTTACTATTAATCAATTACTATTGTTGCCATATCCAAAATCATAATTGCCACTGTTACTTTTTTAGAGTCACATGAATGATAGATAACAAAGTCTGTTCCAGTCACTCTTTTTCACTCTATTGTAGATGCCTAAATATGTTCCTTATAGGCAGCAAGTTGTTTTGATTTCTCTTATTAAAAATCCTTCATGATATATTTGGGGGGGGCAGGGCAACAAGGGTTAAGTGACTTGCCCAGGGTCACACAGCTAGTAAATGTCAAGTATCTGAGGCTGGATTTGAACTCAGGTCCTCCTGAATCCAGGGCCGGTGCTTTATCCACTGCACCACCTAGCTGCCCCCATGATATTTGTTTTTATATTGCATCTATTCCCTTCTCAGAAAGCCAAGCCTACAAAAAAAAAGTTTTAAAAACTGAAGAAACATCAGTTTAGCAAAATCAATTAAAACAATGTATCTGATGGTATATGCACTATTCCATACTCATAGTCCATGCTTTCTCATTTAATTACCTCATGTTAAGGTTTGGTTTGTTGTTCTTTTTCTACCTTTATTGCTGTAGTCACTGTGTATATTGTTCTTGTGGTTCTGCTTATTTAACTTTATATAATTCTTATAAGCATTTTATACTCATCTGAATTTTTCATAGTTATCATTCCTTATGGCCCAATAATGTTTCATTCTATTCCCATGCCACAATGTGTTCAGTCATGCCCTGATTTATGCACAACTACTCTTCCCAGCTCTTTGCTTTCATAAAAATGGCTGCTATCACTATTCTGATGCACATGTGACTTTTCTTTCTATCTATAATCTCACAACCATGAGATATCTGGGTGTCAACATTTCAGACACGTGATCCTGCATAATTCCCATCTGCCCTATTCACAGCTCTAGGAACAGCATACTAGCATGCCATCTTTTCATGACCCTTCCAACACGGGCTCTTCTCATCATGAATCATCTTTGTCAATTTGCTGGGTGTGAGATGAAACCTCAGAGCTGTTTTTATTTGGTGATACCCCCAGCCTTCAAAGGGCAGTGACAGTGTGCAAGTCTTTGAAGACCGCTTTTAAAAATCCTTGGATCACGGATCTGTGAAGAAATGGATCTTAATGGTACTAAATGCCTACATGTGTTGAAAATTAGACCTTTATTGGGGATGGGGGTGGGGAGGCCCTGTGGGAAGCAGAACAAACACTGGATTAGCCTCCAAAGACCTGGATTCTAATAGCAACTCTGTCATTTATTAACCATGTGACCTTTCATAAAATGATGTGGTCACTTCCATGGTCCTAATGTCCTTTTTTAACTGAATTTGTCCTTATCATCTGGTAGTCCACATTGTACTTACTATATGTGCTGCTCGGTGCTGGGGGTACAAAGACAAAAACACAAGTCTGCTTTTGAGGAACTTACATCCCAGCTAGGAAACAACATGTGCACATATAATTGTACACAAAATAAATACAAGATAATTTGGGTGGGGGGAGGCACTAGTAGAGGAAGGATCTGGAAAGGCTACACAGAGGAGACCCATCTGAGCTGATCTCTGAAGGAAACCAGAGATTCTAACAGGGACCTCTCAGGACCTCTGAGGGAATCAGAAATGCACCCAGGTCACACTGACCAACAGCTAATACTTGAGCAGCCCCGCCCTTCTGCTGGAATGCTGCCTTAGTGTTCGCCTCAATGGGAAAGTTAGTAGAGGCCAGGCTCTGGCAGAGTTCAACAACCATATGCCTGGGAACGAGCTGACTACAGACCATCAACAGGAGCAGCCTAGCTATGTTTGGAGAGGTTCGTCCAACTCTTTGCCCAAACTGGGGAGAGGACAAAGTTAGTGACTGCGGCTGGCAAAGAATACAAAAACACCGATAAAATGATCAGTACTTTAAGAGTCTAAGTAAAAGTGTACATATTAAGAAACTTATTCAATATAGAAGGTAACCAGGGTTTTGAACATGAGAAGATGGGTGGCTGCACCAACAGAAAGAGAGGGGCAGGAAAGAGCAAGTTCTCTTTCAGGTGGAAGAAAAATTCCATTTTGGACAAAGTGAGCTTACCCAAAGGGAAATGTCCGGCAGGCAGTTTGAAATGTCAGTCTGAAGACACCAAAGTTGGCATCATGGGAATGAATGAGGTGGAGAATGCCAAAGAAAAGAGGACAGAGAAAAGTAGAAGAGGGCTTGAAGGGGGCGGCCAAGGAAGCCTGGAAGCTGCGTATGCCCATCATCAGCATCACCAAGGCAGAGGGAATGATGACAAAGAAACCAGAGATCTGGTCAGTCTCGGAGCTAACAAACACTGAGTCAAACGAGAGTCCCTGCCCCCAAGGCGCTCACCAGCACCACAGGGCCACCGTCAGGCTCTTGCACTGAGGCCACCCCAGTGCCCTGCACTCCCAGGCCCCGGCCCAGGGAACTACAGATGTGCTGTAAGCAGTCCCCAGCTGTAAAGCTGACTTAAGTCTTAAGTCTGCAGTCTTCCAGCTCCCCGTCTCCCTACTCATTCTAAACATCTCTCAAACCCATTTCAAAACTGGGGGGAAAAGCATGCAAATGACCATGTACCTGAGTGAGAAAGTATAAATGGAAGGTGAAGGGAGAAGACCAGGAAAGACCTCCTGCAGAAGGAGGGGTTTGAGTTAGGTTGTGACAGAAAAGGAAGAAGGGAGACAGAACCTTCCGGCAATGAGAGACAAGCAATGGCAAGGCATGGAGGTGAGAGAAGAATAACAACCTCATGGGCCAATGGAGAGCAAGGGCAGGCTGGTCACTGGTGCCAAATGTGACAGAGACGTCCACTCCAACCCCGTTGTGTATGAACTCTCCACATCCCCACTGACAGGGTCCTTAGAGTCAGCACAGACAAGCTGGGTGAACCCAAGACTCCCTATTAGTCTCTTTGGGAGGGGTCAAACCCCCAGTTTGAGAAACAAAAGATTAAACAAATGAACAATTTTTAAAAACACTCATTTAATTTAAAAGCTTTCTGATTTTTTATGCTTTTTAGTACAATTCTTTCCAAAGTATCAGCTATGGTTTATTGTACCTAGCATAAGGAGTTCAGAAATACAGTTCATGGTTTGTTCCTCCTCAGTAATTAGATCATATGCTCAAAATCTCTGTTACATTTGAACTCTAGGGACACAGTTTAAAGTTAATTAGAAGAAAAATAACCCTCTTCCTATTTTAAAGCAAATACTCAATTAAGTATGTAACTTTTTTTTCTCTCATTACTTTTATGCATCGTAATCTGAGAACAGGAAATTAAGCTATATTTTATAATTTAAGTGCATTACAAGTTAAATTTCCTTTATGTATCATTTAATACTTTTGTTCCCCAGATGTTATATAACCCTAACATTTTCAAAATTTCATCCTACTACCCAAACTGAGCAGTCCATTTTTGATGGGCAAAATTTTACACTTTAAAAAATAAAAACCAAGTGAGCCAAACGTTTTTCTAACATCATATATCCACAAACCCCTTATTAGTATTAATTTACAAAACACAGTATCTAATTGAATTAAATGTCTTCTTCAACTGATGTATTCTCTAAGGGAAGACAAAGCTTCCCAATGGTTCCCAGACAGACAATTTGCTGATTCAGCCTCTTTATATACAATGGACACAATAAAGATGTCTGACTTGACTGAGGTCAGCCTGGTTTTCTTCAAATCCCTCTGATGCTAAGTGACTTATTATGAATGATCTGGCCTCCTCTCTTCTCCAAGTCCTAGGGCGGCTAATGCTTTTGGAAATGTTTATGTTGAACATTTAAGGGTAAAAAAAAAAAACTGCATAAAAAGAAATATCTTTAGAGGCTAATCTAATAAATTATTATAATTTCCTTTAACCATTATAAGTATTTTATATGCATACACACACACACACACACACATATCAGGGCATGGTAAGGCAGGTATAATGTCAAACTTCTGTGGCTACATAAGAAGTTCAGTAAGATCTATTTACACAAGTATTCCTCAGGCCTAAACAAAACTAGAATTGGTAAAAACTGGTTAGATAACAGCACCAGTAATAACGGCTAACATTTAGCTAGTGCTTAGTACATGGCAGGCACTGCGCTTTACACTTATTTTCTCATTTGATGCTCACAACCACCCTGGGAGGTGGTTTTTAAAAAAGCGTAGGTTACCCACCTAGAGCCTGAAACTGAAGGACCTTCCCGAGTTGGACGGTGCCATCTGCTGGTGACCTACAGTAACTTCAGCACGGTTCCATTAGTCATGTCCATGATGTTTGTGGACACCAAAGGAGACCCTGGGGATCAAAGGATCCTCTTGAGGTTCCTCACCATCCCGGTGCTGGCTTGTCCTTCACTCTCGGAAAGGACTGACGGCATCACAAGAGGGACATCTTGACCTAGTCGTTAGCCTTTCCCTTTCCCTCCTCCCAGAGTCATTGGGCCTCTAAGAGACCCAGGGCCTTCAGGTGTGGTCCCTCCAGGCCACAGGAAAGCAGCACGGTCCCAGGGAAGGGCCTTTATTTTACTTCAATATGAAAAGGCCTTTAGTTTTAGACAAGCCCTGTTATTAATTTACTGCAGTATCTTCCATTCCTGCAAGAAGCCATTTGAACTGATGCAAAATGAAAGATGCGTGTACAAAATATACAGTTTTTTAAAATGGAAAGAACCGGGGGCGGCTAGGTGGCGCAGTGGATAAAGCACCAGTCCTGGATTCAGGAGTACCTGAGTCCAAATCTGGCCTCAGACACTTGACACTTACTAGCTGTGTGACCCTGGGCAAGTCACTTAACCCCCATTGCCCTGCAAAAAAAACCCAAAAAACAAAAAACAAACAAAACCAAAAAATGGAAAGAACCACCACCAAATGCTGTATTATAATTAAGCCAAGCCTTGAACAAGAGTTAAGAAAATAACCTCAGTGCAGAGGTGGGGGACTAGGAGTACAGAGTATTGCATACATTGTCAGACACAGATAATGCTAGTTATTCTTGCTGAACTGCTTTTTTCTTAAACTCTTGACACAAAGTGGGGCTCACTGGTAGGGTATTCAGAAATAAATATAAAATAAAAGCATTAGGCATAAATAAAAACAAGATGAAAGAATAAAAAAGTCTTTATGGTGAAGGGAACTGCCCTAAAAATAGGATTACACTTTTTTAAAGGAATAAAAGGACTTTACACATTGATCTAGTCATGAATTTTGATTCAGAGTTCCTTTGAAAAAATGGCCTGTAAGAATGTCCTTCACAATTAAACATGTTCAAAGTAAAATCTTTCTGGAAAGGCAGATACTAAAGAATGTTCACCATTCTTAAAACTTAAAAGAACTCACGTGGTCCCATGAAGTCTACAATTAAATAAAGCATTAATTAAGAAATCCAACCAGATACATGCACTAAAAATGGTTTTAGCCCCTGTATATTTTATGCAACATCAAGAAATGGATATGACAGTATGTCTGTAGTTTGTCAGAAGTGTAACTTACCCCTGTTTTATCACACAAGCGTAAAGTATGAAAGGATCCCACAGCAAATAATTCTCCATCCGGAGCCCAGGCAACAGAGGTAATAGGATGCTCGTGAGGCTGTGAGCTGTAGAGCAGACGACCATAACTATCCCATACCTGTAAAAGAAACAAGTAACCAGCAGCCCTGGATTCAGGAGGACCTGAGTTTAAATCCGGCCTCAGACACTTGACACTTCCAGCTGTGTGACCCTGGGCAAGTCACTTAACCCTCATTGCCCCACAAAAAAGAAAAAAAAAATAACAAAGGCAGGGTTTTTTTTTTTCATATTAACTCCCCCATCCACTACAAATGTAAGTATTATTCCTCTTCTATAGCATCAAGTTAAGCTTTGAAAAGCTATATAAGCTATAATCTCAAGGTAAGCTTTAGAAACAATGTTATCTTTTTATAAAACCCATATTTATCAATAGATTTTAGAGCACATATAAGATATAGATAGTTAGAGCCAATCACATTCTGTGGAATGTTTTTAAAAGTGCAAATACTAAAAATATAGTAATATTTCATGACAGCAAAACATAATAATCTTACTAAAAATGTTGGAAAAGTATGAATTGGAAATGTTTAATATAAATTTAACTGCTATTAAGAATGAAAGAAAAAGCCTCATTAAATTTGGTTATAATCTCTTTTTCTTTAATCTTTAGTTTGTGGCTTAAATTTTGCATTTCTCTTACTTAATAAGAACTCTGTCAATGTTGTTTTATTTTGATTACTTTTACTCTAATTATACACCTAGTCAGTCTTCTCCCCCACAAGTTTATTCTTGTCAAAAGCTAGAGGTTTCCTTATGTTCGCTGTCTCAGTGGGTTTGACTTTAATAACACAAATGTACTGATTTAAACAGTAACTAAAAATGGAAGCAGTAATTACACTGCCACTTTATTAGGCCAGTTTTTTACGTCAATAAGATTGTGAATGTGAATTAGGTATTCTGAAAGGTGCTACTAAAGTGATACTTATTACAGCATGAAATAGAATTTCACTCAATTATCAAAGTTCTGTGGTACAGTTAAAGTTAGGAACTCTAAGTATGTTTTATGTGCCAAATATTTTGATATATTACATGCTTCCAATACTATGATAAAGTTGTTACATACCTTATATTTACAGTCTTCACCAGCAGACAGGATAAGGTCATTAACTGAGTTCCAGTCCACTTTTAAAATAATTCCATCATGAGCTTTCCACTGTGAAAAAAATAAGAGATTTCTAACTTTAAGAAAATGGTGGATAGTTTCCAAAATGAGGGATATTTTGCAGTAGATCAGTCATTTTGCTAAAAGAAAAAGGGGGGAAAGAGCAGTATCCCCACCCCGCCCCCTCAGCTCACTGTCTTCCATCCGTGCTCATCACAGTCCACATTTATTAAAAGGCAGTCACCATCATAAATGGCCCCTGGATCAAACCGCATAAAGGGCTTTAGTCTTTTCCAGACGAGGCTAAATATGGGGGCGGGGCACTAGGCAGGATGAATGACTAGATCAAAGGGGCTGCTCTCTATGGATGACAAGGCAAGGAACTTTTGAGCCAAACTCACTTAAGGAGTATAGTCTCCAAAATGAAGCCAGTGACCACAGGTCTGGCTGGACTGGCAATGTTCACACTTCCAGGAAAAGGCTGCAGCTAACAGTACTGCTATGGTATCTGTCTGCTGGTAGTACTGGAATAAGGCGAGAGCCAAGGGGGAGAAGAGGTGAATAATTAGGCTCTCCTACAGAGAACTTCTAGCCAGCTCAAAGGATGGTTGCCAATGGGCTGAACACACCCCTCTTTTACCAGTGGTTTAAGTAGGAAAACAGTCAGCAACCCTTGGGCCTAGGCCAACAGTGGATACCAGTCCCCAGACCAAGCATTTTTCCTGTGGTGACTCTCCCCTTATCTCTCCATTTGATTCGTTTCTTTTCTCTTTTCCTATTTCTGAGCATAATCCTGTCAACTATTTCTTTTTCCTTCTTTGCTGACTTTTCTATCCTCATGCCTAGGGTCTCAGAGCCGTCAGGCCTCTGGATCAGGCATCCATAATAAATAAATCACCATTCTTCTTGCAAGAATGTTCATATGGCCATTTTTTTTTACACTGAAGTCCTAAAAAGGAGCTATCTCAACTGCACAGGCCACACACTGGCATGTATTTTCTCCAAATAATCCACATGCATTTCAGTATTATGTGATCAATAAATAGCTGCTGTCTTTCAAGATTTGTGTGTGTGTTTGTTACTGGGGTTCAATCTATGAAAAGTGCCCCCCCTTTTTTTTGGTAAGGCAATTGGGGCTAAGTGACTTGCCCAGGGTCACACAGCTAGTAAGTGTTAAGTGTCTGAGGCCGGATTTGAACTCAGGTACTCCTGACTCCAGGGCTGGTGCTCTATCCACTGTGCCACCTAGCTGCCCCGAAAAGTGCCTTTTTGCTAAGAGTGAGGCCCTCAGAAATGATCTGAAGAGGAAGTTAGGGGAGACCTCCCCAAAAGGACAGCTTCATGTGGTCCTTTCATCTCTCCTTTCTCAGTTCATCCCTGTCGCTGGTCTTGTTCAGCCTCTTCCTCCTGCTCTTTCATCCATTCAACACTGTTTAAGCACACTTTGGGTGCTGAGGGAGATACAAAGATAAATAAAAAACACCACTTGTGGGTAGGGAGCTCAGAAGCGAATGGGGAAACCTTCCTGCTCACTACACCCTCCTCAGTGTTCACACCTTCAGCAGCTCAGCTCCTCACTCCCTAATGTCACGACCTTGACTCTACTCCACAACTTAATAAAGGTTCTGAATCTTCACCCCCTCCCAGACTACCACACGTTAACCAAAGACCACCTACGTACAGTACCATACACAGAGGCTATCCTTTTATAGGAGGAGTAAGGCCTAAAGTCAGCATCTAAGGTGGAAAGTCTCACACAGTCAGAATGCCTTGCAAATAACTGAGAGCACTGATTTTTAAAAATGCATCATCTGGAAATAGAGCCGGGAAAGAGGCAAAGTTTCCTTCCTGTCTCCTTTAAAAGGAGGCCATCTCTATCAAAGAGCAGACGGAGCTGAGGTGGTGCCTCTGGAAGCAACAGAACGTACAGCACTTTTGACGACCTTCAGCTAAGTTGCCGATCTCATGAGCAGAGGTGGAGACCAGACTTCCCATTCAAAGAGAAGGAAACAAAAGACGGGCAAAGCCATCGTTTGCACAACTGGGGAATAAGGGGCGAGAAACCCTTGGAAGGGCTTCACACACACATGGGATGAGGCTGGAAGAGTGTATTTGTGCCCCTCATTGCTTCACCCAGAGGACACGAGGCAGTCAGAAGGGACCCCCTGTGGAAGGGGTTGTCTCATTGGCCGACCTTAGCAGGTATCACTGAGCATCATTCTAGACAAGGAGAAAGAGGTTTGTGTGTGTCTGTATACAGACAGATAAACACACACGCACATACACATACACATACACACACACACACACCTCCATGGTCCTTCTGGGAATTTGATACATATACACGTGTGTACACATGTATATAAAGCCTATATACATATTTCAAGGGGTCTATGAACATAGAGAAAAATGACACCTATTTTTTAATTTATCTCTAACTTAAATTTAGCATTTCCTTCAATTATTTAAAAACGTGATACCAGGAAGGGGTCTATAGGTTTTACCAGAATGCCAAAGGGGTCTAGGACACAGAGGCAAGCGCCCCTGACACAGGGGATAAGAACTAGACCTGTAATTAATATCATATAGGAAATTCTCAGATAAGGAAACTCCCTCCACCAATATAGGCGGACCCTTTCTCTTCAATTTAGCTTGCGAGACTTGCCTAGAACACTGAGGGTTAAATGACCAGCTCAGGATCACGCTGCCGGCCAGCCTGGGTCAAAAGTCAGGACTTCACCTGAGGTGTTCCCTGCTCCAAAGTCAGCTCTCCATCCATCACTGCCTTTCATTCATCATATATCCCAAGTGTCCCAAAAGACTTAGAGAGATTTTGAGCTTTAATAACTTCTAAAGTATAAAGGTGATAAACTTAACAAAAACCACATTTAAAAGGCTCTTATTAAATTTCATCATAACCACTGTCGTACTATATATCACTAAGGCCGGTTTTTGGACTTTGTAAAAACTTTCCTTGGCATCTTCTTGGGGCCTGAAGGAACCGCATTTGTAAACTGGCCTTAAGAGCATCCAAAGAATGAGGCTTGACACACAGGTGACGGTTTGGGTGGGATCCCGTAAGAAAAGGTCTAATGGAAATTGATCAGGGGTGATCACAGGGGTCTGGGAAAGGACCTTCCTCTCCTGATCCACAAAACTGTAGCACAGGCACAAGCCCTTCTTGTTAAAATGTAAAATGTACTATTCAAAATTTATAACCAAACAAGTATAAAATAATTTTAAATCATTAAAACTTTCAAAGGATCATTTTGCAAATTTGTAGCAATTTGTGGCGTGTATATTTCTCAAGCTATTGGAACTCCAAGCTGCACTGAGCCACTGAGGACCCCACACAATCAAATGCTCTCTCCCTCCACAGAAGCTTGGGCAGCGTCAGCAAGCTGAAGAAGAAGGGCTTCTTCAAAAAGACTGTCATCTTGCAATGCCTTGGTGAAGCCAACTCGTGTCACATCAACGACCTGTTGGTTTCCAGGCAATGGTTAGCTCTCCATAGGATCTTTTATTTTTTTATTTATTTTTATTTTTATTTTTTGCGGGGCAATAAGGGTTAAGTGACTTGCCCAGGGTCACACAGCTAGTAAGTGTCAAGTGTCTGAGGCTAGATTTGAACTCAGGTCCTCCTGAATCCAGGGCCAGTGCTTCATCCACTGCATCACCTAGCTGCTCCCTCCATAGGATCTTTTAAATAGGAAAGAATTTTCTAAATCTAACTGAACATTAAGCTAGACACCGTCCTGGAATAGAGCCAGGCATGAAAGAAAACAATACTGACCAGGCCCTACTTCAAAGCACACTTTCTGCCCCATCCTGGGAAAACAGCTCCCAAAGAGTGTGCAAACTGCGGGAACTGCAAAGGCTTCCACCACAGTGCAGTCCATACCTAACTGAGTTTCCTAATTCTTTCAAAACCTTGTTCATGTCCCTCTGTTACAGAGCAAACGCTGGGAAAGAATTTTGTCAATACAAATGTTTTGCTATCGCATTTTTAAAACTGCGACGTATGTAATAAACTGTCACACTAGCTAAACTTCCCAGCATCACTTATAAGGGGAAAATGGAAAAATAAAAACAATGGTTCTCATTATAAATGAGTTATGGAGCTACAAAACAATTTTCTCAAATTAAAATCAGATTAATAAAATATGGTTTACATTTTCTTCAAACTACATCGTAAGCATGTCTATTTACAAAGAGATGCAGCTCAACCAGCCTCTTCTTCAAGAAGCCTTTCCTGATCCCCCCTACTTCTCCTCCCAAATACCTTATATTTCCTGCTTGGCTTAGACTTGCATTGACTTACTTCCGACCTGGGCAGCGTGCATCTCTGACTACAAAGTATAAAGGCTCACTACCAGCAGGCACTGTTTCAGTCCCTGTTTTTGTATCTCCAGAGACCAGCACAGTGCTTAGGATATCATAGATGCTTAGATGATGAGCTGACTGAGCAATGTGTTATCTAATGTGACACTATACTGCCAATATGGCGCTATGAGAGGATACAGCACCAGACCTGAAAATAGTGAACACATTATGATTTCTACCTGCCAGAGGCTCAAATATCATCAGTAGCTACCAACAATGATGATGATGACAGCTAGGCCAGCTCTGTTAGAATTTTCTCACATACGTCTATTTTGCTAAATTTGGCCTCAGACATTTGATACTTACTAGCTGTGTGACCCTGGGCAACTCACTTAACCCTCATTGCCCCACCAAAAAAAAAAAAAAAACCAACCCACAAAACAAAAAAAGTCCCATTGTGCCAAACTATGAGAGCTTTGGGAACTGAAACACAATTCAGTTATAGTTTACCATCATAATGTTAGCCAGCCAGTATGCAATCAAGGCTCCTGAATTTTTGCAATAGAGTATCTGTCCCATGCGTGTAAAGGGACCACCCAAGACAACTCAAAAGTAACAACCACTTGCTTTTTGCCCTGCAGTCCAGTCAAGTCCTTACTGCAATTCTACAATGATCTAAGTAGTACCTGTAAAATTTTAGCATTTGGCTGAAGAGGTTTAATAATCAGCTGCTTCCCTGCTGTATACAGGACCTTTTCTGAATCAGGGCCCCATGCCACCGAGTAGACTGGTGTGCCTGGAGGAAGAAAGAAAATAACATCGTTGAAGATTGGTGGTTGGCTGGTTGGTTGGTTATGCCCCCCAAATGAGACTACTCATAATCGAAAAGGTTATGGTGAGGTTGGTTATACACCCAACCAATGGTGGATCTGTATTCCTTTCATTTCAATGGACACTTTCAAAGTGACATCAATATGGCTAGAATGAACAAGTAACAATCTTCCCCGAGCATCTGACAGATGACTAGCATCTGAATGAGTCCTATTGTCTCAGAGGACATGCAGATTTATATGAGATTCCTCATCAAACTCTGTTGAAATGAAATGATGCTCAATTTGATGAGAATCCAAAGAATGCTGCTGGAGTGGCTGTTCACCCACTGCAACCTGCCACACAGAGCAGCAAGTGTGGACTGTCGGGCCAAGTCCTTCTGTGCAAAAGAGCAAGTCGACCTGAGCCCCCCACGCACTTTGGCCTCCCTCAGGCTGCTGCTTTCAGTGGCACAGGGCAGGAGGCCCTCTCCCAAGCTACTCCCCGACCTCCTTCTAATGAGTCAAGTGCCACCCCATCCCCTCTCCCACCCCTCATTCATTAGCAGCTGCTTAAAAGAACAGGAGAAGAGAGTCTGGCTCCCTCTGAGCCTGGGTCAGGTCAGGGGGAGGTCTCACTGGCAAGTATCGCCGCTGTGTAAGTCAAGCCAGCTGCACAGGAGATTTTTCTGATTTAGCTTGTTTTGTGTGTTTTAACACTAAAAGATGACCAGTGAGTTTCCTTTTAGTTCTGAAATGCTACGCTCTGTACACCGAGATCCCGTCACTATTCCACGTATTCACATTGGAGACCCTGTGACCACACTGCGCAGGCAAGCCCTCACAAAGCCTCCCCCTCCCAGCCCCTTCAGCCCTTCCCATCTTCTGTCTCCAGGGCGCTGGCCTCAGTGGTAACTGTGACCTTCACTTCACACTCAAGGTCGCCCTCGCCAAGGATGCTTTCTCTCCCCCTCCTCGCTTCCTTCAGATCTCAGCCCAGGTCCCATCTTCTGCCCCTTTGATGTCTGTCAGCGCCTTCCCTCTGGGATGATCCTCCCATCTTTACAGCGTACATCCTTCACAGGGAACTCCCCTGCCCCAGATGAGGATGTGAGCTTGCTCTCTGGGGGTAGGGCTGCGTGCTGGCCGTTCCCGGTATCCCCAGCACATAGAACAGTGACTGGCACAGAGCAGACACTTAATAAAGGCTACTTGACTCAATTTGTCACCCTATTACTTTCTTGATTAACAAGTGTATTTTGGTTGGAGCTGAGATGTATATAGAGCTAATAAAATAAACTAAGAGACTCAGGTGATTATATAGACATATATACATATATATATATATATATATATATATATACATATATATATATATATATACACACACACACACACATATATACACACATACACACACACATGGTTTGCTGGAAGGATGAACAGTATCAAGTTACCTAGTTTTTCTCCAAAGTCTACCTTTGCAACCTGTGCACTGAGAGGTTACTTTCAAGTACTAGATAGAACATATATAAAACCTTAAATCTGTTATATTTGTAAAACTGGGTCTTTGGAAATTATCCAGAACTCCTTAATGATTGCTGAGTATAAATATGAGAGTAGGAAAAGACAATTTTCTTTCATATACCAATACTTCTAAAATGTCTTTAATTTTACTTAATTAAGTGAGGGGGCAGCTAGGTGGCTCAGTGGATAGAGCACTGGCCCTGGATTCAGGAGGACCTGAGTTCAAATCCAGCCTCAGACACTTGACACTTACTAGTTGTGTGACCCTGGGCAAGTCACTTAACCCTCATTGCCCAACCCCCCCCCCAAAAAAATTTACTTAAGTGAAATTATAAAGGTTTGGGGCTTTCTGGCCAAATTACAAGACTGAAATGTTTAGCAGGGGTTAATTACATGGAGGGTTTAGCTGACACCTAAACAAATGAGGAACAGAATTGAACTAAGAAAAAGGCTTTTAAGCTTAAAAAAGCCACTTTTTTGGTCTTTTTTATAATCCAGGTGTCTTTTCAGCCAATCTAAGAGGATACTGAATAAAGGTTTTTGTTGACCTGCTATTTAGTCATTCAATTAACCAGACAGCCCCCTTCCATGACAACTATGGTAGATGAGATGTAGAACACTACTACATACAATTAAAGTAATTCCTCTCAAACAGAATACAGCTGCTCTCTGGAAGTAAACATTGGAAGACATTTTTAAAAGGATTCCAAAGTAGGCATTTATAAAAGTTGGTTTATACATCTACGTAAAATACTAACTCTGTGCATCCATCACTAAGATGACTGGCTGACTGGTTCAAAGACAACCAACTGATTTGCCTGATTGAATATATTTTTCTGGCTGAAGACACTGAGAATTCTCTGGCTTATCCGTCTGGGAAGGCCCTGACTCTGCAAAGAGCAGAACAAGAATCGCCACTCTTGAAGCAAATGATTTCGACAGTCGTCTCAGATTGAAAGTAGACTATGGGAGAAGGTAGGCAATGGCTGCGGTGTAGATGGGACCAAGTCAAGAAGAGAAGGGTAGAGTGGATGGAGTAAGGGATTAATGGAAAGGAAAAAAAAGAAGGAAGGGGATCACAAACATACTCTGGACAGAGACCGGCTTTTACGTGTGATTGGTGTTGTTCGGTCTTTTGTGGTTGTGCCCAACTCTTCCAGACCCCATCTGGGGTGTTCTCAGCAAAGACACTGGCACGGCTGGCCATCTCCTTCTCCAGCTCATTTTACAGAGGAGGAAACTGAGGCAAACAGGGTGAAGGGACTTGCCCAGGGTCACACAGCTGGTAAGTGTCTGAGGCTAGATTTGAACTCAGGAAGAGGAGTCCTCCTGACTCCAGGCCTGGCGCTCTACCCACTGCACCACCTAGCTGCCCCATTATATACAATAAAACTTTAATTTTTTTAAATTCTAATTCGAGGGCCATACAAAACCAGGCCCTGTCCCCCTAAGGAAGCCTGGGGAGATGGGCTCTGTTCATTCCACACAGCACCTCCAAGTCTAGGTAGGCTAGGACCCTGCAGATCACCTTACACAATCTCCCTATGATCTTTCGTACTGGGAGCTGGGACAATATCTGTCCCATCCTTCACTTCAGCAGACCTTCCTTTTCTGTCTGACAGACTTGTTCTGATCTACACATGAATCTCCAGAAAGGAAGGGTCAGGAGCTAAGCTGGCTTTCTGAGAAAAGAAGAAAAAGAAGAAAGAGTTGCATTCCGTCAGACTTCCCAGATAATACAAATCAGCATTGTGGGTATTTAAAATGCAGTGTTAGGGCAGCTGGATGGCGCAGTGGATAGAACACCGGCCCTGGAGTCAGGAGTGCCTGAGTTCAGATCCGGCCTCAGACACTTCACACTTGCTAGCTGTGTGACCCTGGGCAAGTCACTTGATCCCAATTGCCTCACTAAAAAAAAAATAATAATAAAATAAAATAAAATAAAATGCAGTGTTTGCACATAAAATTAGATTAAAACTATTCAACTGTATCATGGTGTATGAAAAGGGAATTTTTGAACATCAATGGCTGAGCCTCATCAAGCATTCCTCCGCCAGCCTATATGTGCACCTGCACAAAAAAAGGGTTCAGCAAATGCATCCCCCACTGAGTGAGCCACAAAATGAATGCCGCCCTTCAGGTGTGATGAAAGGTCTGGCCCGAGTGTGGGAAGAGGAGTGAGAGACTTTCATTTACTTTTAATTTAGCTTGGACAGACATGTCACCATTTACCTAGTTAAATTTCTAGCAATTAATGTCGCTTTTCTCTTTCATGACATTCTGAGGATTAATTTCATTGTTATCAATCTTGGGGAAAAAAAAGTTCTGAGCAAAAAGTCCCATCATTGCTGAGGCACGAAAGTAAATTGTGTGCAGAGGAAAAAAATCTGGGATTTCGTTAGCACAACTGCCAGGAAAGGCTTCCCTTTGAGTACGAGGACTTCCAACTCACAAACCTCTCGGGAGACGGGAGGCCTTGTGCTGCACCATATCCATCAGTCACCTTCCAGTGGCCTTTCAGGAAAGCGCAGGTGACATAACAATAGTAAAACTCACATTTACAGAACACTTTAAATTTACACACTTCCCTCACGAGAACCTGTGAGGTGGAATGCAGGCTCATTACCACCTTTGTGCAAATAAGGATGCTGAAGCTAAAAGAGCCTGACTCATTTGCCTCTGACTCTCTCTTCCCTCAGGGATGAGATGTCACAATTGGGTCCTGGATCCAGGCCTTCTAAGCCACATCCAGGGCCTTTCCCACTATACCTATTAGCGTGACTTTATGCTTTAAGAAGCACCAAATCAAAAAGTTAGTGCCTCATGCCCAAAATCAGAGAGAGTTTAGGAAAACAAAACAAAACAAAACAAAAACAATGAAATTTGCATCTTAGGTGGCAACACTGAAGAGTCCTTTAAAAGAGAGTGAGATGTTTTTAGATAAAAAAGATGACCATACACTACAAAAATAATAGCTAACATAATGGAATTTGATTCTCTAAAATGAGAAATTGACCTAAAATTTTTCTTTTAACAACCATATTCCCAATTTCACGTCATATAATGCAAAAATAATCAAATTTTCATATTAACTTGCTAAACTAACTGTTTATAGTAATCAGATACTGTCATTTTGAAGGAAAACCAGTAGGTATTTATTAAAAAATCATTTAAATTTTTCTTGATTTTGGGGGGGTATATTAGGAATTTGGGGGGCTATGTTCCATTTCAGTTAAGGCACTTAACTAGATCTTGTTTTTCTAACTTTGTACACTAAAATCATGTGACCTTTTTGACATTTTTTAAGAAACCACATGCACCTGGGGTTGGGTTAAATGTCAGACCCTTATCTCTCTGTAAAACAAATTATCTAAATTCTTTCAACCTGTTGAAGGCATTTTAAACCACAGGAGTGGAGGCAAAAAATGTACTTCAGTTGTTTTAAGGAAGTACATAGCTCAAATATACCGTGTTTTTCACATCCACACTATAAAGAGAAAGCCCCCAATTTTTTTTCAGTTTATGAGACCTGAAATGAATTATTTACTATTAAAGTTATACAATGAAACATCCCATGAAGTACTTTTCAGTCTTTAAAACAATATCCTTTATTATATGCTACTGCTATTAATAATACAATAAATATCTATTTATTCTAGGGTCTTTAAGCAATACATGCTCAGTAAATGTTCACTGACTAATTATCCAGAATCCAAAGAACCAGAAATCCAAGTAACCATAATTTTTTCCCTAAATTCTCCTTTAGTTAAAAAAGTTTCCAAAATGCCAGTTCTTTTATTCTTTTAAAGATGGATTTATCCAATTAAAAATAGCAGCTTTTCTGGCACACCCATGCTGTCTACAGCCCAATCTCCTATGCCTTTTCCATCTCTCGTAATTCTAATACATTCCTAATACTGACCCTGCATACTACAAGGCCCGTCAATCATCAAAGGAAACCTTCATTTCCTCCCCTTTAAAATAAGGGGAGGAACAGCTTTCATAACATCAAGGTCCCATGATGAAAGAATATTTAGCAGAACCTGAGAAACACCTTCTCTGAAAACTGGAAATCCATGTGTGAAATACATAAGGACAGGGATTGGGACCAGACCCATGTCTAGCTCCCTTCATCAATGCAGGGTAGCCAGCATCCTGGCGGTAATTCAGGCTCTTGTAGGACTCTAGAACAGAGAGGGTGTGACCAGCCTTGGGTCACATTAGAGAAATTGCCTATGAGCAAAATAGCACGTGAATGTTTTCCTTAGCTCTTAAAAGGGCTGCATTCTTCATGAAAGGTTTCAATACAGCTTTTCATAAATGCTCATCTCCCTGGCAATAGTCAGTCCTGAAGCCAAAGTTCAACTTTCCTCATAGAAAACTATGAGTAAGAAAACACGTGTCAGCCCCAATGAACAGGGACAAAGCTTGCGGTGGGCACTCTGGCGGACAGCACAGTGCAGATGGTAACGGCAACACGAGGCAAGAATCCCTCCAGCCCAAGGGACCCCAACGCCAGGGCTGGTTTTCCAAAGCTGCCAGCCGCCTCGCTCTGCTCCTGGGTTTCCCCTCTTCTCAGCTGGCTCGAGAGAGAGCGCATGAGTTGTGCCTCTCTAGAGTGGCACACCACCTTCTTAGGTTAAAAGGGTTTGTGTTTTGTGTTCCATGCAGACGTCTGACTCCATCACTGGCAGGGATTCATGGAATGGACACCCTTTCCACCGCAGAGGCTTCCAAGGTCCCTCCTGTCCTGGCTGTCTGAGGGTAATGTGAGGTGAAATCAGACCAGAGACAGAAACTGAACACCTGAGCCTTCCAACAAGTATACTGGGAATGGGAAGTATATGGGGCATGAGTGGAGTTGAGACTCAGTGGACAGAGTCCCAGGCCTGGTACTAGGGTGGGGAAAATGGTCTCCACTTGAGGAACTTCCCACTCATTTCTCAAAATGGCTTCATTCTAATTGTCCTCGTCAAGGTCACCAATGATCTCTTAATTGCTGGATCCTGTGAGACCTGGATGGCAGTGGGCCCCCCCCCCCCCCGCCACGCTCTTTCCTCCCTGAATTCTCCCGAATGTTCAATCCTAGGCCTCCCTCTTTGTGCCATCTCTCAATGATCTTGTCAGCTCCCATGGGGTAAACCATCACCTCTATGCAGATGATGCCCAAATCTATGCATATACAACAAGGCATATGTCCGATTTTTTGCAATGTGCAGGCCAATTCTGCCAAATTGTTTTTCTCCCTCTGGAGAAATGTGGGTGATGGAAAAGCAAAAGAGAACAATCAACATTTACTTTAAATCTTTTTTTAAGAGGATGCTAATCCATACCAGTCTCCCTGAATTATGAGACCAGCTCAAGCTACGTGATCTTCTCCTGTCAATTCCATTTTTACATTATTTCGCCAGTGGATCCCCCCTTTCTGCCCCCTTGTTAACATGAGCCTCAACAATTGCAGGAGCCTCCCTACAGCTCTTCCCACCTCATCTCCTGCCCCCGTGCTCAAATCCACCCTTCACCACTGCCAGAACAATCTTTCTAAGAAACAGATCAGGTCATTTCACTTTTCTGTTCAAAACCTTTTGGTGGTTCCCTACTGCCTCTCAAACAAAGTTCAAATGGCTTGACATTCAACACCCTTCACAACTTGCAGCCACCTCACATTTCCATATCCCTATTACTGCCCTGCATGCGTTTTACACTTTGCCAGACCTGGATAAACCTCCGAACCCCCTTCCTTCAAAGCATCAACAACGCTCATACCATCTGAAGCTGCTTCCAATGTCACCTGTAAAACTCCTGGGCTCTCTTCTCCTCTACAATATTTCACTTGGTGATCTCATCAGTTCCCATGGGTTCAGTATCTTCTCTACATGGATGACTCTCAGCTCTACTTGTCAAGCCCTGACCTCTCTCCCTCCACTCCCATATCTCTAATACCCACTGGATATTTCCAACTTGACATGTCCTTAATTGAATTCATTCTATTTTCCACTCAACCTTCCCTCTCTTCCTCACTGCCCTATTCCTGTCACAGGTGCCACCATCCTCCGAGTGATCCAGGCTCCAACCTAGCCATCAGCCTCAACTGTCACTCTCTCACCCTCTATACTCCAACAGCATCTTTGGATCCCTCCCACCATCCACCGCCCTCCCTCCTACACACGACTGCCCTGACTGTGTCCACTCCAGATTTCTCATCTCTGGGCTCTCACCACTGTGAGGCAAGCCCAGCATAGGCACCAAGCTTACCATAGCATCCCACTCACCACAGGGGCTCTTCCAAGCCTTTTCATCCCTCCTCAAATGTAGCAAGGCTCTCCCTCCCCCCAGCCTTTCGGCTGAGAACTTGATCTCATATCTTACTGAAAACGGAGGCCTTTCCCCCTTCTCTTCTCTTTAACTCCTATCACTCATATGCCTTCCACCATCATCTCCCCCTTCACCCTGTCTCACTTGATGAGGTGGCCATGGCAAACCCTTCTCTATGCAAAAGCGATCCCATTCCACCCCATCTGATCGAGGAGATCACCCCCTCGATCATGCTCCACTGTCTCACTTATCTTCAGTCTTTCCCTGTCCAGTGTCTCCATCACTATTGCCTAAAAACATGCCCATGTCTTTCCCATCCTCAAAAACACCATCACTTGCTCCACCCACCCCTGATATCCATTCTATACCTCTCCTTCTTTGTAGGTTTCAGAACAGCTCTCTCTCCTGATCTCCTCCTACCTCGCTGACCACTCCTCAGTATCCTTAGCTGGATCTTTACCCCGGTCTCATCCTCCAACCTTGGTGTCTCACAGGGCTCGGTCCTGGGCCCGCTTCACTTTTTCCTCAGTGGGAGATTTCATCAGCTCCCATGGACTCAATTAGCACAGCTATAGGGATGATTCTCAAATCTGATTCTCTCTGCTGACTTCCAGTCTCACATCCCCAGGTGCACGTTAGCCATCTCAAACGTATGTCCTGTACACACCTTAAGTTCACTACGAGCAAAACTGAACTCACCAACTTCCCCCTCTTCCAAACCTCCCTATTATCAAGGGTACTACCACGCTCCCAGTCCCCCAGTCTCTCACAACCTAGGGGTCATCCTCAATTCCTCATTCTCACCACCCCAAGGCCTATCACCTTTGTACTCTCTCTCAAATAGGTGCCCTCTCCTCCTGTGACACGGTTCATCTCCTTGTGGCTAGATCCTGCTTCCCTTTTTTCTTCTCTTCCATCCACCCCTTCGTTCAGGCCCTCATCACCTCACGCCTGGACAATTACAATAGTCTCCTATTTGGTCTCTCTGCTTCAAGTCTCTCCCCATTCCAATACATCACCCACTAAACCACCAAAGCAATTTTCTCAACACACAGGGCCCTCCCCCATCTTGACAGATACAGATTTCACCTCCAATATGCCCCTCCTCTCCTCGGGCCGGGCAATGGTGGGGGGTCTGCCTGCCTCTAGTCTCTCCCCACTCCACCCATCCAGCCACCACAGGGTTCTCCTAAAGTGCGGTTCTGACTGTGCACCTCCTTACTCCATACACTCCAGTGGTGCCCGATCACCTCCTGGATCAAATATCAAATCTGGTTTGACTTTTAAAGCCCTTTCCCACCCTATTCACCTTCACTCTGAGATCCGCTGGCTTCCTGCTCTCTCCATGCCTCAAACTCTCTCCCTCTCATCGCCACCTCCCCAGCTTTCCTGGCTGCCTTTAAGTCTCAGCTAATGCCCCCACCTTCTAAGAGAAGCCCGTGCCAGGCCACCTGCCACTGCTGTCTCCACTTTATCCTCAGGATATCCCTCTTGTACCTAGGTATAAGCTGTCTCTCCTGCTAGCCTGAGCTCTCTGAGGTCAGGGACACTCTTTTTTGCCTTCCTTTGTCTCCTCAATACTGGGCACAGCGTCTGGAACATGGCTGGTTGGCTGGTTGGTTGGTGGTTGTCCTTTATACTCAAAATGGACCAAAATGACATCACTGTGTTAGAGGCAAGGGACAGTGTGTCCACCTGTAACTGATCAAAAGAGCCTAAAAGACTCTTCCACAGGTCGGGCCCAAATAGTCCCTATGAACATCTGTAGTAGAGATGCCTCTCTGTACATCTCACGTTTCTTTTGAGCCACTAGAGCTCACAGAGCCACTGCACCTTCTTTGACGCGGGCACACCGTGCTACGCAGTCCTGTGCCAGTGTCTCACAAGGGACTCCAGAGTTCTTCAGGGAGGCCTTGAGCACGTCCTTGTATCACTTCTTCTGACTCCCATTGAAGCACTTGCCCCGTGTGAGTTCTCTGTAAAACAGTCTTCTAGGCAAACACACATTTGGCATTCAGACACAGCTGGCCCATCAAAGCCGCGCCCTCCGCAGTTTAGCTCAATGGAGGACCAGGGCCGTATCCTGCCGGCTGAGCTTCAGAATCTTCCTAAGACAATCCAAATGGAAGTGACTCCATTTCCTGGCCTGGTGCTGGCAGACGGTCCAGGTTTCCCAGGCATGTCAATGAGGTCAGCACAAGGCTCTGGAGACCTCAGAGTGGGAGGCAGCCTAAGGCCTCTTCTCTCCACACTTTCTTCCGGAGCCTCCCAAACGCTGAAAATAGCTCTGGCAGTGCGTGCATCATCCTATTCCTCTCTGTGGACCTCCCTGGAGAGCACACAGTCAAGGGAAGTGACCTTATTCACAGCATTCACTCTTTCTCCATTTCCTGTAGCCAATGTTTCCACATATGGTTCTGATGGTGTGGTGCTGTCTGGTGGAGGGCCCGTGTTTTTCTTGGTGTTCATTGTTAGGACAAATTAGCACAACTTACTTTGTTGCATCTCAGCCTCTCAGGCTACACTGAGTGCACAATCTACAAACAGGAAGTCATGCACCAATTCTCCCTCCACTTTAGTCTTGGCTTGGAGCCTTTTCAAGTTAAATAATTTAATGTCAGCGTGTTAGGAAGCCTAGATGCCATTTCCATCCTTACTGAAGGCATCTGACAACACTGATGGAAACACTGTACTCCAAAGTGTGGGAACAAGCACACGGCCTCGTTCCACTCCACTGCAAGCACACCACCATGAAATGGGCGTACAATACCAACAAGCTTCTCCAGACAACCACATTTTGCCGTAATCTTCAAGTCCAGACGACTGACAGCATCAGACTGACGAACACTACATGCAGACCTTTGTTCTGCTCCTGGCATTCTCCTGTAGTTGTTGGGCAGCAAACACAGGAGGCACTTAATAAATGCTATCTGGATGACTTTAAAGCCCAACTGAAATGTCAACATCTTTAGGAAGCTTTCCTTGACTCTTTCTCACCACTCCATTGGTAAGAAATTTCCCTTTAGGCCTTCACAGAAGTTAGTTTTGTAACTATGAAATGTAGCATAAAACCATATTTTGTGTTATTAGTATCTATGGAACTGTCTTATCTTCCACTAGATAATAAGGTCCTGAGGGTGGGGACCCCTTACCTAAACTTCCTATCTTACTCAGCACGGTGCTATATGCACACAGTAGGTGCTTAAAAACCAATGAGTGAATTCTAATGCCACTTTTTAAAAACAGACTAAATTTTCCATTCTCCAATCACCCACGCATGTGGACACCTCACCAATATTACTAAACTGATTTCCTTTGTGTCTGTAACTTTCCTCTTTGCTACTGAACAGGAGTTTGGAACATACGTTTCAAGCTCCATAACCTAGCAGGTAAGGTCTTTTTTACAACGTGGCCCCCAACATTCCTTTTCCAACCTTGTCGAACAATCAGACATTTGTATTAAAAGTCTACTATGTGTCAGGCACCTCCACTAAGTGGTGGGGAACAGAGGAAAAAAAGAAATAGCCTGATCTTCCATAATTATTGCATGAGAACCTTCATTTCTATGACAAATGGTTTTCTGGCCAGCCTCCCCACCTTCTGCTCTCTCACTTCTGTCTTGCTGCTGTCTGGACCATCACACCCTTTTCTCTTCACCTCTTCCAATTGTCCATCTTTCAGGCTCTAGCTCCATGAAGCCTTCCAACATCCCCGCCCCCAACCAGATCTGGCCTCTTCACCCCCCCCCCACCTTGGCACTTGCTGAGCATTCGCTGTCACTGCCATATTACTATACACCTTTTACCTTGTAACATCAGCTTTCTAGGTCTAGTGGTTAGCACACGTCTCCCTATTGTCATATTTATTGCCATAAATTCCTGAGCAAATGTCTCTATTTCTTATTTCTTTGTGTTCCTCCGAGTGCCAGGATGGTACCTTGAATGTTAAAGATACTTAAATACCTGATGGATTAAATTAAGAAACAATATTTAGATAGACATCTTGCCTGATTCAAACAAAAAGAATCTCAAATGAACCACTCACACACCACCAAGACAACCATCAAGCAAACATTTCTGAGAGCCTACTCAGTGCACATTCGTGGCAGGCCCCAACAACCCCGAGAGAACGATAGTCCCTACTCTCAAGGGGCTTACGTGCTACTGGAACAATACAACTTATACAACTTAAATACAAAGCATACATAAAGCAATAAGATGCGATTCCAAGAGGGAGCAAAGTGAATAACAAAGGGATCGGGAAGACTTCATGCAGAAGACAGTGCCTGAGCTGTGCTCGGAGGGAAGCTAGCCACTCTTGGAGACGGAGGGTCAAGACAGAGACGTGGGAGAAGGACTGTTGCACACACGGAATGCCTGGTGGGGCAACTGAAAACAGAAAGGACGCAAAAGGAGTGATAGAAATAAGACTTGAAAGATGAGTCCGTGCTGTGGAGAGCTTTAAGTGTCAAGAGGAAGACTGTATTTTACCTTGAAAGCAACAGGGAGCCATTAGAGATGGGAGGGGGTGCAGGGAGCTGTGCTGGATCCTCACGTGAAAAATATCAATTTGGCAGCTGAGAATGAACCGGGAAAGAAGGAGACCGAAGGCGGGAGGTCAAGTTCCGAATGCTCCTGTGATAAGAGCCTGACCTCGAGCAGAGGCTGGTGAACAAGTACCGAGGGTCTTGGAAATTAAATGGAAATCACCCCCTATTTCCAGAGACGGAAAATCCAACAACAAATACATCTACATGAATTTATTAAATGCCACTCTGGATACAAAGACAACATGAGAAAAATCCAGGGGGACTGGAAGGATGGTGATGTTATCAATAGCAGGGTGGTGGCTGTTTGGGGGTTTGGGAGGGGGCAGAAGAATATAATAAGTTTGGTTTTGGAAACGTCGAGTCTGAGATTATCGGACATCCAGATGGACATGTTAAGCATACTGTTGGTACTACAGGACTAGAATTCCTAAATCATTCTCTAAAACAGATTAAAGATTGAAGTCTAAGGAGGTCTACGCTGAATTTTTTGTTGTTCACTCATTTCAGTTGTGCCTGACTCTCATGACCCTATTTGGGATTTTCTTGGCAAGGATACTGGAGTGATTTGCCACTTCCTTCTCCCACTCATTTTTACAGATGAAGAAACTGAGGCAAACAAGGCTAAGTGACTTGCCCAGGGTCACACAGCAAGGAAATATCTTAGCCAGATTTGAATTTAGGAAGATGAGTCTTCCCAACTTCAAAACGAGTACTCTATCCACTGTGCCATGTGCCCTTTTTTTACACCAAGTCTGGTCTGCTACTGTTCTTCAAGGATCTATACTGTGGAAAAACAGGAAACCACCATAAAAAGAAATGCAGGAATTATTTCCTCAAATTTCAATGCTGTCCAACAGGCATGCTCTGCATAATACCTTCTCATTAAAAAATAACAATCATGGGGCAGCTAGGTGGCACAGTGGATAGAGCACCGGCCCTGGATTCAGGAGTACGTGAGTTCAATCCGGCCTCAGACACTTAAACACTTACTAGCTGTGTGACATTGGGCGAGTCACATAGCCTTCACTGCTCCGCCTAAATAAATAAATAAATAAATAAATAAATATCATTCCTGACCCTTCATCATTCACAGAGGGCATACCTGCTGTCTGCTTTCTGACTCTGAGGCTGTGCATGAGACACAAGATAGTTCGATCCACTCCTTAAACGACCCAGCTACACTTTGCTGTGAGGATAATGACTGAACAATGACACAAGAATAATATACTTTAAGGGGAACTCCAAATCCTTAAAACAAAAAGAAGAGTTTTTAAGATTCTCAGCATATTTATATCGTTCATAGAATTAATGATGTCATCTCTTTCTAACCTCATTCAATTACTAAAAAAAAATCACACAGTCATGAGTCAGTGAGACCTAGTGGATACGGAGCTGGGCTCCAAGCAGGGAAGACCCGGGCTCAAACCTAGTCTCTGGAGTATAACGTGCGACCACTGAAAACTCACTTAACCTTGAAGTAACTCTGTCAGGCTGTACATTACAAAGAAGAGACCAAACCTACATCGATAGAGGGGACTTCCTCATGGAGGAGCTCCCTCAATGAAATCACTGGCCCAATTCCCTATCCACCATCCCCCTCACAGTCGATTATTTTTAAAACTGCTTGAAAACATCTGCAAATGTGTACGGAGCATCATCTGACAAATCAAGACATGTGGTTAATTAAAAAAAACATTTTATTTTTTAAATGGTACATACCCCAAACATGCATACCAAACAACATTTCCATATCCAGACTCTACTAGCAACAAACCGTATGCGTTATTAATACATAGATTTTATCAATTTAGAGCATTATTTGATGGAATTAAGGGGACACGCTAGGTGTGACTCTCTTCAGTGATATAACTAGAAAATGGGATCCTCTAAAATAGATCTTTTGTTCAATTTCATAGGTAAGGAAAAGAGAAAAAAAAGTCCTACGGGTTTCTGGACCAAAAAAAAAAAAAAAAAGATATGTGTCTATTTCTTCCATGACATAGTGATGAATGATTCCATTTCTAAGTTTTTTGTCATTCTGATGATTAACAAAAAATCATGACGGACTTAAGAGGTGCCAAGGACACTTCTTTTCCATATTACCTTCCTAAAAATGACTGAAATCTGATAGAAATTCTCTATTGATTTTTTAAATTTCTAACATAAAAGACATTCACAGACCAGAGTTGGGAAGGGCCCACCTCGATCAGCCTCCCAATTTTACTGATGAGGATGAAGTCCAAAGACATCTTCCCATTTCTGCCCTATTCCCTTCTGACTAGCAGGAAAAACAAAACAAACAAAAACAAAAACAAAAAAAGAAAGGAAGACTCCCTTTATTTCCATTTGGTCTGTATGCAAGCTGATCTGGCACCAGCTAGAAATGAGGGTCCAAAAAGAAAACTATTCTTTTAGAAATCTAACCTTTCCAAAATCATTTTAGTTTTTTAACCTGTATTTTAGTTTCGGTTTGAATTTTTTCTTAAAAGGGAGCAATCAGACCTAGCAAACCAGGAATTTACCTTGTAGCGAGCTTAACTCTCAACAGTTGGAGCAACTTTGCCACATCAGCACCTGCTACAAAGTTTTAAAAGGTGTGGATGAAAGTGGTGTTCTCAGTGAATTTCCAGTGTTAGAAGCTGCACAGAGCGGGAGCCTATGACTGTAAAACACCGCCTAGGCCATCAGAGTGGGGGGATGGGTTGCTTAGCTTTGCTGTCTTATTTCCCCCACACACATTTTTTAAATTATTTGTTACAATGGAAGCCTTACCAGGTGGGAGAGGAATATATTCAGAAAAGGAGTTGACAGAAAAACAAAGACTACAATTTTTAAAGAATTAAGACAATAAACATAAAAAGAGCTAATCCTAATTTTCATTATCCATGCACACATTTTTGTTGTAATACCTGCCAAGACATAATCTACTGACCAATTTTTTTTAAATCAACACGTGTTCTTTCAGAAAAATCAATGTCCTTTGCTTGAGTTCTTAAGAGGGGGATAGGAAGGAAGAAAATTGGGAACACAAAGTTTTAAAAATTGATGTTACAACTTGTTTTTACATGTAAGGTGGAGAAATTCTAAATTAATTAATTAATTAAAAAAAAAAAAACAGAAACAGAAAAATCAAGGCCTTTTTCTAGATCTTGCTATTCTCCAAAACTGGAGATAAAGCATTTGATAAATGTTTGTCATCAATCAACTCTACGCACTTATTAGGCTGCTGTCACGTGTGTGTGTGTGTGTGTGTGGTGTGTGTGTGTGTGTGTTGTGTCTCTTGTGTGCGCACATGTGTGGGCCAGGCATTTATGTTTAGGGCTCTAAGGTAAAGAAACAAGAATCAGAGTTCCTGCCTTCCAGGGACTTAAACTTTCTCAGAGGGAAGCAACATGTGTACATATCACTTGATGGAGAATAAATACCTCCTAGCTCCATGGGGAGGAGGCCACCAGCAGCTGGGTGGGGATCAGGAAAGGCTCCCATGTACAGGATGGCCTCTGAAGTAGGATTCTGAGGAAAAGAAGGGATGAGGAGGAGCTGTGAGGAACCACCGCATGGCCAGCGGGCTGGACCATAAAGTATGTATAGGCCAGGCTGGGAGGGCTTGTTATATGTGACCCCAGAGGTCACAGGAAGCCCCTGGACTTTACTGAGTTGGGTGGACCTGGCCAGACTTGTTTGTGCTTTAGGAAAATCCTTTGAGCAGCTGTGTGGGGCATGGATGGGGTGGGGAGACTCCATGGGGGACTACTGCACTTGTCCAGGAACGAGGTGACAAGGTAGATGTAAGAACAGAAAAAAGGGAAGCAGTGGACGTAGAAACAGCAAGATTCAGCAACGAATTAGATAAGACTTTTAGGATCTTCAGAAGGGGAAAAGGAGAAATGTATTTGTAATATTCTTGGAAGACAACATATTTACTTCGTGAATATGTTAACAGAGAGAATACATGTAAAAAGGCCATCTCTTTTTATTTAAAAAAAATTAACATAACTGTGAAAATATCCTTTAAGTAGGACAGCAGGTGGTACAGTGGATAGAGTACTAGCCCTGGAATCAGGAGGACCTGAGTTCAAATCAGACACTTTTTTTTTTTAAGTGAGGCAATTGGGGTTAAGTGACTTGCCCAGGGTCACACAGCTAGTAAGTGTTAAGTGTCTGAGGCCAGATTTGAACTCAGGTCCTCCTGACTCCAGGGCCAGTGCTCTATCCACTGCGCCACCTAGCTGCCCCAAAATCAGACACTTTTACTAGTTGTATGACCTTGGACAAGTCACTTAACCACAACTGCCTCCAAAAAAAAAAAAAAACCAGAAAATATCTTTTAAGATTATGCAATTATTCTATTCCAGGGTACAGAAAAACCTAAACCTGAAGGGAAAAATTTATAAAATCATAAAATACAGTAAGACAACACTAACTATAGCTGACTAAGGGGTCTAGATTATTCTCTAAGAAGGCCTCTTAGTCTCAAGAGTAACAGAAAAATTATCTGTAAGATAATTCTAATCCTATAAAGCAATCAGCCACGTGGGTAGAAAAAAATCTAATGGAAAAATGCCAAATTTCTATTCTTTTTTAATTACTCATTTTCAACTTAAAAACAAAGACAATAAAAGAAACCATTTCCATGTACACAGCACAACATAAAGAGAGGATTCAATATAAAACCATGAATTTCCATTTCAGACTGTTTGCTTTTTTTAAATGATGTAATAAATACTATACATTATTTTCAAAGCTACCCAGCTTTTGTAATGCTTCCTTCTAAGTTTTCTTTTTTTCTCTGTTGTACATATGTATTTTTTCCCTCTCTCCCCATCTCACTCCAGAGAAGGCTAACACACACACACACACACACACACACACACACACACACACACACACCATACCAAACTTCTATTTATCAGTCCTTCTCTGGAGGTGGATACCATCTCCTTCATCGGTCCTTTGTAGGTGGTTTGAGTATTTATGATACTCAAGATGAGTTAATTATTTAAAGTTTTTCTTAGAACAATATTTCTGTTATTATATGCAACATTCTGTGCTACTGCTCACTTCACTTTTCATTATTTTATACAAGTCTTGCCATGTTTTTCTAAAATCAACCAGCTCATCATTTCTTATAGTGCAGTAGTATTCCACAAATTTCTATTCTTATAAAAAAGACTTCAATTATAGTACACATTATTAAAAATATAGCTCCCCATAATACAAAAGGAAATCTGGGATTTCATGTTATAACCAACCTTCAGAAAAAACTAAAGTACCAGTGTAATTTTTGCTATTTCAACAGCTAATTCCAATTTTTAAGAAATGAAGTCACTAATTCATTCTTTTTTTTTTAAGTGAGGCAATTGGGGTTAAGTGACTTGCCCAGGGTCACACAGCTAGTAAGTGTCAAGTGTCTGAGGCCGGATTTGAACTCAGGTACGCCTGAATCCAGGGCCAGTGCTCTATCCACTGCGCCACCTAGCTGCCCCCCCCCACTAATTCATTCTTAACCTCTTGATTCATTATGAAAATATATTTATACTGATAATATTGATATATTGATTATAAAAATAATGTGATTAAATATAACAAAGGTCCTTCATTTATTCACTTTTAAGTTTTGCAACAATTTTTGGTCAAGTTATTTCTTTTTGCCCAATTTTACAGTTTCTCCCCTATGGAAAAGGTCTCTCCTCCCTCCTCTTTACTGAAGCCTACAGGATCCACCCCTCAGAAGTCTTGCTTTACACTTACCCAACCTAAAACTCCTGTGTTACTCTCCATAATTTCTTCCACTTTGCCTTAGACTAAACCTTCTGATCCAATCAACCTTATCTGGTTAGTAGACCACAAGTTTTCTGGTGATATTTTCTCACAAATGAACAACAAAAAAGGATCCAAACTGTATTTTCAAACTGTAGGTGCCACAATTGTATACAAAATAGCACAACTATCTGGCAGCCCAAAAGGAGGGAAAAAATCAAATTCTCAATTCAGCCAAGAGGCAAACTCTAATTGAAAACACTGTGACGTTTAAATTTAATTGCTTGTTAATTGTAGCATTTCAGACATGTGGTGAAAGAAACTAGCATATTTTCTAAAAAACCAGAGTATTTTGAGTATGTTTTGTAAAAAACTACAGTGACATGCATGAAGCAACAGGCTCTGTCAGAATCCACAGGACTTTCCCTTAACTGTAAGAAGGCCACTGCTTGTTTGTGTAAAATGTCCTATTCAGTGTTGATAGAGATCTTCATTAGTATCTGTTACATGACACTTATCAACAAATTTCAGAAAAAACCGTTAAGGACATGACCCCTGGTCCTTGAACTCAAAGAGTTTGCAATCTGGTAGATGTGGGTATGAGAGTCAACTGAAATCTCTAAGGCAGATGAAATAAACTGTTTTGCTTTTGTGACTGCAAAGTTAACTAGGAAAAGAACCTTTTTAAAACAAAATTGAAACTCTCGAGCATCAATTATGTACTAAAGAAACTGCGTTTGATTTTTCCTCCCAGGGAAGCTTCTGCTCCAAACAGACTGCCTCATCACAGGAGAAGCCTTCCTGCAGCGGCTACACAAACATCAAGAAAGCTGCCCTGCCGAGGACATCTGGTCACTGTGGTCAGGAGGTCACCGCCTCACCCCGATGCTCACTCTCTCTCCAGAAGCAGCCCGACCTCAGAGAATAACAGCATCACTGCATGGTGTTGTCTCTGGGCCCATTTCTTCGAGGAAGCAAAATCTGAATGAATATCCTGTCTGGAAGCCAATTACTTAGATCACAGATCTAGTGGATCTGACGGCCCTCCCACTCGGCCATCTATTCTGACCCCCTCATTTTACAAATGTCAAAACTCAGGTCCAGAGAGGGCCCTGCCCAAGGTTACCGGGTAGGGAGCACCCCCATCTGTGCCCCACTGTCTCTCATGTTCTAAGGGGCGATTCTGCCATCATACATAAAAACCTCCTGGGGCACATCACACATGGCACATCTGAGCCCTGTCTGCAGTGGGGAGAGAGTGCACAATGCGAGCGTTCAGTCCATGCAGAGGAGCAGAGATGTGCCACATGGGCCACATAACCAAGAGGAGGCTACTTCCCTTCCCACTGATTAAGCCCTGGGGGAGACGAGATGAGACAAATGCCATACACGGGATCTCATGCAAAGCAGGACGGAGGCAGCCAGACACATGGGTGACAAAGGCGAGACAGTCCCTGCCTTCGAGGAGTTGATGGTCTCATGGGGGCTGAAGGCAACTCGCTGTGGCAAGGATGGCAGGAAGGCCGGGGAGGCCTGATGCTAGGCAAGCCCCAGGAGGTGGCAGGGGCGGAGTCCCGGGGAGGAGAAGGGGAGGCTGGCCACAGCACGGGCTGCATGGCTGGGAAGGAGCTAGAGGCTGCAGTGAGCAGTCCAGGCCCAGACGGGGAGCCCACGGGGGATGGGAGTGTCAAGATTAATATTTTCTCACCTGTGGCCTAGCACAATCACTGGCTGTCTCAAAACCATGAGATATGGTATGATAATATTTCCATAATATTTTTCAGGTGTCATGACACATACTAAATTTGGCTTTGATCCAGACACATGTGGGTAAGAAGTATTATAGATTGCATAACTACCTCATGTAATTAAATGTATTAATTTGATCATTGACAATGCTATGCTAAGGTTTAATAAGAATCCAACAATTCAAACAGTTAAAGAAGAGAATCCAGCTTTCCAGACCAGAGCCCAGAATCCAGCTTTCCAGATCAGAGCCCAGAGCCCAGTTTTCCGGACCAGAGTCGTTTCCTCCTGATAACATCTTACCACCCCAAGAAGACAAGAGAACTCAGAGACTTTATATGAACAGTTTGTTTGTTGATTTTGTTTTCTCCTTCTATTATTCTATACTTGCAGAGGCCCTCCCTCTGCAAGACCAATGTCAAAGCGTCCATCTATGAGGGACCGCCCCTCTGGACAAAACTTTTCTCTCTCCCTTCTCTAAATTGTTATTTACACACTGTTTGTTAGCATAGGGTGTGTTTCATCAAGGAACACCCTGTTCCTCGAAGAAACAAAGCGGGGAAACTGTCAAGATGATGGAATGTGACAGATGAGATTTGGCGGGTACTCCGGAGCCCACCTGAGTGGATTACTCCATGACTAGATTCACCAGTCGCCGCCTGCAGACAGCCCGATCACAGGACCCTGACTGGGCCCAGCTATGCTGGTCCTGGGTCACAAGAGTGTGAGTCAGCAACTAGGCCCACAAGAGGCCCCTTTCCAGAATGGCAGGGTGGGCCAGGACTGAGTCATCGCTGCATAACGATCAGAATGACGCCCCCTGCTGGAGACTTAGTGTAGAAGAGTTCTGCACATGAAGCGAAGGTCTTTGAGGGCAAGACCAGGAGTCAGGAAGTGACGCGGGCTAGTGGGAGGAGGAAGGAAGAGACTGGCGCTCGATCTCGCTCTCTTTCCTCGGGACTCTGGTGGAGAAGGGAGCTAGAAATGTGCTCTCCCTTTAATAGATAGGAATCTAGGCCTTTCTCTCTCTTTACCAAATTCTTATTCTCCCTTAATAAATGCTTAAAAGTCTAACTCTTGCTAAAGCTTATAATTTATTGGCGACCACTCATTAGATATTTTAGACAGACTAGCTAGAATTTTAGCCCTTAACAGCTGGCACGTTCTTGTCCTTCAAGAAAACCAGTCACAAAAAAAGAGCTCCAGGGACTGACTGTGGCACTTTTACAATCATTAAAAATTTCTAGGTAGGATTCACTGAAAATCACGGACAAGAATCACACACTGGAAAAAAGGTGTCAGGGGTGGAGAAGACGTGTCGGCCCAGGGACCGGCAATAGCATCGTCCAAGCATCCACAGTGTCTGAGTCTCAAAGGTTTTATTTGCTACCCGGCTTTTCCACGAGTGATTTTATTTGAAGGGTGATGGTTTTACCAAAGCAGAAAATTGGAAAATCACTTTTCTAAAGCATTTCAATAGAATAATGAAGCAACAAATGTTTTTTGAACATATACTACTAGGTACTACAGGAAAGCAAAGAAGTGAGCCAGACTAACTGCCCACAAATCGAGGTCAGTCAGTCTACAAGCATATATGGAAAGGTTAACAATGTTCAGGGCACTGTGCAAAGCCGCAGGAAAAAGGGAGAGAGGCAAAAACAGTCCCTGCCTTAAGGAGCTGGCATTCTAATGGGATAGATGACATACAAACAACTGTGTACATGCAAATGTGTACCAGATGAGCGGGAGGGCCATCTCGGCCCTCTTGCAGTGGGTGGGATTTGAGCAAAGGAAGCAGGAGGCAGAGAAGCAGGAAGATCATTCAGGGAGGGGCAGAGCGTGAGGAACGCTGAGAACACCCAGGAGTGAGGCGGAGCAGGCTGCAGAGGGAGGAGATGGCCAGGGTGGGAAGGGCTGGAAAAGCCCAACACGATCCAAGGGCACACACGCACCTTCAGTCTGCACGATGCTTAACACCAAGCCTTCCTGGTCACTTCCGCCTTACAGAAAACCCCCAATTGTGCAAAGTTTGTTCCTCTAGGGGCACTGTGGATCAGGGAGCTCCTGGCCACTGCCAGAAGAACCCTTTCCGACGAGGCCCGCTGGGGCATGCCCCGGGCACCCTCAGAGGAGGTTGCCTGGGCATGGGGCTGTGCCCGATGATTCAGTGTCTATTGGCTCTGGAGGCACCACCTCCTCCACACTGGCCGCAGTCTGTAAGAGCCAGCAGTGAAACGTCTGCTCCCTTGCCCTTTTTCTCCTAACACTCTCTTTCACTTGGAGAGGGGTCACCCTCCATCCACTCCAGACCGGAGGGCAGTTTAAGGGGGTGGGGAGGGGATCTTTTTATCCCCCTCCAACCAAGAAAGGCAATTTACAAAGGGAGCCCATAAGGAGCAGCCCAAGCTGGCCCAGGCAAGCCTGAACCTGGAGCTGCTCAGTCTCCACGTCTGGACGCCTCCTCCCTGGCTTTCCGTTCTGAGCGCGTCCGAGAGACCAGAGGTCCCGAGAATGGATGCTTCCAGCACTGGGGGGTGGGGGTGAGCCCCATAACAACCATGAGCACTGGAGCGCTGGAGCTGAGCACAGCTGGCCAAAGGAGATTTTCTAGACTGGAAGGGGCGGACCTTAAAGCAGGAGTGATACCGTTGTAGGGGTGGGAGTTGGGCACCTGCCAACATTCCACAAAGCTCCACATGGCTCCCATGGCTTAAGTTCAAGGCGAATGGGAAATACCTGTCGAGTCCCAAGGGGTCCTTACCTTTTGGGAGTCTGATGAGTGCAATAGGGGCATACACAGCCCATATTTCTGATCGGTCGATAGGCCAGCCGTGTCAAAACCACATTCAGTAACTATCAGTTGCTCTGCACTAAATTTAGTATTACAATTGGTTCATATTTTGTAAGTCAAACAAAGGACAGTAAACAAGCAAATAAAACAATGCCTTCCAAATCTAATTCTCTGAATTCGTGATTGTCTCTTTTGCTGTTTGCATGATCTCTGTATTACGTTTCCTTCCACAGGTAAATGGAATTAAGAACCAAATCTACATGGCTTTGGCTATTACACATTATTTGGATCAACACACCTGTGCCCCCTTACCACTGTGAAAAATCAAAAGTTCATAAAAACTGAGAAGGGAGAAAGGTCACGTACACTGTTTGAAGGAAGACACACTGAATCTTCCAGACATCTCTCCAATACAATATTCTTACTATGCCTAACTATTCTCAACCACTGAATTTCAAAACCTGCTGCAACTCTTTTCACAAAAAGGCTTCAAAAAAGGACTTGCAGGGCAGCTAGGTGGTGCAGTGGATAGAGCACCAACCCTGGAGTCAGGAGGACCTGAGTTCAAATCCAGCCTCAGACACTTAACACTTACTAGCTGTGTGATACTGGGCAAGTCACTTAACCCCAGTTGCCTCACTAAAAAAAAAAAAAAAAAGGACTTGCAAGTTTCTATTAAATTACAGATGCTCAAGGCCCATGAATGAAGCTGGCAGGAGACTAAGGAGTACATTAAAAAGGAATGAAAAAGAGAATGAAGGGGCTTTCTTTACCAGATTGACCTACACTCTTAATGTATGAGATGACTAACTTTTGGAAGAGTTTTGGTTTTTTTGGTTTGGGGTTTTTTGGTTTTTTTGCAGGGCTATGGGGGTTAAGTGACTTGCCAAGGGTCACACAGCTAGTAAGTGTCAAGTGTCTGAGGCCAGATTTGAACTCAGGTACTCCTGAATCCAGGGCCAGTGCTTTATCCACTGCGTCAACTCGCTGCCCCAAGAGATTCTTACAGAACTTTTCTACTGGACAATTTAAAAAATAAAATGGTTGGCTTGTTGTAAAACTTACCTTGTTGAGCTAAAGTAGATCTTAACATCCCAGTCTTAGACCAAATTTTTACTTGTCCATCTTCACCAACTGCAAAAAATTATGGTTCAGTTACCAGGAGCCTCAAATTTGTAAAAGAAAATGGTGGTTGTCTTAAACATGCACACAAATTAAAGATGCTACCAAAATGAATCATTCTAAAAAAAACACAAAATGAATCATTCTTTTTTAAAGATTCAGGAACCATGACTTTTATCAGAATTTCTTTAAAAAGAATTATAAAATACATTTAAAATGATAATTTTACCTAAAACCTATTTCACTTTGTGACCCCAAGCAAGTCACTTACTTTCTCAGTGCTCCAGGCAACTCTCTTAAGACTTTAACTTGTAGAGAAGGTGCCAAGCACTATTGTTTTGAAGGTTCATCCGTGCAATCATAGGTCAAATCTCTATTATAAATTTTATAACTATACTTTTATTCATTAAAAAATCTCAGAATCACTCTAAATACACATTAAAAGAACATTTGCTGTAGTCACAAATTAGCTTCTAATAATAAAAAATAAAATTTAAAAATCAGCAGAACACATTAGAAAAAAAAAAAAAGACTTTAAAGCACAAATAAGGAAAAAAGCAAGTCCTAAGGTAATCTTCTTAACTGACTGCACAGAGATGACTTTTTTGTTTTCTTTTTTTCAGAATAGGTCCCCTTCCCTCTCCTGGACCATAAGCACAGGGGCCATACTTGTGCCAATCCCACTCCTGAAGCAGAAAAGCTTTCAGCTAGTTCACTTTTCCAACCTGGACTGGTCTGCTTCTCCTTAGGCAGCCTGAAGGCCCCCAGTATGGGGAAAGACAGCATACTGGTGCCAGACTTGGTACCAACTCTAGATCAGCTTAGCTTACAGTGCCTCTGCACTCTCCAATTCAAACAACCCATTTCAGGCTCATGGGTAACAGAGATTGCAAATGTGAACCTCCACACCTGGAGAAATTATTCTTTTCTTTTCTTATTTGCTAGCAAAAGGCTGGGCTTAAGCAATTTCACTTTTAGAAACTTCAGAGAATAGCTAGGTGGTGCAGTGGATAGAGCACCGGCCCTGGAGTCAGGAGTACCTGAGTTCAAATCCAGCCTCAGACACTTGACACTTACTAGCTGTGTGACCCTGGGCAAGTGACTTAACCCCAACTGTTTCACCAAAAAAAAAAAAATTAGAAACTTCAGACTACACATTCACAACTTTAATAAACTAGTGATCTCATTGGGCTGCACTTGCCCTCCATGAATACTGATTGTAGCCTATCTCAAGCTTTTCCACCAGCCTCCACAGAGGGCCTGCCCAGCTCCCAAAGGTCTAAACTATGCAGATGATACCAGTATAACACTAAAATTTCTCCATTTCTTCTCATCCATACATCTGTTATCCTTCCCTAAATACAGTCACTCTTCCTTAACCATCTCAGATCCCAACAAGTTTGTGTCTCTAGCATTTGTCTATGAAATGTATACCCCAACAAACTAATTCAATGGACTTCTAGACCAATACCATGTTGCAATCTGAGCACCATAGCGAGTTCACTACCAGATCATAGATTCAGAGCTGCAATGGGCATCCATGGTCACAGAGGGCAATGCTTTCATTTCACTGATGAGGAACCTGGGCCCCATGAAGGGAAGCACTTACCCATGGTCCCACATGGCATTTGTGAGTGTACACTGCCTCATTTCACATACTTTGCTTGATGGTGAGATTCAACCAACTGTTGAACAAAATTCTCTACACAGTGCTATCACAGACTCTTGTCTGTTGACTAATTTAACATGTGCATAGAAGAGACCTGTTTGAAGATGGCCTCAAAGGTTGCAATCTGTTCCACTGACTCGATGTTTTGAAATCACCAAACAACAGATACGATACAATTTCGTATCATCAGTGCCTTTCAGTTGGGCAGCTGCTTATTTGTATTTTACTCTTCTCTGCCAAAGAAAAGGATTTTTGCAATGGAAACAACAGAACAAATATACATAATGGGAAGTTGATATGAAAGATAAGCAAAGAGTTAGAGCATTAGCTACTTGGACAAGTTCACGTCACCTGGGCCTAGATGAACTACATCCCCAGGTCTGTCTGGAATAACTGACAATCGTAAGTAGGGGAGCCACTGCTGTGACCTTTAGGGGATCCTGGAGAATACACAAGGCTTAGAGAAGAGTAAATAAACCAATTTTTGATAAAAGGGGGAAAGAATGAAATCTGCAAGTTCTAGGTCAGGTAAGTGTGAAATCTGATTCCTGGCCAACTCTAGACCACTTAATTAGGAGGTAAGTTAGTGACCATTTAGAAAAGGAAGCAGGGATAAGGAAGAGCAAGCAAGCCTTCAAAAACAGGTAATGCCAAACAAGCAACCCAATCAAAAAAGAAATAAAGTTAAACTAGTGGCTCAGGAGAACAGAGATAGCCTTTCCCTGAATAAGTATCTGATACTGTTTCATGCTATTCTGTGGACAAAATGGAATGATGACACAGTCACACAGTGTTCAATAAGCCTAGAGATGCCAACTACTGGGCTAAGGAATCACTATTTGACCAAAACAGAACAAAAACAAAACTAGGAAAACTGGAAGCCAGTCTGGCAAAAATTAGGTTTTGACCAATATCTCACTCCACGTAGCAAGATGTGCTCCAAATGGATATTTAATTTAGATATAAAAAGTCATACTGTAGAGAAATTCAAGGAGCTAGGGAAGGAAATACCTTTTGCAACTATGGATGGGGCAAGAATTCATGACCAAATATGTGGTAAGGTACTGAGAATAAAATGGACAACTCTGATTGCATAAAATTTCTCTCTATATAGATATCATTTATAATAAACTTTTATTATAAACTTGAAGGAAAAGCAAAAGCACATAATAGATTTACAGTTTAATGAACAAGGCTTTTTCTATTCTACTCTGTATGTGGAAATGCTCATTTTATTTGGTACTTGTTAAGTTCAGAAGAAAAACTAAAAAACAAAACTTTAATATTTTTGCCCACTTGTTTTTCTACATAAATTTCGGTGATTTTAACTAGTTCTATAAAGAAGTCCATTGGCATTTTGTTGTTATTACATTAAATCTATTAACTTATTTGGAAGAAGACCTGCCCATTCATTCGATCTCTTATTTTGTTTGTGTTGGTTTGGTTTTCTAGTTCTCTTGATATAGGTCAAATCTGAGTCTAGAAAAGTCATTCTCCAAATAGATAACATCACGGTTTTTGTTATGAGATTGCTTAAGCTCTTTTCCCCTCACTGTGTGAATGGTTACAGTAGCTAACAATAAGATTCTTTCTTTTCATTTTCCTTGTGTTCCTATGTTAAAGTATTAGGGTACTGAATTATAAATAAAACAATATAATAGTTTTCTTTTTAAATATGATACCCTTGTCTTTGTCGTTAGCATTTTAAAAAGCAAAATATTTTGGTGGCATATCTTATATCCTCTTAACTAATTTTTTACTTGACCAACTTCACTTCTTTAATTAATGCCTCGATTTTTCCATGTTGTTGTACTCAAAATTCATTTTAACACTCTAAAACATACGTTCAAAAAAATCCTTGTTTTTTACCTATTTTAGTGGAAATGCGACTAATATTTTTTTCATCCTATATAAGGTACAGGTATAGGCTGTAAGGTACAAGAAGACACATTTTTAATTGTGTTGGGGTAAAAAAAAATACCTTTGTTCCTATTGTTTTTTATGGGTGATTTTTTTAAAAATCACAAATGGATGCTCTTTCACATAAAAAATAGATCAGGAGGCAGCTACTTTCTGGCCTGCGTACTCCATCCAGGCTCATCCTGGCAAAAAGTACTGCCCATGGCTTCAGTTACATGTATATATTTATCTTCAATCCCATTTATTAGACATGTCATCTATCTGTATATGTGGTTTCCTCCTCATTGAAGATGAACCCACGGACAACAGAGCTCTTTTCAGCATCCGAGAATGAATAAGGAAGAGGCTCCTGACTGGTGGAGAAGGCTGAACAAACGGCAGTACATGAAAGTGGCAGAATGTGTAAGGACTGGTGCAAAGTAAAATGAGCAGGCACAAAAGCATATCCAACTTTACTACCACTATGGAGGCTTCAGAGCAGGTGACAAAACACAGTTAGTGCCCTTCCTCCCAGGAGGGAGGCCAGGGGGCTAGCAGAGCAAACCGTATATTGATGGTCAAACGTGACTACCGTGGCTTTACATCATTACTCTGGGGCCTGCGGTTGTCATTAAAAGGAAGGGGTCATGGAAGGGGGGGCAAATTTCTAGAAATTACTGAATGGAGAAACAAACAAAAAACCTTATTTTTGAAAATATATCCTTGTATGTCAGCCAACTTACCTGTTATCAAGGCTGTTCCTTCATAGTTCCATCTCCCTGATAGCACAGCTCCACAATGAGCTTCCACACTCTTTTCTACTCTTCCTAACTTCGAGATCAAGTGAAATTTACCTGAACAAAAAATTTTATTTCAGAAATTCATTATTTATGAAAGTAATGTATTCTTGTGATAGAATTCTTATATTGGACATAATAATGTAGTAGACACAGTCAATTCTGAATTATGGTAAGCAAATACTTAATTCCAAATTTCTTCCCATGTCATGCAGAATTCCCTGGGGTCACATTCCCTCACCATCAGCTGATATATGATTATGGAAACTGAATTAATTTTTATACTAGTTTCGGTAAAATGTAATTCAGAAGGTAATCTCCCTGAAAAATAAAGGCATTCAATACTAGGACAACTACCAGCATAATAACATTAATAACAAAAACAAAAGCTATGGTGATGATATCAGTAGAGTCTTCCAAAAATACAAAGTAGAAAAAACTACGGCTTTCCTTTATATTAAAAAGCATACAATAATTTGGAACTATGCCCAAAGGGCTATAAAACTATGCATACCCTTTGACCCAGCAATACCACCACTAGATCTGTATCCCAAGGAGACCAAAGGGAAAAGGACCTACATGTACAGAAATATTTGTAGCTGCTCTTTTTGTGGTAGCAAGGAATTGGAAATTGAGGGGTTGCCCATCAAGTGTGGAATGGCTGAACAAGTTGTGGTATATGAATGTAACAGAATACTGTTGTGCTGTAAGAAACAATGAACAGGCAGATTTCAGAGAAACCTGGAAGGACTTAACATGAACTGATGCTGAGTGAGATGAGCAGAACCGGGAGAACACTGTACACAGTATCAACAACATTGTGTGTTGATCAACTGTGATAGACTTGACTCTTCTCAGTAATACAGTGGTCCAAGATAGTTCCAAAGGACTCATGATAGAAAATGCTCTCCAAGTCCATAAAAAAAGAAGTATGGAATCTAGATGCAGATTGAACCATACTATTTCTATATTTTTTTGCTTTTTTGAGGTTTTTCCTTTTTGCTCTGATTCTTCTTTCACAGTATGACTAATGCAGAAATATGTTTAATGTGATTATACATACATAACCTATATCAGATTGCTTGCTGTCTTTGGGGAGGGGAGAGGGAGAGGAGGGAGGGAGAAAAATTTGAAACTAGAAAATCTTATAAAAACATATTGAAAACTATCTCTACATGTAACTGGAAAATAAGAAAATACTTTTTTTTTTAAAAAAAGCATACAAATGAAAAGTTGCTGTCTTACTACAATTACAGAATTGAAGAGGGAAGAGACCCCAGTGGCCACCTGATCCAACCCATCCACTGTCCTAATCTACTTTACAAGTGGCCCGCCTCCGAGGACCACCAGTCCCGCTCTTCAACAGCTCTGGAAATGGTTACCCAGCTCGTCCTGGTAACGACCCTAACCAATGAAATCAATCCAGTCCTCCTCTACATAACAGCCCTTTAACACTCAAACACAGCTCTCATTCATAAATAACCCCACTGGGTCTTCTTTCTTCTAGGCTAAATACACTGTTTCTTCAACCAATCCTCTCATGACACAGACTGCAGAATCCCCTTCATCCATCACAGCTGCCCTCCCATAGTGTCCTCTGGAAACTGTGTCCAGCTGAGGGAGCAAGAGAAAGAAGAAGAAGAAGATCTCATTGTATTGGAATCAGTCCAATGTTCTAGCCAATTAACATCCTCTTAGACTCTGCTTCTGTCATCCTCCCCATCTTTGTATCATCTATAAATCTGATGAGTATACCATCTATTCCTTAATCCAAGTCATTGATAAAAACATCAAACAACACTGGGTTAAGGACAGATCCCTGGGAGACAGCCATGGAAACCTTGTGCCATGCTTCTGTGACGTTGTAAAAAAAGAAATGAATAAGCACTGACAAAAGAAGGAACAAAAGTATCTCTATTTTTGGCTGGTGATGGTTCAGGCATAGTCGGACCACTGATGGTCAGAACAAAGATTAAAATCAATATTAAACTAAAAAACTTAACATTTGAAGACATATCCAACCAAGGCAACTCCAACCTGACCCAAATAATCTGCTAAACAGCAAATATGTAAAAAGGGTAAATGAGAGCCTAGAAACAACCTCAGTTAGCCAAAGCTAGATCTCCGTGCCAAGCACAGAGCTATGGCAGTCAAGAAAAATACAAATGTCAAATACTAACTGGTTTGTAGGAACTTCCAAAAAAGGGAAGGTGAGAAGTCACCACCTAAACAGTCAAGAAGCAGGAGACCAAAAAAGTCACATCTGAAAAAAACGTAGCCCAGAGTAAAATCATCTCAAGGGTATTGAACAAGGACACCGGGATGGGAAAAGCCATAAAGATTTTATCACGAAGGACCCTTCCATGGACTAAAGGGATCATGCAGCTCCTGATGTGCTCATCTTCGATCCTACAAGCAGGAATGTGCCCTCACTCCTTCTGGAAACTCCGCTGTGAACACGCTCCCCAAATGGCATTTAACTATCCATTCAGCTCCAGGTTAGCACCAGCAGAGTCTGAGCCTGGGGGCTCGACAGAGAGGAAGAAAGGAGCTAGAAAAAAAACACAGAAAAAAGGCAGGACAAAGAAAAAGTAGCAGATGAAGAGTGCTACCAGGGACCATAGAGATTAACATCCTTTGGACAAGCCCATAGGCACGGGCAGTTAAATATCCTGAAGAAAAACATTCCCTTGAAGGTACAAATACTATGGGTCTCATAAGAGCAGCCAACAATAGAAAAAAGGCCTTTGTTCCCTATCATCAAGGCTACAGACAGAGAATTCTATGACCTTCTAGGAAATTCTAAGAAAAGCAAAGACTTCTGAGTGTGTAGATTCATTATCAAACCCATTAGTGCACATCCCACCAGTGAATTGGGCTTTTGGACACGGATGCAGCAATGTGGTGACAAGCTAGAAGAATAAAGATTGTGAGAAGGTCTGAGAATTTCAAAGACAAGAGGTATCGACAAAATTCATTTGAAGAAATAAAAGATTTAGAATCTCATGGGAAAAATAACTTTAAAAATCAGAAAATAAAGGAGAAATTACACTTCCAAAAATCAAAGAAACAATAATCATCAAAAGTATTTGATTGGGGCAGCTAGGTAGTGCAATGGATAGAGCACCGTCCCTGGAGTCAGGAGTACCTGAGTTCAAATCCGGCCTCAGACACTTAACACTTACTAGCTGTGTGACCCTGGGCAAGTCACTTAACCCCAATTGCCTCACTAAAAAACAAAACAAAACAAAACAAAACAAAAAAAAACAAAAGTATTTGATTGTTTCTAAAAAATAGAAAAATACCTCAGAAGAGACTAGCTAAATTTGGATAACATAGATAAATTCTGTAATTGAATATCCAATAAACCTAAGAATATTAATTGCTTTGGGATGAACTCCCTATTTAATAAGAACTGCTAAGCACCGGCCCTGGATTCAGGAGGACCCGAGTTCAAATCCAACCTCAGACACTTGACACTTGTTAGCTGTGCAACTCTGGGCAAGTCACTTAACCCTCATTGCCCCGCCAAAAAAGAAAAAAAAAAAGAAAAAAAATCTGCCGGGAAAACAATAAAGTGGTTTAGACCAATACCTAAGACTATATACTACAATAAGCTAAAATGGATGCATTATCTGACCATCAATGATAACACCATAAAAAATAATAGAAGAAAATCATATCAAATACTATTCACAGCCATGAGTAGAGAAGATTCTTAACCAAAGAAGGGATGGAAGTAATCACAAAATTTAACACAGATGATGTGGTTAGATAACAAAACTAACTCGAATATATAACACCAAAAGTTAAGTAGTCAAAGGATATGAACAAACACTTATAAAAAGAAAAACTGCAAACTATTAACACTCTATAAGATTATCCCAAATTCACCAAAAAAAAAAAAGATTATCCCAAATTAATTAGTAAGAGAAAATACAAATCAAAACAACTTTTGAGATTTTACTTCACGCCCAGGAAATTGTCAAAGACCACAAAAGATGGAAGTCCATACTTGAAGGGTTGTGGAAATATACTAACATGCTGTAGCAAGAGCTATGAATTTCCCCAACCAGTCTGCAAAGAAATTTGAAAGTTATGCTAAGCAACAGATTAAAGTATCCCTACCCTCTGACCAAGAGATCCCACTGTTAGATGAAGGAGCACCTTTATCCAAGATGACAAAAATGGAGAGGTTCCATATACATGGAAATATTTATGACAGCACATTTTTATCGTAGCAAACAAGAGGAAACAAAATGGAGAGCCATAAACTGAGAGACAGCTAAGCAAATACTAGCACATGAATGTAGTAGTAGGATATATAATGTAAGAAACAATGAAGTCTCAGAAGGCTCATATGGACTGATGCAAATCAAAGTAAAACAAAAAAGGATATTAATCTACACGATGACTACAATGTTTATGTTTTTTAATTTTTTGGTGGGGCAATGAGGGTTAAGTGACTTGCCCAGGGTCACACAGCTAGAAAGTGTCAAGGGTCTGAGGCCAGATTTGAACTCAGGTCCTCCTGCATCCAGGGCAGGTGCTTTATCCACTGTGCCATCCAGCTGTCCCTGACTACAATGTTTAAAAGGAAAGAACAGGGCGGAGCCAAGATGGCGGAGAGGAAGCAGCAAGCTGCCTGAGCTCTCCTTCTGTTCCCTCAAAACGAACATTAAATCAAGCCTCTGGATGGATTCTGAAACTACAAAGAGACAGAGAGACACAGTCCTCCAACCAGAGATAATTTAGAAGACTTCAGGAAAAGGTCGGTCTGACTCGGGCAAAAGGGAGGCCCAGCGCAGGGCAGCAACCCAGCGCCGAGGGGGTCGGGGCAAATCAGCAGGAGCTGCGGGTCACAGCCGAACAACTGAGGCTCCCGGAACCTGGCTCAAAAATCTGTTGGCCAAGAAGGACAGTGGAAAAACCTACCTGCACCGGCCGAGAGGGCCGCGAACGGCGGGATCAGACGCCGGGGTCTGGCGCCTGGCTGGCCGAGCACAATCAGACAGGAAGTGCAGGGTGGGGGATCTCCACACACCATAAAGGCCTCAGAGTAAAAGCCCGGTCACACAGCACCCATACACCTGCACAAGAAGCCCAAAACAGGGACCCTGGTGCCCCCAGAGCAGACCTCAACTTAAAGAATAAATAAATAAGCTGCAATAATGAGTAAGAAGCAAAAAAGAGCCCTCTCCATTGAGAGCTTCTGTATCAATAGGGAAGAAGCCAACACAAACTCAGATGAGGACAATAGCCTCAAATTGTCTACATCTGAAGCCTCACAAGGGAAGGTGAATTGGTCGCAAGAACAAAAAGCCTTCCTGGAAGAGCTCAAAAAGGATTTTAAAAATCAATTGCAAGAGGTAGAAGAAAAAAATGGGGAGAGAAATGAAAGCAACACAAAAAAACTATGAAAAAAGAATCAGCAGCTTGGAAAAGGAAGCTGAAGAAAACAAAGCCTTAAAAAATTCATTTGGCCAAATGGAAAAAAAGCTGCATAATCTCACTGAAGAAAACAATACCTTAAAAAATTCACTTAGCCAAATGGAAAAAAAGGTGCATAATCTCACTGAAGAAAACAATGCCTTAAAAATTAAAGTGGGACAGTTGGAAGATAAGGAATCCATGAGACACCAAGAATCAGTCAAGCAGAATAAAAAAAATGAAAAAATAGAAGAAAATGTGAAATACCTCATTGGAAAGACAACTGATCTGGAAAACAGATCGAGGAGAGACAATTTGAGAATCATTGGACTGCCTGAAAGCCATGACCAGAAAAAGAATCTAGACACCATATTCCAGGAAATTATTAAGGAGAACTGCCCTGATATCATAGAATCAGAGGATAAAATCATCATTGAAAGAATCCACCGATCACCTCCTGAAAGAGACCCCAAAAGGAAAACTCCAAGGAATATTGTAGCCAAATTCCAGAATTATCAGGTGAAGGAGAAAATACTCCAAGCAGCCAGAAAGAAGCAATTTAAATATCATGGAGCCACAGTCAGGATTGCTCAGGACCTGGCAGCTTCAACATTAAAGGACCGCAAGGCTTGGAATATGATATTCCGGAAAGCAAAGGAGCTTGGATTGCAGCCGAGAATCTATTACCCAGCAAAAATGTGCATTTTCTTTCAGGGGAAAAGATGGACATTTAATGACATTGGGGACTTTCAATCTTTCCTGGTGAAAAGACCAGAACTGAATAGAAAATTTGATCTCAACATACAAGACTCAAGAGAAGTTTAAAAAGGTAAACAGGGGAAAAAAAAGTTACCCTATTAGGTTAAACTGTTTATATCTCTACACAGGAAGATAATACTCATAACTCTTAAGAACTGTAAATGTATTTGGGCAGAGAAAGGACTTTATATAGAGGGTATAAATATAAATTGTCTTTGATGTGATGATACAAAAGAATTAAGGGGATAAAAAGGGAGTCTATGGGGAGGAGAGGAAAGGGGAGGTGGAATGGGATGAATTATATCATATGAAGAGGTGGAAAAAAAACCTATTACAATAGAGGGAAAGAAAGGAGGGGGGAACATGGTTTCAACCCTATTCTCATTAGATTTGACTCAAAGAGGGAATAACATACGTTCATTGGGATAAAGAAACTTAACTCATTCTTTAGGGAAACAAAAGGGGAAGGGAAAGGGGGGGACTGATAGAAGGGAGGACAAAAGCAAGGGAGAAAAGGGTAAAGAAAAGAGAGGGGGGGTGATAAAAAGGGAGGGCAGATCGGGGGAGGCAGGGGTAAGAAGTAAAACATCGGTGAGGAGGAATAGGGTGAAAGAAGGGGGGAAAAGTACAAAGGGGGTAAATAGAATGGAGGGGAATAGTAATAATAACTGTGAATGTGAATGGGATGAACTCTGCTATAAAACGGAAGCGAATTGCAGAGTGGATTAAAAACCAGAACGCTACAATATGCTGTTTACAAGAAACACATTTGAAGCAGAGAGATACACACAGAGTAAAGGTAAAAGGCTGGAGCAGAATATATTATGCCTCAGCTAAAGTAAAAAAGGCAGGGGTAGCAATCCTTATCTCAGACAAAGTGCAGGCAAAAATAGATCTCATTAAAAGAGATAAGGAAGGAAATTACATCTTACTTAAAGGTACTATAGATAATGAAGTAATATCAATATTAAATATGTATGCGCCAAGTGGTATAGCATCCAAGTTCTTAGAGGAGAAGTTAAATGAGTTACAAGAGGAATTAGATAGTAATACTATACTAGTGGGGGATCTGAATCTCCCCCTCTCAGAATTAGATAAATCTAGCCAAAAAATAAATAAGAAAGAAGTGAAAGAGGTGAATAGATTACTAGAAAAGTTAGACATGATAGATGTCTGGAGAAAATTGAATGGGGATAGAAAGGAATATACCTTTTTCTCAGCAGTACATGGCACATTTTCAAAAATTGACCATGTATTAGGGCACAAAAACATCATAGTCAAATGTAGAAAGGCAGAAATAGTAAATGCATCCTTCTCAGATCATGATGCAATAAAAATTACATGTAAGAAAGAGCCAGGGAAAAGTAGAATGAAAATCAATTGGAAACTAAATAATTTCATTCTAAAGAATGAATGGGCCAAACAAGAAATCATAGAAACAATCAATAACTTTATCCAAGAGAATGACAATAATGAGACAACATACCAAAATCTATGGGATGCAGCCAAAGCAGTGCTTAGGGGAAAATTTATAGCTCTAAATGCTTACATGAATAAAAAAGAGAAAGAGGAGATTAATGAATTGGGCATGCAACTTAAAAAGTTAGAAAAAGAACAAATTAGAAATCCCCAATTAGACACTAAATTAGAGATCCTGAAAATTAAAGGAGAAATTAATAAGATTGAAAGCAAAAAAACTATAGAATTAATCAATAAAACTAAGAGCTGGTTTTATGAAAAAACCAATAAAATAGATAAAATATTGGTTAATTTGATTAAAAAAAAGAAAGAAGAAAACCAAATTACCAGTATCAAAAATGAAAAGGGTAATGTTACCACCAATGAAGTGGAAATTAAAGCAATAATTAGGAAATATTTTGCCCAACTGTATGCCAATAAATTTGACAATCTAAATGAAATGGATGAATATTTACAAAGATACAAACTGCCCAGGTTAACTGAGGAGGAAATAAAATCCTTAAATAAACCCATATTAGAAAAAGAAATTGAACAAGCTATTAATGAACTCCCTAAGAAAAAATCCCCAGGGCCAGATGGGTTTACGGGTGAATTTTACCAAACATTTAAAGAACAATTAATTCCAATATTATACAAATTATTTGGAAAAATAGGGGAAGAAGGAGTTCTACCAAATTCATTTTATGACACAAATATGGTGGTGATACCAAAACCAGGCAAAGCAAAAACAGAGAAAGAAAATTATAGACCAATCTCCCTAATGAATATTGATGCTAAAATCTTAAATAAGATATTAGCAAGGAGATTACAGCAAGTGTTCAACAGGATAATACACTATGACCAGGTGGGATTTATACCAGGAATGCAGGGCTGGTTCAACATTAGGAAAACTATTAACATAATCAACCACATCAATAAGAAATCCAACCAAAATCATATGATTATCTCAATAGATGCAGAGAAAGCTTTTGACAAAGTACAGCACCCATTCCTAATAAAAACACTAGAGAGTTTAGGAATAGGGGGAGCTTTCCTTAGAATAATAAACAGTATCTACCTAAAGCCATCAGCAAGTATTATATGCAATGGAGATAAATTAGAGGCCTTCCCAATAAGATCAGGGGTGAAACAGGGATGTCCATTATCACCCCTATTATTTAATATTGTCCTAGAAATGTTAGCTTTAGCAATCAGAGAAGAGAAAGGAATTAAAGGAATTAGAATAGGCAAGGAGGAAACAAAACTATCACTCTTTGCAGATGATATGATGGTATACTTAAGGAATCCTCGAGAATCAACTCAAAAATTACTTGAAACAATTAACAACTTTAGCAAAGTAGCAGGATATAAAATCAATCCACATAAATCATCAGCATTTCTATACATGACCAACAAAGTCCAGCAGCAAGAGATAGAAAGAGAAATTCCATTTAAAGTAACGATAGATAATATAAAATACTTGGGAGTCTACTTGCCAAGACAAACCCAGGAACTCTATGAACACAACTACCAAACACTCTTCACACAAATCAAATCAGATCTAAATAATTGGAAAGATATCAATTGCTCATGGATAGGCAGAGCTAATATAGTAAAAATGACAATACTGCCTAAATTAATTTACTTATTCAGTGCCATACCAATCAGACTACCTAAAAATTATTTTATACAGCTAGAAAAAATAATAACAAAATTCATCTGGAAAAACAAAAAATCAAGAATATCCAGGGAAATAATGAAAAAAAATTCACAGGAAGGTGGGTTAGCAGTACCAAACCTGGAGCTTTACTATAAAGCGGCAGTCATCAAAACTATCTGGTACTGGCTAAAAAATAGAGTGGTAGATCAATGGAATAGGCTAGGCTCAGGAAATGCAGTAGTAAATGACACTAGTAATGTAGTGTTTGATAAACCCAAAGACTCCAGCTTCTGGAAAAGGAACTCAGTATTTGACAAAAACTGCTGGGAAAACTGGAAGATAGTATGGCAGAAATTAGGCATAGACCAACATCTTACACCTTATACTAAAATAAGGTCAAAATGGATACATGATTTAGACATAAGAGGTGATACCATAGGTAAATTAGGAGAGAAAGGAATAGTGTACCTATCAGATCTTTGGAAAGGAAAACATTTTTTGACCAAACAAGAGATAGAGTATATTATAAAATGCAAAATGGATGATTTTGATTATATTAAATTTAAAATTTTTTGTACAAACAGAAGCAATGCATCCAAAATTGGAAGGGAGGCAGAAAGCTGGGAAACAATTTTTGAGGCCAGTGCTTCTGATAAAGGCCTCATCTCTAAAATATATAGGGAATTAAATCAAATTTATAAGAATCCAAGTCATTCCCCAATTGAGAAATGGTCAAAGGATATGAACAGACAGTTTTCTGATGAAGAAACCAAAGCAATCTATTCCCATATGAAAAAATGCTCTAAATCTCTAATGATTAGAGAGATGCAAATTAAAACAACTCTGAGGTACCACCTGACACCTATCAGATTGGCTAAAATGACAAAAAAGGAAGATAATAAATGTTGGAGAGGCTGTGGGAAAATTGGAACACTAATGCATTGTTGGTGGAGCTGTGAGCTGATCCAACCATTCTGGAGAGCAATTTGGAATTATGCCCAAAGGGCAATAAAGCTGTACATACCCTTTGACCCAGCAATCCCACTTTTAGGTCTTTTGCCCAAAGAAATCATGGAAGGGGGAAAGGGACCCACATGTACAAAAATATTTATAGCTGCTCTTTACGTGGTAGCAAGGAATTGGAAGTTGAGGGGGTGCCCATCAATTGGGGAATGGCTGGACAAGTTGTGGTATATGAATACAATGGAATACTATTGTGCTGTAAGAAATGATGAGCAGGAAGAGTTCAGAGAAACCTGGAGGGTCTTACGTGAGCTGATGATGAGTGAGATGAGCAGAACCAGAAGAACATTGTACACAGTATCATCAACATTGAGTGTTGACCTACTGTGATGGACTATATTCTTCTCACCAATGCAATGGTACAGAAGAGTTCCAGGGAACTCATGATAGAAGAGGATCTCCAAATCCAAGAAAAAAAAAGAAAGAAAGAACTGTGGAGTATAGATGCTGATTGAACCATATTATTTCTTTTGTTTTGGGTGCTGTTGGGTTTTTTTTTTCTTTCTATTTTGAGGTTTTGCATCACTGCTCTGATTCTTTCTCTTGTAACAGGATTAATGCAGAAATAGGATTAATGTTATTATGTGTATATATGTATGTGTGTGTGTATATATATATATCTATATCTATATGTATAGAGATATATAGATATAACCTATATCAGATTGCCTGCTGTCTAGGGGAGGGGGGAAGGAGGGGTGGGAGGGAGAAAAATCTGAAATTGTAAAGCATGTATAAACAAAAGTTGAGAACTATCTTTACATGTAATGGAAAAAATAAAATACCTCATACAAAAAAAAAAGGAAAGAACACTCTCTACATGTAACTGGAAAATAATAAAATACTGTTATGAAAATAAAAATAAAAATGTTGGTATAAGCAAAAAAGAAAGAAAGAAAGGAAGGAAGGAAGGAAGGAAGGAAGGAAGGAAGGAAGGAAGGAAGGAAGGAAGGAAGGAAGGAAGGAAGGAAGGAAGGAACTAGGGAAGGAAGACAGTGTAAAATAGTCCACAGAAAGCCAACTTTAGAGTTAGGAAGGCCTAGGTTCAAGTTTCACCTCTGACACATATTGGCTGTATGACGAAGGGCAATTTAGTAACCCAATTTTCTAAAACTAAAAGCTGCAGACGTCCAAAGAACTGAAGTGATTTGTTTATGATGACAGAGATATGTTAGAACATTAGAGCCAAAACCATGTCCTTCAACAAAAAATTCAGTGTCTTTTCTACTATACTAAATTATTCTATGTCTAAGTTTTGGTTCTACTTTGGAAATAATAAGAACTTACCCTTGGTTCAGATTTTCATTGTCTGTCTCAGGTAATAAAGTAAATCAAACAAGTTTAAAAAATAAAATAAAATAAAAGGAAAGAACAAAAACTGAAACTGAACACTGGACAATAATGATGACCCCAGCACCAAAGAGAAGACAGGAGAATGTACCACCCTCCATCCTTTGCAGAGATAGAATAAAGCATAACCTATAAGACTTGTTTGAGGTATTGCTTAGTTCTACTTAACTGCTTTTTTTTTCATTTTCTATTTAATTCTTCATCTTACCGTGGCTCTTTGGGGTAAAGGAGAAGGGACAGACTGAGGAAAAAAAGGTGATATAAAAACAAAAGATAATTTTTTTAGTTGAAAGGAAAAATACAAAAGTTATTTATGGTTTACAGGGTTCAGTAAGACCAGATGGAGAGGAAACTTTCATTTGTTTAAAAAAAAAGAGGTAACAATAAAAAGATCTCTCAATGAAGGTTACTGAAACCTCAAGTAAAGGAACACAATGAAGCAAGAAGTTATTGAATAACCAACTAGAAAAAAAGGAAAGGTATAAAGTTAAGCAAAAAATAATTGCCCCCAAACCATTCAAATGTCTTCTTAAAATGGTAGCTTTATTAAGGAACAAACTGCAAAGAAACAAACAAAAAAAAAAACGGTCCCTTTAAGAGAAAACTTAGCACATTTTGAAAGCTAATGATTAAATCAAATAATTTATGTAAAATGTTTTGCAAACCTTAACACTCTATATAAATATCAACTATTATTAGCTATAATTAATAACCAACAGTTCCTTTATCTGAAGTTTTGTTTTTGTCTGTTTTCTTTCACAACCTAGGGAATGTGGAAAGGACTGCTCATATATAGCTTATACTGAATTGCTTGAGTTCTTGATGAGGGAGTGAGGGAGGAGGAGAATTTGGAACACAAAGTCTTAAAAAAAATTGATGTCAAAATTTGTATTTACATATAATTTGGGAAAATAAAATTCTTAAAATTTAAACATTTAAAAAATTAATTAATAGCCAATAAGTAAAACAATAAAATGATAGATTTTCACGATTACATTAGACAAAAATGAAAAGATAAGCCTCGGGGCAGGAACATTAATTTTTTAAAAATAGTAAATATCAGTGAACCATATCTTTCCTTTTTATTGGGGGGCAGGTTTGGAGAGAGAGTTTTGGCAAATTTTTAATCCCAATATAAAAAACTAATTCCATAAATGACTTTTTTATTCCTTCCATATGTGGCTCATTTCCAGATAAATATAATTTAAGAAAAATAAACAAACCTTCAACATATATATGCCAGTTTTCTATTTTCTTTAGTCCTTTCATCAACTTATTCATCTATTTTCTGGGTGATAGTCTTTAAGGTGGAGGTGATGTGGGATGAAATTAGGGTCAAATTGATTATGAGTCATTCCAAAAGAATTACAAGATTCAGTGACTCAGTTTCCCAAGTTTTATTCCAATACTATGAGTGAACACAGGGAGAGAACCAGAAAAGTGGAAAGGTATCTCTCGAATAGGGAAAGAAAAGATAGTCATATTTATAGTATGGATAAATTGATTATCAGTCTCATTATAATAATCTCCACCTTAGGGAGGTACAGGGGAGGGCCTATCCTAATTTGGAGTTCTTAGGGTCCTAAGCCAAACCCTGAGGTGGGTACCTTTTTCCATGGAAGTATGTTTTGGGGGTTTACACGTCATAAGGTAAATCTGGGGACAAATTTAGCCTTTTCTGCGCATATCACTTTTTGATTCCCATGTCCAGTTTCAAAATATCTTCATTAATCAGTAGAATTTCTATACCCTGTCAGTGTGTCATTGTGTATCATTGTTAAGGTCTTTTTGACCTGCCTCTTTATGTTCTTGTTATGGGTACTGATTAATGTGCGTATGAGAGAACCTAGGCCCTGACTTGTATTAATGAAGACTCGCCTAAAGTTATCAATTAACTGGGGTCTGAATCCCTTTTAGAGCTCATACCTAAATTAGAGTTTGGGTCTTAGGTTTTTCTGTTAGCCCTTTTTTTGCCTCCTACATCAAAGGTGTCAGACTCCCACTGGATTAAAATGTCCCTGGGAAATGTTTTAAAAAATCAATAAGAGGGGCAGCTAGGTGGCACAGTGGATAGAGCACCGGCCCTGGAGTCAGGAGTACCTGAGTTCAAATCCGGCCTCAGACACTTAACACTTACTAGCTGTGTGACCCTGGACAAGTCACTTAACCCCAACTGCCTCACTTAAAAAAAAAAAAAACAAATAAAAAAATCAATAAGAACACTGTACAACACAACGCATGTTAACTTGTGGTTTTCTAAGTCAAGATGCGGCAGCAGTACTCCCTTTCTACTAGAGGGTGACACTAGCACCTTCGCCACTTCTTACACAGAGGTTATTGCTGTGACGTGTACAATTTAAATGTGGTCGCCTATTACTGTCCCAAGTGTAGGGAAAATTAGCTGGGGGTTAGAAATTAGAGGCTATTGCACGAGTTTGGGGGCATTAAGCATTTATTAAAGTATATTAAATATTAATAAAGAGAGCACGCGTGGTTCTGAAAGATAGGCAAGCCTAGCTAGGATCTAAGGGGGAGAGAAGAAAAAAAAGAGGGGCCTTCACCTAGTCTCAGGCCAAAAAGAGGAAGTTCCTGTGCCGGTGAGAGCGGAAGCTACCTGCCGATGCAGAAGAGGGGCAGTCCCTACACACCGCTCCAAGCTAATTGGCTGGTAGCATTCAAGTCCATTGATTGACACGACTTGAAGGTGGTCTTAAGTAAGTTAACTTCCTTTAGTTAGTTAGGAAGGTCGATTTCCTTTGAAATTCTCCTGACTCTGGGCTGGCCCTACAAAACCAGCCAGAGTTCCTTTGTGTGTGTGTGGGGGGGGGGCTGAGTCCCCCAAACCCCATTATTTTCTCACATTGCCAATATGCTGCAGCCCACTTATGGGCTGCCCACCCATTTCCTCACTGCTCTCTGCATCACCCTCGACTTTGATCATTAGGAGATTGTGTTGTCCAGATTCACAACCATACACCATAACTAGGAAGACAAAGGTGTTAATAATAGCTAATAACCACTAACATTTATATAGGGTTTGCTATGTGCCAATCACTAATAACTGTATAATTATCGCATTTGATCCTCACAACAGCCCTGCTTGGGATGCAGGTGATAGTATCGTTCTCATTTTACAGATAAGGAAACTGAGGCAAACAAGTTAAGTTGTTGGTGTCTGAGGTCAGACTGGAACCAAAGTAAGCTGTATGTGGTCAAACAGGAGATGGAAAGATAAACACTGACATGCTGGGTGTTGGTGAATTTCAATGAATGGGAATGGGTTCATTTAATTCAGGTGATCATTACACCTACTACCAAGAGCAAGGCTGGCTTTTGTGAGAATTGGAATGGCACCCCTGCTGGAGAGATACTGTAGGGAAGCTCCGCCATGAGGACCATGTGACTTTAGCATCCGGAAGTTACATCTATAGAACCACCTGTGGGACTTGTCAATCAGAGCTACCAGCCAATTAGCTTGGAGCTGCATGTGTGGACAGCCCTGCTTCCTGTTTCACAGATGGCTTCTGGGAGAAGCCGTTAAGGATTGGCCTCTTTTTGTCCGGGAAACGAGCGTGGCAGAACAGGGGGGGGCCCTCTTAGTCATTAGGACACTGGTGTGGTGGTGAGAGATTTCACGTGGGCTGCTAGGAAAGGAAATTGCTTTCTTTCTCTCTGGCTATCCCGAATTCGATCTGAGCTAGGATTTCCACGCTGTAAGGAATCTGTTCTCAATGTCTCTCTCTTCACATACTTTAATAAATCTTTAAAAGCCTAAACTCTTGTTGGATTTATCAGTTTCCCCCCAGACTGTGGGGGAGAACAGATTAGAACCCCAATTCAGGTTTTAAACAACACACTTTCAATAGAGCCGAGCTCCTTTGGCCTCTTCAGCATCAGGGGTGGGAGCACAGACTTGGATGCCTTAGACTTGAACAGAGGCTTTTCTGTCGTTTTTATATTATGCCCTTGTACTGCTTTTCTCCCTCCTTTACTGAAGATGAGGGCTACTCCATTTCTTCTAAGTGAAAAAGAATTAAGAAGCCACTTGATGAGGGTAAAAGAGAAGAGTATAAAAGCTGACCTGAAGCTTAATATTAAAAAACTAAGATCATGACGACTGGTCCCATCACTTCCTGGCAAACAGAGGAAAAAGAAATGGAAACGGTGTCGGATTTTATATTCTTGGGCAGACGGCAACTGTAGCCGTGGAATTTAAAAGATGCCTGATCTTCGGAAGGAAAGCTATGGTAAATCTGGACAGCAGACTGAAAAGCAGAGACATTACCTTGCCAATAAAGGTCTGCCCAGTCAAAGTCATGGTATTTCCAGTAGCAATGTATGACTATGAGAGTTGAACTATAAGGGAAAACTGAGCACTTTCATTATTGAGGCTTTCAAACTTTGGTGCTGGAGAAGACTTTCAAAAGTCCCTTGAACAGCTAGACCAAATCAGTCAATATTTAAAGAAATTAATTCAGACTATTCATCGGAAGGACAAATACTTAAGCTGAAGCTTAAATATTTTGGCCATATAATGAGAAGACAGGGATCACTGGAAAAGACTCTGATGTTGGGAAGGACTGAAGGCAAAAGGAAAAGGGAACGGCAGAGGATGAGATGGATAATGTCATGGATACAACGAACGTGAGCTTGAATGGATTCCAAAAGACAGTGGAAGACAAAAGGGCTTCATGTGTCATGGTCTTTGCGGTTACAAAGATTTGGACAGTACTGAACAATTGAACAACTTCCTGGCTCCAGGCCCAGCGCACTATCCACAGTGCACCTACCTAACTGCTGTGTTCCAATAAGCGGTCTGTGTATCAGGGAGTATGGGGGAAACACCTGCTCAACAAAGCTGCAGGGCTGTGTAAAGAGACAGACCCTCAGAGTGTATTTTATTCTCCCTTCCTAACTGGCAACAATAGCATAAACTGAACTGATTCTATCTTGAAGGAGGCAGCTACTATCTTAGAGATTTCCTGCTTAAACAGAATATTCTGATAAGATTAAATACTAAAAAAAAAATCTTATCCCACTGGAATAAACCTGATCTTTAGCAACTCCTTAGATTCCAGAGTTAAGACACTTCCTAATCCTATCGCTATTACACAACCTTCCAACAAGGAAAATGAGCACTCAGTTTCGTCTGATAGGCTACTCCAGGTTTCCTTTTGCCTTGAAATGTTGCCCTAAATTAATGGGGGGAAAATGCAAAGATTGGTGGTCTAGTCGTGGCAGATCTACAACTATATTGTGAAGTGGCAAACATCAGAACTATTTGGTACTGGCTAAGAAATAGAGTGGTAGATAAGTGGAATAGGTTAAGTACACAAGACACAGTAGTAAATGACTAATAATCTACTGTTGGATAAACCCAAAGACTCCAGCTTCTGGTATAAGAACTCCCTATTTGACAAAAACTTCTGGGAAAACTGAAAATAGTAAGGCAGAAACTAGCTTCAGACCAACATCTCACATCATATATCATGACATGGTCAAAATGGGTACATGATTTAGACGTAAGCAAATCAGAAGAGTAAGAAATACTTTACCTGTCATATCTATGGAGAAGGGAAGAATTTATGACCAAATATGAGATAGAAAGCATTATGAATGCAAAATGTATAATTTTTACTATATTACATTTAAAAGGTTTTGCACAAACAAAACCAATGTAACCAAGATTAGAAGGAAAGCAGAAAGCTGGAAAACGATTTTTACAGCAAGTGTCTCTGATAAAGGCCTCATTTCTCAAATATATAGAGAATTGAGTCAAATTTATAAGAATAACAAGTCATTCCCCAATTGATAAATGGTCAAAGGATATGAACAGGCAGTTTTTAGATGAAGAAATCAAAGCTATCTATAGTCATATGAAAAAACACTCTGAATCATTATTGATTAGAGAAATAAACATTAAAACAACTCTGAGGGACTACCTCACACTTATCAGATTGGCTAATATAACAGAAAAATGATAACTGTTGGAGAAGATGTGAGAAAATTGGAACACTAATGTATTATTGGTGGAGTTGTGAACTGATCTAACCATTGTGGCCAGCAATTTGAAACTATGCCCAAAGAGCAATCAAACTATGTACAACCTTTGATCCAGCAATACCACTATTGGGTCTACATCCCAAAAAGATCATATCCAAAAATATTTATAGCTGCTCTTTTTTGTGGTGGCAAAGAATTGGAAATTATGGGCATAACCATCAATTGGGGATAGCTGAACAAGTTGTGGGATATGCATACAACAGAATACTATAGTGCTATAAGAAATGATGAGCAGGCAGGTTTCAGAAAAACCTGGAAAGACTTACATGAACTGATGCTGAGAGAAATGAGTTGTGAGAAAATAATGGCATTTGCCAATGCCCAAAGGCCCCAACCAGAGGAGATTGATTTAGATTGATTAAATTCAGTGATTCTGGCTGAGAGTGATTAACTTCGCTGATTAACCTACTTAAAGTTAATTAAATTGAAACCACACCTGGCCAGCCCTCAAGAGGGTATTGTTCTCAGAAGCTGAGGACTCTGAACTTAACAAGGAGACCACCCTCAAGCCCCGTGAACCAATGGATTTGGGTGAAGCTGACCAATCAGCTTGAAGCAGTTTGTGAGGACGGCCTCTTCCCCTAGCAGTTTGTTTCCGGAACCTCGAGGTGGGGGCAGGAGATTAGGGAGAAGAACCAGCTCAGGCTGTTGGTGGGTGAAACTGAGGACGCTGGGTTAGACGGGTCTTCTCCTGGCTCTCTGCCCCAGGTGCTCTTTTTTGTCACTAATAAATGCTTAATGCCAAACTTGGTGCTAAAGCTTCTAATTTATAAGTAAACCCTCGCTAGTTTTCCCTACACTTGGAACAAGAATAAGGCAACTACACACTAGATTCTACTCGTCACAGAGCAGAACCAGAAGAACATTATACACAATAACAGCAACATTACTCGATGAACAACTATGATTGACTTAGCTCTTCTCAGCAATACAATGATCAAAGACAATTCCAAAAGACTTGTGATAGAAAATGCTATCCACATCCAGAGAAATAAATGCTGTGGAGTATGGAGATTGAAGCATACTCTTTTCCCTTTCTTTGGGCTTTTTTATGTTTGGTTTTTTCCTGTTGTTTCTTCTTTCACAACATAACTAATGTGGAAATATGTTTTACATGATTACACTTGTATAACCTGTATCAGATGGCTTGTCATCTTCAGGGAGGGGACAAGAGGGAGGAAGGGGGAAAAATGTGGAACTCCAAATCTTATAAAAAATAAATGTTGGGGGGCAGCTAGATGGTGCAGTGGATAAAGCACCGGCCCTGAAGTCAGGAGTACCTGAGTTCAAATCCGGCCTCAGACACTTAACACTCGCTAGCTGTGTGACCCTGGGCAAGTCACTTAACCCCAATTGCCTCACTAAAAATAAACAAATAAATAAATAAATGTTGGGGCAGCTAGGTGGCGCAGTGGATAGAGCACTGGCCCTGGAGTCAGGAGGACCTGAGTTCAAATCCAGCCTTAAACACTTAACACTTACTAGCTGTGTGACCCTGGGCAAGTCACTTAACCCCAATTGCCTCACTAAAAACAAACAAACAAAAATAATAAATAAATGTTGAAAATTGTCTTTATGTGTAATTGGAAAAAATATAATACTACTTTAAAAAAGAAATAAGAAAAGAAGGGGCTGTGTAAAATTCTTCATATGTTTCTATTCCATTTGTTGGGGCCTTTGCTATCCACCTGACAAATGCCCATCCACTGATGGTAATTAAATTTCTTATCTTCTGTGGTTGCTTCAAGATGTATTGACTTACAGTGAAAGAAGCCACAGTGGGAAGGATAACTCTTAAAACCTTCGACAGGAGGAATCCTCCAACAAGAGCAAGGAGAGATTATTATTAAAAGCATTACAGAGTTTCCAATAAACAATCTAACCTCTGATTAGAATCCTGTTCATTTTGAGGACCGGTTCATTTTCCACCTGTATGTTGCTGTTGTTCAGTCACGTCTGAGTCTTTGTAACACCAAATGAGATTTTCTTGGCAGAGATGCTGGAATGATTGGCCATTTCTTTCTCCAGCTCATTTTACAGATGAGAAAACTGAGGCAGACAGGGTGAAGTGACTTGCCCAGGGTCACGCAGCTAGGAAGTGTCCAAGGCTAGATTTGAACTCAGGAAGAAGAGTCTTCCTGACTTCAGGCCCAGAACTCTACCCACTTTGCCACCTAGATGCCTACATTATTGTTGCTAGTGAACTGAATTACTAGATCAACTTCATATCACAGTCTGGGCAATAGGCCTTTTCACATATTTGTGTATTCTTATACAGACCACTTAAATAGGTTAGGTGGAAGCTGCTACAATTGTACACAATAGCTTCTTCTCATCTTCACCTTTCTGATAAATGATTTTGACCTCCGTACTAGTCAGTGGTCTAACCACATGGCTCAGAATTTAATTCCACATCATAAACCAGATATTTTCTGTTAAGGTAGTTCATGTAATTGTTTGTGACATGCAGGACTAAGCAAGTCCACCCATTTCTGAAATGCTTTCCTCTTGGAATAGCACGCATAACCATTTGGATAAAGAAACTTAGCTTACTCTTGAAGGTAGTGAAAGGGGAAAAGGTGGTACTGACCGAAGGGAGGGCAGAAGTGGGAGAGGAAAGGGGAAAGAAAAGGAAGGGGGACTTATAAAAGGGAAGGCAGATTGGGGGAAGCGGGGGTCAGAAGCAAAACACTGGTGAGGAGGAATAGGGTGAAAGAAGAAAAAAAAGTACAAAGGGGGAGAATAGGATGGAGATAAATAGACAGTTAGTAATCATAACTGAATGTGAATGGGATGAACTCTCCCATAAAACATAAGTGAATAGCAAAGTAGATTAAAAACCAGAATCCTACAATATGTTTTTTTACAAGAAACACATTTGAAGCAGAGAGATACACACAGAGTAAAGGTAAAAGATTGGAGCAGAAGATATTATGCTTCAGCTGAAGTAAAAAAAAGAAGGATTAGCAATCCTTATCTCGGACAAAGCAAAAATAGATCTAATTAAAAGAGATAAGGAAGGGGGCAGCTAGGTGGCACAGTGGATGAAGCACCGGCCCTGGATTCAGGAGGTCCTGAGTTCAAATCCAGCCTCAGACACTTGACACTTACTAGCTATGTGACCTTGGGCAAGTCACTTAACCCTCATTGCCCCGCCCCCCCCCAAAAAAAGAGGTAAGGAAGGAAACTGCATCTTGATAAAAGGTAGCATAGATAATCAAGTAATATCAATACTAAACATATATGTACCATGTGGTATAGCATACAAATTCTTAGAGAAGTTAAATGAGTTACAAGAGGAAAAAGACAGCAAAACTATACTAGTGGGAGATCTGAACCTTCCCCTCTCAGAACGAGATAAATCTAACCACAAAATAAGAAAGAAGTTAAAGAGGTGAATATAATTTTAGAAATGTTAGATATGATAGACGTCTGGAGAAAATTGAATGGGAATAGAAAGGAATATGCCTTTTTCTCAATGGTACATGGCACGTACTCAAAAATTGACCATGTATTAGGGCACAAAAACCTCACAGTCAAATGTAGAAAGGCAGAAATAGTAACTGCACCCTTCTCAGATCATGATGCAATAAAAATTACATATAATAAAGAGCCATGGAAAGATAGATGGAAAATTAATTGGAAACTAAATAATCTAATCCTAAAGAATGAGTGGGCCAAACAACAAATCATAGAAACATCAATAACTTCATCTAAGAGAATGAGAATAACAAGACAACATACCAAAACCTATGGGATGCAGCCAAAGCAGTTCTTGGGGGAAATTTATATCTCTAAATGCATACATGAATAACGTAGAGAAAGAGGAGATCAATGAACTGGGCATGCAACTAAAAAAACTAGAAAAAGAACAAATTAAAAATCCCCAATTGAAACACTTTCCTCTTAAATAAAGTATTCATATCCCATTCCCCAACAGAAAAGTGATCAAAAAATTTGAATAAAAAGTTCTTAAAAGAAGAACTGAGAGGGGCGGCTAGGTGGCGCAGTGGATAGAGCACCGGCCAGGGAGTCAGGAGTACCTGAGTTCAAATCCAGCCTCAGACACTTAACACTTACTAGCTGTGTGACCCTGGGCAAGTCACTTAACCCCCATTGCCTCACTAATTAGAAGAAGAAGAAGAAGAAGAAGAAGAAGAAGAAGAAGAAGAAGAAGAAGAAGAGGAACTGAGTATAATTGACAGACAAATAAAAGAAGGTTCTAAATCACTAAAAATAATAACGATACATTCTAATCAAACAACCCTGAAGTTTCATCTTACCCCAAGAAATTGGCAAAGACAAGAAAGTATTGGAGGGGTTGTTGGAAGACAAATACACTAATGCACTGTTGGTGGACTGAGTCAACCATTCTAGAAAGCAATCTAGAATGGTGCAAAGGAAATGACTAAAATGTCCACACCCTATAATTCAAAGATTCTATTACTGAGCATCTATTCCAAGAAGCGCAATCCTAAAAACAAAGTCCCATATACAATAAAATAATGCTAGCCACACTTTTTATAGCAGCAAGTAATGGGACACAAAGTAGATTTCCATCAACTGGGGGAAAACAAGTCGAGATGTGGCACATGCAAATGATAGATTCTTATTGTGCTATAAGAAACAATAAACATAAGGGACTCAGAGAATCACAAAACTGACAGACCCACTGTGGGATAACCAGGTAAACAACATGGCTAATGACTATACACTTCAAACAAACAACCAACCAACCTGAAACTGAACAATGTGAAATTACAATGTCCAAGTTTGGCCCTAAAACAGATATGCAAAGTGGGGAGACTGAGTGTAAAACACCAAAGATGTCAAACTTCTTTGATTGGGTTTGCTAGTTTTGCTGAACTTAGTTGTTTTTTGCTTTTTTAATTTTATTTTTTTTTGGCCAGTGCTTTATCCATTGCGCCACTTAGCTGTCCCTGAACTTAGTTGTTTTTGTGGGGTTTTTTTAAATACTTTGTTCTAGTGAATGCTCTTTCAAAAGGGGAAGGAGGAAGCTACTAGGGGAAATGTATTTGATACACATACAAAATGTCAATAAAAATATATTTTTAAAAAGTAATCAGGCGGGGCAGCTAGATGGCACAGTGGATAGAGCACCAGCCCTGGAGTCAGGAGTACCTGAGTTCAAATTCGGCCTCAGACACTTAACACTTACTAGCTGTGTGACCCTGGGAAAGTCACTTAACCCCAATTGCCTCACTAAAAAAAAGAAAAAGTAATCAGGGCAATGATCCAAAACAATTTCAAAGAACTCAGGATAGAAAATGTTTTCCACATCCAGAAAAAACAACTGTGGATTCTGAACACAGATTGAACTATATCGTTTCTACTTTTTGACTCTTTTTCTTTTTTGAGGTTTATCCCTTGTATTCTGACTCTTCTTTCACAATATGACTAATGAAGAAATATGTTTAATGTGATTATACATATATAACCTATATCAGATTGCTTTCCATCTGGGGGAGGGGGGAGGGAAGGGAAGGTGGGAGAAAATTTTGAAGCTAAAAATCCTATGAAAACAAATGTTGAAAACTATCTTTACATGTAACTGGAAAATAATTAAATACTTTTATGATTAAAAACAAAATAAAACAAAGTATACTCAAGCCTCTTGGTTTCTTTTGTTTTTAAACCTGGAATGTTTTTTCTGCCTTCTTTCCCTATGCCCACCTGTGCAAAAAAATCATTAAGGGCTAAAGTATATGTTGACACAGTCATGGTTTAGAGCATAGCTTCTTAAACGTTTTCCACTCAGCCCCGGGTATATAGGTGTATAAAATAGGTAAACATAACCTTTTGCTGTTGCCAATTTTTTTGTGACCCCCACATTCAGTTATGACACACGGTTTAAGAAGCTAGGGTTTAGCGGATCTTAAGATAAATTCTATAAGAAATTCAGTATCTCTCCATTCTCTGCAAGAGATGTGGGTGTGCAAACTGCAGTTATCTTCACTATGATCTTTTTTCTTATGCTCCCACTCCTAGACATAGCTTAATATCCACTGATGTTTTCTATTGACTTTGGGTACAATATGAAACCAATTCTGCCAACTCTTTGGTTTTCTTCTCCAAAAAGAATCCTAGGGTCAGCCTTTCACTTAGCTAAGAACTTCCTTTTGTCTTTGAATTTCATTATCATAAGAATTAAGGCTAAAAATGTGATTAAAATGCAATAAAAATTGTAATTAACTTGGAAAATCTAATCAAAAAGCAGAGACCAAAAAAATTCACTGAATTGTTCAGTTAAAGGTCAAATTAGAGAAACAATAAAACATTCCATTAAGGATAACAACAATATAAATACAACATCAAAATTTATAGGATGTGGTCGAAGCAGTACTTGGGCAAATTTATATCCCTATAACATTATATTAATAATAGAGAAGGAGAGAAGAACATTAATGAGGTGAGTTTTAGGTCTAAAAAAGTATACTAGATAATACAATAATTATAAATAATCTGGTCCTGAGTTTTAAAAAAAGATGAGGGAACAGATTAGACAACTCAGAACTAAAACCATATACATGTAATAGGCAAGTATTCAAAAACCATGGGAAATGTATTTTCAATAAAAATTACTAGGAAAATTAGATATCAGTGTAGAGGAAAATAGGATTAAGTCCTTATCTCAAACCATATACTATTTTAAATTACAAATGTATCGGGGCAGCTAGGTGGCACAGTGGATGGAACACTGGTCCTGGAGTCAGAAGGACCTGAGTTCAAATATAGCCTCAGACACTTAACCCTTACTAGCTGTGTGACCCTGGGCAAGTCACTTAACCCCAATTGCCTCACCAAAAAAAGAAAAAAAAATTACAAATGTATCACTGACCTAAGTATTCAAAATCATTTTCTTAAAAATAGAGAATTATGGAATAATATATCTTTAACAACTATGAAAAGGTAAAAATTCTTACATACTCAACAAGGAAACTATAGGAGACAAAAAAATGCATTTTATTATACCACAAAAAGCAACACATACAAACCAACATCTCACACCATATACCCTAATAAGCTCAAAAGGGATACATGACCTAGATATAAAAGGATATATCATAAACAAACTAGAGAAGGAAAGATACACTTTTCACAAGTATGTGAGTGGTGACAAATTCTTGAGCAAACAAGGAAGAGAGAGGATTCTAAAAGATAAACTGGACAATTTTGATCATATAAAACAAAGTTTTTATACAAAATCAAGACAGATTTGATGGGAAACGGTTAAAATGGAAAAAATCTTTTTAGCAAAGTTCTTCAATAAAGGACAAGAGTTCAAAATATATAAGATACTGATGCAAATATAAAAACAAGAACCATTCCCATTTTCCATCAGCAGCTCTGTTTGTTTGCAACTCCACAAACATCATGCTTCTGTTCCAATACCCCCAAGTTTCTACCCCCCCTTTTCAGCTTCCTTCTATGCACTGTCTTCTCCAATTAGATTGAAAATTTCTTGAGAGCAGAGATTGTCTTTTTCTTATGTGTATCTCCAGCACTTATTGAATTGAACAGAATGGAAAAAAGAGGAAATTCAAGCTATCAACAACCATTTGAAAAATGTTGGGTATTCTTAGTTTCATCACTAGGAGTTCCTTATTTTTCCTGGGTTTTATTCCTCTGCTCTCCCTAATGTTGCCCTTTTATCTGTGTTCTCCCAGTGAAGCCCCCTGGGCCAGGGATGTTTCTAAAGCCCTCCCTGCTAGTCAGGGACTGACTCTTCTACACAGAGCTAGTCATTCATTTCTAAGCTATCTGTAACCTTTTCTTAGAACTACTTCAAGATACATATTTTTATTTTGAAATCCAAATAATTCTAATTTGAGTAGAAGGGAACCATAAAATTTTCTTTTTATAATATTTTGTGTCAAGTGTTTTTATAATTAAAAAAAATTAAACTCTGTCACAAGAAAAGCTAGATAGTCTGGGAATTTTCTTGCAGCTACACAATAACCCTTAGAAAGAATATTAAGTATTTATCATATAAACTCAAGATCGTTAATGTAGTTAAATCTTATAAATGTTCAAAATTACATTTGCAACCTTAAATCTTGTTTCTTATCCATAACTGTCCCCTCTGGTGGCTTCCCTTTCTTTATATAGCCCTTCCCACGTAAATAGCAGTGCTTTCAGAGCCCTTATGTCATCCAACCCTTATAAAAACCCTTCCAATAAACAAGCATCTCTTCCGTGACTGCTATTGCCAGGCACTGAGCCAATGCTAGGAATCCATATGACAAAATTCCTGCCCTAGTAGGAAAGACAGAGAAGCCAAGTGCCTTCCTTATTAACTACCACAGCTTCTGTAAATGATAAAGGTGATTCAAACCCAGGGATCTGCACATCATCAAGCTGCTTCCAAGGTTCCAGGGAAGCAGACAACTGGGCAATTATTCCTAAGGAAGTCAGTTAACCTGCTGGTAGACAACCAAATCATTCAAGGTAAGAGAAATGATGCCGCTTCCTTAACTATTAGGGCTGGCCACGCGTACCATCTAAAATCAGCACCAGAGGAACAACTTTCCACTTAGATATTCAGCACATGGACAGTAACAGGGCACACACAAATACATCCTTCAGCTTAGCTCCAACAGGCATTGTGTAAGCCCCAGCAGGGCTGAGTATGAGCAAAGCCCTCCTCTTTGTTTGTGCCAACAAGTATCCTGAGTTATAAAAGAAATAATACACACGCAAACCCTAAAATGAGTACATAAAATTAGGTAAAATGCACAAGATACTGAGCTCTTAGACTTCATGACAGCTGACTGACTTGCATTAATAATAAGTCCATTGTCATTTTCAGTCTAATAGCATTAAGTCAGAAGTGCTGGTGATAATGGATAGCATGCACAGCGACATAAACATATTTATAAGTCTATGAACTTCAAAGTTTACAAAGCCCTTTACACATCGCATCCCATTTGATTTTCACAACCGCCCTGTGGGGAAACACAAGTGACTCATGAGCTCAAACGCCTTGATTTTTAGGAATACCCCGCAAGTAGCCATGGTGCAGTTGAGCGACCGCACCCACCCAAACGGACCCTCCTTCAGAGATTCTCCCCAAGATAACATATGGAGGTCGACCAAAACCCATGGAGAAGCTTTAAGTACTGCAGCCTCGATGTGAGAGTCAATCGGGACAGATCTGGGTTCCGAATCTGCTTCCAAAACCCACTAGGAGAGGGCCCCAGGGTAAGTCGGAGGCAGCCTCTTCATTTACAAAATAGTGATGCTCACCAACATGAAAACCCTGGCCCCGGTGCACAAAAAGCCCCTTTATATTAAAGCCTTACCGTCGGGGGCAGCTAGATGGCGCAGTGGTTAAAGCGTTGGCCCTGGATTCAGGAGTACCTGAGTTGAAATCCAGCCTCAGACACTTGACACTTACTAGCTGTGTGACCCTGGGCAAGTCACTTAACCCCCATTGCCGGGCCAAAAAAGAAAAAAAAGAAATCTAAAAAAAGCCTTACCGTCAGAACTTGTGAGGACAAAGCTCTCAGCCTGGGTCTGCTTCTTCACACCGATGCTTTTGGGGAACCAATGCAGATCGATGGGGTAAATGTCATCAGGGAGCTTGACGATCTGGCTGGTCTCACTCGTTAACAAGTTCCATTTGACTATCTGGTGATCATCACTACAGGAATACAGCTCTTCGGCAGTGGTCCAGCCTACGCAACTGACTAGTTCTTGATGTGTGAGAAGTCAAGGAAGCACAAGCTTTAACAAACCAAATGACCAGCAGGTTATGCGGGCTAGTCAGAAAGGAAAGCCAAAAGGGAAGTTCCTGGCTATTAAAGCTGCTTCTCCTCTCATCAGAACTAGGAGCCATTAAAAGCACTAAACCCTGTGATCCTATCATTTTCTCCATACAAGAAGCTGAATGGCAGTAGGGATGTGACAGAAAACATTTTGGGTGGATTGGTTGTGTGTAACTTTTCATGACCCCATTTGGGGTTTTCTTGGCAGAGATACTGGAGTAGTTGCCATTTCCTTCAGTTCATTTTACAGATGAGGAAACTGAGGCAAACAGGGTTAGGTGACTTGCCCAGGGTCACACAACTAGTAAGTGTTTGAGGCCAGATTTGAATTCAGGTCCTCCAGATTCCAGGGCCAGCACTCTATTCACTGAGCCATCTAGCTACCCTATATAATGAATATGATATGGTTCAAAGAACTTCCCAACAATACGATCTCACTATCAGGCATTATTACAGTAACACACAATCAGAAGAGATTTTAATTGAAAACTAAACTCCACAGTTCTATGATAAAGAATTTGGATGATAATTCAGCTGTTACTAAGTTAGATACTAAGTTGTACATTTCAATACAGATCGTTGGTAGGCTTCAACCATTTAAATATGATATATATTTGGGTCCATGTATATGTATGCGTGTATACACACCACACACACTTTTTTATTTTTTGCATTTTCATATATACTCCCTGTCCCTAGCTGCCACTCCACTTCACAATCTGGTTCATCTGCAGTTTTGTCATACCACAACACAACCATTTTGCCCATGAGGACACAGTGAAATGTGAGCAGGAGACATCTTAAGGCTGCTGGTCTACTTCCTGCTTTCTTACTTCCTAACTTTCTGTTTAAGATGATTTACCAAAGATTCTGTCACATTGGGACTCACTTCATGGCTGCTAGGTGGCGCCATAGTGCACAGAGCGCCAGGCTTGGAATCAGAAAGGTTCCTCTTCCTGAGTTCAAATCCTGCCTCAGACAGATTAACAGTGCCACAATAACAAAGTATTCGTTTCCTGCTCTAGGGGGATGCAGCCGACTCAATGCTGAACCTGCAAAAGTTCAGCCTCTGCTGTTTCCAGACAATTAACTGATGACTTTCTAACTTTACAACTTGCCTAGTTTTTTCAGTTCTCCCACAGCAAAAACTTCTATCTACTTTCCGATGCTTTATTTTACACATGAGCAGAAGCCCACCTAGAGAATAAGTTGCAACCAGACCCACCACCAAGTGCAGGGCCCACTACAAAACTGATTTCCCAGGCTCCCCTACCAGAGGATGCTTTTGTTTCTCTAGAGCTTCCCCACTGGAAGATTTCCTTATCTTTGTCATATCTTTGTCCATAACCTCGCCCAATAATTCACACAGTCAATGCTTAATGTCTACTGAATTAAAATTAAAGTTTAAAAAACTCACTCCATGTTTAATACCTAAATTTAAGTAAAGCAGTTACCCATGTTAAGCGATAAACTGAATATATTTTTTTAAATGAGAAGCATGAAGAGAACAATAACTTGCTTTATACAGCACTTTGCCTGTATATGAATCCCAGACTTCTACTCACCAGACCCATCCTGCCCATCTCTGGCTTTCCGACTAATAAGAAGAGAGAGGGGGCATCTAAGTGGTGCAGTGGATACATAAAGCACTGGTCCTGGATTCAGGAGGACCAGAGTTCAAATTTGGCCTCAGACACTTGACACTTACTAGCTGGGTGACCCTGGGCAAGTCACTTAACCCTCATTGCTCTGGGAGAAAAAAAAAAGAGAGAGAGAAGTTTCAACGGTGATACAAAGTTTTACTACTGCAAAAAGCAGGCATAAGTACCCTTTCAGAGATGGGGTGCCAAGTTGTTATCCCTTACTCTTTTGGCTTGGGGGCCCAGAGTGGGGGAGGGGGTAATGGGCAAGAGACATCCAGAAGCCTCCCCAATACTCAAACCTCCCATTCAAAAGTATCTCCTCCATTTTACTGTGAATGAACATTTGCTTTCTTTTTTTTTAATTTTTTTGGTACTTTTTCTCAAAGCTGTGAGCTCTTTTTGTTGTTGTTTAGAATTCTATTTTCCAAATTACATGTAAAAGCAAATTTTGACATCAATTTTTTAAAACTTTGTGTTCCAACTTCTCTTCCTCCCTCCCTTCCCACCGCCCTACCCCAAGAACTCAAGCAATTCAGTGTAAGTTATACATGAGCAGTCATGGAAAACATCTCTACATTAGCTGGGTTGTAAAAGAAAACAGATAAAACCAAGACTACAGATTAAAGAGTTATACAAAAAAAAAAAATGTTGCAGTCTGTTTTCAGATACCATCAGTTCTTTCTCTATAGGTGTATTGCAATTGCTTTCTCTTTTAAAATGCAAATACCCCATTAATGTTACAAAGGATTGGACAAAGCATGTATCTGCAGAAGCTCAGCTCCATCACACATAATAGAGACCAAAATCAAATTCATCTCTCCAGACTTCAAAAGCTGCCTCTCCTCTATTCCCCTTGCATTTGAGGCTACATGGTCAGCAGATCAATGACTTTCTAACACATGGCCACTATAGCCTCCTGGTTCCCCGGCACTCCCAATCTCCCAAACTCACTGAGAACACAGGGTGTTTAGCTTGGGAGTGTTTTTCACCAGTCAACGTGCACAGAGTAGATGATCAATAAATGTTGGCCATACTGAATCCATCTGGTCAAGACGGAAGCACAAAGTGCAGCAGCAGCACGCTGAGCACCTGGAGGAAGGCCCAGAAAGAAGGATGCTGCAAGCAAGGCAAGAGACAGAGGAAAGGAGATGGAGGTGATCGGAAACTGTTCAGTGCTGCATAAGCATGGCATAGCCAGGGGGCAGTGGCCCCTAAAGGGCTTTTCCCTCCATTTCCCCACATATGCAGGGAAATTTGTAGGTAAAAGAAAACATATCATTGACTTTGCTTCCTGGGTTACTTGACAAGGAAGGTTAAGGACAGAGAGTATTCACAAAATCAACAAAACTTGCCCAGGATATGTATGCACCAACATCCAGTCGTGTCTAAACTGGAACTCTCTAAGAACTAAACAAAAATAGCTGCTTTCACTGAAGGGAAGCTGCCCTGTTTCCCACATGCCTAGCATTGCCAGGTTAATGTTCAGTGCACCTCAAGGCAAACAGTGCTGGGAACAAAAAGACTGATAACCACTTACTGGGGCAAAGGTTAAGACAAGTGGCCACACCCTAGCACCCCGGGAAGCTTCTTGACTTCCCTCTAGGGCCCAGTTCCTGGTATTTATCTTGAGGTGATGGGTCTGAGGAAAAGCAGCTCCCATCTTCCACCGTTTTGAGCTGGCCAACCCCAAAGCTCCTATTTTCAAACATGATCATCCTTTGAGTCTCATTCCACAGGTAAAATGCCCTAGTCCTTCCCAGAACTCCATCTTCCTCTCCTTCTCACCGAACCCATTCATTTTCTCCCAACCAATTGGCTCATCGTGTCACTTCTGAAGCCCTCAGATCTCACTGAGGAAGTGGAAATGGGGTGAAAGGATTCAGATTCGCTCCAACAAGCACTTACCGAGTCCCCACGAGATGCCAGACTCCTGGTCCCAAAAGAAGGGGAGCACAAGGAGCAAGACTCCGATAGGCAGAGGGCTCCGCAAAGGCCTCCTGAAGAGGAGTCTGGAGCAGAGACTGCAATGGAGCTTGGTATATTACCAGGTGAAGAAGGAGCCTTCCTGGCACCGGGGAGAACTGTGAGGAGGGGCTGTCGGGGAAGAGCCGGGAGGCCTGTTTGGCCGGACGAGGGTAGAGCCAGACTGGCAAGAGGCCACCGGCAAAATCTGTGCTTTATCCTAGAGCTCACCACCCCACAGGTGAAGCACATGACCTCCAGGGTCCCATCACCAGCTAAATCTCCCGTTTTATGGAAAAGACAGTCCCGCTGAAGTTCCCCTTCTCTGTTCCAGAAACTATGGACAACACAGACACAAGGAAACAAAGGTCCAGAGAAGAGCAACGGAAACACTGCAGAGATGAGGGAGTGAGGCACCCCTGGAATGGAACAGAGCAAGAAAGGCCTGAATTCTGCCATCTGGGAAGTGGAGGTGAGAGATTTAGGGCTGGGGATGGAGGTAAATAAAAGGATGACAGACCCCAGCTCCCACGACCCTCAAGAACACTCCTCAGAACCTGACCAGTCACTTCATGTGTCAGAGACACTTTTTTCTCCAAGGGGAGACAATGATTAAACACAAACGGATGCAAAAAGAGTTGGACAGACGCCTAAGTGGCCACCACTTTTCGTGGTGTCAGTAAGGACAGCCATATCCTTGGGCCCTGCTGAGGGTGACAGCGGCTGGAAGACAGAGGCCTGACCTTCATTACTGGGTAAAATCATGAAGCCACACCCTGGAGTTGAGGCTTCCCCTCCTGCTCAGCTCCTCCTCCATTCCCTATTGCATCTTGGCAAACAGACTCCGTCATCGATAGAGACCGAAAATGTGCTGGTTCCTACCTTCCCTGGAACAAAGAGGTAATTGTTTTACTGTCAAAGGTTTTCTCAAGATCCTGACAGACCAAACAAAAATTCTATTTGTGCCAAATAAGTACTCAAGTGGAAGGTGTAAGCTAGATCTATAGTTGATAATCTTATCTGGACACTTTGCTGTATATATAATCACAAATATTTAACAATATTTGAGTTAGTTTATCACTAAAGAGACATGAAAAAACAATTGATTTCCCAACTATAAGAGAACAATTAAAGTAAAATTGTAAAATAACTCAGAGATAAGGTGCAAATAAGTTTTATTAAGCAACAAAGGATATGCTTTGGTTCTCGTAGAAGTGATACCTTCAGTCTCATTTTCTCAAAATTTCCAGTTTCCAAATAAATGTAAAAGTTGCTTGGCTGTATTCACTTAGAGATAGACATTCGAAGAGCATCAAAAATCTGCATAAAAAGAAAATATATTCACATAAATAAATAGCATAAAAAGACTGTAACAACTTCCTTATATCCTGTTCCCCCTCCCTTCTCAGGAACACCATAACAGTGCAGAGTGCACATATATACATGCAATCAAAGGATCCTTGGTCAACTAGATGTGCTTACAGAATGGGAAACCTTGGGTCATGGCCACCCTTTTGTACAAGGTCTACAAAAACTGAGCTAACAGACCTAGTGGGCGCTTCTGCCTTTTCCTTTTTCAAAGAAGAGACAAGAAAGCAGCAGAGATAAAAGCTGACCTGGAATCACAGGTGAGAATAGCTACCTTGAAGTAAAGGTGCTGACAAGGATAAGAGTTCCTGGAGACCAAATGCCTGACCACGCCCCTAGGAGTGGGGGGGACCAAGGATCCTTAAGCCTAAGAGATGGAAGGTACATAGAGGGGAATCTCACTAACAAGTGGTAGGAATTTCTGAAGCTCACATTTCGGAAGAGTATCCAGAGTTCAGAGATCCAGACTTTTTTGTAAGAGCTGAGCTAGCCTTAGGGATGCCTTTCTAGATACTCCAAGTTTGAGAGCACACGTGGGCAAAGTTAGTAACCACTTCCTGAGCCGTGGTCATAGCTTTCAGGTAGCCTAAGGATAACCCAAGCACAGGCTAGAGCAGCAAACCACCACGGCATCAAAGACAGGAAAGCTCTGCTTGGCTGAATCAATTCTGGGTCCTTGCTGAGCATCCTTTCTAGGCTATAAGTAAACCTCCTTTTTCCAACTGTTAGATGGTTCTTCAGTGTCTCATTTTGTTTCATTTCTGAACCCTGGAGCACCAAACTGGCCGAAATCGGGCCCACCGTACAGCACCCATTGGGGTCTAGCCTTCTAAACTAGCTTCTCGGAGGAAAGAAGCTCACCCAAGTAACTCCCTAAGCTGTAGGACCTGCCAAAGACAGTCACAGCAGAGTGAAACAGAGGCTTAGCCCTTGGCTATGACTCGGAGTTATTTCAGATGGCACAGGATCTGGGGGAAGATTACCTTCCTAAAAAACAGGAGGATACTTCCCTTCAGGAAAGTCCATGCCCTCGGCAGAACCCTACGGCTAGAGGCTATATGGATTGGGGGGCGGGGGTGACTAAGGGATTCACGAGAATGGCGGAGGGTACCTCCCTAACAGCCCCACAGTAATTTACTACTAAAAGAGTTCAGCCCACAGAACGGTATCCTGATTCTGAAGGACTGCACAGGACCTGGGGGACGGGGTGCCTGAACCACTAGGAAAAATATTTCAACTGCTCATGGGCAATTATTCTGAGCCCCTTATACTGTTTTTGCATTTTTCTGTGGGTTGGAATAAATTGTCGCATATGCAATATTTAGCGTTGTCATGAGGACTTCTATGGGATTCAGCGACCCTCTTACCTACATCTGTGCAGATCTAGACATGAGCTACACAAGGTCTATTAGATTTCCCTATGAGAACTCTGGCTAAGGACAATTCAAAACCAAGAGGGCTATAATGGAATCCATATCGAGCCTACAGCATGAGGATTTCCTCAGCCATACTTACAGCTACCAGGAAAACAAAGGCTGACCAGGGGCACAGATTCATATGAAATGCTCCCATTTTACCCCTAGAGAAAAGAAATGAAGTGATCTCATAGTCTCCTGGGCCAGCTCAGAGGAGCAATTTACCTCAGGAATCTCTCTCCACTCACAGCCAACCCTGGACAATCTGGAGGGTCTGGAATACGTCGAGGTGAGTGCCAAGGTCTAGAGAACCCTAACGGTTCTGTTCTCTTAAGTCTTTGGAGGGCTTAATCCTTCTAGAACGTTCCAGGTCACCACCTGAGAAAAGAGACTGCCGAGAAGCACTGTGGGATAAACCCGGAGCAATTGTGCGGACAAAAAGCCGCCTAGTCTCAAGCCAAAGCTGATCCGCTGCAGCACCTGTGGATCACACCAGATTCTAAGGGTTAGCCACTGCCCTGAACTGGATTCCCATGGGTTCTAAATGACACCAGACCTGCTCAGGGTTCAAGGACACCCCTGGCCTGGAAGTACAAATCTGTGTCACTCCCTGGGTAAGGGTGATAAAAGACTCAGCATTTACTGGGTGACAAGATGCTAAGTCACTTAAGGAAACCACATTGTTGCTCCCCACATTATGCCCCAGACCCAAGAGGTTTTCTGGCTCAAGAGCCTCCTTTTAGAGCTGTGGAAATGGTGGCCCAGAGAAGTCATAAGGCAGGACTCAAACTCAGGTCCTCCCATCACAGTATCATGGGCCTCAGCCCATGAACAAGCATTTAAACAGCATCAGACCGGGGCAGCTAGGTGTCGCAGTGGATAGAGCACCGGCCCTGGAGTCAGGAGTACCTGAGTTCAAATCCGGCCTCAGACACTTAACACTTTCTAGCTGTGTAACCCTGGACAAGTCACTTAACCCCAATTGCCTCGCTAAAAAAAACCAAAAAACCAGCATCAGGTCTTTTGCTGCGCACAGAGCTAAGTGTATAACAACTCCTGTGATCTGCAAGGGGAGATCCTGACAACTGTGGGGAGTCAGGACAGGTGTCATGTGGGTGCCTGTGCTTGAGCACAGAAGCTCTGAAGAAACTCGGGGGATTCCAAAGGAAGACTCCACCGCACAGGAGGGACGGATCCTACAGAGGCAGAGGCGAGAGATAGACAGCAGGAAAGCCAGTATAGCTGGACCACAGATGAAGTTCAGACGAGTAACGTGTGAGGAGTCTGGAAAAGTGGATTAGAGACAGGATGAAGAGGACTTTAATAGCAAAACGGGCAACGAAGAACCCACGGGGCCTGAGCCGGGAGGTACCGGAGTCAGAGCCGAGAGTATCCCTGAGACATCTGTGCGGGAGGACAGACTGAGGGCAGGATGGGGGGGGGGGGGGGTGACAGCTCATTAGACACAGAAGCTGACGTCAAGTCATCAAAGAAGAATTTTACTTAAGTTAACATTCTCCCAAATCGAGGAAGTGTCCAAAGTGCCTCAGTCCAACACTGTACAAATGCCCCTAAGATCATACATCAAAGTGAAAATTAATTAAACTGATCCCTCAATGCAAAGAGCTACTGCTTAGCTGAGTCCATACTCCAGCAGTTCAATAGCAGACGCTGATAAGATTTTATTAGTCAAAAGTTACACGAAAGAAGAAACATGAACATGTCCTTTGCTGCTGTGCCCGAGGGGCCACAGCCCTTTCCCGAGGTGTTGTCTCCATTACAATATGGGCTCTCTGAGAGCAGGGCCTGTCTGGCTTATCTAAATGGTCAACACTTAGCACAGTGCTCTGTACACAGTAAGTGCTTAATAAATGTTTTATTTATTCATTCACTCATGCAAAGAGTCTTACTGGGTATTGAATAGTTTTATGTACTTGAGCCTTTGGGTGTTTGTTGATAAGTATTTCAAAGTATGCCATTGATCAATTCTCTTCATCAATTTTAAGATAAAGAGCTATTTTACCACAACTGGACAAAACCAGAGTTATCATCTCTTTCCTAATATTCTTTTGGTGGGGGGGGCAGGCGGCAATGAGGGTTAAGTGATTTGCCCAGGCTCACACAGCTAGTAAGTGTCAAGTGTCTGAGGCCAGATTTGAACTCAGGTCCTCCTGAATCCAGGGCCGGTGCTTTATCCACTGCGCCACCCAGTCACCCCTCTTTCCTAATATTCTGAAGATTGCTGCAGACCTGGCATGGAGATGCCAAATCTCCTCATAGGTACGAAGGCATCAATGATGATAGAATGAATCTTAGTCTATAACCTACAAATAAGCTTGGTGTAGCCTTCACTTGAACAGATGCTGCATATCTGTGTGTGTGTGTATATGTATAAAAACAAACACATAAAATGTACACACACACACACACACTTTCGTGTTCTTTCCCCAGGCCATATCAGTTAAGCATATTCTTTTGAGGGAAAGACCCTGAATACCCGTCAACTCGGTGTTTAGAAGTCTGTCAGATTGCTGAGCCCTGTCCTGTGCTGAAGCTAAGAAGTGCCGCAGAAATTCCATCTCGCTACTATGATCTAAACTAAGGAAATGGAAGTCTGATTGTTGGAAGGAAGAAGGAATGAGATTTCATGTTAGGCTATGGGGTACTTTCTAGGCAGGTCAGACTTGGGAAGCTAAGAAAACACTGAATGCCTCGGGGCTGAGGATGCAGGAACACAGAAAGCGAAGTAAGAAGGTACCAAAAGTGCTTCACCTACTTTGATGAGGGCCCTGGGAGCAACAACTAACAGGCCCGTCTTTGGCATAGTGCAGACCATGACTATCACTACAAAAGAAAGGCAGGGAACCAGGTTAGGAGACCAGACCCAAATGACTAGTGAAACCAAGCACTTCTATAGATAGTATAGGTATGTCTAATTCTTAAGACCTGAACAAACTATCTAGAGCTCAGTTCAATTCAGTAAGCACTTCATGTGTGTATACTAGATGCCAGGAATCGGGCAGGCTACACAATTCTGGCCCAGAGGAGCTTGCATACTATCCACAGATAAATTAAAAACAAAAGTGATAGGGGAGAGAGGTCAATACTTGGAGATATCAGGAGAGAATACCTAGGCTGCCCTTGGGAAGACCAGGTGAAGAGGAAGAACATTCCAGGCACAAGGAGGCGGCACAGAGGCCAGAGTCAGAACAAGGAAGCCAGTTTTGCTGGACTGTGGAGTGTGTGGGGGTGAAGAAGGTGAAGTCCATCTCTTCCTTCAATCCTATCTTCCATGAAGAGGAGGCCCTTCTTCCAGGGCCGAGCCTTCCCCTCCAATCTTCTCACCAGCATCCCCGCTCCTGTCCTGTCCCCCACAAAGTCTTCATTGCTCCCCATCTTTTAAAAACCTCCCATTAGAGTCAACCATTTCCAGTAGCTATCAGCCCACATCACTCCTCCCTATTCCTCCCAACCCAGCTCCACGTTATTCCTTGAGTAAGCAGTCTACTCCACCCGAGGTGCCTCCTTCTCCTTTCTTCTCCAAGTTGGCTTCTGACCTCATTCTTCAACCAAAAGGGTCTTCTCCGTCCAGTCACCAAGGATGTCTTCGTCGCCAAATCCAATGGCACTGTCTCAGTCTTCCTCGACCCTTCCACCTCCCTAAATCTCACAATGCGGGTCCCTCCTGGCTCTCCTCTTACCTGTCTGACCACACCTGCTCAGGTTCTTCATCGAGCTCACTCCCATGACTGTGGGTATCCCCTCAGGGCTCTTTTCTCCTCTGTATTCTCCCTCTGGGCGATCCCATTCACTCCCAATCTCTATGCAGATGATTCCCGTAATTAGCCTAGTTTCTAGCCTCAGATCCACACCTGTATCACCCACTGCCCCTTAGACATCTTGAAGTGGACTCCCAGAAGCCTCTCAAACATAACCTGTGCAAAACACAACTCATCGTTTTGCCTCCAATTCACCCCCATCCTCCCAAGTCTCCAGGTGTCAGCCTCAACTCTCCAGTCTTGGCTGTATTCCAAGACAACTCTTGTCGTTTCTTCACATCCTTTTACCTCCATTCACAAGGCCATCAGCCTAGTGAATCCATCCATCTCTGCCATGGCCCACCTTCCACTTTGCTGCCAGAGTAATCTTCCTCAAAGGTAATTCTGACCACGTCACCCTTCTCCTCCATCAACCCTCATGACTCGCTATTGATTACCTGCAGGACCAGATGACTTCCTATGTCTGGCAGGCCCCGGCCATGTCTCTGGTCTTCCCGCACTTGATGGTCCTCCATGTGCTCGCTGATTCAGCCACACAGTCGCTCTGCTGCCCAGCATGACCCTCCCTCTCCCACCTCCCTGCCTTTGTCCTCACGGGCCTTCCTCCTCTTCTCTATCTCAGGCCTCAACTCAAACCCCAGCTTCTTCAGGAGGCCTTCCCAAGGGCTCATGTGGTGAGTGTCTTCTCTGAGCTACCCTCCACTTCTTCACTTTGCCTTTTTTTGGTTTTTTGGTGGGACAATGAGGGTTAAGTGAATTACCCACGGTCACACAGCTAGTAAGTGTCAAGTGTCTGAGGCCAGATTTGAACTCAGGTCCTCCTGACTCCAGGGCCGGTGCTCTATCCAGTACGCCACCTAGCTGCCCCCCCAGCTGCCTCATTTTACAGAGAGCAGGAAGCTGAGCCCCTGAAAGGTAGAGTGACCCATCCAAGATGATGGAAGAGGCAGAACCATTCCTCCAATCCACACACTCAACTTTGAGTAGAGCTTTTCCCTTCCCACAGCTCGCTTTCTCACCTTTCCCTGTGAATGGAAACACCGTTTTCCTAGTCATCAAGGCACTGCCCATTTCTATCCAGTGGTCATACATACCACAGAGGTGCGTAAGTGTTTAACCATCAGGCAGGGAGAAATGAACACAGACACGATTTTAATCTGTATTATTAACGCTGTTAAAAATCTGAACAATCAACAAAGCAAGTCATTTTCTAAGGTTTAAAAGCTCACTGAAAACTTTACAATGGGTTTGCAGGTCAGAGCTGGCTCCAGCACAGTCCAGTGTGCAGGCCTCTATACCTTTGCGGGAGCCCACGGCAGCACGAGGCTGTTATGCTAGTTCTAGTTTTGTGCAGAGGGGCACAATACAGGATAGAAAGATCTCTCCAAGCCACATCCCAGAGAGCTCTGTATGTCAAGCAAAGCGGTCCCGCCTTCACACACAAGGCAGGAATGTAGTTTTGGCCAAACAGATGCATAAAATGTTTCTCAACATTGTCTCCCTCCTCTTCTGTGCCTCTCTGGGGATCCCTTCCCTGCCCCCCTAAACTCAAGGTTTAGCTCAAGTGCCACTTCCAGGACAACACAACAAAAAGCCTTCCTCAGTCCTCATCACCCGAATATTTAATATTTGGTATTGGCATATTTACATCTCCCCCCACCAAGTTCAGGGTCAGCTCTTTAAAGACTAGGGAAACAGGGGGAGGTGATGGGGTTATGGCTGTTTCCATTTTCACTTTTGCTTCCAATGCTAGGCATACAGCAAGTGCTTAATAAATGCTTGTTGAACTTCATGGAAATGGAGAAGCCAGGGGAGTGGTGGGGAGCACCTGGCTTGGAGGTAGAGGACCTGAAACAAGTCTCCCCCTTTGGCCTCAGTTTCCCCATCTGTAAAAGGAGGGGCCTGGGCTGGTTGACCTCGCTAGACCAGGAGATGTTACTCTAGGTGGTCCTAGACCACCGAAGTGGTCTGGGGGAGACCACGAAGACCCCTTCTCTGTGGGAAATACAGAGGATCTCCAAGAATCCCTTCTACAAAGTGGGGTACCCCAAATACAGAAAGGACAGAGGGGAGGGAGCCCCAAACTGGAGGGGGAGGAGTCCAGGGGCCCTGGACCAAAGCTGGGGGTGGGGAGAGGAGGAAGGGGAAAAGGAAGGAGAGGAGCAGGGGGGGAAGGAAGAGGGAGGGGAGGAGGGGGAGGGAGAAAACGAGGAGGAGGAGGAGGGGGGAGGAGGAGGAGAGACGAGAGATGAGGGGAGGAGGGGGAGGAGGGAGAAGGGAGGAGGAAGAGAAGGAAGAGAGACAAGAGGGGGAGGGAGAGGAAGAGGAGGGGAGGAGCGCCTCATCCCCAGCATCCCCCAGTCGAGGCCCGCCCGCCTGGGGCGTCGTAGGCGCCTCCCCCCCCCCCCACGACCTCCCGCCCCGCCCCGGCTGGTGGCCCGGGGCCCGTCTCCGGCCGCTCCCCGCGTCCTCTCCTACGTACCTGCGGCCCCAAAGCAGCAGCCGCCCAGGGCCGGGCCCACTCTCCTGCAAGCGGCTCCCGAGCTCCCCGTCACCATAGCGACCCCGCACTGCCGCCCGCCTCTTCTCGCGATGTTTCCTCTCGTCCCGCCCCTCCCTGGACAGAAAGAATCTGTGAGGACCAGAGGGGGCGGGACTAGCCGGCCCTGCCCCCGCCCAATGCCGCCTCCAGCCTCCAATCTAATTGCAGCATTTCTTGTTCCCGTTTTCAAACATTTGAAAAAAAAAAAGAGGGGGGGAGGGGGGGAATAAGATGCCGCTCGCGCCTCCTAGGGTGGCGCCCTAGACGAAGGGCGCTCATAGGTCCAAGGCTCCAGGCCCCGCCCAGCCCCTCCCTTCCCTCCCCCTGTCTCCGAGGCCTGCGCGTGCGCCGTGGCTCTGGGGGAAGATGGCGGCGGCAGCGGCCGCCGCACTTTTTTCAAATCGGCGCTTCCCAAGAGGCACCGCGCGCATTTGTAACGAATTTCCGTTCGCGTTTGGATTTTAGGCGCCATTTTCGAGTGGTGAAGCCGGAGCCGCCGGAGCGCCGGAGCAGGCGGGGAGGAGCGGGCAGCGAAGCCGAGCCTCGGGGCAGGTACCGAGCGAGCGCCTGGGCCCGGTCCCGAACCGCGGGTTCGCCCCGCCGCCCCGGCCCGGCGCGCGCCCGGAAGCTGGGCAGCGCCGTGGGCCGCGGGCGAGGGGAGCGGCGGCCGCTCCCGCCTGTCAGTGACCCCGCGAGCCGCCGCGCTCGAAGGGGCGAGAGCGCGGGGCCGGGCCCGGGGCGCCGCGGGGGCTCCGTGCGGGGCTGGGGGTGGGGGCGGCCCGGGGACCCACCGGGGGGAGCGCGGCGGGGCGGGCGGCGGCGCTGGGCCCGCGTCTGACCGGCCCCGGCCCCCTCCGCCCCAGCCGCCGTCATGCCGCCCCGCAAGAGGACCAAGCCGTCCACGGCCCAGCAGCCGCCGCCCGACGAGCCGGACGGGCCGGAGCCGGAGCCGGAGGCCGAGCGGCCGCCGCAGGATGACCCCGCCGCGCCCGGGGCCCCGGCCGCAGGTAGGCGCCGGGGGAACCGGGGAGGGGCGGGGGGGGAGGGGGCGCGGGCGGCGGGGGGGGCGGCCGTGACGCGCCGGGTCCGCCGTGCCCGCAGAGCCCCCCGAGCCCGAGCCGGACCTGCGCAGCCTGGAGGAGATCCTGGGCGGCATCCCCCCGCCGCCGCCCCCGGCCATGACCAACGAGGCGGGGGCGCCGCGCCTCATGATCACGCACATCGTGAACCTCAACTTCAAGTCGTACGCGGGCCGCAAGCTGCTGGGGCCCTTCCACAAGGTGCGCGGCCGGGCCGGGGGCGGGGGGCGGCAACGGGGGAGTCCGGGGGCGGCCCACGCGTGACAGCGCCCGACCCCCTCCCGCCCCGCAGCGCTTCTCGTGCATCATCGGCCCCAATGGCAGCGGCAAGTCCAACGTCATTGACTCGATGCTCTTCGTGTTCGGCTACCGAGCCCAGAAGATCCGCTCCAAGAAGCTGTCGGTGCTGATCCACAACTCGGACGAGCACCGGGACCTGGAGAGCTGCACCGTGGAGGTGCACTTCCAGAAGATCATCGACCAGGTGCGGGGGGGCCGACACCGGGGGGGGGGACGGACCCCGGCGATGTGCGCTTGGTGCCACGAGCCCCCAGACGGGCCCGGGGGCGGGGGGGGGAACCCCGAGAGGGAGAAGTCCGACTTAACTCCCGCCCGTCTTCTCTGGTCTTGTTTTCTCCCCGAACTAGGAAGAGGAGGACTATGAAGTGGTTCCTAACAGCAATTTCTATGTATCTCGAACTGCCTATAGAGATAACACTTCCGTGTACCACATAAGTGGCAAGAAAAAAACCTTCAAGGACGTGGGCAATCTGCTCCGCAGCCACGGGATCGACCTGGACCACAACCGATTCCTGATCCTGCAGGTGAGTCCCGGGACTTGACAGCTCCCAGCCCTGGTTTTGTTTTCCTAATAAAGCTGGTTAATTCTCCAGGAAGAAGCCTCTGTTGTGAGACCTTAACGTACTATAGCAGCACATCATGGTTTACATATTATTGCCAAAATGCGAATCATTATTTGCTGCTTTAGAAATTTAAGGGGGAAAAGCCTTTCAAGAGGTTCTTGTTTCATATTGAGACGGTAAAGAAACATAAATTTTTAACCATGTAATTGGATGGACTGTGACATGCTTGTTCCACTCTAGCAGCACGTAAATATTGGCGTAGTGAAATAAATCTTAAACCCCAATATTATTGTGCTGCTTTAGTGTGGCAGGCCTACAACAGCAATAGTGTTTTTTTAATAAATCACTATATTTCTCTGCTTATTTGTAGAATAAAATTTAAAGTGGCATTTTTTCTTATTTTTTGCCTGTCCTTGAAGTCATCATAAAAAAATTTAAAATGAAATCTCTGAATTTGTCCCTAACAGATAATCTTGAGCATATAATTATGCTTGTAAAATAACGTGGCTGCTTTTTTAATTAGCCCGACAGAAATTTCAGTTTAATTTCCTAACCCTTAAGGCAGCCATATCTGAAACTGACTCATAAGGTTTGTTTCTCTTCCTTTGTGACTTTCAGAGCATTTTTTTAAAATGAGGACTACAGATTTGACTAACTTCCTCAAGTCTCGTTCAGTTCTAAAATTAATATTCTACAGACCTGAGGGAAGTTGCTTTGTTAGTTTATGATTTAAAACATGAAAATCATGAGGGATAGCACTACTTTGACAAAAAAGGGCTATGTAATGATAAATAGAACTTTGTCCCTTTTATTTTCCCAATCTTATTTTCTTTTTTAAAATGAGAAATGCTTTTCCTAGCATTTCTTAGAAGAAAATGCCATTTTCATATATTTGTGTGCTTTGCCAAGGACTCAGCATTTATCACAGACTTTGCCGGGGTTTTCATTTTGAGACTGCCTTACTTATAAATTCATTTCTAATAAGATCTCCAAGAATATAATTTTTAACCAAATCCTCATTTTGTGGTAGTGTAGCTGTTGGTACTCTTAAGTTTGGTGCTTCTGAATTGAGTTAGGGAGACTTAAATTGAGGCTGTGTGGCTCCATTTGGAAATGACAGAGGGCCCCCAGGAGGAAATATGTAAAACTTCTCTTGACAATGTGTTTGATTCCTGCCACTAAATACAGTGTGATTTAAAAAGAGGGAGAGCAGATGTAAGATTGGTGGAATTTGGAGATTGTTTTATAAAACCTATTTACTTGAATAATGCATTTTATCAACTAACATTTTATTTTCCTGTTGAAATTTGCATCTTTAAACTGGTCACTTCCTCATTTTCACTTGAAAATGAGGTGAGGATGTTATCAAACTAGGTTTAAAATTTTCTAAAAGTTTTTAGAAGTAATTTTCACACTTTTCAACATGGTATCATCTACTACAAGCCCTTACACTAATTTTTTCTGAAAACATTATACTCATCCACTTTTTAAAAATCTGTTACACTTGGCTAATTTTTGCGTTATTTTAGTACTTGAGTCCTTTAGGGTAAGCAATAATTTTTACACACCTAAAAGTTGAGCAAAATAAAAACTTTTCATTTTAATTTTAGTCATTCTGAATAAAAAGAACTGTCCCTTTCTGACACCCCCAACCATAGCTGTGACTATGTCTGAAGTGGAGAGAGAAAATTTTTTAATTAGTTTATCTATTGTTCGAGATGTATACAATCCTATGATAAACTGTTGAGAGGACAAGCACTCCCACCCCCTTTTCTCTCCATCTCTTTCTTTACACACCCAGAAGTAAATATATGAAGATTTTTATAAGGTAGAAATTTACAAAATTTATAGTTAATAAAAACAAAAGGTAAAATTTCACTGTGATGATGTTTCTGTAGGAAGGTTGGTCTGAATTGTACCGTGCAATTTCTTTAAAATCATCTCTTAAGAACTGGGGATAAATGCCTGCCAGAAATGGCATTTAACTTTAACTTTGAATTTTAAAATTAGAGTGAACGAATGTTTTAGTTTAACCCAACAAGTATCATGATTCTAAAATACTTGAAGTTACTTAGCAGGTTTGTTTCCCATATAGTATATACACATCCTTGCACATGCTTTTCATATGGATAGTTTGATGGTTAATAAGCTACCTGGATTCCAGTAGTAAGGTAAATTTCAGCCCAGGGCCCCTCTAAATCATCACAAACTCCAAAATAGATTTTTGTAAATTAAATTTTATAGAAAGCATATGCTGGTTAATAGGTCCTTTTCTCTACCTGGTGACCCTTATTAGTACTTGATGGACCATATGTTTAATTCTAAAGTATTTATTTTTCATATAGAACGAAGAAAATGAGTTTTATATACACTGATAATTTTTTCTTTGGTAATAGAAGATTACTTTTAGGCCTCGTTTTTGAAGGCACTGTACAAGGCTGAATTCTGAGGGGTGGATATGAGAGAAAACGCCTTAAAAATGAACAAAGTATTTCTTAGAAATAGGGACTTGATCTAAAGAGAAACAATGTTTCCTTGAAGGTGAGGTTGAATATAGATAAGAGTGAAATTTTAAGGAAAAATCCATCAATTGTTAATTGTTAGAAAAAGTTTCCATTTGGGAACATAAAGCATGTAAAAGGGGATAAATTGGGAACATTGCCTAAGCTGTATCCAGTGGGGAAATGGAAGTGGAATACTTGGTGAGGTGTCATTCCCATACTCACCAAAATTGAGAGGCCAGGAATTTGGTTTTCCAAACTTGCCATATCTGAGGTGTAAAACTTAGAATTGGTTATTACTGACCAACGAATGAATTAAGCCAAATATTTCTAAAGCTGAGAAGTTGCTCAGTAATTTCGGGAAAATGAGATTTAGTCTCAAACACAAAGGACATAGAAGGTGACTTGGATCTCTTTGCTTTCCATTTGTTAGGGTTGTGTTTCTTAAACATTTGTATAATTGAAAGGACTTGTTTTGGTGACCACATCACTGTGACAGTAAAAATCTCTTCAAAATAATTATTATAAAATGTGCAGTGTCTACTTGCTTGATTTTTTTTTTCAACCAACATTTTATTAAGAAATTGTGGTTTGAATGTGCTATATAGTTGGGGAAGTGATGCTTTCTGGCTTTTTATGTTGATGGTCTGTGGTACAAATGGCAGCTTTAAGCAAAGATGATTGCTTTGTATTGTTTGCTAAAGATTTTCAATACGTAAACATAAGGTTAAAGATTACTATGCGTTAAGTAACCAGATTTATTTTGCTTCTGTCATGTTTATTATTGTCTCAAAAATGGTTGTGGGGTTTTTTGGTTTTGGGGTTGGGGGAGGGGTTGTGTGTTTCTGCCAATATTTAAGTTCATTGATCATGGAAGGGTTTGAACTGTCTGGCAGGTTTGGTTTCTCAGGATTAGGATTCAGCATAAAATATATTGTTCATCTTAATGAAGATTAATAAAAATTCACATAAATTTCCATAAGTTGCCTAACAGTGGATTTTTTTGTTTAAAACTTGTTAAACCTATGGTCTGAAACAAAAAAAAATTTATTTTCACTGTAGAATCTATGCATCTGTGGATTTTTTTTAATTGAATATATGGCACTAGTACCACAAACTGTATTTAGCTACACAACTTTCAAAAATTGGGACTTATAAATTTATTTATGCATTTTTAAAAGTGATGGGGAAATCCCTGCTTTTTTCCCCAGGCAATATGCAGAGCCATATAAAAATCATTTTATGACATTTAATTTTTAGAGGATTTTTCAAAAATGGATTTATTTAAAATTTTTTAATCATTTTAAAATAGTAAGTAAATTTTTCTTTGGGTCACACAGTCAGGAATTCTTAGGCTAACTCAAGTTTTGCTTTAGAGATGAGTTTTTTATTCATCGTGGATGTTGAGGAATTTAGGTGCTGTTTAAAAAATTAGAATATGTGTTACTTCTCTTAGTTACATGAGATTCCTGGTAGAATGATTCAGTAATATGTATGACTTTTTGTTGTTTCAAGTTTATATGAGTAACTCTTAGAGTAATGTAAATTCTTTGAGGGCAAGGTGTTTTTTTTCCTGTCTTCTGCATTTAGCTATATCCCCTTATACAGGGTGTCCCCAAAGTCGTAGTGCCATTTTAAGCTTTAATGAATGCTTGACTAATTTAATTGAGCTCAAAGATAAAGACATAATAGTTCACATAAGAGGGTTTGTTGCTGAAAAGTTTTATTCTGGCACCTAAATTAGGAAGAACCATTTTTAATATTAGAATGTCTTATTTACTTAGTCGAACTCCTGTGTCCTCTTCAAATAGCAAATTATTTATTTGTTCCATATATCCATCAGTGGCAAATTTACCAATTAAATCTTAATTTCCAGCTCTGAGATAAGTAAAAATGAATACAAATTCAAAGTGTGCTTGAGTGATAATCCCAACCTTGTGAGTGAGCTCCCCAGTTTCCAAATGAAGAATTAATTGATAAGCTTTTTTTAAATCTCTTCTTTGGTCAAGATAGTTACATGGTAATTTAGTGGAAAACATAAGCCTGTGATACAAAAGATCAAGTTTAAAAAACAAAGCATTTGCTTGAGGAGAGGTTAAATTGACCTTAATAGCATAGCCCTTTTGCTGTCTGAGGAAGCATGCTACAGTAGAAAGAACATGATTTGGTCACAGGGGAACTGGGTTTGAAAGCCTCCAGCTCTTTGCCTTAACACCTAAATGATAGACAAGTTGCTTAACCTTTTAAGCCTTCATTCTGAAAAGGTGTCTTCTACCTTTCCATCTCTGGTTTCACCATCTTCTCATACATGTATTGGAGAAATTAGGTTCTTCAACTCTCTTCTATTATGGCAAGGTCAAGAATAGTTTTGTCTTTACATTTGTAATCCCTTTTTTAAGGCAACTGAAGAAAAACTTACTTCGAGATCTGACTTTGAAAAGTGCCCTGTCAGGTTCTTCACTCGACTAACCTTGATCATTAACATTTCGCTTAATTTGATTCCTTTATTTTGTGCTTTTCCATTTCGATTGTGGCCATTATGGATATTATTTTCCTAGTTTTGCTTACTTGGTATGACGGCACATAAGTCTTCATGTTCTTCTCTATTTTCACAATCCACAATTTAGCCAGTGCCTGAACAGGCATTTCCCCCCCCATTTTTTGCTACTTAAAAAAGATTTGTGCAAAGTGCTGCAGAGATAATTTCAGTTGATCATGTTTGCAGAATTAATGAGCAAACATTCAAATTTCTAAAATATTTCATAAATCTGGTTTTTTCCACAATTCGGTTCTTAATGCTAATTCTATGTATAGATGAGGGAAAGAGTCAACAAATTCAGAAAATAGTCACAAAGCCAAGTCTCTTAGCAGCTTGAAGTGAGCAGTGTACTTTTTACTACAATGGTTTTGTTTTTTTTTTAAAGGGATAGTCTCATGACTTTATCACTAACTTGGAACCAAGTTTATCTTTCTCTTAATGTTCGTAGAATTCAGAGGAACCCTAGAGATCATTTTTTTTTTAGAATAACTGCAGAGGATAAAGTTAATGCATCAAGTAATAGGCAGAAGATTAGCTCACTTAGGCAGCAGAGCTGTGATTCATCTACTAGCCTATGGAAATTTCAGCTTGTCGTCATTAAATTTGAATTGATTAACTTGGAGCATTCTTATCCTTTTAGGGTTGGGCCTGGTTAGTTTAACTGGGGTTGTAAACTTCCTGGTATTGTATTTTAATGTTTTGTCCAGTTTGGCACCTAAGTTAGTGCTTAAAGAATGCTGATAACATGCATGTAGACTTAAATACTTTCTTTGACTGCTATGGGGCATTCATTTCTATAAATGGATTTTAGAAAGCTACAGGCTTTTGAAGAAAGTCCACCAGCTTGAGGAAAACTATATCCACTTTTTATCTGCAGAAATGCAAATCTGTACTGATAGAAGAGGAAAGGCTTGGCCTTGGAATATATAACAACTTGATTTTTCAGAAAGTACCTTTCTGACAATTGAAAACAGAAAGGAAATTTAAGGTTTCTGCTGCCAAAATACATGTCATAAGATCACACTGAAAAGGCTCTTCCATGAGCTTTGTACCTCCAAGCCTGTTGAGATACATCTTCCAAGCTTGAGCATCTCTTTCTCATCTCCAGTATAACAAGAGTTTATTAACTTGGCTAAAATAATTTATGTGATATGGCTTTAACTGTATGAATAAATTTTTTGTGTGTTTACAAGCATACATTTATTATCTCCTGAGCTGCCCCTTTGCAGTTTTAAAGATCACTTAAAATATAGTGTTGCAAGGAAATAAATGGTTTTTATCTCAAAAACAAGTTGTTCTAGATTGTCTTTTGAATAAGTGGTACATTTTCGAATCTGTTGGGTCTAGAAATTGAAGAAAAATAATCTTAAGCTATAGAGGGGCAGACAGTTAAATCCAAGTGTTCTTTCTTGCTTATTCCATCCTCTTTAGTACATCTTTTACCTAGATTCATTCTAATCTTTCACTTTTATATTTTGAAATAATGGACTTCAAATACACACAGTTTGTTGGGAGAATGGGGAGTTTCCATTTATCCAAAAGGCTTATATTTTCAGTCCCTTTAGCTAATTTTGAAGTTCAGAAATTTTGCAAATTACTCTAGTTTAACTGAGTCATGGAATTTTACAGGTACATTGATAGCTTATAGAGAATTTCTAGGGACTCTCCAAATTATTTTCCTGCTTGCTATATGTTTTTTTGGAGGGGGGTGGGGGAGGCAACTTAACACTAAGTGACTTGCCCAGGGTCACACAGCTAGTGTCAGGTGTCTGAGGCCAGATTTTAACTCAGGTCCTCCTGAATCCAGGGCTGGTGCTTTATCTACTGTGCCACCTAGCTGCCTGCCCCCTTGCTATACTTTTAATTCTAATACTTAATTAGCTATATTAACATTTTAATTATCATAACTAGTTCCCAGAGTATTCCCAGCTGGAACTTGGATTTCTTACTATACATAAGTATTTTTCTTTTATACATGATTTTGAAAGTAAAAAGGAATTTTGCCCATTTTATATTATGACATGATTTTCTTTTCTTAACAGTTCCAAATTTTAAATGCCCAGTACTACACCCTTTATATAGTTAAACAATCAGCAAGTATCTGTTAGGTGCCAAACACTTCTAGACAGTAAGATGAAGCAGTTCCTACTTGAAGGGAGTTTACATCCTAGTGGGAGAGAGGTCTATAAATAAATATAGACATAATAACTATCAAGTCATTTTACAGAGAACCCTAGCAGCTGGAATCAGGACAAACTACTTAAAAGGTGCTTGAAGTGTAAAGGACAGGGTTCTCTGAGGAGTGATTAGGCTTACTAGTAATCCTGTAAAATTAGAAGGGTCCCCCCTTTCTAAGATCCAAATGAAATTTTAAGTGCTCCTTTGCCCCATTAACACACACTTCCCCCCCAAAAAAAAATTGCTCTGTATCGATTTTATGAGGTTACTTTAGCTTTTCAAAATAAGATAGTCATTAGACAATTTATTGGGTAATTTTGATGTGTCAACTCACTTTTTTTGTTATTTTGCGGGCAGTGAGGGTTAAGTGATTTACCCAGGGTCACACAGCTAAGTGTCAAGGTGTCAACTCACTTTCAAGCAAAAAAACCGTGTCCCCTGAATAATTTCTAACTCTTGGTGAAACATCTTTTTCTTTTCTTTTCTTTTCTTTTCTTTTCTTTTTTTAGTGTATGAAAAGTTTAGTAGTTCTGGAACTCATAAAGTTGTATCTTTTGCTTAACAAGGTACAAACATGTATATAAATAAGTGGCAGGGTGGGGGGAGGGTTGTTCCCAAAATTTTTGTACTTGAACATTTTAGAACTGTATCCTTAAAAGCCTTAATGGGCTTTTCTGTTCTTGAACAGACAATAGGTTTATTGCAAAACTTAGAGAGCCTCAGGATTTTTACCATTTACTCACCTGCCAGTTTATTTCATTGATTCAGTTAATGGACCAGGGTCCCATTCAGATGATAAAATAAACAAAAATTGATCATACAAAGCACAGTATTTTTCTCGGCATTTAAAATTAATATTAAACAGTCATGTTTCCAAGGAGGTGTTAAGGATACAAAAACAATGCTACTGACAGGTCAGAGAACACAGAAAATAAGAAGAGTAATGATTATTATGTTTTTGGAAGGTTAAGAGCAAAACTCCTTTGATTCAGAGTAACTGACTTCGCCCAAAGTTTCTCCCACACACTTAAACCTGCTTCCAGATGAGGCCTTGTGGTTGTCATCTGGGGACACCATTCCTATGCAGAAGAGGTCCAGCCACCCAACTTTGCCACCCTCTAAGAGCCTTAGCATGGAAGTGTGTCCATCTGAGTGCCCACCACTGTCATTCAAGAAACAGCCCCGTGGAGAGGTAGCCTAGTAGTCCTGCAGATGCTACATACAGCCACCTCTATTGAAGGTCCAGAAAAAAAAAGTTCTTGTCCCCAGCATCTTTGGCCCTGTCAGGTCGTTGAGCATCAGAAACTGATCTGATTGCATCAGGAGGAAAGACACGGGAAGAGGCACATCTTCTCCCTTCTTTGCCATTAGATCTTTCCAGCTACAACCTTCCATGTGCATTGTCTTTGCCCATTAGAATGTGATCCCCGGGAAAGGAGAGACTATTCATATTGCCTGGGCTTTATACATCATAAGTGCTTAATAAATACCTCCTTCAAATCAGGCACATTTTATTACCATCGCGTTCCAAGTGGCTTCCTGTTCTTCCTCTGAGAAACAGGCCAATTGACATCAGGGTCTTTTTAAGGAAGTACATTTCAGATAGCCATTTCAGCATAAGGTTTTGCACTCTAAATGTTAGCTATCTGCAAAATTCATTCATCCAGAAACCTTCATCTTTCTCCTTGGAAGGCAGATAACTAAGTAGATTATTGTCATTTTATTGGAATTGAGAGGAAAACCACTAGGTGTCATCATCTGATACCAAACCATCTTGTCCATTTTTTTTAAGTGCTATTTTGAATGAAAGGAGGATTTTCTTGTTCATTGTGCAGAATTATATTACAGAGGCCATTCACAATTCTTGTATAATACTTTGCAATTTTATTTTGCATTTTATTTTCCTAATAGTGTGTATGTTACTGGCAAACTCATTTCTAAAATTGTCTAAGATTGGAATATATTCATTTCAAACATGGCTTGAGTCTTAAATTGATACTATGAGGCCTATGGTGTAGGGATATGAGGATGAGCTCCCATTTTCAGGCCTTCTTTGTTTCAGTATCCCAAGGATAGTTAAAATTAGTTTTTGTGTTATTTCTAGTTATCCCACTTCTTCATACCTCCAGATACTCAAATCAGGACCAGTATCTGAAATGTTGCACAAACCATAAAGTTAGCTGTTATTAGGTAGATTCGTTGTTCTAAAGTCCAAAGAAGGCTACCAGTACTCAACACTTACTTTTTAGACATCAGAAAGTGTGCATATTTTTAGACAGATGAGCTACAGCCTGAACATATTTCAAGAACTCATTGTGTACGCTTCACATACAAATTTTACACATGCATTTATATTTTATAAAAGGAAATAAGCAATGGGTACTTGTTTCATTGGAGTGTTCAGACTTAACCTCTCCGAGGTTTCAAAAAAAAAAATTAGCAGTTTTGAACTTTTAGAATTTAAAATATCTCATCATCAGATACTTAAACATCCCTCATCAGAGGGACCGCAAACTGAGACATTACATGGCTACTTCAAGTGCAGGTGTTTGGGAAGCCGTATATACAAAATCTGAGAGAGCCAGGAAATAAAGGATTTTGAGTAGATGAATTTAAAGACAGCAAAGCTAGTTCATTTACAGTACATTGCTATTTACCTACTTTTAAGGCTAGTAGCTAAAGCACATAGGAAAAAAAAATAAAGAATAAAAGAATAAAACTGGCTTTATATAAGTAGATAAGGAACATCTTTGTTCTTCCTTCAAGGAAGGGCCTGTCTTCTGTGATTGTCTTAACAGGCTTTCAATAGTTATTGTCTTTTCAAATCCATCAGTCTTCACTAGAAGTACTCAGTATGAGGTTCAGTCATGTACTTAGTGGTACAGGAGACAATTACACATATAAAGACCTATGTTAGCAAATGATTGTTAACAGTTCAGTATTTTCATACCTACTTAGATATGTCTGAACATGAGGAGCGCTCTTGTTATATCTGACTTTCTCCTGTTTATAACAGGCCTTTTGCCCTATAGGAGAGATTGGTCCACATGTGCGAACCATAATCTTTGAATATGTTCAGCCCTAATCTTAAACAGATCAAGTGGCTGCCTGGCAGAGCTTCCAAGAAGGGCTACATTGTGTAAATGGAAACTTTCCTTTTGGGATTTTTTTGGGGGGTCAGTTGACTGTTTAGAAATTTAGGGGGGGAAATATAAGTACAATTTTTATGGCAATTTTAAACCAAAATTAAGAATTTAGCATTTCTCATTAAGAATTTATAGGGGCAGCTAGGTGTCACAGTGGATAGAGCACCGGCCCTGGAGTCAGGAGTACCTGAGTTCAAATCCGGCCTCAGACACTTAACACTTACTAGCTGTGTGACCCTCAACAAGTCACTTAACCCAATTGCCTCACTAAAAAAAAAAAATTAAAAATTAAAAAAAAATTTATGAAAAAAATTTTAAAGAATTTGTGAAATGATGCAGCTGGCATTTTCTGTTAAGCTAAATCAATTATTTTTTTTTCTCATAACTGGCCCTTTAATGAAATAGGGGCTACATTTTAACTAAAAGGGAATTTAGGTCCCTTGTTTAAAATTATTTCTTACTTCCATCTGAATTGCAAGTAAAGCCATTTGCAACCAATGATTTACAGTAATAAAATGAATGATTTTCACATAATTAGAATATACTTTTAAAACTGAAGTACATTACAGAAGAAATGTTAAACATGAAAGTGCTTCAAATTAGGTGTTTATGGAATTTTACTTTTACAAATATGACACACAAACACTTTTAAAATGAGTACATTGATTTTTTAATTGCTTAGACTAAGTTTATTTTAAAAACATGACAAAATGGGGATCTCTTTACCAAACATGTCATAATTATTGAAATAGCAATACCATGGTGGTTCAAGTTTTTTTGGTGGAGAGAGTATTAAATAATAACAACTAGACCTTGGTTTATACTGGTAAGCAAATTGGTGAAAACTGTTAAAAGGGAAAGGTAGGAAATTATGTTTTCAAAAATTAAGGGAAAACCTTGAAAGAAAACTGGACTTTTCTTTGGCTTACTTTGCTCATTTTTGTTAGTGAATACTATTGCTTGCAAATGCAGTAATGCTAGAAATATTTTTTGTGCCTTATTTTAATCAGCTATTTAAGCTGACTTTGGCAGTATGTGTACTTATTTGTTTTTATTCTTGGTTTCTTTGACTCCCGTTTCTGACTTTTCACACGTTAAATCTTACTGAAATTTGATTTTTTTTTTTTTTAAGGGTGAAGTTGAACAGATTGCTATGATGAAACCAAAAGGCCAGACTGAACATGATGAGGGTATGCTTGAATATTTAGAAGATATAATAGGATGTGGACGGCTAAAAGAACCTATTCAAGTCTTGTGTCGAAGAGTTGAAATATTAAATGACCAAAGAGGAGAGAAGGTAAATGTTCTGCAATCTTGTTTTTATCCTAAAAGTAAAAACAGTATCTAGCCTAGAAATTCAATTATGGATACACTACCATTTTTTTTTTAAGCTTATTGTGGATAGAGCACTGGCCCTGGAGTCCGAGTGCCTGAGTTCAAAATCTGGCCTCAAACACTTAACACTTACTAGCTGTGTGACCCTGGGCAAGTCACTTAACCCCAGTTGCCTCACTTTTTAAAAAAAGCTTATTGTAATTTTGTTTAAATTCTTGATTAATTAGAACTTTTATATTGTACTGCCTTTTCATCTAAATTTTAAGAGCTGGGAAAATTTGGTTCACAAATTTCATGTAGTTCAAACTTTGTTCCTTGTAGTTAAACAGAGTTAAAATGGTAGAGAAAGAAAAGGATGCCTTAGAAGGAGAGAAAGATACAGCCATCAAATTTCTCACTCTGGAAAATGAAGTGTTCAAGAAAAAGAATCACGTCTGTCAATATTACATGTAAGAAAGCTTGTTGTGGATTTTTAGTGCGAATGTCTGTTACAGCTTTGGTTGGGTGTAACAAAGACCATGTGAGAGACAAGTTCACCCCTGACCCTTAGTGGTTATGTGACCATGAGCAAGTCAGTCAGTAAACTTCTGAGCCTCAGTTTCCTCCTGTAAAATGGAGCTAATGATTCCTATAAGTGAAACGTTTTCATGGGGTTTGGGAGATCAGATGGAATAATGTACAAGACTTAAAGAGCAGCCTAAAGCCAGTTATTATGTATCAAAAGGCAATATAAAAAATAAGGAGTCTTATTTCCATATGTTTAAAAAAAGCAGGAGCGGGGCAGCTAGATGGTGCACCGGCCCTGGAGTCAGGAGTACCTGAGTTCAAATATGGCCTTAGACACTTAACACTTACTAGCTGTATGACCCTGGGCAGGTCACTTAACCCCAATTGCCTCACTGAAAAAAAAAAAAAAAGAGCAGGGGCCTTAGAGCTAAATGGGTCACACTTAGCATTTTAAATTGCAGGAATTAAAAGAATTTCCTCTTCAGGAGTTATCCAAGACAGCAAACTGTGAGCACAATACCTTGCACATAGTTGACAAATGTTTATCAAATTAAATTCTATGTATATGTATGGACACATGTGCATACATACAGTTTATAGAGAAAGGAATGGAACTGAATAAGAGTTGACTGGCTATTAAAGGTTTGGGTGGGATGGATTCTACCATTTTAAGGAACATAAATTTGTATTAAATTTAGATGATACATCTTGTGATCCCAACTATTTTTTCTTTTTGTTTTTTATTAGTTATGATTTTCAGAAACGAATTGCTGAAATGGAAACTCAGAAGGAAAAAATTCACGAAGATACAAAAGATATTAACAAGAAAAGCAATAAACTAGCAGATGAAATGAAAGCCAAGACTAAAGCTTTAAAAGATGTTGAAAAGTAATTTTTCTTTTCCTTGTAAGAAGTGTTTAGTTTAGCCTTAAATTCATGTTAAAGCAATGGCTAAAGGACTCATTCACAAGACAGATTAGTAAACCAAAATAAAGCATTCTCATGAGTCACTTCATGTCATGAAAGTGCTCTCAACTCCCTGGTGAAAGAAAGAGAAAGCTTTTTCTATTTAGTAAAAATAAAAACACAAACCAGAAATTAGCCCTGGAGTCTTAATGGGGAAATACCCTATAGAGGAGATATCCATTCTCCTTAATCTGTGTAAATCAAATCAAATAGGGATTTCAAGAATTTTCTCTCTCATGTATTCTGGGAGATAGAAATGATAAGAGTTTGTTGTGTGAGTTGAGTTAAATTTTACATTGGAAGATTGCAATGGAGTATTATGCTTAACATCCTTTTTGTTTTTACTATTCCAAATAGTATTTGAACACAGCTTGCTTTTTTTGTTAGGAAACTCAATAAAGTTACAAAATTTATTGAGGAAAACAAAGAGAAATTTACACAGCTGGATTTGGAAGATGTTCAAGTTAGGGAAAAAATGAAACATGCTAAAAATAAAGCTAAGAAACTTGAGAAGCAGCTCCAAAAAGATAAAGAAAAGGTAAGTACTATATGTGATACCTCAATTATAAAACACATCAGTATATAATTTAATTTTGTTAGCGTATGTGTGCAAGAGAAAGAGAAATTTTTCCCACATTGCTTTCAATTACTTTCAAAAGCTGGAATGCAAATATTGAGCTTAACTAAGCAATAAAATGTTAAGAGAAAGTGAAACTGTATCTTGAAAATAACTACCCTCCACAATTTCGATCATCAAGGACAGACATATAATTGGAACTGCTGATACCTCACATAAACAATTAGCAGTGTGGTTATAGAGTACCTAGAAGAAGGAAATTTGTTTAGAAAACAGAACAGTCCTGCCCCCGCCCCACATGAAGTTCCAGCCAATGATTATTTCATGATAAATGTTGGTTGAATTGAAGACATTATAATCAAGCTTCATCCTAAAGTCTAGGCAAGAAAACCTCCTGTTAGCCTAGGCATCCTTCATGTGGCATAAAACATGGCAAATATCACATTTCAGATGGATTTGTTAATAGCAGCAGTCAAAACCGACTTCTAAAACTTTAATGAGTAAAGGGATGGAGTCAAGAATACCTTGTATTCAAAGACTTCCTTTTGACTTAGTGGCTGTTTAGCTGTGGGTAAGTCATTCAACCTTAGTGCCCTGGGCATTTTTCTAAGAAGCTAAGTTACAGATGAGTTGCCTGTCTGCATTTATGGAGTCAATTTCCAAACCAATTAAATCATGAGTCCAGACTTTAATGAGATAGTGGGAGGGTACAAGTGCTGATTTTTTTTTTTTTTACCCCAAGAGTAATCGATAGGTGGATAAGAAGCACCCATTTTCTTGTTTCAAAAAAGCTCATTATGAGTTATTCTCAAGTTCTCAGCTAGCTAATGTATGTCCTCAAGAAAGCTCACTTGAAAAAATAAAGATACTGAATCAGCCTGAATTTTTCCCATTGGTGCAAATTTATTTTGGTAACTGACTATATGTGATAAATCATACATCTGTTTGGTGTGAAAAACAGAGGCTTTTGTGTTCCTCCTAAGCCATTTATTATCACAGCTTTTGATGTCTCTTCTAGGTTGAGGAATTTAAAGGTGTACCTGCCAGCAGTGAAAAGGTAATCACTGAAACAACAGCTAAAAAGAGTATTCTGGAAAAGGAAAAGGAGAAAGAGGATGAAAAATTAAAGCAAGTTATGGATAGCCTTAAACAGGAAACAAAGGAACTTCAGGAGGAAAAAGAGGTATATATGACTTGATGGAATTTGCTTTTGTTGGTATAAGGAAAGACTAAGAAGAAAGAAGTCTTTTGCAAAAAATATAGAAGACTAAACTGTTAGGAAGAAGAAATAAATTTGTTTGGAAGACAGGTACAGTTGTGCCCTCACATGAAGTTGTTCCAGTCAATAATACTTTCACAATAAAATTGCTTATTAATGTTGGTTGGATTGAATACATCATAACCAAGCTTCATCCTTAAGTGTTCTTAACTTTCTCTAGGCATTCCCCTCAGACCAGCTCAGCCCTAGTGATGTTGGTGTTGTTTTTTACTTATTTTGTTAAATATTTTAGAAAAAGGTTAAACATTTTATACAAACAGTTCACTTAAAGAGACAAGCTTTTATCATGAAGCGCTCTCGTTTTGAATCTTGTGGCCAATCTCTGCAACTTTGAATGTGCTTTTCTCCCCTTGTTTTCCTTACTTTTCTTACCTAACCACAGAAGGAAAGTCAAAAGGATTTTGTATTTGAATCCTCTTTGGATGGCCCTAGTTTCTTTAGCCTGCCTTTTGTCTCTCTCTAACACTGTTCAGTATTGTAGTATTGCCCTTTTTCTCTGGGGAGATCTCTCTTCCGACTGTGAACGATTTATTGTTTCATCCCTTGAGTTTTTTTAAAGCCATCTATATGTTGTCATCTTTGCTATCACATATAGGCACTAGCTGCTCTACATGATAGTTGCAAGTTGGTCTAAAGAAATATGAATAGGTGGTACAATCTCCACTGTTATTATCTTGGTAAAGACAGATTTTTTTCATCTTTATTCCCTGAATTGTGGAGGTTAGGAATTGAAGAATGACAGAATTTGAGAGTTGAAAAGGGCCCCACCAACTACTTAAGCCCGTCCCCCGTGCTAGGGGAACTCTTCTGTGTTCTAATGTTAGAGCTGAACTGCCTGCCTTCCATAGTGCTGTTTCACCAAAAGTCAGGCTTTAAAGGATCTCTTGGGTCTGAACATTTATACTATTATCTGTCAAATTACATTGAAATGAATGCCAAAGGGTTATGCAGAATGTTCTTGTTTTATTGGCGATGTTCATCTTATTAGGCTTTGGGTTTGTGTTATGATTTCACTTCTGTAACTTTTCTATAGCCTTTATAAGCATTCTGCACTTAAAACTCATGTTAAGAAGTTGGAATTATTCTGACAATTGTCTTTAAAAAGCATTTCATTTTCTCAGGGACTTGAATGCTTTCCCGTGGGGGTAGGAAGTGGAATCCACAGAATTGAGTGATGGTACAGAAGGAATAGAGGATATTAATGATGGCCAGTCTTTGGTCCTGCTGAGCCTTAGGCTTAGCCAATAACTATATGCCTGCTGCAAATGGAGCTATAATGCCTTGTGTGTAATAACTGCTGAATCAGTATCATTGTGAATTAAATGATTCATCATTTCAAACTGAAATGCCTCAGAAAGGTGATCTCGTCCCAGCTTCTTGTTTTTTCAGTAAGGAAGCCAAAGCCTCCTTTGACCGTTGAAGTAGAATACTGGCGAGTGAGGACAAGCTCAAGGTGTCTTGCTGTCCCTGGCTACAGCCAAGGCAGAGTGGAGAAGAGGTCGTTAGAGCTGAGCCATTGGAAAGTAGATGTTCAGTGGAATACCATCATGCAGAATTTGGGGCAAATGAAGGAATGAACAAAACAGCATTTTAAGTGCTTACTGTTTATCAGGCACTGTGACCAACAGAGAGCCCCCTGCACTCAAGAAGTTTAATTAAGTCCTAGTAAGAAAAAAACAATATGTAGAAAAGCGTGAGGGAGAGTAGTTGGTTTTGGGTTGGTGGAAAGCAGAATATGGTGTGAGACTGCATGGCTCCTTGGGATATGGAAACTACTCATGATCTGGGATCTAAAGCTCACCTGTTTGGGCCCCTAGGGCAAGCACATGTTCTCACAGACTGGGGCCTGGCTTTCTAAAAGCCAGCTAGGTGTGTTGAAGTCTCATGTCCATTGTGGAGGATGCTCTTTTAGGTGTGGGTCTGCTACTGAACTTTTGGAGAAAGATGGAGAAAATATCTCAGAGGCCAGGAAATGACTGCTTAAAATTTTGTGAACCCCAAAGAAGATGAAGATGTTGAGTTATAGTGGCAACATGTAGAGAAGACAGTAGCTAGCAAGGAGCTTGCTAACTTCCCTTCCCTGGAGCTATTTCAGAGGAATGAAAGAATTCAGCTGGTGGAAAAACATTGGCTGGGAATAGAGCCTCATCTGCTGGGAGCCAGGTGTTTGAGTAGATGGAAAGAACTTGTGAGGAAGGACAAAATGAAGGGAAATTAGACATTACTGTAACCAGCTCCAGAGGGCACGGTGGAAAAAGACTCAGTGGAGGGGAAAAGTCATGAAAGAATGACAGTGGCCGTGAGAGAAGGACATGACACTTAGGCAGCTTCTTCATCACAGAGGCTGGGAGAAAAATGTGGCATGGAGACCAGGCAGGATCTGCTGTGGCCCTCCATGAGCACAGTGCTTTCTAGTTGCTGCCTTCTCTACAGAGACAGTAACGGGAGCTGTGGGTGAGCTCTAAGGCCACCACTTCTATGAGAGAAAAAAACTATCTAGAACCAAAAGATCTATGGTGTCTTCTGAATGAGAACATTAAAGAATATATGTATTTCTTGGAACCCCTTGGTACTTTTACAAAAATAGATAGTGCAGGGATACAGAGAAGTAAAGTCTGAAGTGTAAAACCTATCTTTTCTAGAGCATAATGAAGCAAAGATAGGGGAAATAAGCAAAAGATAAAGACGAATTTAGACTTAATATAATGAAATCCAAAAGCATCATAAAAAAAACTTAAAGAGAATGATAATGAGAAAACAACAAAAATGGCTAGGATACGCATAAGAGAGAAAAGGATTCAGGGCATGGATATACAATTTTTAAAATAAGGAAACAGTAAGCATCAAAGATGTCTTAAAAATCATAGGAGAAATAAATACACTGAAAAACAAAAACTGTAGAGCTGACAATAAAAGGTGGTTCCTTGGAACAAAACTAACAAAATAGATAAAACTTTAAGCTAACCTAAAAATAACAAAGAAGAAACTCAAAATAGCAAAAAATAAACAAGAAGAGGTCACAGTAGAGAGGAGGGGGTGATAAGAGGATTAATTAGGACCTGATATGCATAATTATTTGCCCACAAAATAATTTAAAAGAAATGGAAAACTAGCCTCATAAAATGAAAATAGCCAGACTGAGAACACCCAATAGAGATGTCAGCAGTACAGAAAATTAAACTAGATATAAAAGAACTTATCAAAAAATAAAATACCAGGACTATGTAAAATTTCAAGAATTCTGTCAGACCTTTAAAGAATGTCAGACACCTATGTTACACAAATCATCAAAATAAGAAGATACTGCTAAACTCATTTTGTGAGACAAGTTTAGTCTTTGAACTTAATTTCTTCTTTACTATATCTTTCTTCCCTACTCTTTTCTTAGCCCCTTTTCCTTCCTGTTTCACCAGTTCAGAAGAAAGACTCAAGGCTTGACCCTTCCTGCTTTCTGTTTGCATAACATCTTAAACTTGCATACTCCAATTAAGTGAGATTATTTCCTCCATCCTTCCTCTTCCTTTTGCCCTCTTTTCTTCAGTGTATTTCTCTGCTCTTTTCTTTCCACTCTTTTAAGGTCATCATAACCTAACAGACTATTCCTCCATCTAATTAGACTCCTTTCAAAACCCCTCAATGAGAGTTCTGAGAGAATACATGCATTGCCTTCCCATAGTTGAATACAAATCATTTTTCTTGGAGGCAGCTAGGTGGTGCAGTGGATAGAGTACCGGCCCTGGAGTCAGGAGGTCCTGAGTTCAAATCTGGCCTTAGACACTTGACACTTACTAGCTGTGTGACCTTGGGCAAGTCACTTAACCCTCATTGCCAAAACAAAAAATGAAAAAGATTAAGTTGGTTATTGACAAATCATTTTTCTTTTTTTTAATCCTTTATGATTGTTTATTCATGTTTACCTCTTTTTATTCCTACTCCACTTTGCTCTTTTCGTCAGGAATTACTTGTAAGTCATCTTATTTCACTAAAAAGTCCATTTTCCCCCCTGTTTAATTATACTTAGTTTTGCCAGCTAAGTGATTCTTGACTATAAGCCCAACTTATTTGCCTTCTGGACTGTGCTCTCATCCTTTTGTAATAGTGAATGTTGGATCTTATGTGATCCTGGACCTGGTTCCTTAGTACTTTAATTCTCTCTTTCTGGACACTTGCAGTATTCTCTCAGTGATCTGAAGGATCTGAATTTTGACTGTTATGTTCCTGGGAGTTTTCATTTTGGGATTGCTTTCAGGAGGTAAGCAGTGAAATCTTTGTATTTCCACTTTGCCCCCTGGTTCAAAGCAGTCTTGGCAGTTGTCTTTTAAGTTTTCTTCACATGATTCTTTTGGGGTGGGCAATAAAGGGTTAATTGACTGGCCCAGGGTCACCCAACTAGTAAGTGTCAAGTGTCAGAGGCCAAATTTGAGCTCAGGTCCAATGCTTTATCCACTGTGCCACCTAGCTGCCCCTTGACATAATTCTTTTTTTTTTTTTTTTTTTTTTGGCCGGGCAATGGGGGTTAAGTGACTTGCCCAGGATCACACAGCAAGTAAGTGTCAAGTGTCTGAGGCCAAATTTGAACTCAGGTCCTCCTGAATCCAGGGCCTGTGCTCTATCCACTGTGCCACCTAGCTGCCCCACCTTGACATAATTCTTAATCATGAACTTCAGCTAGTCCAATGATTCTTTTTTTTTTTTTTTTGGTTTTTTTTTTGTTGTTGTTGTTGTTGTTGTTGTTGTTTTTTACAAAATAAATACTAATGTTTATTTGGAAATATGATGGTAAGTTTCCCTACAGCTGAAATTAACAACTCCCAACATGATCTCTAGGAATTATTCGTCGTTCTGAGCCATGCTTTAGGAAAACATTCCCAGCAGTTTGTGCAGGATTGATTCCTATTCCATCATTTGTAATTATAGCACTTGTTGCAGCAGGAACTTTAAATTCTTCTGCAGCAAACTTTAATACTGCTGTGAAAGGAGTATTTTCAGGAATACTGAGTACTTTATACGGCAACCTCGGGTCTGAGGTCAGCGTCATCTTAAAAGAAACTTTCGACATAGTGAAACTGTGGCTGGTCTTAAAGGAGCCTCACGGCGATGCTCGGATCCCTCAGACTGCTCAATTCTTGGCAGTCTCCTCAGCCAAAGCTAGTCCAGTGATTCTTAAATTTTTTTGGCTCTGCAATCTGGTTTTTTTTTCTTTTCCAAATTACATGTAAAAACAGGTTAAAGAACTATCAAAAATTATGCTTCATTCTGTTTTCAGATACCATCAGTTCTTTCTCTGTAGATGGCTTGCAATTTTCCTAAGTCCTTCAGAGTTATCTTGGATCATTGCATTGCTGAAAATAACCAAGTCATTCACAGAATATCATCTTACAATATTCCGCAATCTATTTTCTAAGTGAGTTTTACTAGGAGATTCTATATCTTCTATTTTTTTTTTAATCATTTCTTCCAGGAATTCTAGCTGGATTTGTGGTCAAGCTGTGTTTTGGGTTTTGTTGGTTTTAAAGCTATGCTTATAGGTGTCTTGGCATCCATCAGCTTCTTCTGGATTTGTGTCTTAAGTGTCCCTGTATCGTGATAGCTCTCTATAGTAGAACCCTTCTGTTCATTCTTCTAGCTTTTTCCTGACTTTGCCCCTGATGTCGGGACTGGGCTCTGCACACCTCTGGGAGAACTATCTATCTGAACTGAGCTTTTGTCCTGCTAGCTCTGGGTATTTAGTTATGTTCGAGGATCTCAGGGACAGCTCAGGCTGGGAACCTTTTCGTGTGCCCACAGAGATGTGATCCAGTGTCGGGTCTTTGTTTTACCTTTATGACCTAAGCCCTACACCTGAGGGCTTGTCTCTGGTTAGAGAAGTTCAAGTAGATTGTTGTTGTCTCAGCCTCCATCAGCCCGCTAGAAAGCTCTGGAGGCTAGACCTGAGTTCTTGCTCCACTCCTGAGGTCAGAAACACACAGCTGCCACCATTTTCTTCTAAACTTGTTCCTCTCATGGTTCACAACCCAGAGCCCATGACCACTCTGCACAGGTCCCTTCTGCAGTCTGCCCTGGCTCTGTGGCCTCTGCATCTAGGTGGAGGGTGACAGGCCTGCCAGGAGACATTCATCCATGCACCCTGCTTCCCCCGGATACAGCGGGACCTCTTCTTGCTCTGCTGAACAACCTCAGTCCCCATGGAGCAGTGTGGCGACCCCTGACAGACCCACCTCCAGTGTCCACAGAGCTCTGCTTTCCTTTGCCACCCTGGGCTGGAAAGATGATTTGCTGTGATTTTTTTACATCGGATTTCTCTGTCTTCTGCATGTTCCACATCTTTATAGAGAGGTTGTGGCAGAGATTCTGGTCTGACCTTGGTCCTCTTCCACTATCATTACTCCACAAATAGTGGAGAGAACTACAAGCCAATAGCTTTGTGGAAAGTTCATTTTTATCATAAAAGCCTGGCAAAACAAAAAAAAAATAGCCAAAAAACTGGTCATTGTGGTCGAGTCAGATTTATACTAGAGAAGGAAGAGCTTGTTCAAGTTTTAGAAAAACAGTAAGTTACAGGGTTTTTAGAACTCCAAACTACATGCTTCTACCCACAGGTGTAGAAGAAAACTTTTAGTAAAGAATAACCCTAATTTTTCCTAAGAAAAACCCAACCTCGCATCTGCCTGGGGACCTGATTAATATGATAAGAATGGATCCCAAATCGGAAAGATTACATGAGCTAGCTCTTGCCCCTTTTAGCAAAAGTTGTAAGTTTTTTAAATTCTTACATAGGTTTTTTTTTTAATCCCTTCACTTAGAATAGTGCCAGGCATAAAGCAGATTATCCTTTAATGTGTGTTCAGTGGGATCGAATACAAAGGAAATCAGTGAAAGTTTCTGTAATGGCTTCAGTTTTAGGACTGAGAACAAGGCTTTGGATTCTCTCCATTCCATCCATCTAAGAATAAGTTATGCCAATGATTCCTATATTCCTTGGATGTTCACATTTGCAATTTTACCACTTTTGGGTAGAACCTAAAATGTTCATATATATTAAGGAAATATGGAAAAGTTTGAATGCTCGTTTGATATCAAGTCATAGTCCCAAGTACATTTTAAGAACTATATATACTTCACTCATAATTATTTGTAATTATAAAAATATGTCTGATTAAATGATCTTCACTCTCCAGGGGAAATACGTCCAGTTATACAAATATTACTGTCATATGTTGTTCCTGTATTAAAGCAAGGTCCGCAGGGTGGGTCTGTTACTCCCAGACCTACATAAAAATGTATAGTTGTTTTCAACCATAACCTTAAAACTATTTCAGATTTAATGAAATCTGTGAAATCTTAACAGAGCCAAGAAAAAGAACTCATGGAATTTAGTAAAATTGTAAATGAAGCTCGATCCAAGATGGATGTTGCCCAATCTGAACTTGATATCTACCTCAGTCACCATAATACTGCTGTGTCTCAATTAAGTGAGGCCAAAAAAGCCTTAACTACAGCTTCTGAGACTTTGAAAGAAAGGAAAGCTGCCATTAGAAATCTTGAAATTAAATTACCTCCTGCTGAACGGGACCTAAAGGAGGTAAGTTTTGTTTTTCATAATTCACTTGTATCTTCATAATTTTTCTTCTCTCCAAATGTATTTTTGCTACCAAAATGAGAAGCTGTTTGTAGCTCAATATGTGGTTGTCAGGTCAATCCCAATTTCAGAGAGCATTGGTATAAATTTTAAAGGCTAAATCTTTGGTTTCAGCTGCATTGTAGATTATGAAAATAGCTCTCTATTTGGGTTCTTTAAATGGTAGGATTCAAAAAACTACCACTATTTCTGCATCATTGCTCTGTCCTGTGCAGTGGCTTTTTTTCTTTGTTAATTAGTATATTATTCATTTCCTCGTATTAATACAGTAGTATGTTTAGGTGTTAGATTATAAAATAAATATCGCTAAATATTCCATTATCTTAATGACAATTGTGCCATTTTTTAAGATAGAATTCTGGGTTTCAATTTTAAATTTTCATTTTTTCAAACATTTAGCTTTTCTTTTTTTTTTTTTTAGAAAGAAATTGAACTTCAAAGACTGACAAAAGAAGCAACATATATTGAAAATTCGGTTCGGGATCTTCTTCAAAAAGTTGAAGAAGCAAAAAGTTCTTTTGCAACAAATCACAGTCGAGGAAAAGTTCTTAATGCATTGATTCAGCAGAAAAAATCTGGCAAAATTCCAGGAATATATGGAAGATTGGTAATTTTAAATACTTGATCATTGGCTTTTATATCTATCGAAACAAAACCTTTGAACTGTGTGTGCCCAGTGATGATGAATAGTATTTTAGGAGTTTCTCTCATAAGTATGTAGCTAAAGTATTCCTTTAACCATGTCAGGTGAAAAAAGGCCACATGAGTCTATTAAAATATATATGTGCTTGGGGCAGCTAGGTGGCGCAGTGGATAGAGCACCAGCCCTGGAGTCAGGAGTACCTGAGTTCAAATCCAGCTTCAGACACTTAACACTTACTAGCTGTGTGACCCTGGGCAACTCACTTAACCCCAGTTGCCTCACTTAAAAAAGATATATATGTTTGATGTATAAGTTTTAATGTCGATCCATCCTGGTGTTTTTATTTCCCTTTGGTTTTTCTACATTAAGTTAGTTTGACTGTCATCTGGGTCTGTCCATATTGTAGCTGATGTCACACTATTTAATTTTACTCAATATTTGTTGAACATTTATCACAACAGATTAATAGGCATTTTTTCTTACCCCTTTGCATAATCTTCTTATCTGTTAATCACTTGCATCATGAGCTTTTTTTTGTGTGTGTCTTAAAATGTCAAGGTTTCTGGTAACCAATTTTTATTAATATAAATTTCAAGGTAATATTTTTAATAAAAATTGGTTACCAGAAGCCTTGACATATTTTTGATGATCTTCCACTAATATCTGTGACTTGTACAAGTAAGCATTTGTATAGTACTTTAAAGTTTGTGACATGTTATAATGTGTGTAAAAGAGAAACTCAGTGGAGGTCCATTTACCCTGTCTGCCTTAATCACCATTATCCAGAGTATACCATGTTTGGAGAACACTGTAGTTGGGGACAGAAGCCATGGATGGAGATCAGCCACTCCTGCTAAATGATTGGGAGGAGGGGAGGCAGGATGCTGTATCTCTTCCCCGCATCACTCCCTACCTTGGAATCTTACCTGTCTGAGCATATGGAAGTGGTGGGGCTGTGTCCCTGCCAGGAATGTATAAGCTCCTTTGGGTCAGGGTTGTTCATTCCCTTTTTTGTGCTTTGCATAGTACTTTTTACATAGTACAGTATGTGCTTAGTGATTTCAAGTTCAAAGCAAGATGGGAAAGAGGAAATTCAAAAGGGAATTATTAACTAAAAAACAACTAAAATTGTCACGCAACAGTTAATTTTACATATGTGATTTGCAGAGAAAATGTAACAGGAAAAATGCTCGATTTGAGGTCATTTCTTTTTGGTCATCTGCTTGAAGAAGAATCCATTAAAGAAAGTGTACTTTGAATTGCTAGAGTGTGCCCTTCTGGTTTTTACAAATAATCACTTTTTTAAATTCCAGTTTTAACAACTGGAATATATTTACAAGAGGCAGTGTGCTTTAGTTGATAGAGATCTGAAGACCCGGGTTCATTGCTTTCCTATGATGCTTATTGTCTGAATCACCATCTGGGCCAGTCTCCAGACCTCTGAGTAGTAAGTGCCCCAGAGAGCTCTCCTTTAGAGAGCTGCAGGTAATTCACAGGTAATTGCTGATGGGTCAGTGGAGTGAGATTCCTTCCCTGATGAAATCACAGATCAAGGTGCCACAAGAAAAGATAGATATGTATTAAGTGCACCCTATTTGGGGATAAGCTATCAATTATTCCAATGTGCTGTGTCAGTATCATAACAGGGTATCTTTTTTCCTCCCAGGGAGACTTGGGAGCCATTGATGAAAAATATGACATTGCCATTTCATCTTGTTGTGGCGCTCTGGACTACATTGTTGTTGACACTATTGATACAGCCCAAATCTGTGTGAACTTCCTGAAGAAACAAAATATTGGGGTGGCAACATTTATTGGGTTAGATAAGGTGAGTACTTGGAGGAAATCAGTTTTAATATCTTGAAATGCCTCCTTTATAAATTTGGCCACCTTCCTTAGATGCAGACAAAAGAAGATTGGTCTATTTACTTTTGAAACTACATAACTGCTTACAATTTCAGTTTATATATTTTTAGAAACTGAATTCCTATAACAACCTCCCTTTCCAATTTCCATTAGAAATTATAGGGGCAGCTTGGTGACGCAGTGGATAGAGCACCGGCCCTGGAGTCAGGAGTACCTGAGTTCAAATCCGGCCTCAAACACTTAACACTTCTTGGCTGTGTGACCCTGAGCAAGTCACTTAACCCCAATTGCCTCACTAAATAATTTTTAAAATAAAAGAAATTATTAAAGTACTATCTTAAGGTATGAACAATGATTGTTTTCAATTTATGCGTTCTCTTCTAAAAAATATTTCTTAATTTTCTTTACTCCGTTTTTAGATTAAAGTTTTAGAAAAAAATATGAACCCAATCCAAACTCCTGAAAACACACCTCGCTTATTTGATTTAGTCAAAGTAAAAGACGAGAAGATTCGGCGAGCCTTTTACTTTGCTTTACATGATACTTTGGTAGCTAACAATTTGGACCAAGCAACAAGAGTGGCCTTTCAGAAAGATAAGAGATGGAGAGTTGTGACATTACAGGGACAAATCATAGAACAATCAGGTAAAAAAAAAATCCCATCTTTCATTCCCCAAAAACAATTTTAAACATCATTCTGTCCAAAACTGATGACAATCTCTTCTCAAGGTACAATGACTGGTGGTGGAAGCAAACCAATGAAAGGCAGAATGGGTTCCTCACTTGTCGTTGAAGTCTCTGAAGAAGAGGTTGGTATAGATAAAGTTGTATGCGTGCTGAATGTTTATGTGGTGATGTGATTCATTTTTCTTTTTCTTAAATGACAGTCCGTACTTATTTAGAAGGGTGAATACGCTGACAATAATCATTCGACATAATCTAAACCCTGTCTAGATTTTCATTGATGCTGTAGCAGCTGCCATGGGATAGAGTGATATAGAGCCACTTCATGAGCAAGTCACTTTGGCTTTAAAACCTCAAAGGAGGGTTTTTTAACTCATATATTGCCTCCAAGGCAGCCCTTCCAACTTAGGGATAGTTCAGAAGTGTTTTGCTTATAGCAAGTTAACACCTTTAAAATTTACCCATTTTCCCCAGCATTCTCTTTTCTGTTCTCTGTTTATCAAAGTCATTTCTAAAATGCAGCACCAAACTGAAAATAGAAGTGTACCATAGGTATCTAGCAGCTCACCAATCTTGGACGTGTAACCTCCTTGGATGACATCACTCATTGTCTTTATGTTAGCACTGAGTTTGCAGTCTCTCAATACCCCCAGGGCGACAGAAGCAATTATAGGAAAGGTGGCTCTCCTGCTCCAGTACTGTTTCTTTTTCATGTCTGATGGACTGTTGTCCATCAAATGGTGAGCACTTTTTAGAGTTTAGGAAAAGTGTTTGGGTGTGCAGCATAAATAAAATAAGATGCCCCAATTTTTTTCAGGCAGATTGCTTTCTAGCCATGTCTCCCTCCTTATGCCTAGGAATTTGATTTTTTTTTAACTTGTCAATGATTTTACCCTTATTTGAACTAAATTTTCTCTTAGCAGATTTAGCCCAAGCTTCTTGGTTCTAAAGATCTTTTTGAATTCTGACTCTGCCCCACTGTGCAGATGAATTCGCCCCAACATCTTTATCCCATCTGCACATTTGAGGGACATGCCACCTGAACAACAAGGGCATCCATACAAGATTCCCTTGGGCCTCCTGTCTAAGACACATTCAACCCTACACTCTGGGAGGAAAGAGTAAATCTGCCTCCATCTGTCTCTTCCTGTTTCACTCTCTGTCTTTGTCTCTCTGCTCTCTCTCTCGCTTTCTCTCCCCCTTTCCCCCCTCTCTCTTCCCTTGCACCTCCTCTCTATTCCTTTCTCAACTCGAATTCACTAAGATGGGCAAGGTGCTCCTTTATAGTCTTCCCTAATTATCCTGGGTGTCATTTTTGTTAGTGCCCTTTCCTGTCAAAAGATCATTCTCAGGGGGCAGCTAGGTGGCACAGTGGATAAAGCACCGGCCCTGGATTCAGGAGTACCTGAGTTCAAATCCAGCCTCAGACAATTGACACTTACTAGCTGTATGACCTTGGGCAAGTCACTTAACCCCCAGTGCCCCCCCTCCTTCCCCCCCCCCAAAAAAGATCATTTTCCCTTGCAGAGAAAACAGAAGCTAAGATTTGAGTTTTCCGTTAATGATAATTTGATCTTGCTGGTAATGGAAATCAAGTCTTCTCCCTTTTATCTCTCCCTGCTTCTCATCCACAGCTGTATTCTAGATTATACGATTTAAGGGATCTCATTTTAAGCTCCCTGTAGATTTGTTTTCTCTTTATCTACTTTTATTCTTTTGTGAGGGACTAAGGAATGCTCATAACCTTCAGTCACATGCAAATGGTCATGTGCTCCAAAACTAGTGTTGTCCTGGCCATGGTGTCATAAGCAGGTTGGGAATACTGTAATCTTTTCTAGTATCTTCTCATTTTTTAACTTTTTGTGTAATTAGATATTTACTTTTATGTTGTTCTAATAAATTGACCCTGTCCACACCCTGATTCTGAAATGACTGCTAGGCCTGTAACCAGTCATTTCCTGTTCCTGTTGGGTGAGATTTCATTTTTTAAATACCATTCCATTTTGAATACATCCAACCATGTCATTTGATTTAAAGTCAGTATTCATGAGACGGTGGCCTATACATTTACGTGCTTAAAGAATTTGGTCTTTCATTTCTAGACTTTCCCAGCATAGTTTTTGTCATTGCCATGCCCACCTGCATATTGAAATGACCAAGAATTAAGATGCATATTTACATAGTAGGAAATGTCTTAACCAGTACTTCGTAAGATTGACTTCTCAGCTATTTCATCCTCTTGTGCGGATGTGATTGTTTTTATTGTCTTTTTCTTGCCCCTTCTCATGGACATCACATTTCATGAAGTGGTGCTTCTTGGCTCTTAGCAAAGAGTGAAATAAACTTTGCCCGTTCTTTTGCTCTCTGATTAATTGTTCATTAAGCTATAACTTGGTAGTCCTCTGGTTGGTTTGATGTATAGCAAAAATGGTATTTGGTGTAGGGTTGATGTCCTTTGGCGGTGTGTCAGGAGTTAGCCCAGGGTCTGCCCCTTGGCTGTTAGTATTGGAATCATTTGGGGCTGTACTGTCCTGAAGATGGAGAACTTGATGGAAGGCTTCCATAACTCAGGATAAAGAATGTGTCTGTGGAAGGCCTTGAACTAGAGCTGGTGATTTTCTTTATAGGTATCCCAGATGGAATCCAGATTGCAGAAGGACTCCCAAAAAGCTGTTCAAATCCAAGAACGCAAAGCACAGCTTGAAGAAGAAGTAATTAAACTGCGTCACAGTGTGCAAGAGATGAGAAACACATTGGAAAAGTTTGCTGCAAGCATCCAGGTGTGCTATTTCAGTGGGTATGGTGTTTAGGTTGATAGAAGCAAGGGGGAGTGATGCGGGGTGCCCAATACTACCATGGTGAACAAGATGAATTCTCAGACAATTTTATGTGTATCATTTGTCTTGTTTAACCTTTGCTACAACATGTTGAAGTATATAGAACATACAGCCAGCCTCTCCATTGTGCAAAGTATTTTGTGCATTTGGTCTTGGCTTCTCTCCCCCCCTCCCCCCCCGTGAGGCAATTGGGGTTAAGTGACTTGCCCAGGGTCACACAGCTAGTGTCAAGTGTCTGAGGTCGGATTTGAACTCAGGTCCTCCTGAATCCAGGGCCAATGCTCTATCCACTGTGCCACCTAGCCACCCCTGGTCTTGGCTTTTAAAAACACATTTTACATTTTTGTATTTTACCTAATTAAACCCAACTTCTCTATTTTGTAGAGTTTATCAGAACAAGAAAAATACTTGAATGTTCAAGTGAAAGAGCTTGAAGTCAATGTCCGTGATACTGTTCCTGACAAGAAAAAGCAGAAATTGCTAGAAACAAATATAAGTATTTTCAAGAAAGGTGTGTGGTTTTGTTTTGTTTTTTTTTTTTTTAAGTAAAATGAAGTCAGATTTAGAATTCTTCATTTTGAGATGTGATTTTTTGGTTTTTCAATGAGTGAGCAAACCCTTTTTGCTAATGTTGCCATGGCAACATTACAGTTGTTTTCCTAATGGCCAGACTTCTCATGAGCTTAGGTTGGTTCTTTTACTGGGTGTGTTTGAAGCTGCCCCAACTTGGAAACCTCCCAAAAACTGTGCTCCAATAGAAGTGTTTCTAAGAATGCCAGGTGTCTTTCACACTGCAGAGTGGTGTTGCAATAGCTATTAAGTAAAAGAAACCACAAGTTGATATTTTTAAGATCTGAAATGTTTGAAAAGTAAAACAAGGTGTTGCTTAGAAATTGTGTTTCTTTGGAGTGAGTGAATATTTGGAGATCTACATGGATAACACTGCTAGGTGTTGAGGGCTTTACAAAAGAAATAGGAAGAATGATTGTCCCTCAGGTCCCTTAGAATTTAGTTGGTCAGAGACTTATAGACATGAAGAAATCAGAATCATAAAAACTGTATAATTAAATGCCAAAATATGTGCTATAGAAAAAGTTTAAAACACTTGAGCATATCACATTCATTTGAGGATTATTTAGTTTTATAAAATGCCTAAGAATTCTTATCTGTGACTTCTAAACCATTTTGCTTAGAATCACTTTGAATGAAAATATTTGTCCTTTGAAATTGGCTTATAACAGTGTTGTTGGGTTTTTTTGGTGGGACTATGAGGGTTAAGTGACTTGCCCAGGGTCACACAGCTAGTAAGTGTCAAGTGTCTGAGGCCAGATTTAAACTCAGGTCCTCCTGAATCCAGGGTCAGTGCTTTATCACACTGTGCCACCTAGTTGCCCCAACAATGCTAAATTTAACCTAGAATGGTTTTTAAACAAACATGACGTTAAATTTCTATTTATTTATTTATTTTTTTGTGTGTGAGTGGGGCAGTGAGGGATAAGTGACTTGCCCAGAGCCACACAGCTAGTAAGTGTCAAGTGTCTGAGGTCAGATTTGAACTCTGGTCCTCCTGAATCCATAGCCACTGCTTTATCCACTGTGCCACCTAGCTGCCCCCATGACAAGTTAAATTTCATATGGAATCCTGTTTTCTGTTCATTCGTGTCAGTTGCATACACATTCATAATAAAGAAAAGCTCAGCGTATTCTTCACTTAGAATCTCAGACTGAGACTCCTTTTTTTTTTCCTTTTCCTCTCCAGAGTATGAGCATGTTGCTGAGAAGGCTGGCAAGGTCGAAGCCAAAGTCAAAAGGCTGCATAATTTAATTGTGGAGATCAATAATCATAAGCTTAAAGCCCAGCAAGACAAACTTGACAAGATCAACCAACAGTTGGATCAATGCGCATCTGCTATCACAAAAGCCCAAGTAGCAGTAAAGACAGCAGACAGGTGAAGGGACTGTCCCATGGCCAGGGTAGGGCCCAGAGACTATAACTGGTATGCAGGGTCCTGGAACAAAGCTCTTCAACCAGAGTTGTTGTAGGCCAGAATAGCTGTGAGGGACGGGGTACCAGCCGACAAAGTGTAAAGGGGGAGAGTACGTAACAGATTGTTAGATGAAATAGATTTTACTTTTGTGATGGTGGTTTTTAAGAGTTCCGTTTGGATTTCACCTACTTATTTTAGACCTAACCCCCACCTCACCCCCAGCCTCAGATCAAAAAGAATTGGTTGCCCCAAAAATGGATTTATCCAGTTTTACCCTTTTCTGTGTCTTAGTTGCAAACACTGCTTGAATGCCATTTGTTCAGCTAAGACGATTTTCATGCACCAGGATAATATAACTATAAAGTAGCAGCAGAGATAGTATTTGTATTTAGGTCTTACTCCAAACCCCCAATTTCTTTGCCCTGTATTGTGCTGCTTTCTCCCACTGTACCTCCCTTAGGGTCATTTAAGTAGAAATGTTGTGGTTGTAGAGTTGAAAGTGTCTCATAGCTGAGAAGATGGGGTGAGAAAAAAAATCTGGAATCAGGATGAAGATAAGATCTTTTTCGTTTTAGACTTCATTCTTTAGTAGCCTTAGAAATGCCCCAAGAGTCTCCTTTTCTCTATACTTTGGGTTGTTGGCGTGTGAACCTTGTACAACCGAAAGGGCCAGATATGATACATCTTTGTATTCTTGTCCTGTACGACTGTGCAGGGGCAGGACGCTTAGCAAGGGTCAGTACACAAGGAGACCTCCTTGGGAGGAATGAGATGGAATTGAAGGGCTTAGCACGGACGTCCTGGATCATGAAGAACATTTTATAGTTGTTGCACCAGGTGTTCCTCGGTGTTGTGGGTGTGGTGGCATTTTTCATGTGACCTGGTGCTGTTTTTTGCATTTAGAAATCTTAGAAAAGCACAAGACTCTGTCCTTCGCACAGAGAAAGAAATCAAGGATAATGAGAAGGAAGTGGAAGACCTATCCGACAAGCTAAAAAACCTGGAAGAGAAGGCGACTGAGGTCATGAAGAATTCCAAGGAAGCCGGGGTCAGTCGGGCGCTCTCGTGTGCTTTGTTTCGTAAGGGGCGGGGAAGGGTCAGCCTGACTTTGAATTTAATCTAAAACGTAAGATGTTTGTGGGAAAGATTCAGCACATCACAGACATTTTATAGATCATTGTTTTGTGCTTTTATCTTTTCTTTCTTTTGAGGGGGTGGAAAGTAAGATCTTTGAGGGGAAACTTGTTATCTATTGACTTAGGAGTCCTTACCCGAGATCCAGAAGGAGCATCACGACCTGCTTCAAGAAATAAAAGCAATTAAAGAAAACGAACATGCCCTTCAAAATGATGCACTGAGTATTAAGCTAAAACTCGAACAGCTAGACAGCCACATTGCTGAATATCATTCTAAAGTCAAATACTGGCAGAAGGAGGTAAGGCTGCATCAAAGAGGAATTGGAGGAAAGAACTTGCCAATGAGCTGTATTGGGGTTTTGTTTGTTTCTATTGCTAGTCATGGTTGCTGTTTTTCTATTTTTACTTTACATAAATGTCAGCCTGGACTGAACACTCAACACTAATGAGAGAAAGACCCCTTTTCTATCAAATCATCAAACACCACATTTGTAGTGAAGAGTTTGTGATTGTTGGCTGTTAATAAGTACTTTATAATTAGAACTATGTTGAGTGTAATCGCTCATGAATATATTTTCATATCCACCTTTATTTAAATAAGCCCATTTTTTTAAAAAGGATCTTAAGTTGGTCGTTTTCACTTTAAATTTTAATTGGTAGGGGCAGCTAGATGGCGCAGTGGATAAAGCACCGGCCCTGGAGTCATGAGGACCTGAGTTCAAATCCGGCCTCAGACACTTAACCCTTACTAGCTGTGTGACCCTGGGCAAGTCACTTAACCCCAATTGCCTTACCAACAAAAATTTAATTGGTGACACATTGCAAAGTGTAAATCATGGTCATTAAAAAAACATATCCAAACTGTGGCAGAGCTTTGCTTGCAAAGTAGGAAAAGGCAGTGTAGACAAGCTCCTTTACAAAAAACTCCTCCAGTTAGATCTGGAAAATTCACCAGACCAGATCCTGATGGTTAAATTCAGTAAAAAGCCACAATAAGTCACTTTTCTAGGGCAGGTTGGAATAGTATGTAGACACTGGTGGTGGGGCCTGGCACTGAGCACTCTAGTAGCCACCAAGAAGCAATGCACCAGGGCAAGAGGCAGTCCCAGGCCATGAGACCCAGTTCTGGGTCCAGATCCATGGCAGATGGTGAGGAGACCCATGCTCAGGGTGGAGTGACAAGGCCCTGGGCAAGTACAGAAGTAAACATCAGCCATGTGACTCAAGTGATAGAAGCAGAGAGGGGAGCCTGCAGGCTGCTGTGGCTGAGACCAAGTATTCATTATTAGACTTGACTCTGGATCCAACAGCTTTGGGAGCCCTGGCAGCTTGTGAGTCCCCAGCCCAGACCTTCCCTTTAAACGTTTCTAGAACCTGGTCCTAACCTCGAGCCTTAAATCAAGGACACAGACTTGGAGAAGAAGCAACTAAAAACTGGAATCCAAGTACTGAGGACCACGGTTGGGATCACACATAATTTAACAGCTTCCTCTACAAAGGAGCAGAAAACATGGAATATGATGTTCCAGAAGGCAAACAAAATGAATGAATCAAGTGTTCTTGGGGACCAGGGGAGAGAGGGCAAATTAAAGTAGGGATTAGGGAGCAGCTAGGTGGTGCAATAGAGCACCAGCCCTGTATTCAGAAGGACCTGAGTTCAAATTCGGCCTCAGACACTTGATACGTGCTGGCTTTGTGACCCTGGGCAAGTCACTTAACCCTCATTGCCCTGCCCAAAATAAAAATATAATAATAAAGGAGGGGGTTAGTCCCGAGCAAAACACACTTATGGATATATAGAAATCTGTAGAGCTCTTTTTTAGGTGACAAAGAATGAGTATCTGAGGGGTTCCCATCAGTTGGAGAGTTACTGAACACATGAACGGGGTAGAATATTACCATGTAGGAAGAAAGGATGAAGGAATGATTTCAGAAAAACCTGGGAAGATTTGTGTGAACTAATACAAGTGAAGTGAGTAGAACCAGGAGAACAATTTGTACAGTGACAACAATATTGTAGAGACACACGTAATTACTAGCCACAATTCCAGAAGAATACTAATGATTAAACATGCTACCCATCTTTTGCTAGAGACATGATGGGTGTGCTTGTATATGTAATTTTTTTTTTCCCTTTTGGATATGGCCAATGCAGAAGTTTGTTTTGCTTGACTCTACATATTTGTAACAAGGGTTTTGTTTTTCTTTCATTCTTAATTGGGGACAGAAATTTTAATTTAAAGTAACAAAAATTTATATACATACCCCACCCCACCAGAAAAAAATTAGAGATAGCTGTTGTCATATAACATGAGTATCATGTTAGCTCCATTGTCAGCTCTTAATTTTTTAGTACTTTGGCTTTGTCCAGCTTTGAAGCTTTCCATTTTTGCTCTATTATTAGACACCAGTTATATCAAGCCCTATCTCCAGCCAGCCCCTGACCAATTGATTTTGCATCCTATGAGTGGAGTTACAAATAATTTTAGCACAATTAGAAGGCAACCTTGGGTCATATACCTTCACTGAATACAGACCTCAGCCAGTAAAGGAATCCATCTGCTCAGTGTATGCAGCGCTCATTACAGCAATTGGAGGTACCTGTTAGCCCCATCTGTTCAGGCTATCAATCTCTGGCAGAACTCAATGCTTGACAAGTTGTGTGATTCCATTATGAATTGCTGTACCCTGCTGGGGTTTTCCCCCAACCAGTTAGCTGCAAAATAGACCATATTAATTTAAAACCATCTTATCATGAGGAAAATGTGGAATATAAAGGACATTTAGCCCTTACTCTACTAAGCTCAGTCACATGACATCTCAAGCAGGTAAATGTCTTCATTCCCAATTGTCACTGAACATTGACATGCTAAAATTGTGCATTTTTAAAATTCCTGTCTTAAACAAAATCTTAGATTGCAAGAATATCATTGCATCCAATAGAAGATACTCCAGTTGAAGAGATTTCTGTTCTAAGCCAAGAGGATTTGGAAGCAATACAGAATCCTGATTCTCTGACGAATCAAATTGCTCTTCTAGAAGCCCAGTGTCATGAGATGAAACCAAACCTTGGCTCCATTGCAGAATATAGAAAGAAGGTAGGCATGGACTCAAGGTAGATTTTTTTTTAACCACATTTAGCTATTTAAGAATTGATTTGGGGGACCCCATCTTTGGCTAAAATTAAGATGACCACTGCCATATTCTCCCCCATCAGGCCCCTCCAGCCACCCGTGCCTCCCAACTTAGTCGCAGGCCTGGTTCCGGGGGGATGGGCCACCCCTCCCCCAGTGCAACTGCTCTCCCTAAAACTGGGGCGGACTATCCTCAGTGCACCCCAACTTCGTCACACAGCCGGGCTTGAGGACCATTGCTCTAGAGAGGAAAAAGCCTCGGGCACCCCTGTGTGGCTCCCTCCACCCCCAGCCATGCCACAGAAAACCAGGGCACACCTGGGTTCCCCCACCCAGCCAGGGGCATGCTTGGAAAGCCCAAGCACTGACTCACTCTACCAAGTGAGGGTGCACACAGAATCCCTGTGCCACAGCCGGCCTTGGGCACAGCCCCTAGAGGTGCCACCGAATTGGTTTGGGGTGTGTGGGTGGTCGGCCCAAGGTTTCTGAGATCAGAGAAGGGTTTTTTTTTTAAGAGGAGCCGGGGTAGTGAAGGAAAAGCTACAGAAAAAGGTGAACTAGGGAGAGGGGAACAGTAGACAAGAGGGGAGCGAGCTACCGAGTGATGGAGATGGAGGGAGGAGAGGAAGCGCAAGCGGTGGCGGCGGCAGCAGCAGCAGCAGCAGCCACATCCATAAGGCGAGGGACCTGCAGGAGGATAGGGAGTCTGGTGGGCGGAGTTTACAGGTTGTATATCCTGTTTTTCTTTGTCCTTATCCCTAAGTTTATTCTTACCAATAAACCCTGTTTTTTGCTTTTATTGAAAGGAGGCTTTTTAAATCTCATTCCTTGTTCCTCTGGGAGGAGCAGTTGGGGAGGGGGCAGGCCCCAACAGATTGGCCCACGTGGGGCTTAAAAAACCTGGGGGACCTTTTAAAACCTACCTTACAGATTGGTGAGGCAGCTAATGGCTTACAACTATAAAATGATTGCTTCGTATCATAGAAATGGTTGTTTGCCTCTTAGTTGCCACCTGTCTGGTGTTGTTGTTGGGGTTTTGTGCTCATTTCTTGGCTTTTGCGATTCTCCTTTGTCTTACAGGAAGAGCTATACCTGCAGCGGGTGGCAGAGCTGGACAAGATCACCACCGAAAGGGAGCGCTTTAGACAGGCCTACGAAGACTTGCGGAAGCAGAGGCTGAATGAGTTCATGGCAGGCTTTAACATCATCACCAACAAGCTGAAGGAGAATTATCAGATGCTGACTCTGGGAGGTGATGCCGAATTGGAGCTGGTTGACAGCTTGGACCCCTTCTCTGAGGGAATCATGTTTAGGTTTGTCGATTTCATTATTAATGACGCCGCTTGCTCTTGGGCCCAGACTGCTCAGGGCCCCAACTGACGCTGCCATCAGAGCATACCTGTTTACTCTCCCAACCCGCAAAGCTCAGGTTTCATTACTTTTCAAAGGATAGTAGGGGGAAATGTCATATGAATGTCAATAAACCATTTTGTAACAGATTTAAAGGAAGAAGATGGCAAGAGAGTAAATGCAGAGCTTTGGGCACGGAGGCAAGCCTGTCAGTGTGTCATGATTGCTCTTGTCAAGCCATTTTACTCTCCTTGTGTATTTAAATATCAGGATGTAGGGGCAGCTGGGTGGCACAGTGGATGGAGCGCCTGCCCTGGAGTCGGGAGGACCTGGGTTTGGATCAGGCCTCAGACACTTGACACTTGCTGGCTGTGTGACCCTGGGCAGGTCACTTGGCCCCAATTGCCAAACTAAAAAAAATAAATAAATAAAAAATAAATATCAGGATGTAAAGTCTAAAGAAGGGTGGCCTCAGCTTGGGGAGTAGATTAGCACTGAAGTGGTGGCCACTGGCTTGAATGTGGCTAATCCTTGAAAGGAGACGGGGATTCTGGGAGAACTGGGAGCTTAAGCAGGTACCTAGAAAAGCTATCTAGTCCAGCGAGGACAGTCTTCCACAATCAGGCACAGGCATGTGCAGTGGCATATAGGCAAGAGACAGGAGGCTGTGTGTACCACTAGCCAGCAAGACACTAAGGTGAGGAGGGAAAGGGAGCCAAGGGAGAATCATCTGGCTGGTTGTCAGCACTGGCAGGTCTGTGGGTGGGCATGGGCGAAAGCTGGACATCAGAAGGAAATTGGGGTGCTTTCTACCAGAATGGGAGCTCAGCATTCTCACCTGACTCACTTTTTATCACTGTTTCAGTGTCCGACCGCCCAAAAAAAGTTGGAAGAAGATCTTCAATCTTTCAGGAGGAGAGAAAACACTCAGTTCTCTGGCTCTGGTCTTTGCTCTCCATCATTATAAGCCCACACCCCTTTATTTCATGGATGAAATTGATGCAGCCCTTGATTTTAAGAATGTGTCCATTGTGGCATTTTACATATATGTAAGTAGATTTGTAGATGGTTGTCTTTCTCGCAGTCTCAATAAGTACTAATGAGCAGGATTTTATTTTCCATCATTCACTGGTGATTGTTATTGACTCAGATTGGTTTCCCCGTATGTCTCTTTTTTTTTTTTTTTTTTGCAGGGCAGTGAGGGTTAAGTGACTTGCCCAGGGTCACACAGCTAGTGTCAAGTGTCCGAGTTCTGAATCCAAGGCCAGTGCTTTATCCACTGCGCCATCCTAGCTGCCCCCTCCCCATATCTCCTTAAAGTCATAATCCAACAAAGTGGGTTTTGGGAATATAATCTGTGCTAATGGAGAGGAGCAAAGAGAGATACTTGGGTATTTATTACAACTAACTGCTATTAAAACATTTTAGGAAAATTTTAGCTTATATAAATATGTATATCAAATGTCATTGATATAAGTTGGAAACCTTGTAATCCCTTGTTTTCTTTTTCTTTAGGAACAAACGAAAAATGCCCAGTTTATAATCATTTCACTTCGAAATAACATGTTTGAGATTGCCGATAGGCTCATTGGAATTTACAAGACCCACAACATAACCAAAAGTGTTGCAATAAATCCCAAAGTCATCGCGTCTAAAGGACTTTGCTGAACCTTAGCCTGTTGTGACAGCCTGGTGAAACAGGAATCAGTGTGTGTGTGTGTGTGTGTGTGTGTGTGTGATTGAGCTATGGCTTTTATGCTCTTCCCATTTTGTAAATATATTTTCATAAACTGTTTTATAGATAAGACTTTCATTGTTTGCTTTTCTGTTGTGCTTCAGCCATGGCTATGGGAGCTCCCCTTTTTAGAAAGCCACAGCAAACGTGCCCTCTCTGGTCACCCAAACGAAACCAGCTGGAGTGGAATGGGGAAGGCCATGGTGGGTAAGGGGGGGGGGTGACACTTTGGGGGGAGGGGCCTGCTAGCTCATTTAGAAGTGTGCTGTACTCCCAGCAGCAGGCCTGAGCAGTAGTGAGCCTCCGGGCTGATGGAAGAATAGCCCCATTTAGGTCCCCACCCACCTTCCCAGCAGAGAGGAGTCTGCCCCACCCAGGGAGAGAATGAAAACAAGAAGGGGTTTCCCCAAGCTGCCAGGCTCACCTGAGCTCTTCAAGTCTCCAAGGCTGGTTCGCTCCCTCCCATCTTGTGGGTCAGAGAGAGCCCTCGATTTTACACATAAAGAAACTGAGGCCCAGGGAGGCGGCTGGTTTGTCCCAGGTACATTTCACCTTGCAAGTGTCCTTTTTTAACTCAGCTCCCTTTTTCTACACCCCAGTCATTCCATAAAGAACCTGTAATGGAGTTCTCTGCTGTTAGTGTTGTTGAGACAATGGGAACCTTCCCCGGGTGGCCTCTAAGGGCAGCCATCCCAGAAGCCATTGGTGAAGGGCTCGTTGACCCGCCTGCATTTTTGGAAGAGCGCCAAAAGAAATGGCAATGAGTTGGCTCAAGTAGCAGCAAAGATGCCAGGGTGGGCACAGTCAGGGCAGATGCTGGCCTAACACTTGAAGGTGTGTCCGTGCATCATCCTCGGATGCTGATACCAACCTTGTTCTAGCCTGCCTGAGGGATGAAGAAGCAGGCCAAGGACTGGCCAATGGTGCTTCTGGAGTTCGAGCCAAGCTCTCCTCCTAACTCTCAGAGCCTTTCCCATAGTGCCTCACAAATAAAAGCCCAGCAGAAGAAAAGCAGTGTTGCCAGGACTCAATAGTTGTGATGAAGTTTGTCTCGGTCAGACAGTTAATGGCTTTCAAGATGCCCATGCTGGATTGGGAAGGTTGGAGGGTTTGGGTCATGTGGAGCACCACCTTGATTTGTTCAGCTTGACCCCAGAGCAGCAGCAGCAGGAGGGGCGGCTTGGGCCTCAAGGCCAGGAGAACCTGTCTACCATGCCTGCTCCTGCTCCAAGCTGTTCTCTTGCCCTGTGTCTTGGATGGACAGTTTGCTGACCTGCCCTGCTAAAGGGGGCTTCCTCACCCCAGGGTGAGCTCGACGAGTGGTCGTCTTCACACCAAGGCAGGGGACCAGCGCTGTGCTGTCTTGTGGACTGTACTTTTGCTGCCATTCCTCTTCCTCTTGGGTTCTATACAGTCATCTTTTCCTTCTGGGCCAAGTGCTCATGGTCATTCACCAGCTTCCAAGACATTGCCTCTTCTTTTTCCTTTGTCATGAACTAGACCCCAGCTTCTTCAACTAAATGTGGGGTTTGTGGAAAACTTGGCAATACTAATGGGTTACATCCAGCTATTTTACAGACCCATATACCCGGGGTCGTGAGTGGACAAAGTCTAAGCACCCTGGGCCTAGACCAACAAACATTTACAAGTGCCAGAAAACAGATTCTATAGGAAACCATTTGTTGTGGTTTATTTTTTTTTTAAAGAAATCTAACATGTTTGTACCAATGTTACTGTGCCTGTCTTTCTGTCCTCTTCCAGATTTATATGGTTTTTAAGGTAGTGTTCATTTATAGAAGCATATTCCATCTATTTCAGCTTATAAAAATAAGGAAATTACTGTTTTGATTTAATAAATTCCGTTCTCTGAATTACCCAACATGCCAATGATTAAAAAGTCTTACCTATAATTTGAACTTAAAATGACTTCATGAATTATGGATTTCATCTCCTAAGATGTTTTTTTATGATGGTTTTAAGTGAAACATTCAAATTTAGAACTATAGATTTGTAGGGTTTCCTATATACTTGTTAATGACTATATCATCATTTCCTAAGGCATAAAGGGGCATTGTAATCTGCACTGATGGAGGGAATGGCGATAGAGATAAAGTAGTAAGTACTTTAAGAGGTTCCATTAATACATATGTTTGTGTACACATTCCAGTCCTCTTTGTGGCTTATGGGGATGACATAAATCTATATACTTTAGGGTGGGAATCACTGTGGCAGAAGTTAATTTATTGGGGAATTAAGGTGTCTTCCCCACAGCATCCTTCATATGTTAGATTAAGTTGTCCAGAAGCCAAGGAATACAGAGTTGAAAGTTACTAAAAGTTGGGGCAGCTAGGTGGCGCAGTGAATAGAGCACCAGCCCCGGAGTCAGGAGGAACTGAGTTCAAATGCGGCCTCAGACACTTAATTACTAGCTGTGTGACCCTGGGCAAGTCACTTAACCCCAATTGCCTCACCAAAAAAAAAAAAAAGTTACTAAAATTTAGTCTCATGATCAAAGGTTCATGCAAGTAACTATCTGGTCTATCAGGGTCTGAGGCTGGCTTTGAACCCAGGTCTTCCAGACTCCAGGCTCTGCACTACCCACTGTACCACCTAGCTCCCCACAAGGAACAGTAAGTCTAAAAAGGATCAATTAAGGGGTTTTGTGATTTGGGGAGGGGTGGGAAACTGCAATTTGGTACTATCAAGAAGCATTAAAAATGGCTTCTGGGGGCAGCTAGATGGCGCAGTGGATAGAGCACCAGCCCTGGAGTCAGAAGGACCTGAGTTCAAATCCAGCCTCAGACACTTAACACTGTGTGAACCTGGGCAAGTCACTTAACCCCAATTGCATCACTCAAAAAAAAAAAGTGGCTTGGGGGGGGGGGCAGCTAGGTGGCACAGTGAATAAAGCACTGGCCCTGGATTCAGGAGGACCTGAGTTCAAATCCAGCCTTAAATGTGTTACCATTCTACCAGCAGGATCATTGCTGAGCTCTGGGTGTAGACCAATCAATAAGTCTTAGAGCCAACTAATGAATGTTTTCATAAAACTATTACGAGACACATTTTTTCTTAAGACTACAATCATGGAAATTGGCAAATTAATGAAAAGGCATTTTGGGTGTGTTTGGCATGATGCTAAGAGATGGGAATATAAACACGAAGCATGTTAGTCCCCCACCTTCAAGGAGGTTACATTCTGACCATTAAGGAAAGACAAGGCAAGCAGGAGAGGTGGTCAGGGCTGTCAGAGGAAGAGACACAGTGGGGTCATTGAGATGAGCTTGGGAGCACACTGAGCCAAAGACAATTCTTTAAGACAATGCTTCTATAAAGCATTCTAGAACCAGAACCAGAACTGATGGCATTCACTGATGTCCAAACAATGAAAGAATTACTGTATAAAGCTAGAAAAAGATAATTCATCCAGAGGAACTAAGGGTCAAGAATGTCAAGGGAATCAATGGAAAAAACACTGAGGGAAAGGGGCCAAGAATTATCAGATTTCAAACTACTACATAGGAGTAATCATCAAAACCGTTTGGTACTGGGTAAGAAACAGAGTGGTTGATCAGTGGAACATTAGGTGCAGTATACAGAAGCAAATGAACAGTAACCTAGTGTTTGATAAACTTGAAGATCTGAGCTATTGGGGGGAAAACTCACTATTCAACAAAAAAAAATAGGAATCTGGCAGAAACTAAGAACTGACCAGCATCTCATACCATATACCAAGATAAGATCAAAAATGGGTACATGATTTAAACATAAAGGGTGATATAAGCAAATTAGTGGAGTGTGAAATAAAGTACCTATCAGATATAGAAACAGGGAAGAGTTCATGAACAAATGAGACTGAGAAGTTTACAGGAGGTAAAAGGGGTAATGAAACATGGCCACCCACATTTTGTGTATATAAACTGAGCATCAAAGTCTAGATTATTTCAGGGAGTCAACTCAGAATCCCAATAGAAGTTTAATTACCTAAAATTAAAAGTTTTTGCATAAACAAAACCAATTCAGCTATAATTAGAAGGCAGGAAATTGGGGGCATGGGGTGGGAGGACTAATCTTTGCCACAAGTCTCTCCAAAAAAGGTCCCTAGGCATCACTTTTCTCCTTTTGATTTCTAAGGTCTCTTAAACTCTACATCCTAGAGGAGCTGATGTCCTTGTGGTTTGTACTTTGTTCTTAAAGAGGACCATGACATTGGGATGATGCCATGACTTGTAGTGAATTGGATATAAGTGAGGGAGGACTGTGCAAAGTCACCAGCCTCTCTCTCTCCTCCAGAGCCATCTGGGTCCAGTGGCAAGATAAAGATCAGGACAACTGGGGATGGCCCAGATGTTTAAGGCAATTGGGGTTAAGTGACTTGCCCAGGATCACACACTAGTAGTGTCTGAGGTGAAATTTGAACTCATGTCCTCCCAACTTTGGGGGCAGTGCTCTATCCACTGCACCACCTAGCTGCCCCCTAGAAGCTGATAAGGCACCAAGGAATACAAAGGTGAATTTCACTCTCTTTTTCAGATTAAAATTTCAAGTGAAATCTCCTCAAAAGGGCAGATTTTTTACAGATTTTTGTAATGCCCTACCTACATGACACAGGGCTAAATTGAGATAATTTTTAATCAATACTATGCCAGCAAATATCAAACAATTGGTTCTTGGGGGAAAAAAGTTTCCATACATATATATATGTTTATTCCAAATGTTACTGATAAAGGATATACACATGTTTATAAATAATAATAAGCTATACAAAACTATTGTAAATTCCATAGAGCTGATCATTTTTCATAGAATATTTTTGTTGATTTTTTTTCGAACTCTTGTGTCTGTAGCTAACCTGTGGTCGCATCAACCATGATTTAACAAATGGAGTTGCGTCCCAATCTGCCAATTCTTTTCCCAGTAAATTTATTGTCATGAAATACGATATGTGATCTACTTTTAAGCTACTTCTCACTCTCATACAAATTATATTCATTAATCCAAAACCTATCTCTGCTTCAGTGCTACTGACAGCAACAGTGCTAATTATCTTCACTTTTTGTATGGTTGCAGGGATTGGAGCATTGTTAGATTTTACATTATTCTCTACAAAATCCCGAAAATCATTCAAATCAGTTTCATATTTTAAAAGCTCACTTAAATGATACAATTTTCTTTCACCAGCCATCCAGGGTGAAGTTAGCTCTTCATGAGGCCAAGTAGATGGTTTTAATAAATCAAAATAACTTAAAATGCTTACATTATCCTTTCCAACAAAAGATGCAAGTTCATATACTGAATTATATTTTCTATTAACATCTTCCTAGGAAGAGTATTAAATTTATTATCTTTATTAAATGAAATGTCTTTAAACTCATTTGACTTAATCATATCTTCAATTTGAGATTCATACTTTCCAGCACAAATTTTTAAGTTTTCCAAAGTTCTTATGGTGTGTCTGATTAATTTTTGAGCTTTTTGAATGTTAGTTATCTTGACTGCAATGCAGTTGAAATTAATGAAAATTCTTCAAGAATGTCAATCATTAAAGCAAGGTCTTGCAAGAAATTGATGTTAGCTAATCTCTGCCAAACCAGAATAAGAAGAATGAGAAAAATTTCTACATAAGGCAGGATACAAGCGCCACACAGCACTTGCAACTCATAGACTACACGCTGCCCATCTGGGTCCCAGGACTCAACCAATTTTATTAATTTCAAGTTCAAATACTTTAGCTATAGCTTCTAGCTCAGTTTGATTTTTATTAGATTGGTGATAAATAGAGTATGTTTTATCAAGAAATATTTTGAGGGCAGCTAGGTGACACAGTGGATAGAGCACCAGCCCTGGAGTCAGGAGGACCTGAGTTCAAATCCGGCCTCAGACACTTAACACTTACTAGCTGTGTGACCCTGGGCAAGTCAATTAACCCCAATTGCCTCACTAAAAAAAATTTTTTTAATGAAATTTTAAAAAAAAAGAAACATTTTAAATAATTAACTTGTTCTATTTCGGATATCAAATCATCAAGGGACAACTGCAATTGATGATTTAGACAGGGCCGAATGATGATCTTGGGAAAGTTTTCCAACAACTTCACAGCTATTGCAGAACTTCTTCCCAACACTATTAGCACCATCAAAACAAAATGCAATCAAAATAAAAACAACTCTGAGATACCACCTGACACCTATCAGATTGGCTAAAATGACAAAAAAGGAAAATAATAAATGTTGGAGAAGCTGTGGGAAAATTGGAACACTAATCCATTGTTGGTGGAGCTGTGAGCTGATCCAACCATTCTGGAGAGCAATTTGGAATTATGCCCAAAGGGCGATAAAGCTGTGCATGCCCTTTGACCCAGCAATACCACTTTTGGGTCTTTTTCCCAAAGAGATCATGGAAGGGGGAAAGGGACCCACATGTACAAAAATATTTATAGCTGCTCTTTACGTGGTGGCAAAGAATTGGAAGTTGAGGGGGTGCCCATCAATTGGGGAATGGCTGGACAAGTTGTGGTATATGAATACAATGGAATACTATTGTGCTGTAAGAAATGATGAGCAGGAGGAGTTCAGAGAAACCTGGAGGGTCTTGCGTGGGCTGATGATGAGTGAGATGAGCAGAACCAGAAGAACATTGTACACAGTATCATCAACATTGAGTGTTGACCTACTGTGATGGACTATATTCTTCTCACCAATGCAATGGCACAGAAGAGTTCCAGGGAACTCATGATGGAAGAGGATCTCCAAATCCAAGAAAAAAAAAAAAGAACTGTGGAGTATAGTTGCTAAATGAACCATATTATTTCTTTTGTTTTTGATGCTTTTATTTTTTTTCTATTTTGAGGTTTTCCATCATTGCTCTGATTTTTTTTTCTCTTATAACATGACTAATGCAGAAATAGGATTAATGTTATTATGTGTGTGTGTGTGTGTGTGTATATATATATATATATAACCTATATCAGATTACCTGCTGTCTAGGGGAGGGGGAAGGGAGGGGAGGGAGGGGGAGAAAAATCTGAAATTGTAAAGCTTGTATAAACAAAGGTTGAGAACTATCTTTATATGTAACGGAAAAAAAATTAAATACTTAAAAAAAAAAAATGCAATCAAGTTGGCTTTCAAATATTCATTATGAAAGCCACAATCATTTAAAGCAGACAGTAATGTACTGAAAATGCACTCTGCTGTCATTGACACTGTGGTAAAAAGTATGCCAGTTTTTGAAGGACCACCCTTTCGGGGAGGAGACCATGCATGGGCTACCCACGCCACCTCCCCGTCTGTTAGGCACTCCACTTCCGGGGTTCGGGCTTAAAAGGCAAGAGAACGGAAGTGAGGTCTTTGGTCCGCTCTCCTTGTCCGATGATTGCGCTGCACACACAGACGCTGACTGAAGTGCGACTCTCCCAGTTCGCTGTAACAGCACATGCTTGACGGCTCTCAGCTTCAGAGGTGGCCTTGGGTTTTTGGTGAGTTTTATTTGGAATATAGACTAAGCTTAGATTTAAGACTGTTTGTATTTCTACTTTACTTTCCTATCTCTTTAATCAACATCACCTTATAATTTCCAAACCATAAAAGCTCTAACTAGAGACCAGAGGCTTCTTCCACTTACTAGTCTGGGAGATAAATAAGGGAAAGGTTAAAGGGGAGTTTAATGCTCTTGTATCCAATTTTAAATCTCACAACACCAGTTCTTTTAAAGCAACAAAAAACATTCCAGGTGATGGAGCTGACTGAACTACACATTGGAGATAAATCATAAGGGTACTTTTCTTTGAAACTGCAGACGTCTCATCAATTAGGATACAGATTTTGGTATTCTCTCCTATAATATGCTTAAATATCTTCATCTTAATTTCTTTTGCGATGTGTTCTGCTATTCTTGTTGCACTGTATCTTGTATGTAAACAACTGCCTATATCGACTCCTTTTTCCTCTTGTAATTCTATCACTCCCTCAATGTCAGATAAAGGCCTATCGCATTTTACTAATCTGTAAACAGTATTGAAAACTTTTACAGTAGGATTGATGTTTTTTGTTATTTGGTTTAGGAAAAAAATTGGAAACTAAGTCACCAGAAGTAAATTCTTTTAACAAATCTTGAATTTTATTATGGGCTTCAGAAACATCATGTCCTCATTTTTTTTTTTCACAAGGAAGCTTGTCTAGTAATTTTATTACTTCCATTTGGGGTTACAAATAAGCAATCCATTCTTTGGAGACATGGACATTCTTTGCTGTGCTCGTTCCTAAATGCTGAACTGTCAAACAATCCTTACATCCCAGTTTACCTTCCCTTATCTCAAGCCACTTGCACTGTTCTGTGAACAGCGATGCGTGCTTTTTGTTCCAACAATCTGGAAGCACAAGATTATTCGTTTCTTCCTTGGATGAACATGACAGCTCTTCTACAGTGAGAGGCTGCTCAACGGACTCAAAGTTGGGTTCCTTTTGGTTTCCAAGCTCCACACTGATTTTCACTCATCTCATTTTCTCTGGCTGTTTTCACCTTCACCTTTAAAAAACCAAAGAGATCACTCTGTTGTTTTGGCATTTTAGGGTCAGAATCTGAAAATTAATATTATGCTCCATTAGTAAAATTCATACACCACTTGCAGGTAAAAACTGATTTTAATGATTTCTTTATATGATATCAGAAATGACGTATTTTAAGTTAAAACATTTACCTTCTTTTTCAGGTTACAAATGTAACTTCAGTGTAACTTGCTATTTCTTGCCAGACCTACTGTTGGTGCTTATGATTTTACTAACAACAACAAAGAGCTTCACAAAAATCAGACCATGAAGAGATGCTGGATCTCTGCCTGATTCAGCAATTGAGTTGCTCATGTCATCAATGAATGAGTATAGATCTAACATGAAGGTTGGGTCATGTTTTCATTTACATTTACATGGAAGATGAAAAAGAAACAATGAAAGTGTATTTGAATACTCACTTGTTCATCAGTGACATGAGCAACTCTCTGAATCGGTCTGTGAATCCCAGAAAAAGATTTCCAAATTTTTTCTGGCTACAACATAACCGCTAGAAACACGAAGCACATTTAAGTTTAATCTGCATGATTCCTGTCATCTCACTTTCCAGAAAATCCACAAAATGATCAATCCAGCTCTGATTTATAATGTCAATTTCCATCATGTAAATAGAATCATCTTGGTCTATTTGAAGGACCCAATGTAACATCACTCTGGAAAGAATTAGGAAGACGTGAAATATACCACATCATCAAAGTATTTCCACCATACAGATATGAGACATGTATGTAACCTCATGAGCATAAATAAGAATGAAACAGTAAAATAATTAGGAAGTAATGAGTTATGAGCCTTTATTACCTTTGTTTTTAATACAATTTATTGAATTGTAAGTTTACATATCATTTAATTTCAAGGAACAGCTGTGTTTAACAACTAGCTCACAAAATTCCAGGGAATTTAATAATAGGCTCTCAGCAGCCAGCACAAGCCGATTCAAGCAACCACTGATTGTAATGGACATAAAAAGGTTTAGCAAGAATATTTCACTAAGGGACAGCTAGGTGTCACAGTGGGTAAAGCATGGGCCCCGGATTCAGGAGGACCTGAGTTCAAATTTGACCTCAGACACTTAACACTCACTAGCTATGTGACCCTGGGCAAGTCACTTAACCCTCATTGCCCTAAAAAAAAAAAAAAGAACAGTTAAAATTCTCAGTTTGGGGTCTGATTGTACTGTTGAAGCTTTTAAAGTTTTTTTTTCCTATTTTTTAGAGGAAATAAGGTCCTCCTGAATCCAAGGCTGGTGCTTTATCCACTGCACCACCTAGCTGCCCCCTGTTCTGCTTTTTAATGGACAAAGCAAAATACCCAGCAGCCTTCCTCTGGGCATCAGACTGACCCAGACCAGGAACAGAAGCCCTTCCCCCTCACACAGGGCACACTCTCTGCCCTCCAGGCCACACACTTGACATTCTCAGGTGGTTCCCAGAACTCACCTCCTTTGTACAGTCTCGACCTAGAACCTCTTCTTCACCCAGGCTGGAGCCTTCCTGTGCCCGTGTGCCTCCTCTCCCCTCTCAGCTCTTCATAGTCTTAACAGAAAAGGAAAACCAAGGATCTTCAGCCTTCGAGAACCAGCCCTTAGTGGAGAGACCAGGCAGTCCCACGTCCTCAAGGGCAGAGATCCCCAAGAAGCCAGCACCGAGAGCAGGAAGGGGGGGCCAGGGAGCTCAGGACCTGCCCACTCCCATCTTCCTTTACCAAGCGCCCACCAGGTGCCAGGCACTGTGCTAGGGGCTGGGGAACAGGTGGTATTTCTGGAGCAGGCTCTGGATTCAAAGCCCAGTCTGTGGTTCTCCACAATACTGACTCCTCCCCCAACAATCCTTGACCCTATGGGTGCAAAGCTCGGGCTAAAGAGTCCGGAATCCCACGAACCCGCAACTCCCGGGGTCAAGGACCACGGTCTAGAGGCGCCCCCCCCCCCAGCCCTCCCGTCTGCAGGGCTGGCCAATGTTTAACAGAGTTGGCTAGAGCGGGGGGTGGGGCTGCGGGGCTGGGGAGGGGGAGACCAGGTAGAGGAGCATCTGCAAGGGGAAGAGAGGAATGTGAGCAGGGGGAGGAGAAGAGGAAAAGGGCGGGGGGCATGGCAGGCAATAAAGGAAACAGAGGCATGGGGGGAAATAAAGTCACGGGCAAATGCACTGCGGGGGGCTGCAGGAGTTCCTTTGCCCCCTTCCTCCCCCCGCGCAGGGCGTGCCCCGTACCCCCCACCGCGCCGCCCGGTCCCGGCCCCAGCACACAGACTCACGTTGGGAGGGCGCATCCCGTCCCTAGAGCCCCAGCCTAGAGCCTCCGGAGCTACACTGCGCAGGCGCCGCATCTTTCTACTGCCCGGCAACCGCCCATCCGGAGGCGAGGGGCGGGGCGAGGGAAGAGGAGCCGGGCCGAGGCGCCAAGAATTCTGAGCGGAATCACGACACTGCGCCGGCGCCAAGGTGCTGGTGGAGGTGGCGGCGGGTGCGCCTGCGCGAGGAGGGCCCGCTTTCCCCGCGCCCGGCCAACCTCCTCTAGCGCCGCGCCTCATTTAGATGAGCTGGGGCTGGCGCGGTGGCGCCTCCTGTAGCCGGAATGGGGCAGAGCAGGGCGGGAACAGCATCTGTAGCTAATCATCAATGATCTTTAAATGGGGCTTGCTGCGCCTAGCCCAGCGGCTCTCACCTGGCGGGTGCCGGGACCCTTCTCAGAGGATAAAGTATTCTTGTATCATAGTATCATAGCAGGACCCAGAGGAGCCCGACTCCATGGCCACAGTCGGGCCCTGCAACAAACTTTGGTCAATTTCCTTCTGCCGGCCCTGAGCCACGTGCTGGAGCCGCCGAGAAAGGCGCCTCGCAGCCTGTGATCCGGGAGCCCTGGGTCTGAGTCAGGCAGGAGAGACCACGCGCAAACAGCCAGACGATGCATCGTGGTCCCTTAATAAACGCTTGTTTCTGTTTTTTCTTTCAACGGTGAGAAGGGGAAGGAGAGAAACTATGACTTTGTTTTTTGTAGGTATCAGGGAAACTGGGAATGGAAAGGAAGAGATTAGAGATTAAAGACAGTGAATAAAAGGGCAAACACCTAGAGAGGACAGTTAAAACCTGGATCAAGGGCACAAGTAGAGAAGTTTTTGGCAAAATGAACAACCACTTTTCACTCAGAGACAGAAGCAAGGACTGGGAAGATGATAATTATAAAGTGCTTAGCACAGTGCCTAGCACATAGTAGGTGATATATAAATATTAGCTATTAGCTATTATTATTAGAAAGATATCTTTTGGGGGGCAGCTAGATGGCGCAGTGGATAAAGCACTGGCCCTAGATTCAGGAGAACCTGAGTTCAAATTGGGCCTCAGACACTTGACATTTACTAGCTGTGTGACCCTGGGCAAGTCATTTAACCCTCATTGCCCCGCAAAGAAAGATATCTTTTTTTCCTAAAATAATTGTTGTTGGTGTTAGGGTCAACAATCCTTAGACATTAGTTGGAAACAGTTCAACATTTTTTGGTTCCTAATGGGAGTTATAAACTTTATTCACATTAGCCAATCCTCAATTCCCTTTCATAAAGACTATTAGATCCAGATATGCCATAGAGAACAATTATTTCCAGATGGGGACAAGGCTTGTTGCCAACACCTGAATGACACCCTCCATGTGACTTCTGATTGAGAGACCCCTGAGCCCTGTGACATGGTATGCATATGGGAGAAAGAACTGAAAGTCCAGGGCCATAGGCATGTGGTGAAGAGGGGGCACCCTAACATGTCTGTTGATTCCCAATACCTATCTCCCTAGAGATTGCTCAGAGTGAACTACAAAGGGGAGCTCATTCTCTCCCTGGCTGAGCTGAGCTTTCATCTTATTTCCAGACTACAAAGTGTGTATTCTATCACCTAAACCAACCTATATGTTATTCTTGATTACTGTCTTGCTTGCTTTGATAAATATGTCCTTGATTATCTTTTCTGTAATGAGTATATGACAGGAGGTGAAACCAAGATGGCTTAGATTAAACTCACAGTTACCTTCCAAGTCTGGGGCTGGACTACTTTCCTTCCCCCTACGGTGATCAGAGAATGTAGCTTTTCTCCTTAACTCCAAAAAAGAATCATACCCCCAGACTGCAAGCACTTAAGGTCTAATAGATAAATATAATTCCAAGCTCAATACTCTTCTGGAAGGTAGAAGAGTGTAGGGAGGGGGAAGGGGTTGTGGGGGAGGAGGACATTCAGCCCTGGCCAGCATAGTTTCCACTAGCTCCCCAACTACACTACACTACACTGCTAAAACTATCCTCCTACTACCTACAAAAGTGGAATTCCAGTCCCCCCTTAAATGGTGTGAGGCATTGTAGATCCATGTCTAAATGCCTGCTACACTTGAGGGCTGCCTAGGCAGTCTTAGTCACTCAATAACTGAGACACAAAAATCTCTAATAAAACTTGTCTAAACAAGCACTTAAGGCCAAAGAATTGGCAAATGCACAAAAGCTGACTCTGAATTTCACTATGTTGTAGAGAATTGTCACGAGTGCAAATGATCACTGCAATATGTATGCCAGAGCTGCCCAGCCAGAAAACATCTAACCTCCCTCACCACTAAAGAGAAATGGGAGATAAGGGCAAGAGTGGCTTAGAACAAGCGCATTTATTAAATGCTACAAAGTAGGATGAAAAGAGTTTATAAGAATCATGGTCACAAAATAGCAAACAGCAAGTGATAGAGAAACAAGTCTGAAAGAGCTTGATGTGAGACCAGAGCTCTGTTTTATCACCAAGAGTAACTGTAGATAAAAATGAAAAGAGGACAACAAATCAACAGGAAATGGAACAGGTCTGCCAGAAGTTCTATGGTGATATCTGCTCATAATTTATTGGTTGCTTGAAAACTCTTACTGAAGTATAACTTCAGGAATTCCAGGAAGATGGGGTATCTTTTCTTCAATATCTTCTTTAAGTCTAGGAATAGAAATATCCCCAGAGTGAGTAGGAAGACATTTTAAAATCCTCAAAATAACTAATCAAAAATAATGAGCTCAGGAGCAGCTAGGTGGTGCAGTGGATAGAGCACTGGCCCTGGATTTGGAAGACCTAACTTCAAATCCAGCCTCAGACACTTAACACTTACTAGCTGTGTGACCCTAGGCAAGTCACTTAACCCCAATTGCCTCACTAAAAATAAATAAATAAATAATGAGCTCTAACAAAATGAAAAAAAAAATAGTAGGGAATAATAGAAACAGAAAAAAATCAGAAGAAATACCTTCCTGAAACATTTTGGACTCCTTCTTTTTGGATAAGAACATAATTACACCAATATCCCCCCAAAAAGCCAAAAACTCCTTAAGATATCATAAAAAGGACAATATACATACTGAAGAAATAAAATGAAGATTTGGGACTTACTAAAAAATAATAGTAACAGAAGCTAAAGAGGGAATCTTGGGACAAAATGATGAAATTCAGGAGTTTAGAAATGAGTAGTGTAAATATAGCAACAACTACAGACAACAAGAAAAGTAGAATTACAGTAATGTTCAAATTACCTACATAATAAAAGCTACAACTTTTTATGTCTTTAAAAAAAAGCCTTTCCTATCCAATAGTTCCTCATTTGGTGTCAGTTATTTATTGTACATGATTTGGTATTAAGTTCACCAAATTTTGACACTTATTCTTTAATCCTTCATCATGAAACCCTAATTTTAATACATTGGACAGCTAAGCATACTTTCAGAAAACAGTCCATATTCTCAACTCTATACTTGATGATAAGCTTGTTGTTATTCAGCCCTATCTGATTCTTCACGAACCCATTTGGGGTTTTCTTGGCAAAGATACTGGAGTAGGTTTGCCATTTCCTTCTCCAGATCATTTTACAGATGAGGAAACTGAGGCAAACAATTAAATGACTTGCCCAGGGTCACAGATGTCTAAAGTACCAGGCCTGGATTCAGGAGGACCTGAGTTCAAATCTGACCTCAGACACTTGACACTTGCTATGTGACCCTGGGCAAGTCACTTAACTCTCATTGCCACACACAAAAAAAATGAAATGAAATGAAATAAAATGTGAGAAAGAAGGAAAGGAAGGAAGGAAGGAAGGAAAAAGAGAGAGAGAGAAGGAAAGGGAGATACAGAGATAGAGAGACAAAGAGTAATTCAGCAAAGCCAACCAGTACATAGTGGTTAGCATACTAAACAAGGCCATGAAGACCTGTGTTCAAGTCCCACCGCAAACACTTATTAGTTGTGTGACTCTGGACAAATCATTTAACCTTTCTGAAACTTTCTTTCTCCATCTCCAAGGGGAGATAATATCACCTACATCAGAAGTTTATTGCAATGTTGAAAAAGACAATCCACATAAAGCCCTCTGAAAGCCCTCAAGTGCTATAAAAATGTTAGCTCTTATTATAATTCTGAGTGAGTGTATTTTTATTCTGGGGGTATTTCTATTCCTAGATTTAAAAACTCTTTTCATCCTACTCTGTATTATTTTAGAAATGACCTTGTTTCAATGGGACCTTGGCTCCCATTTCACTTTATGTATTCCTAAGAACCCACGAGCCAGGATGCCCTTCACACTGGTCTGAGGAATGATGCTCTGAGTATCCACTATAAACCCAGTGTGTATTAGAAGCAATGCAAAGTTCCAACAGAACTCAAAGAGGTGACATCTCAAAAAGATCCAATGATTCCTGGAAGGCAAAAAAGGATAAACACAAATCTACACAAACCTAAGGAATGAGAATTAAAGAGCATCGAAACATGCCCCAAATCAGCAATAGCTGCATGTCGACAGCATTTCGGGACAAACGTTTGGAGATGAAAGGCAATGACTGGAGGGACAATTACAATTACAAATGAGAAAACCTTGGCACCTTGGAGTCTCTTGATGAACCTGAAAGTGACCATGAAGCCTGAGCAAGGTCTTTCATGCTGACAGGTCAGACTCTGAGCAATCTCTCATGGAGTGATCACTCCACCAGGAGCTGTGGTGTCAACTATGCCAACACCACAACATCAAACTCATGATTCACCCAGTGCCACAGTTTCTAAGGACTGCCCTGATGGGCAGACCCAAATTTCTCTTTCTTCTTGAATTGGGTCATTTAATTAGCTTGATTTTCTGAATTAAGCAGGAGAATATACACAGTGACTCTAGCAACATAATTAAAAGCTAGAATAGGACAAGATCATGTCGCAGAAAACAACATTGAGGATATGACTGAGAGTAATGGAAGACTTAGTCATGAGACATCTGGATCATGAGAAATGGAGGCCACTACCTAGCAGTCATCAACGGTGATGAGAAATGGGGGGGGGGGGGGAGAGAGAGAGAGAGAGAGAGAGAGAGAGGAGAGTTGTAGAAATCCCCAGAGAATATTTTATTTTTTTAAATAGCTTTATTTAGAATTTTTTCCCAAATTACATGTAAAAACAAATTTTAACATCAATTGTTAAAACTTTGTGTTCAAATTCTCTTCCTCCCTCCCTCCCCGCCCCCCTTAAGAACTCAAGCAACTCGATATAAGTTATGCATATGTAGTTATGTAAAACATCTTCACATTAGTCAGGTTGTGAAAGAAAACAGACAAAAAAAACTTTTAAAAAATGAATTTACAGGGCAGCTAGGTGGCACAGTGGATAGAGCACTGGCCCTGGATTCAGAAGACCTGACTTCAAATCTGGCCTCAGACACTTTACACTTACTAGCTGTTTGACCATGGCAAGTCACTTAACCCCTCATTGCCCCGCCAAAATTACTCCCAACTGGGTGGAGTAATCTATTTAATCTGGGCAGTAAATGAGCCTAACACTCATCAGAATTGGCTCAAAGACCTCAATCTCATTAGAACTGGCTCAAATAGGGAATAATGAAAAAAAAGAAAAAAAAAGAGGGAATACTGTACACACTCAATTGGGTGGAGTAATCTCTCTAACCCTGCAGGAAAATAGGAGGGGAAGGGGATAAAGAGAGAGGGGCAAAAGAAGGAAGGACAGAGTGGGGGAGGGGACAGACAGAAGCAAATCCCTTTCGAAGAGGGATAGAATGAAAGAAGATGGATAATAGAATAAATATCATGGGGAAGGAAATAGGATGGAAGGGAAACAGTTAACAATAGTAATAATGAAAAAGAGAAAAGGGGGAAAAATTGTACAAAAAATAATTATAGCAACTCTTGGTGGAGGCTAAGAATTGAGAATCAAGGGAATGTCCATCAATTGAGGAATGATGGAAAAAGCTGTGTTATATGATTGTAGTGGAATGGTCTTGTGCTACAGAAAATGACAAACAGGATGATCCCAGAAAAACCTAGAAAGACTAATGAACATCGATGTATAGTGAAGTGAGCAGAGATGGGAGGACATTGTACATACTGACAGCAGTATTGTTCAATGAGCAATTGTGAATGACTTAACTACTCTCAGAAATGCAATGATCCAAGACAATCCCAAGGAACTAATGAGGAAGCTTACTATGCACCCCCATAGAAAGAACTGATAAAAAGAACACTTGTGGATTGAACATATATAACCTGGTTTCGATCTTGTGGAGGGGGGAGGAAAGGGAGGGAAGGAGGGAGAAAAATTTGGAACTCTAAATCTTATGAAAATGAATGTTGAAAACTACCCTTACATGTAACTGGAAAAAATAAAATAAATATTTGTTGCTTAAAAAAAATTAAAAAAATAAAAAATAAAAAATGTGGATTGGGCAGCTCTGTAGCACAGTAGATAGAGCACCGGCCCTGGATTCAGGAGGACCTGAGTTCAAATCCGACCTCAGACACTTGACATTTACTAGCTGTGTGACCCTGGGCAAGTCACTTAACCCCCACTGCCCAGCAAAATAAATAAATATATTTAAATGTGGAACCTGAAACATCAGGGAAGTTGGTAGACAACAGAAGCCTTGGTAGTATTAAGTGTCAAAAGCAGGTAAAGACTTGAAGAACTTTCCTCAAGCTCCTAGAAAAGCAAACTCTAGTGAGGGTTGTTTCAGACTTAAGCACAGTCCCATTATACAGATGAAGAAACTGAGGCTTAGAGAAATGGCCACACAGTCTCTAGGTGAGCTGGGATTTGACTCTAGTTCTCCAGAGGCTGCATGGGACAGTAAGTAGTGCTGGCCTTGGAGTTAAGGGAAAACAGGGATCTAATTCCTTGCCACTGAGAACTACAAAATTTACTGAGAACTGATTCCCCCACCCAGTTCCCTCTTTCCCAGACAAATTAATTGCCTGGGGCTGACTGTCTTTGTCATTTCCAGACTCTTGATGGACTTACCCCACCATACTCCCCGGACTTTATGTTATTATGTAAAAGAGTCCATCTACATTAAATAATTCCTATTCACACACACAAAAAAAATAATAATTCCTATTCAGAGTCAGTAACTCCTATACTTAGGGGCAGTTCTATTATTTCTTTTGTCAAAGGTTCATTTACATTAAGTAGCTATATGTCACTCTGGAGCAATCTTTCGGTTCCCTTTTTGTTCTGTTACCCCATAAAAACCCTGCCTTCTGTTCCCATCTTTGGGTATTCCTAGCTTCCCAGCTTTGAGATACCACGAGCTATAGTTCCTCTGCCCCGATTAAAGACCCAATTTCATCAATTGTTTCCTTAATTTCCAGTGGTTTTAACACTCATTGACTGAATTTGTGAGCCAAGTCCCAGCTACTATGTCAGTTTCCCCATCTGCAAAAAGGGCTCATTAATGCCTGCTATAACAGCTCCATGGGCTGTTTGAGGGTCAACTGAGCTGAAGGGTGTGAGACAAAATGATCTTAGGTGATGAGCTGAAAGTAGCAAATGGCTACCTGAGAAATGGAGAGAATCGTCAGGTCATAGGGAAGTCAGGAAGCACTGATTGGTGAGGAGAATTCAGGGTGGTGTTTTTTGGAAAGACCCCAGGTGACCAGAGCATACTGAAAAGCACAGAAGAAAAAGGCCCAGGAAGCAAAGGTGAAGAATGAAAGAGATGGGGAGGCCAGCAGAACTCACACTGCTTACAAGGGGCAGGAGCCCCAGGGAATAGGTTGGAGTTACACAAGTTGGGAAGCTTACAGAGCACCCCTCCAACCCAAGTTGGGAGCAAAGACTTGCCAAACAAGATCCCTTTCTCTTTTTGTTCCAAGAGTGAGTAAGACTTGGAGTGAAAGCTGAAGGGAGGAAATGAGGAGCTGAGTAGTTTCTACAAATCCTGCTGACTGTCCAAGCAGAGCTCTCTGGAGGGAAGGGGGTCAGGACAGAGGGGCTCTGGAGGAGCCTAGGCTGGCCTCCATTGCTTGGGTTCCCTCCACCAAACCAAATGACCTCATGCAGACAGGCCGATTTGAACCCAACATGGTCTCATCATGACACCGGCGATAATTCCAATTGTAACTTGTGGGACTGTAACATGCTTTGGAGTCTAGAAGATTCAGGATACTCCCACTCACATCTGAGGAAGTGCCTTGCTGAATCCTGGGAGGAGCCAGGCATGTGACCTGTGCTTTGATAATCTTGGCAAAGACAGAAACCGAGATTTGTCTGTCAGCCTCCAACTTCATTCACGGTGCTTGGGCAGAGGCCACTGGCTCTTATGACTTGATTAGAAGGCATTCCTATAACGCTGAGGTGCTATCTATCTCCAGAGTTGGCAACAGCTTTCTGTACTAGGTTTAAAATGAGTACCAACACTAAGAAATAACACACACATTACCAGTGGGGTCACATTTCAAGAACTTTATTGTTCTTAGAGAAAAATAGATCCCTCACATTTTAAGGTTCTCAGTGAAATTCTTAAGGTCATTACTTCTATAGGTAGGAGGCTAATCCAGTGTCTAGCAATTATTGGATTAGTTGGGCACCATACATCATAACCATGGTTTGCTAGGGTAGAAACCAACTTCTCTTTCCAGGAATTTTTCTGACTGATGTGGGTAGAAATAAGTAGAGGGCAGATTAAAATGCTTTTTAAAAAGCAAGGCTGGCTGCCCCAGGCCCCAAATAGACTCAGCCATTGTGGCCTTGCCCAAATTCTCTACCTCCTACACAGAGGACAGGCCGCAGCTCCCTTCTTAAGCCGGACAAATGAAGCATCAGCTCTCACCAGGGCCACAACCATGACAATTCCAAATGAATATTGCTTTTATTTGTGTAGGGTGCTAGCTTGGAGTCTGCCCCCCACCCCATCATTTAGAATGTCTTCCATTATCAAAGGGGAGATATTAGGTCATGACACAAAGGAAAAGGAGATTGTAGGACTCCCTTCTTTTTATAGTAATATATATGCCAAAAATAAATACATTTCTGCTAAGATGAGGTTAGCATGAAGTCTTTCATAATTTAAGGGGAAAGAAATGTCAGAGGAGAAATTTCTTGATTCATCTGGGAGAACATGATCTTAGCAGTCTAGACCCAATTCTGCCATTAAGTAGTAGTTGTCACTCCTCTAGGTCTAGTTTTTTCATTCACAAACTAAGCTTTTTCCAGGCTAAAACTAATGCCTGACTTCCCCAGGCACTTAAACCCAAGTGTCTTGTCTCTCTTCTGTCTCCTGCCCTTCTCAGTAACCCCCAAAAGACCCTTCTTCCCCTCCCCCCAAATGGGGAAGATAGCAAGAAAGGCATCCTAAAGAGAGATCGCAGGACATTAGTCAGAAGGTCAGAGCAGGCTGCCTTACCTACATTCATGCCTATAACTAAGAGGTGTGAACTGGAATCACAATGGCACTTTCTGTAATTTACTTTCCCTTTTTAAATTTACTTTTAACAAATGGAAGTCTTCAATCCCTGGTTTCTTTCTGAGCTGGGTGAAATGCAATCTCTTAAAAAATTAGCCAGAACCCAGCCATTTATTTTTCACCTCTCCTATCCCTCCTTGTCTCCCCCTCTCATGCCCCAGAAGGTACATCCTAATCTAGGGTTATGGACACAACTCTAATTTAACATTTGTCCTGGGACAGAGGTAAAAGGGAAGAAGAAAATTATGAAGAATATTCTTAGTCTTTGCTTATCCATTTTTTCTTTCACTAAGAAATAATGAAGCCCTATTTTGGGTGAGCCAACTTCCCAGAGTTAAGTTTATAGCTATGTTTAAGTACATGATCAGTTAACTATTAACAGAAGCTGAAAAAAATACACTTGAAAGAGAAATGCTTGAAAGCAGACATTGGTCTCCTATTATTAGTGGGGGGCAAAAGTTCAAAGCCATGGGTTTAAGGGGAAATATGTTTGAAGTATGAAATAACCCTTATATTTAATGAGATGTCATATGTTTCAATAACTAAATTTCTGCCAGTAAGCTCACAAGTTTCACTGTTTCATCATGAAGAAAGTAGATTGTAACATTAAACTTATGGAAAAAAAATAAACTGATGAAAAGTGTCCTGTGTTCTTTGGGTTTTCAGGCTGGTCAAAAGATTAAAGTATGTTTTTGGAATGTCATCTGCTTAATGGAGAAGAGCAAAGAGAGATACTTGGGTATTTATTACAACTAACTGCTATTAAAACATTTTAGGAAAATTTTAGCTTATATAAATATATATATCAAATGTCATTGATATAAGTTGGAAACCTTGTAATCCCTTGTTTTCTTTTTCTTTAGGAACAAACAAAAAATGCCCAGTTTATAATCATTTCACTTCGAAATAACATGTTTGAGATTGCCGATAGGCTCATTGGAATTTACAAGACCCACAACATAACCAAAAGTGTTGCAATAAATCCCAAAGTCATCGCGTCTAAAGGACTTTGCTGAACCTTAGCCTGTTGTGACAGCCTGGTAAAACAGGAATCTGTGTGTGTGTGTGTGTGTGTGTGTGTGTGTGAGATTGAGCTATGGCTTTTATGCTCTTCCCATTTTGTAAATATATTTTCATAAACTGTTTTATAGATAAGACTTTCATTGTTTGCTTTTCTGTTGTGCTTCAGCCATGGCTATGGGAGCTCCCCTTTTTAGAAAGCCACAGCAAACGTGCCCTCTCTGGTCACCCAAACGAAACCAGCTGGAGTGGAATGGGGAAGGCCATGGTGGGTAAGGGGGGGGGGTGACACTTTGGGGGGAGGGGCCTGCTAGCTCATTTAGAAGTGTGCTGTACTCCCAGCAGCAGGCCTGAGCAGTAGTGAGCCTCCGGGCTGATGGAAGAATAGCCCCATTTAGGTCCCCACCCACCTTCCCAGCAGAGAGGAGTCTGCCCCACCCAGGGAGAGAATGAAAACAAGAAGGGATTTCCCCAAGCTGCCAGGCTCACCTGAGCTCTTCAAGTCTCCAAGGCTGGTTCGCTCCCTCCCATCTTGTGGGTCAGAGAGAGCCCTCGATTTTACACATAAAGAAACTGAGGCCCAGGGAGGCGGCTGGTTTGTCCCAGGTACATTTCACCTTGCAAGTGTCCTTTTTTAACTCAGCTCCCTTTTTCTACACCCCAGTCATTCCATAAAGAACCTGTAATGGAGTTCTCTGCTGTTAGTGTTGTTGAGACAATGGGAACCTTCCCCGGGTGGCCTCTAAGGGCAGCCATCCCAGAAGCCATTGGTGAAGGGCTCGTTGACCCGCCTGCATTTTTGGAAGAGCGCCAAAAGAAATGGCAATGAGTTGGCTCAAGTAGCAGCAAAGATGCCAGGGTGGGCACAGTCAGGGCAGATGCTGGCCTAACACTTGAAGGTGTGTCCGTGCATCATCCTCGGATGCTGATACCAACCTTGTTCTAGCCTGCCTGAGGGATGAAGAAGCAGGCCAAGGACTGGCCAATGGTGCTTCTGGAGTTCGAGCCAAGCTCTCCTCCTAACTCTCAGAGCCTTTCCCATAGTGCCTCACAAATAAAAGCCCAGCAGAAGAAAAGCAGTGTTGCCAGGACTCAATAGTTGTGATGAAGTTTGTCTCGGTCAGACAGTTAATGGCTTTCAAGATGCCCATGCTGGATTGGGAAGGTTGGAGGGTTTGGGTCATGTGGAGCACCACCTTGATTTGTTCAGCTTGACCCCAGAGCAGCAGCAGCAGGAGGGGCGGCTTGGGCCTCAAGGCCAGGAGAACCTGTCTACCATGCCTGCTCCTGCTCCAAGCTGTTCTCTTGCCCTGTGTCTTGGATGGACAGTTTGCTGACCTGTCCTGCTAAAGGGGGCTTCCTCACCCCAGGGTACCCAGTGTTAATGATGTCCAATGTCCAGATTAAAATGTAATTGGGAAGTGTTTAACAAATCAATAAAATACAACCTAGATGATGTTAATTTGTGGTTTTCTAAATCAGTGTGCACGAGGCCATCAGGGACACTTTTTAGCTTATAACCAACTTCTTTATAATGGAAACCATTAGGGGGGCAGCTAGATGGCACAGTGGATAAAGCACTGGCCCTGAATTCAGGAGGACCTGAGTTCAAATCTGACCTCAGACACTTAACACTTACTAGCTGTGTGACCCTGAGCAAGTCACTTAACCCCAATTGCCTCACCAAAATAAATAAATAAATAAAATTGATTTAATCATCCTTAAAAATAAAATAATGCAAACCATTATCAATATGAAAGGGACACATTTCGTCACAACCTACCAAGGACTCCCATGTGACTATAGTCCTCTGAATCTTTCCAATCACCTCACCAGTCCCTTTTACTCCTGACTGGATTCTGGGGCCCAGAGCTGCCCTCCACACCTCCATGAAGGTAGGGTACCCAGGCCTCCTCCCACTCCTTTTTCCCCATCTTGCCCTCATACCACATAGACTACCCCTCCCTGACTTTTCAGCTTCCTTTTGGCGTCTCCCTCCATTAGATTGTAAACTCTTTGAGGGCAGATTGTTTTGTTTTGTTTTTCCCATTTGCAACCCCAGCACTTAGCACAGTGGCACCTACTAGGCAAGGGGAAAGGACCGAAGGCGAGAAGTTTAATGGATCAAGGGCAGAAGAAGGCTGATTAGCCTTGGCAAAATTTCTTTCTCCCAGTGAAAGTAGAAATTCCATTAAAAATAACTAAAGAGGGGCAGCTAGGTGGCGCAGTGGATAGAGCACCGGCCCTGGAGTCAGGAGTACCTGAGTTCAAATCTGGCCTCAGACACTTAACACTTACTAGCTGTGTGACCCTGGGCAAGTCACTTAACCCCAATTGCCTCACTAAAACAAAAACAAAACCAACCAAACAAAAATAACTAAAGAGGGACAGTCACCAAGGTGATCTGTTCCCCGCCATATTTTTCTCTCCTAATAAATCTCTTATTTTACAAGAAAAATAACTAAAGAATGTATAAAACACTTGAGTCTATCTGCCAAGACACAGGAACTATAAAAATACAACTAGAAAGCACTTTTCAGAAATGCAAACAAATTTAGTGAAATATTAACTGCTCATGGGTATGCTCAACTACACAGTCAACATTGAAACACTACCTACATTTCATTTTTCAGTGACATACCAAACTATCAAAGGATTACCTTATAGAACTAGAAACAAATTTTTTTAAAAATGAAATTCATCTAGAAGAAGAGGTCAAGAATCTCAAGGGAAAAAATTAAAAGGCAGGAAAGAAGGGGTCCTAGTACCAGCTCTCAAACTACACATCCTAGGCTAGTGTTTAAGAAACCCAAAGACCTGAATTACTAGGGTAAGAATTCACTATTCAATAAAAACCGCTGGGAAAATTGGAGTTCTTATGGCAGAAATTACATATAAACCAGCATCTCACATTTTATAGCATCATAAGCTCCAAATGGATATGTAGTGTAGCCATAAAGGGTGGCATCGCAAACAGATTTTTGCCCTTTGTTTTCAAGAGGGCAATGACATTGACCTGCAAGAGAACTGGATTTAAGTGAGCCAGAGTTTCACAGTCTGCCTCCTCAAAGTCTCTTCCAAAGTCCTATGGTAAGAAACACAGAAGAGATTACCTTTCAGATCTATGGTTAGGTGAAAAGTTCATCACTAAACAAGGTATGGAGGATCGATCGTGAAAGACAAAGTAGACAATTTTGATTACTTCAACTTAAGTTTTTGTACAAATAAAACCAATGCAAGTATGACTAGAGGGAAAATAGGTAAAGGGGAAAAAAATCTTTGAAGCAAGTTTCATTGATAAGGGTCTCATTTCCAAGATGTATATTGAACTGATTTAAATTTACAAGAAAAAGAAGCCATTTCCCACTTGATGAATGGTCAGTGGATGTGAACAGGCAATTTTCTTTCTTTTTGAAAAGTTTACTGATCCAAATTCTCTCCTTCCTGGCTGCCTCTCCTTCCCTCAGATAAAGAAAGCAAGGAATACAAAACTCCCTTTACAAATATATATGGTCGGGGCAGCTAGATGTCGCAGTGGATAGAGCACTGGCCCTGGAGTCTGGAGGACCTGAGTTCAAATCTGGCTTCAGACACTTAACACTTACTGGCTGTGTGACCCTGGGCAAGTCACTTAACCCCAATTGCCTCACAAAAACAAAACAAAGAAAAAACACCCCAAATATATATGGTCAAGTAAAACAAATTCTGGCATAGCCCATTTCTGAGGAAAAAGGGGTCTTAATCTACACTTGGAATCTATCACATCTCTATCAGAAGAAAGAGGATAATCCCTTTCATCTAGTGTCCTCTGGAATGATGGTGGGTCATTATGTTGATCCTTCAAATTTGTTTGCCTTTATAAATATTGTTTTTATTATACCAACTGTCTTCCTGATTCTGCTCACTTCACTTTGCATCAGTTCATACAAGTTTTTTCAGATGTCTCTGAAACTCTCCTTTTGATTATTTCCTACAAGTATAACAGCAACCCTAAACATCCAGATACCATGACTCTCAACAGGTAATTTTTTAAGAAAGAAATCCAAGATATCTGGCCGACATGAAAAAAGGCTCCGAGCTACTGATCAAGAAATGCAGACTCAAACAATTCTGAGGTCCCACCTCACACATCCATCAGATTAGCAAAGTTGGAATAGCTGAAGGAAAACAGACACATTGATGGAGTTATGCATTCTTCTGGAAAGCTGCTGTGGGAAACAACAGGAGCTAGGCCCTGAAAGTCCCTGAACTGTGGGGCCCTCCACCCAACAATGCCTCTATCAGGCTTATGGAGAGCAAACAAAATCATTCAGTTAGTTAACAGGCCTTTATCGAGTGCTCTCCACGTTCAGGCACTGTGAGAGGAGCTGGGAATCGGAACGGAAAAAGGGCAGCATTGAGAGGAAAGAGTTAAAGGGCCCATATGCACAAAACTGTTTGTAGTAGCTCTTTGTTGTGGCAAAGAGCTGGAAACCAGACAGGTGCAAATGAACTGGAGATTAGAGAGCAAACCATGGCACATGAATACAATGTCACACATTATGTTCTAAGAGCTGGCTTCGGAGAATCATGGGAAGACTTGTATGAATTGACAGAGTGAACAGAAAAACCAGACCAATTTATACAATAAGGACAGGGTAAAGACTAACAATGCTTAACCTTCATGCCAGACTACCCATGATGCACCTGCTACCCATGGAGAAAGGATGCACTCAGCATGGAGATGGAGTCATCTATTATTTCGGACAAGGATTGTTTTCTCTTCTTTCCAGTGGGGAAGGGGGAGAAAATAGATTTTTGTTCATTGAAAAAAACACCCACTTTATCAGAGACCAAAGTAAAGATGTGAGGGTGATAAAGGTTTTTGAGGAAGAAAAGACTACAAGGAGCAGTTAGGTGGCACAGCGGATAAAGCACAAGCCCTGGATTCAGGAGGACTAGAGTTCAAATCCGACCTCAGACACTTGACACTTACTAGCTGTGTGACCCCTGGCAAGTCACTTAATCCTCATTGCCCTGCAAAAAAAATAAAAATAAAAAAAGACTACAAGACTACTCCATTTTCTCAATAAGACTGCTGAGGTTGGAGGCATAGGGTGAATGTGGGAGATTTGGGAAGAAAAAGATGGAAACAATGGCTGTGAGGAATGTGATAGACTTAATCCAGGAAAAATAGAAAGATCCCTACTACGTAAAGAGGGTTCAGGTAAGACTGGCATGTGAAAAAAAAAAAAAAAAAGACTGGCATGTGGCAGAAAGAACAGCGGCTTCTGCAGGCGATACCTGAGTTTATATTTCACCTTCAGTAAGTGCCTGTGTGACTTGAGTCCAGTCACAACCTTTCTACGCCTCATTTTCTCATCTATAACAAATAGGTAGGTGGATTAAACAGCTTCTGAGGCCCCATCTAGCTCTAGACCCACAATCCTATTCAGTGACATGGAAGCGAGTGCAAAGGCTTGTTGCAGCAGGGAAGCCAAGGTCAGTCTGCCCTAAGACAAGGGGGCAAGGGAACAACAACAGTTTATAGCTGACTGCTTAACTAGAGGGTCAAGACTACAAGGAGGGCAAAGTAAGGCCAGGGCAAGGAGTCACAGACGGGGAAAGTGGGGAAAGATTGAGTAATTGGTCAGGGCAAGGCTGTACCATATGTTAATAATGACACAGGAGTCAGTTTTCAAAGGTGACTTCAGAATACATAATTCTGATGAGCAAAGCAATCTCAGGAGAAACACAATCCAAAGTCATGATGTTACAAAAGTCAATCTTTATTAGCCAAAATGGAAGAGTAAATTTTGAATAATCTTGATTCAAAAGAATTAGAACACTACAATCAACTCTGAGTAACTCAAAAGTTGATCATCCAAGCCTCCTTCTCCCACTCCTTGTTTCGCCCCAACACGTGATAGGTCAAGTCCTGACAAGACAATAAAGGTCACATGTTGCCATTTTTGGTATCACTGGCAAAGGGCCGAGCTTTTGTTTATCTTATTGTCCCCACTCCCCACTTCACGCAGCTAATTAAGAATTGGCTAGAAAGAGGTAAACAATTAGTTCGGACCTGAATTCTCAGAAACAACAGGAAATGGTGTCCCATATTAATCCCTTCAGCACATGATAAGTGTGGCACACTGTTTCCTTCACTGTCCACAAGTTGCTAGACAAAGTATGATACAGAGACTGAGAAACTTCTGAGAAATAGACTGAACTCACATCATTTAAAATGGGCAGCATGTGCTTGTTAAACAAAATTATTAACATCAATAGCCCTGAAAAAACTGTCAATATAAAAATGCTTAAGATCTTCACAAACTCTGGTTTCTTCTCCTCATTGGCCAGAGCACATGGTGTCTGTTGGGAAGAGAGCTTTATTTCTGGAACCATAAGTTTTTTTATGCGACCAATTTCAGTTCTCGACCATTCTTCCTTCAACACCTGGCCAATTCGTGGATAAATTTCAAGAGGCTTAATGGTAGGGAGTTTTTTTTGTTTCAAGGCCTGTACCCGCTGACGAACATTATGGACTTTTTCGAGGAATTTAAGGGGTGATTCCTCCTCTCCCAAAGATGTTGTCAGTGACATCAGTTCAAGCTGTTGTTCTCTTATTTCTTTCATTTTTTCAATTTGTGGAGAGTATTCTTCATCAATTGCAGTCCTAACACCATGCAAGGCAGATAGGAAAGCATCTTTTTTCAGGTCTAATATGTCATTAAGCTTCTTAAAATAATGGAGGACAATTTCTTTGTCACTTTGGATAATTTCCTCAAAATGAGATTTCTGCTCCTCTAACTTTTCAATAAGCAGACAAACTTCTATCCAGTGATTGTCAGTCAGCTGCTCGAGAAGTTTTGGGGGAGTATCCTTTTCTTTGACATAGGCACTGAGAAGGTCGTCTATGGGATGGCCATGGTGCTGGCCTATGGTAAGGCAGTGGCCACACACCAGCTGGCGGTCTAACAGGCAGTAAACATTGAGTGGCTGGCTCGAGTGTTCAGGGCAGGTGACAACATCTGGGTGTTCTTCTTGCTGGTATTTTTCAATTATAGCTCTCAGGGCAAAATTGATAGGTAAAGAGTCAATACCAGGGGGAGGGATTTCAACTGTGCTTCTGCAGTTAGGACACTTCAGAGGAATTCTTATGGGTCTCCACATGTAAAAGTTACCAGATGCCTGAAGAACATTTTCCAGACAATTTCTGCAAAATGTATGGGAGCATGGTAATACTCGAGGATCCTCGAATATACTATAACAAATGGAGCATGTTAGTTCTTCCTCAAAATTATGCATTTCCTGTAAAGGAAAAAAAACAACTGAATTTACCCCGAATTGCTAATCATTTAAAAGATACAGTATTTAACAAGAACCAAATACAACAAAGAATTAACAGAGATCATCACTTACGGTAAGTTTATTTTTGTTTTTGTGGAACAATGAGGGTTAAGTGACTTGCCCAAGGTCACACAGCTAGTGTCAAGTGTCTGAGGCTAGATAGATTTGAACTCAGGTACTCCTGAATCCAGGGCTGGTGCTTTATCCACTGCACCATCTAGCTGCCCCTTAAGGTAAGTTTAAGACTTCCTAATCTCATGTAATACTCCAAAAGAGCCGATATCTAACCTTAACGTAGGGCCAAAGTTCATCAAACTAAAAATACTCCAATTAGATTTTTTAAATGAAATAAAAGGTTCTAAATTTAAATGTTTTTCATTTTCCTGTATAACCAAGATTACTGGTGTGTGTGTGTGTGTGTGTGTGTGTGTGTGTGTGTGTGTGTGTGTGTGTGTGTGTGTGTTTTAAATTGAGGATCAAGGTTGCCAGTCAATAAGCCTGTATTAGGCATTTACTATGTGTCAGGCACTGGATACAAAAAGGCAGATCATCCATATCCCAGCCCTCAAGGAATGAATTATAGAAGAACATGAAAACAATCAGGCATATAAGAGACAGGAGAGAGAGAAGAGATGGAAAGTATTCTCAGAGTGGAAAGCACTGGCAGCTAGAGGGATCTGGAAAGGTCACCCACAGAAAAGGGATCTGGAACAGAGAAAGGAAGGAACCAGGGCACTCCAAGGAGCAGAAGTGAGAAGGGAGGCCACTGCTGTCACGGGAACAGCCGGGACAAATGCAGTCACATTCAAGGGACAGAGAGTAGGCCCATGTAGCCGCATTGAGGTGTCAGTGAGGAGAGTGACGTGTTAGAAGGCTGGAAAAGGCCAGATCCTGAAGGAAACTGGGAGTCCCATGTATAGAGGGAGTGGATGGGGATGACACAGACCTATGTCTATGGGGGGGAATCACTTTGCAGAAGCCTGGAGGACAGACTGCAAGGGGCCTCCACTCCATTAGTCCACTGAGCTTGTTACCATGGTCGGGGCAGAGGGGAGGGGCTGAACTAAGGCTGGGGGCCACATAATAAGGAAGAAGGGACACGAGACGTGCCAGTGGAGTGACAAGATTGGACGGGGATGGCATTTATGGAGAGACTGGGGAGGGCAGAGGGCCACTGGCTTGAGGGCCTGGGAGCACGCAGAGTGGGGTCATTCTCAACAGAAACAGCCCCTGTTCTGGCCATGTGGAGTTTGAGGTGCCTATGGACGACTAATTCAAGATCCTCTTGTCTCTGACATTCCCTCCAAGGCACTCAGACTGGTGCCAGAAAAATGCAAAAATGTCCTAAAGAGACCAGATGTGCCCCATTAAAAAGCCCTCGAAGAGCTGGACTCTGGGTTTGGCTCAGAAAGTGAGTGGGGTTTAACAGTGAAAGTGAATAACTGAGGCAGACAATCAGCAGAGATTTGTAATCAGCCAAAGTGAAACATTCCACATTCCACTCAGACCCCACCCTCAGGGATGGTTTTTAGCCTCCCTTGGTCCTACCTTCCACCCAGTTAAGTGACTCCCTTCCAAACAACTGCATCTATTGTTCCCCTCAATAGTCCACAACACGCACCTCCCACTGAAGCCTGCAATAGGGACCTTTTCCTAGTAAGGAAACCTAGGGGCTGATTCCGGAGTCCCCGGCAAGTGCAGAGGGGAGCTTGGAAGGAGGGTGGCAGCTACCAGAGTCCCAACCCCTGCTGTCTCTCCAAGGCTGCCTAAGCCTAGGTGCAAAGGCCCTTGTGCCTGAGCTGGGCCCCTCTGGGGCAGGTCGGCCTCCTCCATCAGGGGCCATTCTTTGTCAAGCACCCACAGGATCCTGAGACTTGGGGCTGAAAAGGGTCTTGTGATACAGAAAGAAATGAAGGCCTGAGGAGGGGAAAGTCCCCCAAGGTGTCAACCTCTAGTTTTCTGACTACAAAAGCAGGCTGAATTTATTGGGGAGTTAGGGAATGGGGTGGAAAAGCTGAGGTGGAAAATCTTTCTGGAGTCCCTGAAAACTGCTCTTTTCTCTCCAAAAACCTGCCCCTCTGTGTCTGCTGACACCTCCATCATCCTCAGTGACCCAAATACTAAACCTTAACTCTTCTCTCTACCTCCCCCAAATCCATCCAATCAGATCCCAAGCCCCCTGCCCTCCACCTCAGCATTTTGAGTTCTTCCTGCTTCTCGGGTCTATTCTCTCTCTTTTTTTTTTGGCAGGGCAATGAGGGTTAAGTGACTTGCCCAGGGTCACACAGCTAGTGTCAAGTGTCTGAGGACGGATTTGAACTCAGGTTCTTCTGAATCAAGGGCCGGTAGTGCTTTATCTACTACCAGCTAGCTGCCCGGTAGGTCTATTCTTTTGGCAATCCATCCTCCCCACAACAATGCAAGTAATCTTTGTAAGGTAGTGCCTTGAGAACCGCTAAATGGAAGAGGATAGAGCTTTGGCCCTGGAGTCAGGAAGATCCTAGTTCAAAGCCAGCCTCAGAAACTTACTAGCTGTTGCCTCGGTTTCCCCTTCTGTAAAGTGGGAATAATAATAGCATCTATTTCCCAGGGTTGTTGTAAGGATCAAATGGGGTAAATAAAAATGGAGGCTTTATAAAGAACCAACGAGGGGCAGCTAGGTGGCACAGTGGATAGAGCACCGGCCCTGGAGTCAGGAGTACCTGAGTTCAAATCTGGCCTCAGACACTTAACACTTACTAGCTGTGTGACCCTGGGCAAGTCACTTAACCCCAATTGCCTCACTAAAAAAGAAAAAAAAAGAAAAAAAAAGAACCAACGAGGGTTAAAACAAATAATCAGTTTCCTTTAAGTGGTTTGTAATTTTGAGGGGTGGGAAACTGTGCAATGATACTATTAAGCCAGAGGATTGATTAAAAGTGGCTTCTTTTTGACATGGGGTTTAGGACAAGACAGATGTATCAAGGAGTGAAGGGACTATTAATTTTAAACTGGCCAACTAGCTTTCAGGATGGACACACCTAAGAAGTGTGGGGAGATAAAATTCTATGGCAGGAAAGTCAGGCCTGGCTACTACCTGAGAGAGGAGACTCCAGAGGTCAGGACAATCATTCTAAAAAAAAAAAGAAAAGAAAATCTCCACCCCTTTCAGGAATCTTTCCCCACCCCAAAAGGGACTTTCCATTTTCAGGTGGTGACTCCATCAATCCTCAATAAAAGCTTCTGCCTGCCTTCCATTCTGGGAGGAAGATGTCTTTAAGCCATCTCCTCCCCTTGAGGCTGTCTTCCATTTCCCTCTAGTCACTTTCTCTAGTGCCCAATAAAGGACCATTTTAATTCTAACTGGACTGTGTTCAAGATTGTAATTCTTTACAGAGGAATACCTAAGGACCCCCACCCACCATTTTCCCCATGACATCTTTGAAGTATCATTTTTTCACGCTTTCTTGATTTTTCTTGTTTGTTTGGGGTTTTTTTTTTGCCTAATATGGAAAATGTTTTGCATGATTTCACATGTATAATTGTTTTTTGTTTTTGTTTTTGCAGGCAATGGGGGTTAAGTGACTTGCCCAGGGTCACACAGCTAGTACGTGTCAAGTGTCTGAGACCGGATTTGAACTCAGGTACTCCTGAATCCAGGGTTGGTGTTTTAACCACTGCGCCATCTAGCTGCCCCTCACATATATCATTGATATCACATTTCTTGGGCAGAAGGAAAGAATTCAGAAATCAAAAAAATGAATAAATTAACTAATGATCATTTCTTTTTTGAGATGTGGCTTCTGGGACTTGTCCCTGCCGGACAAATTTCTAGACACTCTACCGAGGTCCCATGTTGGTTGAATAAAATAATACTGCTGAACTCTGGGTGCAGACCAATCAATCAAGTCTAAGAGTCAGCTCAGAAAGAAGAAAACTGTAAAGGAAATTACAAAAGAACTCCTTTTTATAAAAACCTAAGCTATTTAGATTGTAAAATATTTCTCATAGTGCTTCTTAAGACTTCAGTTATTTAAAAAGGAAATTAGCGAATGAATGAAAAGCATTTAAGTGTTTCTTCCGGGTCAGGCACTGTGCCAACAGAGGGGAATGCAGGTTAGTCCCAGACTTCAAGGAGGTTACATCTACCTCTAATTTGGGAAGTCAACACAAACAGGGGCGTGCTGGCTAAGGAGAAGGGTCAGGGATGTCAGAGGAATAGGGACACAATGTAGTCATTCAGTGAGGTGAGTTTTCTGGTGGTAAAACATATTTTCCAAAAGTATAAAAGGGGGTAAAATATATTTTGCCCCTAAAATGACAAGCTCATGGCAGGGTTCATCCACATTCCATACCAGCCAGGAGCCTGCTGAGCCATAGGTGCGTATCTGAGACAATTCCTCTATTAAAGCATGCTAGAAAAGCTTCCGTAACCGGGCACCACAACAGATGACATTCACTGACTTGCAAGTTAATACATGCTAGAATTGAAACTCTACCTACACAGTTGAGAAGTAAAAGAAAAACCACCCACGAAAAAGCAACCTGGCTGGTGGCTGTCCTAGCCCTTTTCGATCCCTGGGTTTGGCCTGATCTTTGGGAGGCAGGCCTTGTTTTGGGATCCTCTCTAAAATGACCTAGTTCAGTGATTACAACTAATCCTATCCTCTGTCCCAAGGATTAAAGGATTAAAAAAAGTCAAACCCTCAATGTTTGGAAATGACTCAGGGAGGCTAGGGATTCTTCGAGGATTCAAGCAGGCAGAAGAAGCCACTTTCTAAACTCAAAGAACCACCTTCCATACACAGCTTCTGCTGCCTTAAACTAAGTTTTTGCCTCTTGATTCAAGAAAGATTTTTGTCATCCTGGAAACTCAGGGCAAATTAAGCGCTTAATAAATCCCTGTCACCAGCCAAAACAATCTGGGACACCAACATGGACAGACACACACACACACACACACACACACACACACACACACACACACACACACCCTGCTCTAAAAGAACATCAGTCACTTCCCATCTCTGGCCTCAGTTTCCTTATCTGTAAAATAGGAAGATTCAATTGGCCTTGACGCCTAAGGTCCTCTAGACCTACACGCCTATAACTTCCTATTATAAGCATTTCTCCCAGATATCCTATTTACTCTTCCCATGATGAGTTCTGGGAATGAGAGGTGTTCTTTCTTAAAGATACATAAAGTAGGACTTCTAGAATTCTGATACAAAAGGTAATAGGTTAGTGTTTACGCAGATATCCCTATAATCTTTTGGTGCATTCATTAAGCATAATTTAAAAGTCGAAGTCTAGTTTTCAAATAATTTTGTTAGGCTTCTTCCATGACACAAAAAGACAAGTACAGATGATTTAGTTGCTGTGCATACTTCCCTTAGCCTGTTAAGCCTCTTTCCTTTATAATCTATTTCAGACAAGAGAATGAATACAGGGCTGTTAGCATAGGACCTCCACAGCGAGCCACAAAACCCATTTTGTGAAAAAACCCAGATTGGTGACTTACATTTCCTTCTCTCACCTCACACAAAAAGAAGGAAAAACAATTGGGCTAATAACTCGGTACTGGATGTTATTTTAGAAACAAATAGCGCTTACTATGAAGCTTCCAAGGGGAAATAAACTATTTGCTAATTGTCATTAACAGAGCCCTAAAAATTCCCTTGGATAATACAAAATGTAACTTATAAAGTAAATTTACCACATTTGGAAGAACTCACATTTCTCAGATCCTAGGTTCAGAATCATAGTTCACAGGGCTGGAAGAAACTTACAAATAAAATTTAGACCCCCCCCCTGTTTCAAACCATACAGAGGTTGGAGGCCGGTTGTGATCTGGTCTTCTAAATAGAAGTTGGTTTTGTTTGTTTGTTTTTCAAAGTTTCCTGAAACTAGTTTACTGTAGTGTTAAGAAGGCAGTACCTAACATGGTCAGGCATCTTTTTCCTGAGTTAGTAACGCATGAAATGCCACACTATCTAGTCACTTATATGGGACAAGACCATTAGTAACATAGTAACCAGCACCTTCCCCAAACATGGGTCTTTGAAACTCATTCCTCTGCCCTGACATAAGGCCAGATTTCCAGATAGCAATTTTTCAGGCATATAACAAAGAAATGGACAGAGAATATCCCATCTGTGACTTCAACAGTGAAAAACTTCAAATCGAAATGCCTAGTATAAATTGTTCATGCCATCTTGGAAATTGAAAATGTTTTGCTGGATACTAGTTCAGCATCTAAGTATGATGATACTATTAAAGAATGACTTCAGAATTTTGCATGTACAGTGTGGCCTATGTAAAAATGTCTTCTTTACCAGCCAGCATGGGTGGTTGAGGAAGACCTCAAGTCTCACATCCTCTGTTGGTACCAGATTTCCCATTGAACAGCTATGGGTTTGGAAGTCAGCAGACCTGAATTTACACACTATCTGTGGACCCCGGAGACAATCACTCACAACCTCCCTACCAGTCAGTTTTCTCATCTGTAAAATGATCCCAGAGATCTGTCAAACTGTAAGTCCAATCAAGTAATAAATCACACCAAGCAACACCAAGACAAAATCTACTCTAGTTCTCAGATTGGAATCTCAAGTGGAATCTTTCTTTAAAAGGGCAGATTCCCTACAGATTGTAAAGCCTACCTTTTTTGCATATGGCTAAACACTAATTGAAGATAACTTAATGGACATAACATAAAAAGGTTTAGCAAGAATATTTCACTACCCACTCTTCTGTTCAAAGTAAAACTTCTTTGTAAATTTTAATATACTGGTACTTTATTGCCTTTTATCTATAAATATAAGTAGCTATAAAACATTAATTACATTTTATAGCCTCCAGAGGAAGACAAATGATACTAGTCATATTTTTAAAGTCTCAGGGAAATGCCTGGGGACATATAGGGAGGAAGAAAGAGGCCTGGGAACAGACTCAGGACATGCCCCCCCAGACTGGGGCTCACACCCTTGTTCCCTTCCACCCACACAGGCTAAAGCACCCAGCGTTTTCTCATTCAGAATTGTTCATCTACCACTGGTACATTAGGAATGCCTGTACACAGAATTACAAGACACATTTTGGGCATTGCCAAGAAACTGTTGTCTAATTCTGTCATGGGTCTATTTAGTAGAAAGGTTTGCTGGGATTTGGGGGTTTTTGACTCAGTCACATTCAAGATGTGATGACAATTTCAACACAGCCCCAAACTTCTCACAACCAAGTCCATCAAGATTCCTCTTAAGTATTTTCCATTTGGATCTGGCTGTAACCTTATTTCCTCTAAAACAAACAAACAAACTAAACTTAAAAAGCTTCAACACTGCAATCAGACCCCAAACTGAGAATTTTAACATTTTAACATCAATTTTAATGGACAAAGCAAAATACCCAGCAGCCTTCCTCTGGGCATCAGACTGACCCAGACCAGGAACAGAAGCCCTTCCCCCTCACACAGGGCACACTCTCTGCCCTCCAGGCCACACACTTGACATTCTCAGGTGGTTCCCAGAACTCACCTCCTTTGTACAATCTCGACCTAGAACCTCTTCTTCACCCAGGCTGGAGCCTTCCTGTGCCCGTGTGCCTCCTCTCCCCTCTCAGCTCTTCATAGTCTTAACAGAAAAGGAAAACCAAGGATCTTCAGCCTTCGAGAACCAGCCCTTAGTGGAGAGACCAGGCAGTCCCACGTCCTCAAGGGCAGAGATCCCCAAGAAGCCAGCACCGAGAGCAGGAAGGGGGGGCCAGGGAGCTCAGGACCTGCCCACTCCCATTTTCCTTTACCAAGCGCCCACCAGGTGCTAGGCACTGTGCTAAGGGCTGGGGAACAGGTGGTATTTCTGGAGCAGGCTCTGGATTCAAAGCCCACAGTCTGTGGTTCTCCACAATACTGACTCCTCCCCCAACAATCCTTGACCATATGGGTGGCAAAGTTCCTGCTAAAGAGTCCAGCAGTGGATAAAGCACCGACCCTGGATTCAGGAGGCCCTGAGTTCAAATCCAACCTCAGATACTTGACACTTACTAGCTGTGTGACCCTGGGCAAGTCATTTAACCCCCATTGCCCCGCAAAAAAAAAAAAAAAAAAGGAGTCCAGCATCCCATGAACCTGCAATTCCCGGGGTCAAGAACCACGGTCTAGAGGCGCCCCCCAGCCCTTCCGTCTGCAGGGGCTGGCATGGGGGCCCAGGAGCCCATGTGTTTTCAGTCCTGATCCAGCCCTGTCTCCCCTGTCCCCAGATGGGACTCTGCCTCTAAGGGAAGTCCTAAAGCTGAAATGAAACACAAAGGTCTAGGGGGATGTTTTATGGTGCTGGGGTCTCCAGCCCCCAGAAAAGGGTGGGGTTGTTGTACTGGGGGTGAGGAGGGTGAGGGGGAGTGGAGATCAGGTAAGGGACCCGCTGAAGGGAGAAGAGAGGAAAGTGGGCATGAGAGAGATGGAGTGCGGAGGAGGAAAAGAATGGGGAGACAGAGGCATGGGGGGGCAGAAGCTGAGGGGGCGGCGGGGGAGGGGGGAGAAACAGGTAGAGGGGGAGACAGAGGGGGGGAAGGAAACAAGTTGGGGTGACCCAAGGGGGGAGACAGTGGTAGGGAGAAATAGAAGCTAGAGGAGAGAGGCAAAGGGGTAAACAGAGGCAGAGGGGGAAGCAGGTAGGGGAATGAAGGCAAAGAGGGGGAGCCAAGCGGGGTCCGCAGGCGGAAGGATAAGAAGCCAAGGGGTGCAGGAAGTGCAGGCAAAGCAGCGGCATGGGGGGGCGCCGGGGCTCCCCTCTTCTTCTCCTCCCCACCAAGTCCAGGTTGCGCCCCAGGCCCCCTCCTCGCCCCCCGCAGACACACTCACCGCAGCCAGCCGCTCTCTTTCCCGGCACATGCAGGGGACACTGGACCGTTCGGCTCCTCCGGGTTAAACTTTGATCCCTCGCTCCGCCCCCGGCTCCGCCCCCAACTCCGCCCCGGCCCGGCCCCGGTCCCTCCCCAGCCTGGGGCCAGGGAGGTGCGCGGGACGGGGCGGAGCTTCCGGGACTCCACGGCGCAGGCGCGGCAGCCCGGGCATTTTTCAACCGCTGGAGATAACTGCTCCCTTCCCCCTCCCACCGCACCCAGTGGAGCCGCGCGCGTCTTTCGAAAGGCAACGGCCGGCCATCAACGGCCGCGGCTGGGGCGGGAGCGGACGCAGGACACCGCGCAGGCGCTGCGCCTGCGCGGAGAGAAGCGGATACATTTCTTCCGCCCCCTCCCCCTCTCCCTGGCGCTTGAGTGCTCGGACCCGGAGGCTAGGCGCGTGCGCTCCGCTTCTCATTCCAGCCGCTGTCAATCACCTGTTGGATAGAGCGCCCGGCCTGTAGGCCGGAAGCTTGGAGTTCCAGTGCACCAGTGTGAGCTGGGTGACCCAGGCTCGGTTTCCCCCGTTGTAAAATGGGTGTATCCACGGCACCCACCTCCTGGGCTTCTCGCCACGCTCAAACGAGTCGATATTTGTACATCGCTCGCCCGCAGCCAACGCGCGCTTCCTCCCCGGGCCCTGCGGCTCCCCACCCTGGGCTCTCCCGGCCGATGCCCCCGGACCCTTCTCATGTTTCAGACTTTTTTTTTTTTTAAGTAAGGCAATTTGGGGTTAAGTGAGTTGCCCAGGGTCCCGCAGCTAGTAAGTGTTAAGTGTCTGAGGGCAGATTTGAACTCAGGTCCTCCTGACTCCAGGGCAGGTGCTCTATCCACTGCGCCACCTAGCTGCCCCACCCGGACCCTTCTCAGAGGATAAAGTATTCTTGTATCATAGTATCATAGCAGGACCCAGAGGAGCCCGACTCCATGGCCACAGTCGGGCCCTGCAACAAACTTTGGTCAATTTCCTTCTGCCGGCCCTGAGCCACGTGCTGGAGCCGCCGAGAAAGGCGCCTGTGATCCGGGAGCCCTGGGTCTGAGTCAGGCAGGAGAGACCGCCTGTGAACAGCTGAAGGATCGGCACCCAGGGGGATCATCAGCGAGGGGGATCGGGTACCGAGGGGGATCAGCAGAGGCTTCTTGCAGAAAGTAGGATTTTAGGCTCTAGGTATAAATTAAGGAAAGAGGAACAATTTCCAGGACCCTGGGTTGAGAACCCTTGTTCTGAGTTCATGACCTCTGCCTCTGCCTGCAGTTAGACCAGAATGAGTTTGAGGAGTCTGGCCTCTTAGGAGAAAGGGATGAGGCTCCTTTCTCTTACTCCGTGGCTCATTAGGTCCCCTTAAGTTTAAGTCTTGGGTGGTCTTGGTCTGCCCAAGTAGAAGGGTACTCGATGTAGACTATGAATCAGGCGTGGGTCAGATATGTCATCCGTACACACAAAGAAATACTAAAACACAAAAGACCAGCACGCATTGACACTGACTTAAAACAAGGCTCAGTTAAGGTATATAAGGAGGCAAATACTTAAACCTTATCAGGAACCTGCAGGAATGCTGATTAGGTATTTTACATGTCACCTTGCCGATGCACTGTCCAAACAATTCCGGGGAAAGGTCAGAGCTAAAAGAGGCCAAGATTGGGACAATGCTAGTCGTCAGTAGCTGTCTCCTCTGATGAAGATTCTACAATTGACTCAGGGCCTTCAGAACTGTCAAACTAAGCCTAGACACACCTAGGGGCCTAGGAAAGGATGCAGGAAGAGGGGAAAGGGGCTGAGGCACCGATCACTCCCCATGGGAGTGGGATTGAGGCTAAGAACACACTCCCTCCACACACCCTGCCACCCCCCTCACAGGGAACTCACTACTTGACAAAGGAATGATTTGGTCCATGAGCCCTAACAAGTAGCTGTTTCTCCTTTTAAAAGATCCAGTGAATGGGAGTGTCCTGGGTATGTGTGGGAGTGTCCTTTGGCTTAGCTGCCAATGTATCATCCTTTCAAAATGCAAGTCCTTCAGCAATGTATAACTGAAAACAGGCCCCCAAGCTCCTGTGGGGTCAACTGGAGCCAGGAAGGGCAACTATGAGTAGGCTCTATGGGAGCAGGGTCCCTTATTACACCTGTAACTCTGACTACCTTTCCCCCCAACCTCCCAAGGACCTGGGATTATCAGGCCTGAAGAGTGTTACATTTCTTTTTTTTTTTTTTTGGTGAGGCAATTAGGGTTAAGTGACTTGCCCAGGGTCACACAGCTAGTAAGTGTTGTGTCTGAGCCCGGATTTGAACTCAGGTATTCCTGACTCCAGGGCCTGTGCTCTATCCACTGCGCCACCTAGCTGCCCCAAGTGTGTTATATTTCATCCCTTCACCCAGCACTCTCTTGAGGGTGTCTCTGCTCTTTGCCAATGACTCCAGCATCTCCTGAGCCCCAGTTCCATTTAACCATTAACAGTCAGATCTACTTTTACAAAGGCATATTTACTTAAAACTTTATTATCACAAACATACAAACCTAACTGATCTTTGCAGGTTCTGCAGAGTTTCAGCCCAGGAATGTCACCCTAGGCTCAAAGAGCCAATTGAATGGGACTCTCCTTTGGTGGAGGTCAGTGCTCTATACCTGCATGAGAGGTGGTGTAAAGGCCAAATTTATTATAGGGAGAGTTAATTGGGTGGCTCACCATAATATTGGGGTTCAGAAAATAATGAGGGACCTCTAGTTCCAAAATTTCCTCCATTCCAAACTGCCTTTTTTTAGTTATTTCTCCCAGGCTAAGAGGAAAGGAGATTAACAGCCTCTTTTCCAAAAACAAACCAGGTTTTATTAATAAAGCCAGGGATAAGGAAATAGGGGAAGAGAAAATGAATAAGCTCCCTGGCTCTAGCAAAGACTGACTCAAACCCCAAACTTGCTTCCAGGTCAGCTAGCTCAAAGAGCTGGCCTCGCTTCCACAAACTCACCACCTGGGGCCTGTACTTTCAATGAGAGTCAGCTGTGCAGTCCCTCTCTGGTGTGCTCCCCAGCTCACCAAAAAAAAGAGAGCTTCCCAGAGAGAGTGTTCCCCTTCCTACTCTCTCTCCCCCTCCCCCAAAGGGGAGGGCCTCAGGGCCAGCCAGGTGTGGCCTCCATCCAATCATCCCCAAGTAGGTACTTAGTTTCTCATTCTCACCCAATTCAAATAATACTAAATCAGGTGGGGCCCATGGGCGTCTGCCAAATTCCATTATTTGATCCCAGTGGGCAGAATTCGTGAGAGCCAGAGAAGAGAGAGATCCAGGCTCTTCTGACTTCCAGCAACAGGAAGACCCACACTTTCAATCTGTCTTCATGTCCATGAAGGGAAAGGGACTTGGGGAAGGAGTTGAAATGCAGAGAAGATGAAAATCTCCATCATATCTCTCTCCCATTTGCTTGGGAAATTTAGCTCTGGGTGAGATCTGGCACTCTCTCTCAGTTGAGCCAAGTTATCTCATTCACAAAAGGAGAGCTCATTCCATCTGTATTGTCTGGCATATGCTCTTACTTGTATCTTTTCTCTGATTTCTGTTTTGCTCTCATTTTGGATAAATGGGCTTATTTGTTATGCGGATGTTCTTTGTGGAACTAGCATCTGGTGAGAAGGAAGTCACGTCTTGGATGTATATCTTGGGGGGCAGCTAGGTGGTGCAGTGGATAGAGCACTGGCCCTGGATTCAGGAGGACCTACCTGAGTTCAAATCCGGCCTCAGACACTTAACACTTACTAGTTGTGTGACTCTGGGCAAGCCACTTAACCCCAAATGCCCCACCAAAAAAAAAATACAAAAACAAAAAATTTAAAAAAAAAAGGATATATATCTTGGGACCTTCCTTTCCCATTGAGAAATAGTGGTCAGGAAATAGCATTGAATCCAAAAATTACTTCTTCTCGACTAACAATATTTAAGGGAACAGAGAGATATAAATCTCTCCCCAGAATGCCCCTCTCGCTGAGGACAACAAAAAGGTTAACCTCTGGCCCCAACCTCCTGCTTCTCTCTTAGCAGGAATCAAAGCTGCCCTTGGAGAACAGTGGGAGGAGATACTAGAAATACTTATTCTTGTCTCCCTTTGGACCACATCAAGACAGACCCATGTGGGCATATACAACCCTACATGGGCAAACAAAAAATCAACCCCAACCCATACCTCCTACATGCCTATTCAGGTAGAGGATAGATTAAATGAACTAGGAGTTCCCTTCCAGCGAATGGATGGATTGATGGATGGACACATGGATGCATGGACGCATGGATGCATGGATGTATGGATGCATGAATGAATGAAATGAGAAGGGTTAATAAATGTCTAAGGATACAAATACAAAACAAGATTGATCCTGTCCTGGAGAAGCTTACATTTTCCTTGGAGCATACAGAAGAGGTAATTGGGGAAGTGTGTTTTGGTTGAGGAAGCCACAGGGATGGTGACTGGCATTTTAAGGGAGTCAGTGGGCACACCCCTTCCCAAATTGATGACTTAATTATTGTTCTCAGAACAAAAGGTGGAAGGGGATATGTCTGGGTGGAGGTGGGGTATGCTCATCAGCAGTGTAGCTGACCAGCTTGGGATGAGAAACATCATGTGGGACAGTTAGATCTAGTGGGCCATGGCCATTTCAGTTGCTGATCTCTGGTTGGTATAGCATAGTCCCAGAGTGGCGGCCCCAAAACCGAGTGGATTAAGTCACCTAGAACATGGGTATTAATTGTGGGAAGTGCCCTATTTGGCCACAGCTGACTCCCAGAAAGATGCTTGGTATTTATGTAGTATTTTTAAATTTTACCTCATAAATTCCCTACTCAGAGTCCAAGTATCATGTTCATTGTACAAATGAGGAAAGAGGCTCAGAGTGACTTGTTTCAGGTCTTACAGATCTCCATGAAATAAAGTGTCAGAACCAGGATTACAGCTCCATCTCCTGGTCACTGAGCCGACTGTTCTTTCTAAGACAGTCCACTGGTTTGACACCATCATTATTAATCACTAGCATTTACATGGCTGCTTTAAAACTTGCAAATCGCTTTATGTTAGTATCTTGTTTGATCCTCGCAACAACTGAGGCAGGGACTCTCATGATCTCCATTTCAGAGGGGGAAACTGAGGCAGAAAGAGGTTAAGGGATTTGCCCAGAGGGCCACAGCTAGTCAGTATCTGTGTTCTCTCCACTGCTGTGTCCTTGCATTTGCTGGTGTAATCATAAAATTATCTTGCAACTTGCATAGAGCTTAGTGGTTTTACTCCGGTTTTGATGTCTTGCATCTCACATTCTTCACATTAGGGGTATGACAGGGGTATGCTGGCAGGACACACTTCGAAGTTTAACCTGCACCACTAATACTTTCAGTTTAGACAATCAACAAAACAATAAATCTTGCCCTGATTTTTAGGGTTAACAGATTTCCAAGATGGATTTAACAATTGGCTCTTTAAGCCAGTTTGAGCTGGTTCTAGCAATCCCCTGGGGAATGGTGAAGATATAGATGATTGTTCCCCTTTTTGAAGAGGTGGAAAGGAGCTCAAGTTAATTGGCAAAGCATCTGTAGCAGGTTTTGCAATATGTCTCATCTCTGTAGCAATGTGAGGAGTCCCAAGGAATGCCACAGGGGCCTCCAAGGAAGTAAGACCACTTGAGCTTGGTGAATTCCCTCCTGGGATGGAGCTTCTCAAGAAGCTGAGAGTCAGGGGAAGAAGTCCTGCCTGCTGCTCAGGGTTGTTGGGGTTGCCATCAATGATCCAGGAGGGATCCAGGAGAGCTGGGGGTGGGTGATCATTGCTGATTTCCAGAGATGGGCCCAATGTATGGGGGATGGACGATGGCCCAGCATCCAATGCCAGACAGGATGGAGCCTGATCCAGGCCGAGATGGGGCAGGCATCAGGGACAGCCCTTCTATAGCCCGCTCTGATTTTGAAGCTGATCCCGGGGAGTTCCAAGAATGCAGTCCCCTTCCTTATTATTTCTCCCTCCTGGCTGGGAGGAGACTCATGGGGGAACGAAGAGAGATAACGGGGCACAGCCACATCAGTTTTACTTTGCCACAGTTCCTTTAATAGTTATTTGCTATAGCTATGTGGCAACTGAAAAGTCCATCATCTAAGACTTATAAATGAGGAGATTTCTCAAACATGGACAATGGAGATAAGAGATCACTTACCTTAGTCCATTTGGAACATAAACTAGGCCACAAGAAGTCACTAGGTGGTGGACAGAGAGCTGGCCTCCAAGGCCCAAAGCACTAGGTTCCAGTTCTGCTCTCATGTGCTTGGTGGTATGACCCTGGACAAGTCACTTAACTTTCCAGTGTTCTAAGCTATACCTATTTTGACAGAGAGAGCTCTTTACCCAGGAGTTCTTTATGCCAGTGAAATAAGTCCAGCCCCTCTCCCTATTATAGACCCTATCCCTAGACCTATATTGAATCTAGAGGCCTAACTGAAGGGCTGTGGGAGGAAGAAGTCTGAGTCTGTGGGCTCACATCACATACCACCCTTTGGCGAACAGTGGACCGGTGTGACCTGGATAACCTCTGACAGGGCCCGTTGGTTGTCCACTTGAGGGTATTGTCATCTAGTGACAACATGTATTCTGGGCATGAAGCAAGGGGTAGCAAGTGTGGACCCAACCCACATCTATCGGCCCCAAGGAACGAGAGAGCTCGTCTTCTGACGCTTTATCTTCTCAGCTCCGGAGTGTAAAACTAACCCCAACGGTTTCTGAGTTTAAGGAGAAAACATTTCACCACAGTCGCTTCACCTTCTGGGAGGCACGGAATAGATTTTTCTCTAATTATTCTGACACATGTTTTGAAGATCTTAATCCCATTGAATCCAATAGAAACCCTTTTCTTTAAGGGATTCTCAGCCAGGTTTGATGGCCCATCCCTGCAATCCCTGCCTATAGGAAGCTAATGCTGGTGGATCTTTGGCGCTGAGGTGATTGGGTGTATTAATGAAGTCTGGCTCGGATGCAGTGAGACCCTGGGAGGTGGGGGTTGGGATGCTGCCTGAGGAAGAGTGAGACCAGCCCAGGTCACAAAAACAGGGCAGGTAAAGCTTTCATGCTGAACCCCTGAGTGGTCACCGCACTTCTGGCCTTGGGGAGATTAGACTCCAACAAAACAAAAAGGAACACGATTCCTGCTGGCTTCTCAATGATATGTTGAGCTCATTATTGAGGAGGATACCACTATTTTCAGTTCACTGGCTGTTTCATTTCTTTTTCTTTCTTTCTTTTTTTTGGTGAGGCAATTGGGGTTAAGTGACTTGCCCAGGGTCACACAGCTAGTAAGTGTCAAGTGTCTGAAGCCAAATTTGAACTCAGGTCCTCCTGAATCCAGGGCTGGTGCTTTATCCCCTGCGCCACCTGGCTGCCCGCTGCCCCAACTATTGGATTCTTAACCACTGAAGGATGAAGTATCACAGAAGGACCCCTCTCCCTACACTTCAACCAGGAAGGTGAGCCTAAAAACACCTGCATCCCACCAGAATGTGAGCAATGATGGTGCCTACTGTGTGCGTGTGCCATGCTAACTTTTTTGGAAGGCATAAAGTGATGTGAAGCATGGTCAGTGATATATTGAAAAGCTTTATGATCTAACTGGGGAGAGAAGTGGATTTGATTCAATTCACAGGCCCTGAAAAAATGCCTAGTATGGGAAATAAGACAGATTCTGCCCCAAAGGCAGTTACAATCCAACATGAAACAAGTAAAAGCAATGCCCAGCAATGCTGATTGCCCAGTCCTCCTGAGGGTACCAATATGACGAATAACAGGGTTGGTCACCTGAGCTTTGCTGTCACCGTTCCAAATGGACCCAAAGCTGCAGAGGAAGCAGAGACAAGGAGGAGCCGTGAGCCATAAAGATCTAGGCTGGGGCAGCTAGGTGGCGCAGTGGATAGAGCCCCGGCCCTGGAGTCAGGAGTACCTGAGTTCAAATCTGGCCTCAGACACTTAACACTTACTAGCTGTGTGACCCTGGGCAAGTCACTTAACCCCAATTGCCCCACCAAAAAAAAAGAGATAAAGATAAAGATCTAGGCTGCGTATGGAAGATACATACAACGAGCTCATAATATTGTCAGAAAGACAACCAGAAAGGTGAGTTTGTTCCACCATCAATCAAAGCACGAGACAGGGAAACTATGATTGACAAAGGTGTTGGCTCATCTGTTATCATGGAGGACGTCTCAGACAAAGTCAAAGGGAAGGCGATATTCTCCATGAGTGTTGTCCTCCAGATACTCCTGTTTGCTGGTGACATCCTACCTCGAATTCCTTCAGGGTCTTTTCAGTAAGAGCCACAGCATCTCAAAGGAGAACAGCCCACAGGTAACCAAAATATGGCTTATTCCAGAAGACCAACCTCTCCAACCCAACACAAAAAGGCAAGAGGTTCTAGGCAGTTCATCCTCCTTGACCCTCCAGCACTCAGCCATGTCTTGTCTCTGTCTTCACTCTCTCTGTCCATATCACTCAATGTAGATTCTAGTTGAAGTCATCGCTGACTGCCAGGTCATTTGCCCTCCTTCCTTAAGGAGTTCAATACCTCACTTACAGTCTTCTTCTCCACCCTGGCTATTGTCCTCATACCTCAGGACTTAACTACATATACAAAAGCAGCCTTTCAGACTCCTTGACCTCCTAAATTAGTGACCTCACCAGTCATGACAGATTGCATCTCTCTATCTCAGCCAGCCATGATGCTCATACCTTGGGACTCCGAATCACCAGTAACTGCCCTTCCACCATTATCTAGAACTCTATTTTTTATCCATCTGTCTCTCCTTACTCTTCCTAAATCTGCTCTTTAAGTAAATGCCAATCCTTCGCTCCTATGCATTCTCATATTCTATCACACTTTGCCTGCCTTGCAGACTGGATCCTATGGTTTACCAGTTAACCAGTTCAGCTCCACTATGTTTGCTTTTACCTTTGAATTCCTTGCTTCTTTGTACCCCTTCTTCTTTTTTTTTTTTTTGCAGGGCAATGGGGGTTAAGTGACTTGCCCAGGGTCACACAGCTAGTAAGTGTCAAGTGTCTGAGGCCTGATTTGAACTCAGGTACTCCTGAATCCAGGGCTGGTGCTTTATCCACTACACCACCTAGCTGCCCCTTCTTTCTCTGCTTCTCCCTTCCCAATTCTCGGTCTTGGGATAGCCCCGATACCATTTTCCATGCCAACTTATTTGTTGAAAACCTTTGGTTCACTATATATTTGTTATCTAACCTAAACTGGACCCTCTCTGGTATGCAACAATCCTTTGATTGCTTCTTTGCCTCCGTATCACACCTCCCACATATGTGTCTTATTGTACATAGTTCATACATATGCTATATATATTATAAATACATCATGTGTATACCCACATGCAAATGCACAATGCACACATATATTCATACATACGCATGTGTATGTACACATACGTGCATACATATGTCTTGGTCTTCCTGCAGCTTCCTAACCCTAGAAAGCCCCACACCTCTCCTGGATACTTTCTTCTCCCTTGGCTTCCATGATCCAACTCTCTTCTGAGTCCTCTCCTAAATGTTGGATAGTTCCTTCACTCATGCCTTTATTGGCTCATCATTGACCTCCAAAAAACCTGAGTGTCAGTAGACATAAATCTATGTATATTTATCATACATATGCATGTGTGTACACATATACATATATGTATATATAAATAGAACTGATCCCTCAGTTAATAGTGTTCTTTCTCTCCTCAAACTGCTCCACATTTACTCTTCGTACATGTTGTATCTCCCGGGGGCAGCTAGGTGGCGCAGTGGATAGAGCACTCACCCTGGAGTCAGGAGGACCTGAGTTCAAATCTGGCCTCAGAAGCTTGACACTTACTAGCTGTGTGACCCTGGGCAAGTTACTTAACCCCAATTGCCTCACCAAAAAAAACCAAACCAAAACAAAACCCACAAAAAACATGTTGTATCTCCTACTGACAGGTATGCTCCCTGTCTCTCCTCCCCCTCTTTCTGCCCAATCTCCTGGCCCCGGTCTCTTGCATGCAAAGGGGCTACAACACATTGGTTGATTCAACATATTTTTCACAAACAGTAACAATAAAAGGTAAGTTGGGATTTTAAAATTTTCAGTCATACTTTAATGTCATTCTACTCACTAGTTATTCCAAAATTTTTCAAAGTGAAAATAAAATTAGAAAGAGAGAAGACCTATATGAGAAAAATCAATCTGGACCACTGTGTTTAAAATAACTTATTTGAGTGACAGCTTTAGTGAGGAAGGGAATACTGGAAATTAAGTTAAATCTAATTCCTTCATTTGAAAAGGAAAATCTTTCATAAAAAAACAACAAACAAATAAGCAGACAACTAGACAATAAAGCCTGATATTTATACATTTTTGTTCCTAGATGCATTTTTTTTTTCATATCGTCGATGGCTCAATATCACATCGATGAGTTCCAAGTGACAAGCTTCCTGGCATAATTTAATCTTTCGGCTCAATTTGTGGCAGGGGTAGTCTATCACTATCATAAATACATGATGTAAAAGGCATGTTAAAAACAAAAATTAGAACTCAAAGAATTTTCATTATAACCTAGAGGCATAAAAATACAGAAGTTTTGGAAATCCCTAGGGAACTAGAAAAGAGCTAACCATGATAGAGATGATACTAATTATCATGTGATGATGCTTCGGATTTCTTTCTTTCTTTCTTTCTTTCTTTCTTTCTTTCTTTCTTTCTTTCTTTCTTTCTTTCTTTCTTTCTTTCTTTCTTTCTTTCTTTCTTTCTTTCTTTCTTTCTTTCTTTCTTTCTTTCTTTCTTTCTTTTTAGTGAGGCAATTGGGGTTAAGTGACTTGCCCAGGGTCACACAGCTAGTAATTGTTAAGTGTCTGAGGTCGGATTTGAACTCAGGTCCTCCTGAATCCAGGGCCAGTGCTCTACCCACTGCGCTACCCAGCTGTCCCTGCTTTGGATTTCTTAACGAAGCAGTGAAACAGACCAGTTTCAACAATTCATCTCAGGTTCCACACGATCCTCCAGATTCTTATCTCATACCTTCCAGTCATACTGAACTACTCAGGCACCATAGTTTGCTCTAGTTCTCCTGTCTCCCCCCTCTCTTTCTTTGCTCTTCTGCTCTAGGTTTAGGGGTTTGTGTATTTGTCACCTCTGGAGACTGAATACAAATACAAATCGCCTTTGGTTTTGATGTGTGTTTGTCTAATCAGCTTCTTTCCAAGTCTTCCCACATTTCTGGCAATGCTGGATGGTGCTTCTTCATATTCTTCTTTGATTTTGGCAAAGCTGATGGACCCGTTCAAGGGGGCCACAAATAGTCATTGAACAAGGGCACTGAGCTCAGGGCCAAGCAGGGCCCGGGTTTCCTACAGGTGGTGGTTATGATGTAGAATATGTGTGTGCATTTACAGGTGTGAAATGTAATCCTTATGAATATGAATTCCTCTTTTATTGAACTATAATAATTCATAGAGGCCAGAGAGAGGTGCTTATTTAGATCTATTTGCAGGATGGTGTATTATTGGGTAGAGATAAGAGTGGATTTGGGATTTAGTTCAATGACTGGTAAAGACCAAATGAGAAAAAAATAAATATATATATGCAAAGCACATTAAGCAAATTTGGCCTCAAGACACTTGACACTTACTAGCTGTGTGATCCTGGGCAAGTCACTTGACCCTCATTGACCCACAAAAAAAAAAAAAGGCGATTAGGCATTCCTCAGGAACACCTCCTCCTCGAAGGGCATATAATCTGTGACCCCACTGCCAGTAGGGGTCTTTGGTCTGAGAGAGACAACCAAATGACCGTCCTTTTATTAAGAATTTGCCAGCCTATTAATAAAATTATTAAATTACCCAGAAACTATGTCTCTCATTTTTAAATCATCACTCCCCAAAATGAATGGCTTCAGACCTGACTGACTTCATTTACTGCTCTCTCACCATCAGTCAGTGACTTCTCCTTCTTTGAGGTTCATGCTATCCAAATGTATCACCAAATTTGGACACTGGTAGCTATTAGCTATGACCTGTAGGACACTTTCTTTCCTTTCTCAGGGAGATCCGTGGCTGGCTCAGTCTTTTCTCCCTGACTCCTGTGCTCCTACCAGGGGATAATAACATAGATATTGATGCTTCCCCAAACACCCTAACTTCCCAGTGCCTCAATCTACACAATTCTCATGATCTGCTTCTTGACTCCATGTCAGAGACACACAGAGATGGTCATAGCCTTGATCTTCCCATCACCCACAAGTGTTTCATTTTCATTTTCAAGAACTGCAAAATTCCTTGATCTGACTATAATTTATCATTCCATCTTACCTCAATTCCCTCTGTTCATTCCCTGGTCCTCACCCCTGCACAGCCTACACTTGCCTCCCTTCACCACCGTGATTTCTTGGTGAACAAACCCAATTCTTCTCTTCCTTTGAGTCCCTTGTCACTGATTTTGCCCTACCCAGCCTCAGTCTTCATTTACTCCCACCATTCTCCAACTTTGTTCCTATACTCTTGCTAGGAGCAAAGCTGCAGAAATCATGAAACTAGGCTGACCAGGCTCTACAAATTGATGTCACCAAATTTCAAATGGACCCCAAATGATTCACTATTGCACTCTCTGTAGTAGCTGTTCCAGATTTTCTCATCTCTAGTCAAGCCCCCCACAACAACACCTCTTCATCCCCCAACTTCAGTCTCAGGAGAGGAGGACCGTCACCAAAAAAACTGAAGCCATTTGGCGAGAGCTTCCTCTTTTCTCCTCATGTCACCCAGACATCTCCCCCCACTATCTCTTTCACTTCTGTCTCAGATGAAGATGTTGTCTCTCTTTTTATGGGCAAAAACCTCTAGAAGCACCTTTGACCTCATTCCCTCCCCTCTCCAGTAGATTGCCTCCACTCTCATCCCTACTGTCTTTCTTTAATCTTTAGTCTCTATCTGCTGGCTCTTTTCCAGCTACCTACAAACATGTTCATGTCTCTCCCATCCTTTAAAAATCCTCACTTGCTCCTATTATTCCAGACACCTGCCATCCTGCATATCTCCTTCCCTTCTCTGCTCAGCTCCCCTTAAGAAAGCCTTCTACACCAGTGCCTTTTCTCTCCAAATCTTAGTGATCTCCTAATTGTCCAATAGAATGCTGGTCTTTTCTCAAGCCTCTCCTTTTTGGACCTCTCTGAAGACTTTGTTCTTGTTGATCATCTCCTTCTTCTGCTGGATACTCTCTCCTCTAGGTCCTCATGATTCCTCTCTCCTGGTTCTCTTCCTATCTGCCTGATTGCTTCTTCTCATTCTCCTTTACCAGGTCTCCACCTATGTCCTAACCACCAACCGTGGTAATCTCTGAAGGCTCTGTCCAAGGTTCTTCTCTTCTCCCTCTATACTCTTTCACTGGATTGATCTACTCGGCTTCCATAGATAGGCTCAGTGAACTCTATGTAACCAGCCTGAGCTTCGATCAGGCACCACCATCTGTTCTTTGGACATTTGCTCAAACTGCATGTCCAAAACACGACTCCCTTCATCTTCCTCCTCAAAACCCTCTCAATCTGAACTTTCCTATTTCAATTGAAGGCAGCACCATTCTCCCATCTGCCCAGGCTCATCACTGCCTTGTCATGTTCAACTCCTCACACTCAATCACCCTACATGTCCCCTCCGCCGCCAAATCTTGTCATGACATCTCTCCTAAATAACCTCTTCTCTCTATGCTGTGGCCAGCACACAAGTTCAGGTCTTCGTCATGTCTCTCCTAGATTCCAACCTTCTAACTTGTTTCCCTAAAGCAAGCCTCTCTCCAATCCAATCCATTCTCCACTCAGATCCCAAGGTGGTTTTCTCAAAATGTTACACCTCGGGGCAGCTAGATGGCGCAGTGGTTAAAGCACCGGCCCTGGATTCAGGAGGACCTGAGTTCGAATTCAGACTCAGACACTTGATACTTACTAGCTGTGTGACCATGGGCAAGTCACTTAACCCCCATTGCCTAAAAAAAAAAAAAAAGTTACACCTCCCTTTCCTCACAACTCAGTATACTCTAGAAATCCTCTTCTCAACCTGTCCCCTTCCTACCATTCCAATCTTCTTTGAAACAGTGCCTCAGCCACACGGGTTGGCTTGCTGGTCCTCACACACGACATTCCATCTTCCTTCTCTCTTCTTTGGACTAGCTGTCCTCCCTCCACCACTTGATATGCTGTCTCCTCACCTTTGCCTCTTAGTTACCTGGCTTCCTTCAAAACTCTTCTCAATTCTCACTTTTGCAATAGGTCATTACCAGCCTCCCTCCCCACTACTAGTGCTGCCCCCCCCCTTTGAGATGACCTGCCATGTCTTCTGTGTGGATCCGGTTTGTACCCATTCATTTGTGAATTCTTTGGCAGTATGGACTGCTTTCCCCTTTCTTTGTATTCTTCACACTTAGCACCGTGCCTGCCACATAGGAAGAGTTTAACAAATGTTAGCTGAGGCAACTGAACTAAGTTGCTCCTTCATGGTTCTGAAACCCAGAAGAGTAAGTTGTTACTCAGATGCCATTATTTTTAGATGCTCTTTCCCTTCTGAGCCAAAATATTCAACAGGGGTCTTTTTTTTTTTTTTTTTTTTTTTTTTTTTTTTTTTTGCAGAGCAATGGGGGTTAAGTGACTTGCCCAGGGTCACACAGCTAGTAAATGTCAAGTGTCTGAGGTCGGATTTGAACTCAGGTACTCCTGAATCCAGGGCCGGTGCACCACCTAGCCACCCCCATCAACAGGGGTCTTCTAACAGCAAAGAGTTGGAAGTAAACCATGGGGAATGCATAGCTGAACAAACTGTGGTGTGGGAATCTAATTGTGGGAACCCTTGTTCCCTAAGGAAGGACATTGATGAGGAAATTGAAGAAGGCTTATGGGAATGGATGCAGGGTGAAGTAAGCAGAAGCAGGATAAAATAACATGACGACAACAACAATCTGAGTGGACAAAACATCAAATTACAACCACTAAGGTCCAACAGAATGGAAACCATCAGTGCTTATTAAAGCAGACACAGTTTGTTTCTGGTAACCCAGAATGGGATGACTGTGTATTCTCATTTGAAATATATTTTTTTTCTATTTTGCTTTGATTGTTTTAGGGCGAATGCATTTTGTGGGAGGCTTATATGTGAATTTTTGTCAGTTGGAAGGGGAAACTGTTGTTGGGAAACCTCGTGTCTACTCATAATAATTTTAAATAAACTTTAAGTTTAAAGCACAACTTCATTGCTTTTGTATTTAAAGGGATTCTAGAGGTCACCCAGTCCAAACATCTCATTTCCTCTCAGGAGAAAATGGACATTCACATAGGGCAGGGTTTCCAATATTTCTTTAGGCTACCATTTTATTAGCCAATACAGTAGCAACAGTTGTTAAATTTCTGAAAACTGAATAATTCACTTCCCTTCGATGTTTCTGATAACCTCTTTCAAAATTTTATAATAGGAATATAGGTTCATAGATTTAGAGCAGGGAAGAGATGTTTGAATTCATCTAGGCCAATCCCTTTGTTTTACAGATGAGGAAATTGAGGCCCAGAGAAGTTAAGTGAATTAATTGCCTATGGTCTTAATTTATGTGTTAAGGGATCTACCACTAATTATTCAAATTATATTTCTGGTAATTATTACCTTTGTGACAGTGAATAGAGCTTCTGGGTCTGGAGTCAGGAAGATCTGAGTTCAAGTCCAGTCTCAGACACTTACTAGCTATGTTACCTTGGACAAGTCGCTTAACTCTGGTTTCCTCATTTGTAAAATGAGCTGGAGAGAGAATTGGGAAACCACTCTAGCATCTTTGCCAAGAAAATCTCAAATGTGGTCATGAAGAGTCAGACATGACTGAAATTAAACAAAAAATTGTCCCCATTTTAGAAATGAGAAAATGAAATCTCAGAGAAATTTAGGGCCTTGCCCATGATCACAGAACTTATAATAGCCAGATTCAAGCTCAGATTTTCTAGCTCTAAGGGTAGGACTCTTTTCAGATCACCACAAGATGAAAAGTTCATTACATGTTAGGGGCATTTCACAAAATTGATTCTCAAAATCCTGTGAAAAGTTGTCCAGTCTATGAAGTCAGGATTTAAATAAAGCTCAGTCGGTAATTAAGGTGTATTTCCATTTCTTCTGTATTATGAAGAAAAGACAGTATGGTGCATTAGATGGATGGCAAGCCATGCATCCTAACTTCTGTGTGTGCAGACAACTCTCTTTAGAAAAGTCACAGAGGAGTGGCTCATCTGTAATGGTGCTTCCACATTAAGAACATCCCACACTGATGAATCCATGTCTTGAACAGATTGCCTGCCCCTTGATCCTTCCTCCCACTGCCTCAAATGTGTAGTGAATATACCTAGTGCTTTAAGCTGATGTAAATTCACGATGACAGAGACTATGCCTTACTTCAGCTGTGCATGTTTGCTAGCACCTGGGACCATAGACAGCTTGTGTTTATTGAATGGCTAAGTGAATGGAGGGTGTCCCTAGGAAATGCATGTTTGACCGGGAAAGAATGCAGCTTAGCTTATGTTTGTGATGAACAATTATGAGATGTCCTGGGGCTGGTGACTAGCTTCTGGATGAGAGATGAATAACTGCAGGAACTGAGTATTAACATTTATATCCTCATCATTACCATCATGGCTTTATTGAATACCACGTCAGCCCTTTTTGGGGGCTATGGGATTTACAGTTTTGCTTTGAGGTAGTCTTTGCCCTCAAGGAACTTACAATCCAGTGGGGACTTGTCAATTGGATAAACAGAGGACACATATCAAGGAAAAAGACTGGCTAGGGCAGGGCATTGAAGACAGAGGCTGTGTACTGTAAGCACAAACACATTATGACCACCAAATGGAGGATTAGGAAATGGCTTCGGGAAGAGTGGCGGGTGAGTCTGTCTGGGTTAAGGTGCCCCCAAAGAGATCAACGTCTTTGGTATCAGAGATATAGAATGAAAGAGGAAAGGGCAGTGAAGACAGGGGAGTGTGGCCAGTTGGCGCCAAAGAGTTTGTCTGAGATTGTTATGATCCCTGTAACTATCTCAATGAAGCCGCAGATGACGCTGGGACCACTCCTGACTGTTAGTGAATTCAGTAAGTGTGGGGTAGTGCGGTGGTGAGAGGTTGGACAGAATCTGCATCAGACCACCCTCCAGTCCACGGGAGGTATGTTTCAGGAGCTCTGAGATGGTGGATAGAGGCTGATTTGCTGACTTGGAGTCAGCAAAGGCCAGATTTAAATGCTCCTTCAGATTGCTAATAAATAGCTGTGTGGTGCTGATTATATATTCCTTAACCACCTCTTAGTTTCCCCATTGGCAGAATGGGGATCAACCCTACTTCTAGTGCCCTCCTCACAGAGCTTTTGGGAGGCTCTCATGAGAGGTCTGTAGTCTGCAAGTATGAGCTCTATTTGTGCTGAAAGAAGTCTAGTTTAAAAGCTGTCCTCTACAGCCCCACTGAGAACCATCTGGAAGTAGCCTGGAATCCTACCTGTGGAGCTAGAAGGAACCTTGGGGACTTGTTGGCAGATAAATTAACTGATACCCAGAGATTTGTCCAAGACAGGATTTGAACCCAGGTCCTCAGATGCAGATTCAGCCCAGTTTCCAATGAACCACATCCAGATCCCAATCTTCAAATGTGCCTTAAAATACATTCCAGAGGGGGCAGCTAGGTGGCGCAGTGGATAGAGCATTGGTCCTGGATTCAGGAGGACCTGAGTTCAAATCCGAGCTCAGACACTTGACACTTAGTAGCTGTGTGACCCTGGGCAAGTCACTTAACAAACAAACAAACAAAATACATTCCAGAGGGCAATCCAATGAAAAAGATGTTAGGCGCAAGGTGCTTTGCTAGTCAATGAGAATTTGAAGATGAAAATGAGACCCTCTGTCCTCAGTGGGCTTCTACACACTGAGAGAATACAATGAGCAGATAATTTAAGGAGAGGAACCTGAGGGGGTAGAGAATAACAAAGGGGAGACTTTGTGGAAGCTGCAGTACCTGAACTGAATCTCCAAGACAAGGGGGAAGGAGGGAAAGGTAGGCAGCATGTACGGGGAGCAGTGTGAACAAGGCTATCGTGGTAGTGAGGAGAGGAGGCCTGTTTGCTCCTAGGTTTTAAAGGGACCACTAAAGGCTTCTGGGCAGAGGAATGACTGTGCCTCAGGAAGAGTAATTGATTGGGTTAGCAATGAGAGATCCTAGGTTGTCCAAATCAGAGAATATAGGCAATGAGAACCTAAATGAATGGCGTTTGGATCTGATGAGGACTGGATTGGAAAGATGGATAGGACTTGAGAGTTGGACGTGGAAGGGGTGAGAAGGGACATGTCAAGAATGACTCTATGGGGCAGCTAGGTGGCACAGTGGATAAAGCACCAGCTTTGGATTCAGGAGGATCTGAGTTCAAATTTGACCTCAGACACTTGACACTTACTAGCTGTGTGACCCTGGGTAAGTCACTTAACCCTCATTGCTCTGCCCCTCCTTCCCCCCAAAAAAGAATGACTCTATCTATGAACCTGAGTAACTGAGTGGGTGACCATGCCCTCAACCGAAATAGGAAATCTATACATGATGGGGAGAGAACCAATTCTATTTTGAGGGTATGGAGTTTCAGATGTCTTCAGGACACACAGGTAGAGAGGACCCCAAGGTGGGCAGCTAGGTATGGCAGAACACTGGGTTTGGAGCCAGGGTCCTCAGGGTTCAATCAAAGGTCTCTGACTGGTGGTCAAGTTCTTTAACCTTCTTGGGCATCACCTAAGACTGCTTCTAGCTCTAAACTTGTGACTCTCTGGAACAAGAGTTAAGGAGAGAGATTAGGGCCACAGACAGATCAGCGGCAGGTATAAGGACAAAGGAGCCAAAGCAGTTATTGGGTCCTTGTTCCATGACTGGTTCAAGTTAAGCTGAAAGTGCTCAAAGTCTCTAGGTAAAACTTTACACTTAGACCCAATGGGAACCACTAGAGGATTGGAGGTAGATTCTGTGATATGACATGTTCAGGAGTCCAATAACAGGCCAAGTTTTCAGAAAGGCAATCCTGAGATTTTAGTAGCCTAGCTGTAAATTCACTATGGTTGGAGGGATAACCAAAAGTAAAGGGCCGACCTATGTTACAAAGCAATCAAATTTTGTCATGTAGTGGACGACAAGAGTAAGAAGGCTGTTTCCTTGTCTATAATATTAGGTTGAATCTTATCATCTCTAGGGAGTTCCTACAAATTCTAAAATGTTCAACTAATTTTTTAGCCATAAGAGAATAATGGATATGACTGAGAGTAAGGGAAGACTGAATCATGAGACATCTGGACCATGAGAAATGGAGGCCACTACTAGCAGTCGTCACCAGTGATGACTTAAGAATCCACTGCAGGATAGAGATTTGGGGGGGGGTGAGGAAAGAAGAGTGCTGTAGAAATCTCCAGGGAATATTTCAAAAGAACGTGGAACCTGAAACATCAGGGAAGTTGGTAGACAACAGAAGCCTTGGTAGTATTAAGTGTCAAAAGCAGGTAAAGACTTGAAGAGCTTTCCTCAAGCTCCTAGAAAAGCAAACTCTAGTGAGGGTTGTTTCAGACTTAAGCACAGTCCTATTATACAGATGAAGAAACTGAGGCTTAGAGAAATGGCCACACAGTCTCTAGGTGAGCTGGGATTTGACTCTAGTTCTCCAGAGGCTGCATGGGACAGTAAGTAGTGCTGGCCTTGGAGTTAAGGGAAAACAGGGATCTAATTCCTTGCCACTGAGAACTACAAAATTTACTGAGAACTGATTCCCCCACCCAGTTCCCTCTTTCCCAGACAAATTAATTGCCTGGGGCTGACTGTCTTTGTCATTTCCAGACTCTTGATGGACTTACAGACCTTCCCCCAAGTAACTTATCCCCTCCCAATGTTCCCCACCATACTCCCCGGACTTTATGTTATTATGTAAAAGAGTCCGTCTACATTAAATAATTCCTATTCACACACACACAAAAAATAATAATTCCTATTCAGAGTCAGTAACTCCTATACTTAGGGGCAGTTCTATTATTTCTTTTGTCAAAGGTTCATTTACATTAAGTAGCTATATGTCACTCTGGAGCAATCTTTCGGTTCCCTTTTTGTTCTGTTACCCCATAAAAACCCTGCCTTCTGTTCCCATCTTTGGGTATTCCTAGCTTCCCAGCTTTGAGATACCACGAGCTATAGTTCCTCTGCCCCGATTAAAGACCCAATTTCATCAATTGTTTCCTTAATTTCCAGTGGTTTTAACACTCATTGACTGAATTTGTGAGCCAAGTCCCAGCTACTATGTCAGTTTCCCCATCTGCAAAAAGGGCTCATTAATGCCTGCTATAACAGCTCCATGGGCTGTTTGAGGGTCAACTGAGCTGAAGGGTGTGAGACAAAATGATCTTAGGTGATGAGCTGAAAGTAGCAAATGGCTACCTGAGAAATGGAGAGAATCGTCAGGTCATAGGGAAGTCAGGAAGCACTGATTGGTGAGGAGAATTCAGGGTGGTGTTTTTTGGAAAGACCCCAGGTGACCAGAGCATACTGAAAAGCACAGAAGAAAAAGGCCCAGGAAGCAAAGGTGAAGAATGAAAGAGATGGGGAGGCCAGCAGAACTCACACTGCTTACAAGGGGCAGGAGCCCCAGGGAATAGGTTGGAGTTACACAAGTTGGGAAGCTTACAGAGCACCCCTCCAACCCAAGTTGGGAGCAAAGACTTGCCAAACAAGATCCCTTTCTCTTTTTGTTCCAAGAGTGAGTAAGACTTGGAGTGAAAGCTGAAGGGAGGAAATGAGGAGCTGAGTAGTTTCTACAAATCCTGCTGACTGTCCAAGCAGAGCTCTCTGGAGGGAAGGGGGTCAGGACAGAGGGGCTCTGGAGGAGCCTAGGCTGGCCTCCATTGCTTGGGTTCCCTCCACCAAACCAAATGACCTCATGCAGACAGGCCGATTTGAACCCAACATGGTCTCATCATGACACCGGCGATAATTCCAATTGTAACTTGTGGGACTGTAACATGCTTTGGAGTCTAGAAGATTCAGGATACTCCCACTCACATCTGAGGAAGTGCCTTGCTGAATCCTGGGAGGAGCCAGGCATGTGACCTGTGCTTTGATAATCTTGGCAAAGACAGAAACCGAGATTTGTCTGTCAGCCTCCAACTTCATTCACGGTGCTTGGGCAGAGGCCACTGGCTCTTATGACTTGATTAGAAGGCATTCCTATAACGCTGAGGTGCTATCTATCTCCAGAGTTGGCAACAGCTTTCTGTACTAGGTTTAAAATGAGTACCAACACTAAGAAATAACACACACATTACCAGTGGGGTCACATTTCAAGAACTTTATTGTTCTTAGAGAAAAATAGATCCCTCACATTTTAAGGTTCTCAGTGAAATTCTTAAGGTCATTACTTCTATAGGTAGGAGGCTAATCCAGTGTCTAGCAATTATTGGATTAGTTGGGCACCATACATCATAACCATGGTTTGCTAGGGTAGAAACCAACTTCTCTTTCCAGGAATTTTTCTGACTGATGTGGGTAGAAATAAGTAGAGGGCAGATTAAAATGCTTTTTAAAAAGCAAGGCTGGCTGCCCCAGGCCCCAAATAGACTCAGCCATTGTGGCCTTGCCCAAATTCTCTACCTCCTACACAGAGGACAGGCCGCAGCTCCCTTCTTAAGCCGGACAAATGAAGCATCAGCTCTCACCAGGGCCACAACCATGACAATTCCAAATGAATATTGCTTTTATTTGTGTAGGGTGCTAGCTTGGAGTCTGCCCCCCACCCCATCATTTAGAATGTCTTCCATTATCAAAGGGGAGATATTAGGTCATGACACAAAGGAAAAGGAGATTGTAGGACTCCCTTCTTTTTATAGTAATATATATGCCAAAAATAAATACATTTCTGCTAAGATGAGGTTAGCATGAAGTCTTTCATAATTTAAGGGGCAAGAAATGTCAGAGGAGAAATTTCTTGATTCATCTGGGAGAACATGATCTTAGCAGTCTAGACCCAATTCTGCCATTAAGTAGTAGTTGTCACTCCTCTAGGTCTAGTTTTTTCATTCACAAACTAAGCTTTTTCCAGGCTAAAACTAATGCCTGACTTCCCCAGGCACTTAAACCCAAGTGTCTTGTCTCTCTTCTGTCTCCTGCCCTTCTCAGTAACCCCCAAAAGACCCTTCTTCCCCTCCCCCCAAATGGGGAAGATAGCAAGAAAGGCATCCTAAAGAGAGATCGCAGGACATCAGTCAGAAGGTCAGAGCAGGCTGCCTTACCTACATTCATGCCTATAACTAAGAGGTGTGAACAGGAATCACAACGGCACTTTCTGTAGTTTATGGAAAACCCAAGTGGGAGAGTAAGTAGTTTTCCTTGTTAAACCTACCTTAAACAAATGGAAGTCTTTAATTCCTGGTTTCCTTCTAAGCTGGGTGAAATGTATTCACTCTAGCATGACCCCCAAGGAAGAGTCAGTGGCAATCTCTTAAAAAATTAGCTAGAAACCAGCCATTTATTTTTCACCTCTCCAACCTCTCCTTGTCTCCCCTTCTCACCCCCCAGAAGGTACATCCTAATCTAGGGTTATGGACACAACTCCAATTTAACATTTGTCCTGGGATGGAGGTAAAAGGGGAGAAGAAAATTATTTAAGAATATTCTTAGTCTTTACCTATTTTTTCCTTCACTGAGAAATAATGAAGCCCTATTTTAGGTGAGCCAACTTCCCAGAGTTAAGTTTATAGCTGTGTTTAAATACATGATCAGTTAATTATTAACATGTCAAGAGAAAATAAACTTGAAAGAGAATGCAGACATTGATCTCCTGGAGGGGGGACAAGAGGGTAAGGGTTTAAAGCCATGGGTTTAAGGGGAAATATGTTTGAAGTATGAAATAGCCCTTATATTTAATGAGATGTCGTGTGGTTCAATAACAAAATTTAAGCAATAAGCTCGCTAGTTTCATCTTTAAAAGTCATATTTACCAAAAGAAGAAAAAAAATGGAAAAAAGGGCCTATGGCTTGATGAAATTATTTAAGGCTTTTAGCCCATTTCTATTGTAAACATTCATTACTAAATCTCATGTGAAAATTATATTTTTTGCACAAAACCCATCATTCACGTGATATTGACATATATCAATGCTGTCAGGGTATAGTTCTAAATATAGTTGAAGCCTTTCATAAGATCATTCTTAAGGGAAAGGTTATTATATGAAGGGAGATAGGATACATAGGTTTTCCCGTGCAAATTCAATGGTTAATAATATTGTCACATCTTGAGGAAATGAAATTGTACAACTAAGCTGATAGTCAGTCTCCTATAATTCTTTTGGTTTTGAGGCAGGTCAAAAGCCTAAGAGGTAAGAAGGTGAGAAAACTTTTAATAAGTGGAATTGTTATGTTGTCTTGTCCTACAAATAGAAAGCCCCTCCCGCAGCGCACACACACACACACACACCACACCCCGTGTAAAACATTGCTTTAAGTTTTAATGTTTATTTCCCCAAGACAGCCTAGCCTGCACTCTACTTGGATAAATTTTACAAGCTAGTTTTCTGCTGCTTCTAGTTTTAAACTTTAACCATGTTCTGATGACAAGGAATGCTGCAAAAATACTCTAGTCCAACAAAGAGTTATGATCACAAAATAATCTTTATCCATTCTACAGTGTTTCAGAATTACCAGTTGATTTTTAAACACAAAGTAGATAACGATGCTAATGGTGGCTAATCTGGTATGTTTCTTATAGCAAACCGCTGTTCATGCAACACGTGTGCTCGAAGGGGAAGGCACAGGGTTTCCTACAATGAGCCACCTTATAAAGAGTTTTCCTTTTTGTACAAATTTATTTGTGTCACATTTAATTTAGTGTGCAGAACCTCAAAACTGAGGTATTATTCCAATTTATAAAAACCACTTGCATGCCTTTTATGCAAGTTTTAGAAATACAAAGTTTTCTCCCTAAAGTGGCTCAAAATAGATTGTTCATGGCTGCCTACATCTAAGATAAAAAGATTCTAAAACGATTGAACAGATCAGGCATATTATTAAAGGTGTTCAAACCATTCCTTGATTTGTACATCTATTCACACCTCGTCATCGGTCTTTATTCGGCAGTACATATGCACCAAATTCCATTTTAGAAGTTTCCATATCATTTTCATAGAAAACAAAGTTTGAAAGCAAGTAACATTTAAACACAGCACGGGATTCTACCACAACTGAAAACTTTTTTCTCTTCTTTACAGGACTCAACAAAATCTAAAACTGAACTAGGCTGTAGATTATTACCACATGCAAAGAGCTTTGTGTTATCTTTGAAAATGAAAAGGACGGCTTTTAGAAAGCACATTTTACTGTTTCTTACTATTATGGCAACTTGTGTACTGCAACACAGTCTATTTGGAGGGAAATTTTGATTTTTCATGCAAAAGTCTACACAAATTAGTTTTGATGATATGGAAAGCTTTTCATAACATCAAACATTCATCTGGTGCAAATGCACAGGGACTCCTTCCTGAAAAGTTATCTGACTTGACAAGCAACTAATAAAGCCATACTGGATAAAGTAATTAGGGGGGAAAAAGAATGAAAAGAAAAAGAAAAAGAACAAACAGAAAGGAAAGGAAAAAAAGGTCCAAGAGAAAGGGAAAGGAAACCCAGGCTGCAGAAGTAAACCAAAGTCTGCTGCTAAACCGGTCTTTTATTTCCATGTCCAGTGTACGCCAACACTTAGGGTCTCCCCCTGATGATTCCCAGGTTTGTCCCCAGCCCCTGAAGGCGAATCAAGCTCCCATGCATCCCCATACAGCACCACAACCACACTCTCGCACACGCGCCCCTCCACAACCGGGGTCTGCTCCCCGAGGGAGGAGCCCTGGGTATGAAAGATGAGCTGGGCTCCCCACCACGGAGGTCAGAGCCTGCTCAATGTCTCCCATTCACACAGGGCTGAAGTCACAGCAAGACCGGGGCTCTCTCTCCTCGGGCTCCGACGGGCCCCCTGTTCTCATTAATGCTTACAAGGCTGGAAGATGGTGCTTCTGCACCCCCCACCCCTGTTGCTCTAGCTCTAGTCCATGTTCCTTCTCAGGCCCGGCACCTCAGTGACCTGAGCCCTTTTCCTTTGAACGACCTAAATGAGCATTCGTGTGAAGTTTTTCATTACATTTTGCCACTCACTCTCACTCGCACCCACTCGCCATCTTGACTTCATTTGGGCTTTCTGTGATTCCAAATGAAATCTTCACGTTCTCTTTCCCCGATTTAATGCAGCAGCAGATCCCATGAGCCAAGCTTGATGGATCAAACCTTTTTTTTATATATATATATGTATATATATCAGTGCTGCATTGTACCCAACACTTCCACAACATCTTTCTAAAACTGGAACCCTTCCGTCGGTACATTGGCAGAGGAATTGAAACCAAATGTTCCCCCTTGTATTGCCTCTGGAACAAGGCTAGGGTCTTCATCAATCTGGAAAGGGGGTGGGAGGGGCAGGGAGGAGAGAAAGGAAAAAAAAGTTAGGGCTAGACATCTTAAAAGTAAATCTTACACAGTTTCAGAAGATTTTACATCAGAATGATTCCCCTTTTAAAGATAAATCTATGACACTTTAAAAAATCTGTAAGAAAGCAGACAAGTTAGCTCAGTGCTTAGCGAATAGCCATGAGCCAAGAATAGTTTTTATAATTTCAAATACTTTATGTGAAAAGATAAAAACCATCCCTAGTTCAATGGGCATCACAAACACCAGGCCTGGTGGATTTAGTTTGTTGAACCCTGATCTATTATGATCCAATTGTCACATTTTAATAAATGTTTCTTCCCACTATTGTTGTGGTTTATATTATAAATCAAATATTAGTTCGGATATTACGTTAGTCTGAATCTATTTTTGGATTCTATTCCTCTAATAAAAATTTCTATTTTAAAATTAATACAATCTTTAAAATATTGGCATTCTTATCTTTTTCTTCAGGTGAACTTTATTGTCTTTTAGTTTTAAAAAATCCTCCTTCCCTGGGGAATTTAATTGGTCCTATATTTTCAATTATATATATTTTGACAATTTTTACAATGATAAAACTTTTAAAAGCTGTTATTTCATGTTCTCTTCATATCTGCTAATTCAGTGAACTGCATCAATACATTTACTCTTTTTTTTTTTTTGGTGAGGCAATTGGGGTTAAATGACTTGCCCAGGGTCACACAGCTAGTAAGTGTTAAGTGTCTGAGGCTGGACTTGAACTCAGGTCCTCCTGAATCCAGGCCCAGTGCTCTATCCACTGTGCCACCTAGCTGCCCCAATACATTTACTCTTTTTTTTTTTTTTCCCGGTAAGGCAATTGGGGTTAAGTGACTTGCCCAGGGTCACACAGCTAGTAAGTGTCAAGTGTCTGAGGCTGGATTTGAACTTAGGAACTCCTGAATCCAGGGCCGGTGCTTTATCCACTGCGCCACCTAGCTGCCCCTCCGATACATTTACTCTTAACAGTCTTTCCAGGGAGAAAGAGGATGGAGCAGAAATGATGCTAAGATTTTATTTTATTTTATTTGGGATTTCTGTGTTTGTGTTCCTAAGGATTACAGGGCTATACTTTTGGCATTCTATTTCTCTTCCTTGCCTCATATGTTTTCTCCATTTATTACTGGAGACTTGATGCTGCTCTACTTTTCTGATACTTGGAAGGACAAAGCTTACAAGTTGGGTCCATAGCCTTTTATATTTTATATTTCTGAGGTAATTTCACTTGTTGAGTTTTCTTCTAAGTGGAACTTTGTGGGTAAAGGTACTAAAAGGGATTTTTGTCCAGATCAGTGATTCTTCTGGTGTAGGGAATGGAAGCCCCAGTGAGACTACCCTCCTCTGCCAATGCCAATCCCCAACTGTTGTGGGGATTTAGAATCAAGTCATAACATTTGCCTGCTAAGGGTAATTTCAGAATAAAAATGATTGTCATTTTATGGATAATCAGCCTTTTAACAATCTCAAGTAAACAGCCAAGTAGCTGATATTGTTTTGCTATTTTGTTCCATCCCCCAAAAAGTACCCTTCAATCCCTACTTTCAGTTTTCTTCAAAAATAACAGAATTAAGGAGGCAGCTGGGTGGCGCAGTGGATAAAGCACCAGCCCTGGATTCAGGAGTTCCTGAGTTCAAATCCGGCCTCAGACACTTGACACGTAACCAGCTGTGTGACCCTGGGCAAGTCACTTAACCCCCATTGCCCCACAAAAAAACAAAACAAAACAAAACAGAATTAAGTTAAGAAATAAACTTAAAGTTAATACATCATCTGATGAGAAGAACTGATCAATGATCTCATAAGCCAGCTTGTAGATGTCTTCATTTTCGTGATTTTGAAGCTGTTCAATCTTTTCAAGGCCTGCAAAAAAACAAAAACCAAAAAAATCCCCAACATTTTATTAAGTGAAAGAAACCACTAATATTCAAAAGCAATGACTAGCAAAATAATTAATTAGGTCTCCTTTGAAATCTTGTGTTTAACTCAGAGAAAGGTCCCTCTAAAATTTCATTCTGGCCACAGTTCTACATGGTATAACTATGTTACTTGAAAATGGAATCAAAGAAAAGGAGGCATGTGCTTTCAAATACTAATTGGTGTATTTATTATTCATCATTTGGAGCAAAAACAAAAAACCAAAACCAAAAACCCCAAAATCAAAAACAAACAAAAAAACCACCAAAACAGAACAAAAACCAAAACCAAAACCCAAAATACCCCCCAAATACATAAGTATTTCTACCCAAAGGCCATTAATTTACTTGTAATATCGACTCTGAGAATCCAGAATCAGTCCAAGCTTTCTCCAACATCTAACTCTTTAAAATAATTTCAGTTTTGTAATTGAAATCTTATATATTACCTTATAAAACAGAAGACATTAACGCTGGACTCACCTCCACACTCTTCTATTAGGTTGGCTATGGTCTCGGCCTCGTCTTCAGCCATCTTTAATATATTACTCAGCCCGTCGAGTACCACCTGCACAACCTGAGCGTCTTTCACAGTCAGCAAGTTGCAGAAAGGCGGGATGACATTCTGCTGGATGAGGTAGGCCACCTAAGGGAAGAGAAGGCAGTGAGTACTAGAGGGTTAGTGCTGGAGGGGCTTCATCTCACACATCAAGGTTCGATGAGTTAGCATGGTTTCCCTGGCAGAAGTACTGAGAAAGCAGCAGCAGAGCCACGACTGAATCCAGGTCCTCTGACTCTTTCCATTGTACACACAACGATCATAAACAACATAATGGAAAAGCAGCACCAAAAAACCACAAAAACCCCAATAACCCAAAACCAGACTTCAAATCACTGCCATGACAAGGTTTGGCTTTTTGACTCCCCCACTCCTGTTGGTGGAAAGGTAGTTGGCTACATATTGGGAAGAGGCCAATATTGTGAGAAAGGGTCCGTGTGCTGTTTTGTTTTTCCTTAAAAGTACAGTTAAAATAAAAAGCACACAAAGGCATTACCATGAGAATTAAATGAAGGCTCAATTAAATATAATAATAAAGCAATTAAATAGATTCTCTTCTTTTTCAGGAACATTGCTAGGGTTCTGTGCAGAACATCAGTTAGGGTCAAGTATTATACTCCAAAGGATGAAAACCAAGTCAAATGCGTTGGTGGTAGATATCACCAACACAACAAAATAAAATTCTAACAGGAAAAATGGTCAGAGGGAAGTGTTACCTAATAAAAAATCTTCTTTTAACAACTCTTTAGGAAATCTTAAATAAAGCCTTATACATTGTCTGTTGGAGGCACCAAACCCAAGCTTCTCTTCCTGGGAGAAGCACTAAAAAGATCCAAATTAGGACTGGGTAAGGCGTGGATGCCTCTCACCTTGGGTTTCTCCCAAGCCTTCCCCAGCATAGGTGTAATGATAGGTGTGGAGCACACTGATGCCTTCCTCACCTGGTCTTTTCTTCCACTGATTGTTAAGTTACTTATGGCCCAAGCAGCTTCTTTCTGAGTTCCAAAATCACCCTGGAAAAAGCAGAAGACAGTCTGAGACTTTTCAAAATTAACCAGTCCTGGAGGGCATGCTAAACACAACATCTGCTTCAATGAATGAGGATGGTCAACAACCAACTGTCTCTTATTCCAAAGAGTGTTAACTCGGAACCTAGTGACCTAAGGACAGATGACTAAATGGATTTCCCTTTCTTGGTCCATCCAGGTGCACTTAAAATCGATGGCAGCTAGGTGGCGCAGTGGATAAAGCACTGGCCCTGGATTCAGGAGTTCCTGAGTTCAAATCCAGCCTCAGACACTTGACACTGGTTGTGTTGACCCTGGGCAAGTCACTTAACCCTCATTATCCCACCAAAACAAAAACAAAAACAACCCCCCCCCCAAAACAACAACAACAACAACAACAACAAAATCGATGGCTTCACCAACGGCAGCACTAAGGAAGGAAGGTAAGCATCATAAAGCTCTATGTGTGACACATCAAAGGGCGAAAGACTTTCGCTAGTGCATTATTTGAGCATAAGGTGCCAGATCTGCTTCCACCCAAGAGACCCACCACAATTGCCAATGGCCATGCCATTCTGGATGTTTTTGTGGTGTAGTAATATTACGTTTTAGAAAATGTTTCAATTTTTGTTTTATTATGTTTCATATCTAACAACTAAGATTCTGAATTCCCTTAGACATGTTTTTAAGAACTCTCATTGTTTGATTTGATTTTTTTTTTTTTAGTGAGGTAATTGGGGTTAAGCGACTTGCCCAGGGTCACACAGCTAGTAAGTATTAAGTGTCTGAGGCCAGATTTGAACTCAGGTACTCCTGAATTCAGGGCCGGTGCTCTATCCACTGCGCCATCTAGCTGCCCTGTTTGATTTGATTATTGACAAAGCTATTTTAAAGTTGTGTTAAGCTCAATTTTGTAGGAAATTTTCCTGGCTGATTACCAGCATCCACACATCAACCCCTGAAGACTTCCATCCCACGACTACATCCAGAGGACATTCCAAGAATCATCTGAGAAAAGACTTCCAAAGACTCAAATGGACATTTTCTTGTTTTTCTTTTCCACATTATACACTGTTTATAATGTCCACTTACTAAAGGGGAGTGCCCCCTCTAGCTTTTGTCAATACATCGCTCAATTTCTTTTTCTCTCTCCCTTTACTTAGTTAGTCATAAGCATCTGTAATGTTATTGCTTCATGTGAGGAAACCATGTTTCTTCATTTGAAACACAGGGGGACTGTAACAACTGGAGTGACGCCACCTGCTGGAGAGTTACTGTAGGAAAGCTCTGCCATGAGGAGAAGGCGTCTGAGGGCAAGCCATGTGGTTTGAAAGGTCAGTTCCTTGGCATCAGGAAGTGCTGTTTGCTCGTGGCCAATTAGCTTGAAGCTCTGTGTGTGTGTGTGTGTGTGTGTGGGGGCGAGCTGTTTCAGTTTTTGGGAAGAGGCTTCTGGGAGGAAGAAGGAAGCGTTGGGTCCTTTTTGTTCCTGACCTCACCAATGGCAGGTCGGATGATGGGGTCTCTTAGAAATAATTAGATTTTTACCTTTCTCTCTGATCATTAGATCCTAATGCCAAGTCTAAACTCTTGCTAAAGCTTCTAATTTATTGGCAACCACTCATTAGATATTTTTAGACAGTATAGCTAGATAGCAACTTTACAGTGGGATGCCCCACTGTGGCATGAACAACACATTCAAGAGGGACGAAGACAGAGGGAAAAGTAACAAGGTCAGAAAATTCAAAATCTCTGAGAAAATAATGTTTTGTTTCTTAAAAATAAGGCAAAAAGGCCTACTGGAGCTAATGGAGCTTAGAAGAAATTTGATAACTCCAAGGCTCCAGTGGCATTCATGGTCCTTAAGGGCAGAGTCTGCTTGGCTTCTGTCCCTCTACCACCACTGCCATGCACATAACAGGTGTTTGATAGATGCTTCTCATATGTTTATAAATAACTGCAGTATCTTAATTACCCCTCTCCTACCTCTCTGTACTACAATGTTTTTTAACAAGCTTCTAAGAATAATTAAAATCTATGCAAGAAGAATTATACATAAAAACCAAGGGAAATATTTTCTATATTAAAAAGGATTTATAAAGTTAGGTATAATAAAGTCTACTAAAATTTGCTGTTTTTCTATCACTTCATTATCAAACCAATCCAGTTACTAAATATTAAAACCACATATAACTTAACAATGGTCAGGCAAGCATTTCCTACTATGAGGATGGAGCCAACAATTGCCCCACAGAATGTTGCCTTGTCTAAAAGGTGCATGATCATGGTCATGAGGCTGGTGGCAACCTATGGGTACTATGAAGATGGGCCCACATGCCCCTGAAGAATGCTCCCTTACCTTATCTAAGAGGTGTATGATCATGGGCACGAGGCTGGCATCAATCACCGCCTGAACCTGTTGCTGATTTCCTGCGGTGATGTTTGAGAGGAACCACACCGCCTCCTAGAAAACAAAATCCCTTCAATAATCGATAGGATTAATTTAAAAATATTTAACTGTTAACAAAATGAATAACCTTTACCATGCTGTCAAAATAACTCATCAGATAACACACTCCTGTTCTCAATGGTGTACAATAGTTATCTGAGATGGCTTCACAATTGCTTAAAATTTAAAAGGAAGGTCCTGTCAAAACTGGCCCATAACAATAAATCCTAAACACAAGATTCAGTGCAAAAGTGAAAACCAAACTAAAACCACATATAAGAATTGCAGTGAATATGTTTGAGAATTTTAAAAAGTAGTTTAAAAGATTGAATGCAATCGTGGTTTTTATTTTATAGAACAAACTTAATTTGCCTTTTAAGGTAATTCTTGATATTAGCCACTAAGCATTTGGTCCCACTGTGCTTCTAGGTCCTAGCTGACAGAGACAAATAACAAACGTATTTTTGTCTTTGTTTTTTTGTTTTGTTTTGTTTTTGCGGGGCAATGGGGGTTAAGTGACTTCCCCAGGGTCACACAGCTAGTAAGTATGTGTTAAGTGTCTGAGGCCGGATTTGAACTCAGGTCCTCCTGAATCCAGGGCCGGTGCTCTATCTACTGTGCCACCTAGCCGCCCTCTAACAAATGTATTTTAAAAGGTCTTGGTGTCTTCTCTGCTCAGGAACTAGGACCAGCAGCAACAATTATAGACAGAAGGAGCTTCCTGCTTTACTGTTTCCTCTGATTGATTTTTTTTTTTTTTTAGTGAGGCAATTGGGGTTAAGTGACTTGCCCAGGGTCACACAGCTAGTAAGTGTTAAGTGTCTGAGGCCGGATTTGAAGTCAGGTACTCCTGACTCCAGGGCTGGTGCTCTATCCACTGCACCACCTAGCTGCCCCTAAATATTTGTATATATTCTTTTTTTTTTTCTGATTGATTTTTGTTCCTATTTGTGATGAAGATCCTTTTAATCACTCTTACCAAATGCTTTGTATTTTTCACCAAAAATACTAAAAGCCCATTAAAAAACACTAAAACCACTGCTCTTATAATGAGCAGAAGGAAAATGCCTGTACAGCAAGTTAATAGAATTTATAGACTCCTAGAGGAAAAAACAGTATAATTGTCCATTCTTTTAGCTGACACAGGGGCAGGGGAAGGACACGTTACTCCAAAAATAAATGACTCATACTACTCAATGAACACTTAGCTCTTATGGATCAGATCACAGGTCCACATTTATGAACCTGTTAGAGACTGTAGGGTGCCAGGCAGGTAGGTGAGCTGTTCCTGGTTATAATCATTGGCAAAGTTGTAATAAATACTCATGTATTTTTACAACAGCCTCAGATGCACTCCGATATCTGCATTGTCAGTCAGGGCTCCCTTTCCTTGGCCTTTATATTTACACCCATGGACACACACACACACCCCCCTACATCCCTCCCGCCCAATTTTAATGTTTACTTAATTTTATAATAAATCTTAAAATGCTCAAATCACACACCATTCAAATGCACCCAGTTATCTCTGTTTCATCATTTCCAAGAGAGCTAGTTTTAAAAAATCATTTTACAACTGCCTTTATGCACCTATTTGATAAATTATCCTTAAAAAACCCATGCTATGAGACAGCATCATAGTTTACCTTAATTTCAAACCTAAACAACTACTTAAATTAATCTGAATTTCTTATTACACAAAATTTGCAAATCTACTCACAATGGAAAGAGGTTTCCAAGCCCAGCTTTGAAAACACATTTCCAATTAAAAGCAAAACTAAATAAGTGCATGTCAATCTTAAGTCAAAACTATCTTGATGCAACATGATTTATGTTAAAAAAATTTCAACCCTATTGAGAAGTCACACATACAAGGCTAATTCTTTAACACAACATGTAATCCTCTTAGACTTAACTCAAAGGTCACCTGTAGAGGAACGAGGACAAAGCAAAATCAACCAGTGTCTGGTCTCTGACAACCTAGTGCAGTATGGGGTTATTATATACAGTGTCTGACTAGGAAATCTGGACCAAAGGAAAAAAATGACTCTTCTCTGTATGGCTCTGAGGATAATGAATTTAGGGTCTTGTAGCAATCAGGCTAAATTTGTAAGTCTTTTTAGTGAACAGGAAGTTTTTATTCCCAAACTTAAACAGTTCATCAACTTTAAAATAATGATGAGTGCTATCTTCTGCCTAGTTAGAGTCACTTAGAAACCTGTCAGAATTAGGAAACCACTCATAACTAAGTTCCACACATTTGAACACTTCTGACAGTCACTGATTGATTTTACAATTTGCATCTTGGGATACTAAGGCCTGAATCACCTGTAAAACTATGAAGTACCTACAGTGGAAAACTAATAAGACTCCCAAATTTAATTTGTCACTATTTGAGAAAATTGTTAAACTTACTAACCATTTCTTTACTAGGAAGACATATCCAGCAAGTCTGCTCTAAAATTTAATAGCTTCAGCTAACTTGGCAGTTTTCTTTTAAAGGGGAAAACAAAAAAAGGCCTAATTACCCCCAAATAGCAGCTGTCAACTCAATCTGACAAGTGACTTCCAGTTTATTCAGTCATAATAACTTAAGTGCTTGAGTTTCACAGACCACAGAAGACAAACACCTGTCAATGTGAACAAGGGAGCTGACAGCGAGCAGGCTGAGAGAAGAAGGGGAGCCAGGGAGGCCATGCTGAAAGCAGTAGCTGAGAAGAGTCTAAGATATTTGAAGTCCTAGAGCTTCAAGTTCTGAACCACCCCCCCACCCCATCCCCCCAAAAGGATCAGGCCCATAGGCACTCAATACGTACCCACCTTATTGATTTTTTCTTTGGGATGTGTCAGAAGTGCAGGGAAGTGTGAAAGAGCATCGCAGTTCAATACTACCTGCGTCTGCTCATCAGTACCGGTGACGATGTTGCCAACGGCTCGGAGTGCAGCCGTCTGAAAAACACAAACGTTTTCTGCACTCTCATGCTATTCAATACAATCAAATGTGAACAGAATTCAAAGGTTAAATACTGTGAACTAACTATAAGCATGGAAAGGTGCCTTGGAAGGACATACAAGATTGTCAGAAATCAATCGATAAGCATTTCTTATGTGCCTATGATGTGCTAGGCACTGTGTATGTGTGCTTACCCAAGTGTGCAGAGGAGGGGATACAAAAACAAAACAAAACATTGTTCCTGCCCTCAAGGATGTAACAGAATAGACGGAAAGTAACCTTGGAGGGGAATTGGGTTTCCCACTTTTCCTTAACGTTCCAGTCCAATGTATGTCATGTCATATGTATCTATTGGCATGACAGAGAATCTCCATTTTTTACTTATAGCAAGTTTTCCTGGTTCACTATTGAGTAAAAATCCAACTACCCAAAATGTCTAGGGAAACTGTTCTATTCCCAAAGGTTCAACATCTGTTATCCAACATGTTTCTGAAATGTAACCCCTGGCTTTGGTACAGTACACGGGACATAGAAAAGGCCTAAGAGAAGCAATTCAACTGATTGCCAGAATGCCCCATTCAAGTCTTGCTCTGCATTAATAAATTCTTTCAGATTGGACATTCGTTTTATGGTCCAGTCTATAAGGTTTCAAGAAAAGGGACTTGCAAATACTTTACTTGGAGGCTTTAAAAGAAGTGGTTAACTAACAAATTTAAGTAACTTCTTTTAAAACTCTTTGGGATGGGGGCAGCTAGATGGCGCAGTCGATAGAGCACCAGCCCTGGAGTCAGGAGTACCTGAGTTCAAATCCGACCTCAGACACTTAACACTGGCTGTGTGACCTTGGGCAAGTCACTTAACCCCCATTGCCCCACAAAAAAAAAACCCCAAACCCAAAACCAAAATAGAGGGCGGGCAGCTAGGTGGCACAGTAGCTAAAGCACCAGCCCTGGACTCAGGAGGACCTGAGTTCAAATCTGACCTCAGACACTTGACACTTACTAGCTGTGTGACCCTGGGCAAGTCACTTAACCCCCATTGCCCCGCCCCAAACCAACAACAAAAAAAACCTCTTTGGGTACCCCTAATTGGATCCCCCCCAACTTTTCCAAGAAATTCTTTACCCTCATCTTAAAAAGGATTAAGTACGTGAACTGTGCTCTGCAGTTCTATTTCTGTCCCACCTATTTATTGTTTTAGCCAATCTTTTCTTGTTTACATTTGGATAAAAAAACCAAACCAAACCCCAAATACACTTACAAAACACTGAGAACAGATAGCAATTGTACATCATAACCTTTAGGTGATGCAATGATGTATCTATGTTCAAATAACATAAGTGACTTCTTCATTCTAATCAACTGATCACTAATGACTAATTAGCTGTTGCCAATCATTTAAGTTTTCCCCAGCTTCATTTAGTTGTTTTCTTTCTTTCTTGGTGAGGCAATTGGGGTTAAGTGACTTGCCCAGGGTCACACAGCTAGTACGTGTCAAGGGTGAGGCCAGATCTGAACTCAGGTCCTCTTGACTCCAGGGCCAGTGCTCTATCCACTGTGCCACCTAGCTGCCCCTTAGTTGTTTTCTTCCAAGATGAATTTAAGTTTCCCAATCTCTGACTTCACAATTCCTATCCCCCGGATCACAAAACATTTTTGTAAAAGCCAAGCCAACCCAAAGCCTTGCTTCACTCCTGGAAGAAGGGTTGGCTGGTTTGCCCACAACTGCCCAGCACCCTCTGCCAGTGGGGGGGTCCCCTTCCCCGGCCAGCGCTGTGGGAGCCTCTTGCTCATTCTCTCTCCTCCCCGTCACCACTTCAGTTCAGCTCAGGTCCTTCCCACACTCAAATGCATTCCTGCCACTTTCTCCTAATTAGCATCCCTCATCTTGGACCACTAAGAGCAGATCTACTCAATAAGCTCCGGTGGCTCCTGAGTGAGCCCAGCATAAAATATCAACCCTTCTTCTGAACCCTGAAATCGCTTCCCAAGCTGCTCGACAACCGCATTTTCTTGTCTCCCTTGACACTGCTCCTATCCCTCTCCATCCCCAGCCAAACTCTTGGTTTCTCACATACACGATGCTCCACTGCCCATTTCTGTTTGCACTGGACACTCCACATGCCTGAGATGAAGCCCCTTGCTCTCGTCCCTCAAGACAAGAGGAAGCCCTTCCTTATCTAGCCAGACTCCTTCCCATCAAACTTCTCTGTACTGACTGGGCTGTGTGCCTGAACAGACTTTATGCCTCCCCTCTAGAATGAGAAAGGACTGTTGCTGCCTGGGCATTCCAGGTAGACCCCAGCCTCCCCAGAGATCCCTACCTCAGGAGGGCAAAAATGAATACCATCTTGTGCTCTTATGGGCAGCCAAAGGAAGGTTTGAGGCCAACATTGAGCAACATGTAGTTGTCCCTTGTTCTTGTTAGGAGCTGAACTTGCTCAAGCATGCAATGAGCTGCAGGGGACAATGAGGTAAAAACAAGTGCTTCAGAGAGCAAGAAGCCCTGAGGTCTGGGCTATAAGGAAAGATGAAGCTCATCTGGAGTCAGGCTTGGGAGCTGGGATGCGGACGACGATGAGATGCCCCCTGTGTCTCATCATTATCCAAAGACATGCCATATTCAGGACTCACCTGCACCTTCACCTCCTGGTGGCTGAGCAGAGGGACTAAATGAGGGACAATGCCCGAGTCAATGACCATCTGGATTTGCTCATTGCCAGCATCAGTCAGGTAAGAGAGGGCCCAAACAGTGTCTACCAGTATCTACAACAACAAAAACAATCAGACACTTCAAAAAATTTAGAAGCATCACAAAGGCCAAAAGCAAGCATCCCATCATTTCCCCTTTCCCGTAACCCCCATGTTTCATCTCACCACTGGGGAGCTGCTACCCATCTGATCTAAGAATGGTTCTTGTTACCTCTTCCTCCCCATAAGCCATACTGGGAGGCTTCTTGGTGAAGTGATGGCAACCCCAGTTATGTGAGTCAGTCCCAGCAGAGCAGCATGACCCCTTGGAGAGGCCTTGCGGGGCCAGGGAAGGCTGTGTCTGTCCTGGGACTCAGAGATATTTTTCCAGCAGGGAGGCCACAAAGGGGGGGTGGAGTATGTTTTTTGCTTTACCATCTCATAGAGGCATCTAGTACGGTCTGGAGGGGTCTCCATCTGCACTGGTGAAGAGAGAATCTTAAGCAGTGAAAAGAGACTGGAAAGTACTAAAAAGAAGCCTGTCATGGCACCCAGGTTTCTTTGAACTACAGGGTCTCCGGTGCCGCTTCTACTCATTCTTCTTATCTTCAGAAGTCACTGAATCTTTCCCTCAACTTCCTCTTTGAATTTCCATAAGTATTATAATGTAGTTCATTATAATACAAAGTAAAATATTTGTGTACGTCTATCATCACTATGATTATACTATAAGCCCCTCAAAGATGGGGGCTGCCCTTATTATAGTACCTTCCCCTTTATATAGCATTTTATAATTTGCCAAATACCCTTCTCCTAACACTCCCATGGGGTAAGCAGTCTAAGGACTCCCAGAGGCCAAAGGGCTAAGTCACACTTTCTTTTTTTATTTTTTGGGTGAGGCAATTGGGGTTAAGTGACTTGCCCAGGGTCACACAGCTAGTAAATGACAAGTATATGAGGCTGGATTTGAACTCAGGTTCTCCTGACTCCAGGGCCAGTGCTCTATCCACTGCACCACCTAGCTGCCCCTAAGTCACACTTCCAATGGAGACGCCATCTGCCTCCTAGTCCTCAGAAGATGCTTCACTGTGACTCCCGAAGATCACACTTCCCACAGCACTGAGCAGAGGGCTAGAAGTGTAAATGCACCCCACCACCTCCAAAGTGCTTAGTACAGTGCCTGGCACACATAGAGGTGCTCTATAAATGCCTACTCTCTCCCTGATGCTGAGGGACGTCAGCTGGTCCAAAGGCTGTTGTGGTAAATCAATGTAAATACCGTACTAACAATGGTCATGGCCCTGATCATCAGGGGTACATCCGAGCAAAGCATAACTGTGTGTCTCCAGGTCAGTCTGATTTGAGCACTTTAAACAGCTAACGCCCACTGGTTGAGGGGGCTTTCCCTAACAGATTTTCCCTCTCAAGAAACCTTCCTCAAGCTATAGATATCCACCATCCTGGGAATGCTATAAACTGATAGTTCTGCCACACCAATCATACGTCCCTTTAAATAGTCTTGCTCTAGAAATGAATCATAATTCTCTACATTTTTCATTATTTTACTTTAATGTAATGTAGTCTTAACTCCCAAATTTAATAAATGCTTGACAAAAATGCAACAATAATATAGATGTGACCTTAATCTATAAAGAATCTTCATTGTAATTCAAAGATTTATTGACAAAAGGCAACCTAGGAAAAAACTGAGTTAAATTTAAAAAATTAAAAAAGGAAAGAAAAAAAGAGGGGAGTTACTTGACATTATTCCTCTTGAAAATTTTCCAAAGTTAGAAATCTTTAACATGGGAAGAAAAAGATATTGTCATCAAATGTTAACATTCATGGGCATGCTTATGTCACAAATACATGTAGGACTATACTGCCGTGTAGGTATCAGTTTCAATTTGCAAATGACTGAGATCTCACCTTACATCAACTTATGCCCAAAATAGTTCACATAAGGCAAACATCTTTGCTGAGTCAGATGACACATGAAGACTAAGTAGTTAAAATTTTAGTTAACTTTTTTCTGTTTATTCTTAAATGTGTCTCTTTAACATGCTCAGGCTGAGCCAGAAGCTTTTATTGGTCACCTACCTCAAAAAAAAAAAAAAGAGAGAGAAAGAGATAAGAAAAGAAAAACAGAACATACATCTTTGCTTATCACTAAATAAGATGGAAATTTTTCAAAGTGTTGCCTTTTACGTATTTAGGATTGAAAAGATTTCCATTAGTTATCAAACTTAAAGAAGCCAAGATTTACTTCTTAAAAACTGCATGAAAAAGCCAGAGAAGCTAAGTTCATCTCCATTAATTTCATTTTTCTTCATTACTGAAATATTGGCATCTAATTCTGTGACATCTGACAATGCTCGTGGTCTCTGCTTCCTTGGCTCCCCCATCACACAGGGACTGCTTGTGATCCATCAGTTTCCAGATTCCTCAAGGTTCTTCTCTTCTCCTTCATTGATCTTGTTCACTCCCAAATCCACATTCCAACTTTTCCTCTGTGTTTTGGGTCTTTTCTTTGGACCCCACAGCTGATGAGCTACCAAGCCCTATACATTTTATCTCTGTATCTCTCATGAACGATCATGATCTCCTCTCATCTACTTCTGTTCAGGCCTTGTCACTCAAGACTCCTGTCTGGTGTTCGTGCCACCAATCTGACACACTCTGCTCAAATAATAAGATAGAGGCAGGAGGCAGGGTGGCATAGTGGACAGACTTTGGCCTTGGAGTCAAGAAAAGCTGGGTTCAAGCCCTGCTTCTGACTCACAGTTGCGATTACTGGCTGAATGAACCAGGCTCTCCCAGACTCCAAGTGGAGAGCAGGCACCAATCTTTCTTGGCAGACAGAACTTCCTAACTGGAAGCTTGCTCTACCAAGAAAATCACTGGCTGAAATCTAAAAACCAACCACTCTGATTCTGGTCCTCTTTCATGAACAAGCCTTTAATGTCCCCCACTATCTACCAGACTATTAATTCCTGGATTCTGGATTTGATGGCCCTCTACAATCTGGCTCAAACTGACTTCAGGACACTCCTCTACTCTGAACCAACTGGACCCATGTTGAGGTCCTATTCCCATTTTCAGGTCTTTGCCCATGTTATGCCTCCCATCCTGGGTGGCCCGATGGAGGGGCCACCTCCATGTGATGCTCCTCTTCCCATTCTCAAGCTCCTCACAGCCCTATCATTGGACATCTTTTTTGTATTTATCATACTCTCCCTTGTATCGCATCTTTTTGTATAGAACAATGTGTATGTCCTATCAATCTTTCTATGTCCTGAGACATTAAACCCAAAGTTCTGGGAGTCTGAAGAGTAGTTTGCCTAATGAAGAACTTAAGAGATCACTGAATTTCATGATGTAGCCTACTTTTAATATTATGTCCCACATTGTATGGAAAGATCATGAACATCACATTAAAACCTTTAGAGTAATGATTTTTTAAAATTGACAATACATTTAAACAGGATTGTCACTTGTTACTTTGGGGCAAGTCAATTAACTTTCGTTTCCTCATCTCGGAAATGAAGCTGTTTGACTAGATGACCTTAAGGCTTCTTGGGGAGAACGATGCGGTTACCTCCCCCACTGGTGTACAGATGCCTCATGCCCAGGTTAACTTTCCTCCTCTGACTCCACGGCTACTTGAGCATTTCAAATACCGGTTCTGCTCCCCTCACCCATCCTACTTCTAGCTGATAGTTAGAGATGGTTTCCTACCTCACACTCAGGGTTTTCATTTGTCATTTCATTTTCATTTGGTCTCCTTTTTAAGGAGATGTACTTAGCTTAATTCCATTAGTTTGGGTCATCAAATATAGCTTAACTGGTTAATCATTTCAGGAGAATAAAAGTAGGCTTAATGAGCAGCTGACATTTATATACAGTAAATGTTTATGCAATTTAATGTTAAAAAAGATAAAGTTGAGGGCAGCTAGGTGGCGCAGCAGATAGAGCACCGGGCCTGGAGTCAGGAGGACCCAAGTTCAAAGCTGGTCTCAGACACTTAACACTTACTAGCTGTGTGTCCCCAGGCAGTCACTTAACCCCAACTGCCTCACCAAAAAAAAAAAAAAAAAAAAAAGTAAGGTTAATATTTGTGCCAGTTTGTGTGTACCTAGGTGCACAATTCAATGCCTTTCTCATAAAAGCTAGTTAATAAATGTTTATTGAATTGACTCTTTTAAAAAGAAGGATAAACTCTAGAAAAATAATAATGTAATGTGGTGAGAAGTAAAATTTTTGGATATTCCCATGGTTTTCAAGGAGATGTTCAAAGTTTATAACTTGTCAATTATTTTTTTAAACTATTCAAAGACTAAATAATAATGTGGACACCCTGAATATTTTAAGGGCTAATGCCTTAAAAAGAACAATCTTTAAGCTGGATTTAGGAAAAAAAAGAAATGCCTTTGTTCAGACCCAATGTAAAGTATTTCTATTTTGGCCAAGATATCACTACCTTGAGTTATGTTAGAAACACTGTGCCTCCCTGAATTGAACTTTCCTCTCTCTTCATCAAATTTATGCTGAAGTAAGGTAGACAGAACTGGGATAAATACTTATAATACTCCCCATTTAACTGGGAGCTGAAACAATAGACAATGTGCACACCACAAGCTTTGCTTTGTAAAACATTATTTTCAGACCACTACCAACAGGCCTGTGTACAGTCTGAGCAGCCTTGAACATACACAGTAAAACTTTTACTCACATTTACGTCTGTGTGATGAATTAAAACACAAAGAGCTGGAAGAATCTGAGGAGAAAAATAAAAATTATAAATGAATATACATTCAACTGTTCCTAGTTTACTTTTTAAAAGGGAAGGAAAATATTTACCTCCTGAATGGTTTCCATGGGCGGTGGTGGGTCTTTGTGGCGACATAAGTTGACCATAACCCAAGTAACATTCCTCAAGAATGTTATGGGGATAGATGGACTGATGAAGGAGAGTAAGGGCTTCACAACCCCAAGACTTATGACATAGTCTCTACACTGGGGCCCGTCACCTGTGAAATCAATTTTTTCCAACAGATTAATAAAAGTACTATAAAAAGCGATACATAATAGCAAGTTTCATACTCATGTCACTGGACTTTCTTCTTCCTTGAGACAATAATATCAGGTCATGACAGAAAAATGGAAACAGGAATATTTCTAAGAGTGAAGGAAAGTCAACACAAGACACAGGGTCTATGTAAACACGACTTCCCCAGATATTTAACAGTTCTCTGCTTATGAAATATTTTTCATTAAAATATGAAAAAGTACACATTTAACTTAGAACAGGTATTGAACAGACTGAGTCTGCCATTTATGAAGAAGGGCCCAATTTCAAAGTTTTCTCTGTATTTCTGTTTCCATGTCCAGGTAATTTTGACTGTAGATGTCATAATTTTCTTTTAGTCTATTCCAACTGTCTCAGTGATGCAGGTACAAAGATCAAAACCCATATATAACTTCTCATCTGACGCAGTTCTTGTCTATCTCCTGCCATAAATCCTTTGCATCTCAGTGAAGTGAAGGTCTTCCCCTTCACAGGGAACGGAGCAGTAAGTGACCTGTCTACCTGGTACATGGCTCTTTCTTTTATGATCATGCATTTCCTGAATGTGTAACACCATTTTTGCATGCAAGTCACTATTAGTACCATGTTGCTGAACTATTTATGCCTACTGTGTGTCTCTATCACACTCTGGATCATTCAAAAGTGTAATTTTTCAGATGTCGTGGTGTCCTGTTGCATGAGAGGAAGCCAAATTGCATCCGTGGACAAATACTAGTGCTATGATGATGGAGGCTGATAACGGCATCGTCTTGTAATTGGTGATAGGGCTGTACATTTTCCTAAACATGACCTAGATTGTTCTATTCCTTCCTTTAAATTTTGGGCCCAATTTCAATGCATGTTCAAGATACATTCTTCCAACAAAAAGCAAAAACAAACAGAAGTTCTTCAACAATTGCACTATGTCAGCCAATGAGCATTTATTATTATGTACTGAGATAATACTTGATATAAAGACAGATACGCTACAGACAGACCATATAGAACCTTTTGGGGTTCTATTCCTTTTATTGAATACTTTACCACGGATGACTTAAGGAACTCTGGGTATACATTTGCTGTAATATACCCCTTAAGGAAACAATAAATCAGTGATTTCCAAATTTTTTTGGTGGTGAACTTTCATCAGTAAAAAACTGAGTATGCGCCTTAAACTTATTTATTTGGGGAGGCTATATAATAATAGCTAACATTTATATAATGCTCACTATGTAACAGGCTCTGTGCGAAGTGCTTTATAATTATTATCTCATTTGATCCTCACAAACACATTGGGTAGTAGGTACTATTATTATTATTATTATTTTGCGGGGCAATGAGGGTTAAGTGACTTGCCTAGGGTCACACAACTAGTAAGTGTCAAGTGTCTGAGGCCAGATTTGAACTCAGGTCCTCTTGAATCCAGAGCCAGTGCTTTATCCACTGCACCACCTAGCTGCCCCTAAACATATACATTAGGAAAATCACTTTGGTGGATATGTAGTAGATGGACTGCAGAAGGAAGAGACTTGAGCCAAGTGATCAACAGGTAAGTGTATTGATATAGTTCTGACTATATCAATAATGAAGATGAAGAAATGATGAAGGTCTGAACTAGGGAAATGGATTCATTAATGGAAAGAGTGGGCCTATACAGGAGATTCTGGGAAAGCAGAAATATTAAAATTGGACAACTGTCTGGATGGGTTAAGTGAATCAAAGAGAAGGGTCAAGGATGACACTGAGGTCGTGAGCCTAGCGAGACTCAAAGCAAAATTATGGTTAGGCTTGGGGAAGGGACGTATGGAATGGGAGTGGGTTACAGGATGATGGGTAAAAGGGGCTAGTTTTGTTGGAAATAAGCTAAAAATAAAGGTGCTGCGAGGCCAATTATTCTCACTTCTCAGGACAACAGAACCCTGAGAAACTAAAGATGTTTCCTTGTTATGGTAGCATGTCTGATAACAGAACAGAGGCTTGGAGTTTGGGGTGAAGAACATAAGACATTTCTGAGCTACCCCAATTCTCTGCAGATTGTTCCTTGGTCTCTGAAGGAGGCCTGAGTCAGATTCCAGGTCTAACATGCATGTCAAGTGCACTAAACATTCCATCCATTGCCAACTCCAAAACAGAAACCTGACCATAGACACTTCTAGTGTCAGAGTACTTTCTGGGTGCCCTTTGTCTTTATGTCAGGCATTTCATTCCACCTCCAGACTGCTCTTCAATTAACCAAGAGTTCAGCCTCCTTTCAGTAATCTTTCTATTTACGTTGTCATCACTGTCATTATGGTGCAGATCCCTCTCTTGGCTCTACTCATTCTCGTCACTGTGAGAGCTCCTAAATCTTTCCATATTCCTTCGGATTCTTCAGGGACCATTTCTCATTGCATAATAACAACTTTTTCCTAGCCATAGCCAAGTAGATGGGCGCGCACCCTGTTCTCTGTTTCCTGCTATCATGGAGCGCTATGACTACTGCAGTGCATCCGGGTCTGCAGGTCTGATCGTTTGGGCGTGTATGCCCTGTGGTAGGATTATAGGCAGGGACAAAGGGGAAGAGGAGGAAATTTAGATTATCTACTCCAACTTCCATATTTGACAGACAAGGAAAATAAACGAGGCTCCAAAAGGCCAGGTCACCTGCCCAAGACCCTAACTGGGAGGATAATCCAGGCACACTAACCACAATTCGGTGTTCTCATTAAATCTGAGGTTAGAAATTACACAGCACATTCAGCCACAAATAAACCCAAGAAAACATTCTCATTCTCTCTCCCTCTCTCTAGTTAATAGCAAAAGCGGGAAAACTCACGTGAGCCCGGAGCCATAAAGTTGTTCCAGAACAACACAGCAAAGGCCTGTCACTGCCATTTTTGAGAAATGGCACAAAAGAACAATCATTTTCAGATGATGTCACCATTCCAGTGAGCTGATGAGCTGCTCTGGTACAAGCATTCCCTCCAGTAACACACTGAGACCTGTCCTGTCCAGTCTAGTCCAGTGTGACATTGGTTCAGATGTCTCCAGAGCTCCTCAATGTACTGGGGACCTTCCAAGAATTCTCTTGACATAACAGGACCAACAGTGGAACATGTGGGGTGTCCTCTGATGATCTCGTTTGTACCGGCTCACCTTCCCTTTGATGATCTCTTTTAAACAACTTCTTTGTGATTCCTTGCTCAAAATGTGTTGTAGCCACTCACTACTCTCTTCCTTTGGGTGACCCCTCAACTTTTCTTCTTTGGAGCCAGGGGGTGTTCTGTGACTCGGATTTATGATACCGGAACACTATTTGGTATGAAAAAGATGTGCTTTTGTTTCAGGGAGAAGCTTGGGGTCATTCTTAAAAAACTCTGGCCTTTCCCAAAGGCAATTCAATCTGCTTTCCTCTCCTTCAATTCTGGGCCTAATTGTCTATTTGCAATATCAGAAAGCATTCTTCTTTCGCTTGTTTTTTTCTGTGTGAATAATATGGGCTAAATTTGTGAGTGATTATGGATCTTGTCAGGGGTTCTTCAACATTCCAGAACTCGATGTAATCAGTACAATGTCACTCACAACAGGATTTCTCTCAAGGACCTTACCGTCTATTAAGAACCAGCTCTTCAACTTACACTTTGACTCAGCTCTCTTTTGTGATGCTGTCAAACATGTTTTTCTATTTTATTCTTCCTTGATATTAAGGATCAGAGGGTCAAACAAAATTATAATTTTGATGTATCTAGAAGACAATTTGTTCTCTAAAAGTCTATTTTAAATGCTTTCCCTGGGGTAGCTGGGCGGCACAGTGGATAAAGCACTGGTCCTGGATTCAGGAGGACCTGAGTTCAGGTCCAGCCTCAGATACTTGACACAAACTTGCTCCCTGTATACACTTGGGCACATCACTCAATGGCTTGGGGTCTCAGTTTCCTCACGTGTAAAATGAGGGCATTTAATTCCTTCTAGCTCTAAGTCTATTCTTTTCCTTGCCAAGAACCCCCAAAACACAAATACTGTGGGATCTCATATTCTCTGCACTGTTAGACAACACTTCATGGCAGAGATGTAGTCTCCTGTGGAATGTCATCTGGGAAAGCTGGCCAGGAGTTCCCTTTTAATGCCTCATCTAGATTCCTCTCCATGCATGCATAGATTATTCTTTGGTTTGAGACATTTTCCACCTCTCTTCGGTACTTTTCTCTTTTTCCATCATGGTCTTTCTCCTCTCTGCATACCTGAACTAGGACTGTCATTCTTTCCAATCTGTTTCCTTTAGTGGCATTTCTATTCATGCACAAATGAGACACTTTGACATGAAGAGTCCAAATGTTTATAGCAAGTTTCTCTGATAAAGGCCTTATTTCTCAAATACATAGAGAACTGAGTAAAATTTATAAGACTACATGTCATTCCTCAATTGATAGTCAAAGGATATGAATGGACAATTTTCAGAAGAATAAATCAAAGCTATCTCTCTTCATATGAAAAAGAATGCTCTAAATCACAATTGATTGCAGAAATGAAAATTAAAACAGCTCTGAGATACCACTTCACACCTATCAAATTGGCTAAATCACAGGAAAGAAAAATGATAAATATTGGAAGGGATGACAAAAAATTGTGACACTAATGCACTATTGGTGGAGTTGTGAATTGGTCTGGGGATTCCTGGAGCAATTGGAACTATGCCCAAATGGTGCTAAAAATATGTATGCCCTTTTACCTAGCAACACTACTACTAAGTCTGTATCCCAAAGAGATTAAAGAAAAAGGGAAAGGACATATTTGTACAAAAATATTTATAGCAGCTATTTCTGTGGTGGCAAAGAATTGGAAACTGAGGGGATGCCTAACACTTGGGGAACAGCTGAACAAGCTGTGGTATATGATTATGATGGAATACTACTGTGTTATAAGAAATGATGAGGGGGGCAGCTAGGTGGCACAGTGGATAAAGCATCGGCCCTGGATTCAGGAGTACCTGAGTTCAAATCTGGCCTCAGACACTAGACACTTACGGGCTGTGGGACCCCAGGCAAGTCACTTAACCCCCCATAACCCCGCAAAAAAAAAAAAAAAAAGAAGAAGAAAAAAAAGAAATGATGAGTAGGATGGTTTCAGGAAAAACTGGGAAGACTCACATGAACTGATGCAAAGTAAACTGAACAGGACCAGAAGAACATTGTACACCGTAACAGCAACATTGTAAGGATGATCAACTGTAAATGACTTGGCTACTCTGATCAGGACAATGATCCAAGACAATGCTGAGTCATGATGACAAATGTTCTCCACCTCCAGAGAGAGAACTGATGAACTGAGTCCAGATTTAAAGTATATATTTTTTTCACTTTATTTTTGTTTTGTTTTTTTTTGCAACATGGTTGATATGGAAGTCTGTTACTTATTAGCTGGATGATCCTGGGCAGTCACTTAACCCTCATTGGCCTCCGCAAAAAAAGAAAGAAATCTGTTTTCCAAAATTTCATATGTATGATTGATATATCCTATTGCTTACCTTCTCAATGAGTAGGGGAGGAAAGAGAGAATTTGGAACAATTGTTTTTCAAAAACTTAATGCCCAAAATAAATAATAAATTAGCTTTTGCTTAGTTGAGTATCTTACCCAGCCTTCTCTAAAAACAGCTTTTCCTTCCATTGCTCCTTGTTTAATGTTTAATAATATTCACAATATTCCATCACCCTTCTCAGTAATAACTTAGAAATGAGTTAATATTATAAAACAGTGCTTCTCTTGGCTGTTCTCTCTCTCTGTTGTCCTTTGGCAAGATGATCAAGTTTTGACTTGACTTCTGTACCAAATGTTATAACCAACGCTGTTATCCTTTCCCTCATTTCTCTCCTCCTATCTTTTTCTCATTTTTATTTTCTCATTCAGCATCACAAATCTAAAGTGGCCATGGACTTTTCAAAGTCTAGCTCTCTAAAACCTCTCGGTTCCAATTTTACATGGCCAGCCATGTCCCAAGTCACATGAACAGTAGCCAATCAAGGCATATGAGGGAAGTTCTGTGCCTAGCCCTCTGGCTCTATAGCTGGCTCCTGCTCTGCTCTACCACCCTGTTTCCATGTTTTTTCTCTAACTAGTTGGTGGTACGCCTGAACACCAACAGCTGACTCAGGAACGATTCAGTTCATCAGCAATGAGTCATTTCCTGTCTTTAAAAAATAATTGATTTCATTTTCCCCCCAAAATCTTACTTAGGACTCACTACATTCATGCTTCCCGATTCTTTTCTTGAAGAAGGTCTTCTGAAGGGCAGCTAGGTGGCGTAGTAGATAAGGCACTGGCCTTGAATTCAGGAGGACCTGAGTTCAAATCCGGCCTCAGACACTTGACACTTACTAGCTGCGTGACCTTGGGCAAGTCACTTAACTCCCACTGCCCCGCGGCGGCGGCGGAGGAGGAGGAGGCGGAGGCGGAGGCGGAGGCGGAGGCGGAGGCGGAGGCGGAGGAGGAGGAGGAGGAGGCGGAGGAGGAGGAGGAGGAGGAGGAGGAGGAGGAGGAGGAGGAGGAGGAGGAGGAGGAGGAGGAGGAGGAGGAGGAGGAGGAGGAGGAGGAGGAGGAGGAGGAGGAGGAGGAGGAGGAGGAGGAGGAGGAGGAGGAGGAGGAGGAGGAGGAGGAGAAGGTCTTCTGAGTATGGAAGTAGGAGGCTTCTAGAGGGTTCACCAGGCTTTGGCCTGAAGCATTCATCAGGGGACTGGGTGCCAGGCACTGTGCTAAGAAATGCGACACAAAAACTGAATGGAAACAACTTCTGCCCCTAAGACTTTGCGTTCTTTCTCCAGAACCATGTTTGAAAATAAAATATCTTTGCCTTAGCACTAAGGCCCCCAAGCAGTGAACTATAGGGTAAGGTAATCAGAAGGGCTATGCTGTGTACTTTGTACACCTTCTCCACCTTTTCTTTCTTTGAGATGGAAGAGGCATAAGGCACAAAGTTTTGTGGCAGTTTTTTTTTTTAAATCAGCACTCTAAGAAAAGATTCCCAAATGTCCCTTAAATGATGTTTCTTATTGCCTTTGAGGCACTGTTAAGGGCTAAAATTCTAGCGAGTCTGTCTAAAATATCTAATGAGTGGTCGCCAATAAATTATAAGCTTTAGCAAGAGTTTAGACTTTTAAGCATTTATTAAGGAGAATAAGAATTTGGTAAAGAGAGAAGAAAGGCCTATATTCCTATATCTATTAAAGGGAGAGCACATTTCTAGCTCCGCTCTCCACCAGCATCCTCAGGAAAGAGCGTGAGACCGAGCGCCAGTCTCTTCCTTCCTCCTCCCACTAGCCCGCGTCACTTCCTGACGCCAAAGAAAAGACTCCTGGTCTTGCCCTCAAAGACCTTTGCTTCATGGGTGGAACTCTTCTACAGTAAGTCTCCAGCAGGTGGCGTCATTCCAATCGTTACAGGCACCTAGGGGGCTCCACAATACACAGGGTGTTGGTCCTGGAGCCAAAAGACCTGAGGACATGTAAATGTCAGCCTCAGACATTTACAAACTGTGTGATCCTGGACAAGTCACTAACCTCTCTTGGCCTCAGTTCATCAACTGTCAACTGAGGACGACAGCACCTACTTCCAGCTTTAGGAGGATGGAATGAGATCCTCTTTGTCAAGTGCTTAATTGCCTGGTGCTGGCACGTAGCAGGGGCTATATGAAAACTGCTCTCTTTCCTTTCCCTCTCTGGCTGGATGACAGAATCAGGGTGTAACTTTTATGGCCTTGTCAGGAAGAGACTATGAGCTGTCAAGCAAGAGTCTCAACTCTCAAAGACTTGAGCGGTAACTCACTACAAGAGCAGAGAGACGTGCACGCTGGGTCCCTCTCCTATTCTCCCGCCCAGCGTTAGCCTGCTGCTGTGGTCTTGTGTTGTTTAGAGGATGTCAAGATTGACACTTAGAAGATAAACACTAAATGTTAACAGATTGAAACTGTCCCATTTCTGCCACTTCCACTGCAAAAGCACAGGATTGAGGGCATTTTGTCTAGTTTGTTTCAGGCACTGTGTGCTGCCATGGTCAAAGAATTCATCCCCAAGTGGCTGCCTTCTGGAGACGTGCCTCTCTGCACTCATCTCGGCTGGTCCTCAGAAAGCCGACAGTCGATGTGTTGACAGAAATATGCCTAGGATCAGGTTCTAAAATTACCTAAGTCCTCTCGGTATTTGGAAGGGACACCAGAAATGGAACCAAATCCAAACCACTCTGTTGACAAAGGCCTGCACAGGGGGCAGCTAGGTGGTGCAGAGGATAAAGCACTGGCCCTGGATTCAGGAGGACCTGAGATCAAATCTGGCTTAAGACACTTGACACTTACTAGCTGTGTGACCCTGGGCAAGTCACTTAACCCTCATTGCCCTGCAAAAAAAAACAAAAAAAATTGGGGCAGCTGGATGGTGCAGTGGTTTAAAGCACCGGCCCTGGATTCAGGAGTACCTGAGTTCAAATCCAGCCTCAGACACTTGACACTTACAAGCTGTGTGACCCTGGGCAAGTCACTTAACCCCCATTGCCTGCAAAAACAAACAAAGGCCCGTACAGAGCAAGTGACTTGCCCAAAAGGGCAGAGCTACAGCATGCTGCCTTTTTAGACACTGGACTCTGAGAAGACACGAAGAAATTCCTCTTTTCTTACTTGCAGGAAAAGTCAGTTACATAGAGCTGAGATCTAAAAAGCTCATTTAGTCATTTAACAGAATTGCTAATGAGGAAAAAACTTTTAAGTGACTTAGTTTTACATCCTCTCTGTTCTTACACTCTCTATGGCAGGAACTAATGAACAATTAGTCATAAGGGGAAAAAAGGACAAATGGAGAAGGAACCTGCATTTTGCACACACTTAGCTGTAATACAGAAGTACATGGATAATATTTTAAAAATAATTTTCACCTTATTTGCTGTGATTTGCGTCTACTAGCAATTTTTATAAGCTAACCCCAAAGCTATTTTTGGTGGTATCAGGATATGCAAACTTTCCTCCATGACAAACTGGCAGAATACTTTTGTTTTCTCTTCCTCTTGGCATGTCTAACAGGATTCAATTGGACTGGTATTAAAACTTTATATTGGGGGGCAGCTAGGTGGCACAGTGGATAGAGTACCGGCCCCGGATTCAGGAGGACCTGAGTTCATATCCAGCCTCAGACACTTGACACTTACTAGCTGTGTGACCCTGGGCAAGTCACTCAACCCCCAATGCCCCGCAAAAACAAAAACAAAAACAACAACAACAACAACAACAATAACAAACCCCAAACAAAACAAACAAAAAACCCCACTTTATATTGACAGCTGTTTGGTTGTTAATAAAAAGCTTAATACAGACCTATGATATTTCCCAATGCCCAGACAGCTTGCTCACACACATTTTGATGAGGTGAATGGAGAAGCCTCAGAAAAAGTGGCACAGCATCTAGGAGAGAAAAAAAGAGGTGTGAAAAGTGAAGGTACTGCTCACTTCTGCATCCCAGCCCAATGAGCAAATCTCTCTCTTCTCCTAGAATCTCAGTCGCTGGAAAATGAAATTAATTTTATTTACTACAGAAGTGGAAACGTTTCTATTCTGTGACAATTTTTCATCTACAAATTTTATTGTGAGAAATCATTAACACGTTATTCAACATTGAAATTACTTTGTATGTAAATTGTGTAAATAAGGAATTGGAATAATACATTTTTTAAACCACCTCAAGTTAAAGCAGAATCACTTTCTATTAAGCACTAGACTCGAGGTTCCTCTATTAGGATAGAAGTTCCTCGAGGGGAAGGACCATGTCCTATTTATCTTGTGTCTCTCCTGACACTCCACAAAGTGCTTTGTGCTTAAGTACTTGCTGTTTAAAAAAAAAATGCCGAATTCTCAGGCCTGATTATAAAATAATGGGCTGAACCTTCACACATGGCTTATGGAGTTGGCTCCAATCTTCTCATTCTATCCTATGTGCATAGCTATGCTTCCATTGTGGGAAAGTGCATATTTACAAATAAACAATGTAGTCCTTCAGAAGAATTAGCAATGCTTGTTAATTGATCTTATCTACTACTGCAGAAAACAAACATTTCTACTGATATTTCTGTACAATTAATCCACAGACATTAAGCATCAGCTACCTGCCAAGCATTGTGCTAAATACCAAGCATATAAAGACAAGGATTCTACATGCTACCAACTACCAGTGTTGGCAGGTTGGCGGGTCTATAGATGAAGAATGTAATATATTCTGCAATATGCTATGGATTGGTTGTTGTTGTATATTATATATAGTTATAGTCAATAATTTTACTTCACTTGGAGGGGAGAGGGATAGGAGAAACAAAGAGACTAGGAGAAAGTAACCGTGTACAAAATAGAATTCATTAATAAAAATGTTCTCTTTTGAAAGCAATATACTCTGTATGTTTGGAGTTTTATAAAACTCCAAATTTTCTTTAGGTGATCCAAAAAGATCCCTTTCTAAACATTTTTTCTTTGTAAATTTATCAGAGGAGAAGCAGTAAGGGATGGTACAGGGCTGGCCTCGGAAGGGCAGGGCAGGGGAAAGAAAGAAAGGAACAAAATTTATGAAGCACCTGTTATGTACATGCCAGGCACTCTACTGAAAGGTTTACAAATATTAACCTGTTTGATTAGAATAAGGGTAGAGGGGGTAGCTAGGCAGCGCACTGGATAAAGTACCAACCCTGGATTCAGGAAGACCTGAGTTCAAATCTAGCCTCAGACACTTGACACTTACTAGCTGTGTGACCCTGGGCAAGTCACTTAACCCTCATTGTCCCATCCAAAAAAAAAAAGAATTAGGGTTAGAAGTTGTGCTCTAACTTGCTAGGTGACTGGAGCAGATTCTTCAGTTCCTCACTATTCATGGGACCGAAGAAGCTACGTCAGGGAAGGAAGCTTCCTACCCAACACACACTGAAAACCCCAGGTTCCTGTCCTGCACAATTGATGAGGTTAACCTGGTTAATGTCGCATGCACCTCATTTCAAAATTGTTACTCTCCAAAGGCAGAAGAAGGATTTGAGGGGAGTGATTATTTGAACATGGGAGTCTTGTTCCTCCATTACCATCTTTGAGAGTCTCACTACCATTTCTTTTTTTTCTTTTTGTCACTACCATCTTAAACACTGAGGGGAATACTGCAAATTCAAATTATTAAGAGATTTTGTAAAATAAAGTGAGGGAAGTAAGAGACTTTCCTAGGGCCACTCAGCTAGTACATGATAGCCATAGGATGCTAATGATATCAGTAACTAGCATTTATATAGCACCTAGTTTGTGACAGGGACCGTGCTAAGTCCTATACACACATCAAATCATGCAGGTGCTATTATCCTCATTTTACAGATGAGAAAACTGAGGCCGACAAAGGTTGTGACTGACCCATGTCACAAAGCTTCTATCTGAGACTTGATCTGAACTCAAGTCTTCCTGACTCTAGACCAGCTTTCTGCCACGAACTCACGGCTTCTTTGTTCAAAGCCTTATTCTCTCAGCGGTGTAGGCAACGCTTTGAAGACTGCAAAGACGGCATCATGCTCTTCTGGGACTTCCCTAGACCAATGAAATCACAGGCCCACTCCCTAGCCCTACAGTATTCCTCTGAATTCCAGAGTCAGAGAGAAGAAAAACTGCACAATCCAGTTTAGCAAACACCAACAGGAGGGCCCTGGTGCAAGGCCTCTTGCTGAGTGTCAAGCATTTATAAAAAAGAAATCAGAAAGCCCTACTCCTCCACATTCAAAGGAAATACCCCAGCTCAGTGTCTATGTAGTTTAGGACACAATTCTAATCCAGCCTTTTCTTGGAATGGGCAGCTGTAGAGGCACATACAAGGACTTTAAAAAATTGTTTTTATTGAGAAATTACCTCAAAATCAGTAAAGAAACACAACAAAATGCAAACCTTTTTCCCCAATCAAATCAGAGCTCACTTTCTCATGCTCTCTCTCCATTAAGACTGACAAGTTTAAAATATGCTTACACTTAGTCTGTGTCAATTACTTCTTTCTTTCTTTCTTTTTTTTTTTTGGTGAGGCAATTGGGATTAAATGACTTGCCCAGGGTCACATAGCTAGTGTCAAGTATCTGAGGCTGCATCTGAACTCAGGTCCTCCTGAATCCAGGGCCAGTACTCTATCCACTGCGCCACCTAGCTGCCCCTGTGTCAATTACTTCAAGGTATTTGTAGAAGGTTCTTTTCTCGAAGGAAAATAACTAATTCTTTTTTTTTTTTAAACACTGACTTTTAAAAATAACAAGGCATGTAGCTGAAATTGTCAAATAATAATCAACTTACTGGACTGAACTACAGCCTGCGTTTGTTCAGAGGTTCCGGAAGCAATGTTTGTCAAAGCCCACGCAGCTTCAAACTGTAAAGAAGGACTATAAGAAGCAAAAGTTTTACCAGCATGAATTTCTTATTATCGGACCAAACCCAATTCAGATTCAATTCTCGTTACATCTCCAGATATCTCCAAGATTTGTCACCCTAAACAGCCTATATCATCATAAAAACAACTATTCTTTGTGGTGACAAATCTGACATTTTCCTACTAAATGTATTTCTATCTTTGCTCCTTTATTTTTGCTATCAACACAGTGGACAAGGACTACAGCAAATTGGTGGGTCTGTAAGAAAGTGCTTCCAAGTCTAAAACCAAATAAGGGAAGGTGCCAATTTTGTAGTCTGAAGTCAGGGATGTGACTATTAAAAGTCTCTTTCCCAAATAAGCAGTTCACAAAAATTTATTATTTCAAGCCAGTATACAAATTTCTTGTAATCCACAATCATCCTATTCACCACATATTCCCCATCTTGGAAACATTAAGAAAAACATACTAAAAGAGTGATTATTATTAATAGTACACTTGAACTTATTCCACTAAATATACTAAACAGAAAGAAGACTTTGTGTCTACATTTCTGTCAGTACCCAATACTGTCCACTGTTGGTTTTTTTTTTTTAATCTGAGTTTTCTTCCTGTTCAGAGTACAATCAAAAATTTTAAAAGTACTTACTTGTCGTCTCTTTCAAGACAATGGACTAAAATAGGTAATATTCCAGATTTTATTAAGTCATCAATTGGTGGATTTCGATCACTGGACAAAAGCTTTCTATGAGAAACAAGACGAGGGAAAACTCACTAGATTTAATGATATGCGATGGAATTTTAAGATAGATACATGGTGTAAATATTCTCATACATGTGAAATTTTGACAAGCAGATGTCCTCAGACAGCTTAGATAACTTATAATCACTTCTACAAAAGTTTTTTAAAATTCCAAGGGCAAACTCTGATTGCTTTTGCATAAAATCATCTCATGTGACTTTCCTGCTTAAAAACCCCTGCCTCTCTATTTTCTATGGTCTTACTGAGATCAATCTGTGGGCTCTTGGGGTGCTCTACTTACAGATCTGTTATTGACATGCATCTTCCATCTAACCTAGTGAGGCTGCCCTATTAATATGGCAACATTAACTTCCATGCCTGGAATGCCTTTCTGCATCCTTGCAGATCCTCACTGTACTCCAAGGGCAGACCCAAGGTGTTCTTCTTTTAAGAAGTCTTCACTGGTTATTTTAGCCTTCATTCATTTTCTGTCCCCATTCAGTTTGATAGTAAAGGGAACAGCAGTTAGGTGATAAGCACTAGGGAGACAAACAGCAAAGGCGAGACAGTCTCTGGCAATTGGAGAAAGGGATAAAAGAAAGGGAAAAGTGGACAGAAAAGTCCAAAAACCCTGTGTGTAAGGACTGATGGCAGCCTACTTTTCCAAGTTTAGCAACCTTCCTCATGCATTCTCCCCTCTGGCCAACTGTCTCCTTGCTATTCCCATGCACCATCTTCCACACTTTAAAGGGCTTTAAATTCCAAACTAAGGAGTTTCTATCTTATCCTATTGGCAAGAAGGAGTGCTCAAATTTTCTAGAGCATCGGAACAACTGGTCAAACCCGTGTTTTAGAAGGAACATCTATGCAGCTGTGTGGCAGGTGGATTTCTAGGCCTGTAACCTTGAGATTTTGCTTGCTCGGCATGGGAATAGTGGTGAGATGGGGAGAGTTTTTGTTACACTAATAGTATTGGAAACTGTATACAATTAAAGCACACTGGAAATTTAGCAAAAACCTGAGTTTTATACAATCGTTTTTTTCTTTCTGGGCTATGGTCTTATAAAGTTAATCTTCTTAAAAGTTTTTATCTTGTACACATATCACATTAAAAGCAAAAGTACAGGAGGAATACTACCAATTTTAACGCTATTAATTATAACAATTACTCAAGAAATATTTGTTGGATGTCCTCAGTTAGCTTGAGACTTCTTGTCTGATTAAACTATGCATTATGAATTTTCAAAAGGTTAACTCATACATATAAGCTACAATGGCCAACAATTTAAAACTTACCTAGCAGCTTGAACAGCACTTAGCTGGATTCCTTGGTTATCACTTGAAGCATTCTATAATAAAATAAAAAATAGTTTATAACATGGTAATAATATTTATTCAGGAAAAAAAGGTGACTAGGAAAAAACTTACTTGCACAATTGCTTCTAAGGAGGTATTTTGCTGGAAAACAAAAATTACACAAAGCATTAAGTAAAGTCATTCTCAAATTGTGTAGTTCTTTTATCTGCAGTCTTAAAACATAAGCAAACTTACCACTCTGTAATCACCATCTATATCAGAATCTTCACAAATATCTTCATGTGGTACATTTCTTCTTTTTAAGAGATGTTCATCTCTTTTGTTCTATAAGGAGGGGGAATAAAATAATTTTATTTAAAACCTAACACTTTTTTGAGTCAGAATATATAAAATGTATGCCTACATTAATGAAAATAATCAAATCCTTGTAAAAAATTCTTAAGACAAAATAGAAACTGACAAATCAAATTTAATTTGAACCGCAAAATAATCAAATAATAATAATAATAATAATACGCATAAAACCAACCAAGAGTTTTTTTAAAAATATGCTTGTGTTTCATATTTGAAATAGGAAAGATGTTCTTAAATTACTGAACCAGGCCAGGGATAGGGATTGGACCTATGCTTTTATTGACAGGGATTCTTAGACTAGGAAACTCGCTCTGGTGATAAAGGCCCAGAACTGAGAGTCACCATGATCTGTCCAGGGTCACATAACCAGCACATGGCAGACAGCACCTGAATCTGGTCTTCTTGACAGTAAGATCTCTTTTTACTAATTCACTCTCCAGGCTGATTAACTGGTGTTTATTTCATGTATCTCATGCAGAGATAGCTAAAAGTCAGAATACAAAGTGAACTATTCACTACTGAACCATTACACGTTAAGATACACCTTTTCCAAGAAGCAATGAAAGGTTAATTTAAAAGCTCATCATTTAATCCAGGACATGCATGTACAAATGACTAGATGATAACACAAACTTCATAAAAAGAAAGTTACAGGTAATGTTCCTACTTAAAGTGCCTATTATTTTCTGGCCTAAATCGTATTTTATAAACAGCTAACTCAGTGCATTACCCTTTTAACTTTTACACACACACCAAATTTCATGACGATCCAAAACAGGTTAGGGATAGGCATTCTGGAGGCAGAGCATTGGTCTGAGAGAGCTGCCTGGGGCAGTAAGAGGGAAGAGATTTGCTTGGCATGTGTCAAGAATTGAAACCAAGTCTTTCTGACTCTAAGGCTGGTCCCCTATCCACTATAACCATGCTGCTTGCCTCTCATTAAAAGTGAATAAACCTACATATGTAATGTTGTTATAATCCTCACCCAAAAATTATGTCTGCAACCTTACTGAAGCAGTGTTTGTTAAACTGCTGCACCAGGACCAGGGAGTTTTCCGTCTAATTTGCAACTGAAACCTTTCCTGTGGGATGTGTTTCCCATTAGAATGAAACTGCCTGACCCTCCTGTTTGTATCCCCTGCACTTTGCATAGCACTCGCTAAATGCCTTGTTCATTCATTCATTCATTCATATTAGATTTAGAGGCATAATTTTCTTCAGACTCACCTTCCTTAACTCGACAACAACTTCATTTCGCTGTCGTCTCATAGTCTGTTAAAAAGAAGGAAAAAATCCATAATTATGACTGCAACCTCTTGCTCTACTTGTAATACCCCCCCATAGCCACTACGAAATATTCTAGGTTCAGAATATTTTGTAATATTTCTTTCCCCATGGCTCAAATGGACCTTCATTGTTCTGATAGAGAAAGAGAGTTGTGACACTTTTTAAACCCATCAATAAAAACGTTGGTTGAATCATGGATTCAAGGCTGTTGGAACTGAGTTCATGCAAAATCACCACCCATGACACTTGCTTCTGTCGAACATGGCATTCTGTCCCAACGAGGAGCCATAGCTGAAAAGAGGCCTGTGCCTGAGGTTGGAAAGTTCTCCTCAAAGCACGGGCTTCAACAGGCATAGCCAAAAGCTCAGAGCACTAGAGGAGGTCTATCACAGCTTTGGTATTCTTTTTAGACCCAGTCTATGAGCTTCCAATTATTAACAAAAAATGATAATGAGGCTCTGTCACACTTAAGAGAATTCCCTGGGGAGTCTACCTGCAAAGACAAACCCAGGAACTATATAACCAGAACTATAAAACATTTTTCACACAAAATAAAGTCAGATCTAAACAACAGGAAAAATATTAATTGCTAATGAGTAGGCCAAGCCAATATAATAAAAATAACAATTCTACCTAAGTTAATTTATTTATTTAGTGCCATACCAATCAAACTATCAAAAATATTTTACAGATCTAGAAAAAATAACAAAATTCATCTGGAAGAACAAAAGTTCAAGGATATCAAGGAAATCAATGAAAAAATATGAAAGAAGGCGGTCTAGCAGTACCAGATCACAAACTCTATTATCAAAACAATCTTGTATTGCCTAAGAAATAGAAAGGTGGATCAGTGGAATACAACAGGTATAAATTATATTATAGTAGATGACTACAGTAATCTAGTATGTGATAAATCCAAAGATCCAACCCTTTGGAAGAAAAACTCTTTTTTTTTTTTTTTTAGTAAGACAATTGGGGTCAAGTGACTTGCCCAGGGTCACACAACTAGTAAGTGTTAAGTGTCTGAGGCCAGATTTGAACTCAGGTACTCCTGAATCCAGGGCCGGTGCTCTATCCACTGCGCCATCTAGCTGCCTCCAAAACTCATTATTTGACCAAAACTTCTGAGAAAAGTAGAAAATGGTATGGCAGAAACTAGGTAAAAACCAACATCTCACACTGTATACTAAAATAAGGTCAAAATAGGTACATTATTTATACAAAAAGGGGGATACTATAAGCAAATTAAGAGAGCATGGAATAGTTTATCTGTCAGTTTTGTGGATAGAGGAAGAATTTAGGACCAATGAAGATACAGAGAGCAATACAACATTTAAAATTGATCATTTTGATTATATAAAATTTAAAAGTTTTTGCACAAACAAAACTAATGTAACCAAGATTATAAGGAAAGCAGAAAACTGGGAAAGAATTTTAAAAATTATCTCTGATAAAGGCCTCATTTCTCAAATATATAGAGAGCTGAGTCAAATTTATAAAATACAAGTCATTCCCCAATTGCTAAATGGTCAAAGAATATAGTTTTCACACAAAGAAATCAAAGCTATTTATAGTCATATGAAAAAAATGCTCTAGATAACTATTGATCAGAGAAATGCAAATTAAAACAACTCTGAGGTATCACCTCACACCTATCAGGATGGCAAATATAATAAAAAAGGAAAATATTGGATGTTGGAGGGGATGTGGGAAAGCTGGGGTGCTAATCCACTCTTGGTAGAGTTGTGAATAGATTCAATCATTCTAGAGAACAATTTGGAACTATGCTGAAAAGGGATACTCTTTGATCCAACAATACCACTGCCAGGTTTATATCCCGAAGACATCCCCAATATGAGAAAAAGACCTATTTGTACAAAAACATTCAGAGCAGCTCTTTTTGTGATGGCTAAGAATTGAAAATCAAAGGGATGCCCATCAATTGGGGAATGGCTAAACAAGCTGTGGTATATGATGGTGATAGAATATTATTGTGCTATAAGAAATGACAAGCAGGATGATTTCAGAAAGGCCTGGAAAAATTTCTATGAACTAACATAGAGTGAAGTGAGCAGAATCAGAGAGAACATTGTGCACAGAGACAACGATATTGTTTGATGAAGAACTGTGAGTGACAACTATTCTCAGCAATAAAATGATCCAACAATCCCAAAGGACTAATGATGAAGCATACTATCTACCTCCAAATAAATAATATTGATTGAACACAGACTAAAACATGTGATTTGTCTTTTATCCCCCCACCCCTTTTCAAGTTTTCTTATATGGTAATGTAAGAATATGGTAATGTTTTGTAAAATTGCATATGTATAACCTATGTTTCAGTACTTACCACCATAGGGAGAAGAGGGAGGGATAGAATTTGGAACTCAAAACTTTAAATAAAAATGTTTATTATTGAAAGATTGAGAGAGAGAGAGACAGAGAGAGAGAGCGAGCAAGCAAGCAAGCACTCCCTGGGGCATTGAGAAGCTCTGTGACTTGTCCAAACCCAGTTCTTCCTTATTCCAAGACTGGTTCTCTATCCAGATGTCATATATATATATTTGGGGCGGGGGGGCCCAGTAAGGATTGACTTGTCCAGGGTCACACAGCTAATAAGTGTCAAGTGTCTGAGGCTGCATTTGAACACAGGTCCTCCTGAATCCAGGGCCAGTGCTCTATCCACTGTGCCACCTAGCTGCCCCCCAGATGTCATATAATATTAAAGCATTACTCAGTATATGGGAAATGTGTCATCATTGACAATAGAAGTTTTTTGTCAAAAAGACGCTATTAATGCTTCTGCTTTGTACAAAATGAGACCGGAGAATTTCTTCTGAATAAAGGTAACTTTTAATTGATACATCTATATCAGCTATTATGGAAAGTAACTTTTCATAAACATTTCTGACATAGGTCCTTTATTTTCTTTAGTAAAAGAATATATTCATTTATTGATACTGACACTATATCAAAGATAGTCTGAAGTATCACTTGTGAAGAAAACTTATTTATGACAGTGAAGAGAAATAAGATTTCATATACTCTCCCACTTTCCAGAGTCTGAGCAAGATTCTCCCCTTCTTTGGGGAAAAAATAGTGAGATAAAAGAAGACAAAGTGGGGGGAAAGTGGGATGAAGTTAGAGAGGAAGTTTATGCAGTAAAAATCAACTTGACCAAGTCACTAGATTCAGGACAAAAAGGGACCTTGAAGGTCACTTGCCTACTTTAGCAAATGACAACACTGAGAGGCGATTGCCAGAATTTGAACCCAGGTCCTCTGGCTTCCAATCTAGAGCCTTTTCCTGTTTCTGGAATATCTCTCTTCAGGATCTTTTGACTGCCCCTGGCAGGAGGCATGAACGATGTGCTGAGATGCTATCACCAAGGGGAGCAAGGAGCTTTTTTAGTGTCTCCAACTTCTCTGGAGTTGGAGACACTAAAAGACACTTATCTCCTTGATAAGGCTTGCTTTTTGTAGAACCAGTGCCTCCAGCTATATACCCAGCACCCTCCCCAAAGCACCACATGGCAACCAAACGAAGGCAACACCAATATAGTTGGGTTTTGTTAACAACAAGGCAAAGGTGGACACAGAGGAAAATGGTGAAAAGATGTATTAGGGCAATGGTTTGCAGCTTATTCAAAAGCCTCATATCACAAATATTTTACGAAGAGTGTCTGAGGGGGCAGCTAGGTGGTGCAGTGGATAAAGCAACTACTGTGGACTCAGGAGGACCTGAGTTCAAATGCACCTCAGACACTTGACACTTACTAGCTGTCTAACCCTGGGCAAGTCACTTAACCCTCACTGCCCCACATTTAAAAAAAATAAGAGTGTCCCCCAACTTGGTAAGCATTCGATCACCACAAAAATTAAAACTATCTTGACAGTAAGCTGGCCATTTCCAAATCAACTAATTAAAGCAGAAGTGAAAATCAATTCCAAATTAAAAGACAGTATAAGATGAAAAGATACTTCATCTAATTATAATAATTATACTATGTAAACAAGCAATGCTTTAAAAAAGTGGGGGGAGTATAAGGAAGGGACCTGTGGACTGCCCCTATTTCTAATAGTTTAATAAATAATTGCTCCAGGGGGAAAGCCAACAAGACAGCAACATCCGGTCTCCTTGCCAACTAAGTGGCAAGGAGACCAGTTGGAAGGGCTGGGGGTACGAGCATTGGACTTGGAGTAGAGAAGACCTACATTCAAATCCCACTTCACACACATACTCGCTAGCCGACTGATCCTGGCCAATCACTTAACCACCCTCAGGCTCAGTTTCCCCACTTTGTTCATTGACAGTTGAGTCAATAGGGACACAACCTGTACTGACGACCTCACAGGATGGTCATGAAGCTTAACTAGTGACCTCTGTTAAGCCTTCTGCAAATTTTGAAGCATTCTACTTCGGTTGTTGCTGCTATGAAGCCAGAAAGACAACAGGTAGGTAGATACTGGGATCAAATCGCAAAGGGCTTGAAAGTGAGTAGAGGGGCAGCTAGGTGGTGCAGTGGATAAAGCACCAGTCCTGGATTCAGGAGGACCTGAGTTCAAATGTGGAAAAATTCAGTCTGACAGAAGGCAATCTGAGGACAGAAAGTGCCCTACCAATAAGGGGGAAAGAATATCGAAAGTGTATATATCACTCGAAGGCTGTAAAGTACTTCCCATTTATCATCTTATTTGAACCCCATCACAACTCTTAAGTTCACTGAATACAGCAGGAATTATGACCCTCAGTTTATAAGTTAGGAAACTTGCCCGTATCTACACAGTCAATAAATATTAGAGAAAGGATTCAAACCTAAATCTATCCTGACTATGTAATGCTGCCATCAAGAAATATGGCCAAAAAGTAGTGGAATGGTCACATAGAACTAGATAAATTAACAAAAAGATAAATAAGAAAGACTTGGTTAAAGGACTAGAAGGGGTTTTAGAAATGTTAAGACATGGGGGCAGCTAGGTGGCGCAGTGAATAAAGCACCAGCCCTGCATTCAGGAGGACCCGAGTTCAAATCCGGCCTCCTCAGATACTTGAGACTTACTAGCTGTGTGACCCTAGGCAAGTCACTTAACCCTCATTGCCCCCCCCCCAAAGAAATGTTAGATGTGCTAGATCTTAGGTGATTACTGAAAAGTAGTTTGTGTATTTGTTCTTCTAAAAATTAAGCATGTGGGTATAAGAATATAGAAACATAAAAAAACAAAGAAGGTAAAGCCAGATTTTTAAGGCCTTTAAAGGCCAAGCTGTGTAATTGGCATTTTATTCTAGGGGCAAAAGGGACCTGAACTTTAGAGAATGTGTTTGTTGCTGAGTGAAGGATATTCTAGACAGAAGAGATTAGAAACAAGGAGAGTCAAGAGGCAGAAAAATAATAATAGCTGGCAATTATGTAGTGCCTTAAGGTTTGCAAAGCACTTACCATATTATTTCATTTGATCCTCAGAACAACCTTGTGAGACAGATACTAGTATTATCCTCACTGTGCAGATAAGGAAACTGAGGCTGAAGGAGATTAAATGACTTGCCTGGGGTCCCACAACTCAGAAAATGAGGCAGAATCTGGGCCTGAACCCAATTCCAGTATGCTATCCACTGCACCACCTAGAGAACTGGATTTGGAATAGCAACTTATAAAATCATAAGTCAGGAAGATTCATCTTCCCAAGTTCATATTCAGCCTCAGACACTCACTAGCTGTATGACCCTGGGCAAGTCACTTTACTGTTTGCCTCAGTTTCCTCATCTGTAAAATAAGATGGAGAAGGAAATAGCAAATCACTCCAGTATCTTTGCCAAGAAACCCCAAATGGGATCATACAGAATTACCTGGACAAGACTGAACAATAGCAAAAAATAATAAATTCTGGTATACAGTGTTTGTAAATTTTTTGTTCTCTGTTCCTAATTGTAAAACAGAAGGGTTGAAAATCATGTGTTTCCATCCCCAAAGTGTGTTCACATCAGCAATTTCTGAGAAGAGGAGGAGTAAAGGACTTAACATATCTGACCATGTGATTATTTTCCTCCTCAATCAACTCAAGTGCTTTTCCTTTTCCAAGCGGGATCAAAGACAAGCCCCTGTTTAGCTTTAAAAGTACTAGAACCTGGGTCCAATGTCTCCTTACTCTCTCTCTAGGCAGGTGGCAATCTGAACAAACTGTCCTTTTCTGTCCCTCATCCCCTTCCTTCATCCTCTCATCTTAGAATGGGCTCTTTCCTCACTTCTGTTTCAGAGAATCCCTCCTTTCTCAAGTACCACCTTCTGCATGGTCTTTTCTAATCTTACCTGCCTGTGCCCTCCCTCCCAAATAACCTTGTATTGAAAACACACACACACACACACACACACACACACACACACACACACACACCCTGGGCAATGAGGGTTAAGTGACTTGCCCAGGGTCACACAGCTAGTAAGTGTCAAATGTCTGAGGCCGAATTTGAACTCAGGTCCTCCTGAATCCTGGGCCAGTGCTTTATCCACTGTGCCACCTAGCTGCCCCCTATGCTGTATTTTTTATAGGTACTTGCCTCTCCCTTTAGAAAGTGTGTAGAAAAGGTTTCATTTGTACTTGTAGCCCAGTGACTAGCATAGTACATATGTACACACTTACAGCATGGTACAGTCTGTGTTTAATAAATACTTGTTGACAACCTCATGGAGTGAAGTGGTAAATGCACTTACTTCCTATTAGCTCCACTTTTTTGAATCCTTTAGGGTTTAGCTTCATTCTGAGGATTTGGCTGATGTCAGGCCCTCTTCCTACCCCTAACCCCAAGTTGTCAGTGCTCTGCCTGCTTTGCCTGGATCTTCCTGTACAATGTATTTTAGTGTAGATTGTTCCAACCTAGGAGAATGTGAGATGGGGTGGGGGTGGGGGGCAGGCATGTGCCTCACACAGTCGTGCCACAAATGGTAAGACTTTGATGTTTATGGAAGAGGAGTCGTGTTTATAAGCAGGGAATTCTCCCTCAGTCGGGTGCCGCACCAACACCCATCTGGTAGCAGTGGTAGTTCTATAAATATGGTCAGTGTCCCAGGCTCTTGCACTGGCTTTTGGAATGCTGAGAGGTTTTTACAGGAGAGGCAGACCTGTGAATAATGATGAAAAGTAACACAAGGCTTCTGGCTTAGCACAGAAAGAGGGGCTCAGAATGAAAGAGGTGTCTATATCTCAGCCGATGTCTGTCTATGTGAATATATGAAAGACTCAACCAACAAAGGGATGGCAGGCCCTTAGGTGAGATGCTCTCCAGACATGGCCGGAGGAGAAAAGGGATCAATGACTCTGTCAGTTTCACCTACGAACTGACACCTGGATTATGACAAGGAATCCTAATCTAATGCAGGAAAATATCCAGGTGCTATCCCATAAAAGAAGGCAGCTCAGTGATGGTGACAAGCACAAGGGGTTTGAAGTGAGAGTCAAGGTCTAGCAGGGATGCGATCCAAATGATTTCCCATTTGTGATATCACAGGTAAGGAGGTTCTAATAAGTGACATAGGTCATGTAACTTTCCAGGCACATCAAATTCCAGAAAAAAAAGAACAGTTATCGGGCAAAAGAAGACAGTCTGTTGTCATCATGGTTCTCCCCCTCAAATCAACCCTCTACCAAAGCTTCCTGCTTCTGTCACAAACACCATCTAGTCTCCCAGGTTTATAACGTTAGTGTTATCCCTCGCCTCACATTTCCAATTAGTTGCCAGATATTGCAATTTTCTTCTCCACCACCTCCCTCACATTTGACTCCTCTCTGCTAACTTATCCCCCTAAGATCAAGCCCTCATCACCGTACCTAGACTTACAATGGCCTGTTGCTCCTTGCTTCAAGTCTTTCCCCACTCCAATCCAACCAAATGCCAAAATTCTTTTCTTTAAGCACACATCTGACCATATCACTCCCCTACTCGGCGGCTTCTCATTGCCTCTAGGACCAACTATAACCCCCCTGGCTGTTTTTTAAAGCCCTTCACAACCTGGTCCCAACCTATTTTTCCATCCTTACTACACATAACTCCACTTCCCATATTCTACAGTTCTGTTGAATCAGCCTTCCCTACGTTCCTCAAACAGCATTTGAACTCCTACATACATCCCTCATATCTGGAATTCACTCTCTCACCTCCACACAAAATCCCTCATTTCCTTCAAGAAGGAAGTGCAACTTAAATACCTACCACCTTCTACACGAAACCCTTCCTGATCCCAAGTGGCAGAGTTCTTCCTTCCTAACTACTGTGCATTTGTTCTCTAGTATGTATTCTGCATTTACTACATACAGATCTTTAGTAAGCTCCTTGAAGGCAGGGCTTGTCTTTTGACTATTTTTGTATTCCCATTGCTTAGCAAAGTGTCTGGTACATGAAAAGCACTTCGTAAATGCTTACTGACTGACTTGGGTCAGAACCTTACTCCCTGTGTGACTTTGAAGCCTCAGTTTCCTCACTGGTAAAATAAGGGGCTGATGAGACCTCTGAGGTCCCCCCCAGCTCCAGATCTATGAACCTATGAATTGACATATGTCCATATTGTCTCTCCTCTGAGGTTCTTGGTTCCTTGAGAGTAGGGATTGTTGCATTTTTTGTCTGTTTCCCTATCCCAGTGCCAGGCACAGAGTAAGCACCTAGTAATGGCTGAGTGATGCAAGTTATATCAAGAACTTTATACCATGTAGTCGAAGTCAAGAGATACATTTCTCTTTGTTAATAAGTAAACCATTTTAGGGGCAGCTAGATGGCGCAGTGGATAGAGCACCGGCCCTGGAGTCAGGAGTGCCTGAGTTCAAATCCAGCCTCAGACACTTAACACTTACTAGCTGTGTGACCCTGGGAAAGTCACTTAACCCCAATTGCCTTACTAAGAAAAACATAAAAAAAAACAACCCAAAAATAAGTAAACCATTTTCCAGGGATTGTGTGTACTTTGTTTAGGTGCGTGTCGTGTCCAAATAAAATTTAACATTTCCTCAAACTTAAAAAAAGGACGGCTGGAACTTTCTATTTCATCTGAATAGGTGGAGCCCATTTCTATTTAGCCTATCTATATTTTTGGATCCTAGCCCCCACATCTCTCCACTCAATGTGACCTATCCTTTAGCCTCAGATACACTGAGCTACCTCTGAGCTAAAACATACCCAAACACCCAAACACCCTGAACTCCTCTGACCCCTGTACCTGTGCAGAAGACTGATACTGGAATTGTGGTGCTTGCTTGACTAGAAAATGCTAGTTTTGATTGGTGGTCTTCTCCCTTTACCTTTTTCTTTTTAGTGAGGCAATGGGGGTTAAGTGACTTGCCCAGGGTCACACAGCTAGTAAGTGTTAAGTGTCTGAGGCCTCATTTGAACTCAGGTCCGGTGCTCTATCCACTGCGCTACCTAGCTGCCCCCTTAAAGCATTTCTTTTTTTTGTTTTGTTTTTTTGTTTCTTTTTAGTGAGGTAATGGGGGTTAAGTGACTTGCCCAGGGTCACACAGCTAGTAAGTGTTAAGTGTCTGAGGTCGGATTTGAACTCAGGTACTCCTGAATCCAGGGCCCGCGCTCTATCCACTGTGCCACCTAGCTGCCCCCGTTGTGGGCATTTTTTTTTTTATGGAGAATAATTTTTTGGGGGGGGGGCAATGGGGGTTAAGTGACTTGCCCAGGGCCACACAGCTAGTAAGTGTTAAGTGTCTGAGGCTGGATTTGAACTCAGGTCCTCCTGACTCCAGGGCCAGTGCTCTATCCACTGTGCTACCTAGCTGCCCCCTTAAAGCATTTCTTTTGTTTGTTTGTTTGTTTGTTTGTTTTTAGTGAGGCAACTGGGGTTAAGTGACTTACCCAGGGTCACACAGCTAGTAAGTGTTAAGTGTCTGAGGCCGGATTTGAACTCAGGTACTCCTGACTCCAGGGCCGGTGCTCTATCCACTGCACCACCTAGCTGCCCCCTTCCTATACCTTTTAAATTGATTTCTAATAGTTGATCTCATTTATTTTAAAATGTGATAAGTATTCTATCTATAATTAAAATGGACATGTATGTATCTATGCCTTTTAGGTGTTAATTATAAAAGGTGAACAGAATGGGGCCAAGGATAGAATCTAGTGGTAATAACCTTGTGTGTCCTGGACCCTTTGGGCTATCAGTCTGGGGAAGCCTAAGGACCCCTTGTCAGATATTTTGAATACATAGGATCATACATGGCCCCCAACTGTTTTAAAATAGTTATCAAAATATTAAAAATTCCAGGTTCACGGACCCCAGGTTAAGAACTCATATGGGGGGGCAGCTAGCTTGCACAGTGGATAAAGCAATGGCCTTGGATTCAGGAGGACCTGAGTTCAAATTAGGCCTCAGACACTACAAAACAAAACAAAGAACTCATTCGACAAGGTCTGACTAACTGCTTTCACACATCCCACATCTTTCCTTTTTGCCTACAAAGAAAGATTTTGTCAAATATTGCTGAAATGTAAATAAACTCATTCACAGTGATCTATTAGCTTGGTAACTATGTCAAAAAACAAAATGTTAGCCTAGAATGACTAGTTCTTGCTTCACAGCAATCTTTGCTTCCCTTTCTAAATGCTCCCAAATAAGCCATGCCATTAATTTAATTCATTCTAAAAGTCTGACAGCAAAGTCCTATAGTGTGAAGAGTCTACTTTTCTTTCCTTTGAAGAACATTTGCTCGCTTTTACTCTTAGTGTACCCCCTCCCACGCTTCATAATTTTTCAATCACTAATTGACAAAAGCAGCTCAGCAAGCACCTACACAAATTCGGTATCCTAGGATCCAGATTTCTAGGCAAAGTGACTTGAGTTGGTCCCTCATACTCACCTTATCCATGATGTCAATTTCATTGTTGGCTATTATTTTTCTATAGTCTAAAAGAATAGTCATGTTGGTAAAGACGGTCAAATGAAAAACTAGTTGAATTCAACTGCTTTTTCTTTGAAGAATATTCTTTCCCCTTCTTTTCCTTTCTATTCTATGGCGTTCCTGTTCTCAATTATCACAAACTCAAGGATGATTTGGTCACTTCTTCCCATTTCTACTCCAGCCACCATTCCTCCTCTCATTGTTCAAGAGCAGGTCTAGAATAGCAGTGCCTTCCTTCTACTTTCAGAAAAAAAAAAATGATCAGCAAGATAACCCAACTATTCCCACCAGCCCCATACACCTCTTCTGCCATATTCTAGGTATGATCCTACCAAGACTCAAAGACATGAAGTTGAATTTACCTCCTTGCACTAACTCACCTTCCTTATTACCCATATGGACATTTGAGGCCATAAGTAATATTATTACTCTTTTATAGAGATATATTACTCTGAATTACTGGGCCTATGCATTCTTCCTTTTTTGTTGTGTCTGCTAATTTATGTAGTACCTAGCTTGGCAAAGGGATGTAGGGCATTATCTCCCTCTTCTATTTTCAATATAAAACTCTTCTGATAAGGTGGTTAATAATAGTTCAATGTCAACATGGCATGAGAACCCCATAGGGAGTACCGTAGGGATCTATACTTGGCTCTGTGATATTTAACATTTTTTATCAATAACTGGGATAAAGGCATAGAAAGGCTCATCAAATCTGCAGCTGACAGACACAATATGGCTCAGGATAGCTCATACTGGTTAACAGAGCTAGAATCAAAAAGGACCATGACAGTCTAGAGCACTGAAATGAATCTAATAAGATGAGATTCAATAAGGATAAATGTAAAGCTTTACACTTGCTTATAAAAGAATCAATTTTGCCAGCGTAAGGTGGAAGAGCATGGGTAGCAAGTAGTTCTGAAAAAGATCTGGAGGGTTTAGCAGATTTGTGTTCGCAATGATTCAGCAGTGTGATATGGCAGCTGAAAAAGTTACTGCCCTCTGGGGCAACATTAAAAGGAATTTGCATTCTAGGAATAGGGAGGTGATAGTCTCATAGTTCTGTTTATCTGTCAGACCTCACCTGGAGCAATATGTTCAGTTCTGGGCACTATGGCTTAAAAAAAAGACACAGATTAGAGTGTCTACAGTAAGGCAATCAAGGGCCTTGAATCTGTGTCGTATGAATGACTGAAGAAACTGGACGTATCTCGTCTATCAAAGAGAAGATTCAGAGGAACGTGACGGTTGTCACTAAGTATTTAAAGGGCCAGGATTTGTAGGAGGCGTTACTTGTTCTGTTCAGCCCCGGAGTTTGCTTCTCTCTGCTGCATCAGAAGCAATGGGTTCAAGAGAAAATAATGCAGGCTTAGTGTCAGGAAAAAATTCTTAACAGTGAATGCTGTCCAAAAGTAGAATGGAACAGTCAAAAGAAATGATGGGTTCTTTCTTTCCATCAGAGACTGGCCACCCATTTGTCAGGTAGGTATGTTACAGTAAGAGATTCCTTTTATATATGGGTTGGACTGGATGGCTCTCAAGGCCCCTTTCAACTCCCAAATCTTTTAATAATGCTATGCCAAGAGACCAATGATATTGAATTCTGAACAATTATTTTATATTCGTGGTACCTACAAAACCAAAAACTATTTTTTCTGGCCATCATGTAACCTGACTAGCATAGGTAACTTTATAGAAGATAAAAGTTTGAAAACTAAGATTATATATTAAGGAAAGTGCAGCTTTCAAAACTGCAGATTTGAGGGCTATGAAACCAAAGTTATTGCAAAGGGTCTAGAGATCCCTATGTACATTAAACATTGTCATTTTCATCTTTATCTATATTGTGACTCATTATGTGAAATGAACATACCTTCAGTAAACTTGGACAATTAATGTTTTGCAAATATGTATTAGTGTTTTTTCAAATATAGGCAAATGTCATTAATACAGGGGCAGCTAGGTGGTGCAGTGGATAGAGCCCTGGCCCTGGAGTCAGGAGGACCTGAGTTCAAATCTGGCCTCAGACACTTGACACTAACAAGCTGTGTGACCCTGGGCAAGTCACTTAACCCCAACTGTCTCACACCCCCCCCAAAAAGTCATTAATACAAATTCATTTATAAGTATCACTAAGGTCATAATAGCTTTTTGTAGTCACATTTTTTCTCAAACAACGGACACCAACAGTACAGCTATCATCACATAAGGAGAGGATAAGGGAGGGAGAATGCACAAACCTTTCTGATTTAAAAGTTAGTCCTTATAACAGAAAAGGATGGGGAACACTGAAACAATGTATGTGTTAATTCTAGGAAAGGGGATAAATACACTGAGTGGAAAGAATGAAGGAAAGGTATAGGATGGCAGAAATGGGTACTTTTCTCATTTGTTGGGAAAGATTTAATTTATTACATTTAAATTTATTAAATAAAGTAGGTTGAATTCTAGAAGCTATCTTAATGACAAGCAAAACAGGGAATGCCTTCTACATATTAAATGCAGCCAAGTCTAGTCATCACTACCTGGAGGCCTATCTTATATTCACCCCCTTCATTCCAGTCACATACCACCATCAGGGTGCAGTGTGACTTCCTCACCTCACATCTGAAATACTCCAATTGTCTGTTGGTTGGACTTCCAGACTCAAATCTCCCCCCACTCCAATCCATTATCCTCTCAGCTGACAAAATGATTTTCCTGCAGTGAAGGTCTGACCTCCCCTATACTCCAGTGGCTCTCTACTACCTCCTGGATCAAGGAGAAAATCCTCCACTAGCTTTTAAGTTCCTTGCTACCTTTCCAATCTTCTTGCTATACTCCACCCCCTCCACTTACTCTACCAACCCACTCTATTTCCCAACTATATGCCTTACCTCACTTCTTCCTCTAGGCTTCCAATTCCACAGTGGGTAGGAAGCCTTTCCTGAAAAGCTCCCCAGCTAGAGCTGCCTTCTGCCATTACCTTCCATGTTTGCATGGCGTCTCTCCCACTGCATGGTGAGTTCCTGGAGGGCCAACATTCTGGGTTTTGCCTTTCTTTGTATCCCCAGTGCTTAGCACAGTGCCCAGCAAACAATGTTTGATAAATGCTTGAGATAAGAGCTGAATCCTGGGGTCATTTACTGAAGAAGCACAGATAATATACAAGGAAGGCTTCATGGCCATGATGAAAGAAGATGATAAAGGCTGTGGTTCTATTTCACTGTGTATATGATTAACAAAAAGTGACCCTTTCCCCCCATCTACAAAATTATGAAGTTTTTATGATTTCATATACAATTTAATATCACTCACTGCTCCAGGAAAAAGGAAAGGGACTGGACCTGTGATTTCAGAGGTAGAGAGATTCCCAGAGAGGAAGCTCTCTTTACAAGGCAGGCCAGCATTTTCACATAAAGACCCTTAAAAACCCATCTTCTGCTACAGCATTAAATTTCTTTAAGTAAGCTATGTGTTTTCCTTTTGCCCACAAAGGTTTGTTTTCAAAACCACCCCACTCCAGAAGTCTAAAACTCCTTACACAGTTTTTGAAGATAGTTTTCTTAACTCCGACTTGCATTTTCTACACATTAGGAGAGACATCCCAAATTAGCATTTTGAACTGAAGTATAGCTCTCAACAGATGATTTCCTTAAAACTTTAGTGCTAAAATATTCTTGCTCATATTAAGAAGACAACTACTCGAGTACAGCCAATTGAACTCCAGAACAAGAAAGATCTAAAGCATAACTTATGATAATTAGAGAAGAGTATATAATAAATGTAAAATTTGTAAAGCACTTTACAAATACTATCTCATTTGATCCTTATGATAACCCCCAGAGGTAGGTGTTAGCTGTCACCCTCAGGAAACCATGGCCTATAACACATCCAGGGTCACACATCTAATAAGTGTCTGTGACAGAATTTGAATTCAAGTTTTCCTAATTCTAGATATAATGCTCTGTCCAAAACAACACCTAGGTGCTTCTCTCCCCTAAGTTTCCAATCAAATTAAGTCACTAACACTACAACTTTATATAGTACTTTGATATGGCTAATGTCCACCACACCAATAGGTACCAGGCAGTTTTCTGAATACTGGGCTCTGGCACTATTTCCTTTGCCAACTTCCTTATTTAAAGCCTCCCAACACTTACCATTCCTCAACTATTTGGGAATGCTGGTAAGGGACTTCTTACCTCATATCATATATATTCTACTTGTGGAGCGAGGAGGAAGAGGAAGAGGAAGGGGAGCTGGGGGGGGGGGGGAGACAAGAAGCCAAAGTCATCATGACTCACTCACTCAATCAATAAACATTTATTAAGCACATACAGGATATTTCCCACACTGAGAATGTTCCATTCACCAGCCCCAAATACTTTCCTGAATAGCTCCACTACTCAATTAAAATCCATCCCATATTTTACAGACATATATAAAATGCTTTCACTACTCTGCTGCAGGCCCATTATCATCCCACACCTGGACTACTGAAATTACTTTCTGGTCAGTCTTCCTGCAGTAAGAGACTCCCAACTCCCATCCATCCTCCAGTCAGGTGCCACTCTGACCGAGTCATGCCCCTAATCAATAAACAATAAAGCAGTGACTCCCTAATACCTGTAGGATCACACATGTAAGCCTCTGTATGCTGGATCTCTGGACCTTTCCAGTCTGCTGTCACTTTACTCTCTTCCACACACTCCACAAACCAAGGACACTGGCCACCTTCTTGCAGACCCCGCCCCCCCCCCCAAAGGACACTCCATCTTCCCACTCTGCCTTTCCCTGGCTGTCTCCCATGACTGTAATGCTCTCCCTCTTTCCTTTCTGGATTCCTTGAGCTCGAATCCCATCTTCTCCAAGAGGTCTTTCCCGGTTCTCCCTCGCCCCTAACAATCACGCCTTCTCCCTGAAATCACCTTCCATTTACTCTGTGCATATCTTGTTAATTAGGAAAGGAAGGGGAAAGGAAGAAATATTCATATAATGTCTACTATGTGCCAAGCACTTGGCTAAGTGTTTCACAAATATCTCATTAATGACATACATGCTTCTTTGCATGTTTGTCTCCCATTAGAATGTGGGCTGCTTGAAAACAAGAGCAATGTGGATCCTTTTCTTTGTATGCTCAGTGCTTAACATGTAGTGCCTGGTAAGCCTAGTAAACACTTAATAAATGCTTAGTGACTGACTGATTGCTGGTTGGAAGAAAGCTGAATGAGATGAAAGTATGTCCAGACATGTCTGAATGAATGTGTGATCTACAAACTGCTATTCTTCATCGGTGCACATCATAAAGAACACAGTGTCTTCTAATAGAAGCTTTCCCTGAAACGTCATTCCATTGATAACTTCCTTCACTAGCACTGATTTACTCCATACTGTAAGTACTGCATTTTTACATATTAGGAAGTTACTTTTCATGATCACAGAACACCCCTAACTAAAGGCAAATCCTCATTTGTTGCAAATGCACAAAATTGGCCATGAGGATATTGGGACTGCACTCTTGGAAAGAACATGCCCAAAAGTTGGTGGGTAGGCAAGCTGTATGTCTTTGTATATGAGGCTAAGTAGCCCAGTAAATCTTTTCTAACAGTTTCATTTATGTATTCTTTGTTTTGCTAACTAGATTGTAAGATTATTGTCCAGAAAAAAAAAGCATCAATGGGCCCAAGGACAAAAGCACTAGGCATGAGCAGCACACTACACTGCTTAAACATTTTCACTCAAATCATCATCTTTGTAGCTCCACAAAACTCCTCTAAGGCAGGTGGGGCAAATTCGATTATACCCATTAGTATTTAAGTCAAGTGACGTAACTGAGGTCACAGAGCTAATAAGTGGGGCAGCAGGGATTCCAAATTCAACACTATTTCTACATACCACTACAGGAAATGGAAGAGGTGTGGGGGTAGAAGTTTACTAATCTACAATGGCTAAAGTCAATGGAGATGAGCATCTCAAATATCAATGACTTACCCAAAGTTACAAAAACCAGTAGCCAAGTTAACTAGAAGAAAAGCAAAGATTATCTGCAGGCAATTTAAAACAGTTTATATTTATAATTTCCTTTCTCTTCAAGTTCTCAGCAACTCTTGGCCTGGCAGAGCCCCAGCTCCCAGTGCTCAAGTCTTCCCACAGGGCTGGCTGCATCTGGAACATGCTGACAGACTTGAACCTCCAGCTTTGGGAAATGAAGGGAAGGTGTGGCCAGGTGGCTGAAGAGCTTGGAGAAGAATGAGTGAGGAGATGGGACTGAAGAGACCACAGCACTAGATTAGACTTTAGAGAATGTCTAGTGCAATGCCTTCCTGTTTTACATTTGAGGATCTTGAGGTCCAGAGGAGTTAAGTGACTGGCTTAAATTAATAGACGGGGCAGGAGAGTTACGATTTGAAACCTAGCTCCTTATTCTAAACCCAGTGTCCCTCCCACTACAATGCTAGTCAACCCACAGCAGGCATTCCTTTAACTGGAAATGTTCCTATTTATATAGAACTAGGGTTGCTGTTTTGGGGATGAGACCAGAACTAGAATGTCATCCAGCCCAGAAGGAATGATGGCATTTAGCTCTGAAACTCTAACCCCCCCCCCATCTTGGGAGCTGGGCAGCACAGTGGACAGAGAACCTGACGTCAGGAAGACTTGAGTTCAAATCTAAACTCAGAGACTTACTGGCTATGTGATCCTGGACAAGTCATTTAAACTGTTGCCTCAGTTTCCTCATCTATAAAAAGGGGATAACATCTCCCAGGTTGAGAATCAAAAGAGATAATATTTTTAAAGTGCTTTTTTTGGGGGGGTGGGGGGCGCAGGGCAACAGGGTTAGGGGTTAAGTGACTTGCCCAGGGTCACACAGTTTAAAGTGCTTTTTTAAACCTTTAAGTACCATGTAAATGTTAACTATGATTATTAACATCATTGTCATCCCCCACTGCTGCTGCTGTTGTACCATCCTCACAAAGACGACAAAATGCCCTGCTTTGGAACTCTCTCCCTGGAATCAAACTGTCCTGACCAGTGAGACCACAATTCTATCCAGCCTGCTCCTGACACTTGGCTTGGCTTCTCCGGGGCCATCTTTCTGCTGCACCACCTTGTAGGTACCTCCTCTTGGGCTGGGAACAGTGATCAAAATGCCACCACTGCTTTCAAAAAGAATATGTCAAATGACTGCCCTACCTAGCTCCATTCAGCATCCCAGGGGCTTTTCACTCCCCTAGGCAGGCTGTCTCTCCCTAGAAGAGAAGTTCCTTGAGGACAGGGATGATGGTTCCTTTTTCTATTTGTCCTTAGCACGGTGACCGCACATAGTAAACACTTAATGCTTTTGTTTCCTATTCATAGACACCAGCGAGGAAGAAAAAGGGAAAATGTGGCGTTGTTTGGAATAACTTAGAAGCCGTTTCATTCCCACTGACATATTCACTGTATATGAGATTCTTTCCAAATTAATTAGGATATAGTCAACTACCATCCCACAGACAATTGGATAGCGGCATAAGAAAAAGTCACCTTTAAAAACAGGATTAAGCCTCAGACCACTTCAAAGAATGTATCTTTGAATGTTTCCTGAAAAGGTAAGCCATTCAACTCAATGCAATGACTATTTCCTAAGAGCCCACTGTGTGTCAGGTGCTAGGGATACAAATTCTGGTCTTTAGATGGAGGCAATCTAGAGGCAAAGTACTAGCATTAAGGAAGATATGGAAAGGGAAGCCGGGAGGCAGATTTGAGGGAAGAGAGCCTTCCAGACATGGGGGACAGCCAGCGAAAATGGAGAGTTGCATGATTATGTGTTGTGACTCATACAAAGGACAGCAAAAAGGCCCCTGTCATTGGACTGCAAAGTATATGGAGGAAAGCAAAGTGTTAGAAATAAGAAAGGAAGGAAAGACTTTCCAAGCCCAACAGGATTTTATATTTGCTCCTGGAGGTAATGGTGAGCTACTGGAGTTTAGTGACTAAGGAGGTGACACAGCCACATCTGAGTTTTAGGAAGATCGATCCCTCTGATAGCTAAATGGAGGTCGAACTGGAAAGCTGCGACACTTGAGGGAGGGAGACCAATTAGAAGATTACTGCAATACTACAGGCATGAGGTGATGAGAGCCTACACCAGGACAGCAGTGTCAAAGGAGAGAAGGCAGCAATAAGATGCTAGAAAGGAAGAAAAGGCAGGACCTGGCAACCAATTAGATATTGGGGTGGGGAGGGGGAAGAACAGTCAAGCTTACAAGTCTGGGTGCCCTGACAAGAAGAGAGAGTCAGGAGGGGGCGGGGAGGGTTTGGTTTTGGACATGTCAAGTTGGCTATGTATACTGGACACTCAGTTCCAGAATTCCAAGGGGGCAGTTGGAGATGGGAAACTGGAGGTCAAGAGAAGCTAGGACTGGATAAACCATCTAACTGCCCAGAGATGACAAACAGACTCCATGAGAGTGGATGAGAAAAGGGCCCAGGATTAAAGTACATGACCTAAATGAAGATCCAGGGAACGAACAGTTAAATAGGAGAACTAAGAGAGAGGAGAGGTGATATTAAGGGTGTCAAGGGTCAGGACAGTCGATGAGGACTGAGACAAGGTGGGCAGGATCCTGATGGTTCAATTTAGAGGAAGACCTAGGCTTTAGGCCTATGAGCTTGGCAGCTTGGTGAATGAAGGACAGACTGGAGAGGGGGAAGATTAGATAAGGAGGAGTCTATTATTAAACACTAGCAAGCATTTATGAACTTCCTATTGTGGCCCAGTGAAAAGAAGGCTGAATCCAGAGTGTGAGGAGCTGGGTTCAAATTTAAGCCCTACCAATTACTGTTACCCTGGATACATCATCTCTCTATGTGCCTTAGTTTCCTCTATAAAAAGAGAGGGTCAGGACCCATGACCTGACGGGGCCCCATCCATCTCTAAATCAGTTTTTCACATACAAAGTACCGGGGATACTTGGCCCTCAAATAGCTTACAACATTCCATTGGGAGAAAGAAAAACACACATAAAAAAGTCAACACAAAACAGATACAAAATGCAAGGTCACTAAGGAAGGGGCCTGAGCTGAGCTTTGAAGAAGACTAGGAATTCTAAAGGGTAATGGTGAGGAGGGACCTGGACTAGACTCCCACAGGGATTTGTAGACAGTCCCACATGATTTCCCTAAATTTTACAGCAGGATCTGGCCTCCATTACCTTTAAAGGTTCCACATTAGTACAATATGTTGATGACTTACTTTTGGCCTCTCCTAATGCTGAAGTTTGTCAGGAAGACAGCCGTCACTTACTACTAGAGCTGCACAAGAGAGGCTACAAGGTGTCCAAGTCAAAAGTACAATGGTGTTTACCCCAGGTAGAATACTTAGGATTTATTCTGGCTGCTGGAACTTGCTCTCTCTCGAGTCCAGGCCATTCAACAACTTTCTGCCCCCACTACGAAGAAGCAGTCAAGAGCCATTCTGGGAGCAGCTGGGTACTGCAGACAATGGATACCCTCTTTTGGTGAAATTACTAAACCTCCCATAGCTCTAACAAAAAATTCTGTCCCAGAAACTTTACATTTGGATCCCCAGCATCTCTCAGCCATAACAGAATTAAAACAGGCTTTGCTATCATCACCTGCCCTAGGACTCCCAGATTACTGCAAGCCCTTCACTTTCTTTGTGCATGAACAAAGGGGGTGGCTTTTGAAGTTCTGAGTCAATCACTTGGGCCTAACCAACGCCCCATAACCTACTATTCAGCCCAACTGGACCCTGTAGTGTCTAGGGCACCACCTTGCCTTAGGGCAGTGGCAGCCACAGCCCTTTTGGTAAAAAAAAGCCTGATTTGGTCCTAAGTAACCCCCTAATTGTGCAATGCCTTCATGAAGTAGAGGCTCTTTTACTACGTCACAGGACACAAGCCTTTTCAGATCAAAGGCGACTACTCATTAGATATTTTAGACAGACTAGTTAGAATTTTAGCCCCCTTACATGTGAATGCCAGGCACTGGGGAACCGCCTGTGCAAAGGCATGGAGGCAGGAAATGGACAAATTGTAAGTGGGTCAGTTTGGCTAGAATTAGAGTATGTGAAGGAGAGTAATGAGCAACAAGGCCAGGAAGGGATGCTAGAGCCAAAATGTAAAAGGATTTAAAAGCCAGAAGTTTATCTTTTTTATCTTAGAGGCAAGAGGAAGACACTAATGTGTTTATGAATATTCATTTGGCAGCTACAAGGAGGACAGACTGGTAAGGGGAAAGCCTAGATAAGGCAGCTGTTACACTAGTCCAGGAAAAAAGTGTTAAGGGCCTACCAAATGGGATTAATTGGAAAAAAAAAAAGTGAGGGTTTCACCAACTCAGTCAATATTGACAAATTATCTAAGATCAGCCCTATTTTTTGAAATTATAAAGTATTGAAGCAAAGTATAAATAATTAAACCAAATTTAATATTTGGTTCTAAAAAATTTTAACCAGACCTTTTTTGGGGGAGGAGAGGGAAGAATTTAGGAAAGAAGCTGCAGAACCCTGAGAACTAAATCCAACAGATTTAGATTTAGGTAGTTAGATGGTACAGTGGGGATAGAGCCAGGCAAATGATCATTTGGTGATCATAGGCAAGTCACTTAACCTCTGGCTCAGTTTTCCTAGCTGAAAATAACAGCATCTAGCTCACAAAACTGCTGTGAGGATCAAATGAGGTAATATTCATGAAGTGCTTAGCACAATGCTCAGCACATAGTAGGTGCTATATAAATGCTTATTCCCTTCTCCCTCAAAAGAAAAATGTACACAAAGGATACTATAACTACAGTGACTAAGTACAACATAGTATTCACTTTTATTAATAGTCATATACATTCAAGTACTATCTCAGGTAAGGTGATAAACATAACATCCTTGAAAAATACAACTATAGACTGTACTACAAACCTATGACAAGCATTAATTCTATTTTTCAACCCAAGCATTTTAAGGTTCCACTGTGTTTCTAAAACCACTAGCTATTGTAATTGTAGCCTTCCCCATCACATACAAAATACATGAAGAGAAGAGGTTTTAAAAAAAAAAAAAAAGAGGGGGACAGCTAGGTGGCGCAGTGGATAGAGCACCAGCCCTGGAATCAGGGAGGACCTGAGCAAGTCACTTAACCCCAACTGCCTCACTTAAAAAAAAAAAAAGAGAGAGAGAGAGAGGAGCTGAAATTTACATTTCTGATCCCAATGAAAAGAACAAATAAAAATAAAACCTTGCCAGAGTGGCTGACTTCCTGGAGTAGCAGCAGCTTACATGTGTGAGGAAGTCCTCATGCACAAAGTCAGCCTGGGGAAAATAGATAAACTCCCTCATAAGATCTAAGGACATGGGCAAAGAGCACACAACAGCAGATTCCCACTGTACAAATATTAAAGCAAATAAATCTAAGTAAAATTTCCTTTAGGGAACTAGAAAAGGAATGCTTAAAAGTTTAAGAAATATCAGTAGGTAACTAACTGGTCAATTACTATTTTTGAAAGTGAAGTAGAGAATAATTGTTTCCTCATCATAATGATGGCCAAATTAGGCACATATTGCCGTAGGCCGTTTAGTAATAAAAATTTAAGGATTTCCTTATAATAAGATGACATGTCAAAGTGTAACAAAATGAAGGCACAAGACGAAGGTTAACTGACATGCAATAGGGCAGCTAGATGGCGCAGTGGTAAAGCACTGGCCCTGGATTCAGGAGTACCTGAATTCAAATCCGGCCTCAGACACTTGACACTTACTAGCTGTGTGTGTGACCCTGGGCAAGTCACTTAACCCTCACTGCCCTGCAAAAACAAAAACAAAAACAAAAACAAAAACAAAACTGACATGCAACTTAATTTTTCCTAAAAGTAAATGAAGAGAAAGCATGAAATCACATGAAACAAAGTATCCCTAAGACATACCAGCAGAGAATGTTTACTGCATACTCATTTACGTATATAGTATTTTACTTATTATGTAGTGTGGAGAATAAAGTAGAGCTTATTCTAGAACCTGGCTTCTTAAACTGTGGGCCATATGATCCAAGTAACTGAATATGTGTGTGGGGGGGGGGGGAGGCTTGAAAAATTTGGCAACAGTAAAAGGTTATGTATACCTATTTAATATACCTGCATACCAGGGGTCATGTAAAAATTTCTGGGTTAAAAAGGGATCAGTAGTGGAAAAAGTGGGGGCAGCTAGGTGGCGCAGTGGCTAGAGCACTGGCCCTGGAGTCAGGAGGACCTGAGTTCAAATTCGGCCTCAGACACTTAACCCTTACTAGCTGTGTGACCCTGGGCAAGTCACTTAACCCTAATTGCCTCACCAAAAAAACAAAACAAAACAAAAAACAAAATAGTGGAAAAAGTTTAAGAGCCCTTGTTCTAGAGAAGCTTACACATTATCTGGAAACAAAATCAAATACATGTGTGGTTAAATAACACTAAATATTATACACATAGAGAAAGCTGCACCCTCTCTCACATGTATGTGTGCACGTTTAAGGGTGAGACAAATGGTTTGGACTACATTTAGCAAAAGTTCCCCTAGATGACAGGTTTTCACCCAAGTGCTACAGAGGGGAAGTAGACATGAGTCCCATCTATGTGTTACCACCTAGGTTAAAACACAAAGATGGGAGAGATTATCAGTATACAAGGGCACGTTCATCTAACTGGAACCACAGAGATAAAAGGAGGGATGAAAACTTTGTGGAAAAGCTGTAAAGGGAGGAAACCTAATGACCCCAGGGCTGTGGATCAGTCACTTAGTCACCAGGGCAACTTTCAAGAGGAAGTTGCAGAAAAAAGGTACTGGGTTGCATTGGTTTACTTTTCTCCTTCTGTGGAGGAAAATCCCCACTGAAATCACAGGTCCAGTCCCTGCCCTATTTAAATTCTGGGTCCCAACATAAAGATTATTTTAAATGACAAGGTGAGATGCCAAGGCCAATCACAAACAAGCCATCTGTGATTAAGTAGGTAAGTCTCAGGGATAAGAGAATCACAGAAGTAGAGCTGGGAGAGCCACTGGAGACCATCTAATCCAACACTGTCATTTTCTAAGTGAACAGACTTGCCCAATGTCATCCCAGGCCCAGATCTTCTGACCCCCAACCAACACATGATCCACTTCTTCCCTCTGGTGATGGTTCCTCAAGGCATGCACTTGCCTAATAGAACTTCAGAGGAGGTATCTGAATCCAGGTCTTCCTTACTCCAAGCCCAGGATCTTAAAGCACAAATGACATATACCAACCTTTCTACAAGATGAAACTATTGCTCCCAGTAACCTTATACCTTTTCTCACTTTTAATATGACTAAGGCTAAGGTCCATGTCAGTGAGTAATGCTTTTAAAAAAAAAAAGGTTGAAAGTTGCTTTAGTTTTTACCATTTAGCCTATAATTATTACTACACCCCTTTTCACTACTTTGGAGCACTTATTAAAAGAGATTAGTACACATGAAAACTAGCCTTTAAAACTTTCATTTAAAGAAAATGAGTAAAACACTTTCATATTTCTAAGTGTAAACATGTTCTGGAACTCATGTGTTAACATGAATTACAGGTAAAGTAAAACATTAATTCATGGTAAGTACAGAAAGTTAATTCCCAACTACATTTTTTATCAACTAGAATTAAACATTAGCAATACTCAGTCAGATGACATACTTTCTCCTTAAAGATGTATAAGTATTTCATGTGGTTACATGTTAGATCTATGAAAAATAATCTTACACAATAATTATTTTAAGTACTGAACATATGTTTGAAGATTTGTGACCAGAGAGGTTAGTCTCTAAAATTTAACAAAACCTAACAGCTTAACAATGCATTTACTTTCTCTCTTTTTAAAATGTATTTACTCTCAACAGAGTTTAAATGACAGGCCACACCCACCCCAGATTGTCCCTATACAACGAAATATCTGGTCAACTCAGTTTAAAAAGCTCTAGGTCCTTTACGTGATCTGTGAACACACAGATGATTCCAAATAGTCATGATAACTTAGTTAAACAAACAACTATGTGTTTTCATGTTATAAGGTCACGGCCATAATTAGGGGGTACTTTTTTTAAAGGTCAAAAAGACCATAATAATATTATTTTATATTTAGAGTAAGTTGTCATTTTAGTTGTTATTTTGCTTTTCATAAAAGAAACCCAATCAGTTCCAAAACATATATCAGGCTTGAGAATAAATGACACTTAAATAGCCCTTTAAATTTTGCAAACACTTGGCATTCATGAATTCATATAAGCCCTACTAATAACCTTATGAGGGGGGGTACTAGAGATACTGTTATCCCCTTCTTAGAAATGAAGAAACTAGAACCCAGAAAGTGACTTGCCCATGGTCACACATCCAGTGAGCATCAGAGGCTGGATTACAACCCAGATTTTGTGGAATCCATTTCAACACTCCTCCCACTTTATCATGCTTCATATTTATTTATTCTTTAGTTTATCTGAATTTTACTATTTATTTTCAGAACTATTTAAGTAAAAAGCATGAAAAGACCCATTTTAAAATGAATTCCTATGAGAAAATTCTACCATATGTTAAAAGCAAAAATCAGGTAAGCTTTTAGTTTACATTTTAGCTACATTTCCCTAGGAAAATTGTCCTAGAAGCCCAGGCACCCTCCACTTCCTTTGTTGCCTTGTGTCCCCTCTCTATGGTTACTGTCCACAACTCAACAGCAATACTGTTACACTCTAGAAAAAAAAAGTGAAATCTTTACAGGTTCTGTCACCTGAAATGCCCTGAAACTTATTTTGAATAAAGTGGGGGTCAGGGATGGGAAGAGAAGTGTTAGGGATCAAAGGGACTTTAATTGATACTAGTTAACTCAAACTGAAAACTTATTATCTCAGACATGCCACAAAGTTGCACTTAAAAGGTCCTTTTACTTTTATAATTGGAAAATGAGTATTTTTAAATCCATTTCCAGGGCTTCAATGTAACTTAGGTAACTTAAGAAAGAAAAACAATGAAGCAAAATAGTCAACTACTACGAATTCTATTAAGTACTGGGGTGGTGGTGGGGTGGTTCAGAGCTCCTCCCAAATCCTACCGAGGAATTTTGAAGGTGAAAAAATGTCTTGAGGATTGCAAGGTATTTTCCTAACATTAACTTATTAATCTTCACAACATTCAAGAAGCAGGTGTCAGATTCTTCCAACTGTATAGATGAAAATACTACAAAGGTAAGTGATTTGCCAAAGTAACACACAAGACTTCAGAGATGAAACTAAAACTTGAGGATTCTTGACTTCATCCCCTGCACATTACTAATGAAATGCTGAAAAAACTTCAGTTATATGTCTCCTGTACCACACATTTCTTTTCTAAGCTCACAAAAACAGGTGATCAAGGAATCAGGGTAGCTTTTCCCCTAATCAAAACAGCCACAAAAGCATAAAAAAACTTTGTCAATTTTTTTCTTAAAAGAACCATAAATTATACTTTATTTAAACGCAACTGTGGTACCTGTCAAGACTTTACTGGAGGTACATGGAGTAAGGGGTATACAAAATACATCTAAGCAGGGATGCCAGGGTGGGGAGACGAGTATTCCCGTGTGGACTCTACTAGCACAGGTAAGGCCTTGATTCCCACCCACTGTCTATTACTGGTCTTCTGTGACTTTAAGTCACACCTCCTTCGTACGAAAGGTCGATTTGCTGAGTATGGGGCTTGGAGACATCAGGTGCATCACTTTATATTCACACTTCATACGGTCTCGTGTGAAAAGGGAGAAAAATAGCTTTCCCCTACAACGCAGGAACAGCATGCTTACCCGGTGTCTTTAAGTGATTCTGAGTTTCCCAAATTTGTTTAAGTAAGTCATATGCTGGTTAGGGAGAGCCAATATCTGCTGCTATGATTTGCCTCGATAAAAGGGCCTAAGTCAAAGAGAATTTCCTCTTCTTCCGATGACTTTTTCAGAAAAAAATGCTTCAATTCTTAAGTCACCGCCGTACTAGCCCAGCCCAGCGCATTCGGCCGGGATGCCCAGCCCGCCTCCCTGCAAAAGCTGGACGGGAAACGGGAGAGCCGGGTACTGGGTCCCAGCGAACCGGGGCTAAAAGGTGGAAGCTGGAGCGACGAGGAAGGCAGTGCCGGCCCCTCACGACCCCCCGCTGCCCGCCCGCAGCAGCCCGGGTCCGGGGGTCCGGGGCCCCGGCGCTGACAGCTCCGCGTCGGACCCTCGGACCCCACGCCGGGGACGCGGCCCGAGCGGGGGCCCTCGTCCCGGGCCGCCCCCGAGGTCCCCCAGGCACGACGCGGACGCGGGCCGGCCGGGCTGCGGGGCCCCCGGGAGGCTCCACGAGGCCTCCGCCGTGGCCTCGCCTCTCCCCCTCGCGCCGGGCAACGAGAGCGGCGGCCGGGCCTCTCGGGGCGGGGCGGGGGCCTAGGCCGGGCCTCCCTCCCCGCGGCGGCGGCGGCGCAGGCCCCGGCCCCAAACTTCCAGGCACGTTAGCGGAGGCGTCACGAGCGGGCCCGCCCCCCGCGCCATTCGCCGGCGGCCGGGCCCCGCCGGCCCCGACCCGGCCCCGGCCCCGGCCCGGCCCGCCGGCGCCCGAGGTGCGCACGCGCACTCACACTCACACACTCACCTCACACTCACGCTCTCACACGCCCGCCCGGAGGCTCTCCTCACGCCGGCCCGACCCCGGCCCGCGCTCCCGCCCGGCCGCCCGCCCGGGGGGCCCGGCGCCGCCGCGCTCACCTCCAGGTCGCGGCCTTTGTTCTTGAAATTCTTGAGCCGTTGGTTGTCCAGTTTCTCGTTGTCCGCCATGGCCGGGCCGGCGCCTGCTTCCCCCGCCCGAGCCCCGCGGGATCCGCCCCAACCCCCGCGCCGCCCCTCCCAGGGCCGCCTCAGCTGCCGCCCTCGCCCGCAGCCGCCGCCGCCCGCCTCCTCCTGCAGCTCCGGCCGAGACGACCCGTGCGGGGCCGGGCCGCGGCAACGGCGGCCGAACGTGTGTGCGGCTGCGGCTGCGCCGGCTGGGGCTCCCGCTCCTGCTGCTGCCGCTCCTGCTGCTGCTGCCTGCCGGCGGAGAGGGGGAGGCAGCCTCGATCTGAGGGCCCCGGCGTCGCGGCCACGCCCCCCGCGCCAGACCCGCCCGCTCATTGGCCCGCCGAGCCCGGGCGTCGGGCGAATCAGCGACGCCGAGGGAGGCGGAGGGGCGGGAAGGAGGGAGCGAGGAAGGGGAAGCCTAGGGAGGGGCCGGCCCAGGAGGGGAGGGGAGGGGAGGGGAGGGGAGGGGAGGGGAGAGGAGAGGAGGCGGGGAGGGCGGCTGGCGGGAGCGGGGCGGGAAAGGGAAGGGCGGGGGAGGAGAGGAGGAAGAGGAGGAGGGAGGTGAGGGGCGGCGGGAGCCTTCCCCTGCTTCCTTGGCGGCTTCCTCTTTCACTTTCTTCTACTCTCTCCGTGTTCTTTCCTTGGCTCCTAGGTTCCGTCCTCCTCTCTCACACTCCCTTCTCACTTCGGGTGCTCCCCACCCTCTCTCCCCCTGCCCTCCCTTCTGCTCCCCCTCCCCTTCTCTCCCCTCACCTGTCGGTCCTATCTCTCCTCCCCCCTCTCCATTCCTCTCTTCTCCTCTCTGCCCTCCCCTCCTCTCTTCTCTCCCTTCTCTCTCTTCTCTCTCCCCTCACTCCTCCTCCCCTCCTCTCCTCTCCCCTCTCCACCTCTACTCCCTCTTTTCATTCTTCCCTCCCCCTCTCCTTTCCTCCCTTCTCTCTGCCCTCCCCTCCTCCTCTTCTCTCCCTTCTCTCTCTTCTCTCTCCCCCTCCCCTCCTCTCCTCTCCCCTCTCCACCTCTACTCCCTCTTTTCATTCTTCCCTCCCTCCTCTCCCTCTCCTCCCTGTCTCCTCCCTTCCTTCTCTCCTTCTCTTCTATCCCCTTTCTCTTTTCCTCCCTCTCTTCCCCCTCTCTTCTCTGTTTTCTCCCTCTCTCCCTGTATCTCTTTCTCATTCATTTTTCTCTTTCTTCCACTCTTTCCTGGAACCAGGCCCGAGAGATTCTCCTCTTGCCCTCCCCAGCTCCAAGTAAAGGGATGACTTAAATAGGGGAATGTTACAGGGGGGTAGAGGAGGTGGGAAAGACTAACCTGACATGCATAGATCCTAAGGTGGTTGGTTTAGAACTGGGATGGGAGCCTAGAAGTCATCAAGTTTAGCTCCTCTGCCTCCCTTTTTTTTATACTGAGAAACCAAGAGATTAAGGGACTTGCCCAGGGTCATCCAGTTTACCAACCTGTTAGGCAGCATTCAGAGCTCCATCCACTGGACCACCCAGCTGCCTCTTAATGTTTGGTGGAGAGATGAAAGAAGACTTCAGAGCTGCTCTCACTCAATCTCATATTTATAGATCTTTTACAGGAGTTGGAGTTTTGGCAAAGATAGAATTTCCAAAGAACGGGCAAGGATCAGAGCTTTTTTTGGCCATCTATATATGATTCCTAAGGTTGTATAAGTAATCTAACAATTTTTTTTTTAAGGAAAGAGATGAATTCCAGTGACATCTTCATTTGTTAAAAAATACTATAGAAAGCACAGTCTTTTCCCAAGGCATCTGATTTGGGATGGGGGTGGGGTAGAGTTATGAAAAGAAAGGGAACCTGGAAGGGAACAAGCAGTTATTAAGCACTTACTATCTGCCAATGACTGTGCTAAGCACTTTACTAATCTCATTTGAAAATATAATTATTTTCTAACTAAAATAATAGTGAATCTCTGAGTTATCAGGCCTGAGGCAGAAGGGAAGGGGAAGGACTTGAGATTTGAGGGCTGTGGCTGGGGGCTAAACTTATACCGAAGCTGACTGGGGAGTAGAGTCTTGGGGAAATTGCTTTAACTGGGGACAAAGCCTTTCATTCATTCATTAGAGATAAGACCCATTAAGCCATCTCTAAATGTGGACTGGTATCAAATTGGGTAAGACTTGGAGTCAGGAAAACCTGAGTTCAAAATATTGCCTTAAACACTAGTGGTGTCCCTCATGTGTCCAAAGATGATAATATCACCCACCTCACCGGGATGTTGTGGGGGTAAAATGAGACAACATAGGTTAAACATTTTGTAAACCTCCAAGTGCTAGTTAATGCTATTTAAATGTTAATTATATTATTAATGATGCCGATTGTATCTTGTGGATGAAATAGATAGGAGGACTTTGAGCTGCTGGAGTTCCGGAAGAGTCAAAAGGGAGAAAAGAATTAAGGAGAGGGAGGTTATTTCAAAGGCTCTAACCTTTGAGTAAGGTCGGCTCATTTTAACCATAGCTGGATGTGGACACAGTTTTTTATGTTCTGCCACAGATGCATATAACTCTACTGTGAATGACTTTAAAAGATTCCTTTTTTTTTTTTTTTTGGCGAGGCAGTTGGGGTTAAGTGACTTGCCCAGGGTCACACAGCTAGTAAGTTTCAAGCTTCTGAGGCCAGATTTGAACTGAGGTCCTCCTGACTCCAGGGCCAGTGCTCTATCCACTGCGCCACCTAGCTGCCCCAAAAGATTCCTTTTTAAGAAAAAGATTCTTGTTTTTTTTGTTTGTTTGTTCGGGGCAATGGGGGTTAAGTGACTTGCCCAGGGTCACATAGCTAGTTAAGTGTCAAGTGTCTGAAGCCAGATTTGAACTCAGGTCCTCCTGAATCCAGGGCCGGTGCTTTATCCACTGCGCCACCTAGCTGCCCCCCAAGAAAAAGATTCTTAAAAACAGGAACTTTGTTCCAAAGGAATTTTATCCTGGGAGACTTGTTAAGTGAACCATCATCATACCATTCGTCTGAGTTGAAGATGAGAAAACAATAGACAACCAAGGAGTTATTTACTAAAATTTCTCCAGGGTGAAGACCAAACAGTCAGGATTCAAAGAACCGAATATTATGGAAGAGGCCCCACCCTGTGATTAGACAACATCTTGCCGAAAGGCATCATATAAACATTGGTCCACATGAGCATCCGGGAGCAAATCACGGCTCTTGTTTCAGGATTGTGGCAGCTTCTTGCCCCCAAACTCTCAAAGATCCTACTGAAGAAGTGACCTTGGGCTTCTGGGAGTAGCTTCCCCCTGCAAATCCCAAAGCTGTCTGAAGTATTTAAGAGGAGTCGTACCTTTCATTTTTTACCAAGAGAATGACAGGAATCAGAATGCCTTGTCAGAAAGGGCTGCGGTTCTAGGGCGAGAAGGCCAAGGTTCAAAGCCTGCCTCTGATGTTACTTGTAGGCGCTTAAGGAGGTCGTTGGTTCTCCCTGGGATTCAGATGAAGTATCGGACACCCTAGGCTATGGAATCCCTTTGTAGTCATCTGATTCCAAGATGTCTGCCGATTGGGTTTGGAGGGTTTTTTGACTGAGCCTCTCCGCTGCTAGTGCCTTCTCCCTTATGGCTAGTTTGCATGTATTCTGTATTTCTTTGGGGGAAAGAGAGAGGGAGAAGAGAGGAGAGGGAGAGGCAGACAGATGACATAGATAAGTGGTAGAGGTAGGTAGATATTTGGATGTTAGAGGTAGATGGATAGATAGATACTTCCACTATTAGAAAGTAAACTCTTGGGGGCAGCTAGGTGGCACAGTGGAAAGAGCATTGGCCCTGGAGTCAGGAGGACCTGAGTTCAAATCCAGCCTCAGACACTTGACACTGGTTGTGTTGACCCTGGGCAAGTCACTTAACCCTCATTATCCCCCCAAAACAAAAATTTGTTTCCAGCTCATTTGTCAAATGAGCTGGAAAAGGAAATGGCAAACCACACCAGTATCTTTGTTTTGTTTTGTTTTGTTTTTGTTTTGTGGGGCAATGAGGGTTAAGTGACTTGCCCAGGGTCACACAACTAGTGTCAAGTGTCTGAAGCTGGATTTGAACTCAGGTCCTCCTGAATCCAAGGCCAGTGCTTTATCCACTGTGCCACCTAGCTGCCCCTACACACCACTATCTTTGACAAGAAAACCCCAAATGGGATCGCAAAAAGATGGACATGACTGAAACAGCTGAACAATAAAGCACAAAAGTAGGTAGTATTTGCTCCAGTAAATGAGTCAGATTTTTAATCTTCATTTAACAACTATTTACTGAGCACCTACTATGTGTAAATCATGATACCAGACAGAAGTGGAATAACGAAGGATAGGCCAAACCTTTTCTTTTTCCTTTTTTGGCCAGCCCAATGCAAGTGAACACTACTCTTGAAGCATCTACTGTTGGACAGGTTCCACATTAGCTGTAAAAGGATAAACAGCCCAAATGAAACAATCTTGCCCTCAGGGAGCTTTTTTTTTAAATTTTTTTTTAAGTGAGGCAATTGAGGTTAAGTGACTTGCCCAGGATCAGGGAGCTTTTTTATTGGGGGCGTTGAGGGGGCAGAGAAGGTAGACAACTGCTGCTCAGACAAGTAAAAACATCATCTACCCAAAGCAAATGCAAAGTAACTTTGTTGAGGGTGGGGAGATGCCTAACATGCAGGAATTGGAATCTATTTCCTTTTCACCTGTAAGAAAAGGTGTTAGGAACAGACTGATTTGCTCAAGGATGTGTTAGAGTTTCATCTTCTAACTCTCCTCATTCTTGCCTTTTTTTTTCTGTCATGTTTTTGAGACAATTAAAAATACAAGAGACATAGTTTCTGGGTTATCTAATAATTTTATTAATAAGACCAGCAGGTTATCAGTAAAATGAAGTCTATGGCCATCTATCTCAGACAAAAGACCCTTAAAGGTCACAGATTATATGCTCTTCAAGGAGGAAGTATTCCTGAGGGATGCCTAATCACCTATGGTTGGTCAATTTAATTTGGAGGTAGGCCATATTAAAATGAAGGGCTGATAGCAGACCACCTCCCAACCTAGGGCTAATTATTAATCCTCACCAGAGACCAAAATGTTAACTGCCCTAACAAGAATTTAGAAGGGTCATTTTTGTCTTATCAAGATTCCTAAAAGTTTATAAGGGGGCAGCTAAGTGGTGCAATGGATGAAGCACTGGCCCTAGATTCAGGAGGATCTGAGTTCAAATCTGGCCTCCGACACTTGACACTTACTAGCTGTGTGACCCTGGGCAAGTCACTTAACCCTCATTGCCCCACAAAAAAAAAAATCAACCACCTAAAAGTTTATAGCCATGACCAGGGCCAAGGAGAGTATATTATTTTATAAGTTTCCTTTCTGACCATGACCAAGGAGAGTTGGCTTTATTTTATCAAGAACGACATTAGGGGGAAGTCAGGATTAAATCTCCAAGATATTAATTACAAAAATCATTTCTCACAGTTTCTCTAGACTACCTCAGACAGTTACTTTCTTTTTCTTTCAAATAGTATTTTATTTTTTCCAATTACATCTAAAGACAATTTTTAACTTGCATTTTAAAATAAAAATTTGAGTTCCAAATTTTCTCCTCTTTCCTCCCTCCACCCTAGGACAGTAAACAATTTGATATGGGTTATATATATGCAATCATATAAAACATATTTCCATATTGGTCATTTTGTGAAACAAGGACCAGAACAAAAGGAAAAAAAACCCTATAAAAAAACAAAGTGAAAATAGTAAGCTTTGATCCATATTCAAACTCCATAAGTTCTTTCTCTGGTGGTAGATAGTATTTTCCATCATTAATCTTTTGAATTGTCTTGGATCATTGTATTGCTAAGAACTGTCAATCATAGATGATCATTGTACAATATTGCCATTACTATGTACAGTGTTCTCCTGGTTCTGCTCACATACTTCACATCAGCAAGTCTTTCCAAGTTTTTTTGGAAATCTTCCTGCTTGTCATTTCTTTAGCATAATAGTACAGCCATTCCCCAATTGTTAGGCATGCCCTCAGTTCTTTATCACCACAAAAAGAACTGCTATAAATATTTTTGTACAAATAGGCCCTATCGGGGCAGCTAGATGGCGCAGTGGATAGAGCACTGGCCTTGGAGTCAGGAGTACCTGAGTTCAAATCTGGCCTCAGACACTTAACACTTACTAGCTGTGTGACCCTGGGCAAGTCACTTAACCCCAACTGCCTCACTAAAAAAACAACAACAACAACAAATAGGTCCTATCCCCCCTTTTTATGATCTCTTTGGGATACAGATGTAGTAGTGATATTACTGGATCAAAGAATGTGCACAGTTTGCTATTTGGGCATAATTCCAAATTATGTTCAGAATGGTTGGGTCAGTTTACAACTCCACCAACAGTGCATTTGTTGAAACAGTTACTTATTAAACTTGACTGTATTTTCCAAAAAGCATATCTTGAATTCCAAGGTGCCATAAGACAAAGCATATGTACTTTAAGAGTAAACTATTCCTTTCTCCTATTATTTTTCATGTTGGTTTATTCAAAAATAAAAGGGGCAGCTAGATGGCACAGTGGATAGAGCACTGGCCCTGGAGTCAGGAGGACCTGAGTTCAAATCCATCCTCAGACACTTAACACTTACTAGCTGTGTGACCCTGGGCAAGTCACTTAACCCCAATTGCCTCACTAAAAAAAAAACAAAAATAAAAAACTAAGCCCTTTAGACTATACAAATCTATGTATTTTAGACCAACATATTAATAAATAAAACTGTTCAGTCTATACACAGTGGGAGAATCCAAAACTCCTTTGTATTTGCCATAGCTTTAGTTTATTTCAATCAACATATTGCTGGGTACAGGGCACTTCTAGCTACTGAGATTGCAAAGAGGAAGCAAGATAGTCCTTACCCTGCAGAAATTTAGGGTCCTAGTAAGGGAAAGTATTCAGTACCAGACAAATGACTAGGATACAGACTCAGGAAGAAGTTGCAGGTTGGCCAGATAATCTCGAAACTTCCACATAGTTATAGATTTACAATCAGAAGGGACCTCACAGGTCATCTAGTCCAATTTTTTTTTTTTTTTTTTGCAGGGCAATGAGGGTTAAGTGACTTGCCCAGGGTCACACAGCTAGTTAAGTGTCAAGTGTCTGAGGCTGGATTTGAACTCAGGTCCTCCTGAATCCAAGGCCAGTGCTTTATCCACTGCGCCACCTAGCTGCCCCAACCCATTTATAGTTGGTTTTTTTTTGTTTTGTTTTTTGCAGGGCAATGAGGGTTAAGTGACTTGCCCAGGGTCACACAGCTAGTAAGTGTCAAGTGTCTGAGGCTGGAATTGAACTCAGGTCCTCCTGACTCCAGGGCCAGTGCTCTATCCACTGTGCCATCTAGATGCCCCCCAATTTATAGTTTTTACAGATCCGGAAACTAAATCCCAGAATGGGGAAGTGACTTGCCACTGCCTTCTATCTCTAAGGCAAGGCTTGTTAGCTTTGGATCATTCCTGTAGGAGGTGGGACTTCATCTGGGTCTGTCGAATATCCAATTTAGATATTTAAAGATAGAAGCAAAGGCAGGTGACAAAATTTTATACAAATGCATGATATAGTCCTGTAAGTACAGGGTCAAGAGTGCTAGACCTCAGATTAACTGGGTTGATGAGAAAAGCTAAGAACAACCAAAAGAGTCTGGGGAACTTCTCTATAAAGAGAATTGAGGGCAGCTAGGTGGCACAGTGGATAAAGCACTGGCCTTGGATTCAGGAGGACCTGAGTTCAAATTCAGCCTCAGACACTTAACACTTACTAGCTGTGTGACCCTGGGCAAGTCACTTAACCCCAATTGCCTCACAAAAAAACAAAAAAATAAAGAGAATTGAAGCATTGGATTGCTGTTCTGTGTTGGTGATAACTGGCAACAGAAGGCAGATTTCTCAGTGTTCTTGTTTTTATTTTCTATGCTGAGAAGAATGATTGTTGACCTGGAAAGGATAGAACAAAAATGTATAATAAAAAGGTGATACCCAAGATTAGTAAAGAGGTGGTAGTAAGAGAACTGCCCATGCTGAATTGTCACCCAGTCCATTTGAACTATATCATCAGTTATGGAAAATTCTTGAGGATGTAGTTACTGAATCATTGTCATTAATCTTGAAAAATCATGGCTAATAGAAGAGGTATATACAGCAGGGTAGATGGACAAAGAGCAAATGTGTCCATTTTTCAGAAAAGAGAAGTCTATAGATAGAGTCTAAAAAGTATAGAACAATGAGGCTAATGTTGAACGTTAGAAAAGCCCTGGAATATATTACTAAAGTGATGGTGAATGAATGTCTAAAATCACAAAGAGAGCTGCCATGTCTTTGACAAAGCCAGACTAAGGTAATTGGCTTTTTTGACAGAGTTACTAGATTGGCCAATGGAGAGACTGGTGTAGACAGAGTCAACTTAGATTTTATCAAAGCGTCTAACTGAGCATATTCTTGTGAAGAAGATGGAGAGATGGGGGCTAGATAACAGTTCAATTAGAGGGGTTCACATATGATTTATTTCCATAATGATTTGATGTTAGTTTAGGCATAGGAATGGAGGAATCTCAACTTTGCCCTGTGCTGATCAACATTTTGTTCAGTGACTTGGTTTAAGGCTTAGATTTATTTATTGAATCTCCAAGTGACATGTTGGGCCAAATCTAATAAGATAAAATTTTATAGGAATTTATAAAAAAAAAAAAAAGAAACCTAATAGGAATAAATGCAGAATCTTAAACTTGGAATTAAAATAGAAGCCACAAGTATAAGGTAGGAAAAATGTAGCTAGATAGCAGTTTTGGGGGAAAAAAGGCGGGGAGTTTTTATGAAATCCATGCTCAATGTGAGTCGATGTGATATATGGTGGCCAAAAATATAGTGCTGTCTTGATCTGCATCAATAGGCACAGAGTCCAGAAAGAGGGGTGGTGACAGTTCCACTGTACTTTGCATTAGTTAGGCCATACCTAGAGTATTTTGTTCAATCTGGGAGGGGGGGGGACAGTTTAGGAAAGAACATTGATGAGCTGGAGAGGGTCCAAAGAACCCTCTCTTATATGATTTGAGGATCTGTTTGACACGTTTATCCCAGGAAAGACTAAAGGGGGAGATGTAAAGTAAAGAAGGGCTATTGCCCCAAAGAGGGGTTAGACTTGTCTTGTGTAGCCCTAGAGGGCAGAATGAGAAGCAATGGCTAGGGTCTTCAGATTAAGGCTCCAAGTAAGGAAACCCTAAAAATTAGAGTGGTCCCAAAATACAACAGGCTGTTTCAGGAGGTCTTCTGATGACTACTTCTTTTGGGTATAGTCCAGAAAAGAAGGAAGACCTGAGTTCAAATCTGGCCTCAGACACTGAGTAGCCATGTGACCCTGGGCAAATCACTGAACCCTGTTTGCCTCAGTTTCTTTATCTGTAAAATGAGTTGGAGGAGGAAGTGGCAAACCCCTCTAGTATCTTTGCCAAGAAAACCCCAAAGAGTTAGACATGACTTCAACCACTGAACTTGTTCAAATCAGATCGAACCAGACGGCCTCTGAGATCCTTTCTACCTCTAAGGGTCTCTGATTTTGTGGGGAGTGGGAACAGAAAGCTTTTCACACCTCATCACAGTCACTCCCCCCCCCCCACCAGAATTGTCCAAGTGATCTGGAGGGTTTTAAGCGTCTGAGAACTTCCTCTGATCACAGAGTGGTTCAAACAGGAAGTTTAAGTGCAAGGTCTCTGCCTAGCAAGCCACTCTCACTTTGAGGAAGCCAACAACAGTTACAAACAGAAACCTGTCTCCCCACAAACACTCACTGATGTCTCACAAGGTTAGGACCATTGTAGTTCTTTACTTTTTTGTGTGTGTGTTTTTTGTTTTTGTTTTTTAGTGAGGCAATTTGGGTTAAGTGACTTGCCCAGGGTCACACAGCTAGTCAGTGTCAAGTGTCTGAGGCCGGATTTGAACTCAGGTACTCCTGACTCCAGGGCTGGTGCTTTATCCACTGCACCACCTAGCTGTCCCAGTTCTTTACTTTTATTTAGAGATCATTTGATATGTAGTCATACAGGCAGCTAAATGGCACCAAGCCTGGAGTCAGGAAGACATGAGTTCAAATCTAGCCTCAGACGCTTATTAGCTGTTTCTTCTGGGCAACTCACTTAACTCTGTTTGCCTCAGTTTTCTTATCTGCAAAATGAGCTGGAGAAGGAAAGGGCAAAGCACTCCAGTATCTTTACCAACAAAACCCAAAATGGGTTCACGAAGAGTCAGACGCTTACTGAACAACAATAACATTCTTCAATGTGATGACAATTTGATTGGCATCAGTTTCCTCCAAATTCATGTGGCATGGACCAGCCTACCCGGGACCTGCTTATCCCTTGATGTGCTCTCCATCAAAGATGCAGAGCCTTACTCCAACATGTTGTGGCGTGCTATTGACATAAATAAAGGTGGGCTTGTAGTTTCTTATTTGAAGCAGTAAATAATCTATTTGGGTATTTGCTTCTGATGACATGCTGCTTAGAAATATGTTGCCTAGGAGGCAGCTAGGTGGCACAGTGGATAAAGCACTGGCCCTGGATTCAGGAGGACCTGAGTTCAAATCCAGTCTAAGACACTTGACACTTACTGTGTCACCCTGGGCAAGTCATTTAACCCTCATTGCCCAGCCCCTCCCGCCCCAAAAAAGAAAAAAAGAAATATATTGCCTCACCAATGGAATTTTGTATATGTCAACCCTTTTTGACAGATGCATACAAAAATGGATATTTCCTAATTGAGTTCTAAAGTTTTCAACAAAGAGTGAATTTATTCTGGTTTAAAGAGCTATCCTTGGGTGACTAAAACTGTTGGCATTTGACCTTCGTCTTCTCGGTTAGCCTGAGTTCACGCTCTAGTCACTTACCTCCTCCTTGACTAGGTAAGTAGCCCTGGGAGGTAGGGTGTACTGCTTGTAGCAATAAGGGGGGAAATGGTGTTTTATTCACATATGCATATAGATGTGTGTATGTATATGTGTATATACATCCATCTAATCCATCTAGCCATTCATACACACACACACACACACACACACACACACACACACATTTATCTGTTTTGCTTTTTGTTTTTGTATCCTTGGTGCTTTGATACTTGGTGCAAAGGACTGTGGACCCTCAAATGATTCTTCATTTATTCATATGTGTATCCATGTAAATCTATATGTGTGTGTCCTTTGTATACAAGTGTGTTAGGATGGAAAGAAAATTAAGGTCCATATGGGGAAATTAACTAGAAAATTCATGAACTGGTGTTGTGTTTACATACTATTATAAGAAATTATAGGGGGCAACTAGATGACGCAGTGGATAAAGTGCCGGCCCTGGATTCGGGAGTACCTGAATTCAAATCCGGCCTCAGACACTTGACACTTACTAGCTGTGTGACCCTGGGCAAGTCACTTAACCCCCATTGCCCCACAAAAACAAAAACAAAAAACAAAAAGAAATTATAATTTGTTGGTTTTAAACTCTCATGCCTTAATTTTAGACATGTCAAATTCAAGACTGGTGGGTTTCAGACATGTTGGTGAAAATCAGTTTTTGTTAGTACTACCAGCTTTAGTAAAGACAGCATCATTGCCTTAAAATAGATGATTTACTTGCAGGATTCTAGTTATGAATTATTTCTTCCCTGTTACTATTGGACAAGAGTATATAGAATTATTGTTATGGAATATGAATTAGAAAATAGTGAGAGAAGAAAAACTTTTTTAAGGCTGAGAAACTACTCCTGAAATATATACACCCATAGGACGCATCGGCTTTCCATTTATAGTTCTGTAATGATGTTATATAAGACCCTGAAAGCTCTTGGAGAAGGTCTTGAACATAGTTTCACCATATTCTCGAGATGCTTCCAAAGGCTGTAACTGTCAGCATGCCAACTGAACTAAACAGTCACCAGCTACCATCACGTAATCGATGCTTGCCCAATCTCACCCAACAAATATCTTGCATTGGTGTCTCCATACACTTTGACTCTTCCACGTTGACATCCCAGAAATCTTGGCTCCATCCCTTGCATACTTATTTGTAAACTCTTCACTTCTTAGAGAGCCAGGGAGGGCAGGGTGAAAAGAACCCTGGGATTAGGCAGAAAATCTGGGTTCGAATCCTGCCTAAAGACCTTGCTATCTGAACCTATAGCAATCACTTAATCTCATTTTCTTCACTTGCAAAGATGAGAGTATCAGGACTTTCATGGACTCCCTCAAGTCTGTTGTGGATAAAGTGCTTTATAAACCCCAAAAGACTACACTAGTAGGAGTTTATTATTATTAGGATTTGTGAGTGATTTTCATCCTTTTAATTAATGAGAATAAGGGCCTATGTGTTAACACATCTCATTTACTAAAGGGCATTATTAGCATATCTTGTGTTCCTCCTTCCCTTTGGTGACCATCCCAAGAGCTGTTTGATATTCTATGTAATAAAACATAAGCCGCCCTGCTGAGCCCAAATTACATTTGCCAGTTTTTCTTCTGAAAGTGTGTTTATTGTCTTTCCCAGTCCCACTTGTCAATAACAACATTTAGCATGTAGAGAGCTCAGGTCACTTACTGGTGATTACATATATGACTTTAATGAAGTCATCCAGATGGTGCAATGGATAGAACATTGGGTCTTCAGTCAGGAAGTCCTGAGTTCAAATTCAGCCTCAGACACTTAGTAGCTATGTGACCTGGACAAGTTGTTTAGCCTTTGCCTGCCTCAGTTTCCTCAACTGTAAAATTTGTTGTTGTTGAGTCATATCCAACTCTTTGTGACCCCACTGGGATTTTCTTGGCAGAGATACTGGAGTAGTTTGCCATTCCCTTCTCCTGTTCACTTGACAAATGAAGAACTGAGAAGGCAAAAATGGTTAAGTGACTTGTGTAGGTCCCCATGGCTAGTAAGTATCTGATGCCATATTTGAAGTCAGGAAAATGAGTCTTCCTGATTCCCAGCTCAGTGCTCCATCTACTGTGCCTCATACCTGACCCAAACCGCAAAATGAGGATCATAACAGAACCTACCTTCTAAGGTGGTTTTGAGGATCAAATGAGAGTGATAGGGTAACCAACTTGAAGGGATAGCAAAGAGCAAGGGGTGGGTTTTTAGTTTTTAGTGTGTTCTTCAGAGTTGTGACAAGTTATAGAAGTACCTTGGCAACACCTAGGAGCATGGGTAGACATTCTGTAAGTGGTGATGGCCGAGTGGTGCACCACAGCCTGTATGGTCAGCAGCCCCAAAGTGTCTGAGGCTGCAGGTGAACTCAGGCCTTTCTGGTGAGGAGACCACTTGCTGGATCACAGGGCCTCACATGGCCTACATGGCAATCCTCAGATATAATTCATGTTTCACCTTGGCCATTTTCCTTCTGTCGGCCTCCTCTGCCATTTTATCTTCTAGAAAGGGCATGTCCATCAGCTCTGGGTGATTTCATTCACCATCTCTGTTTCTTTCCCAACCAAGACGCCCCTTCCTGACCACAGCTTTCTTACATGTGTTGTCTTCCCCACTGGAGTGGAAACTCCTTGAAAACACATACAATCTCAATTTTATATTGAGATTCCAAATTCCAATACAAAGCTCCCACATAGTAGGTACTTAACAAATGTGTTCTCACTCACTAATTCACTCTCTGGTGACCACAGAGTGGCTCTGAGGCATGTGGGAGGGGAGATCAATGAGCTCATTGGAGATGACTTCAGGCTTCCCCGTAGAGTAGGAGGTAAAATTATCTGTTGGGTGGGCAATGGCAAATTTAGGGGCTGAAGGGGCAAAAGATTTGGGTCAGTTACCTTGGGGCTGAGGCTGAAGGAATAATCTCAGAGGCTCCAGGCCATCTTTAGCATTGTGCTTAGTATATAATAGGCACTTAATAAATGCTTGTTGATTTGACTGGAATCTTAGTCGCAAGAGAGTAAGTGACTTAGCCACAGTCACACAGGTTGGTCAGTCAACAAGCATTTTTGTTGTTGTTGAGGCAATTGGGGTTAAGTGACTTGCCCAGGGTCACACAGCTAGTAAGTGTTAAGTGTCTGAGGTCGGATTTGAACTCAGGTCCTCCTGAACCAGGGCTGGTGCTCTATCCACTGTGCCACCTAGCTGCCCCAAGCATTTTTTACTAACTCAGAGTTAAGCAATGTGCTGGGTCCTAGGAATACAAAGAAAGGCAAAAACACAGTCCCTGGGGCCAGAGGTGGAATTTGAACCCAGAACTTATGTCTTCAAATCCAGCAGCGTCTGCCCTGAGCCTGACGGCCTTCCTGTTGCCTCACTAAAAAGGGCAAAACCCAGAGCCTAACCAATAAATTCAAGTTGAAGACATCTTGTGGGTTCCAAGGTGATGGAGAAGAGTGCAGTTGGTCTTCATGTCAGCTGCCATGTCTGTGGAAGGTGGGCAGAGAGCCCCTCATCCATCAACTAAGAGCAGCTATGGTCTGCAGGTATTCACTTCTAGCATGTAGATAGAAAGGGTTACCATATGCTATACTTCATAAAAAAGATCTCCCCAAACAGGGGTGACTGGTAGGATTGAGATATGGCAGTAATAAGTGCAGGGGATTGCTCCATCACTTATTCCTGTCTCTACAGCTGAGAGTGCCGCAAAGAGTGAGGTGGGTCACAGCAATCACATTGGTCACTGGTCAGAGAAAAGGCCGCCCAGAACCAAGGCTGAGGAACTGCATGGTCCATGGACCAGCAGAATGTTTACTGAAGGTGCCGAGGGGGATGGTAGGGGCTGTTGGGGTAGAAAGAAAGCTTATACAGGTGCTGAGGTCATTGAGGGAGTTGAGGAATGTCCTGGAAGGTGGTCAGTGGAAAAGCAAGGGTTGGGACTAGGCCTTGTAAAGATGCGGATGTCAAAGGAGAAGAAGTTGTTGAGTGAGGGTGGTCCACTGAGAATCCAGAGGCAGCAGCAGCAGTGAGGACAGAGTACCAGGTTTTCCTTCCTGCCCCGGGAGGACATGAGAGAAAGTGTGGCCAGAACAGTGGATGGTGGCAAGCACCGTAGTGTCACCGCCAGAAAGTCAGCAATAATAGGAAGCAGGGGAGTTAGTTCACAACAGAGAAGGCCAGTAGAAGAGGAAGATAAGATCAAGGGAATCATAGGACTGAGCTAGAAAGGAAGGAGAGACACAAGGAGAGGGAGACCCTATAGAATGACTCTGCAGGGTTCTTGAGATGGTGATAGGGATGGAGCCCTACAAGAGAACAGGGACAGGGGGTCGCAGACTTAGTCCTTTAGTGTAGAATGACAGAGTATTAAAAGATACCTTAGGGGCAGCTAGGTGGCGCAGTGGATAGAGCACCAGCCCTGAATTCAGGAGGACCTGAGTTCAAATCTGACCTCAGACACTTAACACTTACTAGTTGTGTGACCCTGGGCAAGTCACTTAACCCCAATTGCCTCACTAAAAAAAGAATGACTTTGAGAGAGTAAGTTATTTTGACTATTATAAATAGCCAGATTAACTACAAAGGACATGTGAAGAAAGACTCTATGTGCAACCAGAGAAAGAACTGATAAATATAAGTATGTAGAGAATAATTTTACATATATACACCTATTTGTGTCTAATGATAGTCATCTCTGGGGTGGGGGGGGGCGGGGCGGAGGAGGAAAGAAAAACCAAGAACTCTAAATGGTAATTTTGTTGTATATTTGAAAGGAATAGCAAGTTGAACATAGAAGATTTACAACGTCATAGGCAATCATCTTTTTTATTGTATTGTTGTACAAATACTTGTTTTATTCCATAAATTACAAATAAAAATTTTAATCTAAAACAATATTTCTACTGGACATCTGGTTAGAGATGTCTGAAAGGCAGTTGGAGATGGGAAATTGGAGGTCAGCCGAGAAGTTGGGGCAAGATAGGGACATTTAAGAATCATCAGCGGGGCAGCTAGATGGCACAGTGGATAGAGCACCGGCCCTGGATTCAGGAGGACCTGACTTCAAATCTGGCCTCAGACACTTGACACTTAACTAGCTGTGTGACCCTGGGCAAGTCACTTAACCCTCATTGCCCTGCAAAAAAGAAAAAAAAAAAGACATTCACATAGAGATGGTCATTAAATCCATGAGTGCCAATGAGATCTCCAAGTAAAGTAGTATAGGGGGAGAAGAAGAGGAGAGGGTCCAGGACAGAACTCTGAGGGCCACCTGTGGTTAGAAGGCCTGGTCTGGAGTATCCAGCAAAGGAGACAGAGTTAGGACCCAGCACCCAAGAATCTGGTTGATTGAGGGTTCCGAAGCTAAAAAGACTTTTCTTTAGATGAAGTATTTGTGGAAAGGAGACCTGGGGGGGGGGGGAAGATTATACAATTTTTTTTCTTTTGGCAGGACAATGAGAGTTAAGTGATTTTCCCAGGGTCACACAGCTAGTAAGTGTCAAGTGTCTGAGGTCAAATTTGAACTCCGGTCCTCCTAACTGCCTGGGGGCAGGGGCGGGGCGGGGCCGGGAGAGGTGGGGAGATTAAATGGAGGTCAAAGGAGAAACAGCTTTTTAAACTAGAGGGAATAGGAATTCATGACAAATTTGATGAGACCAGGTTCAAAAATCTTATTCAAAGTTGGTGTTACATGTTCTGTTTTGTGTAAGGAAAACAGGCCCTTGAAAGACAAGTTTCTAAGGAAAGCTCAGAAGTGATTTTCTCAAGTGTTGGCCAGTGGCAACAGGTTATTCGAGGAGCTGGAAGCTTGACTGTCTACAAAATGAAGGGATTGAAGGTTCTTTCCTGTTCTAAGTTTTGTGGTTCTCTAAATATGGAACTTTCTGTATGCAAATCTCCCCAGCTGAGAAGTTAAATGACTGGTAAGAGAGGGAAAACTTAGAGTGAATGAATGAAAAGCTGTTATCAAGCGGGGACACTGCTACAAAAGCAAATTCCTGCCCACAGGAAGCAGATTCTAATGTAGAAGATAAAATTGACTGGGGAGAGTGTTTGGTTTAGGAAGTCAGAGGGATGGTGAATGGGCTGACTGGATCGAGAGGCAGGAGCACCAAAGGATGAAGCCCCCAAGGGCAAGGACTCCGAAGGTCTGGTGGTCCAGAGGGTGCAGTGGCAAGGCAGATGGCAAAAAGACAGCCAGGGGGCAGCTAGGTGGTGCAGTGGATAGAGCACCGGCCCTGGATTCAGGAAGACCTGAGTTCAAATCCAGCCTCAGACACTTGACACTAACTGTGTGACCCTGGGCAAGTCACTTAACCCTCATTGCCCCGCCCCCCAAAATCACTTAAGCCCCATTGCCCCCCCCCCAATAAAATAAATGAAAAAAAGAAGTGATTCTGGGGGCAGCTAGGTGGCGCAGTGGATAAAGCACCGGCCCTGGATTCAGAAGGACCTGAGTCCAAATTTGACCTCAGACATTTGACACTAGCTGTGTGACCCTGGGCAAGTCACTTAACCCTCATTGCCCAGGGTGGCTAACTGGCTGGTATGTGAAGCATGGTCCGGCTGCAAACATGTGGAAAGTTCTGTAGATGGCTACCACTGATGAATGAGTCTGGTAGCACCCATGATATTCAAATACAGGGTTTGGGGTGTTTTTTTGGTGTTTTTCTACATTTTTTCTGGAAGTTAAAAATGTAAAATTAAATTTATGAAGTGGTGACATCATGGAGCGTTAAGGAGAAATTGTAGTATCTTAGAAACACCTTCCCTAGCTTGCAGCACATAGTAGGTGCTTGAGCACATAGTAGGTTCTCAATAGGGGTAGCTAGGTAGCGCAGTGGATACAGCAGAGGACCTGTAGACAGAAAGATCTGAGTTCAAATTGGGTCTGAGATCTTTACCAGCTGTGGCCAAATAAGACGTTTGTAAAGTAGAGGCCCGGTACATAGTAAGTGCGATATAAATGCTTATTCTCTTCCTCCCCTATCCCATGTCACCCTGGACAAGTCACTTAACCTCAGCCTACCTCAGTTTTCTCATCTGTAAAATGAGGATATTATAGCCACCACCTCATGGCATCATTGTGAGGTTCAAATGAGATATTTGTAAAGTGCTTGGCGAAATGCTTGGCACACAGTAGGTACTTAATGAATGCTTGTTTCCTTTCTCCCTAATAAATGCTGGTTGACTGACTAACTCCAGGAAGCTGTTCGGGACAGCCCTTTGAGATGTCATATCAAAATTTGGATTGTCATAAAAAGGATGATGGGAATATGTTTAAGAAAAGAATGATGTTTCAGAAATGGAAGTTACTGGGATGAAATATTCAAAAGGTGAGCTAGGAGAGAAATTGGTCCAACTTTTAGAACTAAAACTTGAGATGGAAACCTGGTTCTCCCCTGAAAACACTGTCTCCCTAGATGTCCTTTGTGGTGCCGGGTATTCCTTCTTTCCTCCTTGAAGCCCTGGGCCAGCAGGAAGAGGAGTCATTCTTGTTTCCCACTCTCATTACTAGTCCATTCCTTGGCATCATTGCTCAGCCTCCTTCTAGGTTCTTTTCTTTTTACTTATTTATTTTGGAGGCAATCGGGGTTAGGTGACTTGCTCAGGGTCACACAGCTAGCAAGTGTCTGAGATCTGATTTGAACTCAGGTCCTCCCGACTCCAGTGCTCTATCCACTTTTCCACCTTGCTGCCCCTGTAGGCTCCCTTCCTCTGTCTGTATCCCCTGTCCAGATCCTTATCACAGTCTTTTATTGCCCAAACTACAAAGGTTTTGAATCTAAAGAGCTAAGTGATCCGTATCAGGATGGTTCCATTTATCCAGAAGTGACTTTTATAAGGGCTTTCAAGTTTGCAAAGTGTTTTACATACATTAACTTGTTTGAGGACCCATTTTATAGATCAGGAAACTGAGGATTAGAGAGGCTGGGCCTTTTGCCCTGGGTCACACACCTGGAGGCAGGATTTGTGAACTCAGATCTTCTTGCCTCAAGCACAGTAAATGACCTGCTTTGTAGTTACCTCCCATGGTGTTGTCTGCCTCTGGTGGATCCTTGGGAATCCCAAACTTCTTTTCCTCTACTTGTAGACTGCCTGGTCCTTGGCTTTTCTCCCCTTTTTGCTTTCTAGGTTTTTTGGTTGGTGGTGGTGGGTTTTGTTGTTGTTGTTTCACTACTCATTAGCACTTTCACTGGAGTGTGAAGCCAGGAGAAAGTGAAAGGTGAGCAAACACTTAGGTTTGTTATGACAAAAGGAGTAATGGAAGGATTGAAAATCCTGGCTAAAATAAAGTTTGGATCATTCCTGCTCACTCCCATAGCCCCACTGGGTTTACTTCCCCAGGCAAAATCCTTTTTTTGGTGGAAACCCAAGGGATATCTGAAAGGTATGGGGAATATCCTAGAAATGCGCTCTAGTAAGCCACCTAGTGCAGATAGGAGAAAGCAGGTAGAGAGGGGGGGTCGCCAGTGTGGCAAAGGGAGGTAGAAGAGACATCTCTAGTCCCTTCTACCCCCAGCCTTCTCCAAGAGAGACTCTTCCTTCCTGCTGGGAGGGGAAGCTGGTGGTTGGGGACAGAGGCCCCCACTCTGCTCCCCTCAGACCAAGGGGCTAGCTACCAGGCTGGAATTAGATTGATCTGCTCCCTTAAACACTGTTCATCTAGAGGATATGATCGAGTTCTAGCTAACTTTTAATTACGTTGTTGTTTTGGGGGCAAAGGGACCCCAAACTCTCTATCCAAGGCTTGACTACTTTCCCACCTGATACCGGATCCACAATAAACACATGTTGAGAATAAAAAAGAAGCCCATTTATCTAAATTGTAGCAAAACAGAAATCAGAGAAGGCGTACATAGGAGAATATATGCCAAACAACACAGAATGAAGGAGCTCTCTCAGTGGCTGCAAAGATAAGTCAGATCAACTGAGAGAAGGTCCTAGATCTGAGCCAAGGGGAAAGACCCCGCAGTCTCTAGAGTAGCAAGTCGAGGACAGGCCATGTGTTCCCAGACTTTTATTCAAGTAACCTGAAGGGTGTTGGCCTCATCTGTCTTCTCTCTCAAAGCTGGAAGCCTGGAAGACCCCCAGATTCTAGACTAAGAAAAGCTGAAGCTTGATGAGTCACCTAAGGGGGTACTCTTGATTAAGAGTCCCCAAAGGGGAACTCACTAAGAACTGAAACTCTTGCCTCTAGACAACTCTGCCCTGATCCTCATGTAGGGCCTGGCATTCATCTCCACCAACAAGGAGAGGATCCCATGGCAATGGGCTTTGGCACAGGGCTTGCTTATACTAGCATCCAAGAAAGGATTTCTGAGCAGTACTATCAGAGAAATGGAAATGTTAGCAAGGCATGGACCAAGCCCAGAACACATGTTAGACTGACGAGAGAAGCTGTGATGGAATCACAACCCAATCTTTGTTTCTAGAACTATTAGAAAAAAAATTTTTTTTTGGACTTGGGAACAGTTTGCTTGTTAGAGGGAACCCTGAAGCGCAGGCTTTTAGCCATTCACCTTTCCTAAGCGATTGTGCAATAGCAGTTCTAAAGCTTTGCCATGAGTCATTCCTCTCAGGTTAGGGTTTAACTTGGCATTTTGATTTCTGTAGCAAGTAAACATTGGGGAAAAAAGGAAATGCTCAGCAGAGATCTGAAGTCGTTTCATTCAGGTGAATAGCTTACGGAAAGCTGGGACCTAAAGGTGTTCATCTTTCCACCCTGGATATGACTGGATCTGTCTATTTAAAGTTAGTATTCTCTTTATGGATCTGAATGACTTTTTTGAAGACGCTTGAGCTATATTTGCAAAATAGCATATACGTCTTGTTTTGGAAAATGACATAGGGATTTCTGAAGAGGGATTAATATACTTTAAGAAAGATCCATTTGCCCTAGGATCATTTTATAAGGGAATAAGTCTAGGCACTGGATCTGTAACTTCATTGATTATAAGGAACTCCAAGATAAAGAAACTTCCTCTACCTATGAGGTTAAGTGATGCATTCAGGGTCACAGAGGCAGAATTTGAACCCAGTGCAGTCTTTTATATTTAATATTCTGTGTACTTTGTGCAGTTGTTGTAGTTATTATTATCCAGACCATCTTCCAGAAGGATTTTTAAAAATCTGCTCACCACTTTTTTTTCCCCCCCTGGGGTAATGGGGGTTAAGTGACTTGCCCAGGGTCACACAGCTAGTGTCAAGCGTCTGAGGCTGGACTTGAACTCAGGTCCTCCTGAATCCAGGGCCAATGCTTTATCCACTGCGCTACTCACTGTCCCCTGCTCACCACTTTTTAATAGTCTTAAAAAGTGGCCTTGGGGCAGCTAGGTGGCGCAGTGGATAGAGCACTGACCCTGGAGTCAGGAGGACCTGAGTTCAAATCTGACCTCAGATACTGAACAACTAGCTGTGTGACCCTAGGCAAGTCACTTAACCCCAATTGCCTCACCAAAAACAAGAAAAAAAAAAGTGGCCTGAGGCTCTGAGAGGTTAAGGGACTAGCCTATCTTGGATGTGTCAGTCTGGATTTGAACCCAGGTTTTCCTGATTCCAAGGCTAGTATGCCATTCACTCTGTCATGCTGTGTCTTATTATATTTTATTACATCATAAAATAAGATGTCACTTATGATTCTCATGGGCCTTTGATGTCTGAATGCTAATTTTAAAAAATCCTCCTAGGTTTGGTCCTTGGCTTTACTTTCAAAAATATATATGTTAGGGGGCAGCTAGGTGGAGCACCAGCCCTGGAGTCAAGAGGACCTGAGTTCAAATTTGACCTCCAACACTTGACACTAGCTGTGTGACCCTGGGCAAGTCACTTAACCCCAATTGCCTCACCCCCTCCCCAAAAGAAAAAAATATATATATATAAACATTAGACAAAGAATGGGAAAAAACATTTGTGTTAAGATCAGCAGTGGGGACAGCTAGGTGGCATAGTAGATAAAGCACCAGCCCTGGATTCAGGAGGAACTGAGTTTAAATCTGGCCTCAAACACTTGATAATAACTAGCTGTGTAACCCTGGGCAAGTCACTTAACCCTCACTGACCCCCCCCCCAAAAAAAAATCAGCAGTGATATTTAATGAAGAGGTAATTTTATGTTCTTGATTTTCCCCCCCTGAGAATCACATGCCCAAGAGCTTGGAAGCCAGCATCTTCTAGGAACACTTGAGATCATTTCCCCCAAAATGCATTGTTACTTCCTTTTGCTCATATTTTTCTGCCCACCTGAGCAATTGGAGATTTTGCATCTCTTCTTTTGACTTGGCCCTCTGTTGCCTCGAAAAACTCCAAGTCATTACAACTCTTCCCCTCCATTTATGAAAATGTTACAAAGACTGGTCTTAAGATCCTTTATTCCACTTCTCTTAATCCAGAGTAGTTGCCTGTCTGTGACAAATCATCTTTCACCTTTTCCTCCCTTGCTGCCGGTACTAGAGGATGCCAAATTTAATCTGCCCCATTTAACCTACCCCGCCCAGCTGGTGGGTAGCTTCGTCAGTCATTTTGAAAGTGGCGATAAGTGATGCTTCAGTTACACAGCCCCTCACAGAATTCTCCCCCGTGTGATTTCGACTTATTGGAGCTTTTCCTCTACCTATCTAAATGATGCTCCTCTTTACTGTAGTAGATCTCACTATTCCCTTCGATGAATAACTTTCTTCTAGAATGTTTCTGTTTTTTAAAAAAAAATTATTTTAATGTAATTTTCAATTCCAGGAAACATTTCTTATGAACTAAGAATGACATGAGCAATTTTTCCCATTCTCTTGCAAAACAGTTACTGGTCAAGACAAATTTGACATTTTTGGCCTGTGGCTTGGCAGATGGGGTGTGATGCCTGGATCCACATCTGCCTAGGTTATATCAGTTGTGTGTCTTTTTTTGTGGGGGGGCAGGGCAATGGGGGTTAAGTGACTTGCCCGAGGTCACACAGCTAATAAGTGTCAAGTGTCTGAGGCCAGATTTGAACTCAGGTCCTCCTGAATCCAAGGCTAATGCTTTAACCACTGCGCCATCTAGCTGCGCCCTGATAGCACACATAATGAACACCCCTGGATGGTGCACAGGTCTGGAGAGGGACACGCGGTCAGTTGTCAGAAGGTGTTACTGATGACCATCCTGTTCCTGTCCAGTAGAGAGAATCAGGAAGACCTTGTGTATTGCCCCTCACTATGACTTATAAGCACCCACCCAGCTTGGTGGAAGGACTGGAGCGAGGCCAGGATATCCACAGTTCTCAGAGTGGAGCTCCCTCAATTCTGCCTCTCCTCCCCACCCCCATAGCTCACCTTTCTCTTCAGGGCAGTGCTGACTTGTGGTCTGGGGGAGGGGTCCATTGTGACATTCCCCAATGAAAATCCGCTCTCAGGCAAACCCTGTCTCTTCCCTGAACTTGCTATATTTCAATGAGTCTTAGTTATGGGTCAATGGTATAATTACATTTCCTGCCTACAGTGATGGACAGGCATATTTGACTCTTAGCATGAAAGCAATAAAAATAATAATCCTAGGAATGAAAAAAGTCCACAAAACCACCTCCTGCTCAACTGTACTTGGGTGGTCTCTTCCAGAGTCAGAGAGGACAAATTCCACTTCAAACTCAAGCACTCTAGGAAGTGCCCAATTCAGTTTACCCAGTCTACCTTTTTGAGTGGGCAAAGGAGTATGGGTACTGTGAGACTGGTGCTTGACTCCCATCCAGCAGGGATGGCCATCAGGCAAAGACTCAGTAATGCTGCAAGAATTAGGGTCCTCTCCCAGCAAGGGACTGGAACTCAGGATCAGGTGTGAACTGGAACCTTGGACAGCTGGTGTTGGGGCAGTTCTCTTACTGGAAAAGACCTCCAAATAATTCTTGCTTCCACCAACTTCTTTCCCATTGACCTAGGGTAGTGCAGTCAAAGACAGGACAAACAAAGAGAAATTCTCTGCTCTGTTTGCTGTCTTGTTGCTCCTGTCCCTCCTCTCCAACTCTCTTGAGTCCTTCAGTTCTCATTTCTGGTGGTAAAGAGATAAAGTTGATCCCTTCGGTCTCTTCCATTTTTAGTGTTTATGAGCCGAGCTGACCTCAAGTTATCAGGTCAATATTTAGTACTTCTGTTACACACTCACAGGGAATGCATGTGGCCAGAGCACACGTGACTGATGCTGCAGGACCAGGGATGCCTTCTGGTGATGTCATCCCATCGCCCTCACTGGTCCTGCTTTTCCACTAAACATCTTTTCTGCGTGTGTTCCATCTCCGCTTGACTGTTCTTGTTGCTGCCACCTACTGGGCCTCAGCTGAGATGCTACTTCCCTAGAAGAGAAAAAGTGCATTGACCTCACAATTTAGAACCCAGAAAGGAAGTGTCAGCACTTTTAGTGAGAAAGGGAAACCTTTATTTGACCAGTCATCAAACTAGGGGAAAGTCCTTAACCCCTTTCTCTGTGTAAGAAAACACAGCTGTTAATGAGAGGTCAGTCAGCACCCTGAGTCTTTTAGTTGTTTTTTTTGAGGCAATTGGGGTTAAGTGACTTGCCCAAGGTCACACTGCTAGTAAGTGTTAAGTGTCTGAGGCCAGATTTGAACTCAGGTCCTCCTGACTCCAGGGCCGGTGCTCTATCCACTGCGCCACCTAGCTGCCCCAGCACCCTGAGTCTTAGTCTCCAGGGGTCAATCTTTTTTGGGAAGACAAAACAGCTAGCTTGTAATTAAAGCCCTCATACATGAAATTTGTCTTTGAACCCACCTTTTCTTTCCAGAAGGGACTATGTCTTTGTTCCAAGCCTTTATCTGACTTAAGGTTGGAAAGTTTCCTCTAACTCCTGAGAGTTTGCCAACCTGTATACCCTTCAGATCATTTCAGGGACAGCCTTCCAAAAAACCCCAAAAGTTTGCCTGAGGTTAAAGCACTATAGTTTTCTTCAGTCTATGAGGAAGGAGGTGAAGGCAAAACTTAAAAAAAAAAAAAAGCCAGGCAAGCAAGGCATAGTCACCTTCCTTTTCTATCTTTTGTTCCAAATTCCGACTTTTCTCATATATGTGTTGATATGGGATGGATTTAGGGTCAAATTGATCATAAGTTGTCCCAAGAGAATTACAAGACTCAGTGATTCAATTTCCCAAGTTTTATTGCAATACTATGAGTGAACACAGGGAGAGAACCAAAAAAGTGGAAAGGTATCTCTTGAATAGGGAAAGAAAAGACAGTTATATTTATAGTATGGATAAATTGATTATCAGTCTCATTATAATAATCTCCACTTTAAGGCAGTACAGGGGAGGGCTATCCTAATTTGGAGTTCCTGAGGTCCTAAGCCAACCCCCAAGGTGGGTACCTTTTTCTGTGGAGGTATGTTTTTGGGGTTTACTCATCATAAGGTGATCTGGGAACAAATTTGGCCTTTTCTGCACGTTACCTCAACTTGCCATGGTCAGAATGTTCATTCCCATGCCCAGTCTCTGAGCATCAATGTATTTATCAATTAAAATTTCTATATGTCTTTGTTATCGTTAAGGTCTCTATGACCTGCCTCCTTATGTTCTTGTTATGGGTGGTGATTAATGTGGGTAACAAGCTCCTGGGCCCTGACTTGTAATGAAGGCCCAAGTTATCCATGAATCCCTTTCAGAGCTGGGGTCTGTAAGTTATAGCCCCTCTTGGAGCTCAGAGCTAAATTAGAGCTCAGGTCTTAGGTTTTTCTGTTAACCCCTTTTTTGCCTCCTACATAAGTGTGACCAGCAAAATAAAGACAAAAACAAAAAAAGTGCAGGCTTTGAGCCGCCCTACTTGTAAAGTGAGATTGGCGATACTTGTAATACCTTCATTGATAGGATGGCTATGGGTAGTAAAAGGGATAATGCATATAAAATCCCAGTGTAAATGTCCTTTTTCATCATGGGTCCTCTGGAATTGTTTTTGGTCATTGTTTTGATCAGAGTAGCAAAGTCTTTCACTGTTGATCATCCTTACAATATTGCTGTTACTGTGTAAGATATTCTCCTGGTTCTGATCACTTCACTTTGCATGAGTTCATGTCTTCTCAGATTTTTCTGAAATTATTCTACCTCATCATTTCTTACAGCAAACTAGTATTCCATCATATTCATACACCACAACTTGTTCAGCCATTCCCCAATTGATGAACATCCCATCAATTTCTTTGCCATCACAAAAAGAGTTGCTGTAAATATTTTTTGTACAAATGAGTCCTTTCACCTTGTCTTTCCTCTCTCTGGGATGCAGACCTAGTAGTCAAAGGGTACACACAGTTTTATAGTCATTTGGGCATAGTTTCAAATTGTTTTCCAGAATGGTTAGACCAGTTCATAACTCCACCAATAGTGCATTCGTGTCCCAGTTTTTCCACATATCCTCCAGCATTTCTCATTTTCTATCATGTTATCCAATCTGATAGATGTGAAGTGGTACCTCAGAGTTGTTTTTTTGTTTTGTTTTGTTTTTTGCCGGGCAATGGGGATTAAGTGACTTGCCCAGGTTCACACAGCTAGTAAGTGTCAAGTGTCTGAGGTCGGATTTGAACTCAGGTCCTCCTGAATCCAGGGCCGGTGCTTTATCCACTGCACCACCTAGCTGCCCCCTCAGAGTTGTTTTAATTTGCATTTCTCTAATCAATAGTGATTTAGACCTTTCGTGTCTCAGCGCCGCGCGGGTGAGGAGCTCCCGTCTCCGGCTTCTGTCGCCGCCGCCGCCGCCAACCCCGCTCAGAGTCTGTGCCGCCCACCAACAGCATGCGGTCCAAGGGGCCGCTCCAGTCCGTCCAGATCTTCGGGCGAAAGAAAACTGCCACCACTGTGGCCCACTGCAAGAGAGGCAATGGGCTGATCCAGGTAAACGGACGCCCACTGGAGATGATTAAGCCTCGAACCCTGCAGTACAAGCTGTTGGAACCTGTCCTCCTACTGGGCAAGGAAAGGTTTGCTGGCATAGATACCCGGGTCCGAGTGAAAGGAGGAGGCCATGTCGCTCAGATCTATGCTCTCCGGCAGTCCATCTCCAAAGCTCTGGTGGCCTATTATCAGAAATACGTGGACGAGGCTTCCAAGAAGGAAACCAAAGACATCCTTATGCAGTATGACCGGACTCTGCTGGTGGCTGACCCGCGTCGCTGCGAGTCCAAGAAGTTTAGTGGGCCTGGAGCCCGGGCTTGCTACCAGAGATCCTACCGATGAGGCAACTGCTCGGATTGTGGGGTCTTTATGCAATAAATTTGGTATATGACCTTTAAAAAAAATAGTGACTTAGAGCATTTTTTCCATATGATTTATAGCTTTGATTTCTTCTTCTAAAAGCTGCCTGTCTTTCCAGGTGCCAGGCCTGGAGTCAGGAAGACTCATCTTCCTGAGTTCAAATCCAGCCTCAGACACTTATCATCTGTGTGATCCTGGGCAAATCGCTTCATCCTGTATGCCTCGGTTTCCTTATCTGTAAAATGAGCTGGAGAGGTAAATGGCAAACTTTGCTAATGTCTTTGCCAAGAAAACTCCACATGGGGTCATGAAGAGTCAGACATCACTGGGAAAATGACTGAGCAACAAAAAAATTAAACACCCTCTTTCTCTTTTTAATGAGTAGTTTTTCCTGCCTCGTGTTTTATTTTCCTTGACCTTCCTGGGTAAGGTGAGGTTTGCCCTTTATTTGCCTTCTTAAAGTATCCAGTTGGGGTTAGGTTAAGAACACAAAAGGAACTGAAATGACTCGTTGCATGATTTAAAAAAATTTTTTTTTTTAATTTTTAGTGAGGCCATTGGGGTTAAGTGACTTGCCCAGGGTCACACAGCTAGTAAGTGTTAAGTGTCTGAGGTCGGATTTGAACTCAGGTACTCCTGACTCCAGGGCTGGTGCTCTATCCACTGCGCCACCTAGCTGCCCCCTGGATGATTTTTTAAAGGAAAGGAAAGGAAAGGAAAGGAAAGGAAAGGAAAGGAAAGGAAAGGAAAGGAAAGGAAAGGAAAGGAAAGGAAAGGAAAGGAAAGGAAAGGAAAGGAAAGGAAAGGAAAGGAAAGGAAAGGAAAGGAAAGGAAAGGAAAGGAAAGGAAAGGAAAGGAAAGGAAAGGAAAGGAAAGGAAAGGAAAGGAAAGGAAAGGAAAGGAAAGGAAAGGAAAGGAAAGGAAAGGAAAGGAAAGGAAAGGAAAGGAAAGGAAAGGAAAGGAAAGGAAAGGAAAGGAAAGGAAAGGAAAGGAAAGGAAAGGAAAGGAAAGGAAAGGAAAGGAAAAGGTTGTAGGAAGCTGAGAGTACCACCATGAATTTTTAAACATGAGTTAACTGAAAAAATGGGGGCCATTCAGAAAATTGAGATTTTGAATGTTACCATTAGTGATCATAAACTCAGATTTGACTTGGTTAAAATTTGTCCTGAAACTAAAATCGTAATGTGGTCTCACTTACAGTGAGAAACATTCTCCTATTAGGATAATTGTGGTAAATCAGAACTTAATGCAAATTACATTTGCTATTTGGCATTAAGGAAATACACTAGAAAATGCACTGATCAGGAGAACCTGAGTTAAAATCCAATCTCAGAAATTTATTAGCAAAAAAAAAAAGAAGAAGAAGAAGGAAATTTATTAGTTGTGCAACCTTAAGCAAATTACTTCACCTTTGCTTGCCTCAGTTTTCTAAACTGTAAAGGGGATAAATAATAGCATCTACCTCCTCAGGGTAGTTGTGAGCCTAAAACAACATTATAATTGTAAAGTGCTTAACTACAACACCTGGCACATGGTAAGCACTCTATAAATATTAATAAATGTAACTAGACTATATTGTTGTTTTTTGTGTTGTTTTTTTTTTGCGGGGCAATGGGGGTTAAGTGATTTGCCCAGGGTCACACAGCTAGTGTCAAGTGTCTGAGGCCAGATTTGAACTCAGGTACTCCTGAATCCAGGGCCGGTGCTTTATCCACTGTGCTATCTAGCCGCCCCATATATTGGTTTTTAATGCAATCAGTATAGAATGTCAAAGGGGATAAAATGAATTATTTTCTATATAAGATAATTTGGAAATTCGTTCAACTGAATTGATGTTGCTGTGGGAATGTAGTGGGACCCCAAGAAACCTAAAGATACCAACCCCCAAGTAATCCTTAAAACTTTCCCAAGGGAAAAGCAGCACTGTTTTCCACCTCAGGAATGGGTGTTCTGCTACAAGCCTTTATTTCAACTCTGTGTGTATCTTTCTGTTTTAAGTATGTCTCTGGTAACAACATATTGTTGGATTCTGGTTCCTAATCCAGTCTGCTACCTGCTTCTTCTTCTTCTTTCTTTTTGTGGGGCAATGGGGATTAAGTGACTTGCCCAGGGTCACACAGCTAGTAAGTGTCAAGTGTCTGAGGCCGCATTTGAACTCAGGTACTCCTGAATTCAGGGCTGGTGCTTTATCCACTGCGCCACCTAGCTGCCTCCTACCTGCTTCTTCTTTATGGGTGAATTCATCCAATATCCATTCATAGTTAAGATTACTTCATCTCATTTTCTTCTGTTTTTTCCTCTCTCTCTCTCTCTCTCTCTCTCTCTCTCTCTCTCTCTCTCTCTCTCTCTCTCTCTTAAAGTGAGGCAATTGGGGTTAAGTGACTTGTCCAGGGTCACATAGCTAGTAAATGTTAAGTGTCTGTGGCCGGATTTGAACTCAGGTCCTCCTGACTCCAGGGCCAGTGCTCTATCCACTGCTCCACCTAGCTGCCCCTTTTCTCTCTCTTTTTATCCTGTCTTTCCTCAAAAGTATTTATTGCTTCTAACCACTGCCTCCTTTAATCAGCTCTTCCTTTTATCATCCTCCCCCTTCTCTTATACCCTTCCCCTCCTATCTCCCTATTGGGTAAGATAGAGTCCTATTCCCTAGTGAGTGTGTATACACATTGTTCCCTCTCTGAACCAATTTCAGTGAAAGGTTCAAACATTTTCCACCCTACCCCCATTTTCCTGCATAATAAAAATTCTTCCTTGCGTGCCTCTTTTATGTAAGAAAATTTTCCCCATTCTACCTCTCCCTTCCCCCTAGTACAGTTCTTTCTCACTCCTACATTTTAGGGAGATCATTCCAACATAAGCGACTCAAGCCATACCCTCTGTCTATTTAAACTCCTTTTAATTGCCCTAATAATGATAAAGTTCCTGGGATTTACAAATATCTTCTTCCCACATAGGAATATAAACCGTATAACTTTATAAAGACTTTTATGATTTTTCTTTCCTGTTTACCTTTTTATGCTTCTCTCATGCCTTGTGCTTGAATGTCAAGTTTTCTACTCATCTCTGGTCTTTTCATTAGAAATGCTTTAGGGGGGCGGCTAGGTGGCACAGTGGTTAAAACACCGGCCCTGGATTCAGGAGTACCTGAGTTCAAATCCGGCCTCAGACACTTGACACTTACTAGCTGTGTGACCCTGGGTAAGTCACTTAACCCCCATTGCCCCGTGCAAAAAAAAAAAAACAAAAAGAAATGCTTTAAGGGGGGGCAGCTAGGTGGTGCAGTGGATAGAGCACTGGCCCTGGAGTCAGGAGTACCTGAGTTCAAATCCGGCCTCAGACATTTAACACTTACTAGCTGTGTGACCCTGGGCAAGTCACTTAACCCCAGTTGCCTGACTAAAGCAAAAATAAAAACAAAAACAAACAAACAAAAAAAAGAAATGCTTTAAGGGGGCAGCTAGGTAGCGCAGTGGATAGAGCACCGGCCCTGGAATCAGGAGTACCTGAGTTCAAATCCAGCCTCAGATACTTAACACTTACTAGCCGTGTGACCCTGGGCAAGTCACTTAACCCCAATTGCCTCACTAAAAAAAAAAAAAAAAAGCACACAGAAATGCTTTAAAGTCCTCTATTTCATTAAACATCTGTTTTTCCCCTGAAGGATTATACTGTTTTGCTGGGTAGGTTCTTCTTGGTTGTAATCCTAGCTTCTTTGCCTTCAAGCATATTCCAAGCCCTCTGCTCCTTTAACATGGAAACCACTAAATCTTTTGTGGTCCTAACTATGACTCCATATATGAATTGCTTTCTTCTGGCTGCTTGCAATATTTTCTCCTTGATTTGGGAGTTCTGGAATTTGGCTATAATATTCTTGAGAGTTTTCATTTGGGGATTACTTTCAGGAGTGGATTCTTTCCATTTCCATATTACCTTTGGGATCTAACATATCAAGGCGATATTCTCTTATAATTTCTTGAAATATGATCTCTAGGCTTTCAGGTAGTCCAATAATTCTTAGATTATCTCTTATTGATCTATTTTCCAGGTTAGTTGTTGTTCTGATGAGATATTTCACATTTACTTTTTTTGTTGTTGTTCTTTTTGATTTTGTTTTATAGTTTTTGTGGGGTTTTTTTGTTTGTTTGTTTGTTTGTGAGGCAATTGGGGTTAAGTGACTTGCCCAGGGTCACACAGCTAGTAAGTGTTAAGTGTCTGAGGCCGCATTTGAACTCAGGTCCTCCTGAATCCAGGGCCTGTGCTCTATCCACTGTGCCACCTAGGTGCCCCTGTTTTATAGTTTCTTGACGTCTCATGGAGCCATTAGCTTCCACTTGCCTAATTCTAATTTTTAATGACTTCTTCTCTTTGGTGAGATATTGTACCTCTTTTTTCCATTTGGCCAATTCTGCTTTTGAAGGAATTCTTCTCTTCAGTGGATTTTTATATCTTTTTAAAAAACCATTTGATCAATTCTGTTTCTTAAGGTGTTATTTTCTTCAGTATTTTTTTTTGCTTTTTTTACCTACTTGTTAATTGTCTTTTATAATTTTCTTGTTATCATGCTCATTTATTTCCCCATTTTTTCCTCTACCACTCTTATCTCTTTAACTCTTCCAGGAATTCTTATTGTCTTTGGGGCCAATTAGTAATTTTCTTTGAGGCATTTTTGGTCACTGTTTCCCGTTGTTGTCTTCTGAGTCTATGGTTTATGTCTTGGTCTTCCCTGCCACCATAGTAGCTTTTTATGGTCAAATTAATTTTTTGTTGTTTGCTCATTTTTCCCAGCCTATTTCTTGACTTTGAACTTTATATTAAGGCTGGGATCTACTCGCCCTGGGGGGGAGACACTCTCCCAAGCTTCAGGGTTTTTTGTGCTGCTGTTTTTAGAGCTAATTATGGGCATTCACAAGTTTTTGGTACTTCTAAGGTGGTAAGATCCTATGAGAGGTGTGGTCACTGCTCTCCTGGTCTATGCTCTGGTCTTTACCCAGGAAGTCCTCTGGTCCTCTGCAGCCACAACGGCTAGCACTCCTTGCTTTGGAACTGTGACCAGGTCTTTGCTCCCTTATAACCAATCATTGGTGCTCCTCTCCACCCTGAAATTGCAACACAGGACAATATATGGGCAATAGAGGTGGTGATCAGCACCAGTTGTACCTAGTGATAGCAAATGGCCCCTTGTAGTCTCCTCTGACCAGTCATCCAACCCCCTTATCCTCTCCAGGCTGAGAGTTTCTGTAGCTACTGCTGCTACTACAGCCATTCTTGCTGCTGCCACATGTGTGGGCTCTGGACAGGCCTCTACCCCATAATACAGACTTTCACTGCTGACCTCATAAGTTTCTTTAGGGCAGAAAAATGTTTCACCTCAACCATTTGTTGTTCTACCACTCCAAAATTCAGTTTGAGGTGTAATTTTAAAGTTCTTTGGAGGGGAATGTTGAGAGTTCAGCTCCTGTGACAAAGTAAGTCCATGTTTTAACTTTATTCAACTTTTGGGTAAAGTGCTCAACCAGCCTGCAGAAGAGAGCTATTCTCATCATCTGAAGGCTACTCCCATCACCTAAGGGCTAATTCCATCTCCCAATGATGCTGTAATAGGGAGGAACTAAGGAGATGCTAATCCTACTTCCTTTTTGAAAGGTCTACCAATTGGGATTGTTTTACCTTCACATGTAAATTGTTTTGCTCCTGTCTAATAACAGCAATTTGAGGTTGAAATTTGGCAGCAGGCTGCTTTCTAACTGCTTGATACCTTGGGGTGCCAATAAACTCCTTTTGGTTTTTTCCAGCTCATTTTATAGATGAGGAAAGTGAGGCAAAATGGGTTAAGTGACTTGCCCAGGGTCATACATCTGGGGCTAGATTTGAACTAATGACGATGAGTCTTCTTGACTCTAGGACCAGTGCTTTGTGCACTATGGTGCTACCTAGCTGCCCAGTCTCCTGTGTGTGTCTATATACAAACACACATATACACATATATATGTATGTATGAGTATGTGTATGTACCTAATATAGACATACATACCCATATATAGATATTTATATGTAAAAATGTATACACAAATTGTACATATGTACACAATATATATACAATATATTGTCTATGTATGTATACATACATGTACATATACACACACATACATATAGAAATGCTTTCTTTCTTCAGGAAAGGAATCCAAAGGCACAATGAGCACCAGATAATATCACCAAAAATGAAATTGATTATATTTTAAGATAAAATGATTCATCAATGTAAGAGTCAGTTCTGAATCAACTGCTTGTATAAAGTCAACTGCTGACTAGTTTAAGCAAAGGTCAAAGTTAATAAAAAAGCAGGAAAAGGGTGGGGGGGGGGGATATGGTATATAGTTAAAGCAGTTCCAACCTGACTGTTTAAGTGAGTTATTGATACCCAAAAATGGAAAGTGGATGGAAGGTGGCGGCTAGGTGGTGCAGTGGATAAAGCACCGGCCCTGGAGTCAGGAGTACCTGAGTTCAAATCCAGCCTCAGACATTTGACACTTACTAGCTGTGTGACCCTGGGCAAGTCACTTAACCCCCATTGCCCTGCTAAAAACAAACAAACAAAAAAAAAGAAAGTGGATGGAAGAAAAGACATCAACATGGATTAGAATACTTTTATACAGAGGTTAGTGATGAAAATCAATTGTCAAAATGAGATGAGAGGAATATGAAAGTCACCTCAGCAAACATCAGATCTTCTTGCCAAAGAGGGAGAGATCATAGTCAAGGGCAATAACAGTTTAGAATCTAAATGCATTTACAAGATCTCATGGAGCGAGATCTTGCAAGAGGAGGAGCATTGCTACCTCTTAAAGCACTCAGAGACAATAGGAAGAAAAACACATTTGAAGAAAACTTGGCTAGAGATCCGACAAAGCAGCAAAGTCATCCTGACGACATTGAAGGATGCAAATAGGAGAATGACAAATGGGAAAAAATGAAAAAAAAATCTCCAAAGATTTTAAGACTAGCTCCTTTCCAATCAGAGACAAGGGAGCTAGTGCGTCTGGGTGCAAACACCACATTCTTGGTGGGTTGTGCTTCTTGTGGAAATGGAAATGACACTTGGGAAGACAGATAAGAAAGTGGCTGGACTAGGCCACTACATAATTTTTATGAGAATAATCTACTGAGATCATTCTTGATAAGGTTATTAGAAGGAAATGGGCAGGTTTTTACAAGTTCTATTTCATAGTAAATTAAATCTTTACCTTTACATATCTGAGTGAAAAATATTTAGTGTATACAAGACTTTACTAGGCTTATTCCTTGTGGACAGAAATTATTTGATTAGGTAGACCAAAACTACCTAATCAAACTGTCTTGCCATATAAATGCTAGTTATTGTTATTGTTATTTTTATAACAATAGCTAGCATTTACAAAGCGCTTTAAAGGTTGCCAAGTGCTTTACAAATATGATCTGATTTTATTTATTTTTTATTTATCATTAATATTAAAATATCATCTTAAACACCTTCCTCCAACAAGCTGTCTACCATGGATGTCTCGAAATTATATGAGATTCCTTAAAAGATCTATAACAACAGAGACAACTTTATTTGGTATAAAATGGAGATTTCCAAGCTTGCCAAAGAAGCTCAGCATCATCGTGGAGAAGATGGATTGAAGACCTCACGTAGAAGAAGAATTCCTTATAGTTTGTGATAGCCTTCTGAACCTCCTGTTTCCAGATACCATTGTGCTCCTCATCAAGTCCTGAAACATGGCAGAAACCCCTGAAAGAATGAATTAAGAAACATTTATTAAATGAGATTCATAATCATTCAGAATGAGCTAATCATCCATACAGAAAAAACTAAGTGGATGAGGAATATTTATTATCCAAACTATAGTAAATGTTGGATGCACATCTATAGATCTTTTCTATCAGTGTACACATACATTAATATATGTGTACATATGCATATATATACACATTTGTACTCAACCCTCTTTGCCTCGGTTTCCTTATCTGTAAAAAATGAGCTGGAGAAGGAAATGGTAAACCACTTTAATATCTTTGCCAAGAAAACCCCAAATAAGGTCATGAAGATTCTGACATAACTGAAATGGCTGACCAACAACAACCCCCCCCCAATTGTTTTAATGGTAATGCCACACTGTATACAGGGTCTTCTAAAAGTCTTTTGTGGGGAACTGAGGGTTAAATGATTTGCCCAAGGTCACACAGCTAGTAAGTGTCAAGTGTCTGAGGCTGGACCTGAGTTCAAATCCAGCCTCAGACACTTGACACTAGCTGTGTGACCCTGGCCAAGTTACTTAACCCCAACTGACTCACCAAAAAAAAAAAAAGCTTCCCTAAGATTTTTTGGGACTCCCTGTACTTTAGATAATTCAAAAGACCCATGGCTTCATCTGTGTGGGTATTGCTTCATTGCTTCCACAAATGCCAGTCACAATCTCTTTATACCTTAGTATAAAGAGTTCCTGTGCAAAGAGTATTAACCTTTAACAAATATGGGGTATAACAGTCTTGTTAGTTTCTAGTGGAAGGATATAGGCAGGCAGTTCAGTAAATATCTTCCCCTTCCAGTCTCTATAACATTTTTTTTTTTTAGTGAGGCAATTGGGGTTAAGTGACTTGTCCAGGGTCACACAGCTAGTAAGTGTTAAGTGTCTGAGGCCGGATTTGAACTCAGGCCTGAGTATCTTATCTCATATGAACCCCACAACAGCTCTAGCAGGTAGGTGCTTATTTTAATTTACAGATGAAGAAACTGAGGCAGACAGTGGTTTAGTGACTTAGGGTCATGTAGCTAGTAAGTGCCTGAGGCCCAATCCAAGGTTGGTGTTCCTGATTCCAAGGCTAACCCTTTCTCCGCTGCGTCCTCCTTCCCCCCATCTTAACATAGTCCTTCCTGCCTGGGCTTGAATTCTAAGATTTGGCAGCTTGCCAGGACCTGGGAGCTTGTCTTGCACAGGTACAGACTCCAAGCCTTCAGGAGGATCTCCATTCCACTCTGAGGAACTGGACACAGGAGACCCCTTGTAAAGATCCCACACGATTTTGATTCTTCCTTCATCGACTTCTCATTTTACTAAATCAGCCTGTGGCACTGACCTCTGAAGTGCATACCACGCAAAACTAAAATGGTCCCTTCCTGTCTAGCAGGACTTTCTCCACCAGCATGTTGAAGTGTTAAATGGGTTGCTTTATACTTCCTTCCTAGAGGAACCAATTCAGACTTGCTGGACTAGACAGGAAAGAACATTTTCAAGCCCAGGCTCTGCGGGTAATTGATGAAGTACTCTGAATGATCTTGGTTTTCCAAAGCAAAAGTTGCTCTCCACACCATGGAAAAGGACCGCTTGGTTCAAGCCACAATTTCAAGCTGCATCAATTAATGAACAGAGGGAGCAAGTCTGGGTAGTGAAGAAGGCTACTGTTGATCGTCCCACATACCCCAATAGTCTCTGAGAGCACCACTGTCTCAAAACACAATACAGCCATATAAGTGTGGGGTGTCCCCAGAGTCTCAGGGCAGCCTCCAGCTTTAATACTCTGGGGACACCCTGCATTTACATGTGGATAGCTTATATTCCCTCAGCAGAAGGTAAGCTCCTGCATATTATTTTCACTTTTTGTTTTGTTTTTTCTTTCTCACTCACCGTTTTTCCTTTTTCTTCTGATTTTTCTTTCGCAGAATGACTAATGTGGAAATATGTTTAACATGATTGTACTGTATAATCCGTATCAGATTGCTTACTGTCTTGGGGAGGGGGGAGTGAAGGGAGGGAGAGAGAAAAATTTGGAACTCAAAATCTTACAAAAATGAATGTTGAAAATTATCTTTTCTTGTAATTGGGAAAAAATAAAATACTATTAAGTGGGAAAAAAGGTAGGCTCCTTGCAGGCAGGAACCATGCTTTTTTTTTTTTTTTGGTGAGGCAATTGGGGTTAAGTGACTTGCCCAGGGTCACACAGCTAATAATTGTTAAGAATCTGAGGCAGGATTTGAACTCAAGCCCTCCTGAATCCGGGGCTAGTGCTCTATCCACTGAGCCACCTACCTGCCCCAGGAACCATACTTTTTTGTCTGTGTATCCCCAGTATCTGGCATAGAATAGGTGTTTGATGTTTCAATGGAATTGAATTTGATTTTAGAATGACAGAACTTGTGCAATTGACAAGGAATGGATGAATGAATGAACGAAAAGGTATTTGTTTAGTACTTATTGTGTACTACTGTTCTACATGTAATAGTATGTCCAAATGGCTGGGTCTTCCAACAGAAAGGCAAGACAATCCCTACTTTCAATAGTCTCACATTTTAATGGAGGAGATAACACATTCAGGGTGTCCCAAAATTCATAGTGCAGTTTCAAACTTTAATAAGTTTAAAACTACTAGCTCTGTGATGCTGGGCAAGTCACTTAACCCCCATTGCTCCGCAAAAAAAAAAAAAAAAAAGAGAGAGAGAAAAATAAGTTTAAAACTTTTGGGGGGCAGCTAGGTGGCACAGTGGATAGCGCACCAGCCCTGGATTCAGGAAGACCTGAGTTCAAATTTGGCCTCAGACACTTGACACTTACTAGCTGTGTGACCCTGGGCAAGTCACTTAACCCTCATTACCCCACCCAAGAAAACCCCACAAAACATTTGAGGACATTGGGGACACCTACATAAGAGGTTTCAGTGACAAGTCAAATGAAAAGGACCCAAGATCTTAGGTTTTACCTCAAACTGAGCTGAATAGGACAAGCCTTGGGCATCTTTATTCTTGTTGCTACATTTTGTCTATATCAACATGACACCAAACTTGGACAATTCATATTTTTTTTTCCAGTTTTCACTAAGATGTTGGGCTTTACACACTTTTTTTTTTTTTTTTGCGAGGCAATGGGGGTTAAGTGACTTGCCCCGGGTCACACAGCTAGTAAGTGTCAAGTGTCTGAGGCCTGATTTGAACTCAGGTACTCCTGAATCCAGGGCCGGTGCTTAATCCACTGTGCCACCTAGCTGCCCCCTTTATATACTTTTTGATTGAGTTACATGGAGCTCGAAGTCTACCAGAGCTTGGAGATCTTTTTCTCATCAACTCTGGTCCACTCATGTCTTTCCCTTATCATGCATAGGCAATTGACTTGTCCAAGTACGGGGGATTTTAGGTGGAATTCACCAATTTAGAGGAATTTAAGGGAAATGGAACAGAGAAAAGATCAGAGGTGTGTGTGGTATGTGGCAAAGTGGGGTATGGGAAGTACCTTGAAGGATGTTTAAGCTCTGCTTAGGCAAGGGTGGGGTAAGGTAGAAGTGAGGGGCAGTAGAAAGCATAGGTGTGATGTTGGGACCCTTTGACCCACCAATACCACCAATAGGCTTATGTTCCAAGAGATCAAAGAAAGAGGAAGAGGTCCTGTAGGTACAAAAAGATCTATAGAAGCTCTTTTTTGTATGTGATATCAAGAAAACTAGAAACTAAGAAGATGCCCATCTATTGGGCTGAAGAAGAAGATGCCCATAAATAGTTGAAAAAATGATGGTATATGTATGTGATGGAATACTATTGTGCTTGCAGAAATGAAGAGAGAATTTCAGAGAAACCTGGGAAGATTTGTTTGTATTGATGCTGAGTGGAGGGGGCAGAACCAGGAGAACAATTTATATTGTAACGTAAACATTTTAAAAATGAAGTTTGAGGGGCAGCTAGATGGCGCAGTAGATAAAGCACCGGCCCTGGATTCAGGAGGACCTGAGTTCAAATCTGACCTCAGACACTTAACACTTACTAGCTGTGTGACCCTGGGCAAGTCACTTAACCCCAATTGCCTCACTAAAAAAAAAAAATGAAGTTTGAAAGATTTAACTTGACTTAATCAGTCGTGATTCCAAAGGACCAATGATGAACACTCTCTCACAGAGAGATGATGGATTGCTATGCAGAATGATGCACACATTTTCAGACATGGACAATATAGGAATTTGTTTCACTTGATTATGCTTATTGGTTGCAAGATTTGTTTTTCCTAATGGTGGGGGTGGGTGGGGAAGAGAGAGTAAATGCTTGGTCATTGAAATTTTGTTTGTTTTTTTTGTTTGTTTGTTTTTTGGTGAAGCAATTGGGGTTAAGTGACTTGCCCAGGGTCACACAGCTAGTAAGTGTCAAGTGTCTGAGGCCGGACTTGAACTCAGGTCCTCCTGAATCCAGGGCTGGTGCTCTATCCATTGCGCCACCTAGCTGCCCCTTGGTCATTGAAATTTTTAAAATGTATTGAGGGGGCAGCGAGGTGGCACAGTGGATAAAACACTGGCCCTGGATTCAGGAGGACCTGAGTTCAAGTCCGGTCTCAGACACTTGACACTTACTAGCTGTGTGACCCTGGGCAAGTCACTTAACCCCCATTGCCCTGCAAAAAGACAAAAAACAAAAACAAAACCAAATAAAATGTATTGAGCATAAGTGAAAAAACTCAGACATGATACTGGGAAAGTACAAGATGGAATCAGGGAATAGATAAGCAGATTGATTTGGCTAGGAGAGAGTATAAGAGAATTAGAGCCAAAGGCTATTAATAAATTGGAGACACTATGGAATAGTGGGTGGGGGGATGGTTTATTATAGCCAGGGAAGTATCTATAAAATAGGAAGCAAAGCATAGGAAAAGCGTAAACAGGGAACATCCGGGCATTTTCTTCCTTAACATTTTTATAACTAATTTGGCAGGGGAAGTTCTTCACTGGGAGATCTCTACAGTAAGGAAATCACATGTCCAGTCAAAATAGAAATACATGGTCTGAAAGGGAAGGGAATAAACATTTCTATAGCACTTACCATATGCCAAACACTGCTGTGCACTTTACAAATAGCATTTCATGTGATCCTCACAACACCCCTGCAAGGTAGGTGCTATTGTTATCCCCATTTTAGGGTTGAGGAAACTGAGGCAGATGGAGGTTAAGGGATGACCAGCTAGTGTTTGAAGCTGAATTTGAACTCAGCTCTTCCTGACTCCAAGTCCAGCACTCTATCCAAGCTGTTGAAGACAATAGGATTTAGAATGGAAAGAGGCTTTGAGAGCATTCCCCACCCCATTCCCATTTTGCATATGAGGAAAAAAGAGGCCTAGAGAGTTGAAATCCTTAACCAGGGAAATTATGGGTCATACAGGGAGTAAGATCCTTTGACTCTCAGTCCTGCTCATTTTCTCCTACACCCCAATGTATGCCTGGGAAGAGGACCTATGAGGTGACAGACGATTCTCAGCTTTTCTAGGTATCAAAATCTCAAGAGAGAATGGTAGGAAGACATTCAGAAGCTCAGGAGGGTACAAAAATGGTAGATACATTTCAATATGGCGTCACTCTCAGAAACATGTTTGGAGTGGATCATCCCAACTCTATGGAGAGGACATGTAACGATTGGAATAACGCCACCTGCTGGATACTTACTGTAGAAGAGTTCTGCCCATGAAGGGAAGGTCTTTGAGGGCAAGACCAGGAGTCAGGAAGTGACGCAGACTAGTGGGAGGAGGAAGGAAGAGACTGGCGCTCAGTCTCGGGCTTTCTTTCCTGAGGACGCTGGCGGAGAAGGGAGCTGGAAATGTGCTCTCCCTTTAATAGATAGGTATCTAGGCCTTTCTCTCTCTCTTTACCAAATTCTTATTCTCCTTAATAAATGCTTAAAAGTCTAACTCTTGCTAAAGCTTGTAATTGATTGGCGACCACTCATTAGATATTTTAGACAGACTAGCTAGAATTTTACCCCTTAACAGATGGCTGACCACGAAGAGGAAAGCTAACCCTCAGTCTTCTGATCTTCTGGTTGGGTAAGAAATTTCCCCTCCCTCTCCCTTTAACTGCTAAGTACTGGTTTACTGGCTGTGTTTTCCTTTAAATTTTTTCAAATGGACCTTTTAAACTCCCTAATTATCCTATTTTTGATTTTAGTCTGTTTAACCAGACAAATGGGAGATAAGATCATGTTAATGCTTTGTTTTTGTGGATTTTCTATTTTTCTTTTTATTTTTGTTAAAAGAGCCAGCAACTTACTCACACAAGGAAATATCTCTCCCTCTCCCAACCATGCTTTTTCAGAGAAACCTGAAGAGATTCCCGCAGCTTTTCCCAGTTCTAACACTAATTGTTGCTTTAATTTTGCATGCCTGGAGGCAATGACCCACCCTCTAGAAGCTTTTAATCCCCTAGCACCTGGAGGCAAAGTGGGGGAAGAGGAATCCAGGCCTGAGTTCAAAATCAAGTCTGATTCTAATTGCGCTGGTCCCTCCCCTCCTCTCCAAACCCCACCCTCTACTCCTCCCATGGCCAAGCCCATTGCTTCCCCTGCCTGGGAAGTCCAGAGATCTGATGCGCATGCTCAACTTTTTCTACCTGCATTTGCAGCTTCAGGCTCAGCCCTTCCCCGGCCTGGCTGTGCTTTTGAGACAATCTTAGAAAACTCTTTAAATTCCAGATATGCTTGTTTTGTTCATAATTTTGCTAACCTGCTTTTGTCTTTAATTAGTAATCTTATAAAGCATTTGTATGGTGAAAAGACTGACAGACAATATAAAGGGGTTAAAGAAGAAAAACTTAAGCTGAATAAGAATGACAACCATCAACATAGTTCAAGACTCTGCTTCTTTTGCCATGGAAGGGTATATATTTTAGAGAAATGTAGAAGTAAGCAGCAAGGTATTGATATGAGTGTTGGGGATTTTAGATATCGGAATCAAAAGTGTTCTGAATTCACTCAGAGTATTAATGTCAGTTCAGAGGTTACATAGGATTTCTATGCTATTATATATACATTTTGAAATTAATGGTATGGGTTTATTTTCATAGAGATTTTCATGCTTTTGAGATTGTGTCTTATACTTAGTTTTTAAAACAAGGAGAATATTTGTAAAAGCTTTTTATAGTCATGTGATCAAGTTTATATTTTATAGTACTCTTATTAATATTAAATTCATATTCATTTAGATTTCCCTAGTTTGAATTTCATTGTCTTTTATTATTCCACGTGTATTTTCTTCTATTCATTCATCTATCTAATTTTGAAACATGGTTTTGATTTCATAATACAATGTTAATTCTAGGAGTATTGTGCTCCCATATTCTGAGTTGTTTGTTTTTGTTATTTTTTTTTCCTCAACTGATTATTTGATCAAACTCTTTAAAGCATTTCCCTGGCAAATTGGTTGCCATGGCAAGTGTAAATTGATTCTAGAAGTATTATTTTTGATAAGCATATTCCCCCCCCAAAAAAAAAAAGAGGGGAACATTTGTAAAAGTTTTCTTTTTTCAAAAAAAAAAAGTTCTTTGAGATTCTGTTGTGCTTTAACTTGTATTTAAGTATGTTCTGATTTTTCACAAAAGTAATTGTATACTAAGTAAAAAAAAGGGTATTATTTGAAATTGTTGCATAATTATATATTGTGTTCTGAGTCAAGATGTATTCACATTTTTTGCAATCATTTATTATCCTCAATTTTTAAATCCATATGAGACTTGGATTATGGGAATTTATCATTTAAGACATTAATTGCCTTTATTCTGAGTTATCAGATGCCAGTTGGCCAAGATGCCATCCAATCACAAGAGGAATACATGCAAGAGCAGACACTGAACTGTCACATGAGGGGAGACATGCATGAAGTCAAGGTACGGCCGAGGGAACGGCTTTTGACAAATGTTGAGGTTGGATTCTCTTGGTTTAATATTTTATTCTCTTTTTCCCCACAATATTGTACAGATGGCTGGAAGTATTCATCCCACCCATCTCACTTCTACACCTGGCTTCTATGCTCCCTCCTATATGCCTGATGCCATGGACATCTCAATCCCATGCATCTGATTAAGTCTGACTCAGTTTCCTCCAATATGTTCGGTGGCATGGACGTATATTCCATCCACCTATTTTAAGCCTGGCATACTGTATGGGCAGTATATATTGCTCAAGTGTGGGAATGCTCATATCCCATCATTTCTCTGTTCTTTTATGGTAACCCCCATAATTATCTCAGGTGTCATGATAAATACAGTGTTGAATTTGGCCTTGACACCTGTTACCAATTATATTAGATTTTTTAATTTCTCATAATGGCATGAGGATAATTAGGCAGATGATGCAAAAAGTGATGAAACAAAGATAAAAAATTATTTTTAATAATTAATATCGCAGCAATTGTCTTCTCAATTACCCTCCATAAGGGGGGGACTATAGTAATATTATAATTTTAAAGAATGGTTCAATTTTTGTTTTATTATATGTTTCATGTGTAACAACTAAGATTCTGAATTCCCTTAGACATGTTTTTGAGAACTTTCATTGTTTGATTTGATTATTGACAAAGCTATTTTAAAGTTGTGTTAAGCTCAATGTTGTAGGAAATTTTCCTGGCTGATTACCAGCATCCACACATCAACCCCTGAAAAGACTTCCATTCCACGACTACACCTAGAGGACATCTGAGAAAAGACTTTCAGAGACTTTAAATGAACAGTTTTGATTTGTTGTTTTTGTTGTTTTTTTTTTCTCTTTCTGTTATAATATACATCATCTGTAACATGTACCCTCTGCAGAGGCCCTCCCTTTGCAAGAGTAATGTCAAAGCGTCGGTTCATGAGGACAAAAAAAAAAAAAATCGCCCCTCTGGACAAAACTTTCCTCTCTTCCTTTTCTATATTATTGTTCACATATTATTAGTTAGCAATAGTTATTCTTTTTACTGTTCCGTCAAGGAAACATTTTGTTTCTTGAGGAACAACAGGGGGGACTGTAACGATTGGAATAACGCCACCTGCTGGATACTTACTGTAGAAGAGTTCTGCCCATGAAGGGAAGGTCTTTGAGGGCAAGACCAGGAGTCAGGAAGTGACGCAGACTAGTGGGAGGAGGAAGGAAGAGACTGGCGCTCAGTCTCGGGCTTTCTTTCCTAAGGACGCTGGCGGAGAAGGGAGCTAGAAATGTGCTCTCCCTTTAATAGATAGGTATCTAGGCCTTTCTCTCTCTCTTTACCAAATTCTTATTCTCCTTAATAAATGCTTAAAAGTCTAACTCTTGCTAAAGCTTGTAATTGATTGGCGACCACTCATTAGATATTTTAGACAGACTAGCTAGAATTTTACCCCTTAACAGACACCAAGTTCTAAACCACTCAGGACAAGGGTGTCCCATGTGGACGGCCCCTTCAGAAGAGTCTGAGTTGGAATTTAGTTGAAATGTCTTCCCCAGTCCCTTGCCTATCATTTTCTTGAATTGCAAAGGTGAGCATCTCATCCTGGAGAAGATTAGAAATTCAACACTCAGAAATCAAATACAAGCAAAGATTGTCCGTGAAAAAGTATTTTTGAAAAGAAGCTTTTGAAATAATAAAATGATAAACATCTACAATAAAATCAAGGTGTTTACTCTCTAGTAGACTAATGTCCTTTAGAAAGTCCTGTCTGATTACACATTGAAATCCAACCCTAGCAAAATATGTTACCTTGTGCAAAGAAAATGGCTTATCTTTAAAAAGCTACACAGATACCTAAAGATAATACTAATACCTTTAAATACTCAGAAATTCAAGGTGAAAGAAATCAAATCTTCCCATAATAGTTTTCCATATTCATCAAAATGGAATTATGTCAATGCCTGGATGAACATATCAACATTTTGCTATTTTCTTTGTCATTATCATTCTAGCCATGAAGTAGAGCTTCAGCTACTGAGGAAAAAGAGCTATTTTTTTCACCCTCAATCATTCAACTTTTCTGTCTCTGTGGATCTAAGGCCAAGTAACTGATTAAACCTTAACCTCATTTGCCTCTGTGGTCCTGATGTTGCCTATATTCTTTTATTCAAAAAGCATTAGTGGCACCCTGTTGTAGAAACCACTCAGCCTAGGATTCGGGGCTATCCACAATTACTGTAACCTACTTTCTCAGTCTTATTTACTTTTATTCTCCTTTATACATTCTGGTTTTGGCCAAACTGGACTACTAGCTGTTCCTTGAACTGGACATTCCATCTCATACCTCAGTACATTTGTCCAAATCATTCACCATACCTCAAATGGACTTCTTCCATACCTCAGTCTCTTAGAAAGAATCCCTAGATTCCTTCAAAACTCAACTCCAATGCCATCTCATAAATGAGACCTTTCCTAATGTTCCTGACTGTTTAGCCCTCCACTCTCAAATTATCCTTATTTTGAATATATATGTGTGCATATGGTCTCCTCCAATAGGACGTCCTTGAAGATAGACAGAGTACCTGCGACATTGAAGACACTTAAAGATTTGTTGATTAGTGGAAGCCTCATTTTCCAGTGTCTTCCTTCAATTTTCAGGTGCTCAAGTACTATATCCTCCATGAAGCTGTCCCTCTTATCAAGGTTATTAGTCTTCTCCCCCCTCCTCAAATCATCTGGTTTCTCTTTTGACCCTTTAACTTCCTACTCTACATTATACTTATCTGTGTCCTGTCATATTCCTCTAGAAGAATGAAAGCTCCTTCAGGGAAGGGGTTGTTTTAATTGCTGTATTCTCGTTGTCTAAGCACATAGTAGCTATTTAATAAACTTTTGTTAAACTGAATTGAATTATCAGTAGCTTTAACCAGAAAACTTAGTATGCTATTAAGAGCTTTTTCATGCATACTCTTCTTGGTTTTTATGTTTCTGCCTTGATCAAACAGATACTTAGCAGTGTTTTAAAAACACATATTGAGGGGCAGCCAGGCGGAGCAGTGGTTAGAGCACTGGCCCTGGATTCAGGAGGACCTGAGTTCAAATCCCATCTCAGACACTTGACACTTATTAGCTGTGTGACCCTGGGCAAGTCACTTAACCGCAATTGCTTCACCAAAAAAACCCCAAAACCCAAAAAACAACCAAACAAAAAAACCCCACATATTGATTCATTTATTTATCAAATATTTATTGAACCCCTACTGTTGTTGTTCAGTCATGTCCAACTCTTTGTGACTCCATTTGAAGTTTTCTTGGCAAAGATACTAGGGTGGTTTGCTATTTCCTTCACCAGCTCATTTTACAGATGAGGAAACAGGCAAACAGGGTTAAGTGACTTGCCCAGGGTCACACAGCTAGTAGGTGTCAGAGGCTATCTTCGAACTTGGGTCTTCCTGATTCTAGGTCTGGTGCTCTAACCACTGTGCTACCTAGCGGTCCTGAATACTTACTACATTATATGTATAACATCCCTTTGGGAATGATGCATAGATGGGTGCTCTGCCACCCTTCCACCCACTTTAAAAAAGATATCCTGGGGCAGCTAGGTGGCACAGTGGATAGAGCACCGGCCCTGGAGTCAGGAGGACCTGAGTTCAAATCCGTCCTCAGATACTTAACACTTACTGGCTGTGTGACCCTGGGCAAGTCACTTAACCCCAATTGCCTCACCAAAAAAAAAAAAAAAAGCTATCCTGTGACTATTTTCTAATGACCATGATGGGGCAGCTAGATGGCACAGTGGATAAAGCACTGGCCCTGGAGTCAGGAGGACCTGACATCAAATTTCACCTCAGACACTTACTAGCTGTGTGATCTTGGGCAAGTCACTTAACTCCAACTGCCTTAAACATCCGGAGCCATCACCCCAATGTCATGGTCCTCTTTGAAAACAAAGGATCAAGAATGAGAACTAAATCAACCATGATAATGCCAAGTACAACTCCATGGAGATACTAAAGGCGCAGTCCTTAACCCACAGGACATTCCTTCTTGCTGGCCTCAAATCATAAAGATGACCTTCTGAAGGTAGAGAGGAGGAAAGCTCTGTGTCCCATGCATGGGGTGTAAGCAATCAGCCTCACAGGCTCTCAGGAGCCTTTGTCTGGGACGGGGCTGCTTCCTGTGGGCACATTCTTCCCTTTGGTGCATGATTTGTGAGCTCTCCAAAGGCAGCTGGGGGGCTTCCTCCAATCCTGAGCAAGATGGTAGCAGCTCCCAGAGTAATTGCAGCAGAAAACTCAACAGAGGCAGCCAAGTCCAATGGGAATGAGCTGCCCACACTGAGAGAGGAAAGTCAGTAAGAGAAGCCCTTGGCATTGACCTGTGCTCAGCAAGGGGGATGGAAAACAGCTGATGAGCATCCTGGTGGAAAATGTCCCGACAAGGCTTGAACACTAGCCTCTCCCCAACTGTAATTGCATGGTTCTTTACTGCTTAGCAGTCCCCTCTCTGTTGTCTGCACGTGAACAAAACTGTCTCCTCACCTGGTCCATGTTGGTGCCCTGTGTACTTTTTTTTTAGTGGCCCCTACTTGCTAGGTACTACACTTGAGGCTAGAGGCAACAATAGAATCATTCCTCCTGAATCTGAGGTGGGGGTGGATTGGGCACCCAGGTTAGAGGAGAGCCTTGTTATTAGCTAGGTACAAAGCACTGCAGTTCCTAAGCCACCAAAGGACTAACGAGGCTGGCATCCTCAACATCTGGCATCTTAGAGAAAAGCTCTGGGCATCCTGCCATAGTTATGGCTGCGGTTTTTGATGGTGTGACCTTCAGACTTCAATCTGAGATGCTGACTTCCTTTGACCACAATGACCACAACCCACCTGACCCCATGACCCATTCTCATATTCTAGGGAGCCCTTTTAGGTTCAGATGAATACTAGCAAAGTGAAGTAGGGAATTGAAGTAATTCTCCAGATTAATAGGGCAGCAAGGTGGCCCAGTGGATAGAGAGCCAGGCTTGGAGTCAGGAAGACTCATCTTCCTGAGTTCAAATCCAGCCTCAGACACTTACTAGCTGTGTGACCCTGGGCAAGTTGCTTAACTCTGTTTGCTTCAGTTTCCTCAGCTGTAAAATGGGCAAAGGAAATGGCCAACCACTCCAGTATCTCTGCCAAGAACACCTCAAATGGTGGTATGAAGAGTCAGACACAACTGCAAATGACTAAACAAGAAAAAGCCACATCAATGAAACCAAAAAATATTTGAATTTTAATTATTTGGATTTTTCAGGCAAGGTCATTCTTTTTATTGAATCCTCCTTGTAATTACTTCAGTTCTCCATTTCATTTCTATGGCACAGATTTAGACCTTTTTTGGGGCTATAGCCTTAGCAGCATTATTATTATTATTTGGTTCAGACCTGTGATTTCATAAAGGAACTCTAGATGTAGAATCCTCCAGATATAGATGGGCACTTTTCATTATCTATAACATAGAGAAGTACATGGGGCCTGAGGCCACAGACCTAGTATAAGTCAGAAGCAGGATTTGAACCCAGGTCTTCCTGACTCCAAGGCTGACCCTTGATTGCCAATGCCACACGGCCTCTTAGTATTCTTTTTTTTTTTTTTTTTGCGGGGCAATGGGGGTTAAGTGACTTGCCCAGGGTCACACAGCTAGTAAGTATCAAGTGTCCCCGGATTTGAACTCAGGTCCTCCTGAATCTAGGGCCAGTGCTTTATCCACTGCGCCACCTAGCTGCCCCCCTTAGAATTTTTTTTTTTCCTCTTAGTATTCTTACTGGGAACATGTGATGTCTATTGCATCATGTTCTTCCTCACAGAGCATGCTGAAATAGAATGTTTTACTTATTTTTTCTTCTTTTAAACTTTCCCAACTAAATATCACTCAGCCTTTTGAGATTAAAAATTTTAAGTCTCTGCTACTCTCTCGTGACCTCTAAAGTTGTTTGTTTTCTTTCCATTTATTTAGTCTCTTCGAAAGGACATTCCATTTTTGGGCCTCCCTACTTAGCATGCTACTAGCTCTTTGCATTTCCAAAGCTTTGACCATCTTTGGTTAATGAATGAATGAATCCTCACACAGTTGTCTAGGATGGACCAGCAGTCTTTATAGATGAACCTAATAGGGCACAGATAATCAGGGAGTAAATATTTGCTCAGTTCCTACTATGTGCCAGGCACTGTGCTAAGTAAGTACTAGATATGTTAATTGACTTGTCCAGTAGTCACACTATAGCTATATCTACACAAGCATGTAGAGTGAATTCAATTATCTGAATTTTTAAGGAAATCCCTCCCTCCCCACCTTGCCAAATATATGGATGAAAAAGGTTTTGTTTCACAAGAACCTTAGAGACAATCCAATTCAAACCTCTCAATTTTTTTAGGGAAATAAAATCTTTTATTTCCAGCTTTTGGCTTCTTAAAGCATTGGGACTAAAGAACTTGCAACAGTGTTTTTCTGCCTCCAGCCATTGGGTTTCTTGCATTTTATGCTCAAGAGAAATAGAGCATTATAAACATTTTCTCAAAGTTCCTTATACTTCCCCCACTCGTTTTTATAATTCTAAAATGTCTATCTCTGCTCCTTTCCCCATTTTGGAGACCAGAAAACAGAATATGAATTGGCCACATCTCACAGGTCCTAAGTAACAATGGCAGGGTTTCAACCCTGGTCCTCTGATGCTAAAAGCCAATACCTTGTTCAATGCCCCAAATGGCATCTATTTCTCTCTGTTCCTCATGATATTTTTTATATTGGGCATTATGCCAGATCCAAGGGCACACAAGCTTTTCAATCTGTTTTTTTTTAATCAATATTCTTGGGTCTATTTTACAATTCATTCTTGATAAGAAGTGGCTTGACCTTTAACAGTGATGCCTAACCATAATGCTGTGGTTTGGTTGAAAATACTCCTCAGCCTGGGGGAGGTAGAAAATCACTGCTTGCCTTCCCCAAAATAGCTAAGGAATAAGCAACATTCTTCTTGACTCGGTATTTGAGTTAGATTTCCTGCTTCTTTTAATTGGCGTTAAGAAATGGACCGCCCCAGATAATTTTTTACTAATGGCTCAGCTACAAAATGTTAGCTTTCCAATTCTTTCTTGTCAGATGGCAAGTCGAGAATCTACACACTGAATGCACTGCCACAAAGGACAATACACACACCAGCAGAATTTATTTTAAAAAGGAGCTGTGTCATTCTGCACTCTTCGAAGCCGAGGGAAAACTCCTGTAAAATGGAAATGCGAGCTTGTTGTCATTAAATTTAAAAATTGAGCAATACTTCCAAAAGACTGGCTTCCTCCAGGGAGGAATTTACAGATGGGGCATTTATTAATTTAGCTATGGCAAAATTCAGGGAAATTGGAAGAGATTGTCTCATATTTTGGCAGATATTGACATAACCACTGCAGATAATTTTTCTTTGAATGTCGCTTTAAAGATATTCTCTTGAAATCATTTCCTGGATTAAAAACAAAAGTAATTAGCAACAATAATAGTTTCCATTTCAAACTACCCCTTTAGAAATACCCCTCGGGTTAAGTTTTTACTTGTCAAATTTCCCCTGGGAAATCTAGGTTATGTAGAAATATTTATAAGGTATCTTATCATTGAATTAGACTCCAGTGAGAGCTCTCAAATAAAAAAAAAATGTATATAAGATGTCCATAAAGATAAATCCAAATTTTTGAAAGTGCCCAGTCCCACTGTGATGCAATGCAAAATAATATAGAGATTTTTCAAGAATCATATTAGAAGAAAGTTGCTTCTGATATGATTGTCACAGCTGCCATCTCTTGGCAGAACATAGTGGTTTGCCCCAATGCAGAGAAAACAGGTTTGAGAATCTAGAGTGAATAGGCTCTGAATTCTGTCTTTACCACTAAGAATCCGATGAACTGCTGAGCCTCAAGTTCTTACCTTCCCACCCAAATGGCTTAGTGGTATTTTCAGGTTTTAAGGTGGACTTTGAAAATTTTTGTTAGGGGCAGCTAGGTGGTGCAGTGGATAAAGCACTGGCCTTGGATTCAGGAGGACCTGAGTTCAAATCCGACCTCAGACATTGATACTTGCTAGTTGTGTGACCCTGGGCAAGTCACTTAACCCCCATTGTCCCACCCCCCAGAAAAAATTTTTAGGGGCAGCTAGGTGGCACCAGCCCTGGAGTCAGGAGTACCTGAATTCAAATCCAGCCTTAGACACTGAACACTTACTAGCTGTGTGACCCTGGGCAAATCACTTAACCCCAATTGCCTCATTAAAAAAAAAAAGAAAAGAAAAGAAAGTTTTTGTTGTTGTTTTGCCAATTAGCTGTGTCTGACTCTTTGTGACCCCATTTGGGATTTTCTTGGCAAAGATAGTAGAGTGGTTTGCCGTTTCCTTCTCCAACTCATTTTATAGATGAGGAAACTGAGACAAATTGGGTGAAGTGACTTGCCCAAGATCACACAGCTAGTAAGGTGAGGCCAATTTTAGCCTTTGGTCTTCCTGACTCTAGGGCTGGCATTCTATCCACCATGTCACCTAACTGCCTCTCTTTGAAAGTTACACATTCTACATGACTTTTTTTTTTAAAGTGAGGCACTTGGGGTTAAGTGACTTGCCCAGGGTCACACAGCTAGTAAGCATTAAGTGTCTGAGGCTGGATTTGAACTCAGGTACTCCTGACTCCAGGGTCAGTGCTCTATCCACTGCGCCACTTAGCTGCCCCTGAAAGTTACACATTCTAAATATAGAACATTCCAAAAATCTTACTTAAATTTAAGGTACTAAAGCTTAAAACTGTGCCAAGATTTTTGGGACACTCTGTCTTACTAAGTCTCAAGGTAAAAAGGGAATCCAACAGGAAAGGTTCTTTTTTCATCCCCATCAGTATTTTCATGGATTTCTTGGGATCGGGGGAAACTTCTTGGGCTAAGTTTAGAGCCTAGCTGGTGGCTCCAGATGTCTTATTTTTGATTAATCCAAGGTCTTTCAGTTGGTCTTGTCTAATATAAAAATATGTTTTTTGTATCTGCCTGTCTCCTACAAACAGATCATAGAAATAATATTTAATCCCTCTTACAAAATTAATAAACAGATCAGAGAAATTATTATAATATCTTATAATATCTCCTACAAAATGAAGCAGATCAGAGAACATGATACCTGTCCTCCTACCAAGCAGATCAGAGACAAACAGAGAAACATAATATCAATTTAATATTTTGTCCCAAGAAGAAAGATAACACAACGTGATCATGTGGAGACTCCTCTCCTAAGAGAGAAGCTTGGGGAATTCCCATTTCTGAGGGTATATATGGGTATATATATATGCCCTGATTACAGGGCATTGTCAGTTTCAATAGTATGATACAGAAATCAACCCAGAAGCAAAAAGCAGTTTAACAATTTCAGTTATAATAAATATGGAGTGAATACAGAAGCATCATGATGAGACTACAGGATTCCAAAAAAAAAGGTTTGGCAAGGATGAAGATACCCAGATGTTACCATAAGATAGGGACTTACTATCCTGAGGGAAAAGAAGTCACTAGGTAGGATCTTTTATCTGCTAGCTCTCTGGGTTCAGTTTGGAGTTCAGTTGAAGGACATTTTGCTCCTATTAACCCAAGGTTTCATAAAAAATACTTTTGGATAATAAGGTACCTCCATAAAATCCAGTTGATCCAGATATTCATTTAACATTCCCCATTTTTGGTCAAGGGGTCAATTTCAATGACCCCCATAGACCAAGGAGCTTCTGTTTGGAGCCTAACTTTTGCAAGAACACCATTTAATCAAGGTGAGGAGTCAGGGAGATAGGAAGGCCTGAAAGTCCTGAAAAATCTGGCAAAGGCATGGAGGTTCACTGTAGTGGCACATGAGGGATCCCTGTCACAGGGGTACTAATCCATAAATCAGAGTGGGATAGCCAGGCTTCTGTCTGAGTAGTTATACAGAGCCAAGCAAGAGGATGGATTCAGGAAGGTTGTAGCCTACAGGTCTGAGAGGGTGTGGGGTCACATGTGAGGGACTGATCATTGTCAAATGGGGGGGCAGAGCTGGCTGCAAAGAAAATCCCCACAAATACCAAACTTAGTCCCACCTGTAGTAAAATTCAAAACCACAGGGTGACCTGACAAGGTGGATAGGACACAGGGAAAGGCCAGCGTCTTTGGGATGCTGCGTATTCTCAGCGTTTGTCCAGTCTAATCTTGGGGTGCTCTCTTCTGGATGCCATCTACTTCTTGTCCTCGGGATCCTGGGGTTGTGGTCTGCAGCAGCTGTCCCCTGCTTAGGTCTTGGACATTACATTCTAGAATCCCACATTGATAGTGACTATAAGAGAGTTTCCTTAAACCTTCAGGAAAAGATTGACAAATAACTACATATCCCTTAACTTCACATTCACCCTTAAATCAAAATTCATGACTTCAATTGTAGGTGAGAAGGGAGTGGGGGGAGACACCTAAGACTGAAAAGTTACAGCAGTTTGCAAATTATGTTAGCTATTTGGATAGATGAATAATAAAATTCCACATTTCTAACTTGAGATTATTGTCACTAGCTGGTCTTAATCACATAGCAAACCTGACTGGCTCCAAACTAAGCTCATGTTGTAAATTCAAGGAGCCCAGCTTTCTGGGTGGCTGCTTTATTATCTGTTTGACCAACCACTGTCTGTTAACTAACTAATTGACTTCTCCAAGGGAAGAGTAATCTCTAACTGACCCCAACGAGCTGATCACCTGTATTTCTCCATGGTCATAGTGTCCCCCTCAGTGCCTACCAGGCTGCTACTACATTCCCCACTTTTTCTTTTTCTTTTTTTTTGGGGGGGGTGAGGCAATTGGGGTTAAGTGACTTGCCCTGGATCACACAGCTAGTAAGTGTCAAGGGTCTGAGGCTGGATTTGAACTCAGGTCCTCCTGAATCCAGGGCCAGTGCTCTATCCACTGCACCACCTAGCTGCCCCCACTTTTTCTTTTAATAGCTAAGGGAGGGACCCAGGGCAAGTCATTTAACCCTCATTGCCCCACCAAACAAACAACCCCCCAAACCCCCAAATAGCTAAGGGAAAAGAGGGCAAAGATCTCTTCTGTAACTGCTTCAAGCTGAGTAAGGTTGTAGAGCTGTCCCTAGATCTTAGTGGAAGGAGTAGAAATCCTTGCAGGCCTGGTCCAGAGGGTGAAGAGATGTATAGTCCAGAATTATTGCTGCCATAAGGTTGAAAGCCTTGAACCAAAAGAGAGAATCCACTAACCCCTGGATCCTGTTATAACATGGCATACATGATCCTAAAAATCACTACACTATCTAGAATCACGCCACAGAAGCTTATGGGCAAACAGGTAGGTGTATAGTACTCAAAACCTTTGTCAGTAACATATTTTAAAAGACAGGACTGTAATAAAAATGGTAGCACACTTTTATATATGCTAACTGATTATAAAATACAGAAATACCACAAACACATAGTGGTAGCAGCTTAGGCCTCAGGCTGAGGATCATGGAGAATCAGATATGACTGAAAAATGACTGAACACTATGTGCCAGGAAGTGTGCTAAGTTCTGGGAATTCAAAAAGAGGCAAAAGACTATCCCTTTCCTTGAGGTACTCACAGTCTAATGGGAGGGAACATAGGAAATAATAAACATTTATTAAGGACCTACTATGTCCCAGGCACCATCCTAAGTTCTTTACAAGTATTATTTCATTTCATCTTTACAACAATCCTAGGGGGCAGGTACTATTATTATCCCCATTTTGTAGTTGAGGAAACTGAAGCAGACAGAGGTTAAATGTCTTACCCAGGGTCATACAGCTAGTACATATCAGAGGCTGGACTTGAATTCTACTCTTTCTGACTCCAAACCTAAGACTAAATGGGGAAATGCAAACAACTATGTATAAACAAAATATAGAGGGGCAGCTGGGTGGCACAGTGGATAGAGCACCGACCCTGGAGTCAGGAGTACCTGAGTTCAAATTCGGCCTCAGACACTTGATACTTACTAGCTGTGTGACCCTGAGCAAGTCACTTAACCCTCATTGCCCTGCAAAAAAAAAAAAAAGAAAAGAACAAAATATAGATAGGATAAATTGGAGATCATCAACAGAGGGAAAGTACTAAAATTAAGGGGCTCATCCTACTGATGCCAGACTAGGGCACACACTTGATTGGCTCAGTCCACTACAGAACCCAAGCTCCAAAGATGTGCCAGCCTTCCAGCTAGCAAGGATCACAGGCAGGCACTACCCCCACTGACCACTCTGGGCTAGGACCAGGAAGATCCAAAGGGGGCAGCATTGGGGATGCTTCTCTCCCTCTTCCATTTCCATTGAGATCCATGGTTGAGAACATGTTTTACACATGGTGTTTGTTCTTCATAAATTGTCACACACAAAGGTCTTTCAGTGAGCAAGAGCCTCCTGGAAGCTGCCAATTAAGCACAAAAGTCCTTTAGAAATCACATAGAGCAGGGGGTGGCTAGGTGGCACAGTGGATAAAGCACCGGCCTTGGATTCAGGAGTACCTGAGTTCAAATCCAGCCTCAGACACTTGACACTTACTAGCTGTGTGACACTGGGCAAGTCACTTAACCCCCATTACCCCACCAAAAAAAAAAAGAAATCACATAGAGCAAATTTCCAAGTGGTTAGAGGGACTCTCATGTTCTTTTACCTTTCCGCTCCAACATGCTGATTCCAGGATTTACACCAACCAATCACCACCACCACCAAAATGTTATGGGCCCAGAGCACCCCAGAAATTCTCTGGGGTACATCAAGGAACCTTCTCCTTGGGAAACTAATCCAAAGGACAGACACACCTAAAGAGATAAATGGAACTAGATTGCAGCAGAGCAACCTCAGGGACCCCCACCCTTCATTGCAGTTTCCTCCACCCCTGGGGAGATAAGATTAGGTGTGGCTGCTGCCTTTGTATCCTGAGGAGATGGCTTGAGAGATCTGCAGCCACCCCTCACCCAACTCCTCCAGCCACCTTCAGTGGGGGATGGTCCTCCCTCACTAAGGGAACTTTCCACAGTCAGATGGTCACCCCCATCAGTCCTTTATAAAAGTACCTGCCTGTCTCCTGCTCAAGGAGATTGGTATCTCAGAGCCATGCTCTGTGCCATGCCTTTCTCCCCATGAGAAGTCCAGTGGTTTCTCTCTTGGTTTCCCTTCCCTTCCCCTGCCTCTAAATAAACTACTATCCTATTCTAATTGCCTTTGTGTGCAAGAGGGTGTAATTCTTTTTTTTTTGAGGTGACAAAGGCTTTATTTTCTTCTCATGAGAAGGAGGCACCCTAGTGTGCAGCTGTTTTATACCCTAGTCCCTAATGCGAATGGACCTTCCCCTTTTTCATCACTGGTCGGGGTTACAATCTACACAGAAAAACTAGCTAATCGGAACGCAGTATTCCCACCCCTCTTCCTTGTATGGGCATAACTCAGGAGTGGACCTTATACTTCCTTATATGGACAGAACTCTGGAGAGGACCTAATTGAGACCAGGGCTCCTTGAACCATGTGACCTTGCTAACCTGAGGGGGAGGAGGGGATCTGAGACCTTTGTCCTACAAACAGGTCAGGGAAGTACGACTGACTGTTATATCCACAATGAGAGGAGACAACTACCCATTTCTCACAATCCCTCCTCTTTATTTTTGACTATTTGGCTCCTCTCATTCTATTTATTGAATATCTCCTCTGCTTTTGGTCTAAATCTGTGACTCCTATACTATCTAGGCAGATTAGAGCATCAGGTGACCCTTTGGGTGTAATTCTTTAAAGAGGAATTCCAAAGGTCCCCAAATCCCTAACCTATTTTTCCCACAACATAACCAAAACAAAACAAAAACAGCACCCCTGCTAAAATTCTCTTCACCTCTCTCATTTGAAGGCAAATAGGACTGACCCCTGGAAAGATTGCAAAGTCTTTGATATTTGTCTTCTTTGTCTCCAGCTTCTTCTTTCTGGGCTGTTTCCCTATTGGAGGATGATGCTTTGCCCCATTTAAAGCACTCAGTTTCCTTTTGCTTTCCTTTTCTCTTTCCTCCCAGCCAAAAACAAGGAGAGAAACTGGTATCAGTCCATTCATTCATTCATTCATTCATTCAATCATTCATTCAACCATTCAGCAAATGTGTGCTGAATTGAACAAATTAGGCATTAAGAACTTACTGGGGGGAAAAAAGAACTTACTGAAAGTACAAGCAGTCAAATGCATGCACTCAAATAGCATTCACATTTTAAGCTTTGTATTGCTAACTGTGGAAGAAAAGTCTTTTACTAAGAGAAGTTCATATACCAACAAGAAGGTGAAAAGATTATCTGTCTGCCTGTCTGCCTGTCTGCCTGCTTGCCTATCTATCTATCTATCTATCTATCTATCTATCTATCTATCTATCTATCTATCTATCTATCTATCTATCCATCCATCCATCCATCCATCTATATCTATCTGTCTGTCTATCTAATCATCTACCTATTTTTAACCTCCAGGTAGCATTTCTAGGTATTAACCTTATCCTATTCACTAAAAGGACCAGGTCCTAGGAAGTCCCATGCTCACCTGGGAGATTTTGTGTGGTCTTTTTGAGTTCTAGGCTCGTTCTGTATATTACCTCACAATTGTGTTCCCACTGGAAAACCAACCTAGCATACTTGTCCCCTCGGCTCCGTACCCTGTATCCTCTGAGAGTGGCCAAACAGCTTGCTTGGGCATCTCAAATCCTACTACTTACTTGTGAAGGGAATTTCCTTAAGAGCCAACAAAGAAGACATTTACAGAGGCAAAGCAATGAACTCCAAGAATGAAAAAGTCAACAGTATATCAATAGGTCTGTGATCTCATTGATATGCTATGTCTCCTTCACTAATGCTGATCACAACCTGTCCACATTTTATCATCCCATTTGACTTTTCCATACCCTTCCAAAATTTCTCCATAAAGGAATTATCCAATATTTAATACTAAATGAAAAACACATTGTCTTTAATAACCTCTGTTTTAAATTTAGGGACCCTTCAATACACACTTAAGTGTTAAAATCATGTCATTTCATATGTAAAGCCTTGCAAGTATTATTGGAAATTTATTTGTCTTCCTTTTTTTTTATGGAAGCTTTTACAAACTGATACAACTTAAACCATGAAAAAGGGCAGGAAATAATTTATGAGGGGGAATTTTTTTCTTGGCAGGTTTATTTCTTTTAGATCTTCCCATTCCATTAATTTGCTTATCCACATTCATTGCTTTGGGGCTTTTGGTGAGCACTTCCTTTCCAATTCAGGATTGTTCCAGCTGATTCAAATGCTTCTTTCTCCTATCTCTGCACACCATGGGTATTGTGTCCTTTTTTTCTTTTTCCTTTTGGATATTCACATTGTAGCAACTTAGTCAGACAGGAGCTTCTCAGATCTAGATCTAGATCTGGATCACTAACAGGAACATTTATTGTAAGGATTATAATCTAGTCAAAGGACCAAAGGAAGATCTCTTACTTGGACGAACCTCCTATGGGGGTCCATAGAATCATCGATCTGGAGCTGGTAGAGATCTCAGAGGCCATCCCAACCATCCATCTCCCTGCGCCATCTTGTCATCTGCCCTGCCTCTGACCAGATTCTCTGCACCAGGAACACTCTGGACCTGAACGCCAGAAATCAGGTCTTCAGTCCTTAGAAGAGTTAATACTCTCAGCTTTGGAACTCCCACTTTGGAGCTGAGCTGAACTGGTGAATGAATGAGTTCTAATTCAGCTTATCCAGTATAGCAAGCCAGTCCAAATCAGACTATGCTTCTCACTGTACCTGATCCATCTTGTCATCTTGTCATCTGCCTTACCATCACATGAATTACTCTCCTACCTTCCCCTTCCTTGCTCATCAGACACAATAATCAAATCAATCATTTTTTTCTGGAAAAGGAGATATAATTGACTGTTCAAAGGACCAACTCACAATCCTTGTCTCTCTAAGATTACCTTGTTTCTACTCTATTAGTATTTTGTATATACCTATTTATATACATACTGTCTTTCCCCATTAGAATGTAAGCATCTTAGGGGGGCGGCTAGGTGGCACAGTGGATAAAGCACCGACCCTGGAGTCAGGAGTACCTGAGTTCAAATCTGGCCTCAGACACTTGACACTTACTAGCTGTGTGACCCTGGGCAAGTCACTTAACCCTCATTGCCCTGCAAAAAAAAAAAAAAAAGAATGTAAGCATCTTGAGAACAGGCACTATTCTTACTTTTTCTTTTTGCTCCTAGACTGGCAATAGTAAACACTCAATAAGTGTCTTTCATACACCCATCTCTCCATTCATGCTTTTGTTCATTCATTCAATCTTGTCCAGACCCCTCGTTTTACAGATATACAGAGCATAGATAAGACTCTTACAGGATGAGAAGGCATGGAAGGGTTCTAATGTGTCAGTAAGTCAACCAGCTTTTATTGTGTTTACCAGGTCCCAGGCACTGTACTGAGCACTGGGTATATTAAAAAAAGGGCAAAAATATAATCTCTGACCTCAAGGAATATATAGAAATACTCACGTGGATGGGGTTTTGTATCTACCAAATCATCAAAGAAAACACATTATTATCTTTATCTTATAGATGAAAAAAGAGACTAAAAGAGGTTAGATGATTTGTGTGCATTGTCATGGCCAGTAAATGTCAGAGATGGGCCTTAGGCCCATGTCTTCTGATTATCAAGTCCAGTCCATTTCTGTATCATTAACTTCCCACTGGACATGATGGATGTCCCATTGGCATCTCAAACTCAATATGCCAAAATGGAACCGATTGCCTCCTCCCACCAAAGTTCCCTTTTCTTCTTGAGGATATCTGCATATTCCCAGGCACCAATATTGTCACCTTGGACTCTTTCTTGGTCCTACCCTCTTCTTTTTTTTTCTTTTTTCTTTTCTTTTTTTTCTTTTGCGGGGCAATGAGGGTTAAATGACTTGCCCAGGGTCACATATCTAGTAAGTGCCAAGTGTTTGAGGCAGGACTTGACCTCAGGTCCTCCTGAATCCAATGCCAGTGCTTTATCCATTGCGCCACCTAGCTTCCCCCACCACACACACTCTCTTCCTACTTGCAAATATCCAATCACTTGCCAATTCATCAATTTTGCCTCAATAACATCTTTTGCATTTATTCATTTCTCTCAACTCACATGACAACCATAGTTTAGGCTGTCATCATCTCTAGCCTGGACTGCTGTAAAAGCCTCTTAACTGGTCTCCTTGTTGGTGGTCCTTAACCCTCGCTAGCCCATCCTCCACACAACTGCCAAAATACTATTGTGACCAGCCTGACCACATCACTCCCTTCCTCAAAAAACTTCAGTGGCTCTCCATTCCTTAAGGATGAAATACAAACTCCTCAGCTCCATACATTTAAGGTTGAAGTTAGATACATCCCATCTACTCTCTTTCATAAACTCTACATTACAATCAAAATGGATTAGCTGTTCCTAGAACCCATTCTATTTCCCATCTCCATGCATCTGTACAAGTTGTTCCTCATGGCTGGAATTTCTGCCCTCCTCATCTCTGTGTCTCAGATCCTTTCCTTCAAGGGTCAACTTGTGCTACCTTCTCTGTGAATCCTTTATTTTTCCCAGTTGATAATGATTTTTTTTTTTATCCAAATAACTTTCTAGACAGTCAGGCAGTCGACAAGCATTTATTAAACTCCTTCTATATGCCTAGAACTTTGCTGAGTGCTGGGGATACAAAGAAAGGCAAAAACATGATTCCTGCTCCCAAAGAGGGCATTCCGGGGCAGCTATATGGCGCAGTGGATAGAGCACTGGCCCTGGATTCAGGAGGACCTGAGTTCAAAACTGGACTCAGACACTTAACACTTACTGGCTGTGTGACCCTGGGCAAGTCACTTAACCCCAATTGCCTCACACCAAAAAAAAAAAAAAAAGAGAGGGCATTCCAATGGGTAGATAACATGCCCATGGGTGGGTCCATATATGACATAGACTAGATGAAGAAACTCTGAAAAATGAAGGCATTGGCCTCTGAGGGCAACACGAAATACTCCCTGAAAAAGGGTCATTTGAGGGAGGTCTTGAAGAAATCCAGAGAAACCCAGAGGCAGCGGTGAGGGGGCAGAGCATTCTAAGAATGAGGGATTCCCAGTTGTTGTTGTTTGTCCTTTGTTCTCAAAGGGGACCATGACAAATGTCATGACTTGCAATGGATTGGATTTAAGTGAAGAAAGGCTAGTGCAAAGGAAGGAAAAGAGTGGTGTGATTGAGGAGTTGAAAGTAGGTCTATGTGTCTGGATTGTAGAGTTGGTGGAGGGGAGTAAGGTGAAAACCTGGAAAGGTAGGAAGGGTCCAGGTTATGATGAACTTTAAATGCCAAACAGAAGATTTTGTATTTGATCCTGGAGGTAATAGGGAACCACATGAGCACCCAGAGGGAGGGAATGGAAGAATGGTCAGATCTATGCTATAGATAAATCACTTTGGCAAGTGAATAGAGAATGGATTGGGGTGGGGAGAACCTTGAGGCAGGGAGAACAATTAGGAAGTTATTGTAGCAACCCAGGGGTGAGGTGATGAGTGTCTGAACTGGAGTTGTGACTATATGAATGGAGTGAAGGTGCCAAGAGATGTTGTGGAGGTAAACTTGACAAAGTTTGCTGATGGATTGACTATGTGGGGTGAATAAGAGTGAGGAGTGGGGGGCAGCTAGGTGGCGCAGCGGATAAAGCACTGGCCCTGGATTCAGGAGTACCTGAGTTCAAATCCAGCCTCAGACACTTGACACTTACTAGCTGTGTGACCCTGGGCAAGTCACTTAACCCCCATTGCCCCTCAAAAAAAAAAAGAGTGAAAGAGTGAGGAGTGAAGATAAGTTCTGAGTCAAGGTTGTGAAGCTGGGTGACTTGAGAAGATCGTGGTAATAAGGAAAATCTTAAAGGAGGGGGGATTTTGGAGGAAAGATAATTAATTTCCCTTCGGATACGTTGAGTTTGAAGCAGTCGGAGATGTGTGATGATAGTGTAAAAAAGAAACTAGGGTGTCAGATGGAGATACCTGGAAATCATCCACATAGGGATGATAACTGAATTCATGGGAGCTGATGAGATCACTAAGCAAAAAAGTATAAAGAAACAAGAGGGCCCAGGACAGAGCCTGGAAGGATCACTACCATTAATGAGCATGACTGGGATGAAGAACCAGTAAAGAAAACTGAGAAGAGAGGGTGGAATGGGTGGATGGAGCACCAGGAGAGATTGGCGTTCCAAAACCTAGATAGGACAGACTATCTAGGTGAAGGGTGATTGACAGTAGTGAAAACTCAGAAGTCCAAGGGGGTTGAGAAGAGGGCAATTTCAGCTGGATGATGAGGTCCAGAGCTAAATGACAGAGGGTGCAAATCTTTCCACTGCAGAGGTTCTCCCATCCCACCTCCAGCTGGAGTTGATGCCTCATGTAGTATTGATCTGGGCAGCCTTGTGTCCTCCTGACCCAGCCAGGGCCCCTGAGCCATGGAGGCATGGGTGACTCATCCAGAAAGTCAAAGGGTGTGTTCAGTGCACCTTCTAGTTTATAATTGGATAACTTGATGACCAAACCCTTAAGCAGTCAAAGTGCTGGTTGGACAATGCCCCTCTTGGGTTTTTAGTTGCCTCATGATTTAGCTATCTTGGTAACTGAGACTTTGCCAGACTCACATGACGCTGATACCCAATTTGCTCTCCTGGTTCAGTTGACTGTGCTGTTTTGATTTCTCTTGTCTATACCCACCCACCTCAGTCTTGCAACATAGCTTCAGATCGATCCTTCTGATTAGTTGGCTGTACACCAAGCACCTCCCTGACTGACTCTTCAAAATAGTTGGCTGTGTCCCTTGCTCCTCCAGAGACCTGAATTATGCTATGCAACCCTAAAAGGGCTCAACCTTGGATCAGGGGATAGATGTAGGTGGGCATATGCTGGAGGCAGTGTGAGTCTGCTCTAGAGCTGGTTGTTAAATTTTCAATCAGAGCATTTACACCCCAGAAATCAGCAAAGGCTACAACATCAGGGTTTGTTTGATTGTTTTTGTTGTTTGTCTAGACTTAAGAAAGTGATAGAAAAAATGTTAACAATGTAAACTTCACAGTGTGTTGTGTGCACATTTTTTCCCCCAGAGAGAATAGTGTTAAAAGTTTATCAAAACACAGCTGAGTATAGGGTAGAGCAGGGCTTCTTAAACTTTTTCCTTTTGAGACCCCCTTTTTTTTTTAAGTGAGGCAATTGGGGTTAAGTGACTTGCCCAGGGTCACACAGCTAGTAAGTGTTAAGTGTCTGAGTCTGGATTTGAACTCAGGTCCTCCTGACTCCAGGGCCAGTGCTCTATCCACTGCACCACCTAGCTGCCCCGGGACCCCTTTTTGCTCAAGAAATTTTTACTTGACCCTGGGTATATAGGTATATAAAATAGGTATATATAACCTTTTACTGTTGCCAAATTTTTGAGACCCCCACATTCAATTACAGAACCCCATATGTGGTTGGGACCCATAGTTTAAGAAGCTTTGGGGTAGAGCATTCAGAAATGTGGTGATTCCCACAGTCAGGGCCTAGAAGTAGGGATTTAAAAAGTCAGGTGACAATGGGGAGTGCCTAGAAGGGACTATTTCATGATTTATGCCTCCTCTGTGTAAAAAGAGTCTTTATCCTTGATTTATCACAGTTGCATATGGAGAAATAGCAAGATCTAGTACAGGGAGAACTGGTCTTCCTGGGAGAGAGAGCTAACTATGTTTGTAAGGGAAGTTCAGTTAGTCAGTCAACAAGCATTTATTAAGTGCTGCCTATGTGCAAGGCACTGTGTTAAGGGCTAAGTATACAGAGAAAAGAAAAAATAGTCTCTGCTCTGGGCGAGTTCCCAGTCTAATGGAGGAAACAACATGTAGATAACTAGGTTACACAAGATACACTCAGTGTGTATGCATGTGTACAAGTTTACAAATGTAATTAGGGAGCTAACACTCAAACAACTAGATACAGAGAAGGTATATACAGAACACACATGTAATATGTACATGTTCTGCACACCTACATGTATGTGCTGTGTACATGCACATGTTCATATATCATATCATTTCTAGTCTCCATCTAAAACAGGGGAAAACAAACAAAAAAGAGCAAAGGACAGAGACCTGTAAATGTTGGTTTTAGATGAGAAGTGAGCGACTCCTCTTCTATAACCACTGTCTCATCTGACCTGCATCTAGGCAGGAAAGGCCTGACCAAGGGCCAGACCCTGGCTGACTAGCATGCTGAACCACGCCACTCCTTGATACACAATCAACAGTGTGCTTCTTCATCCGGTTAGCAGACCAGAACCACTTAGAGAATGTCTGCTCTTGTTCCAAGTTGGGGAGCAAGGAACTTCTATTACATGCCTCTTCCATGCATGCAGAGGATTTCATCAGCCTCCTGTGACATAGAGTCCCTTCCAGGTACTTGCTGTATATCTATATATGTGTGTGTATATATACATATATGTGTGTATATATACACATACATACACACATATGTGTATATATACACATACACATCTACATATATTTTTATTTATAGCATATACACACATATACAATATATCCACATACATATAAGTATGTCCATATCTATAAAATTAGACATTAATACTATAAATATATTATAATATCTTATTGTTATTCAGTCATTTCAGTCATATCCTGCTCTTCATGACCCCATTTGGGGTTTTCTCAGTAAAGGTATTGGAGTGGTTTACCATTTCCTTCTCCAGCTCATTTTACAGATAAGGAACCTGAGGCAAACAAGGTTAAGTGACTTTCCAGGGTCACACAGCTAACAAATATCTGAAGAGGGATTTGAACTCAGGTTTTCCTGACTCCAGCCCCAGAGTCTATCAACTGAAACATCTAGCTACCTCATTATGATATATTAAATGAATTTTATACTGGCATAAAAAATGAACTGTGTTGGTTGGACGGCAGTGAACAGATAAGAAAAAAGGTCCTCCCAGGGAAGGAAAAATGGGGGAAAGCTATAACCCAAAATGATGGTCATTGGTAGAGAAATCTCCCTTCTTTTTGCCTTTGGATGACAGCAATGGAAGGGGAACCCTGGGGTCTGGCAGCAATGGGACTAATAATGGGATATTTTGGGTAGGTTGCAATCTTCCTAGAGACAAAAGGCACCATTTGGGGTCTTCTTGGCTCCCCCAGTGCCTAGCGTGGCACCTTACACACAGAACAGAATTGAGAGAGGCTTTCTGGGAGAATGCTTGGCAGGTTAGCCCAGGCTTTTGGGTGGGAATCTCCATTTCTTTAGTCATGTTACTTTTTTTTTTTGGGCAGGGCAATGGGGCTTAAGTGACTTGCCCAAGGTCACACAGCTAGTAAGTGTCAAGTGTCTGAGGCCGGATTTGAACTCAGGAACTCCTGAATCCAGGGCCGGTGCTTTATCCACTGCACCACCTAGCCACCCCAGTCATGTTACTTTGACTTGGAAACTTCCTTTTCTCTCATTCTACCACCTCTCCTCTCCCCAGCTTTCTGAAGTCTGATTATGTTCACTATCAAAACTGTAATTGGTATATATTAGTGCCCATATACATATTATGCAACACGGAACTTGGCCATAGCATCTCCTCTCCTTCATGAAAGAAATCAGGACAATAATTTGGCAATTTATTTTACTGCTCTCATTTTATTTCTATGCTTATCACAGAATGGCAATCATAAAAAAAAGATAACAAAGAAAAGTAAGTGAAGGACCAAAACAAGTATATAATGTGAACTGTAGACCTCATTTTATTCGGTCACTGTCATACTTCTGTAATCTCTTCATATACGAGCATGTATATGTATATATATATATACATGTGTATATACACGTATGTGTATATGTGCATATATATCTACATCTACACATACACATACACACGCAGATATATAGTATTGGGAACTTCCATCAGTATTCTCTCTCTCCATAATTTGATTTAGGGAACCAGCATGGGTTGTTGTTGTTGAATGTGTCTGACTCTTTGTGACCCCATTTGGAGTATTCTTGGCAGAGATACTGTAGTGGTTTGCCATTTCCTTCTCCAGCTCATTTTACAGATGAGGAAACCGAGACAAACAGGGTTAAGTGACTTATCCAGAGTCACACAGCTAGTAAATGTCTGAGGTCAGATTTGAACTCTCAAAGATGAGTCTTCCTGACTCTCATCCCAGCCCTCTATCCACTGTGCTGCCTACCTGCCCCACCAGTGCCCTACAGGCACTGGACTGAGGTGATAAATGCCTATAATCCTGTTACAGCTGGTAAACTAGCAAAAATGGCCACTATCCTAAGAGAATTTGGCAAATTCAATTAATTGTAACATGCATTTATTTAATACCTACTGTATTCCAGGCAGAAATAAAAGTCCTTACTGTTGAGTAGATTTCTGGACAATAATATCATACCCATGTTCTTATGTACCTGTAACTGAGATACTGTGTCAACTCACAGTCAACTAGGGAACAGTCCCTGGGGTGGATGGTAATTCTGGTGTTAGAGGATGAAAGGACATGAAAGCTTTTGGTCATCATAACTGAACCTGTATGAGGAAATCAGAGCCCCACAACTAACTCCTTTCAGTACAAGTCTCTGAAGAATCATGGTTTGATGGGAATAGGGGGAAAGGACTTATGGAAGAGGATCTCTCTGGTCTGGTCTGGTCTGGAATTATAGCACTAGAGCTTTGACAAAGTAACAATGAAAATGATAATCTATCTCATAGAGGCATGAAGCATGGTTAGCTTTGCATTCCATGATGAGTTTTGTGGTTTGTGAGTAGATTTTCCCTGCCTGGTTTTAAGTTAATGCATGCTTGTGACAGATTTTTGTATTTAGCACTTATTTTTCATGAAGGAAATAAATAGCTGTCCTATACCTAATTAATACTGTATACTAACCAACTTTCCACTGCCTTCTTGGGCCTCAGTTCAAGTAACCGTCCTATATGGGAATCAAAGTCATTGGGGGGATTTTTCTGGGGATCTTTATGACAAATGGTTACTCATTCAAGACATTCTGCTTTGTTTTACTCTTATTAAAAACCATTTTCTTCTATAATACTGCAAAGGACATGCTTGAAATTAGACACACACAGCCTCAGCATAATGACTTGTAGGTATAATAAAAGGATTTTCTGGACTTCCCAGGGCCTGAGTCAGGAGAAGTGAGAACATCCCCTAAAGTGTTTCCAAGCTCTTGATGCCAGAGGAGCATTTGACATAAAGGTTTTGTACATAGGTATCAAATGATTTGGAATCCATTTAAAGTGAGAACATTTTACAGGTGGCCATTTTAGTTCAAGATGGCACCTGAACCACAAAATGAACAGAAGTTTCAACGTTAGTGGAGCATTGGGAAGTAGAGGAACAAGTGATGGAGTCAGAAGACTTGGTTCTTTCACTTGCCTGACCTAATCAGCTCCAACGAACCAAACAGAAAAGCTCCAATATACTTTGTGTCCATTACATATTGGTTTGCGTGTTGCCTCTGCTTTAGAACAGGAGTTCCTTGATAGCAGCTTTGTTTCTTTGTATCTCCAGAACTTCCCACAGTGCCTAGCACATAGTACATTAATAAATGCTTGGGAATTTGCCTTGAAAAAAGAGGAGTTTGAAGGGCAGCTAGGTGGTGCAGTGGATAGAGCACTGGCCCTGGAGTCAGGAGGACCTGGGTTCAAATCTGACCTCAGACACTTAACACTTACTAGCTGTGTGACCCTGGGCAAGTCACTTAACCCCAATTGCCTCACTTAAAAAAAAAAAGTTGAAAAAAGAGGGGTTTGGATTAGATCATCTTTAGGCTTCCTTCGAACTCTAAATCTATGTTTTGCCTCTTTAAATTAGTGAACCAAAATCTGTTAACTAATTTAAAGTTTTTCATACCATAAAATCAGAGCTCTTACACGTGGATGAAGAAACTGAGGCCCTGGAAGGCTGTGACTTTCCCAAGGTCACACGTATAAGAAGTGTGAAAGGCAGGGTTTGAAAGGTTGACTCATCCCTGGCCCAGATCCTCGGAATTCATTCATTGCTCTTTCTTCTGTACTAGCAAATAGCAAATAGGAAATTGCAAATTGCAAATGCTAAGAGATTCAGTTGGAACAAAGGTATCAATTCTTTGGTTATAGGATTATAGATCTGGGGTTTTGAGGGGCCTTAAAGGTCATCTAATCCAACCCCTTTATTTGACAGAGAAGGAAACTAAGCCCCAGAGAGTTTTAGTGATATGCCCAATATTACAGACAAAACTAATAAGTAGCAAAGTCAGGATTTGAATCCAGATCCTCTGACGCCAAACCCAGTCTAAAGGACTGTGGACCCTGTAAGCAATGCAGACTGATTTTTCATGATCCATCCCTTCCCTACCTTTCTAGGTTTCTTATACCTTATTCTTCCTCCCACCCCCTCCTTGGACTCTGCAATCCACTGACATTCCTGTCCCTCACAAAACACTCCATCTCCTTGATGTGGGATAGAATTTAGGGTCAAACTGATCGTGAGTCGTCCCAAAAGAATTACAAGACTCAGTGACTCAGTTTCCCAAGTTTTATTGCAATACTATGAGTGACCACAGGGAGAGAACCAGAATAGTGGAAAGGTATCTCTTGAATAGTGAAAGAAAAGACAGTTATAGTTATAGTAAGGATAAATGGATTATCAGTCTCATAATAATAATCTCCGCCTTAGGGATGTACAGGGGAGGGCCGGTCCTACTATTATAATATTCTCCACCTTTGGGAGGTACAGGGAAGGGTTTATCCTAATTTCGAGTTCCTGGGGTCCTAAGCCAACCCCCAAGACGGGTACCTTTTTCTGCGGAGGTGTGCCCAATGATCTTTTTCTTTTTTAAGATAAACCCAGATTTGTTTATAATGATAGTGACAATGGCATTGAGGATGACAGCTAACTCTTTAAAGGTCTGTAGGGTGCTGCTTTTATGCTACCTCCTCTTGACATTTGACTTGCTAAAAGCGACTTACCTGTCAGTTAAATTTAGAGGCCTAGAAAGCCCTTGATGGGCTTGTCTAGCCTTCAGGGGCTTTTGGGTGAAACAGGTAACAAATAGACAGGCAAGTGCACCTAACATCAGGAAAATAAGAACCAAGCTTCCTCCCACCACCAAAAAGAAATAAATCAATAACCAGACCAAAAACCCATCCAGCCTTTCCCCTAAGCTCACTTTGCTTGGCAGACCTTTGGCACAGATCAGAGCATTCATCATCAACTGTGACTATTAAGCCTCAAGAGGCCCTTAGAAACTCTGTGGTTGAGCACAGAAGCACCCAGACTGGGTGGGAATGTCTTGGCTTATTAGAAAGTAGAGACTTTCTGCTCAGAAGGGAATGAGCATATTCATTCCCTGGAGGAAAACTGCAGTGTAGCACAGAGCTGGAAACACCAAACCAAACCAAACCCCCCCAAACCAGTCCCCACTCTTGTGATCACCTCTTTCCAATTAAGCCCCATTAGCTCGATTAAGGGGAATCTGGGATCTTTTGCCCATCGGTCCTTCAAGTCCTCCAGCAGAGAACCACAGAGAATGTCCCTCAGAAGAGCCCCTGCCTGCCCCAGTTCCTTAGGGGCCACTTTGCCCATGGTCGTGATGCTGGCACAAAAGCTTTTCTTCAAATAGATGTATTGATTTTAATATCTATTGGTGATTGCAATGCTTTATGTGTTCTAATTCATTGCCATTCATCTCTACTTGTGCCCTAAGACAATTTTTTTTCCAGCACCAGGGAACAATTTTCAAAATTTAATAATAATATTGAAGTGATATTTATTTTCAGGCCCCTTTCCTTTTTCCTTGAGGGGCATTTTGGAGCTGTGATGCATAGGCTTGGCATCATTAATCAAGAACTCTTGGATGAGTCTCAGACTTTACCTTATGGAAGATAAATAGGGATAATAAAATACCATGAAGAGCTTGATGAGATCATAATGTGCTGGGGAAAAAAGTTTTCTCTTCAAACAGAAGACCTGGTAGAACAGGTTTGTGACCCCAAAAAATGGTCTCCAACTTTTCCAATAGGTTGTATTCCAAAAGTTCATTTTTCAGGGGTTCTGTGGAAACTAGATGATATTTTCCTATCAAAATAATGTTATACAACTTCCCAGAGAACAAATTAGATCATAAATCACTTTCTGGCTGTGAAGTGCTGTAGAAATGTGGGCTCTTATTATTATTACTATTTGGGGAAGTGAAGTGAGGTTCCCAGGTTAGTCTTTAAGAAACCTATTATACTTACTGTAGCCATGTATGGTACTTTGCTAAAATAATCAGCATAAAACAATATTTCTTTGTAAAATGTTTTTCTTTCATTTTTATATCACCTTCATTTCTAAAAGTATTTCTTTCTCCTTCCTTTACCCAACAAACCATCTGTTTTAACAAAGGTTAAAAAGGGGGGGGTACTGTTGGGGAGGGGCAGCTAGGTGGCACAGTGGATAGAGCACTGGCCCTAGATTCAGGAGGACCTGAGTTCAAATCCAGCCTCAGACACTTAACACTTACTAGCTGTGTGACCCTGGGCAAGTCACTTAACCCCAATTGCCTCACCAAAAAAACCCATAAAACAAACAAACAAACAAAGAAAAACTGTTGGGGGAAAAAAAAAACAATCAGTGCTTCAACTTTGTCTAATGGTAAATGCAACATTCCATACCCAGAATCTCCTACCTGTGCAAATAAGAGAGGGAGGCACACTGGAGACAATCTTGGACATTAGATAGAGTTCGGGGCAGCTAGATGGCACAGTGGATAGAGCACCGGCCCTGGAGTCATGAGTACTTGGGTTCAAATCCAGCCTCAGACACTTCACACTTACTAGCTGTGTGACCCTGGGCAAGTCACTTAACCCCAATTGCCTCACTAAAAAATAAAAAAAATAAAAAACAAGACATTAGATAGAGTTCAATTTTAGATGTTCTTTCATTTATGTTGTGTGGCAAAGTTTCTGTGGGAAAGACAGCCATAGTTTTACCTTGGGATTCTAGGAACACACCTCCCCATACTTCTGTAGTAGGCTCAGAGATTTCCCTTGTTCCCCCTTCTCAGCTTGCTAACTGGTCCAGAGCAAGGGCTGTTTCAGTTTTGAGCCACCAGTGGTTGAAGGCAGGGGATATTTCAGGGTGGAGTACCGGGGGAGGAGGATGGAAGGTGGAGGCTCCCTCTCTCCATCCCACCCCACTTTTTGACCCCACCCCCAATCAACCCCTGGAACTTCGCTTTTCGTGACTATCTCCAAAGTCTCAGGTTTTTCTACAAAACCTGTCTCTTATGCAGGCAAACGTCATAGTTGGCATTCTCTCAGCCAATCAAGTCGCATCTCCTTCTGTAGCATGAAACAAAGGGCTGCCCCTTGGCAAAACTGCCCCATGCACTGGTGGCAGCAGAATTATGTTTGCATGGGAAGAGAGGGTGGACAGAGACCTAGAATGATAGCGGTGTGATGGTTTGGAAGCTTGGGGACCTAGTGAGGGCTGAGGAGAAAATGGCCAGGAAACTCTAGAGGGTTAGCTGTCAGGAGCTTCGGGGAGCCTGGGGCCTCTGGCCAGGAGATATTTCATAATCTTGGCTGGCTTCCCAGTCATTCCCTTTCTCTTCTTCTGAGGGGTCTGGGGCAAAGGATGTTTTTTGTTTTGTTTTGTTTTGTTTTTTGGTGAGGCAATTGGGGTTAAGTGACTTGCCCAGGGTCACACAGCTAGTAAGTGTTAAGTGTCTGAGGCCGGATTTGAACTCAGGTCCTCCTGACTCCAGGGCTGGTGCTCTATCCACTGCACCACCTAGCTGCCCCTGGGGCAAAGGATGTTAACAAGAGGTCCCAGGATTGATTTTGAGGTGTCTGTGAACATGGATGAGAAAAAAAGAAATTACATCTTTATTTTCACTAACTTCTAATGAATATGTAGCATTTCCTTTAATTATTTAAAATACTATTTTGAGAAGTTCCTTAAGGCTTCACCAGATTGCCAAAAAAAGGTTTGGAATCTGTGGTCTAGGGGTTGAACCAAGTGCTCTCCACTGCCATTAATGCATCTAAAAATGTATGGGAAGTATGGGATGCCTGTCCTTGGCTCCCTGCGGAATAAAACCTTGTAAAACTTCTTCTACAGCTTTAAAAAGGATTTTTAAGGCTAGTTAAAAAAAAAAAAGCCAGGGAGTAAAAACCCAACCCAACCCAACCCACCCAGCCTTCACCCTCCTTCCTCTGTCCTCCTTGAACTCCGTCCCTCCCCCCTTCTTTCTCCTTTTCTCTTCCCCCTCTTGTTCTCCCTCCTTCTTTTCCTGACCCCCCCCTCCCCTCTTTCTTCTTCTTTTAAACTTAAAGAACAAAAACTACACCCTGGCACTGATATTGGTCTTTGCAGACCGAAGACTAAAATAAGATTTAGATTTCAGAAGATAAAACACTCGGTCTATTGTAGGCATTCCGTACCAGGAACTGGAGTTGGGAAAGGGGCCTCAGGGTGGCGGACAAGGAAATAATATGAAGGAGAATTATTTACATTTCGATTTCTTTTCTAGAGCTTACAAAATACTTTCCTTGCAGCAACCTTGAAAAGTAGATACTGTAGTAGCGGGTGTGTTAATATTTAGCAGATCAAGCAATATGGGGCAGGGGCAGGATGTTGGAAAGGCTGACAGAGAGAGAGAGAGAGAGAGAGAGAGAGAGAGAGAGAGAGAGAGAGAGAGAGGAGTCAGTAATGATGGTGGGAGGAGCCAACCTGCCTTTCTCAGGCCTTTTATTTGCCTTCAGAGGGACTTGGATAACTAGGCGTTAGTACTATTGCCCTCTGGGGAAGCCCCATTGACGTTGTTCTAGTGCTGAAGGGATACCCTCAAGAGCATGTGTGGAGTTGAACTAAGTTCCACTGGACAGTTGGGGGAGGGGAGCAAGACAGAAGAGACAGCGCTTAGCACCAACGGCCTTTGAGATGATGCAACAACCCTTTCTTTGTTCCCTGTGACAGCAGCAGGATGAAGGTGCAGTGAATAAAGAGGACTGGCCACTGAAGCAGAAGGAGGCCATCCAGTAGACCTTAAAAAGTGCCATCACTCTGTGGCATTCTACAAGTGTGCGATGACCCCGTGAGCCCCTTACCCATCTCCACCCCAGAATCTATGAAGGCTGAATGTGATGATGAACACCTCTGCCTCCTGGGAGAGCCTGAGTCTGGATCTTGGCCCTCCCAGCTGCTATTTCTGCTTGGATTTCTTTCACTGAGCATAGGTTTCCAAATGGCTATGATTCCTTGGAGGCAAACTCAGGAGTTTGAAACATCATGGGGCCCCAGAGGCCTTCACTTGGTGCCAGCTGCAATGTGGGATTTTTGCCCTGAACTTACAACAAATGCTTCTTGGATGAGAAAATGGCCATTGCTGGAGAAAAAGCCCAAACCTTCCCTTAGCTTGCCAGGAGATAGGAATCTTGAGGGGGTTGCTTAGATAGTGTGGAGCTAAGATGAAGGTAAAACGGCTATTCAGGTAGTCTACAAAATGTCTCATGGTTTGATTGAAGAATCAGCTTCCTGAGAGTATAATAGAAGTTATGAGTTACTATTTAGTATTTAAATATTTTAAGTTTTTGTGATCTAAGAATGTACTCATTGTAAACAGACATAGGACAGCTATTTATTTATGAGTATTTTTGTACCTCTCCTTTTTGGAGGGCCCTGCACATGAGCCAAACCTAAGCTTTAAGTGATTTTTTTTTTCCCCTGGGGTAGAAACATAAAGGGTCAGAGATAACGAGAAAGAGCCTAGACCTTTTCTTTAGAGGCCAGGTTCTCCCAGGACTCAACTGGACTGTCTGAGTCCAGAGCTCCTTTGTCGGAGAAGGTGCTTCCATTGCACCCAGACCAGTCCCCACCTCTTGTCACTGAGGTAGAGATTGGTGGAGTCACCTGACATAGAGAGACAGAGACACAGATAGACAAAGAGACACAGAGACAGAGAGAGACAGAGACAGAGAGAGAGACAGAGACAGTGACAGAGAGACACAGAGAGAGAGATGACCACAGCAGAGCACGATAGAGGCCAGTGACAAAGATGACGACTGCCTACAACAATTTAGGTGTCCTTCATCAAGGCACCCTACGTTCCTCTATTTATCAGCCATGGGGTTTACAATGATTGTGGAGTCATAAAACCTTGGTTCAAATCCTGCCTCTGACACCATCTACTTCTATGACCATGGGCAAATCACTTCGCCAACCTGGGCCTCAGTTTCCTTATCTGTAAAATGAAGAGATTGGATGAGATGATCTCTGAGGTTCTTCTAGCTTCAAATCTATCACCCTCTGCCTCTTTGTGAATGAATTGTCTTCAGAGACAACTAAGACCTGAGCTTTCTGTTCTTTTGTCTTTTATCTTGAGAACTGGAGAAGAAACTGTAGGATGGTAGATACCTAAAGTACTCACCACCCTGAAGTTCCTTCTCCAATACCCCCCAAAATAATAAGATAGCTAGCATTCGTATAACACTTGAAGGCTTGCAAAGTCTCACTCTTCCCTTACAATAACCCTGGGAAGAGGGTGATATTATTTCTTGTTTCATAGAGGAAGGTAGGTGGTGAAGTAGATAGAGGGCTGGGTCTGAAGTCAAGAGGACCAGAGTTCAAATCTCACCTCAGACATTGACTAGCTGTGTGACCCTGGGCAAGTCACTTAACCCCAATTGCCTTAAACAGCCAGAGCCATCTCCAGTCATCCTGATATATATTTTGCTACTGGACCCAGATGACTCTGGAGGAGAGAGTGAGGTTGCACAGCCCTCCCTCACTTAAATCCAATTCAGTTCAAGTCATGACATCACCCCAATGTCATGGGCCTCTTCAAGAATGAAGGACAAACAGGCAGCTAGATGGCGCAGTGGATAGAGCACCGGCCCTGGAGTCAGGAGGACCTGAGTTCAAATCCAACCTCAGACACTTAACACTTACTAGCTGTGTGACCCTGGGCAAGTCACTTAACCCCAATTCACACAAAAGAATGAAGGACAAACAACAGTAGAAGAAGAAACTGAGGAAGCCTGAGGTTAAGTGACTTGCCCCGGGTCACACAGCTTCTGAGTGTCCCAGGCAGGATTTGAACTCAGGTCTTCCTGACTCCAGGTCAAGTCCTCTATCCCCTTCACTACCTACATGCTATTATACTATGCTTTCTATTACCACAGCTATTGAACACTTTTTAAAGTAATGACTTTGGTAAAGGTGATTTGATGAGATAGAGTTTAAAGGAATGGAGGGGAGTTTAATAAGTAGGTAGGCAAATGTGACTAGAGCAGTGTACACAGGCACACCTCTTGGCACAGGTTATAGAACTGCAGGTGACTGGCAATCACTTCTCTCTCAAGCTCCTTCAAGGAATTGACCTTCTGATTAGTCTTCAATTGCTCCCCAGTACCCAGGTTGCTTCCTTGATGCCTTCAGCCACACCATGTTCTCCCTCAACCTCAAAACAATCCAGACTCCAAATCTTCTCTACCAGCTCATCTCCCTGACTTTCCAGCGAGGGCATGGGCGGGTTAATGCCTTTCGATGGAAAGGAGGGAGAGCGTTTTTGTGTGCACACCAAAAACTAGCCTTAAGGGAAGTGATATTGATTTGAGGTCATAAATATTTATTATAAAATTTTTAAATGGACTTCCTGTTTCCCCGGAAGTGTCGCTGGACTCTGGTTGCCAAGGTCCTGCTCTTCTGCCAGCCCGGGACTGCCGTGCTAACCCTTTTTGCACTTGTCAATAAAGATATTGGCGACTCTAAAAAAATTTTTTTAAATGATAATAATATGAAAACTGTTCATATCTTGCTTCAGCTGCCTGACTTGTTACCTTGATAAGACGTTAAGAGATAAGAGAATTGTGAAATGCCAACAAATGGGCAGGACACCTGTAGTGAGGTGTGCTGTCACCCTTCCCATCCTCCTTCCCACCTTCAGGGTGGCAAAACTGGGAGCTGTGGGCTCCCTAAATTTGGCTGAGCAGCTGTAATAACAGCAGCAGGGGCAGCAAAGACAACCACCATTTACAGAGCATGGGAAAGCTTGCAAAATGCTTTGTACACATTGTGCCACCTGTTCTCACTAGAAGCCTGGTGAGGAGGGAACTTTGGCTTACACAGGTTAAGTGACTGGCTCAAGACCACATATCAAGGAAGGGTCCCTGAATGCTAAGTCCAGCTGTCATAGGAAGTTACCTCTAGTGCCGAGTCTCAATAGGGATTTTTGTCCCAGCATAATATGATTTAGAATCAGAAACCCTGGGTTAAAATTTCAGTTCTATTTCTTACTAGGTGCGAATCACCTTGGACCTCAGTTTCCTTATCTGTACAAAGAGGAATTTGAACTAGAAGATCCCTTAGGTCTCTTCCAGCTCTAAAATCCAATGATTTTATAAGGAGGAGGGTAAGGTTGTACATCTTGGGTTAACATAATGAAAAACACAGGCTTTGAGGAAACAGTGATTGGGCACCAACTAAAAAGACCTGGAGGGGTCATAACTGACCATGGGTGGGAGGATCTAATTCTGGCAGCAAAATGCACGGCTCTTCCATTTACTAGCCTTATATCTGTGGGGAAAGTCTTAATCTCTGAGCCTCGGTTTTGTCATCTGTGAAATGGGCATGATAATACTTGCATTACTTACCCACTCTAGTACTCCCATCTGGGATCTCTTCTGCTTTGGGGGAGGTTAGTTCCAGGGCCTCGGGGAAGGTTCTGAGTCATGCTTGGGGGAATTCCAGTTCAGCCTAAATTTCCTTTTCCTCCCTGCCCCCACCCCATGCCCCCAACTCCAGGGAGTCTCCTGCTACTTGATTTAAAACTCCTAGATTATCTTGGAACTGACCTAAGCCTCCGGAGGTTCTTAGGATTTGAGAGCTAAATCTGAGCTCGGAGCAGGTCCCATAGGGTGGTTATATTCTCAAACAGCCTACCCTGGCCCCAGTCCAGACTCAAACCCTAGGCTAGTGCCAGGAGCCTGTGAAATCACCCCCTAAGCTTTAGGGTATGAGTCAGCATACCCAACCGCCCCAGAGCAGCCCCACGGCAATAAATAACCTGTGTTAAATTGGCTTGAGACTAAGGTAGGAAATTCTGGGCAGCGGCAGTCCCTCCAACCTGGCTGGGATCCAGGTGAAAGGTACCCAAGGGCCGAACCGCAATTTTCCCCTTTCCCAAATCTACATCACATTTCCCCCGCCCCCTACCACGCAGCTATTTCGGGAGAGTGGACTGGGAAAGCGAGCCCCCAAGTCTCAGAGTAGAGCTTATTCAGGAGGCTCCCAGAGACCTTTCTGCAACAATGTACCCGCGGCCCCGGACAAGTGATAAAGCAATAAATTACTGTGTCCCGTAAGGGAACGTCGCCGCAGCCGCATTCTAAGAGGCTTACAGGCCCGACCAAATCCTCCTTTTCATTTCTCCTTTCGAACCGTCCAAGTGAGCTAAACACCGGGGCTAAAAATAGAAACCCTCCAACTATAGCGTGCTGAGCGCTTAAATACAAATTTAAAGGAAACGGCCCCTCCGGACAAGTTTGCTAACAACAGTAAGAAGAAGCCACCAACACCCACGTGACAACCGGCTTGACTCACTGGCGTTCCTATGCTCTGACTGAAAAGAACTAAATAGCTAACTTGCGATAGTTCCTACAGATAGCATTCCCTTCTACAGGCTGCCGCCCCAACCCCCCCCCACCCCCATGCCTGGAATGCTCTGCCAACCGCTATTGCTACCCCCCACCCCCACCCCATTAGTTTGTATATAATTTACAATGATTTATAAGCTCCTCGAAGGCAGAGCCTGTTTTGATTTTGTGTCCCTAGTGCCTAGAACAGTGCTTAGCATACACTGGGTGCTTAATAAATGCTTATTGAATAAATGGCTTTTGAAAGTGGTTTTGGGGCAGCTAGGTGGCGCAGTGGATAGAGCACCGGACCTGGAGTCAGGAGTACCTGAGTTCAAATCTGGCCTCAGACACTTCACACTTACTAGCTGTGTGACCCTGGGCAAGTCACTTAACCCCAATTGCCTCACTAAAAAAAAAAAAGTGGTTTTAGTGTTCTCCAGTTTAAATTCCTGGGTCACAAAACACAATTCTTCAACCAGCTTTGACATTCCATCCTTATACAATGCTTATTTAGTTTTTGGGGCAGCTAGGTGGTATAGTAGATAGAGCACCGGCCCTGGAATCAGGAGGACCTGAGTTCAAATCCAGGCCTCACTTAACACTTACTAGCTGTGTGATCCTGGGCAAATCACTTAACCCCAATTGCCTCACCAAAAAATTAAAAAATAAAAAATGTAGTTTTTAAATAGCTTATTTATAAATATATCTCTTTCCCTCTTCTCCCCAGCAAGTCATCCCTTGTAACAGAATATACTTTTTAAAAGTACAGGAGAAGTAACAAAAACACCAATAACTTTGGCAGTTTAGGTAATGGTCCACACCTGGAATACCCTTTGCAGCTTTAATTCTGTCTGAAGAAGGACCATGTGGCTTCTGTGGATTTCGTGTAACTTTTGATGAACTGGGTCACTTTCCAGAAACCTTCAGCCAGGCCATCCCCCGAGGTGGCACAGCAAGGCTGGACGTACCAGTCCCGGTCACCACAGTTTTTCTTCATCTTGAATTTCCTGGTGACATCCTCAGCGGTGAGGGCTCCAGGCAGATCTTGTTTGTTGGCCAGCAACACGACTGGTACATGCTTAATGTGCTCATTCTTCAGAATGAGTTCGAATTCTCTTCGGGAGTCCTCCAGGTGCTGGTGGTCAGAGCTGTCCACCACATACACCAGCACATCCGTGTTCTCACAGTAATGGCTCCAAAAGCTCCGCATATGTTTCTGCCCTCCAACATCCCAGACTGTGAAATAGATGTTTTTCTCCATCTCTATCATCTCCACATTGAAGCCAATGGTTGGGATGGTCATGAAGTCCTTGTTGTGCTTTAGTTTGTAAAGGATTGTTGACTTCCCTGAGAAATCCAGTCCCAGGAGCAGAACTCGGGCATGCTTGACCTTGGAGGGTTTAGAGTTCCACATACCCATTTCAAGCCCCTTGTCCAGAAGCTCTAACTGGTCCTCCTTCAGCTCCTGTAGAAAAAGGCAGAGAAAGAAAGAGCAGAAGCTGCTGTTGGCTAAGAATAGGGACCTTTGTACATTTATACTTTGCCTTTGTTGACCCAATTATAGGCAAATAGTGTTTTATGAGTGCTTGGTCTGGCCAGCCTATCCTAGGGGTGGAGGTACCATGAGACGTGAGACATGAATAATCAACCGGCCAATCAATCTTGCAGCTCAAAGGTTGAAATATTTTATGAGTGAATAGGATCATGGTAGTGCCATGCTCCAGGAAAACTGCAACTTTATTCTTCCCAGGATGCCAAAATTTGAGTTAGAAAAGGAAGTTAACCAACCAATCAATCAACATTGAGTGTCAGGCATTTCAGAGAACTGCCCTTGGAGAGCAGTGCCCTGATCTCACTATGGAAAACTGAGTTTGCAAATGACTTGTAGAATCATGGGACCTCAGACCTGGGAGTGACTTCTGAAGGGGCCATCTGGTCTGGCTCCATCTAGATCCTGAATCCTTCCACAATGCTTTAGGCATCCCACCTCATCTTCCAGATGGAGCCCATTCTGCTTTGGGGTCACCCTATTTGTTTGGAGGTTTTCCTTTTAACCAGGAAGGCTCAACTTTTTCTGTGTGTGTTATGAACCCCTCCACAGTTTGCTAAAGCCTGTGCACCCCATTGGAGAATAATGTTTGCAAATGCAAAAAAATAAAGTATGTAAGAGTAGAAAGGAAACCACATATTTTAAAATTTCATGTGGAGGGGCAGCTAGGTGGTGCAGTGGATAGAGCACTGGCCCTGGAGTCAGGAGGACCTGAGTTCAAATCCAGACTCAGACACTTAACACTTACTAGCTGTGTGACCCTGGGCAAGTCACTTAACCCCAATTGCCCTACCCCCCAAAAAAAATTCATGTGGAGAGGGAGAGAGGCCATGAAGACCTTAGACTAGAAAAATGAAAAAATGACAGGCTATAGAAATTTAGACTAGAAATAAAAGAAAAATGAAGATGTTTTAGAACTACGCATGGGAATCAGAAAGAGATATGTGCAGAAAAGGCCAAATTTGTCCCCAGATTCACCTTATGATGAGTAAACCCCCAAAACACACCTCCACGGGGGTTGGCTTAGGACCCCAGGAACTCCAAATTAGGATAAACCCTCCCCTGTACCTCCCTAAGGTGGAGATTATTATAATGAGACTGATAATCAATTTATCCATACTATAAATATAACATTCTATCTTTCCTTATTTGAGAGATACCATTCTATATTTCTTGTTTCCCTGTGGTCAACAGTCTTTCAACAAAACTTGGAAAACTGAGTCACTGAATCTTGTAATTTTGGGGGGGACGACTCATGATCAATTTGATCCCAAATTCCATTCCACATCACAACCATGCCTTGCATCAAAGAGAAAGATAAACAAGATGGGCTGTGAGAAATGGGTAGTTGTAGCCTCTTAATGTGGATATAACAATCAGTCATACTCCCCCTGACTTGTTTGTAGGATAAAGGTCTCAGATCCCCTCCTCCCCCTCAGGCTAAAGTCACATGGTTCAAAGAGCCCTGTTCTCAACAAGGTCGTCCAGAGTTGTATCCATATAAGGAAAATAAGGTCCATTCCTGAGTCATGCCTATATAAGGAAGAGGGATGGGAATACTTCGTTCCGATTAGCTAGTTTTTGCGTGTAGATTGTAACCCTTGAGTAATTGGACCAATGATGAAAAAGGGGAGGGCCCATTTGTGCTAGGGTCTAGGGTATAAAACAGGGTCTGCGAGCCCTCTTTCTGGGCACCCACTAGCTGCACACTAGGGTGCCTCCTTCTCATGAGAAGAAAATAAAGCCTGTATCACCTCGCTGCTGAGTTCCTGAGAATTATTGAGAAGAGGATGGATTTTTCCCTCACACTAGCCAATACAGCAATGGTGCCAGACAATATATATGGTGCCTTGTGGTCAATGGTTCCCCACCTCTCTAGGGGGAGGAAGGGCATGCATTTCATCATGTTCTTTGAGATGGAGTTGGTCATCATTCCTCCTGCTTTAGCAGAATAGCAGGAAGGTTCACTAACATCTTAAATTTTATTTTTAATTCTTAAATTGAAATTTAATTGGCAGCTAGGTGGTGAAGTGGATAGAGCACTGACCCTGGATTCAGGAGGACCTGAGTTCAAATCCGGCCTCAGACACTTAACACTTACTAGCTGTGTGACCCTGGGCAAGTCACTTAACCCCAATTGCCCCACAAAAAAAAAAGAAAGAAAGAAAGAAATTTAATCTAAGATAATGTATATGCATAAAATTGTTAGGCCAGAGGTATGGTTATTTATGTCCTGTTTTGCATGTAAGAGGCTCCAGTTTTGATGCCTTACATCTCCACAGGATTTCCATTAGGTTATCTGCTTCTGGTGGTGCAGAGGCAGTTGGGTGTGGATAAACTGGGTTTAGAGTCTGGAAGACCAGAGTTCAAATACAGCCTCAGCCAATTCACTAGCTGTGTGATCCTGGGCAAATCATTTAACTTCTACCTGTTTCAGTTTCCTTACCTGTAAAATGGGATCATAATAGTAATAATAATCTCCCAGGGCTGTTGTGGGGATCAAATAAGATAGAATCATGTTCCTGGTACATAATCAATGCTTAATATCACATTACTTACCACCTAAGTGCTGTTGTCACCCACACACTGAGCTCACATGTGGAAAGGGAAACATCTGTCAGATTGTTCTTGCTGAATATTTGGTCTGATATGCAGATTGCAACTAATCTATGCCAAGTTTGGGGGTGGAAGGAGGCATTCCCATAGACTGCGGACCTTTCTCTATTTTGCTCGACACTGGAAGAATACCTGTGGAGAATATAGTCGTCTGTCTGTTATCCTTTGCTCTTGATGTGACCATCTGCAAAATAGGGTTAACTATTTTACAATGCCTACCAAATTCACTGGGCTGAGGAAAATCCTCTGTGAATCTGAAAACACTATAAAGATGCAAGTTATTGGGGGCAGCTAGGTGGTGCAGTGGATAAAGCACTGGCCTTGGATTCAGGAGTACCTGAGTTCAAATCCAGCCTCAGACACTTGACAGTTACTAGCTGTGTGACCCCGAGCAAGTTAAGCAAGTCACTTAATCCTCATTGCCCTCCAGAAAAAAAAAAACATGAAAAAAAAAGTTGCAAGTTATTATTTTGAAGGAATGTAACATTTCCCTTATTTTGGGTGGTTTTTTGTTTACTCCTGTATATGTTTATTTTAGGGAAAATACAACTACTTCTATACACAATTCCCACTGTCATTTCATAATGACTTTGAGGGGGAGGGGTAGGACAACAGGTTTTTTGAAAATTAAATTTTAATTTATTTTCAAAAGAAGACTCACCTCTCGCCTCTCACTTCCCCTTCCCCACCCCATAAAGACAGAAAAACAAAATTCCCTGTTACAACTTTATTTTGAATCCTGTATGGGGTAGATCCCGATTGGTCTCAGACAAGTTACTTAAAATTTCTAGGTCTTTGTGTCTTTTTTTTTTTTTTTTAATTTTATTTATTTATTTTGCGGGGCAATGGGGGTTAAGTGACTTGCCCAGGGTCACACAGCTAGTAAGTGTTAAGTGTCTGAGGCCAGATTTGAACTCAGGTACTCCTGAGTCCAGGGCCGGTGCTTTATCCACTGCGCCACCTAGCCGCCCCCTGGTCTTTGTGTCTTTATCTGTACAATGAGGGGTTGGGCAGCATGATCTCTAAAGGCCTATTGATCTAAGTGATTACTTAATTGGATGGAGTGCCATAACCTCCAAATCCTGCCTCAAGCACTTAACTGCATGACTTTGGGTAAGTCACTTCATCTCTGTCTGCCTCAGTTTCCTCCTCCGTGAAATGGGGATAATCAAAGCATTTGCCTCCTCACAAACCTTAAAGCATTCTGTCAATACTAGCTATTAGTAGTAGTAGTAGTAGTAGTAAATAAACAAAAGATTCCAAATGTAGTTTGGCCAGTTCAGAATACAATGGAATTATAATCACGGTTGTTGGGGGCAGTTAGGTGGCACAGTGGATAAAGCACCGACCCTGGATTCAGGAGGACTTGACTTCAAATCCAGCCTCAGACACTTGGCACTTACTAGCTGTGTGACCCTGGACAAGCCTTAACCCTCATTGCCTACCCCACCCCCCACCCCCCAAAAATCTCTGTGTTTGGTACCCTATGTTTCTGTTAATGTGTGGGGTCTGTTTGTTTGGGTTTTTTGGGGGGGTCTTTTTGGCTGCTGCGTTATGCTATGGAGTCACCCTGAGATGACAATGCACACATCCCCCCTCCCCCCACTCCACACTCTTACTATTTCTGTTTGTTTTTCACATGATATACTCTTTAGATTCAGCCTTTTGTAGGTTTTTTTTTTTTACAAATCTAAATGCCTAAAGACTTTGTATTTATCATTCCTATTTTGATTCTCAAGGTGGCATCAAGATAGATGACCTTGGATTCTTAAAGTCTCTGCCCCCTGAGAGCCAGCTCTGGACAGGCTGGGTGCCCATTGTCTGAGCTAAGTTTAGAGGAGCCTGACTAACTGCAGGGTGACCTGCTGGGCAGGCCAACCCTTCTCATGGAGAAGGGCCATAAACTGTTAGTGTTCGGAGTCACCCGGGTGAAACATGGACCTTTGATGTATTGAACTATTTCTGTTAATAGATTTAGCCTGGGGCAGCTAGTTGGTGCAATGGATAAAGCACTGGCCCTGGATTCATGAGGACCTGAGTTCAAATCCTGCCTCAGATGCTTGTCACTTACCAGTTGTGTGACCCTGGGCAAGTCACTTAACCCCCATTGCCCTGCAAAAACAAACAAATGAACAAAAACTCAGAAAAAAAAATTTTTTAAATAGATTTAGCCCCTTGTTCCAGTCTGTCAAGGCCTTTTTAAATAATCGTTCTGCCATCCAGCATATTGCCTATGCCTTTCAACTTTGTCATACACCAATCTAATAAACATGCCTTTTGTGTCATCATTCAAATCAATGGTTAAAATACTAAATGGAACAGATCCAAGTACAGAGTTCATGGCATGCCACTGGATATGTTTCCAGGTTAAAGCCCTATGAATTTATGCAACTGTATTATCATTCTTCATCTTGTCCACAAGGATGTAAGAAACTTGGTCAATTTCCTTCCAGAATCTGTTAGACTAGTAACCCTAACAGAAAAGGAAATAAATTTAGTTCAGCACGATTAGGAGGTGGTGGGAACAGTAGAGAGTGAGGTTGGTGACCTTGCACAGCCCTCCCTCACTTAAATCCAACTCATTGCAAGTCATGACATTAACCTGATGTCATGGTCCTCTTCAAGAACAAAGAACACGGGGCAGCTAGGTGGCACAGTGGATAGAGCACCAGCCCTGGAGTCAGGAGGACCTGAGTTCAAATCCCACCTCAGACACTTGACACTTACTAGCTGTGTGACCCTGGGCAAGTCACTTATCCCCAAGTGCCCCGCCAAAAAAAAAAAAGAACAAAGGACAAACAATAACACACTTATGAGTTTGGCTAATCAGACAGAAAAGGAAAATGATAAATGTTGGAGAGGATGTGGGCAAATAGGGACACTAATGCACTACTGGATACAACCATCCTGGAGAGCAAATTGGAACCATGCCTGTGTTTTTTAAAAATTTAACTAAAACTGTGTTTTGTAAATTAATTGCTATTGAACCAGTTTGGGCAGTAAGCACTATTTATTTATTTATTTATTTATTTATTTATTTATTTATTTATTTATTTATTTTTGGTGAGGCAGTTGGGGTTAAGTGACTTGTCCAGGGTCACACAGCTAGTAAGTGTCAAGTGTCTGAGGCTGGATTTGAATTCAGGTACTACTGAATCCAAGGCTGGTGCTTTATCCACTGCACCACCTAGCTGCCCCAGTAAGCATTTATTATTAATTAATATTATTAATTATTGTTATATATACCAGTAAAGAATTAACTGTGTGCAGTTAGCATGAGCAGGAGAAAAGCCCCAGAAGACCCATGCTGTGACAGCACATTTGTGGTCTCAAGGAGAATTCAGAAGACCCACAAAACCCACACTGTCCTAAGAACTCATCCAGAGAGAGAGCCAACCACCAGCCAAGAGCTGAGAGAGACCCTGGCTCAGCCAAGGGTTTTATCCTCTTTTGATAGAGCCGGGTTATTATCTATTTATCAAAGTTAATTGGTTAGCATCATTCAATTCCATTGGTTGACATGACTTGAGGGTGGTCTAAATTAAAATGTACTCTACAGATGACCTCAGGGAGAAGACCCTCACTTAAGTTACCTTAAGGGAAAGTTTATTATCTAGGTGTGGTCCTTCACTTAGGTAGACAAAAGAGTCTATCTCCATTTCTTTTGTTTCCTTGGGTCTATCCCAAATAAGATCTCCTGGACTTCCTTAAGAACTGGACTTTTTGGAATGAGGAGGAGAAAGGACTGAGGAACTGGTCTCTGGCTCCCCCCAAGAAATCCGTTAATATTTTCTCATATGCCCAAAGAGTTATTAAACTGTGCATGTCCTTTGACCCAGCAATACTACTATTAGGTCTCTACCCCAAAGAGATTAAAGAAAAAGGAAAAGAACCACTATGTACAAAAATATTTATAGCAGCTCTTTTTGTAATGGCAAAGAATTGCAAATTGAGGAGATGCCTATCAATTGGGGAATAACTGAACAAGTTGTGGTACATGATTGTAATGGAATACTATTGAACTATAAGAAATGACTAGCAACATGCTTTCAGAAAAACCTGGAAAGACTTATGCAAATTGATGCAAAGTGAAATGAGCAGAACCAGGACACTGTAACAGCAGTATTGCAAGAATGATCAACTTTGAATGACAGGTATTCTCAGCAATACAGTGATCCAAAACAATTCCAAACGGGGTAGCTAAGTGGCGCACTGGATAAAGTACTGGCCTTGGATTCAGGAGGACCTGAGTTCAAATCCAGCCTCAGACACTTGACACTAGCTGTGTGACCTTGGGCAAGTCACTTAACCCTCATTGCCCCACCAAAAACAAAACAAAACAAAACAAAAACAAAACAATTCCAAGGGACTTATGAAAAATTCTGTCCACTTTCAGAGAAAGAACTGATGGTGTCTGGGTGCAGGTTGAAGTATATTTTAACAATATTTCTTTATTATTCTTGTTTTTGTTGGTCTGCAACTTTTTTTGGCAACTTGGGTGATAAGAAAATTTTTTGCATGACTGTATAATCTATATCAAGTTACTTCCCTTCTCAAGAAGCAGAGAGAAGGAGGGAAAGAATTTGAAATTCAAAATTTAAAAAGCTAATGTTAAACTTTTTTGTTTACATGTTCTTGAGAAGAAATAAAATTAAAATTAAAAAAGAAAGAAGAAAGGAAAGAAATCATTAGTAGCTCTGGAGAGAGCAGTTTTGGTTGAATGATGAAATTGAATTCCAAACTATAAAAAGTTAAGAGAGTGAAAGGAAAGGAAATGGAGACAATTATTGTAGGCAGCCACCTCAAAAAGCTTAGCCACTTAAGAGATGTAATATATACGGAGATCAAGGGGAGGAGAAGGGGTTAAGCCTGGGAGGAGACATGGATCTGTTTGTAGGCAACAGGGAAGCATTCCGTAGATTGAGAGACACTAAAGATTACCAAGATTGGAGGAATGATAAAGGGAGCAAACTGCGGGAGAAGACCGGATGGAATGGGATCACTTATGCAGGTAGAGAGGTTTCCCTTGTAAGGAGAAGGACCGCTTATTCAAGTGAGACCGGTTGAAGAGGGAGGGCATAGCAGAAGGCATCTGAGTGATGTGAGATGAGGAGAAAGGGAGAAGAGGGACCTCTCTGTGAATGGTCTGAGTATTTTCAGTAAAATCTGAGGCAAAGCTCTCGGCTCAGAGGATAAGGAGAGGGGGTGTTGTGGTAGGTTTAAGGAGGGATGAAAAGATTCAGAAGAGCCATTGTGGAGAGTAGAACAGTGAATTGATCAGAGAAGTAAGAAAAAATTGCCTTGCTGCAGTGAAGACCCAGTCCAGATTATGAATCATGAACTTGTGGACCCAATTAATATGATTTCATTCATTTCTCCAGCTTTACTCAGCAGTGAAAGAATAGGAATGAAGGCGGTGGATACAGGGAGTAATCCAAGGCTGGAGTTTGGAAGGCTAAGATCTTTCTTGGGATAAAGGGGCACAGGACTTGAGAGAAGACATATAGTATAGTATAGAATGGAACTGATTCCCCAACGAGTCAAGATGGGGAAGGGAGAAGAGTATAGCCATAACAGGGGTGATGGCGTGGGAGAGAACTGAAGGGTGAAGGGATTGGAGGTGAAGTAAGGATGAAGAATATTTGGGGCTGCAAAACAGGGGAGGAGGAATGACAGCAGATTATTATTAGATAGAGAAACTTTAGAACTCATTAATATGGAGAGGGAACACTTACAGGTAATGGTAAGATCAAGGGCATCACCATCTCTGTATGGTTTTTATGGGGTTGGAGGGTTAGGGATATTGGGGTATTTGAGGGGATATCAATATGTATGTTGCAGTCCTCTAGCATGAGGGAAGGAGCTGAGGGGGAGAGAAAGACTGTGAACCAGGCACTGAACTGACAGAGGAAGGAGGGAGAGTGTCTGTAGACAGTAGCTACTATAATCTTGATTGGTAATAAAATGGATTGAATGAACCTCAGAGGAGGAAAGATTACTGAGTGATGGTGGTCAAGGGCAAGCCTGAGACTTTTTTTTTTTAGTGAGGCAATTGGGGTTAAGTGACTTGCCCAGGGTCATACAGCTAGTAAGTGTTAAATGTCTGAGGTCTGATTTGAACTCAGGTCCTCCTGACTCCAGGGCTGGTGCTCTATCCACTGTGCCAGCTAGCTGCCCCAAGCCTGAGACTTTTAAAGGAGAGCAAGGAGAAATCTAACTCCCCAACCAGGACCAGTGAGGTGGAATACAAGTAGGGATAGAAAGAGTAGCTTGGGAAGTTGTGTGGCAGTGGCAGGGCAAGAAAATGGATGGAGCAAGAAAGAAAAAGTTGTTTTTGGGGAGCAGGGCAATGAGGGTTAAGTGACTTGCCCAGGCACACAGCTAGTAGGTATCAAGTGTCTGAGGCCAAATTTGAACTCAGGTCCTCCTGAATCCAAGGCCAGTGCTCTTTCCACTGTGCCACCTGCTACCTAACTGCCCCCAAGAAAGGAAAAGTTTTGAGATAAAATCCATTTTGTTATCTATGGAGCAGGCATTCCAGAGAGCACAGCAGAAAGCTACACACAAGTTTGGCTAGTTCTAGATTGGAAGATTGAATTGAGGGGAATGGGAATGAGTGGTGGGTAGAGAACATTGGTTTGAACAATAGCAACCTGGGTTTCAGATACTTAATAAGTTGTGTGATGCCAATTAAACTCTTTGGAACTCAGTTCTTATCTTTAAAATGAGAAGGTTGGGGGCAGCTAGGTGGTGCAGTGGGTAGAGCACTGGCCCTCAGACACTTAACATTTACTAGCTGTGTGACCTTGGGCAAGTCACTTAACCCCAATTGCCTCACTAAAAAAACAAAACAAAACAAATAAAATGAGAAGGTTGGACTTAATCATTTCTAAGGTCCCTACTGGTTCCAGATCTGTGGTCCAATAGTGTGTCAGTATACTTGCTTTTCCATACCCCTACCCCCCCAACATTGACTATTTCCATCTTTTGTCATCTTTGTCAATTTGCCAAGTGAACTATAAAGAATGAACCCTCGTGGATAGAGCAACGGCCCTGGATTGAGGAGTAACTGAGTTCAAATCTGGCCTCAGACACTTAACACTTACTAGATGTGTGACCCTGGGCAAGTCACTTAACCCCAATTGCCCCACAAAAACCAAACCAAAAAACAAGACAAAACAAAACAAAAAAGAATTAACCCTCAAAGAGATTTTATTTTGTATTCCTTTTATTCATAGTGCTTTGGAATAGTCTTTCATGCTATTGTCAATAGTTCATAATTCTTCTTTTGAAAACTGTTCACAGGGGTGTAACGATTGGAATGACGCCACCTGCTGGATACTTACTGTAGAAGAGTTCTGCCCATGAAGCAAAGGTCTTTGAGGGCAAGACCAGGAGTCAGGAAGTGACGCGGGCTAGTGGGAGGAGGAAGGAAGAGACTGGCGCTCAGTCTCGGGCTCTTTCCTCTGGACTCTGGCGGAGAAGGGAGCTAGAAATGTGCTCTCCCTTTAATAGATAGGAATCTAGGCCTTTTTCTCTCTCTTTACCAAATTCTTATTCTCCTTAATAAATGCTTAAAAGTCTAACTCTTGCTAAAGCTTATAATTTATTGGCGACCACTCACTAGATATTTTAGACAGTTTAGCTAGAATTTTAGCCCTTAACAGATGGCTGACCACGAAGAGGAAAGCTGAACCTCACTTCTGATCTTCCGGTTGGGTAAGAAATTTTCCCTACCCTAACCCTTTAAATCTTAAGTACTGCTGAATTGCCTGGTGTTTTCCCTTTAAATTTTTTCAAATGGACCTTTTAGACTCCCTAATTATCCTATTTTTTATTTTAGTCTGTTTAACCAGACAAATGGGAGATAAGATCATGTTAATGCTTTGTTTTTGTGGATTTTCTATTTTTCTTTTTATTTTTGTTAAAAGAGCCAGCAACTTACTCACACAAGGAAATATCTCTCCCTCTCCCAACCATGCTTTTTCAGAGAAACCTGAAGAGATTCCTGCAGCTTTTCCCAGTTCTAACACTAATTGTTGCTCTAATTTTGCATGCCTGGAGGCAATGACCCACCCTCTAGAAGCTTTTAATCCCCTAGCACCTGGAGGCAAAGTGGGGGAAGAGGAATCCAGGCCTGAGTTCAAAATCAAGTCTGATTCAAATTGCGCTGGTCCCTCCCCTCCTCTCCAAACCCCACCCTCTACTCCTCCCATGGCCAAGCCCATTGCTTCCCCTGCCTGGGAAGTCCAGAGAACTGATGCGCATGCTCAACTTTCTCTAACTACATTTGCAGCTTCAGGCTCAGCTCTTCCCCAGCCTGGCTGTGCTTCTGAGACAACCTTAGAAAACCCTTTAAATTCCAGATATGCTTGTTTTGTTCATAATTTTGCTAACCTGCTTTTGTCTTTAATTAGTAATCTTATAAAGCATTTGTATGGTGAAAAGACTGACAGACAATATAGAGGGGTTAAAGAAGAAAAACTTAAGCTGAATAAGAATGACAATCATCACCATAGTTCAAGACTCCGCTTCTTTTGCCATGGAAGTATATATATTTTACAGAAATGTAGAAGTAAGAAGCAAGGTATTGATATGAGTATTGGGGATTTTAGATATCGGAATCAAAAGTGTTCTAAATTCACTCAGATTATTAATAGCAAAGGTCTTTGAGGGCAAGACCAGGAGTCAGGAAGTGACGCGGGCTAGTGGGAGGAGGAAGGAAGAGACTGGCGCTCAGTCTCGGGCTCTTTCCTCTGGACTCTGGCGGAGAAGGGAGCTAGAAATGTGCTCTCCCTTTAATAGATAGGAATCTAGGCCTTTTTCTCTCTCTTTACCAAATTCTTATTCTCCTTAATAAATGCTTAAAAGTCTAACTCTTGCTAAAGCTTATAATTTATTGGCGACCACTCATTAGATATTTTAGACAGTTTAGCTAGAATTTTAGCCCTTAACAGAGGGCAGCTAGGCGATGCAATGAATAAAGCACCTGCCCTGGATTCATGAAGACCTGAGTTCAAATCCGACCTCAAACACTTGATACTTATCAGCTGTGTGACCCTGGGCAAGTCACTTAACCCCCCTTGTCCCGTAAAAAACCACAGAACAAAAAAACTCTGTTCATATCCATTGACCATTTATTTATTAAAGATCTTGTTTTTAAATAGTTGTGTTAATTGCCTACATGTCTTGGACTTTTTTCAGAGATATTTGACACAATTCTTTCCCAGCTGACAATTTTTCATTTTGTCCTTAGCTGCATTGCTTTTGTTTATGCAGAAACTTGAATTTTATGTAATTGAAGTTGACTATTTTTTCTTTTATAATCTCTTCTAGTACTTTTTTGTTTAAAAATGCTCTAGCCATAGTTGTGAAACTTATCCCACCCTCCCTCTAATTGTTTTGGGAGATTAGTTTCTGATAAAGATAAAAGCTGGATCGCAGTTGAATAGCTCTATTTTCTCACTGTTATCTTTTAATTACACCATTTGCCCTAAGCCAAGGGCAATCCCTTCCTTATTCTTTTTCTTTACCATAGTATTTTTTATCAGCCTTAACTCATTCTGGGTTTTATTGTCCTAATGCTCTCTTTTATATTTGTATATCACTCTATTATTGTATTCCTTATTATTTTTGTCTGTGCAACCCACCTTCCATTTTTCCTACATAGTCTTTTAAAATCAGAGCTCATTGAAGAATTCCCCACCTTGTTTTCTTTAAATTTCTTTCTGTTTTTCCTCATTCAGGTCATCTATGATCCTGTTGCCGGCATTTGACGGTTGAGAGCCTCTCATCCTTCTTGAGTCATCATTTTTACTTGTACCAGGGATCTCATTGGGTTTTTTGGAATTTGTTTTTCCGAAATCTTAGCCACATGTGAATATATTGAGTTTCCTTCCTTGGACACTCTGAACTCTTAAGAAAATGAAATCAGTTTCTACCAAGGCTCCTGTTGAATTAATGTTACCCATCAGTTTTTCCCTATATATTGTAGGCCAGGTCTGACTCAGGCCAGTTTGCTGGTACATGTATGAGACTGGAATGATATGAGAAATTTGTAGATCATTTCACATAAGAAGCAACACCTGCCTCAGAGCTGATTCCATCAATGGCCTCTGGCATTCACTGGTTGGGTGCCCAGAGAGATGGTTGCTATTGCTCTCAGAATTCTAGGGGCAACCCTGTAGGTGGTTCTCTTCCTAACCTATAGGTCATGAATGTGAGTCACCTTAACAATCATCCAGTAGACAGTTATTTAGCTAAGGCATTTACTTAACTGGCAATAGCAAGAACAGTTGTTACAAAGCATTTCTTCTATACCCTCCCACACATATACAAAGAATGGGGGGCAGGGCAGAGTGTGCATAAACTACAAACATAAGGAAAAAAAAAGACCACCCTTGCCCTCTGCAAGTTTATATTCTGAAGGGGAAAGATGGCAAATAAAAGGGAGCTGAAAAGTTTAGCGGCTAAACTGGGGGCAGGGGAGAGGTTGGCATGGAGAAATTCAGAGACTAAGTAGTAGGGGGTGGGGGTGGGGAGTGAAGGAATGAGCATTATTGACCTGCTTTAGCACATTCTTAAAATGGAGGGTCTGAGAAGAAGGAACTCATCAATTGTACATGGGAGCTATAGGGATAGAGGGATTTTTTTAGGGTGAGGAGGGAAGAGGAAGAAAATTAATATTTATATAGTGCTTATTGTGTGCCAGGCAGTTTTACAAATATGATCTCATTTGATCCTCACAACAATCCTGCTGGGTAGGTGCTATTTCCCCCATTTCACAATTGAGGAAACTGAGGCAGACAGAGGTTAAGTGACTTGCCCAGGGTCACATAGCTAGTAAGTATCTGAGGCTATATTTGAACTCAGGTCTCTGTTACTCCAGGCCCAGTGCTCTTTCTACTGTGGCATTGAAGAGGCATCTCCCAAGGTAAGAGGGCAACAGGATCATGCAGAGGTCTGAAGAGTCCCAAGCAAAGCCAGGAGAAGAATGAAGGAGTGGGCATGGTTGTTAGGGGCACTTCCTCAAAATGGAGGTTCTGGGAGGAAATTCAATGGGGGTCCACAAGGGTGGAGAAGGGGGATGATGGGGCATGGGGGGAAGTGGAGAGTCAAGGTCAGAGGCAGGGGAGAAGGAGAAGAGTGAGAAATAGGTCATGGCAGCAAAGGCAACCCAACTTGCTTCCTCCTTGGAGGGGACTCTCAAACGTCATGGAATGGCCTGGGTTCAGTGATGAAGTCTCTTGCTCCTCTCTGGGCATAGGGCTACATTAAGGTGAGCCAAACTCCCCTGTAGGCTGGGTGGTCTAAGCTGGTTTAAGTCACTTGGCCACTGGGTGGCTTCTTCTCTATTGGTCCAGGAAGGGCTGCTCTGCCCCAGAGCAGTTGCTGCTGGACTAGGCTGGGCAGGTAGCTTGGCAAATGGCTCTTCTTGGGGGAGCTGATCCATCAGCATTTATTAGGCACCTACTAGGTGCTGGCACTGTGCAGCCAGCAGTCTATGCTGGATGAGTGAATCTGTTGGACTCCCTGATTGGCAGCTGTAGACATGACCTTCCCTCATTGGTTTGGCTGGTGATGCTTCATTCTCTTTAATTGGAGGGTGACAGCAAGCTCTTTCGGTTGGATGGCATTAACCTGGAAATTAAGGAAATAATCGATATAGGAGAAATAAGGTCTTTAATCAGAGGAACTATAGCTCATAGTATCACAAAGCTTGGAAGCTAGGAATACCCAAAGATGGTGTGGGAAATGTGGGGCTCCCCCTCAAAAATTGAAAGTGCTAATATCCACAAATGGGGGCTAGGCTCCTCCCAGTCTAAAAAGGGGCTGCCTCCCCCCCCCTCCCCAGGGAGACCCAAGGCTGTCATGACCAAGGCTGGTCATGTCGGGGAGGAGTTTAGAGGGCTGTCTGTGTGTCGCCTCCCCCCACTTTGTTCTGATTGTCTAGTTTTTGTCGCCAGTGTCTTGGCACACAAATTGTAACTGGGGAAGAAGGGAGGGGCCGGCCGTGTTAAAGGGTAAAAGGGCTCAGGGGCCCAACATTTCGATGGCATTCCATTAGGGAACGGGCCCATTCTCCAGAGAGTATAAATAAAGGCCTTTGATACTTCTCCAAACCTGAGTCCCAGAAATTTTTAAATGGGGTTTCTCACAGATGGGAACTGAGGACTGGGTTTTTATGGGGTAACAGAACAAAAGGGAACCAAAGACTGCTCCAGTCTTGTACAACTACGTAATGTAAATGAACCTTTGACAAAAGACACTATAGAACTGCTCTATAGAAGTGACTAACCAAATAGAAACTACTCAGTGTAGGTGGATCCTTTTATATAATAACAAAGTTCAGGTGGGGAATCATTGGGAGGGGATAGTTTTCTTGGGGGAGATCCATAAGTCAATCAAGAGTCTGGAATTGACAAAGACTGGTCAGTCCCAGGCAATTCATTTATCGGGGAAGGGGGGAACTGGGTGGGGAATCAGTTCTCAGTAAATTTTTTAGTTCTCAATAGCTACTCTTTTCTCTGAGGCTTGACCCTTAGCCTAGGATTGACTGGGTCCTCCCTTCTCCGCCTCCCTCTGAACTTTTGTTCTGAAGTTAGGCTTCTTTAGACAGAAGGTACGAGATGTCTGTCCTTCAGTCATGCCTGATTCTTCTTGACCCCATCTGGGGTTTTCTTGGCAAAGATCCTAGAGAGGTTTGCCATTTCCTCCTCTACCTTATTTTATAGATGAGTGGAAATGGAAGGAGAAGACCAGGAGGAGACGACCAATGTAGAGATTTCTAAAACCAGAAAATGTTAGAAAACAAGAATCTGAACTCCAGGAAACTATCAAACGAAAATAGAATCTACACATAGGTAGTTGTAGTGCTTTTTCTTTTTCTTTTTTTGCAGGGCAATGAGGGTTAAGTGACTTGCCCAGAGTCATACAGCTTGTAAGCATCAAGTGTCTGAGGTCACATTTGAACTCAGGTCCTCCTGAATCCAGGGCTGGTGCTTTATCCACTGTGCCACCTAGCTGCCCCCATAGTGCTTTTTCTATAACATATTACTTTCTCTGTAACAACCTTGTGAAATATGTATTTATATAATATATAACATATATGCATATATCATTCCCCATTTATAGGTGCAAATATAACGCACATATGTACATATGTTGTTCTCCATTTTCTAGATGTGAATATATCATGTATATATATATATATAGATGATTTTTCCTATTTTATAGATACAAATATAACAGGTATATGTGTTACTCCTCATTTTACAGATGAGAATATACATATGTATGCTATTCCCTACTTTATAGATTAGAACATAACATAAGCATGTAGATGTATATGCTGTCCCCATTCTACAGACAAGAATATGACATATATATGTATGCTATTACCCATTTTTACAGATGAAAAACTGGGTCTTATAGAAATTCAGTGACAGTGTTAGAAGGGGAATTTGAACCAGTATCTCCTAACAATTAGATCACAGTGTGGCATGCCCATAGATACCTATTAAATAAATGAATGAATTATTAATGAATAGGTCAATTAATATTTATTAGGCACCTACTATTTGCCGGCACTGTGCTAAGCTCTGGGAATACAAAAAAGAGGTAAAAGACAGTCCCTCCTCTCAGGGAGTTTACAGTTTAATGGGGGAGACAACATGCAAACAAATATATACAAACAAGCTCTAGACAAGATGAAAAGGATCAATGTTTTTTTAAGATGCCTAGTGGTTCCATAGTCTACTAGAGAAGTTTGCTTCTTATCCCTAAGCCCAAGCTCAATGTGGCCCAATTTTCTGTACCCTCTGAGTCACTCTGCAAGGCGAACTCTTCAGGGGGCATTTAGTCGTTAACACTCATCCATGAAATGATAGATCCCGTGCCTCCCAATCCAATAAGCACCCTGAGTCTATCGAGGTCCTCTTGTAGACAGCAGATTTTTGCTTCAAAGGACAAAGGTGCAGCCCTGTATCACTAATAAGAACCAATCTGTGAATTCTGCAAGGAAGAAAAAAAAATCAGTCTGATCGGGAAAGGGAAAACCCAGGATGGATGTCCCTCTCTCTAGAGAGTATAATAAAACACCTGCCTTCTAGCATGCAGGCTTCCCAGATAGCTCAGGGCACAGAAGTGGGGAGTGGGGGTGGGGGTTGTGGAGGGTGGGGGTGGGCTGGAAAAACAACATGTCTTTGGCAAGCAGAAAAGCATTAAGTAATATATTTGTGCAACCCAGGAAAGCTGAACTAGGCGGCTTGCTGGGCAGAAAGACTGCTCTGATTGGCTGATGATAATCTATTAAAGGGTAGCCTTTTCTCACTAAACTTAAGAAATGTGGGAGAAATGACAAGAACCAGAGGAGAGGAAAAGAGAGGGGAGGGAAGGAGAATCTTTGGCAGCAGCTGATTTGTGAGGGAGCTGACTCTCCTTCCAACAGAAACCTGAAATGTGTCTCCTTAGTGACTAAAATCCTGGGCAGGGATGAAGTAATTAGGAGCCCACAGGTGGCTTACATATATCTTTTTTTTCCAGTTGAAGGTCAGGACGTTGGAAGCAAAAAGAAGACTGGGGAGTGGACAGCTGGCTACATGCATGTTTTTGAAGAAGCGCTTTTGTTTTTCCTGAATCTTGGTTTATGGAACCAGAGGGATGAACTGTTGGCTCGGAACAGAGAGTATCTTTAAAGCCCCACAGACACACTGGATCATTATTTCTTGAGTGTCTTCCATTTGCAAAGTGAATAGTGGAGAAAGTAAAATCTACATAAACCAGTAAACACTCCCTTTCCCATTTAGCAGCTTCAACAAGTAACTGAGGGCCTGGCTAGACCTGCTAACATTGTATGACCAGAAGGCAGGTTAGCTGTTTGGGTGGGCTGCGGGCTAGGGTGGCGGATGGCCCTCTGATCTCAGCTGGTTTTTGAGTGAGGCGTTCTTTCACCATTAGCATCTTGTAGTGCTTTAGGCTTTGGTTTCTGGGGCTCAAACTGGGATTGTAACAACCAGAGATCTGAGAAGTTGTTAGAGCGAGATTATATTTGCAGATAGATAGTTCTTTAGGGAGAAAGAGGCCTTGCTTGAATAAAAATGAATCTGAATAGGAAAAGGAATGGGAAATAAGCAAGATTATTTCCTTTTTAAAAAGCCTTTCAATTTTGAGTGTTTGATCAATCGGATGGTTAAAATCCTCTGGAGCTTGGAGTCTGACGCCGCTCCTTGTTGTGTTGTTGTGTTGTTGTGTGCTCAGCTCGGGGTCTGGAGCCAGAAGACCTGCTTCCTGCCTCTCTGACGCTGGGGAAGTCACAGTCTCTCTTGGCCTCTTCCTCATCCAGCTCCAGCTTCCTCGTTGGTGACAGGAGATGGTTGAAATGAGGATCTGGGTTCCAGTCCTGCCCCTGCTAGTGACCAACTGTGTGACTGACCCTCTGTTTCCTTGCCTTTGAAAGGAGGAAGGTAGGGGCAGCTAGGTGGCGCAGAGGATAAGCACTGGCCCTGGATTCAGGAGGACCTGAGTTCAAATCCGACCTCAGACACTTAACACTTACTAGCTGTGTGACCCTGGGCAAGTCACTAATTGCAAGTCCCAATTGCCTCACTAAAAAAAGAAAAAAAAAAGGAGGAAGGTAACAACTCAACATTGAGCACCTATTGTGTGCCAGATACTGTTCCTAGCACTTTATGGATCTGATCTCATTTGATTCTCAAAACAACCCTGGGAAATAGGTGCTGTTATTACCCCCATTTTACAGTGGAGGAAACTGAGGCAGGCAGAGGTTAAGTGACTTGCCCAGGGTCACACAATTAGAAATATCAGAAGCAGGATTAAAACAAGAGAGCTTTGAAGGTCTCTTCCAGTTCTAAATCTATTAGCCTATGTTTCCTGCATGTATATATTAAATAATTTCTATTAAATCACACTCACACACACACACACACACACACACACACACACACACACACACACACAATTTTTTCCTAATGGTCTCATTTCTCCAGCATCAAGTGATATCGCCCACTCTGCCCCCTTGATTTTCAGCAATGTGAGAGGGCAGTGAGGGGTGGGTCCAGCCTTCCTCCTGGGGGAAGTGCTCAGGTGCCTCTGGCTTAATTTGAGGGTCCCTGGCAGGCTCTGCTGCTCCTATATTATTACAGGTTAGGAAGCAGGATGTTGGACTGTGTCAGGAGGCCCAGGTTCAAATTCCACATCTGCATCTGACTAGCAGCATGACCTTAGTCTAGTGATTTCATCTCCCTGATATTCAGTCCCCTCATTTGTGAAGCTACTTTCAATAAACTTTTTTTTTTTTTGGCAGGGCAATGGGGGTTAAGTGACTTGCCCAGGGTCACACAGCTAGCGTCAAGTGTCCGAGGCCAGATTTGAACTCAGGTCCTCCTGAATTCAGGACCAGTGCTTTATCCACTGCCACCTAGCTGCCCCTTCAATAAACATTTTAAAAAACAACAACAAAAAACAACCAAACAACCAAACAACCACTTGCTGTTTACAAAGCATTGTACTAGGCCCTGAGGAAAGAAGCAAAATTTAGTTAAGACCTGGGCCCTGCCCTCTTGGTGCTTAGAGTCTGTTACAAGGATGAGATGCTAATGTGGATGACCATAAGATTAGGTACTGGACCTTTGGTTTCATTAATAGAGGGAACTCCTAGGTGAGGAAAATCCCTTCATCCATGCAGGTTGGCACCTCTTCTGCAACCTTTAGCCTTAGAGAGTTGCCCAGAGCACTGAGAGGCTAATTAACCTGCCTAGGATCACCCATCTGGGATGCGCCAAAGGTGGGACTTGAAACCAGGTGTTCTGGCTCTAAGGCCGGTTCTGTCTCCACTATGAAATAAAAGGCAATGATAGATAAATTCAACACACGGCTCAGCAATGGTAGATAAACTGAGCACAATAAATGGATCAAAAATACTCATTTTTCCAGCTATCTATAAACACTCAACAGGAAAGCCTTATCCAGTGACCAAGGGGACTTTTCTTTTTCTCCTTCAGCCTCGTTTTTATATTACATACATTAACTGCTTACTCCCTCTGCATGACAGGTCTCTCATAATGAAGTTAAACTCATAATACAGGGGCCTCATCTGACAGCTCATCCACAGTTCACATCTGAAGCACTTCCCCTTCTTCCCCTCCTCTCTAACAGAAACTCATCTTCTCTCCCTGCTGTCATACTGCTGGCTGAACCAAGTTGCAGCCAACTTGACATTCTGATAATAAGCCCAGACAGAAGACCAAAGGTCATTGCAGCAAGAAGAAGGCTAGTTCCCTGGTCCTCCTTGGAGAGGCCAATAAAGGACCTGGAAGGAAATGATTTTATCCTGCATCCAAAGACAATCAGAAGCCTCATTTCACAGGATGGCTGGTTCTCTGGTATTACAGGGCTCATGACAGGGGTTTTTGCAAAAAGACCACCATGAAAATAATTGCAGCTTTTGATCAACAACTGCCACAAAGGAGGAAGATATAGAGAAGTTGGGAACAAGGTGGTGATCGTGCATGAGCAGCATTCCCTCTCTTACCCCAGCCCTCATCTGCAAAATGGGAATTATAGTCCTCAGTGAGGTCCAGGAGCAAGTGACCTGAAAAAAAGTCCAGTGGCTTTGACAGAGAAACACAGCATTCCATTTGATTCAATCAGCACCTACTTGTCCCAGAATCTCAGAGGTCACATAATCCAACTCCGTACACGCACAATGATCGCCTTTGCAACCTCCTAACACATGATCAGCCTTTCTCAAAGATGTCTAGTGAGGGAGAAAACCCCGCTTTTGGACAGGTCTAATTATTAGCTAGGTTTTTTTTTTCTTTCTTATATCCTGCTAAGGATTTGCATTCATTTCAGTGACTGTCTGCCGAATGCCAGCTACCAACTCTGTCAGTCTCTATCACTCACCTACTTCTCTGCTTCATTCTCTCATTCTTCTAGTCAATCAAACAAGAAACATTGATTAGTGCTTACTATGTGTCAGACACGAGGCCACCCACTGGGGATACAAATGAAAGAATTCCTGCCCTGGAAGGGCTTCTGCTCTACAGAAGGAGATAACTTGTACACATATAAGTTTATGCAAAATGAACGAAAGGTCATTTGTGTGGGGTCACATTGTAAGCTGAGGAGATTCCGAAAGACTTCATGGAGGAGGTGGTATTTGACTGAAGCTCACTGAATTCCCATCCCCAGACCCATGAACGGGCTGAGGCAGACCAGAGCTCATCGCTTCCAGCCTTGGCCTATTTTGTATACGTCCTAAACTCTTTCCCCCCTTATTCCCAGCCTTTCTCTACAGACTTCCAGCAGTTATGCCAAACAACTTCCTTGGTGAAACCCTAGAGTGTCCCAGCCGCCTGGCACCTGCAGCCCCTCCCGCTCTGCCCAAAGAAGCCTGAATCCAGCCCCGTCTTTGGGCTTCCCAGCACTTGCTGCTGCGTGGAAGGAACCCCCAGCTGTACTTCCTTGCCCTGACTGGAGATCTTCATTTTGGTTGTGTTGGGCTGCTTTCCCATCAATTCAGGTTGACACCGAGCACCGAAGGGAACTAAGAATTCTTAGAGGTGAAGGTGAGGAAGAAGGGTACAGCAAGGAGAGGTGACAACCTGAAACAAGCTGGGTGATGAAGTGTTGTGTGTAAGGACAGGTTGGCTAGAGGGATTCTGCCATGGACACCCGAGGGTGGGTTGGGGCCCTGTCCTGAAGGGCTTTCTACACCCAATAGAGTGGTTTGTATTTTACCCTGGAGGTAATAGAGAGCCCCTGGAGTTTAATGAGCAGGGGTGTAACAAGGTCACATCTATGCTTTAAAGTTTTTGCTTCGGCAGCAAAGTGGAGGATGGATGAGATAAGGGAGAGACAGAGTAAGTACTCTGCATATCCTGGCTCTGATAGGAGGTATAGAATCTCAGTTAAATAAATAACAACTGGGGGCAGTTTGGTGGTGAAGTGGATAAAGCACCAGCCCTGGGTTCAGGAGGACCTGAGTTCAAATCTGGCCTCAGACACTTAACACTTACTAGCTGTGTGACCCTGGGCAAGTCACTTAACCCTCATTGCCACCCCCCCCCCCAAAAAAAAAAACAACCAAAAACCTTAGGTCTCTTTGAAAAATAAAAACTGGGGCAGCTAGGTGGTACAGTGGATAGAGCACCGGCCCTGGAGTCAGGAATACCTGAGTTGAAATCCGGCCTCAGACACTTAACACTTACTAGCTGTGTGACCCTGGGCAAGTCACTTAACCCCAATTGCCTCACTAAAAAAAAAAAAAAAGAAAAACCTGGAAATTTCTCATTTGGCTTGATTGAGACCAGCTGGAAAGTGAGTGGCTTTGCACTTTCTTGGTGATTAGTGAAAGAGAATGTTATTCATGAATAGGCTAAAATCCACTAGTGGGGTACGGGGAGTGACTGCCTCTTTGGTTAAATGCTTTCCAAAGAAGTTTGGGGGAATTGGGTGTATGCAGATTGCCTGTTGACCAGGAGGGTGCCCTCCTTGAGGTAAATATTAGGACCAGGGGGACCACTGCTACCTAGATCAGGAGATGTTGACTTTTCTTGTGTCCTGGACCCCTTGGGTAGTCTGGTGAACACTATGAACTTCTCAGACACCTATTTTTACATTCATAAAATAAAACACAAAGGATTACAAAGGAAGCCAATTATACTGAAAGACAGCTTATTGTTGAATTTAGTCCTGCCTTTTTGGCAAAGATATTGGAGTGGTTTGCCATTCCCTTCCCCAGACCATTTTACAGATGAGGAAATTGAGGCAACCAGGGTTAAGTGATCTGCCCAGTGTCACACAGCTAGGAAGTATCTGAGGTCAGATTTGGACTCAGGGAAATTAGTCTTCCTGATTCCAGGCTCAAACTAGGTGGTACAGTGGATAGAGCACTGGGCTTGGAGTCAGAAGATTCATCTTGCTGATTTCAAATCTGGCTTCAGACAGATCTGAACTAAGGTCCTCCTGACTCCAGGGTCAGCATTCTATCCACTGTGCCACCCAGCAGCCCTGAGAGATAGTTATCAAGATATTAAAAATTCACAGATCCCCTGAAATCTATCCAAGGGGTTTCTTGGGAGGAGAGGGTGGGGAAGGGAAGAGGAAAGGCCTATGGATTCAATAAAAACCCTGTCTTACTGGATCCAGTTTATTTATATTACAAATGTGGCCCAGGAAGATAAGTGACTTGCCCAAAGTCACACAGCATATTAGCCAAGACTCGAAGTCAGTTTTCTTTGGCTCCTAGTTGAATGCTTTTTCCACTATAACATACTTTTTTAAAAAGAATTTTATTTTCCAGGGGCAGCTAGGTGGTGCAGTGGATAAAGCACCGGCCCTGGATTCAGGAGTACCTGAGTTCAAATCAGGCCTGAGACACTTGACACTTACTAGCTGTGTGACCCTGGGCAAGTCACTTAATCCCCATTTCCTGGCCAAAAAAAAAAAGAATTTTATTTTCCAAGATATATTTAAAAACAAATTTTGACATCAAATTTTTAAAACCTTTGTGTTCCAGGGCAGCTAGGTGGCGCAGTGGATAGAGCACCGGCTCTGGAGTCAGGAGGACCCGAGTTCAAATCTGGCCTCAGACACTTGACACTTACTAGCTGTGTGACCCTGGGCAAGTCACTTAACCCCTATTGCCTCACCAAAAAAAACCCACAAAACCCAAAAAACAAAACAAACAAAAAAACCCCTTTGTGTTCCAACTTCTCTTCCTCCCTCCCTTCCCACTCCCCCCCCCCCAAGAACTCAAGCAATTTAATATAAGTTATACATGAGTAGTCATGGAAAACATCCCCACATTAGTTACGTTGTGAGAAAAAACAGTCAAAAAATAAAGCTTCAGATTAAGGAATTGTCAAAGAAAAAAAATTTTTTTTAAATGTGTTTCAATCTGTTTTCAGATACCATCAGTTCTTTCTCTGTAGATGGATTGCAATTTTCATAAATCCTTCAGGGTTATATTGGATCATTGCCTTGCTGAAAATAATCACATGCTTCCCAGCAGATCATCTTAAACTATTACTGTTATTTTGTATACAGCACATTTCACTCTGCTTCAGTTCATGTAGGTCTTTCCAGGCTTTTCTGATAGCATCCTGTTCATCGTAACTTTTATATGACATTTTCTTCACAATAGCCCAGCAAAGTATGTACCATACATTTTGCCATTATAGTCAATCATCATGACTATTTCCCTCCATCCTATTCCCTTCCCATGATATTTACTCTATTTTCTATCTTCTTTTTCCCTATTCCTCCTCAAAAGTGTTTTACTTCTGACTGCCCCCTCCCCTGCTCTGCCCTCCCTTCTTTCACCCTTCCCTCCTTATCCTTTTCCCAATCTACTTTCCTGTAGGGTTAAATAGATTACTCCTCCCAATTGGGTTGAATGTTATTCTCCTCTTGAGCCCACTCTGATGAGATTAAGGTCTTTGAGCTAAATTTTTTTCCTACCTCCCTCCTCAACCTTCCCTATGAAATCAAGCAATTCAAAATGTCATACTTGTGAAATTATGCAGAACATCTTTACCTTCCTTGAAACTGTTTTGCTTTTTACTGCTCCCCTAATCTTCCCTTCCCTCCTTCCCCTCTTCCCCCCCCCCCCATCTCCTTCCCCTCCCACTTTCCCTCAGGGCAAAAATATATCGCTATACCCACTTGAGTATATATGATATTCCCTCTTTGAGCCAATTCTGATGATAGTAAGGTTCGCTCACTCCCCCACTCCTTCCCCCTCTTTCCCTCCCCTCCATAAGCTTTTTTCTTGTTTCCTTCATGTGAACTACCTCTCCCCAGTCCACCTTTCCCCTTCCCATTCACCCAGTCTATTCTTCCTACCCCTCAACCCTATTTTAAAGATGTCATCAGAGGCAGTTCAAATCTGGCCTCAGACACTTCAAACTTACTATCTGTGTGACCCTGGGCAAGTCACTTAACCCTCATTGTCCTGCTCCCCCCAAAAAAATTTAAAAAGAAGTCATGGGTTAGCTAGGTGGCATAGTGGACAAAGCGCCAGCCCTGGACCCAGGAGGCCCCAAACCCAAATCTGGCCCCAGACATAAGAGACCCCACCCTGTTTGCCCCACAAAGAACAAAACATAAATGCTTTACATAAATGCTAATATCATCCCTTCATATTCAGTTCAGACTTGTGTCCTCTGTGAATTCCTTACTGAGAAAGTTCTTATGAGTTCGAAGTATTATCTTCCCATGTAGGAATGTAAACCATTTAATCTTTTAATATCCCTCATGGTTTCTTTTTCCTGTTTACCTTTTTATGCTTCTCTAGGATCTTGTATTTGAAAGTTAAATTTTCTATTCAGTTCAGGTCTTTTCATCACAAATGCCTGAAAGTCCTCTTTCTTATTGAAATCCCATTTTTTCCTCCTAAAGATTATAATAAGTTTTGCTGGGTATATGATTCTTGGCTGTAGTCCCAGTTCCTTTGCCCTCTGGAATATCATATTCCATGCCCTCTGGTCCTTTAATGTAGATGCTGCTAGATCTTGTTTTATCCTTATGGCTCCACAGTATTCGAATTCCTTTTTTCTAGCTGCTTGCAGTATTTTCTCCTTGACCTGGGAGCTCTGGAGTTTGACTATAATATTCCTGGAGGTTTTCCTTTTGGGATCTCTTTCAGGAGGTGATCGGTGGATTCTTTCAATTTCTATTTTGCCTTCTGTTTCTAGAATATCAGAGCAATTTTCCCTGACAATCTCATGAAAGATGCTGTCTAAACTAAATTTTGGTAATGGTCTTCAGGTAGTCCAATGATTTTCAAATTATCTCTCCTGGATCTGTTTTCCAAGTCGGTTGTTTTCCAAGGAGATATTGCCCTCTTTTTTTTTATTCATTTAGATTTGCTTTACTGTGTCTTGGTTTTTCATAAATTCACTAGCTTCCATTCGTTCAATCCTAGTTCTTAGGCAATAATTTTCATCAGACAGCTTTTTTTTTTTTTGTGAGACAATTGGGGTTAAGTGACTTACCCAGGATCACACAGCTAGTAAGTGTCAAGTGTCTGAGGCTAGATTTGAACTCAGGTCCTCCTGACTCCAGGGCCAGTGCTCTATCTAGTCAGTGCTGCCACCTAGTTGCCCCCATCAGACAGCTTTTTTTTGTTTGTTTGTTTTTCTTTTGTAGGGCTATGGGGGTTAAGTTACTTGCCCAGGGTCACACAGCTAGTAAGTGTCAAGTGTCTGAGGCCGGATTTGAACTCAGGTACTCCTGAATCCAGGGCCGGTGCTTTATCCACTATGCCACCTAGCTGCCCCTTATCAGACAGCTTTTTAATCTCCTTTTCCATTTGGCTTTTCAAACCGTTGACTTTTTTCTTATAACTCTCCTGCATTTCTCTCATTTCTCTTTCCATTCTTTCCTCCACCTCTCTAAATCTTTCTTCTATCTCTCCTACTTTCTCTTCAAAGTCCCTTTTGAGAGCTTCCATGGCCTGAGACCAGTTCATATTTTTCTTGGAAGCTTTGGATGTAGGGACCCTGAGGTTGTTATCCTCTTCTGAGGGTACACCTTGATCTTCCTTGTCACTGAAGAAACTTTCTATTGTTCTCAACTTTCCTTGCTTGCTCATCTTGCCATTTTTTACTTGACTATGGGGCCCTATTTCCAAACTACACTGTCCCAAGCTTCAGAGGGTCCCAGGTGTTTTGGTTTGAGGGAAGGCAGGTTTTTCTCTCACCTGGCCTGTTCTCTGGTCTGAAGGTAATCTCAAGTCAACTTGCTAGTTAACCAGCCAGCAGAGTGCTGATGTGGTTCTTAGCTTCGACAAACCTGTGCCCCTCCCCCACCTGGATCTCCCTCTGTTCAGGATTTTTTTCTGGTTCCCTGCTGGGGTGTAATAGCTGAATTCCTCCTTAGGTCCCACAGACACCCCAGCACTTTCCCCTTGGTCAGTCGTTCAGCCCTCTCACCCAACAGTAAGCTGGTAAGTTCCTATTGTGCTGCATGTCTGGGTTCTGTGTCGGCGTGATCTCAGGGTTGGACTCTTTTCGTAGCCTAGTATGGCCCCCTTTAATCTGGAAAATAATCTCAGCCCATCTTTTTATGGGTTTTGCCTCTCCAGGGTTTGTTTTATTGCTGTTTTGGGGGCAATTGAGTTAGGAGCTCTGAGCATTAAATGTCTTTCCTCTACCATCTTGACTCTGCCCCTCCAATGTACTTTTTTTTTTTTAAGTGAGGCAATTGGGGTTAAGTGACTTGCCCAGGGTCACACAGCTAGTAAGTGTTAAGTGTCTGAGGCCAGATTTGAACTCAGGTACTCCTGACTCCAGGGTCGGTGCTCTATCTACTGCACCATCTAGCTGCCCCTCCAACATACTTTTTAAACTATGATTTTTCATTAGGTATTAATTTTGTTTGGTTGTTGTCCTTCATTCCCAAAGAAGACCAGTCATTTTTCTGAGTTCAAATCTGGACTCAGACATTTACCAGCTGTGTGACCCTGGGCAAGTCATTCGAACCTGATTGCTTCCCCCCCAAAAAGGAATAATTGAAAAATCAATGAATTTTTTAGGTATTAATTTTATATTTTATACATTCATGAGGTGGTGGGTTTTTTCCTTTTTTTTTTTTTTCAGGGCAATGAGGGTTAAGTGACTTGCCTGGGGCCACACAGCTAATAAGTGTCAAATGTCTGAGATCAAATTTGAACTCAGGTCCTCTTGAATCCAGGGCTGGTGCTTTATCCACTGTGCCACCTAGCTGCCCCATACATATTGTCAATCAGTAAGTGAGCATTTATTAAGTGCCACTATTTGCCAGACATTATGCTAAGCACTGAATGTATACTGCTTGAGGGGAGGAAGTTTCATGCTTTTATATTTTTATCCCCAGAACCTGGCACAAAGCTTAATTAAAGCTCTTCATTCATTCATTCATTCATTCATTCATTCATTCATTCATTCATTCATTTGTTCATTCATTCATTCATTTGTTCATTCATTCATTCATTTGTTCATTCATTCATTCCTAACAATGCCCATTTTGGATTTTGGCCAGATATTGTTACCATCCAAAGATATTTCCGATGACCATGTTGTAGTATTTACATATGTCTCTTTATCTCTTCATTCTTTACTCTGCATCCCTTCAAACAAGCTCTTTCTTTTAGTTTTTCACATTCTTTGTTTCTTATGTTCAATAACATTCACTTGGCTTGGCCATTACCCAATAACTGGCACACAGTTAATTTCCAACATTTTCATTGCTAATAGTGCTGCAGAAAGAGCTGCTGCGAATATTTTTGCACAGAGAGGTATTTTCCTGCTGACAATGATCTCTTTTGGAGTATAAACCAATCATGGGATGGCTGGATCGAAGGGTATCAACAATTTTATAACTTTTCTTACACAGTTCCATGTTGCTTTCCAGAATGGTTGGATCAGTTCCCAGCCCCACCAGCAGAGGACTAACATGCTTGGTTTCTTTTAGCACCACCATCAAATTTTACATCTTTGGAAAATTTGATCAGTGTGAAATGTTACTCCAGAGTTGTTTAAATGTACATTTTGGGGTCATTTGCAAATTTGAATATTTTTTCAGATACTTGTTGAATGTTCCTTTTAAAAAATGCTTATACATATTATTTGACCTTTGATCTTTGGGGAAATGGCTTTTAATATTGCAAATTTGTACATCATTAATCTCTTGAAAACCATTTGTGACAAGATACTGCTTCTTACTCACATCCACCATCCAGCTTTCCACTGTTATTTGTGCTACTTATAACTGTAAGAATTTCAGTTTATTGCACATTATTGTAATTCCAAATTACACTGTGTCTGGACTGATTTTTTTTTGTATACATTTCTGAAAAATAGACATCCACTGGAAAATATGATATAATATACAAATATTGGCTTTGTGCACAGCTTTTCCATTAAGCAATTTAACATAGTAAATAAAGTCACTGTGTATAAAAGGCATTTCATTCCACGATAGCAGACCACTTCTCCAATAATTAACCAATGCACAACCCAGACAAATTTCTTTTTTACCCAATCTTTTTTTTTAAAAAGGAGCTTAAAGACTCCCTCTTTCTTTCTCTTTCTTTCTTTTTGTTTGTTTTTTTGTTTTGTTTTGTTTTGTTTTTGCATGGCAATGAGGGTTAAGTGACTTGTCCAGGGTCACACAGCTAGTAAGTGTCAAGTGTCTGAGGCCAGATTTGAACTCAGGTCCTTTTGAATCCAGGGCCAATGCTTTATCCACTGTGCCACCTGGCTGCCACTCCCCAATCTTAATAATATTTTATTATTTTCCAGTTACCTGTAAAGATGGTTTTCAACATTTGTTTTCATAAGATTTCTAATTCCAAATTTTTCTCCCTTCCTTCCTTCCTTCCCTCCCCCTCCCCAAGATAGAAAGCAATCTGATATAGGTTATATATGTACCATTTTGCAGTAAACATATTTCTGCATTAGTCATGTTGTGAAAGAAGAATCAGAACACAAGGGAAAACCTCAAAAAACAAACGAAGCAAAACAAAAAGTAGGAACATTATGGTTCGATCTCATTCAAAATCCAGTTCTTTTTTCTGGATGTGGAGAGCATTTTCCATCATGAGTCCTTTGGAATTGTCTTGGATCATTGTATTGCTGAAAGAGCTAAGTCTATCACAGTTGATCATCACACAATGTTGTTGATACTGTGTTTAATGTTCTCCTGGTTCTGCTCTTTTCACTCAGCATCAGTTCATGTAAGCTTTCCAGGATTTTCTGAAATCTGTCTGCTCATCATTTCTTACAGCATAATAGTATTCCATTACATTCATATACCACAATTTATTCAGCCATTCTCTGATTGATGGGCATCCCCTTGATTTCTTTTTTTTCATCCCCTTGATTTCTAATTCTTTGCCACAGACAAATTTCTGACTTCTCCATATGAAAAATCTATGATTTTGTAATAATAGCTAACATTTATATGATGCTTGCTATGTACCAGACACTGCTAAGCACTTTATAATTATTATTTGTTTCTCACAACAACTCTGGGATGCTATTATTAGCCCATTTTACAGATGAGGAAACTAAGACAAATAGAGTTTAAGTGCCTTGCACAGGGTTACACAGCTAGGAAGTATATGAGGCTGGATTTGAACCTAAGTCTTCCTGACTCTAGTTCCAGTCCTCTATCCACAGTGCCACCTAGCTGCTTACAATTACACAATTTTGCAGCATGCCTATTCAACCCAATAAGAAATTGCCACTTCTCTAGGGCCTAGTAATGGTGTTGAAGAGTGGCTATGGGTAAAACATTCACTACCTCGTGTCCAACCTGGTGATGAGCCCCTCCAAATTTAACAGAGCCATTTACTTGGAACAGAGACCATTTCTGGGACCAAACACTAAACCTTTCCAGTTTGGGAGGGTCTGCCAGAGCCTGTGTTCCCTGGCATTGCCTTCAGGCTAGTGGGAAAAAAAAAATGTTAGCACTTAGCTATGCCACGTTAATGAAACCTTCAGTTGTGAACATGTACCGTCCTGAGATTTGTAGCTATTATGTAAATTAGTCTCAAATACATTCTTTATACCTTTATTAGCATTTTTAGCAGACCAAACTTCTTGGGAAAGAGAAAGCCAAGTTTTGCCAGGAGTTAATGATCTTGAAAACTAAATGAGGCAAACTCGGGAAAACACAATTCTATAATGATCCTCACATTTGGCAAAAGAAAAATCTCCAATTTATAGCATAAGATTTCTTCTTCAAGCTGAGCCAGCATGCGCCAAATCACCCTGTCTGAAATCCGGGCTTTAACAATAATGACTGTTACATAACCAAGTCAAGAGGAATTTTTTATCTCCCGAGGCTTCAGTCTCTAGAACCAAGAGGAGTGAGCAGAGGTTCGGTAAATCAACAAACTTTTATGAAGCTCATCTGCAAGGCATTAGATGGTTAGCAGGAACTATAAAGGACGGAGGAACACAGCTGGTGTAGCTCACTGGAGACAAGCTCCAGAGGCTCCGTCTATACCTGGGTTCAAGGTCAGTGTCAGAATCGGTGCTGGTGTGTAGCTGTCAAGCCTACCATCCTTTATTTGATTCACGGCGTTGCACCGGGGAGAATGCAGGCTTAACCGGCCAGTCAGAGATCTCAAAGGCTGGTAGCGGCTCATCTGCATCTAGCTTTCTTGCCTTCCCCTAGTTTCATTCTGTGTAACTCTGGTCGTTGACCTGTTAGAAGAGGTATTCCCAGCTCATTTGATCTGTTCATCTTCCTAGGGACCCATGTGTGTGGTCTGTGGTCAGGGTGGGTATCTCATCTGCTTCACTGTGACTGAGCTCAAACCCCCATCCTTACAGAAAGGATGACTGGTGATAAGTGTTGGGACATGAACCAGAGAGCTATCATTTACTATGTTCAAGAAATGGAAGAGATGGCAAACCCTCTGGTGTCTTTGTCAAGAAAATCCCAAATAGGGTCACGGAGAGTCAGACGAGACTGAACAACAAATGTGTAAGGAGAGGGATATCACTGCTGATTCAGGGAGTAGAGGAATCAGGGAAAAGCTCATCAAAGTTGTGGAATTTAAACGTATGGTAATACAAATAGCTTGTGTTTACCTAGAACTTTATGGATTCTAGTTCTCTGCACACTCTGTAGCATCTGAGTTTCATGATGGGTATCACAATTTTTATTTATTTATTTTTTTCGTGGGGCAATGGGGGTTAGGTGACTTGCCCAGGGTCACACAGCTAGTAAGTGTCATGTGTCTGAGGCTGGATTTGAACTCAGGTACTCCTGAATCCAGGGCTGGTGCTCTATCCACTGCACCACCTAGCTGTCCCCACAATTATTAATAGCTCCATTTTCTAGATAAGGAAACTGAGGTTTCGTATATCTTCAGATCTGTGAGTCTAAGTTTTGTCCCATCCAGGTTCTGCTGGACGGACCCTCCCAACCACATTGAACAGGCGAATACCCAAGAAGATGAAGAGAAGGACTGATGACTTCCTATAAAAGAGGGGACCGATGGCCCTCACTTGGCAGGATGTGGAGGGGAGAAAACTCTAGCTTAACGCTTGAACAATCAACCAACCAGCATTCATTGAGTGCCTACTGTGTGCACTGGATGAAATTTATTCCCATTAAAGGATTCGGTTGTAGCACGCTTGGTAGAAAATATCTCTAGGCTCTGAGTGATTCCTCATTTCTCCATGAGGCCATCAGCCTTTGGTCTCCCTATGTGAGCTTACTGTTGTTCCATACGTACTATAAGCTTGTATGAATGCAAGAATGAATGGAGTATAAAATGGAGAAGTGCAAGAATAAATACTTTAGTGTTGTTGGTGTAAGAATGTGTGCATATATATTTGTTACCAGGATTTAGTACACACATATACATGTAAATACATATATTATACACACATGTGTACGCATACATTCAAATACAAATACATATATTATACACACACGCACACATTTGCATACAAACATAAACACACACCATACACATATAAGCGCACATATACATACATATAAACACAAATACATATATCATATACACGATACACAATACACACCTACATATACACACATACACAGATACATGCATACATACCCCCCTCCCCATGAGGGAAGCACATGACAGAGGTCAAACTGGAAGGAGAATTCAAGGACACTGTTCCAGACCCCCAATCTTCTTTGGAGAGGAGAGAGGGATTTTGAATTTTCTAGGCAGTATTATCCCAGAACTGGACTTTCTGGCCAGAGAAGGGAGATTTCCTGGGAAGTACCAGCTTTGGTCATTGGTATTGATAGGTAATCCCCAGTCTTTGGGCGCCAGACTTTCTAGTGGGAGACTTTCTGATGCAGTGTGCTCCTTAGAGGAAAAGGACAACCCATAGATTTCCGGCTCACTTTCAGTAAAACCAATCAGTTCATCAGAAAGCACAGATCCGAAGAGAAAGGGTTTGTTTGTCCAGCAAGCTCCAAATTATGTTTCTCTTCCAGGAGGAGGTCAAAACCACAGGGCAATGCTGCATGTCTTGAAGAATACTAGGGGACAGCTAGGTGGTGCAGTGGATAAAGCACCGGCCCTGGATTCAGGAGGACCTGAGTTCAAATCCAGTCTTAGACACTTGACACTTACTAGCCATATGAACCTGGGCAAGTCACTTAACCCTCATTGCCCTGCCAAAAAAAAAAGAAAGAAAGAAAGAAAGAAAGAAAAAAGAATACTAGGTAGGACCTTGGGGAAGGGGGAATTTATTTGTTTATTCAATAAACATTTATTAAGCACCTACTATGTGCTGGGGATACAAAAAGAGGCAAAGACAGTCCCTGTCCTCAAGGAGCTTACAATCTAACAAGGGAGGCAACATGCAAACAAATCTATACAAAGCAAGCTTATGTACGAGATTAATAAGAGATAATTAACAGAGGGAAGGCATAGGAATTCAGAGAAAGTGGGATTTTAGTTGTCATTTCAAGGAAGTCGAGGTTGTCAATGATGTCCTGACTCGCAGTGAATTGGATTTAAATGAGGGAGGACTGTGTAAGGTCACCAGCCTTGCTCTCTCCTCCAGAGCCATCTGAGTCCAGTGGCAAGATATACATCAGGATGACTGGAGATGGCCCCAGATGTTTAAGGCAATTGGGGTTAAGTGACTTGCCAAGGGTCACACAGCTAGTCAGTGTCTGAGGCCAGGAGGCCAGCCAGGGTCGCTAGATAAAACTTGGGGAGTAAGGTGTAAGAGGACTGGAGAGTTAGGAGGGGGCTGGGTTATTAAGGGCATTGAATGCCGACCAGAGCATTTTGCATTTGCTCCTGGAGGCAATAGGGAAGTCACAGGGATTTATTGTGGGGTGGGGTGGTGACATGACCGGACCCCATGGTTTAAGAACAGCTTTAGTGGCTGAATGGAGAATGAATTCAGCAGAATGCCAGAAATTTGCCCCATTAATGCCCAATTCAATCCCCTTCTTGCAGAACTAATAAATTATTTGAATTCTTTCTGTTTCTGTTCATGGGCATCTGTGAATCTTTAGAATTTTATGCTTGAGATATGGGGTGAAGTAAAGACCATCCATTGTGCCACCTAGTGGCCTTACTTAGTATTGCAATAGCTGGAGTACTCACGGGGAATCGGGAAGAGCTGAGTTCAAATCCTGTCCCAAACACTTAGTGGTGGCAACGAGGTGGTTCAGAGAACTGGCCCTGGAGTCAGGAGGACCTGAGTTCAAATTTGGCCTCAGACACTTGACACTTACTAGCTTGTGACACTGGGCAAGTCACTTAACCCCAATTGCCTCACCAAAAAATAAATAAATAAAAGATTACTGCCAAATGCTTAATAGCTATTTGATCCAGCCCTGCCCTAGTTTCCTCATATGTAAAATAAGAATAACAGCACTTACCTCCCAGGAGATTGTGAAGCTCAAATGAGAAAATAATTTTGAAGTATTTTGCAAATCTCAAAGTGCTTTCTAAGTGCTGGCTATGATTATGCTTATCATTACCTAGTATTGTACATTGGATGCCTTTGGGGAAGCTGAAGGACATGTTGCCAACATTTGGGGAAACTTGGTCATGAGCAAAAGTTTGGAGATTTTCCTGGATTAATTAAAAGGGGGCGCAACTGAGCCTAAGAGAGGAACAGACCCTTTTGTGGGTTCACCCCCAGCATGAGCTCAGGGTCTTGGGAGAATCTTAGACCATGGGTTACACAGAAAACAAAAAAAGCTTTTGCTCTTATCTTCTGAATCCATCCGAAGCACCACTACCTCTGGTTTTGTGTCCTTTAAAAAAGATGTAGTTATCATCAATGTGTGGGCAGTTCTTTTTTTTTTTTTCTTTCAACAAACATTTATTTTATTTTCCATTTACAGGTAAGGGTAGTTTTCAACATTCATTTTCATAAGATTTAGAGTTCTAAATTTTTCTCCCTCCTTCCCTCCCTTTCCTCCCCCCTCCACAAGATTGCAATCAGGTTATATATGTACAATCCACAAGTGTTCTTTTTATCAGTTCTTTCTTCCTCATTAGTTCCTTGGGATTGTCTTGGATCATTGCACTGCTGAGTGTAGTTAAGTCATTCACAATTACTCATTGAACAATACTGCTGTCACTACGGATAATGTCCTCTCAGCTCTGCTCACTTCACTTCATTGATGTTCATTAGTCTTTCAAGGTTTTTCGGGGATCATCCTGTTTGTCATTTCCTGTGGCACAAGACCATTCCACTACAATCATATAGCACAGCTTTTTCCATCATTCCTCAATTGATGGACATTCCCTTGATTCTCAATTCTTAGCCTCCACCAAGAGTTGCTATAAATATTTTTTGTACAATTTTCCCCCCTCTTCTCTTTTTCATGATTACTGTTGTTAATTGTTTCCCTTCCATCCTATTCCTTTCCCCATGATATTTATTCTATTATCCATCTTCTTTCATCCTAACACTCTTCAAAAGGGATTTGCTTCTGTCTGTCCCCTCCCCCACTCTGCCCTTCCTTCTTTTGCCCCTCTCTCTTTATCCCCTTCCCCTTCCCCTTCTATTTTCCTGCAGGGTTAGAGAGATTACTCCACCCAATTGAGTGTGTACATTATTCCCTCCTTGAGCCAATTCTAATGAGATTGAGGTCTTTGAGCCAATTCTGGTGAGTGTTAGGCTCATTTACTGCCCAGATTAAATAGATTACTCCACCCAGTTGGGTGTGTCTATTAGTCCCTCCTTGAGGCAGCTCTGATGAGTTTAAGATCTTTGAGCCTTTTCTGATGAGTGTAAAATTTATTTACTGCCCTGCTCCTCTCCCATCTCTTCCCCCACTCCATAAGCCTTTTCCTGTTACTTTCATGTAGGATTTCACTTCTGCCCTTCCCCCTCCCCCAATGAATTCCCTTCACCCCTCAATTTAACCCTAAAGATGTTATCATCTAGCTAAGTGACACAGTGGACAAATCATCACCCCTGGACCCAGGGGGATCCCAGCCAAAACCTGGCCTCAGACACTAGACAGTCGCCCACTGTATGACCCCAGGTATGTCCCCCAACTCCAATTTTTTTTTATGGTTCTCTAGGGTCTTGTATTTGAAAATCAAATTTGCCATTCAGTTCAGGTCTTTTCATCACAAATATCTGAAAGTCTTCTTTTTCATTAAAGTCTCATTTTTTCCACTGAAAGATAATGCTGAGTTTTGCTGGGCAGGTGATTCTTGGTTGTAATACCATTTCCTTTGTCCTTTGGAATATCATATTCCATGTCCTCTGGTCCTTTAATGTCCTTTTTTTGTTTTGTTTTGTGAGGCAATTGCGGTCAAGTGACTTGCCCAGGGTCACATAGCTAGTAAGTGTCAAGTGTCTGAGGCCGTATTTGAACTCAGGTCTTCCTGACTCCAGGGCTGGTGCTCTATCCACTGTGCCACCTAGCTGCCCCCCCTTTAATGTCCTTTAATGGTCCTTTAAGCTGCTAGATCTTGTGCTATCCTGACTGGGGCTCCACAGTACTTGAATTTTTTCTTTTTGGCAGCTTGCAATATTTTCTCCTTGACCTGAGAGCTCTGGAATTTGGCTATAATATTCCTAGGAGTTTTCTTTTTGGGATCTCTTTCTGGAGGTGATCGGTGAATTCTTTCAGTTTCTATTTTAGCTTCTTCTAGAATTTCAGGGCAATTTTCCCTGAGAATATCTTAGAAGATGGTGTCTAAGCTCTTTCCTTGATCATGGTTTTCAGGTAGACCAATAATTTTTGAATTATCTCTCCTGAACCTATTTTCCATGTTGGCAGTTTTTCCCAGAAGATACTTCACATTGCCCTCTATTTTTTTATTGATTTGGATTTGCTTTATTGTGTCTTGGTTTCTCATAAAGTTGCTGGCTTCCATTTGTTCAATCCTAATTCTTAGACAATTATTTTCATCAAAGAGCTTTTGTACCTCCTTTTCCATTTGACTTTTCAAATTGTTGACTTTTTTCTCATGTCTTTCCTCCATCACCCTCATTTCTCTTTCCATTTTTTTCTCTACCTCTCTAATTTTATCTTCAAAGTCCTTTTTGAGCACCTCTATGGCCTGAGACCAGTTCGTATTTTTCTTGGAAGCTTTAGATATAGGGGCCCTGATGTTGACATCTTTCTCTGAGGGTGCCCCTTGGTCTTCCTTGTTACTGAAGAAACTTTCTATGGTCTTTACCTTTCTCTGTCGGCTCTTCTTGCCTTTCTTTTACTTGACTTTTAGCTCCTTAAAGTGGGGCACTGTTTCCAGGCTGCAGTATCCCAAGCTTAAGATGTCCCAGGTGGTATGATTTAAGGAGAATCAGGTTCTTCCCTCCCCTGGCCTGTTCCCTGGTCCATAGATGACCCCAGACCAACTTGCTAATCAACCAGCTTTGTGTGTTGTGGTTGTTAGCTCTGACGAGCCTGTGCCCCTCCCCTACTCGGGCCACTGCTACTGGAGCCTACCTCCTGGTTCTCAGTAGCGGTGTAAAACCCAAGTTCTGCCTCAGCACCAGCATAGACCCCTGTAGTCTCCCCCTTGCTGAGGGCTCAGCCCTCTCCCCAGACTGTGAGCTTAGCTCCAGATGACACTGGCGCTGCAGCTGATTCAGAGGCTCTGGGGGTCTGCTTCTCTAGTGAGGCCTTCCTGGGACTGGATCTGTGTCAGGGTGACTGTGGGGTTGGGCTTGATTCCTGTCTCAGCACAGCAGCTCCCTCCTTCTGACCTTCCAAGCTGTTCTTGGTTAGAAGATGATTTCAGCACATTCTTCTGTGAGTTTTGCTGCTCCGGGCATTTTCCTATGACCTTATTTGGATTGTTTTTGGAGCAATCGTCGTGTGGGCAGTTCTGATCAATCAGTTATTCAGCGAGCATTTTCAAATACCATGGCCCAAGCACAGGGAATATGAGGGAAAATCTCCAATGAGTTTATAGTCTAATGAAGGCAAGTATGTGTGTGTGTGTGTGTGTGTGTGTGTGTGTGTGTGTGTGCGCGCGCGCGCGCGCGCAGAAAATGTAAAGAAGATAGTTTTGAAGTGAAGATACTGGTAGCCAGGGGGATTGGGAAAGGCTTTTTGGTAGATAGTAGCTGTGACTTGAACCTTGAATGACAATAGATATTCATGCCCATCCAGGCATGGGGTGAAAGTTTTTGGAAAGGCAATGGGAAATGATGTGTTGTGTGTGTGTGTGTGTGTGTGTGTGTGTGTGTGAGTTAGCAGACCAGTTGGGCCAGACCATGGGGTGTGTGAAGGGGAATTATGGGTAATAACCCTAGAAATAGAGGATGGAGACAAGGTGTATAGGACTTTGAATGACAAATAGAAGGATTTATGTTTGATCCTAGGAGTCCCTGAAGTTTATTGAGTATGGGGGAGTCACATGGACACACTTGTGTTTTAGGAAAATCTCTTTGGCAGATATATGGACTAGATTGGGGAGAAGAGGATATTGGAGTGGGACAGGATAGAGGTGAACCAACATGGCAGCCCTGGGCATGGATAGGAGGTGACAAACACCAGAGATATTGTGAAGGTGGTGTCTACAGAACATGGCAACTGATTGGATCTGTGAGCTGAGGGAGAGGGGTGAGGTGTCCAAGATGATGCCCAGCTTGTGAATCTGGGACGCTGCTTGGGTAGTGGTACTTGTAGAAGCTTCACAATCATTCATACCCATTTTTCCATTTTCCCTTTTATTCTTCAGATTTATTATTGCAAATTTAACATTTATTCAAAACTGCAACAGCACCAAATGAGAGTGACCAGCCCATGAGTTTCCTATCTTTTGTTGTTCGGTTCTTTCAGTCATGTCCAACTCTTTGTGACCCCATTTGGGGTTTTCTTGGCAAAGGCACCAGAAGGGTTTGCCATTTCCTTCTCCAGCTCATTTTACAGATGAAGAAACTGAGGCAAGCAGGGTAAAGTGATTTACCCAGGGTCACACAGTTGGTAAGCATCCGAAGCCAGATTTTAATTCAGGTTTCTTGACTCCAGGCCCCTATATCCTTAGTATATAGTTTAAAAAAATCCTATAATATTCCCCTGTAAAGTCCTCTTTTCTTATCAACCATCCTGAAAGCCAAATGCTTGAGTTAAAATAATAATAAATCATATTAATGTAGTTCTGTATAGTTAGAGTATGCAAAAATGTGCTTAAACACACACACACACACACACACACATTCATACAAGGTTCCTGGGTTCATGTCCATCAACATCTGAAACAGAAAGAATAGACTAGAAATAAAGTCAGTTAATAGTTGATGAATTCAAGCACAGCAGCACTCACCCTCAAAATGAAAGCACAGAAGGGCAGCTAGGTGGCTCAGTGGCTAAAGCACTGGCCCTGGATTCAGGAGTTTCTGAGTTCAAATTCTGCCTCAGACACTTGACACTTACTAGCGGTGTGACCCTGGGCAAGTCACTTAACCCCCATTGCCCCGCAAAAAAAAAAAATTAATTAAAAGTTTTTTTTTAAAAAGACTATAAAAAAATGAAAGCACAGTGTTTGGTAGGGGTAGTTTTAAAGCTATATTGGGTAAAAAAGGAGAAGTAAAGAGAGGGCCATTGCATGGAGTTGATGGGACGATCATGGATAACAGAGAAAAGGGAGAAATGCCCCAACTCCTGCTTTGCTTCCATTGTCAAGGGAAATAATCTTTGGACTGAAAAGTACAGGGCAAGAATGGCCAACCCGGAGCTAATACCCAAGATTAGGAGGAGACAGAAAGAGAATGTGCGACTGCTCTTTGGAACATTGGGCTACCAGACCCAGATAAATTAAATTGGAGGTCATTCATTGAAAGACCCGGCAAATAGGATTGCTGACCATGGCCAGTGATCATGGAAAAATCCCTGAGACAGGATTGGAGAAGTGTGAATGTTATCCCAGTTGAAAAAAATAAGATTGAGGTGTTTATGAATTATAGATCAGTGAGGTAACTTCAATTCCTGGAAAACTTCTAGGACATACTTTACAAGGGATGGGTAGTGACCAGCTAGGGAGGAGAGCAGTAATCTCCAAAAACCAGCTTGCCTTCCTCAAGAACAGATTACTCCAGACCAAAGTCCCTTATTTTCCCCCACAGGAATCCTAAATTAATGGATCAGGAGAATCCTATGGAGATGGTTAACTGAGATTTTATCAAAATATTGGATAACATCCCTTCTGCTCCTCTTTGGGGAAGTATGGAGAAATATGGGCTAGCCCCTAATTAATTTAAGCAGATTCTGAACTGGCAGAAGCCAAAGAATAGTCATTAATGATTTGATACCAGCTTGTAAAGGCGTCTCCACTGGGGTAGCCCAGGGATCTACGTTTGGCCCTCTGCTGTTTTGTTTGTTTGTTTGTTTGTTTTTTCTTTTTTCTTTTTTTTTTCTGGGCAGGGCAATGAGGGTTAAGTGACTTGCCCAGGGTCACACAGCTAGTAAGTGTCAAGTGTCCAAGGCCAGATTTGAACTCAGGTCCTCCTGAATCCAGGGTCAACCTAGCTGTGCCACCTAGCTGCCCCCTGGCCCTCTGCTGTTAAACATTACCATCAGTGCCTTCAATAAAGGTATGCTTATCAAATTTTCTAAGGACACAGAATTGAGAAGGAGATCCAACAGACTAAAGAAGAGAGTCAGAACCCAAGAGACAGGCTACAACAAATTGAGTTGAATCAAACCAATTAAATTGTAATAGGGACACATGTAAAGTCTTACTTCCACTTGGGTTTGAAACATTGACTTATTTTTTTTCTTTTTTTTTTTGCGGGGCAATGAGGGTTAAGTGACTTGCCCAGGGTCACACAGCTAGTAAGTGTCAAGTGTCTGAGACCCAATTTGAACTCAGGTACTCCTGAATCCAGGGCTGGTGCTTTATCCACTGCACCACCTAGCTGCCCCTCCTATCATGACTTTTTAATCCTTTGTTCGGAAATTAGCATTTTTAATGTAACTGTTGGTGTAGATATGTAATTGTCTTGGGAAAAGGACCTTCTGTTTGACATTTTCCCTATAGAATTGCTCTTTTTTTCTATATTTAAAAAGGCATTCTCCATTGTGCTGTAGAGTTAAATAGTGCCAATAATTAAATGAAATGTATTATAATTTGAATATCAACAGATAAGAAATCTGTTTGCAATAAATTGTAGAACTGTAATGTACTTTTATGGAAGGATTAGAAATACTTATTAGAGATATTAAAAGCGAATTAAACAGGAAAAAAAGAAACATTGACTTCCAAAGTACAAGATGGGAAAGGTACGGCTGGATGGAGAGCAATTTCTCTGAAAGAGATCTGGGATTTAAGTGCAAAGTCAATATGAGTCAACAGTATATATGGCGACTGAAAAAGTTAATGGGACTTTGGACTACATTAAGAGGCAGCATATCTAGGACCAGAGAGATGATAATCTTGTGGGACAATGCCCTGCATTGGATCACATTTTAGAAAGGACAGCAATAAACACCCAAGGGTGGGTGACCAGGATGGCTTGAGGATTGTTTGAAGGAAGGGGGTATATTTAGCCCAGAGGAGACTTAAGGGACAGGACTGGACAGCTCAGTATTTGAAAAAGATGTCCCCAAAGGGCAAAACAAGGAGGAATTAGAGCTATAACTAGGAATTTTTGCCCTTAGGGAAGCACATGAAGAAAAGGCCTTTCAGAGATAGCCAAGGTCACATTTCTGAACCTTTCACATACTATGCATTTCTTTCTTTCTTTTCTTTCTTTCTTTCTTTCTTTCTTTCTTTCTTTCTTTCTTTCTTTCTTTCTTTCTTTCTTTCTTTCTTTCTTTCTTTCTTTCTTTCTTTCTTTCTTTCTTTCTTGTGGGACAATGAGGGTTAAGTGACTTGCCCAAGGTCACACAGCTACTAAGTGTCAAGTGTCTGAGGCCGGATTTGAACTCAGGTATTCCTGAATCTAGGGCCGGTTCTTTATCCACTGTGTCACCTAGCTGCCCCCAATACTATGAATTTCTAAGATTCTACCTCTATCATCCAAACGGTGAATTTGAGACCGAAGACTGAACACTCATCCTTCAAGGCTCAGCTCAAGTTTCTCTTCCTCTGGGAAATCTCCCTTGATTCCCCTAGCCAGAAATGGCCTCTCCTTTCTTTGTTCCTCATCCCATTCTCCTTGCATTATAATCAATTGTGAACATGTCAAATTTCTCCTATGGAACAGCGAGCAGGGGCAGGGGTTCATGACTTATTCATCTTTGCTCCCAACATGGTAACAGTTCAATATTTGTTGCACTAATCCCTGAATGGATTCATCTGTCTGGAATGTTTGAAGATTTTCACACAGTAGGCATGTTTCTAATAGGTGCTCATGGAGACAAGGAAGGGAAAGCCCTGAAGGTGACCAAGGATTTCCAGAGTTCTGGGTCAAATGGCTGTATCTCCTTGTAGGAGATAAAGTGCTGGTAGCACTTTTTTTTGTGAGGGGAAGAAGCTATGCTCCCGTTGGGGTCCTGGTCCTACTCTAAGATGCTAATGGCCTTTTGCTCCCTCACGATAAATTTGCCTGTATTTTTTTTTTGCCTGTAGTTTTTAATAGATGTATGATCATTTTCCTGCAGTGCAGGAAATCGCTATTCACTGAATTTCCCCACAGAACCCAGAGGAAGCAGGATTTATGGTGCAGCATGATGCATCGGGCAAGACCTTGACCTGCCTGGGCCTCAGTTTTCTTCTCTGTAAAATGAGTGACCTTTTGGGTCCCTTTTAGCTCTAGGTCTTTGAAGATCCTGGAGGTATTTGCTAATGATGTATTCATTAGGGTCATGCTCTGGGCCTTTCCCTGGCACTTGCCATCTGCCCTGTCTTTGTGCCCTCCTAAATTTGTTTTCTCTCCCTATTAGAATGAGACCTCCTTGAGTTCAGAGAGTGTCTCAATTTTGTATTTATATTCCCAGCATTTTTTGTAGTGCTTTGTATACAGTAAGTTTGGGATAAATGCTTCCTTCCTCCCTCTCTCCCTCCCTTCCTCCCTCTTTCCTTCCTTCCTTCCTTCCTTCATGTTCCCATTCCCTTTGATCCATATGAAAAGCAGCTTTTCCTATGGGATAGTTAAAGAATAATTTTACCCAAAGGCAGGGAGATGGATTAGAAAACCATCATTGTAATAATAATAATTCATAGAATTGTTTTCAAGTCAAAAAGCATTTATTAAGCACTTATTAGATGTCAGGCACTACACAGGGGATGCAAAGAGAGACAACAACTGACCCTGCTTCAGGTCCTCCTGAATCCATGGCTGGTGCCTTATTCACTGCATCACCTAGCTGCCTCAGGAGCTTATATTCTAAAGGAGGAGACAACTTACAAATAATTTTGTACAAACAAGATATAGAGAGCAGCTAAGTGGGGCAATGGATTGTGTGACAGGTCTGGAATCAAGAAGACTCATCTTTCTGAGTTCCAATCTGGCCTCAGACACTGACTAGCTGTGTGACAAGTCACAACCCTGTCTGCCTCAGTTTCCTCATCCGTCAAATGAGCTGGAGAAGGAAATAGCAAAGCACTCCAGTATCTTTGCCAAGAAAACCCCAAATGGGGTCATGAAGAGTTGGATGGGACTAGAAAATGACTGAACAATAATAACAAAGATAAACAGAGTATAATCGGGAGGTAATTAGCAGAAGGAAGATACTAGCACTAACGGAACCAGGCTGGGTTTCTTACAGAATATGGAACTTTAGCTGAGACATGAAGGAAGCCAGGGAAGGCAGGAGGTGAAGATGAGGAAGGAGAAATCCCAAGCACGGGAGATAGCTAGTGAACAGGGACTGATTTGTGCTAGGAATAGTAAGAAGACTTAGAGTATGTGAAAGGGAGGGGCAGCTAGGTGGTGCAGTGGATAATGTACTGGCCCTGGAGTCAGAAGGACCTGAGTTCAAATCCAGCTTCAGACACTTGACACTAGCTGTGTGACCCTGGGCAAATCACTTAACCCTCATTGCTCCCCCCCCCCAAGTTATAGCAAGAGTATGTGAAAGGGAATGAAGTGGAAGAAAACAGGAAAGATAGAAAGGAGCCCAGTGGTGAAGTCCATAAGCATCCCCATTTATAGAATACTTTATAGCACAGTTCTGACCCAGTCACACCCACCCCTGCCCCAACTCAAGAAGTTTCAGTGGCTTTTTCTTGCGCCCAGCATAAAATAGACTCTCCTGTTGACCATTTTAAGATATTCATAATCTAGATCACGGCTTCTTAAACTTTTTCCACTTGCAACCCCTTTTATCTATCATCTATATATCTATCCATTCATTCATTTACTTATTCATTCATTCATTTATAAATTCATCTATCTATTTCTTTATCTATTATTTATTTATTTTTGCAACCCCTTCTAGATGGAGAAATTTTTATTTGACCCTGGGGTATATAGGTATATAAAATAGGTATACAAAACCTTTTACTGTGGCCAAATTTTTTGCCACTGACCCACAGTCAGATGACCACTGACAGTGACAGAGACAGAACTCAAACCCTGGTCTTCTCATTCCAGGCTCATCGACCTTTCCACCTTATCCTGCTGCTCCCCACAGGTGACATTCAAACCCATGCCCCTGGGGGCACTGGTAGATGGAGGTCCTTCTATTGATGAAATCACAGGTTCAGTCCCTATTCCCTTGGGGATGTCTAAGTGGAAATCGGTCCACAGCAGTGACATGAGCACAAAGAGAGCCTTGAGTAAATGACACAGAAGAGAGCTGGAGGGGTAGGAACAAACAAACAAACAATGGGTACAGCAACAGTTGACATGATACTGACTCAGATAACTGGGGGAGAAACAAGCTCAGCTTTGCCCAAACCTTGAAGTTGAGGAACTTCTTAAAATGTCCACGAGGTGGCAGCATCCACCATGGCACCAATTCTCTTCCTCTAGTTCACTTTCCCATAATGTCCCCAGGTTTCTGAAAACGCGCAAGCATAAATGTGTATTTCTTTCTTTCTTTCTTTCTTTCTTTTTTTTTTAGTGAGGCAATTGTGGTTAAGTGACTTGCCCAGGATCACACAGCTAGTAAGTGTTAAGTGTCTGAGGTCGGATTTGAACTCAGGTCCTCCTGACTCCAGGGCCGGTACTCTATCCATTGCGCCACCTAGCTGCCCCTTAAATGTGTATTTCTTAGGAGTGGAATCAATACATTACTTTGGAAGTCATCTTTTAAAAATAGAAGGACTCACTGATGATAGAGGAAAGACGACGAGGGCAGGGAGGAAACCGTGAATTCATTCAACACCTATTTATTGAATGCCTCTTCCATGTGGTGCTAACGTAGACCCTGGGGAAGATATGAGAGATTCAGTTCAGTCAGTATTTATTGAGCTTCCTTATCGCCAGTGCCAGGCTCTGTGTTATGCTCTACTGATACAAAGAGAAGAATGAAACGCCCCCTTTCGTCAAGGAGCCTCTGATCTATTTTGGGGGATGGGCTGGTTACTCTATTGCCTAATGGAGTATAGGTGACCCATAGAAAAGGGTGAGGATCCAGAGGTCAGAGAGGCCACTTCTGGTTGGGAGGGGATTAGGGAAGGCTTGTCAAAGGAGGCATCATTAAACAAAATGGGCTCATGATATAAAAATTTGTGTAAGACTTTGGGCTTACAAGGCACTTTCTTTACCCATTTGATCTCATTCATTCCTCGGAGGCTGAGAATCATAGATTTTACAGATGAGGAAAATGAGCCCCACATAGGTTAGTTGGGGGTGGAAAAGGCGGATGCTAAATGCCAAGAAGAGCTGGGTCCCAAATTTTAGATGAGGAAAATGAGCCCCACATAGGTTAGTTGGGGGTGGAAAAGGTGGATGCTAAATGCCAAGAAGAGCTGGGTCCCAATTGGGTCTCATATACTTACTTACCAGCTGTATGATCTTGGGTATGACATTTAGTGTCTCTAGCGTTTAGTGAAATGAGAAGGTTTTATGAGACCATCTCTGAGGTCCCTCCAAGCTTCAGAGTCTGCAAACTGGGCCAGGCCAGAAATGAAGCAGGGGAAAACTCCCTTGCCAAGCAGTGGTGGGGTTGGGCCCGTGAGTCTGGCCATTTTTTGTAAAGGAGAAATGCTTGCCATCTGTCCAGACTTTTGAAAAACAGATGGGTTACCTGTGCCCTCCAGAGATGCAGAGGATTGGAAAACAGACCTCACTACAATAAATGCTTACCTGCGCTCAATCCTGCTTCCTTAGCAACAGCGGCTGGTCCATGCAACACTCTCTAGAGGTTGGAAAGCTTCCGGTGGCTTCTATCTCACGCACTTCTCCCCTACCTCTCACCTTCCCCTGGACCTAGTTTCCTTCTACTGAAGAATCAAGGTGTCAACTCCATGATGGCCTTCTGGGAATTTCTGTCTGTACCCATTTCTGAAAGATGGATACCACGGATGAATAGAGTAAGTGTCTTCCGCTATCTTGGGAGGGGGGGTGCCGCAGTAAGGCTAACAACACCCAGTTTTCCTGAAGTACCTATGGGTTGTATCTGCTTCATAGATGGCGGCTGATGGTGCTTGGCCCACCGGTACCTTGGCTCTCTCACCCCTGACAGCTTCTCCAAGAGGCTCCATGGGGGCAGCTAGGTGGCTTGGGGCAGCTAGGTGGCTCAGTGGATAAAGCACAGGCCCTGGATTCAGGAGGACCTGAGTTCAAATCCAGCCTCAGACACTTAACACTTACTAGCTGTGTGACCCTGGGCAAGTCACTTAACCCCAATTGCCTTCCCAAAAAACAAAAAACAAAAAACAAAAAAACCAAGAGGCTCCATGATCCCAAAGCACCAGCCTTTCAACTTCAAACAAAACTTTGCTAGCCAAGTTATAAAAGAGAAAGGACAGAGTCCCGAGTAATGACAAAACCCATACAGGAAGTCCTGGGGTTTGGAGGAGGCGAAATGGATGCACCATTGGAGAATTCCTGAGGTAGGGAAGGAAGGAAGCCAGGGTGAAAAGGATCCCAATGAGCAGAGCAGGTGGAAGATGAAGTCACTGGTCCAGTCCTAATCAAGATCAGCTGAATTGAGAGGGAGGGCAATTAACTCCTCTAGTTAGTGTGTTCTAGCTTCTGAAGGAGGAAGGCCCTCTCCAAATGTCGCTGGCCTGGTCACTCTGCCCTTGGTTCAGCTTTGCTCTGACCCCTCTGGCTCCCTCTCATTTGCCCACAAACATGCTCACGTGTCTCTCTCTCTCTCTCTCTCTTTCTCTTTTTTGTGAGGCAATTGGGGTTAAGTGACTTGCCCAGGGTCACACAGCTAGTAAGTGTCAAGTGTCTGAGGCTGGATTTGAACTCAGGTCCTCCTGAATCCAGGGCCGGTGCTCTATCCACTGCACTACCTAGCTGCTCTGCTTGCATCTCTCTTTTTTTTTTTTTTTTTAGTGAGGCAATTGGGGTTAAGTGACTTGCCCAGGGTCACACAGCTAGTAAGTGTTAAGTGTCTGAGGCCGGATTTGAACTCAGGTCCTCCTGACTCCAGGGCCGGTGCTCTATCCACTGCGCCACCTAGCTGCCCCTGCTCGCATCTCTTAAAACCCAAAGCAAGCCTTTGCTCAGGCTGCAGACCCCCGAAACAATCATTTTTTCCTTTAACTGTCAAATTTCTCTGACATAGAGCCTTCGCTACCTGCTCTCAATGTCTTTGCCCCTCCCCCCCAGCTAACTGCCATCCCTATGTCTCCCCAAAGAAAACTCTTTCTCTCTGACCTCTCAGTGATGTAGGGCAGATTGACTGCCCCTCTCCCACGACTTCCCTCCTCCTTGGAACAACTTGATACTTTAAAAAAAATTGTAGGCGAGTCACTTCCCCTTCCAGGGCCTGCTTCCTTTTCTGTAAACTGATGGTGTCATACTAGAGCTCCCCTGAGGGATCACTTCTGATCAACTCTAAACGCTGTGACCCCTCTTTACTTCCTGAGGACCGTGTTCATGTTGGAGTTTCCCAAGGTCCTCTCCCTCTCTCCCTCCCTCCTTCCCCCTTCTATCTTCTCTTCACCCCCCTCTCTTCCTTTATCTCTCTATCTCTCTCCCCTTTGTCTCTGTCTCTCCCTCTTCTCTCTCTGGGTGACCTCATCCCCCCCCCTTTGGTTTCAAGTGTCATGTCCATGGGGATGATTTTTCTTTTCTTTTCTCTTTTTTTTTTCTGGGGGGGGGGATGATTTTTCAATCTGTCTCCAACTCTGACCTTTTTCCTGAACCAGATCATCTCTACCTGGATGTTTTGCTGCTACCTCGATAGTCACTTATTAAGTGTCTACTATGTGCCAGGCCCTAGGGATCCAAAGGCAGAGATACCTGAATCAATCCATCCCCAGCACGTCTTAAATACTTTGTGCTGGGGACACTGAGACAAAGACACACCCATCCCTGCTCTCAAGGAATTTACAGTCTATTGGTGGGGGGTAGATGTGGACACTTATATATAAAAAAATGTGAGATAAATACAAGGTCTCCAGATGAAAGGTAATTGGGGGGAGGGCCCCAGCTGCTGGGGCCAGAGTCTGGAGATGTTGAGTGGGGAAGGGGTGTTTTGAGCAGCGTCTTGAAGGCTGGCAGGGACTCTGTCATGTGGAAGTGAGAAGGGAGGGCGTCCCAGGCATGGGCACCACCAGTGCAGAGGCCCAGAGGCCCAGAGGTGGAAGATGCCAGTGTTGTGAGAGGGACAGAGGCAGGATCAGAAATGAGGAAGCTGGTACAGATTTATGTTCCATAATCTCAGGGGTGCCCTCCTTGCAGCAAAGTGCTCCTGCTCCATCTCCCTAAATGATCTGCTATCCTACACTCCATAGAAGCTATTCCAGACCTTATCGTCCCTTCTCAGGTCTACCATAGCGCCCCCTCATAGCCTTTCAGCCGAAGACCTTCCCTCATCCTTCTTCGGAGGAATGACCAACGTTCCCTCTTCTCCCCTCCTCCTCTTCCCACAACTAGCTCCTCCTCTTCTCTTTGTCTCCCAGGAAGACAGGGTTTCTTGCCAAGTCACACCCGTCCACACGGACCCCAATCCTATCATCTCCTGTCTTCTCCATCCCCCCCCCCCCCGTTGCTAATCTTCAGTCTCTCCCTATCTGTTGGCTCCTTCCCCGTGGTTTACAAACATGCTGATGTCTCTCCCATCCTTAAAAACCCAAGGCCGGATGGTCACAACTGTTGTTGTTTGTCCTTTGTTCTCAAAGAGGACCATGACATCAGGGTGATGTCATGACTTGCAATGAACTGGACTGAAGTGAGGGAGGGCTGTGAAGTCACCAGCCTCACTCTCTCCTCCAGAGTCATCTGGGTGCAGTGGCAAGATATATATCAGGGTGACTGGAGAGGGCCCTTGATGTTTGAGGCAATCGGGGTTAAGTGACTTACCCAGGGTCACACAGCTAGTAAGTGCAAAGTGTCTGAGGTTGTATTTGAGCTCACATCCTCCTGACTCCAGGACCTGTGCTCTAGCCACTGCACCACCTAGCTGTCCCGGATGATTCCAAAACCCCCCCTTTTTTTTTTTTTGGTGAGGCAATTGGGGTTAAGTGACTTGCCCAGGGTTGCAGAGCTATTAAGTGTCAAGTGTTTGAGGCTGGATTTGAACTCAGGTCCTCCTGACTCCAGGGCCAGTGCTCTATCCACTGCACCACCTAGCTGCCCCTAGCTTTCTTTTTTAAGATCAATTTTTATTGGCAGATTTTATTTTTACATCACCAAAATTTCTTCCATTATCCTTCCCTCCCAGCTCTCAGAGCCATCCCATACAAGGCAATGGGTGCCTGTTTATGTATGAATTATCCCTCCCCCCATTAGGTATGGCAGTAACGTAAGCAGCGAGAAAGGGAGGCAGTGATGTCATTAGGAGGCGCTACAGAGGACTAAGAGGAGGCCTGGAAGGCAGGAAGACTAGGGTTCAAGTTCTGTTTCTGATACATTTTGGGCACATTGAGTTTGAGATGGACGTTTGACATTCACATTTGAGACTGCTGGGCTGGGGGTCAGGAAGACCCCAGCTTCCATCCTGCTGTAGGCACTGACGAGCTGTGTGACCTCTCTCAGCCTCAGTTTACTTCTCTGCAAAATGGGGATAACAATAGCACCCACCTCCCAGGGTTGTGTGAGGATCAAATGAGGTAATGTGTGACGTGCTTTGTAAGCTTTAAAGTGCTACGTAATCACCAGCCATTAGACTGTTATTATTGTTGTTATTCTTATTTTTCCCCAAACTGGTTCTCTTTTCTGATTACCTTATTTATGCCAGTGGCACATCCCAGTGCTTGCCATTGGGCACCCTTCCCTAGTGACAGAGGACAGGAAGTGAGCTCCCCAGGTAACACTGAGGAAGGCAGCTCTAGGCTGCACCTGAGCCTTGGTTTCATCCCCATTTACTTCTCCAGGTCTAGGGTATGTTGTGGGTATGTTCTGGGAAAGCACAAGCCACGATGCCTGAACCAACAGAGACCCCTGTAAATGCCCTCCACCCAAAACAGTAAAGACCCCAAGGAAGAGAGAACCAGGCTCTGAGAGCAGTGGGGGGCTGTCCCACTTCTCGGTCCATCTACCAACTGTGTCTCTCTGCCTGCCCCTTGCCCCCTACTCTTGGCCACTCCCTCTGACCACCAAGAACTGTGGAAACCAGTGCTAGAGGTGGTGACCTTGGCACCAGGGGCAGAGGGCGCTTCATAAGATATTTGGAGGGCAGCTAGGTGGCGCAATGGATAAAGCACTGGCCTTGGGTTCAGGAGGACCTGAGTTCAAATCCAGCCTCAGATACTTGACACTTACTAGCTGTGTGACCCTGGGCAAGTCACTTAACCCTCATTGCCCCACCAAAAAACAAAAACAAAAACAAGATATTTGAAAAAGGGACTATACCAAAAGAATGAAGAACATCACTGATGCAATCACCAAAAAGTGACCTAGAGAACATTGATAACATTGATCAACACCTGGGCCTACATACTCATTTTTATGAAACATTCCTGAGAATCACCTATAGGCTTATTTCAGGAACCTTTAATAAAACTATGAGTAGAAAATAGGCAGGCCAGTGTGAGCAATTCTCTGTAGCAGCCCACCTTTACACAGTTAGCTAAAGGAGAACACAAAATCCCACTGTCTGTTGTTGCTTTGTTTGTTTTAATAACAAAAAGGGATTTGGCTCAGGATACGGAGAGCCTTCAGGCCTCTGCTCTGATGAGGAGCCCTCCGGTGGATACGAGATCAGAGATCATGATAAATGTGACCGCCGAGACAACTTGGTTCAATGGCCGGCTGTCGATTCACATCAAGTGCCCTTTCGATGGATGCTCAGCAGAGAGCCCTCCTCTGGGGCCTCTTGCTGAGCCCATGTGGAGGAGGGATTCCCAATGATCTGGGCTATCCATAATCTCATGCTGATAGCATCAGGCCTAGCACTGGAGCGCTGGACCTGGGGGTGGGAAGTTACAGGTTCAAATCCCGTCTCACATTCTAGCTGTGTGACTGTGATCAAGCTAACTTCTCTCAGTCTTAAATCTATAAAATGGGAATAATGATGACACCCACCTCATATGGTTGTCACAAGGATCAAGTGTGACAATACAGGAAAGCCACTTTGCCAGTCTTAAAATGGTATATGGGCGCAGCTAGGTGGCGCAGTGGTTAAAGCACCGGCCCTGGATTCAGGAGGTCCTGAGTTCAAATCCAGCCTCAGATACTTGACACTTACTAGCTGTGTGACTCTGGGCAAGTCACTTACCCCCCATTGCCTGCAAAAACAAAACAAAACAAAACAAAACAAAACAAAATGCTATATAAATGATGGCACTTAGTATGAATAACATTACTGGACCTCCTCAATGAGATAGGTAATAACAATGATAATGATAAAAGCCAGCACTTATATAGTACTTTAAGTTTGCAAAACACTTTATAGATATCTCACTCTATTCTCTTAACAACCCTGAAGGTAAAAAGGAAATGGGCATTTATTAAGTGCCTACTATATACCAGGAGTGGGGATAAGCTCCCACTCTCTCTCTTTTTTTTTTTTGTGAGGCAATTGGGGTTAAGTGACTTGCCCAGGGTCACACAGCTAGTAAGTGTTAAGTGTCTGAGGTCGGATTTGAACTCAGGTACTCCTGAATCCAGGGCCGGTGCTCTATCCACTGTGCCACCTAGCTGCCCCTGCGCCACCTAGCTGCCCCTCCCACTCTCTATAAAATGCTCCCATGGTGTGTGTCTCAAATAGCCTCTGACAACTGAAGCACAACTCCTGGCCTTCTTGTGGCAGAACTGTTCCCACTAACAGGAGAAGGGGCGAAGGCGAGTCACTGGCTCCTTAAAAACCAGTTGCTTCGAGCAGGTGGGGCTCATTAACCTTGGTAGGCAACGGACCTAGGGGAAGGAAACCCTGATTTGAAACCTCCGCTGCCTTGCAGCTATACCCATATATGGGAAAGGCTTCGGGAGTTAACCCTGAGGAAAAATCAGGAGTCAGAGTCCCTTAGGCAGTTGGATGTTGGACATCACATCCCTATGGCAACTCCTGCAGCGGCACTGGTGCCAAATTGTATTGGCTCTGCCTCTTCTTTGGATCCACCAATGTCGCAGAGAGGGAAAACCTGCGGCATGGGCAACAGCTTGTTTTCCAATTGATCCGCCCAGGCCAGCACCCTGGAGAGGACACTCCAGCTACTCCTCATGGGGTAGATACAACATGGGATGCGGCAGTAGGTTCCCGTATCAGACTGCACAGCCACACTGTGGGCACTGATCCATGGTCATCTGTGACTGACAGAGGTCTACTACTACTATATACCAGGAATGGGGCTAAGCACTTTACAAATATGATCTCATTTGATCCTAACAACAACTGTAGGAGTTAAGTGTTATTGTTATCCCCTTCTTACAATCGAAGAAACTGAGATGAATAGAGGTTAGGTGACTTGCCCAAGGTCACACAGCTATTAAGTGTCTGAGGCTAAAGTTGAGCTCAGGCCTTCCTAACTCCAAGCTCTGCACTTTATCTACCCCACCACCAGCTGCCTTGCATTGGGGGTACAAGTAGGCTATTGCACATTTCCATAGATCTATACTGTGGAAGTGATATAAAAACATCATTAATGAAATAAATGAGTGGAAAAGGAGCTGAGCTGGACCTGCAGAGAAAGAAATAGAAAGCAGTAGGATAGCTACACCACCTCACAGCCTGGGACAGACATTCCCCTCCCTCACCATCGAGTCTGAGGCCCATTGGTCATCCTTAGCTGAGATGGTTTTACTGGGGTGTGGCCACTGTGCCTGCTACAGGTGGGGGAGGACACCATTGAGGAGATCCTGGACCTGCTGAATTTAAGGCTGCAGAGATAGACCACAAATGTGTATCTCCTATTATTGACCGTGGCTAGGTGTTAGATAGAGACAGGCAAGGAGATGATGGGTGATAGAGGACAGAGCAATGACTGAGCACCTCCTGTGTCCCAGGCCCCATGCTAAGTGCTGGCCATGCAAATACAAGCCAAAGGAAGGCCAGCTTCTGTGTTCCAGGAGTTTATTCTTTATTAGGGGAAGACAATACATAAAAGGGAGAGAAGACCCCCCCATGGGGGACAAGGTGGCAAGGTGGGTGGGGAGTCCCGGGCATGATGGCTGGGGTGGGTGTGTCCTATGACACTCCCTTTCCAGTGTGGACCCCTCTGAGATCCCCTCGAAGAAGTCTGGGTACACAAGCCCAACACCTTGGGTGCAGGGTACCCCTTCTTCCAGGCCCATCCCTCACACCGCCACCTCCTTTCAGACATTGGGGGACCCTCACATTACACACTTTGGTGTTATTCTTTTTTTTTTTTTTTGTAGGGCAATGGGGGTTAAGTGACTTGCCCAGGGTCACACAGCTAATAAGTGTCAAGTGTCTGAGGCCAGATTTGAACTCAGGTCCTCCTGAATCCAGGGCTTTATCCACTGCCCGTGTCATCAGAACCTTAACTGGGCATTCAATGCTCTGCATTTTCACCTTGACTCTTGGATTCCCTCTTTCTGCAGGAAGCTTTTCCTGGCTGTCCCCCCTGCCAGTGCCGTACTTCCCATTTTCTCTGTGTATAGTGTGTGTGTATGCATGTGTGTGCACGCGCGTGCATGCATGTGTAGCTATTTGTGTGCTTTCTCTCCCATTAGAATGTAAGCTCCTAGAGGGCAGGCACTGTTCTTTGTATCCCCTGGGACATAGTAAGTGCTTAATAAATGTTTATTGAGGGGGCAGCTAGGTGGCACAGTGGATAAAGCACCAGCCCTGGATTCAGGAGGACCTGAGTTCAAATCTGGCCTCAGACACTTGACACTTACTAGCTGTGTGACCCTGGACAAGTCACTTCACCCTCACTGTCCCACCAAAAGAAAGAAAGAAAGAAAATGCTTATTGACTGTCCTTAAAGATTCTCTTTCCCCACCACCCATGGTCTTCCAGGAGGTGTCCCCAGATTGCACCAGTCAACAGTGAGTCTTAATCCGACTGTACAAAGTGTTTGGTCTGCTTGTCCCTTGAACACTTGCTCCACATCGTTTTCATCACCCTCTCAGCAGTGAACGCAGACCTACTACGGGAGAGATTCTGAGGACGTTGCTGAGGAGCAGCACGCACAAACGCCGATGCTTTCACATTTACTCTTATTAAACTTTTGATTAAGAAAACAAGAGAATTCCATCCCGCCCATTGAAACCAGAACACAGCGGTTATTACCATCCAACACAATGATGACAGAAGGGGTTTCCCTGGAGTAGACAGGGCCTTTTCTGGAAGGGGAGGCTGCTCACATTATGAACAACACAGAAGGGAACACAGAAATGAAAATGCAGGAAATCTGAGCAGAAACAAGGGGCTCTCTCGCAAAGCATGTTATTAGAAGAGTGAATGTATTCATTATTAAGCCAGTTCCAAATTGCCCATTAGGAACATCCATTCTGGCAAAGGAGGCTAATCAAATTCAATAACAGTCCTGAAGAGAAGCCGCATAGCCGAGTATTCACAGAAACCTAAAGAATCAGGTTGCATGTTGCTGTAGCCCTTTTGTGCTGCAGAAATAACAGAAAACAGTGAGCGCCTAGTCTGTGGTGAGCTATTGGTGCTGTGTGAGCTCCAAACAAATCTGGATGTGTGGCTTGTACGGGCCTTGAAACAAAGGCATCACTTGACCTTGGGCTGACATGGCCTGATTTTAGTGACCCTTCACTGAGTCTTTCTCTGATACCACTCTCTATTTATATTGCCTTTATATTGACCAATGAGGGTTAAGTGACTTGCCCAGGGTCACACAGCTAGTAAGTGTCAAGTGTCTGAGGCTGGATTTGAACTCAGGTCCTCCTGAATCCGGGGCCAGTGTTCTATCCACTGCGCCACCTAGTTGCCCCCTGTATTGCCTTGTTACAATAATTAGCTTACTTTAAGCTTTGAGGATAATGGAATGACCCCGAAGGTCCACCCAGTTCCCTTTCTTTCAGCATTAGGGAGTTTGTTTGGGATGAAAAGTTCAGATTTTACTCACAATTGCTCTGAGCCCCCAGTTAGGAAGATTCCTCTCACCTAAGAAGCGGTCAGCTTCTCTATTCAAGCCCATATTTATGACAATTTCTAGTTAACTCCTAGTTTCTTGGATGGAGCCAAAATTTAGTTTACTGGGAATGCTGGGTATCAACTTGGCAGATTATGTGATCGTGTCTATGGGTGATAGACATGCACTGGGAGAGAAGTTAGGCAAAGAGCTGTCTTTCTTTAGGGACCCTCCAAATATCTCCCTCCATTTGTTTGATGTTCGGGAGACGGACAGGTCCAATTCATAGTTGATTTTGATAGATTCCTCTTACAAGTGATCTTACCTAGTCAAAATATTGGAGCTAAAATGAGGTGGTTTCAACCTTGCCCACCCCTCTCTTTATGTGGACTTTCCAAACGACGCTTGCCACCAGTGAGTGGATGATTTGGCCAGACCCCTCTGAGGCTTCACTGGGGTGTGGGGAGGGACCCTGTGTTCCCCCAGCCCATACCAGGGGAACACCAGCTCTGCCAGGTGGCATGAGGCTGGGAAGGTTTCATTCAGTACAGGTGTGGTGACGGGCGGTAGGTCTGAAGGTCAATCTAGCAAAAGAGGAGAGGCTCACAAGCTTGTGAGCTTGCTCACAAGGGACGAGCCCTTTGGCTCCAACTCTTGAAGATCAAGGAGTCACTAAACATTTATTAAGCACTTACTATGTGATAGATACACTGCTAAGCTCTGGGGAGGAGAGAAAGGTACAAGCATTGTCTGCCTTCAGGGAATCACACTCTAATGAAGGAAGACCAACTGCCCAGGCCTGGTAGGGTTAAGGTATGTTTGTATTGATCAAAGAAGTATCTGCCTGGATGAAATCATGAATGCTTAAAGTATGTTAAGAATATATGCATGGGGGCAGCTAGGTGGCATAGTGGATAAAGCACTGGCCCTGGATTCAGGAGACCCTGAGTTCAAATGTGGCCTCAGACACTTGACACTAGCTGTGTGACCCTGGGCAAGTCACTTAACTCCCATAGTCCTGCCAAAAAAAAAAAAAGAATATATGCAAATAGGGGCAGCTGGGTGGCACAGTGGATAAAGCACCAGCCCTGGAGTCAGGAGGACCTGAGTTGACACTTATTAACCCTGAGCAAGTCACTTAACCCTCATTGCCCCGCAAAAAAAAAAGAATATATGCAACTTAATGTAAATCAACATTTAACAAGTAGCTATCCTATGCAAGACATTGGGAATATAAAGAAGAAAGGGAAGGGATGGAAGGGAAGTGAAGAGGGAAAGAAAAGGGAAGGGGAGCGGGGGAGAGAAGGGAAGAGAAAGGAAGGGAAAAGAAGAGAAGGGAAGAGGAGGAAAGGAGAGGGAAGGAAGGGGGAAGGGGAAGGGAAAGGAAAAAAGTTGGGGTAGGAAGGGTCTGCAGAAAGTGACATTTGAATTGAGCCTTTTTTTTTAAATTGTGTGTGTGTGTGTGTGTGTGTGTGTGTGTGTGTGTGTGTGTGTGTAGAAATGGGGCTTAAGTGATTTATCCAAGGTCACACAGCTAGTAAGTGTCAAGTGTCTGAGGCTGGATTTGAACTCAGGTCCTCCTGAATCCAGGGCCGGTACTTTATCCACTGCACCACCCAGCTGCCCCTTGAATTGAATCTTTTTTTTTTTGGGCGGGGCAATGAGGGTTAAGTGACTTGCCCAGGGTCACACAGCTAGTAAGTGTCAAGTGTCTGAGGCTGGATTTGAACTCAGGTCCTCCTGAATCCAGGGCCAGTGCTCTATCCACTGCACCACCCAGCTGCCCCTGAATTGAATCTTGAAGGAAACCAGGAAAGGTGGAGGAGCATTCCAGGATCCCATCCTGGGCAGGGGAGATGGCCAATGCAAATGCATGGAGTGGGGAGATGGAGTGTCCTATGGAAACATCATAGTTTTCTCCACAGTTGACATAGGGGTGTATGAATCGTGGTATCTATTTATACACTCTCCTGTTTATGGGAAGTTGGTATTTTCCTGGGGAATATTATCGGGGCACATCTCTCTGACTTAGAGGAAATCCATATTGGGAGAGAGAATGTCTCCTGACCCTTTTCAGGGTCTCTATCTGCACTGTCATTCAATACAGAAACCGAAAAGGAGGCAACTGCCAGGGTTTTCGTTTACAGTCAGACCTGTGGATGTACACGCTAATGTTAGCGGGGACTGATCTGGAGATAAACAGAAGAATGAAGTATCCGAGGGCTGCTTTGGGCTGGCAGCCAGAGGGGCAGATTCCTGCTCATCCTTCTGTCCCTTCCTCCCTGACAGAGCAGGGAGCAGGGTGGGGCTGGCATCAAGTCTCCCTCCCCCCATCCTGCAGTCACCACTTGTCAGAGTCCTGGAGAAAAAGGGGCAGACCCCCAGAGGACAGAGGTATTCCTCAGCCCTGCCTATTTCCCTCCCTCCCATGAGCTGTGCAAGACAGGAAGCTCCCTTATGGTTTTTTCTTCCCACAAGCCTCTAAAACAAGATCAAGATGATGCTGACACAGGGGTGACCTCTGGGACAGTCTCTTGGGCCATTCCCACAGTCTGTACTCTCTCCCAGCAATGCTCTGCAGGGAGCAGCCTGGAAGCTGAGGGGTGCCACTCACCTGCTGCTTTCCATCTAAGAACAGGAGCCTCTGATCAGGGTGACCTGACCCCGAAGGAGAAAACTAATTGGCATGCCTTCTTTGTGAAGCATTGCAATATAGCCTTAATTTTCCACAGAAGAATTTTCTCCCGATTTTGTTGTTATCATCACCAAGGGATGTCCTCACTCTTAAATCAGATGTGCTTTCTGTTCTCACCAGCCTTGATCTGTTTACAATTTGGACGCTTGATCTCTCTGCAGCTACTGATAACATCCCTTCCTTGAATTTTCTCTCTTTCCTTGTCTTCCTAGGTGCTGAGGCCCTGGGCTTTCCCACTTTTCCTTCTCAGAGTCCTTTGCTGAATTCTCACCCTTCCCCTGCCTCTGTATCGGGGAATCCCAGATCTATCCTGGGTCTGCTCTTCTCTCTGGATACTCCCCTCCCGGGGCAGTCCCATCAGCCCTCACAGATTTATTTTCATCTCTGGCACTGATGCCTCTCAAATCTGGGGTCTCCAGCTCTCATCAGCACAGTTGGCACAGGCTGGCTACATATATTCTCCCTCCTCCTCTTAGCTTCCCACATGATTTAGCCCAGGTGCTGACCCCTGGAAGAAGCCTTTCCTGATGCCTCAAATGCTCTCACCTTTCCAAATCGTTGTAGTTATTTGTTTATATGCTTCATCTACTAACAGAATGTTTACATACACACACATATCGAGTGTGTGTATGTGTGTATATATATATACATACATACATATATAGATATGTATGTATCCGTAGTAAAAATTATTTGTGGTAAAGATTAATATAAAAAGTTTTAGCTAAATCATTTGGGAGGGGCCATACCTGGCTCACCCTGAGATTCCACATGATACTGAGAAGGACCTCCCCTTTTGGGGGAGGAGAGATTGAACGCAACCTGAAGGGAGGAGAAGCACTTCTGGTAGGCTAGGCTCTTGCTCTTTTGGCTGGAGAGATCAGCATGGTGGTAGGACTTCACAGGGGAGTTTAGGAAGGCAAGGATTTCAGGGTATAAGAAATCTGTTCTCAATCTTTCATTATCTTTCAATAAACCCTTAAAAAACCTAAACTCGTTTATCAGTGATTTTAGTCAGTTTTCCCCCCAAACTGGGGGGACAGATTAGAACCCACATTTAGAATTTTAAATTACACAGTTTGGCTGACCACGAAGAGGAAAAGCAGATCCTCAATCTTCTGATCTTCCAGTTTGGTAAGAAATTTTTTTTCCCCCTTATTTGCTCATGTGCCTGTCTCTTTAAACTGGGTTTCTCTTAATGGCTAAGTACCTAGGTTAAGTATATATTTTAACCCTTAAGTACTCTTAGCCTTCTCTTTTCAAGCCTTGCTCCCTTTTACAAAATGGATCAGGGACTGTGGGGCCAAAGAGGACTGAGCCTCTTCCCCTGGCTTTTCAACCAAGCCAGGATTGACCTTCTGTTTAAGTTTGGTCCTTATGAATTCAAATCTTCTATTCCTATTTTAATTGTAATTTTTACTTTTCTTTGTGTTATAGTGAGGAAATTTTTGAATTACAAAAAGGGGGTGGAAGATAGTGCATTTTATATCATTCAGGACTCCCCCCTTGACAAAATAATTGCAGCTTGGGATGCTTACAAACTACCGATTCAGCCAGGCATGACAAAAGCAAGGCTTATCAAACTGTGTTTTATGTGGCATGAGAAATATTCTAGCTTACTGGGAAACAAATGGTTAGAGAATGGATCTTTTGATCACTTAACACTGAAAACTCTACAAATGATCCTTCATTTTGAGTCCCCCAAAGATGTAAATTATTGGAGCCTCTGGAATGTAGCAAGTGAGGAATTGACTGAAAAGGGAGAAAAGGAGGACGGCTTTGGGCCTGAATGTGCATGTAAATCTGCCTCTCAGGCTGACACATCAACAAAGGAAATAAAAAAGAAAAAAAGAGAAAATTCATGTTTAGAGGAGACAGAAAGGATAAAAATCCTCCCCCTTCACGAGATCCCCTCCCATGGTAAGGATGATGTTGTCGTGAGTCTTAGAAGATATATACCATTTAAGCCCCAAAGGTTTAGGTATATAGAAACGAGAAATTCCTAAATTTGATGAGGACCCCAGGGGGGTTATTGGCCATTTTAGGACAATTTTCAGAGGATATCAGCCCACTTGGAATGATGTTAATGAGCTTATGGAAGCAATATTATCCCCAGGGGAAAGAGCAGACATAATAGCTGCAGCCAATGGCCTGGAAGCCACAGGAAAGGTTGACATTGGGTGGCCTATTGAAGACCCTGAATGGAACCCCAATAACCCTAGGCATTTTGATCTGTTGAAAGATGCTAGAGAAACACTTCTGAAGGGAATGGAATCTTGCTCTAGAAAACCTGAGAACTGGCAGAAATTCTTAAACCTAGATCAGGAGGCTAATGAACGACCCAATAGGTTTTACGATAGACTTTGTGAAGCTGCTAGGCAATACACCAGGCTCGACCCATTAGATTTAAAAGATTCCTATGTTGTGCTTAACACATTCGTTTACAATTCGTTGCCAGAAATCCGCAAATATTTTCTGACACAATGTCCACACTGGAAAAATATGACCATAGATAAGCGTAAGGAAGTTGCCACCTCTGTCTTTGAGTCAAATGAGGAGAATAAGCCTAAACAGAGCATTCCGGCACCAGCGCTTTCTGGTCAGGCATCTAAAGGTCAGCACAAAACCCCTAAGTATGATGATTATAGGGCAGAGGCTCTCCTTCACCAGCAGAAGAGATTGGAATGCTATAGCAAGGCAAAAGAAGCTTATCGCACGGGGAAAAAATGTTGCCACATTTTATGCACAGCAGGGTAGTCTCCACGAGGAGAAGATGAGAGAAGCCAACCATCTTGCTGCTGTGCAGATATTTGAGAAAGTCAATGCTTCCCTACTACCAAAGAATGTTTTAGACCTCCATGGACTCCACGTAGATGAAGCCATAAATCATTTAATAACTGTATTGCAACAAAGAACTGAAGAGCATAAGCAGAATGGTGGTAAACCATATCTCTCTGTGATTACGGGAAGAGGAAAGCATAGTCCGGGAGGAGCTGCTAGAATCAAACCAGCAGTCATTAAATACCTCACAAGCCACAACTTCAGGTTCTCTGAAATTAAACCAGGGTGCTTGAAAGTTATACTGAAAAAAAGCTAGTACTTTTGTTGGGAACAATGCAATTGTAGCCTTTGCAAAATATAACCAACTGAATGTAATCATTCATCAGTTGAATAACTCCCTATGGCAAGTCCATGATACAGACAAAGCCAATGCTAAAGAACTCCACATTTTCTACCATAAAGAACATTATGACAGCATTAGAAGAATCAATGATAATTCAGAAACCCCTGCCACTTTGGCATGCAGAGAATTGGGGAGCCAGTTAAAACAATGTGGTGTACCCCAAACTCTAGCAATACAATAACTTACCTTTAACAAGCTTTTCCTTCTACAGGTAAACCACTGAGAACACATGGCCTTGTTTTCTGGCCTACCTCAACCTCCCCCACCCCTTTCCCTTTCCCCTACTTAACCCTTGTTCCTTGAAACCATCTTTTTTCGTTTTTGTTTTTTTGAAAGGCATTGAAAAGGCCTGGAATCCACCACATACTTAAGTTTCCTCATGAACACAAAAGGGTACTTAGTGAACCTTTTGCTTTTTGCTTTTGTTTTTATTTTGCTTTTGACTTTTGTTTCTTTCTGTTCTTTTTTTTTCCGGGGCAATGGGGGTTAAGTGATTTGCCCAGGGTCACACAGCTAAGTGTCAAGTGTCTGAGGCCGGATTTGAACTCAGGAACTCCTGAATTCAGGGCCGGTGCTTTATCTACTGCGCCACCTAGCTGCCCTGCCCGGCTTTCTTTTTAACTCAATTTTGTAAACAAAGTGAATTTTCAAAGACATTTTAAGTATATGCTGTGGGGCCATTGGGCCTCAGAAGGTATCAATTTTTTTTGAGAGAACCATGGGTTTAATGAGTTTGTTTACGGGATTATGTTTAAAAAGAAGGGGGTCTTGCTGATTGAAATTTTCTTTCTTTTTGATAAATTGATTATCACTTTAAGTATCTGTTACTCTTATAATAGATAGAGAATTCATGTATAGATGATGTATTTACTTGCTCAAAGAAGATTATGTAATAATGTTTGATATTATCAGCTACTTACATTTATTTATCATTTATATGTCATACTCTGGTTATGGTTTGGAATTATTATATATATTACTAGTATATCCTCAGTTATACAGCATAACACGCATTTTTACCATCATACTGTCTTCGGTAAAATTAATATGAGATTTATGAATTATGGAAACTTAGCATTTCAGAGACTAACTGCTCTTACTGTGAGCTTTTATGCAGGCCCTGGAGGGAATATACGTGCAACAAGAGGAGAGACGGGTACACGTAAGTCCATGGTTTGCTTATGATGGCGACTATGTAGACATAATTGCTGGACACAGTCCAGTTTCATCTCCTCTTCTTCCTAAAACAACCTAGTCTAACTTGTTTTCTTTTTTTTGCACTCAGTCTAATGGCATGGTCAGAATCTATCCACCTGTGGCCTAGCACAATTACTGGCTGTCTCGAGACCATGAGATGTGGTATGATAACCTTTCCATAACATTTTCAGGTGTCATGAACACATTACTAAATTTGGCTTTGATCCAGACACATGGTGGTAAAAAGTGTTATAGATTGTATAACTATCTCAACCCTATATTATATAAAGGAGGGGAATGTAATGGAATGTATTAGTTTGATCATTGACAATGCTATGCTAAGGTTTAGTAAATATCCAGCAGTTCAACAGCTAAAGAAGTGAATCCAGCTTTCCAGTCCAGACCAGAATCCAGATTTCCAGACCAGAGACCAGACCAGAGTCCAGTTTGCTCTTGATGACCACTCCAAGAAGACAAGAGCTCAGAGACTTTATATGAATAGTTTTGTTGTTTTTTTCTCCTTCTGTTATAATATACACCATCTGTAATGTGTACTCTCTGCAGAGGCCCTCCCTCTTTGCAAGACCAATCAAAGCATCACATTCATGAGGGACTGCCCCTCTGGACAAAACTTCTCTCTCCCTTTTCTATATTGATATCAACATATTGATAGCATAGGATATTATATTCTGTTATTTTTGGCTGTTTCATTGGGAAACCCATAGGGTTTGCCAAAGAAACAAAGGGGGGGAATGCGGTAAAAATTATTTGTGATAAAGATTAATATTGAAAGCTGAAGGGAGGAGAAGCACTTCCGGTAGGCTAGGCTCTTGGGAACTTCCAGAACAGGGGAATGCTCTTTTGGCTGGAGAGATCTGCGTGGTGGCAGGACTTCACAGGGGAGTGTAGGAAGGCGAGGATTTCAGGCTATAAGAAATCTGTTCTTGGTCTTTCTCTTTCTTTTACTATCTTTCAATAAACCCTTAAAAAACCTAAACTTGTTTATCAGTGATTTTAGTCAGTTTCCCCCCAAAACTGGGGAGACAGATTAGAACCCACATTTAGAATTTTAAATTATACATATATAAAATAAAACTGTCACCGGGGAGGCCCCATGCTCACCCTGGCATGGATTGAGGTGCATGCCCTGCTGTGCATAAGTGGTAAGTGATAAGCTGTATGTGGTTCCCAGAGAGCTAATAACCTATCCCTTAGCTGCATGAATTTGTTTATTTACCCAATTAGAGCATAGCTCTGAGCCCCCTCAGGCTGGCAAAACCTGGCTTCTTCCTCAAACTTGCTGTATTTCCTTGAACTCTAGTCTCATGACTTTGGAATAATGGAGTCAGCTTTACAAAAATGTTTAGATGCTGCATATTTTACTCAATTCAGAATTGCTAAGTGAATGAATAGAACATAGTATAAGAACAGGGGTAGCTAGGTGGGGCAGTGGGTAGAGTACCAGGCTTGGCGGTAGGAGGACCTCAGTTCAAATCTGACCTCCTCTATTTCTGAGTGAGCCTGGGAAAGTCACTTAACCCCGTTTGCCTCAATTTGCTCATCTGTAAAATGAGCTAGAGAAGGAAACAGCAAAGTATCCCAGTATCTCTGCCAAGAAAACCCCCAAATGGGGTCACAGCTAAAAATGACTAAATAATCACCTATGAGAACACAATGCATACTGCCAACACTATAATCTCACAAGCCCAGGATTCAGATAGTTCTTTCCTCACTCCCCCCCAACACAAGATCTATCTGGACTCAAGGGCTGAGTTGCTCTACTTTATTTATTTTTTTTAAATTAAAAATGTTTTATTATTTTCCAGTTTATATATTACATATAAGGATAGTTTTCAACATTTGTTTACACTGGATTTTTAGTTCCAAATTTTTCTTTTCTCCTTTCCTCCCTTCCCTTCCTCCTCCCCAAGATGGAAAGCACTCTGATATAGGTTGTATATGTACAGTCACATCAAACATATTTCTACATTAGTCATCTTATGAAAGAAGAATCAGAGGGGCAGCTAGGTGGTGTAGTGGATAGAGCAGTGGCCCAGGAGGCAGGAGGACCTGAGTTCAAATCTGGCCTCAGACACTTGACACTTACTAGTGATGTGACCCTGGGCAAGTTACTTAACCCCAATTGCCTCACCAAAAAAAAAAAAAAAAGAAAGAAAAGAAAAGAAAAAAAAAAGAAAGAAGAATCAGCACAAAGGAAAAACCTCAAACAAGAAGGAAAAAAAAAAAACAACAGACCAGAAGTAGAAACAGTATGATTCAATCTGCATTCATAATTCACAGTTCTTTTTTCTGGATGTTGAGAATATTTTCTATCAGGAGTTCTTTGAAATTGTTTTGTATTGTTGCACTGCTGAGAAGAGCCAAGTCTATCCCCATTGTTCGTCACACAACATTGAGTTGCTCCACTTTAAACAAACAAGTGTAAACCAGACAGTTTTCACAGGTCATGCTTTGAGTAGGACTGCTCATAGATGCCAATGCCCATACTCTAGGAGAATGCTGGACCCCGGGGGATTTCAGCTCGGTCTGGGGCAGGGACCTGGGAGCTCTTCTGGCCAAAGCTAATCTATCCCTGAGCAGGACGAGCGACTTATGGGCTGACCCAGAGTCACATGACTACAAGATGTGAGAGTTGGAAGGGACGGAGTCATACACAAGCTGTTCTCGTCTCACTGGTATAAAACTCCCATACAGCCCATACCTGGCTGTGGCCCCAGTGCCCTAGACTCATCTCCCTCCAAGCCTGGGTGGGGCCCTCTTCCTCTTGTCCTTCTGGTATCTCTTTTCTTTTCTTTTTTTTTTTGGGTGGGGCAATGAGGGTTAAGTGACTTACCCAGGGTCACACAGCTAGTAAGTGTCAAGTGTCTGAGGCCAGATTTGAACTCAAGTACTCCTGAATCCAGGGCTGGTGCTTTATCCACTGTGCCACCTAGCATGTCTTTCAGTGATTGCCTTTCCTCTTGACCCCTAGCCCCAAATGCCCAGGGCTGCACACTAAGGAGAGTCAAGGAGCCAGTTCACCAAGTGCTTACTGCACATTGGGTGCTGCCCTGGGGGAGAACATGGGAGAACTAGTAGGTAAGTACTAGGTACAGACAGAGCAGAAGGAAGGTAATCTTGGTGGAGAAGGTCCTAAGAATAGCTGCGGGGACCAGGAAGGGAGGGCCACACGGCAGACATGTTTCCTTTGCGGACCAGATCAGTCTGTCTTTGCCGAGGAAGGCATTTTAAGATCTCACAGTATCTCACAGTCATCGCTATGAAATCAGTCAGGATTGCTTTAAAGGTCGCTGTCCTTAGGGTACAGGGAATCTAAAGAATACCTGTGGGTTTCCCAACTTCAGGGACCCTGAGCCCTTGAAGGAACCAGGCCCGTGGCACATTGGGCAGAGAAGTGGGAGGTGGTGGAGGAGGGGACCTGGTTCTAAAAAAAATAGACCTGAAACTCAGACTTGCACAACCTGCCAATGATGCCTCCCCTGTTGTTGTCAAGGTGAAGCAGGTATAACTGCCTGACCTTCCCAACCCTCCCACAGCCCAGGTTTCATACAAACCATTCTAATGGCTCATGCTCCCTTTAAATGCCTTTGTCAAGACGCTCTTCCTTATCCCCTTCAAGGCTGTTCCTGTGGTCCTGGTTTTGCCTGTACAATCACTGAGCAGGAGGCAGAGTGTGTTGATGTGGCTTGGGTCTCAACATTACTAGAGGGATGTGCTTGCTGAGAGGTGCCCCCAAGCATTGTGTCACGGGAAGACCAAGACCTGGGAGCTGGGAGCTCTCAATCCAGGCTCCTCAACCTGTTCCTCCTCACTTGTCAAATAAAGAGGTTGGATTAAAGGCTCCACAAAGGCCCTTTCCAGATCTCTGATCCTATTCTGAAGCCGTCACCAGGCTTGGTTTACAGATGCACCTAATGAGAGCTGGCCTTAGAATCTCAGAAACTCAGGCTGAAGTCCTAACTCTGACAGATTCCCGCTGTGTGACCCTGGGGCAGTGGCTTAACCTCTCAGAGCCTGAGACAACTCTGTAAGATCCCGGGAGTTCCCTAAATGCATGAAACCACAGATACAGGGCACCCCACTCCTCGAAAAAAAATCACTGACAATCTGGAGGCCTGTGTAGATGAAACAAATTCTTTTTATGCTGCCTGTTTTGTGGCTCCCAAGGTTGTTTTCTTTAAAGAAGCTGCTCACCTTCACACCTGCTTTAGATACAGGTGAACCCAACCATCTTCCATCCTTAATAGACAGTGGAACCTTCTAGACCTGGCAGAGACTTTGTAGACAATCTAGTCCAATGGGAGCCTCCCAGTGCAGCGAGTTTCCTAGGTTGGGCAGGCTGACCCTGGCAGAGGCTTCTGTCCAACAAGAACAGGGAGAACTTTGTCCAGGTGGTCAAGGGCTTTTTGATGCATCCATAGTGAGTGCTGGTCAGAACAGCTGCTAGGGATAGAGGGCTTCAAGGGTTGCAAAGCAATTTACAGATGGAGTGTTCTGCTCCTCCCAATGCTCTTTGGAGACAAGTGCAGGTGGCATCAGTCACATTTTACAGGCTCAGAAGGGGAAGGGTCTTGCTCTTGGCCATACAATTAGTAAGTGTCGCAGGTGAGATCTGAACTCAGATCTCTCCCAAATCGACATCTCAATGCTTTACCACTCCATTCTCAGACCGGATTACAATAGCGATAATTGTAATAGTGATATAGGTAGTTACATGGATAGTGCAGTGGAGGCAAGACGTTCTCAGTTCTAATCTGGCCTCAGATTCTTACTAGATGTGTGATCCTGGACAATGTGCTTAATCTCTCAGTTTCCTTGTCTGTAAAGTGGGGATAGGGTGCATTTTTTTTTTGTGTGAGGCAATTGGGGTTAAATGACTTGCCCAAGGTCACACAGCTAGTAAGTGTCAAGTGTCTGAGGCCAAATTTGAACTCAGGTCCTCCTGAATCCAGAGCCGGTGCTTTATGTACTGCGTCACCTAGCTGCCCCCTTAAAGTAGGGATAATAATAGCATCTGCCTCCTGGTGTTCTGAGGATAAGATGAGACCATATTTGCAAAGTTCCTGAAAACCTTAAAGCACAGCTTCAATGCTAGCAATTATTATGATAGATTTGATTGGCATTTGCCTTTTCATTTTTCATCATATTATTTAATTTTAAAAACTTGGGCTGGAACTAAGCTCTTGTGGTGGAACCTATTAGTTTGATATGAATATTTGTAGAAGTATTTGATGGGGAAGATGTGGGCTGATTATTAAGGCATTGCTTGTATCACTCACTTCTTTGCAGCAATGTCAATTTCCCATCAAGAATCTCTGAGCTGGGGCAGCTAGGTGGCGCAGTGGATAGAATATCGGCCCTGGATTCAGGAGGACCTGAGTTCAAATCTGGCCTCAGACCCTTGACACTTACTAGCTGTGTGACCCTGGGCAAGTCACTTAACCCCAATTGCCTCACCAAACAAACAAACAAAAAAAGAATCTCTGAGCTGTGGATGAGGATGTCTGGTGACTTTTGGTTGATTTAGGATTTATACCCAACTAACTTCCCTTAGGATTCTAGATGGTTCTGACTTCAGATGCATGACCACACAACCCTCTTTTCTTTGGGGATCCTCAGGATGATGGGCATACGCATTTGCAAAGCAGGGTTTGTGTGGTTACCCCAACTTTTTATTTCTAGGAGCAGATGTTGAGGCAATAATTAGTGCTTTAAAGCATCTGCTACTGAGTAGAGATGCTAAACATTTTGGTTTTAAAAAATGTTAATAGCAAGCTTCAAAATTAGAGAACTCTATGTCACCCTCTCCTTTACAAAATCGGGAATTATGAGTATAAAAATGTAAGTGCTGCTCGGCCCCACAGACACTAGAAACTCTGCCATTTGTGCCTAAGGAAGAGACAAAATCGGCAGGGTGCACAACTAGTGATTTGCAGTCGACAGCCTAGAGTGCCACAGATTTCTGGCATCCTCTGCTCAGTTGCAAAACATGGCCTTCTGAGAGCTAGGCTGATTTCAGGAGAGTATTCATCACCCTATAAACCTTAAATTTATTTCACACCTGTTTTTGGAAACAGCAAATACTGCCAACTTCCCCTCCCAGATGGACTGAGCAAACACCTGAAAAAATCCCGATGTATTTGTCCCAAATTGTAAAATCGAGAACATTCATTTCTAAAATTTGCTCTTCTCCACTGGATGGGTAGAATCTGGGAGTCTCAAAATGTAATCTCTTCTTCAAAAGGGGATTCTGAGGACCTCAAAAGTCTTCATAATTTCTAGCAGAGCCACTGAAATTAGAGTTGGGAGGGAAATCGATGGCACCATTTCTCTGTGAGCTCTCCATCTTTCCCTACAGAAACGTTTCATCTAGGTAGGCCAAAGCAATCGTGTTTTTGCTTCATCTCTTGGAAAACTATTCTACAATTTAATTGCCTGTATTATGGGGATGTATTTAGGAACCAAGCCATATTGGTAGGGCTGAAAACTCCATGAAAGTCAGAATGTATATAAGTACACTGTTAGAAAGAGGGAAAAGAGGCAGCCGGTGGCAATTAGCAGCTATTGTTAGAGTTTATCCACAGTTTAGTAAACTCGCCTGTCAATTTTTTTTTTCTCCAGTAGGAATAAACTGATTGGTACATCTTCGATAATCATAGTGGTGCTGCTGAAATGCTCGAAATAGAAAATACCAGTGATTCAAGATTGCAGGTCAATTTCCCCCCTGAAGCTAAGCACTCCTCTCTCACTTATGGGAACACTCACATTATTACCCCTAACAGGTCTGCCCCATCATCAGTGCTCTTGACATGTCCCTCTCCGGGTTCTATCCACTATCCTTTACCTCTGTGCCCCTTGACCCTCTTTTCTATCACTGCTCATGCCTTACCAAATCACAATCGAGGTTACCTCTCCCAGTCTTCTTCGCTAGCATTACTCAAGTGTGCCTAGATGTTGTTGCAGGAAGCTGTACGATCTTCCTGATTGATGGGTTCCAATACAAGTTGGTGGTCTGATCTCAAATGGGTCATGACTGCATGAAAATCCTTCCATTCTTTCCTGACTCTTGCACATTCCCCAGAGCAGCTGTGTCAAATTTTCTTTTCTTTTCTTTTCTCCTTATGCCCTTCACAGAACTTTCTTCCACTTCCTTCTCAGCAGAGATTTACTGAGAAAATAGAAATCATCCTGCCATCCTTCTTCTCCTGTGTGCCACACCTCCGGAGCCCTCTTCATCATCCCCCCCCTCTCCTCTTTGTGAAGAAGAGGTGACCTTTCTCCTTCCCCTGGCCAACCCCTCTGCTTTTGTCCATGAAACCATCCCCTCCTGTCTTATCTGGAAGCCTGTCTCTGCCATCATTCCTCTCGCCTCTCACTTTCACCTGTTCCTTCCCTTCTGGCTGCAGATATGACCAGGGTTCCTCCTTCCTTAAAAACCCTCTGCTTGATCCTGCCATCCACTCAATTATCCTCCTATCTCTTCTCCCTCTCATAGCTGAATTCCTTCCCAGACAATGCTCTGCATGCACTTCGCCTCATTGCTCACCCCCTCCTCAGGCCCCTGCATTCTGGCTTTTGACCCCACTGGATCTGCTCCCACTATCTCTGAATTGCTCAATTTGGTGGCTGCCTCTCTGTTCTCAGCCTTTAAAAAAATCTTGCTTTAGTTTTTGATACTGTTGACTATCCCTTCCTTCCTGAATTCCCTCTCCTCCATCATCTTCCATGATTTTACTTTCTCCTGGTTTTCCTGACCCCCAACAATGGATAGCCCCTAAATATTTTTCCTGAGCTCTCTTCTCCAGCAAATTGAGTTATCCAGTCCTCTTTTTTATTTTCTGTGACTTTTTTGGGCGGGGCAATGAGGGTTAAGTGACTTGCCCAGGATCACACAGCTAGTAAGTATCAAGTGTCTGAGGCTGGATTTGAACTCAGGTCCTCCTGAATCCAGGGCCAGTGTTTTATCCACTGTGCCACCTCGCTGCCCCTCTCTCATTTTATTTTAGTGAAATCTGGTGCTACATCACTAACTGCCTCCTGTGCATCTGGATACTATGTGGGGATTTCAGACTTAGTATGTTCAAAGCAGAACTCACTATCTTCCTCAGGCTAACTTCCCTGCCCTTGCTGAGGGCATCGCCATTCTTTTAATCACAAAGGCTCAACACTTTGGCTTCATCCTGGACTCTTCCCTCTTTCTCACCAGCCTGTACTTGATCAGTGGCCAAGTCTTGTCAATTCTAGACAATATTTCCTGAATTCACGCTCTTGCTTCCACTTGCACGGACGCTTCTCCAGGGCAGACACTCATCACTTCTCATTTAGATGACTGAGGTAGACTCCTCATTGGTCTCCCAGTCCCAGTCTCTCCCCTGTCTAACAAACACAACGGCCAAGATCATTTTCCTCACCACAGGTCTGACTAGGTCATTTGCCTGCTCAAAAATCCTTAGGAACTTTTAGAAGTAGATGAAGCCAACGTGTTAATTCCATCTGTTGATGTATGCGTGACCTCGCTGCTGTGGACAGGCCCTGCAATGATGTAAATCCTATAACTAAGTCAACCTGATCAAGACTGACAAGATTCAAGGATGAAAACCAGACAGAAGATTTCTCCTTCCATGGGGTACAAAGCATCATTCCTGATGCCACATTCCCACGTTTGGGACTTGGATGGTATCTTACCCATATGCTATGAAAAGTACTCCTGGGGCAGCTAGGTGGTGCAGTGGATAGAGCACTGGCCCTGGATTCAGGAGTACCTGAGTTCAAATCTGGCCTCAGACACTTAACACTTACTAGCTGTGTGACCCTGAGCAAGTCACTTAACCCCAATTGCCTCACTAAAAAAAAAAGTGCTCCTGTCCTAGAAACTTGCTGGTCATTGACACCCCACTGAATGTGACTCAATAGAGTCACGGGTAGTGAAGATCTGAGCTGACTGCTTAGACTTGGTCCTTTTAAAAGAGCAGACACAGACCTGGAGAGGATGGACAAAGACCAAATGAAGAGACACACATAGGGGAGGTCTCCACAGAGAGAAAACTTGAGTCCAGGCAGGGGAGAGAGGAGCCAGCTCATCCACGAAGCCCCCCACCCCCACCCCCATGGATGGCTATGGCAGAACAGAGGAGTTTCTGCAGAAGGAATCACCCACTGGAAGAGTCATAGAACCAAGGGCCCTGAATCGAAGATTTGGAACAGATTGAGTAAGAGTTCTAGGTCACCGGCCAATCCTCTGATCCAGTCTCCTGGAGAGAAGACTGTGGAGTTTCTGGACCTAGTGGAGGAGCTCCGAAAGTACTCAGGAACAGCTCAGGGCCCTGGAAGAACAAAGGCTAGCACCTTAGTATGGAGAAGCAAAATGGCTCTCCCTTAGTACTGTGACTTAGAAAGGAGCTGGGTGGTGCAGTGGATAGAGCACTGGCCCTGAAGTTGGAGGACCCGAGTTCAAATCTCACCTCAGACACTTAGTATTTGTGTGATTCTGGGTAAGTCACTTAACCCCAATTTCCTTAAGCATCCAGGGCCATCTCCAGTCATCCTGATGCTTATCTTGTCATTGGATGCAGATGGTGCCGGAGGAAAGAGTGAGGTCGGTGACTTTGCACAGCCCTGCCTCACTTCAGTCCAATTCACTGCAAGTCATGAAAGCACCTCCTGATGTCATGGTCCTCTTGGAGAATGAAGGAACCACAATGACATAGAAAGGTCTCGAGTGACCCTGGTTCTTTACTTCCTCAGGGAGCCACATTATCAGGACAGCACCATGACTCTGACCAGGTTCAGACTACCTCAACAGATTCTGTGCTGGGGCACCAGTCCTTTGTGTGTTGTATTGTCTATTAGGTTAAATAAATCCCGTCCTGTATTTGACAGATGTTGTCACACTAAATGGAAGCTGAGAGTAGATACCTAGACACATGTTAGACGCTGATGTTTCCAAGGAAAATCCTGGGTGAGGCTCGAGCCAAAGAGAAGATGGTTTGTGAGAAGTTCCCGAGATTGAACTTGGTCCACTTGATCCCTGAGCTCGGGGCCTGAACCATGGGCGTCTCATCCATGCAAGCTTATTCTGTGCAGTGCTTGTCTATCCACGCCTTCCCACAATTTCTCTACAGAGGTTCTTCAGACCAGCATGCTGGGGCCTTCCTGCAGATTTCTTGACATTGCACGGATACCCGTGGAAGACTTGATTATGACACTGATCATCCCTTGCTTTTACCACAGGGCTGGCCTACCTCTTTTGCAGCCATATATTCCTCTGATGACATCTTTCGTGGGATTTCTCGTCACTGATTATGTGTGGTGGCTTCCTTATACCTACCATAGGCTGCTCCACTGCCCTTTGGGGGCACCCTCAACTCTAATTCTTCAGAGACCACTATTTCATCACCCACTGACCTATGTCCCCAGAAGAAGGTTGACATGTAAAAAATGGGCTTTTGTTTCAAGAAGGAGCTTGGGATCATTGAAAGCCCGGTGCCCTTTCCTCAAAGTAATCTATTCCATTGTTAGCCATCTAGCAGTGGGTGGAGGGCTAGGCCTGGAGTGAGGAAGAGCAGAGTTCACATTTGGCCTCAGATGGGAACCACCGTGAGCCCTCGGGCAAGTCATTTAACCTCCGGCTGCCTTACTTTCCTCCTATGTGAAATGGGGATACTGATAGCATCCATCACCCAGGGCTGTTGTGAGGGTCAGATGAGACAATATTTGTACAAAATGCTCAGCACAGTACCTGGCACACAGAACACGCTTGTTAAATGTTTCTTCCCTTCCTCCCTTTCCCTATTCAATTCTGGGCTCAGACCATTGTCCATCTTTAGCAAATGTTTAAGATAATGGACTATGATCTCATGATCTTTGACATTGTCATGGCGGGGACTCCAGTGGTTATTCATGGAATAATAATAACTATGATAATAATAATAACAATAACTCACATTTATAGAACGCTTGAAAGTTTGCAAAGATTTTTTTTGCAAACATTATCTTATTTGACCTTCGTAAGAACCTTGTGAGGAAGGTAGGTGCTAATATCATATTATCATATTACAGATAAGTGACTTTGCTCAGGGTCACACAGATATTAAGTATCTGAAGTTGGACTTGAACTCAGGTTTTCCCAACTCCAAGTCCATCGCCCTATCTGTTTCACTACCTGTCTTAATCAATCAAAAAACATTAATTAATAGACAAATATGCTCCAGGCATTGTGCAAGGGTTAAGTGTTCAGAGGACGTTAGCTTCAGACAGAAAACTGGAGAAGCAGACCCTTACTTGCACTTAGGGCACCTTAAATAGACTTACAAAAGTAGGTCCTGTACTTATATGTTACATCTACACTTTCATTAAAAATCTATGACCTGGAAAATTTGCATTGGATAATCTCCAAGTTTCCCCCGAGTCTCAATCCTGCGATCCTTTATTTATACAAACATATATAGGCATGCATCTCAAGGTTTGGGGACTTCACTCAGGAGGGCAATTTCCACCTCTGCAGAGGGAAGAAGACTGCCATTTTGGGGAATCATCATCCAATGGGTGAGTAGGTTCCAACACCCTGAGCTTTGTGTTTTGAATGCCCTGCAGGACCTAGGTGGAGGTAGGAGAAATTTCAGGAGAAATGTGACTTCAGCAGATAAAAGGCTTTGATGTTGATGGAGGAATGTAAACATCTGCTCCAGTAAGTGTAAGATGGTGGTAGTGGTGAATTCCATGCCTCTGGGCTTCCTTTTCTACCTTCTAGGGCTGTGAGAGTCCAGTGACCTCATATTAGTAGAGTGCATAGCACAGTGCCTGGCACATAGCAGGCAATTAATAAATGCTTGTTTCCTCCTCTCTTTCCTCCAGCTTTGATGGGTGGATTCCACTTCTCTCCCATTCATTCACAACCTAACTTTCTCATCCATATTTTTCTCTCATATAAATGCATGAGATGGACAAGATACTTCATTCCAGTGACTTGTCGACCCTTTTTGAGAATTTGTTGGCTATGTAGAAAGGGCTTCAGAAAAGGGTTTTTTTAAACACCTGGGAAGGATTTCACCAAATCCCCACTAAAAATATGGCCTTGAGGTGAAATGGGCAAAAATAGAGTGAAAACAAAAAATTAGTTAATCTTTACTGTTTTCTGTCTGCTGGTCTAATCAAGGATGGTTTATCGAGTTTGTAGAATATTAACCTTCCTCTGACTTCTCCTCCTTCCCTCTTCTTGCTGTCACCCCAAATTCACAGGAACATCTGTCAGTTTCACAGCTCATTAGCAGCCCTAGTGGAGGGCAAGCAGTTGAGTGGGTCTAGGATGAAGTCAGCAATTGAACAATGAAATCAACTTTCAGGAGTCAGGATTTGCTACAACTTGTGTGGGTTCTCTTCCTCCCTGCTTGTCAAAGTCAGTTGTCAAAGCGTTTCTTTCCTTCTAAATTTGCTCTTTTCATATTAAAATCCTATCTAGTATCATCTTTGTAGTTGAGCTTCTGCAATTCTTTTTTTCTTCATATATCCTCCCTCCCCAACATCTTTCTTCTGCCATAAGGATAGAAAGTTTTAGAGAACTCTGTGAATCGTCTCAAATAAGGGTAATGTTGTGGAAAGTGTACTGGCTTTAGAGTTTGAGGCCTTGGGTTCAAATGGTGCTCCTGCTTACTCCCTGTGTGACCTTGGACAAGGTCACCCCCCCTCTCTAGGACTTGGCTTCTTTAACTAGTCGATTGAAGGTCTTGGACTAGTTGACCTCTTAAAGTCCATTCCAGCTCTAAAACTCTAGGCTAATTACAAAGTAGTGGTTCCATAGGATGAAATAAAACAAATCAGAAAATTAATCTGCAGGGTTAGGGAGTGTTTAGAGAATGAGCTGGGGAATGGCATATTAACTACCCATCCAGAGGCAATATAAACATCTTAAAGACTCTATTGGGCAGCTATTCATGGAAATACACTATGAGGGAAATGGAAGCATGATGGATTGTCACAACATACGCCATCGATAAGCAATAGAGAATAACAATAGAGCACGGCTGAGTGGATTCTGCTAGTCAAGAAGAAAGACTATTAGGCTGGAATGATGGAGGGAAATCTGGCCCCCAATCTAAAGATCTCTTCTTCTCTATAATGGTTTGGTTGGTTTTCAGAAGCTGACTTCCTTCAGGACTAGGAACAGCACCATTGGCAAGAAAACATTTGGCAAAGAGATATATAGCAAGCCACTAAGGTCTTGCCGATCCAAGCTAGGGGGAGGGCGGTGCAGAGGTCGGGGGAAATACCTGTTGGAAGGGAAGCTGGGGGAAATGGAAGTGTCTTTGAGGACCAGAAAAGTGCAAACAGCAAATGTGTAGAATCAGGATTCTGGCACCTTCCCCAATGGATAAAGAGATGGACAAGATGGCACACCAGGAATTTAGATTAGAGATGAGAATCATGATGGTGACTACAAATTTAGAGCTAAATTTAGAGTCACCTTAGTGGTCTAACCCCTTTCTCAATTGGGGAAACTGAGAGCCATAGTTTGAAAGTGATTAATGTTGTGGGGGTGGCTAGGTGGCGCAGTGGATAAAGCACCGGCCCTGGATTCAGGAGGACCTGAGTTCAAATCCAGCCTCAGACACTTGACACTTACTAGCTGTGTGACCCTGGGCAAGTCACTTAGCCCCCATTGCCCTGCAAAAAAGAAAGAAAGAAAGAAAGTGATTAAAGTTGTGTGGGTGGTATATGAAAGCAAGAGTAAATTTTAAAAAATATTGATTTAGAATTTTTCCCAAGTTAAATATAAAAACAAATTTTAACATAGATTTTCAAAACTTTGTCTTCCAAATTCTCTTCCTCTCTCCCTTCCCACCCCCTTAAGAACTCAAGCAATTGATTATAAGTTATACATGTGCAGTCATGAAAAACATTTCCACATTAGTCAGACTGTGAAAAAACAGACAAAAAAACTTTAGAAAGAGGAACTAACAAAAAAATTATACTTCAATCTGTATTCAGATACCATCAGTTCTTTCTCTGTACATGGACTGCATTTTCCATAAGTCCTTCCAATAGCATCCTGCTCATTTCTTTTTCTTTTTCTTTTTTTTGCAGGGCAATGAGGTTAAGTGACTTGCCCAGGGTCACACAGCACCACCTAGCTGTCCTCCCACTCATCATTTTTCTTTCTTTTTTTTGGTGAGGCAATTGGGGTTAAGTGACTTGCCCAGAGTCACACAGCTAGTAAGTGTTAAGTGTCTGAGGTTGGATTTGAACTCAGGTCCACCTGAATCCAGGGCTGGTGCTCTATCCACTGCACCACCTAGCTGCCCCCCTGCTCATCATTTCTTACAGCACAATAGTGTTCTATCCTAATCTCATCCCCCATTTTGTTCAGCCATTCCCCAATTTATGGGCATCACCCCAATTTCAAATTCAACTTTAAAAAAAATCTCTTTTAGGATGCCAACCTAGTAGTAATATTGCTGGTCAAAGAGTATGCATGGTTTTATAGTCCTTTGACCATAGGTCCAATTTTCTCTACAGAGTGCTTGAATCAGTTTACAACTTTACCAAGAGGATATTATTGTCTCCAGGAGTAATTTCTGTGTGTGTGTGTGGGGGGGTGGTGGCAATGAGGGTTAAGTGACTTGCCCAGGGTCACACAGCTAGTAGGTGTCAAGTGTCTGAGGCTGGTGCTTTATTTGCTCTGCCACCTAGCTGCCCCCAGGAGTAATTTCTTGATGCAGAAGGTTGTTAAACATGTTAGTGGGCTAATGAGGGAGATCTTGAAACTCCTTTTTATGGGAATCTTTACAAGTTCTTTCCTTTTTGGGGATGTCTCTATGCATCATCAGATCAAAAAGGCCTGTGTATGCATATACATATATTGGTATAAATATATGATTATGTATTATACTATAATTGTTCATAATATATATTTATATAGATATAGATTTATATCTCTATATTTATCTGTCTAGTTACATATAGATTTTTCTCTAAATCTCTCTATTCATCTCTCTCAAAGCTAGATGTGACTAGGCAGCCAGCCCCATTGTAGCTTTGATGTTACAAAAATATCTTCTGAATTCCCTTCTCACATTATTCTGGTCACATTTCCTAGATGTTTTTTCTATAAATTGAGTCATCTAGCATTTATTAAGTGCCTATTATGTGCCTAGTACTGTGTTAAGCACTAGGGACACAAAGAAAGACAGGAGATAGTCTCTGTTTTCAAGGTGCTCACAGTCTAATGGGGGGGGTATGTTAAAAAAAAGACTTCTCCCCTTCCCCCATCCTTCCCCAGCACAGAGTAATGGATTTAAAAAAAAATTTTTTTGGTGAGGCAATGAGGGTTAAGTGACTTGCCCAGGGTCACACAGCTAGTAAGTACCAAGTGTCTGAGGTCAGATTTGAACTCAGGTCCTCCTGAATCCAGGGCCTGTGCTTTATCCACTTCTCCACCTAGCTGCCACTAGAAGGTAATGGATTCTGTTGGTCTTAATGGTTCGTATAGCAGGATGAAAATAAGATATAAAATAATCAGGGAGTATCTTCAAGAGTAAGATCTTTAGGATAAACAAAGTGATTCAAGCCATGTTAGAAATAATGGAAGTTTCAATCTTGTTTTTAAAAAACTACTTACTAGCAATGATAAAGCAATTGTACTTTTTTTAATGGAAAAGGGATAAGGGAATTAGGGGTACATTGTTTCTTGAGGGAAATAGGATCAGGAATTTTTGGGGGGAGTTATATTTTATAGTAGAAAGATTTGGGTTAACAAAATATTTTTAAAAATTATATTCAAGGCTCAGAGAGGTTCACTGGGATATCTGAACAATGAAAGAACTTGGCAAGAACCAAATGGGCCCTGTAATACAAGGATCCAATGAGACGGATTCTTGTTAGTTGATGTAACTGACCATTATCACTACTCCTTATTAGGTCTTACTAGAGCAAGGGTATGGTAATACTTGGGCTGAATGAATAGGCTATAATTGGTCTGATCAATCCTTGGAAGATGTCAGAAGTCAGATGGTTTCCAGCCTCTATGTGTGGCCTTTATGACTTATAGTCGTAAGGAAAGTCAGGAAATCAGAATATCATATGAGAGAGATTTATGGGTGAAAGGGTGATGTGATTTTATATAGGAGAGGGATTTGTGTTTGAATGGAAGAGAAAGGGGGGGTCTTTTTAGGGCTCCTTCCCAACTTTGCCTAGGTTCAAAATGGGAAGTTGGATAAGGGTACTATTTTAAAGGAAAGAGGAAAAAGGGTGAGATGTTTTTTTTTTTTTTAAAAAACAAACCAGTCATTTTATAGGCCATGTAGGAGGGAAATAAGGATTTATGGCAATGGTGCAGAAAGAGTAGGAAACCAGGGCTTAGGACGATAAAATTCAGTGGAAGAGATTACTGACACAGCAGAGAAAGATTCCAAGGGGCTGCAGGTCATGAGGACAGAGACCGACAATTGAAGGACACAAGAAGGAGGTGGGCAGGGCCACTAACAATCTTAGTTCTCTGTGCTGCCAATTTAGGGGTTATTTCCTCACAGACACTTTACCTTCAGGACCAGACAACCCTTACACTGACAGTTTGGCCATATAAAGGAAGATAAATTTCAGCCATCACAACAGCCATCGGATGGGCCACAACTGGCCTCCTAAGGCTTCTAAGATGAAGAGGACTGAATGCCTGGTGATGTGGTGCAGGAGAAAATGAACAAGATTTGCACTCCAATGACATGAGTTTAAACCCCAACACTTCTCCCATGCTACCTGTGTGATCTGAAGCAAGTTAATCTCTTGGGGACTCAGTTTCTTCATTTGTAAAATGAGGGGGTTAGATATCCTATTTAGTTCTTAAGTTTAAGATCCCTGGAAGCCTGGTTCTAAGTTCCATGAGTTCAATCTTTAAAAAAATGAATTTTCTTGATGAATTTCATTTTTATATCACCTGCTTTTTTCCCAAAGTTTCCCTTCCTTCCCTTCCAAAGAGCTATCCCTTATAACAAAAAAATTTAAAAAGTGGGGAAAAACCCCAATTCAGTAAAATTAACCTAAACACTGGAAATGTTTCACAATACATGAAATGTCCCACATCTCCAGTCTCGCACCTCTGTAAAGAAGGGGGGAGAGTGTGTCTCATGTCTTTTCTTTCTGAGGCCAAAGCACCATCATTATAAAAGCAGCTAGGTTGCAGAGCGAATTCAAATCTCGCCTCAGACACGAGCTGTGTGACCCTGGGCAGGTCACTTGGCTCTTTTTACCTCAGTTTCCTTATCTGTCAAATGAGCTGGAGAAGGAAATGGCAAACCACTCCAACATCTCTGCCAAGAAAACCCCAAATGGGGTCATGAAGAGTTGGACACGACAGAAAAATCAAAGAAGTGAAACAAAGTCAATACCTGTTGATTGGGGAGCAGCTAAACAAATGGTGGTCTATGAATATAATCGAATATTCCTTCACTGTAAGAAGCCACAAATATGATAAAGAAGAAAGTAGAAGAGCAGTCTTCCTGACCTCAGACACAGTGCTCTATCCACTGAACCACCTAGCCATCCTCTTTGATACCATGGAAAGTGCTGCTCTAAGTAGAGGGACGCGTATGGTTAGAATTTCTGGATTAAAGGGGATGACATTTCATTTTCTTTGCACAATTCCAAATTACTCTCTGAAAAGATTAGGCCAACTCACAGTACCACCAACAGTGCATTATAACGTGTGTTCATCTTTCCACAGCCCCTCCAACACTGATTATTCCCATTCTTGCCAGTTTTCTTGGTGTGATATAAGACTTCAGAGTTATTTTGTCATATCCCCCTCCCCCTTCATTATTAGTGATTTAGAGCATTCTTTGATGTGGCTCTTAACAGTTTCCAATTCTTTTCAGAGGTGCTTATTCATATCCGGTGACCAATAGACTGAATTTTAATGCTATCCAGAATTTACTTTCCCTATATCGTCTCCCCCACTAACCCAGAAAAAAAAAAGTGGTAGTGGTGGGGAACTGTTTAATTTTTAAAAATTGACTTCAAAGAGAAACATACTCATTTTTGTTAGGTGGAACACATTTTTCAAAACCTTGTTTCAGTTTTTGCCTGTTAGTGTCTATTCTCATAGAAAATAGTGCTCAGGTCAGATATCTGAATGAAAAACTGGTGTGGCCAGAAGACTGCTGCTGGCTAATTAGCATTCTAAGCACCAGGGAGGGGGCTGGTAGGTCTCCCTGTGCCATTCCTGTACTTTATCTGTATTTATAGTGGCATCTACAACTGGTCTATGGTGTCTGCTTTTCCTTATAGTCTACATGCAACCTTACCCTGTCACATACTGGGGACATCTACAATATAACACTAGCTTAGGGTTCTGTGTGGCTTGACAATGGGAATTTTTAGGAAGTAGCGACTACTCTTCTTCTGGGAATCCAAGGGGAACCCCGAACTGGAACATGTCTCTGGGGAAAATTAAATACATGGAGTAGCACTTAAGGTTGGGTGGAACTGAAACTGAAAGGAACAGGTATATTAGGGCCAACTCAAGAGGAAGTATGAAAAGAATGGCTTGGTTAACATACTGTGTTTTGGGATTTTTTCGGTGGGGCAATGAGGGTTAAGTGACTTGGCCAGGGTCACACAGCTATACATACTGTTATTTAGTCATTTTCAGTCATCTCTTTGTGACCCCATTTGGGGTTTTCTTGCAAAGATACTGGAGTGGTTTGCCATTTTCTTCTCCAGCTCATTTTACAGATGAGAAAACTGAGGCAAACAGAGCTAAGTGACTTGCCCAGGGTCACACAGCTAGTAACTGTTCCAGGTCACATTTGAACTCAGGACCACGAGTCTCTGGGTCCAGCACACTCTGGCATCACCTAGCCGTCCTAAACATGCTGTGGATAACTATCTTTTGTGGGATTTCAGATCCTACCAAGGAAGTTTTCTAAAAGCAATGGAGATCCTTGGGAACTTATATAAATTTAACTAACAGGTATCGTTAGGAAATGAGGCTAGAATCTTATTTCCCTTGGCAAGATGGTGCCTCTTCAAATGGAGCTTAAGTTTATAGGCCCAGACATGGGTGAAGCCCTGGGAAAATCTCTGGAAAGGCCAGTAACGTTGGTCTATGCAGCAAATTTTAACGATTCATGAAATTTAAAGGCCGGATTTTATTGTAAATCTTTAACATTTGTCACATATATGTATGTGTGTGTGTATATGTACATATATATATACATATATGTGTGTACACACATATAAACTGTGTTGTGTGGTCGTTTGGCTGCGTTTTGGTCAGTGGGCTTAATGCCGAGTGTCCATCCACACAGGCTGAAGACCCCCACAGACCCAGGACAAGACAGGAGTTCCCATTCCGCGCTGCCTAACAGAGCGAGGCTGTCTCCCTGGGAGTCTGCCCCTCGGCTCCTCAAGACCTCCGAAGGTCCTTGGATTTCAGCCCCGCAGCATCTCCTCCCTGGATCCGGGCGTTAGTTAATAAGGCTCGGATCGGCCCAGGTACCTGAGACGACTAGGGTGACGTCACGAGAGCCCCGCCTGGGCGGGACTCACTCGGTCCGGGTTCCGAGCCCAGTCGGGGTCGAGGACGCAACCCCGGGCCGAGGCTTGCCCCAAAGGAGCTCGGGCATCCCCGTGTCTGGGTGCAATGGCTTCCCCTCCCGGATCCCCACGAGGGTTCGGGAATCCTGCAGGGTCTCCTCGCGGCTGGTCGAGCTTCTGCGGCCATGGGATCTGGTGCCAGCCCGGGATGACCGGCGTCTCCTCTGGGTGGTCTTCTCTTCATCTCCCCGAGTGTGGGCTCCCCCCCCCCCATGCAGATGCCCACGGGCCGGGCCGGTCCTCCCACGGCTCCATTTCTTGGCCGGCTACTGGGAGTCACCTTGACCTCTACCTGGCCTGGCTGGGGTCAGATTCTGCCGCGTTGGGGGGAGGGTCCCCCCCATTTATGTAGGGGTATACAGCAGGCACTTAATAAAGCTTACCTGCCCTCGCAGGTAAATCCCGCAATCCCGAGGCGCCACCTAAGTGCTGGCTCCCAGCGACACTGACTAGGGGGTGACCGGGCCAGTCCCGGGCCGCCCTGCCTCAGTTTCCTCACCTATAAAATGGGCATGCCCAGGGCACCTCCCTGGGCTCACTTGCCCTCCCCTCCCCGGTGTCTGGGAGGGTCCGAGGCGAGGGGGAACAACAGACCCCCGGATGCTGTAGGGCCGCGCCGGCATTAGGAAATCTCGGGTGGGGATGGGGTCACCCCACGCGCGAGGCAGAATCCCGCCCCGCGACGTTCCTGACCCCTGCTCTCAGGTCAATGCCCTGACTTTGACCTTGACCTGGCTTCGGGGGCCGCTCCCTCCCCTGGAGCTCCGGCTGGCGTCCGGCAGCCCCTCGGCCCCAGGCTCCCCGTTCCTGCCGCACCAGGCGGCTCCGGGTCCGGGCCGAGGCGCGGGGAGCCCGTGGGAGCGCAGAAGGCGCTCGCGTCCGAGGAAGGAAGTACGTCCCTCCTCGCTTGCCTTATGCGGGGCACACCGCGGACCGCACCACTGCGCGCTGGGGCGGAGGGGGGGAGGCTCACGTGCGGCTTCCGATCCCAGCGGGCGGCGGCGGCTGCGGGAATCCCTCGGCCCACGAACCGGACCCAGGCCGTGCGGTGCTTCCCCGAGATCGGGAGCAGGGCGGAGGACAGGGATCCGCGGGGGCGTGCGGCCGAGGTAACACCCCCCGCGCCTTTTCTCCTCCCCTCTCAGTTTCCCCGGGCCAAGCGAAGATGGGGTGGTCCGCGGGGGAGGGGAGGCCCCGCGGTGGCGGCGCGTGCCCGCCGCAGAGTCTCGAGCCTTGACAGCTCCCGAGGGGGAGGGGGGCCGGGACAAGAGCAGGTCCTGGAGGGGCGGGTCCTGGAGGAGGGGCGGGGCCGGGAGCGGGGCGGGGCCAGGCGCGGGCGGGGGAGCGAGCGCGAGGGAGCGCGCGCGGGCCGCGTGAGACAGAGAGGGAGGGAGGCGGAGGCAGAGGCAGGGCCAGGCTGTCGGCGGCTGCGAGGGACAGTGCGGCGTCTCCGGGCTCCGGGCTCCGAGCTCCTCGCGCCTCCGCCGAGGCTCCCGATAAACTTTCTCCCGGGCCCCGAGCGGTGGCGTCTGCGGCGGCCGGGAGGCGTCCCGGCGTGGGGAGACCGGCCGCAGCTGCCGCGGGCATCGCGCCCTCCCGCAGCCGCCTCCGCCGTCTCCTCCTCCTCACCTGCCGCCGCTGCCCGCGCCCTCCGGGGCACGCCCGCGGGCACCCGGCCGGCCACCTCCGCTGCCCGCCCGGCCGCCCGCTGCAACTTGAACTTGAGCGGCGGCGGCGGCGGCGGCGGCGCCGGGTCCCCAGTGCCCTCCCCGGGCAGCGGCGGCGGCGCCTGGAGCTGCTGGCGCTGCTGGCGCTGCGCGGCCACCGCGGCCACCGCGGCCGAGGCACCGGAGCCCTGACAAAGAGGCGCCCGGGGGAGGAGGGGGCAGGTAGGAGCCGGGGCCGGGCGGCGGTAAACAAAGGGAGCGCCGCTGCCCTTGGGGGGCCGGCTCCCGGCTCACACTGATTGTTTTCCCCTTGCCTTTCCCTGTGCCGCTGCCGCTGCTCCTCCTCCTTCTCTCCTCCACTCCTCCTTCTCTCCATCCTCCTCTCCTCCTGCTCCTCCTCCTCCATCCTCCTCTCCTCCTGCTCCTCCTCCTCCATCCTTCACTCCTCTTCCTCCTCCTCTTCCTCCTCTCCTCCTCCTCCCTCTACTCCTCTTCCTCCTGCTCGTCCTCCATCCTTCTCTCCTCCTCCTCCCTCCACTCCTCTTCCTCCTGCTTCTCCTCCTTCATCCTTCACTCCTTTTCCTCCTCTTCTCTTCCTCCTCCTCTTTCTTCTCCACTCTTCCTCTTCTTTTCCTCCTTCATCCCTCTTCCTTTTCCTCCATCCCTCCTTTTCTTCCTCCTCTTCCTCCGTCCCCCCCCCTCCTCCGCTTCTCCCCTTCCCCCGCCTTGCTCTAGGACCGGAGGAGCCTTCGGGGGTGCGCCTCGGTCGAGGTTGGGGCTTTAGCGATAATAAATGATAGAAGATACAATGACTTTGCTGTCTCTGCTGGGTCGCATCATGCGTTACTTCTTGCTGAGACCGGAGACTCTTTTCCTGCTCTGCATCAGCCTGGCCCTGTGGAGTTACTTCTTCCACACGGACGAGGTGAAGACCATCGTCAAGTCGAGCCGGGACGCCGTGAAGATGGTGAAGGGCAAGGTGGCCGAGATCATGCAGAATGACCGGCTCGGGGGGCTGGACGTGCTCGAGGCTGAGTTCTCCAAGACCTGGGAATTCAAGAGCCACAACGTGGCGGTCTACTCCATCCAGGGCCGGAGGGACCACATGGAGGATCGCTTCGAAGTTCTCACTGACCTGGTCAACAAGACCCACCCGTCCATCTTCGGCATCTTCGACGGGCACGGCGGTGAGGTAGGCTTGCTTTCCCGGGGACTTTTGGGAAGCGTGCGTATGTTTGGGATGGGGGGCACTGGGAAGGGACGCGGTGGGGCCAGCACCCGGAAAATGTGAGGAGGAACTTGTGTGGATGAAAGCAGCTGATGCCCTGGGCACTTTCCCCTGGGGGGAAACTCGAGTTTGAACCTGACCTTTTGGGGTGAGGATCGGAGCCCCCGAGCTCCTCATCAGCTTGGGCTTTTTAAATGCAACTTAGTTTAGCTGGTGCTGGAGCGTGAGACCCCCAGCCAAAGCGGGCTGGCTGTCCCTGCGATCGATCGACGGCAGGGATGATCAGAGCGCCCGGAGGCCTTTGGGAGCCACTGGCGGGTTCTGGTCCCCTGGTCCCTGGTCCCGGATTTGGGCAGACAGAGGTGTGAGCAACTTGGACCCGCGGTTTAGGTGTCGAGGGAAACGCGAATGGCTTGCCTGGCTAGAGGGGGTTCCGAGTTCAGTACTGAGCCCACGTCCGTCCTGTCCAAGCCCTGGCCCTGCATGGACCCCTCAGGGAGGAGAGCGATCCGTGAGCCCCGAGTTTTTCCCCAAACGCGCGACTCTTTCAAGAGGTGCCAAGGCAGGGAGTATCAAGGAAACAACTCCCCGAGGTTGCCTGGGAAGGCTGCTTGAGGGGGTGAGGCATCGGTCAGGGCAGGGGCAACCTGGCTCCGCTGCTTCGGGATCTGGGACGTCAAGGTCTCACAGAGACCCTGAGTATCCTCTGAGTGTTTGTGGAGGGATGGGATGGGAGCTGGCAGAGCAAGGTGGCAGGCAGGGCAGTCGTTGGGGATGTCCGAGGTATGCAGTACTGGCAGGCTTTGGGGACCTGGGAAAACATGAAGAGAAACCTTCTCCGCCCCGGCGGCCCCCCCCCCCCCCCCAGCCCTCGGTCCTCCTGCCCGCCTTCTCATCGCCCTGAACTCACCACCCCTCTCAACTTGAAGGCCTTGGGAGGCGAATTTCAAAGCCATCCTTGACCCAGCTCATTATAAATCGACTCTCCTTTGTCTCATCCCCCCTCTTCCTGCTTCTGCCTGGGTTCCCCCCCCCCATATCCTTCTCCCCACTGGCCCCTCTTTTCTTTCTGTCCTTTCCCCATGGCTGTACTGCCCCTCAGCCGTCCTGCTGCCCCCTGCCTCTGCTGCCCCTCTGCCCCCTGCCTCTGAAGTCCTCTGTCCAAAGCTTTTCTCCTCCCTCTCCCCTCCCAATTGTGTCAACCTGCCTTTCCCCCCCAGGCATCGTAGACAATGAAGATGCCTAAGGTGCTTAGTAGCGTGTGTATTTTTTGTTTGACCTTTGGCTTTGATGTGAGGATGCCAGACACTTTCTATTTTGTGTAGTGTGATGCTTGTTGATTGCTTGATCCATTTGCCTCCTTCCTTCTCTGTCCTCCTCAGTGACGCCCCCCTCCCCTTTTCTTTAGCTTTACAAGTTTTTACGGTTTATTATGACTAACTCTGAGGACCAGGTTTGGTCTTCTAGGAAAGACAGTATACATATTTCCTTCCCTACGACACTGGCTTCTCCAGTCTTCACCCCCGGCATTTTACGTACGATCTATGGAGCGATCACGGCTCACTGTTTGTGATCTCACATCTTGGGAATGGCCTTTCCTTCTGGGACAGAGAAGAGAAGGGAGGGAGGCTCCAGATGAAGTTGTGGCTGGTGTGTTTAGCCCCAGGTGAGGTCATTCTGGCATGCCTGATTGATAAGAGTGCAAATGTCATGGGTGGTTTGCTTCTTGGACTTGGCTGCCAAGAATAATGTCATAATCTTAGGCTTACAGACGTTTTATATTCATTTCGGGGCATGTTTGTGGTACAGTTGTGGGCAGCCCCCGACTCTCTAGAGATCACAGCCTAGGCTCGATTTTAAAACGAAAAGTCTTGATTTGTTTACCCAAGATCTTTTCCTTCTATAAAATCAAATGGTCCTCTGTAGTGTGTGTGCCAGTGTGTGCCTATGTCCATGTGTGTGTTTGGGTTTGGACTTGAGATTTCATTGGTGCAATTAGGTAACTGCCCTGCAATGTTTAGTTTCAGCCACATCTGGGTACTGAGAAGTTAAGTGACCTGCCCAAGGTCAGAGTCAGTATGTGTTGAAGGTAGGACTCGAACTCAGATCTGTAGAGTCTGGTCATCCCTCCACTATACCTTGCTGCCTTACACAGTGGGGTGTACTTGTGAATGTATTTGTGAGTGTGCTTCTGATTTTTAGCTGGTCCTTTTAGGACTTGAAGTTTTTGAATGTGGTCCTTTGGGTCAAGCTTGTTTGTATGTTTGGGGCGTGGGCAGGTGTGTATATGTGTGTGTGTGTGAGAGCGTGTTTTAAGTCTCTAAAACTTGGCACAGTTGATACCTCAAGGGAAAGCAGTCGGGTGTGCTTGCGATTTCAGGTTGAAACCTTTTCTGCTTCTCTCCAGTGGTTCGTGTGTCTCCATGAAAACACTAGATAGGCTTATGATAAATGCTTCTGTTCTGACAAAAGCGTTTTACAAATACCTGGGTTTGCATTTTAATTTTTTCCCACCAGAGAAAACAAGGTTGTTGTTAGCAGACCATGAAGCACCTGGTTTATATGCCTCCTATTTAAAAAAAAAAAAGAAATTGCTGCTTGCAGAACACTTAATGTCATCAGCAGAGCTTCCTTTTTGTTCCAACAGCGCTGTCTGTCAGCCTCGTGCGTGGCCCGTGCAGCCTTCCTGCCTTCTTCCCTGCCTTGCATTGCCCTGTTTGGTGGCAGAAAGATGGCCTCAGGAATGAGGGCGCAGCCCTCGCAAGAGTGTTGGGTGCTCTTCTTTGTTTGTGGCTTGTAGTCCCAGCTCCCCTTATCCCCAGCTGTGTGGTCTTCCACAAGCCCCTTCATGGGGTTGTGGACTTCAAGCTGTTTGGGGCCTCATAGGTCCCCAGGACCAGAGCTCAAGGCTCCTGACCCCAGAACCGTCCCTCTTGGGGTTCCATTCCCATTGTCATCCTTCAGCTTTGTTTTTCCATTCCCATGGGATGTAGGATGGGTCTGTGGGTTTTGCTGCATTCTTCAGGATTAAAACCAGAAAAAAATCCAATATTGCATCAATTCTGTGGGAAGCTCTGTTATTTCTAATGTTTTAGAACACTCTAGACATATCAAATCTTTCCACAGATAGGAGGATCCTTCCTCTTTGTCAGGTCCCCGTCTGGCTTTACCAATTCACGATCCTTGCTTGGAAAAACCTTCCTTCCCTATCCTTGATGTGGCTCCTGTTAGCTCACATGGGCAGTCAGTTGTTATGGGCGCCTGCATGGATCTTGTTTCTTACGATTTATGTGAAAACACATAAGGAACATTTCATTTTGAACGATGTTCTGTGTACCCAGTCCAAGTCTTTGGGGGAACTCCTGGCTTTACACAGTGCTCTTCCAGATATCACCTGTGCAGATGTCCTGGTAATTCTGGGAAAAAACCCCAGACAAAACCCAACCAACTCAGAGTTAAGCACCAGTGGTGCCACATTCAGTTAAAATGTTAGTGGCACCAGGGCACCAGCCCTACAGCTGAAAGTGACCTGGATTCCCGGCCTCCACATAGTGACCACTGTTTGACGGGGGGGTGGGCAGCCCTTTAACCCCTTCGGGCCTTACTTTTCAGTTCCCATCAGCTAGCTTTCTCCTGCTGGGTGGGTGTGGTCCTTTGGGCTGGGAGAGAGTCCCTGGCCTCCTGGGGAGCAGCTTCCCTTAAAGTAAAAGGGGGCTCAGTTCCTAACTGAACTTAAAAAAATTCTCAAAAGATGCTCTTTAAAAGCTAACCTGTTTCTGGCACCAGGTGTCAGCGTTGAGTCACCAAGTGTTCCTTACTGTGTGCCAGGCACTGTGTAAGGTCCTGGAGCTAGGCCCCAAGGCCCCCGTCCTCCTGGAGCCCACAGGCTAAGGAGACAAGAAGATACAGTCTCCGTGGAGGCTGATCTCAGGAGGGGGAGGGACTAGCACCAAGGAGGCCAAGAAAGGCCTCTGGGAGGATGGGGGATTGATTCTGGGCCTTGCAGGAAGCCAGGGCAGCCAGGGCCAAGGCAGGGAAGAAGAGCAGGCATGGGGGCCCTTGTGGCAAGCCTGTCATGGGAGGGGCACATCAGGAAGGCCTGTGCTCACCGGGTCTGGTCAGTCACCAAGCCTTCCTTAGGTACCCTGCAGGCTCTGCGTCAGGCCAAGGGCAGGGGACCTGAGAAGGAAGGAAGGGGCCAGTGTGTGCAGGGCTTCCGATGCCAACTGGCACCGTGGTGTGGCCAGGCCTGTGCTCCAGGTACGTTTGGTAGCTGAATGGAGGGACTTACAGTAGGGAGACCCCTGGGAAGGCTAATGCAGTCAGGGTGGAGGTGATGGTGAGCAGACTCCTAAATGGGTAAAACATTTAGTAAGTGCTAGGGATACAAATGTAGGTAAGCTAGCTGGCCCTGCCCCGGGGAGCTTGCAGTCTCCTGCAGGAAGACAACCCCTGCAAGAGAACCAGAAGACGGATGGCCCAGAAGGGAGAGGGAGGCTCCAGACAAAGCCCGGCCTGGGCCTTGAGGCACAATCCAAGATTCTGTCTGGGAGGAGGAGGGGGAGAAGGATGAAGGGCTCTTCTACCATCAGGCGTGGTGGGGAGCCAGAAAATGCTCTGATTGCCTGTGCACATTGGCCTTGATGGATGTCCTCTGTGCTGTGGAAGGGTCCTGGGGAGCTGCCTCTCACAGGCCTGGGCTGGATTGGCTACATGGCAAGTGCTTTTTGTTGGACCAATGATGGGACAAGCTCACCAGGCATCTTGCCCAAGCGATACCACAAAGGTACCAGGAAGAATTCCAGTAGTGACCAAGGGGAACTGTCTGTGGGCCAGTTTGACCCTGTCTGTGGTAAGTGGACCTTTCAGTTATCTGTACACATTAAGACATCCATTCTGCCCATGCTTGGCCCCAATGCTAGTTGGGTCAATCAGAGGCTCAAGAGAACAAGATCTGTTTCCCTCTCTCAAAGCAAAGAGCTGGGTCCAGTCAGCAAGAGAACCGATGCCTGAGGCTTTATGGGAGAACAGGGCTGTGGAAGACCTGCCACCTGGGGCATTAGACTCACATTCTTGGTGCTTAAGGGATCATCTGCGGAAAACCAGACCCCAAATGTCAGAGATACAACGTTATGGGAGATTCCCCCCCAGCCCAGCCAAAGAAGTTCTAGATTATATAACAGTGAGGCCCCATTGCTTGAGTTTGGCCCAAAGGCCAGATGCTTAGAGCTTTCTTTGTGGGTGGTTGTAAAATCCTTTCTGATTTGTTGTCTCATTGAAATCTCATAACAGCCTAGGAGTAGAGAATAATTGTAGCTCTTATGTAATAATGATACAGTGTGACAACTGAACTTGTATGGAAGGATTCGTAGTTTGGCATGAGCTTCATGTACATCGTCTCCTGCAGCAGCAAAACTGTAGCCTTATTTATAGGAACCTGAACTAATAGCTGGTAATAACAACTGTTGTTATTACCAATAATAATGCTTATGTAGTATTTTATGGTTTGCACAGCGTGATCCTCACAGCAGTGCTGTCAGCTATATATGTTCTGTCATCCCCATTTCTCAGATGGGAAAACTGAGGTGGAGGGAGGTCACATAGATGGTGAGTGTCAGATCTTCCTGACTCTGTTCACTGCACTGCTGTGCTCCCACAGAAAGGATATGAGTTAGCAACATTCACACAGCCTCTGACTGCTGGTGCTGGTGTTTGATCCCAGTCTGCAGACTCCCTGCTAGAAAAAGCTTTGGTCAAGAGACAGACAGTCAGAATGGATCCATCCATTCTGGAGAGCAATTTGGAACTGTGCCCTAAAGGTTATAGAGCTATGCATACCCTTTGATCCAGCAGTACCACTGCTAGGTTTCTATACCAAAGACATCCCAAAAAGAGAAAAAGATCTATTTGTACAAAAATATTTACAGCACCTCTTTTTGTGTTGGCTGAGAATTGGAAACCAAAGGAATGCCCATCAATTAGGGAATGGCTGAACAAGCTGTAGCATATGATGGTGATGGAATAATATTGTGCTTTAAGAAATGAAAAGCAGGGTGATTTCAGAAAGGCCTGGAAAGACTTGTATGAACCGATGTATAGTGAAGTGAACAGAACCAGGAGAATGTTGTGCACAGTTGACAGCAATATTGTTTGATGAAGAACGGTGAATAACTTAGCTATTCTCAGCAATACAACAATCTAAGACAACCCCAAACGACTACTGATGAAGCAAGCATATGATCCACCTCCAAAGAAAGAACTGATATTGATTGAGTACAGACTGAAGCATGCTATTTTTCACTTTCTTTCTTTCATTTTTTTCTTCTGAGTCTTATACAAAATGATTAATATGGAAATGTTTTACATAATTGCACATGTATAACCTATATTTGATTTTTTACTGCCTCAGGGAAGGGGGAGGAAGGGAAGAAAGGAGGAATAGAATTTGGAACTCAAAACTATAAATAAAAATGTTTATTTAAAAAAAAAAACATGATCAGAAGTGTTTTCAGGGAGGTCCTTGTCACAAGCGCTATTCTGTTGGAGAAAGGTGACAGTCCCTCAGGGAAGCTGCTGGCAGAAAATGAGGGAACTTTGGCCTACCATCACCCTAAGATTGAAGCATGGAGAGAGAACCCCCATTTCTAGGCTTTGGTCCCAAATGAGTTTTCACAAGGGGGAGAGTTTACTGTTGTGGGTAGAGAGACTGTCGAGGAGTCAAGAAATCTGGGCAGCATAGGTGGCTCAGTGGATAAAGCACCAGCCCTGGATTCAGGAGTACCTAAATTCAAATCCAATCACAGACACTTGACACTTGCTAACTGTGTGACCCTGGGTAAGTCACTTAATCCTCATTGCCCTGCAAAAAACCAAAAAAAAAAAAAAACAAACAAAAAAACCCCCCAAACAAACAAAAAAAAGAAATCCAGGGTTCAAGTCCTGGGTCTTAGATATGTTGTCTGCATGGTCCCAGTGCCCAGCCATTCTTCACAAAAGTGGGGTGCGCCTGAGTAGAGAAAAGAGCCAGGAAGCCTCGGACGACTGGCTTTCCAGCCTTCTCTGGCAGCAGCTTGCTCTTAGCCCAGGGAAGAGGGCAGCGCAGCAAACAAGTGTTCCTTTTCTTGAAAGTCGATTCCAATGAAAAGATTCAATTAACAAATAAGTCAGCTGTCTTGGTGTTGTACTGAGTGCTTTTAAGTGCATTTGATCCTATTATGAATATGTTATTATTATTTCACAGTTGAGGAGACTGAAACAAATAGAGGTGAAGTGACTTGCCCAGGGTCATGGATTTGAACTCAGGTCTTCTCAACTCCAGGCCCAATGCTCTATCCACTGTGTTACTGACTGCTTCTGATTTTTTTTTTTTTTTTTTTTTTTGCTGGGCAATGGGGGTTAAGTGACTTGCCCAGGGTCATGGATTTGAACTCAGGTCTTCTCAACTTCAGGCCCAATGCTCTATCCACTGTGTTACCGACTGCTTCTGAATTTTTTTTTTTTTTTTTGCTGGGCAATGGGGGTTAAGTGACTTGCCCAGGGTCACACCGCTAGTAAGTGTCAAGTGTCTGAGGCTGGATTTGAACTTAGGTACTCTTGAATCCAGGGCCGGTGCTTTATCCACTGCGCCACCTAGCTGCCCCTCCGACTGCTTCTGTAATCCCTCTCTTGGTTATTTCACACAGATCTACCACTCACAAATCTCTGGGAAAATTTTGCACATTCTCGAATTTTAATGAAGTATTTTCATTGAGATTTTATATGTAATGAATGAGCCATGGGGGTGGGGCCATCTGCCAAAGTGATTTTTTTGTTATTCCTTAGATAGACCTGGGAGGTTATCTGGGGTGCCCTGAGTGCTGGTCCATGGCTTGCCCAAGGTCACACAGGTCCTTAGTGGCAGAGATTGGGTCATTGCATTATGGTGCCACACCTCCTATATTTGTTTTTTCTTGTAGTTATCTAGAAGAACATTTAGCATTGTTCTCTTGGGCAATTTTAAACCAATCAAAGTCCATCTGTTCAATAAGGCTCCCAAGACCCTTTTATTCAGCTCCTGGCTTCAATAGGGAGGCACAATCTTTGGCCATAACCAGCATTTACATAATACCTACTGTGTGCAAAGGCCAGCTGGCCATGTTGCCAGGGAGACCTGAATTCAAGCCCCGCTTCTGTGTGACCCTGAAACAAGCCAGTTCTGGGGCCCCTCTGTTAGGCCTGGAGGCACCGAGAAGGTGCCCACCTCCATTGAGAAGAGTCTCACTGGGACCTCCCAGTCCCCATGAAAGCTCAGGCCTAGTAAAAAGTTGGAAATCACCATGGCCAGGTACCCTGGAGGCAGAGACAAAAATGAAGAGTCACTGCCCTCAAAGAGCTTACGTTCTCCAGGGAGGAGAAGGGGGGGAGCAACCTGCACCCAGATAGGTGACCTCCAGCAAGTAGGGGAGGGAGAGCAGCATCAGAAGAAGTTTGGGGCCACCTGAGCTGGGCTTGGGGGGAGGGGAGGACCCCATCCCTCCTGTGGTCACGCCTTGCCTCGGGGCCTTTGTGAACCATACACCAGCCGGACTTCATCTAAGATAGAATAAGCCAACGTATTTTTGGAGTGAAGGCTTTATGTGAAAGCACATCCCGGGAGTGTTCCCCAAGGCTCTGCCCTGGACTGTTGACCTCGTTAGCTCCAGGGGTTGAACTTGGCTCTGCACATTTCTAGATCCAGTGCCAGGCTTCTGCTGCCCCCTTCCTCTCAGCCCTTTACACCCTGGCCCCTTTCTGTCTTTCCAGCCTCTCTGGACATGACGCGCCCCCCCCCTCCCCCCACGCTCCGAGGTGCAGCCACACCAGCCTTCTCTTTCCTCCTCATGTAAGGCACTCATCTCCCCTCTCCTTACCTTTGCCCTGGTCATCCCTTAGGCTTGGAATGCACTCCCTGCTTGTCTGTCTGCTTCATAGAGTCCTTTAAGATCCATCTCAAGTATTGTCTTTTCTGAGAATCTTTTCCTGATCCCCCAACCACAAGTGCCTGCCCTCCCCTGCTGCCTTGTATGTGTTTGTATTGATTTGCTTTGTACTGGTACTGTATGTCTATCTCTATATACTGGGCTCCCCCATCGGAAAGTCACTTTCATTCCCACACACACAGCAGGGGCTTCATAAATGCTTGTTATACAACTGACACGAGCTGTGTCCTATTGAAGACAGGCTTCCTTATGGAATCCTTCTGTGGCTCTGTGGTCTCCCTCCTGGGGCTTCTCCCTCCAAAGCATAGCTGGTCCACGTTTCTTGAGCCCAGATGCTTCTTCTCCATCATCTCCCCAGATCTTTTCACAGAGGAGAGGCCTCCTGCCCAGGGGGCCACGGCAGGCCTTGCCTTATTGTTGCTCCTTCTCCCTCCTCCCCTGCCACCCCTCCACATCTGGGTCATGCCATCTTCTCGGGTGGGAGGCTGACAGGGGCTGCCGCAGCAGAGTCAAGAAGACCTGACTTCAAATCTGGCTTCAGACACTAACTAGCTCTGGGACCCTGGACAAGTCACTTTGGCTCTATTTGCCTCAGTTTCCTCATCCATAAAATGGGGATGGGTACATCCCCGACTTCCCGGGTATTTGTGAGGATCAAGTGAGTAATACTTGCAGTGCCTGGCACAGAGTAGGTTTTGTATAAGTGTTAGCTGCTACTTCCCTCAGCAAGCCGTCTCCTGCTTACTACGTGTGTTTCCGTTGCTCTTTGGGTCCCTGGCAGGCATTGGCGTGTCTTATAGTTGTTATTTTGTTAAATTCACACTTTTCAGTGACTTTCCAGAGTGCTTTCCTCAGCCCAGTCCTGTGCCATTGTACTGCCCAGGGTCCCTTGGGTTCCTTAGCAGAAGCCCAGAGGGGTCAAGGGTCAGCCAGTAAGTGTGAGAGGCAGGATTGACACAGATGGGAGTTTTCTCTAAGATGAGTGGTGAAAATTTGTGCTGAACAGGCATTGAAGTGTTGAAAATATCACGGGGCTCCTTTTTCTGAGGAGCTGCCAAAGGCATTCAGCCCTTGTATTGTTAGCGTATTGATGAATTGAGAAAAAGCTTGGTGATGTTTTCATCTGATATCCAGGCTCTTTCTGCAGATTCTCTCTTTCCAGTAAATTAGCTTGCAGACATTATTAGGTAAATTAGGTGCTGGTCATAATCATTAGGATGTTATCTCTTGTTTAATATGTGGGCCATAGACTATCACAGCAAAAGGTCTGATTTTATTAAAAATATTCGAGCAAGATTTGCTCTGGGCCAGAAGGAGAGGCTGGGGTGGGGGGCGGGGGGAGGAGAAGCTTTTTCTTGATCTCTGAGGACTCTGGGTGGTCAGGGAATGCTGTAAGATAGGAAGGAAGCTGCAGCATAATCGTTTCTGTTGGTCAAATGAACGAAGTTGGGGCGAATGCGGGGCGGCGTGTAAAGTGCCAGTCACGGTGCTGGCGACACAAATGGATTATGATGGGGAAACATTGGCAGCTGCGAGCCTCTGACGTCTTTAGCCAGACAGGGACAATTAGCCATCCTTCCCGCCTCTCCTTCCTTGAGGACTCAGGTTTTGCCTTTGCTTTTCAGTGGTCACGTTTCTCTCCTCATTCAGCTTTCTGAAATTTCCAGTTGCCAGATTTGTTGGTGGGGTTTTAATGCCCCATGGCATGAAATCTGAAAGAGCTGAGCTCTTCTGGTAGAAACAGAATTCATCCTCAGCCCTGCTCTGGGTGAGATGACTCTTTAATGTAAAAACTTCCTGAACATTTTCTGTTCTACTGGGTATGAAATGACCCTGGGGCAACGCGTGTTTGTTCTGATAAGTGCCCAGGATGGCGCCTTTGCGGTCTGTTCCCCTTTTAAGTTTAAAACACTTTAGTTTTCCATAAGGCGTTGGGCATTTCTAGGCCAGACCACTCACTAGTTTTCATTGTCTAATAATTTTTGTCCGGCGGATAGATCTATTGATTTTCTTAAATTAAATTTTATTTTTTAAATGAACACAAATATTTTCTCTTTTTCTCACCTCTCCCACCATTGTTGGAAACTGAAACCAGACCCTCCTGACAAATAGGCACAGTCCAGCAAAGTGGATTCCCCCATTGACCGTTGACATATCTTTTTAAATAGCTTTGTGGTGAGCTGAGCACATTCCAGGCACTTGCTGCTGCTTTGGCTTCTTATTATTTGAAGAGGATTCTTAATGCAGCTACAGCTCTGAAGCAGACCCCTTGGCTAGGGCTCAGTTCTTGACTCCTCTGTTCCACTGGTCACTCATCCCAGGCAGATGGCTTAGCCCCTGTGCCTCTGTAAAATCCCCAGGGGCTTGGACACCAGCTGGCTCAGCCTCTGGGAGAGGCAGTGCTGGACTTCTGCGTTTGCCTTCAGGAGACTTGGGAGCAGGTCTGCGCTGGACCGACTGGTATCCAAGGGTGCTTCCAAGGCTGAAACATGATCTGTGACTCCTGGGGTCCCCACATTTCTTTGCTGGACAGCTGGATGAGTACAGGACTGGAAACTGTAGCTATGGGGTGAATTTATTTCCCTCCCACTGAAAGGAAGGGAGGAAGGCAGCAGGCATTACTAAGTCCCTACTGTGTGCCAGGCACTGCTAAGAGCTGAGGATACAAAGAGTCAAAAGACAGTCCCTGTCCTCAAGGCACTCATAGTCTAGTGGAGGAGACAGCAAGGAAACAACGACATACCCACTGGAGAGACACAGGATAAACTGGAGATTATCAGTAAGAGGGAAGGCATTACAATTAATTTCACAGTGTCTGGCACATAGTAGGTGCTTAATCAGTGCTTGTTGAATCAAATTGACTAATCTCAAATGGAAGTAAAAGCAGTAGGCTTTTGTCTAGACCTACTAAGCTTTTATCTTCTGCTTCCAGGGAATGCAGCAAACATTACAATTTGACTGCATTGCCCAGATTCCTTGTCTGCCACCAAGGTCACTGAGCCACATTTTCCATGGTGGGTAGAGGGGAAGTGGATGAGATTTACTGAGGGCATAATTTTGAATAGAAATTTAATTTGAAATGGGAGGAGGGAAAGTGTGAAGAGAGCATCATTTAATAAATGAAGGTGGTTCTGGGTTCCATAGCTACTCTCTGGCAGGGATAGGGGTCAAAGACCTGTGGTTTTACTGAGATATTGAGAGATCTGGCTTCCAATCCCAGCTCTGCCATACAACCTGTGTGGACTGGGCAGGCCAGTTACCTTCCTCCATCTCTGCAATGAGAGGTCATCTCCAAGGTTTGTTCAAACTCCAGCTAGAACATCTTCTGGATGGTCACCTATGGGGGAGGGTTTCAGATCAGGCCATGGGCAAGAGACGAAACCTAACAGTAGTGCCAACCCCTGTCCCCACTAAAAAAAGGAATAGATGAGAAAAAGATGAAGGGCTTGGTTACATCGGCTTCATGTTTTTTATACAGTGTTTTTTCCCCCACTATTGCTCTATGGAGTGGGTAGTATAAATCTTATCTCCACTTTATAGATGTGGAAGCTGAGACTTGGAGAGGTTAAGTGAGCTTGCCCACCGTGCTGTAGTTTGCAAGTGCTGACTGGAAGCCAGTGCCAGTGAAACTTTTTCTGTTAGACTAGGAATTCTTAACCTGGGGACACTAAGCTTGTTTCTTAAAAAATATTTTGGCAACTCTTTCTACATAATTGGTTTCTTTACATTTTATGCATCTAAAAGCTTTTTTAATTGTTTTTGTGGGGCAATGAGGGTTAAGTGGCTTGCCTAGGGTCACACAGCTAGTAAGTGTCAAGTGTCTGAGGTCGGATTTGAACTCAGGTCCTCTTGAATCCAGGGCCAGTGCTCTATCCACTGCACCACCTAGCTGCCCCTAAAAAGCATTATTTTGAGAAAGGACCTTTTTTTTTTTCCATAGGCTTCATCAGACTTCCAAAGCTGTGTCCACCCCATTTCCAAAATTTAAGAATCCCTGGTCTAGACCACATGAGTTTGTGGAGAGGCTCAAGGGCAAAGGCCCCTCCGATGGGGACATCGGCAAAGTGAGGATGAAAAGAGGGACAGGGATGGAGTGAGGTGGATGGCTTATGGCAGCAAACACCTTAAGGAGCGGCTTCTACTTGGCAGGAGCCTGATGCTTAGAACCAGGTGGCACTAATTGGATGCCAGAGACCAGATTCTTTCTCTGGGGAAAGCTCTCACCACCACCCAGGAGGATATGGACAGGTAAATACCAGTCAGGCTGTGTTTTCATTAACCAGTAAACATTTATTAAGTGGTATTCAAGGACACCAAACCATGGACTAGCAGGGGAGGCAGAGCCTGCTATTTTTGGTCATGTACTCTGTAGGGTTTGGGGAAGACCTAAAGAGAAGCAAAGTTTGGTCTCAGCCTTCCCATGAGAAGCCTAGTGTGTGTCAGTCCTGACCTTTCTGTCTGTTCTTGGTCAGGTTATTTAAGCTTGTGTTCACTACTGCTGGGACTTTGCAGGCATTTCCCTTCATACAGGGCTGTCTTTGCTTAGTAAATCTTCAAGTGCCATGGGAATGAGAGGTTGTTATGATAATGACTTAAGTCAAATTATTCTAGAATCAGAGTTCTGGCACAGCTTGTGGCCCTGGGTCACATTATATTCTCTGAGTATGGCTTTAGGACAAGACCAGCTAAGGTGGTGGAGGTTCATCAGCAGTGGGTTGCAGGGCAGTGAGGGCCTTTTTAGCTCACAGGCCTCCTCAGTGACCACATGTAGGTAACAGAAGGAAAGAAGACTGCAGTAATAATGTAACTGGAAAGTGCCTTCCTCCTTTCAGGAGAGACATGGGACTGTGGGAGCAGAGCACTGTCCACACTGTTAGTCAGAGGTGGCCTCTGAAGTGGTTGGTTTTTGTTTGTCTCAGGGTCTTGTTGGCTTTAGGCACAGCACTGCTTCTCGTGTGTACCTCTAGGTCCATTGTTTTCCCTGATGTTTGTGATCAATTCTGAGCTGCGTGAGGGAGAAAAAGAGAAAGCCAAGTGGACCAGAGAGGGAGATTGTTCTGTCCCAGGGCAGGGGACCAGGTATGAGATTCATTTCTCATGGGGTGAAAGTTCAGACCTGCAGCCAGACAAATGGTGCCTCGTGAACCTCTCCAGCTTGAGGTCTGCCCATCACCTCAGGGCAGCACATTAGATGCTCCACTGGACATGAGTATGGGGAATGGGCCTCTACAGGCCTCTGATTTCAATGCTCTATGAAACTCTTTGAGAGTGACTTCCGGGGTCATATAGCTTGTAGAAATCTGAGGCTGGATTTGAACTTGGGTCTTTTTGGCTAGCTCTTAGTCCATGGGGCTCTACTGCCTTTCCCATACCTTGTCATGGGTCCTCTAAATCAGGTTCCTTTCCAGATTTTCCTCATCTTACATTCTCTGAGGGTTAAAACTTTGTAAGTCATTCTCAGCTCCTCCAGAATTTCTCCTTATCTGGTTAGTCACTAAAAAGGGTTGAGTGGGATGACGCCCCTCTGGTCCAGCCCCTCCTCACTATTGCTTCTTATGATGCCTCTATGATCTGGCAACAAGTGTTTATTAAGCACCTACTATGTGCCTGCAGGCACTGAGATAAAAGTATAAAGAAGGAAACAATCCTTGCTCACAAAGACCTTCTATTCTAGTCAGGGAGACCAGAAGAACTTATATAAGGCAGGGAGGAAATTAGCTTTTATTAAGGGCCTGCCAAATGCCAGCCACTGTGCTAAGTGCTTTACAAATATTATCTTACTTGGTCTGCAAACAACTCTGGGGGTGGGGGTGGGGTAGATTCTATTATTTCCTCCCTTTTACAGTTAAGGAAACTGGGGCAACAAGTGACTTGCCCAGGGTCACTCCCCCAGCTTGTGAATCTCCTGAGGCAGTATTTGAAGTCTTTGCTCCTTACTCCAAGTCCAACACTATTCAGGATACTACCTAGCTATTGAAAGTTGAGTTTTGTACTGTATATCAAAGCCATTATCCTTAAAAATGACAGCTCTCACCTACCACACCTCTGGGAAGATGTACGCTATAAATAGAGTGGTTTTGAAGAAAAAGGGATCTCTTTAGGCTGGTACCTTGCACGAGTCAGGCAGAAGACCCCCACGTATTCCCAGTAGGGAGTGGTGAGTGGGCAAGAATTTAAAAACAGGCCAGCTTAGGGCTGCTGGCCAGTTTGCTTCATGTTTTGGAATTGGCTTTTATTAGGATATTTTCTTTATTTATTGGAAGGGTTCTGAATGAACAGACCCTCAGAGACGCTGTAACTGAATGCCAGACAGTACAGGAACATGGCCTGAAGCCAGATGAAAAGGACTTGGAAAAAAAATGATCTCTATAACTTCTTTCTGTCCTCTCTTCTCCGATAATTAAGGACTTATTGGGAGGAAAAGCATCTTTCAGATGGAAAAGATAGGTAGTAATTATTGAGTATCAAAGAGTGGAAAAACTGAAAAACACCTGATTGGTTCCGAGTGGGTTTGAGGCTGAAATAATGAGCACTTGCTGCCTGTAGGCAACCCCTGTGATTCAGAGGGGAGCTGGGAAATCGTGGTTTGAACTCAGCCAGAGAGGAAGGTGGCGTCTAAGCTTGTTTTTGTAACTGCAGGGGAAACTTGGAGACAAGGTATAATCAAGAACTTTCAAAGACTCTGTGTGTATTATTAGTGTAGATCCTCACTTCATGCACTGTTCCTTTTGTTTAGGCCAGGGAGAGACTTCATGAGCAGCACACTTCAGGAATGTGGGGCACATCTGCCTAGCTAGGGTCCTGCACCAGGCAGGGTTTTTTTGCATAAACTCAACATTTTACACTTTGGGGATCTGCTTGGATACTGACGGAAATGAGAGCAGCTTAATTCTTATCAAGTAACACCAGTGTCTGCCTTCTTTGAACCCCCCCCCCCCCCCGGAGTGTGAAACCAGAATTATCTTGTGGGCTATTTCATGCTTGCTGCCATCACCAGTCACACACGCTGAGAGAGATGGACATCTTGGGTGAGGGATTTGGTGCCCTCCCTGCTTTTTCCTCACTCTATTCCCAGGGCTTCTTTCTAGACTTGGCTTGCCTCATGCTTTATAAACTTTCAGTAAGTATAAAAATAGTTATTAGCGGCAGTGAGCAATAGCTTACATTTATGTAGTGCTGAAAGGCCTTTCTTTGTTGGACTTTTCAAATGAAATGTTTTATGAGAAACCTTAGGTTAAAAATGAATACAACTAAATATCCTTATTGATTACTTACAAGTAGGTTATTTTCCCTGTGCCCAGTGTCTGAACATCTTTTCTGTCCCTCCTGTTAAGTCCACCTCAGAACTCTTGGCCAACTCATTCTCATTTACTTTTCCTCCTGTCATCAATCACTGTGCCATTCTTCTAGTTTTGCCTTTTCCCTTTCTCTTCTGAATTAAGTAAGAATAACAACAACAGACATTTCATAATCTGCTTTAGGGTTTGAAATGGGTTGGACAGACCTTGCTCTCTCCTGTCTCCAAGTCCCATGCTTTTATTGCCAGGGTAGAAGTACCCAGTGATTTCCTCACAGTGATCCTGTGCCCAGGGTTATCTTCATTTCCCAAATGAGGAAAGTAAGCTCAGAGAGACTAAGTGACTGGTCCATGGCCACACGGCTAATTAGAGGCCAAGACTTGAACTCAGGTCCGGTGCCCTTTTGCTTACCGCTCTGCCTATGCTGAGGCCTTCTTTCACCCATCTGATCCGTCAGACCAGAGAGACTCTAATGTCATCCATCCCCCTTAGAAGAAGGCCGCCTCCACTCTTCCTGACAGATTTGGAAATAGACTCAGGGCCACCCGCCTGGTCAGGCCCACGTGGTAAGAGACGGGAAAAAGGGTCTTTGCCCTCCAGGAGGCAAACAGCACTTAGCACAGCCCCTGGCACTCCATGCCTGCTTGAGAGCAGCCCGACTGCTTCACTAGAACTTACTCTCCTGTAAAAGGGCCAAGATGTGTTCAAAGGGGGAAGGGAACAAGCATTTACTGAGTGCCCGCCGAGCACAAGTGCTTTACAGATATTATTTCAGTATGTTTAATGTGATGGTACATATATAACCTGTATTGGATTGCTTTCTGTCTTGGGGAGGGGAGAGGGAGAAAAATCTGGAACTCAAAGTCTTACGAAAACACATGTTGAAAACAATCTTTACATGTAACAGGAAAATAGCAAAATACTTTTATGATTTTAAAAGAGAAATAAGCATTGAAACCCCCAAACAAATCTTATTTCAAACACCGTACAAATGAATAGATGGCGAGTAGTTCCCACGAGCCTGCTTGAAGAAGGATAAAGAATGATCAGAATTGCGTAGAGCTCATATTTTGTTGTTAGTTTCCATTCCTGTTGTGTTGTACCGTAGTGCTGTGCACCCTTCCCCTCCAATCCCTGCCTTTGATGCCTCTCGATGACAGGGGCTGTTTTGTTTTTCTCTGTGTATTCCTAACACAGCACATGACACATTGTAGGCATGTAACAAATGCTTGTTGACTTGAGTTGATTTTGTTGAAAACACGGAAACATTTTTCCAACGATAGTAAGAGGTTGGTCCTTTCGTACTCATCCTGTCAAAATACTGGATGATGCTAAACTAGTGAGCTCCATGAGCATAGGGACTATCTTTTTAAATTCTCAATTTGAATATATTTTTTTTAATGAGGAAAAGAGAGGAAATGAATTAGTTAATTTACAGAACTGGCGGTTACAAAGCAAACCAAAAAACAGAAATGAAAGCAGAATTAGGTAAACCCAATAGACTATACCTATTATACACTATTATAGTGACTGTATCAGTTACTAAATCAACAGGCATTTATTAAGTGCCTACTGTTTACTAGGCTCTGGGTTAGGTGTTGGGGAAGAAAAGGTGAAAATGAAAAGGCCCTGCCCTTGGAAAGCTTTCATTCTGTTGGGGACGACGGTCTCTACATGAAGGCTTCTTCACCTTGAGTCCTTGAACTTTTGTCAATTTAAAATAGTTTGTAATTGTATAATGAATTTCCTTTTGAAGGAATTGAGGGAATTAGGACAGCAAGTGGTTAATTGTGGGAGTTGAGTGAACCACACTGACTCCATCTTCTGACTCAATTCTGGAGCTAGCTCATTTCCCTTTTTATTCAGTTATAGATTTAGTCCAACTTCTGCCTTTGAAAAAACTTTGTTGAGTGGTGGGAATTGTAAAAACAAAACCCAAAACACCCGATTGCATTCTTTGACCCGAGCACTGTGCGGCCAGGAAGCTGGACCTCCTCTATCTGCTGCTTAGAGGCCCCTGACTAAGTGCCTGGGTTACCCTGACCAGAAGCCGGTCCCACCTGAAGATTGGTGCTTTTTCTCCCATTTGTGTGTCTCGAGCCACCCAAACGTCTCATCTGCAAACTGGCCCCAGACTGGTCAATCGCTTCTTGTCTCCATGTTTCTTTGTTTGCAGACAGGCGGGGGTGGGGGGAGCGCCTCTTTTTCGGATTTCAGGAAATCGTACCTATTCACTCTCCCCATCCCGACCTTTCTCTGATTAGAAGTCAGATGGCCTAATGTTGTGTCCGGATTGTTTTCTTTTGTTTGGTCTTATTCGATGAATTGTTTCTAATATATAAAAGTCTGTCTCCCCTGTACATGGGCTCCATTGCCAAAGCTGAGGAAGGTGACCAGTCCTGTTGTGTCGGTCACTTGGCACGCACTGCTCAATCAGCTGCAATGCTCAGAAGGAAGCTCGGACCTTTGTTCCCTCAGTCGTTTTGGCTTTCACTCGCCACCTTTTATAATCGTGTGCGTTTTGTTTTATTCATTTAAAAACCTGATTCTTAGTAAGGGTCATCCAGGGGCTTTACTGGACGGACTGTCCGAACGGCCCACGACAGAGAAAAGGTGAACAAGCCCGATAAAGAGCAGGATGCTTTGGAGCAGTAGTGTAGGAGACAGAGCTTGGCCTTGGATTCAGGAAGATCTGAGTTCGAATCCCATTTTAGGCATTTACTGGGTGTTTGATGCTGGGCAGACCTCTTGCCCTCTCTCACCCTCAGTTTCCTTCTGTATAAAATCGGAAGACGAGAACAGCACCTACCTCCCAGGCTTCTTGTGAGGATAAAAAGAGGTAATGTTTGTGAAGTACTTGGCAAGCTTTAAAGGGCTCAACACATTCTGGCTCCTGTGGATTAATTGTGTGGCAGGTGAGGAATGTGTAGCCCTAAGATTTACAAGTGCAGAAGGGGCTTGAGAGGCCAGGGAGTTCAACCCCCTCGTTTTTCAGATGCGGAAACTGGGGTCCAGGAAGATTAAGTGACTTGTCTAGAGACCCACAGCTAATAAGCACCAAAGTGGGATTCGAACTCAGATCCTCTGACTCTGGAGCCACTGTATATAAGGACTCCGTCTCATATAAACTTAATCCCCCCCAATGTCTCATATGGTGTTTTCTTTGCACACACCAGGCTATTAATAATTGTTTGTTGAATGAAATAATAAAGGTCAAAACCCATCACAGCCTATGCCTATGATGATCATGGTGGTGGTGGTGATGATAGCTAGCATTTATATAGCATCAGTCCGTGCCAAAGCACTGGGCCGAGTGCTTACAAATGTCATCTCATTGGATCGTCACAACAGCCGTGGAAATCAGTGCTGCCATTTTCTCCATTTAACAGATGAGGAAACTGGGGCCAACAGAGCGTAGTGACTTGTCCAGGGTCATACAGCCAGTAAGTACATGATCTAGATTTGAACTCAGATCCTCCTGATAATTCAGGCCTGCTGCTCTCTGCCCTGTGGCACTCCCTGCCACCACAACAAGGGTTGGTTTTCACCCCCTCTGGGGGTGAATCTTAGGTAGGTGGCCTTGGTCAGTTCTCTACCCTGAACAGTTCTGTGCCCTGGATGATTTCTCTGGTTCTGCTCTGTCACGGTCACTTATCCCTGAAGTGCAGGTGAGAAGGGCTGAGCTCACTTGTCTTGCCATCACTGTTTGTGCCTGGACCAGGAGAACCTTCCGCCCCACAGTGAGCCCCTCATTGAACCCTGCAGATGTGTGCAGGAGGGGGGTGGTGCGCTTTCCCCCTCCCCGCAGTAGCCTCTTGCTCTGGTCAGTTGCAGGGGAACGCATCACAGTGCGTCCACCAGAATCTAATTCTGGTCTCATGATGGCATAAGGCTGGCCCGGCAGAAGGGAATGAGATTTGACCTCGTGTGGTCTCTGTAGCATTCAGTCATTTTGGGCCGTGCGGGATGGACTTTCATAATGCCAATCTTCTAGGCCTGTACTGACCCCCAGTCACTGCCCTGCCTCTCCACGAGTAAGGTTGCCCACAGCTTTCTTCCGTGCGTTTTTTCACAGGGCTCAGAAATCTTTATACTCTGGAGCCCTGGTTTGTCGACATCTGAGTTTGCTTGGGGCGGCCTTTTGTTGGCTGAGAGTGATGAGGAGTTCGTGCACAGGCTGGCAGCCACGAGGGTTACCTGCTCTTTGGGGTCTCACTTGGAGATCCGTGAAGCCATGCACGCAAGGCTTCCACTGTGGGATTGTGGATTCTGAGTTGGCAGAAGCCTCAGAAGCCGTCTGGTTGAAGCCTCTCCTTTTACGCAGGAGGACACTGGGGAAGGAAGGGACGGGTTAACAAGGAACGGCAAAGCAGGAATCAGATGGGCCCCTTTTCTGAACCAGCCTCAGTTTGGCTCAGTCTTGGGCTTGCTTTCTCTCTCCTTCCTTCCAAGTCCGCAAATGTGCATTAAGTGGCTTCTCTGGGCCAGGTACTCTGGCCACTCTGGGACTCTAAGTCCAAGCCCAAAGAAGTCAGGCCTGGCCTCTAGGAGCTCCCATTCATGCATGAAGAGGGATGAGTCCAGGGTGTGGGTGTGCAGGCCCTGGTAGAGAGAAGCCTGTGGGATGGGGCGGGGCCCAAAGAATCATTGCACCCTCTTCTCAGCTATTGGATCGATTGTAGATGGGTGTGCTTGTCCTCTATGGCTGGCAGCCTCCCAGAGATTACCCAGCCGTCCCCCTCGGCCTTTGCTCTTGATTCTGCCTCTCAGAACGCTGGATTTCAAGGTGGGGAACTCTGTTCATTTCAGAAAGCACTTGCTTTTCAAGGCTTTTACCAAACCTGCGGGAATTCAAGGTGATGCGTCTAGGCTTGGAGTTTTTTCCCCCTTTGTTTTTAAAAGCAGGTCTCTTGGAAGAAGATCTGGGCGATGCCCTTCATTCCATGGGGATGACGGTGAAACAGGCTCTAAGTGGGGACGCGGTGATCTCAAGTGTCCAGAGTACTGGCTTGTTGTCTGCCTTTATTTGTCCATCCTGCGCGGTCCTAGGGGAGCCGAGAGTGAGGAAAGAAAAGGTAAATTGTCCATGGAGAACAGTCTCTTTACATGTTGCTTCTGGAATTCACCTTATGCTCCAAAGAGCGGAGCCGCATCAAAGCAAACGTGTCCTGGGGGACAGAGGTACTGTCCCGGGCCTCTGCGGCCCCTTATCAGGGCTCAGAATAGAAGGATCAGGCCGCCGCCAGTGCCCAGAAGCATTCCTGCCCCGCCTTTGTCCAGAGACCTGTAGAAAAGGGAATGGGCCTTTTCTTGTCAAGTTACCCTGAGTTACTCTTGCTAACATTCCTCCTTGGAAGCACCTCCAACACTTAACTCTTTAACGCCTGGTTTTTAACCATGTAGACTTAAACGCCACTTTTCACAAGTTAAAACTTTGTTCTCTTTCTTTAAAAGTGAATTGGAAGGGGCAGCCAAGTGGTGCAGTGGATAAAGCACCGGCCCTGGGTTCAGGAGGACCTGAGTTCAAATCTGGCCTCAGACACTTGACACTATCTGTGTGACCCTGGGCAAGTCACTTAACCCTCATTGCCCCGCAAAAAAAAAAAAGTGAATTGCAGTTAGAGGTCAGCTCCTTCCCCACTTCCAATGGTTTGGATTTTTTTTTTTTCCTACTCAGAGCCAGCCAGTTTCCAGACAAGATAAAATTGCTAGATAATACATGCATAGATCGATTTTTTTTTTTAAAGAACTTGGATTGCTTTTGTTGACACATCAAGGTCATACTGACCTTTTAGAAAGTCATGAGACTCCTTGCTTATCAATGATGGACTTGAGAAACCAAAATGCAGCTTTGTTTGGAATGTCAGAGGACTTTCCTGATAGCTGGGTGGCCACAGTGATGGAACAGCAGGATCAGCTGGAGTAGTACCTGTTAAACACGCTTTTGGTAGCCAGCCGTACTTGGCATTCTTTGTTGGTAGGGAGAGTTTGGGAACGGCCATGAAAACGTCCTTAGGGAGCCATAGCTGACTCTGGAGGCGCTTGTGTAAAAAACCTGCTCCGGGGTCAGAGGAGACCCTCTCTGGTGTTAAAACTTACAACTGGTAAAGCAGCTTCTGCTTGAAAGGAGTTTCAAGACTAACGCTCTGCGGTGCTTGTGACCAAAGGCCAATGGGTGAGGAGTGGGCTGGCCGGGACCCTGAGACAGGCTTGGGGACAGGCTCGTTCCCGGGCCTCATGGGACTCTGGCCTAGTTTTCCAGCCTCGTTTCACACGACTCCTTTTCATTTATTTGACATTCCAGCCTGACTGGATTCCTGGTCTTCTCTTACATTGTCCTCCTACCTTGTGCAGGCTACTTACGTGACCTAGGGCAGCTAGGTGGCACAACAGATAGAGGTCTGGGCCTGGAGTCAAGAAGAGCAAAATGACTGAACAACTGCTCCACCACTTGTGTGACCTAGGGTGTGCCATTCTATCTCCTGGGCCTTCCTAAGATAAGGGTCTGAATCAAATGGCCTCCGAAGCCCCTGCCAGCTCTAAATCCTGTCTTCCTGAAGTCACACCTCCCTGCAGGCACCAACACATCATCTTCATTGTTGTCGTCATCATCATCGTCGTCATCGTCATCGTTGTCGTCATCGGCGTCTTCCCCTGGGGGGTACAGGTCTCGACTCCTCCTGACCTCAGTGCACTTCCCACAGGACCACCTCATAGGAACATGCACACGGCATTTTGTCTTTTCTGCATTCTCCCACTTGGGTTAGAGCCTCCCTGTGAAATCCCTCTGTGGTCAGTCTGTTTGTCTAGTGAGTCCCCAAGGCCTCAGGGTAGCTTTAACCACCGGGTTTCCTGTTTGGCTGCACGGTTACGTGTTGTCTCTGCCGCTACAGCGGCAGTTCCTTTGAGGCAGAAAGCGTCTTGTTCTGTGTTTGGTGCCTAGTACAGTTCCTATAACATGGTAGGAATTTAGGGCGTGCCAGCTGAATGTTGTCATAATAGTAATAATAATGACAATAATAATAATAATGATGCTATAGAAGAGCTGGCATTTATCTGGCGTTTTCACTGGGTCCTGACAGGAACCATTTCACAGATGAGGAGATGGACATTCTGGCCAATGAGTTGATTTGCCTGTGGTCACCTGTGGAAAATGGCAGCTGCTGAATCTGAGCCTGACTGCCCCGAGTCTAAGCCCGGTGACTGGTGACCGAGTCAGGGGATTCGTTTGATGAGCGGCCTGGTCACAGGAGCGTCTGTGAGGGGAGGTGGCCAGTTTAGGGGCAGCTCCTCGCCAGGGATAACTGTCTTGTGTTCTGTGAGGGCCCTTTTCTTCCACCATCATTCTTCTCATTCATTAGGTCTGACTGCATGGAAAGGCCTTGAAAGCATGCCTGCCGCCTGCCGAGTTTTCTTTTGTTGTCCTCAAGGGACTGAGTGGTGTGCGGATTTCTTGGGACAAGCAATGGTTTCAGTCAGCCAGCGTTTATTTAGCACCTCTCTGTGCCAGGCACTGTGCTAAGCACCAGGAATACAAAGAAAGGCAAAGAACCAGCCTTGTCTTCAAAGAGCTTTCACTCGAATGGGGAGAGGCCACAAAAATCACTGTGGCCCAGCCGGATGAATACAGGATGAGTTGGGGGAAGCCCTGAGGGAAGGAGTGAAGATGAAGGACAAATGGGAAAGGCTGAAGGCGGGAAGGAAGAGCCAAGGGGCAGAGAGGAAGGGGGAGAGCGAGCCTTCTAGGCAGGGGTACAGCCTGAAGTCTCCGGGTCGGGAGATGGGACAGCCAGCTGGCCAGTGCCACCGGATTGCAGAGCCCAAGACAGGCCTGAGGGGTCAGAAGGCCAGAGCAACTTAGAGAGCCTGGGGTACTAGGGAGCCACTGCAGTTTATTGCCTGAATTTTAGGAAGAACAACTTGATGGCTGAGTTGGAGGATGGACTAGAGGGGGGAGAGACCGAGGCAGGCAGACCCCGCCCCCACCCCAGGTCCAGGGCAGTGGTCAAGGCCTGAGGTGAGGAGGGGCTGCCCCAGGGCCTGAGCAGAGTCAGAGACACTGAGAGGGTAGAACCAACAGGACTTCTCGTCAGGGACGCCCCCTGGGTAGCCAGCCTGGATGACTGGGAGGAGGGTGGTGGTAGAGAAGTTAGGGAGAAGGGAGGGCTTGTGGGGGGAGATAATGAGTTCAGTTTGGGGCAAGTTTTTAAGATGTCCTCAGAACATCCAATTTGAAACATCTAATAAGCAGTTGGAGATGTGAGACTGGACGTTGGGACGGAGGTGAGGTCAGGACAGAGGTGAGGGCTGGACGTCGGGACGGAGGTGAGGGCTGGACGAGTGTCTGCAGCCGTGATAATTGAAGAGATGGGACCTGATGGGATCACCCACTGATTGGGCGTCCAGGGAGCTGTGGGCCAAGGGCCTTGGATGGATTCAAGAGATGGAGCACAGGCTTCTGGGAGTTGGAAGGTCAGTACAAAAAGGAGACCAACACAGAAGAGCCACTAATTAGTGCAGGGAAGAAATAGTGCCTGAAATGGACAAGACCAAAAAACACCGAGAAAGGGAACTTCTGCTCAGGAAACTCACCTTTTCTTTCAAGGCTGTGCAAGAGAAGTCCAGGTGAGTGGCACCCGTCCCAGGAGGGCTTGGGACATTGTGGAAGTAGTGACCTCGGGCACAGACATTGATGGACTAATAGGCACGGTGGTTTCAGAATGAAATCGTTTTTCTCAAGGAAATGGAACCCAGTAGCATGGCTGGCTACTGGTCATTCCAGGAGAGGTGACGAAGTTTATCCAGGAGGTGGAGAGAAGTGTCTCTCTGTGACCTGGGAATGTGCCTGATTTCACCACCACCGCCACCACTAAGTAGCATTTACATAGCTTGATAAAGTTTTCAAAGTACTTGTTGGGGCGGCTAGGTGGCGCAGTGGATAGAGTACTGGCCCTGGACTCAGGAGTACTTGAGTTCAAATCTGGCCTCAGACACTTAACACTTACTAGCTGTGTGACCCTGGGCAAGTCACTTAACCCCAATTGCCTCACTAAAAAAAAACCAAAAAACAAATCAAAGGACTTGTTAGTTTTCAAAATACTTTACATATATGATCTCATTGAATCCTGACGATAGCCCTGAGAGGTAGGTACTATTCTCATTTTTCAGATGAGGACAAAGGTTAAGTGACTTGCTCAGGGTTACACAGCTAGTAAGTTTTTGAGCAGGATTTGAACCCAGATCTTCCTGACTCTGTCTAGTCATCTGTGCCTTACACCTTCCCAGTTATCTCTTGGAGGAGCTTTCTGGGCTTTAATGGAGATTAAACTTGGAAAACTGGGGTCTTTGTCAGAGGTGGGGTCCTTACCTCAAATGATGAGTGCGGTTTCGTGGTGGAGAATTACAATCCTGGGATGTTGTGGCAGCCCATGTACACCATGGATTCAGCGAAAGGAGGTGTATAGAATGTTAGAAGTTTGAAAGTGTAAAAACCAGGGAAGTTTGTTGTATGTTATTGAATTTCCCCGCCCCAACTGTAAAAGTGAGTTTTGTTTTCAGCAGGAGCTCCTTCATGGTTGGGGGCTAAGCTTGTCAAGGAGGGCATCCTTGTTTGTGTTTTCTCCCCAGTACCATCCTCAGTGCCCGGGTCACAGGGGGCACTTCTGTCCAATGCTTGTAGGACAGTTCCTCAGGTGCAGCAGCATTGTCAGCCCCTGCTTTCTGAGTTAGTCTGAGAGAGTAGCCTGGGGAGGGGGACTGAATGGTGGAAACCTGCCCAGGGTCACACAGCCAGTATGTAGCCGAGGTAGGACCCCGAGGTCCCCCTGCCCCTCAAAAAGTGAGACTTAGTGAGTTAATGCTCCAGAAATGTTGGCCTTTGTCATTTGTACAGGCTGCTCTTGGGGTCTCAGGGCCCAAGATGATAGTGAGGTGGGGCTGCGTGCTCAGGCACTCCCAAGTCAGTTGCTCTTGGTTTCATGTGAAGGGAGACCTGCCCAGCTGGCCAGATGCCAGCCCCTCCAGGCCCACCCCCCCCCAAGGGAGTGTTGGGATCTGGTATGTTTCTATTTGTCTAAGAGGAACCTCCCTCACTCCACCTTCTCTGCATGAAGTGGTCGTCTTAGGGGGGCTATTTGGATTTCTGTTCGGTTTGTCCAATAAAGACACATGGTTTGCTGGGATGCCTGGAAGCAGGGTGGTACAGAGGAAAGACCACTGAGTCTGGAAAGTCAGGCAGAAGGCCTGCGTTCCAGTCCTCCTGCTGACACTATCCGTGTGACCTTGGGCAGGTCACTCCCTCCCTGGGCCCCAGTGGCTCAACCACAAAAATGGAGTGGGGGTGGGGAGGGTGGATGGGGTGGAATTGGAGGTTCTGGCCTTTTGGGAAGAGGCATCTGTGGGCTTTCCTTTCCAGGGCGGCCTTCCTTTTCTGGCTTGTGCATGGTTAGCTTTTAACAAAGGAGGCAAAGCTTTCCAGTAGCGTCGTGGGCATTCAAGCCCGGGCTCTCCAGAGTTCAGAGAGATTGCTGTAAGACCCCATAGAGGACAGTTGTGATATCAATCAGACCTGGCCAGTGGGAAACCAATAGTCGGTGGAATGATGTGAGATCCTGCCAGGACAGCGGGGTTGGCTTGCTCTTGGAAACCTTTCCCTGGGCTAGAACTTAGGGCAGAACCCACTGCTGCCCTTGGGGAGAAAATGGAACCCAAAGTTAAAAGACATTGTGTGTAGAGAATTGTGTGCGTGTGTGCATGTGTGTGTGCGCGCATTTTCCTCCTAGCTTCTTGGTGCGGGCACAGTTCCACATCCAGGTGGCGGCCATTGGTCCTCTATACAGAACTCAGCCTTTTTAATGGATGGAGGAGTGCAAACAACCCCCTGTGTGCCTCTCCCTCTCCTGAGCTAGGGCCAGGCATCCCAGCTCCCTGGAGGAGGGTGGGGAGAGGAATGAGTGAGTCAGTGATAGGGCTGAGACAGCAGGCTTGCTTGGCAGGGCAGGTCCTTGTGTTCACAGGAAGCAGAGGCCTTGGGAATCAGGAGGCCTGGGTGCTAATCACCGTTCTGCCCTTAAGAGATATGCAGCCTGATTTCCCTGAGACTCAGTGTTCTTTTTAAAAAAAAATTTTTTTTGGCAGGGCAGTGAGGGTCAAGTGACTTGCCCAGGGTCACACAGCTAGTGTTAAGTGTCTGAGGCCAGATTTGAACTCAGGTCCTTCTGAATCCAGGGCTGGTGCTTTATCCACTGTGCCACCTAGCTGCCCCTCAGTGTTCTTTTTTTGTAAAGGAGGGAGCAGCAGGGCTGGATGTGAAGTCAGGGCACTGAGCTCCCTTACTCCCTGAATGACCGTGGACAAGTCTCTTAGCTTTCCTACACCTCAGTTTCTTCATCTGTAAAATGTAGGCATTGGACAAGATCAGAAGTTCTTAACTTTTTTGTGGGGGGTTCCTGAGTAGCAGTCTGGTGAATCCTGTGAACCCTTGTCAGCCCGATATTTATAAATGCCTTAAGTAAAATTGTAGCATTATTAAGATCAATACATTGAAATGTAGTTCTCAAAATATTGAAAAGTCCAAGTTCACGGACCCTGCAATCCATCCACAGATCATGGAGGTCCATGGACCGAGAACCCCTGGACCAGGCAAGCCCCAAAGTCCATGACTTCATTTCGTCACCTCCAGCCTCCTGGTGTGGCTGAGGAGCGTGCTTGGCCAGGCCCTCCCAAAGCCCTTCTTCTCAAGGCCGAGCTCAAGACTACAGCACCTGCGGCCGTAGATGTTGAGGGGCAGACGTGTAAATCAGACGAGAGGGAGCATTTGTTTGGGCCACCCAGTTAGGGGAGACACAAGACTTTGTTTTCCCTCCGAGCCTGCTCTCTCGCCTCCACATAAAGTTGTCTTCTTCAGAGTGCTCTGTACCCAGTGCTCCCATGTTTATACCAGAAAGCTGACTGGCTTCTCCCTAGTTTACTACAAGTAACTTTGACATTCATTTTTTTTTAATAAGATTTAGAGTTCCACACTTTTCTCCCTCCCTGTCTTTCCTCCCCCCTCCACAAGACAGAACCAATCTGATATAGATTATATACGTACAATCCACAAGTGCTCTTTTTTTTTAGTCTGTGTTCCATCAACATAAGCTCTTTCTCTGGAGCTGGAGAGTCTGCGTCATCATTAGCCGTTTGGGATTGTCTTGGATCATTGCATTGCTGAGAGTGGTTCAGTCATTCACAATTGCTCACAGAGTGATAACGCTGTCACTGTGCACGATGTCCTCCTGCAACTGCTCACTTCACTATTCATCAGTTCATATGACTTACAAGTAGCTTTGAGCTGAACAGTTCTGTTACCAGGGGTTGTTCTGGCCATGCCACATATAACAAGGCACTACCCCGGGAAGCCTGGCCTCTGTGTGCCTCATCTTCCCCATCTGTAAAATGGGGAAAATGCCTGCCACGGTCCCTGCCCGCGTCTATTTCTGCTGTATCTGTGCTTGTTTTATCCACTTGTGAAAAAGGATCAAATGAGATCGTGCATGTAAAGTGCTTTGTAAACCTTATTCCATGTATAGATGTCAGCTGGTAGCTGGAGAATCCAGACCCCTTGGGGGAGATTTGCATTCTGTGTGTTGGATCAAGTCAGATGCTACAGCTATACACACATCTCACGTATATAAAATGTTAAAGCACAGTATAAATGTCGGGCGTTATCTACTTTAAGATATTTTGATGTCTTCATTAGCAAGCCCTTCTCTAGCCCCTCCTGTGAAATGGGTGCCAAGGACAAATCTACGGGTGTGTCCTTGCCCATGGGGCTTCGACCTGCTTGGGATGCTAGCAGCACATCCGGGGACTGGAGAAACCAATGAGTTGCTGTGGCCGAGGAAGTGTTTGCAAGGCAGGTTGTAGAGAGTGTAGTTAGTGACTCCTGGGTGCCACCTGCCTACAGCTTAAGTGGCAGGCACCAGCCACGTCACCCAGCCCATCATTGGTTGTGATGGAGCAGGGAGGGCAGCAGAGGAGACTTTCCCCAGGCGTTGTGTTTTGGATGTCGCCTGATGGGCAGAACGGAGCTCGTGCCAGGGTGGGGGAAGGCCTTGGTAAGGCCGGGGGAGATGATTATTCTGGTCCGCAAGCATTTATGAAGTACTTGGGATGTGCTGAGCACTGAGGATACAAAGAAAGGTCCATACAAGTCCCTGCTCTCAAGGACCGTACAATATAATAGGAAGGGGAGACTATTCTAGTCCATAAGCATTTATTAAGAGTCCACCATGGATCAGCCACTGACAACATTCAAGCCACTGTGTACAGACAAAGGGCAGATTGGAGAACATCTCAGAGTGAAGGCGCTGGTATTTAGGGAGGAGGAGAAAGGCTTCCTGTGGGAGGTGGGCTCTGAAGGAAGCCAAGAGGCAGCGATGAGGAGGAGACGCTTCCAGGCCTGGGCGATGGCCGTGATTCCTTGGCTGGAGAGATCTGCCCACCTCCTGTGGGGTGTGGACTCTGGTCCCCACAGAGGGGAGGAATAATGGCAGAAATAGTCTAAAGCCCAGGGTTGCCCTTGACTCCCACGAGAAGTGGGATGATTTAGAAATGTGATGGAAACCCTGGTACAAGATGATTTTTCCTTTGGGGGCGCCATAGTCACCTGGGCGTTCCTAAGAGGAGACTGATGGATTCTCTTTTCCTCTTTCTCTCTGCTTCTCTAGATCCTGGGTGGTTTTCATTTATGACTTGTTAGAATATGGTACCTAGGAATGTTTATTTTTCAAGAACCTATCTCTTCTTGTTCTGTTTCCTAGGTTGGTTGGTCTTTTACAATTTCTTTCCCCCCACCCCCCAACTTTTTGATTTTGTGCTAATATTTATCATTGTCTCATGGAGTCCTCGATTTGTGTTGGGTCCATTTTAATTTTCAAGGAGTCCATTACTGTTCTAGATGATTGATTCTTCCAGTTTTTTCCTCTAGAGCTCTTATTTCATTTATAATTTCATTATATTTCTGGCTTCGTTTCATTGGCGTGTTCTTGTTGTCCTTGTGGTCATGCCTTTTTTGGGGGGGGGATAAATCTGCTTGTGTTTCTATAGAGTTACTGTCTTTTTCTGGGTTTTCTTGGGCATCTTGATCCATGATATTTCTGCATAGTGTTGAGTGTCTTCTTCTGTTTACTCATATCTCTGGCTTCATTTTCTAATTTGGGAGTTTGTGCAAGGCCCAGTCTCTGCCTCATCGAGTACCTTTGGATGTGACGCTCAGGCCTTGTTTTGTCTTGACCTGTTTTTGGCTTTCCCTTTCCCTGGTTGTCTGATCCTAAAGCAGACAGTGCCTGTCTGTCTGTCTGGAGTTTCTCAGGTGTCAGAATGCTGTGCATTTCCATGACATCTTCCCTTTCCCTGGCTGATGGGTCTGAGCCTTGTGGCTAACCCTCACTGGAGCTCCCCAGTCCCAGCACTGCCGAACTCCTGCCCCAGGACACAGAGCATCTCTGATCCGAATACCAGCTTCAGGCCCTCAGGACCAATGGGAAAGGAGCTATTTTAAAAAATGGTTTATAAGACTGTTTTGTCATGGTTCTCAGCATAAACAAGGTCTTTTATATATTTTTTCCGCATCTTTGGTTAACAGTCAACAAGCATTTTTAAGTGTCTTCTGTTAGTGCCAAGTACTGTGCTAGGTAGGCCCTGGGGATATAATTACAAAGAATGAAAAAAAATCCCCACTCAAGCAGCTTGAGTTCTAAGGCATTGGAAAGTTTTATTAAACCTCCTGGTGAACCCTGTTTTGTTTTTCTGGCTGCAGTTAGCAGGAGCTATAAATTTACTCTATAGTATTTATCTTCTCTTCCTCTGGATTGTTTTGAATTTGTCGTATTTTTACACCTGTTTCCCCTTGAGTTTTCTCAGAGGAAGCTGTGGGCTTTATCTCTGTAGGATAAAAATTCTTATTAAAATCTCTTGGTCATCTTTTAAAAATATGACAGTATGCATGTGTCCACTTTTAGCATATAGCTTTTAATTTATATAAAATTCAGCCTCTTTATGAATTTTTATTTTATCCAATTTTAATTTTAGCATACATATAATTGTATCATTAACATTCATTACTGTAGGTCCCTGTTGTCTGGTGGATTGGGAAACTAGAAGAACTCCATGTGCTGCTTATAAATCTTGCCTTCATTTTTGTGTGTCATTCAGCTGTCTTCTCTCTCAAAATCAGGGATGAAAGTGTTTTGTTACTTCTCTTTAGGGAAAGGTTAAAGGCATATGTGAGGTGGCAGCTAGATGGCACAGTGGATAAAGCACTGGCCCTGGATTCAGGAGGACCTGAGTTCAAATGCGACCTCAGATACTTGACATTTACTAGCTGAGTGACCCTGGGCAAGTCACTTAACCATCATTGTCCCACAAAAAACAAAAACAAAGCAAACAAAAAAAAAACATAAACGAGGGGCTCAGTAATATCCTCAGAATGCTCCATGATTTTGCATTAGGCTCCTTTGGAAACTGAGTCACAGAACAGATGCCTCCTTTGTAGCTAAGGAGCCCTGGAGCAATCTATACAACTCCCTGTTTCATAGATGCTGAGATCCTTTTTGGAAGAAGTAGCACTATTCAAGTTATTTATGCCACACTTTTTTAATCACCTTCATTGGATTTCAGTTGAGCAGAGCACCCCTCTCCCTGCCTCTTTTTAAAAAGTTGGCCGCGTGACTTCATTGGTATAGGGAGCATCTGACTATTAAAAGTGACCCTGGCTTTTATTGCACAGCGAATAGTAAATAGATTTCCAGAAGGGACCCCAAAGAGCCCAGCAGTGTCTGTGGCTGCACAAGGCAGAGCTTAGGCAGCACACTCTTCTCTATCCTGGTGGAGGGCGCAGTGCAGGTGTTTGTGGTATTACATGGAGCTGATTGCTTTTAAGACCCAGAACATTGCAGAACCTTTCAAATGAAGCCCATAATCACTCAGAAGAAGGAACAAGTGAATGTGAATGCCTTTGATCTGGGCTGTGACATTCAGTTGGATGGACCAACCAAGAAGTGGTCCAGTACTATATGGATTTAGGACAGGCAGCTCAGATGAAAAGTAAGCAAGGTACACAGCTGAGCATGAGGAGGGGAGAAGAGTGACTCACCTTTGGGAAGCTGCCTACTGTGTTTAATAAGGTCAGATTTCTTCCTGAAACATGGACCCCTCCCTTTCTTGTCAGTAGATGTGTCTCAGTGGATAGAGTGCTGGGCTGGGAATCAGGAAACTCATTTTCCTGAGTTCAAACCCAGCCTCAGATGCTTCCTAGCTGTGTGACCCTGGGCAAGTCACTTCACCCTCTTTACCTCAGTTCCTGATCTGTAAAATGAACCGGAGAAGGAAATGGCAAACCCCTTCAGTATCTCTGGCAAGAAAACCCTGAATGGGGTCACGATGAGTCGGACATGACCGAACAATAACAGTAAGTCTTCTAGTAATACTGTATGACTGTGAGTCATGGGATCACATAGTCTCTGATGTTTCAGGTCACAGTGGGCCTGACTGGGCTACAACATATTATCAGTGACGTGTTGTCTAGGGGAAGCGGTGGTAAACTTATCATATAGTTAAAGTGAGAGGTGCACATTGGATAGCCTTTCTGCTTGATGAGTGAGTGGCTACATAATGTTAAGTGACCTTGAGGAAGGCCCTCAGCACTTTTCTTGGATGCCCTGTGGAGGACTGACCGGAGGATCCTGACAAGAATCCCACAAAGAGGAGAAGGTAGGGATGGTTTTCAGCCTGTACCAGTGGAGGGAGGATTATGATCCATTAAAATAATTTTAATGATCTTTTCTAGGAGTTCTATTTGCTAACCAAGCCATTGATTGTGGACGCCACTATGAAATATGACCCCACATGCTGTCACGTGTAAGATTTCATTTGACTGTTTGTTGTAAGCTGGGACCATGTCTTTTAGTACCTTTTTCTACCCAGAGGTCATGGTACGAGGCCTAAAGTAGATGCTTGACAAGTATTTGTTGGTGGGTTGACTATTAATGAATAACTTGAAAAAGGGCTTGTGAAAACAAGAAAACATTTAATTTATTATGAGCATTATTGAATTCATTCTTAATTTTTCATTTACATGTCATTTAGGTATGGGAACAATTGTTTTATGGTCAATATGTGCTAAGTTGCATAACAAAACTTGTCAAAATGAATTTTTAAGGAATGAACTGAAGAATGGCATCAAGATCAGCGTCAGAAAGAACAGATGGGCTGGTCATGGAGTGAGGGCAGAGGATCATCACTAGACAGCTGAGGTCCTCCATTGGCATCCTCAGCATGTCAGGAGAATGTGAGGAAGGGCTACAAGATCTTGGGTAGGCCTCATGTGGTCACTTCACAGGGGCAGGCACCGGAGTTGCCCAGGAGCAGTAAGCATAGAGGAGATCCCCCACTGAAATGATCGCAGACCTGCTGGAGTTTTGGAATCAAGGTGCATATTTAAAGAACACGTCTGTTTTGCACAATGTGCTTTTCCCAGTTATTGCAGCAAGTAAAATCCCTAAGGCAAGTGTCACAGTTTATTTCAGTAGAAAAGGCTTTATAATTTTTTTAAGAAATGCAGACCTGTCAATAACTTTTTTTAAAAAGCACAGGAATAGTAAGATTTATAAGGTGTTAACTGCTCTTCACAAAGTCATGTCGTTGTCCTTTTAGGTATATTTAGAAAAGTGAATGTTTGCCAAGTTAATTATCACACAGACCCAAACCTTCACAACAGTGATAGTTGCTCCCTTTTCTTAGAGGCACTTTTCACTTTGGGGCTAATCTTAGACTTTTCTGATCAGGACAACAAAGCTTTTACTCCCAAGGATACATTGGAGTAAAGTGTTATTTGTTAAGCAGCTAGATTTTCTCTCTTGTAGGGATGAAAAACCAGGATGATTCTGTGTGTGCCAATCCATCACAAAAATCTGTCTAATTTTAAGATTAAAGCAGAGTTGGGGCAGCTAGGTGGCACAATGGATAAAGCACTGGCCCTGGAGTCAGGAGGACCTGAGTTCAAATCCAGCCTCAGACACTGACACTTACCAGCTGTGTGACCATGGGCAAGTCATTAACTCTCATTGCCCCACCAAAACAACCACAAAACCACCACCACCACCCCCCAAAATAAAACAAAAAGCCCTAAAGCTGAGTTCCTTTGAGTTGTTAACACGGTGCCTGGCCTGTGTCATTCAGAATGACCCATGTATGCTCTAGGCTCACTCTGATGTCTCATCCCCGCCGGGAGGTGGTTCTAGATTTCCAAAGGCAAATTGAGCAGAGCCCAGACTCGGGTTGGTCCTGTGAAGCTGGAAAGGTTTCCCGAATGGGCCAAGTGATGGAGGACGTGTCTCTTGTCTGAGGCTTCGCCAGGCGAGGCTGACCCGCCATCGTCTAGGCGAGGACGCCAGGACCTGAGGCTGTTGGGATGGTCCGAGGGGGATGATGGACGGCAGGGCTCTCCACGGGGTGGCTCTCATTGTGCTTTGACTGCCTTCCCCTTCCCCAGCAGCCCCAGCTCCAGGCTGCTTTCGTAGCTTCTTCATCCTTAGGGACTCACTGCAGCCAGTCACTTACTGATATTCAGCCAGTCATTTATTAAGTGCTTGCTGTGTACCGGGCACTCTGCCAAGCCCTGTGAATACAAATATAAGTAGAAAACCACTTCTCCCAAGGAGCTTATGGTCTCATGGGGAACGGCAGCCCCTTAAAGGAAGCTGAGAGCGGTAGAGAGGGGAGAGGTCGGTGGGGGGACTCATCCTGGCTCAAGATCAGGAACCCCAGCTTAACTCCAGCAATGGAAGGCTGGCGGGGGGGAGGCGTGGAAGTTGGTCGTGGTGAGGGTGAGGAATAGATTTGGGAGGACTGAGGGGCTGGAGGCTGGGATCAGGAAGTTTCCGAGTCCTAGAGGACGGAGGCGGGAATGTCCAAAAGGAGTGATCCTCCTCAGGTCTGCTCTCAGAAGGCTGAGGAGGTCTCAGCCGCGCTCCGTGTCCTCGGCTGCTGCCCCTTCAGGAGGGTTTGAAGATGAACTTGCCTCCTGAGCCGGCTGCCCGTCCGCTCCCTTGGCAGAGAACTCCAGCGTGTGCTGGCAGATGTGGTGGGGGGGGCAGCATCTTTAGTGCAGAGACATCAGTTAGACTCCCCAATCTAACTGCTTTCCCCTGGGGGGGGAGGGGGGAGGGGCTGTACTGGGGATTCCTTTCGTGGCTGGGCTGGATTCGCCGGCTACTGAAGCCCCTTCCACTCTGCAGTTCTGTTATTCTGTGATTAAGTAGGTTGGATTACAGCTGCTGTCCATAATTCAAGGTTGTCTTCCTTTTTATCCCTCCATTTGGTGTTTGACTTTGCCCTTACTAGTCAATGCAGGCAGCTGACTGGCATAGTGCATAGAGTACTGGCCCTGAGTTCAAATCTCACCTCAGACACTTACTAGCTGTGTGATCCTGGGCAAGTAAACCCCATTTGCCTTAAACATCTGGGACCATCTTCAGTCGTCCTGATGTAGATTTTGCCACTGGACTCAGATGGCTCTGGAGGAGAGAGTGAGGCTGGTGCCCTTGGACAGCCCTGCCTCACTTCAGTCCAATTCACTACAAGCCATGATATCACCTCCTGGTGTCAAGGTCCTTTTCCTTACAATAAACCCATGAGGTTGATTCTTTTTCGTGGACAAACGACAACAACCAATGAATGCATTGCCTTCATCTGTTCTGAAGTGGTTGTGACGTCTTAAACTGAGTGTTTCCTGTCCGTCCAGACGTGGTTGGTTTCCTGTTTTGTGCCGTTACAAAGTTCCTTATGGGTGTCTTCATGAAGGAAGAAATCTTAGTGAACATCCCCAAGTCCTTTTAGTTGTCCACATGACTTTGGCCTCTTTTCACCATTGTCCCCTGGGAATATCCTACAGTTACTTAGAAAGAGAATAGTGTCCAAGAAAGGTGGGCTTGGCCATGATGGTGGGGGGCCTTGGATGCCAGCCTAAGAAGTGTGTGCCTTTCTTTGGCAAATAATATCAAGCCACTGACAGTGTTCGAGCAGGCAGGCGATTGTGCTGGTGACCATAGGGCCCATGTCAGTGAGAGGAACCTAGGGGCCAGGATCCCAGGAGGGAGGGAGAAATCTCTGATTTCCCACCCATGTCTGCCCAGGCCTCTTTTTTGTGTTTCCTCGCATATTGAACTGCGTATGTTTGTTGGAGTTTAAGTCCATAATGAAAAAGAAAAAGAAATTTAAACAATTCAAGAAGAGAAACTAAAATGGCCAGAACTTGTAGTGTGACAGAGGCTGTGAGGGGAAAGATGGGAAAAATCCACTCCTGGGAGAAGTTGGCCACGCCCACACAGGCCTTTAATGAGTGGTTTCCATGTCATTGACACTCGATTCGGATCCTCTAATAGAACTGTCTTCTTGCCACATAAGTTTCCTCTTCTGTTACTGTGAAGATTTCTCTAGTTAGTTACTTAATTATACATGACCATTAATGAATGGAGAGCTAATTTTTCAAATTAAGCCTTGACACTCCATGTTTAGAAACTTTTTTCCTCCCTTTTCCTAGAGCTACAATGTAGTTGTTTAAAGTTTTGCTTAATATTTGTACTTAATTAACTCCAATGCTTCTAGTCTTCTTTTGAATAAATATCTGTGAATAAAATTGAACTTTTTAACACTATCCTCTTCTATGTTGCTGTTGTTTTTCCGTATGAGAAATGCCACCTTGACATTTTAATCCTGCAGTGATTCAGTTCTGTCCTAGCATAGCTCCTCCCCAAAAGGCAGAGTGCCTGGGAGAATCCCATGTCTGTGTCTAAAATTAGAATTGACAGTCTTATCAGATATCCGATCACATGGTTTACAGAAATGGAGCTGTCCACTCTGCCAATAAGTAGCTGTATTTTTTTCTGAAGAGATCCAGGCTTAATATGTGTGAGAAACTGACCACTAATCAGTGGAACTTTTCATCATCAGACCTCCCCTACCCATTCTTTAGGAACAAAGATTAGGGGTTTTTTGTGTTATTGTTGAATGTATGACTGTATTTATGTAAAACCTCCCTTTAAAATTATTTTTGTTTATTTCATTAGATTGTTCCCAATTACATGTATATATATATTTTTTTGGTGAGGCAATTGGGGTTGTGACTTGCCCAGGGTCACACAGCTAGTAAGTGTCAAGTGTCTGAGGCCAGATTTGAACTCAGGTCCTTCTGAATTCAGGGCCAGTGCTTTATCCACTGTGCCATCTAGCTGCTCCATGTATAAATATTTTTAACAATTATTTTTAAAAATTTTGAGTTCCAAATTTCCTTCTTCCCTCATTCCCTTCCCCCTTCCTTAAAAAGGCAAGCGCTTTGATTTCAGTTATATATGTGAGGTCATATCAAACATATTTCCATATTTGCCATGTTGCAAACAAGATAAAATGATAAAATAAAACAATAAAATAAAATAATAAAAATAAAGTAAAAAAGTATGCTTCAGTCTGCATTCACAGTCCTGAAGGTAGATAGCTTTTATCATTATGAGCTGTGGTAAAAATTATTGGAGTTTAGCTGACTCATTTGGGAGGGCCACACCTGGCCCACCTTGAAGTTAGTATACTACTGAGGTCAGAAGGAGAAACCTCTCCATATGCAGGTTGTTGGGGGTTTTTTTGGTGAGGCAATTGGGGTTAAGTGACTTGCCCAGGGTCACACAGCTAGTAAGTGTCACGTGTCTGAGACCGAATTTGAACTCAGGTCCTCCTGAATCCAGGGCTGGTGCTTTATCCACTGCGCCACCTAGCTGCCCCCATATACAGTTTTTGAAGGACCTCCCCTTTTGGGGGAGGAAGATTGAACACTTGCTGAGTCGCTTCCAGAACGCTGCTTCCTCTCTCTCCTCTCCCTTTTCCTGAGGCGCCAGCAACTAGCAGAGGTCCCAGGTGTGGTGAGTGAACACAAAAGCCCTGCATTCCTTTGAATTAGCCTAATTGGAAACAAGCTGGGGATTGTATAGACTTAGGTTAGAGCTAGGAGAATTTATTTGTATTTCTTTTTCCCTATTTCCTTATCTTTGATTTTTATTAATTTCACCTTTATTGTTTAATTAATTCCCAACTAATAAAATCTGATCCTTTTGTGGAAAAGAAGCTGTAAGGCTCCTTTCTTATTGGCCTGGGAGAAATACCTAAAAAGGCAGTTCTGAGGGGAGGGAGCTTTGAATCTAGAGGTCCCTCATTATTTTGGTGAGTCACCCAATTCACTCTCCATATATTAAATTTGGCCCCCACAGAGTCCTTGGGAATTGTATTGGATCATTGTCTTGACCAGAGTAGGTAAGTCATTCAGTTAATCATCCTTATAATATTATTGTTACTATGTGTTCTCCTGGTTCTGCTAACTTCACTTTGCATGAGTTTATAAAAGTCTTTCCAGGTTTTTCTGAAATCTGCTTGCTCGTCATTTCTTGCAGTTCAATAGTATTCTATCACAGTCATATGCCATAACTTGTTCAGCCATTCTCCAGTTGATAGGTATCCCTTCAATTTCCGTTTCTGTGCTACCACAAATATTTTTGTACAAATGTGTCCTTTTCCTTGATCTCTTTGGGACATAGACCTAGTAGGGGTATTTCTGGGTCAAAGGGTATGCACAGCTTTATAGCCCTTTGGATGTAATTCCAAATTGTTCTCCAGAATGGTTGGACTAGTTCAAAACTCTACCAACAGTGTACTAGTATCCCAGTTTTTCCACATCTTCTCCAGCATTTCTCATTTTCTTTTTTGGTCATGTTAGCCAGTCTGATAGGTGTGATGTGCTATCTCGGAGTTATTGTAATTTGCATTTCTCTAATCATTAGTGAATTTGAGCGTTTTTTCTTGTGACTATTGATAGCATTGATGTCATATCCTCTGACCATTTACCAATAGGGGGAATGGCTTTTATTTTTATAAATTTGGCTCAGTTCCCTATAATTTTGAAACATGAGGCCTTTATCAGAGAAACTTGTTACAACCACCTGCCCCCTGCCAAGTTTGCTGTTTTCCTTCTAGTTCTGACTGTATTGGTTTGGTTTGTGCAAAAGCATTTTAATTTCATGTAATCAAATTTATCTATTTTGGTTCCTTTAATCTCCTCTATATTTTGTTTGCTCATGAATTCTTATCCATAGATCTGAGGGGTACATTTCTCCATGTTCCCCCAATTTACTTATGATATCCTCCTCCTTCTTCTGGCAATGGGGGTTAAGTGACTTGCCCAGGGTCACACAGCTAGTAAGTGTTAAGTGTCTGAGGCCGGATTTGAACTCAGGTCCTCCTGACTTCAGGGCCAGCGCTCTATCCACTGCGCCACCTAGCTGCCCCTGATATCATCCTTTATGTCTAAATCATTTATCCCTTTTTACTTATCTTGGTATACAGTATATGTTGGTCTCTACTTAATTTCTGACCAACTCTTTCCCAGTTTTCTCAGCAATTTTTATCAAATGTTGAGTTCTTACACCAAGAGCTTGGATCTTTGGGTTTATCAAACACTATATTACAGTGATCCTTTACTACTCTGTGTTGTGTACCATTCCATTGATCCCCAACTCTATTTCTTAGTCCCAGATTGTTTTGATGATTATTCTTTGTGATATAGTTTGAAATCTGGAACTGCTGGGCTGCCTCCCTTCATATTTTTCATTGATTCCTTTGATATTTTTGGCCTGTTGTTCTTTCAGATGAATTTTGTTACTATTTTTTTCTAGCTCTATAAAACAGTTCTTTGGCAGTTTGATTGGCATGGCAATGAATAAGTAAATTAACTTAGATAGAATTGTCATTTTTATTATATTGGCTCAGCCTACCCACGAGCAGTTTAATGTTTTGCGAATTGTTGAGATCTATCTTTATTTGTGTGAAAGGTGTTTTGTAATTGTGTTCATATAATCCTTGGGTTTGTCTTGGCAGGTAGACTCCCAAGTAGTTTATATTGTTTGCAGTTATTTTAAATGGAATTTCTCTTTCTCTTCCTGCTGGATTTTGTTGATAATATATAGAAATGGTGATGATTTATGTGGGTTTATTTTATATACTGCAACTTTGCTGAAATTGTTAATTGTTTCCACTACTTTTTTAGTTAATTCTCTGGGGTCCTCTAAGTATACATCTTATCATTTGCAAAGAGTGATCGTTTTGTTTTCTCATTCCCTATTTTTATTCCTTCTTTTTCTTATCTTATTGCTATAGCTAGCATTTCTAGTACAATATTGAATAATAGTGGTGATAATGGACATCCTTACTTTACTTTTGACCATATTTGGAAGACTTCAGGTTTATCCCCATTATAAATAGTGCTTGCTTTCTAAAACCTCCTTTTTTTTTTTAATTTTAAAAGGGGTTTTTTTTTGCGCTGGCTCACGTACTTGTGGCCAAATTTAAACAAACGTATTTATCTGATCATAGAGTTTCTAAGGACCTTCTCTGAATATGGCCCCCAAGTTGTTGCTCAAATTTAGGTGGTCCCTTGGTGTGGAATCTGTGTGGTAGCATTCCTGTGTTATTTCAGGGTAGAAAATGATCCAGCCCCATTGAGATACTGGGGGAGAATTTGTCTGGGTTGTTGAGACTTCCAGGATTTATGGTCAGTTCTGACCACTTAGTGGCCTTCTGAATGAGAAAAGACTTCACTTTGCTTGAATAGCCTGGGGTCCGAGCTTGTCCCTGAGGCAATGCTCAGCTCCACACCAGTTCCCTGGGCTGCCTCCCACAAGGATCGTGAGGGGAAAATCCATCCTCTTCTCAATAATTCTCAGGAACTCAGCAGGGAGGTGACAAAGGCTTTATTTTCTTCTCATGAGAAGGAGGCACCTTAGTGTGCAGCTAGTGGGTGCCCAGAAAGGGGGCTCGCAGGCCCTGTTTTATACCCTAGTCCCTAATGCGAATGGACCTTCCCCTTTTTCATCACTGGTGGGGTTACAATCTTCACGCAAAAACTAGCTAATTGGAACGCAGTATTCCCACCCTTCTTCCTTGTATGGGCATAACTCAGGAGTGGACCTTATACTTCCTTATATGGACACAACTCTGGAGCAGACCTTATTGAGACCAGGGCTCCTTGAACCATGTGACCTTGCTAACCTGACGGGGAGGATGGGATCTGAGACATTTGTCCTACAAACAGGTCAGGGGGAGTATGACTGACTGTTATATCCACATTGAGAGGAGACAACTACCCATTTCTCACAAGGATGAAAAAAGGAAATAGAATGCAGTAAATAAAGCTTTGTTTATAAAGATTGTTAGACAGGGCAGCTAGGTGGTGCACACATACGTGTGCACACAGACTGGAAGCTCTTTAAAGGCAGAGACTGGTTGTTTTTTATCTTTGCATTCCCTTTTTATAACAAAGTACATGGTATACAGTAGGCACTTACTAAGTGTTGGTTCAATACCTATCATCACAGAATATTCTACTGTCTAATCTTTTTTTAAAAAATTTTTTGGGGTGTGGCAATGAAGGTTAAGTGACTTGCCCAGGGTCACCCAGCTAGTAAATGTCAAGTGTCTGAGGCCAGATTTGAACTCAGGTCTTCCTGAATCCAGGGCTGGTGCTTTATCCACTGTGCCACCTAGCTGCTCTGGGCCCCATTTCCCTCACCTCCTAGATCTGTGGTCCCATGAGGCTTGGGGCTTCTTCCTGACTTCAGGATTTGGAACACTGCTCTCAGCTATTTTCTTTTTGCATTAGAAGTCAGTGACTTCTTGCACACTAAGCATTTGGCTCGGGAGAGAATCCTTATCTGCATTGTTGGATTCAGTCCAGCACTAACACCTTGTCTTTGTTGCAGAGTTTTGCATTCCTTGGGCTCTGGGTTCAATGGGATATCAGCTCCCTCATGCTTTTTCCTTCCTCTGTTGGTGCCCTCGGGGTCCCAGGCTCATGCACATCAAGATGCTGCCACGGGGCTTCTTAGAGGGTCCCCTCCTCTGGCTGCAGTTGTGGGGAGTGGGGTGCAAGCGGTCAGGCTCCTGGTGGCCGTAAGTGGCTGGGGAGCTTTCCTCGAATCCCTGTTAAAAAAGAATTCATCCCATTGTTTGAAGAGCTCCCCTCCTCTACCCCTGCACCCCAGCCTCCCCACTCCTGATTCCTGCCTCGGGTCCAGCTTCCCATCCTATCACTCGCCCTGCATGTGAGTCTGGTCTGCGCCAGCACAGGCAGGCACCCCTGCACCTGCCCTGGTCCCTGCTTTAAGGCACCTGGACAGACACCCAGCATCTCATTAGGTGTCTTCATGACAATGTGCAGCTTAGGAGATGAGGAGCCAGCCCAGCCTCGTCAGCTTGTTCTCCCAGCCCTAATGGAGTGGAGCAGGGGCTGCGTTTAGTATTCTCCTCTGGGGGAAGGAGAGTCACTCCGGGAGGCTGGTTATGCCCCTCCCCCCATCATTGCTTGTCACGTGACCAGGGAGCTGGCATCTGGTTCTTGATAACTTGCCTTGGCAGCCGGATTGCCCTGGTGCAGGAGGGCCTCTTATGGGTCTTCTCCCAGAAGTCAGTGGGAGTGGGGAGGTTCAAAGCCAGGCTGCTGACCTGGCCTAACTGCCAGGAATCCTCTCCTTTCCCCTCAATGAAAGAGCTCTATTTCAATTCACTCTTGATTTGTGGGTGGAAAGAAGCATTTATTTGAGTTGAAAGGGACTCGCATGGCCATGTGGGCCACTCCTGCTCCCCCAGAGGTTCTCCCTGTGGGCCGCTCACCTGGTCATCTGGTGCTTCTGATGTCAGCAGCCAGTTGACATGTCCCCCCAGGGTCAGCTGGGACAGGCCCAGCTAATCCCTCTTCCACTCACAACCCCTCATGATCTAACCTTGAACACAGGGCGAGCCCTCTGTCCCCTCAGATAGGCCACTCTGGTGCTGCCCCACGGCAAGGTCAGGGTCAGACATCGAGAAGCAGATTGTTTTTATTAGCTCCCTTGTCCACTGTGAGACATTAACCGCCCCTGCTACTCCTGCTTTAGGCCGAGGGGCCTTAGGAACTGTGTCCCTCCTTTTGGATCTGGAATTCTTTTCGCTTCCAACCTGCTTAGATCAGCAGCAAAAATAACATTTGTTGCCATTGCCTTGGTCCCCTGTGGTCATTCTCTGTTTCCAAGGAGGCCCTCCTTAGCAGCTGGTTGTGAGTCAGCCGGGCTGAAGATATTTTCACAAGAGGAGCTTGGGCCTCACTCGGAAAGTGTCCGGCTGCCCTAGAGACCTTGGGCCAGCCAGCTGTGATGAGCTATAAGCCACGATCTGGCTAGCTCCTGGAGGACAGTGTGGCAGATTAGGAATTGTTGATCATCTGCCTTGTGTGGCACGGTGTGAATGCTTTTTACGCTGGTGCTTTTTAATAATAATAATAATAATAATAATAATAATAATAATAATAATAATAATAATTACAGCAGCGGCCCCTTACGTCCTCTTCGGTGCTCTCCAGTTTACAGAGCACTTCTGTTGGGCGACCCGTGAGCCAGGCTGACGGCAGCATCTGTTGGATAAGTTCTATTGTTGTTCCAAATCAGAGGGTTTGTTCTTTATGTTGTGAAGTAAATGCAAACCACTTACTGTGCTTCTCAAGAATGAGCTGGCAGAGCCCTCGTGGGTCTGCTGGTGCGGGAAGCTCCCTTGGTTGGCCGTCACTTGGCAAGACTTTTGAATCCGGTCATGGTGCCCTCTCACACCCAGGCCCTGGGTCTTTATCTGGTATCTTGTCCCATAGGTACTTCTCTGAGATCAGTGTGAGTTGGACCCAGAGGGAGCAAGAGGAAGGCCAGAGGATCAAGCCTTTATTTTTATATATGAGGAAACTGAGGCATAGAGCTCTTGGTGTGCTCTGGTCACAAGGCTGTAGGCAGTTGAAATATTCTTTTACCCATGCCAAGCTGCCCATTGGGCCATTGCTGCTCTATTGGTGAGATGTGAGGAGGCCCGGGGCCTGGTAGGCATGGGCATGTTGCAGCACGTCACCATGAAAAACCCAGAGTCCCCTGAGTAGAGAATATCCTTGTATGATAGGAAGAGGAGAGTGAGGAAGGAGAGGCAGGGTGCTCTCAGGAGAGCCTTGAGCCTCCTCCAGTGGACAGAGATCGTGGGGGGGGCGGGGATCTGCACAGGAGGAGGGACTTCCTGAATGGATGACCTCCTAGAGCCGTTCTCAGTGAGTGGCCCATATCAGTAGATGGGAATCTCCTGGAGGGCAGGACTGTCCCTCTTTGTCTTTGTCCTTGTCCAGCACAGTGCCAGGCCCAGAGCAGGTGGTGAATCAGTGATCCTTACGCAAACAAGTCTTCCTTCTGCATCTCAGAAGCCTTTTCTGGGCAGTGCTACTTCTTGGAGCCAGACTTCCCTCTGCCTGCTTTGATGCCCAGCACCCACGGAAGGTGCTTAATTAATGTTGGCCAACACCTGAATTACCCAGGAAGCCAGGCCTAGCAGCAGAGCTCAGAGAGAGGGGAAGCACCAAGCCTGTGCTGCCCATCGGCTTGGCAGAGGCTCCTTTCTCAGGTGAGCGCTCTGCCTGCTGCTCCATGCCCCACGGTTACTTCTGACCTTCCGAGGGCTTCTCTTTCCCATCCCCTGCACAGCTCCCACGGCACTGTTCCTCCTCCCTGCTCATGTGCCCATGTGGCCTCGGCCTCTGGCTAAGCACAAATGTGGGTGCTTTGGGACTCGTGGCTGGTGAACTGTTGCCAGGTCTATTTGTTTCCTCCCTTCCTTAAAGGCCTGCTTGGTGGGGGTTGGGTCAGAAGGAGGGACGGCCTAGCTTCCTCTCTGGCTTGGCCGCTCTCTGCTGCCTCCTTTGCTGTCCTTCTCTGCCGGGTAGGGCCCGAAGGGTCCAGTGAGGACGAATGAGAGCCCTCGTTAGGTGGCCCCTGGGCAGTTCTGAAGGGAAAAGATGCCCTAGGAATGCCAAGTGAAGTGATGTGAGTTTTCTTTTGGTTTCTTTCTGTTGTTATGCTACTTACTCCCATTTTATAGATGAAGAAGCTGAGGTCAGTTTGTGAAAGGTTTTCAAAGACAAGCCAAGGGCTCAAGGTGGATGCTGGGTGCAGTCGAGGGTTCTGGAGTGTATGGAGCCGGATGATGGCACGGTCAGCTCCGTGCACGGGGAAAATCTTTTTGGCGGCTGTGTGTAGGATGGGCAGGAAGAAGGGGAGACTTGAAGGAGCAGACGCACAGGAGGTCTGAACTACAGAGCCAGGAGCCAGGGACAGTGTGGAGGGGACATCCCGACTTCTGGAGCTGAGATGGAGAAGAGCAGACAGTGGAGGCAGAGAAGAAATACCCGGGTTGGCTGCTGAGGGAGGATGAGCCCCAGGGAGAGATGGATGGTGGGAAGTTATAGGCCAAGGCTGTCATGATAATGTGGACAGGGCTCATTAGGGCTGAGCTAGTGCAAGGCCACAAAAACCAGGAATGTGGCTGGGACAGACTGGAGAGGACTTGGCTCTGGGGAAGGGGAGCGGGGTCAGAGGCCAATCTGAGGGAGTCAGGAGGAGAACCTGGCTCCCTGGGGAAGAGAAGCAGCTCAGTTTTGGGGGCTCCTACCTGGAGTGGGGGAGGCAGGAAGAGGAAGCGAGGATAGGGAAGAACTGGCCTAGGAGCTGGGGAGCCAGGAGGCTGCAGAGCCATGAAACCAAGGCCCCTGGGGGAGCATTTCCAGGGTAAGGCCCTTGGGCTTTGGTGGTGCAGGAGGGGTCATGGTCATGGAGGAGGCAGCTTTGGCAGAGGCAGAGAGGGAGTGGAGGCTACTCTTTGTAGGTCAGGAGGGGACGGGACCAACCAGGAAGGGATGGCACAGTGGTCAGAGGCTAGAGGGGAGTGCTTTTGTTTTGTAAGGAGTGGAAATGAGGGAATGAGCCACAGAGATTCTTGGGAACTGACCCCTGGGGCCTATATTTTTCTGATTTCTCCCCCTTCCTATCTTAACCACCCCCTCCACTCCATTAATAGCAAATGCTGCGTCTTAATTTTTTTCCTTAGCATTTTTCTACAGCTTTAACAAAAGATGCTCCTCCCCCCTGGTTTTGCTATTTTTTTTTTCAAGTTTAGCCCTCAGTCTGACCTTGTGTATGGGACTGGTGTGAGAAGTTAAGTTTCCCCTGGGCTACATAATATTTTCCTCTCCCAAAATATCCCTCTGTAATAATAATCCTTGTCTCCTTAAACATCCACAGAAAGTCAGGTCTGTTTTAGCCGAGGGAAATCACCATTTAAAAACATGCTGTCGGACGTGTCCTTTAAACGTTTTAAAGTGCTACCCCTTTACTCAATGCCCTCTGCCCCTGCCAGATTGGCCTCCCGAGGATCCTACAACCCAGGGCTGCCAGGGACAGTGGCAGTCGTCATACAGATCGGCAGACTGAGTCCAGGGGAGGGGGCTGTATTCCCAGGAGGAGCTGAGCCAGGGTTTGTGTCCGGGCCTTCTGACTCCAAGGCTCTTTGGCCTCTTCTGGGGATGGTCTGGGCACATCCCTTCACCCCGTCTCTGGACCCAGAGCACACCGCTGGTCTTGGCGTCTTCAGTGAACTCGTCACATTCGGTCTGTGACCGGAGCGATTTCTCCATGGACTTTACCACACCAGCTGGACAGTGGCCACGTGGGCACATGCCCTTTGCCGGGGACTATTGGGGCAGTAGTGCCGAGGCCAGTACTCCTCTGAGCCTGATTAAAAAGAAGTTGTACTTACCCACAGGGTCCTCAGGAGGATCAAATGAATTAATATATGTAAATTGCTTTGCAGACCTGAAAATACTATGTAAATGATGGGTATTATTGGTTTTATTCTTTTTCATTTGAGTTGAATTGAAAAGAGTAAGTGGGCGTTTTACTGACTTATAGTGCAGCTTACCAACTTGAGCAGGTTTTTTTATTCTTCTTTATTTATTTTTGGTGAGGCAATTGGGATTAAGTGACTTGCCCAGGGTCACACAGCTAGTATTAAGTGTCTGAGGCTGGATTTGAACTCAGGTCCTCCTGACTCCAGGGCCGGTGCTCTATCCACTGCGCCACCTAGCTGCCCCTGAGCAGGTTTCTTTATAAAATATAAAGCCTTGTGGCTTACTGGATAGAGGGCCAGCCTTGGAGCCCGGAAGACCTGGGTCCTTCCCCTGACCGGTATCTTCAGCCACTCCCACCCTCAGAGGCCCAGGTAACTCTCAGAGGCCAATGTTTGAGCAGAGCTGTTGATCTGTGTAGAGAAAGTGGAGGCCTAGACTGGGGTGGGGGGGTGGTCCAGACTGAAATCACCCACAACCAACCCAAACCCTCCCCTCGCCCCCTGCTTTAGGCACACAGCAAAGCAGGATGGACTGCCTTTGTCAGCAGGAAGGATGAGCAAGATCATCAAACCAGGTCCTATTCTCCTTAGGGCTAAATAATGAGGAAGGGTGACCAGAGCCAGGCAGCCTCACGCCCTCTTGGGCCTACTCTGCGCCAGGCACAGTGTTTAGAGTCAGGAGAAGTGGGTTGGGGCCAGGCTCCATCAGTTACTGGGCAATCACCAGCAGTTCAGTGCCTCTCCTGGCACCCTGGTTTCCCCATCTGTACTGTGGGCATGATGATGTGTGTATTACTTTTCTCCCAGGATGGTGGCGCGCAATCACCCGATAACTCCCATGGGAGCAGCTGTAATTCTTACATAAACTCTACTTTGTTCCCATTCCCCTGGCGGGACTGGCTTGAGAATGGTGCCTTGGCACTTGGGCTGGGGACAGTGGCTGGGAGGACCAGGGCAGAGCAGGCCCAATGGTGGATTGGGGCCTCCCTGGGTCAGAAGACCAGGATTTGGATTCTCATTGGCCCGAGCCCTCGACCGCTCTGGGCCTCCGTTTTCCTATTTTTTAAGTGATGGCCTCTGAACGCCCCGTGCCACCTCCCCACCCAGTCACCTGGATCTGCATCTGGCTCACTACTCTTGGTGATGTCACTTTGAATACTTGTACATAATGGGAGCAGGAGTGGAAGAAGTATTTGTGGAGCTGGATGTTACTGTTGTCCCTGGGTTCTCGCCTGGACTCTACCACAGACCTCAGGAGGTCTGTGAACTTGCCTTGGGAAAAAGAGACATCTCCTTTTCCCTCACTGTTAACTGAAATTGAGCATTTCTACCAGGATTCTGAGAAGAGAACCCGGGGTTTCCCCAGGCTGCCGGTGGGGCCCACCATACCCACAAAACTTCATTTTACAAATCACGAAACTGGAGGCCAAAGAGGGGTCAGAGTCAGGCCAAGAGGCCGCCCAGTCTGACTCCTTTGTTTTGCAGGGAAGGAAACTGAGGCCCAGGTGGGATTGGAACCCAGGGCTCTTGGCACTGTTTTGCCCTCCCTCCAGGGTGGAAGCCGTTTGCCCAGGGCTTCTTTTGCCACTCACTGTCTTTTTTTTTTTTTTTTTTAAGTGAGCCAATTGGGGTTAAGTGACTTGCCCAGGGTCACACAGCTAGTAAGTGTTAAGTGTCTGAGGCTGGATTTGAACTCAGGTACTCCTGACTCCAGGGCCGCTGCTCCATCCACTGTGCCACCTAGCTGCCCCCACTCACTGTCTTTTAGTAAATGGGAACAAGACGACCAACAGTGAATAAAGGGGGACAGCTGAGAGGGTTGTGGGCACTCACAGAAGTCTCACTCCTTTTCTCCTTCCCTATTTGGGAATAAAACTGTCTTAGTGTCAGAAAATAGCACTGGGAAAAGGGATTCGTGCCAGCTCATGAGTCTGGAGCTCTCCCTTGTCCCCATCATGACTTACCTTCCTTATACCTGGGTGGGTGCTGTCCCTCCTCAATTAGCCCATGTTCTAGGTCAAACAGAACCTCCTGGAGTGCAGGGAACGTGTCCTTCCTTTGCCCCTGTGGCTTCAGGGTCAAGCCCTGTCTGTGATTATTACATGAAAAAAAGTCAGGTGACCAACCCTGCAGTTCCCCTAGAGATTGGAGGACTAGGGTGCAAGCACAAGGATGGGTCTTCCTGGACTTGCCTTTGTACATGACAAACAGAACCTTTCTTTTCTTAAAGTAACATTCCTTCTCTATGGAAGATGACAAGAAGGGAGAGTGAGGGTGCCGGGCCAGGACTGCAGCAATGGCACACGAGAGACTGGACAAGGACCAGGCTGAGTTTGCTGGGTATTGGGGCTGGAGGCAGCGACAGCCCCTCCCCTCCTCCCCTTGGCCTTCCCACTCGGAGTGGCTGCTGGCACTGGGGCCCTCTCCCTCCTTCCCTCTGTACCTGCAGTTACCAGCTGCTCTGGATGAGCCGGGCTCTGCTTGAGGCCAATAGAGCTGGCCAACAGCGGCTGCTTTAGCTCCATCCTCAGCTCTTAAAGTGGCGTCTGGCCCATGCCGGACTTCCCATTTTCCTTGGAAGCAGGACCTGACTCCTGCAGACCTAGCAGACTGGGAGGGCTCCTTCCTTGGCTTTGTCACGATTTTGTCTGGGCTTCATTTTGGCAACCACTAGAGAAGGAAAGGGGATAAGCATTTATATGGTGCCTACTGTTTACCTGGCACTGTGTAAAGCACTTAAAAAGCAAATAACACATTTGAGTCTTTTTTACATTTTTTTTTTAAAGTAATAAACATTTTTAGTAGTAGTTTTGGGTTCCAATTTTTATCTCTCCTTCCTTCCCTACCCTCCTCCTCCATAAGGCGGGAAGCAATCAGATATAGGTTATACATGTACAATTTGCATTTAATTTTAAAAGATTTTATTTCTCAATTACATGCAAACACAATTTTTCAGTATTTGTTTTTAAATTTTTAAAAAAATTAAGAAAATTAGAAGAAAACAATAAATTAAAATTTTGAGTTCCAAATTTTCTCCCTCCTTCCCCCTTCCTTGAGATGGCAAGCAATTTGATATAGTATATGTCTCATTTAATCCTCCCAATAACTCTGTGAAGTAGGTGCTATTAATATCTCTATTTTATATTGAGGAAAGTGAGGCAAACGGAGGTTAAGGGACTTGCTCAAGGTCACCTAGCTAGTGAGTGTCTGAGGTCAGATTTGAACTCAGGTCTTCTTGATTCCAGACTCTACCACCAGCTGCCTCATTATGAGGAGAGGGCCTTTGGGGGGGGTCAAGGGCTTCGGCGGAAGCAGGGCAGCAGCAGAGTGGGATTGTGGGATTCCACATTGAGTGTTAGAAAGGACTCTGGGTATTATGGGTCACTTTGTAGCTGAGAAAACTGAGGCCCAAAGAGAAGAAGAAGAGAAGACATGGATTGAAAATGAAGGTAAAGCACTGGCCCTGGACTCAGGAGTACCTGAGTTCAAATCCTGACTCAGACACTTAACACTTACTAGCTGTGTGACTCTGGACAAGTCACTTAACACCAGTTGCCTCACTTTAAAAACCAACCAAACAAACCAAACAAACAAAAAGAAAATGAAGGTGGGCGGGGGAGGAAGGAGATGCAGACCGAGACATTACACTCCTTTCATGTCCTCCCCTGGCTCCAGTGTTAAGACCATTGACTTACTCAGCAGAGTCGGTTGGCTCTGGTCTGGCTCTGTATAGAGCATTTCCTTGGTCTGGAGGAGACAGGAAGTCAATGCAGGACAACACTCCTGTCCACCAAGAACTTACTGACCACATCATTGGGGAGTATGTTATGGAAGAGACATCCAGTCCTTTGAATTTTGAGCTGAATGCGGTGTTGATGGCATGGTATCCAACCAGATGGACGAACTGACACAGAAAGGATCCAAGACAACAGAGGGGTTTTGTAGTTCTATGCACAGAAGGAAGGAGCCCAGACTCAGCCAAAGGGTTTGCTTAAATTACCTTAGAGCTTGGGCATTCCTAGTGGATGGCTATCATTCAATTTAGCTATCTTTCTGTGTGTGCCTCTTTCTCCCTCTTGCCTTTCCTGCCCCCCAAGGCTCTCTACTGGTCTGTACCAGGGATCACAGACCCCTGAAGCAGGTAAGTTCCACTGTAAAGAGTTCAGGATTAAGTGAAAAGGAGAGTGCTTTGGCCTGCAAAAGTGGTTCTCCAGGTGGGGGTCAGGGACCCCAGGCTCCTGAGACCCTTCTGGGAGGTCCATGAGGTCAAAACTCTTTTCACAATAATATTGAGAGGTTATACTTTCTAATCTGGAAAATATCCATGATAATCCACATAAGCAGAAGCTCTTTGGGGTCCTCAATGATTTTTTTTCCAATGGAAAATTTAGGATTTTATTTGTAATAATAATAAAAAAAGTCCTTGTAGAAATGTGGCAGAGGGAGCTATGACATGAGTCCTTTCCATAACATTCTTTCACTTAAAAAAAAATTGCTGGGTCTCCAGTGCACAATTTCCCAAATGACAGAATATTTGCATTTACAGATAAACTTTGGAAAATGACCCCTCCTTACCGGAACTAAATAGCTGTGGTTCTTCATTCTACCGATATACCCTCAGAGGTGCTGGGGAGTTAAAAGACCGGGTTAGCACATGAGTAAGATAAATGGCAAAATGCCCACGAATTGCTAAGGATCCGGAGTCACTGGACACTTGGTAATTTTTAAGGGTATAAAGATGCTGGAGCATTTGGTGGAATCTTTGTAATCTCTGTCAGAGAAGCGGGGCTTGCCCCGGGCCCACCACAGGGATGGGGAGGCTGTGCAAGGGATTGGGGAGAGCGTGATGGAGGCTGGCCCTGGGAGCAGGCCTGCCCAATGGGGAGCCCCTTGCTCCCTGGGGGATGCAGGGCAGCTCTCTGACTCTCAGTCTCTTTGCTTGCCAAATGAGAGCATGGCTCTGGGGTGGTGGAGCTTAAGGTACTGGGGGTTTCTTTAAAGGAGACACGAGGTGGGTTTGTGCCACAGTGAGGTCGGGGAGGAGGACGAAGAGGCAGGATCTTTGGGTGGTCTCCCAGGTGTGGCATCTAGGAAGGGAGAGAAAGGAAGGAGGAGGGATAAAAGAGTGGAAACAGCGAGCCCAAGGAAGGCCGGGCAAGGAGAACCCAGCGCCAGGAGGAGAAAGAGGAGACAATGGGGGGAAAGTAGGACATGCGCCTCTTCCCCAAAGTGTGAAGTCAGCACTCGCTCAGATTACGCCCGATCGCTCCCATCGCTCCTCTCCAGGGCAGTGATGAGTAAGGGCAGAAGGACCAGAGCCCGGGAGCCCAGCACCTTGGATGCTCTGGTCCCTCTGCGGCTGCACTTTTCTGTAAAGTGGTTACCCAGCGTGGAAGTGGAATAATCCAGGCAGGGGATCAATAGTTGTGTTTTTTAAGCTCTGGGAAATGAGCAAGCAGAAACCTAGGGCAAGCGGGTCTCTTTTCAAAGAATCCGATTCTTCCTGTCCCTGGCGAGGCGGTAGGTGCCCGTTGGGCCCTCTCTGTTTCCTCTCTTCCATTTGTTTCCCAGCCCACTTTCCCAGGAGAGTTATTTCCTGGCTGCTCTTTTACAGACTCTGTGACATCCCTCTGTTGTCTTTGGGAGGCCGGAGAACAGGCCCCTTTTTGTTTCGAGATGCATAGCTCACCCTCCTTGTTTTAGGCACCTCCCCTGGGAAGCCGCCAGAACCAGAACGCTCAGCTTGGTGTGGAGGGCTTGGTCGGCCCCATTGATGTGCGGCTTCTTAAGTAGCCAGCCTGGGGAAGCCAGCGCCAGGTGGGGATTTACCGGCCTTCGGCATGGTGATGGAGTCCACGGGATTGAGTTCTAATCGGGCCTCTCCTTCCTCAGGAACCTGGTACAAGTTGTTGAATCCTGCTGCACCCGCACTTCCTTCTCTTAGATGGCTCCCAATCAGTCAGAGTTTTTTAAATGTCTCAAGATATGTGGATCTTTGGAGGCACCTTGGACATTCTCTGAGCGCCCTAGCATCCTAGGGCCTTACTTAACTCATCTTTAAAATGTGGGAGTCAGACAAGATGGGCTCTGAAGTTCCTTCTCACCCTCAATCCATGAGCCAATGATCCCTATTTCTGTCCAGATCTCACTCAATATTTACAACAGCCCAAGAACTTGGGTTTGGGAGTTTGGAGAGCTAGATGCCAGTCCTGAGTCCATCTGGTCTTGGGCAAGCCATGGGCCCATGGGCTCCTATTGCTAGAGTTGGGCGGGACCCAGGACCATTGCATCCCGGCCCCTCCCTTTATTGAGGAAGAAATAGATACAGAGAGGGGAAGGCCATTCAAGGTCACTCTGGGAGTGCAGGGACACTTACAGCCCCTGCTCCTTGCAGGGGGTAGGATGCTGGACAGTTTGCAGTGCAAGAAACTTAGTGTCATGTGGTTACTTTCTCTCTGAAAAGGGGGTGCCCAATTTTTGCAAACCCAGACATTGTTTTTTATATGTATTTTTTCTTTTTTGTTTACTTTTTTTTAAATCATAAAAGCATTTTATGATTTTCCAGTTACATGTAAAGATAGTTTTCAACATTTGTTTTCATAAGACTTTCAGTTCCAAATTTTTCTCCCTCCCTCCTTTCCCTCCCCCTTCCCTAAGACAGAAAGCAATCTGATATAGGCTATATCTGTACAATCACATTAAACATATTTCTGCATTAGTCATATTGTGAAAGAAGAATCAGAACACAAGGGGAAAGCCTCAAAAAAGAAAAGAAAGAAACAGCCAAAAAAGTAGAAATGGCATGCTTCAGTCGCATTCAGAATCCACAGTTCTTTTTTCTGGATGTGGAGAACATTTTCCATCATGGGTTCTTTGGAATTGTCCCCAGACATTGTTAAATGCATTTTGGGGAACTCATTGTGTCAAAGGTACCCGGAGGTAAGTTCTTTTTGTAAATTAAAGAATATTTTATTTTGGCCAGGTAATTTGTCCCTGATTTATCAGTTTTTATCAGTTTGGATTTTTCTGTCCTGAGTTTTCTTGCATTTACTTTTTCTTGCCTTCAAGAAAGGTTGTACAGTGGAAGAAAATTATCTGCATGTGGGAGCTTTGGAAAAATACTCTATAGATACACACTGTTATTATTATTAAAGCTGATAGCACAGATTTATTACCCAGTACTTAGGTAAGACACAAAAACATATAAATCAGCAATTCCTGTACTTGTTTCCTGTTAAACCTTTATTTTCTAGTTTTGTAAAAGTATATAATTATAGCGTTTTAGACCTGGGATGGATCTAAGCCATTTCTTTTTTTTTCTTTCTTTCTTTTTTCCCCCCCAAGGGTAATGAAGGTTAAGTGACTTGCCCAGGGTCACACAGCTAGTAAGTGTCAAATGTCTGAGGCTGGATTTAAACTCAGGTCCTCCTGAATCCAGGGCTGGTGCTTTATCCACTGTGCCACCTGGCTGCCCCTAAAGTCATTTCCTAGTAAGGAAACTGAGGCACCATGACTTTCCCAAGTCAGTCAAAGGATCAGTCGATAAGCATTTATTAAGTGCTTGTGATGTATCAGGCACTATATTAAGTGCTGGGGATACAAAAGAGGCAAAAGACAGTCCCTGTCCTCAAATTGCTTAGTCTAATGGGGTATAGAACATACATTACACACACACCCCCCCCCCAACAAGCTACATCTAGCATAAAAAGGAAATAATTGACAGAGGCAATGCAGAGGGGTAAGTCACACAGCTCTTTAAAAATTTCATACTGTGGGGGCAGCTAGGTGGTGTACTGGATAGAGCACTAGCCCTGGATTCAGGAAGACCTGAGTTCAAATCTGGCCTCAGACACTTAACAATTACTAGCTGTGTGACTGGGCAAGTCATTTAACCCCAATTGCCACCCCCCCCCAAAATTCATACTGTGGAAATAGGTTTTCCATGATTGCACATATATAACCTATATCCAATTGTTTACCATCTTAGGAAGGAGGGAGGGAGAAAATTTGGAATTAAAAAATGAATCCTTGTGCGCAGAGACAGCAATATTGTTTGATGAAGAACTGTGAATGACTTGACTATTCTCAACAATACAATGATCCAAGACAATCCCCAAATCTGGCCCTTGAAGCATACTGTCCACTTCCACAGAAAGAACTGATCTTGATGAAACAGACTGAAACATGCTGTTTTTCACTTTCTTTCATTTTTTCTTTTAATAAAGTTTTCTTGTACAAAATGACAAATATGGTCATGTTTTACATAATCATACATGTACAACCCATATCTGATTGCTGGCTGCATCTGGGAGGGGAGAGGGGAGGGAGGGAAGGAGGGCTAAAAATTGGAACCCAAAACTATAAATAAAAATGTTTATTACATTAAAAATGAATCTCAAAAATTGTTTTTACGTGTAATCAGAAAAAATGAAATACTATTTAAAAGGAAAAAATAGTAAAAAAGAAATTCATAATAACTCTGTTTTCCCTTCTGAATACAAGCACCAGGTTTTCTCATCTTTCCCCACCATAAGCAGTGGGAGGAAAAACTCTGCCCTCAAAGCCAGCATTTATAGCTGAGCCTGGAAGCTGGCACTGGTTGCTTCCTTGTGCTGAGCCTCAGTTCCCTTATCTGTGAAATGCAAGGCAGTACATATATTACATATGTTTGTGGGGAGTCTTGTAGCTCCTAATGTATAGCTGTTAATACTTGTTGCTATCAATATGTCTGTTCAGTTTAGGCCAACAAGTCTAGTCCGTTCAGCTAGCTACTGCCTGTCTATCTCCTACCCTCCCTTCTTACCTACAAGTTTATCTGTCTTTATCATCTCCATCCATCCATCTACCCACCTGCCCACCCATCTATCATCTATCTCCCCCTCTCCCTCTACCTGTCCATATCTATCTCTGCCTCTCTTTCTGTCATTCTCTGTTTTTCTCTGTGTAATCTCTAGCCTTCTGTTATTTCTTGAATTCTGTGTCACCTAAAAGATATTTTTTGGTGGTTTGGGCAGAGTGGAAGGTGGTTTGGGCCTGACCTTTGAGGTCCCCTGGTCAACAGCCACACACTGATTCTATAGCTTGGAATCCCTCTCTCTAGTATGACTGAAACTTTGGATGGCAACTTTCCTATGTAACCTTAATAAAAACATTTGCTTGGCTGGCATTTTAAGGCCAAGACTTAATAAAATAAAACCACAATAAAGAAACAGCTTTCTCCCAGACAATTCAATTCAGAATCAGTGCAACTCAGAGAATTCTGCAGTCAGCTTTTCCCCTCTTTGTAGCCATGTAGGGGGAGCCAGGGCCAGGGCCATGTTTAGTAAATGAGAGGCCCAGAGACCCCTTTCAAAAGGTATTGGACGGAAGAGACAGGGAAAGCATCTGCTCTTAAACATAGTCATTTTCTAATAGGCTCTTTGGAGGCTATGGAGGAAGTCCTTTGCCACAGAGTCATGTGAGGAGGATGTAAGTCCCCTTTAGGGCCAACACGGTGTCATTTTTGTACCCCTCACCCCCACTGGTTGCAGACCCTGTACCAGTGGGTGTGTGTGTGTGTGTGACAGTTCTGGACCTGTAGTTTCATCAGGGTTGGGAAACTCTCAGTGTGAAAACTCTTTCTCCTGGTAATGACCTGCTGTTCCCCAAGGTCCTAGAGAGTTGCCCAGAACAGAGGTGGGTGATGCCTCGTCGCTCATCACACAGTTGGTATGTGCCAGAAGACTCCCAGACTTCTAGGCTTCCTCTCTATCTACTACCCCATGCTGACTCTTTTTTTTGTTGTTGTTTTTTTGGTGGGGCAATTGGGGTTAAGTGACTTGCCCAGGGTCACACAGCTAGTAAGTGTCAAATGTCTGAGGCCTGATTTGAACTCAAGACCTCCTGAATCCAGAGCCAGTTCTCTATCCACTGTGCCACCTAGCTCCCCCGCCCCCCCCCCCCATGCTAACTCTTAACCTGATTACAAGCTCTGGGTTTTTTCCTACTGAAACAGACCATGAACGAATACATGACCTTTTGTCAAAACCTCCCCCGTGTGTCCCACAATAGAGTGATGAATGTCAGTCTGCTAAAAAATGAGCAGACTTGTCATTTCATCAGCATTCCTGGTTTATGCTGGTGTCTCTTTAAGAAATTCTTGTGAGAACTATGGTGATCATCAGCATTTAGCATTTTATGTAGTGCTCTCACTTTCAAAACAGTTTTTTCGATGACCCCAGTTTATCTTCCGCGTGGGCCTTTGGAAAAGGCTGGTGCCAATTTCCACTTGCTGAGAGGAGAGGGAGAGAAGGGAGGATGGAGAGAGAGCAAGGGCCCGATTTTCCCTGGGTCACAGAGGGCCCTGCCTTGGCTCATGCTCAGATTCCTGGGTGTAATTGGATTATCCATGAAAATGCCAAGCACGTTTTCTGAGTTGATTTGCAACTGACATTTTCATTCTGAGCCCTGAGCCTTCCTTGTCTTCCCTCCTGTCTCCTTTCCTTCCTCTTCTTTCTGATAAAGCTCCTGGGTGGGGGTTTTTTCTGTATTTCCATCCAGGCTCCGTTACATGTCTGGCCTATAATGTAAAAATGTATAGGATGTGTGTGAGAAACAAATAGCAGGGAACGCTCACCTATCGCCTTGCATAAGAATGTGGCTTTAAGAAATCAATGAAAAGTAGTAGTTTTAGGCTGCTCAGCACTGAGGAAAACCCATAACTTGTGGGTACTTCTCCTTGGTCTCCTGTAAAAATGACTCTTACCCTTGGCAAATGTATCATTCTGGGGGAATCTCAAAAAAGTAAAGTAGTACAATGTCTTCTTTTGAGATGCGATGATGCCTGGGATGCTGTTGGGGGGGGAAGAGGGGGGAGGGGGAAGGGGGGGGCGAGGAGGGAGATGGGGGAGGAAGGGAAGGAGCGCTCATGGGTTCAAGCTTTTGAAGAAAACAAGCCATTTCCTCTCTGCTTCCATTGTGAGGCATGGATGAGGCTGGCAGTTGCCCAGCACCTTATGAAATCCCAAAGTTGGGAGGCTCAGAGGGGCGTCGAGAGCAGCCACCCTCCCGTACATTGCATTAAATCACCTCTTCCCTGGCCCTTCCCACAAAGCCTTGTGGTCACCAACAAGAGGCTGCCATAGTCCTCTTCACGGAGCCCATGAGACCCACCTGGCCGGCACACAGTGCTGACTGGGGGAAGGTGGGCCGACGTTTGGGAAATGTAGAGCTGTAAGTGCTTTAAAGTTAAACTACTGTCTTTGGGTTTTCCAGGTTTCTTTGCCCCCCCCCCCCAGTTTCACAACAGT